>NC_134106.1:11027500-13527500 GCF_040939455.1 Microcebus murinus
AAAGGCAGAATAGAGTTTGGCGGGGAGCTTTGTGAAGAATAAGTTGGAGTGGTAAAACTGGTTTGGTCCAAGGACCAGTTTTAAATGTATTGTAGTAATCCAAATAAAAAATGATAGCAGCAAAGTCTATGTGTGTTTATGAGCGGGGATAGGGCAGCTCTAGTGAGGTAAAACGGTGACCAGACAAATCTGATTTTACAAAACTTCATTCCTTGAAGAATCAGGGATGATACCCAGATCTGTGTTTAGGACAGCCCGCTGGATGTTAGTGCTATTCACTAAGACTTTAAACAGGAATCAGAGCAGGGTTAGGAGGTACTAGAATAAATTCCATTTTGGATATGTTGGCTTATGATGTCTATAAGACATTCAAGATAGGCATCTAGCAAGTGGTTAGTTTGATCATAATTATTTTTGTGGTTTTCCTAAAAATTGCAACTTACATACCTAAACTACCAAAGTCTAAAATTAATCACCACACCTACCATCCTCTTTGACATTTAAGAAGCCTCCTGATTGATGTGCTATATAAGATATGCCTTCTAAAGTGTTAACTGTATATCTTTTAAATTATGTTTGCAGGATAGATCTTTTCCCATTTTTTACTTCCAGCCTACCTACATTATTACATTTTAAGTGAGTTTTCTGTAGATGGCATATAGTTGAGCCCTATTTTTTATACATTCTGTCAAGCTATATTTTAATTGGCATATTTAGACTATTCATATTTAAAGTAATTATTAATATATTAAAACTAAGTCTTCCCTTTTATTATTTGCTTTTTGCTTATTGTGTTTTTCATTCCTCTATCTCCCTTTTCTTGCATTCTTGTGAGATACATGAATTATTTTAAAAAGTATTTTTGATAGTCTTTTAATATATCACTTGAATAGTGATTTTAGTGGTTACTCTAGATATTGCAATATACATAACACACTGGAGTCTCTAGTATAAATCTTTTACCACTTCATGTAGTGTAAAAATCTTAGTTCCATCCTAGGTCCCTTACCCACCCTATGTTTAAAATATAAATGATGTAGGTATTTCCCCTAAATACCTAAGTACCATATTGGGTAATGTTTAATTTCTGTTTCAACCATCAAACATAATTTTTTTTCAAACTCATATGAAAAAAGATAGCAAATTATATTTAACTCTGGTCTTACACATTTATTTGTCCTTTCTTCTTTCTTGAAGGCCTAGCTCATTTCTTTTATCATTTCTTTTCTATTTAGAGAACTTCCTTTAGACATTCTTGAAGGGTAGTTTTTCTAGTAACGAAGTCTTTTAGTTTTTCTTCATCTGAGGATGTTTGTATTTTCCCTTCATTCCTGAAGGATATTTTTGCTACATGTCAAATCCAGAATTGGTAGTTTTTATTTCAGCATCTGAATATTTTGTACCACTTCTTTCTGGCCTTCATGGTTTCAGATGAGAAATCAGGATAAGCTTCATGTAGAGAATGATATTTGATGGACATTTAGAAAAATAGTTAAGATGTGAACACATGAAGTGAGAAAAGGGAACTCCAAGTAGAAGATATTGAACAAAGGCAAAGGGATGGGAAAATGTTTGATGTACACAAGGAATGGAGGATTCTGTTTGCTGCTTTTTTCATGAATGCTGATCATGCCACCCACAAGTTTGAAAATTCTTTCAGAGCCAAAAGAAGGTGTTAGTGTATCAGAGAGAATGAACCAGACTTTAGAATTAATCAGACCTCAGTCTGAATCCTGACTTTCACACTTAATAATTGCATTCTCTTTACTGCCCTTAGTCAGTTTCCTCACTAACCACCTTCCCCTTCCAGGTGGTTATAAGACTATGAGAAATGAATGCAAAATACTCAGCCTTCTACCTGTTATTTCCTACATAGTGACAGGCACAGGCAGAACAAACGTGTGTGGTTGTTTGCTTCACAAATGTCCCTGGTCTATCGTGAAGCATGGGCTGCAATCCAAACCTCTCTCCACATGCCAAGCTTGCATCCTGGCTCAGGGCTGAGTCCATCTGAAAGAAGGCATGCCTGCTTCTCTTCAGAGAGGCCCTTCCTCTAACCTAGCTGTATACCAATTCAGAAGGGGCACTTTTTCCCAGTTCATGTAAAAGAGCAATAAAAATTAGTCGTATATTTCGGCACATGGTGGGTGTACATGGTAAGGCCAACATAGATTATTGTTTCTACTTGACTTTATAATAAAAGCTTTCACGATAAAGACAAAGGTACCTAATGATTTCTTCCAAATAACTGTGCATTTTGTTCACAAGCTATGTTTTTTTGTTTTTTTTTTACGATGGAACATATCATGAAACCTTAGTGCATATGAATTATTTGTGGTTGCAATCCTGGAATCAGATACACAATACAAGAAGCATGGGACAGCATTTAAATAAAACCTCAGCATTCTTGGGTCGTGAGAAGAAAAATGAAGAGGGCTGTAATAAAGTGTGCACAAATCTGAAGGATGCTAAGACACGTAACATTTACATATTTCCAGCAATCATTACAACTGTTGGGCTAGATAACTAATTATAATTAGTAATGCTAGATGGTTTAGCTAATCTAATTAAGGAAGTAGATGTTTGAAGCTGTCAAGTTGCACCTGAAATGGTCAAGTGATGTACGCAGGATTGAAATGTCAGTAGGAATTTTTACCTTAATACAGCAGCATTGTCTCTGGGAAGCCTCCGTGCATCTCTCCAGTCTGTCTTAGTTTCCCTCACTTCTGAGTCTTCAGGACCCTGTTACATAATGGAAAAGAATCCTATTAATGCAATTAAAATGACGTGGTCTTTAATCCTGACTGGATACCTACAAGCAGTGGAAACCACAAGCAAGGTATTTAACCTCTCTCAGCATCAGTTCCCTTTTAGACAGGGCTGCTGTGAGGATTGACATAATGTACACAAACCACTTAGCAGGATTGCTTAGCATATGATTATCTTTCAATAATTAGCAGCTAGTCATATCATCTGATTTTCTTTGCTAATTTCCCCATTGTATTAGACTTGTTTACACATCTACAGCAATCCTTACTTTCTGTAACCACCTAGAATCCACTGCCATTTTCAAAATTATGCTGAAATCATGGATAGTGTGGTCAGAATCATGAGGTCTGAGCCCAGTTTGGAGTCCTTAATGCCATGGGTGTTACATAGAGTAGCCACAATGAACATTTGCAGAAGAAAGATAGGGTGGCTAAAAGGGAGAGAGAGCAGGAAACTGGAATATTAAAACACATAAACATTTGAAAGAAGTAAAATATGAGTCAGAGGCTATATGAATTATCAAAGACCTGGGTTGAGAAAAATCTACAAAAGCTCATACATACATATAGGAGCCGTTAGTAAGTCATTTGCCACAATGTTTGTATATTAATAGCCAATGTTTTGAATACATCCTTCCTTAAGCTACAACCTTACTTTGTACTTTCCATTGAAGATAAATACAACAATTATTAAAATATATTGGCAAGAATTTTAATCAATGTAATATATGGTCTTCTGTGTACTCTTGGTAAAATACAAAGGACTGAAGATAATTGATGATAACGGTTGTAGGTATAATTTTCAACAGTGACAGGTCTGTATATGATAAGGTAAAAATGTGAGGAAATAGACATCATTGTTCACACTTCTAATTTGCCACCTCACAACAGGACTTCAAGGACATATACGTCTTTCCTTCTGGTTTGAAAGCTAACTTAGGTTGAATTGATCTAATACAAAAAGAAAGTAACTTCAATTTTCACTTTAAACTAGTTTCTTGGACCTCCAACCTAAGACAACAATTCATAAAATAAACCAGTGTGGAGAGTGATAAAGAGGGTAGATTGGGAGTCAAATAGACTTATGGTTAAATCCTGGATCTATCATATACTAATTCTTCAGAGTGAAGATTATAAGGGCAATTTAAAATAAAATAATGAGTTTAAATCAAATCATCTGTGACTCATTTAGCATGGTGCCTGGCATGTTTTAAGGATCCAGTAAATGGTAACAATTGTTCTGCCACCAAAATTATCTGCTATAGCCATAGCATTCGGATAAGTGGTGCTGAAGACAGACCTCAAACAGAAATACTAACAAAAATAAGAAACTAAGGCAATTGTGGCAATGGGTGCTCCAGGAGGCAGAGCTATTTGTCTATGTTGCTCATTCCTTTATCTCCTGAATTAGAACATCTCTGAGACAGAGAAAGTGCTTAATAAACATGTGTTGAATTAATTAATAAACAGCTCTAGGACAAATTGCAACAGGGGCCCCTTTGGCACTGGGAAAACATGATGCTGCACACATTGCTCCTCCATCCTCCCAGCATGTTTTCTGTGAGGGTTTGGCCACAGTCGTGAAGTGGGAGCCAACCCTGCAGCTCAAAGCTTTTCTTTCTGTTCTTTCTTTTATTCTAATTATAAACTGATAATTTATAATGGTATAAATTTACGGGGTACAAAGTTATGCTATGACTCATGAATACAATGTGGAATAATTAAATCAAGCTAATTAATGTATCTACCACCTCAAATACTGAACATTTTGTGTGATGAGAACACTCTCAGCAATTTGGAAATATATCATACTCTATTATTAACTATATTCACCATGCTGTGCAATAGAACTAAAAAATAATTCCTCCTGTCTAAGACGTTGTGCCCTCTGACCATCATCTCCCCACTCCCCCTACCCCAGCCTCTGTAACCACCATTCTCCTCTCTGCCTCTATGAGTTCAATTGTTTCAAATTCCACACATAAGTGAGAACATGCAGTATTTGTCTTTCTGTGCCTGCTTATTTCACTTAGCATAACATTCTCCAGTTCCATCTCTGTTGTCACAAATGACACAATTGCCTTTTATTTTAAGGCTGAATAGTAGTCTGTTGTGTGTATATATACCAGATTTTCTTTACCCATTCTTCCTGTGAATGGACACTTGGGTTCTATACCTTGTCCATTGTAAATAATGCTGCAATGACTACGGGAGTGAAGATATCTCTTTGGGAAACTGAGTTTAAATCTTTTGAGTAAATATCCAGAAGTGAGATTGCAGGATCATACAGTAATTCTATTTCTACTTGTTTGAGGAATATCCATATGTTTTCTCCATAATGGCTGAACTAATTTACATTCCCACCAACAGTACACGAGTTCCGTTTTCTCTAAATCCTCACCAACACTTACCTTTCCTCTTTTTTGTTAATAGCCTTTCTAACAGGTGTGAGGTAACATTTCATTGTGGTTTTGATTTACATCTCCCTGATGATTAGTCACGTTGAGCACCTTTTCATATACCTATTGGCCGTTGGTATGTCTTCTTTTGAGAAATGTCTACACAGGTATTTTCTCCATTTTTTAAATCATGTTATTTTCTCACTATTGAGCTGCTTGAGTTCCTTAAATATTTCAGATATTAGCTCTTTATCAGATACATGGTTTGCAAATATATTCACTTATTCATTAGATTGTGTCTTCATTCTATTGATTGTTTCTTTTGCTGTGCAGAAGCTGTATATTGTGTTTCCCTGAAGATAAGACAGGGTCATATATTTATTTTTCCTCAAGAAGACACTCTAGGGCTTATTTTCAGAGGATGTGTTATTTTCCCCTCAAAGCCTCAGCTTGCAGCACATACAAAATGGCCGGGACCTAACAGGGGGAGCCGACCTTGTTGGTGGGGCTGCACGCACCTTTCCAGTCACCTCTAGGATAGCAGCTGTCACGATGGGGCAGATGAGAAGGGCTGCTCATCTTCTTTACTGCTCCATGACAAAATGCATGGGTTGTGAAGATACGCTGCGTAGCCACACCCATCACTAGGTCTTATTTTCAGGATAGGGCTTATATTGCCCAAATGCTTAGAAATCCAGCTAGGGCTTGTTTTATGGGTAGGTTTTATTTTCAGGGAAACATGGTAGTTTGATATAATATCATTTGTCTATTTTTGTCTTTGTTGCCTGTGGTTTTGGTGTCAAATCCAAAAAATCATTACCCAGACAATATTTTGTAGTTTTTCCCGTGTTTTCTTTTGGTGGCTTTATAGTTTGTGGTCTTGCCTTTTAAGTCTTTAATGCATTTTGAGTTGATTTTGGTATATAGTGTGAGATAATTAACAGAACGCAAGACAAAAGCCATATGATAATCTCACTAGATACAGAAAAAACATTTGACAAAATTCAACATCCTTTCATGTTAAAAACTCTCACCAAACTAGGTATAGAAGAAATGTACCTCTACACAATAAAGGCCAGATATGAGAAGCCTCAGTTAACATTATACTCATTGGTGAAAAATTGAAAGCCTTACCTATAAGATCTGGGACAAGACAAGGATGTCTACTCTTGCAACTTCTATTCAACATAGTATTGGTAGCCCTTGCCAGAGCAGTTAGGTAGGAGACAGAAATAAAAAGCATTCAAATAACAAAGAAAGAAGTGAAATTGTGACTGTTTGCTGACAGCATAATCTTATTTATAGAAAATTCTACGACTCCACCATAAAACTGTTATAACTAATAATTCAATACAGTAAAGTTGCAGGATACAAAATCCATGCATAAAATCACTAGTGTTTCTATACAATAACAATGAATGATCCAACAAGGAGATCAGGAAAACAAACCCATTTACAATGGCTACAAAAAAAAAAAATACTTAAGAATAAATTTAGCCAATGAGGCAAAAGGTCTATAAACTGAAAACTATAAACTGTTAATGAAAGAGATTGAACAAGGCACAAATAAATGGAACAATATCCTATGTTCATGGGCTGAAATAATATTGTTAAAATGTCCATACTACCCCAAATGATCTACAGATTTAGTACAATCCCTATCAAAATTCTAGGATGGCAGGTGCTACATTGCACATCCAGCCAGCCAGGAAATCACAACCCCTCAAGCTCCCTGTCACTGGATGCCATGTGAACATTCCACAGCAGCTGCTTGGCCTGGGACAGCTACAAAGGATGGGGAGATACAGAAGAGTAGCAGCATTCCCAGAGCTCTGACCCATGGGGAGAGCTTCCCCAAGGGTACTGGGAAGTGCTGTGAATTCTTTTTAGGACAGAAGAAGGCACAACATACACTGTGCTGCACCAGAGAGCCTCTGGATCCTGATCTGAAATTGTCTGCACCCTTCCTAGTAGAGACACTCCCTACAACTTTGGGCCTTCTCCTCTTCCTCCTGCCTCCCACTGCCACAGTGTCAACTATGGCTGAAAGGCTATTTCTGCTCAAGACTGGTGAGTGTTCCACAGGGGACAATTAAGCCAGGGCATGTGGGAATGGCTTTCCTTCCTGACAGAGTACTGGTCACAAATTAGGCTGGATGTTTTTCTTTGGGACTGGCTTCAACGGTCTTGGGGCTCACTCCCTTCCCTCTAAAAAGAAGCAACAAGTGTTTTGTGCCCAAAGGACAACAGCTACCACCACCTCTGAGGAAGAGTGGGCAAGAAATCCTGTCTCCAGGTGCAAGTAAGGCTGTGTCTGTTCTAAGGAGTCTATCCTTACTGGAAGCAAGTCTTTGACACAACCACACCTACCCCACTGGAGCATTTCAGCCTCAGCCCAGACCAACCCTAGAATTTTGATAGGGATTGCATTGAATCTATATAGCTGCCTCCACCACCTCTGTTGCATCTGGGCCAGGGTGGGAGCTGAGAATCTGGGTGCTTTAGTGCCCCAGAAGGTCAGAGACCACAAACATTGCCAAGAGAGGAGGTGTGAGGGGTTTGTGTGTCCTACAGCTGCCTGGCTCTATTAATCTCATCAGGAGGGACCTAGCCCTCTTATCTCAGGCTCACAGTACATCTGCCCTTCTCCTGCCTGAGTATTCTTCTAGAGCAGGAGAATACCCACCCCCTCACTATCACAGCCAGTACCTGAATCCCAGGGATGCTTGAGAGAAAGTTTGCCACTTCAGTCTTGGTCTGGTCCCCCTATGACTCAAGCACATCATCCAGGGTCCTGAGAACTAGGGGTTATGTAATGTAGTTCACCACCCACCATCACTGGCACCTAAACACTCTCTCCCAAGGGTCCAATGTCCAACCAACACAAATTGTTAGCAACACTACAATGACTACCTCCTTGCATGAGCTGTAAGGCAGCATGTTCTCCTTCTCTTCACTGAACAGCACAGTTCCTCATAGAAGAGAACAAGAGAGCTGGAAATATATCTGTTTTGAGCTTTGGAAAGAGATTCCAGATGAGAAGGAACAAGCATAAGATCTCTGGCATTATGAAAAAGTAGGCTGCATCCCCAAAGGATCACACTAGCCCTCCAGCAATAGACTTCAACCAAAAATAAATTATTGAAATGTTGCATATGAAATCCAAAATATGGATCACAAGCAAGCTCAATGGGATCCATGAGAAAGTTGAAAACTAACACAAAAAAACAACAACAAAAAATTCATAATGTGAATGAAAATTTCACTAAAGAGATATATAGTTAAAGAAAACACAACAGAAATTCTGGAAGTAAAAGAATTATTTAGGGAAGTCCAAAATACTGTGGAAAGTTTTAACATCAAGCTAGACCAAGTAAAAGAAATATTTTCAGAGCTTGAAGACAAGCCTTGTGAATTAACCCAGTCAGTCAAAAATGCAGAACAAACAATCAAGTAGAATAAACAATATCTAAAAAATTATAGGACTATGTAAGATGACTGAAAAGAAGAATTGTAGGTATCTCTTAGAGAGAAGAAGAAAGAACAAAAAGCATGGAAAACCTACTTAGGGAATAATGGAGGAAAATGCCCCTGGTCTTGCTAGAGATTTAGATATCTGGATACAAGAAGGTCATCAAACTCCTAGAAGATTCACTGCAAACAGGACATCTCCAAGGCACATAATCATCACACTGGCCAAAGTTAAAGTGAAGGTGAAAAATTCTAGAAACTGCAAAACAAAAGCATGCAGTAACTAACACAGGAAAACCCATCAGACTAACAGCAGATTTCTCAGAGGAAACAGAGAAATCCAATCCTTACAAGCCAGAAGGGGGAAAAGGACCAATCTTTAGTCATCTCAAACAGAATAACTGTCAGCCAAGAGTTTTGCATACTAAGTTTCATACATAAAGGAGAAACAAAGTCTTCCCTAGACAAGCAACCATTAAGGGAATTTGTCACCTCTAGACCTGCCCTTTAAGAAATCAATGACAGTGCTACGTACATTGAAAAGAACAACTGATACCCACCAAGGTAAAAACAATTGAAAGTAAAAACTCACAAGTCTTAGAGACTTTTATAAGGGAGAAAAAAGGGAACTAGATAGCAATCAACATGATGACTGATACAGTTTCTTACATATCAATATTAAGACTGAATGTAAACAGTTTCAATTCCCCACCTAAAGGACATAAATTGGTGGACTGGATAACAAAACACAACCCAAATATATGCTATCTCCAAGAAACCCATTTAACTCATAAAGATTCCCACAGACTCAAGGTAAAGTGGTGCAAATATATATATATATATATATATATATATATATATATATATATATATTCCATGCAAATGAAAACCAAAAGTGAACAGGACTAGCTATTCTTGTATCAGATAAAATAGACTTTAAATCCAAAAATAAAGATAAAGATAGTCATATAATGATAAAAAGATTGAATCAACAAAAAGACATAATAATCTTAAATAGATATGCACCTAACATAGGAGCTCCCAGATTCATAAAACAAATTTTACTACATTAAGCAAAGAAATAAACAACAACATCTTAATAGTCAGGAACTTCAACACTCCACTAACAGAATTTGGAAAATCATAAAAACAAACAAACAAAAAAATCAATAAAGAAACACTGGACTTAAACAGGACTCTAGAACTAATAGACTTAACAGACATTTATAGAACATTCTACACCAATACTACAGAATGTACATTCTTCTCATAAGCATGTGGAAATTTTCCAAGAGAGTTCATTTATAAGGCCTGAAAATAATTATAAGAAAAATTTTAAAAAATCACAATCGTACCATGGAACTTCTCTGACCACAGTGGGACAAAACTATTCCCAGAGGAACTGTCAAAATTACTCAAATATATGGAAATTAAACAACCTGCTGCTGAGTGATCCTTTAGCCCATTATGAAATCAAGAAGCAAATTAAAAAAAATTTTGAATTGAACAACAAAAGTGACATAAGCTACCAAAAGTCTCTGGGATACAGAAAAGCAGTGCTATGAGGGAAGTTCATGGCACTAAATGCCCACATCAAAATGACAGAAAGATAACAAATTAATAACTTAATGTCATGCCTCAAGGAACTAGAAAAGGATCAAACCCAAAGCTAGCAGAAGAAAAGAAATAATAGAGATCAGAGCAGAACTAAAGCAAATTCAAACTAAAAAAAAATTACAAAGGATCAAAAAATGAAAAGTTGATTCTTTGAAAAGATACATTTAATAGACCATTAACTCGATTAAACAGGAATAGAAGAGAAAGAACTCAAATAAGCTCAATCAGAAATAAAAAGGTAGATATTACACCTGATGTAATACAAATAAAAAGCAACATCTGAGACTACTATGAAAACCTATATGCACATAAACTAGCAAATATAGAGAAAATGGATAAATTTTTGGAAACATACAAACTCAAAAGCACGAATGAGGAAGAAATAGAAATCCTGATATATCAATAAGGGGTATTGTAATTGAAACAGTAGCAAAAAGTCTCCCAACAAAAAAGTGCCCAGGACCAGATGGATTCACAGCTGAATTCTACCAAATTTACAAAGAAGAACTGGCACCTATCATAATGAAACTATTCCAGAACATCAAGGAGGTAATCCTCCCTAACTCACTCTATGAAGCCAGTATCACCCTGATAACAATGCCAGGAAGGCTACAACAAAAGAGGAAGATAACTATAGACCAATATCCCTTATGAACATAGATGTGAAAATTCTCAACAAAATGTTAGCAAACTGAATCCAACAGCACATTAAAAGACAATTCATCATGATCAAGTAATTTTCATCTGAGGGATGCAGCAATGCTTCAAAATATGCAAATCAATATGTGTAATTAACCACATTAACAGAATTAAAATCAAAGACCATATGATCATCTCAATAGTTGCAGAGGAGCATTCAATAAAATCCAGCACCCCTTCATGCTAAAAACCCTCAACTAGGCATATAAGAAGCAAACCTCAAAATAATAAAAGCCATACATGACAGACCTACAGCCAACATCATACTGAATGGGGAAATGTTGAAACCATTCCCCCTAATAACTGGAACAAGACAAGGATGCCCACTTTTACCACTGCTGTTCAACACTGTATTGGAAATCCTAGCCAGAGCAATCAGACAAGAGAAAGAAATAAAGGGCATATAAACTGAAAAAGAGCGGTTAAACTAGCCCTGTTTGCCAATGATATGATCTTGTATCTAGAAAATCCTCAACCTCCTCCAAAATATTCCTGGAATCAATAAATACATTCAGTAAAGTCTTAGGTTACAAAATTAATGTACACAAATCAGTAGCATTTATATACACTAATAACAATCAAGCTGAAAGTCAAATCAAAACTCAGTATCACTTACAATAGCTGTAAAGAGAATAAAATACCCAGGAATATGCTTACCCAAGGAGGTGAAAGAGCTCTACAATGAGAACTACAAAACACTGAGGAAACAAATCATAGATGACACAAATGAAAAAACATCTAATGCCCATGGATTGGAAGAATCAACATTGTCAAAATGTCCATACTGCCCAAAGTTATTTACAAATTCAATACAATTACCATCAAAATACCAACATCATTTTTCACAGAACTAAAAAAGAAAAAATCCTCAATTTTACATGGAACCAAATAAGAGCCCAAATAGTCAAAGCAATCCTAAGCAAAAAGAACAAATCTGTAGGGTGCACATTACCAGATTCAAATTATACTACAAGGCTATAGTAACAAAAACAGCATCAACTGGATGCATTAAATGCAGACATATAAATCAATTGAACAGGATAGGGAATTTATAAATAAAACCACATAGCTACAACCAACTGATATTTGACAAAGCAGAAAAGAATACACTGATGAAAAGACACCCTATTTAATAAATGGTGCTGGAAAATTGGATAGCCATATGCCAAAGAATGAAATTGAATCTTAGTCTCTTGCATATATAAAAATTAAATCAAGATGATGAATTAGCTTAGGCAAAGAATTTATAGCTAAGAATCCCAAAACAAAGACAAAAACTAAATTTTTACAGAGTAAAAAAAATAAATCAGCATTGTAAACAGGCAACCTGCAGAATGGGAGAAAATATTCGCAAACTATACATCTGATAAAAGGACTAATATCCAGAATCTATAAGGAACTCAAAAAATCAGCAAGAAAAAAAACAACAAATTGATTAAAATGTAGGAAAAATATATGAACAGATTTTTTTTCAAAAAAGATAAACGGCTAACAAATATGAAAAAAGTGCTCAACTTCACTAATCATCAGGGAAATGCAAATTAAAACCACAATAAAATATCACTTTATCACTCTCAGAATAGACATTATTAATAAATAAAAAAACAATAGGTATTGGTGCAGATGTGGTAAAAATGGAATGCTTATACACTGTTGGTGGGAATGTAAATTAGTACAACCTCTTTGGAAAGCAGTATGGAGATTCCTCAAAGAACTAACAGTCAACCTACCATTCAATCCAGCAATTCCACTACTGGGTATCTACCTAAAGTAAACCAGTCATTATATCAAAAAGATACCTGAACAATAAGAGCTAAGCAATGCACATATATAGTTATAAAGTGGTGTTACGGACATTGCAAACTAAGAAGAGGGGAGGGCAAGAGGAGTGAGGAGCAAAAAATCACCTATTTGGTATGATGAATACTGAATTCAACATTATACAATTCATCTATGTAACAAAAAATACTTGTATCTTCTATATCTATTGAAACAAACAAAAATAAAATTAAAGAAAATTCCAAGGTCATTTTTCACAGAAATACAAAAAAGAATCCTAAAGTTCATATGGAACCACAAAACTTGAATTGCTAAGGCAATCTTGAGCAAAAAGAAAAAAAGCTGGAGGTATCACTTACCTAAATTTCAAACAATACTACAAAGGAATAGTAATTACAATAGCATGGTACTGGAAAAAAAAAAATAGATATCTCTACCAAGGGAATGAAATAGAGAACCCCTGCATATACAGTCAATAGTTCTCAACAAAGGTGCCGAGAACACACAATGGAAAAAGAATATTCTCTTCAATAAATAGTGTTGGGAAAACCGGATATCCACATGCAGAAGAAAGAAATTGGAGCTTAAAGCTTTTCAAATGTGAAAGGGAATTTCTGTCTTGTTAAAAGCTTTCCAGTCAAGGATCTCTTATGTTTCTTTAGTCACCGAAATGGAAACTATTTTAGTCCTTTCGAATAGAAAGTGTAGTCAGTGCCAAGAGCAACGTACTTGGGTACTAAATATTTGGCTCTGGTCTCAAACTTGCTGTTCACTGTGTGGCCTTGAGGTTGCTGCAGTAACCAGCAATTAATGTAACTCACGGGTTTATGTGTGTCAGAAGAAGCCAGAGAGATACTCGACAAGAATAGGAAATAAAGTTATGAAACTGTCTGTAGGTTGGTTTCCTCCCTAGCAAAGATAAATAACCCGAGATTTGTCTACACTCTAAGATTCCTGAAAAGATCAAATCAAAGCACTTGAAAAAGATCACAATACAAAAATAATGTATTTTTGCTTGCCCAGGGTAATATCACTTTATTCTAGTAATAGCTACAGTTTACTGAACAGAAGTTTTAAAATCACTCCAAAAACAAACAAACAAAAAAATGTGATAGAGATACCTGAAAAATAGTACAGAAGCAAACTGGAAAAAAAAGATAGGTGATGTCAAATGACAAAAGTTTTAAAATGTATTTCATTTCAGAATATTTATTAGGAATATCATTTTAAAGTTGAGTTGTTACAGAAACTACGTTTTTTGTATTTAGACCTTAAAAACAACTCATAAAAAATCTCTCTACTCACTTTTTAACTTGTTGTGAAGACAAAAAAAAAAAAAAATAGTCATGAGACATAGGAAGAGAAGGTCAGTTTATTTTGATTCTGAGTTTTATCTAAAAAAGGGATTATAAGCACGGTCCATACCTGTTAATCTTTTTGTTGCCATAAACAAAAATAAAGTATTCATAGAGCTCAAAACATCTTGCTTTATCAGGAGGAAAAACTAGCTGGAAAATAATGCTAAATTCAGACAGCAACATAAACACTCAGCAAATCACCAGGGTTGCACCTTCTTCCTCCCCCTTCAGAGCAGGCAGGGCTCCTGCCTTCAAGGTTACCTGGCCTAAAGGATGCAACAAAAGTGTAACAAATATTGCAGAACACTGGGATTTGCTTTTTCTAAAGAAGGGAGTAGAGAGCAAAGCATGAAGGCTGGTGTAGGAAGCCTGTACCAGGGAAAGACACCAAAACAACAGCAAAGTATTGGGGGCTATTCTGAGAGGCTCCACAGTGACTGGGGACAGTCATTTGAGTGGAAGGGGGAATGCTGGTCTATATATAATAAAATCAGTTTCAAATACAATTCTCAACAAAGATTTTTCCCCAAAAGTGGAATACTGGATACATGTGTGTGTACACCATGCTTTTTCTACATTTTCCAAATATTCTATGATAAACCATATGGGTTTGTAAAAAACAAAAACAAATAACAATGCTAGGTTTCAAAAATGTATCTCAGTGACATGGATGAGATTTTAATATAAAGTGCTCTATTATTTAAAAAATTCTTCATCTTTTTAGACCATAAATTTATTTCTTAAAGACATTTTTTACCAAATAATCCCCAACCTCTAGCTCCTACTATAGCTACTCAAAGAATTGATTAGGCTGCTTTTTATTTTTTTAATTTTTTTTTCTCCAGGAATTATTTAAACATTCTAAATGTGTAGGCAACACTTTGCTGCCATCTGCTTCTAATGAAGATGATAATGGTGAAGATCACAGCATTGTGGGTTAAGACTCCATAAAAGTGCATATGTGTTTACAAAGCTGTGGATAATAATTTAGGTCACAGCTTTGATAGAATGAGAGAAGTGTTTTAACATCATCTTCATGCTTTGCTTATAAGGATTTCTATTTTTCTCCCAGATATGTTGTAGGTTTTGGGGTGCCAAGTATTCACCCTCACCCCTCTATCCTACTAAGTTTAACCCTTGAATGTAACTTCAAAGAACTAATAATCAATGAAGATCAATATTAACCTTAGAAATGGTGTAAGAACCACCTCCTGAGGGTTTCTTACTGAGAACAAATGGAACCTACCCTCCCCACCTTCATGGTAATGGGACATGCAGGCAGGTTTATAAGATTTTCTCACCCACTTACAAAGCTAAAACCTGGGGTGGAACTGTAGGTAAGTGTAGTTTTATCACACTGAGACAGAAAGCAGAAAGAGATTCACTTCCCTTTTACCGATCATAGAGCAAGCAGAGAGAGAGAACCATGACTCTCAGCAACTGTATTGGTAGGGACCCAAGAAAACTACTAGAAAGAAAATCTGAAATTGCTCACTCCAATATTCCCCATTCATGTGGAAGAGAGCAGAGTCTTCTTTGGCATAGGAAGAAAAGGTTAAGTGTTTCTCCCTCGTCTTCCTCATGTTTATTCTCACTTAACCCTTGGTTCAAATACCAAGACTTTGGTCAATCAGAGGCATTGCTTTACCCAAGGAAGATGGTCATGAGTGCAATGGAAGGGTTCTGCTTCTACCCATGAGAACAGACCTAAAATTCTCTTTTCTGTGACATGGACAGATTAGCTGCTGTCCCCAGAGGTCCTTGAAGAGCCAGATTAGGACATCAGTTAAATTGGTATCACAGACATGCTGCATCCTAGGCTAAAAATGTATCACCTATTCTATTTCTCATTTCAAATTATGCCCAGCCACATCACCTAAATATTGCTTAACAAGAGATACAATGAACAGTAACATAAAAATGCACTAAATTTTAATGCAAATCTCCCCAGTATTATGTTCCAAGAGAGGGAGTAAAGTAAAATATAAAATACCCTATGCCTTGTAAATTCATGTTTAAAGAATTGAAGTCAAAGCCCTTTGCTCCCTGTGTTAGGAATACTAATGGCCCCCCACATGCCCGTGTCCTGTTCTCTGCAACCTGTGAAAATGTTCCCTGACATGACAAAGAGGAATTAAGGTTATAGATACAATTGAGGTTGCTAATTAGTAGACCTTAAACTAAGAAGATTATTCCAGATTACCTGCACGGGCCCAATGTAACAATAAGGGTCCTTAAAAGAAGAAGGAGAACTTGGAACCAGAGAGATCACAGTGTGATAAGGATTTGGCCTAATATTGCTGGCTTTGAAATGAAAGGAAGGGGCCATGAGCAAAGGAATGTATGCAACCTCTAGAAGCTGCCAAAGGCAAGAGAATGGACTCTCCCCTAAAGCCTCCAGAAGGCAACAAACCTACCAAAGTCTTAATTTTAGCACTGTGACACCTATTTTGAACTTACAGAATCATGAGATAAAAAATTTGTGATGTTTTATGCCACTAAATTGGTGGTACAGGATGAGTAGCCCTTTTCCAAAACACCTGAGACCAGAAATATTTCGGATTTCAATTTTTTTTTTGAATTTTGGAGTATTCATATATATGTAATGAGATATTTTGGGGATGGGACCCAAATCTAAACACAAAACTGAATTGTGTTTCATATATATCTTATACACATAGCCTAAAGATAATTTTGTACAATATTTTTAATAATTTAGGGCATGAAACAAAGTTGCACACACAAAACTCAGGTGTGGAATGTTCTACTTGTGGCATCATATAATTTCTGTGCTCCAAAAATTTTGGATTTCAGAGCATTTCAGATTTCAGATTTTCAGATTAGGAATGCTCAACCTGTGATTCCGTACAACAGCCTAGCAACACACATGCTCCCAATCCCCTTATTCTGTTCTGTGTCAGCCAGCTGCGTCTCACTCCGAAGGAGTCTGTTCTTCAGCAAATGTAGCATCCTGGTCCACCTTTGCTAAACGATTACAGCTCTCAGCACACTCCAAAATTGAATTAGTGCATCTCCGAGTTTCTCATGATTCTCATTTTTCTGGTCAGTTGGAAGGACACGTAAGAACATCTCAGCACCAGACTCATCCTCACATACCAACAGTATTTAGATCACATCAACAAATCCTTCAGGATCTGGAGCTGTTACTACATGCAAAACTGTGTTTCCAGGTCTAGAGAGTGACCCATGCTCGCTGTGCTGTCTCCAGCCACAAACCCAGAGTACAGATACATTGCTGCTGAGACAAAAGGAGAAAATATTTTTGGTTTTGATTCTGCCAGGATGCCCTTCTGTCTGTCCCAGGGTCATGATCTAAAACTAGGGAAAAGAAGGCTTCTTTCAAGAGGTTAATTGTGACTTTCTGATTTCTAGAAAGAAAAAAAAAAATCCATCTATTACATCTTCCCTAGGAGTACTATTTGGGATTATCCTTATAAGATTTAGACAATTGCAGTTAGATACTCTCTCTCTGGTTCTGTCCCTCTGAAATTCTATATCCATTTTAAACTGCATGTTCTGTAACTTAAAACTGAATGCTGTGGGTTCTGTCTGGTGACACAGTCTCTTGTGAGGAAGTTCCCCTACATTTATAACTTTTATAACAGGCAACTCTCCAAACCAAGCTCATTGCCTTGCTTTCTCTGGCCTGTTCTCCACCCCCAGCAAGATTCCAAGGTATGTTTTATTTTTGTGTATTTGTGACTACTGATCTTACCTCTGGCTCTTGAGTTACACAGGCTCAGCAAGCTTATCTCTTACAGGTAGTCTTCCTCATTCCCTATATTTCTCTCGGTTTAAAATCACCTTTGGCAAATTCATGAACTTCCAAAAGCATGTGTGCCTCTGGAGGCCAGTAAGAATTAACATGCCCTAGACCATGTGCCCTCCCTAAAAACCTTATCCCTCAACTTTTGAATTTTCCAGGCGTTGACTAACTTGTTCTCTTTTCCTAGCAGCAAAATGTCTTTCTTTTCTGATATTTCTATCTCAGAGGAATAAGTCTCCAAGTACTCAAGTTTGTCTATTTTTCTTTTTTTCATTCTCAGCAGATTGAGTGAAGTTTAAAAATGTTTAACCTACTTTCTAAGATGTTTCTATTTCCTCTTAACCTTCACTCTACTTTCCTTCCTTTCTCTTTGTCCTTGGGCCAAGTACACACGACTCTGGATTCTTATCTCCAGCATGAGAGATATGAATTCAGTCTGTTCCAGATCTGCCAAACGTAAATGCAGCCCACCACCCAGAAGGTCTCTTCCCAGCAGTCTGTAGCATATCCAGACCTGGTTTGAATCTTATTCATCTTTCTTGCTAAAATTTTGGATGCTATTTTCCCTGGACCTGTCCACTCCATACGTTTACTAGCCATGTCCCCTCATGGCTCATACCCCACCTATTTTCCCACCAGTAGCTGGGTTACCTTGAAAACTGAATAAAATATGCTATATTGATATTCACCTTAGCGATCTGACCAAATCTAAGGTAACCTCCTCATGCACCTGTTCCCAGGTGTTAGGGTGGTTTCCCATTTGCTCTCATGATTAGCAATGGTGCCTAAGGCAGTTTTCCTCTGGGAAAACATTCTGATTCACTCTCTGAGAATGTATTGCTTAATGTGGCTAAAATTCAGAGGAGAAATACAGTCTCCAATCCAGTAACAACTAAGTCACCTCCTTCATCTTTAGCTCTTCCTTTGAAAGCAGTTAAATACAAGTGCAATCCTTTCCTATTCATGCCTGTGTTCTGAATGTTTTCAGTCTTTGGGTTAAGAATATTCCTTTCTTGTTCCATTTCAATCAACACATAAACCGTCATTTTTTTTTCACTTTTCCTTTGATCCTCTCTGACTTTACAACTAAAACTTGTGTTTTTAAAACTAATTCTGCTCCAACATAACTGAGCAAACTCAATTCCTGAAAACAGTCTATTAGAGACACAGGCTGATTTAATCTTTTTTTCCATTTCATAGGCTTTCCATCTCCATCCCCCAAGATGATGTATTCCTGATATGGGAAGAAATCCTATTCTTTTTTTATCTTCTCATTGATTAAAAATGCAACGTTTCTCTGTAATTGATCTCAGAATGGGTCTCTGAAACCCACACCCATGTTCGGGGCTTACAAAGGGAACAATCTAGAACCATGTTGAGACCATATGGATAGGAGTATCTCATAGACTCTGGAAGCTGAATGAATCCAGTCTCTACAGTTCTCTCTTTTTCCTGGGTAGAATTCAAACAAAACAGAAACTGTAGAGAATGCTGATGTCGGCTTTGTCAAAGCCCTAGTATTAATAATCTAGAGGCCAAAACATCACCAATTAATGTTCTATATGTGCAATTTCACTGCTCTTTTGTAACTTAAAGTCCCAGTAATATAATGTCAGCCTGTCTCTCAATGCCATTGCATCCATGCAAAACCTACTGCAACTTCTGGGCCAAAAGGATGCCAAAGCTTGGTGTATCAGCTGATATGAACGAGTATGCAGATTTTTCATTAGGTGACTTTCTTCCTAAAGAACACAAGGAGGGTGAGGATGTTTGATGCCCAAATACTACTACTTTCCCTTCTTCCTGTCTAAAAATATGATAAATAGAAGTAGCACATGGTAAACTTGGACTTGAGGTTACTCCAACAGAGCACCCTAGTCTATCTCCCACCCAAGGGAGCAGCTGGACCCACAGACAGATCCACCTTGACTTACATACCTGGTATTAGACTGAAAAGCTGGAACAGGATGTCTCCCCACCCTGGGAATAGGACCATTGAAAAAGGCAGCTAAGAAGAACCAACTGTTCTTCTTACTGTTTTAAGAGGCTGCCGGAGAAAGAGAGTTTTGGCCTGAAGGAGTGGTGATTCTCTATGTGTGGTCCCCGATTAAGCAGTACCAGCATCACCTGGCAACTTGTTAGAACGACAAATTTATCGGGCCCCAACCCAGACCCACCAATCAGAACCTCTGGGGATAGAGTACAGCTGTCTTTGTTTTAACAAGTGCTCCAGGTGATTCTCATGCACATTGAAACTGAATAACCACTGGTCATAATTACAGTACTTCTGCACAAGCAGAGAGGAACAAACAAACAAACAAGAGAAGCAAGACACACACTACAAGATGTTCTCTTCATGGAGAGAGAAAGAGAAGTCCTCTTATCTGTATTATGTAGGGCATGTCATATGTTTTCCTTTATATTAGATGATTTTGTAGCAACATTAAAAAATGAGAAATAATCATTTAGAAGTGATCTGAATTGTTGAATTGGTCTTCTCACTGCCGTGTTTTCTCCCCATTTTCTAAAAATAAAACCAAATATTCCACCTTACTCAAAGACTGTGAATAGCTACCTGTTTTCTATGGGGTTAAAGCCTAAATTATCTGGAATGGTAAACAAGGCCAGGTACAGACTTGATTCAGAACATCATCTCAGCCATATTTAAACTCATCTTAAATGTTATGCCTCAAATGGAGTAAGCAGCTTTGAATAAGAAGAAAAAAACAGAATCTCCATTCTCTACAGAGGTTTCTTGTATCAGAAGCCCCCAGAGAGCAGGTTAACAGTACAAATGTTCAGGTTCACCCTCAAAGATTCAGCTACAGCAGCCCTGTAGTACAGAGCTCAGGCATCTTCATTTTGTCAAGAGCCTCAGGTGAGTCAGCTGCAGGTGTCTGTAGATCGCATGTTGAGAAATCCCACTCTACATGTTTAACGACCTGTTATGCCTGGCATACACTAGACCATGAGCAAATTCCTGTTAGCTAATGAGCAATGCCACTAGTAACAGTTTCATTGTCCAATATCCTCTTTTTATAAAATCCTGTAACCTCCTTCTTCAAACCATTACAACTTCTTATAGCATGCAAATATTATAATATCTAAAACATACAATGAGGACAAATAGAATCCACATCATTTTTTACTGAGGCGACTAGAACTTAAATGCTTTAAATTGAATGCTTTAAATTTAAAACTTAATGCTTTAAAACTTGAGAGGTAAGGATTCCAGAAATAGCACAGCATTACACATAAAGGGATAAATTTAACAGAATTCCAGACACATCCATAGATCTGTTTTCATTAATGTCTTCATTTGGGCTCCTTTTCCAAGGAGTGCTTCCATGTCTAACTTTAGATAGCTGTTTATAGCTGTTCTGTCAAAGTACAGCCATGATTATTCCTTCTCTTAATTTTGCCATTAACTTTTTTTTTCTCTGCAAATTCACAGAAGAAATAGATTCAGTTTGCATGAACAATGCGGCATGTTTCCGGGTACAAAGAAGTCCAAATCTGCACAGCTGCAAAAGAAAACTTCACCAAGATCTATTTCCAATGTTTTGCCTGCATCAAAGGGCTTAGTACTCATTCGGGAAAATCTTTTCTGTTATTGTTTTTAATCTTTAAAATTATTTCCCTAACACACTCAGCATTTTAAATAGTTCTGCTTTATCAAGGCAAACATACGTTTTTTGGTCAGGGTCTGGGAATGAGAAGCCTGGATCCTAGTTCTGGGTTTGCTATTAGTTGCTATATGACTTGGGCCCAACATTTGACCCCTCTGAGACTCAGTTTTCCTGTCATTAAAATGGGTCAAATATGGAGGAGAATTTGGTGATCTCTAAAATCACTAAAGTAGTATGTAGTAAAGACGGGAGATATAAAATGCTACATTCAAATCCAGACTGTGTGAATAATCTTACTCCTAGTTAGTTCACTACTCTGGCAAAAATCTGAAGCTGAGATATTCATGCATGCAAGATTTTAAGAGTTGAGAAAGAGGAATTTAAATGGAAGCCAAAGGATTTAATTGCCTAAGTTAAGAATTGCCATTTCACATGCTGTGTAGGAATGCAGAGCAATAGACAGACATTAAGTCTTTGCCATGGTCTGGATATTTCTGATGCCCCCCTAACCCCCTGCCCCAGTTCATGTGTTATAATAAAACCTGATCACCAATGTGATGGTATTAAGGGGTGGAGCCTTTTGGGATCCGTGTCCTTGTAAAAAATACTCCATAGAGTTCCCTCACCTCTTCCACCATGTGAGGATACAGCAAGAAAGTGCCATCTGTGAACCAGGAAGTGAGCTTTTGCCAGACATGGAATCTGCTGACACCTTGATCTTGAAAATTCCAGCCTCCAGAACTGTCAGCAATAAACATCTGTTGTTGACAAGCCACTCAATCTATGGTATTTGTTATGGCACCCCAAACAGACTGCCAGTTCTTATGCTTCTCTCATTGTTGCAAGAGGGAATGTTGAGGCTCATCTTGGATCTGGAAACTCTGTTAACCTGGGATGAAAATATAACTATGAATTAGAACACCCTGAAGTCAGTGGTTGCTGACCAAGGGAATAAATATTTGACTTTCTGTTTATGCTGTTAATGGCAGATTGGAAGACAGTGTGTGGAAAATGTTTACCAGGCTCAACTAATGTAGGTAATTAAGATTCACTGCCTAATTAACTTCAAATGGCTATTCAGAGAGTAACATAATTCTGTTATTTACCAAGTACCAAGGTTTATCCATATAGTAAAATCAGGATTATATATAATCAAAGGTCTCACTATTTGGTCATGTTACATCAGTAATGATATGCCATGCTCTTAGGATGACAGAGTATTCATGCTGTGACCTCCATTTAGAGAGAGGGGACAGGCAGGTCACAGAGGTTAATGACTACAGCAGGTCTCACAGCCAGTTGGTGACAAACATAGGTCTTGAAGAAGCTATCGTGGTAGATTAGTCATACTCTTCCAAATTAGTCATTGAAAGGATGGCTAATTCATCTTATATTCACTTTGATAGAGAGGAATTATTTCTATTTTATTGTTCCTGGTTTATTGAGCAATTTGAGATCAAGCACATTTTTGACATTGGATAGTAGTGGGGCAAGGTCGGTAAGAAAGGAGGGATAGTCCTTCGCTTCAAATTTACCCAAATATCATTTGACTATTTTTCAGAACCTACCAACAAGGAAAGGTAAACCTTAGACCTGTTATTCATGAAAAGATGACTTACAAAAAAACCCACAGAATAAATTAAATGAGAAAATGTGTTGTCTAGGGCTTCTTGGGCTCTGAACAATTTGTAACGTGACAAGGTACAATACACAATGTCCCTCTGGGTTAGGAGAGGGGTGCTGTTAGCCCCAGAGTGAAGTTCTAGGGCCCCGGGCTGCATCTACAGGGGTTTTCCCAGGGGCCAGGAGTGCAAAGTGCCAAGGAATCGAGTGTAAGCTGCGTCCCAGGGTGCCCAGCATCAAGCTGGAGAAACTGAGTTCAGCCATCCACAGTGAGGGGTGTCCTCCAGCCAGTAACAGGAAACGAAGTCCAAGTGTCAGAAGCCCAGGCATATCCTGGGGAATCAGAGAAATGTAAAAAAAAAAAAAAAAAAAAAAAAATCAAGGTTGCTACTAGACCCAAATCTAGAATATGAATATCTATGGTTTATTTATAACCCCCTGGCCCTCTGAGTTTGCCACACCAATGAATGGATAGATGAATGGAGGCAGATTATCTATAAGAACATTTTTTACTTTTCTTCTCCTTTTGTAAGAGAGCAGTTACAGACCATGCCACAGCATGGGCCGGAATGGGAGTAGCTATGGAACCCGAAGGGTGGCCCTCTCAGGAGGATGGCCCACTTAGAAGATGGTCATTATAGTCACCTGCCCGAGAAAGAATATCTGATGGGACCTTTTGTATTGTAAGGCTTTCAATAGAAAAGCTGATCCCCAGGAAGGGAAAGGGTGGAGAATCTGGGATCCTGATGGACAAATGCCTGAGCACGTCTTATCTCTTTGGAGAGGCAGCCATGTTGGAAAGCTGGAAAGGTTCATCAGCAGAGCTAAACTTCTTTGTTTTCCGACTGATGGCAAGAGGGACTGAGCATATAATAGCAGCACCAGCAGGAGACCCAGACTCTGACCCGGGGAGATGTCTACCCACCGCCCTCACACTCGAATCCGGGGTTCCTAACGACCCACGCCCAATACATGGCAGCATTACCACCAGCCTATCTCAGCCTATATCTCTGCCGAATGACCTTTAAATCAAAGTGCCTTTGTCAGTTTGCCTGCCACCTATTTTTTAAGTGCAACACTTAGAAACACATACGGAGTGGGCAGCCCCAAACCGAGGGCTCATTTCAACATACATTGATGGTCTCCTGGGTCTGCAGCTGCCGTGGGAGGACTTGGACCAGTTATTGTGCTTGAAGGCAACTCGCCAAGGTCACCTCCTTCTCAGCCACCACTTTGCCGTGCAGAAATGAATCCCCGTCTCCCCCACCCACCTCTGCCCAAAGACCCAGGACAGGAAGAAAGAAGACATTGTATGGGAGGTCTGAAAAATTACCTGAGCTTTTGCTCATTATCAGTGGGAGAGTGTGTTAAGCAGAGGAGGGGAGGAGGGGATTGAGCATTTGTGCTCTAGAGACATGGGCATGACAAGTCCATTCCCTTACTACATAGGGGACACCTTGTTTCAGCATGAACTAATTAATTAATTAATTAATGGATGATGGAATTAATTATGTTCATAGTTACTTTGTCCTGCTTTAAAGGCATTGCTAGGGCACCTTGATCCTTAATGTTAACCATTCCTGTTTCTGTAAGAGGTAACTTGTAGCACCACTAGCTGCTCTGAGCCTTAGCTACAACCTCAGAAATGTTTTATCAACTGCAAGTAGTCTTATCTGAGCCATTTCCTAAAGATGCAGAAAGTCAGGCCTGTTACAAGCTCACTACAAACCCATCCCATATTACTGATGCTAAAATCAATGCTCAAAGTCAAGTTTGGTGGCCACTTGGAAAGGGCATGCTGAATAAAGAGCAAGACCTGCAATGCCCATCAAGAAATACAGGTTCTAAAGTACATCCCCATTTATTACCTGTGATAACTCAACAGGAAAGTCAGGGGAGAGTCTTGCTTTTTCTTGTTTAACTTCCCAGACATAGCCCACTGTAGGAACTCAATAAAGCAAAGAAAAGCAAAGAAAGAGCCCAGAATGAAGGAAAAACTACACTGGCTATGGTGACCACACAAGGCAAAGCAGTGGAAATGCTTTATAAACTGCACACTGCTGGGAAAGCTCCACACAGGATTTTCCTGTATGGAGCAAGACCCAGTTTATACCACCATGTGCTGGGACACAGCCTTACTTTGGCACTAGGACATGAGGGCTTGTTTCCCTTGGGTCTCTCAGGTCCAGGCTCTACTGCTAAGTAAACCTCTTGGCAGCACAGCAGGTTCACAAGTGACCTGTTTACCTGTGTCAGGAATACACAGAGCTGGAGTCACAGGAATGAGATCTAGGCTGGGGCTGTGATTGGCTGGGAGGCAAAAGGGAGGTATTTATTGGCAGTAGGAGGCAGTACCAGGCCAGGGCCTCCAATACCCAACTGCACTCATGGCTTCTATGAATCTTCAAAGAGAAATATGTTGTGAACCAATTTGTTAGGCTTTACGCAGCATGGTTGAGTGGCCAAGAGGACAGATTTTACAACCAGACTGAGTTCAGATCTTTGCTTTGTTTCCTTTTAGCTCTAAACCTCAATAAGCCACTTAGCTCTTCATGGAGCTGGAGATGCTAACAGTGCCTGCCTTGTCAGAGAGTTAACAAAGCATCAAGGACAAGAACAGGCACATACCAAGTGCTTGGCAATGGTTTGCTCTCATAGCTCTTTTTAATTGTGCCCAGGTCAAACTCTTGAATCCAAATCAGGTCAGCGGTAACAGGTGCTGGTTAAGTGTTAAGCATGTCCACAAATGATATCTCCTCTAATCTCGCATAGCTCAGCCTCCACAATGACTCTGTGAGGAAAGAGTTATGTTCCTCAATATAGATATAAAAATGGAAGTTATAATTGGTGCTCGCGGAGTCTAGAGTCAACTCATTACTGTTTCTAGAAAAACAGCACAAGCAAGAGGATCTGTGCAGACAGCATGGTAGCTGTCAAAGGAGGGCTGAGGCAGGCTCTATGAGCATTCTGGTAAGTAGGTGGAGACAGAACGTGGTACCATAGCTATAGGGACACGTTAAAAGGCCTCAAGCCTTGTTCGCAAGGCACAGCAGCTGTAGGTAGGGAGTTCTTCGTTCTTGGCAAGATGTTGCTCTTAACCTTTAAAGAGAAAATCTGAAAACTCAAGCATCTTCTACTGTATACATCCTTCAGACTTTGCCCAACTGAGTTGGAAAAATATCCAACTCAAAACCCTCAATATATCTGGAGATGTCAAATTCTCATATTTTGCTGAAAGCCAAGAGGTGAGGGATGTGGACTATGAGGAAGATTTGGTGATGCCTGTGAACTCAAGGCCCATCAGGAGCAATGCTCCCAGCAAGGACTTTTGCCCCTTCTCAGATCGTGAGTTAGATGGTCAGAGACTGCCTCTGGGAGTTGGGGAAAGAAGAAGTGAGATGCAGTAGGAATAAATACCTAAGCCTTATGGATTCCTTTTGGACGTCTCTAATGAAGCCATGCAAAAAGGAGAAGATATTTTTATTCCATGCTTGGTAGACTCATTGGGCATGTAGAGAGATGCATCAGGGAATGCCACTCTCCTGGCCTTTGACTCTACAGGCACAAACACAAATTATTAATATTATATGCATTAACTTCATTTTAATAGAAGAAAGATCACTGTCAATAACATACATGAAAATATTTTGTTTACAAAAAGCAAAGCATTATATAAATGTGTAAGGAATGATGGTGATAATGGTTATAAGGATAAATGTTATACAGAAAAAGAAAAATCAGGAAACAAAAGCAAATTTTAACAACAAGGGAATAGCTAAGTAAATTGTGGCACATCTATATGATAGGATGTTAGACAGCCATTCAAAGCTATTTTATAAAGAATTTTTTATGGTAAAAAAAACATTTATGATATAGTTCTATATGAGAATCATATACTGTATGCCTTCCGGTAAGCTAGAAGGATGGATGGACAGAGATTGAGATGATGAGAAGGAAAGAGAAGGAGGATGAAATTACAGCGATATATAAATGGGATTTACCTCCAAGTGCATGCACCATGGATGGGTTTTATGTTCTCTTTCATTTTTATTTCTTTAGTTCTACCTTGCCTTATTCTAAAATCAATTTAAAATTGTTTACAGAATACATTCAAGATAAAATTAAATTTGAGAAATTGTAAATAGGTGAGGAATGAATATAAGAAAGATAAGATATAGCCAACAGGGTGGCTGGTATGTGAAATGCATTCCAAGAAGCCCTACATATCAGAAAGGGATCGACCATAAATTCACCCCTAAGCTTTCTATCTACCAACACAGACAGAGAGCCACAGTACAGTGTGTGACTCATGAGGACAAAATGAAGCATTATCAGGAAAATAACAATGATAAGCAACATTATTCCATTTGAGAAAATAGGAAGGAAACTTTCTCCCATGGTTCTTTGCTCAAGAGGACACTGTGGAGAGTGATGAATGGCACATTTATTGCCCTCTGGAACCCAGTAAGTCACCTGCAACAGTCCCCAGTAACCTCTGTGTGAGCCGAGGGCACAGTGCCAAAGTACGAGTGACAATAGCAACACCTACATGCATGGATGGTTACCATTTCCTAGGCTCTGTGCTAAGTGACTCACCTGCACTCTCTCATCTAATTCTCGCACAACCACACAATGTATCATCACCATTCCTTATGGACCCAGGTGCAGGACTGGAGGAGAGCAAATGGTGGGGCCAGAATTCTGACTCTGCACACCCAGGCAGTTCACCACCAAGCTCTATCACTTCCCAATCCAGAAAGAAAAAGCACTTCACCCGACAGGCCAATGGCACAATGTCAAAATGTAGTTCAGTGAAAACAGCTCTACAGGAGATCATTTTACTCTATATACTCTTCAGTACTTTCCAAGCTTTGGACAATGATTATGTTTATTTTAAAATTATCGTCCCTTTTGGAGTCTCTGCAGCACTCAAGTCCACTTGTCTCACTTAATTTCAAATTTATTTTAAGAGTTCTTGAGGCACCCCTTTCTCTCTACTTGATAGGAGACCTCCCTTAGAATGCATAGAATCACCTTGGGTAGTAAGTGCCTTCATCCTTATCCTGAAGCTTCTATAGTTCTAATGTAAAACCCATCAATGAGCTATGTCTATGAGTAGTTGGGTTCTCAAAATGAACATGAATCAATTCTGAACATATCACTGAGCCCTTCCTATATGGAAGGTTCCTTAGCCTCACTGTCTCATTTAATCCTAACCACTTCCCCTTGAGTATATGGGATTTTTGTATCCAATACACAGAGGAGAATATCAAGTCCCAGGGATTTTAAATGATATTAAACTGGCTAAAACAACATTTACTACAACTAATAATGTTGATTGAAAACAAGTGCTCATACATTCATTTTTGTACTATAAACAAGAATAGCCTTCATTCTTTTTTTTTTCCCATACTTTACACTAAACCTGGAGCCTTCATTCTTGAGAAGAGTTTTACAAAACTTGTAAACAGCAGTGAAATGCACATAGCTTTTGACCAAGAAATTCACTTGAGTAGATTATTCTAAGTAGACAAGTATAAATTAATGCAAAATTTGTGCATCTTATATTTCCTGCAACATTGTGTTTAATGGTGCAAAATTGAAAGCTAAATGTTCACAGAGAAATTGTTTAAATAAATTGGAATCTATCTTTATAATGAAATATCATGCATCCATATAAAGGCTATAGCATAGAATTATATTTATTGACTTTAAAAATATTTTTGCTGTTTATATATTTAAAATGAGAAAATTAGGTTACAAAACGATCTGTGTAACATGATATCATTTCTTAAGCATTATAATGTGTATAAGACCAAACAAGGTGAACATAAGCACATACTCTAAATGTTAACGGTAATTATTTCTAGGACTAAAACATCACCAGTAGCTTTAATGTCTACCTTTTGCATATCTGCATTTTTTAAATATACCTGTAGTAAACATGTATTAATTTGTGGGAAAAAGAAAAAGTAATTTATGAACAAAACAAATAATACATACCAAAGCCTTGGTTTGGCAATTCTGTATCTATGGGAGAAAAGAGCCAAGATTTGGATGAAAGACTGCTAAAGCCAGGTCAGAATACTTCTGTGTTTGTCTGTGGCATTGCATTGCATGAGCAGAGCTAAAGATTTAAATATCCTTCTCACCAGGCGGAGGCTGATGGAAGACACCCAAGTGAGGATGGACCTGTCCACTTAGGGACACCAACCCAGGGACACCAACAAAAATAACCCAAAGCTTTTTCTTTCTAGTACTTTCATGTTAAATTCAGAGCCACGGCTACTCGGGGAGGTGGAAGTCAACCCAATCTTTATAATGTTTGTAAGAAATTTCCTTTCACCCAAACCTTCCGCATCTTTGATTTCAAAGGAACACACCCACCCCAATGTACCCAGCAGTGGTTTATTATAGCTTTCATGCAAGCAAAAAGCACTTGGTAATCAAAAGATAATCCTGCTACCACGCAAATAAACATACTTTGGACTTGTCTATCACTAAAAGGCCTCAAAGGAATAGAAGAGTGTAATTTTAGCCCAAAGTGTTTTTAAAATATGTTCCAGCATGTTTAATCGCAGAAGGAACATTTAATGTACATCAGCACTTCCTTGTCTTGAAAGCTGCTTACATGTGTTACTGAATATAAAGGTGGACTCTGGCCTTTCCTCTAAAATAGTATCCAATAAAAGAAGTGTTTCCATTTGCCCCTTTTCTTTTTCCCTAGAGTTGGTAAACTTCCATCTTTTCATGCCAGCAATAAAAATTTATTGAGTACCTACTAGAAAGCATAAATATGCCAATGTTCTACAGCAGTGGCTTTCGAATGGTGTCCAGTGGAAGCTCTCAGCCCTTGTTTCGGCTGGTGAAGATTCAGAGTAAATTTTGAGTTTCTGTGTAAAAAGTTGAGGAGTTTTCAAGGCTTCAAAATGCTAGAACTGCCCCAGTGCCAAATTGCAGTGGGACTGTAAGGCTCTGGCCAGATTTCTACTACTTAGTTGGATGATTTGCATATCCCAATATACACTTTGCTCCTTTATTGCCTCAGTGGATTTTTACAATCTGCCCTCTCTACTGGAACCACCTGGCTGTCCTTGGCTGCCCAGGAAATGCCAGCTTGCTCAGAAGTCTCCCACTGTGTGAAGTATTCAAGGAACACTTCCCTTCCCACCTTCTCCAGCAAGGCTAACCACTCCATCCTCTGGGCTGCTTCCTCTACCTTACAGAGAATCCCATTATTCCATGAGTCACTCTTAGCTGTACTAATTTGTTCCCTGTACCTTGTCTCTACCAAAAAAATAAGACTTTTAAATACAGGTGGCACCTCTTTTTGATCCCAGTATTAGCTTAGGACATTTATCAAAAGTAAAGACCCAGTAAAACTTGGTTGGCCTGGACCAAAAGACTGTGTTGGGTCATCAGAGATAGTGAAGGGAAAGCGAGAAGGGAAGTGGGAGGGGAAGGGAAGATGGAGGGAGTGGGAGAGACAGGAGAGGAGGGAGAGTGAAAGGGAAATTTGGAGAGAAATGCTCAAAAGGGTGATGCTTTCACCGTCTTAGAATCTGATGATTTTGCAACCGAAATTTTCTTCTTGTATTAAATCTGATGTTTAATTGATGTCAAAAGCAGTTGAGCAAATAGGATGGTGATATTAAAATGCGTAAATTTCTAGGAGAAAGTCTAAGGTTGGGGAATCTGTAGGCTGATATTGGGACAACAAGACACTCTTAAAAGTATGATAATTAGAGGGTTTTGTTTGTTTTTTTTTTACCAACCTGTGCTTTGAAAATTATGATCAAATATCAAAATACTTTCCACATATCTTTGTTCACCATGCCTTCAAAATAATCTACAACATTTCTCTAAACATGTTCTATGGAATAGGTAGTGGGGGAGAAAAAGATAAGTCAAGAAAAATTAGGAAGCCAGTTAAATAGCAAATTGTTTTTCTGAAATATTACAAAAATATTTAAATATTGCCATGCCTTTTGAATCTCTTAAGAGTATGCAGAATTTGCCAAACTCAAATGACCATAAAATCCCTTTTTGATAGTGCATCCTCTGATAGTGTTTCCTGAAACACATCTTAGAAAATGAAATTCTGCAAAGTAGGGTGGATGTCATTCCTCCTCACTGGTGCTTTTTTCTTTATTTCAGAATATTACGGGGGTACAAATGTTGAGGTTATATATATTGTCTTTGCCCTACCCGCTCGTCAGAGCTAGAAGCCTGTCCAATGAAGTGATGTTCTTAAGAGCATGTGACAATTAAGAGTGAGGATTCAAGTGAGGGGTCAGAGGCCTTTGCTCAACATGATTCCTAATTGCTTTGAATGTAATGCAGGTTAGATCATGTGGACACTTATTTGGGCCTGGATCAAACTTCATACTTCAGGGTTGTCTGTATGACATTATTTACAGATGCTCACGTGCACAGGTGAGCCTGAAACTGCCTTCACATAATAGGCTGAGCCTTCAGGCTGGGCTGCAAAGTTGAAGTATTGTACCTGGATGGAGAACTACCTGCCCAGGTGATGATGACACAAGCCATGCAGAATAATCTCCCCAAACATAAAAACAATGGTTGGAATGTATATTTTTTTATAGTTTTTAATAGAAATACATAGTAATTTACCAATTCCTAGATACTAGCTTAGATATTATTAGACTAACATAGAGTTCTGAAAGAAGAAAGATACATTGCAATTTAAATTAACTTCCTTTGTCCGTCAGGATCACTGAAAATGAAAATATCTGTTCACAATTTTTCTAATGTAATAATAATTTTATAAAACAGAAGTTCTTAAAGGCATAATCTCCTTTTTAGCTTATCTTTATTAATTTTTACCACCTTTCACTAGAGATTTGTATAATCTATTTTCTTAGCTGTTCAAGGAACATCACAAGCATCATCACTGTCAAAAGCAGACACTGTTTTAGGGAGAGCACTGGAGCAGGGATCTGGAGACTTGGCTCTGTTGTCAACTTGTTGTATGACTTTAGGCAAGTCCTTTGTTCCCCTACATCTTTGTTGTTCTAAACCTAAGCTACCTCCTACAGTAACCACTAACCATATGTGGCTATTGAGTACTTGCAATGAGACTAGTCCAAATTGATATATGCTGTAGGTGTAAAACACACACCAAATTTTGAATTTTCATATGAAAAATAATAATATTTTATTAATAGTTTTTATATTGAACACATTGAAATATTAATATTTTAGATGTGTTAAATTGATTAAAATATGTAATTAAAATTAATTTCATCTGTTCCCTTTACTTTTTTTTTTAAAGTAGCTACTAGAAAATTTAAAAATTACGTGCATAGCTTGCTTTTTATTCTTATTGATAGTGGCAGCCTGATCTCTCAAATGAGGTGGCTGTTTCAGGCCGACTCTGAGTCGTCTTCCAGCTCTGAACTTTTAAGATGGAATGTTTGAAAGAGAACAGAGCTGGGAACTATCTGAAGCATAAATGTTAATAGAAAGACTCACACAAGGCAATGCTCCAGACAGGACCCTGGGCATTTAAAAACCACTGGCTGTGGCAGGAGGTGAGTGAAGAGAGGGGGAAAGTAGTAATCAGTAAGAGGAACAAAAACTCTTGCAGTGTTGTCAAGGGCTGGTATGAGCAAGATTCGACCAATGTTAGCTCCTGTATTTTGTTCTTTATTCCTTTACACAAGTACACACTGGTGGGATTTTTTTGAGAAGGGTTTTTCAACCCTAGTGGAACAAAAAAAAGAGAAATGGTTCAGGAAAGTGAGACGGAGGGAGAATTCCTGGCTCTCCAACTTGCAGCCCAGTCCTTCAACCTCCCACCCACCCTCCTGGAACCTCATGCTAAGCCCCCTGGGAAGACGGTCCAAAGAGGGTTTCATGGAGAAAAAGAGTGTTGCAAGGGACTGTGGAAATAAACACATTTTAGCTTGGTGAAAACTGATCTGACTCAGGTGCAAAATGCTTCTCATGACCTTTTACTTTCAAAAAAAGAAAAAAAGGAAACAAGAATCAGGTAGACTGATTATGAAAACAAAAATGACCAGAAGATGAAGCTATTATACATATTTGGCCACCACATAATTATAGAAAAACATCTTTGGAATCCTGATTTATAATCTCAGAGATGTCTGGCAAGGAAAGATGGGAAATTCATAGGCGAGCATCCCCCATCTGACTTCTAGAGAGTTCTGTCTAGAATGAAAGCAAGGAAATCTTGTGCACTTGCCAGGGAGAGGCAGAATAAGGCTCAACATGAGTGTTTTGAAGAATACTAATGACAGAGAAAACAATATTGGAGATCATTTACTAGTGTTTCTCAGAGGGGAAGAGACTCGGTAGCATTTTGGTTGATACAATTCTTCGGTATTTGAGAAGTTTAATATACCTGGTGTCAGGCTTTCCTTTAACGTTCCCCAGTCATTGTGACAGCCAAAAATACCTCCACAATTTTGTAATTAGTTAATTAATTTTCTCTATTTTTTAAATTTCAGAATGAGAGTACAAACATTTTGGCTACATATACTGCCTTTGGATCACCCAAGGCAGAGCTACAAGTGTGCCCATCCCCCAGTGTGCTCCACACTCATTAGATATGAATTTACTCATCCCCTCCACCCCCCTCCCTCCTGTCCGAACCTGATGAATATTACTTTCGTGCGTGCACCTAAGCATTGATCAGTTAGTACCAATTTGATGGCGCGTGCATGTGGTCCTTGTTTTTCCAATACCTCCATAATTTAACAAAGCTCCTAGGAACCTGGTACTTTCTCCTTCTTGTCCCCTTTTGAGAACTACTGAAGCTGCAACATCCTACCCCCTCCCAAAAAACCCATCACAATTTTACAGATAAGATTAAGTCAGACCCAGAGAAAGAAAGAAATTGATTCTGTCTGAACAGCCTTTGAATTGGTTGGTGGTAGACTTTGGCTAGAATCCAAACCACATAACTCTTAATCCACTGCATACTGTCTTGGGTTTGTTGAGAGAAGCTGCATAGGATCATAATACATTCTGTAATAACTGTGTTATCGAGGCTGTACCACATTGCATATGGACTATTTAAAAAAAACTTCCAAAAATCTCTTTAACAGATTTAGGTTTACAGAAGATGGAGATCAAAAGCCTATTTCTTTTCCTTTTTTTTTTTTTTTGAGACAGAGTCTCGCTTTGCTGCCTAGGCTAGAGTGAGTGCCGTGGCGTCAGCCTAGCTCACAGCAACCTCAAACTCCTGGGCTCAAGCAATCCTTCTGCCTCAGCCTCCCAAGTAGCTGGGACTACAGGCATGTGCCACCACACCCAGCTAATTTTATATATATATATATATATATATATATATATATATATATTAGTTGGCCAATTAATTTCTTTCTATTTATAGTAGAGACGGGGTCTTGCTCTTGCTCAGGCTGGTTTCGAACTCCTGACCTCGAGCAGTCCTCCTGCCTCGGCCTCCCAGAGAGCTAGGATTACAGGCGTGAGCCACCGCACCCGGCCAAAAGCCTATTTCTGATGTTTAAAAACCATTTCAAAATTTTCAGACCAAAAAAATCAAAGATAATGTATAATATGATGTTCCAAATAAATTATAATATTTAAACATTATAATATGTATTATTCAATGTCTATTTCATCTAACCAGTTAATCATTGTAACAACTTAACCTTGAAGTTTAAATCAACTTTGGCTTAGCTTTGGATGAACGAACCTTCTTTGTTCAGTTGTGACTGTTAGAATAGCCCCAGCAAGTTTCTGAAGTGGGTCCTGCCACACAGAGCAGAATAAAAAATAATAAATATTTTCTGTATGGGGACTGCACTACTATTGGTTTTACTAAGTTAGTTGAGTTCTAGATGATGGACAAGGCTGGTGGGGGAACATTATACTCACTGGTATGCAATTTTAAAGAGTAATTTTGGCCATACACTTGGAGAAATTTAGAGAAAGATATTGGGGAAAAAAGTGTAAATCTCAAAACTAAATCTTATCTCCTAAGGGAGCCAGAGAAATGACACTTCAGCTATCATTTAATCCAACCTCTTCATTTTAGGTACAGGGACATTGAGACCAGGACTGGGAAATAAAATCGTCTTTCCTCAGAAAATGATGCTAACCATCTATCACAAAGTTGGAGAAGTATTATAATTAAGAAATGGGTCTTAAAGGAATCAGAAAATAAGAAATATTGATTTCCTCCAAGAAATATTTAGTGGCTTAATTTTATTTTCTTTGTTTCTTTCAGATGTCTTAAAATCACTGGTAAAACTGGTGAATCAGGTGGTATTTAGTGTCCAATCTTTTCCTCCTAAAAGTGCAGAAGGGACGAAATCTAAATCTCTTCCAAATGTAGTTATTAATAAAAAGAGCTCTGCTGTAGGGTCCAGTAAGTTGTTTCATCCTATGTATAGACATGTTGATTTGCTGATTTAGAAATATCCAATTAGCTGCATAGTAACTGGAGGTAAAATCTTGACTACCCCTCTTCCGAATTTATTTATTTATTGGTTAGCTTGTTGGTCAGTTGGTTCTTCCCAACACAGACTACCTCGTGTTTTGAGATAACAATGTCAAATCTCTACCTCCAATAAATTTGAAAATACATTTTGAGGATTTTTGCTTCTAAGAAAGAGGGAGGTCTTCAAGGCACAGCAATTATTTACCAAAAGTGATTAGAAAAACCAGTTACAACAAACAAGCAAACAAACATGTATTAATATTTCAAAGAATCAGAGAAGCAATGAGGAAGGAAGACTGTAAAACTGGAAAGGAAGCCCCTTGCAAGAGTGCACTGAGCCCTTCCAGCTGCGAATAGACACACCTGTGGACCCTGAGGGCTCAGATGGGCAGAGGCTGGCAGAGGGCCTTAGCTATGCGACAAAAACCCACAGACCTGATCTCAGTGCAAAGGATTGCAGGGACAAAACTGGATATTTGCATGGCCTCAAAAAGTCAGTTTTTACCATCCAAACATACATTAAATTCCAAAGGTATACAGGGAAGGAGACTAAAAGATTAAGTCAAGTTTTCAAAAGAGCAGAATGGAATTTCCCTGCAGGGTCCTAGGGCTAAGGAAACCCCAACCCGCTACAGGAGGAAGGGCTATGAAAACCACGGGTGAGAGCGAGAAGTGATTGAGCCATGGTGACCTTCATTAAGGCCTGCAACCAATTTTTCCAGAAGTCATTTGCCCATCTTGCAAGAGCGAAAGGCTGAGAATACAGGCCTGGCCCTTAGCAATGAGCTGCCGCTAGGATACAAAGAAACCTGCAGAGCTGAAGATTTATACCTCTTGAATAGCATTTACCTATCTTCCCTTCCCCCAGCCCCTGCTAACCCCAGTTCTACGCTCTGATTCTATGAGTTTGACTGTATGTTCAATGTTTCATGTCAGTGGAATCATGCAGTATTCCTCTTTCTGTGACTGGCTGATCTCATTTAGCGTAATGTTCTCCAAGGGCATTCGTGTTGTCACATAGGACAGGATTTCCTTCTCTTTTTAGATTGAATAGGTTTGGAATAGAAACCAGATAGGAAGACAAAAGACTCGCAACCAAACAGATAGAATAACTGTTTAATAAGAATAACAGAGAGGTAAGTGGAGAATGAAAATGAGGTAAGAGGACTAAGACATTTCACTGTGAAGAAAGTTCCATCGCTCCCCTTTATTAGGTATAGGCAGAACAGTGAGGCAGGAAACCTACGAAGGGCAGAAGAGCACATAAAAGGTGGGACCTGGACTAACTCCACACCACGTCTTCCAGCCCATGCCAGCCATCGTCCCCTTGGGAATCGGCTCAGTGCTAGCACACAGTGCCACTGAACATAGCTGCAATGTGGTAAGAACAAGGGAATACCCCAAACAGGCTAATGGAAGCCAATCCTTTAGGTTTCTTTATAGTAGGAGAGAACTTTTAAAGGCTCTTTCAAAACATTTAATTCCACATTGGTGAGGAATTGTGTTTAATCAGCTCCATTCACTACCTTTCTCAGTTGCTGGACACATACACACTTGACCATAGGATCGTGACACTGGGTTAAAGTAATGGTCTTTTGAGTATGGGGTTAAATGTCCTAGGTAATGTTCATGTGGAGCATCTCCTCAGGCAGTGTGCTTAAAATTTCTTGGCCTCAGTTACTTTATCAATAAAATGGGTATTATAATATCTAACTAGTTATATTTATCCAAGAGGATTGTGATGAGGATTTGATGAGATAATACTCACAAAATGTAGCACACTGCCAGGCAAAGAGTGATCTCACAAACAGTAATATAAACTACATGAATCGTGGGGCCCCATGTGGCCCTATCTCAGGACAATATCACATTAAAAAAAAATGAAAGCAGTTTACTACCAACAACTAAATATTATGAAGCACAATACTGAAAATCATTATGGTCTCTTGAGAAAATACCTTCTTAAGGCAAAGTAAACATACCTGACACTTTCTCCTTCACTCTTTTTTTTAACTTTTATTTTTTTAACTCTTTTTTTTTATTTTAGCGTATTATGGGGGTACCAGTGTTAAGGTTACTTATATTGCCCATGCCCCCCTCCCCCTCGAGTAAGAGCTTCAAGCGTGTCCATCCCCCAAATGTTGCACATCTTACTCGTTGTGGTTGTATATACCCATCCCCTCCTCCCCTCTTCCACCCGATACATGTTACTCCTATATGTCCACTTAGGTGTTGATCTGTTAATACCAATTTGCTGATGAGTACATGTGATGATGGTTTTTCCATTCTTGGGATACTTCGCTTAGTAGAATGGGTTCCAGCTCTATCCAGGAATATACAAGAGGTGCTATATCACCATTGTTTCTTAAAGCTGAGTAGTACTCCATGGTATACATATACCACATTTCATTAATCCACTCATGAATCCTGATGGGCACTTGGGCTGTTTCCATAGCTTTGCAATTGTGAATTGTGCTGCTATAAACATTTGAATGCAGGTGTCTTTTTCATAAAGTGACTTTTGATCTTTTGGGTAGATGCCCAGTAGTGGAATTGCTGGATCAAATGGTAGATCTACTTGTATCCCTTTGAGGTATCTCCATATTGCTTTCCACAGAGGTTGGACTACTTTGCAGTCCTACCAGCAGTGTAGGAGCACTCGTGATGCCCTTCTTAATATCCTTCACAATAATGGCAATTCACTTTCAAAGCTCCCTCAATTCTCTCCCTCAAAAATTCTCTTTGACACCCACTCCTGTGGCCTTTTGTCTCTTTTCTCCTACTCTAGCAACTCTCACCCTTCGTTTATTTATTTGACAAATAACTGAGTGACTTCTGCTAAGTACTGTGCATGAGTTGGTACGTTATACACCCATGGTCCTTGCTATTCTAACTCTTCTAAGCTCTCTATTTTGTGGGTTTTCTTAGCCTTTCTGTTCACTCTCCCAAGGAGGATGCCCCATCTATTGAAACTTAAGGAACAAAGAACAGTCAGCCATTGACCTCGCAAACTGAATCTGTTTGAAAATGGTCTTTCCAGGTTAATAACTGCTGTCCTTGTGTTACTTATTCCACAGATAAAATAATATATTTTAAAAATGATCCGCAGCTTTATTTTCAACAAAGATCAAAGCTACTCTGTGGCAGGCACAGGCCACGGATCTGGAGAATAAAATACAAGCATGTGTTGGGAAACATTAGAAGAAAAAAAAAGGAGAAAATATGACTCTGAAGCCAACGCCCCGGAGGCCAATATATACCTTATCTTATGCTCCACTAATTTTGGCACAAAGCTCATATTGCCTTATAATTGGTTAACTTCTCATAGGTCTATTCCTTATTTCTCGAACTCCAAATAAATTGTGAACTTCTTAAAGGTGAAGTCTTAAACATCCCAAAGAACCCACCCATGCTGTGAAGGCATGAAAAGGTCACGGAATAAGGAAAGAATAAAGAAAGAGGGTAATTGAAGGAATGGAGGGGAGTGAGAATCAGAAGCAGAGTGATTTAAAAGTATAATGAGACTTTTTTTTTTTTTTTTTTTTTTTTTTATCCAGGAGAATTGGCCCAGGCCTCGTTTCAGATCTGCTGTATCTGCTCATGAATGGACTTCCAGGGCCCAGTCGTAAGCTCTCCTCTGATGCCTGCTTAGAAATGAGCTAGCAGGCAGTTAATGAAGTGCCAGTAGGTCCCCAGTTCTGTGCTATCTGTAGTGCTTTTGTGTGAAGGGCAAAACTAGGCCCCCAACCCTGTAGAAGGGCAGTAAGACTCCTGGGGAGAATGCTACGTTTCACCAGGAAAAGAAATAGAAAGCACTGATTTGATATAAAACAAACAGCTCTTATTTATTCATACAAACTTGTTATTTTTCTTTCTCTTTGTGTATGTGCCACGTTGCTCCCCAAACTAATTGCCTAATTACGGATGGTGAAAGCATTTAAAGGATTAGAGCGAGATCCCTCACATGTAATGTGGAGGCAGAGATGTTTATTAATTGCTCCACTGAAAAATAATCCAACATCTTTTACAGCCACTGAATCATTCATTAACCTGCCCCCTCTACCCGTGTGATTAACCGGCATTAATCTCTCCAAGGTACCACTAGATACCACTGGCCATTTATACTAAGCCCTCTAATTAATCACATTAGTGGTCATGTGTTGACCCTCTTCTCTCCTGCATGCCATTCATGCAGTTTCCCTGGGAAAGAACCAGAACACACATTTTTACCAGTGGCTACCAGGCACTTTGTAACCGGTGATTCCTTTAAAATTGGAATCACCAACATTTCAGACAAGAGAGGTTAAAACGTTGCTATTTTTATCTTGACATAGATGTGGCTGGCATTTTTATTCTGCTCTATGATGTGTAGAGGAGGACAGCAGGAGACATACACAAGGAAGAACCTACTGCTCAAAACAAAATCAGACATCCATGTGAATCAACATGCCTCTCTTCTTCAATGCCAGTGCCCTTGGGGGATGCATTAGTCACGTACACCAGGTTACACTGCAGTAATAACTCCGACGATCTCAGTGGCATGACATACAGGTTTATATCTTATTCATGCAAATTCCAGGGCAGGTCTGAGTGACACTCGTGTGGCTTCTCAGCTATGCAGTCTACTTCAAATGTGTGGACCCATCATCTTAACGCGAAGCTTCCTCCCTGATGGGAAGAGAATTTCAGGCTGAAAATGGCAAGTGGGTTTTTCACTGTTTCAGTCTGAGTGACAGATGTCACTTCCAACACTAATCATAAAGTCCTACTCAACTACAAAGAGACTAAGACATATAGTCTTTTATGTGTCTAGAAGGGAAGGGGAAAAAGATAATGGTAAATACTATTAATGCTTACCTAAGAAGACTGAGTTCACTTGTCTTTACTTTAGCTACACTGCTTTGATATGCTAGTTTCCAAATAATTTTCCATTGCCTTATCTCATTTGTTTTTATTTTACCATGTTTATATCTATCCTACTGTATTATATCACACAGAGAGTAAACCCTAAATGAAGAGGAATTTGGTTGAGAAGTGTCCAACTCTATCACATATTTATTTCTATTGTGTTAGTTCTTACAAACCTTCTTACTCTGGACGTCATGATTCAAGATTGCAAGGAATTTCTACGCTGGTGTGTACAACTTTTCTTATGGAGAGGGTCCATACTTTCCAGCATATTCTATTGATTCCTTAAGGGCTAAGACTGTCTTAGTTATCTTCTGTACCTCCAGAGCATCTGTTGAGAGCAAGACGTACCAAGTGGCCAAAATAGATCATTGAGGAAAGAATTTAGGAAAAGAAGTTGGGAGGGAGCGGCAGTCCTGACAGAGAATGTGTGTAGGTGTCCGGCAATTGGAGAGAAGGGATCTGGGCCAATAAGTCCAGCAAGAGGGTCTGAATGACTTGGAGAGTGGCAGGAACTGGGCCAGGAAACAGAATGAGGAAACAAAAGGAGAAATGCAAATCAAAACCACAATGAGGTATCACCTAACCCCTGTGAGAATGGCTTTTATCAAAAAGTCCCAAAACAATAGATGCTGGCATGGATGTGGAGACAAAGGAATACTTATACACTGTTGGTAAGACTGCAAAATAGTGCAACCTCTGTGGGAAATAGTGTGGAGAACTCTCAAAGAACTAAAAGTAGACCAACCATTTGATCCAGTAATCTCACTACTTGATATTTCCCCAACGGAAAAAAAAGTCATTTCATCAAAAAGACACCTGCATTCGAATATTTATTGCAGCACAATTCGCAATTGCAAAGATGTGGAATCAACCCAAGTGCCCATCAATTCATGAGTGGATTAATAAAATGTAGTATATGTACACCATGGAGTACTATTCAGCCATAAAAAGGATGAATTAATGCCTTTTGCAACAACCTGGATGGAACTGGAGACCATTTTCCTAAATTAAGTATCATAAGTATGGAAAAACAAACATCACATGTACTCAGTATTACATTGGAACTAACTGATCAACATGTATGTGTACAGATGGAAGTAAAACTAAATAAAAATCATGCAGATGGAAGAGGAGAGGTGGGGATGTGTAAAATCATACCTAACGAGTACAGTGTACACTATCATGGTGATGGGCACACTTATAACTTTGACTCAAGCAGTACAAAAGCAATTCATGTAACCTAAATATTTGTACCTCTGTACTATAATATCCTTAAATGAAAAAAAAAAAAAAAAAAAAAGGAATCACATCTGAACCAGAAGGGCCCTGCATGTCCCTTACTCAGTAGAAGCCACTGTCCTGCCATTATGATAATAATGTTCTCCAATTTGTTTTGGTTTTCCCTCCTATGTCCATGCATTATTTTATGTAAATATCAAAGTTTCCTAACTGGTAGGTATGCAGTGCCCATCATGTTTTAGGGATGAGGCATCTGGAGTTCAGTGCTCCACCCACAGGGGTAGTCGAGGCCCGCTGGCCTTGCTTGGGGACAGGCTGCCCAGAGCTCCAACTTGTCTTGGAACTGACTCTAATCTTTGCCCAGAGCTCTCTGATTCATAGCTGCTAAGCAGTTCACGTTCAGAATTTCTGAGCCAGCTTCATCTCTCAGAGAGCACAGCGGGACTCATGTTCATATCAGCCCATTCAACTCAGCTGGAAAAAAAAAGAAAAGAAAGGAAAGAAGAAATATCAGTGCCGGGCCACCCAGTGTGGCCCCTCGCCTGCCAGCACAGTGGAATGCTAGCTTTAAATACGATTGTACTGGAGAGGTCCTGGTGCTGTTTTCCATGTGAACAAACCCTTCGTTTAAAAACCCTGTAGATCAGAGGTTGGATGGAATCTCAGAAATCAACCTGTCAAACTCCCTAAAATTGTGAAAGAGAAAGAAAACTCAGGCGTAGAGAGGGGACATGACTTCTTCAAGGTCATGCAACTGTGTATGCACAGAGCCTGATAATCAGGTCAGGCAAATAAAACCCCTTTAAACATGTCAAGTGCCCAGCAAAGGTGAGGACCTCATGGTGTTTTCTTTCCAGCCCAGGCTGCCCAACCTGGCTGGTTCATGCCCCGTGTGGACGAGGTTCTGGGACACAAGCCAGGTAACTCGAGGGATTTAGCTGAAGCTGACAGAAATAGCTTCACTTCTTTTCTTTTTCTTAAGCCAACTTTGAGGCCAGAGTCTAGACATTCAGGCAAGGGGAGTTCACCACTGTCCTCACATGAATATGCCTGAATATCCACTGTCACGTGTTAGTCAATAATAATCCCTCATACCTATGAGAGCTTTTGCCCAGCCCTCTGCAGCTTACAGAATATATTCACAGGTCATCTGACATGATCCACATAAGAATCTTCTGAGAAGGGGTGAGGTGGTCATTTTATTACTATTTTGTAAACGAAAAAACTAAGTATTTGTCTGAGATCATAAAAGCAGTGGATCTGAGTTGACTGGTTCCTATTCCATCACTTCATTCGGTGACAGGTGAGAAGAGGGACTGGGAGATAGTGCCACATGCTTCATTTGTCACCCCGTGATGAGGCGACAATGAAAAATACTACAAACAGCTCCGATTGTCAACTCTGTATCTCAATCATCTCTCCTTTATATGCCCCCAACATTGAAGGATCTCAGGAGGCACAATTTGATTTAAACAGAATCTTATCTATAAAGAATTTTTAGAGTCATAAATATCAGTAAGTATGACATTATTCTTAAATGGTTTAGCCTGCTGTTATCTTCTAATATGGTATCTCCTTGTACAGGATGAGCATCCCTAATCCAAAAATCCAAACTTTGAAATGCCCCAAAGCCAAAAACTTTTTAAGCACTGACATGACACCTTTGCTTTCTGATGGTTCAATGGTAAACAAACTTTGTTTCATGCACAAAATTATTAGAAATATTGTACAAAATTACCTTCAAGCCATGTATATTAGGTATATATGAAACATAAATCCCATTTCCAAGATATCTCATTATGTATAAGAAAATATTCCAAAATCTGAAATCCAAAACACTTCTGATCCCAAGCATTTCAGATAAAGCATACTCAACTTGGATTTAAGTTAGCATGTTAGAGCTACAAGTAACTTTACAAATTATCTTGGCCAGTCTTTCTTATTTTCTGGGTAAAGGCACTGAAGCCAAGAAAAAGGAAGTAATTTTTCCCAGTTGATACAACAAATTCATGGGAGAACCAGGCCCAAATCTCCTGGGCCCCAATTCCATGTCCCTTCCACCCCACTGACCCGTCCTAACCCACTTGTCAGGGACCCATCAGTACTTGTTAGTGTGTCTTGTTTACTGTAGCTTTCTCTCTCCAAGCCACCATCTCCTTCAGTAACCTTCTGCCTGACACTTCCCCTCTCTGAGCCTGAGGTCCTCACCTGTAAAATGCAAATAACCACTATGCCTCCCACCTTCCACTGTGCTGAACTATATGCTGATATGCAGATGTGAGACATTATTATCAGTATTTATTTTTGGGTTTGCATTCTGTGCAATCTCAACAAGCCACTGTACCTCTCTGTGGTTCAGTTTTTCCAGCTATAAAGGAGAGATATTAATACTACTGTCTTGTATTTAGCCAGAGTAATGCTAGAATGACATATGCAGATATTAACATTCCTTAATGTCTTCTAAATAAAATACATTCTAGTTATTAATATTCTAATCAATTACTCATTACTATCCCATTGATCAACATTAATCATCCTTTTACCTATTCAACTAGCATTAATTTTGCACTTACTGTGTGCCCAGCACAATGAAGAAAGGAAGGCCTAGAAGAAGCAGAAAATCCAGTCCCTGACTTCAAGAAGCAGACAATTCCAAGACAAAATGGCATAGACACCAAAGAAATAGACAGAATGACTCTAAAGGAGTACATACAAGCATTTCAGGGATGGCAGGAAAGCAAAGCCTAACTCTTAGATTAGCCCATTAGAAGGAAGGATTTGCCACTGCTTTGGGAAAAAACAAAATAAAGTAGACATTAATCACTATAATGAAAATCTTCCTCCATGACCCTTCCAAAATCAGCACAAAAGAATTCTAGTCTAGCAGGCAGTGTCCTTTCTAAGATGCCTCCCACAGCTGATAGAAGGCCTTATACAAATCACAGTGGCTCTAGAAATGTAGCCACAGTTAGTGCTTCCATAGAAACATTGAGCACCTTTGCTTTTATACCTCCACCTTGGTATTCCAGGACTTTGGTACACCAATTCCTTCTTATGGTCTTATAGTTGTTTGTAAATCTGCCTTTGCTCCCTTGCTCAGTCCAGAAAGACGTTAACTGTGTCTTATTCGTTGCTCCCTCTCTCCTTTTGCTTTCATCCATATCTATATTTTAACTGCATATAACAGCACTAAGAGGTATTTATCAATGGAGACTGAACTGAATAGAATTGACCACCTGACAAAGAACAGGCTTGCCAATTCACATAGCCTGGTTCCCTCTTCACCTTGTCCCTGTAATTCTTCTATTAGGAATTCATGCAAGCTAGGTCATACAACCAGATGAAACCAGGCCATGTTTTTACAACCACTCCCCAGATTGCTGCTGAGAGTCAGCAAGAGGCCCCCCAAAATGTATTTCCAAAATAATCATCATCCCCTAAACACAGACACACATATGCACACTACAACACAAACAGACAAAAGCAAGCAAGTCCAGGACCTGGTCAGGATGGCAAAGAAGATGCAGCTCAGCATTTGTGACCCCTCACTAGCACTTGTGTGCACTGTGGTGACCCATTTCCAGCTGCTTAGGGCTGTTTCCAACGGCTCCTGGTCCCTACTGAGAGGCTTCACTGTGATCTGCCTTCCTGTCCTGACCATGGATCCAGATTCTTCCCTCTCCCATTAAGCACCACACCTTTATGGAATGGTTGTTTCCATGGGCTGATGCATAGACCCATTCCAACCTTGAAAACTACAAATACCTTGGGCCTCCTCCCAGACGTTCTGATTCCTTAGGTCTGGAAGGGCGCCCAGGAACGTGGGTTTTAAGGAGATCTCTGATTGATTCTAACATGATTCCTGGTGGAAAGCCATAATTGAGTCAGACTCCTGTCTAATTCACATGATAAACTGAGGTCCTATAAGGAGATACATGATGTTTCAAAGCTACCCAGAGATTTCATGGTTAGGAAAGGACTCAAGTGTCCAGACTCCACTCCAGGTCCCTGTAGTTAGTACAACAGAGTTGACAAAAGGAGGAAAATTAATGCTTCTTAGTAATCATTCTCCCTTTATCCCAGAAATATGCTGCAGCAGAAAAGAAAAATTATGTGAGTGTGTGTATGTGTGTGTACATACTTCAAAGCCTTAAAAGTGTATACTTACCATCATCAGAAGAGAGAATTTTCTGAATATGCAACTTGCATTTGATAACAAGAACATGTAAAGAAACAGAAAATGCTTTGGTTCAAACTTTCTATTGCAGCCAGCCCTGTGAATTAGTTGAGAGATTCTGCCAATATTTCAACCTGGAAGAAGTCTGCTTAAGGATTTTATGAATAGCTGCTGTCATCCAGATGGAATTTCCCCTTGGCTTTTCAATCATGTATTATTATTTGTAATATTTCTGAAATCACTTGTGAGATAATAAACTTAAAAAATCAAAGTCTCATGGATGCATGGGGTTTTTATTATAAAATAAGCAGCAGGGCAGGAGGAAGTTGTTAGCGTTTCATTTTAGTTAAAACATCTCATTTTGATGAAGGTCCTCAAGGGCAGAAGGCAACACATACACATTTCAAATTGGTGGCATTACAGCAAAACAGAGATATTAAGGAAAAATGCAATAAAATACTGTGCTATATACAAGTGGGAAAAGTAGGGCCCAGTCTCATTGGTAGCATAGCAACACTTAACAATGTATTGGCTGAGATCAGCACTTCTGCATGCCTAAGCAAAAGAAAATAACAGGTACATGTCTACATCTATCAAGGGACTTTAATAATCAGAAGTAGACAAGTTTCACTCCTTTTATCTCCTATTCATGGTATAATTCAGTGCAAAGTATAATTCAGTGGAACATGACCATGAGAGACTCTCAAATTCTGACCAATGAATACTGTCCATTTTCTGACCTGAGAATACGGAGTTGGGTGTACCAGTTGATGAATTTATTAAAAGGAAGTGAATATTTCTTTTCAAAAAAAGTGTGGGTAAGCCAGGAGTGGATGGGGCTGTTAACACTTGGTTATCTCCTTATCTTCTGAGAAGTCTTTCCATTCAATCATCAAAAAAGGTACAATTCCCTTCTTGGTAATAACCAAGAAAGACAATGTGAGACAAAAAAGGGACTCATGATTTTGTCCCTACCGCAAAGGAGGATACTTGGTCGTACTAGTCAGGAGCAACTATACTTTGCCTGGTTAACAGATTAATCTCCAAATATCAGCAACTTACCATAATAAAGCTCTTCTTGTTTTGTTCTGTTTTTGGTCACTCATATTGTTGTGGCAACGTGTATAGCTAGTGTTACAGCTCTTAACCAGGGAAAGAACCAAAGAGTCAGAGAACAGTCTTTATTCTTCCACAGCAGGTTCAGCACACCTAGTGTTACAGCTCTCTTCCCGTTCTGATCTTCTGACCCTTCTGCCCCTCCTTCCTTGTTCTCCTCCTGCTTTTTATAACCTTGGTAGGGCTTGAAAAGCATCCAATCAACTACAATCTTTAACATCCAATCAACATCAAGCTTAAACATCCCATCAACAACAAGCTTCAACATCCAATCAAAAACAGTGGGATTCAAAAATTACCCAATCAGGATCACGCAAGCAGCACTGCCAGAAACATGCAGCGGGCACTCAGGCCTGGGGGCATTCTGGCATTCGGGGCGTAGGGGGCTCTGCCGTGGGGCGGGCCCCACCAGCGTGTTCTCCAACTGGCCAAGCAGCGCTGGCCCCTGGAGATGCAGAGCAACGTGAAGGCAGCAAGTGGCCACATCCTGCCACCCGATATTTTCGGTGTCAATACGAAGTTTGATTTAAAGTCAATTATTTCTCTTTGATGGTGTGCTGCCCTGGTTGCTTCCCTCTTTCAACTCCACCTTAGAATTCCTCCTTCAAAATGTATGGACAGAATATGCAGACCATGAAGAGCTCTCAGCACTCAGAACTGCCTCAAGCCAAACTTGAGGCATCACGTCTGCGCACATTCCCAGGGGTGAGGATTCAGGCTCATGGGGCTAGAACTCTATGAGAAAGATGGAGATGTACAATGTCCTTGCGTGTGCAGGAAGAGAAATGGTGACCAGAACACAGCAATGTGTCTGCCACAGAGGGCCAATTAAATGTATGGGAAATCAGATGTAGAAGAGAGTGGTGTCATTCTGAGCGATTGGAGAAAGTTTCCCCAGGAAGGTAAAATTAGAGCTGCCCTCAAGAATAGATTAGGTAGAAAATAAGAGAACGTCATGCCACATGGAAAGAACATCAAGATCAAAGCTCTAAAGGTGGGAAGTAGTGCTGTGTCTTTGGAGAATAGTAATAAAACAAGCCCTGCTGAACAATCGTTTGTGAATAATGGAAGACAGGTATTCATAAGAAGTTGTGGGTGGTTCCTTTTCTAGGTAAAGGAGCAGAAATAATTTTTCATAAAGGAGAACTGTGGTCTGTAAAGCCTTACTCCCCAGGTAATTATAGGTATAACCCAGAGGTCCAATCCAGAAAGCTGCAAGTCACCCACTTCCCCTAACTCATCCTATTATCCCAATTACCCAAATGGTCACTAATACCTATCGATTCTACCTTCTACATAGATATCAAGCCCACATATTCCTCTGTGTCCCCACCATCTCTGCCTTATTGGAGGCCCTTAGGATGGCTTACCTGGTGCTATGGACTGAATGTTTATGCCCCTGCAAAATTATTACGTTGAAACCCTAATTCCCAATGTGATGGTATTTGGTATCTGGAGATAGGAGCTTTGAGAGGTAATTAGGTCATGATGGTGGGGATCACATGAAGGCATTAGTGCCCTTGTAAGAAGAGTCAGTAGATGCCCCCACATCCCGACAGTGTGAGCACATAGCAAGGGCAGTATGCAAGCCAGAAGATGGCTTACACCAGAAAGGGACCAGGCCCACGCCTTGATTTAGACTTCCAGCCTCCAAGAACTGAGAGAAATAAGTTTCTACTGTTGAAGCCACCCAGGCTGCAATATCTGTATAGCAGCTAGAACTAACACAGCCAGTCTCTTGCCTCATCTCCTACATACCATGAGGGCCCCTTCCTGACCTGGCCCAGCCCAGGCCTACTTCACTTTCTACCAGCACCCAACCACTTTGTGCTTCTGTGAAAACATCAGATTTTTCATGACTTTGAAACATTTATATGTTCTGCTCCTTTTAATTGAGAGGACTTTCTACGCTCTCCTGGTCAAAAAATTCCTACTTATTCTGCAAAGCCTGTTTATAAAACAGCCTCCTCCTTATCTCTCTCATAGTTAATAATTTCCTCCTTTGTGCTTTTAAAAAATTGCATTGCTCCCATTAGTTTACATTTCTTCATATTTAAGCCACTTCTCCACATAAAAGCCATTCCTCCACATAGGAATGTGTCTGTCTTCTTCCCCTTTGCATTCCTAGGCCTCAGTCCTATGTCTGGTTCATAGCACTGGGTCAACGAATGCTTTGAAATCAAATGGGTAAGTTAATATTATGGATAATATCTGAGGTATATCTGGACCTAATATTTGGTCTCATAACTATGTGATCCAGAGTAATAATAATATTAATGGAATATTACAGAATATTACAAAGGAAGAATATAGAGAAAAAATGCTATTGACTCAGTAGGGTAGAATTTTTTAATAATTAATAATAATTATTAAAACTATATTCTGGACCATATACTATGCTAGGTGCTATAATATGTTTTCCCATTCAATACTCATCAAAACCCTTGAGGGAAAAATACCATTATTCACATTTTAAAAATGAATACACTGAGACACACAAGGATTAGGCATATTGGCTAAAGCCACATGGCAAATAAGTAGGGAAGCCAGGATTTGAATCCAGGCACTCAAAATAGAGTCCTTATACAAAAATTGTTCTGTGATAAGAAAACAAGCTTGGATACTAGGACCAAAGACAAAGACACAGAGAGTAATTAAGGCAGCATTAAAGCAAGAAAGATGAGGAAATGAAAACATGAGGACATGTATAAATTAAGCTCCATGCTCTTGGTAATTTAGAAATAGGTCAAGTATGTACTCGTAGGAGAGGTATGTTAAGTACATGTTTTTAAATAGAAACTATACCTTATTAAACTATGTGCTATGTCTGTAGTTAGATTCAAACTTCTGAGAACTTGAAAATAAATAAATATCTCACACTGATAAAGATAATTACTAAGCAAGGAAAACAAAATGAATCATCATTGGTAATTATAAACATGTACCATGACACCAGAAATAAACACCTTGAAGAACAAATGAAACACAAATTTAAGCAGCTACTTTACTCTTTACTGTTTTAAAATAAGCACTTGTCTACTTTTATTAAATTCTAAAGGGTCTCTGTCAATCAGCAATGCATTTATTATATAGATGACCTGCCAGGTATTATAGATAGTAGGGAAATTTAATTTGGGGGGAAGGGGTAGATAGAAGGAGTAAGGGGAAAGAGAGAGAGAGAGAGAGAGAGAGAGAGACTCAAATCCCAAGAGTTCTCACTATCAATTCAATTCAATTCCACTGAACCAGTATGTATTAAACTTCCACCCTGAAGCATGGGGAGTGCTCAACCATGGAACTAGTGGGAACATCATGGATGCAGTCCCTCTTCCTGAGGAACTCAGATCTTTGGTGGCTATAGACACAGGATTGGGCAATGGCAATTTAATAGGGACAGAGAAGGGTACACTGGGAGCACCTATAAGGGCACCTAAAGCAGATTAGGTAGGTCAGAGGAGGCTGCCAGGAGGAGGTGAAATCTCAATTGAGAACTAAAGAAAGAAAAGTGGAAGAAGAAATTATAGAAGAGGGATCACAAACAGCAACACAAGAAAGAGCATGAGCTGTCAATGAAGCAGAGAAACAGTTAAAAACAAACAAATGAGCTTGATCAGTCAGGCTGATACAAGAAAACAAGAGAGCAGGTAGCAAAAGGTGAGGTGGAGTAGTAAGCAAGGAGCATGGTCATGAAGCCACCGTATGGACTTTAAATATTTTCCTAAGGGCAACAGAGAGTTACTGAGAGCTTCAAGCAGGGAAGTGACCTAAAAAAATGTGCATTTTAGAAATCATTCTTTTTCTGTTGTGAGTAGTTGACCATGGGGAGCAATACTGGGGTCAGGGAACAATTAGTTGGCGGCTGCACTAATTTAGATGGGAGTTCCTGGTGACTGCAACTAAGGTGGCAGGGGCAGACATGGACCAACATGGAAAGAGGACAAAGAATATTCATGATGGGAAGTCAACAGGAGTTGGGAATGGTCAGATGAGGGACTGGGGATAAGGAAAAAATGATAGGTAATGCCCAAGCATTAGCTTGCAAAACTGGGAGGACAATAGTGTCTGTCAATAAAATGAAAGACAAAAAGGGATGCACAGGTCTCTAAACGAAAGAAGTGTGCAGCTTGGGACACCCCACTCCATCAGTGTCTGTGGGACAGCCACAGGGACAGGTCTTCTAGGCAGTTGGAGATCTGAGTCTGTAGTCCATTAGGAAGTCATCAGATGGAAATGCAATGAAAGACCAAGAAGCAGAGGAGATGGCCCAATGAGGATGCATTGAGAAGAGAACCTGAGAACAGATTCCTGAAGAAAACCACTATGAAAAGGACAAGCTGAGGAAATGAGTCCACAAAACATTGTAGGGACTCCAATCAAGTACTCAAAAGGGGAATTTGTCACCTGGACCAGAGAGTTTCCTTGTTCACTCAGGTTTCTGCTGTACCCACAGCCAATCAGCACAGTGTATCAGGGCACAGGAGTTTAAACAAGACAAAAAGAGATATGGCCTTAGCTCTATCATGCACTTACACTATGGCTTTGAAACAAGCCACTTGACTTCCCATGCCTTTGAATACAAACTGATGCTTTTATTTATCAGCTTAGTATGAGCAAGTCTCATTTCTGAGAAACAAGGCTCATTTCTGTTGCGATGGACCAGAGAATATCTAGAGAATTAAATTCTAAGTATTTATTAAGTGCCTGCTTCTCAAGGGCTGTCACTGTACTCAAGAGAAGAAGAATTTCTTATATCTGAGGAGTGTTTGACTAGTAATTGTTAACACTATACGGCATCCAAAAATGCCTAGAAAGACTGTTCAAAATGCAAATTCCTAGATCCAACCCTGAGGCGACGTTTCAATAGCTGGCGATAGAGCCTGGGAAACTGCATTTTTGTCAGGTTCTCTGATGATGCAAGAGGTCCATTTGGAAACCCAATACTATATACCACATGGGAAGCCTCCTCACACATCGTCTAATTTAATAACATGTGCTAGGCGTTGGAGGGCTCAAATCAGTGAAAGCTGAAATAAAAACAAACACTGACAGCTTACTAAATAAAACAGAGACCATTATTCACACATGTACTGAATCAGGCAAGGTGTTTCTATTGAATGCACATGACACCAAACCCCATGGTGGGCAAAGGGAATACAGATTTGAATTAGATACATTTTTAGTCAACCAAGAGAGAAAGAGAAGAAAATCAAACCATGATGATAGTTCAGTTTGATAAATACTTTGACACATCTCTGACATATCTTGTGGCCAATATACACATGGTGTTATGGAAGCATAAAGGGTGGTGATCAATTAGAACAAGCTGAGGGGACAGATATATTGGAAGGGCTGACACTGAAGGCGTTATAAATTTTGAGTGGAAGCTAGGTGAGAAAGGCAGGGCAAGACGTTCTAGACAGAAGAAAGAGCAAGCAGTGTGTGTAATAATGACCCAGGCCTATCCAGCGAAACTCACCCATCACTAACTAGTGGATGTGGACCCACAAGGGTTTGAAATCACGAGAGTATGCAGAGAAAAGATTAACATTGGGTGGAGATATCTTTGTATAATCCTCATACAGGAAAATATTAAACCGATCAGTGCTGAAAGTTTTGCCCAGGGAATATTCACAAGTCCTTAATGGTTCAATGACAAGAAGCCACTAAAGATACTTTAATAAGAACATCCAGTCATGGGAAGGAACTCAGAAAATGTAAAAATGTGGAAACCAAATGTGGAAGAGAGCACTGACAAAGAAATGGAAAGTCAGTGTGTCAATACATGCCGGACAGACCAAGGGGAGCAGGGTGGCAGGGTTCCCTGCAGTCTTAGCTGTGAGGGGTTTGCCCTGCCATTTTTGTGGTCTAGAAAAAATAGAAAGCAGGTAATGATAAAGAGCTATTCACATGGAAGCTACGGAAATTAGAGAACAAATCGTAGGGAGATACAGGGTAGTCCCTGCAGGGGACAGATGCATCCACTGGTGATTTCTTTAAATTCTGGGTGATGTGAACATGCTGAAATGCCGCGGGAACTCCAGGCAAGTCAACTCTGACAATGAGAACACATGCTAAGAAAGAAGGGTCGCGGGGTGGGGATTTTTGTTGTTCTGAGATAGGGCTAAAATGAAGCAGATTAGCTAAATCGGTAGACGCTAACTGTTTTAACAAATAACCACACAATTTTTGGTGGTTTAACCCAATAAGATTTATTCCTTCACAGCCCAATGCAGTTTTCTGGGGAGGGGAAATCATCTCTACACAGTGATTCAGGAACCCTGGCCTCCTTCCACGTAGTGGCTCCTGCATCTATTAGATCGTAGGAGTGCTACTGTGAATCCTCTACCTATGGCCAACTGGGAAAAGAAAGTTCTGGAAGATCACGTTAACAGTTTTGGTTTCAGAAGCCACACTGCTTCCACTCATATTCCATTAGCCAGAATTCAGTCCCAGTGCAGCCACTACCTGCAGGTGTGCTGGGACTTGTCATTTAGCTGTGTGACCAGAAGGAAAGGAAGTGGGGTTGGTGAAGCCATAGCACTGTCTCTGCTCCAGGGGTGCAGAGCATTCTTTAGCTTGATCCGGTGAGGATGCTAACCACCCAGAGCAGTCAAGGGCAGGATATGGGACAGTTTATTTCATTCAAAGATAAATGCTAAAGTAGGTCGTATAATTAAAAGCAGAAAAGCATTTTTGAGCAAACAATGATATAAGATACAAAGCAGCACTGAGGGAGAATTTACATTTTTTTCCTGAACCCTTATGCCCAGGGCCAATTTTAAAGGATGATAGTTTGAATCAAGGACCTGATCAATAAAATTTGGGGGAAAGTTTTCTATATAGTCTAAAGAAGAAAGCAACAGGAGGAAGATGATACACCAGATGGCACCAGTAGAAAAGGTCACATACATATCATTGACTCCTAATCCCTCTTTTCTAACCTTCTTCCACACATATTCCTCACACCAGGAAATGTTCATTTTAAAGCAATTTAAAGTTCTTCAGGACCTTCCCCCCAACATGTGATCAGCTTCAGGGCTCACACACAGGAATCTATAGAGAGCTTTAAGCCTCAGAGTATTCTGAGGATAGACAGGGCTCTCATTAAGACAGAAGCAGTCCCACACCTCAGCCAGGGACAGCCTTGGCCACTCCATCTAGGGCTAGCTTTTGCTTGGAGCAAAAGAGATTCAGATCTGGACATCCGTCATAAAAAAAAGTAGATCATGAGACCTTCTCCCCTCTTCTGCTAATAATAATAATAAGGTGGCATTGATGGGAAGCTCACTGTGAGCCAGGCACTACACTTGCATGCAGGAACCCACAGCAATTCAGTGAGGTAGACACTATTATTATCATCCACATATCACCAATGAGGAAACTGACACCCAGGAAGGTTAACTGACCCAAGGTTACCCAGTTCATAAATGTTGAAACAGAATTTAAACTAGTTGCCTTCCAGAGTTAGCGTTTTGATGAATGAATTCTATTTTTGATGACACTGTACTTCCTCAGTGTGAAAAGCAGGCAGTATGGGGTGAAAAATAATAGTCAAAATAATTTTCAAAAAATGCTTTTTGATAAAAATAAAAGGCTTTCTAACTATTAGCATCCCACAAGTCAATTGGTCTACTTCTTACTTTATCATTTTTGTAGTTGCCAAAAGACTATAAGTGTAGATGCATTTTCCTTAGTTTATTTTTAGCTCCCTTCTTTCCCAAGCTCACACAAAGTGTTCCCTGCTTTTATTTCAAGGGGGCTCCCAGGGTATTTATTCTCCCTTGCGATTACTAAAGCAGTTAGCCTTTTAGCCTGGCAGGGAAGAGAGGATGAAAGGGAGTTGCAAAAAGTTGCATATTGATATTTTAAAATTTAGGCACTGTATCTATAAGTACTGACAATATTTTATGTTAATTATGCTTTAGAGTGTTGGAATACTAAGCAAACAGGATCCTGCTTATTCTGTAGTCCAGAGTAGTATGGAACAGAACAGGTAGGACAGAACACCCCAAATAGACTGTAAATGTTTTCACACAAGACTTGATCTTGAGGACGTAGAGGATAAAAAGGAGGTTATTCAGAGTCAAACGCTGAGCTGCTTTCACAATGAGTTCTTCACAGACATCAATAGTGAACTCTTCAGAAACCCTCCTCCCAGACATCCCTGAAGTCCAGTTTATAACAAGACCAATAACTCACTTCTTGATCTCTGAAGCCACATATTCAATTCTCTTGACTTCAGGGCCAAAATGAGTTGTTTATTACTCCTGGCAAGTATAAAAAAGGCCATCACCACCTGTGGTCAGTTCCAAGGATGGCAACTTGTTTTCTAATAACGTGCATGGGGACAATGTCCAAATTCCTGAAAAGATTTAGGTACATTAAATGTACAGAGATGGTCATTTTAAAACCGTATTTTTCAGCAATAATTCAGCATCTAATCTGATGAATCACTGCACACGAAATCTGTGAGGGTATACAGAAACCTTCAGAAATAAACATGAGCTGGAGGCTTGTCAGGTCAAAAATACTCAAACAGAATAGTCTACCAAAGAGAGAGTTTATAATATGCATCAGCCTCCATGTCACCTTGGGGCAATCAGCTAACTTCTCTAGAATACCAGTTTTCTCATCTTATGAAATAAGATTTTATTCATTCAACAGACAGTATAGCCTGGGTAAAGACTAGCCCTGGAATCCCAAATACATCCAAGGGATTGCTGGCACTGCTACCTCGTTTCTTCATTTGTTATAATTCAGATATTAGTGAGTACCCTTGAGAGGCATGATGATTAAATCACCTACTTAAACCTCTTAGTGCAGTGCCTGGCCACTTGTAAGTGGTCAGTATAGGCTGACTGCTTTCACTTGTATTAATACTGACGGAGCCCATCCTGCTGGACACCAGTCTTAAAGATAAGCAGCACTGGGACCAGAACCAGACGTCTAAGAGTTCTCTGGGTCTCATTTGACCCCATGCTCCTTCAAAACCAGACGCCAGCTCTGGGTCAGCAGCTTCACTCTGGCCTTTAAAGGAGAGGAGCTGAACGTCCAAGGCCTTTGTGCCCCGCGGGAAAAAGGTCTGAGAGCCAAAGGCCACTTCAGGGGCCCTCAGGAACCAGGCTCCGGAGATCCTAGCAGGGCCCCAGGTTCCCGCCTTGAACAAAGTCGCTGGCTATTCAGAGAGCCGCCCACAGTGCCTGGGCCACGCCAGGTGCACTGGGGTTTCTTCTCCACCTCCAGACTCAGCTTCGCTCCTGGACTCTGTCCTCCCGGAACACGGAATGCTGACGGACGCTGCTCTTGCAGAAGCTAGGGGCGCGGGCGCCAAGTGCGCTGCGACGCCGTGCAGAAGCGCCGCACCCTCGCGCGCTCCTAGCCGGCGCTCACACCTCCGCTCCCAGGGGCTGCGCGCCCGGGTGCCGGGTGCGGGGATTGCGGGGAACAGGGCGGGGCGGGGCGGGGTGCACTGGGGGCCCGCCCCCGCTCCCCTCCCCCTCCTGCGGAGATTGACAGGGCCTGGGCATCCGCCCCAACCAATGAGCGCGTCCTGGGGCGGGCCCTGGAACCGGCTGCTCTGGCTGCTCCGGCTACTTAGAGTAGTCGGCGCGGCTGTGGGAAAGCAGAGCGGAGCCGGGACTGCCCAGGTGGAGCCGGCGCCCCAGCCAGCGCAGACCCGGAGGTGCTCGGGCACCGCACCGCACCGTTCGGCGCGGGGCATCGGGGAGCTGCAGCCCCACGCGCCGCCCGGGACCCACTCGCCTCCGCCGCCTCCGCAGCACCCATGGGGACCAGGAGACTTTAAAGGAGTTTGGGGTTTCGGGAGCAGGGAAATCACCGGTACGGAGAAGCGGCTTTCTTTGCCTTGGAAATGGTTTTTCTTCGTCTGATTGTTTGAATCCTGTGCTGGGTAGGAGGGAGAGGGGTTTTCGGCTGAAAGTGGACCTACACACACACACACACACACACACACACACACACACACACACACACACACACTCGCACACACTCGCACACATACACTGCGCTGGCTCCTTCCCCTGCCTCTTTGTTAGGTTATTTTAGACAGAGCAGCCTCGCCCTGGCGCAGTCCGATTGGCTCTGCTGGGGAGAAGGCAAGAGAAGTAAGGGGCAGAGTGCACCTGCCTGTGTGGGCAGGTGTGCCCGGGTGCTTGGGTGTACGGCAGCGGCGAGCGTGCGAGCGTGGGGCTGGGATTGTGTTGGAATGTGGGGGCTTTACGTGTGTCAGTGTGTCGTCGCGAACGTTTGTCATTGTGGGTGTATGTGACATTATACACCAGCGTATCAGCCTGGCAATGTCTGGACTCCAAAGTGTGCAAAATTTTGCTAGTGTCAAGGGAATGCCTGCGAGTGTATCCGATTGTCATTGTGTGAGCCGCTGTCAGGGGAGGAGAACGACCTAGTGCAAAACTGGGAGGTGGGCTAGAGAGGGTGGGGACAGACATGTGAGCGCAGCTTGCTTGGAGCTCTCAGGCCTGAGGCTCCCTTCTCCCTTCCAACCCACCCCTCTGTTCTTCCCTGGGTGTCGGTCTCCCATGCTGCCACCCCAGCGCTCTCCTCCCCTTTTGGGACCCCGCGCACGCTCTCCAGCCAACCTGCGTTTTCTCTTGTGGGAGTTGGATCGGGTTCCCCGACAGGGTCAGAAGCTGTGTGGTGGCTCTTGCCCGCTCTCGTCCGCCGGACTACTGTTTCTTCTTTGCCCTGCGTACCCCCAGGGAGGCACAGGGGACTTGGCTGGCGCAGGCGACTCCTGTGGGGGCGCGTGGGTGGGCAGGCAGGTCCCAGGGGCACTGCACGTCTTGGGAAGCATCAGCAGGAAGGACACCCCAACTCTGATGGCTTCTCTGCCTCTGCTCTCTGCTCCAACAGATCCCCGCTCCTGGCCCTAGTCTCGCCGCGTCATTGATGGGCAACCAACTGGACCGCATCACCCACCTCAACTACAGCGAGCTGCCCACAGGGGACCCATCGGGGATTGAGAAGGACGAGCTGCGGGTCGGGGTCGCCTACTTCTTCTCAGATGAGGAGGAGGACCTGGACGAGCGCGGGCAGCCAGACAAGTTTGGCGTGAAGGCCCCCCCAGGCTGCACCCCCTGCCCAGAGAGCCCCAGCCGCCACCACCACCACCTGCTGCACCAGCTGGTCCTCAACGAGACTCAGTTCTCCGCCTTTCGAGGCCAGGAATGCATCTTTTCCAAAGTGAGTGGCGGCCCTCAGGGCGCGGACCTGAGCGTCTACGCGGTCTCCGCGCTGCCCGCGCTCTGCGAGCCCGGCGACCTGCTGGAGCTGCTGTGGCTGCAACCCGCGCCGGAGCCGCCCGCGCCCGCCCCGCACTGGGCCGTCTACGTGGGCGGCGGGCAGATCATCCACCTGCACCAAGGCGAGATCCGCCAGGACAGCCTGTACGAGGCGGGCGCGGCCAACGTGGGCCGGGTGGTGAATAGCTGGTACCGCTACCGCCCGCTGCTGGCCGAGCTGGTGGTGCAGAACGCCTGCGGCCACCTGGGCCTCAAGAGCGAGGAGATCTGCTGGACGAACTCGGAGAGCTTCGCCGCCTGGTGCCGCTTTGGCAAGCGGGAGTTCAAGGCAGGAGGGGAGGTGCCCGCGGGGACGCGGCCCCCGCAGCAGCAGTACTATCTCAAGGTGCACCTGGGGGAGAACAAAGTCCACACCGCCAGGTTTCACAGCCTGGAAGACCTCATCCGCGAGAAGCGCCGCATCGACGCCAGTGGCCGCCTGCGAGTGCTCCAGGAGCTCGCCGACCTCGTGGACGACAAGGAGTAGCCGCGGAGGGGCTGCGTGCCCCACCTGTCTCCCTGCACCCCGCTCCCTTCCCGTCCCCGCACCCGGGCCTCGCGGCCGGAGATTCCCGCCCCACGCCCCCTAGCGCGTCCGCCACCGGTGGCCAGTGTCCAGGCTGCACCGCGCACTCCTCGGGCAAGTGACAGGAAGTCTCAGGAACTGACCCTGGGGCTGAAAGGGCGCAGCTGCGCGCGCCTGGCTGAGAGCCCGGCTGGTGGTGACGGTGTCGGGAGACCCAGCGTGCGCTGTTCCTTAGAGTTGTAAGGGGGTAAAGGGGAATGGGCTGAGGGGAGCAAGGACATGGCCTCGCCCGCGAGTCAATGGTCAGTAACTATCACCCGACAGGGACACAGCCCTTTTCTAAAAAGGGACCATTACCGTCCCAGATGCGCACGCACAGATCGGTCGGAGGCGAGAATTGGTCTTTTCAGGACACAGTTCAGCTCTTGTATGGATGTATCCCCAGATCGCAGGATTTCCAAGAAATCGAGCCTGTCCCTTGTGCACTTGTGAATAATTTCGCAAGACAGCACTTCCACTTCGGGACTCCGGGTTATCCTGAAGCTGCCCGGGACCTTTCCAGCTGCCCAGCCCCAGGTCTCCGGAGATTGTGCTCCAGGCTCCGGGCTGAGCTAGCTAGTGTTTGCTTCCTGTTCTTTCCACCGAGGGAAGCGAATGCCACCCCCACCCGCATTTTGCCTGCGAGTCTCCCTAGCTAGTAGGAGGGCAGCCTTCCCGGTCCCGGGAGGAAAATGGCGCAGCTAATTTGGTGAGGAGAGCCGGCCCCGCCCCCGAAAGGAGATAGTTCGCCAGGTGTCTGGGAACTTGAACGTGGGAAGAAAGGTGCTTAGTGTTCTGAACCCTTGGGCTGCATTTCAAAACAGTCATATTTTTAAAGGGGTTAGAGGAGGGGGAGGAAGAGGACATGGCAACATTCCAGAAACCAGCATTATTACAACGCCATAGCCAGTATGTTTAGTTTGGCTTTTCCTAACATAGAAATCGTAGAAGGTGGGGGAAGTGGAAATAAAGTTTTAAAAAAGAGAGCAGTTTTCCAACTATGTCAACAAAGCCTATCGTGTTGATGTTTTTATTGACCATTTTAGCAACATGCTAATAAAATTTCAAATTGAAATTTTTATTTTCATGGCTTTAATCCATGATAGTTTAAATACTGGGGGCCATTAAGAGTGGATTTAGCTAAGAGCTTAGCTAACATTGCCTTTTCACTCTATTTTTCTCAAATCGTATGAGAATTCTGTTTTTGACTATTGTAGTTAATTTTTTTTTTTTGCTTTCAACAGCAGCCCTAGTAATGGTGGAGTTGTTAATCAATGTGTATATTGTACTGAATTTCTGTCAGTTAAAGGGTTTACTGCTTTGGTGGAAATTGCTAGCAGGTTCCATGATGTTTCTTTTCTTCGTGTTGTATGTCATTACCATTTCACATTTTTCTTCCTCTCCTACTGATCTCCTTAAAAAGAAATCTAGAGTTGGTGGCTTTATTCCCCTCCCCCTTGGCAAATCCTACAGTTCAGTTCTGCCTAAAAACAGGGAAGAACTTGTAGGATCAGGATAAACGTGTGTTTTTCAAAAAAAAGTTAAGGCTGGGTGACACCCCTTCCTTGGGCGAGGATTTCCAAATTTCCCTCCTTGTGCTGCAGCCCTAGCCTGACTTACTGTTACTTGATTCAGTGTGTTAGACACTTAGAGCGTCTCTGTCTCTTTCAAGGGAATTTGTCAAATAATGCTGTTTAGCTAATTGTTGCAAGCAATTGCATATTGACAGCTGTGATTTAGTTGGACAGCAAATATTATGGCCAAAGCCAGTTTCTTGGCATTTCAAATATAATGCAATAAAAACTAGTCGAGGTTAGCTGAGACTGGAAATGCCTTTTTCATGGTAAATGATTCATTTCTCTCTTCTTTTCTTTTTTTTTCTTTCTTTCTTTTTTTTTTTTTTATTTTCATCCTGGATTCATTCCCTGATCTTAAATCAAAAGGTCACATCAATGAAATATGAACTAAAGTATTTTTCTTAAGCCTATTGAGTGATTTATTTTTTAAAAAATGTTTAAATGCATATGCTTTTCTTTCAGCACAAACAATAGCAAAATTTTGTAATAACTGACTTACCTTTGCATGTATGGAGAACTTAAAGTCATTTATTTCCCTAACTTATTCCTCTTTTGAATAACAGATGGCAGATCATAAACTGAAATTCTTTATTGTATCTACACACTCCACATTCTTTACTGTGTCCTACTACTGTATCTCCGCTCCCTGCTGTATTAAACACCATCTTAAGCACTTGTTCCTACAGGACTCCTTCTTGACATTTTGTCTTCCACTTCAAAGTCATTCAAAGTGTGAGATTTCATCAAAAGAAATGAATCAGTCTCTATCATACCTAATACTAAGATGTATTTCCTCTGATGGTACATGATCTGAGTTCTCTCTTCCTAAGAGGGTCACTCTAACAGAGGAATAGTTTATCAGCTTTATACTTGGTGAGACTAAACTGAAAATAAAAATAAGTTGGGAAGTTAAAGTAACATTCATTATTATATTGATCTTTTAAGGATTGGGTTGATGATAATACTTCTACAGATTTGCAATAATAAAACACTGGTTACAGAAGAAACTTGAACAGTTTGTAAGGTTTCTCATATTCCTATTGAAATAATCATTTATTATCTCTTGGTCAATGTTAATAATCAATGGCAAAATAATTCTCATGGTAGCTCAGCATGGAGAGAATATTACCAACAGATTATCTAATAGCTTTTTCCTCAAAAAGGTGGATATTTTTAGGGCATTAATAAGGTCATGAGTGAAACCAAGACTGTGAAACCAACTTTATAGATGGCATGAACACACTTGATTTTTGTTATGACTGAATGCAATCTCTCTGGATTTTATCAGAGTTATAGAAGTTAAGCCACAAGTTTCCTAATATTTTAATAGGGGTCAGAAATTTAGTTTTGGTTTTAGTTGTCCTCAAAAGGCTACAGCTTAACAGTAATTTCCATGATGTTGAGTGTGGCTAAGCTGGAGACTGATTTTGTTCAGCCTGCTCCAATGCAGAGGAATGGCATCCTTAATCCTTATACTACATTCTTTCTCTACTTTCAGGGGGTGATTCTGAAAAGCAAACTACTAATACTAAAAAAAGAGAGAGATACTTTAACTTCAAAGAGTGCTGTGTTACTCATTTTATTTAAAAAAAAAGAAGAAGAAACAAAGGTGAACTAGGCATACTTGAAACAAAACCAGCCATGGAACACCATTATTCCCAAAATATATTCCTTAAAAAAAATTCTGTAGAAGTTATATATGTTGCATTTATTTTTTAAAAAAATCAAAGTATATCAACGAGTGAAATTGATATATATATAAAGTGTTTCTTAGTATTTAAGTCCCTGTCGTGACAGTATTTTATTAGAAGAAAGAATAATACATACTAACTTAGCATTAGAAAACAGTGTCAGATTAGAATATCAAGCACAGAAGCAGCTATATAATCTTACTAGATTTAAATTTTTTAATGTTTATCTTCCCTTATGTGTCATGTTTCTGTGGTGAATGCTTTTGTTTGAACAGTGACTTTTTATTTTGGAGGGGGGGGAAGCATGTTATTGGTATTTACAAAGTAATGAATTACCTGAATAATTGGTATATCCTAACAGTCTTTAAACATCACTTTATCGATGACCTATGTTTTGTGGTATGTCTTCAACATCCCTAGGGGAGCTAAATGTGTTAGTCATCTGATACACAGGGTCAAATTGGAGCAGGGTCAAATTTTAAAGAAATTAATACTAAATTGCACAATCATAATAGAGCAACCTAATTTTCTTTTATACATAACCTTCAAAGCTTTCTGCTTTCTCTTTTTTTAAAGAAATGGAGAGAATCCAGTTAGTGTTTGCATATTAGAGATTATTTGCCATAGGCACAAGGGGTATGCTGATGAAAAGACAGGCTTCCAGGTTTTCTGAACCATTAATAGCTGCATTTAGAGATTAGTTATCTAAGACCCATATCTATTGTTATTTAAAATCACTAGCTATTGGCGTGGTATACATATATATGCATATGTATATACACATGTATATTCACATATATTTCAGGCACAAAATAAATGCTTCAAAAGTTAATTTAAGCTTCAGTGTTCTAAAAAATAGAAAAGGATTATATAAGGCTTATATCTTCCTAAGAAAAGTCTTGCCATCAATGTACAATACAGACATTCATGCTCTACTCATATATTACATATATGTGAATGTATATACACATATACACATGCCTATATGTGCATATATACACGTGTACATACACACATATACACATACATATTTCTGCCTACAGCTACTAATTGTTATTTCATTCAGAGATATATACATATACACATGCACACACATACGGACTATTTAAAAACAAAACGGAAAGTGACTTGAGATTCACAAAAACAGGAAAGAAAAGACCTAGTAGTCATGTAGCTTATGAGTAACTGGACAGCAAGCACCTTGCCGAAAACTAAGCATGAACAAAAAGAATAAAATGTGAGCACTGTGCAGTTAGTTTCAGCCTCACTTTTGGAAGAATACATTCCCAGTTTCTCTAACAAAAAAAAAAAAAATCATAGGAAAGCTGTAAAACTTAGGAGGTCACTGAAAAATAAGCAAGATGAAGTGGGGATGCTGTGAGATGATGTCATGTGCTTTTCAACAGGGGACACCTGTTCTCCATTCTAAATGCCACCAGTAAAGGAAAGCTAAGATCCTGCTTTCAACCACTTAACAATTTACAAAATCCCCTTGATTTCATAACTCAAGATTTACCTTCTAGGCATGTTTACCTCATTTGAACTTGTGATAGAAAAGGCTTAAGTATTCAAATATGTTGGAAAAAAAGAAAAAAAGAGTCTTCCCTGCCCTTGTGGCTGAGGGTGTCCCAGCATTCTCTGAACTCCATGCCTTGGCGGCACAGCCAGATGAATGGTTTCCATGCTGTGGGCTTTTATCAACCTCTCTGATGGCTGACGGAACAAGGCACATAACAGGTGCTCCATAATGCAAGACTGTGGCAGTTCTCTAGTACAAGTGTTTCTCACGGATCCTTTGTTGTCAGGAAAAAACAGGAAGCCCACCACTTTGTTTGTCTACTAAGGAGAACCTAAAGAAGTTTCTTGAATTGAAATTTGGTAGGGTTTTCGTACCTCAGAAAGCTCATGGAACGACATCTCATGAGGCTTAAGTTTGATTTCAGTTAAAGGGCAGTTGGAATATTTACTTTGCTTCTAGAAAAAAAAAAATGATCAAAGAATCCAGGAAAAGGAAAATGTTCTCTTGTCATTTGGTCAGAAAGGGAAAAGCAAACTAATAATTCTGACTATCCTCACAACTTCATCTCTCATTCACCTCAAGGAGAGGTATTTCTCGCATGAAATCACAAGATTATTCCTCCAGAAGGAAGCTTATGATTGTAGCTCTTGCTAAAAATTTTCTTCAGTGTGTAGGAAAAGACTTGCTAGAATATGCACTTAACTCTCTGGGAACATTAGATTTGATGGAGTCTGGTCATGGGTGTTTTTCTAAATAAACTTTACTCATTTATATATTAAAATATTAAAATAATTGCTATGCCCCTTGACTTTTATAATCCATTTGTATGTGAACATGAGTTCTGAACTTAATTTTGTCCATAGGATACTTATGAAATATTACGTATGAATAGAGCCAATGTCCTGAATTTTAAGCACAAAATAAATGCTTCAATAGTTAATTTGAGCTTCATTCAGTGTTCCAAAACAATAGAAAAAGATCATTTAAGGCTACTGCCTCTAAGCTTCCTAAGAAAAATTTTGCCATAAATATATGATACAGATATTAATGTTCTAATTCCACAAGGGGAAACTTGAAGGCTTCTTCATTATAAGTATACTGATATTTGCTTTAGCAAATAAGTTATTTTTCTAAATTCTGTCATTTTCTCTTCCAACAGTTTTGCAACTCTTTGCTCACTGCCAAGCCCACTGTTTTCAGATTTCAGATTCTCCAAGGGGATGAGGAGATCTGGGGGGATCATATCCACAGTGACTCTATAAAACATCCCTCAACTCTCAACAGCATACACCTGATTTCATCCTGCCTTTTGCTTCCCAGTGAAAGTGTCTGCCCAGCCGATCTGGGCCAGAGGGAGACAAGGCTCAGGGGTAGGGTTGCCAGGTTCAGCAAGTAAAAATACAGAATGCTCAGTTACATTTGAATTTCAGATAAACGATGAATAATTAATTGCTTTAGGATAACCATGCCCCATGTAATATGTAGGATATACCGTGTTTCCCCGAAAATAAGACCTACCCATAAAATAAGCCCTAGCAGGATTTCTAAGCATTTGCACAATATAAGCCCTGCCCCAAAAATAAGACCTAGTGATGGGCGTGGCCACGCAGCGTATATGCACAACCCATTTCATCGCGGAGTGGTAAAGAAGATGAGCAGAACTTCTCATCTGCCTCTATTGCTTGACATGAGAGATTGGGGCCGATGGTTCTAAAGGAAATAGAGTCGCAAGAAATTCAGGATGGAATTCGGGGTTTGGAGAGTTATGATGATGTTCCAGAAGAAGACGACTTAACTCTATTTGAATAAATGTAGATTGTTGTACCGTACTTAAATAACACATCCCCTGAAAATAAGCCCTAGGGTGTCTTCTTGAGGAAAAGTAAATATAAGCCCCTGTCTTAGTTTGGGAGAAACACGGTAATTATACTAAAAAGTATCTGCTTATCTGAAGTTCAAATGTAACTGTATGTGGAGTATATTAGTGGCAACCTACTCAGGGAGAACTTTACTATCTTTAAAGAAGCCACAGAGTTCCCTGACTTTTTTGGAGTTGACAAAGGATATACCCTCTACCCATAGCACTGAGGTCTTGTTAGATTGCTGATGTGTCTTTGAAGGTCAAAGCCAGATTCAGGCCCAGGAATGAGCACATAATCCACAAGAAGCCCCAGAAGGAAGAGGCCACAGGCTCAGGTATCATTGATAGGGAGTTGGTTGTGTGTATGTGTAGGTAGGGATGGGAGGGGGTGTTTCATGTGTCTCTATTCTTGTACTCTTTTGATTCTATTTTATAGGACATATCATCCTTTATCTGGGGGTATGATGAATACTTTCCTAGATACAATCAGAAATAACTCCATGCTATTGTTTTCAATCCCACCTGCCATTTACCCCAAACAGGACCCTCACTTTACACCTGACTTTTTCCCTAGCTTCCTCACCTTTCTCTACCCATCTGGCATCTCTATCCAAACACTTGCGGCCGACGTGGTCTTTCTAACTACAGATCCATTACCGACAAGGTCAAGGCTGAGTTCCTTAGTGAGCAGTCAGGATCTTCCACAGTCTGACCCTGTCTACACCTACCTGCAACCCCCTCAATTCTCAGCTCATACTTAGGTCACACAGGGCTTTTGGAAAACTTGTGGTTTTTATTCATGCTTCCATGACTTTTTATGTTGTTCTCTTTACCTGATTGCCATTGTCAATTCCTGAGTAGCAAACCCTCATTCATCCAAATTTTCATGGCCAAGCTCCATGCCAGCCTCTAGGATAGTTTCAGTCATTTTCTTCTGTATGTTTCCATTGTACTCGCGTATACCACCCCCAGACTCTCTCTCTCCTCTGCTATCAATATCATTCACATCTATCTCTTTCTGGGTCTTTTGGGCTCTGGGAGTTCCTCGTTTTTGTAGCTGCAAAGTCTAGCACTTGCAGTAGGTGCTCAATTAAAGTCTATTCAATGAATGGAAGAACTGAGGAAGGGAGAAGAGTTGGATGGCTCTTGAGTAAGGATGTGAGACATGCTGCCTATGATCTCTCTCTCTCTGAGACAAACAATGGTAGGAGTGGGCTAAAAGTGCATGTCAGATTATAGGAGATTCTCCCTAAGAACCGCACAGTAGAAAATTAGTTTCCATTTAGAAAACACGCTGTAATGATGAGGTATTTACATTGCATTATATTACACTACAAATGATGGGAGATTAGCCATAAAGAGTTTAAAAGGTTTCTCTGCCCTGGGTATACTGGTATAAATATTTCTTCATGAATGAACTTTATGAGTTTCATTATGATGGATATACAGATTTTCTCCTCTTGGTAATGAAATTTCTGCCCAGGTGAGATAGCTTTGACAGTTGCAAATTTAGAAAGCAGCTGAGGACTGACTTTCAAGAATTAAAGATGAGACAAAACATTTCCCATATGGGCCGCTTTAGTAAATGGACCTTAGACTGCCAGACATGTTCAGTCAGTACAGAAAGAGTCTAATGAAAATCCAAGTTTGGTCCACCTATTGGAAAGTTAATTCTCTCCCAATCTTGCTACTAAGCAAATTCACCTACCACATGTGTGAAAGGAAAAGGAAAAATCACCTTGCCTGACCTTCCAGCAGCGGGAACAGGAGAAAACCAGCCTCCTTTGGTTGATGACTCTTGGCCCTTCAGGCTGGTAGAACTGCTAGAATAATTTAAAATAATTTTAAAGGCAACTGAGCACTAAACATGTAACTAGATTAATGTCTAATAAAATATATATGCTTTTATATTGATATTTTGCCTGCAACTCTTAGGAGGAGCACCTTGCACTTTTCCAGGGATCTATTACTCTCTTAGCACCTCTGGGTATCTAATATAATAATAGTTTAATCTGGATTTGGACATGGTTAAGGTTGTCTGTATCTAAGAAAAGCCATTTTAATTTTGGAGTTAAAACCATAATATCCTGTAGATAAGAAAGCGTCAAAACTCAAGAACAGAGTACTTCTTTAGAATGAAATATTATGGCTAATTTGGGATTAGAAATCCAAGTAAATAGGGGTTCTGGTAAAACATTGCTTTTGCCCTGAGAGCAATTTCCAGAGGAGACAGTGGAGGAAGTTTTTCATTATGCAGCCTCGATATTCTGATTTCAGAAACCAGCACCCTCTGTGTGCATCAGCTTTATTTGTGTATGATTTTATGAGACAAGATCTATACAAGAAAATGGAAGCAGAGGTAGTAACTCCATCCTCTACAGACCAACAAAATAAAGGCTCTAAGCCCAGATCTTTTCTTCTCACGTTACTTCCTTAAAGCCTTTAAGGGTTTTCCACAACTTATAAGTTAAAATCCAGACTCTGCTCCAGTCTGTCCTCCACTCCCCTCTGCCACCAGCAGCCCCCACCCCTGACCTGACAGTGTATTCTGTCTGGGTGCCATCTCTCCTGGACCACTTACCTTTCTGTTCCATTTATATGGAACATCCTTCTCCTCCCCTTGGCCACATGTAAAAATCCTGCTCCTCTGGAGTCCTGATGAGGACCCAGTTCACTTAAATCAGCTGTTCTCTGAAGCCTCTCCTTTTTCTACAATACCACCTACAACAAGGACAACAACTAGGGCCACATTAATCCTCTCCTGCTGAGACCCAGTAGCACTTCCTGTAAACATTTAACATTCACTCCAGCCATTTAATATTCTGATTTTTCAGCCCTTATAAAACTATGTCAAACACAATTTAAGCTAATGGGAACCTAACTGCGTTCTGAAATAGGCTTCAATCTTGAGGCAGGGATCTTGGCACTTTGATCTTTGGTTGGTCAGTAACTATTGTCTGGTCCATAGTAGCTGCTTAATCAATGCTAACTTAATTCAATTCACCTAATTCAAACGGTTTTGGTCCTGAAATATTTTACACTCCACATCTAACCAGTGTCCTCATGACTCTGGCATTTTAGCTGTTCTCTCTCTTTTTAGATCATCTAGCCACTCAGAACTGGCCAGTGCCCATTCAAAAACAGCTTTCCTAATGCAAAAACAGTAAGTGCTATTTGTAAAATAATGTTCTACCATTTTCTGGGTCCCTATTAAAGGCAGGCCTTTGTTTTATGCCATGTGCATACAACGCACAGTCTACATTTCAAGAACAAGAGGGAGCAAAGGACACAGGTACATTATTGGCTATAATCCACTACAACCTGGAGCATAGATCATCACCCAGGTACACTTGTTTAAAAAATACCATAGAAGGCCAACGGAAGAAGCATTTAAAGGTACATTTCAGCATCAAGAAATCAGTCATTGACTGACATAGGGATTTTGCATGATGGTTCTAAAACAATTACATATTTTTCTTGAATATTTATTAATAGTTGGGAATAAAAATTATTTCCTCTTGTTGTTTAAATATAATAGGCTTCCTTCTGTCATTGTGACATAAAACCATAATATTTTTAGAATGAGTTCGGTCCTACAAAGTCTGTAGAAGTAAGGTTTAAATGTGTTTAATTAAGCAAAGCCCTTTTGCTGTTGAACTACCAAGGTAAGCAGGTTATTATAGCATTGGATTTACCAAGTAACTCACTCTCCCAGTGTATCTTTGTAGACAAGATATTTGATTGATAGAAAGAGTGGTTCCCTAAGATTCAGTTCACAGTGTTGGGACAAGTTCTGTTATGGGAAGCTGTGCAAATATAGATGCTTCTTGGAGTAGGGCCAGGCCTGAGGCAGTGATGATCTGAAAGGGTGGTCACACCCAAGGGGAGAGACCAAGGGCCATATGCCAGTTCTGAGGGGCTAGGTGAACTATTTAATAAAAAGAGAGAGAATATCCAAAATGCCAGAGACATGAGGACACTGGTTAGATGCACAGTGCAAAATATTTCAGGACCAAAACCTTTACACCAAAGTAGGATTGATAGTTAAGGCATAATAATTGCTAAGACAATTAAAAATCTCCCTAAAAAGAAAAGTCCCGGTCCAGATGGTTTCACACCCGAATTTTACCACACTTACAAAGAACTAGTACCTATCTTCCAGAAACTATTCTACAACATCGAGAAGAACAGAAACCTCCCCAACACCTTTTATGAAGCAAATATTACTCTGATACCCAAACCAGGAAAGGATGCAACAAAAAAAGAAAACTACAGACCAATATCCCTAATGAATATAGATGCAAAAATTTTCAACAAAATCTTAGCTAACCGAATCCAGAAGCTTATCAAAAAAATAATCCACCACGACCAAGTGAGCTTCATCCCAGGGATGGTTCAACATATGTAAATCTATAAACGCAATTCACCACATAAACAGAAGCAAAAACAAAGACCACATGACTCTTTCAATAGATGCAGAAAAAGCTTTTTGACAAAATTCAACACCCTTTCATGATACGAACACTTAAGAAAATAGGCATAGAAGGGACATACCTAAAAATGATACAAGCCATATATGACAGACCCATAGCCAACATCATACTGAATGGGGAAAATTTGAAAGCATTCTCACTTAGAACTGGAACCAGACAAGGCTGCCCACTATCTCCACTTCTGTTCAACATAGTACTGGAAGTCTTGGCTACAGCAATCAGACAGGAAAATGGAATCAAAGGTATCCAAATAGGGGCAGAAGAGATCAAACTTTCACTGTTTGATGATGATATGATATTATATCTAGAAAACCCCAAAGATTCAACCAAGAAACTCCTGGAACTGATCAATGAATTTAGTAAAGTCTCAGGATACAAAATCAATACACAGAAATCAGAGGCATTCATATAAGCCAACAACAATCTAATTGAGAACCAAATCAAAGACTCAATTCCCTTCACAATAGCAACAAAGAAAGTACCTAGGAATATACTTAACCAAGGAGGTAAAAGACCTCTACAGGGAGAACTATGAAACACTGAGGAAGGAAATAGCAGAGGATGTAAACAGATGGAAATCCATACCATGCTCGTGGATGGGCAGACTCAACATCATCAAAATGTCTATACTACCCAAACTGATCTACAGATTCAATGCAATACCTATTAAAATCTCATCAGCATTCTTCACAGATATAGAGAGAAATAATTTTACGCATCGTATGGAACCAGAGAAGATCCCGAATATCAAAAGCAATTCTAGGCAACAAAAACAAAATGGGAGGCATTAATATGCCAGATATCAAACTATACTACAAAGCTGTAGTAATTAAATCAATCTGGTATTCGCACAAAAATAGGAATATGGACCAGTGGAACAGATGTGAGAATCCTGATATAAAACCATCCTCATATAGCCATCTAATCTTTGACAAAGCAGACAAAAACATACGCTGGGGAAAAGAATCCCTTTTCCATAAATGGTGCTGGGAAAATTGGATAGCCACCTGTAGAAGGCTAAAACAGAACCCACGCCTTTCACCTCTCACAAAAACCAACTCACGCTGGATAACAGACTTAAACCTAAGATATGAAACGATTAGAATTCTAGAGGAAAAAGTTGGAAACACTCTCCTAGACATCGGCCTAGGCAAAGAGTTTATGAAGAAGTCCCCAAAGGCAATCACAGCAGCAACAAAAATAAATAAATGGGACATGATCAAACTACAAAGCTTCTGCACAGCCAAAGAAATAGTCATGAAAGTAAACAGACAACTTACAGAATGGGAGAAAATTTTTGCATCCTACGCATCCAATAAGGGACTGATAACTAGAATATACTTAGAATTCACGAAAATCAGCAAGAAAAAATCAGATAACCCTATTAAAAAGTGGGCAAAGAACTTGAACAGAAACTTTTCTAAAGAAGACAGAATAATGGCCAACAAACATATGAAAAAATGCTCAACATCTCTAATCATCAGGGAAATGCAAATCAAAACCACAATGAGATATCACTTAACTCCAGTGAGAATGGCCTTTATCAAAAAGTCTCCAAACAAAAATACTGGCATGGATGCGGAGAGATAGGAACACTCCTACACTGCTGGTGGGACTGCAAACTAGTTCAACCTCTGTGGAAAGCAATATGGAGATATCTTAAAGTGATACAAGTGAATCTACCATTTGATCCAGCAATCCCATTGCTGGGCATCTACCCAAAAGATCCAATGACACTCTACAAAAAAGACGCCTGCACTTGAATGTTTATAGCAGCACAATTCATAATTGCAAGGCTGTGGAAACAGCCCAAGTGCCCATCAATCCAAGAATGGATTAATAAAATGTGGTATATGTATACCATGGAGTACTATTCAGCTCTAAGAAACAACAGTGATATAGCACATCTTATATTTTCCTGGTTAGAGCTGGAACCCATACTATTAAGTGAAGTTTCCCAAGAATGGAAAAACAGGCACCACATATACTCACCAGCAAACTGGTATTACCTGAGCAGCACCTAAGTGGACACATAGGTACTACAGTAATAGGGTATTGGGCAGGTGGGAGGGGGGAGGGTGTTGGTATATACATATATAACGAGTGAGATGTGCACCATCTGGGGGATGGTCATGCTGGAGACTCAGACTTGTGGGGGGAGGGGGGAAATGGGCATTTATTGAAGCCTTAAAATCTGTACCCCCATAATATGCCAAAATTAAAAAAAAGGAAACAACAACCACAACAAAAGACCAAAAAAAAATTGCTAAGAGGGAATTAACAACTCTAATAAATGATATTGGCTCATAGTATGTATAAATATTTCAATTTTAAAGCACATTATGTTTAATTTAAAAAATGGCCATAAAAACACAGAAAATCTGTTAACTTTGACAGTATTCATTCAATACAAACAACTGAATTTCTTTGAAGGAAAACAAAGTCTAAACCTCTTGTTTAAAGAAATCTTGAATTTGCTCATGTGTTTCCAATGGTCTTTGGTACAAAACATTGGTTTTCTAAATGCCTCTAGTAACTACAGTAAATGTCTCCATGAAATTTGCCATATCATATAAGCAAAATGTTCTTGTGTACAATTCCCATTTGCTTTAGAAAGGAAAAATTCTGAATTATATGCAATGATAGAAGTTCGCCAAAATATCCAGGTAGGTATAAAATTATCAGCAACTGGACTGCAATTCTTTAAGTGTTGAATCTCATGTTAATGAATTCCAAAGAAAAACAGCTGACTTTATGCATTTATTTTAATAAGGCTGTGAAAACAGTCCATTTACAGTGCAAAAACCCCTTGTCTTCTAAAAATGCTAGACAGAATATTTTAATAAATTAAATTTGTCTGCCTGTCAAATCTGTCAAATTGACAAGAAACCTCAAGGAGTATTGCTGATGTTGTGGTTCTCCTTTTCCAACAGGATTACATTTGGAATTTCATATGGGCTTCTTAGAGGAAGAATCCATCCATCAGAGTAATTTTAGGTAACAAATAGTAACATAACATCGTAAGTCTCCAATCTTATAGGGCCAGGGTGATTTTTGCTTCCTTTGAAAACTTTGTTTCCTACAAGACTATCCTGAATTATATATTTGTTTATAATAATGAAATAATTTAAGGAGGCAAGTAAGTTCAGAAGACTAGCTATTGACATTTTCTCAGAAATGTGTAGCTTACATAGTCAATGGTCCCCATAAGCAACCTTGTATTAGTCAGCTTGTACTGTGCCCAGCGTACAAATGGGGACACTAATGCTTCTCAGGGGCAAACACCCAGCTCAGTATCACAGGTCTTTCATTTAGTGGAACCAACACTTTAATTCAGATGTTTTGACCCAAAGCCATTACATTTCTCTCTTCCTTAGAAGATTTTCCTGGAATAATCAAATGTCTCCCTCCACCCTTTTCTTATAGGGAAACCCACTTAAGGTTTCCAGTCAGCATGTGAGAGTATTTATGCCAAGCTTCCGGTAGAAGATGGTAACAGAGATGAGCTCTTAATTCTTCAAAATAATGAACCTGAGAGAAGTAAATATCAGCTTATTCAAAAATGCAAGTCCATTCAAACTCCAGACTGACTATATAACACACACACTGATCACCTAGACTTGATGTTCTATCGCCTGGGATGAAAGTCTCAAATACATGTCTAAAAGCCAAAATGGAATCAAGCCTCAGTTTTGAGAACCTTTTGTCTTTCATTCTGTACTTCAGAAACAGAGATGCACCTACTGGATAATATTTAAGGAGTCTGTCTATCACCAGGAGTCCAAGGTAGTTCTCAGAAGACTTTTCATGCATTGGTCAATAATGACCTATGTCATTTATAGTGTGTTGGGAAAATGTCTTTCAAAAATAAGTAGGACAAGGAAAAAATCAGTGCACACTAGACTTTTAATTTCTTCTAAGAAGTTTAAAATTCTGGATAAAAACTACATATATTATTTCAATTAAATTTGTTTGGCAACAACCTGCAATCGTTGTACAAAATAATTCTGGTTTAGTAACTGACCAGCCCTAATAACGGTAACAACATGGACATGAATCGGTCTAGTCACAAATCTGGCTGGAGGGCCTATTTACACATAGAAAGAGGCTTGTTTAACTTAGCTAGAAGAACATTACCGTGACATGCTGCAGTGAGTTTACCCATGGCCAGCCTCATGAAAAAATATCTTATGACTCAACACATGGCATTTCCATTTCTGAATGAGATTAGTTATATCTCATGAACCATGAACTCACTAGAGATCAAAATAGACCCAAATAAATAAAATCCAGTAAATAAATCATGTAAGAGAAAGATGGTATAATGCAAAGAATACTGGATTTTGAAAACCACATGGCAACAAATCTAATCCCTTGTTTTCCGGCTGTGTGATCTTAGACAAATCACTGGGCCTCTCTCAGCCTTTCATCAGGAGACCATGAACCCTAACTCACAGTGTCAGGATCAAGTTAAATTAAATGTCCGTAAAATGGCCCACCCACAGTGCTTTGTACATAAAAGGCAATCAGTGGACATTCACTGAATTAAGTTAAAATATTAAGTCAATTCTCTTTTACCATTGAGACTGCAGGTCTCCTAATTCTTGAATGTGTTTGCTTTGTCTCCACTTACTCGGTAAATCTTTGGAGGGAGTGGATCTTGTCTTAATCATTTTTATTCTCCTTCACAGAACTTTAAACATATAGTAGTTTTTCAGAATCTTTTCGATAAAAGTCAAAGAGGAACTAAAATTTCAACCAAATAGAGGTGCTCTGAGGATGATCAAAATGGGTGTTTCTTAGAATGAAAATACAAACTACTACTTGCTGTGGACTGTTTCTATCTCCCCCCACCCCCCAGCCCAAATTCATGTAGAAATCCTAACCTTGAAGTGATGGTATTAGGAAGTGGAGCCTCTGGAAAACAATTAGGTCATGAGGGTGGAGCCCTCATGAATGGGATTAGTACACCTATAAAAAGACACTAGAGAGCTTGCTTGCTTTCTCTGTTCTCATCCATGGGATGACACAACAAGAATATAGCAATCTGCAACCCAGAAGAGGACCCTCCAGTATTTGATCATGCTGGCACTGTGATCTCAGTCTTCTAGCCTCCAGGACTGCAAGAAATAAATTTCTGTTGTGGACAAGCCACCCAGTTTATGATATTTTGTCCCAAATGGACTATGACACTACTCTATTAAATCCAAGTGCAAATACTTGCTCCCAATATTTTTCAGTGATTGCATCTAAGCTGCATTGGAACTCTAAAATCACTACCCATGGCTGTGTTCCCATGGTCAGAGGATTCTCCAGGTATTATACTCCCACTATTCACTGAGAATGACTTCACTCTTGTCTGCATTCACTGCTTCTGTTGCCCTGTCCAATGCTTGCAGTTAACTTCTTTGCCCTCTGACCTGAAAATTCTATTGCATAGTTTGTTTCAGGTATATATTGGAGTGAGATCTTACACAAGTAACTGTTTATTATAAAAGCTATGTTTTTATTTGTGTGTTTACTCAGACTTTTAAAAGTAAGAGGAAACTTTTATACACACTGTATTCCTCAATCTGTAGGGCAAAGGTTCATTGTAGACTCAATCTCCCCTTTGGAGCCCCTATTTCATTAGCATAGCAATTCCCAACCTTCTTGATCGTAGGGCCCATTTAAATTACTGTGGAGCCCAAACAGTTTTTGTTTATGTAATTTATACCTATCAATATTTCCCATGATAGTATTAACAACTGATACATTTTAAATATTTATTAATACACTTTAAAGTACCAATAATAAACCCATTATATGTTACATAAATGACACTTTTAATTAAAAAAAAAACACCTCTATTTTCCAAAAAGAAAAGGGAGGAGAGTGTCATTGTTTTATATTTTGGCAAATTCCTTTAATGTCTGTCTTAATAGAAGACAACTAGTTTCTTATGCCTGCCTTTGTATTCAATCTGTTCTCATATAACATTGTGTAACTTCTCCCAAACTCCTCTAAACACTTGTGAAAGAATTAGAGTAGAAAAGCCAAAATGTTAGAATTATGGAAACAGTTTAGACCTTGTGTATCTTATAAAAGGGTCTTGGGGACCCTACAGGTTCCAGGACCACACTTTGAGAACCATTGCAACTGGATCTCACACAGTTTTCTAAGTTGCTTCCAATTAGCTGCTTCTAATATTCACCGTCAGGAAAGCCATCTGCTGAATTATCAAGTCAGTGAAATACTCATGTCACTGGCATGAAGTAATATAATTTTTTATTTTAATCCCACACTTGTTTATGAAGGTAGTTCCTCTCTTGTCATCTGATAAAGTCAGGCAAGTTCCTTAACTTTTTCTCTTCTACCTTAAGCAACAGAAAGTCCTACCGTGTTTTCAGTTGCAAAAACAAAATCTCAGTTGGTACTGGGAAAGTCCAGTTCCTTCAAAGAGTCAACTTACAACTTTATTAAAAGTTACAGAACTTGCTTTTTTCCTACATGAGAACAGTTGTAAGCAGCTTCACTTTTTGCTCCAGCTGTATAACTCTAGACCCAGACTCTTTTGGAGTGTATGCATGAGGGGACGGGGTGTGGAGAGGGTGGTAGAGGAAGGCTGGGAATGTAGTCAGGAAATGTATGACTTGACTAACACTTTAATAAAAAGACTTTGTGCTTCCTCTGCCTGGCAGATTTTTACAGCAGAATTTTTCTCTAGTGGATGCTTTGAAGAGACCCACCAAGTAGTGCCAACTCTTGGTATTGCAACTGGAGCCCCTCTCAACCTAGGTGAATTCACTCTATTCAGTAGCCTCATTATCAGGAAAGGTGAGGAGCAATCCCTCTGCTAGAAAACTCTGCTTGGTAGAATCTCAGATGCCTCACCCCAGACTTCTCTTGCATGTAGCTCACATCTGGTGCAAGAAAGACACTCAAGTGTCCTTTTTCTGGGCAAACCCTGGGAACACAGTCTGATCTTGCAGTTGGCCAGTGTCTTGCCTTCTGAATGTCCTGGGAGAGAATCCTAAAGAAGGAATCTCCAATGGCTCCATGAAGCCTTTCTTGCTAGTCCTCAGGTGAGACAGGAGTGCTCCACCTGACGCCCAGGGCAGCTAACGGGACTCAGTGCACTAGCGCTCCCTCAAAAATCCTCTTTCCTTTTATGATGTGGTTTGAAATTTTGTGTCACCCCAAAATTCATATGTTGAAATCCTAACACTGAAAAGTGATAGTATTAGAAAGTGGGGCCTTTTGGGAAGTGACTAAAACATGAGGGGAAAGCCCTCACAAATGGGATTAGTTCCCATATAAATATGTCCAAGAGAGCTTGTATATCTCCTCCACCATGTGAGGACACAGAGAGAAGGCACCACCTATGAACCAGGAAGGAGTTCCTCACTAGACACCTAATCTGCTGGCACCTTGATCTTGGACTGCCCACCTCCCCGAACTGTGAGAAATAAATTTGTGTCGTTTATAAGCTACCCAGTTTATAGTATTATGCTATAGCAGCCCAAACAGACTAAGACACTGTATTTCCTCAATGCTGTTTTAAGAGTTACTTAAACCAGTTCCCTATCATCCTATTGTGGATTTTTCTAGTTCTTTTTTTTTTTTATTTCAGCATATTATGGGTGTACAAACGTTAAAGTTATGTATATTGCCCTTGCCTCTCTTCCCCCGTCGAGTCAAAGCTTCAAGCGTCGCACTCACTATGTATGTATATACCCATCCCCCCTCCCCCCTCCCACCTGCCGGACACCCGATAAGTGTTTTTGGGTTTTTTTACATTTTGGTTACATTTTATATCTTTGTCTCTCCCTGGCAAGGGTTAGATGCATGCCCTTTCCCTCCACAATGCTCTCCACATCCCTCAGATATGGGACTACCCTCCCAACCCCTGAATCCCTGGTGAAGACCACCACCCTTTGAGCACCATAGTGTTAATCAGTCAATTCATGAGTGGATTATTAAGATTTGGTATATGTTCACAATATTACTCAATTCTAAGAAACGACAGTGAGCTAGCACCACTTATATTATCCTGGATTAAGCTTAAGCCCGTTATCCAAAGTGAGGTGACACAAGATCAGAATGATGGGCTCCACATGTACTTGCCATCAAATTGGTACTGACCGATTTTTCTACTTCCTTAACAGCATCCCATCTCTTTTCTATCTCAGTGACTTAGTCAAAGCCCCTAGTTTGATATTCTGTTATGTAAAGAAATCAGCATCCACTGGCTGTTCCCCAGCTCCAGGAGTTCAGGTGGCTTCATAATTTTTTTCTGTTTTCTTGCACTCAGGAAAAGTACTGACAGTTCATAATTGGTCATATTTCTTAGTATATTTGCATTTAAACTGGGAGCAATGCTTTCTTTCATTGGTATAATTTGTCTTACATTTTTTAAAGTAATAGCTATTCATTAAATTACTTTTTAAAATGCAGGAAGAAAAAAATTGTCCTACCTCCCATGTATAATCACTTTCACATATGTGTATTTTCCTCCAATAACAATTCAGAGCATGTCTCAATTTAACTATATTCATACAAATTTAATTTTATATTATACATTTTACTTATTAATATGCTATTAGCATCACCAATGTCAATACAAACTCCATGTAAACATAAATTTAATGCTTGCAAGGTACTATTAATATATTAAATGAATAGGCCATGGTTTATTTAGTCATTGTCTTTGTTGTTAAATATTTGCATTGGTTACACTATTTTGTGTTGAAAACCATGCTGCAATGAATATCTTTGGATAGACACTTTTTTCTTTATTTTGAATTATTTCCTTAGAATAGAATTCTGGACGTGGAGTTACTAAGAAAATGGATATGAAAGATTTCAGGACATGCACACACACACACACACACACACACACACATTTATGAGCGTACACACACAATTTTACAAAAGGCCAGTATATACCTATGTTCATGGCACATCATTACAATTGACCCACACAACCTCCCACTCTTTATTATTTCCTTTTATTTCCAATCTTCATTTCCATCCCCCTCACCCTCACCATAGAACACCATTCTAATATGTTTCATATATATCCTTTTATCTGCATGTGGTTATATAAGAGTTAATTTTTTTGTGTGTGCACACATTTTAAGTGCACACAAAGGACATTGTGCCATAGACTTCATCTTATTTCTCCCTTTTTTCACCCAGTACTAAGTTTTAAACTCTATCTCTATTGTTCTGTATAAATCTAGTGTAAGACTGCTGACTACCCCATGATATTCTATTCTGTGCATCCACTTCTCTAACTAGTGAGACTTACATGCACTGAGCCTAGCTCTGCACTATAACAAACAGTGCTTGCATTAGCACCTGCTTCCATCCCCCCTCATGGGCCTGTGCGAGGTGTATCCCTAGAAGAGAAAATTCTGGGTTATCAGGCCTACCTAGACCTAGTTGAATTAAGTCCTGCCCAATTGCTTTCCAGAGTCATTGCTCCAGTCTGCGTTCTCAGCAGCAGTGCTTGTGAGTCCCTGTATCCACAATTCCCATCAACAGTTGGTATTATCCAACTTCCTACTTTTCCACTTTGGCAGGTGCAAAGTGATATCTCATGGTTGTGTTCATTTGTATTTCTCCAAATACCAGTGAGTTTGAGCATCTTTTCATATGTTCATGTCTCTCTAATCTGATTTGTCTGTTTATATAATATCTTTGTCCATTTGTCCAACTGGGCTTTAGTTTTTTTCTTTTTCTCATTGATTTATATATTCTAAATGTTCACAATGTCTTTAACATTTTTAATGGAATTTTGCATTTTTCTCTGAGAAAATCTGGGTTTTTTTTAGATAGGTTGAGTCACAGATATTTCTTTTTTTATATCTAATATAAATTTCCCTATTTTAAATTGGTAAGGAATTATATTTTTTGATAAATGCTGTTATTTTTATACATTGATATTATATCAAACAATCTTGAACCTTTCTTTTTATTTCTGAACTTTGCCAGTTATAATCATTTTTAAAAAAATAAGATTGTCTATTTTTTCCCCTAGAAATTTATAGAAACTCTTTATAAGTTGGGGAAGTTAGCTCTATGCCAGTGAACAAAGGACTAATAAGCCCTTTGTCAATTTGTTGTAAATATATTTGTCTATGTAGTGGTGATTTTGCCATACTATTATGGAATAAAATATAGTAATCTTTTATTTTCTATCTTACTTATAAAACCCTATTTTTATAAGAAATTATCTTGTGCTTTCTTCTAGTAGGTTTCTATTTTCATGATTCTAGATTTAAATATACATTTACTTATTTGCAATTTATTCTGGTACAAGGAATGCAATATGGATCCAAGTTTATTATCATAATGGCTCACAGTTGAATAAGCCCTCTTTTCCTATTGATTTGAAATGTTCCTTCTGTGATATGTGTATATGTATGTGTATATATATGTATATATATACACACACACATACACACACACATATATGTCTATTTCTCATGCTTATTTATATCCCTTTTCATTTGTCTATCTGTATTTTAATGCTTCAGGTCTATGCCATATAAATTATTGTAGCTTTAATTGTGATTTTAACAGCCAGTAAGATTGATCCTCCCTACTTACTCCCTTTTCAGAATTTTCCTGAATATTCTCGCTTATTGTATTTAATTTTATTTGTTCTGCTACATTGGCTAGAACATCCAGTATAAGATTAAATAAAAACAATGTTAACAAGTGCTTTCACATCGTGCCTGATATTAAAGGAAGAGCTTCTAAAATTCCAACGTTAAGTATAATGTTTGCTGTAGGCTCTTACTAGGGACTCTTCTTTTAGCCAAGGCAATTCTTTTTATTTCTACCTTGTGCTACACACCAACCATAAGCTAAAATTAGTAAGACTGACAATACCAAGTGCTTCTGAGAATGTGAAGCTCCTGGAATTCTCATACACTATTGATGGGCATTTAAATTGATATAATCTCCTTGGACAGTTTCTACTAAGTTTGGAAATACACGTGCACTATGACCTAGCAACTCCGATCGGGTGTAAGCCCCTAGAAATGTGCACATAGGTGTAACAAAGGATCTGTTGAAGAATGTTAAAAATAATATTATGGTGGGAACCTGTGGCCTTCTGATTTCAAGATTGTTCTTTCTTAAGCACCAAAGGAGGAAGGAAAAGCTTCATCTTCCTCTGCTGTACTTCTTTTAATAAAAAGGATTTGTTCTTTAAAATTGGATTCAGTGAAAAGGCCACAGTCAAGGATCCAGAAGGCCACATGTGGCCCCAAGGCTGCAGGTTCTCCCCCCAAAAGATGAATCTTGTTAATGTAATGTTGAACAAAACAACACCGTATTACTCCATTTACATCAAGTTAAAAAGCAGCAAAACTAATAATCTACAGCATTTTACCTAAGGATAGGTGTCCTTGGGAGGGCCTCCAAGGTGTTGGCCACATTCTATTTCTGAATCTGGGTGGTCATTATTTTTTCTCTATTTAAGTAAATATTATTTTTTAAGTTTAACCTCGTTGAATGAAAGACTAAATAAATGAAACAATGAATGAAATTCAGTGTAAATTAAACTGAAAGAAGACGACCCTTCCTTGTTTACGAAACAAAGAGATATGTCTGTTTCATTTTGTTTTTGCCTGGTTCTCCCTCTAAAGAGTTTTCAGCAAGTCACACCCCCATTTTTCTCTGTTCCTAATTTCTGAAAATTGGGGACCAAATTAAATGATCTTTAATCACCCTCCTAGTTGTAAGACTCTGTACTATAAAACTTTTTCTAGAAGCCACTTATTTTTTTTAATGAACTTTTATTTCCTGTTAAAAATTGGGCAGGTGGGAGGGGGGAGGGGGCGGGTATATACATATATAATGAGTGAGATGGGTATATACATATATAATGAGTGAGATGTGCACCATCTGGGGGGTGGTCATGCTGGAGACTCAGACTTGTGGGGGGAGAGGGGGAATGGGCATTTATTGAAACCTTAAAATCTGTACCCCCCTAATATGCCGAAATAAAAAATAAATAAAATAAAAAAAATAACTGGTTTCTTTTGTTGTTCTTTATACTCATTCAACAACTTTCCAATTACCCTTTGGCATTCCTAGTAGTGTCTCATATTATCCTGTTAACATGAACTACCTGCGCCAATCAATCAATAGTTGTTTTTTTTTTTTTTTTTTTTTTTTTTTTACAAAACTGGGAAAGAGTTCCTAGTGACTCTATGTAAATGACCAGATAGTGGTCTTAGAAAACCACATGCAGGACCATAGAGAAATTAATGAGAAGAATTATTTAAAGACTTCCACTGGTAGTTCTTGATCAAGGATGACAGTGAAGACTCCAGAAACTTCCACCCTTTATCTGTATGACAAAACTTTCATTTGTACGCCACTAAACATCTTCCTTTTCTATGGCAAGAGCAACTCTAATATTGAGCTGTCTACATGGCTTCCGAGAATAAACACTGTGTGTGCCTTGCACCTAGGTGTGCTCCTGTCACTAGCTTCTGACAAATGAGATGCAGAAGTGACGTTCAAGTTGCTTCCTGTGTTCTTGAAGGGATGAGGTATGGCTTTCCCACCTCTATTTTCCCTTTCCTCAGAGCTGGAATAGAGATAAAATAGTATACAGTTTAAGGCTTTTTAGACAAAGACAAAACCCTGGGAATGTTTGAAAAATCGAATGAACAGGAGCCTGGGATCCTGAGAGATTTACTGGTCCTCACCTGATATCTCTATGAGGTCTCCTAGACCTTTGGGAAAAAGGAAAATGTGGTCTATCTTGTGCAAACCACTGTTACTTTTGATTTTTGTCAAAAGGTACTGAAAATATATCCTAACTATCATACTCCTTAAATGTGTTATTGGAACCAAGCACCATGACTACAGACTTTTTATGATGTGAAGACTGAACTGGAGATAGGCAACTGCATTATCTTTTTTCCCAAAGATTTTAAATTTAAGTTAACATTCAAGATAGGACTACCCTTCTTCTCTTCTTAACTTGGCTCTTTATGTTGCAAAAGGTGAAATACCAGAAGAAAGAAAATTCAGCATCAGGGCTGATACTCAAACTGATCTTGAGGTACTAACAAATGAGCCAGTGTCCCCACAGCCTGGGCTGGTTGGGGGAGTATGTCCACAGAAGTGATAGAAAATGCTTGGGAAAGAGAGTAATTAAAGTGTGGGGCTTATTCATCTGAGATCATTAAAATCTTCCATTAAGAAAATAAAGAGAACAGTTCTTTGGAATAGGTAGTTAAAAGTGTCTTGAAATTCTCTCTCTTCTTGGAGAAAGAGCAAATGTCTCTAACAATAAAGACCGGAAAAGAGAGAGAAGTGAAGAGGTGCAAAAGTTGGACAAGAACAAGAGAAATATAAGTGGTTAGAGATGCAGAATATATTAGACGTCAATGCTATAGAGTTGACAAAGAGTTGATCCACCTTAAGTATGATGGATTTTTTAAGGATATAAATTTCTTTTCACATACATATTGCCTGCTATCATTGCCACTGAGAGAAGAGGGCAAAGAGTGTATTATACTCATTAATTTGTAAGTGATTCAACATTTACTATACGCTGGGCATTCTTCAGGTAGCTCCTGCCTGCACACAATAAAGTTTCTGCCCTCTTGGAACTTACATGGGGGAGAAAAACAAATAAATAAACAAAAATGCATCATATCATTTAAAGTACCTGTAAGTACAAGAAATAATTTAAACGTGCAATACAAAGTGAATTATAGGGTGGGAAATGTGCTATTTTAGAACGAGTGGTAGGGTCTGCCTCTCTGATGAATTGATATTTAAACGGGGGTTTGAACAGGGGAGGGAGTGGCAGACAGCCATGTCGAGGAGAAGACCTTTGCAAGTAGAAGAAACAGCAACTGCAAAGGCCCTGGGGATGGAAAGGATTACAGTCTTTCCAGCACAGATGGCAAACCCATGACAGGAATGCTGCCACTCTCCCTCCCATGCTCAGGGAAGATGGCACAGGTGTTAATCCCAGTATTCCTCACTGTGCTAAGACAGACTCAGACTCCTTCTGAACCCTGGGAGTAAGTCCAGAGATGAAAGCAATTTGTTCTCACTGCCTTCCAGTTTAGGCTTCTTGGTTTTACTCCATAATCCTATCTTCAGATTATTCGATTTTTCAGTGTCACTGGCACTGTCTCTAGTGGGTATGTTTGGAAGGAGCATAAGGGCTAGGAAATCTACATTATCAGGGATACTTCATTTATTCATTATTATACTGTTTACCATGCAGTATCACTACATACTAGATACTTTGCTAAGTCTTCAAGATATAGGAATCAATTATTTTATCACCTCACAAATCAGAAAGATATGAAAGAAAAATCATTATGATATAGTAAAATAGATACTGTAAGAACTCTGGAAATAGTATGCCTAATTTGACAGGTAATGGAGCATTGGTAGGAAAGAACTCCTGTGAAGTGGAAATGGGAAAGGCTTTAGGACCAAACTTGTGCTCGACTGTAGTTGTGCCCCTTTTTAGCTAGCTGTGTGACTTTCATGCTGTTAACTTCCCCAACTTGGATGATACTTGCTCATGAGATACCACAGTACATGGCATAGAGGTTAGCACATAGTAGATGCTCAATAAATCGATTTTATTAAGGAAAATTTGACATAGACATGAACTTTATGAACACTGTTTAGAATTTAGATCACCACATGCACAAAATAGGGAAAAGGAAGCAAGACAGATAGAATACTGTGTGTTTAATCAAAGAGGTATGAAAAAACCTATGGCATCTATGAGATTACGTTATTATTTTTAGGTACCTCTAAAACAAAAATATGCAAATTAGTTGTATAGGACCATTAATCATAAGACATTCCTATATGAGATGCTGAAATATGAAAAATGCGTACAATAGAATCAGTGAAATATGCAGTCTGTTTTTTTTTTTAGTTTTCTAGCTGGAACGTAAGAAATAAGTGGAAATGAAAATAAGAGAGGCTGGATGAGTAAGCAAGAAATAGTCTCGAAGTGTATTTTATATCAAACTAAGAAACTGAAACATTATGTTATGGGCAAACAAGGCTACTTAGAGATTGAAGTTAAGAAGAGCTAGGAGGAAGTTGGAGGTATGGTAGAATGGATTAGAGAAATGGGGGGACATAGATTGGTTATGAATATGTGGCATCCTCTAGACCAGCGATCATCACCTTGGCTGTGCTTTCCTAATACCTGTGAAGATTTTCAAGGCCTGCATCCATTTCCGTAAGTTGTTCAATTTATTAGCACAAATGTGTACTTATTGTCTCTGAATATTTGTAGAATCTGCATTAATGTGATCTCTTTCACTTATGATAATTTTTTTTTCTTTTTTTTTTCTTGATAAATCTAGTTAGAAATTTATGGGGCTCATTAATCTTTTTCTTTGACCCAAATATTATTTAAAAGTAGATTTCTCAATTTTGAAACATTCTATATATATCTTTTTTTTTCTGAGTCTAGTTTAATTCTAGTGTGAAAAGAGAATATATTCTGCATGATTTTAATGCTTTGAAATGTACTGTGACTTTATTTATGGTCCATATAGTGTATCCTGGTGAATGTGTCGAATGTACTTCAAAGAAATGTTTATTCTGCGGTTGTTTCACATGATGTTTTATATATGCCAATTAGGGTCAAGTTGTTTAAGAGTGCTGTTCAAATCTTTCATGTCCTTACTGATTTTTTGTTTACTTCTTCTGGTAATTACTGATAGAGATCCTTTGATCATTTTAAAATGCCCCTCTATTTCTGTTATAATTCTCTGGAAGTCTACCTTGTCTGATATTATATAGCTACGCTATCTTTCTTATGCTTAGTATCTGCATCCTACCACTTTCAACCTATGTATTTACTCTGGAAATTTGTCTCATAAGTAGCATATCAGTATGGCTTTTCTTAATCCATTCTAAAAATATTTCCTTATAATTAGAGGGTAGTTCACTTACGTTTAATATAATTATTGATATGGTTGTGTTTTAATTCTACCGTCTTTCTATTTTTTTTCTATTTGTTCCTTCTGTTCTTTGTTCCTTTCTTGTCTCTTTTGAGTTAAGGCAATATCTTCAGTATTCCATTTATTTCCTCTATTGAATTTTTAGCTTTGTATCATTTTCTATAGTTTTCTCTAGAAATTACTCCAGGGACTCTTACATTGAAGTAATATTATATTATTTCACCTTACATAAAGGATCATACAACACCATATACCACCTCCCATTCTTATTGTTGTTATGTTTTACTTCTAAATTTGCTATAAAACCCATAATACATTGTTATTTTTTTGCCTTTAAATAATTCCTTTTAAAGAATTTTTAAGAAGAAAGAAAAGGACATATATCACATATTTACTATACTGCAATTCTTCATTCCTTTTGATAGATCCCCTATCTCCATCTGATATTATTTCCCTTTCAAATGAAGAATTTAGCAGCTCCTGCAGTGTGAGACTGCTGATAGCAAATGTTACCAATTTTATTTATGTGAAATGCTATTATTTCACCTTCATTTGAAACATGTGTTTGCTATCCCTTTAATTTTCAGCAATTTATGATAACTTTTTCATTTTCTTTTTGCCACTATTATTTTGAGTTCATGGTCAGCTGTCATTCTTATTATTTGTAGCCTGCATGCAATATGGCATTTACTTCACGCCCTAATTGCTTTTCAGACTTTTTTTTTTTTAATTTATTAGTGATTTACTGCAGTTTGACTATGATATACCTAGGTTTTTTGTTTGTTTGTTTGTTGTTTGTTTTTTGTTTCTGTATTTATCCTGTGTGGGATTTGAAGACTTTATCTGTGGTGCTAATTTTGATCATTGGATATTTTCCAGCCAATTTCTTCAAATATTAATTCCTCATTCTCCCTCTTTTTTTCTTTATTTTACTTAAATTGCATACATGTTGGCCTACTTGATTCTGTCTCACAGGTCATTATAGCTCTGTTCATATCTTTCAATCTTTTTTCCTCTGTCTTCCAGCTAGTATTATTTTTACTACCCTGTCTTCAATATCAGTTCTGTTATTAAAATCTGCCGTTAATCCTATTCATTTAATTTTTGAATTTTTGTTGCCATATATTGTATACATTAGTTCTTGAATCTTCAGTTTATAATTGTCCATATATCTCCTTAAAATTTTTATCTCTTCACATCAATCTTTTCCTATAAATTATTTAACATATTTATTATAATATAAATCTTGGTTTGCTAGTATAAAAATCCAAACTCTTATCTAACTGAAGTTGAAGCTGCTAAAATCTCTGCTCATCTCTTTCAGCTTTTCATTGGTTATTTCATTCTGGGCCTTTTAGAGTCTTGCCTGTATTGTGCATTTTGGGATTCAGCTAAGGATTAAATGGAAATTTGTATGCAGATTTTAAGGATGCCCCTGTGGTCCCTTCCTTTTAAGATTTCCCCCTGAATTCTCAGATACTATGATAGCCTCAAATTCTAGCTTCTCAGTCTGATAACATAGATACTTTATGCTTGAACTCTATATCTACTTACTGTGCAGACTGAGTTTATCAGGGGAAAAGTTATAGAAATACAGATTTTGCTCAGTGTGATTCAGGTCACTATCAGTATTTACAAGTAGCTTGGTCCTCCCTCCGCCTATAATTTATCATTATCATCAGCTAAAGGGTCAGTCCTATTCAAGCTAGTTCATAATTACAGGGTGCAGGAAGTCACCTCCAGGGAAGGTTCTAAAAAGTACAGTGGCCAGGGTCTTCTTCCTGAAGACTCAGCTGAATCTCTGAGAATGAGGCTCAGCTTTCAAAAGAGCTCCCAGCATGATTTTGATGGGGTTTACCTGATAGTCTTGGACTTCCAGTTAAGACTCTGAAGGTTTTAACATGGGGAATCAGGCAACTCTTGAGCAAATCTTAACTAAGCCCAATTTGATGAAATATGCAAGATCAAGATTATTCTGATCAAGTTTTCAGATGAGAATAGAGAGTCTCAATAGAGAATATATATTCTGGTTATTGCTGGAGCATGAACTATAGTCAATTTTCAGCACAGGGCTCTTTCTCTCTTCTTAATAACCAGAGTGAGGCACCTAAACTAGTAGCCTACAGAAAGTCTGCAAATCTATCTTGAAAAATCCTTAGCCAAATTAGTAGGATACAGCATTCTGTGTCAGTCAGAAATAATTATGACTTTTATAATATATTTTGGTGGAAAGCTTAAATTCTGATTGTTTAAATCCACTTTTTCCACAAGGTCATCTTGTAGTTCATGGACTACCATGTTAAAGTGGGAAATTTAGACTCAAAGTACAAGTCCAAGCACAAAAGTTTACAATTTACTAGATTAAAGTCTCCTTTTGTGGACTGTGACAATTGTTTTAAAAAAATATTATTAAATCATCTTAAAACCTTAGAAATGAAAACAAAAGAACTTATTTTTATTCCTTGCTGAGATAATTTTGATGATCCTTTCTTATTTTTAATCCTTCTGTTTTTAAGTTTTAGACAACTATAACTGTAACAGGCACATCATTTTAGACTCGTGGCGAATTTTTTTTATTTATAATGAAACCACAATTTTTTTAATTTTATAATAATCAAGTTAATTTAAAGTGTTGTGGATAGTTGGACTTAGAGGTTGTGGCTCATATTTTAATATAACAAATACCTGCTGTCAATAGCTTTGCTCTTTTTTTTTTCTTCACTTCTTTAGCATTATTTTTTTGAAATAGGCTTCCCAGAATGATATAGATGGATAAAAGGTCTGGACACATTTTGGCTGTGGATCTATTTTGCCCTTCAAATGGTTATACTCATCACTATCAATTGCCCCAGTAAATCTCATTCTTTATTGTTTTCTGGCCTTGCTCTTGCCATTTCTACTCTCTAGCATTCTCGTCCATCTAGACAGTTTCAAAAAAAAAAAAAGTTTACTAAAGAGGATGAGAATTAGCCCTGGGAATTCTGCAGGGCTCTAAAGATGACATTTGAGTTTGAATTCCCAGGAATGTTTGTCACCATTCTCTTCCATTCTGATAAAACTATAGCCCCTATCCCCATGTCAACTGTAATGCTCGCTGCATATTTTGTTTCACCTGCTCTCACCCACCCCTGTGTGTTGTCAATAGTCTTACTAGGACCCTCAATGCCTCCAAATGAATGAGTGACATACAGAAGATATTTGACAAATATGTATTAACAAAACTTCTATGCCTTTAGCAATAATAAACCGACTCTGTTTCTATAGTCTGACTGTAAATTATTTTTAACATTTTCTTTTCTTTTTATTGTTTAATGGATTCTAGTTAAACTTACTCAGTGAAAATTATGATAAGCACAAATCAGGCATAGCTGTTGTGAAAGATGAGAACATTTAATAAAGTAAAAAGATGATTTTAACCAGGGAGAGTTTTCTTTGTGTGTGAGTGTGTATGTGTTTGTGTGTGTGCATGTGTTTTAAGCATTTAAAAAAGGAAGGCAAGTCACCTCTAAGGAACTGTTATTCTATTTGAACTTCTAAAGTAGGTGATCTTCAGATAACTAGGCAACTGCTGCCTCTCCCCCAGGACAGTCAATACAATACTTCGGAAAGGCTATTAAAGGTGCTGAAATGAGAAAGTAAAGATTCCTGTCTGGCTGACTCCACTTGCCATTTAATCTAACCCATTCACTATCTCTTCAAAATTCATTTTGATTTGTACAGAGAATTAACCATTACAAAATGACCTGTATTAAGTGGAGCTACAGTGAGAAATAGAGAAGGGATGGATATAGAAAGTGCCTTCTATTTTTTATCCATTTACGGATACCTCATATTTTGCTCAAAATTTGGGAGAAAAGGAAGATAAAAAGTTTCAAAATTGCTAAAGCCATGACTCACCAAATCCATTGATTCTTAAATGAGAAGGGGGAAGTTTTACTTCCCTAGAGCAGGAGGAATCCAAAAATATTGAGGAGAGTAATAATCACCTATAAAGCTTAGAGTAAAGCCTCAGAAAATATAATGGAAGAAATTACATTGTTGAAAGTGGCCAGCAAGAGATACTACATAATTGGTCCAGTCATATACCATAATATCAAATAAAGAAAAATTATTTAGCATGTAAGGAGCATTTTCATTTATGCTTATTCAAAAAGGTATATTTAAGTTCTGCATTGGTCAAAAATTAATCAACTGTGGATCTAGTTGGGGGCTGTTTCAATATTCCTTGTCTAACAGGAGGAGGAGGATAAGAGATGTAGTGAGGGAGACAGCCTGGGGTGGGGATGGGGGTCCAGACAGGGAAGGATGGGGCTGGGAAACTTGGAGGGGATCTCACAGTAAGACTAAAGAAGATACCAGGAAACTAGAGTGGTTGAGCTTTAGGACTGGGTGAGGTGTCAAGTTCAATCTGAAATCCAGAGATGTCTAAACAGTTCAGTATAACGGAGGGTCCAGAATCTCTCAAACCCAAAGTGGAGTTTGGAGCTGGGCCTCGGCGGCGAAGGAGAGTTGCAGAGAGCAGCAGTTGGGAATAGTCGGGGAGTGGCTGTGGGCAATTGACTGAAATAGATTTTGTTTTCAAGCTGTTTTTTATGTACCAGCCACAGCTTGAAGCATGGCTTTTAGAGCCAGGAGTAGGCTGCATAAAGCCTCAGTAAATATTACCAAATTGCCCTGCAGAATGGCTTCACCAATCCATGTTCCCACCAACAGGGAATGAGTGCACTTCCTCACTACCTCCTTTGCCAGCATAAAGATTAAATCCTTTAATTCTTTTATTTTTCCATCTTTGCCAGTTTAGCAGAAAAGAAAAATGATACTTTGCTTTTAATTTGCCTTTTTAAGTTACCAGTAAACATGGGTTTTATATATCTTTATCATAATACATTTATTATATTATGCTTATATTATTATAAACTATTACATGTTATAATTAACTATAAGTGTATTTAATATAAATTATTTGATGGTATATTCTAGATTTATATATATATATTACTGCTTTAATATTTTTATATAATTTGCAAAAACTCTAATATGTTAAGAGTATGACCACTCTCATAGTGCCTGAAATTTTCCTCTTGATCTTCTATATGTATTTCAATTCTAGTTGTGATCTTTAATATATGAACAATATGGTGAAATTTCTTAAGATTCTCTTCCAGTTTTTTTTATATTTACAAAGATATTATGCAAGCTGAGTTCATTTAAGAGCTCACATTTATTTTCTGGTTATTTGTTCAATGTCTTTCATTTTATAATCAAGTACTCACTTAAATATCCAGGTTTTATTTTAACATGTGGTAAGGATCTGTACTGGTCAAACAATAGGTCTATTTTAGCTGGTGTAAACTGAGAGGGCTTTATTACGGAGTTTAGGCTAATTTACTGAAGTACGAGGAAAGTCAGGGTGCCAGCTTGGATGCCACACCATCGAGAGTAAGAAATCCCTGATCACACCATGGGGGTATTCTAGGGAAGCGTTTCTCAATCTTTTTGGCACCAGGGACTGATTTCATGGAAGACAATATTTCAATGGATGGAGTGGGTGGTCAGGGATGGCGAGTGATTGGGAGGGGCTGTAAATACAGATGAAGCTTCACCCACCTGCCGCTCACCTCCTGCTGTGCAGCCTGGTTCCTAACAGGCCATGGATGGTATTGTCTGCAGCCCAGGGGTTGGGCAATGCAGTTCTAGGGGAAGCCCTCATGCTACATGCTGGGGACTAGAGAATAGAACCCCTACATCGGAACGATCAGATATCTCTGTCATGAGACCCAGCTTCTTGGGGCACTGTCACCACTTCATGGTGCCCATTTCTGCCTTCCAAGTGACATCTAGTTGTATCTCCTGAATAAAACTTACATTTGAGAAATATGATAATAGCTAACACTATGCCATGCAGATTGCATGCCAGGCATTGCTCTAAGTGCTTCTAATATATTAAATAATTTGATTTTTACAGCATCCTATGAGATAGGTATCATTATTATCTCCATTTTATGTATGAGGAAACTGAGGCCAGAGAGGTTAAATGATTGCCCAATATCACATAGCTATTGCATGGCAGAGCTGGAACTTTGACCCAAGCTGTGTGGCTCCAGAATCTCTGCTTGTACCCACTGTGCTGTGGCTTTTTGTCTTCCCAGCCTCTAGGATGTAAGAAGCCAAGCTAGAAAGAGGCAGGAGTGGGTGGTGAATGAGTCCATTTGCACAGTCCTACACAGGCACTAATCTAATTTTTCCAAAGGGCCTTTCTATTTTCTAGTGCCATTTATTGAATAATCTCGCTTTATTGATTTATAAAATACTAATGTCCTTGTGCATTGAGTAGGCACTAAATAAATATTTGTTGAATGAGTGAATATTTCAGAGTGTATTTTTGAGCTATTGAATCCAGTCCATTGTTGGTTCTGGCATTCCATGGGATATTTTCTGTTGCCACTCAAGGTATATTCTCTGGATCTAGCCACTGTGTCCACTCTGCTCTGTCCTCTGTGGACAGCGTCAACAGGCTCCTTCATTCTCTGGCTTCTGGTTGGGTTTGGCCAGTGACAGATATCACAAGAGGTAGAGGAAGGAGAAGAGTTAGGTTGGAGCATTTGTTGCCTTGTCTTCCTTCCTTGGGTCAGTTTGTTCCTCTGGGAAAATCTCAGCTCCTGCCAGACATCTGTTTTCTCCTGCCCTCCCATCACTGGTTTTATAACTCCCCCTAACTCTCTTTCAGGTCTAAGGTTGGCCTGGAGAATTGCACAGTCCCTTCTTGGTTTCTCTAAACTCTGCCCATACTTTTATAAATAGTCCCCTGATTAAACTCTCAAGTCACCCAGATTGTGTGTACTATCTGTTCGAGTAAGTCAATAACAGCACCTTGTTTTAATCATTGTCATTTTAAAGCATGTTTTAACATCTGGTAGGAAAAATATTCAGGACTTCCCCAACCCCAAAACTTCCTTTGCTATTTATTTTTTCTTCCAGATTAGAACCACTTTGAAATATAAAACATAATGTATTGAATTTTTAAAATTAGAATATAATTACTCAAAATTAATTAAAATATTTTCCCAATGGAGGGCATAAAATGCCTTCCCATTTATTCGTGTCTCCTTCACATTCTGCTGTAATTGTGGACAGTTTCTCATGCAGATCTGCACATTTCTTATGTTTTAGAGATTCAACAATTTTTTGTCTCTTATAATTTTATTCTTCTCCCTGTAATTTCTACCTAGTCATATCTGGCATCTACATCAGCAATTCATTTTTGTATTTTTTAAATTCAGCCATGTTACTAAACTCGTGTTCATTCAAACAGGTTGCTGATTCTCTATTTTAGATTATTTATTCTCTTTGCTTTGCTACATAACCAATTGTATCATATTATATCAATGATAATTTTACATCTCCTTTCTCACCACTGAGACTTTTATGTCTCTTTTTGACATTACTGAATAGTCTAAAGTTCCATGAAAGGTGATAATGGGCTTTTTTGACCTTGACTTGCTCCTAATTTTAATTGGAATGCCTCTAATAATCCAATAGTATGCTGCTGATTAGAAGTGTCTTTATATTTCCAGTTCACTACATATATTGTTGCATGTGTGTTTCTTTTTCTTATTAATCTGGAATGGGCGATAAATTTCATTAAATGACTTTTCAGCACTTTTTGAGATTATTAAAAAGTCTTCTTCTCTAATACATGAATAAGATATATTAAAATAATACACCTGATTTTATAATAGACTTTTACTTCAAGAATTAAACCTACATGGTCATAATATACTGATCTTTAAATACAAGTCTAGATCTCAATTTTTTGACATTTTATGTTTTCTTTTCTATTTTCAAAATAACAGGTGAAATCCTGATTCCTCCTTCTGTGCTATAACTCTCACAGAATATTCACAAATGGTGAAAGAAATTCGTGAATCTTTCTGGCTTTTCTTTGCTTTGGAGCAATTTAAATAACATAGGAATTATTCCATGAAAACATAAAATATGTAACCCTTTCTGAGCCTGAGGTCATTTAGAATCATAATTTTTCTGCTATTTTTTAAATTTCATGTTTCATTCAGGTTTTTCATTCTCCTTGAAACATGTTTGATCATTTATTTTCATTAAAAAATTAGTTTTGTTTTATATTCAGATACTCAAATGTATAGTATCAATTTATTCCCTCAAAATTTTTTTTAAATTATATTTTAAATTTATCAATGCTACTCTTAATAAATTCATTAGTTCCTAATCATTGTTGCCCTTTTTCCCTACAATTTCTTTTATAATTTTTGTTCCTGCACTCACTAAAAGTCCCTAAATTTCATGCTTAATTAACTCAATTCATTTTGATACTTTAAATAAAGTATTCGGTATTATTCATTTCCCTGTGAATACAGCTTTGGTCCCATTCTCTACATTTTTCTATGTGTTTTCTTTATTTTTACTAGGTTTCTAATAAACATATTGTAGTCTTTATTTTCACTTAAACATAAGAATTATTTAGATAGCATTTTTAAATAATTTTCAGAATATAGCTTTGTTTTCATCATTATACTTTTAAATTGTTGTCATTCATGCCTAGTGTCACACTATTGGTATAAGAAATAACAACTTATATAATTTCTTCTTAGTAAAGTATGATAAGAATTTATGTATGATTTGCCCAAGCATACACATTTTTTACTGTTATCACCTCTAAACCTTAAAGTCAGGCCTTTAACATCTTGGGGGGAAAATATTAAGACAGAGACTATTAACAAGCATATTTGTTCTCCATGTTCTGGAAGGGAGGCAAAGACTCTTCTGTTCAGGATTGACTTTTTGCCCCACTAATCTCATCCTCCTCCATTCCTCACACCCACACTATGAACACATGTGCTATGGCTGAGTAGAGGTAGCGGGTGGAGTTTTTACACCATCAGGGAATGACAGATGACGTTGTTTACAAGCTTTTCCCCTGGTCCCACTCATCCCTAAGAGAGTTAGTAGGAGAGGTTTTCTGCTGCCTTTCAGCCTAGGTGCATAAGGCCCTCTTATGGATGTGAATTAGATCAAATGGAATAATGGACGAGGAAATGTCATGTCAATGATTCAGTCCTACACACATTTGAAAAGTTATTATTTAAAACAAAATTAGGTAAATTATAATGAAACACTAATACCTTTATGAAAATTCTGATATATTTTACCAAATGCTTTTGAATCCTTTCAATAAGAAAAATAATTATTACTTCTTACAATTATATACTTTGGGGGGGGCTTTCCAAAGTATTTATTCATCTATTATTTCATGCAACCATTTTAAACCATTGTGGTCTGTAAGGATTTGTACCATTTGGTAGATAAAATATTAAGCATCAGATAGGTAAAATATTAGGGAGTGAGAGAGTAAATTCTATGCTTATTTTTACAAGGATAATAGAAACAGTAGAAGAGGATGAACTTGGCCTCACACTTTTGTAATTATTCCTTTGAAAGAGCCCAGGCCCTGGCCATTTCCTCATATTGAAATGGAAATAGCCTGGCCTGGTTGGATTATGCATGTCATGCCAGTGTAGGCCTAGTTGTTCCACATTTTACTTTTTATAGCACTCCCATGACATTCTCCTGTGTCCACTGTTGTTTCCTATCTCCTCAGCTAGAGTGCGAACTCCACTGATGGTGTCTGTTCTCCCTGGGTGTCTCAACTAGGGTCTCCTTAGAGAAGGGGCCTGGGTGTCTTGACTAGGGTCTCCTTAGAGAAGGGGCTCTGGGAACATACATAGGCATCACAGAGACAAACATAGCAAGAAATGGGTGGGCTGGTGGGAAGCCTGGTCACCTGGGTAGAGACCATTTAAAAGTTAGCAGACCCATTCCTTAGCCAAGAATATATGGGGGTTATTTCAGCCATTTCTGTACAAAAATAATCCTCAAATTGGGGGCACAATAAGCCTCTAATTTTCACTCATGAGTCACACTCGAGTGGCCCTACTGATCCCAGCTGGGTTTGCTTCTCTTCTACAGCTCAGCTGGGCTGACCTAGGTTGGGCTTGCCTGGACAGTTGGTCTCAGAACTGCTCCAAGTGTCACATTCTTGGTGCAGGCTCCCTGGTGGAGAACAGGTTGGTACTCTTCTTATTGTACTGAGGGGGGGGGGGCACTAGGGCAAGGCCCATTATGCCAGTGCATTTCCATCACATCTACTAAAAGCCCATGAGGGAAAGCAAGGCCCAAGGTCAACCTTGAAGTCACAGTGAAATACATTGTCTTTTGTGGGAGGAACTACACAATTATGCAGCAGAAGACATGGCCACAGGAAAGGGTGAAAGAGTCAATAATTCACTCTACCTACAGAGGGATTTCAAGACTCAGACCAGAAAAAACAGACCTGAGTTACCTGCAGATCTCACAAATCTATGTCATATAAAATAATAAACTTAACTATAATGAAATGAAGCAAAGGGGAAACTTAGAGAGAGGTGCCTGGGGAGGAAGAGGAGAGAATATGTCACCATTCTTTGTATAAATAGCAAACATCTGAGCTGAACTGATAATTCAGTGAGGACTATCTATCCTCATACTCTACATTCTAGCAATCTTGAACTACTTGCAACATGGCAAGTTTTTGGTGCCCTCTGGCTCTTTATGCCTTCGAATGCAGTGCTGCCTCATCCCAGAATATTTTCTTGTCATGCAATCCCCACATCTTCATTTACTTGGTTAATTAACTTTATCTTCCACATGGCCTCATAGAGGAAGACTTCCCTAGCTTTTTTAATTGATCCAGGTGCCCCATTCCCTATGCAACTCAAGCATCCTGTACAAATCCTAGAACCTTACATCCTAATTATCTACACATATAGTCAAGACCATGGCTTTCTTGTTGGTAGGAATCAGGTCTTAATTTTCTCTCTATTCCCAAGTATTACTGTACTTGGTAGACAGTGGACAAACAATTATTGGTGACTGAGGGAATAATCTGAAAGGCCTTCAGAATAAACTAATGGGGTTAAAAGAGGCAAAGGAAAATGGTGAAGGAAAAATTCATAAGTTGTTTTTGGTACAGTTTTTTTTGTTGTTAAGTCTGTTTTCATTACTGAATTAAAATATTTATATCAAATACAAAATCATAACTCTCTTATATTAAACATGGATCTAGTTCTAGTCTGGTATAAACTAACTAACTAGCTGATGCCTTTGAGAGTTAATTCCTTTTTCTGGGTCTTACTTTTGCCATGCATTTTATGAGAGAGCTATACCAGATGATCTCTAAATTCTAAAACTCTGTCTCTTAACATCTTTACTTCTAAAATTATTTACACTGTTCACAGTTGAAGAGATTACAGGATGGGGCAAGTAGATATAGAGTAGCTAATAAGGATAGTTTATAAAAGAAAATAAAAGTTTAAATTAAAACGACTACGTTGTGAGTGAGAAAAACATTAATATTGTTGAATAGAATGAGAACAAAGCAATTTAGTTTCCTTACTGGGCTTCTATTAGGCTACTAGACTATTCAGTCAACTGTAGCATATTATAATTTTCCTAATTAGATGAGAAATGATTTGCCTTAGTAGTCTCTTTTATGACTTTCATCCTCTTTCAATCTTTATTTTTAATACAAATACCCAGTATAGTTACATATTAACTAGATTTATTAAAAATATATTATCTGCTGAATGTAAACCCAGGTGCACAGAAGGTTTCTGAAAGATGCAAACTGACCACAATGCTGGACAATGATGCCTGCTATAGAGGAAGCGTGGAAAGGCCTTCTGGCCTCAGGAGAAGAGCACTTGTGTTGCTCCAGGAATCAGAGGTTTTCCTGAGCTGAGACTTGAAGGGAAATAGAAACCTAAGGGTATATGTATAAGCTATCCGGGCTGATATTCATATCTAACTACTTCTTCAGTTACAAAATGTTACAACTGCCTAAAATGGATTATATGAATATGTGAAAAATCACTAATACAGCAAACTTGACAGACTTGGAAAGCTTTCTCCCTTAATCCATATTTCCGTGTAAACTAGAGGCTGATGAGAGTTCTATTTTGGGACTATGTTCACCCCATTTGCTTCATAATTAATTGAAAAACATATACAGTACAGGCATCAGGATGAAAATGCCAGCTTGATTATAGCTAAAACTGGACTGGAGAAAGTGGTTTGGACCAAAGGCCAAAATGGGCTTCACAGTCCATTTCTCTGACCCACCCTAACAGTGCAGTTGAATTTTCTCATTCGATCACAGAGCTGTGGGAGGATCCAGGGCTCCCCACCCCAGGGCTAAACATGTCCCAGTCACTTACAGCATAAAAGAGGAGTTGGAGACACATATGTCTTTCAAACAAGAGAGAGTGAAGGAGTGGTTGTACATCTACAAGGACCTTTCCCCAAATTGTGTCAACAATTTGATACCTCGGATAGGTCTCTTCTCTTCTCACAGGAAGAGAGACTGAAGTGGAGAAAATGATGATTATTTTCTCCTCTAGGCCTCCAAAAATGGGGGTTCCTTTCGTATGAGTCAGCTGGGCACACGGGAAGAGAGAGAGATTGATTATTCCCTATCATACATCTCCTCATCCCCACCCAATTAGACTGCCTTTGCCATTTCTGGAGTGTCCTGCATGAGGGCATGAATTTCATGAAAGAGACTCTCAGGATGTAATGAGCTGAGCTGGGGAGCTGATGGTGATGGGGGAAGAGGGCACAAAATAATTTGTGAGAGATCCCCACAAAAATGCTTCTCTCGGGTGTAACGTCCTGTCTAATCCCAGCCCCAACCTGTGCCTGCCCACCCACCAAGGATCTGATCAAAGTCTGAAAGTTCAAAGGGTAAAAGCCAAACATGAAGGAGCATAAACAAATTATAAAATATTTATTATGTGACAAAATAAATACACATTAAACATCAAGACAAAAACTAGAACCCAAATGAACTATCAGCACAACCTCATGAGGAGTTCTAACTTTCTCATACTGGCTAATCCCTTTCAATCAACCTACTGGATTGGTGTGGCAAAGGGATGTGAGAAAAAGGTAGGGCCTACATGTCCTGAGTTTTGGTTTTATATGTATTATATCCTTTTGACCCTATATTTTTTTGAAGTGAAACACATTTACTGGAAGGGTAGTGAAGTAGAAAGATCACCAAGAGAGGTGTCAGGAAAAGTGGGTTGTAATCTCACTTGTATAATTTACTACCTCTATGATCTTAGTCAAGACATGCAATTTCCCTTTGCATTTAAGTGATCTCATCTGTAAAATGAGGGACTTGAAAATGTCAAAAATTCCTTTCTAATTTAATTTTATGTATTATATTCAAATCTATCAAAAGTCAATAAAATACAAAGATTGCACCATTTTTCATGTGTAGAGAGCTCTTCTAACAGGTTTATATAATCTCATTTAATCCTCCTAATAACCCTATTGGCTAAGAATTATTATCCCCATTTTACAGATGAGTACACTTGAGATCTGAGGCATTAAGTGATTTGCTCAGGGTAAGTGGGAGAGCTGGGATTGAAACCCATGGCTTACTCCAGAGCTCACGTCATTTTACCGCGCACTCCTCTAAAAACAGCACTTGCAAACTCTATCAAATTCTCAAAACTATTCCACATACCTAAATTTCTGTGGTCCTCATGACTATCTGTTTTGTGAGCCCCACTTTTCAGATGAACAGACTGCGGCTCCCAGAAACTGGACTGCCCAAGGTCATAAAGATCATTAGAATCAGAGTTAGAACTTCTCCCAGGTGGCCACTGGGCTGAGCGCTCAAGGGTTGCTCATGTCCCCGGAGGCAGACCACACTTGGCAGCTTCTCCCTGAGCCCGTTGTTCTTCAAAGAAACCCCAATCACCGAGACAGGCATTCTGTAGCTACTTCCAACTCAGGCAGACAATTCCATTCATTTCCTGGGATGGAGCTTTCTGAAATAATTCGTTTTCTTTGACACAGTCCTATCTTTGTGAGGCGGTATTTGCTGCCTCTTTGATTAAATCCATTAGCTATTCAGACACAGCTGCCCTTCAAAATGCACCATGCCTTTGAAACCACATTCAGCAGCTAAGTGATTCTGGGCCAACCCAGGGAGATCTAACCCGTACAGCAAATATAGTGAGAAAAACATCAGAGTTGGAAGGGCCTTTGAAATCATGAACAGTATGAATACAAATCCTTCAATTTACAGGTGGAGAATCTGAACCCAGAGTCAGGAAGGGACAGCCCAAAGTCAGGGAATGATAGAGCAGGGATCAGAAAGAACTGGCTCAGAATTTGGTGTTTTTCCTCTTCAATCATGAGGATCTCAACAGCACAAGATGCAATTCACTTATGACGTGGGATGGGAGCTGGAAAAACTATCAGCACTACTCCTCACCTCCATATGGGTATATGCAAGTTACAAAGCCCTTTCATCCACTTTATCTAATTTTGTTTCACAACCATGCCATAGAGTTAGTTTTGTTTTGCTGTAGCAACAAACAATGCCTAAACCAAAGTGGCTTGCAATAGCAAGCCTGTACCTGTGAACATAGTTCATGTTCACAGGTAGGGTTGGCTGCTACTCTGTTTCTACAGGATTTTCACTTCAAAACTCAGACAACAGAGCCACTCTATCTGGACACTATGGGTTGAATTATGTCTCTCCTAAAAGATGTTAAAGTCCTAACACCCAGACCTCAGCATGTGATCTTATTTTGAAACAGGATCTTTGCAGTTGATCAGATTAAATTGAGGTCACTAGAGTAAACTCCTAATTCAATTGGACTGTTACCCTTATAAAAAAGAGAACTGTGGACATGGAGACAGATATGCATACAGGAAAAGCACCATGTGAAGATGAAGGGAGAGATAAAGATGATGCTTCTATAAGACAGGGAATGCCAGAGATGGTTAGTCAACCAGCAGAAGTTAGGATAGAACTATAGAACAGATCTCTCTAATGGCCCTAAGAAAAAAAACAACCCTACAGCCACCCTGATGTTGGACTTCTAGCCTCCAGAACTGTGAGACAATAAGTTTCTGTTGTCTGTAAGCCAGTAAAAAGTGTAAGCCACACAGCCTGTGCTTGGTTAAGGCAGCTCCAGCAGACTGATACACTGGCCTTGTTGCAGAGAGAAAAGAGATGATGAAAAGCACATGCCACCTTCCAAAGATTCTGCTCTCATTCCCCCGGCCAAAACACATCACATCACTAAGCCTGACATCAATGGGGTATGGTGACCTTCCTAACATAAGGAGTGTTCCCTTAGGGAGGGACTTTCAGGGAGGGACAGGGAATATTTGGAACAATAATACTGTTTCCAAAGTACTCTCATCACTATAGGCAGATAGGTAATGAGGCTCCTTGAACTAAGGCCCAAATATAGCATCTGAGAAGTCCAGGCTGAGTAATTGGTGGAGCCAATATGTGATCCCAGGTTTTCTGCCCCAAATCTTAGGCTATTTCTACTTCAGCCCCCAAGGAATTCTAAAAGTAACCCGGCCAGCTGGCCTACACCAATCCCTTTCCTGGAAGTACTAATGCAACTCCCTTTCATAATATCAGCCACTTTGTTAAGAATCATAAAATTAGCTTCCAAAAATCAATAAAATAATCCAACTCATATCATAATCAAGAGTCAGTCGTCTTTCTTTTGAACATGCATAAAGCTCCTCATTAGAACACTGTGTGATTTTTCTCCTGTGTAAATGCACAAGTGAAATCAGCACAGTGGTTTGATTATTGCTGTATTAAACAGTTTTGTATAGATTTTCCTGGGAAGAGGAACCTTGGATGATCCTAACTGTGAGCCTCTTAAGCAGCTGGCTCAGCCTTCTCTGCTCACAGCATTTTGAGAGCCAGGAGTTAATCAGGCAGTTTCGTCAGGTCAAGTGTCCTACTGACCTGGCTGGGCCTGCATCCCAAAGCTGGGCCAGCTCTGCTTGTAGGAGGGGAGAACTAGAAGGGGCCTTGCCTGTAGAGTGGGAAACCATCCCAGGTCACCCAGGACTGAGGGATCCTCCAGGACATGGGACTTTTGGTGCTAAAACTGGTACAGCCCTGGGAAAACCAGGATGGTTGATCACCTCAAACCTCACTCTTCTCAGTGAATCCAAATGTAGAATTTTCGGATGGGAAACCCAACACCAGAGAGAAGGAAGGACTTGGAGTCCTTGGAGACCTTAATGTTAGGGGGACCAATCAATCTGATTTACCTAAGACTGATGGGGGTTCCCAGGAAGTGGGACTTTCAGTTTTAAAGCTGTAACAGCCCTGGAAAAACTGGGAGGATTTTGTCACCTTACCTAATAACATCTTATTTTATTATACAAATAGAGAAACTGAGACCCATAGAAATGTAAGTTGTCCAAGGTTACAGTGGAAATAAATTGCAAACTGGGAGCAGAAGGAGGTTTCTTAACTCCCAGTCTATTGCTGTTTCTGGAGTACAATACAGATTTCTATCTACCAGTAAGTATTTATTGACATTATTCAAGCAGGCCTTCCAATTTATTTTGAACTATTTGAAAGGACTAAAAATTGTACTACAAAATGGGAGACTAATATTATCTTTTTTTCTAAGTGTAGCTTGCTGAGGCCCAAAGGTGCAGCCTGGCTCTGAACCCTAGGGTCTCTCTTCTCTAGGATTTTTATCCCAGGAGGCCACATCTACACAGAGCCCTTGCAGTATCTTACACCAACAAAAAAGAAGGTAGCCTCCTCCCTTCTCTCCGAACTGATATCACCCACCCTCTGCTACTGCAAACTCACCAGGCAGACAGCATGCAAACAGTTCCCATGCTAGACTCAACACCAGTGGATACGTTCCCCTTGTCTTACCCAAATGCTATGCCATAGTGGCCACATCTGGGTGTTTGTTCCCAAGATCCCAGTCCTAGTTGTAGAATTAGCAAGAGCTGAGTTTGAATCACAGCTCTCTCATACACTGAGCATTTGACTTTGACAGAATTACCTGATCTCTGGGACCTTCAGTTTCATTACCTACAACATTGCTCTCAGGATTTAAAAAAAAAAAATCATTATAAACTGTGTGTTTTATTACTGGGCCTATACTGGTTATGTAATAAATGGCAGATTGGTTTGTTTATCCATGATGTATGGTAATAACTAGTTCACAGATTTCAGAGTCATCCATATCTAGATTTGAATTCCAAATCTATTATTACTTATTATGTCCAGAAATAATGTGCTTCAATGTGAAGACTATGGATCGTGGTCCTTACTCTGAAAGGTCATTCATTGTATTTGAGTTGCTACAGAATGTGTGCTTAATAATGTAGCTATTATTAAAGATATGTTATCAAGATAGTGTTAGGTTAGAACACAGATTTCCCGATTCTGTCTTTGACCAGCCATTCTCCACAAGAACTTTCCATGGAAAAAAATACACACTGAAATAGTAAATGCCAAATAAACACCATTACTTTTAAGTTTCCACCATCCCAAACTCCTCAGGCAGGACCATGGAGAGCTCCTTTGGCATTATAACCAGCTGCACTCCCCCCTACCCTCCCTCCTTTCTAAGAACTAGAACAGAGCATTCTTTTGAGGTCTCTGTTCTATCTTTTTTTTCTTTTTTTTCCCAATATACACTTATTTGAAAGCTTTACCTGCCTTTTCTCTCACTTTCTGTTTGTTTGGCTGTATGTCAGTTCAGATTGGTTCAGCTGCATTTAATAAAAAGAAACCTAATGAAACATCAATTTTAAAAGATAGAAATTTATAAAATAAGTTGACTGATCCATTACTGATAAGGCTGACTGTCATTCTCAGAGAGATGGGGTCCTTTTATCTTCCTAGACTGCCACATTTAGTACATGGCTTTCATGGTCAAGGATGCTTCACAGTAAGAAGATAGCTGCTGGAGCTCCAGCTATTATATCTAGATTTTATGCAGAAAGAATAAAAATAAGCTTGAACCAAAATCCCCACTTTACTATCACCAGATATACACCTTTCTGTAGCTGCTAAGGAAATTTAGCTTTTGTCTCTAGGTCTCAGTTTCTCCACTTTTTAAATGAAACATTAGGCTGTGTGATTTCTATGTCTGCTTCCAGTCTGTAATATGTGAGCTTTCAAAGACTGCCTTTCCTGACTTTCTCTGTAGCTGAGAGACATCCTTATATGGGAGACAACAGAAGGGTGGGAGAGCTCTTTAAAAGAGTTTCACTCAGATGGGAGATGTTAGTTGGGTACATTGCTGTTCTGTACAATAAGGTTTTATTGCTAGGAAAGAAGAGAGAATAGATATTGAATAACCAATTCATGGTTTCTACAATATAATATAACCTTATTAATTCATATATCAGTTACCATAAGTAAATCTCCCCCCAACCTCTACATCTGTTGCTTCTAAACATCATCTTCCTGCTATCACCACAGTTGATAACTGCATTCTGACTCTTTGGCATGAAACCATCATAGGATCAGTTGAATTTTGATTGGTTGAATTCTCTTTGTGATCTGACTATATCTAATTATTTATCAGTCTGTGAAGCCTCATTCCCTAGGTTGACTAGTCTTATACTGATATAGAGCCATAATATATTAATTTATAGTTCACATGGTACATAATTGTTTCTATTTGTTCTAAGCAATTATCATACAATGTCCACTTTGAGGCATCCCACAGATAGAAAGCTTCTAAATTTAATCTCTCCCTACCTCAAACTAACACATTCCCAGTAGAAGCATAATTACCCAGAACAGTCTGAACTGGGTCTAGTCTGGCTGCTTTATTAAATTGTCTGCACTGTTGACTCTTATTCTACTGATACTTAAAATGCACTAATTTCCCCACTGTGTATATGATGTTCTTTTCTAAAAATAATCGATTTTTAAAGTATAATGATTTAAATAACCTATAAAATAAAATAGACCATACTAATAGCCACATATATCTTCAGAAACAGTAGAAGAAAAATGCAACAGGGCAACACCTGCAAATAATATTGCCCAATAACCATGAGATGATTTTTGTGAGATTAGCTATACAGCTATTATACTTCTATTATCTTTCTAATTTTACATATAAAAATACATGAGACCTAAAAAGCCAAGAAACTTCTCCAAAGGCAGCGATTCCCCACTGCTTCTTTGGGTAGAACATAGGAAAATTTGGAGCTCATTCAGTTTGGGTCTTTTTCTGTATTTGTTGTTGTTATAATGTGAATCAAGCACTTATGACAATCCCTGTTTATGAAAAATGACTCATAGTTTTCAGCAAAAGTGCCAAGCTCAACTGTGTACAACACAGCATTAGGAAGAGAAAGTTAAATTTATCCTCTAAGTGAGGAAATGAAGAAAAATAAAACTAAAACTGCTCTCCAGCAGCATCCTGCATCAATGTCTTGGGTGGTCTGTGCTTAGTCATAAAGGAAGCCGAAAAAAAAGAACAGTAAGTGCAAAAGACTTTCAAAGGTGAAATATGCTCCAGAAATGAATTGAAGATATTTATTTATAAAGAAAATGAAAGAATGCCTTTGCAATAGGATACAGGACACAAAATTCAATAGCGACCCATTCTGTGGAACTCCAACTTGAATCCTGTCCTGAATTCTACAAGGCTACTTTTCAATGATACTAGAAACGTTTTTTGAATTAAATAAACCAACAGAAAAATTGATTTTTATTAAGCATTTTTTGAAGATTATAAATATTTATTAAGATTAAATAAAGTTCTTCTTTATTAAGAATTTACTGTGTACCCTCCCCATGCTGTGTTAGGGACAACACAAATGCAAAGGCAGGATCAACTATATGGTTTCAGGGGTCTTGGAAGTCTCTTCTCTCTCTTTCTCTCAACCCCTCTTCAAGATGCCTCTTTCAACTTTAATCCCTTATGAATTCAAGTTTACCTTTAGAAGAGCAACAATTTAAATCAAGTCTGTATCCCACACTGAAGTGTGCATCTTATCTTCTATAGACAAAAGCCAGTCTTGAATCTCTATCAGCCATTTATCTCTTTGTGTGAATGAATTTATTAAATGGAGAGGAGAGAAAGAAGAACCTGGGACACAGCGTAGCATATTCCAGAAGCTCTAGTTAGGCTCCCTGGAGGTCAAAACTGCCCCTGAAGATTTCCATCTCACAGCACTAATCATCAGTATTTAGGAGGAGTAATTCTTCCCTGGACAGCAACCAACACAGTGTATCTGCAGTGATCCTAGGAGGTGCCACCTGCTTTGAAATCCCCTCCAGAACTTGTCTTCTGGGCTCACCACAACACTCATCATTAACATTTCCTGATTTTGTTCCTTCATCTTACCTAAAAGCTACCTCACCTACTATACTTCTCTGTGAGGCCATCCATGGACTCCATGGTCACTTTCTTTTATCCACTGAAAACTTTTGGGTCACTCTCTTCCTCACCACTTCTACTCCTATCTTCATTCATGGTGATTTCAAAATCCAGGTAGATGATCAAACCAACAAACTGGTCTCTCAATTTCTGACCTCCAAAACTCCATTTCTACTCCATTTATCACTCACTTCCCATTGTCACTCTCTTAGACCTGGTCATTGTCAGTAACACACTTCTTCCAAAATTTCCTTTTTAAGTCACTCAATCTCTATCACATATCTTTCCCCCATACTTCCTTTAGTAGCCTGACTCTAAAAGTTCTTTGACCCCAGAAAAAGGTCAAAGCCATTGGCTTTATCACCTTTTCACTATTCTTATATCCTCAGAAACCTCACTTCTGGTTTTCATTTCTGGTCCATCTTTTTAACTGGTCTCTTGTTTAAACCCTTAACTCTCTTGTACCTCTCTCTCTAGTCTTGCAACATGCCAATCCTGGATGAACCCAACTCTCAGTCTACTTTCTACCCACATTTAAGCAGCTAAACAAAACTAGATAAAAAACAAAACAAAAACATATTTATGCCTATGGATCTCAATTTTAATTCATGATCACAAACTTCAAGTGTGTTTTCAATGCCTGTCCCAAGTGCAAATGCATTTCCATTCACTCTCTCATTCTCCAAGGTCACTATTTCACACTTTATCCTTCTTCCCAAAACTTTAAAACACTCCTTCCTCTCTCTGCCTCCACTGCCTATTTCACTAACAAACTGGAACTACCACACACACACACACACACAAAAAAAAATACCTGTATTCTCCAACCACCAAACCCATAAACCTATCCAATATCTGTAGCTAATTATGATTTCACAGAATTTTAACAACTGGTACAGGATGGGTGCTGATCTATCTGAATAGACAGCGGCTTTAAACAACCAGAACCATCATGACAGTGCAAAGCCCTGAAATATCACCCCAATCTATGCCCATATACAATCCCTTCACCTCCTGTAACAGTGAACAAGCTGTCTATACTCCTAGCTTGGACCAACCTTTCTCTTAGGCACTAAACCACATCCTTTCTCATCCACTCAGGATATTACTTCTGTGGTTTTCATTTTTTCTTCTGTATCATATTTTTCCTCTCTGTTGGTTAATCCTCATCTATATACAAGCATACTGTAAGGTCCTCTACCATTAAAAATAAAATCTTTGATTCCATTTACCTCCTGATTTTTCTACTCCTTTTCGCAGCCATTGTCTATTATGACTACCTTCAGCATTTTTCTGCATTCTCCCTTGAAACCATTCCTTTCATATCCATCACTCACTGAGACAGCTATTGTCAATATCTTCCTTATTACTAAATTCAGTGGTCAATTCTCAGTTCTTATCTCGCTCAAAGTCTTAGCAGCATTTGACACAATGGATCATTTCCTCTTTTTTGAAACATTGCTTTATTGACTTTCTGGACAAAATGTTTTTCTGGGCGCCTTTCCACTTAATTGTCCCACATGTTCCTGAATCCTCCTGCTCTCTCAATGTTTGGGGGTGTTCCCAGACTTATTCCCTGTGCTCTTCTATTTCTGATCTATTCACATTCCTTAGGTGACCTCATTCAGAATCATGGCTTCACATACCATTTTTCCATATGCTGGAAACCTCCAAGCTTACATCTTCAGCCAAATTTCTTCTCTGAACTCAAGATTCATATACTGAACTGTCACCTCAATTTGCTTATCTAATTATCATCCTAAAACTACTAATATTTTGTTCAGGGAAATGGAATCATTTGATTTCCCCTCGCAAATCTGCTGTTGTCCAGTGCTTCCCAGTTAAGGTAAATGATATGTCCATCTATCCATTGCTCAGCCTATTATTTTTCTCTCATTCTACACATCCAATTCATCGACAAATCCCAGGGGACTTTCGTCAATGAATCCTAGGGGAACTACCTTTAAAATATAGCCCAATTCCACTACTTCTTCTTCTTATATAACTGTATATAATCATATTCCTAGTCCAAGGCTCTATTATCCCTCTCTTGCAATGAAGGAAACTATCATCTTTTACCTGAAATCCTGCAATAGACTTCTAACTGGTCTCCCTGTCCTAGTCTTGTCCTCAAAAGTCTATTATCAATCCAGAAGGCAGGTTATTTTACATTATTTTTAGAACATACATCTTATTGGGCTTCTTTTCTACTCAGAACCCTCCAAGTGTTCTCATCACACTTGGTATAAAACCCAAAGTACTTACCTTTGTGTCCTGGTCACTGGTTATCTCCCTCAGCTCTAGAACCTGGTCCAGACCTCCAAGGAGCATGCAATCTGCTCCTTGTTCTGATCATACAGTAGTTTGGAAATCATCCCAGTTTCAAGCCACGGACTGTGCCAATCAGTTTTTTTTTTTTTCTCTGTGCTTCTATATATAAAACATATAGGCTTGCTCTCCCAGATTGGGGTGCAATTATAATCACATCTCTAAGTTTTTTTCTCATTAGCCACTCAAGTCTCTTCCTTCAGAGAAATCCACTGTCTTCCTCTTGAAGTTTTTATACCCTCTCATCTGTGCTCCCTACCCCATCCCTACCAACTAACTGCCCAAGAACACCAGGGTTCACTCAGCCTAAAGGGAGAAGGGGGTAGAGCAGCAACTTCTTCCCACTCACTGGACCCCAGATTCCTTATATTTCTTGTTTTGCCTCTTCCTCCAGGACTAACTCTCCCTACTAGCAGTGGGGAACATTTTTTACTCCTTAAAAATAAACAAAAATCACAAGCTTTTCTTACTCCTTCTCTCATAGCAAGGTTTGATTATTTATCGTAATAAAGAGCATCACTTTGTGGGGCAAAAAAAAATCAATTTCTTTATACCATGTTTTATTGTTGCACATAACAGATATTCCATATATTTATCTATAAGACTGTTCATCCTGTTAGAGAAAAATCCTTGAGGGAAAAACTCAAGGATTCCTTAGGTTTCTCATAACAAAATCCTGCCCATAGATTTAGAATGCTCATAGTGTCGATATCAGCAGAAGTGAGTAGTCATTTTATACAGATAAATTAATAAATGGATTTATCCAAATGAATCCCAACAGGCACCAATGGGCGTAGATCTGATTTGTTATAGGAAGTATAAATGGAGTACAAATAGAGTTCCACGTTCTTTTGGCTGGTCTCTTGCTTCACCTTTAAAACATAGTCAATAGAGTTCATCTTCCCTTGATACTAAAATGAGATTGAGCAGATTCCATGACTTTTCCTGGCTTACTCATAGGCGACAGAGTCTCCCACTTTAAACCACAAACACAACTTCATTCAGAAATTAGAACGTACCTAGTTCAGAATATTAATCAAAGGTTGGATTTTTCTTCATCTTCCCGCAGGCTAAGACTAGTAGCTCTTGCTGCCTCCTTCTAAGGGAGGAAGTGTGATGGGATGAGCTCCTTCTGCATTCATTTCCTTCACTACTAGCTCACTTCTCTTTCTACTTTGCCAGTGAAATCTGATGAGTGAACTGGCATGCCTGCCATTGTATGTGCACTCTATATCTGTAAGAATGCCCGCAAATATATTGCAGTTTATTATGAAGTTCACCTTTATCTTGGCTATTGTCAGAATTTTATCTTTATCTCCCAGAAATACTAGTTTACAAATTAGCACTGTGCCAACCCACAATTCTTCTTAGGTTGCCTAGCAGGGAATCTTGAAATATTTTTAGTAGAAATCAGATCACTGATTATCTTAAGTTGTAAGACGTCTGCAAACCTTTTCTTGACGTAAAAACTATCATCTCTATGATCTACCTCCCACAGATAGTCAAATTCATGTCCAGTGTTTGCAAATCTTTTCTATGCTAGGGTAGTAAGGTTAGTGAGAAAAGTTGAAAATCAGGTATACGAGGACTGGATAAATTCAGAGTAAATTTCAAACAAGACACAGGGCTGACTCTTAATTCTGTTTTCAAATATGTGAAGAACCATCATAGGGAATAAGATCAATTGTTCTGTAGGAATCCAAGAAGTTGGAAAAGGACTTCTGGTAGAATTGAGGGGAAATACATTTCAACTTGATAAAAAGGAGAACTTATAATGTTTTGAATGGTACAAAACCAGAATGAGCTGCCCAAGAAAGCCATAGGTTCTTTACTGAAGAAAGCATTAGGGGTGATGGATGACCACTTTGTGGGGGATTTGGATACATGGAGGGGTCCTTTATCTGGGGCCCAAGGAAACCCCAAGTGACCCATGGATGGGGTTCCAGAGGCCAATGAGTTCCTTAGAATTGTATGTTATGAATTAAAACATCAGTTTTTCAGAGAAGGTTTCAAGTTCTTCTTAGATTGTCAAAAATCTCTAGGACTCAAGGCTAGATGAAAATTCTATTAAACACAGAGAGATCTCATTATATTTCAATTCTCAGAGGAGATTTTTATTTTGGAAGGGCAGTTAGATTGTTTGATTTCTGAAGTCCCTTGTACCTCTAATATGCTCTTTTTAAATTAAATGCAAGAAGAACTAAGGAAATAAATCTTTGGGCAATATAAGTTATATTTCAGGATCTATGGCACATACAATAGTAAAAGGAAAAAAATTAAACCATGCCTTGGTCACTACCTAGATCCACTTATAGTGCATCAAGGTATTTTTTCTTAGATAAAAGAACAAAATTAAAGCCTGCTTCTGGCCATTGTCCAAAGCATCCCATCACTTAAGAATCTGTTTTTGAAAAAGCCAGCCATAGGAACAATGCCTTAGAATTGAAGCGATCCACTATAAAAGAGTCGAAATCAATATTTCCCTTGTGACAAAGTAGGGATTTTGAAATGCAACAAATAAAGTATTTGGAAGATATAGGCATCAAATTTAAAAAATATCTGAGAACAGAAAAATATATTCCAATTGAATATCTAAACCATAGACAAACTCCTTTCCCTGTTGGAGCAATTCAGAGCCCTTATCAAACTGGATCTTTAAATATTTCCCCACTTCCCCATCAAGCATCTTCTCACCCCAGAAGGCAGTTTTCTCTCCTTTGATTTTGATGTGATTGCAAAGGCACCCACTGGTCCTACTGGTAGAATAAAGACCTTGAAATCCATTCGCAAAATTTACATGACAAAAAGGAAAGTAGATTTCCAGAGCTTTCAGCTTGTGCAATAGAAGGTTTAAAAATATTCCCTGTACATTTCAATTTCCCATTTTCTTTAAAAAGGTCCATTTACATTTTTTAAAAAAATCTTCATTTCTGTTAACCCAGAAGGATGACTCACTTCCCTAATCTCTTAAGTTTTTTTTAACTGTTTTGATCCTCAGTCATAATAATACTCTATCACAAGCTGTCTTAAGTACCTTGATTTTGCCCAAAATATCCAGGAATCTTACAGCAATAAATAATCAATATATAAAAAGGAAATATTGGATAACAAAAATAAAGATAAATATAGTTCCACTCTGTCTGTCATTGAACAAGGTATATATACAAATTTTTAAACTAAATTCTATGAGAGACCTGGAATTTGAGATGTCAAGGTCAGGATTTAGAATTTGAGGTCAAAAGTTGCTACACATTGCCTGGCTACAACTAGAAAAAAGTTGATGGCATTGGATAGAAGTAATGAAAAATAAGTTTGGAAAATAAAAAAAAAATATTGTTACATAATCAAATCATTTAATAATGGTAAAGAATATTTTAATGAAATTTACATTGTTGTAGAAAATCACTCAACAATATTTGCATTTATACTTTGGTCATATAAGAGAAACTAAAATAATTTAATGGGCTTTTCCATGAGCAGTTCTATATTATTATAAGGATACCATATACTTAGCTCTGTGCAGATCTCTTATCCTTAAATGATTTGCAAGGAGAACATAAGTATATTGAGATATAAAACTCCAAAAAGTCAGAAATAAAGTAAGGTGCCCAGCAGAACACCAAAAAGAACAAGTTTTCCTATCAGCTATGACTTTCTGGAAGGAACGTTAAATATTTTTTTTTTCGGCATATTATGGGGGTACAGATTTTAAGGTTTCAATAAATGTCCATTTCCTCCCCTCCCCCCACAAGTCTGAGTCTCCAGCATGACCATGCCCCAGATGGTGCACATCTCACTCATTATATATGTATATAACTGACCCCCTCCCCCCCACCTGCCCAATACCTATTACTGTAGTACCTATGTGTCCACTTAGGTGCTGCTCAGGTAATACCAGTTTGCTGGTGAATATATGTGGTGATTGTTTTTCCATTCTTGGGAAACTTCACTTAATAGTATGGGTTCCAGCTCTAACCAGGAAAATATAAGAGGTGCTATATCACCATTGTTTCTTAGAGCTGAATAGTACTCCATGGTATACATATACCACATTTTATTAATCCATTCTTGGATTGATGGGCACTTGGGCTGTTTCCACAGCCTTGCAATTATGAATTGTGCTTCTATACACATTCAAGTGCAGGTGTCTTTTTTGTAGAGTGTCATTGGATCTTTTGGGTAGATGCCCAGCAATGGGATTGCTGGATCAAATGCTAGATTCACTTGTATCGCTTTAAGGTATCTCCATATTGCTTTCCACAGAGGTTGAACTAGTTTGCAGTCCCACCAGCAGTGTAGGAGTGTTCCTCTCTCTCTGCATCCATGCCAGCATTTATTGTTTGGAGACTTTTAGATAAAGGCCATTCTCACTGGAGTTAAGTGATATCTCATTGTGGTTTTGATTTGCATTTCCCTGATGATTAGAGATGTTGAGCATTTTTTCATATGTTTGATGGCCATTCTTCTGTCTTCTTTAGAAAAGTTTCTGTTCAAGTCCTTTGCCCACTTTTTAATAAGGTTATCTGATTTTTTCTTGCTGATTTTCGTGAGTTCTAAGTATATTCCAATTATCAGTCCCTTATTGGATATGCGTAGGATGCAAAAATTTTCTCCCATTCTGTAGGTTGTCTGTTTACTTTCATAACTATTTCTTTGGCTGTGCAGAAGCTTTTTAGTTTGATCATGTCCTATTTATTTATTTTTGTTGCTTCTGTGATTGCCTTTGGGGACTTCTTCATAAACTCTTTGCCTAGGCCGATGTCTAGGAGAGTGTTTCCAACTTTTTCCTCTACAATTCTAATAGTTTCATACCTTACGTTTCAGTCTGTTATCCAGCGTGAGTTGGTTTTTGTGAGAGGTGAAAGGTGTGGGTCCTGTTTTAGCCTTCTACAGGTGGCTATCCAGTTTTCCCAGCACCATTTATTGAAAAGGGATTCTTTTCCCCAGTGTATGTTTTTGTCTGCTTTGTCAAAGATTAGATGGCTATATGAGGATGGTTTTATGTCAGGATTCTCACATATGTTCCACTGGTCCATATTCCTATTTTTGTGCCAATACCATATTGATTTTATTACTACAGCTTTGTAGTATAGTTTGATATCGGGCATATTAATGCCTCCCATTTTGTTTTTGTTGCCTAGAATTTCTCTTGATATTCGGGGTCTTCTTTGGTTCCATACGAAGTGTAAAATTATTTTCTCTATATCTGTGAAGAATGCTGATGGGATTTTAATAGGTATTGCATTGAATCTGTAGATCAGTTTGGGTAGTATAGACATTTTAATGATGTTGAGTCTGCCGATCCAAGAGCATGGTATGGATTTCCATCTGTTTACATCCTCTGCTATTTCTTTCCTCAGTGTTTCATAGTTCTCCCTGTAGAAGTCTTTTACCTCCTTGGTTAAGTATATTCCTAGGTACTTTAATTTCTTTGTTGCTATTGTGAAGGGAATTGAGTCTTTGATTTGGTTCTAAATTAGATTATTGTTGGCATATATGAATGCCTCTGATTTTTGTGTATAGATTTTGTATCCTGAGACTTTACTAAATTCATTGAAAAGTTCCAAGCGATTCTTGGTTGAATCTTTGGGGTTTCCTAGATATAATATCATATCAACAGCAAACAGTGAAAGTTTGATCTCTTCTGCCCCTATTTGGAAACCATTCTATTTTCCTGTCTGATTGCTGTAGTCAAGACTTCCAGCACTATGTTGAACAGAAGTGGAGATAGTGGGTAGCCTTGTCTTGTTCCAGTTCTAAGTGGGAATGCTTTCAAATTTTCCCCATTCAGTATGATGTTGGCTATGGGTCTGTCATATATGGCTTGTATCATTTTTAGGTATCTCCCTTCTATGCCTATTTTGTTAAGTGTTCGTATCATAAAAGGGTGATGAATTTTGTCAAAAATTTTTTCTGCATCTATTGAAAGAATCATGTGGTCTTTGTTTTTGCTTCTGTTTATGTGGTGAATTGCATTTATAGATTTGCATATGTTGAATCATCCCTGCATCCCTGGGATGAAGCCCACTTGGTCATGATGGATTATTTTTTTGTTAAGCGTCTGGATTCGGTTAGCTAAGATTTTGTTGAAAATTTTTGCATCTATATTCATTAGGGATATTGGTCTGTAGTTTTCTTTTTTTGTTGTATCCTTTCCTGTTTTGGTATCAGAGTAATATTCACTTCATAAAAGGTGTCAGGGAGGTTTCCGTTCTTCTTGATGTTGTGGAATAGTTTCTACAAGATAGGTGCTAGTTCTTCTTTGTAAGTGTGGTAAAATTCGGGTGTGAAGCCATCTGGACCGGGGCTTTTCTTTTTAGGGAGATTTTTAATTGCTGTTTCTATTTCAGCTGTTGAGATTGGTCTGTTCAGGGAATCTATTTCTTCCTGGTTGAGCCTAGGGAGGCTGTGTGTTTCTAGAAATTTGTCCATTTCCTCCACATTTTCCAGTTTATGTGCATAAAGATTTTTGTAGTATTCATAAATTATATCTTGTAGCTCTTTTTGATCAGTTGTGATATCTCCTTTTTTGTTCCTGATGGAGCTTATTAGAGATTTCTCTTTTCTGCTTTTCGTTAGCTTGGCCAATGGTGTGTCAATTTTGTTTATTTTTTCAAAGAACCAACTTTTTGTTTTATTAATCTCCTGAATAGCTTCCCTGTTTTCAATTTCATTTATTTCTGATTTGATCTTTTTGATTTCACTTCTTCTGCTGGGTTTGGGGTTGGTCTGTTCTTCTTTTTCAGCTCTTTGTGTCGTTTTGTTAGATTGTCTATTGGTGATCTTTTTGTCTTTTGGTTATAGGCATTTATGGAGATAAACTTTCAGAACTGCTTTAGCTGTGTCCCAGAGGAGTTGATAACTTGTCTCTCCATTGTCGTTTTCTTCATAGAATTTTTTTATTTCCATCTTGATTTCTTCATTTATGAAATAATCATTTAGTAGGAGGTTGTTTAATTTACACGTTTTTGTGGAGAAATGTGAGTTTCTGTTAGGGTTGATTTCTAGTTTTATTCCACTGTGATCTAGAAGGTACATGGTATGATTTCTATTTTTTTAAATTTCTTGAGATTTTCTTTGTGCCCTAGGATATGGTCAATCTTAGAGAATGTCCCGTGAGCTGATGAGCAGAACGTATATTCAGTGGATTTTGGGTATAATGTCCTATAGATGTCAGTCAGACCCAATTGTTCCAGGGTTTTATTTAAATCCATTATTTCTGTATTAATTTTCTGTTTGGAGGATCTGTCTTGTGCCGTCAGTGAGGTGTTTAAATCTCCGGTGATTATGGAGTTGCTATTAATCCATTTGCTTAGATCCAGTAAGGTTTGCTTTATGAAACTGAGTGCACCTAAGTTGGGTGCATATGTATTTACAATTGTTATCTCTTCTTGTTGAAGTGTGCCCTTCACCATTATATAATGACCCTCTTTGTCTCTCACTACTTTTGTTAGTTTAAAAACTGAATCGTCTGAAATTAGAACTACCACGCCAGCCTTCTTTTGGCTTCTATTTGCTTGGAATATTGATCTCCACCCTTTTACTTTTAGTCTATATGTATCTTTGCAGGTTAGATGTGTTTCCTGAAGACAGCATATACTTGGCCTGTATTTTCTTATCCATTCAGCTAGACTATGTCTCTTGAGTGGAGACTTTAAGCCATTCACATTTATTGAGAGAACTGATAGGTAAGGTAGATTACTGTTCATTCTGTTGGGTTGGATGTTGTTGCTTTGATTTCTCTCTTGAGCCATTGTATTATCTGGCCTTTAATCTTTGGGTTTTGGTTATTTTTATATTCGTGAGTTTTTATTATGGTGTTCCGTGCGTAACACTGTTTTGAGTACTTCTTGTAGGGCTGGTCTTGTCTTGGTGAATTCTCTGAGATTTTGCTTGTCTGAGAATGTCTTTATTTCTCCTTCATATATGAAGCTTAGTTTTGCAAGGAATAAGATTCTAGGCTGGGCATTGTTTTGTTTCAGAAGAGTGAGAATGGGGCCCTAGTCTCTCCTTGCTTGTAAAGTCTCATTAGAGAAGTCTGGTGTTATTCGAATTGGCTTTCCCTTGTATGTTACTTGCTTCTTTTGTCTTACAGCTCTTAGAAGGGCCTCTTTAGTTGATATTTTGGTCAGTCTGATGACTGCATGTTGTGACGTCTTCCTGTTTGCATTGAATCTCCCAGGGGTCCTCTGAGCTTCTTGAACTTATATATCAAGATTTTGAGCAAGGCCTGGGAAATTTTCCTCTATTATATCTTCAAATAGCTTGTCCAACCCTTTAGTGTTGTCTTCTTCCCCTTCTGGTAACCCTATGACCCTCACATTAGGTTTCTTCACATAATCCCACATCTCTTGTAGGCTTTTGCTCTTTTCTCTTGTTTCTCTGCTCTATCTCTGTGACGGTTTTATTTAGTTGGAGGATGTTATCTTCAATCTCTGAGATTCTTTCTTCTATTTGATCTACCCTGTTCTTGAGACTTTCCACTGTATTTTGTAGTTCCTTGATTTGATTTTCCATTTCCAGGAGTTCGGTTAAACTTTTATTCACTGTGTCTATTTCTTTAGTGAACTTTTGTTCTAGGTCCTGGAGGCTTTTTGTGGTTTGTGTTGGTTATTGAGTTGTTATTGCAGCTCGGTGAGTGTTCTTATGATCCACATATTGAATTCCTCTTCTGTCATTTTGGTTGCCCGATTTTGGTTGGTGTCCGTTTCTAGGGGGCTGGTGCTCCTCTTTGGGACTGTGTTTTCCATTTGGTTCTTCATATTTCCTGAGTTCCTTCGCTGATTTCTTCCCACATCGATCAATTGTTGTTTCTTTCCTTTAGGTTTTTGTTTGGGTGGGTATTCACACACCTTGTTTAGTTTCTGAGCCGTTAGGTGGTATCTGTGGGTGAGATTCGACCAGTCCCTGTATAATGAGTCAGTGGGTGCCGTGAAAAGGCTGTGCAGGATGCCGTCCCTGTCAGTAGGTGGCGCTTGCTTGGAGGAACAGGCTATACTGTTGATTTTGTGTCCTGTTATCAGCTCTTGTTCTGGGCGGAGCTGGGTTAGGTAAACCTGCCCTCAGGCACCACCAATGCCATTAGCAGGGGTCAAAGTTCTGTTCTCTGCTTCCAGGAAAAGCTATCAGGGCGGGGCTGGAATGGTCCTGCTCAGGCAGAAAGTCTGGGTATGGGGGTGGGGCTCTCTGAGACCGGCAGTCTGGAGCGGGCCTCGCTTCTTTCCACCCTCCCCAACTCTGCAGCTACTCCTGGGCCTCTGCCAGTAGGCCAGACGATACGCCACCAGGCCTCCCCGGATTGTGATGCCGGCGGGGAGGTTCCCTGCGCAGAAACGTTCCCTGGGCTGGGCGCACGGCCTCCCTTTGGTGGGAGGGTTGCCTTCTAGGATGCTGATCTGCCCCTGCAGGCACACACACCTCAGTAGGCTGTTCACATATATCCCTTCTGTGCCCCGGGCAATGCTAGACCTTGGTGCAGGGGATCTGGTCTGCAGGTCTGACCTCTGGGTCCCAGAGTTCAAACTGTATCCCCACCAGGGAGAGGAGTTCCGGTCCCAATTCACCCACAGGGAGCCCAAGCTGGGTCTATGTCTCTCAGCCTCTGAGTCGGCACTGTTCTCATGGGAACACCGTGCCAGCAGCACCTGGGAGGGCTGGCGGGTAGGGAGCTCACAGTCTGAGTTCCCCTTAGTCAGCTGTAGGGTCCCAAAAGGGAAGGTCCCGTTCCCTGGAGGTGCCTCGGCTGTTGGCTGTATTGTCTCTCTGGGCAGCCACGGGTACGGTCGGCGGAGGGGAGGAGGAGGCAATATGGCGCCTGCCGCGCAGCTCGGGTCTGTGCACATGGAGGTGCCGGGAGAGAGTTGGAGCCTGGTGCTGCGTCTGCTACAGGCTCACCACTAGCTGGTGGCAGCCGTCTCTGGGCTGGTGTCCGCAGGTCTCTCCACCCGCTGGGGAGCCCACCAGCAGTCCCAGATGCAGGGGAGGGGAAAGGTGACTGGTCCACCTACCCTTGCTGCTGGTCTCTGGGCTGCTCCGGCGGTCTCAGCCTCCAGTTCTCCTCCGCAGCCTCCTCCCGTGGAGTCTCCCAGGGTCTCAGGTACCCCTCTTTCTGGCCCTCATCCACTGTATGCTCGTCTTCTTGCTTCTTTTTTCTAAATTTCTGCTAGAATCTGTCTTTTCTGCAGAGACACTCTGTGTGGCGGTGTTTCTCGTCTGCCATCTTGATCCCTCCCCCTCGGAACGTTAAATATTAAGAAAGAGAGAAAAAGTTTTGGTAAGTACTGGCCAATCTGAGGGCACCTACTTAAGATTATTCCATTTTCAAGAAACAGATTGCCCAAAAGAAACCTTTTTCTTTAAAACTGAGCCAGTCTGTCAATAACCCACTGGATTCCTAGGGGTTTGCATTAAGATTCCAAATTCTCCATTAATAATATTCAGATACCGTAGTCTCAATTATGAAAGTTAAAAATGTTTTCAAAGGAAATAAAACTGGCTTAGTTTCACATTTGTTTTTAATTTGAAAGATGCCCAAAGGAATTTTACTAAGAAACAAGAATTAGGTTTTTTGAAGAAAATAAGCTAGTTTGACTCTTTAGTATCATTACCACTGCCATTATTGCTCTTATGTTGTGTTGTCTGTTTACTACCAGTTTAATGAGAGACTAGAAGTTCTTGAACAATGGTGACACATAAGTTGAAATATCTGTGATATATTTCTTATAATGTAAAACTGTCTGGAAACTTCTAGAAATGAAAAAAAAAAAAAAGAATACACTTCAACCAGTAAATGGAGTGTAAAAAATAAATTTGCTGGAAAAAGTGTATGTTAAAACTTTTTAAGGTTCCATACAAAGTATAGAATTATTTTTTTTTCTAGATCTGCAAAAAACGATATTTTAATAGGGATTGCAAACAGACAACCTACAGAATGGGAGAAAATATTTGCATGCTACATTTATGATAAAGGGCTGATAACTAGAATCCATATAGAACTCAGGAAAATCAGCAAGAAAAAAATCAAACAACCTTATTCAAAAAGTGGGCAAAGGACATGAACAGAAACTTTTCAAAAGAAGATATAGTAATAGCCAACAAACATATGAAAAATGCTCAACATTTCTACCAGGGAAATGCAAATCAAAACCACAATGAGATGTCACTTATCTCCAGTGAGAATGTCCTTTATCAAAAAGTCCCAAAACAATAAATGTTGGCATGGATGCAGAGAGATAGGAACACTCATACACTGCTGGTGGGACTGTAAACTAGTACAACCTCTGTGGAAAGTAATATGGAGATACCTTAAAGAGCTACAAGTAAAAGTGCCATTTGATCCAGCAATCCCAGGCATCTACCCAAAGGAACAAAAGATATTCTATTAAAAAAGAATATCTGCACTAGAATGTTTATAGTAGCCCAATTCACAATTGTAAAGATGTGGAAGCAACCCAAGTGTCCATCAATACATGAATGGATTAATAAAATGTGATATACACACACACACACACACACACACACACACACACACACACACACCATGGAGTTCTATTCAGCCACAAAAGAACAATGGTGATCTAGCACCTCTTGTATTATCCTGGATAGAGCTGGAGCCCATTCTATGAAGTGAAGTATTACAAGAATGGGAAAGCAAGTCCTACATGTACTCACCATCAAATTGGTATGAACTGATCAACACTTAAGTGCACATACAGTAGTAGCATTCATTGAGTGTTGGACAGATGGGAAGAGGAGGAGGGGATGGGTATATTCACACCTATTGGGTACGATGTTCACCGTCTGGGAGATGGACACGTTTGAATCTCTGACTCAGGTGGGGCAAAGGCAATATATTTAACCTAAACATTTGTACCCCCATAATGTACTGAAATTAAAAAAAAAAGGAAAAAAAGCTGTTCAAGGAAGTGTCAGCTTAGGAGATTTGAAGGCTTACAATGCCCTTGATAAAGCATGTGCGAATTCCTTCTTCATGTGGCCAAACAGTGTACCGTATCCATGCTGGATGCAGGAAGGGGATGGGGGCTTTGTTGAAGACTGTTAGCAGATGCCGCTTTCTAAGGAGCAGAGATAGTGTTAAGTTAGGCCACAGATGCTGAAGGCCAACATTTTCTGGAATCCACCTCGCCTTCTCTTTGTGAGAAACCTCTTTTCATCTTTCACAGCACAACTCAGAAGTAATCTCAACTTGAAGGCTTCCTTGTTGTCCTTCACATCCTCCCCTCTACTCTGTCACTCTCTCCTGTGTTGTATTTGTACTTCATGCATGTACTCAGTCCGTGGTCTCAGCAAACAGCATCACAATTTTTTTTATAGTTTTTTCCTTTTTTGAATCTCCTTCATTTTATAAACCTTTATTAAACACCGGCAGTTCCAGGCTTGCATTATGGAGTCCTTGAGAACAGAAACAATATTTTATTCATCTCAGGCTCTTCAAAACTTGCCACAGTGCCTGGCTCCGGGTAGGTGTTCAGTAAATATTTGCTGAGTTGAATTCCTATGCCATCTCTGTTTGTCCTTATGTAAGATGGCTTCTATTGGATCTGTAGTGGGATAATTTAGGAGTAGAAATATGTTTGGTGACTAAACTTCCTCAAATATAAATCACTAAGGGAAGGGGAATTGTGAACATAGTATTTCTTCTTAAAAGCATTTTTTCTACAAATATCTTACTTAAAAACATTTGGTGTGGTATAGGTGCATAAACTTTTATCATCTTCAGTTTTTCGCTCACATGTGTGAGGAAAAATTGTTTATGATCTGAAGTTAATTTCTCTTTATGCAATCAGTTTGGGTTTCCAGAAAGAGAAGAAAGACATTGACAGAGAAGAAAAATTTGGAAGTACCATATCCAATGTGGCTCTTCATTGATACTTGTGTCCTAACAGGCTAAGGTAAGCCAGCTCTCTGGGGAACATTCCTACAAGTCATTTTCCTCTAAAAAATATTCCCTTGCATTAGCCCACACAAATAGAGATTTTACTTCTGTAGAAGTAATAGCCCTGTACTGTTCAGAATGTGTTTGTGTGTGTGTGTGCATCTATTTTGAATATGTTTAGAAATACTCCATGTTATTTCTCACCTTCTTGAACAAGGACAGCACACATTTCATAGTATCTTGATGAATTATATCTATATACATATATACACACACACATATATATGTAAAAAGGCATTTTAAAAAAATTAACATAGTTTATAATTTTGAACAGAAATCTGATTCTATTCAAAATGTGGAACTTATTTTGAAGTTCACAACCTGGAATTTGAGGTCTCATGTTGCTATACATTTCCTGGGTACACCTAGAAAAAGAGTTGGTAGAATCACATAAAAGCAAAGAAAATAAGAGTTGTCATTATATACTACCAGAAAATAAATAAGAACTAAGTAACAAGTTATGAACCTGCCAGTCATTTGTTGTGTGACCTTGGGTGTATGCTTTCCTCTCTTTTCAGTTTATTTGCTCTTGCTCTGAGCAGAACCGGCTGTTTTAGAGCACCCTGTTCCCATTAAAACTGACATCGTAGCTTGGCTGTGATTCCTAAGCCAGTAGGTTCTCTGTCCTACACTGACCTATTCCTTACCAAAAACTTTAAAAAGGCTCAGATTTAATAACAAATAAATTAAGATTCTTTTTTTCCCTAATATGATTGCTTTCACTCTCAACACATAGTAGTGGTTTTCGTGTTGAAATGAACAGCTATGAGTTCACAAAGAGCTCCCTGTGCAGGAGGGCGTGAGAGAGGGGCAGGTGGGGGGAGAGCTAGGAAGGAGACAGGGGTTGGGTCATGGTGAGGGTCCCAGTTATGACAAATAAATCTAGTACTGAAAATGAGGGGGAAAATTTAGAGCTTTCTAAATGGAAAATATTGTGGTGGGGGGTAGGGAGAAGGAGCAGTTACTAGGGTCCACGAGCAGGCAAGGAGGGCCCCAGCAACCATCCTGGGGATCCAAGGTGGGAGACAGCAGCAGCCAGGGCCCTCACAGGGACTGAGATTGCATAGTTTACGTCCAGGCCTGGAGCCCCTGAACCATCAACTCAAGGTCTCAAGCTCAGCCCTGGGCTCTGAGAACTAGAGAATGGCCAGCAACAGGCTCCTGCGCATCTACACGGACTTCACTGACAGAGGTTTGATGTTGAGTCTACTCATGCTTTGGCTATTTGGATATTTTCCACCAGTCTGCTTGGTCTGCACGTGGCTAGGCCCTGAAGGGCAGATCGCCGAGCTAGGGTGAAGGACCAGCTAAGATTAGAATGACTGTGGAGGCGTTTGGACTTGGCTTTGCGGGATGGGAAATAATTTTGGTATAGGGACAGAAAAAAAAATAACTTTCCAGGCAAAGCCAAATGCATATAATACAAACGTGGTTACAAATGGATGATAGGATAGGAGCCAAATTAGAAAAAGGAAATAGATCTATTTTACTATAGACCAGAGCTCATATATGAGAACAGTAGATGACACTGCCTACAAGTCATATTGTGAGGAAACTGGAACTCTTGGCTATACAGCCTGTGTTGGAAGTTGGAGTCAATAGGAGCCATGAAATACTTGTGAACACTCCAGTGTATTAGTTTCCTATGGCTGCTGTAACAAATAACCACCTAGTTAGTAGCTTAAATATACAAATCTATTACCTCACAGTTCTGAAGGTCAGAAATCTCACTAAATTAAGGTGACAACAGGTTGCATTCCCTCTATAGGCTCTAGGGCAGAATCCATTTCCTTGTCTTTTGCACCTTCTAGAAGCTGCATGTAATAAAAGAGTTCCTTGCTCAAGGCCATCTTCTATTCTTCAAAGCCAGAAATTGTATCTGACCTCTGCTTTCTTCTTCACATCTTCTTCTCCCACCCTCTTTCCCTTATAAGGACTCTTGTTATTATATTGGGTAATATAATCCCAAAATAATCCAGGATAATCTCCCCATCTTGAAATCCTTAACTTAATCCCATCTGCAAAGTCTCTTTTGCTATTTGTAAGGTAACATTCACAAATTCCAGAAATTAGGATGTGAACATCTTTAGAGGGTCCCTATATTTCCAACCACGCCTAATTACAGCCAATTAAACTGAGCTGAAATAACATTAATAGCACATATTTATTTGTTGAAGGAATATTCTACGAAAGACATTATTTTAAGTGATTTACATATGTTAGCTCATCTAATCCTCAGAGCAACCTTTCAGGGTTATTTGAGACATAGACAAGCTAAACAGTTAAACAGCTTAGCCAAAGTCACACAGCTGGGAAGCACTGGGGCAGTGATACAAACCCTGGCCCTCTGGTGCCAGATGCCACAATTGTCACCACCCCATGTTGTCACCTTTGAAGTCAAGTGGAAGAGATATGGTAAATTTTTTGACAGAGACTCTTTGCTCTGGTATTCTTTCTTTTCTCCCTTCTGCATTTAAACCTCTGCCTTTATTGAGAAATTATTCCAATCTGTTATAGAACAATAAGGTAGTGACTGTCTCACAACCAAGTGGACTCTGAAGCTCTGGTCTAAGTACTGTTTAAATACCCAAGTTGTGATACCGCTTAAAGTATTTACTTGGAAGGGAAATGGCATTTAATTACATTCTATTTTGCTTCCCCCAGAATTAAAGAATTGGAAAAAGGGTCTTGATGGTTTCCTCTGAAAACCTGATTTTCTCACATTTAGGGATGGTTTTCATATAAATTGACTTCCCACAGTTGCTAATGTTTGTTAAATACAGTGGATTCTAGAAGGAAATGAAAAAGCAGAGAAAGTAGCCCAGAAGAAAATTCACAATGAACTGCTGATAAGATACACAGGGTATTTCTGAGAGAATCTTTAGAGTTGGTGGAATTAAATTACTGCTCTGGGTAGCTATTTTTTAAGGAAAATGTGTATTTGCCTAATCCAATTTCAGCATAATTCATATCCCTGTAACACTCCGAGAACACTGGCATATGGTTACATGAGATATAAATTGGGAGTATGATTAAAAATCACTGGCGTTTCGATTTCAATTATATTTCACAAAATAGACTCCAGGGAAAAATTGCATGAGCAAGAAGACCACAACCCATTTCAGGATGAGAATGGAGAAAAATCTTCTACATATGCACACACATGTGTGCAGACACACACATACATCCTTTTTGCAGATCTGACCAGGCACCTTATTCCCCAGGTGAACTCCTGAAACTGGCTTTCTCTCGGTAGCCAGCCAGGTCTGGTTGGTTTGACTTGAGGCTAGAGACCAAAGGTTCTGAAAAGCCATCTGTAATTATATGTCCTAAACAAAAGAACAGTCCATTTTTCTAAAATTTTAAAACCAAAATTAGAATCAAATTGCATTACTGTTTGACCTTGAGCCACTTAATCTTTCTTCAAAATGACCTTGAAGAATAATTTTAAAGAATAAAGAGAAAATGTAAATCTTGTAATACACAGTAGGTAGAAAAACATAATGTATTTAAGTCAGCGGAATTTTGCTTAGAACTGAGGTCAGGTACCTTGCTATATTCACCTCTGTCCTTAGAGTTCCGCAGCATTTCTGGCAAATACTAAATGCTCAACATATTTGCAGAACTGAAAATAAAGATTTAGGCTTTCCATATTTCTACTCCTAATTCATCTTTAACTCTTCATAGGGCTATTGCTCCCAAGTGATATAAAAAAGGGGAAAGGCGAAAAGGAATCATTAAAGGCTTTAAAAGCAAAAATAAATTCTTCCCTCCTTAATTTTGACAGATGAGAATTTCAAGTTTCTCATTTTGTTTTAAGGGGCTAATAAGGAGTTCATAAATCTCAATTACTTCTGTGAGGTTAAAAGCAGCTGCAGGTCTGCTAAGCATGATTCCAATCTCGGAACAGTCCTAGTACCTTTCTTAAAACAGGGTGGAGGAGAAGGGCCAAGTCATATTTCAACCTTGAGCTGACATTACAGCAGTGAAATTTCCTGCATTCTGGTCAGAGTGGAGGAGGAGCACGGATCAACCGGGTCACCCGCAGGATGCTGTGATGCTGTGTCGCACATTAAACTGCACATGGCCAGCAGCGTGAGAATTGGCCCCAGTGAGTTCCTAGCATTAGCCAATCTCCATGCATAATCAATCAATCAGTATTTATGTCCCTAACACAACTCATTGGTTTTTCTTTCCCAGCCACTTACACTTATACACACACACACACACACACACACACACACACACACACTTTTTCTCAGTCTTACAGACTTAGAAAGACCATGAATCTGCTTCTCTCCATCATTCCCTGCTATGGTTTGAATGTGCCCTCCCAAAGTTCATGTGTTGGAAACTTAATCCCCAATGCAACAATGTTGGAAGGCGGGGCCTAAGAAGAGGTGATTAGGTCATGATGGTTGTGTCCTTATAAATAAGTGAATTAGTGCTGTTATCTCAGGGGTGGGTTAGCTAGATAAATGTCTCAGGAATGGGTTAGTTATCTTGGGAGAGGTCTTGCAAAAGTGAGTTTGACCCACTCTTGCTCTCTGGAGCTCTCTTGTCTTCTCGCCTTCTGCCATGGAAGGACAGAGCACGATGGCACTCACCAGATGCGAATCCCTTGACCTTGGACTTCCCAGGCTCCAGAACTCTAAGAAATAACTTTTTTTTCTTTATAAATTTCTTAGGCCATGATATTCTGTCACAGCAACACAAAATGGACACAGATACTCCCTAAAACTCCATCAGCCCCTAGTTCTGGTTCATGCCATCTACCCAATGTCTCCCAAGTCTGTCTATTCTCTGATTGGTCTGCCCTGAACCTGCCTTTCCAGACTCATTTCACATTTTATTAATCCTTGCTTCTGTCAGACACCTACACTGTAGATCACTCTGTTTTCTTTACCTGGGCACTTCCCCTCCCACCTGCTCAGTCCCTCTAATGTTATTCACACAGTGAGCTTCAATCCAATTCCCAAGTTCTCTACTCCTAAACAGAATTAAAAATTCTGTTCTCTGTTACCCTTTATGACTTAGTTCACACTGTGCTACAGTTATTTGCATCCAAGAGGCAGTGTAGTGTAGTGGAAAGAGTGAATTCAGATTTCCTACCTTCACAATCTAGGGAAGGAAACAAATATTTAAACCATTAAGTGCAATAAAATTTTCTGCTGCATGGGGTGGAGTGAGGGCATAGTGGAGTAAGTATTCAGTGTTAAAAGAAAAACTTTAGACAAATTAAATTTAGCAGAGTTCATTTGAGCAAAGAATGATTCATGAACCAGGAAGCACTGAGAACTAGGAGAGATTCAGAAAGCTCCACCCAGCAACGTGGGCAGGCAATACTTAGAAAAAGGATGAAAGGTACAGAAACAGCTTGACTGATTACAGCTCAGCATTGGTCTTGCATAGATATGGTCTGAACAGGTGGGCAGCCTCTGATTGGCTGGAGCCAGGTTGATAGAATTGGAGAAGATTCAGCTATTTGCTACAAGGATATACTCTTAAATTCGGTTGCAATTTGTTTACATACTAAGTTAGGTTGAAATTTGCTAGATAGGAAGTCAAAGTATGGAGGGAGATTGGGCCAAATTTAACTTGATTTAACATCAGTAATACTTGGGAATATCAGTAGAGGTTTTATAGAGATTGTCATCCTTGTACAGAGTCCAGGTAGAGACGACTCTGGGAAGAGAGCATAACTGATAAAGGAGCAGCAGGAACAAAGGGATGTTGTTTTGGGTTAATTGCAACAGTTTAATTCAGCTGGGTAAGATGGAAGCAGTGAGAGAGGTGACACAGAAATCTCTAGCAGAGATGAAATCATGGGGAGCCTCTTATAATAAGAAATGGAGATAGTTTCCACCAGTAGGTAATGGTGAGCGACTGAAAAGCTTTCATCGGAAGAACAACGTGAGCAGATTTGTGTTTTAAGAAGATTGCAATACAATGAGGCAGTAGATGCTCAATCCTATTTTGTATTTAGAATTGTTTTTTGGTTCTTAAACATCCAGTGCAGTGGTAGGTATTGTGTAAGTTAAAGAAAATGTGTGTGTATATATATGTATATACACACACACACACATACACACACATAAAATAATTCGTCTGAGGCCAGTAAGGGCTGGATTAGCTGCATAAAGTTCCACAGGGAAAGGAAGAATTGAGTTGGGCTGTGAATAAATGTCAAGCTAATGGGGGAGAAGGGAAGTCTGGACACTTAACCTTTCCAAACCTGGTTTCTCTTCTGTAAAATGCAGGCAGTCAGAAAACCTACCTTATATGACTGCTAGGAGTAAAAGATCGAATGCATATAAAAAAGTAACCACAGGGCCTACCATATAATAAGTTCTTAATCAATATTACTTGTTCAAATTAGGGGAGAAGAGATTCCAGGATTCCAGATGTACTAGAAAAATTGTAGAGTTTTGACTCAATATTGTGTAGGACTTACTATGTGTTAATCTTGGTACAGATATCTTTCATGTACTACAGTACATCATATAATTCCCATAACAGATGTATGGTTTAGGTATTATTATTTCTATTTTATGCCTGATTAAACTGAGTTTTAGAGATATTAAATAATTTGTGTAATATCATATGGATATAAGAGACAGAGCCAGACTGAAACAAAAATCTGTCTAATTCCTAAGTTCATTCTCTCAATCACTATATTATATACCAGCTCTGATGTCTACTTGCTGTAGTACTTTGGGCAAACTTAGCCTCTGGCTCCAGTTGCCTCACTAACTTCTTCTACCCCTTGAGCTTACCACCAGACTACATTTCCCAGTCTCCACTACAATTGGGATTGGCCACATGTCTATGTTCTGGCCAATGGAATATGGGCAGAGGTGATGTATACTATAACTCTGCAAGAAAAAGTTGAGTCAGGGTGGTAGTGGGTGTTAGCTGCTGTTGACAACATTTTAAAAAGTTATTAAAATAAATGAACTCAGGTAAGAATTGGCTAGTTTAAAAGCAGAAATAAAAAAGTAGAAAAAATTCAGAAATTCAGACACTACAGTGCTAGAAAAGCCAATAACTTTAGTTTTAACATATATTTAATCAATTATAAGATGCGCTTTTTACATTTTAACATCTCTGATATTGGCATGATCTTTATAATCCCTGTCATCTCATCATCAATGTTGGCCAAGTAACAATTGTGACATAGTTGTCATTGTCTGTATATGTGTTAACTTGTTAATTATTTCTGTGCATTATTGAAAAACAGCATCCATTACATATTTCAATCAGTAAGTCACTAATGAAAATTTAACTAAGAAATATGAATAAAGGTTATTGTCTGGATGACTTCCACTGACTGGTAGATCAACATTTTCTAAGATTAAAAACAAAAATGAAAAGATGCCAGCATCAAAATGTACAAAGTAGGTATCACCAGCTTGGAAGAAAATATTGAGGACAATAGTGGGGTACTGCTATTTTGTTAAAAATGTTGCACTGCCAAGATTTTTGATGGCATGGAAGATGAGATTGTTGAAAAAACACAGACATCCATAAGTGTGAGTCACAAACTCATGTAGAAAATCTGAACTCTGAATGTGAAGAATTTTTGAAATGATTTAGCCAACTTCTTTCTTTCTTTTTCTTTAGTAATAAAGAATACAAATATATTATCTATATTTACACCTATATAAATATATATTAAAATGATGTATAATATAAGATATACATCTTAACTTCCCTTCTGATATATCTGAATAAGGTCCTATTCAAACAATCTTCCAGGAAATAACAAGTATAAATTTCAGAAAAGGTACAAAACACATTGTAGGATTAACAAAAAACACTGGCAAATAATCAAAAGCAGGTATATTCTTGAGAGGGGTTGACATTTGGAAAAATGTAATAATATATGATGAATTTATTACTTTTATGGTTTTAGCCTGAGGGAAGGCCTCAGCCTGCTCATGTTAGACAGAAAACCTGCCACCTTTCTTACCTGGACACAATCAGAGGACAGAATTTACATAAACCACAGCAGCTGTAAAGTGAATGGAAAATTCCCAAAAGAAGAGAGGCAGAGCTTTAAATCCTGTGTATAGTCCCTACACCAAATCTCTAGCTGAACCCTAAGTTTTATATGCATAGGGAAGACCCCAAGCACTCACACTAAGGACAAATGAACTGAAGTAAGGTTTCAGCTGCCAGCAGATTGACAACAGAAAGGACAGTTTGAGACCAATCAAGTAAATTGCCAGCTACCATTATATGATATATACTATAACAGAATCTAGAGTTTTCATCACATAAAAAAAATCACAATGTCTTATATAAAAATGCTTGACACAAAAAGAAACAGAAAAATATGATCTTTGAATCATATCAATGAGAGCTTAAATCCTAGGATTAGCCATGGGATCTGGACAAGTTTCTTAATTTTCCTGAGCTTATAGTTTCTTATCTGAAGCATTTCTGATTTTTTAAAAATCTGAGTAAAGCCAACCTTATTTTATAAGGTCTTGTGAGAATTAAAAGCAATAACGCATACAGAGTGCTTGGGACATAGTAGCATTATTTGGGGTTATGATTGTGACCTCCTTTATTTGTAGTAGCTTCGCTAGTTGCTAATGAAGTTAACCTGGTATTAACGAAGCACTTGATCAACTCAGACTGGTGAGCCAGTATTCATCCTCCAAAGACTTGAATTAAAAGGATGTTTACTTAAACTAATTAAATCACTAGACAGAAATTTGATAGAAGCTGGAAGTTGGTTTGACGTGTTAAGATTTTGATATCACTGCTTCCATCTTGAGTTCAGTTGCATGGAGAAATGTACCATCTCTAGCTCTAAGGAAATTTACAGTGATACGGTTATGTCCCTCATCCTCGTACCAGCATCCTCAGTGAAATAGTCATTGGAAATTATTCTGTATTCCTTAAATGATTTGTTTAAAGAAATATGCCTATTTGGAGGAAGAGGGAGAATTCCTTGGGAATTAAAATGTGTGTTTGTTGGCATTCAAAATTGACAGAATTCAGTGAATATATAATTTCCCCACCTACCTTATTTTTGAGTGCTATATTATCATTCATGATTAGCTTAGAGATTAGATTTGAATAGATCAGCCTTTCAGAGCAGTCAAAGGAAGTAGCTTTTCAGGGATTCTCTAAGAAGACAAGTACATAAGGAAGAAGCTAGAATTTGGAGTTAGATTATCAGTTGTTCATTTATTCACTAACTGTGTGGTTTAGGAATTTTTCTTTAACCTCTCTGAGCTTCAGGTAAAATAGGGATGCAGATACTTACCTTCGGTCCTTTGTGTGTATCATGAGTGTGCGTTGACAATCAAGAGAAGCAATGAATATAAAAATGCACTGTAGGAGCTCACCATCTGTTTACAATTCCCAGTGATGAAACAGCAAGAGGCAAGATTGTCAGGTTCAGCAACGCTGTGGTTGAGGAAGAAGTAAAAATGCTTGGACACCTTTCTGACCCTTCTCATTTTTTTCCACATTTGCTCCCTCGGCAGGAATCAGAGTGATGTGATGACCCATTCCTTTTCTCTGCTCAGAGTCCACCTGGCCGCACAGAAAGTTCTAAAGACAACACCACAGGTTGAATGAACTGAGCCCTAGGCTTTTCATCCCTTTGCCAAATGCCAGCTCCAAAACTGCCACACTCTTCCTGGTTATCCACTTCCCAATAGACGACCCTTTCAAGCACCTGGTACTTGCACATGGTTTCTACTTGTCCTAAGTGTTGAGTTTTAAATTACTTGCTTTCCTTTTCTGTTCCCTGCAGAATCAAAAGGAACAAAGATGTGAAGCCCAGCACTAGGACAGCGGTTCTGACATGAACTGGATGGCCTTGTCGTTTTCTTGACTGTTTTTAGGCTGAATAGGATTTAAACCTAAAGCATCTCCTTTAAAACACCTCCACTCCTTTAAACATTAATCATAAATTGGAACACATTCAGCAAGACCCACTGACACTCTTCACACCATGAATTGAATTCTTCTCATAATAGAAAACTGAACCAATATCGTAACGTTATATCAAATCCCATTATTTTTGCTCAAGTTCGAGTCAGAAGAAAGGTCAATTGAAAAACAAAACAAAACAACAGTCAAAAGAAGACTAGAATAGAATTTTAAGCTGAGAAGGCATGTTGTGTTAACTTTCCAGTAACTGGCAATTTCCATCCAGGACCTAATCTCTAATCAAGGTTTTCTGTGGATTCTGTTTTGTATTGCAGGTGTCCTGGTAGGTTAAAGAAAAGTGGTGCTAATATCTACTGGGGAATAACAACGTGAATTCTGTGTGATTAATTGGGTCCTTCCAGGTTCAACCATTTCTGGTTCAAAAGCACCTCAATAGGTTCTTTAATGAGATTTTTATAAACAAGGCTTCTGTATTAGTCTCCCAGGGATGCCATACAAATTATCACAAACTGATTGTCCAAACCAACAGAAATTGTTTCACAGTTCTGGAGGCTAGAAGTCTGAAATCAAGGTGTTGGCAGGGTTGGTGCCTTCTGGGTGCTCTGAAGTAGAATCAGGTCCATGGGTTCTAGTGGCTGCAGGCAATGCTTGGCATTCCTTGGCTTGTTGGCCCACAACACTCCAATGTCAGACTTCATCTTCTTGTGGGGTTCTCCTCTGTTCCCTGTGTCTTCTCCTTGCCTTATAAAAACACCAGTGATAGTAGATTTAGAGCCTGTCCTACTCTAGCACGACATCATCATACCTTAAATTACATCTGCAAAGGGACTTCACAGGAACCCAAATAATGAATGACAGTGTCTTGCCTAGATCCTAATATAGAGAAAGAACCAGATTTATTTTTACTAAATCTAAATATGATACATTTCCTTTAGGAATAAACTTAGAATGGGAACAAAGGGAGCTGAATAAATTGCCAGAGAATGTAGTAAAAAGCGACTCAATTTATGAATCCACCTGAATAAGAATTGCCAAACAACTTTCATGGACCAAGCCCTTTGAGTTGCAGAATGAACAAGCCATGCTAAGGATTTAAATGGAATTTTCCTGGCTGACATATATTAATAAAATATGCTGGTGCTCAGCAGCTTTATGTGCCATAGCTCCACTTTCTAATAATTTACTTGCCTCTTTCCAATTTTTGTGATGTTAGAGATCACATGTGCACCCATGAAGAAATAGCAATGATGATAACTACCATTGTTTGTTGAGCACTTATTGTGTTCTAGTTACTATAATTTGAATTCAACATATATTACTACATTCAACCTGTGAGGCGAGAATTATTACCTCAATTTTGTAAATGAGGAAATTTAGACTTTATTTATTTATTTATTTATTTATTTTTTGAGACAGAGTCTTACTCTCTTGCCTGGGCTAGAGTGCCATGGCGTCAGCCTAGCTCACAGCAACCTCAAACTCCTGGGCTCAAGCAATCCTCCTGCCTCAGCCTCCTGAGTAGCTGGGACTACAGGCATGTGCCACCATGCCCGGCTAAAGTAAATTTATACTTTTAAAGACCATGTTTTTTCCAATCAGGCTACACCTCCTCACCATTCCTGGCACAGATGTGTGGGTCAAATGTCTTACAAGGACTTTTCAACAAATACTGGCCCATCTCATCAGGACCATGAATTTACCAGTTTCCAGTGTAACATTCACATCATTTTTCAAGTTTTTGTTAGTCCCTGAAAAAACAAAAAATCAAAGCAAGTTGCTTAACTTCTCTAAGCCTCAGTTTCCTCATCTGTCGAGTGGAGAACACAATACTTACCTTCCAGAGTTGTCATATAGAAGCTCTATAATAACAATTCAATAAACTGAGGTTATTATTACTTTTACTACACTTTAGCAACTGTCCTACCCTTCAGAGTGGCTGCCCTCCATACCTCTTTCTCAAAAGAACGTGGCATAGTTGTCACCTGTCTCTGAGAACAGGGTATGCAGGTGGTCAGGTGATGGGGAGGTTAGAGGAGGGAGAAGCAGAGCTGAGGGCCACAGATAATCTTCAATAATTTCAGTAAGTTCTAGAAGCTGCATTGTGACCATGTAAATCACTCTGTCTTACCTAAATTTCCAGATGGCTCTGAGTAAGGACAAGTTAGAACTCACAGATTCTGCTGCTGGGGAGGAGAGAAGAGTCTGGAGGCAGATGGCGGGGCCCCAGCCACACACATTTTAGACACCCCCAAGATCTAGCTGAGTGAATCCTCTACTTATTACACAAATAAAACACTGCTTTGACAATTAATACATTGCAACAGTACTTTTGCAGCAGGAAAATTCCGTTAGCTGCTTTCTCAGTTTAAATCTGTAACATTTGAATCCTTAGCCTCACAGATACTCAGATTTGGAAAAGACTTTATAGATTATTTCATCGAGAAATAAATATTAATTTTATGAACAGAGTAATTAGAGCTCATGGTTAAATAGTTTGCCAAAGATCACATGGTTAATTTGGATAGAGCTAGACCTAGAAACTCAGTTTCCTTTTTTAAATATGGAGATAATCTTAAAGAAGGTTTTCTCAGCCTCAGTGCTATTGACATTTTGGGCCAAATAATAATTTGTTGTAGGGGGATGTCCTGTGCATTGTGGGATGTTTAGCAGCATCCTCCTGCCCAGTAGATGTTAGTAACAGCTTCTAGACCCTCAATATGACAATCCAAAATGTTCCCACATGTTGCCTGTGAGAAAAATCACTCCAGTAGAGAACCACTGCCTTCAGGCTTATTTTGAAAATCAGATGAAATAGTAGTGCCCATCAATACATGAGTGGATTAATAAAATGTGGTATATGTATACCATGGAGTTCTACTCAGCCACAAAAAAACAATAGTGATCTAGCACCTCTTATATTATCCTGGATAGAGCTGGAGCCCATTCAACTAAGTGAAGTATCACAAGAATGGAAAAACAAGCACCACATGTACTACTCACCATAAAATTGGTATAAACTGATCAACACTCAAGTGCACATATAGCAGTAACATTCATGGGGTATTGGGCAGATGGGAGGGGAGGAGGAGATGGGTATTTTCATATGTAATAGGTGCAGTGCACACTGTATAGGGGATGGACATGCTTGAAACTCTGACTCAGGTGGGGCAAAGCAATATACATAACCTAAACATTTGTACCCCTATAATATGCTGAAATAAAAAGAATTAAACAAACAAAAAGAAATAAATTAAAAAAAAGAAAGGAAATCAAATGAAATAGTGAATGTAGTTAAAAATGAAATGTTGCTTAATAGATAATGAAGTGCTGGACAATCTACCAGTGGTGGTCATTAGATCCAGGGATTCTGCCACCCAGTGCTTCTCTCACTCTCTTATGTAGGAAGCACGTGGGCAAGAGTGAGCTAAAGCTCCAGGGTAGAAAAGGTGGGAAAGAGTTCATGTTGCCTTTGAATATAACCATTGAATCTACTCAGAATGGATCAGGGCCTAACATGCCCTCTCCTGCCCCTCACTAATCCTCAAGCAGCCCCTCCCCAAGGAAGCCTTTCTGAACCCCACTCTGGTTCTGGGGTTGATTGCCTTTCTCTGTGTTTCCCAGCCCCCTGGGCATTTCTTAACTGCTGCACTCACCACATTGAGTTACAATGATCTGTTTACATACCTGCCTCTGCTTGTAGATGTGAATCTTAGGGGGATGAATTGTGCCTTATTCTCCTTTCTTCCTTCCTCCCCGCCTCCCTTTCCTCCTTCCTATTTCAGAGTATTACAGGGGTACAAATGTTTTAGTTACGTGGATTGCTTTTGTACTGTTTAAGACAAAGTTTAACAATCTGGGTGGAACTGGAGACCATTCTCCTCAGTAAACTATGGCAAGAATGGAAAAACAAACACCACATGTACTCACTATTAAATTGGAACTAATCATCTTTATGTATTTATTGACTTGTGCTATATACAACCTAGAAGGTGATCAATTAACATTTGCTCAATAGATGAATAAATGAGTGATGGAATGATTTTTAAGAGTAAAATATGTCAGAGTTACCCTTTTTCCATATCTGTACCACCAGTTGTTGTTTTTTGTCTTTTTGAAAATAGCAATTCTAATTGGGGTGAGATGATATCTCACTGGAATTTTGATTTATATTTTCCTGATGATTAGTGATGTTCAGAATTTTTTCATATACCTGTTGGCTATCCGCATGTCTTCATTTGAGAAATATCTATTTAGGTCTTTGGGGCATTTTTAAATCAAATTATTTGTTTTTATTTTTTTTTTTTATTCTTCTGAGATGTTTGAATTTCTTATATATTCTGTTAGTGCCTTGTCAGATATAGTTTGCAAATATTTCTCCCATTCTGTAGGTTGTCTTTTCACTCTGTTGATTGTTTCCTTTGCTGAGCAGAAGTTTTTTAGTTTGATATAAAACCATTTGCCTGTTTCTGCTTTTGTTGCCTGTGCTTTTGGAGTCTGATCCAAAGAATTCTTACCCAGACCAATGTCATGAGGCATTTTCCTTATGTTTTCTTCTAGTAGTTTTGTCATTTCATATCTTACACTTATGTATTTAATCCATTTTGAGTTTATTTTTGCATATAGTAAATTTAATATATGATATGTTGGTAGGAATGTAAATTAGTACAGCCATTATGGAAAATTGTATAGAGGTTCCTCAAAAAATTTAAAATAGAACTATCATATGATCCAGCAATCCCACTACTGGGTTTATATCCAAAGGAAATAAAATTAGTATTTTGAAGAGATATCTATGTTCTCATGATTATTGGAGCACTATCCATTGTAGTCAAAATGAGGAATAAACCTATGTGTCCATCAATACATGAATACATACAGAAAATGTGGTATATATACAGACTGCAAAATCATTCAGACACAAAAACTAATGAAATCCTGTCATTTATGGCAACATAAATGAACCTGGAGGGTATCACATTAAGTGAAAGAAGCCAGGCACAGAAATACAAATACTGCACGATCTCACCCATGTGTGGTATCTAAAAATGTATGGAGCAGAATAATGCCAGTGGTTACCAGCAGTTGGGGAGGGCAGTGGTGGGGGGGTGGGAAGGCTGATCACTGGGCAACAAGAGACAGTTAGATAGGAGTAAACTATGTTGTTCTATTGCACAGTAGGGTGACTGTGGGTAACAAGATTGTATTATATAGTTCAAAATAGCTAGAAGTAGGGATTTTGAATGTTCTCAGTACAAAGAAATGATAAATGTATGAGGTGATAGACATAATAAATACCCTAGTTTGATTTTTACACAATACATGCATGATTTCAAAACATCACACTATACCTCCAAAATATATACAGTTATTATATATCAATTAAAAACAAAATAAAATGAATGGATAGGCTTTAGAGATATTCAAAGTCTATTTACTTAAATTATAAATAAAACAAAGAGTTAAAGGCCAGGCAGAGATGTTTCCTCTGAATTTAGCTGGACTGAGGAGAAAGTCAGCAGGTAGCTGCTGACAGGATCAATTCAAACAACTCTGAAATATCCCTGGATAAAAAAATGTGTGCATGTGTGTGTATATATGTGTTATTAGAAGATAAAATTAACCTACAAGAATCTACTTCATAGAGGAGTATGTGGTCAGAAAGAATACTATTTAAGTCAGTCTCAATAATAAATGGTCTCTAAACTGCCTTCTACCAGCTTAGGAAGGTAGATCCAGTTTCCTGAGGAGCACGGCTTTGCTGAGCAGGAAATGCAAGGTTGGGCCAGAGAGGAACTGCCTGGAACAACAGAGGCTGAGCACAGCCAAGGGGCCTCTACTTTTATGCCTCTCCCTGCAGCCCCCACCCATATTGCAGAGCTCAACAGCTCCTCCCAAGAAGTGCTGAGCAAATATTTAAAGAACATCATTTTGAAGAGAGGCCAAATCCATGGCCTGGCCCCCGCTTTAATGTACTTGGCAGTATTATCACAGGGAAAGAAATACAGAGGTTGCATTGGGAAGAACCACAGAAGGCAAGGAAAGAAAGGCTGGTGAGGGAGACACTGAAGTGGAAATCCAAGGGTCCCGTGGGTCCAAGGTGGCCTGTTGGACCCTTAAAGCATTCTTTGTCCTGAGAGTGACAGTGATGGCGGAGGAGGATGCATGAAGCCAGTTTGTGAAACTACCTGCCTTTACCTGATTCCAAGCTTACCAGCAACTTTGACTTCCTGTTGTAGTTTGTCCATGGGGAGTGTATTGTTCAGACCAAAGATAAGGACTGGCCGAGGGTTCTATTTCTCCTGGTAAATACACAACATTATTCCTGGTTTATATGGCTGAGTTTCCTCAGCAGGAACTGGCCTTACCAAATATGACCAACTCTTGGTAAGGTTGGATTTCCAGACCTGTGGGACCAAGGGCGAGACCTGAGTCATCTGTGTCTTTACCAAAGCAAATACCAGGCCTGGGGTCTCTTCATGGCCAGTCTCCCTCTGCTGTCACACCCATACTTGCTGACATCTTTCTTTCCACTCTCTCCACAAGCACTGAAACATCCATCCTTGGGATTCAGTCCAACTGTTTCATAACAAATTGCAATTATAAACTCCTACATGATGTCACGGTAGCATCAGTTCAATCATGATTTTCTTGCCAAGTAAGCTCCCCTGAATATAACTATGATTGTTTTTCTACAGAAACCACTCCATCTGGGATGCACATACTTGGAGAAAGCGGTGCATCTCCAAGTCTGACAGACGTCCAAGACAATTCACTTGAAATTTTGCTGTCGTTTTTTATTTTAAAGTGCTAGTCCTTCCCAAGGTTCTGAGAAATGTTCTGATTTTTGTCATTTTAAATCTGCTTTTTCTCTACAAATAGGATCTATTCATTTGTGATTGACAAGTCTTGGAAAATACAAAAGAAAAACTTAGACTGACTAATGTATTTTTAATATTTATGGGGTGCAGAGCATATGTGTGTGTTTGGTCTACTGTCTAGTGTTGGAGCTCAGAATGCAAAATAATAGTTACTTGAAAAACCTTTCATTTGCAGGAAACAGAATACACACTTTTTCCAGAATACCTTACAAAATGGTTAGCTCCAAATATTACCCTGTGCATGGTAGATTTGGAAGCGCTATATGACGCTGAAATAAAAACATGATCTATTTATAAATACTGCTATGATCAAGGCCGTGGAGTAAATGTCGACACCCAGAAACATCTGGTGAGTATTGACTTCCTCACCTGCCACCTCCCTGCTGTTGTCTTCTTCCCAAACAGTGCTTAAATTGGTTTTCTTCCAAGGTGGGGAAAAGGAACGCTTCGGAGCAGTTCAGCAAATAGTCCCGTGTCTTCGACAAAACCAAATGACTCACTGTGCCATCTCTTCATTGACAACTGCTGCCTTCACTGTTCGGGCCTGTCGGCTCACTCCGTCTCAGGTGCGCACACACCTCTGACACCTGTGCCCGCAGCCCCGCCATTTGTTCCCTGCCTATAATCAGCGGCAGAGCATCTTTGTTACTGCGTATCAGCGTGGCGTTGTCAAGGAAAACGGCCATCCTTAGGAGAAGTAAAGATAATAAAGCTTCAGTAGCAGGATTTTCACAAAAGCGCAGCCACATTTCAAAGCCAAACTACTCTAGAGAAAGGCAGAGCAGCAGCTGCACCTCCCCGGTGATGGGGCCCAGAAAGTGCCAGGCGCATCTGCTAGTTCCTGTTCTGTTTCTATAGCAAACCTGCCAGAGTCCTCCGCCGGCAGTTGTTAAGCTCTGCTAAAGCTGTCGTTCCACCAGGTAATTAAGTTCCCTATGATGCTCCACACCGTACTTTGTTGGGGGGAAATATCAAATTGCGATGGAGAGAGTTTATTTTTTTCCCATGGTGGTCGCATGTTAAATGCCCATGTCTGAATTCTGAGATTTCTATTATCATAACAACTGATATTTTTATTGCATTCCGCACCTTATAAATCATTTCCTATACGTCCTATCCTAATTTTGGCCACTAACCTGTGAAAAGTGACTATTACATAAATGTAGAAATAAAAGCTCATTGAGGTTAAAATTTGCCTGTGGTTCTCAGAAAGGGGAGAGCCAATGCTCAAATCTTGGCCCTCTGGTTCCAAATCTTACTCTCTTCAAATCTTGGAACTTACAAAGTTTAAGCAAGCCGAAGGTACAACTCAGTCACTGGGGCTTCTAGGCTCTAACTCTGTTAGGCCACACATTCTGCCAGAAAAATTACCCTGGAAATATGCAATCTGGACATGAGAAATTTTTGAAAATGACCAAATCTGTATATTATATAATGTGCACACACATATATGCACACTTAATATGCATATCTGTGTATTCATGGGTGCATTAAACTTTTGGGGCTTTTTAAATTTTCTCGAACAAAACCATAATAGACTCTTTTCCCAGTCAAGTTGGGAAACTGGATGGTTCTTGGGAATGAAGATGAGATATGTTTGGCCCTGAGAACTAAAAGATATAGAAAATAATACCAGGTCCAATGTAGCTGCTGCTGGGCCAGAACTTACTCAATAATGTTGACACATCCAAAGAAAGAATATCCCATTTTAAATGAATGGTGAGCATATGAAAAGAAATTGAGAAAAGAAAACTGCCCTAACCCTGGTGAGGCAAGCAAGCAGAGGACTGTTCCTTTGGGGAGGTGGGTGCCAAAATGCTTCATCCGCCTCATCCAGCAAATAAAAGTTGCGGCAGGCCTGGTGCTGCATCTGAGCACACAGAGATAAATGAGGCGCAGGAATGCTTTCCTGGAGCTCACAGAAAATAAAGACAGCAGCCAACAGACCATTGTGGTGCAGTGTGATAAGTGTGGTGACAGAGGGATGTGCAGAGGGGCCTTGGGAGCCCAGCAAAGGGACATCAGTTCCATCGGAGCATCCCAAGGGTTTATGAAGGCAACTAGGAGTTAGAATGGGCTGGATGAATGAGGTGACAGAATATTCTGGGCACAGAGAGCAGTACGTGTGTCACAGAAGCAGTACAGGAATAAATGCCACTGATGTGCTCTACGTGTCTGGAATGAAGTGTGGCTGTGCAGAAGTGATAAGAGATGGATTTGAAGAGATGATCAGGACCCGGTTACGAGGTTTTCCTGCTGGTCACTTGGCCATGGGGGACGGGGTGGGAATGGAAACAGTTTAAGCAGTTTAAGCTTAAGGGATGTGATCAAATTGCTTTTAGGAAGCTCCTCTAGCAGCCGTACCTAGGAGGACTAGAGTTGGGTGAGGTTAGGGGACTATTTGCATCAGGTTTGAAGTCAGAGCATTGCAATGGCAATGGAAGAGAGAGGTGGTGATACTCAGTGTTGTAGAGCCACCCAGCGCAGAGGTTTTGCCGTGCTCTTTTCTTTGCTGTCAGACCACATCCACAGAAGCCAAACTGGACCCAAGATGCTGCTCACTGTCTTCCACCCTTGGCCACATGGCTGGTCCTAAAGGGGCACATGCCAAAGCTGACGAATCAAAAGGCCTCTGAGAATTTTCAATCTTGAGCTGGGGAAAGAAGCCCCTTCCCCTATCAAGACCTGGAGCAGCCAGCAGGCATTTCTCCCCGTGAGAAGCAGCCTCACCACAGCAGGTGAGAATCAAAGGGACACACAAAAAAGAACAGAGATCCAAGAATGAAAGCAAACATTTTGGTTTCAAACTCTATAATCCCAGAGGTTCATATAAAACCAACTCAGCCTTGGACATGCTATTGGGGTCAATTACTCCCTTCTTTTTGTGCTTAAGTTTCTTTGATTTGGGTTTAGTCATTTGCAACTCCCCGAGGTTCTTAAGTAAAATATTGAGGATGAGAGGAAGAGGGGCAGAATTGGGAGATCTGCAGAAATGGAATTATGAGACACAGAAATGAGAAATAAGGCGCATCAAGTTTAGTATAGACAGGGAATGGCACACTCTTTTTATAAAGGGCAAGACAGTAAATGTTTTTAGGCTTGGAAAGCCATGTGGTCTCTCTGCAGCTACTCAGCTCTGCTGCTGTAACATGAAAGCAGCCAGAGACATATGTAAATAAGTGAGCATGGCCATGCACCAATAAAACTTTGTTCACAAAAACAGGTGCAGGTCCAACTTAGCCTGTGGGCCATAACTTTCCAACCACTGCCCTGTATAGTTCATCTTCCTTTGAATTAACTCCAAGCTTATCATGTACTCTTTTTTGGTGAACTATCAATACATCTCCCAGATTATGCTAATAGTGAGGAGAAGGGATATTCTTAAATGAGGACACGGCCATCTTCTTATTTGCAAAAGGACATCTTTGATTGTCGATTCAAAATTGGCATCTGTTTTGTACACCATACTTTCAGTGCATTAGTGAGTTTGGCCCCCAGTGTTAACTATCTGTGGATATAGCAAGAAAGTATAGGTCCTCGTCCCCAAAGCATAGGTGCCAGACCCATGTGATGTCAAATTCTTTAAGGCAATGCCCCAGGTGAGGCTGTCTGCCGTCTCCTTCTCATATCCCCTGTCATACCACACACGGGATCACCTCCTCACTTGCAAACATTATCCTAGATTGCATGGTAATAGAAACCATACTCTCAGTGACTTTATAATAAGCAGCAGCATTAAGAAGCATCCTGATATCCTCTTTCTAAGAAGTTGAATTTACCCCCTGCCTATTCTTTCTTACATTTTCTATTCCGTCTTAATGCTTTTGACCTGCCGTTCACCCTGTTTCAAATTTTTAAAAGGTCCCAGATGCTGATTTTTCACTTGGGGCATATCTCCTAGCTTCTCTGAATGTCGTGTGTTCATTAGCAAATAGGGATACTAATCTCTGTCACAGTGTCACTTGAAAAGTTAAATTAGATAACAAATATGAGAATGTCCACCATTGTGATATCTGGCCTCTAGTAGATGCTCAAGGCATGCAACATGGTCCTAGAGAGAAACAGAGGTGCCTGGGTGAATTATGCAGCTTCCATGGCCTTTGGTCTTAAGACCCCATAGAGAGATGGTCAAGAATTATCCATGCAATTGGTTGTTTATTCTGCACGTGTGGTCTGGGCCCTGCTGGAACAAGATTGATCTGACACCCTGCACGCCTCTGAAGAAGAGAATCTGGGGAAACCCAGGCATGGGTGTTTTGTAAATAAATGCAGTAACAGATGGGTGGAGTTAGATATTTTGTCAACATAGAAATCACTTTCCCAAAGTGAGTTTCCCCATCTAAGGATAGTGCTCTTAATTTCTACAATTAAAAATACCTGCCATATGTTAAACTCTCTTTTGTAGTAGCAGGCTTTAAGTGAAACAGCACATTCTCCAGAATTCCTTGCTATGTAGCGGCAATTAGAATTAAACAAGTTAGGAGATCTGGTGTGTGGTTCACTCCGTCCTGGCCCTCGGGGGCACTCTGGCAGGGCACTCTCCACTCCAGGCCTTGCTTCCGGGGGTGCAGATAAAATGTGGGGTAAATAATTTTTAACACTTTCTGTCTAGTCAATGTCTGGGTAAAATATACTCTATTATGTAAAGCTGAGACTAAGGAAGAAAAGGAGCCCCGGAATGGCACCACAGCAGTGGAGTAGGTGGGTGGGCAGGTGGGCGGTGGGGAGACATGTGTGTCCAGGGCAGACAGGGTTCAGAAGTACATGAAGTTTGAGTTGAGCCTTCGTGGGATCACTGACAGTGACTTAGCACTGTGTTCTCCAACTTTGGAGTTAAAGGGCAGTGAACTTCCCGTGAATATAGCTCAGATGTCCCACCAGCAACCACGAGATTCAGTGATCTTGAAAGCCAGGCAGACCTGGATTCAAATCCCAGCTTGGAGGCTTACTTGCTTTATGAATGTGAAAAATTTATTTAATTTCTCTGAGACTCGAAAAACGCATCCAAAAAATGGTCATAGCATAATGCATACTTTCCAAGGTTTTTATGATAATGAGTTTTGAATGATGTCGAATGTCACATGATAGGTGGTCAACAAATGATAATGAAGATGAATTCAGTGATGCACTGCGCCCTCCCTTCCACCCACTAGCCCTACGGCCTGTCTCCTGGTCTTGGTGCTCACTAACTCTCACCTGGATTATAGCTTTAGCCTCCTAGGTGGTCCCTAACTTCAAACTCTCCCTTGCCTTTACTCTCTATAGCAACCTCCCAACTAATAGCTGTATGCTTAAAGTTTTTCACTAGTTCCCACTGCTTAAAAGGTAAATCCAAAATCTAATAGTATGGCAAAATCCTTTAAAAATCTTTTAGACTCCATGTCACCTCCATACTAACCCTATTCTAGCCTCCCTGGGTCACCTGTCCTATACCAAAGAAGCCAGGCTCTCCCACTTCCCAGCCTCTGTTCAAAGTGCTCGCACCTGGAATACTTTCACTGCCCTTATTCGTGCATAGAAGTTCCATTTCTTCAACAAATGGCTTCAAGTAATTTCTTAAAGAAATATTTCCTCAAGCTCAATTGTCACTTCATTCACCCATTCACTATTCAGTTATACTACACATTTGTTGACTATCTGCTGTGTCAGAAACCATGTTTGTTAATAGGAATATCAAAATTCATTGCTCAGCCCAACATGTGAGAGTGCTCAGTCTGATTCGAGACAGAAGGATGTGATCAGCCCATTAAGTGCCATGTGATAAATGCCATGGTGGGGAGATGGAAGCATATACAGGTGTCGTGGTGGGGTCCAGATGAAAGAGAGAAAACTGTGCCTGCATTGGCTATGGATGTTGTCACTTCTTTCTAATAGCATCTTGTAAACTGTCTTTTAGCACTGACCTGGTTACTGTGATTGTTTACATGTCTGAATCTCTCATAGAGATGGGAACTTCTGGAGTTTGTCCCTTTGTACCCCAGCACGCCAGCACAAGGCCTGAGCATGAGTGAGTGTGAGACAGTGTAGAATGTTCTATCTCCAGTAGTCAAGGAATTCCTTGGTGACTAAAAGGACAAAAGGACTTGTATTAATACTTGGCTACTGCCAACCTCCAGGTCAACATAAAAGCTGTCACACACTTGACTTAGCAAAAATACTTAGCAAAACGAGCAAAAGCCAACGACAGAAACACCCTTCTTTGTTTCAAATGGCAAAACTGTATTTTTCACCATTAAGGAAGGAGGCTGACCTGAATTCCAGCTTAGATGATTTCACGCCACATTTGGCAAGGACAGTGATGAAAACTCTCTCTTTGCGAGTCTGTGTCTGGTGTCAACAGGTGTCTGACAAGTACCCAGAATGTCATCTTGTACACGTGTCTTAGCAAAAGTGTCAGGAGACTCACTTTTCACACTAGCAACACTTCTGTGAAATTTCTGTGGGACTTATTAAAAACGAAAAAAAATAACCATGAAATGTTTTCGATGATTGTCATCAAACGTACTATAATCCATACAGTGGTTCCCAATTTTGTTCATTTGAACCTCACGAATGTAAGAAATATTCTTATCCCCATTTCACAGGAAGTGACACACACAGGAGCAGGTTATGGGCACAAGGTCATGCAGCTCCATAGCCCAGGCACTCTCTGCAGCCAGGACACTCCCCTTGTGTGAGAGTGAGTATCAGGATGCAGAGGTCGCCCATCCCCAGTGACATCCAATGTGGCCCAAGCTGCAGTTCTCTAACTCTTCACTGAATCTCCACGTTCAAGTTTCCTTTCCAGCGCTGTCCCTGACAAGCCATCGAGGGGAACTGGGGATGCTGAGATGCAGGGAAATGATGGGTGCCTTCAAGATCTAGAAGGCCTCACGTGAAGAGGAAGCAGACTGACTTATTGCGACCTCAAGGTTAGAACCAGAACCCAGGAATGAGCAACAGCAGACAAGGCCCAGCTCTACCTAGAGAATACTCTTAAGTTCATGGACAGTCACTGCAGGACGTAGCATGTTCATACCACTGAGGTGCCCAGGTAGAGACGGGACGATATCTTGCTGGCAACCTGGAACAGGGATTCAAGTATAGCTGACCCTGGACAAAAAACTCCTTCTACACTCTGCTGCCTACTGAGATTCTGAGATCCTTTTCTTAAAACCTATGGCCTGCTGAATGCACCTGCCTCTGTGTTCTTGGGCCTGGCAGTCGGAGCAGGGGTAGTGAAAAAGCTACCTCTAGCAGTCTTATTTTGCTATCTTAGTGACTTAGGGACAGGTGGACAGCAAATCAATTCTCCTGTGCTCATGTTCTCTCTCTCTTTCCTGCCCCCCATGTCTGTCTGCCTGTCTGTCTGTCTGTCTGTCTGTCTCTCTCACAGACACATACCCCTTCTGTCTCTCCCCCCGGCCACAAATGCCAGATTATAGGTACCAACAAGCCGTATGCCATAATACAGCTCACAAATGCAATATGTCATTCCTAAAAGAATGTCAACCTCTGGTCCACAAAGAATTCCCCTGCTTTTTAAAACTTATCTATATTTCTTCTGTGAGTGCAACTTGCATTTTACCAGTTCTGTACCTTTTATTACATAAATTGAACGATAACTCATTACATGTCTATGTCTCACAAGGAAATGTATATTAATGATGCAATGCCACTTGCCCCTTTAGAACATGCCTCAGGCTTATGCTAGGAACCTCACATGCATCATCCTGATTTTCATTCTGCTAGTGACAGAATGCCCTACCCATTTTCCAGAGGCTCACAGAGATTACGTTCTCTGACCATGTTGCTTTGACTCCAAACCCTCTAATATTCAAATGCCAAAAAGTGAGAGAGACTTTCATTCACAACACTGGCTGACAAAAGAGCTGGAATTCAACCCTAAGTCTGTCTGATTGCAAAGCTAGTATTATTCCCAGCCCAGAATGCTGCAGCAAACATTCCTAAACATGCAGCCAGAAGTTAAGTTTGGATTCCAAGTTACATATAAAAGGCCACTTTTATTTTCAAAGTCACTATTAGGAAAAAGTTGGAGTAGAGGAGGAAATATAACCAAGGGATGAGGTCTCACCACCAGGTTGAATGGTTATTTATTACAAATGCTTATTTTTTTTCTCTCTCTCTCTCTCCATTATTTACTCGTTCAGGATGTGAGAAACAGGAAAGCAGCCCTGGCGATTCAGCAGTTATTTAAATAGAACCATGCGGGGATTGTGCACTCAGTCCACTGTAATTGGAAACCATTCCTACCATGCACCAATATTTCAAAAGCAATACAACCCAATTCTCTGACCCATGAATCAGACTTTTCCCCTCTACCAGCATGAAAGATTGGGGCCAGGGAGAACCGGAAGGAAGATTTCTGGTAGGCACAGCTTTTGCAGAGGCAAGCTGACAGAGAAGAATCTTGTTAACTGCATTTTTAATTGAATATTGGATTAAATACGTGGCATTAGCTTTTCTTGTGCAGAGAGTACATGCTAGAAAACATGCTCTGTGTTTTGAAGACTGAGTTTCATACCTCTCTGGTCAGAGGAAATGGGCCCTGTAATTCAGCGTCTTGAAATAAACTCACTGTACTACAATTATTTATATCCAAGTAAGATTTGTTGCTGACAAAGCCATTGCCTTTCAAATTCATGTTAATTCTCCTCTGATTCAAACATGATGATTTCAGTGTTAGTATCCATGGCTGCCAGTCTCTTCTCTGGGGAAAAAGAAATCATAGGCTTTGAGATGGAGCAAACCTGACCTTACTATATGGCACTGGATGGGGTATTTTATGTCTTCGACCTCAGTTATCACATCTGTAAACTGGTCATAAAGTAAAAACCACAAACAGATATTGAGAAGGATATAAGGTATATAAAAAGGCTGGCAGTGTCTGATGCCTAGTAGGGACTCAAGGAATGTTACCTCTGCCTTTTCTTTACTCTGTGATTAAAGATGCAACAAACACTTTTGTGTCATAATGTTGGCTCCCTCAACTGTATATAAATGCAAACAACCTTTCGTGATGTGTGCCTTTTCCTGAACTAGAGTAGGGCTTGCATTCTCCTTCATCCTAGTCATCATCAGCATGGGTTTCCCACATTGGTTACCTATAGTCCAGGAACTTCATGTTTATTATCTTGTTTAATTCGATCCTTACACTACACTGTGAGCTTGTCAACATCATCTCCATTTTACAGGTAGAGATACCGAGGCTTACAAAGGACAGGTGGCTTGTCTATGGTCAAATAGCTAGTATACAGCAGAGTCAAGAATTAAACCCCGGTCTATCTAGCTTTGAAGCCTGTGCCTACTTACTCTTTTGTGAAATGTTCACTCCAGCACAGAAGTTCCCAACTGGGTGCAACTGTAGCCCCAGGGGACATTCACCAGTCTAGAGATACATTTGATTTCCATGACTGGGACGAGAGTGGGCGTGGAGTTACAGGGATGCTACTAAACATGCTACAAGGCACAGGGCAGCCTCCCACAACAAAGAATTATTTTGTCCAAAATTCCAATACTGCTGCTGTTGAAAAACCATGCTCTGGCATTTATCAAACTTTGTCTTGTTTTAATATAAGTGAATGTAATATCATCATATTTCTGGATTCAGACCGTCATTCCTTATTGATGTGCAGACACCAAAAGATTGTATTTTTCAAATTCTCTGCAAGGCAGAAATTTTCCCACAGTGTGCTACATGTTCTTACTGTCAGTTTCACTCATTTCCACAGCACAATGTCTATTGACTCATGGTTTCCATGGTAAAAGGTCTATGTGCTGTTTGCTTAGATAATTTTTTGCTTGTTCATGCCATTTTGAAAACATCTTTAAAAATGAAACTGCCAAGGTCAAATTTAATATATTCTTTCCTCTTTTTCTCTTATTTTTACATAAAAATATATAGCATGCCACAGAATCTAAATGATTCACAATATCTACAAAGCACGTGCCAGTTCTAAGATACAATGGAAAGGATTATTTATAAAATAAAAATATTATATCTTACCAGATATAAAATTCTCAGAGGTTTGGCTCCATGTGACAGATGAGGAAATAGAGACCATGTAAATCGTGATCTACCCAGAGTTAAACAGATAATTAACATAGTATTAGACCAAAAGCAAGGGTATGCCGACTCCTGAGCTGATGCTTTCTCCATTGTGCACTTGAAATTTCATGTTATAAAACCCAATCAGTTTACACCTGCTTGTCTGTGCAGACATGTGTGCATACATGCACATATGTATTATTATATACACTTAACTGCATTTTCTTATCTTTTTAGAAGACTTCAGAAAGTGATGATTACCAATATGTTAAATGAAAACCTAAAGTAATGATTTAACTGATCTCTGCTCTGCGCAGGGGGTTAGAGGGGGAATGTGGACTTAAGAGCACTTAAAAGTCCAAGATCAGAGCTTGAGATACACAGATCGGGACACCTGAGCCCCAAATTGAGCTCCTGGCGTTTATTAAGCCTGACATAGCATGCAAAGAGTGACACTGGGCTACTTTCCATCTCTCATCCCTACTACCTCCCCCCACTGCCTCCAAGGTTTCTTCTGTGAAACATAAAATGACATATTGCCGCCAGGCTCAAAAGACATTAACAGCCTCCCATCTCCTAGATAAAAGCTGAGATCTCCTGCATGGCACATAAGCTGATCTTAGCACTCTAGCCTGCCCCAGACCCATACCTGCCCCACTTGTCATGCCTAAGAGCCTCTCAGAGCAAGATCCTCCTGACCTTCACGCAGGCCCTGGGCTAGCCTCACTGCTTCTTCCCAGGTGGGCCCTGATGTCTACCAGCAGTGCGGCCCTCCCTGACACCTCAATCTGGATCAGAGGAAGGGACTACACTTCTAATTCTCCACAGCAGAACTTCATACCGTGTCAAGAAGATATCATTAAAGACCAGGATCTAAGTAAACAGAGAAAATAATTTAGCAGGTGGTAATCTGCTCCCAACCAACCCAATAGGAACATTACACGTGCCTATGGTATATTTTCTAAAGTGTGGATTGTTCATTCCCAGCACCATGTTGTGTCAGCCGCATTCTGTCCAGTTCCTTGTAGTTGCCTTTTCTTCGACCTAAGAGATATGTGGCCCGACCTTCACCAGGCTCTGAAGAAAACAGACCTTGCATTCCAAAGTCGTCGTTTCACAGATGAGGAAAATGAAGCTTGCCTAAGGCACCTGCAAAATCAACAGCAAAGCCAAGACTAGAACTCAGGTCGGACAAACTCCAATCGTGTGCTCTGTTTCTTTTAATATGTTCCTGAAATCTCAATAATGGGAAATTTTAATTTTGCATGACGATAAATACACACATGAGTAGTCAGCAACTGAATGGATATGAAAACCTTGAGAAGCACTGAACATAACGAAAACTGAATCTGGGTCATGATATTCCTTAGAGACCCATCATTTCTTGGCCTCAAACATAATAGCTGAAACAGGAAGGTAAATTTCAATGGCAGGGGTACAATACACACTGTAATTGATTTAGAAGATGTATTTAGAGACTATTAATAATGCATGTAAGATGCTGAATATTACTTCTCTCATTATAAATATTTAAGAGCATATAGTTTTTAATAGCACAAGATATTACACAGTGATCAGCTCCTGTAAATGATGCTACTCATCAGTTACATGAAGCCCAAAGACACATTTTCTGTACCTGAAATGATCATAAGAGTGACATTCTGAAATGAAAAAAAAAATGAAGTTCATTCTGAAATATCCAAGAGTTATACAGTCTTAATTCAAGGTGAATCTATCATCCCTTGTCACAAGAACTTCTATATATTCAGTTTATGTTACATAAAGACAATTTTTCCAGGGTTAATTTCCTGCCTTCCTCTCTAGTAGAGTTTTAACAGCAATTATCAAGTTGGAAATGTCTATCTTTGATTCTTTTAAAGTCAAGAAAGCCTTTGAATCTTTTTAGATATCATTCAGCTGCAGGTTAAGGAGGAAAGAAAAAACAGAAGAATTAGCAGCTATAGGAGTGCTAATTAGAATTAATTATAAAACTTGTTTGAGTGGTCTGATCAATACAATTAGAGCAAATATTACCATGGCCTGGAGAAACCCAACCCCAGTACTATTTGGGTAGGCTTCTTCAGACAGAGAAGTTCACTGCTCCAAATGTCTAGTGACTAATTCAATCAAAAGATAATTGTCTCAGTCCCTTTTCTACTTCAATAACAGAATATCATAGAATGGGTAAATTATAAAGAAATGAAATTTATTTCTCATAGTCTACAGGTTGGAAAGCCCAAGGGTACAATGCTGGCATCTGGTGAGGGCCTTCTTTCTGCATTATCCCACAGTGGAAGAGCAAGTGAGCACAGGAGACAAAGAAAACGTGGGGGTCTCCCTTTTATAACAATCCATTCCCATAACTAACTCACTCCAGTGATAATGGCATTAATACATTCACCTTTTACTAAGTCCACCTACCCTCACTGTTGCGTTGAGGATTACATTTCCAACACATAAATTTGAGGGACACATTCAAATCATAGCAATAGTTGCACATAAATTGATATATAGCAATAGTTTCCCTGAAAATAAGCCCCTCATTGTCAATCAGTGGAAGAAAATACAGAGAAGAGCAAAGAGCCAGACATGGAGGTCAAACACTGGGCTTGGAATTCTAAAACCACCATTTACCAGCTAAGTGACCTGGGGCAGATTGCAAAACTTCCTTGAACCTGAGTTTTTATATTCATGGATAAGAAATAATATGATCTATACTGATCTATTGCTGCTGGGAGCACTAGAGTCAACTTACGCCCAGTTGTACATTGCTTGACATATGGTATCCACTAGTACGTCTTAGCCAGATCCAAAGGACAAAAAACGTCTACCCTAACAGCCAGTGGGGTTGTCAGGAAGGCTGTTTATACCAACTGATACACTTTGGCATAATACCCAAGGAAAAGGTTTAATTTTTTAAGGTAAAAATTAGGGTTGTCTTTGTAAAAGAAACCATAACTTCTGTCTTTGATTCTTTGTTTTTTACACGCTTCGTTTTAGTTTTTTAAAGTATTCTTCCCAGTTGAAAATAATCTGGGAGACCCAAGGACCAAACTAACTGGTCACATCCCAGAACTCTGAAAATATGGGGGGGTCACACATCACCTGCTCACAGATTGTGGGATATGAAGCCCAGGGAGTGATCTGAAAAGAAGTTCCATTTACAAAGCTGATCATGCCATCCACACAGACTGTCAAACTGAGGGTGCTCTATATCAATCCTATGGAAAGTGGGGAGGCCAGACTGGAGGTAAGTATCTGAAATGAGGGGTTAGATCAGGAGTTGAGAAAAGAAGAATCTTCAGGACTCTATTTCGGGTAGCTGTAATAGGAGTGTGCAGGGAGCAGCTAACGATCCTGGCAATGACATGGACCAAAGAGCTTGCTATTGGTTTCCTTTCAATATTTAATTTCTCAAATAGAATTAAAAGCATTCTTCATGGTTCCAAGTTCAAAAACCTGTCAGAAATATGTATGTCTTTTCTTCCTTCTCTTAATGCATTCTCAATATGAATACATCACTCTTGCAACATGGCATATCACCCAGAAACAGGGCATCTGCACTTGGTTCAAGTCTGCTCTATAATCCTAATCCAAGGATTGCTCAATTCCAGTAAATTGCTCAAGCAATAGAGACTCTTACAGATTAAACACACCAGGGTGCAGAAGGAGCTGAGATCCTCCCTTAAAGATGGGACGCAACATTGCAGCAAGTGCATGTATCATACTATAGGCTCAGGGAAAGACGACTTGACTTCACTACAGCCACCCACATGCCTGTTTAGCCTGTAACAAGACAGATTATCAACAACTGAGAGCTATCACTGAGAATGCATCTAGCAGATGTCTACCAAGCTTCTTCCTACCCCTATTCCCTGCAAGACAAAGATCAAACTCTTCCAACTGGGCATTCTAGGTCCTTCACAATCTGGCCCTGGCTTCATTTTCAGCCCCACCTTCTTCTACTTCCTTCTCTTGGCTTCTGCTCTGTAACTACTCACTGCTTTCCACATGGTGGATGTTCTTGCACTTTAGTAACTTTGCTCATAATGCTGCTCTGTCTGGAGTTTTGTCCCAGAATCTTCACCCATTTAAAATCCATTTCAAATGTCCATTTAGTCATATATTCATTCAGTAAATGCTTATTCGTTAACAGGTGTCACCCTCTGCCGTTCTGGGCACTGGTGCCACAGATATTAATCAGAAATAAGAAACAATCACACACCAGGAGGAGGTTGGGTGAGGTTTCCTGAAGGAAGCGTTTTCTCCTTCCCTGCTTCCCAGAAAGAAGTCATTGTTGCCTTATCTGAAGTTCCACACACATTGAGTTTGATGCACTCCCAAAATACTTACTACTCTCAACCTCAAATTAGAGGTCTTTAGTCAATTTTAGAGTTTGAAAGTAAAAAATTCTCTTTTAGCAACATCCATTACCTATGGAGAAAAGTCAATGGCCCACACATAACACCCAGGAAACAGGGATTAATCCTTGACTATGAGTTCTATTTATCTAGATCCCCTGTTTTAATGACAGGTTACTCTCTACAAATCCCCAAAGTCAAATCTACATTAAATAGTATATGCATCTAATTTATTTTATTCCTCTTTTGAAACCCTTCCAAAGATCTCTCAAGATACCTCCAGCACACCCCTCTTCTCTTTCTCTCCCTGAATTTCTACCCCAGCTTATCCAAAGGGAAGTGCCACCTGCCCTTCCCGGTTCTTAGGGGAATGCTGGCTACTGACACCAGTGTTCTCCCAGATGGGTGTTTTCTCCAGTTTTCTCATTTTTTCCTCACAAAGAGAAGATGTGGCGGCCATGAGAATGCATCTTGCAGACCTCTGGCTATAGAGAGCATGATTGACCCAGAGACCACTGAGCCTTGAAATCCAACACAGCATTTTCCCTGAGGCCACAGTGACTCAGAGCTGCTCTGTACCAACTGTGACCTGGACCTGGGGCAGAAATTTTAAAAGCATTCAGTAATGAATATAAATAATATTGATGTAATATTTTTAAATCAAAATTACTGCATAAAACTGTGATGAATAAAATATTAAAATATTAAATAAAGATTGGTATTACCAATTTTTGTTTTGTTCATGCTCACACAGGGCTCAGCAAGGCTGCAGAGTGCAGAAAGGATTCTATAGCAGGCAGTTCCTGGGAAACACAGGGCACCTTTGTCATCTGACTTTGGCTCCAGGACTGTCAGCTTTGCTGAACCTTTCTTAGGTGACATAGCAGTGTTGGGCATCCCAACAATTAATTAATTACATTAATTCCCTTCTCTATGTCATTCTAGGTCAGACTTGCGTAGTGGCCTGACTGGTCTCTTGGCCTGTCCTGCTCTACTCCTTTCTCCACAGGCATTTCGCCTGATAAAATCCTTGCACATTTAATCCTGTCTCAGTATCTTTTTCTTAGAGAATTCAGATTAACACAAAAGAGGAAGATTTCTTCTTTTCTGTTGCGCATAACTGAAATAAAGTTTATTAACAAGCATAGTTTTGCAAATTGCCAGCCTAACCAAGAGGTCAATGTTTTCTATCATTACTTCTCCACACAGAGGTAGGCATTTCTGGTCAGGAACCAGGCTCTGACATAAGTGTGTATGTGTGTGTGTGTCTGAGAGAGTATGTGTGTACATATGTATATATATGTACACATACATATTTATAAATGTATAGTGCATACAAATTTCAAATGGTAATGTCGTTGGGGAAATTAAACCTTTCTTTAAGCAGACTTCTTGTGTTTTGTTTGCTGATTAATGGATTGCATTGTTTAGTCAGGACTATGCACCATGAATATCTAGATAAATCACTAACTTATCACTAACATGAAGATTTGACCTTTAAAATACTAGTACAACAAAGAAATAAGTGGTTGTAGATCAGCAACATCAAATATATTCTTCTTTATCTTATTTTGAAATACTTCCAATGCTAAGAAGGGTTTCTTGGGATTTCTTGAATGTATATAGTTTATCCATAGCCTCTTAGAAGCAGCTGGCCACTAAAATTTGGTGTCACTTTGGCCCTAGACATAACCCCTGGCCATGGATTTCATAATCCCAGACTGTGGGTTGGGCCACAGAGGTATAGAGAATTTTATCAATGCAGTCTTTTAGAGAAACAGGGCTGAGATAGAGATTTTTAGTTGTCTATCCACATCCGGTTTCTTCTTCCTGCCTTCACTAGTTCATTTTCCCACCCTTCCCACTAATCTCATATGCCTGAGGAGAAGGAAAGGCCTTTCTCAGGCCCAGGTGTGGCCTTACCATGACATTCAAGAATGGACATGAGACTCAACACAGGACAATTTTATCTGAAGAAAAGCTCAAGGTTCTAGAGCTTTCTAGAAAAGTTCTTCCTTGTTTTTCTGGGAAGACATCTGGAAGTGACTCTGTATTGCTTCCCTAGGCATTGCCATGCGTGAATATGAGGGCCCAAACTACTGAAAGCAGGCTGAGAGAAAAGCAGCGTCAAGAGAGACAGACGGAGCTGGTTACATTAATTCTGAAGCCTGTCTTTCAACTAAACTTCCAGCTATCTGAACTCATAATTTTTATTTAATGCAAATTAAGTTGGATTTTGCATTGCTTTCACCCAGGAGCATTTTAAGTATTATGGAGAACCTCATCATATATGAGAATAAAACCCTTTATTGCACTAAGAGAAAAACTCAATGGAAGTAAACATTTGGAATTTTCAGTCTCTAAAAATCAGATTTAATCAGGGATTCAAAGAAGAATGGTATTGACTCATAAAAGGAAAAAAAAAGTTTTTAGATCTCTCCTTCAGAACAGTTGCTGTGGGAGAGTAAATGAAAAATGAAGAATGACATTTTGATTGAGCTGGAGGAAGAGAATGCTTTCCTTATGAGAAAGGTTGTGAGCTTTGAGGCCAGGCTAAACAGACATGAAAAGGGAGAGAAGACAGGTCCGAACAGCTCTTCTTTTAAAGATATAAAAGGGGGTCAGTCTTTCAGCCATTACTCTGTCAGCATGGGAGACCCAGATCGAGAGAGACCTACCAGAGAAAAGACTATCTGGGGTTCAAGGGGAAAATAAATCACACCCCTCTCCTCTTCTGAGTTCTAACGCAACTGAGAAAATGAAACAGGCATCAGTTAACGATAGAAAAATATTAGTGTCATTACTAAATGTTCTGGGTTGGAGAACACAGTTTCAAGCTTGGTCACATATTCTTTTTATTATATTCCTGCTCTGTACCCTAAGTAGTTGAACTTGCTTACCCAGGCACAGGAAGTTCAGATGAATAAAGTCAAGTGTCTTTCTCCTGCCCTTTCTCTCCCTTGCAGGGACAGAACCTGCCTCTTGCAAGTTTCCTTACAGGGAAGAACAGAACAAAGACTCACATTCATTGCAGTCAAAGCAGCTCCTCAAGAGAGAATGGGGCTCAGGCATTGGGAGGAGTGTTATTTGTCACCTGCCTAAATGAGAACGAAGGACCAATGGATGTCAGACTCCCAACACGCATCAATGAGCTCAGTCACTCCTCCTCCTCTTAGGGAGCTACGGAGGAATGCAAGGAGGCTGTGAGTGCTATTCTAACAGTGCCTCTGAGAGTTAACATTCCCCTGTGGGCACCAGGGGACAGAGTGACACTGTCCCCCAACAGGAGATGAGAACTCAAGGAACATGCTGGAATGACTTGATTCTAGAGGGAGCCCACCTCTAGTGTACTATTAAGAGATGCCTCTTTAAGCTGTAAAAGAGGATCTACAGTGAGGACAATTGGAAAACCATCTCTTTGATATTAAGAGAGCTACAAGTAGATGCAGAAAGATAGAACTGGCTTCATCCAGGAAGACTGGGAAGAGCAGTGTGGAAAGTGTCAAGCAGCAGTCAGTGTATTTCAAGATGACAAGACTTAGTGCCTCCCACTCCTCATCCTACCTCTTTAGGTGGGATTATAATCTCTACAGGCCTTTAAAAAACATTTCCAGGGCATTTCTACTATCTCAGTGGCATGGTTAGAAAAGCCTAGCTTTTCTTAAATATATATTGAGGTTGGTCCCAAGTTATATATTTCTGACTAAAGCAAGGATAGGTCTTGGCTGGAGACTTCTGACTCATGAAGGTGAGAGTAATTAAGGTTTGTCTGAAGGGCAGATGCTCTCACAGACCCAGAATTCATTAACTTCACCTGTCTCCCTGCAGGAGCATCCTCAAGTGGAATCTAGGGGAATATGCTAGAAAACAAGATATTGGGCCCCAAAAGGATGGCTAAATTCTATATGTGGCAGAGAAAGAACGTGACCAATTTATGAAACAGGTCCCCGTTCATAAAACTCAGCAAGGCCTGCTTGAAAGGAATGAAGAAAAACAAAGGAACAAAGAGAAACGGAACCCAGCAGGGCAAGCAATGGCTGGGAAAGCATTTCTGCTGCCATCGAAGGAACAGAGGACACTCAAAGTGTGGACGATTCAAAAGCCAAAGAAAGACAAAGTTCAGAGGAGCCAGGGGCAGGGGGCCTCCCTGGATGCTGAGGTCATATGTTTTATTGTCACCAGCAGCCATGTGAGTCCGGGATCTGCTAAGTGTGCTCTTTAGCTGAGACAAATGTAGGGCGAGATAGGCCCTACCTAGGGAAATTAAAGCCTTTTAGAGAGAGAAGCAGTGGCCACAACCACGGTGGCTTTTACAAGTGGGCTTTTTTCAAGGCAGCCTCTCCTCCCACGGACTGAGACTGGTCTCTGTGAGATGATCATAGGGGGCTCTTCTCCCACCATGTTTTTTTTTTAACTTCCTGAGCCATCACCACCCACAGACTCGCCTATTATATCAACTAGCGGTAGCTTCACAAATATTTACTTACTGGGCACCTGCTGTGTGCTAAGCCCTACGTAAGTGCTTTCATGTGCTCAAATCTGCTCTGTCCTGGTCATAACTCCATGACATAAGTGTCTTGCAAAGAAGGCAACTGAGACCCTGGGAGGATAAGAGGTGCATTTGGGGTCACACTGGGGCGAGCGGCAAGCCAGGGCCTTGCACCCTGGTTTCTTGGCTTCGAATCCAGCACTTTTTTTCTTCGTTAGCACTTTGTTCTGTTCCCGCACTCTTCAAGCTGTAATCCCAAGTGTCCTTACCACACCCCACCCCAATTTTAATTCAGAAACACAGCGTGAAACTAGAATTCTCTGCATAGTACATTAGTTTGCTAGGGCTGCCATTAACAAAGTACGGCAGGCTGGGTGGCTTTAACAACAGAAATGTATTTTCTTACAGTTCTGGCGCTGGAAGTCTGAGATCAAGGTGCCAGCAGGGTTGGCTTCTCCTGAAGCCTCTCTCCTTGGCCTGAAAGTGGACATCTTCTCCTGTATTTCCACGTGGTCATACCTCTGAGCGTGCCTGTGTCCTAATCTCTTCTTACAAGAACACCGGTCATGTTGGATTAGATCACACCCTAATAATCTCGTTTGACCTCAATCACCTATTTAAAGAGCCTGTCTCCTAATATGGTCACATTTTGAGGCACTGGGAATTAGGGCTTTAACATATGGAATTTGGGGGAATTCAACTTAGACCATAACACTTAGGTCAAATATGATTGCACAGTATTATGGTGTTTTCAGCTTGCAAAGCACTTTGAAACTTGTTACTCCATGTGATCCTTCAAAACATCCCCATTTGATGGGGGGGGGGGGGAACCAAGGACCAGAGAGAATGTTAGTTGTGTGCTATCACAAAGGTGGCAAGCAGACACCGTAGAATTCTTGTACAGGTTTGTTTTCTTGCTTTTTATCCCGGTCTGATGGGCACCCCATAGCTCCAGACTGTCTCCATGGAAGTATGGCTATAAATTGGAACTTGACTAGGATAACAGGTAATGCCACACACAATGCAGATATTCAGAGCCAATCTCAGATGAGTTTATGGAGAAGGAAGAGAATGCTCATGTGGGTGTTATTTATGTAACAGATGACAAAGTCTGCCCACAGCTCCCAGGAGTGCTGCAAGGACCATGTTGAAGGACAGAGCCTGGAATTAGTAGGCCATTTGGTGGCTGATTGGTGGCAGAGCCTGTGGCAGGCCCTATGGGTGTCTGTCCAAACCCATTCCCTGTCCCCTCTTCCTTCTAATGGAGCCATGATTTGTTCAAATGGCTGGAAAGATCCACTGAACTTCAGGAGGGTGAGCCCTGCTCTATCCACAGTGGCAGATGACTCATGATTACTCAAGCCAGGTGTGGATTTCTCATTCCCCTTGATTAGTGACTAGGTTGGGGTGGCCATGTGACAAATTCTAGCCAGTGGGACATATCCATAAGTTCAATGGATAGGTCTTCTGGAAAGGCTTTGCCTTTCTGCTAAAGGGGGGCAGATTTGTCTGATATGGTCAGTTTGCTTATTTTCCCTTCCCTCTTCTTCCTGCTTGGAATGTAGACATGACACAAGGTGCAGTGGCCAGTTTATGATCATGGGGCAGCACAAAGGAGGAGAAAAGCCACCAGTCTCAGGGTGGCAGAGGACAATGCAGAAGGAGCCTGCATCTTTGAGACCTCACTGGACAGTGTCCCAGTCCTGGACGACTCCCCTTTGGACTTTGTGCTATGTGAGGAAAATGAATGTGTCTAGGCCTCTGTGATGTGGGTTTTTTGTTTTATTCTGTTTTGGATTTTGCTGCCATGTAAAAGTAGGGCCCAATCCTGACTGGCGATTCTGAGCACCCACGTGACCACGTACAAAACCAGGGCTGGTTTGAGAGAGCCGGCAGCTCTGGGTTCCTACCACTCTGTCTCTTTAAGAGGGCGTGTTCTGTGTTTTCTGACACAGCAAAGGTGAGACTCTACCTTCCCCCTCAACACCTCTGCTGGTAGGAAGAGGAAGCAGCACCTCCCAGGTGACTCACCTAGGCTGGCTCAGCCCTCCCTGTGCTGGGACAACCAGTTAACCAGGAGTAGAGCACAGGCCTGATGGCAACATCTCAGCAGAGGCATGACAAAGGGCAGGAGATAACAATGACCAAACACCTCCTACAAGCTACTGAGTGCCAAGCATGGCTGTAGCCAAAGGGGTTGCAGGCAACACATAAAACCAACAAAAATCATTATCCTTGTGGAGCTGACATGCTAGTCAGGGACGGTAAAGAATTAACAATCAAATCAGTTATATATTCATATACATATATGCACATATATCCCCCCACACACACACGTCTATTAGATATATAACACTTACAGGGTGAGAATACCGTGGTGAAAATGCCATAAGGAAGGGAGATAAGAAGTGTTGGGTGACACTTTCCATGCTGTGTGGCCTCTCTGGCCTCGTCCCCCTACCCCCATCTGTAAAAATGAAGGGCCTGCACCGGGCTCCTTTCATCACTGGCATCTTTGAGACTCTGACACACTCCCTCTGCTTAGGAACTGGCTCACCTTTCAGTGCTTTCTAAAGCACTTGAATGAACTCCTGTGAATGAAATGCATTCCTGCCAGCCTGTAATTCAAACTCACTCTGTGGGTCACTTCTCCCCTTTACGGCTCCTGTTGGCACCATTTTCTTCTTAATGGAACTAGTTACAGTTGCAGTTTTATATCTGTGCAATTATTTAATTATTTTCTATTAACTAATTAAAATCTTCCACCTTCACTGAATGCCTATTTTTGCCCACCATTATACCCCAATGGTTAACACAGTACCTGGTGCCTACTTGTGCTCAATAAAATTATGGTTGAATGAATGAATACATGCTATCTCATCTTCATTTCTTCAATTTTAATGACATTTGATGTCTGTCTCTTCTTCAGCATTCCTTCTTTGAGCTTTTTGTTGATATTTTCCAAAGAGCTCTTTTCAAAATTTTATGCTTTCAAACCCAGAGGACCTTAGGTACATATTTCATTCATTTTCTAGACAGAATAAATTTTGTTTATAAATTATGCAATGTGTGAGCTTAGGTGTATGTAATGAACTTGTATACAGTGATCTCTGAAGATGCTTCATTACCAGGAATAAAATGTCCTATGAGTGTGCACACACACAAATGTATATGGGAAAGCATACACAGATCCAAACTTCCTTTATAATTTATAAAGGGGGAGGGTGTGTGTAGACGCCTGACTTATGTCCTGCCCCAGGCACTGGGCTGTCTTTCTGCAGTCAGCCTCTGGGCATCTCGTTTTTGGGCTCCTTCTCAAGAGTGTATAATCATAAGGGACTATTCTGACATGCAGATACCCTGAGCTTTTGTGGATACAATGTTGCCTATGAGAACGATCAGAGGTGTTAAATGGCAAGGGGATTGTTGGGCAGCATGGAGTCATTACATCTGGGGATGAATGACAAGAGACTGGTCCTTTGGCATGTAATGTCACAAAGACATCCGGTCAAAATCCTGGTGGCCTATTCACATTAGGTACTATATGACCTACTGAGATGCACTCATTTCCAGCTTCTCTATTGTGACAATTTGAGAGAGACAGTGATTGTAATAAAATTGATATTATTGAATTCTTTTACCCAGCAACCCAAGATGACACTTCAGTCTCCATACTTAGAGCCAGTTCCTGGTGGCCTATTCAGTTTTATATTTATTATTTATACATCTTTCTTGAAGGCCTTTATAAGCCATGTAATTATATATGTGCCAAAATGGTACATTGTTCCACAATATGGGTTCGGCCATTTTTAAGCAATGCTGCCGTCATCTTCGGAATACTAAAGAGCCACTATGGTATTGTCCATTGAGGTATCTGGATTTGGTAGCCTCTCTCTGTTCCAGTCAATTTCTGGTAGCCTTAGAGGGCAATACCATTGCCCTCTTATGATGCTTTTCTTCTGACAGATGGGTTGCAATACACAAGCAACTAGCACAACATCTGGTAGAAAGCAGAAAACTCAGACCCTCGTGATTTTCTGACAACAAAGGCAAAAAAAAAAATCAAACAAAAATCATCAAACACCAAAACTGTCAGTACTACCATTCCCTGCTAACAAGAAAAATAGGGTGACAGGAAGGACAAACCTTTTCCTAGCAGCAGCTTTTAAGAGGCAATCATTACAGAGATCTTTATGTAAGGGATATGGAACAATGGAAGAGATACTCTCTTCGGTAGCATTTTTATAGAAGATACAGAAACATGCTTTATTCGGTCATTTCTTATATGGCCCCTTAATAAAAGAAAAGGACAATCCCTTAAATAGCCACTCTCTGGTGGCAGTTTTACAGGTGTGAGAGTAATGGTGTTGAGACCTAAAGCTGTTGGTGATCTGACTTGATAGAGGATGTGTCACTGTCACTGAAGTAGGAGGGACGAGGCCACAGTGCTGTCTCAGATATCGCTCACTCTGCAGCCAGGGCACAGGAGTTGGTTCGTGACTATTCCATCCAGGGGGCTCAGGAGGACTGGACTACAGGGAGTGAGCCCTCTCTCTCAGGCAGTCTCCACTGCACCGGCTTTTTTCCCCTCTCTTTCCCTCTCTTAACCTTTAAATGCTCCAGCATGTTCTTTTAACTTTCTCCTTTGTTTAGGCACAGCATCGTGCCTGAAGTCATCTCCAGTAAAAGAAGTCTCTTCCACGTGTGCTGGAATCTTGCTCCGAAGCCCAGCATCTTCCAAGGCCTGAACTGGCTCCATGTATGGAGCCTGGAGTGTTAACTTGGGTTACTGAAGAATTCAAGTGTATCAAGTTCGTTACAATCACTGTCTCTCGCAAACTGTCACAGTAGAGAAGCTGAAAATGAGTGAGTCTCAGTAGCTCAGACAGTATCTAAAGGGAAGAACTGTGTCCCCTACAAAGATATGTTGAGGCTCTAACTCTTCATACCTGGGGAGGTGACCTTATTTGGAAATATAACCAAGTTAAGATGTAGCTGAGTCAGGATCCATCCATACTGGATTTAGATGGACTCAGTGAAGATGTCTTACAAGAGGAGGGAAATTTGGACAGAGAGAGACACACAGGGAAGATGCCATGTGAAGATGGAGGCAAAGACTGCAGTGATGCCACCACAAGGCAAAAAGCGTCAAGGATGGCTGGTGACCACAGAAGCTGAAGGATCCTTCCCTCAAGCCCTCGGAGGGAGGATGGCTCTGCAGACTTACTCCAAAATTCTGGCTCCTGCACCAGAATTCCAGTTGCGTTAAGCCACCAAGCTTGTGGTGTTTTGTCACAGCAATGCTGACAAGCTAACACAGTCCCTAATAGCGCTTTAAGTATGAGAGATGTGTACACAGAAAAGCCAGAAGTGTCTGAGCTTGGGCAGGATTTACTTTTCATAAGCCTATGACTGTTTGGAGATGGGCATGATCTTGTAAATATAATACGATTAATAATAGTAATGATGGGTAAATTCATAACTAATGGGTGCAGAGTGCACTACCTGGGGGATGGGCATGCTTGTAGCTCTGGCTTGGGCGATGCAAAGGCAATATATGTAACCAAAATGTGTGAACCCCCATAATATTCTGAAATTTAAGGAAAAAAAAAGAAAAGAAAAAGAAGTAAATAAATAAATAATAGTAATGATACGACCCCACCAGAATGCACAAGGCACCCGTTCCTTGCCATTGGAAGAGCTATATTGTTCTAAGTTCTGCCCCCCTTCTCAGATTTGCCTCGGAAGAGGTGGCCTCCCCACACTTCAGTGCACCAGGAAGGAACCAGGGTAGCATTACTTACCACTTACCTTGCAAGGGCATTCTGAAGACCTGCATCTCTATAATATTTGCCCAAAGAATTGGAGCTTCTTGGAGAGCTGTCACTACCTAAATGTAAAGTATGTTATTATCTCCCCAAACGTTGGCGATTCTTTGTCACTTTCACTTTGAAAAGAAAATTATACTTACCCAAAGCATTTCATTACCACCTGAGCCGTCTGTTCAATATAAATTTAGAAACCTGAACTTATATAACCCCACGGCCTAATGCGTTAGAGTTAGGAGCCCAGGGCACCTGGAATATTGCTATTACAGAAAATAAATGTTGGCATGTGGCCCTGCATGACTGTTCAGTCTAAGCTCTGAATCATCTCTGTTTAGAGAGGCTCTTGCAAACTATTTTATGGGATGTTTTGCCTACATTGCCCATGATAGTTTTGCCAGGTAGATCTAATAGACTTACTGAGAATTTTTACCACCATCTATTCGAATGTTTGGGATTCTTTCTTTGATGTACATATAAAAAGTAAAGTCCCATTTAGGGAGGCATAGTTTCCAGGGTTAGTCCTCCTCAATTGGCTGAGGATATCCCTGGATACATGCTGTACAGCAGCAAAGCCCTTTGGATATATTGTAAGTCCCCCTTTAGTAGCACTTTCGAAGGGTGACTAGAATCATGTCAGTAAGGTTGCGTCTCTTTCTTTTAAGCTACCATGTCATTTTCTCCCAATCCTCAGTCTCTTTGGAGAGGAGTGTAGCTCTGGATGACAATATCAACCCTATGCTTGGCATGCACATTGTTGGCTCAATTTCCTCACACATAAAATAGGGAAGTAATACCTAGTAAATATAATTGCTATGCAAATTGAATGAGCTAATTCTGTTCAAGAAGTTAACATGGTTCCTGATACGTAGTATGTGTTTGATAATTGTTAGATATTAGAAGAAAGAGGAGGTAATGGAGGAAGAAAAGAAAGAAGACAGAAAAGAAGGAAGAGGAGGAATTGTTATCACTAGTGGCGGTAGTAGTGCTATTCTCTAGGTCACCTCAGAACCCCAGTGACATGTGGCTAACAGCAAAGAAGGCAGCAGAGGTAACAAATTGGACTAAGGATTAAAGATTTTCTGTTGAATTTTCATGATTTATCAAAAATGTCAGCCAACTGAAAACAAGCTGACCAATCACTCTCCCAGCTGTGTGAGTTGTCCCAAGTAAAGGATGAATGGTAGCAGGGGCAGAGGTCCGGCTGCAGCTGCCAGAGCCATCACCCACTGTGGTGGGCAGAATAATGACCGCCCAAAAATGTTGGCATCATAATTCTGGGAACCTGTGAATATGCCGTTATATGGCAAAGAGGAATTATGGAAGCAGATGGAATTAAGGTTGATGATCTCTGACCTTAAAACAGGTAGATTAGCCTGGGTGACCCAGGTGGGCCCAGTGTGATCAAAAAGGTCCTTCAATGGGGAAGAGCAAGGCATAAGAGTCAGTGTCAGAGTAATGCAATGCAAGGAAGACCTGACTGATGATTGCATGACTGATGATTGATTTGCAGATGAAGGGAGCTATGTGCCAAAGAATGTGGGCAGCATCTAGAAGCTAGAAAGTGCAAGGAAATGGTTTAACCCCTATCACCTCCATAAAGGAACTCGGTTCTACTGACATCTTGATTTGAACCCATGGAAACTCATTTTGCACTTCTGACTTCCAGATCCATATGATTGTAAATTTGTGTTGTTGTAAGCCACTAACTACATCTGTGAACCTTGTTACAGCAATCATAGGAAACTGATATATCCATCAATAATCATACTGAACTATATCATAGCCAACCCCAATCCCAGGGCTGTGCTCCCTCGGTAAGCCCAAGGTTAGCTCATCAGAAAACTATCCTCTTAAGTAAGGAAATAACAGGTCTTCTAAGAGGACCAAAGTTTTTGACAAAGTGGACACTTTAGGGACAAAGCTTGAAGACACAAGAATTAGCATGTGACCCCTTTCTCTCCCCCTGGACTCTCTAGAGCCCTTTTCTTCTTCCCAACACCCCAAGAGCTCTTCTCTTCCCCTTCTTTGCAGGCTGCTCCAATTTTTTTGAGTGATTTTCTCAGAGGAGAGGGCCAGAAATTCTGGAAATTTGAGCAACAGGAGTGCCCCTGGGGATGAGTCTGAGCTCTGCAACTATGGACTCTCATTTCATGACAAGGTTTATAGAAAGGTCCATCACATTGATTTCAGAGGACATTTGAGGATATCCCCATTAACACCAAAACCACATTTCAGATATTAGATAGGACAATATTTTATAAATTACCATGCAAATGTAGGTATTGTTGGCATTTTTGAAGGCTTAAGTATTATTAAGTGGTATTACTATTGTAATATTAGCATAGGATGTGGGGGAATTAAGGGGATTATGTATTATATTAATTAGCAACAATTTATGCTTTCAGCAATACCCTTAATTATTAAAATCTCTGTCTTGGGGGAAAATAGCTAACACCCAGGTTATAAAATAACTACAAGATGTGGCCCCTTTTCTGTATGCAGCAGTTCTATTTTGGAGGCATGTCTATCTCATTTTATAACAGGATTCTGTATAATTAATTGTGACTTTGACTTCAAGGGAACATTTTAGAATATTAAGAGTAGGGTTAGTCTTATGGGAAATCCGGCAGAAGGTGTTTACGTAAAAACAAACTGAACACTAATTCCTTTGTAATGAACACTCTTTCAGAATCTGTCCCTTCCTTCCCAGCCCCTCTTCCTCTTTTCCCTACCCACACCTTATCCCACAGCTACGGCAAACTTTACAGTGACTACTAGAAGATGTTGGAGAGGTCAATACACAACACCATCATACTAAATACACCATTTGGATAAGTCAACAAGGATTTGCAGAGTGCTTATCTTAATATTGCCATTATCTAGACAATACTTACCAAAATATTACACGTCATGCTGAACATGAAAAATAACATTCATGTGTCCCACTAGAATGAAAGATCAAGGCAGCTCCCAGAAAAGGGGGGTCCATCTGGAAGCTACGACTGCCCCAAGCCTCACCCAGCCACCCCTGGGACTGAGGAAACTGTTATCCTGAAATACTTCTACCCAGTGACGTAGAGTGTGTCACATACCCTGGTTGGAAAGGTCTTGGATAAACAGTAAAAGGTAAGACAATGGAAAGGTAGCACAACAATGAACCACTGGGTTCAGGAGTCAAGTCCAACCTCCTCCATTTCCAGCTCTGTAGCCTCGGTCAAATTACTTAGTGGTATAAACCTCTGTTTTCTTATTAGTAAAATGTGGATGGGAGTCACAGCACCTACTTGATAGAGTTATTATGACAGTTACAGTTGCAAATGCTTAGAACAGTGCCTGGTGTACAGGGACTTCTACAGGAATATTTATAGTCACGAAGCCTGGTTTCAAGTGCCAACACATGCCATAGGACCTTGGGCAAGCTGTTTTGCCTCTCCAGGCCTCATTTCTATTATTTGTAAGTGAACACATATTTGTAAAACATTACAGCACCCCTCATCCCAGTCATATTATACACATTGTTTCAGCAGCTGGCCCCATTTGCTCTGGGAGAAAGGTTCTGAAAAGTGTCCCAGTTTGGTGATGGCTGTATTGTCATCTAAGTGTCTTTGGCAATTTTTACACCCAATAAACCTGGCAACCAGGAGGTTATGGCTGCCCCTTGTGGCAGCTGTTTTCGGGAGTGGTTGTGACAGAAGGCCAAGTGCAGACAGTCTCAGAGCAGAGGTGCAGGATCAGGACAGGGAACCTGGAGTCCAGGTCCAGACCATCTCCACGGATTTAGGTGAGGGCATAGAGGAGGAAAATGAGGCACAAACCAGACTGGAAAGTGGTTAAAGAGAAACTGGAGTTTGTGTGTGTGCTAAGGTACAGATGTGAGTGCATTCATGTGCTGGAAGCAAAGCACCGGTACAGAGCTCGGGGCTCAGGCACGGGAGAGAAAAGGGATGATTGATGGAGTGAGTTGCCAGAGGTTGTGGGAGGGAGTTGCAGGGTCTCAGATCCTCTCTCCAGGAATCGGTGAATTTTATACTGGCAACTGGATGACTTAATTGAGCTCTCTGATTTCAGTGATGCCCACAAAAGAGATAAGCACATGTTAAATTCTAGATTATCCCCAGTTGATTTCTGTGCCTGCAGTTGGTGAAGAAATAAAAGCAGGATGGTAGAGATTGATTTCATTTTTCTCAGGAGGCCTGGCTGGCACCGACAATGCAGTTGATACTATAATTACTCTGGGAGTCCTTGGGCCAGAGCTCCCCTGGAACCAACTTCTGGGCCATCTCATGGGATTGTCACTCTTTGTAGGGCTCGAGGCATCACACCAACTCCAGGAAAACCAACCTTTCTAGGCACATCTGCAGTCCCTTCAAGCACATACGTTTCTTAATGAAGCACATTTTAAAAGCATTTGATTAATAGGAGCTACTATGAATATTCATTCCAAGGTTGCTCTTCTTACTGAAAGTCCCACAATGTCCCAGTTTCTCCAAGCTCTCTCCAAATCACTCACTGTCACCAGGTAGGACCACTCTGGTCTCACTACCTTAAAATTAGCAACCGATTGCTCCAATGTCTACTCACTATTATCTCTTCTCAAACCTTCTCCTACCTGCCGATCTGATCTACATGGCCTGGCGCAACAAAAAATACATTCAGTCATTGATTGATTTATTCCTTGATTTACTTATTCACACAGTGTGTGTCAGGCACCGTGCTATACTCTAGGGGCTCAGAGATGAAGAAGACACAGTCTTCAGTCTTGCAGTGTTCAGTGCACAAATCCCTCCTCTGGAAGAACTGGACTGGCCTATAGAACCACTGACAATTTCCCAAACACACTATGCCTGTTACCTGTCCTTCTTTGACTTTATGCCTCACTTTCCCCACCAAGTTTATAATCCCCCCATACCAATTAGTTTGTTTTATGCTATGAGTAATAGAAAAACAATAAATCTAATTTAAATAATGGTGATTTGGTTCAAATAAAGGGAAGCCCAGAGGTAGAGCAGTCTTCATGGTGGTTTCTGGAGTCTAGTGTCATAGGCTCTTCCTCTGTTAGTTACTCAGCACTGTCCTTTTCTATGTAGTGAATTCATTTTCAGGCTCACAGAGGCAAAATGACTGTGATATTTTCCAGAGGACAAGAGAGAGTGGGAAGCAACACCCCAAATTTTCCAACACATTTATCCTTCACTTTTCAGTGATCTGAAATGGACCATGAGGTGATTGCAAAACCAATCCCATGACTAGAAGACAGCCATGTATTGATTGATTGATGTAGGCCTGCGTAACCCATATCAGTTACTGTGCTAAGGCAATAGATGACCCCGACTGGGATTAGGCAAATGAGAGCACATGGTCGGAGTTGATGAGGGCAGCTTTCCTTAAGACCTCATGGGTGTCCTATAAAGGGACAGACACAGAATGGATGTCAGCTGATCATTGGTTGATGGCCACAGCACCATGTGGGAACAGGAATACCCACTGTCGCTCTACACCAGACATGAGTGGGAATGCCCATCACTTCTGGAAGCAAAATCGCCACGGGATCTAGGCTCTTGCCACCGGACAGAGGGCCTCAAATGCTAGAGCTCACCTGAGAATAGTCAGATAGTCACTCCCATTGCACTCTCCCATTCTCAAAGATATCTGGATTTTGCTCCAATAAATGCTAACAGGAAGACCCAGAGCATAATTGAATTATTCCTAAACTGCTCTGTTTTTCTGCCAGTGGATTGGCCTTTGGAGATAGAATGAAATACTTTCCACACTGCCTCAGTTGGAGAGCTTGTTTTTATTCTATGTCACATACTATATTTCACAGGGCCAGGAGACAATTTCAGTGTCATTCAGCATCTATTGGCTTATTTTCACATAAAGGTTAAAACAAAGACTCCTTCTTGGAGAGCAACACTTTCTCGTTGTGAGTGCAAAATCTAGGATTATGGGATTTTCTGATGAGAACTTGTGAACAATTCGGTGGACAGCAAGCCTGCGGTGTGCACCCCAGCCTGGCCGGTGCACTGGGAGAGGAAGGAACTCTGCAGCATGAAGCAGAGAGGCTTCCCAGGGGGTGACGTGTGTCCTGGGTCATCCTTCAGAGGGATATCATCTGCTCTGCTCCAAGTGGGAGCTGTCTGTCCAGAAAAGTCTTCCAGTGGTGGAGATTATACCATAGCCACAGATTATCAGATCAGCAGGAGCCTTTGGAAGTCGTTTCACCATCTTTCAAGTCAAGAGAAGTTAGGCAGCTTCTCCAAGAACACTTCCTAAGGGAGTAAGATATTGGAGGAATCAAAGATGAAAATAGGAAGTGTCACACAATGTGACTCGGCAGAACCAGAACGTAGCCGTGGGCCAGGCCCATGTCCGACCTCTGAAACTTGGGGTTGGCACTAAGAGCAGACAACAGGTCACTGAAGGCCATTCCTACAGGAGTCAGAGATCTTAGGTTCAGACATGAGGTTGATTCTGAGATCAATGTGGGTAGCAGGAATCTGAGGACTTCTGCCAAGTGGCTTCTCTGCTGCCTCTGCCAGGTTTTATTGGCTGAAATTCTCCTGGATCAGCAGCTTCTGCACTGAGGTATTTTCAGGGCATTTTGTATTTGCAGTCCTAAAAGATTCCACCCAGAAAAGGGAGGAAGGAGATTGCCCAAAGTATTTTTGGGGTCATTTGTGCCCAGCCCTATGCTGCTTAATGTGTGTTGCCTGTGTTGCCCTCCATTCCCCCCTCCTACACATACTCCCACATACTCACATGCTCTAACACACGTATGTGCACTCACAGATACTCATACATTCACACATATACACTCACACTTTCTCACATGCACCCACACACGTGCTCTCACACACGCATGGGCACTAACATACTCATACACTCACACATATACACTCACACTCTCTCACATGCACTCACTCACACATATTCATACATTCACATGTATGCACTCACTCTCACATGCACCCACACACTCACATGCTCTAACCCACATGCACTCACTCCTACATGCTTGCACACCCACTCACACATGTGCACACACTCACTTATAGACTCACATACATACGCTCACACTCCCTCACATGCACCCACACACTAACATACTCTCACACACTTGCACCCACTCACATACTCTCATGTGCTTGCACACCCACTCACACATATGCACACCCTCACGTATATACACTCACACTCTCTCACATGTACCCACACACTCACATACTCTCATACACTTGTACATTCACCCACATGTATGCACTCACATATACTCATACATTCACACATATACATTCGCATTCTCTCACATGCACCCACTCACACTCTGACACACTTGCACACTCACATTCTCATACATGCATGTGCACACAGATATACTCACACACATACGCTCACACACAGACTCATAAACACTCATATTCACTCACACACTAGTTTGTTAGGTTAGTTCTCTTACCCCTGAGTCTGTCTGGGTTTACATGTCACATTCCAAAATTCTCCTAGCTCTTCTTTGCAAAAAGGAGTTAAGAGAGTTATCTTCCCTGATTGCTACATTGAGCATCCAGAGAGTCTGGGATTGGTGTTTTTATCTCATTTCAAGAATAATTCTGATTGTCTACTAGGAATAAAGTATTCTCTCAGATAGGGGATATAGAGGGTGAGGTACAAAAATAAGTATCAAGCAGCAAGGAATAGCTAAACTGCATGCCTATACTACTCAAGTACATGAAAGAACATGATTCCTGCCTTAAAATCAGCATTGGGATAGCAAAGAAAGAGAGAGAGCACTTCTCTTTTGTAGCTATCCAATGGTCCACAATTTCCCATTTCATCCATATGCTTAACCCATGAAGTAGCTGTTCTTGATTATATTTCACAAATGAAGAAACTGAGGCTGAAGGAACATGCTGAAATCACAGGGAAGGTGCAAAATGTCAATCTTCTTCTATAAATGCAAATTTCACCATGAGAGACAGTGCTTCTGACCTTCCAGAAGAGGGGACATTTGGGCTGAGCCTATAAAGAGACAGTCAAGACAGTCAAGAACCTGAATGCAGGTCCACAGAGCCCATGGGAAGCATGGGAGCCAAGGCTCCTGGGCAGAACGTGCTGCCCAACCTGCCGAGTGCAGTGTGTCTGGTTTGCACGTGCAGGAGAATGCCGGGCAGTAGAGGAGACCGGCAGGCCTCAGAGACAGGCACTCGCCATGCCAGGGCTTCACATCTGGTTCCAGAAACTACTTCGGTAAAAATCGGATCGAGTGTTTTTGCCTTGTTTCTTGAGAACTTTCACAGCTAGATCATCTGTCAGTGGAAAAACCCTGCAGGTCCCTTGCTCCCTTCCACTCTGCTCTCTGCATGGGTCACAACCGCACGCAGAAAGCACCTTGAGTCCTTCCTTCCTCCTGTACCATTCTCTGAACAAACATCACTCTTCATGCTATGTCCTCAGGGCAAACCTTCCTGCTTCTCCTTGGACCACTCCAATAGCCTCTTCCCCCAGCCCAGGGTCTTCCTACAAAAGGCACCCACTTCCTACAAAAGCCCACAGAATGAACTTTCTGAAAAAGTAACTTTGGCCACGTCATTTCCCAATGTATAGCTCTTTCAGGAATCACTGTTGGAAGCAAATAACTAAAAATTCAATGTGTTCTGATAGAAGGCGGCACAAACTCAGGCTGGAACATTTAATCAGACTGGAAATTCAAGAGAATTTTCAGCCATATTGATGTCTGATATAAATAACAAAGAATTTCTGAGGTGCTTACAGGCAAAGACCACCACACAGGGTGTTCAAAACAGGCAGCAGCAGATGGAAAGGGCTTGTGGCCTGGAGCACCCACATCCGGGGAACTCCGTGCACTTAGACACACTGGGACAGGGGCTCATGGGGGAAACAGAGAGGAATGGGATTGGCAGGGAAGCAGGGACCCCAAATGCGCTACGATCCCACGATTCCAGGATTGCAGTGGGTGCGTGTCAGGCACGAAGGGCTGTGCCTTTCACTCCTCAGGCCTCCTGCCCCCAGGTGCCTCCTGAATCTGTCATTCCTAGAATCAGATTCTTGCCCTACTTCAATTATATCAGTCCCTACAGTGTCTCTATCTCAAGTCTATGGCCTTTTCTGTATTTGATTGGAAATGCCTCTGAGGCGGAGGCAGGGGGAAGGCTTTGAAGCAAGCTCCTTTTTTGAAGATGAGGGCATTCAGAGTGCAGAAAGGGGAATAAAGTTCTATTTCTTGGTAGACCCAGGCAGGTGAAAAACATTTCTAAGAGCCTGAAGCAGCGCTGTCTATGATTCATGGAGTCATGTCAGCGCCCGTCATATGAGCCTCCCATGAAAAGAATTGTAAGGGAACTTGAGCTCCAAGGACAATTGCTCTGTAATGGGTTTCGGCACTCAACTCCATGGGCTTGTGAGATTCAAAAGAAAAGATTAAACCCCAAGGGTACAGGAAAACAGTCTCTGTCTATTTGTCAGAGAGAATAAGCCTCCCTCCACTTTCCAGCCCCCACACGCACGGGCTTTCAAGAATGACCTCCACCCAGGCTTGGCTGGGCTTTCCTGACTGCCCAGTCTAGCAGCGGTCTTGGCATTTTAGAGCCTGTATACAACTTAATTCTATTCGGTGGGTTTTCACAAAGCCCCTACTCTGTGCACAGTTCTATGCCAGTGCTGAGAATACAGGAATGAGTAAGGCACCATCTCTGGCCACTAGGAGTTCAAATCCTGGTTACAAGAAATAGACACATTGCCGGGTCACGGATGGATGGCTTATGGAGAATATTCCACCTCCGTGTGTGGGAAACAGCTTCCTCCTCTGTTCTAGGCCACCACCAGCTCTGAATCCCAGTTCAAGGATAACCTCCTCCAGGGATCCTGCCTCCCACTTCCAGTAGGGAAGGAAGAAAAGGCTGAGGGGCTCTGGGAGAGAGACTTCAGACCACGAGGAGCTAGGAGATGTGTTTTAGGGCAGGAGGGCCCTTTCTCTAGGCCACTAAAGTCTCCCCAAATCATAATTTAAAACCCCAAGATCTTTCAACAACACTGTCTCAGTTTTGCTAACCCGGAAGTCCTAAAAACTAAGCAAAGATCATCATCACTGCCTTACAAATGAGGAAACTGAGGCCTAGAGAGGGAGAGTGCTTTACCCAGGCTCACACAGCAAGGAGGAACAAGGAGCCAGAGGATGGCCGGAGCCTCTCCCCAGTCCCCCAGCTAATCCCTGTAGTTATCCCAAATGGCAAATTCTATCTACGTTTGTTTTTCTTCTTTTGCACAAAAAGGATGGCTTCTCATGAGAAAACAGCTGAGTATGTGAATCCGAGAGGAGGAAGCAGGTGGTTGTGTATGAAGACACCTCTAGAAGTCAGCTGGACCACCATGTCAGGGAAGGCCGCTGTGGCTGAGAGATGCCGAGGTAGGGAGGCAGGAGGCAGGTCCTATTCCAGAAGCTTCGTCCCAATCCACAGGCTTCACCTTCCACATCAGAAGCTGACAGGAAGCCCTGACTCTGTAGGGCCACTCTGAGGATTAAAGACAAGATGGGCACATTCCCAGGGACAGGCCCTGGGACACAGTAGGTGCACAGTATGTGGTAGCTGGTCATAGAACTGGAAGACCAGGATTTATGAGGTAAGACATTGAAGCTTAGCAAAGTGTGGCTGACTTAAGGTCCCTAAGCTAGGCGATGACAGATTCATGTTTTCTGAGTGCAGGTCACCTCTCTGCCCACCGTCTTTTCCAGATACCATAGGCATAGCCTTCTAGGCCGCCATGAAATCAGATGTCACCCTGGGGTTTCTCTGTTCATTAACAGCTATTCTTCCAGCCTCGGAAGGAAACTCCTTCTCCACTGTTCATGAAGCATCAACTAAAGAAAATTGCCAACACTTCTCAGCTCAGTGAGCAGCATCTCAGAGCATCTGGCAAGGACAGAAGAGGCCTGTTTGATTTCCATAGAGCCAAAAGAGGTCCTAGAGCCCCAAATCCCAACCATTTAGTTGTCTAGCCCACCTTGCATTTCCACTTTGCAGCTCTTTTGAGCACTTGACAGCCCTCCCTTGAAGTAACCACATCTTCACCTGGTCAGCACTTATGAAATGTTGACTATGTATTGAGCACTGGACCAGGTGTAGGACACAGAAGTATGAACAACTACAGGTCCCACCTTAGCATCCTAAAATGTAGTCTCGCCACCCACAGAGGGCTGATAAGTTCTTTTAGAACAGGGATCATGTCTCCTCCTTTCCTGGCATGTCCTTGGGGCCAGGTACGTTGCTGGGCACAGGGAGGTGTACTCAGGGCCTTGGTGGCCAAGTGCCAGGCCAGTCTGGTTGCAAGCCCAGGGTTCTCACTTTAGAAGTGAGTGATATTCTCCTCCCTTACTCTGCAGGACAGAATGTAGGAGAGAGGTGAGGGATTGGCTGTGAACCATCAGCACTGAAACAGAAACTGCAAGCCCAAGCAAAAAATCTCATCTCCTTTTGCTCTGCTAGGATGCAAGCTTCTCTTGACAGTTTCTTCATGTTTCAATTAAAACAAATTATCAATCTCCTATATATTTTGGACAATCTTAGGTACATTTACACCTATTGTTTTATTTAACCCTGGCAGCCCTCTGGTGAGGTAAACAGAAATATTCCTGTTTTGTAGACATGAAATGAAGGCTCAAAGAGATCAAGTGCCTTGCCCAATGTCACACCTTGGAAAGGACAGATGGGGATTCTAATTTGGGTTTCCATGCCTTGCTGTGACATTCATTGCATTTCATTTGTGCAGCCCTCCTCTGCCAAATACTTATGCATATATACACACAAATTAGCATGGTGTCTAGCAATTCAGATTGAACCAATCCTACTCAAAGATAGATTATGATACTGAGCTTTCTGCACATTACCACTATTATAGCAAGCCTACTGCGTGCACTGGCAATGGAAGAGCTGAATGGTTAAGAGCATGGGATTTAGAGGATGGCTGTTTGCCATCCACCCTTGGCCAAATTGCTAACTTCCTTGTACCTCAGTTTTCTTGTTAGTATAATCAGACAACAACTATGGTAACAATTAAATTAGTAATACAGATAAATCACAAGAAACAGTGCCTGGGACATGATTTAACCCATTAAATATAAAACGTTGTTACCATCCATCAGCACCAGGCACTTTACGTACGTCATTAGTTCTACTTCCTCCAGTAACCCTGAAGAGTACGTAACATCATCCTCATTTCTGAGATGAGGAAGCTAACGTTCCAAAAGTTTAAATCATGTGTCCAAGTTTACACAGCTGGAAAACGAGATGAGGACCATTTTGTCCTGTTCTGTGTTAAAGAACCGTGATTCAAAAGAACCAAGCCAAAGCGCAACTCGAGTTCTGTTCCCCAGCAAAACAGGACGCTACGTTTGGGTCGAAACACTTGAGCAAGAGCCCTGAGCCATCTCAGTGTGAAACCTCCACCAGAGAGAGGTCTTTGCTGATCCGCCACCCTACATTTCTGCTCTTCAGACAGTTCACACTCTCAAGGCATCTTTTGTAAATCTCACTAAAAGAAAGCACTGTTCTCCCAGCCCGAACAGAAAAGGGACTTGGGAAGATTCTCTGCCTGTCTGTGATTATTTGTAAGCCTCAGAGAGTTTGGATAACTCTGCTCAAGTACATTCCCTGTGTCAACACTCTTTCCAATCATCTGATATTTATTCTTCATTAGCAATGAAAGAGTTAGCGAGCCCTGTTCAACATGCTTACCTGAACATCTGGAACTAAAAGCATGTCAAATAACATTCATGTTAATGTGCATATTTCAAGTTTTAGATTTATGGTGATCTATCTTGTAATGCCTCAAGGGTTTCAAGCTGGTCCTCATCAAAATTACAACTTTCGGAAATCATTTTGAAACACCTGCTACCTTCCTCCTGCATCATCATCATCATCATCAAAACAATGGCTATGAAGTACCTATCTTACTGACTCATTTTTCAGATTGAGATATAATTTACATACAACAAAATTGACTTTTTGAGGTGTACAAGTGGATGAGTATTGACAAATCAATTTATAAACATTTTCATCCCAAATGGGTATGTTTCCCCATAACCATTTGCATTAATCCCCTTCCCCAACTCCCTAGCCCTGAAAACTACTAATCAATTTCTAGAATATTCCACACATGGAATCATACTGAATGTGGTCTTTTGTGTCTGGATTCTTTTGCTCAGGATAATGCTTCTAAAATTCATCTTTGTTAGACCTAGTAGTTCTTAACCCTCACGAAATTTCAGAGTCTTGGGACCTTTAAAAATTACTCAGATGTGTAGCCTTACCTGCTCCCCACACCCAGAAAATCAAATGCCTCTTGTCTAGGGTGAAGGGCAGTTTTATTTAAAAGCTCCCCTGTTGAGACAACATAACAGAAAATCTAGGTGACCTTGGAAATGCTGATGACTTTTTAGATCCGGCACCAAAGTCCTAATCCTTGAAAGAAAGAATTGATAAGCTAGACTTAAGTAAAATTAAACATTTCTGCTGCACAAAAGACACTGTCAAGAGAATGAAAACACAAGCCACCGACTGAGAGAAGAGAAAATATTTGCAAATGACATATCTGATTAAAAAAAAAACTGTTATCCAAAAATATGAAGAGCTTTTAAAACTCAGTAATAAGAAAACAACCTAATTTAAAAATGAGCCAAATACCTTAATAGACACTTCACCAAAATAGATAGATAGCAAATATGCATATGAGATGATGTTCCACATCATGTCATCAGGGAAATGCAAATTGAAAACACAATGAGAGACAACTGCATGCCAATTTAGAATGGCCAAAATTCAGAACATTGACAACACCAGATGCTAGTGAGGATGTACAGCAACAGGAACGTCCATTCTCTGCAGGTGGGAGCGCAAATCAGTGCATCCACGGGGAAAGACAGTTTGGTTGTTTCTCACAAAATTAAACATACTCTCATCATACAATTCAGCCACCTTGCTTCTTAGCATTTACCCAAAGAAACTGAAAACTTATGTGCACACAAAAACCTGCATGTGGATATTTACTGCAACTTTATGCATAATTTCCAAAATTCTGAAGCAACCAAAACATCCTTCAGTAGGTGAATGGATAAAAAAGCTGTGGTGTGTCCAGACAATGGAATATTATTCAGCACTAAAAAGAAATCAGCTAACCAGCCATGAAAAGACACGGAAGAAATGTGAATGCATATTACCAAGGGAAAGCAGTCAATCTGAGGCTGGACACAGAGGCCCAAGCCTGTCATCCCAGCACATTAAGAAGCAGAGGCCTGTGTTTGTAGTTCTAGCTACTGGGGAGGCTGAGCCAGGAGGATCCTTTGAGCCCAGGAGTTTGAGGTTACAGTGAACTATGATCACACCACTGCTCCAGCCTGGGTGACAGAGACCTTACATCTAAAGTCAATCAATCAATTGATCAATCATCTTTTTTCAAAAGGCTACATACTGTATGAGGATTCTGACTATATGACATTCTGGAAAAGATGAAACTATGTAGAGACAGTAAAAACGGTGGTTGCCGGGATGGAGGGGAGGGACAAGTAAGTGGAGCACAAGGAATTTTTAGGGCAATGAAAAGACTCTATTATACTGTACTGGTAGATATGTGTTATTATACACCTGTCCAAACACATAGGATGTCCAACACCAAGAGTGAACCCTAATGTAAACTGTGGACTCTAAGTGATAATGACATGTCCGTGAAGGTCTTTCCATTGTAACAAAAGGCCATCTGGTGGGATTGCTGACATGGGGGGGGGGGGTGTATGTGTAGGGGCAGGAATACATTGTAAATTCATTTACCTCCTGTCTAATTTTGTGGTGAGCCTAGAACTGCTTTAAAAAATAAAGTCTATTAATAAAAAAAAAAGAAAGAAAGAAAGAACACAGCTCTCCAGGTACCCAGATTTGAGAGAACTAGCAGTCTATATCACACCCTTGGCTGTTTTATGTACATCAACTTTAATCCTCACCATAAATGGGAAAGGGGGTATTACCCCATTTTATAAATGAGTAAAACAAAGCTTGCCGAGGGTCGCACAAAGAGTGAGATTCAAACTCAAGTCTGTCTCTTTCCCCAGCCCACACTCCTTTTCCCGGGCTGCTTCTGGCAAGGGAGAGAATCTCCCACTGTGACAAAGAAGTAGTTCTCACACCCAAAAGAGGCCATGGAAAATTTTTACTTTAAAGAAACTAGCTCCTGTTAGGTGGCTGGAGGTGGGTGGAAAGCATCTAAACAATTTTCAGAATATAACTATGCTTCATGCTTCAATAGTATAAAAATGGCTGAGCAGAAATTTACCAAAAAAAAAAAAAAATCACATTTGGGCTTAGAACAAGCCTGATAAATTTCAGCCCAAAGGGTGAGTTGGAGAACGCTGAAGGTTGCTAAGACACAGACTTATAGAAAAACTCCTCAATGATAACGTTAGCAAAGCCGGTGCTGTTGGGCAAGCAGTCTGGTCTCGGAGGTCAGATTGGCCGGGAGAAAAATTAAAAGCTCCCTCCAGCCTTTCGTTTCTATATATAGACCGTTAACTGGGCTGTCTGGGAAGAAGTTCCCCTCCGTTGCTTACTGAGTTCTACAGGAAACAAAAGTGGCCCTGGTGGGACCTGTTTGGCAGACAGGATACTGAGTGCTGTCGACATTTTACAATGAAGAGCAGTTTCTTTTTAGTTAACCAGCAACCCAGAAAATCGTGGATTTCAGAGTATATTCGAATTCTCTGAAATTAGATTCACTACCGTCTTGAACAAGCTCTGGGCTTGTGTGCAGTCAGTGTAAGACAAGGGGCTGAGAATACAGTTGTATATTTGGCTTTTTGGTACATGACATTATGTAGTGTACCACCAGCATCTTTTTTTTTTTTTTTTGTAACCAGAGGAATGTCAACAAATGTCTATTTTAATAAGCAAACCACCCAATCTTGACTGAGTCATTTGGTGGTTGCAATATGTGCACACATCCCACAAGACGCCTGAAAAGACACAGAGTGCATCGGTGAGGGTGTCTGCAGCGGCCCAGGACGGCGGCCAGGGCAGAAGGAACTGTGCTTCCCAGCCCATCCATCCTCAGAAGCCACTGACGTCCAGACGCCTGCCCTCCCTTGGGGACTGTGTCCAGTGGGAGCTGGGTGGGGCTGGATGAGTTTGCTGGGCCTGCTGTAGCAAAGTGCCACGACCCAGACGGCTTAGACACAGAAATGCGTTTCCCAGTTCTGGAGGCTTCAAGCCTGCGGTCAGGGTGTCAGCACCCCGTCTCCTTCCAAGGCTGTGAGGAAGAATCTGCCCACCTTGTAGTCCAGTGTGACTTCGTCCTAACAAATTACATCTGCAAAGACCCTATTTCCAAACAAGGTCAGATCTGAGGTACTGAGGGCCAGGACTTCAACGTAAGCATTATAGGGGACACAATTCGGCGCATTACCATCTGGGACTGTCCTTTCAACCTGCTGCCCAGGGGAGCTTACATGCCTGGTTAGATAAACACTCATTTATAGTGGAGGCATCAGCCCGCGATAAGCCCAACCCCTAACACAGGAGGAAATGAAAACACACACACACACACAACATATGCCTATTTTTCCCCTCACATCTATCTTATTCCAAAATACCTCATCTTTGTTTTGCTAAACCCTCCTTCTCAGACCAAAGGAGACAGAAGAGAAGATTGTGTGTGAGTATGTTGGGGGCTGGGCAGTGTGGTGTCTACAGAAGATTATTACAAAAAAAAGAACATTTTTTCCTGGGCATCAGGGACCATCTTTACTGACTCCCCATTGGTGACCGTAGTAAGAGCCAGAGATTATATTTACCAAGAGAGTGTTTTATATGAGACAATGTTCAAGGTCTGTGAAAGTCCCTTCATGTTCCCAAAGATGTTTGCTATTCCAAACACCAAATAAAATCGAACATCAGTATATAACATGTTCTTCCTTGTGACAAATCCAAAGAAATGATAACTGCTCCTACAGACACTTGACTTACATTCAATTTTCTTGGAAAAGGGCACAGCCAAAAGCCAAACATATATCGTGTGCATGTAAAACAGGATGGAGGTGTCAGGAACTTGCTGACAAACTAGGAAGGAGGAAAAAGAAAAAAAGAACAATTTACAACTATTATTAAGAGTACTATAAATATTTGCTCCAAACAAAAAGCAGGAGCTTTTATTTCTAAGTTAAAGAAGGCAAGTTTCTAGCCAAGAAAAAAGATATGAAGAATATCTACAAATCAAGAAGTCCTGTATGCATTCTATATGTTGCAAACAGTTGTGCTTTGTCGTTCGTGTGTGTGTGTGTGTGTGTGTGTGTGTGTGTGTGTGTGTGTGTGTGTGTGTGTCTCGGGGGACGCTATGCAGAATTCTGTCATTAACAATCCAGTCCACACATAGGCCAGAGCAAGCTCTAAAAATGTAAATTGAATCATGTTGCCCTCCTGGTCATCATGTGTCATGCATTTCTATTCCACTAGGAATAGAGTCCACAGCTCTTGCTAAGCCCGGATCCTGGCTTCTTAACCACCCACCCCACCAGATTGGGATAAGAAGAGACGCTGCAGAATTACAGCCCTTAAGAGGACAATGACAAGGGGAGGGGGCCCTCTTCTGTTGATTGTAAGAATCCTGATGACAGACGACTAAACTGTCATTGCAAAAGGAATTAGCAGATGCCCCTTCAGCAAAGACCTCCATACTTTCCCCAGTTTACTCCCCAAGTCAGGACTGGGGTAGGGCAAGAGAGGTGTCTAGGATGTCAAACTTAAGCAGACACTCACTCTCAGGGGCGTGCAAGTGCCGCTTTAGGTTTTTCGTGCCGGATGCCACTCTCGTCTTGCCCCATAAAGATCCTGTAGTGACTCACACTTGATCCAGATCCACTGCCCATCCTGAACCCCGCTGGCTTCTGACGTAGCCTGGGACTGGCTTTGTACAGGGAGTGGGGATGAGTCAGGACCAGAGAGGGAACTGAAGAGCTCAAGATCTAGCATGGGATGTGATGCAATTGCTTACTACTCAGGAGACCATGACAAGTTCCCTAACAGAGCCTCCTTGGCACCCGGGATGACACATGGGGGGAGGAGCTGCCCCGGGCCTTAGCATGGCTTCCCGTGACATCACTGTTGGGAGGGACATTGAGGAATGAGTGAGATTTTGACAGGTGAAGCTGGCAGTGGAAAGATTCGCTGCAGGAAGGAGAATGTGAGAAAACATGGCAAAAACAAAAACAAAGGAGGAGGGAGGTAAAATTATTTACAAAGTGTGAAGAAAGAAGTTTAAAGGGCATTTTGTGCTTAGCCTGCAAATGTCTGGGTGTCATCAAAGGCAGCTCGCCTATTCAAGCCTGTCATATTTTTTGTGTCATTTTCTTTCTATTAATAATTAGTACAGGAGCTGAGCTCTCAAACCTTAATTTTACTCTCACGCCTGTGCTAATGACAGGATTGGCTGTTAGCTGATATAAAAGGTGATTCTGGTCCACATGGACCATTTAATCTGTGCTCAGGGTTAATTCCTTCATCATATACTAAAGAAGCGTTTCCTCATCCAGACCTAATGGGACTCTGCATGGAAAGTTAGCGGGCTTCAGCACACCACACCGGCCGGGGGATTAACGCGCTAATTAAAATGCAATGCCGCCCAAGCCGCCCGGTTTCCCAAAGATCAGCAATGCCAAGAAGTCAATGAGGCTAAAAGTTCAAATTGGAGAGTGGAGCAAAGAGCACAGTCCCAGGCGGGAGGCCCCAGCTCAGCACCAGCCAGCCGGGCAGCTCCCACTTGGAGAGACAAAACGCTTCCCGATGGCTGCATGTAACTCATAATAACATAATTTTATTCTTAGAAGCAATTTCCATTACTGGCCCTGTTTATTATCACATTATTTTCTCAATAGCAGCAATAAACACACTAAACTCTCCCTGTTTGCTCACATTTTTATTACTGTTCACAGTCGTCAGGAAAGGGTGAGCGGTGAGGAATGTGCTCATTATCCGGGATCCCCCGAGCTGCTGGCATTGCACCAGCTGGGGCCGGAGCCGGAGTGCTGGGAGCCTGAGGCTGCCCCCGGGCCCAGACAAGACCCACACGGCAGGGCTGCGGTGCCCAAGCTGGGGAGGCCCAAACTGTCACCAAGAAATTTGTTGTTTCAGTCACTCCACCTGTGGTTTTGACCCAGTCGAAGACATAGAAATAAATACTACAAGCAAATATTTGAGCCCTCAGAAGAGTGGTTTTCAAACTATAAGTCATGATGACCCTTTAGTCCTTTATAAAATAAATTTAATAGGTGATGACCAGTATTTTGCAAATGGAAGGATAAGATAGAAAATAGAGTAGATGGCAGTAGAGTACTAGTTCAAAAAGCTTTTGTTTTGGTTGGGGTGTATGTGTGTGCATGTGTCTATGTGTGTACAGGTGCCTGTACGGTTTTGAGCCATACACTGAACCATGATGATTTTTTTACCATGGGTTCCTGTCAGAAATGTTATAAAAAATACAATTTACGATTTAGTCCTTTAAGGAAAATGGTACAGTCATGAACTAAAAAAGAGCAGTTGGTCTTAGAAGTGGAGAGAACTGCATTGGAAACCTGACTGCCACTTACTGATTGTGTGACTTTGGGCTTCTTGCTTCTGACTTGGGTTCTGCTATCTGAGAGTGAGAACACAACACCCGCTTCGCCAGGGCCATTGTGAGAGTGCGGCGGGTCACCATGAGCTGCGGGAAGAGCAGGGGGCCTGAAACCAGGGCCCGTGCGTGTCTGCTCAGCCCTGTGATTCGTCACCTGTGATTGAGCAGCACATGTTCTCTCTCCTGGCGTCAATCTCATCGTCTATAACGTGTAGGTAATGACATCTCCTCACAGGTTTGTGGTGAGGATTAATGAGATAAAAAGATGTAAATGTGCTTTGTGAATGGTAAAGTGCTGTAGACTGGGGGCTGTTATGTCTGCTCTATCTAACTTTGAAGTTGTTCCTGGTGGACCCAGACACTCCTATCTCAGAAGCTACCGACTACAGCCACAGTCTGATGCAGCCTGGTGCCTCCTAAGGAGGGAATATCAGATGAGTAGCCGGACCTCGGAGAGGAAAAAGGGATTTTGATGACTTCCTGATCCTGACTGTCTCCTCTGAGGACTTCAACAAGTTTCGATGTGCTTCAGGGCAGTCCTATTGATTAAGGAATGAGGCCTTTCCACAAGGAGATGAACAGGAAGCCAGGCAGAGAGGCAGCTCTGTGACCCCATTCTAAATGTGTTATATGATCCAAATTACAAATTATTGTCTCTGGTGACTACAGCCTTCTAAAAATATTCCAGTCTGATTTCAACTGAGCCATAGCATGAAAATTCCCAAGCCTTGCTGAGTGTCAGGACCATCTAAACAACCATTTCAAAATAAAGATTTCAGGGCCACTTCAAGGAGAAACTGTGCGATTTGGCCTGGTGGCATTTAGTGATGTGATCTTTCTCAAAAGCTCTTTGGTGGCTGTGATAGCACGTCCAGTTGCAGAGCCTTTGCCCGTGGAAACAAGAAAGCGTAGCCATTCTGAGATTTAGATTTGTTCTCTATAGAGATAGAGGACATTTCCTTACAAGGTGGTTCTCCTACTTTGGTATATTTAAGCGTTTCCCCAGGGGGTTATGAAGCTTGCAGGATCCTGGGACTTCTTTCCCCCCCAACAAAAGATTCCAGCTAAGATGGGGCCAAGGGTTCTGCAGAACTGATGAGTACCCCCAAGTGCTTCTGAGGGAAGAGATGGGCCCTTTGAAGAACACTGAAAATTACTGGCCAATCACTTCATCTCTCTGACCCTGCCTCATCAAGCTCCAAATTGGGACAGTCTACTCTCTGTGTGCCTCACAGGGCTGTAGGGACAGGGGCAAATGAGAATGGTAATTTGCTAATTGCAAAGGGCTGATTTATTATGGTTAGCCAGATAACTGTGTAACTCAGAGCAGAAATAACCACAGAGCAAAAACTACATTTCCAATTGATCACAAACTGTATCCTTAAGAGAAAAAATCATGGTTCACTTGAAAATCAAACAAAATAATGGACAGACCACGCCAAGTTTATGTAGTTTCTCATTCATTCAACTTCCTGATTCTTGAATTCACCCTGATTCCTTTCAGTTTCAGACTTATAGGACACTGTTTATTGTCAAGGACAGTCTCAAATCATATATAGTGTGGGCCTCACGAAGGATTGTAAAAGTTAAAAACTCTTCACATGTGCAAACCATTCTTGTTAAAATACATAAAATACATGAGCCCTCAGGGACAATGACTTGTGTAAAACTGGGTCCCAGGAAAGCCCAAGACTCAGATTTTCACAGCTGGGAAGCACCTAAAGGCCCTTTTATAGAAAAAAAAAAAAAAAGAGATTCAGAAAGTTCCCACGATCAGTGTTACAAAAGCCACCTCATTTAACTCCCAAGTCACCAATCTTCTCACTCCAGCAAGCCCTGACAATAAACATTTATTGGATGTCCACCATAGTTTTGAGTGTGCACTTGGAATTCAAGGATGAATAAGGTATAGTCCTTGTCTTAACGTGCTTCACAGTCTCAGGAGGGAGGGCTGGGCTGGACTTTGACATGTGCAGCTGGGATGTACCAGGGAGCCGTCCCAGCCAGGTTGAAACAACCGAGGGCTGCTCAGGGGGCCATGAGACAACAGGGGTTCCCAGACTCAGGGCTGTGAAGGGAGGAAAGGCTGGAGATGGCTGGGTTAGATTATGATGTGCTTCAAACACCAGGCTGAAGAGTTTAGACTGCATGGGGAGCTACTGAAGATTTTTGAAGCAAACCCAATACTGCAGAGTCATGACATGAGAGAGCTGAGAAGAACCTCAGCAGCGCTTCTCAAACTTTACAGTGCAGAGTATCACTTGAGATTCTCGCAGACTCTCATTCTGCAGTCTGAAGGGGGCCCTGAGAGTCTACACTTCTCACGAGATCTCAGGTTTTGCAGTGCTTCTGGTCAGTGGACCACACTCTGAGTAGCAACACTAGGGTCCCTCCTAGCCCACTGGATTTGCATTCTGGTGACATATTAACATCACCTAGGGAGCTTTGCAACAACTGCCAACGCCTATGCCCTACACTGAAAACAAACAGGATCGAAACAGTTGAGGTAACATAGACATCAATCATCTCAAATATTCTTCAGTTATTCCAACGTGCAACCAGAGCTGAGATTCTAATTTCCTGCCTAACCTCTCCTCATTGTAGAAAAAGAGTCAGAATAAGAAAGTGACCTGCACAAGATCACTCTTTACAGGGAAGAGACTGAAAGGGGTCCACACCTCCTGGCCCTTACTCAAAACCTCCCCACTACACCCACAGCCTTTAGTGTAGCAATCTTAGAACATTGGGCAAAAAATAGCAGGAAACTTCAAATCTTATTTGGGGGTATTTTTCTGGCACTGGTTTTTGGTGGCGTTCTGTAAGGTTATTCTTCTGTATTAGCCTTTAATCTTTTCCATTAGCGAGTGAAGGGAAACCCTATGAGTTCTCCTTCCCCGTTCTTGCAGCCCCACAATCCTATAATAAAGTGTGTAGGAAGTTTAATAAGAAAAACTGGTAATGTGTTACAATTATGCTTGGCTGGTTAGAAATTGAACTCCACAATAGCAATGCAAATAAATTAAAATTTAAAGCAGTTGGTAACTGAGGTTTTCATTTAGGAAACATAAAAGTGAAAAATTTTTCCCTTCATTCCCCCGAAGCAGCACTGCTCTGGGGAAGAATCCTGGGCAAGATTTGTGCTCCTGGACTCTTCAACTCTCAGTGTGGCCTTGGCCAAGAAGCTGCGGTTTTGAGCCTCAGTTTTCTCATCAGCGAAATAAAGGGGTGGGATGAGATGATCCCTGTTGTTTCTATGACGAACTTCTATGATTCCAAGTAAAATATAACTCAGGGGGCAGAGTAACAACTTACATTAGAAAAATAAGCCAGCAGAGTAATGAATTTAAAAGCAAGCAAAAAAGACAATGAGAAAGTGAAACCTCAGTTCTGGCAGAGAGACACTGCTCATTGCTTTTCCAATATCCAACTGCTCCTTCTTCCTCATGATCAGAGCTCAGTTATGTTTAACAGAGTAAGTAATGGGACGAGCTAAAAACTATATTTCCCAAACTCTCTTGCAGCTGAAATTAACCATGTAATATAATTCTGGCCAATGAGACATAAGCAGAAATCTGCTGGAAATTTATGGATAAGCTCTGTTTTCCTAACGTAGATGCTATTTCTTTTCCCTTTTGTTTCTTAATTCTTTTTCCCGCATGAAACACACATACATTTCCAAATCATGGCATCTTCAAATGCTTTCAAGTAGTTGTTATCTACGAATGCATATGAACCTGGTAAATCATTACTGGCAAGACCACAGTGACACTGCTATAAAGATCATCTAGCAAAATCCCCAAGCCAACTAATCCATCAGCAATCACTAGTTCAGTGACTCATCAAATGACTGATGTGTTCAATTATTGATTTACTTTAAAAAGTTTCTATTAACTAATCATTAAAGGCATAGAATATCATGGCAAAGATTATTAAGTATAATTTGGCATTGTAATTTCTTATGTATTTTGAATTTTACCTGTCAGGCAGGTCACAAATGTTAAATATTTTATAAATGACAGGGCAGTTTTCTTTCACTGAGATTATTTTCAATCCAGGTTACTGCCATTTATTTCGACTTCATTGATTTACTGACTTGTCTTCATGATTGCAAGAAAAGGTGTGGTTTCCGAGTAGTGCAACAAGATGGGGAATATTCCACTCATTTATCTGCGAATATCACAACCCGCCAAGTCAGTACACAAACACATACTTACACAAACACATGCACACGCAAGCCAGCAGATATCTTCACAGACCTGATTTGCTTAGTGAGGCTGAAAAAATATATATTATGGTACCATAGACTGTGTATAAGAAATAGGCCATACAGAAGTAATTTAATCATTATTTTTTAGTGATTCATAAATCATACAATACCAATGGAAATAGTGATAGAGACACAACACATCAGCAAGTGGTATCCTATCTTGATTAGTGGAGGGCATTTGCAATGAGAAATACAGTGCTGCTTTACTCCATATCATGAACAATGAACAAAGACTATCCAAGAATGAAGAACAGCCTCTGTGTCTGCAAGGGCATGAGTGTGGATGTGTCTGAGTGCTGCATGCACAGTATGATGAGTGTGTGAAGTCAATTGTGCAAAGTCATGCCCAAGCACAAAATTCTGGTGTATACAACTCCGTTTTCTCCCTCACTCAAAAAAGCAAATCTGTGCCCTGAAGGAAGTAGGAAAGGCAGAAGATTGGATATAAAATGTGCTTGCAGAGAGTGTCTAACCATTCATTTATAACATACTTGAAATTTATGTTATGTTTTAAAATGAAATTCAAAATTTACAAAAATATAATGTGAAAAATACACAGAACATGGGGCCAGCCTTGGTAAAACATGAATAATTGCTATAGATTTTCTAAGTAGTTAATAAAAATGAATTTTTGGTGGACTAAGTATGAGGTGAATAAGTCCTTCAGAAAACTGCTGTAATGGCCATTTGATCTCATAGAATTGGTCATTCCAAGGTATGCAAATTAACTATTCACTAAGCTGGTCTAGGATTGACTGTCAGTGAACTCTCCCCATATCTTGAAATGAACATTATTAACAACTAATTTTTAAGCATTACAGACATTTTCAATTATTAACAATGGTATATTTTTTAAATGATTGTTCATTCATGAAAACAAACCCATTATTTGACATATCTGTTGCTTAGGCTTCCAATTAGATGAGATTATATTGTGGCCTTAATGTTAATTTAACAATACTCCTAACTTAGGTTGAAAACCCTTAACTAAAAGAGAAGTTCTTTCCTTTCATTATTTAGATCCTGCAGATGATCTTCTGTGTGATACACACCATTCTTGTCCCACATAACTTACACTGGAACTGTGATTTCACTTGAAGAGGAAGCATTTAAAAATGATACAGAGAGTTCAATTTCCAGATGTAGTTGTTTCAAGTTCACATTTAATGAAGTATTTTCATCAAATACATTTACTTAAATATGATCTTTGAAAGGTGATGCACATTTACTTATTTCAGAGGGGCTGTGGGTCTCTTTTCATGTGTACTGACACCGTGTTCTGTCTTGCTTTGTGTGTGTGTGTGTTGTACACAGCAGTGTGCCCACGTGGGAGAGTGCAGTGCTAAATCACATTCTTTCTGACAGGAAGAATAACATCATGGTTGATTCCAAACTGAAAATGAATCTCCCAATGTTCAAAAACAAAATCCATCACACTTCCTGTATTATGCTGTTAGCACCCTCCCTGTATGTAGCAGCTCAGGCGTTTCTGTTTAAACATTCGATATCCACTACCTTCTGGCTACAACATTATGTAAATGTCAAGAAAGAGGAGATTACAAATCATCAGTCATCTCTTCATTTATCCTCCAGTACTTCAACAGCCTCGTGGGTCTCCCTACTCTAAGTCTTAATCCTTTATTGTCCTCGGGGCTCATCTTTCTAAATCTAAAATTCAAATTTGTCACTGCCCTACTTAAAAACCTCCGACAAATCCCCATCTCCTGTAGGGTAGAGGGCAGACTCCTTAAAATGACAAACCGTGACCTGTCTAATTTGGCTGTCATGCCCTGGAAGCCTCACCCTTTGATGTCCTGCTGACCGTATCTTGTTCTCCACCTGCTTGCCGCTGTCTCAGTGCCTTTGCCCAGGAGGGTCCCTGTCCCTGAGATGGCCATTCCCACTCCTGCAGAATGCCTTGCCATTCTTTGATGTTTGTTTAAGAATGTGACATCCCCAACAGAACTTCCCAAAGCAGATTGGGTGCTCTCATATTGTAAGTATTTATATGGTGGTTAAGAACAATACCCGTGTTGGAATCCCAGCCACACAAACCATATGACGCTATATGTGCCCCATGTAACTTTCTCTAAGCATCTAGGTCTGGTCTTTAAAATGAGAATAATAACATTACCTCACACATAGTTTATGATAAAAATCAAATGACAATACCCACCCCCAAACACATGTTTTCCCCTGGAAATTAGACTGACTCAGTCACCATCTTAGTGATATCTCACCCAGATCCTAGCATCTGTGACTATTAGATAAATCTAGTTTCCAATGAATCTTAGATGAGGGATTATTTGTGAGAGGCTATTGTAAGCTCTGTGCTACCAGGCACAACACTGACCGCAGTCACTGTCATGGCATCTTTGCCTCTGGGCTCTGCGGGCTGCATAACTCACGACCAGCCATATGCATGCTCCCTTTAGGTCCTGCTTGCTACACTCACCATGCTATGGTTTGACTGCAATCAGGCAGAGTAGATGTAGCCACCGTGGGGCTCTGAAACGTACATGAGCAGCCAGTGGCAAGGGTTTCAGGATCCCTCCCCGCAGGCAGGTGGGATGGAATGCCACATCCTTGCTAGAGACTCCTTCTTAGGGAAAGGAGTGTGGTCCTTCCATACACTATGTCTTTGCACATTCTCTAGCTTCCACCAACGTTGGCCAGGAGCCTATTAGTCTAGATGCAAACTCAGCTTTTATAATTAACCTACCCAAAGCTTGTTGTATATGGTTATTTTTTCTTATTTATTTTTTAAACTATGCTTCACCCAGTTTCAAGCACACACTGCCCTGTCAATGCTAACCATTAAGATTATCATAGACTGTGAGTTCCTTGAAAGCAGAAACTATATCTGTTTTCATCTTTTTATTCCTATACAGTGCTTAACACACTATTTGGTACTCAGAAAGACCTTAATTAATGCTGTCTGGGTATAATGAGCAACCATATAGTAATTTATAATTCATAAAGGACTTGCATATTCATTCTTTTAATTATTTTCAAATGATACAGTGACAGAATTTGCCTTATTTTCTACTGAAGACCCTGAAACTCAAGGAAGGAAGATGGCTTGCCAAAGCTACAAAATGAATGACAGTGCCAAGTTTCTAGCCCATGTGTTGTTTTGCCTTGTGTTTTTTTTTTTTTTCTTGTTGTTGTTTTGAATTTAAACTGAATGGCCTTTTCACTACTCCATGATTTGTTTAAGGCCTCAGCTAATGTTGACATGGCAATGTTGTCCACAGGTATGGGCCACACAAAGAAAATTTTATGATTTTCCTCTCAAACAGGCCACTCAATTGGAGCTTTCTTCACCCTCAGAAAAATCCCACACAGCCATGATCCAAGGTTATAACTAATCCATAAGCTGCACTGGATAGAAAGTAAAAGGAGACACAGAAGTCATTATCTGCAAAAGGAATAGTCAGAAATCACTTCTATCGAGTGCAATGCCAGGAATCTCAGCTGAATTTCTGGAGAAACATATGTAATTGGATAGATAGTTTCCAAGAACATTCAAAGTTGTAACACTCCCAGCATTTAATATATAGGAGCATGTTATTCTTTCAGTAAATCCTGACTGTATTAAAGTTTCAGATGATGAATGGCTACAATGAAAACATCTCTGAATGCCCCTTGTCATTTTTACTACTTACCCACTCAAAGAAGTTCCAGTCAAGTTATTATTTTGCAGTTAATATATCCTCAGACACTAAAGGTTCTAAAAACCCATGCCTCATCCTCAAGAACATTCTCATAATTTAGACACAGCTCTTTATTAAATGTATAAAGGTACAAAATTTATAAAGCTCATAAAAACCCTCCCATTTCTGTTCCCTGTGTATCTGACTTGCCACAAACTCTCCGTACTGCACCTCCTCCATGCTGTCTTACATAACGGAGCCACGTAAAAGGTTGCCTAGATGACCTAAATATTTTTAAAGCCTCCTTTTAGTGTGGGAAATGCTTTCTTTTATGTATGTACCCAGTGACCGTCTAAGGAGTACAAAAAGGGCAGCTCGCTCCCTTGGCTTCCCTACAGCTCAGGGAGACCACGGCACTGAACAGCACGGAGAGATTGCTGGAGATTGTCTCTTCAGGTAATGACTTTTCTTCTCCCTATTAGCATCTTAACAGTGTATGGATTTGAGGTAATTGAGAGGCACAGCCATAAGGTCAAGTCAAAATTGCCAATAAAGGGACAGACAACTTGATGAGAAATTATGTGACTGTCCTCAGAAGTGGATGGGAAAGGCAGTTACCCTCAACTATCTGTCCCACAAGACCCACTCCAAGGGCCCTGGATGAATCTGCTTGTGCTCTGTTGGGGAGAGAGTTGCTATTGCTGTGTAAGTCCCAGATAATTAATCAAGGGAGCCAATGTATGTGAAATCACTTTGTTTTAAAAAGGTTTTATTTTTTTTCAGGTACAGAGGGTTGCAAAAGTTTTGTGTAAATGATAAGCTATTCTAGGAATTAAGAATCTTTACAATTATAATGGGAAGAGTGTTCCTGCTCCCCACTGCTCCCAGCAGATGGGGAAATGCATCTTCATACTCTTCCCTTCCCCCTCCCAGAAAACAGTGAAGAAGGAAGCCCATACTGAGAGTCTGATATGGTGTGAGAAAAGGATAAAACCATAAACTGAAAGCATGATCCTGGTCTTTGCGTAGCTAATTGAACGTGATTGGAGATAGATGAGAGCTGTCTTGATGGACACTATTATATGCTCTATGTCATATGCTTAAGTAAGTCCCTTGTCACGGTCCCAGTGCATGACAGGAAAAGGGAGAGAGAGAAAGGGAATGAAAGTGCTTCATAATGTAAATACTACTCCCCTGAGGGCAGGAACATCCTTGTTGGTCTTATCACTTTAAGAAAATTTTTCTCATATTTATTTACACTATGTTGTCTACAAGAATTATCAGCTGTCCTAGCAGTGATGTGTGCACATGTTGTGAGGAAGGCAGGTTCAATCCAAATTTATCCACATGGGATTAGAAGACCCCAAGAAGGACTAGGGTATGTGTATTTACTCCATACTGCAGACACCTACCCTGAACTCTTCTACAGAAGTTCTACATGGTATTGGTGTGGATAGAGCAACTTGAGCCTTGAGAAATGTACACTTCTGTACATTTTTGTGGCAGTGAAAAGTCTTTGGACAACACATTCGTATTAGTAGAACTATATAGGCAGTAAGGGAAAGGCGGCACTCTGCACAAAATGTCTCTAAGAGGTCAATGTGGTAGCAATATCTAACGGAAAGAAAGCAATGGGCCAGTGTTCTAGGAAATGAAGTGAACATAGGCCCCAAGTTGCATGAACAAGGGTAGATTTAAATTTCTTACAAAGAAGTAGTTACCTCATTCATGGACAACTCCTGAGCCAATATTGGGGCAAACCCCTCTTTTCACAAATATTCTGGAGGAAGTTTTTTTTTTTTCTTTTTTACATTATTATTAGTTATGATGATTCTAATTATCATTAAACTATTCCATTAATATATATGAAATTAAACAAATGGAATAATGTATTCACCCCACAAATATTTACAGAGTGCTGACTCTCAGGGTATTAGGATACTTACCCTCAAATATGTACATATATATATACTTACATCTGCACACCCATGCACACATATGCCCATACCTACCCATGTGGAAGTATGTTTGTACATGCTCACACATATACGCACATATGCACAGTCACCCAGTGTATGCACACATGTCTACACAGGAGGAAACACACACCACCACATACTTGGAAGTTCAGCCATCAGCTACAGTGCTGATGAGCTAAGGTCCCAGACGTCAGCCCAGGCAGCCCTGGCAGCAGCAGCAGCTCCTGGTTTCCTGGCTGCTGCTTCTCCCAGCTACGCGCTCTGGCTGCAGGCTCACGGGCAAAGTAACAGCCCTAATTGCTCTCCTTTACTGATAGTGCTGGGTCCTCTCAGGTGAGGTTCTCAGCCAGAACCTTTGACTCCAAAGGGACAGAAACCATTTATCAGATGCCTGGGTTTTGGGCTAAAGATTGCTAGGCCAGCTGCGTTGCCTGTGAGATCTCAGTCTTACTCTGTCACTGTGTTCCACGCTGCCAGTTCCTGGCTGGCTGCTGGAATACAGACAGGACAGGGTGCATTTCTCTGAGGGCTGTCGGCAAAAGCCAAAAAGAGATAGAGGCACATACACACTCATATGGAAGAGTGAAAGGAAGACTGAAATTGTAGATGGACAGTGAGATCAATTGTCAAGGGAATTGATGGGATGGAGACAGAGGGTTAGAATACCAAATGAGTCAAATTCAAAGATTCAAGATCTAAGTTGGTAACTGTGGAGAAGGCAGTGGGGGTGTTCCTTGCATTCACAACCTGGAGTTTCTTGCCAAGGTAGAAGCAGCTCCTTGAAAACTCCAGTGAGCAGCCCTGGCTAAATGGAGTAAAAGGTATTTTAAAATGTATGCTAAAAACATAAATTTTAAAATAAGCATTAAAAAGTTAAAATACATATGTGGTCGACAGGTTTCATGTCTTCACATGTGCATATATCAAACAGCTACCAGACCAGATTGGATATTTGGCTGAAATATTGTTTTTCTTTGGGTTTGGGGGCTGCATGGGTTCAACTGCTGTATATACGTGTGCATTGGGGAAACCTGGCAAATGGGAAAGCAGAACAATTGACTAGAAATAAGGGATTGGGTTTCGAAAACATCAAGACTTTCTCTTGTAATGTGCAAATATGAACATATTATATTTCTGTGTCTTTTTTGGTATTTGTTCTATTTAAGGGAACAGCAACATTTTATTTAAGACACTTTTATATGTGCAGGCTAATTTCTTCCAGCTCAGCTTCCCTATATTTTGGGGGATTTCACAATGACAAAATTATTCTCTACTTCTCTGACTTTTCCTTCTTTTGTTCGATAAAATATCGGTGATCTCCTGATGTTAGAAATATAATCAATGAGGTGATAAATATGATAGTAATAAAAGAAAGTGTTTTGTTACCTTTAAAATCACTTGTACTCATCATTATAAAATACTTAATTTAATATTAATAAGGAATAAATATGACCCTTTTGAAATTAGCTATCAATGTGGCTTAGCTTAATTTTTTTTTCAATTTAACTTGCTTAGAACCTTATAAAAGTTCTTACGACCTATTACCAGAGATATTAATAGTCAGGTCCTAACAATTTGACTCACTCAATACAGCTGTGTAACAACTTTACTGATTTCAGAAAATGTTGGAGAATGTGTAACAATTTATAAATATTTTTATATTAACAGGAAAACATTCCAGAATTTATTCCCTACTCTTTACTTCAAAATACGTCATAAAGTGTAGTGTCACAGAGGCCAAGGGAAAAAAATATTCTGATAACGTGTTGGTTTACAGAATCAAATACCACAGAGAATTCAAATAGGATAATTTTTGAATAACTGTCCACAATCCAGGAAACAGGAGATCTTTGGTTTCCTTTCTGTAAGACATTTCTAAAGAATGGAGACAGCAAGATCTAGATCACTGAAGGTTGAGGAAAGGGAGGTGGAGAAATAGAAGCTGAGAGCAAACAAAGACAATTTCTGGCTGTGTCAGCCAGCGAAGTCCAGGTTACACTGTGGTAACTCCCCCTAAGCATCAGGGGCTCCATGTGACACAGATTAATTCCCCACTTGTGCTGTGTGTCCCGCCTGGGTTGGCGGGAGAGTCTGCTAATGGTACACAGGCAGCCCAGCCCAGGCAGTCGCCGTCTCAACACATGCACCCACAACCTTCTAGGGACAAAGAAGATGGGGTCAAAACTGGCCATTGGAGCTTCGCTCTGGGAAGACATCACTACTCTCCCAGGGTCAAAATAAGCATATCCTTCCCTGTGCATTTTGTGCCTGCGTTGGATTCATTATCCTGCCTGGCCTTAAGTATATGTACATATATTCACATGAGTATCTGCCATTAGGTTATGCTGCCTAGAGGATAAGAAGTCTGCTAATCTTCAACTTTTTATCATTCCAGTGCCTAGCAAGATGCCCGTCCAATGGCATACATCTGGGTTTATTTCAATGCAAAGTTGCTGGGTTTCTTCTTTTTTTTTTTTTCTCTCTCTCTCTCTTTAAGTAATCTCACACAGATTAAGGGCCCAGCTACAGAGCTGACAGATGGCATTGCATATCACCAGCAGACATCACAGAATTTGGAATGTCAGAGAGAATTGTCTTCACATAATCAACGGGCTGAGGCAAGGTCTTGACGGGTAAAATCATGACAACTGCACACTCAGTGTGCTGCACTCACATCTTCAGACCCACCCTCACTCCCGGCCCTACTCCCAACTCCCAGGAGTCTTGGTTTATTTCCCTAGAGAGAACCAATCCATGAGTCAGAGAATGTCAGTTCTGGCAGAGATCTAAAGATGCACCTAATTCATTGGTTCTCAAACTATATTCCTAAGGAATTTAGAGCTAAACAGTGATGAATTTCCACTAGAATCAAATGAGATAACTTTAAGGGAGACCCTACTGCATGGCAAGCAATAAACTAGCTACTCTACATGTATTATCATACTCTATTCTGTAAACACACCCACAAGGTCTTTTCCCAGCACCCATGGGGGAGAAAACAATAAATGAATAGAATTTTCTCAATTATAACATTTCATTGCACAACTTTTCTTAAACTTTCAGCTCCTGCTCTTGCTTGTCTGCTGGCAGGCAGTAAGTTAAATAAACACTGAGTTGCTTAATATCACACCTGTCATCAATGTCTTTCCTGAGCCTGGCAGCCTCATCCTTTATATGTGGTAGGTAGACCTAGATTATTTTTATCATGCTTATGTGTGAATTCTTAAAAATATTTTATGTGACCTTCTCATTCAAGAACTAGAAAGGTGAATAAATATAGAAAGAAGTGCAGAAAACAGGAAAAAAGTCATCTAACTCATTCCCTGGAATGTAAGTTCAGTGTTCTTCACTCCTACAACGTAAAAATAGTACATTCATGGCAGGGCCTAGGACCTGGGTTCTCCTTGTTATTTTTGAGCACTAACAAGCTATCCAAATTTGAATTATGAAAAGGCCAACAGGGCAGGAAAGTGTTTAAATAGAACAATTTGTTTCAAAATACACACTTAAGTTTACAAGGAAAAATAAGTAAAAAGAAATGTCCAAGTGGGCAGGAAATGCCCATTTGTGCCTAGTAGGAATGAATGTACACAGGACAAATCCATGAATTTTGTTGCCAACATTGTTGTTACCTGTATATGTTGATCGAGATCAAGAACCACCATCACCCACTGGTATGGATAGAGCACTTACTCCAGCAAGACACCTACCACCTGTAGTAGGAACGGCAAATATAAATCATTAAGATCAGGCAGAAGGAAGGAGAATTATGGGCCACTTTGAGAAAAAAGCCAATATGTTCAAGGCTTTTCTGATTCATCCGAGTCCCTTGAATTGGTGTGCCAGGCCACTCTGCACCCATCACTGAGAGTGACTGAATGGATGAGTGAACTAAAACATCAAGAGGAACGTTGGAATTGATTTCAAACACTACTGAAATCAAATCCCAACTGCATTTTCCAGGTGTGCAACCTAGAAAAAGTTATTTGAACTCTGTTAATTTCAATTCGCTGTCTGTAATTTGGAGGTTATGAGACATAAATGATATGACACAGGTAAGGCATCAGTACATAGCAGGTGCTCAGGAGATTATGTGACAATAGAGTCCCACACCTCCACTCCAAAGTTCTCGGGTCATCCTGAGTATCTAGCCCCGTCTCTGCTCATACTCTGTTGCTTTGGGAAAGTCCCATTCTCTAAGCAATACTGTTCCTTTAATCAAAGATGCCTTCCCTAGGCCCACACAGATGCCACCCTCTGTGCCCGTTCCTTTCCTAACCGCCAGCCAAAGCTGCAATGCACACAAAAGTACAACATAAGTTGCAGGCTGACTCAGCGAATCTCAAGCCTCTCTCCTGTGTGCAAAACCTAGAGCAAAAACGTCTGTTAGAAAACCCTTTATTTTTCAAAACCCAGAAACCTCACCTTCTGAGGCCAACTGAAAAAAGGCTGATGAAAAATCAATAGCATTTGATTGTAAACCTGTCAAAATGATAGTGACGGTAGTACATTATTGGTGGCTCTCAGGTATCGATTCCTGCTCCTTCCTTTCTCCATCATCACACATCACCTTCATACTAATAACAGATTCTTCTTTCTAAATTAATCCCCAGGCCAGGGAAATCAATAGTATTTACCATGTGCAAATTTTCCTATCCTGCAGAGCCAACAGTGTTGACTGCTTCAGACTTGAAGAGAGGGACCGTGTATGGAGCATGCTCTGAGAAGGGTTTCTTGACAGCCTACACGTGTGCTAGTTCTCCTCCGAGCAAGGGAAGTACCAATGCAAGCAAACAACCAAGGGAAGAAAGAGACTCCACGACGCCCAGCTGTGTTTAAATGACGTAAATACTATTTCATGTATAAAGAAGTTTCAGAGAGACAGAAGACACCAGTCAACCAAAGTCTTATAACATTGCATGATGGAAAAAATAGACACAGGTGAACTCTTCTCCTCCTCAAAACCCACAGAATTCGGCCAGACATTAGTTTTGGAAAAGACATGAGAGAATACCTACATCTCTGATTTCCATCTTTGGGTTATGGGTTGAACATGATTACTTTGCCCAATAGTTGCATGTCTTCTTTTTTTTTTTTTTTTTTTTTTTTTTGAGACAGAGTCTCGCTTTGTTGTCCAGGCTAGAGTGAGTGCCGTGGCGTCAGCCTAGCTCACAGCAACCTCAAACTCCTGGGCTTGAGTGATCCTTCTGCCTCAGCCTCCCGAGTAGCTGGGACTACAGGCATGCGCCACCATGCCCGGCTAATTTTTTATATATATATATCAGTTGGCCAATTAATTTCTTTCTATTTATAGTAGAGACGGGGTCTCGCTCTTGCTCAGGCTGGTTTTGAACTCCTGACCTTGAGCAATCCGCCCGCCTCGGCCTCCCAAGAGCTAGGATTACAGGCGTGAGCCACAGCGCCCGGCCTGCATGTCTTCTTTAATGTAATATTTTAATTATTTTTTATTTTAAATGACATTAAAGAAAAAAAAATGTGAGCTTTTTTAAAGATGTGGAAGTGATATAGCTTTAAAGCATTCGAAAAACACTGATCTAGTTCAAGTCCCTAAATATAACAGTGGGGAAATTGAGTCCAGCAAAAAGTGAGTCCTAAAGTTCACCCTGATAGTAAATAATAATTATTTTATGATGATACCAGCACTATTTATAATAATGGCTATAATTTATTGATCATTTACTTCTAGGACCAGTCTGGTTAGGCACTTTACATGAATATTTCTAGTCCTCAGAGCGAGCCCATATGGTAGTTACTGTTAAAACCATTTTAAAGATGGAGAAACTAGGCTCTTAAGTGTTAAGTAATTTATCCAAGGTCACATGGCAAACAGTCAGAAGCTCTGGGATTCAAACCTCATCAGTTTAGCTCAGGATCTCCTTTTGTCTATCAGGGACCCTGCTGGTGTTGCAGACATTTATAGGAACCCAGATACTCATAGGGACTTACAGGATCCCAGAATCATTCACCTTATGAACAATTAGTGCACTGTGCTCAGGGCTGAGGATGGCCAAAGATGGTCTAGTTGGAAAACAAGACATGAATATACGAGGAGGAGAGTAATATCACACAGCATAAATATTTAGTTGCTCAGTGAGTGAGGACTTGTGGTAGGCAGAAGTAACAGGAAAGGTTTTAGGAAACACTAGAGAGGTTTTGATAGGAGGAAAAAGAATGGAAATTATTTCAAATAGAAGTGGTTGATCCAAGCCATAGAAATAGAAAACCATGAGACATGGTGGGAGATTGCAAGTAAATGTTGGGGCCATCAGGCTCATGAATCAGAGCCAGAAGAGGAGGAGGAGCCTGCACTGGGCAGGAGGCCAACTGTGGCCAAGAACTTGCAGTTTAGGGGAGAGCACAGAACATGGGGTGCACGGAGGACAGGTAAAGCAGGAAAGTTCCCCAAAAGGTGATCTCAATAGCCTCGCCATCACCCTATAAGGACCAGGAGTCTGGTGGCTAAAAAGGGACACACGGGAGAAACACTATGAAAGAAAACTTGGGCAAGATCAAGAAACACCAGAGACTAGGGCACAAAGGAAAGGCAACGGTTGTAGATGGTTCATGTTGATGCTCATGCAATGGAAACTACTGTAGCATCGTTAGGAAAATAACAGTAGTGTCACGAAGTGCATGAGAACACCTAATTTGTAGGGTGTTTTTTCATTAACAAGCTTCTTTTGTATGCATCTCTTAGAACGTCTCTGAAAGGTTAGCAAGGTAGATGATATTTTCACCATTCTATACATGAGCACTCAGAAGTCCAAAGAGTTCAAGTGACTTATCCAAGACGATTTGATCTTTTACTTTGGAGTCTGAAATCTCTTAGCTAGTTTGGGTAATCAGTGCAGTGAAATGTTAGGTAGGAAGGAACAGCAGAGTGCCAACATACAGGAACTGGAGATAGTATGAGACACAGGGTGGATCACCTTTCAGACACAGGAGCTGGTGTCCATGCCAGGACCACATGTCTCATCCTGAGAATTAACACACTGACTGCCATACTAGGAAAAAAAATTTCTTTACTTGGGGCCACAATGCTTTGTTACAAAAACAGAATAAAAATTTTGAAAACAAAATGATCCCTTTTAATTTAATAAAAAATTTAATGAAAAGTGAAATTTGACTTCTATTCACTTACTCCACATTTTTAGAATTAATTTTTCAATATTAATCATAACAGTAAGAATATCAGTAAGATTTTCGGGAATCAACTACAGGGTTTTGCCCAGGTTTTGCTTCATGAGGCCCTGGGCTCAAAACTAGTGTGAGTTAAGTACTCATAGGGCAGTTAAGGTGTTAACATTCAGTCCATTGCACCGTGTCTCCCTCCCCTAGACCAGCACGGTGGCCTCCTAACAGGTACCCTTGCTTTAGCCTTTGGCCCCTTCAGTGCAGTCTCAATGCAGCAGTCAGAAGGAGCCTGCTGAAATATGTCAGCACACATCAGTCCTCTGTTCCCTCTGAGTAGAGTCAAAGCCCGAGGTCAGTAGGTCCCAGTGACTGCTCTGTGTCCTCCCTGACCTTAGCTGATTGACTTAGCTCCTCACTGTGCTCCTTCCACCCTACAAACTGGCTTCCAGCTGTGACTCCAACCTACCACCCAGGCTCCCACCCCAGGGCCTTTGCTCCCACTGTTCCCTCTGCCTAGAACAGCTCTGCCTGGACGGTCACCCCTGTAGTTCTCACCTTATCAGCCCTTCCCTAGCTCCTCTGCTTAAAATAACACCTTTGCCACCCTTAGCAGCTTTGGTGCACTCCACAGAACTTGTGTCCATTTTACACACTGTGTGTTCTATTTGTTTGCTTTCTGATTCCCAATTCTGAACTACAATCTGATAAAAGCAAGTTTTTGTCTTTTTTGTTCACTGCTATATGCCCAGTACCTACAAGAGTTTCTTGCATATGGTAGCATTTCAAAAGATATTTGTTGTATGACTGGAAGAATAAATTCTACAGCATTGTAGGAGTTTTTGTTTGTCATTTAATACCTAGACTATGTAACTCTTACATGGACAGAAGGGTCCATGTCTTTGTCACCATGTCACTAGCTAACCCTTAACCTGCCAGGTGCTGCTCACTGTGACTCCCAAACTTAACCCACTTCAGGCCCGTCATTTTCCTGCTCCGCATGTGATCAGGAGTTTAGCAGAACTGGACAAATGAGACTTGTAATTTCTTCATACTCAGACTTAGTGACCTACTATTAAATAGCTGTGTTCACACAAACATTTAACATCCTCATACCTCAGAGACATTGGCAGTAAAGTGGGGATTAGAGTAGATTCCTCCTGGGCGTGAGAACTGAATGGGCTTGGAACTTAAATATGAAAACCAATTTTTGAAATTAATATAATCTATGGGCCTGTACAAATTAAACACACAGAATGTCTTTTAAAACTAAAACTCTTAATCATGTAATTGCTATCCATACATCGGAACGTAGCCTGGACTGTGCATTCATTCAGTCTGGAAGTTGACACTCTGCATTTCTGCAGGAAACGAAATTCTGTAATAGGGGCTGTCTTGCCGAATCTCTCCTAAATTAGGCCTTCATTTGATTTAAAGAGCTAAGACTTTCTAGGATGGCACTGCCAGATGCAAAGCTAAGCATAAAAAGTCTTTAAAAGTCAGATATAAAGAGTTGGTAATCATTTGCTCTTTTGAATTAACAAATTAGCCATGCATTTTGGAAGAACGGCTAGTTAGGCCTTCAGAAAGTTTGCTTTCATCAAACATTTACCAGAGGATGAACAACGCTGCTTTAGGCTTCTGGATATCTTCAAAGAACAAGTTAGAACTCTCACTCCCACCCCCTCCCCCAACCAAATAACTCAGGGAAAGGCCTTTGGGCCGAAGATAATGGGAATCAGATCTTCACCGCGTTGCTCTGTGATGATCTGCTTGTATGTTTTATGCATCTATTTCCTTCAGTAGACTGGGAGTTCCTTAAGAATAGAACTTGTATTTTCCATCACTGTAAATTTGGTCACTAATTGTGGTTGACACATTATAGGTGCTCAGTAAATGTTTGCAGAGAAAAGGAGAGAGGGAAAGAAGGGAGGAAGAGAGAATGAGAGATAGCGAGAGAAGAAGGGAGGATGCTGAGGGAGCTAGAGAGGATTCTACTTTAAGATTGTAATTTAGCCATCTTGAACAGAACAATTTCATAAGATATTTTTCCTAGTTGGTAACTTGGCATTATACATGCATGTTGGAAAATCTGCCACAAACAAAATGAAAAATATTCTCAGCCATGTCCCCTCTCTGCTGGGATTGAAATGATGTTGCTAACAGTGAGAAGACATATTTTAAATTAGGAGGCTTCCTTGGTATTCCATGAGATTTCCTTTTCTCATTCGAACACACATCAATAACATTGAAGTGCCTGTCCCTGTAGTGTCTTTACAATTTAGCACTTGTAAAAATGAGACTTTCCAGCTCATTAATTTGCTTACGCAAATAGAGCCCAGAACCAGTTAATCCTGAAAAGTGACTACTCTATTTTCATCTCGTAATGACTGTTTCAATGCCTGGACTTCAGCCTAAACTAGATAAAGGATCTCAACAGAGACTATTCATTTCCCACCTGGGCTACTCAAAAGACTCTACAAGGAAAACAAATCTAACACAGCATGGCAGTTCCTGGTCATTTCTTTTCCTGAAAATGGCAGAGGACATCATTATTCAACCCAAAGACAAGGCCACAGCAGCCAGGTCAAAATGGTCATCAGTCAACATGAGGTATATAGCAAGGTGCTTTAGATGACATTCTTGAGAGTCTTAATAAGATCGAGGCCCCTCATATGTCCATAAGACCTCTCTGAGGATACTTTTGTAAAGTACTCTCTTGTTAAGGATCTGTGTCTAAGGGCTACTGTGGCATTGTTTAAATATGCTTCATACCCCATTCTTTCAAATGCAGAGATGCAAAGAACAGATCATTAATAGACACTGATAGTAATTGAAAGCTTGCTCTTGCAATTCACACCCATAAGAGTGCCCATTCTCTAACTCCTGGAGCAAGAAGTCCAAGTGCCATGTAGCAAGTACCATGAAGTCCTCCACGACATAATATTCATGGCCCTAATGATTTTACCCCAAGCTAGTCTGCCCCTTCCTCCTTCACCTCCTCAAGCTCACGGTCCCACCACGCCAGGCTGTATGCTGTCCCTGCAACCTGCCTGCCACTAGCAAAACTCTAGTGTCTTTGTCCATCATAATCGCCATCCAGCCTTCCATGGTCCTGAGTTAATAAATAAAATCAATCTCTACATCCCCTGTTCTTCCCCAGTACTCTGCATTTTTCTTACAACACATATCTCTGCTTTTAGCTAATCATTTGTTAATTAGAACGAACGTGTTCTTAAAACTGAGTTTTCTACATTCAGTCTGATAATGAAACTGCAAACTGATTCTGAAGGAACTCTAGCCACCTTGCTAGGACTAAACTTGATGTAAAATGAGGCTCAACCTAACTATTCAGACAAGGCAGATAGCTGGAGCCTCAGAACAAGAAGTCCCTCCAAATTCAAAAACCCCAATCCCCTGGGGGTAGGCAGCCCATATATTCATAGAAACTTTTTAATAAATTAGAAATTTTAATTTCTGAAAACTATTAGGCCCACTAATTACCTTGCAGTCACTCATTACTTATGGCCAATATACATAAGCTCAAACATCTTATAGGGGACAGATAAGAATAAAATGATCCTAACAGTAATTTCCCAAGATGGGAGAGACACATTCTCTCCCCTGGCCCCTGTGCCTTGTGTGGACCTGTGTGCTGACCCATTTGTTTATGGGGAACATCCCTGCCATGAGAGAATGAGCTCGATGAAGATAAACAGGACTTTTTATTCATCTTTGCATCTCCAGTGCTGCTGTACACAGCAGGTACTTAGGAAATGTTCAATGAATAAATGAATGAAACTAGAAACTGGGCCTAATAGAAGTCTGCCATAGTGGAGGAGGAAAGTGTCTAAGCTGAAGCTGGGTCATCCCTGGAATGGGGGCAATTACATTTACTGAGCTCTTACTATTTGCCAGGCCCTGACATGGATTATTTTACTGAGTCCCCACGACAGGGCCAAAGAAAGAAAATTAGACAAAGTAAAGGACATGGGTCCAAGATCATAAAGCCAGAAAATAACAAAGCCAGGTTTCCAATGCAGGGCTCTCTGAATCAGGGCACAAACACTTAACAACTATGTAGCACTACTCACTTGCCGCTAACTTCTTTGTGGTCGTAGACAAACCATTACTTTAAGTAAGTGTCATTTTCTGCACTGGTAAGGTAAGAAGTTTTGGAGCGACTGTTCTCTGAGGTCTTATCTAGCTCAGATTCTACAATCCTATCAGCCAAAATTAAGGAACATTTACTTTCAAGCCAGCCTCTATGGTAAGAGATAAAATAGTCACCCATTTTTGGATTCCGGTCATATCACCCACATAGCCTGCTTTGCAATGTGAAAGCTCAAAACTTCAATCTGAAATCTTTTAGACTTCTTTTATAAAGTTCCAAGAAAGAAAGGCAATGATTTTCCTTGCTTGTTTCTAAGAAAAGAGGCTATGTGATAGAAATAAAATCATCTCAACAGAATAGGATGCTATATCGAAGTCAACCTCCCACTTGGGTAAAGGTAGAGTCTTGCCACAGAAAGAATTCATGCTTTTTATCTATCAACCTTTGCCAGGTTTATCCCTGGTATACAGATGTCTAGACTAACCTGCCTACGTGGAGTAAAAGCACAACCACCTCCACCAACACCCTTGATGAGTGAGTGAACAACTAGCTGAGCAATTCAAGTGAAATAACAATTGAGCATTCACTATGTGTAAAACATCACACTGGGTGGTAAGATGTGAGCAAGAAAAAGAGAATGTAAAATGGGCATGAGTGGGGCAGGGGGCAGAAACAGGAAAACAGAAGAAATAATGGCTAAAAATATTCCCAATTTGGTAAAGTCACACTCCTAATACATTCGAGAAGCTGAACAAACACTTAACAGAATAAACTCAAAGAAATCCATACCAAGATATAATTACACCTTTGAAACTAAAGCCAAAAAATGAGCCTTGACAGCAGATAAATGAAACATTACCAAGAGGGGCACACCTGTTCAAATGGCATTGAATTTCTCATCTGAAACCATAGAGGCTCAGAGGAAGGGGCACAATATTTTTCAAGTGCTGAGGAAAAAAAAGAAAACTGTCAACATGACTTCTGTGTCTGGAGAAACTCTCTTTCAGGAAGGAAGTAGAACTATAAACACTCTCAGATAAAGAAAAACTAAAAAATCTTGTCACTAGCAGATTCACTCTTAAAGACTGGCTAAAGGAAGTTCTTCAAAAAGACAGAAAAAGATAAAATAAAGAACCATAGAACATTAGGAAGGAAGAAGGAACAATATCGTAAATGTGGTTAAGTGCAATAGACTTCCTTTTACTCACGAGTTTTATAACTCTCATTTGATCATAGGAACAAAATATAATAAAACTATCTAGACAATACTTAAAAATGGGGACAATAAAGGACCTAAGTGGAAGTGATGTTTACACACTTCACTCACAATATGGTAAAAATATTAAAACCAGTTGATTTGTATGAGTCCTGTATGTATGTTGTAACACCAATTCTACACAATCTTTTCCAGAAAATAGAAGAGGAAGAAATACTTCCCAATTTATTTTATGAGGCCCCTATTGTCCTGATATCAAAATTATATAAAGACACTACCAAAAAAAAAAGAGCCTAAAATATTTTTATGAACTTCAATGTAAAAATCCTCAATAAATATCAACGAACCAGATTCAATAATGTTTTAAAACAAATACACACCATAACTAAGTGGAATTTATTCTACCATATCAACGAGGTGAAGAAGAACAATTGCATGATCTTATCAATTGATTCACATAAATATGTTTAACTGATTTTTGATGAAGTTGCAAAATCAATTAAGTGAAGGAATTTTCTCATCTTATACACACACAAAAAAAAATCACCAAAAGTGGATTGTAGACTTAAATGAAAAATGAAAAACTATATCATCTTTAGAAAAGAACATCAAGAAAAATCTTTTGTATCCAGGACTAGTGAAAGACTTCTTAGACTTGACACCAAAAACAAGATGCATAAAAGGAAAAATTGATAAATTGGACCTTATCAAGCGTTCAAACTTTTGCTCTGTCAAAAGTCATACAAAGGCCATGAAAAGACAAGCTACAGACTGGGAGAAATATTTGCAAACCACATATCTAACAAAAGACTAAAATCTAAATATATAAAGAACTCTCAAAACTCAATAGTATTTTTAAAAATCCAATTAGAAAATGGACAAAATACATGAACACTGAAGAGGATATCCAGATGACAAATATAAAAAGATGTTCAACATCATCAGCCATCAGGGAAATGAGCATTAAAACTGCAATAAAATGTCACCTCACCCCTGTCAGAATGGCTAAAATAAAAAACAGTGCCAACACCAATGCTGCTCAAACTGTGGATACACTGGATTACTCATAAATAGCTAATTAGAATGCAAACTGGCACCGCCACACTGGAAAACAGTTTGCAGGCTCTTGAAATACAACATAAAATAATGTATGATCCAGTAATTGTACCTTTGGTCATTACCCCAGAGAAATGAGATGGTCTCCCAAAAACCTATACACAAATATATTTGATAGCAACTATATTTGTAGTAGCCAAAAAATGTAATTAGCCCAAATGTCCTTTAACAGATGTTTAAAAAAAAAACTATAGCATGTACACATCATGAAATATTATACTTAACAATAAAAAGGAATGTGCTATTGATATATGCAATACCCTGAATGACACTCTGGGGAATTACTCTGAGGGGCAAAAAGCCAATATCAAAAGGTTACATGGTGTATGATTTTGTTTATATAACATTTTGAAAATGATGAAATTTTAGAAATGAATAGTTAAGTGGTTACCAGGGGTTAGGGACTGTAGCAGGGTGGGGTGGGAGGTGAGTGCGGTTGTGAAAACACAACATGGAAAAACATTTGTGGTGTTGTAAGTGTTCAGTATGTTGACTGTTATGGTGGATCCAAACCTACACAGGTGATAAAATTATGTAAAACCAGATACACACACATATGAGGACAAGTAGAAATGGAAAAATCAGAGTAATATCAGTGGATTGTATTAATGTCAATTTCCTGCTTCTGATACAAAACTATAATTTTGTAAAATATCACCATTGAGGAAAACTGAGAAACCCATATAAGGGCTCTCTGTTTTATGTCTTTGTTTTTATTTTTTTTCCTGTTTTATTTCTTACAACTCCATGAGAATCTATAATTATCTCAATTAAATTTTAATTTTTAAGAAGTGGGAAAGAGAGAGCCAACCTTTGCCTTCCAAAGGCCCGGCTTCTAATAGAAAAGATAGAATTGAAGGCAAATTCTTCAAAGACCAGATCAAATGTCATCTTCTTTTGAAGCTACCCTGAACACCACCAATCAGAGTTATTACTTCCTCTTCTATACTCCAAAAAATGTTAATTTCCCATAAGCACCTCATTATAGCCCTTAGACTGCTTAGTAATTAATATATTTGCTTATAAATCATAAAAATATATTCATGTGGATTTTTCAATACAGGTTTGCCAGGGTTCTCTCACCTATAAAATGAGAATAATGAAAATGCCTACCTCAAAGACTTGTCGTTAAGACAAGACAATTTATTTAAAGCACCTAGATAGGCAACCAGAATATACTAAATATTGAGTTAAGTATATTTGATACTTAACTATATTCCAGGTTTTCATCTAAGTTTAGTTACTATTTTGCTTTTATCATTATTTTCTTTTCCTGACAAAACTGAGCGTTTTATAACAGGTGATCATTTCACTCATTTATTATTAAGCCTAGAGCTATTCATTGTAAAAGGTATTCGATAAATGTTTCTTTATTTACTTATAACTAAATGTTTATATATCTTTTATTTATTTATTGAGATCAGTTTTTAAAAACCACTTTATTGGGTAAAGCTTACATACAAATTGCAAATATTTAAAGTGTGCAATTTGACACATTTTGACACATACGCTCTAACCAATCACAGCAATCAAGACAACAAACATATCCATAATCCCCACAAGTTTCCTCATACCCCAACGTAGTCTTTTCCTCTGACTCTCCTGGAATCTCCCATTCCCAGTCAAAAATTAGTCTACTTTCTGCCACTACAGATTAGTTTGCATTTTCTAAAATGTTATATAAATGAAATTCTATAGTATGTAGTTTTTAATGTCTGGTTTATTTCAGTCAGCATATTTTGAGATATACCTATGTTGTTGCATGTACTGATAGTTCATTTTTATTGCTCAGTAGTATCCCATTTTATGTATATATTACAATTTGTTTATTAATTCACCTGTTAATGAACATTTAGGTTGCTTCCAGTTTTTGGTTATTCCAAATAATGTTGCTGTTTGTGTACAAGTCTTTATTTGGACACATGCTTTTATTTCTCTTGGGTAAACACCTAGAAATAAAATAGCTGGTTCATCTGATAGCTGTATGTTTAACTTTTGAAGAAATTTTCAAAATGTTGAACAAAATTTTACACATTCACTAGCAGTGTACAAGATTTCCAGTTGCTCCATATCTCCAAAAACACCTAAGTGTTGTCAGTCTTTTAGACATTCTAGTAGGTGTGCAGTAATATCTCACAGTGGTTTTAATTTGCATTTACCTAATACCTAACAATGTTGAAAATCTTATTTGTGCTTATTTGCTATCCATATGCCTTCTTTAAATGTTTATTCAAATTTCAAATGTTTGGTCATATTTTTATTGGCTTGTTTTATTACTGTAGCATTTTGAAATGCCACTGTATATATGTGTATATATATGTGTGTGTGCGTATGTGTGTATCTATATAAATATTAATATATCCTGGATACAAGTTTTTTTATCAGATACAATTTACAAATAATTTTTCAGTCTATGGCTTGGCTTTCATTCTCTTTGCAGTGTCTTTCAAAGGCAAAATTTTTTAATTTTGATAAAATAAAATTTATCAATTTTTTTTTTATGGACCATGCTCTTGGTATTATATTTAAAAAACATTTGCTTAACCCAAGATTTCCCAACCTTAGCACTATTAGTGTTTTAGACTGGATAACTCTTTGTTGTGGGTAGATGTGAGGGGGGCAGGGGCTTGGCTCTCCTGTGCACTGTCAGATATTTAGCAGCATACCTGCTATCTACCCGCTGGATGACAGTAGCAATGCCTACCCCAGTTGAAATAACCAAACATATCTCCAGATATTACCAAATGCCTCCTGGCAGGGGAGACAAAATCGTCCCTGGTAGAGAACCGCTGGCCTAATCCAAAATCACACAGACTTTTCCTATGTAGTCTTAGAGAAGTTTTATGATTTTAGGTTTCGCATTTATGTCTATGATATAGCTTGAGTTCATTTTTTATATGGTATAAGGTAGTGTTAAAATTTGATTTTTTGCACATAGATGTACAATTTGTTCCAGAGCCATTTTTTTAAAAAAGATATACTTCCTCCACTGAATTGCTATTGCAGATTTGTTGAAGGGGTACTGACCATATATATGTGTGGGTTTATTTCTGAACTACCTTTTCTGTTCTATTGATTTGTCTATCTTGATATCACTGTATACCACCTTGATTACTGAGCATTAGAGTAATTCTTGAAGTCAGGTAGGGTAAATTCTACAACTTTGCTCTTCCTTTTCAAAGTTATTTTGGCTTTTCTAGACCTTTGTACTTTCATATGAATTTCAGAATCAGGTTGTCAGTTTCTATATAAAGTGCCTGCTGGGATTATAATAGAATCTGTCTTGAGATCAATTTGAGAAAAACTGATATCTTAGCAATAGTGAATTTTCCCATTCATAAATGTTGTGTATCTCTACACTTATGCCTTCTTTCATTTTTCTTAGCAATGTTTTGTTATTTTCAGTGTACAGGTCTTATATGTGTTTTATCAAATTTATCCCACGGTATTTCATATTTTTATACTATTGTCAATGATATCACTATTCTCATTTCAATTTATAATTTTTGTTGCTAATATATAGAAATACAATTGATTTTTACATACTGATCTGATATCCTTCAACAGTGCTAAATCACTTATTAGTCCTGGTAACTTGTATCAAATCCATCTGATTTTTCTACAGAGATGATTATGTCATCTGTCATCTGTCAATAAAGAAGGTTTCCTTCTTCCTTGTTTCTTTTTATTTTTTATTTTTATTTTATTATTTTTTGCCTTATTATTTGCCTTATTATTATTATTATTATAATTTGCCTTCTACTGGCTAGAACCTCCAGTACAATGCAAACACAAGTGAGGAGAATGACATCTCTTCCTTCTTTCTTACCTTAGGAAGAAAGAAAGCTTTCAGTCTTCATTGTTTGTAGGTACCATTTATCAGGTTAAGAAAGTTCCCTTTAATTCTCAGTTTTCTGAAAGTTTTATTGGGAATAGATATTGAATTTTGTCAAATGCTTCTTCTAACTCTATTGAGATGATAATACATTATAATTTTACTGAATGTTAATATAGTGAATTACATACGTGGACATTTGTGAAATCAGCCATGGACTCCTAGGATAAACTCCACTTGCTCATAATGTATTTTTTAAACTTATATTATTAGATTCAATTTCTTAATATTTTGCCACAGTTTGCATCTGTGTTCCCAAAGTACTATTGGTTCACAATTTTTTGATAACTATCTTTTTGTTATCAAAATAATGCTGGCCTCATAAAAAGAGTTGTGAAGTATTTCTTCCTTTTCAATTTTCTGGAACAGTTTGTTTAGAATTGGTATTATTTTTTCTTAAACATTTGGCATATTTTTCCAATAATTCCATCTGGGGCTTGGAGTTTTCTCTGTGAGAAGGTTTTTAGCAAACATTTTATCTTTAAAAATAAACAAACAGATAGACATAGGATTACTTGGGTTATCTACTTCTACCTGAGTGAAATTTGGTAATTTGTATATTTTAAATTACTTTCAATTCATCTAGGTGGTTATATTTATTGGCATAAATTTATTCATAAAATTTATTATTTTAAGATGTGTAAAATCTGTAGTGATATCATCTGTTTCACTCCTGATGTTGGTAATTTGTACCTTTTTTCCTGACCAATCTGGCTAGAGGTTTATACATTTTGTAATATCCTTAGAATTTTACTACTTTTTAGTTTTCTTGTTTTTTTCTAGTGATATTTTATTGATTTTTATTCTTATATTTATTATTTTCATTTGTTTATTCTAAATATAATTTATTCTTTTTTTCTTGTCTTAAGGCAAAAACTAAGTTCATTTACTTGAGACTCTTCTTAATTTATGAAGTAGGCATTTACTGCTGTAAATTTACCTCCAAATTCACTTACTAATTAACTGTTAACTATAGATCACAAATTTTGATGGGTTATATGTTTATCTCCACTCAGTTCAAAATATTATTACTTTCTCTTCTCTCTTTTGATATCATTTCTGCTCCGTGGATTATTTAGAACTTTGTTATTTAGTTTCCAAATATTTAAGGATTTTCTAGTTAGCTTTCTATTATTGATTTTGAATTTAATGATTTTATGGTCAGAGAGCAAAATCTGTCTTCCTTGAATCCATTTTAATTTATTGTGACTTTTTATGGGCTAATATATGGCCATAAAAGTTTCATTAGTAAAAGTTTCATTTTCACTTGAAAAAAAAACTGTTTATTTCTGTTGTTATTGGTACTGTATTCTAAAATGCCAATATTTGGCCGATAATATTATTTAATTAAGTAATCTATATCTTTACCAAGTTTCTGTCTGGTTCTATCAATTCCTGTGAGAAGGGTGTTGAAATCTCTTAATACATTTGTGTATTTGTCTATTTCATTTGTAGTTCTATTAATTTTTGCTTTATGTGTTTTGAAACCTGTTATTCAGTACATGAATATTTAGTATTGTTTCATCTTCTTAATGAACTGACAAATCTTTCATTAAAAAATTATGCTCTATCTTTGGTTATATTCTTTGTGAAGGGAAGATTGTCTGATAATAATATATTCACTCCAATCATCTTTTATTTAGCATGAAACTGAATTATCTTTTTCCATTTTTTCCCACAAGCTATTTGTATGTATTTATTTAATGTGTGTGTCTTGTCAACATATAATTTAGTCTTTGTTTTTATTTTCTAATCAGACAATATCTGCCTTTCAAATGGAATATGAAGACCACCTACTTGCATGTATGTGCTAATTGACAAGGTTGGATATAAACTTTCTACCTTGGTATTTGTTTTATATTGGTCTCATTTTTTCTTTGTTTCCTTTTTACTTTTTTAGATTAATTGAATATTTTTGTGATTCCATGCTATATCTTTTATTGACCTATTTCCTAAACTCTTTGTTGTGTTATTTAGTGCTTGATTGGAGGTATTCAGCATATGTCTTCAATTTATCACAGTATACCTTCAAGTTATGGCATTTTGCTAAATTTATAAACTTTACAAACATATACTTCCATTTCTCCCTCCTGCCATCATATATGTTACTTCTACATATTTTATAAACTCCATAGTACATTGTTATTTTTGCCTTAAATAGTTAATTTTTAAGAGATGTAAATTCTAAGAAAAAGGCATTTATATGTGCCCACTTACCACTTCCAGTGTTCGTCATGTTTTTGTGTAGATCAGAATTTTTATAGATATCATTTCTCTTATTCTTGAGGTATTTCCTTTAACATTTCTCAAAGTGCAGTTCCACGAGTGATAAATTATTTTAGTTTTTGTGTAGTTTGAAAGTAGTTTTTCCTTTCTTTTTCGAAAGATATTTCCTCTAGGTATAGAAACTATGCTGACAATTTTTTTCTTTTAGTACTTCTTTTAGCATGCATTGTTTCTGATAATTCATCTGCTGTCAACCTTATCTTTATTTCTCTGTATATAATGCCTGCCCAACCTACTGTATTTAAAATTTTCTCTTTTCACTGGCTTCCAGCAATTTTACTATAATTTCCCTTCATTGGTACTTGTCTTAGGGAGGAGGGTTGATTTGTTTTGTTTTGGATTGGACTTTTTTCTGATTTTTTTTTTCACTCTCTCCTACCTCGGGAACTACAATCACACATATATTAAGTTGCTTGAGGTTGTTCCACAGCTTTCTTTACTTTTTTTCTATCTTCCATTTCTCTATTTAACACATTCAATTTTTCCTTTAGCTTCTAGAACATTTGGAATATAGTTTCAATACCTGCTTTAATTAATTCACTATCATATTATCTGTGTCATTTCTGAGTTAGTTTTCATTGGTAGATTTTTTTTCTTTCGTTATGAGTCATATTTTTTCCTTTTCTTTGCATGCCTGGTAATGTGTATTGGATTTCAGACAATGTGAATGAATGTTGTCATGTTGATTGCTGGACATTTTTGTATTTCTATAAATATATTAGAACTTTGTTCTGGAATATGATTAAGTTATTTAAAAAACAGACATTTTAGGTTTTCTTTTTAAACTTTGTTAATCAGGACCATTGGGACATTTAGTCTAGGAGTAAATTATTCTCAAATTCCTTCTGAATCATTTACCCCATGTTCCATGAAATCTAAGGTTTGCACTCTAGCTGGTGGGAACAAATACTATTCCTGGCTCTGTGTGAGCTCCAAGGGCTGTTCCCTGTAAAGCTTTTAGTAGTTATTCCCATTTCAGGTAGTTTTCTCTCACACATGTGCTGATTACCATGTAGCTAAATCCTCTAGGGGCACCCTTCTCCAGGTCTTTGGGGTTCTCTCCCTGTGCGGACTCTGTCCTCTCAGTACTTTGCCTGCGTACCCTGCTACCTTGGCATTCCAAGACTGCAAACTCCTTCTCAATTCTTGGAGACTTCTAGGCTCTTTCTGGGTTTCCTCTCTCTGTACCACATTTCGGAACCCTTTCCCCAGGTAGTAATGTGAGGCAGTCATAAAGCTTGTCTCATTTGTTTACATCTCTCAGAGTTCACTGTCTTTTATTGTCTAATGTTCAAAATTTTGAAAATCCTTGTCCATGTTTTGTCTCTTTTTTTAGTTGTTACAGATGTGAGGGTAAATCTGGTCTGTCACACTCCATCTCGATCAATGTTACAAAGTCTAAAGGTATATATAGTCCATCCTCGTTATTCATGGATTTTCTATGTGTGAATTCACCAATCACGAAAATATATTTGCAACCTTAAAATCAAGACTTGTGACACATTTGCAGACGTGCACAGAATGGTGAAATATTTGGGTCACCTAATGTACACGTGCCTTGTGGAGGCTGAACTAAGTGACTTCTGCCTTCTTGTTTCAGTTCTTTCTCACTCTGTAAATGAGCACCCTCTTCACAGTCTATTTAGCGCCATGTTTTTAATGGTTGTGCTTTTTACTGGCGATTTTACTGTTTAAAATGGTTCCCAAGCATCGTAGTGTGTGCTGTCTGCTGTTCTAAGTACAAGAAAGCTGTGATGGAGAAAATATATGGGTTAGATAAGCTTCCTTCAGGCATGAGTTATAGTGCCGTTGGCTGTGAGCTCCATGTTAATGAATCAACAATATATATTATATAAGGTGTCTTTACATAGAAACACACATCAAAACAAGGTTATGTATCAATCGGTTGACAAAAATATTGTGACCAGAGGCTCACAGGAGCCTAACCCTATATTTCTCCTATAAGCAATAGTTCAATATTTGCTAAATCAGTTTTCATGCTGACTTTAGAGAATACAACTACCAGGCATAATGAGAATAGACTCTATTTGGGCTCTGATGTAAAACAGATAAATATCCATGCTCTAACAGAGCTTTTTCATGGTGTGTTTGGTCTGGTGAAGGGAAGAAATAATTCAGGTAGGTAGATGTAATAAGATAATAATAAGATAGGTAGATGTGATCGTCTTAGTGGCAAGGAACTGGAAAGGCTAAGTAGCTAGAGAGAAGAAGAGACCAAAAGGGCATGCAGAATTATGAATTTACTGCCAGTATCCTCGTTTTCCAAACAGAATAACCTTTTGACTAGGGGGGGAAAGTAATTTTCTTAGGCTTTCCTCACAGGTTCTTTTGCCTAAAACACCAATCCCTTCAGAGCTCATCCATTCAATAAACATTCACTCCACACCTATGATGTGAGTTTAAGAACTACACACTCTGAGTCTTCATCCTCCACAGAATAGAATGAGATGGGGAGAGGAGGTGAACAATATCAGACAGTGTGATGAGTGCTAGGAGAGATGCACACCAGAATGCAGAAGGCAGAGATCTCCCTAGGCAGCTTTGCAGAGGGGAGGGCAATCACTGGACCATCTTATAGGAGGGAAATTTAAATAGGTTAAACAGTTTCCCAAGAGAATGACAATTAGGGAAGCAGCAAATGAAAGACTCAGAGGAGACCTGGGAAAAGACAGAAGAGATAAGGGTAGAGAGGAAAGCAAGATCATGCGAGACCTTATATCCCAGGCTCAGGAAATTGGGCTTTATTTTTCAGGCAAACAAGAGCCACGAGAGACTTAAAAGTGGGAAAGTTACATGGCCAGAATTTCTCCTGAATGGTCCATCTAGTTGCTGTGTGGTATGGATTTGATGATTGGGGGAGGGGCAATCCTGGATGGAGGAAGATGAGTAAGGAGTTGGCTGCAATAATCAACAGGTGAGATAATAGTGGCCTGGACTACTGAATCCTGCTCCCAAAATTCCATCCATTCACCAGTGCTTCAGCCACACCAAACCACCTGCGGTGCCCCATACAGGTAATTTCTTTCATGCCTTTGTGCTTTGGCATGCCATTTTTCTCTTGCCTAGAATTTTAATTCCTGCCTTGACTGGTTGGAAAGCTCCCATTCATCTTTAAGCGCACCTCTACTTTCAAGCCTTCACTCATATCTGCAAGAAGAGTCTGTCTCTCCTTAATCTGTTTTCATAGCTCATCTCTATCATAACACTCTCCAAAACTGATAAATACTTGTTAATCTATGTAAGACCTCAACTCGATTGAGATCTGCTTGAGAGCAAGGATTACGTCTTATACACCTCCACTTGGGTAAACACAGATACTACTACACTGTGGAGCAGAGGCTCTCAAATTTTAGAGTGCATCAGAATCTCTTGGGCAGCTTGTTAAGACGTAGATGGATGTCTCCAAAGTTTTCGATTCAGTAGGTCTGAGATGGGACCTGAGAATTTTATTTCTAACAAGTTTCCAAGTGATGCAGATGCTGTTGGTTTAGGGACCACACTTGAGAGCCACTACTTTAGAGTTCCTGACTGTGGACTTCCTAGGTCATAAAGTTTATTATCTCCATAATCTCTGGTGTTGTGATCTTCCATCATGTGCATGGGTCTCTGTGTATGTGTGTGGAAATGTTGAACCTGGATGCATATGTTTTCCTTTATTTTCTACAAATGTTTTAACATATTTATCCTTGGGGATGAAGATTCTAGGGCATAAAGTATCATTTTGATCCCCTTAGTTCATTACACTTTAAAAGGGTCATTGTATACACCTACCAATGTGAGCTCAACTGTGTTCTAGCCATACAGAGCACTCAGGGTTCCCTAGGGTTTTCCACCCATAAGCAGGTACTGTAGAATTATAATTCTCAATTTTCTCCTTTGCATGTGAAACTAATTACACACACAGGAGGAAAAAGCTACTACTAGCTAAAATGATCAATCAAATGTATCACTTATTTCAAAAATCTAAATCATCCTGATTAATAAAATTCACAAAGGCCAAAAATCTGGAGGGAAGAAATGGAGCTTGGAAGGAAGGAATGGACTTCTCTGAGCAATACTCCTAAACAGCCAAGGATCATCTCAATGTTTTCTGTCCATACGAGCCAGTGCTGATTATGCCATTGCACTGCCAAAAACAGTTTTTCTTTATAAAATCAATTCCATTTTATTTTCAGTTAGTTGTCAGACCTCCCTGGAGGTACATGTTCTACTCAGTTCATTTATTTTTGTAAAATTCTGCATATCTTCTTTGGTTTTCTTTGTAATCTCCTGATATCTTCACAGCTTCTCTATAAGAAACAATAACAAAAAAACCTACCCAAACAAACAGAAATAATTTACGAGGCTCTTTGCTTTACTGGGATCCAATGAGTGCATGTGTCTCTGAGGCCCATAAATATAAGTATCAGGGGGATTTTTTGACATGTCTACAACTTTCAGGGGTTCAAATTTTTTTTTTTTAATTTCTCAGTCATGATGTATCCTCTTTTTATTTCTGAATTTTTCATTGAACTTTAGAATGACTACAAAGTTAGCAATTATCTCAGGGTAATTTCCATTTATTATGGTGCCTAATTTCCCTGGGGCTTCTCTTGTAAAGCTATTTCCATAAATGTCCAAACTTCTTGTTTTCTTCAGGTACTTCTAACATAAAATAATTATCCACAGCCCTTTACATTATCCTTTTTTTTTTTTTTTTTTTTTTTTTTTTTGAGACAGAGTCTCACTTTGTTGCCCAGGCTAGAGTGAGTGCCGTGGCATCAGCCTGGCTCACAGCAACCTCAATCTCCGGGACTCAGCGATCCTCCTGCCTCAGCCTCCCGAGTAGCTGGGACTACAGGCATGCGCCACCATGCCCAGCTAATTTTTTGTATATATATTTTTAGTTGGTCAATTCATTTATTTCTATTTTTGGTAGAGACGAGGTCTTGCTCAGGCTGGTTTCGAACTCCTGACCTTAAGCAATCCGCCCGCCTCAGCCTCCCAAAGTGCTAGGATTACAGGCGTGAGCCACCACGCCCGGCCTTACATTATCTTGAAGACTTTTTAAATCCCTTGAAAGACAGAGTAAGAGACTATGTTTGTGTGTGTGCGAAACAGGGTAAATATTTCAGGCCTCTTGTATTTGCTTCCCTTGTTTGGTCTGTTGGGCCTCAGCTCTTCCCTGTAGGCTATTATGTTCATCAACACTGTGGAACTTCGTTTCAGGAAGAACATGAATATCTATAGATTTTTTTTTTACAAGATCAAGGTTTGGCCCACTTATTTATTTTAAAACATATAATATAGCTATAAAATTTAATAATATTATGAAAATGCAAAGTGATACATTTCAGAGTATGGATTTCTGAATCAAATGGACCCAGGTTCGAATCACAGCTCGCCATTTAGTAGCTACATAAGCCACAACTTTTCTGAGATTTGACTCTCTTATAAATTAAGATAGTAATAACCTCTCTGAACATAATTAGATAATTCATATAAGCACTGGGTACATAGATGTTCCAAAGGGCTAGTGCTATCTTGCACACACGTGTGTACTCTCTCTCACTCTCATACACACACACAAACTACCTTTTTCCAAACTTTATATATATTGTTTTACAATTTTAATATGTATTACCATATACATCTTCTACCCTGAACTCATGGATGGCATAGATCAGATATTATAGCCATCATATAAATATCAAAAGGAATGAATTAATTCTCATTGTGCATCTACTTTGCATAAAACATCACACTTTATTTAATACTACAACAACCACATATGGGCTAGGCATTATTTTCCCCCAATTTTATTGAAAAATAAACCAAATTAAGGTAAGTATATTAACTCAGCCAAGAACACAGCGCTAGTGAGTGGCAGAGCTAGCCCAAGCACGTTTCCCGACTTCACAGCTATACCCACAACATATAGGGAATGGTGATGATCTCGGCTCCAGAGGTGGCTGGTCTGGATTCAGATCTGGACTCTCCCCTGGGTTAGTTGTGCTATTAGGGGAAGTAACATGACTTAAGTTTCTTCACTGGAAAAACAGTAATAAAAATAGTGCCAAGCTCCCAGAGCTTTTGTGACCATTAAATGTATTAATTACTCTAAAGCTCTGAGCATGGTGATATCCGGCACACAGTCAGAGCCTGATAAGTAATGTCCTTTAGCAATTTTACAAAGTGGAAAGACAGGTCATGTCTTCTGCAGATCAGAGTGAATATGATTCTGACTTAATAAAAAACAAACAAAGAAAAAAGATAAATAAATAAACCTCCTTTACTTTTACATGAAGCACCTTTCATTTTTATATTTCTGACCAGGTACAAAGAGATTTAGCTCCAAATGGAGCTCCTGATTTACTGGGATCCAATGAGTGCATGTGTCTCTGAGGCCCATCAATATAAGTATCAGGGGGATTTTTTGACATGTCTACAACATTCATGGGTTCAAATTCAGGTCAGAAGTGAGGTGGGAACATCCAACACACATCATCCTACCTCCCCTGCCATTAATTTCCCTCACATGGGGTTTCTCTGGGAAACATATCAAAGATAACAGGCAACCATCAAAGGGTTTTTGAACAGGGAAATAAAATAATAAGGTTTTAGATAGGATTTTAGGTATGATTCTCAATTAGAGGTGATTTTTGTCCCCCAAAGGATATTTGGTCATGTCTGGAAATGATTTTGGTTAGGATATCTGGGAGGGAGTTACTGGCATTTAGAAGGTAGAGGCCAGGGATGCTGCTCTACATCCTACAATGTACAGAATAGCTCCCACCACCACCACCACAACAAAGAATTACCTAGTCCAAAATGTCAATATTAAGGTTAAGAAACCCTGATTTAAAAGATGTGGGAATAATGACTTCATAGAGGGGCAAAGACTAGAGGAATGGAAACAAATAAGGTAGCTGTTGCAGTAACCCAGGAGGAAACTGGTGACCCTAGGAATGTAAATGATGAAATGCAGGAAGGAGATGGATGAGAAAGAATTTGACAGAATAGAACTGGCATGACTTTATGAGTGGTTAGCTATAGTGGGTAAGGAAGAAAGAGCAACCTAAGAGGCTATGGTGTCTGAAGGAACCATTATCAAGAAATCATGAGCTCTGTTTCAGTTATCTAACAGTAAATCAATCCAAAACTTAGTGGCTAGAAACAACATCAATTTATTATTCTCATAATTATTGATTGGCCACTGTGTTGTATTTATCAAATCTCCCACCATAGTACCTAGAACATAATGGATGTTCTATTAATATTCAGTGAATCACAGAAAAGGATTAGAGGGAGGAAGGAAGAAATGAAAAGAGGGAGAAAGACAGGTTAGACATCACAAATATTCCCATGCCTTTTATTTCTGAAGTAGAAAAGACAAGTTATTTGGTTTCTAGTTCCTTAATTTTCAAAAGATAATTTTGTTGGCCAAGTGGTTCTTTTGTTTCACTGGGACAGATAAATGATAAAATGGTCTTACTCACAGAGCTAGCACTTGGTACTAGCCACTAGGGTAAAACTCAGCTGTGTCTACAGGTTGGGGGTCTAGATAAGAGGCAGGCTTATCCCTGTGGCTAATTGGGCTTCCTCACAAAATGGTGGCCAAGTTACAAGAAAGAGCATTACCGGGAGACGAGACCCAATGTACAAGTGCTCATCAAGCCTCTGTATGCATCATACTTATCAATGTTCTATTGGTCAAAGCTAATATCACATATGTTAGTGTGAGAGGGGAGCCCACTGGGAGGGATGGCTCATCAGAGGACACCAGTCTACCACAAGCTCCCCAGAACATTCCTATCATCCATTATTTCCTCTATATTACAGCACCCTGCACATGTTCCCGCATTTATTTGCTTGTATTACCATCTTCCCTAGTAGACTACACTTCTCAAGAGCCAGGACTATGTTGTATTTATCAAATCTCTCACCAGAGTAAATGGAACATAATAGATATTCTATTAATATTCAGTGAATCACAGGAAAGGATTAGAGGAAGGAAGGAAGAAATGAAAAGAGGGAGGAAGACAGGCTAGAGTCACAAATATTCCCATGGCATTTATTTCTAAAGTAGAAAGAAAAAACAAGTTAAGCGGTCTTTAGTTCCTTCATTTTGAAAAGATAAGATCCCAATTTGTGTCATAAGAAAACACAGAGATCAAATACCAAACTTGTTCAGACCAAGACAGGTTAACCAGCTCTGAGGCTTAGAATATGTTCATCCACTTCTGTGATCCAAAGCTATGTCACTGGAAGTACTAGTGTGAAAGTATTGGCCCAAATGTGCTTCATATTACCAACTACGAAAAGTTATTAGAAACTGAGTACACACAATCTCAGTGTAAGAGTCAAAAGTTTCCTGCTTTGGAAAGAATTTATTCACAGAATAAATCTAGCTCCTGGCACTCTCACTTTGTCACCAGCCAAAGTCTACCCAATGGGAGGAAAACACCCCACCTCTCCTACCATTCATTTCCCTGACATTGGGTTTCTCTTGGAAATATATCAAAGATAACGGGTAACCATCAAAGGGTTTTTGAACAGGAAAATAAAATAATAAGGTTTTAGATGGGATTTTAGACAAGAGTTCTCAAATGAAGGTGATTTTTGTCCCCCAGAGGACATTTCACCATGTCTGGAGACACTTTTGGTTAGGATAGCTGGGAGGGTGTTACTGGCATTTAGAAGGTAGAGGCCAGGGATACTGCTCAACATCTTACAATATACCACCACCACCACAACAAAGAATTACATAGTCCCAAATGTCAATATCAAGGTTAAGATATCCTAATTTAAAAGATGTGGGAATAATGACTTCATAGAGGGGCAAAGACTAGAGGAATAGAAACAAAGAAGGCAACAGTTACAGTAACCCAGGAGGAAAATGGTAAGCCTAGGAATGTAAATGATGAAATGCAGGAAGGAAGAAGGTGGATGAAAAAGAAGTTGCTGTGTCAACAATGAATAAGATCTTAAGTTTTAAGTTTTTGACATACAATTTCAAATATAGAAGTTATTCCCTCCAACCCTCACCCTCTCTCTCTCTACTTATCTTTTCTTGGAAAACCCAATCACCTTCCTTCTCCCCATATTCAACTACTTTACATATGTTGGTAATGCCCAAATCTTCATCTTAAACCCAGATATCTCTTCTCAACTCCAACCAATCCTGTTCTGTGTAGCCCAATGTTGCATAGCAGATATTAATCTGGAGGAGCTACAGGCTCCTTGAACCAAGCATATTTAAAACTGAATTCATCACACACATAGACACACACATACATACACACACACACACACACACATCCCAGACTAGCTCTTCCTTCTGTAGTACTTGTACAGCAGCATGACTACACAGTCAATGAAACTACAAGTCTTTGAGCCATACTAAACTCCTCCCACACCCTCCAACTCCTCATACACTTGGTAACTAAATTCTACCATTTTTACATCCTAATTCAGTTCCTCATTTATCTCTTGCCAAAGTTGTTGCAACAGGTATACAATTGGTCTTCTTACCTTTAATCTTTCCCTTCTCCATTTCTTTCCTTCTACTAAAGCTGAAATGATTCTTCTGAAACTGAAATCTATTCTGATCACTCTTTGCTTTAAAATTTTCAATGGCTCTCCTAACATCACAAGATAAAGTTTAAACTCCTTTGGACTTAGAAAGTTTCTTGAGACTGCTCTCTTCCTGCCTCAGCTGTACCTTGCATTTTAATCTCTCATCCATCTCCACAGAAGACCTTATATTGGTCCAGAGATCTAAGCATTTTTTCTTTCTTCAATGAGGAAGAGTTTCTTCCCCTTATTTGACTATCTGATTCCTACTCATTCTTCAAGATTCATTCTGAAGAACACAAGCCACTCCCAGCTGTGTCTTATCTCTCCATTCTTCCAGTAGAGCATACCCCACTGTTTTGTGTGTGTTTTGCCTCATGTCTGTCTTCCCTACGTGACTGTGTATTTCTGCAGAGCAGAGATCATGTTATATTTATCTCTGCATCCCCAGAGATCAGTAAATATCACTTCAGTTTTGCAGAAACAATATAATTTTTATGAAACAGAACTCTGCAGATGTGGATCCAGTCGTAGCTGCCAAAGTTTAACAAGCGGGAAAAGAATTCATCCTGTGAAAGTCTTCTTCCCACGCCTGAATGAAGCAGAAAAAGTCACAAGCAGAATTCCATCTGGCAGGGTTTCATAAAGGAGAAGTGACACCATAAAATAATTAGCCTTGTTCTTGAGGATAAAAGAGATGATTTGTTCTATGTTTAAAAATGTTTATCATTTATCCTTTTCATTAAGTCACCTTTTACATAGTTGAGATAGAATACATCCCCAAAACTCAGATCATTATTGCTCTCTCACAATATTATCATATGTTATCATATGTTTTCAGGGAAAGAATTTATCTGCCTTGCAGCTGTGAAGACTTTTGCATGTCACTTATGTGGTGTATTTATTACTCAACACTAACCTCCATCCTCTACTTCTACCTGGAAAACTCCTATTTTCCAGGATCCAGTTTAAAGATGATCCAGTTTAAAGATGATTACTTCTGAAATGTCCCCTCACATATTTCACAACTGACTTGTCCCCTCATTGTGCCTACTCACAAAACAAATTGCATATATCTGTTTGTCTGTCTTCTATAAGAGATGATGGGTTCCTTGAAGCTAAGGACAGGGTCTTGTTTTCCTTTGGATCCCTATTGCTATATGTGGAATATTGGAAATTGGAATATTGGAAATCCTAAAAAAAAAAGTGTGTAAGAATTAGTGAATAAATAAACTTGTGAATAAATAATTCAATGAAAGAGGTAGAGAGAAAATTCCTGATACATGTAAATGTTAGAAGGGTGAACCAACCAGGAATTAACATAAACAATTATATATACATATATATATGTGTGTGTGTGCATATATATATATATATATATATATATATGTTAAATTTATTCTCTGAAGTTATTATGATTAGGATTGAACAGGGACCCATAGTTTCCTTCAAGAGAGCATTAAGAAGACTGGCATCTATCTTATAGAAATTATTCTGCAACACCAAGAAGGAGGGAATTCTCCCTACCTCATTCTATGAATCCAGCATCACCCTGATACCAAAGCCAGGAAAGGATCCAACAACAAAAAAATAAAACTACATACCAATATCCCTTATGAACATAGATGAAAAAATCTTCACCAAAATACTAGGAAACCAAATTCAACAGCACATTAAAAAGATAATCTGCCATGATCAAGTGGGTTTCATCCGGGATGCAAGGATGGTTTAACATATATGCAAACCAAGAAACATGATTCACCACATAAACAGAAACTGAACCAAAGACCACATGATCATATAAATAGATGCAGAAAAAGCATTCAATAAAATCTAGCACCCTTTCATGATAAATGCCCTCAACAAACTAGGTATTGAAAGATCATACTTGAAAATTATAAAAGCCATATATGACAAACCTATAGCCAATATCATTCTGAATAGGGAAAAGTTGAAAGCATTTCCCTTAAGAACTAGAACAAGACAAGGGTGCCCACTGTCAGCACATCTATTAACATAGTACTGGAAGTCCTAAGCAGAGCAGTCAGACAAGAGAAAGAAATAAAGGGCATCTAAATCTGAAAAAAGGAAATCAAATTATCCTAGTTTACTGATGATATGTTCTTATATCCAGAAAAGACTCTGTCAAAAAGACTCCCTAAAGACTCCATCAAAAGACTCTTGGAATTGATTAATAAATTCAGCAAAGTATCAAGTTAGAAAGTCAATGTATACAAATCAGTAGCATTTCTATATACTAATAATAATCAAGAAGAGAATCAAATCAAGGACTCAATACCATCTACAATAGCTACAAAGAAAATAAAATACCTAGGAATATATTTAGCAAAGGAGGTTCAAGACCTCTATAAGGAGAACTACAAAACACTGATGAAATAAATTATAGAAAATATAAACATATGGAAAAACATCCCCTGTTCATGGATTGGTAGAATCAACATCATTAAAATGTCCACACTGCCCCAGAGATTCACAGATTCAACACAATTTCCATCAAAACACCAGCATCACATTTACAGATCTAGAAAAAATAATCCTAAGCTTCATTTGGAACCAAAAAAAAGAGTCAAATAGCCAAAGAAATCTTAAGTATAAAGAACAAATCTGAATGTGATGCTTTGATTTTAAATTATACTACAAGGCTATAGTAACCAAAGCAGCATGGTATTTGTATAAAAATAGAGATAGAGACCAATGGAACAGAATAGAGAACCCAGAAATAAAACAATCTTTCTACAACCAGCTGTATAAAAATTGAGACAGAGACCAATGGAACAGAATAGAGAATCCAGAAATAAAACAATCTTCCTACAACCAGCTGATCTTCAACAAAGCAGACAATAACATACTCTGGGAAAGGAAGCCTTATTCAATAAATGGTGCTGGGAAAATTGAATAGCCACATGCAGAGGAATAAAATAGGACCCTTATCTCTCACCATATAGAAAAATTAATTCAAGATGGATGAAGGACTTAAATGTAAGGCATGAAATCATAAAAATTCTAGAAGAAAACATGGTAAAACTCTTTTAGACATTGGCCTAAGCAAAGAATTTATTACTAAGACCCAAAGGCAATTACAGCAACAACAAAGATAAATAAATGAGACTTGATTAAATTAAAAGGCTTCTGCACAGCAAAGTAAAAAATCAACAGAGTAAATAGACAACCTACAGAATGAGAGAAAATATTCAGAAAACATACATCCAACAAAGGACTGATATCCATAATCCACAAAGAACTCAAATCATCAAGAAAAAAAAAAAAACATCAAAAAGTGGGCAAAATACATGAATAGAAGTTTTTTGAAAGAACATAGACAAATGATCAATGATCATATGAAAAAAGTTCTCAACATCACTAATCATCAGAGAAATGCAAATAAAAACTATAATGAGATACCTCCTCACTCCTATCAGAATGGCCATTATTAAAAATTCAAAAAACAATATATGTAGGTGTGGATGCAGAGAGAAAGGAATGCTTATACACTGTTGGTCAGACTTCAAATTAGTAAAACCTCTATGGAAAACAGTATGGAGATTACTCAAAGAGACAAATGTAGTCCTACTATTTGATCCAGCAATCCAACTGGTGGGTATCTACTCGAAGGAAATGAAGTCATTTTATCAAAAATACAGCTGCACTAGAATGTTTATTGCAGCACTATTCACAATTGCAAAGATGTAGAAACGACCTAAGTGCCCTTCAATTCATGAGTAGATAAAGAAAATGTGGTCTATATATAGCATGGTGTACTACTCAGCCACAAAAAGGAATGAAGTAATGTCATTTGCAGCAACATGGATGGAACTGGAGAACATTATCCTAAGTGAAGTATCCCAGGAATGAAAACATCAAACACCAGGTGTTTGCACTAAATAAGTGGGAGCTAAGAGATGGGTATGCACGGGCACAAAGCAATATAAAGGACATGAGAAACCAAGAAGACTGGAGGGCAGGAGGGTGAGCGTGGGGTCAAAATGTACCTGTTGGTACAATGAACACTATTCTGTTGATAGGAATAGTAAATGCCCTGACTTAAACAATCTACAAGATATCCATGTAACAAAAACACTTGTACCCTCTTAATATTCTGAGATTTAAAAATGAAAATAAAACAAAAACAAAGTGGTAAAAACAAGAAAACTAAAAGTTATGACTTCCAGGTTGGAATCTCAGTTCTGCAACTGCCTGCGGTGATGACTAGGAACAAATTATTAACCTCTCAGGAACATCATTTTCTCACCAGGAGGATGAAGGTGTGAAGTTTAGTATTCTCCAGGATTCTTTCCTGCTCTAAACATCTCTGAGCCCATTTTCCTACTGTTCTTTCCTCCCACTGCTTTCCCCACCCACAGAGCTCACATGTCCCGGCCTCAGGGCTCTGTCACCACTTCCCCTCACACACTCCCACTAGGCCTCCCACTTGTCTCAGCTCCATCTGTCTGATTGGGCAGAGCTCAAATCTCACTCAGCCCTGTCCACCAGCACCATGGGACCATGCTTTCTCTTGAAATCACCTCCTACTTCATGTCCAATGAGCTGTCTTCTCACCCTCCTTCAAAAAATTGCTCAAGCTATTTTCCTCCCAGAAACTCAGATTTATCCTGAAGCGCACTTAGTACACATGAAGGGGTGTGTGTGCGTGTGTGTGTGTGTGTGTGTGTGTGTGTGTGTGTGTAATTTGTAATAACAACCAGCACCATTAGTACATTCTAATTCTTGGAAATTCTATAGGCATCTTCTGTCTCATTTCATTTTTTCAATAATCCTATAATAGTTATTATTAATCAAAATTTTGCAGGAAACTGAGATTCAAAGCAATTAGGTGAGTTGCCCAGAATCACAGTTAAGTTATAGGAGGGTCAGGATTCATTCTCAGGTCTTCTGGCTTCAGTTTTTGTTTTCTTCCCACTCTTCCCAGCATGTCTCTCGTAACAGAAATTTATGTAATACAGCCATGAAAATAAAATCCTTACATACAGCAAGTAGTAAGTGCTGTGTAATCATTTGATTAATTTGTGACAGTCTTGACTATGTCAAGGTAAGTGCTATGTGAAGGCCACAAGAGGGTCTCACTGCTAAACCTCTGCAAAGCAGCCAATGGGAGAATGAGTCCTGAAGTGGCCAGGCCAGCTGCTGAGGATGCTTGGAGGTGACACCAGGAAGGAGCCATGGAGAACTCTCTCCTCTCATGGTACATAGGCACAGTCTGCATTTCTGCGAACTTGAAATGTTTCTGTAGTTTTAAGTCTTTGAATATCTACATTTCCTCCCTGGAATGCTTTTTCCTACCCTGCAATTTTTTATCTAGAAAATTCCTACTTATCCTTCAAGACTAAGATCAAGTACAACTCCTCTACAGAGTTTTCCCTGAACAAATTAAGCCAGCCCTATGCCATTCCTCTGGACTCCACAGCTTCTGGTGAGAATCATAACCCTTCTCCCCTGAACTGTAATTGTTTCTTGTTACTGTCTTTCTTCCCACCAGACCTCGTGCTCCTTGAGAGCAGGGGTGACTTAGTATTTATTTCCAGATGCCACCTGAGTGCCTGGGACACATCGGATGCTCAGGACATGTTTGTGCATGAATGAGGAAGGAATAAAAGACTTTTCTAGGTAAATCCCACATAAGAGTTATTTTCTCTCTGCAAATCATATTCTGCCTATAGGACACTTCCAACACCAGCAGACCAGGAGAATGAGTTTTAAGCTGGCATATCTGCATAATCAGAGACCAGCATCTGCCTCAAAAGTTCTAGGATTTCTAGTTGGCTCTTTTGTAAAACAGAAAATAGCAATGTCAATAGCAAAATGTTACAAAAAAGTAAAGGCCAGCTATGACGTATATATTATGAGAAGTGTGAAATTACTGGCTAGTCCAAAATGGTTCGGTAAGGATCATGGAAAAGCACAAGACATGGAAGTAATTGAGAGGATTTGAGAGACTTAAACTACATCAAGAGGTAGAAGATTTCAGTAGGACCAAGTCATAGACAGATGTCTTTCCAGCCAGTTCCCTAGCAAAGAGTATTTAATAGTTAACAGCATTACCATCAAGTGAAAATCATATAGTTTGTAATATTATTTACATATTTAAATATAAGATAACTTAACAATTATAAATGATACATATAATTATATTGGGCAAGTTCTCTTCTTACTTATTTCTCATTGCATTAAAACCCCAAAGTAAAGAGCTATTCTAGAAATTTTAAGAAGAAAGACATGGAAGGATTGGACACATCAGTGTTAGTATTGTTATTCAGATGAAGCAGCAGAGAAGAGCAGCAGCTCTTAACGGATGGAGTCTGGACAGAATTTGGCCCCCAACAGGATGGTCCCCTCACCTCTTGCAGCCACACCCTGTGGGCACAAGTGGCCAGGCCAGGTCAGTTATGTGAGCACCCTCTGTGGGGTCTGGAACATGGACATTCTTATAAACCACTACATCTGCCCCGTAGTGTTGGTACCTTGGTTGCCAGAAAGAACCTGTGTAACATTAAAGGGGCCTAATAATTTTCACAGCATGAAAGGAAGCTCTCATTCCCATTTTGCAGAGTATATTCTGGGATGCTGACATCAATCTCTTTACTACTTGACCCTGACACCAACCCTGTCCCCTCCGGATTTGGTGTTACCACTCTTCTCAACTCAGGAATACCTCCCCTTACTTCCTTTCAGCCCCAAATTTATTGATTCTCAAATTCCCTGCTGTTATCCCTGACCCAGAACTCAGTCCTGATCCTGGTCAGATCCCTCTTCACACATCCTTCCACGGGGAAAGGAACCCGTTATAACACAGCCAGTAAAGAGAACTTTACCTGATTAGCATAGAGCCATTAGGAGTGGGACTCAAGCTACAATTCTGCACTCTTCTGTCTTGTTAGAAAAATCTAGAATGACACCCAAAAATATTATGAATGTAATCATTCTACATAGTAAGCATGTTGAAATCTTGAATAAGGACCATCAAGATAATACAAATATTCCACAAAGCGGGGTGGGTAGTGTCTGTCTCACCGAAATACAGGGAAAAGCTGGGTCGTCTGTCAGTGGAAAGTCTACCCTTTATTTGTACTTGCTCTTACTATCACCAGAAGGAACTGTCAATAAATATTAGTTTTTCTTTTTTTATTTCTCCATAAAAGGGCTTCCATTACCAATTTCCCCAGAAAATCTGTTTCCCTGAGTGATGTCACCCAAATTCCCAATGTTTTGTAGCTGCAGAACAGTAGAGCCAAAGGGAAGCTGAAGATTATTGCTATGCCAGGTTCTTGACTCTTCATGGACACTTTAGAGAGGCCGATGAATGGTAGAGACATTCACCCTAGAAAAATGCTTATCTAGAGTATTTAACATATAATTTTGCATATATTTTAAAATCGAATGCAAGCCACCATCTTATTTATAGATGAAGATAGTAAGACCCACGATAGAGTTGACTTGGCCAAAGTGACACTTGCTTGTCTCCATGTCACTTTTCTTCCCATCACATACTGTGACCTCCCAATAAAAACTCCAATGAGGCAAGCAACTTGAATAGACAATGGACATTTTAAGGATAAAACCTATTATGAATATAAGATTGTGGATCAATGTAAGATTATAGATCATACTTAAAGTAAATCACTAAAATAAAGCCATCATAATAACATAACAATTATTGAACATCTACTATGCACCAGGCAACATTCTAAATGTAACGGTGCACTTAGTCTTCATCACTTCCATCTGAGGTGAGTACAGAGATGCCATGCCATCTCTTCTTCTAGAGATGCCTTGGCCCTCAACTATCATGTGATACTGCTCGGTCACACACCGAATGAGCAAAACAAGTGCAAATTGTAGATAGGTTTTTTTCAACACAATATACTTTTATTCTTGTCAAGAATATATAGACTCTATTTAAGCAGAGTGTGTTCTCCAGCGTGCATGAATGAGTAGTTAAGAACGGTTTGCAATTAGCCAATCAATTTTTTTCTACCTAAATCCGTGCTCTTCAAGTGCTTCAAATTGCTTAAAAGTGTTCTCTCAAGCATTTTAAACATTCCTCTTTATAATCTCATTTACACTTTTCATTTGTAAAACTTATAAAGAAATTGTTTTACTTGACTGACGTTTTCTGATCCCCAATACTTGTAACTAAATTAATAAGAATCATGGTTGGCTTTTTTTTTAAAGCAGAAAAAGATCTTATGGATCATTTATTCTGAAGCATGCATTTTATAATAAGGAAACACAGCATAGATACTAATATATTAAAATTCATTTTTATGAAGATTACACAGTAAGCTGTTGTAAAAGCTGGGACTAAAACACAGATCAACTTTTCCATAACCAGTCAGGGGCCTATCCTCTGTCCTGTGACAATTCTCTGAAGTTTGAAAATTTTCCAAATGATTCCTTCATTCTTTCTAAACTAAAAGAAAACTCAAGTGACATTAGAATTTTTAAAGGGATTGAAATTGCAGCAGAATTGAGTGGTAAATTTACTGGCATAAAAAAATACATAGTAGCTTTTTCTTTTTCTCTCAATATATAAAATGCATGCTTTTTTCTTAAGGCTCAGTTACCATATCAACCATCTTTCCTCATAGTTTAAAACGGGAATTTCAAAGCATGTCTTAAATAAAATTTAAAAACAATAAAAATGCAAGCATTACCCAGTATATCATGAAATCTCTTGACTGAAATTTCAAAATAAGAACCAGAGCAAACAGAAATAACCTCTCTCAGGCACTGTCCCCTGACACTCCGCCCGACCTGCCCTGAACCTGAACCCCCATGATGTCCATGACTACTCGGTCTCCAGCAGGTGGGGAGGACTGGCCACCGTCCAGGCCCAGAGGACTCAAACCCTGTGCCAGGCACGTTGCAAGCAGCCTCTCATCCCACACCCACAGCAACTGTTCTTCCCACTTTTCGGATGATCACACCGAGTCTCGGAGGCTAAGAAACTTGCCCAAATGTGATAAGTAAGACGTGGAACGGGAAATTGAGGCTAGGTTTGTTGATTTCAGTTGGTGTACTCTTTTCACTACAAAATACTATTAGGTTTCAAGGAGGTTGCAACTGGTGGTCAACCTTCAAGGAGGTTACAACTGGTCGAGGAGAAAAGAAAAACAATTGTCCATCTAAATATCAGTAAAAGTACAAATATGTAAATAAATGAATTAAATTGCAATGAAAAGTTTAATGTTATTAAAAGGTAGTTTTTACCTCTTCAATACCAGCATGTAACACTAAGCATAAAATATCAAAGGAAACTAGTAAATGCTTATAGGAGGAAGAAAGATATGGAGGCAAACAGTCAAGACCAAGAAGTCTATACCCTCCCTATTCAAGTAAGGTCCTTAAACCAGCAACAAGGGTGTTACCTGCAAGCTTGTTAGAAATGCAGACTGCAGACTGCCGGGCCCACTCCACACCTGCTGAATCAGAACCTGCACCCTAACAAATCCCCCAGACGTAGGTGTGTAGGTGTGTGTGTGTGTGTGTGTGTGTGTGTGTGTGTGTGTACATGAAAATCTGTGAAGCACTGATCTAATGTATGAGGAAGAGTAGACAAGCCGGAGGTAAGGCTGGCAGTTCAGAAGCAGTGAGCAAACCATTCTGCCCAAGGCAAAGTGGGTACCTGGAGAAGAATGTTTGACATTTTCCTTTCTATGCCTTAGTTTATCTTCCCACAGCAAGTATCTCTTTTTTTATTATTTATTTATTTATTTATTTATTTCAGCATATTACAGGAGTAAAAATGTTTAGGTTACATATATTGGCTTTGCCCCACCCCACATGAAGTATTTCAATTTACAAAAAGAAAGAAGATGTTTAGAATGAGAATATACATTTGGCATTGGAAAAGATGAGTGCTTGTGGGGGTAACAGACAGCTGGAACCTCCTAACATACCTGGGCTGACTCTGCCACCTGAGAGTCACTTACTGAGCGAGTGGCTTCAGTGTGCTTCAAAAAGCAGTGGGCTGCATACCACGCACTGGGGCTCTGGCTACCTGCACCCTTGTCTACTCTTCCTCATACGTTTCCCTTGCTCCTCACTGCCCATGGGAATTCCAAACATCTCCTCATAGGAGTTCTACCCATAATCTCATAGAAGATCAACTCAAGTTCTACCACCTCCAAGTTGTGCTCTCTGATCACCCCGGCTCCTACTACGTTCTCCCTTTTTGGAATTCCAGTGGTGCTTGCTGTGCGGTGGTTACTATAGATCAGTGCTTCACAGATTTTCATGTGCACACATCTCCCTGGGGGCTTTGTTAAGGGCACAGGTTCTAATTCAGCAGGTGCGGAGTGGGGCCTGGCGGTCTGCATTTCTATCAGTGCAACTCACTTTATAAAGCTTCTATGTTTTGCAGATGTTGTTGGCATGAAGGCATTCTGAATGCAGTATCAATCTGCTGAACACAGTTGTTACCCACATAAAGCAGGCAGCATATGGTCACTGGTTCACTGATGGTTAACTTGCCCAGTGCCTTTCTCTGGGCAAAGCAAATTTCGCCAGAAGGGAGCTGACTCCCTGTGGCCTCAGTGATCTGCTATGATCATTAACTAAATGTTAATCATCCACAAATCAACGGGTGTATGGCCTTAAAAATGAGCCCTGCCTCTCAAAATCCAGGGCAGTCCACTCGTTCACACAACAACCCTTTACTGGGTGTCGACCTCACATCAGGGCTTTGCCAGCTACTGTGGATTTGGGCATGGAAAAAAAAAATGGTCCCTGCATTCAAGCAATTTATAGTCTACCTTGAAGACAGCTAAGCAATTAAAATCTTGTGAGAACTTTGCTAAATGGGGGAAAGTCAGAGTTTAGGGGAAGGAAAACTCTCATCAGCCCAGAGAATTTAATGAGATCCCAACAAAGGAGGAAGGAATCAGACTGAGGGCCCATTGCCCTTTGCCAGGTAGACATGTGAGAAAGGACAGGAGGGTTCCAGGCAGAGAAAGGAGTTTGCACAAGGTCAGGGAGGGGTGAGTAAGCAGGAAGTGCTGGAGGCTGTAGAGGTCACAGGTACAAACACAGATTTTGGAATCCACTAGTCCAGGGTTTAGACAGGCTTTGCAATTTAGTACAAACAGACCCTAAGAAACTATGTAGGGTAATAAATGTTTGTTGTTTCAAGTATCTAAATGGGGGGTGGGTGGGTAATTTGTTACCCAGCAACAGATAACTAATATACCATGCAACTGATGAGAAACTTAACTTTTTTCTCATTGATACTAACTTTTTCTAAAGGGGAGTGTGTGGGGGGGGGGAGCTAGCAATGAGTTCACCTGGTCACAAGTCTTTGTAATTATGCAAATGTAAAATATGTGACATTTGAGGTATTTGCTAACCTTTTAAAATTTGTAATTAGTTGTGCTTTTCTATTCACCCTAAGTAAACATTGACTTTCATAGCAAAATAAATATCTAAATAAATAAGTGATGCACATGCACATATATAAGACACCGTGTTTAATGGTATGTGGGGGGGTGATGCTATGCTTAGTGACAGGTGTGTGATACTATATATAAACAAGATACCATGTGGAGAATCAAATAAATTTCAGTTTGCGGACATGGATGAATCCAGAGCAGTACCAGACAGTCTCCACTTCTGTGTCTGTCTTTCTGTCTCGTTCTTGTGACAGCTGCATGAGGAACCCTGCCCCTCTGAGAATCCAAGCTCACCAAACACTGTGTGATATTCTGGTGTGTTAGGACAGGCCGGCTGACTCCTGAGGAAGAGATCACATTGTGCCTCTCTAGGGCGCTCCATCGTCTCTTTCCCAGCTGCTCTTGCAGCCCCGCCGCTCACCATTTGACCTCACTGCAAGCCTCCAGTCCCAAAGTGAGACCACTGCTATCACTTGCAGACCCTAGGAAGTTTAGCGCAGCCCCTACCTCTGATTACTTTTCCCCTGGAAACGCTTCGCTTCCCTGCAATTCTAGCAAATAGTGTGTCCCAGATCATTGCAAACCTATGCTGAAATATCCAATGAGCATCCTCTTAAAACAAGCCTGCAACATGAGTTCACCGCCCTCATTTACTTTAAGTTGAAGGTCACATCGCACCAAGGAGCAAGAGTTAATTAAGAAAGTTTAATGAGAAAAGTCCAGAGGTAGGTGTATTTCCAGTATATCACACTCATTCCAAATAAATATAACTCACAGCATGATACAGAAATTAAGCTTTTAAAGTAGTTCACAATGAGAAAAGTCATAAAACATTTGAGCCACTACAGAGGGACAGGACAGTACTATGAATGCAAAAGAACCTGCATCCCAGCATCAGTATCTTATTCACATCGTGAGTGGCAATTCGGTTTCATCAAAGCAGCATCTATCACATTAAGTTGATATTGTTAATTTGAATTTTATTTGTTGTGCAGCTTATATGTAGTGTGTAAATGCGTTTTTTTTTATTTTGGCATATTATGGGGGTACAGATTTTAAGGTTTCAATAAATGCCCATTTCCCCCCCTCCCCCCAAAAGTCTGAGTCTCCATCATGACCATCCCCCAGATGGTGCACATCTCACTCATTATGTATGTATATACCCGCCCCCCTCCCCCCTCCCACCTCTCCAATACCCTATTACTGTAGCACCTGTGTGTCCACTTAGGTGCTACTCAGTTAATACCAGTTTGCTGGAGAATATATCTGGTGCTTGTTTTTCCATTCTTGGGATACTTCACTTAGTAGTATGGGTTCCAGCTCTAACCAGGAAAGTATAAGATGTAAATGCGTTTTGATTTTAGATCCATATAGAGATTACAACTGAGGAACTTAAATGCATTTCACATTTGTGTATGTGTAAGTCAACAAGTCAAACTTGGGGTGTCTGTGGGCATTTTTGCAGGTTTAAGAAACACTGGCTTTTATGAGTAATGCTTCCATGAACATGATAGTGTAGACATCTTTACAAGATCTTGATTTCAATTATTTTGGACACAGAAACAACCTAGAAGTCCATCAGCGGATGAACAGATAAAGAAAACATGGTATATTCATATAAAGGAATATTATTCAGCCTTAAAAAAGGAGATCTTGCCATATGCTACAGCTTGGATGAACCTGGAGGACATTATGCTAAGTGAGATAAGATAATCACAAAAGAACAAATACTGCATGACTCTACTTATATGAAGTATCTAACATAATGAAACTTACAGAATCAAAGAGTAGAATCGTGGTTGCCAGTGGCTGGGGTGAGGAGAAGGAGGGAGCTGCTATTCAATAGGTATAAAGGTTCAGTCATCATATAAGATAAGTTCTAGATATCTGCTGTGCAACGTTGTGCCTGTGCTTAACAATACTATAATATTGTGCCCTAAAAATTTGTTAACATGATAGATCTCATGTTAAGTGTGTGTACCACAATAACAAAAAAAAAAAAGACATATTAAAATTTTTAAAAAAAGAAACACTGGCATAACATTTTAGGAAGTGAAAAGTGAAAAATAGAAAAACAATACTATGATCTCAGTTATTTATTCATTCCTTTATTTACTCATTCAATACACATTTATTGGATAGTGATTATATATGTCCAAGAATTATATGAAATACTGGATAGAGCAGTAAATAAGTTAGGCAAGGACATAGTGCTCCTGCATCTTACCTTCTAAAAACAAGGAATAATAAATAAACAAATGTTTTTAAAATACAATTTTAGAATGAGACATCTACATAGAAGGAAATAAACCAGGGCGATCTGATGACAGCTGGTGGGGGAGGCTACTTGGGTTTAGTGAGCAGGAAAGGTCTTTCTACGGAAAGGACATCAGAGTTGACACCTGGATGATGAGAAGGAGCAGCCTGTGCGAAAGCCAGAGGATGAATGTTCCAGGTAGAGGAAACAGGAAGTGCAAAGTCCCTGGGGTGACAGGGCTGGAAAAGAGTGAATAAGGGAAAGGGAAGGATGGGTAGACAGGGTCAGACCATACTGGGTCTTTTAAGCCACTTGGAAGGATCTGTTAATAGATTTTATTCTAGGAAGCCTTTGGAAAATTCTTTAGAGGAGAATGACAAGATTTGATTAACACATGCAAAGATCACTCTGAGGACATAGAATTCATGAGATGAATTCCATGAAACAAGTGAAAAGAAGATGAGTTGGGAAGCTATCGCAATAGACCAGTTAAGAAACAATGGAGGCTGGGTGAGGCAGTGGAATGGGGAGAAGTGGGTGAATTTGACTAACTATATGCAGTCAGAGGTGCAATCCGTACTACTTGCTGTTGGGTGTAGAAAGGTGAACTAGAGAAAGGGGAGGACCACTGATGTCTTATAGGCTTTTGGATTGAGTTTATTTAACTTTAAAATAAAATGGCATAAACATAATTTTGAATGGAAATGTAGCAAAACATTAAGAGTGAATGCATCATTGGATGGTAGAAATAAGGTTGCTTTTTGTGTAGATATTAATTATTTTAAATAAGAATATATAATTAATTCTTTCTGTTTAATTTCCTGGTGGTGAATATCATTTTTCTCCACACAGTCGAGGTTCAAAGGCACCTGAGGAAGGCAGAGGTCTTTGTTAGAAGCCTGACAAGGAGAGGCCTCCAATAGAAGCAGCCAGATTAATGGATAATGTTACATGAGGTAAAAAGATTCAGGAGTCAGAAGGGAAGATTAGATTTAGCTGCTAAGGCCTGCCTGTGCCACACAACTGCAGAGTTAACAACGCCACACTGTTGGTGGTGTTATTATTTCTGGGTCCTATAGAATTAATGAGGGTATTTCTCTGCTGAAATGCACAGCTTGTACCAATCTACTCCTGTATCTACCACTCGAAGCATAAGGAAGAAAACATAGAACAAGGTGGCTCAGAGGTCATTCCCAGGTTGTCACATTGTAACCTCACTATTATATTTCTGATCATTAAAATAGCCAACTTTAGATAGTTTTATAGATGGCAAAACCGAGAAACAAATGGTCCAAGTGCATTTCTAAGATTACAAGATTCTAAGCTATTTGGTGATTTAGTCCTAATACTTTCCCACCACACTGCTAAACACAGCATTTCAGTGTTTCCCAACCTTTTTACACCATGCCACACATAGAAACTGATATTTTTATGGGATCCTGGGGCAATGGGGAAGGATGCTCGTGGCGTGGTACAACTCCCCCAGGGGCTCCATTTGCCTCAGGCCTTACTTGGTCACACAAAAACTAAGCGGGTAAACATCTTGACATACCTTTCAGAAAACTCCACATTCATTTTGGGGGAACTTAATCTGGTGGTTCCCAAACCTGCTGATCAACAAAACATTTGAAAAATTTTTAAAATACAGAATCTCGGGTCTTATTCAAGACATATTGGTTAAATTATTCTAAGTTGCAAGTACCAGAAAAGGCCTATTCAGATCGCCTCAAACAGAAAATAGGAAGTTTGGAGGTTAGTCAGGTTTGACACTGGTTAATTCAGTGCCTGGCTGTGTCCTCTGGGACCCAGGTTTCATTTCTCCGTAATCCCATTCTGAGGGTGTCAGCTTTGCCTTCAGCCTTGGTTGCCTCATTGTGCAAACGTGGTTGCAACAATGCCAGGCATTGAACAGCTTTTGTATATAATGTCCAGCAATGAACAGAGGCAGAAGGGACCATCTCTTCCTGTCTCCTTCTGGATTTTAGGGCCTTCCTCAAGCCTTGCAGCAGAAACAGGCTCACGAAATTAGCCTCATGTAATTAACCACAGAGTCCCTTACTGAGGCTTCAACAGATCAGGGATGATTATCCTGATGGGTTTCTAGCACTCATGGTTAACTGCTGGAGTTGAAGACACATTTAACTCTCCCTGAGTCAGTGAACACCCCAGACAAAACTGGGTTGTGTCAGTTAGGAAGAAGAGTAGCATTAGTGGATGTTGCATAAAACCTAATCAAAATCCATCAAAACCCCTAAAATTTATATTTTAAAAAATTGTAAGAAAATCAGCCAGGTTTGGGAACCATTGTCCTAAACTCAGGGTGGCTGCTAGCCCATCTGTTGCCTTTGTGTAAATGGGTAGAAGATGCCTCCCCCCGGAGAGAGGCTTGAAAGGGGCAGCTGTGAGCAAAAGGCAGCTTTGCTTGAATGAGGAACAAGGGCCCCTCCCACCCCAGCCCCACATCAGGGAGAAGGGTTTGATGCCTGCTTGATGAGCAGAGCAAGAGCTAAAGTTTAGTGCTAAGTTTTCTCCTTTGTCCAGTGATATGTTGATAAAAGTCTAACCACCAGCTCCCTGATTCATTGAGTTTACCTATTCCTATGGTGTAAATACTTCCATCATGACCAATTTCAAGCTACTGATCTAATATCGCTGAACGTGGTGCCGGGAAGCAAGGCTCAGGATCAGCTCTCACAGGAGGTGTGAGCGACTCCAACACACCACTGCCCATGGCCACAGAGGTGCCCTTGCGGAGGACACACCTGCAAACCAAACACTGCAGCCCTGTCTGAAACTATACTTGCTCTATGTAGGGAAAAAATACCAAAATAAAACCTAGAACAAAACTGGCAAGATTTTATAAATAATGAGCCCTAGTTCTAAACACAAACTCTAGTAACTACATTTTAAACATCATTCCTTGTTTCAGCACCCTCACCTTGCCTGAAGTAATACTCCATTTGAAAACTAATAATGGACAGAATAAGTAACACAGTGTTCATTACTTTATTACTCACTAGTGGGAAAGAAAATCTTATATGAAAAACAGAATTCAGAAAAGGCTAAGAGTGAGTCATTTTGTAAATAATGTCAAAGGAAATTATTGTACCTTTCAATTTTGCTGAAAGTTCAAAATTTATTTTAGAAAATTTCTATCCCCTATACTAAATAACATAGAGGAATCTTAAGTAATCTATTACATAGGCATGCAATTTTGCCTCAAATACTTACTTTAAATCTTGTTTTATATAAATGTTGGCCTATTCCTTTGCTTTTGTTCATTGGCACAGGGGCCAAGCTCAAGGAAGCTAGGCTAGTCTAGTGGTTCAAAATATCATCTCTTATGTCAAGCTACCTTGTGTGAAGAGCTGGTTGGTAGACATTTATCAGCATATCACTGGACACAGGAGAACGGTTGGGAGACTAAATTTTAGCCCTTGCTCTGCTCATCAATCAGGCATCAAACCCTGCTCCCTGATGGGGGCTGAGGTGGGAGGGACCTTTGTTTCTCATTCAAACAAAGCTGCCCTTTGCTCACAGCTGTGCACTTGCAGACTCCCCAACTGGCCAATGGTATAATCCTGGTCCAGTCACATAACCTCTCTTAAGGATAATATGAAGATAATAGCCATGCCTATGATATAATTCATGCCTGTGATCAGCACTGTGCTTGGTGCATAGTAGATACTCCATAGACATAGGCCATGAGACACTCAGTGACATGAGGACAGATCTGGGAACCAAGCCTGTCAACTTCTTTCGAACCAATCAGTCACTAGCTCAGAATCTTTAAGATTGCAGACATTTTGTAAATGTTTGTTAAATTAATTGATACATTAGTGAATATAACTCTCCACATTTTTAATTTTCCAGGCTCTTGCTCTCCATTAAAGTAGATAAACAGAAAGCTAATCCATAACACAGAACCCACTGAGGTCGAAAGTAGTAATATGCAGCCACACTAGTGTATAATGGACTCTCATTCGGAGGGGCCCAAGTTATATGAGGTTATTCTGAAACTATGGATAACAGATCAGAGAAATCACATTAACTGTGTGACAGACCTTGAACAAGGTACATAATTTCTCTGAGACTCAGATTTCTCATCCATAAAATATTCCTACCTCATGCTGTGCAGTGAGGACTAGAGATGTGCTAGGGAAAGTGTCTATAACAGAGCCTGACATATAGGTGATCAATAAGTAACAACTCTTCCTGTCATCATTACATCACTATTCATATGCATAACAGTCTGCATATCTGTACCAGATAAATCAAAGAACATTAGGATATCATCCCTTTCTTCTCTACATAAGCTAAGACTCTGAATCATTTATATATATATATATATGTATATATATGTGTGTGTGTGTATATATATACACACACACACATATATCTTGTAATTATTTTTAAGAATAAGAAAAGGCCTTGGGCTAAGAGTTAGGAGACCTGGATTCTGGTCCCAACTCTAATTAGCTATACGACTTTGACTATGTCACTTGACCCTCCAAAACTACTTCATCGTCTGATACAGTACAGGTAGTTCTTGTGTTACAAACAACCTTATTTAAGGCATTCTGTACTTGCAAACAGGCTCCCAAGGCTCCCCATAAGGATAATTTATAATTAAATAAATTTATAATTTGGAAACTGGTTTCTTCTGCCCATGTAAATAAATCTGCGTGGTATAAGTTCGTTGGCACGATATCTTTACACTAATAGAAAAGTACCTACAGGAACACAAGAATCCAAAGAATGAGAAAATCCAGAGCCAAGCAAGTTTCTGACAAAAGAATGAGCTGAAGCCTTTCATCTCATTGAAGCGGGATTTGCTAAGCTTGAAGAGCAAGATCCTAACATTGAGCAGTTTACACAGGTTTACCGTGCAGTTAGTGAGAACATCAGCTGCTACAAGGCCATTTAGGATAAACAAAAGGAAAAAGGCTGTGCAAACAACTGCAGAAACCTTTTTTCAAGAAACTGACTTCAGCGGTGAGCTCCCCTCCTCCAAAAACAGAATCAAATCCTGACTCTCCGGCACCTCCTCCATCCTCTCCAGCACCGTCTCCATCGTCATCTTCTGATTAATGTCAGCTACCTTCTTCCCTCAAAATTGCCTGTTCCAGTAATCAAGACATTGATGCAATATTAGGTGAGTGTCAACCTTTAATATTCTCTTTTGAAATTTCTCCTATCTCCTATCTAAATTTTGTGTATTAATGTGTTTTTATGTTCTGTTTGTTTGAATTAAAATCAAGAGCACAATAGTTTGTGTAACTATTACCATACAGGGGTATTATTATTATTTCAATATCACACTGCATTATTATTACCAGATAGGAGCCATTATATTATTGTTATTATCATATATGTGCTGTTCATCAGGGATCTGAGTTACAAACAAATCCGACCTGAAGATGTTCTCAGGAACATATCTCATCCGTAACCCGAGGACCACCTGTATTTAGAAGATTGAATTCCGGGAGCAGCAGAGATGGCTGACTGGACACACCACTTGTCAGATCAGCCTGGCTGGAAGGTAGTAATTGTACTGAGAAGAGCAGGCAGCAGTTGCAGCCCAGTTGCAGATTACAGGAAGACACAACAGAGACGTCCGGGGACTCAACAGAGAAAAACAGTGAAGCTCAGAAAGAATATAGACAGGAGAAAACAGTGGCATGGACCAAACCCAGAGGGGCTTGAAGCCCAGTGAAAGGGTAAGGGGGCTTCCCCTCCCCAGCAAGGTATCTTTGGTAAAAAGCAGGACATAAAACATGGGAGACACATCTACCCTCCACATTCCTACTGAGGCATGGTAGCTAAATAGGGATAGTGGAGTGAACCACCAAACCCCAAGAGTTTGGGTGTTAGAAAGGGACACTCCATGGTAAAGTGCCACGAGAGACCAGAGTATCAGCTTTTTTGCACCTAGACACTTCCTCCTCTGCGCCTTCTCCAATCACAGTGTCAGAGAAACTAATTTTAACTCAGGCCAACTGGTAGCCATGGCTCCTTACCCCCATTGCAACCGTGAGAATACTCTGAACCAAAAAGCACTTTCCCGTGGGTGTGTTTTCCCAGCTGAGCCCACCACTGAGAGTGGGGTCTCCACAATTTGCAAGTTTCCTGCCTGCTGGTGTTTTGTGGAATCATGTGCTGGCAGCTTAGATAGACAGGCTGGACCCAGTGGTCCCCTGGACATGAAAGCAGTGCAGGGAGACATAGCGGAGAGATCATGGTCCAGACTCAGGTAGAGAAGTCCTCACAGACATATGCAATGGGAGAGAGTGGAGGGACACTAAGGAACAGGGAACTGTGAGCACACCTATCCTCCACCTCTGCTGGAGAATCACCATATTGGATAGGAGCATGGCATTCATATAGTGAATTAGCCTAGCCCCTGGTTCCCATGACAACAGAATGCCCCAAGTGCACCAGCAGAATGGGAGCAGCAGCCTCTCCCCACACTCCTTATGATAGGGAGGGCAGCTTGAGCCAAGAAACTCACAAGTGGCCGCTTCTCTCCAGTGGGAGCATAGTCCTGGCAGAGACCCCTGTGGACAGAGTCCTACCTCTCTCCCCTTGGGATCTTGTGGTGGAACAGGCATGCACAACTAGGGCCCCCCCTACCTGCCAGTGCCCTGCCCTGCTAGTGCCCACACTAGTGGGTCGGGCACATACACTGAGGGGTAGTTCCAGGGCCATTCTCAGGAAGTGAGGGAACGCATGTGGACTGTTCTGATTGGAGGGTGCTGTGGAGTTTCAAGGAATTAAGAGGGAGGGCACTCACCCCACCCCACAGAGAAACTGCACTAGTGGACAAGATCAGAAAAAGCCTGATCCAGGGCCTTAGCATTCAACTGATTAAGCTGTAAGGCAACAGCAGCAGGTAACTTACAAAGGAAAACCAATCAGACTATTGCAGAGTTCTCAACTGAGATCTTACAAGCTCGAAGGGATTAGGGCCCCATTCTCAGTCTTCTCAAATAGAATAAAGGCCAACCTACAATTTTGTATCCTGCAAAACTGAGTTTCTTATATGAGGCATAAATAAAGACTTTCTCAGACAAGCAAACACTGAGGGAATTTGTCAAGCCCAGACCTGCCATACAGGAGTACTCAAAATTGCATTCTACATGCATCATAACAATAGACACCCACCAATGTAAAATCACTCAAGAGCTAAAGGTCAGAGCCCAGATATCACAATGGCTCAAGAGGTAAAACAAAGCAATAAAGTTCTACTCAATATGATGAATACAAATCCACCCCACTTATCGATTCTTTCAATAAATATAAATAGCTTGAACTCCCCACTGAAGACATACAGGTTGGCTGACCACACAAAAATATACAAGCTAAGTATTGTCCGTCTCCAGGAAACACGTCTAACCCACAAAGACTCATTCAGACTCAAGTTGAAAGGATGGAAAATAATATTCCATGCACGTGGAAACCAAAAGAAAGCTGGTGTAGCAATTCTCATATCAGATAATATAGTCTTCAGATCAGCAAAAGTAAAGAAAGATAAAGATGGTGATCATATAATGGTAAAGGGAACAATTCAACAAGAAGACGTAACAATCCTAATATTTATGTACCTAACAGAAGAGCACCCAGAGTCATGAAGCAACCCCTACTTGATTTAAACAAAATGATAGACAGTGGTATGTAATAGCTAGGGAATTTAACACTCAACTGACATAATGGGGCAGATCCTCCAAGCAGAAAATAAATAAAGAGACAATGGACTTAAATAGGACTCTGTAACAAATGGGCTTAAAAGACATTTACAGAACATCCTTCCCCAAAACTACTGAATATACATTCTTATCATCAGTTCATGAAACATTCTCTAAGACTTCTCACAAATTAGGCCACAAAATATGTGTCAACAAATTTAAAAAATAATAGAAATTATACCATGTATCTTCTCAGACCATGGTGAAATAAAATTAAAAATCAATTCCAAGAGAAACACTCAATTCTACACAAAATCATGGAAATTAAACAACCTACTGCTGGACAACAATTGGGTCAAGGAAGAAATTAATATGGGAATCAAAAGATTCTTCAAACTAAATGACAGAGAGAACACAAGTTATCAATATCTGTGGGATTCAGCAAAAGCAGTCCTAAGAGAAAAATTCATAGCTTTAAATGCCTATATCTAAAAGACAGAAAGAGCACAAATCAATAATCTAATGAATTGTCTCAAGGAATTGGAAAAGGAAGAGCAAACCAAGCCAAAACCCAGAAGAAGAAAAGAAATAACTAAGGTCACAGAAGAACTAAATGAAATTGATAACTAAAGAATTATACAGAAGAATTATACAGAAGAATTATACAGAAATATACTAACTAAACAAAAAATAGGTTCTTTGAAAAGATAAACAAAATGAACAGGCCTCTCACTAGATTAACCAGAAACAGAAAAGAAAGGACCCTAATAAGCTCAATCATAAATGAAAAAAGAGATATTACAACTGATACAACAGAAATACAAAATATCACTTGTGAATATTATAAAAATCTCTATGTACGTAAAATGTACTTGAAAACGTTGAGGATATGAAAAAATTCCTGCAAATGCACAAGCTCCCAAGACTGAATCAGGAAGAAATAGAATTCCTTGACAGACCAATTACAAGCAACAAAATTCAAGCAGCAATAAAAAAATCTTCCAACCAAAAAAGTCCTGGACCAGATGGTTTCACAGCCAAATTTTATCATACCTACAAAATAGAATTGGTATCCAAGCTGCAGAAATTATTTCATAACATTGATAAGGAAGGAATCCTTCCTAACTAATTCTCTGAAGCCAGTATCGCCTTGATACCGAAGCCAGGAAATGACACAACAAAAAAAGAAAACTATAGACCAATAACCTTTATGAATATAGATTCAAAAATCCTTAATAAAATTCTAGCAAATCAAATTCAGCAGCACATCAATAATAATAATAATCCAATAGGACCAAGTGGGCTTTATCCCAGGTATGCAAGGATGGTTTAACATATATAAATCCACAAATGTGATTTACCCACATGAACAAAAGCAAAAACAAATTTAAATCAAGTGTGAATGGCCTTTATAAAAAAAGTCCCAAAATAATAAATGCTGGCATGGATGCAGAGAGAAAGGAACACATATGCACTGTTGGTGTGACTATAAACTAGTACAACTTCTATGGAAATCAGTATGGAGATACCTCAAAGAACTAAAAGTAGATCTACCATTTCATCCAGCAATCCCATTATTGGGTATTTACTCAAAGGAAAAAAAGTCATTTCATCAAAAAAATATTTGCACTTGAATGTTTACTGCAGAACAATTCACAATCACAAAGACATGTAATCAACCTAAATGCCCATCAATATATGTATGGATTAATATAATGTGGTGTATGTATACCATGGAGTACTACTCAGCCATAAAAAATGGTGAACTAATACTTTTATAACAACCTGGATGGGGCTGGACACCATTCTTCTAAGTGAAGTATCGTAAGAATGGAAAATCAAACACCACATGTACTCACTATTAAATTGGAACTAATTGGTCAACACTCACATGCACATATGAAAATAAAACTTAATAGAAATCAAGCAGGTGGGAGGGAGCAGGAGGAGATGGGTAAATACACACTTAACAGGTACAATGCATACTATCTGGGTGATGGACACACTTATAACTTTTACTCACACTGCACAAAAGCAATTCATGTAATCAAAATGTTTGTAGTCTCAAAATATTCAGAAATAAAAGAAAGAAAATTGAGTTCCATGGCCCAGATTTTTTTCTAAATAGCTTGTTTTTTGAACCTGTGAATAATGACCATCTACTGTTCTTTTCTAGATCTTTCTTCTTAGAATCTACATATATTAGATAACCACCTTCTGCAGTATTAAAATGAAAGTCTCATCTAAGCTCTTTCAGTGAATTGCTATAGAGTTCAGCTGTATAGTTACAGCTATAGATCAGAGCTGTAAAAGTCAATAACCAAGTCACCAAACACATAAGTTAGCTATCATCACTTGATTATTTATTTGCATGGCAAATAACCTGGATTTAAATATTTATGATTTTGTAGCCAGTTTAGTAATGTGGTCTTTCATGTATTGAATAAAACTAATCAATGGAAAATAATGCCTCTCATCAAACTCCAGTCAAATTGAATGCTGAATAGGCTAACTGCATACACAGCAGATTTTTCTCAAAAAAAAAAAAATCAATCTTCTAACATAAAGTCTACATTTATAAATACTAAACAATCCAGTATTTGTTGTAGAACCACATTTACACAATACTGCTTAACACATTTCTATCCGTGTACCTGTGTTTGTGACACGCTCTCCATTTTGAATGCTCTGTCAACTTTCAAGGCCTAGTGCAAATGGACAATGAAGCTTCTGGAATCTTCCAAGAGGTGGCATTTTCTGCCTCTGAATTCATTTAGTCAAAAATACTCATGACACAATTATTGAGTACCTATTCTATCCTACTCCCTGGAGCTCACAGCAGAGGAGACCTTTACAAAAATACCCACAGGCATAAGCAAGGTGCTATCAGAGCAGCTTAGACACTAGAAGACAATGGTAAGGTGACAAGAGAAAATTCAAAAAACAGTTCCAGAGAAGAGTAGGAGGTAAGAAAGAAGAAATGTGCCACTGCTTTGTTCTTTAATCACTGCATCTTTAATAAATAAAATACTTTCAGAAGCAGGAACTGTAAGAAAGCATAATTAATAAGCCTATAGAGAAAGGTTAAGAATGATTCGTGTAAGCTGGCATAAGACAGCGCAAGTTTAATGAAGGGATGGACATGATCAGGTCAGCATTATAGACAGAGAACTCTCTGATGCCAGTAGGGAGAGAGAACAGAGGAAGGCAAGGGCAAATAGGAGAAAGGAGAAACAGAAGGCTGCAGAAATGATATAGATTAGATACAAAGACGGTAGCAAGAAATGAACGGGAGGAATACATTCAAAAGACATTAAGGAGTGAAATCAACAGAACTTTATTGAATGTGATGATCAAGAGAGAAGGATGAGTCAATGATGATATCCGAGCCAGGAAGATCAAGTCAATGATGGCAGCCCTCACCCATTTGGGGAATTCAGCAGACAGAACAGATTTTTGAGGTAAGAACAATTCAATATGGGGTATGTTGAGTTTGAAGTGCCAAGGGAACTTGTCGGTAGAAGTGTCCATTCAACATTTAGATGTAGAAGTCAGAAGCTCAGGATAGTGATATGTGCCGAAGACATTTTAAAGATATTTTAAAATATCTTTGTGAAATAAAAACACATTTCCAGAAAAACACATAAAAATAAATATGCATCTTAATTGTTATAAATTGTTTTATAATAAATTGTTATAAATTGTCACCATAATTATCACCTAGGTAGAGACAGAAAGAACATTTCCAAATTCTAAGGAGCCACCTGCCTAATTACAAGCAAGTCCCTCCATCCTAACAGAAACACTATCTTGATTTTATGGTAATCACTTCCTTATTATTCCTATCTATTTTTAGCACTTAATTATACATTCTTAATCACTCTAACTTAATTCTGCCTATTTTGACCTTTATATGAATGGAATTATGGGAGGGTGCATACTTTTATGCCTTGTGTCTTGTCTTTAACATATTTGTAAAATGCATCCCTGTCACTCTGTATTGCAGTAGTTTGTTTTCACTGGAATATGGTATTCACATCTATTTGTAACTGGTGGACATTTGAGTTGTTTTAAGTTTTTGGCCATTATGCATAAATCTGTTGTGAACATACACTTATCCCAGTAGACAATTCTGCTGGGTAAATAACTTGGAATGGAATTGTTAGGTCAAGGGTTTGCATAGCATCCTCAACCTTAGTAGAAAATGTCCAAGTGTGTTCTAAAGCCACTGTACCACTTTACACATTGGCCAGCAGTAAATAGGATTCCAGTTGTTTCACAATCTCACCAACACTTGATACTGGGTGCTTTTCTAATTTCAGCCATTCTAGTGTGTGTGTGTGTGTGTGTGTATGTACAGAGGTATCACATGTGTCATTTCACTGATAAAATCGAGCACTTTTCCATCTGTATGTTAATCATTTGGTGGAAAGTCTGTTCCAGTATCTTGGCTATTTTTTCCACTGGGTTGTCTGTCTTTCTCTTACTGATTTATAGTAGATATTCATATTTTCAGGATAAAAGCCCTTTGTTAGTTAAATATATTCTCACTTTATGGTTCATTTTTGATTTTGTTTTGTTTTTACTCTTTCAATAGTGATTATCAATGGACAGAAGTTCTTAATTTTATTGTGTTATAACTACCGATTTTTTTCCTATGGTTAGGGTTTCTTGTGTTTAGTTAAAAAAATAAAAGTTCTCTACCCCAAAAGCAGAAGAGATTCTTCTAAATTTTCCCCCATAAATTTTGTTGTTTGGGCTCTCATATTAAGGTCTCCAATTTACCTGAAATTGATTTTTCACAATGCTTGATGTTGATAACAAGTTTCTTTATTTTCCCCATAAAGAGATCCAATTGTTGCAGTATCATAAATCAAGTGTTCTTATGTGTAACTTATTTTGGATTCTCTATTCTGTTCCATTTGACTGGAAGAAATTGATAACTTTATTATACTGAGTATTCCAATCCATGGACATGGAATATTTCTCCATTTACTTTGGTTTTCATTAATTCTCCCCATTATTTTTGTGTAGAAGTCTTAGATTAGCTTCATTCCTAGAAATTTGTTATTTTTTAATTGTTAGTAACTTTTTAAATTTTTATGTGTATATTTATTACTGTACATAAAACGAATTGCCGTTTATTTGATTGATCTATCTAGCAACCTTGCTAAACTTATTTTTTTTAATTTTACTAATTTATCAATATAATCTCAAATTTATTACATGAAAATCATATTATTAGTGAATACTAACAGTTATATTTCCTATTTCCAGTTGTACAACTTTTATTTGTTCTTCTTGCCTTCCTACAATGGGTATACTTCTCAGGGTCTACTCTTATTCCCGATCTCAAATGAATATTTTTGTCATGGATACCTATGCAAAATTCTAAACAAAATAGGAATAAAGTGAATTCTGTAATATATGAAAGAGGGTACTACACCATACCACTATACCCAAATTAGATATTTCAGAAATGCAAGTTAATGACCAAGATTGGTTCTTAATATGTCTTTTTAGTAGTATACTTGTCTAATTTTGCCATCTAGGTTTTGCTGGACTTATAAAACTCCACAGAGAAAGTTGTTTCTTTTTTATCCCTAGAAGCTTTTGTATATGATTTCTTCATTACTTGTTTGGTAGAATTTGCTAGAGAAGCCATATGAGTCTGAAGTTTTCTTTGTGGGAAACTTTTTGTTTATGGATTCATATAATCAATAATAATGGAACTATTTAAATTGTTTCTTCTGCGGTAGCTTAGAAATTTTATTAGAATATTTAGCTTCATTTAAATCTATCTTCCTTCTTGCTTTTTTGCTATAAATTTAATTCTTTTAAATAATTCTTTTAATTTTCTTTAAAGAATATTAAGGAAATTAATACTAAATTCTTTTAATTTTATATATTAACAACTCTATAAGGAATTATTATTGATATTTTCTAAATTCAGTATTTGTTTAGAATTATCCACCTATTTATCATAGTCCTTGCATTTAATGTATTCCCACATTAAACTTCTATCTGGAACAATGTTCTATCTGTTTGAAGAACACTTTTTAATATTTCTTTCAGTATTCACACTGGTCTCCTAGTAGAAAATTCTGTTTTTACTGGAATGAAATTATCTAATTTCACCTTCATTCATAAAGAATATACTTTCCTGATTATAGAATGCCAGATTGGCATTCTCACATTTAAAATATCAGTTGGTTTTACTATGATATAACCTGGTGTGCCTGCTTTATTTTTATTTGTTTACTCATGTTGTCCTCTTGGATTTAATTGGGGTTTTGAATCTGTGGCCTGATGACTTTCATGTATTTTGAAAAATTCTCTTACATTATTATTTTGAATTTTTTTGTTCCTACCCAGTCTCTTCTCCTTCTAATACTCCAGCGACACTTTTTACTTCATGCCTCTTTGTCTCAAATGCTCATATTTTATGTGTTTTCCATTCATTGTTTTTATTATGTCATATTCTGAATTCCACTTCACTAAGAAACGGTGTAGCTGTGTTTAATTTGCTATTAATCTCATTAATTAAAATTTTAATTTCATACATTTTCAAAGTTCTAGAGTTTGTATTTGGTTGTCTTTCAATTTTATTGCATTACTTTTGATAATATTTAGTTTTCAAAAAAACTTTCTTGGCCGGGCGCGGTGGCTCATGCCTGTAATCCTAGTTCTCTGAGAGGCCGAGGCGGGCGAATTGCTCAAGGTTCAGGAGTTTGAAACCAGCCTGAGCAAGAGCGAGACCCCATCTCTACTGTAAATAAAAAGAAATTAATTGGCCAACTAATATATATAGAAAAAATTAGCCGGGCATGGTGGCGCATGCCTGTAGTCCCAGCTACTCGGGAGGCTGAGGCAGCAGGATTGCTTGAGCCCAGGAGTCTGAGGTTGCTGTGAGCTAGGCTGATGCCATGGCACTCACTCTAGCCTGGGCAACAAAGTGAGACTCCGTCTCAAAAAAAAAAAAAAAATTTATCTTACATTTTATCTGATTATAAATTAAAAGCATCACTATTTTAAAGTCTTTTACTGATAATTTCAATGTCTGAAGTTTTTGTGAGTCTGTTTCTACTGTCTATTGCTTTGACTTTTTTATTCATGTTGTCTGTTAATATGCTTTGTTATCTTTGATTGTGTGCCAGATATTTTTTTAAATGTTTACAGAAATTGTGGGGGGCCTTATATAATGTTATCTGCCCTTAGATTTTTGTTAGTTTCTGCCAGATAACTGGTGGCATCAGCAATCCTAACTCATCTTTGTCCAAATTCTAGAATTGGGATTTTCTCTACCATACAGATAACTATTTGCAAAAAAGAAGAAAAAGTCAAATATAATAATGATGAAGAAAAGTCCATTGCATTTGGCAGCTAGAAAGTAGTCTTTTTTTTTTTTTTTTTTTTTTTAAGAGACAGGATCTTCCTGTGTTGTCCAGGCTGGATTCAAACTCCTGGGCTCAAGTCATCTTCCTGGCTCAGCCTCCTGAGAAGCTGGGACTATAGAGGCACATGCCACTGTGCATTGTAGAGTAGGTCAGGTTTCAGGAGGTTGAAGAAAGAATGTTGAAATAAAGACATAGAAAAGTAAATGTGAAAATGTTTTCAAGGAGCTTGAATTTAATGGGAAGAAAATATCTAGTGGAAAGCCATATGTGAGGATCTCCATTTCCAAAATGGTAGCAGAGAAGCAAACTGGTTTCACTCCCTCCCATGAAAAACTAAAAACAAATATACAGCATGAGATTGTCACAAGTAATAACCCTGAATTCAAATTTGAGGACGAGATAGTTCCCAAGGCCACAGACAAAAAAACTCCATACTTTCATATCTGTAATGTTGCCTCCCTCAATCTTTCCAGCAACAAGAGTAAGTGAGATCAAGATGGACAAGCAGATTCTCTGCCATCCGGGGTTTTCTGGCAAGAGACTTGTCCCTGCCCCAGCCCACAGGGAGAATTAGGGGTGAGTGAAGGGAGAAATATCCCTCAGAACAACCAGAGACAAAAGGGTGCATTGGGATTATTATCTCCAGCACTTGAAACTCTGCTTTGTAACTCAGCCAAAGGAGACACCAAATCAGAGTGGCATCACACTGTAGGAGGATCGTTCCACAGGTCCCATGGGCATGAGCCACTAGCCAGCCTTCCTACATTACCAGGATATTCCCTTTGGGACTGCTCCCATTCAGGATGGGCAGCACCTTCGTTGTTTATAAGAGCCAAGCCAAACCTGGGCAGAATGCCCCATCTAGTGTCAAGGAGGAGGCAGCATCAGAGGAAGAAAAAAAAAAGAAAGAAAATCAACAGGTAAATTACAAAGAATTTCTAAGCAATCATATATAATAAAAACCAAAATAAGCCAGAAAAAGAGGACAAGAATAACTAATCCTTGAATGCAAACACATATATGTACATGCCTAAGAAACAACAGCACTCAGGGAACCATGACCTCTCCCAGACAGACACAGCAAGAAATGAGTGGCCAATCCCAAAGAGACACTGATATGAGAGTTCTCTGACCAAGAATGCAAAAAGGAATTTTTAAGGAAACTTAGTGATCTTGAAGACAACAGAGAAAAGCAGTTCAGAAATTGATCACAGAAATTTAACAAAGAGATTGAAATAATAAAAAATTCAAAAATCTTAGAACTGACAAATACATTTGCTGAACTGAAAAATTTATTACAGGCTCTCAACAGAAAATAGATCAGACAGAAGAAAGAATCAGCAAATTCAAATACAGCTATTTGAAATTAAGCAATCAGAGAAGAAAAAAGAAAAAGGAATGAAAAGCATTGAAGACCACTTACAAGATACAGAAAATTACCTCAGAAGACCAATTCTAAGAATTATTGGCGTTTAAGAGGGAGCTGAGCAAGAACAAGTGAAAGATTACTCAAAAAAATTATAGCAGATAATGCTCCAATATTTGAGAAAAAGATAAATATCTGGATACAAGAAGGTCAGAGTATACCAAACAGATTTGACCCAAATAAGACTACCCCAAGGCATATAATAATCAAGAAAAAATCAAAATGTGGGAGGATGGAATTATTAAAATGTATAAGATCTTTTACTTTTTTCTTTGTTGTTTCTATTATTTTCTTTGTGATCTAACATAAGTTGCCTTCTCTTTAAGATAACTTGTGTGTGTTTGTGTGTGTGTGTTTTCTGTAAGCTTCCTGGTAACCAGAATGCAAAAACCCATAATACATTCAGTAAAACTAAAAAGCAATGAATTAAAATATACTTAATACCAAATAAAATCACTTAACTACAAGGGATGACACTAAGAAAGGAAGAGAGGAGTTACAAAACAACCAAGAAACAAGCAAAAAAATGGCAATAATAAGTATTTACTTATTAGTAAAAACACAAAATGTAAGCAGATTTGATTTTTCAATTAAAAGGCATAGAGTGGCTGAATGGATAAATAAACAAAACCCAACTTCATGCTGCCTATGAGAAACCCACTTCAACTATGAAGGCACACATAGATTGAATGTGTAGGGGTGGAAAAATATATTCTATGCAACTAGCAACCAAAAAAGAGCAGGGGTAGCTGTACTCATATCAGATAAAAAAACACTGCAAATAAAAGACTATAAAAAGAGACAAAAAGAATGATGATATTATGATAAGATTGGTCAATTTACCAAGAAGATATGATAATTATAAATATATATGCACCCAGAAAGACAGCCCCCAAGTATATAAAGCAAACATTAATAGATCTAAAAGGAGAGATAAACTACAACACAATAATAGTAAGGGAGTTCAACACCCCACTCTCAGTAATGGACAGATTATTCAGACAGAAAATCAACAAAGCAACATTGAAGTTAAACTAGACACTAGACCGAATAGGCCTAGCTAACATTCACAGGACATTTCACTCAGCTGCTATAGAATACACATTCTTTTTATCAGTACATAAAACATTCTCTAGAATAGGCTATATCCTAGGCCACAAAACAAGTCTGAACAAATTCAGAAAAGTAGAAATCATATTGAGTATTTTTTTCTGACTACAAGGGAATAAAACTAGAAATGAATAACAAGAGGAACTTTTGAAACTATACTAACACATGGAAAATTAAATAAAATGCTCCTGAATGACCAATGGATCACTGAAAGAATTAAAAAGGAATTAAAAAGCTTTTTGAGACTAATGAAAGTGGAAATACAGCATACAAAAATGTATGGGATACAGTAAAAGCTACACTAAGAGGTAAGTATATATTAATAAATGCCTATATCAACAAAGTAAAAAGGCTTCAAATAAACAACCTGACAATGCATCTCAAGGAACTAAATAAACAAGAACAAACCAAACTCAAAATTGGGAGAAGGAAAAAAATAATAATGGTCGCAGCGCATATAAATGAATTTGAGACAAAAAAACAAAACATAAGATCAACAAAATGAAAAGTTGGGGTTTTTTTAAAAGATAAACAAAATTGACAAGCTTTTAGCTAGACTAAGTAAGAAAACAATACAGAAGATTCAAATAAATAAAATCAGAAACTAAAAAGAAAACATAATAACTGAGGCCAAAGAAATACAAAGAATTATCAGAGACTATTAGGAACAACTACATGCCCACAAATTGGGAAACTTAGAGAAAATGGGTAAATTTCTAGACACATACAACCTACCAAGACTGAATCATGAAGAAATAGGCCACACACACACAGAAAAAAAACAATAATAAGGAACAAGACCAAAGCTATAATAATATGTCTCCCACCAAAGAAAAGCTGAGGACCTAATGATGTCATTGCTGAATTCTAACAAATACTTAATGAAGAATTAATACCAACTCTACTCAAAGTTGTCAAAAACTTGAAGAGGAGGGAATGCTTCTGAAAACATTCTACAAGGCCAGCATTATCCTAATACCAAAACCAGGCAAGAACACAACAAAAAAAGAAAACTACAAGCCAATGTAACTGATGAACATAGATGCAGAAATCCTCAACAAAATACTACCAAACCAAATTGGTAACACATCAAAGAGATCATTTACCATGAGCAAGTAGGATTCATTCTAGTAATGCAAGGATGGTTCATTATATACAAATCAGTAAATATGATATATTAACAGAACCAAGAACAAAAAATATATGATTTAAATAGTTTCTGAAAAAAATATTTGATAAAAGCCAATATCCCTTTATGATACAAATTCTCAACAAACTGGGTATAGAAGGAATATACCTCAAAATAATAACTATATATGTCAAACCCACAGCTAACATCATACTAAATAGGGAAAAATTGAAAGCTTTATTCTAAGATCTGGAACAAGACAAGGATGCTCACTTTCAACACTTTCATTCAACATATTACTGGAAGTCATGGCCAGAAAAATTAAACAAGAGAAAGAAGGGGCATCCAAATTAGAAAGGAAGAAGTCAAATTAGGCCTATTCACAGATGACATAATCTTATACTTAGAAAAACCTAAAGTCTCCACACACAAAAAAGAAAAACTATTAGAGTTTATAAATAAATTCAGTAAAGTTTCAAGACACAAAATCAATATACAAAAATCAGTAGTGTTTATGTACACAAATATTAACAAAAAAAAAAGAAATCGAGAAGGCAATTTCATGTATAATAGGTATAAAGAATATAAAATAGGAATCAACTTAACCAAATAAACAAAATATCTATACAAAGAAACCTATAAAACACCAATGAAAGAAATTGTAGGCACACAAAAAAATGAAAAGATATTCCAGGCTCATAGATTGAAAGAATTAACATTAAAATGACAATAGTACTCAAAGCACTTTACAGGTTTTCAAAGCAATCCCTAACAAAATATCAATGACATTCATAAAAATAGAAAAAAAAATTCTAAAATTTATATGAACCATAAAAGACTCCAAATAGCCAAAGCAATCTTGAGGAAAAAGAACAAACTTGGAAGCATCACACTACTTCAAATATACTGCAAAACTATGGTAACTTCATCACCATTATACTAGCATAAAAATAGACACTTAGACCAATGGAATGGAATAGAGAACCAGATATAAATCAACACATTGACAACCAACTCATTTTCAACAAAGACACCAAGAAAATACAATAGGAAAAGAGCTGTCTTTTCAATAAATGGTGCTGGGAAAACTAGATAATCATATTTAGAAATGAAACTAGACCTTTATCTTTCATCATTTATAAAAATCAAATAAAATATATTAAAAGCTTAAAACCTGAAAATATTAATTTATTAGAAGAAAACATTGGGAAAATGCTGCAAGACATTGGTCTGAGAAAAGATTTTTGCTTAAGTTCTCAAAAGCACAGGCAACCAAAGCAAAAATGGACAAATGGGATCACACCAAGCTAAAAATCTTCTGCACAGCAAAGGAAACAATCAACAAAGTGAAGAGACAACTCACAGAATGGGAAAAAATATTTGCACACTATCTATCTGACAAGGGATTAATAAATGATCATTCAAACAACTCGGTAGTAAAAAAAAAAAAAAAAATCCCAAATAATCTGATTTTAAAATGGGCAAAAGTTCTTAATAGACATTTCTCAAAAGTTGACATACAAATGGCCAACAGGTATGTAACAAAATGCTCAACGTCACTAATCATCAGAAAAAGGCAAATTAGAATCACAATGAGATATCATTTCACTCCAGTTAAAATGGCTTTTATCAATAAGACAGGTATTAATAGATGCTGGTGAGGATGTGGAGAGAGGGGAACCTTTTCACTCTGTTGGTGGGAATGTGCATTATTAGTACAGCAACTAATGGAAAGCAAAAATGGAACTACGTATATTACAGCAATCTTACCTCTCAGTGTATCCAAAAGAAAGTAAATCAATATAGGGAGGAGATATCTGCACTGCAATATTTATTGCAGCACTATTCACAATAGCCAAAATATGGAATCAACCCAAGTGGCCATCAATGGATGAATGGGAAAAGAAAATGTGGTATATACACAATGAAATATTAGCCATTAAAAAATGAAATCCCGTCATTTGAAGGAACATGAGTGGAACTGAAAGTCATTATGTTAAGTGAAACAATCCAAACACAGAATGAAAAATATTGCATGTCCTCTATCATATATGGGAGCTAAAAGAGTAGACCCCATGAAGCTAGAGAGTAGACAGGTGGTCACCAGAGGCCGGGAAGTGGGTGGGGATGAAGAGAAGTAGATTAATGGGTACAAGTATGTGACTTGATAGAAAAAATAAGTGTCAGATTGTTGAGTAGGATGACTACAGTTTACAGTAATCCATTGTACATTTCCAAATAGAAGAAGAGAATTCAAATGTTTCTAGCATAAAGAAAAGACAAATATTTAAGGTGTTAGATATCCCAATTATACTGATTTGGTCTTTACAAATTATATGAATGTATTAAATGATCAAATGTACCCAGAAATATGTATATCTATTATGTATCAACGAGATAATAAAATAAAAAAGCATATGCAAGCTATTTTGTACCTCTTCATTACATCTAAATTATGCTTATGTGAAGACTTACTTTCCCTGCTCATATATAATCTAATTACTAGTAAAATCTTCTTGATGTCCAGAACTTTGACTACACACTTGCAACTCCAACACACATCCTGGAACCTTGCTCATTGCAGCTGCACAATAAATCTAATTGAGATAACTACATTAACCATTTGGGAGTCATTCTGAATACTTAATCTCAACAAAATATGTATTTTGTTTTATTGTCTTCATTTATCTCATTGGTATCTTTGGGAGAGATTAGTACATTCTCCAAGGAATAATAAAAGCCAGAAGGATTTATAAGCATCTTAGTGCATGTACACCAGCAGTCTGGATGTGAGTTGAGAGACAGAAGAACAGGAAGCCTTGATGATTCATTTAGAAGAACATCCAGTCTGGCAGAGGAGACAAAAATGCATATGCAAGTTTAGAAAAACAAAACATTTTCCCTTTTAGTTCTTAAAAAACACAGACTTTAGATCACATTATTGCTTTCAAGGGTTGCACTGAGCAGACATAGCTCTTCAACAAGTACCCCTTTGAGAAATCTCAGGATGATGCTATTCCCTCAATAATTTAAGTGTTCTATTATGTGGTAACTTGTACTTTACTACTGGGCTTAAAATTTTATATTGCATTCTTTAAGAGCCTGGCATTGCACTGCAAAACAGGCAATGTGAAATATGTCTTGGAAATACTCCCATCATATCAGCATCACTCTCTCTCTCCCTGGTGGGAAGGGAGGTGAAACAGGGTTGTCTTGGCAAGTGCACACCCTGGAAAGCCAGAGTGGGATGTGAGGCTTCCCATATTTATTGTTCTCTGTGCCTATGGCCAGAAGGCTAGCACCACAAGGCAGACCTAGATGAGTAGGCCCAACCCACAAGGAAAGTAACACTGTCCCAGGTGGGGATTAGGACTAGAACCTGGAGCCAAGCATCAGTGAGCAAAGAATGATTCATGCATAAAAGCAGCAACAGACAAGACACAATTCAAGAGGGGAATCAAGGTGAATGCTGGAGATGGTTGCCTTTGTTTTCAGCTATTCCTGGCATTCTGGGAGTAAGCCAGAATTATTTAAAGAATCTATAAAGGAAAGATTAGTTTCTGGAGGGCAGGGCAGCATAATTTCTGGAGTCAGAGAGACCAGATTTCAATCCTACCTTATCCTCCTAGCTGTGAAATCTTGGGAGGAGAGAAAACAAACAATCAAATGTGTAACCTTTCTAAGTTTCAGATTGTTTATCTGTAAGATTAAAATAATAACTAAATTTCAGGGTTGCTCCCATGGTTAAATATGCAACTTTTCTAAGTTTCAGGTTTTCCATCTGTAAGATTAAAATAACTAAATTTCAAGGTTGCTTCCATGGTTAAATGAGATAATATATATGAAATTGCCTAGCACAATGTTGAGCATATAAAAGGCAATTAATAAATGCTATTTTCTCATTATATTATATATTAATTAAGGTAATATTAGCTGCTTTAGTAGATAAACCCTGAATTCTAAGTGACTTAACACAATAAAAACTCTCTGCTCACTCATATCATACTGCAGCGCCAGCACCTGTGTTTGGGAAGCCTCACACAATATAATTCAGGGTCTCAGGCTTCTCCACTCTGTGGAGCCACCAGCTCCAGGTTACTGGTGTTCCGTCCATTCAGCCAATCAGAACAAATGGAAACTGTGGAGAAAGCACCACTTTTATGCATTTCAACCCAGAAGGGACACATCAGGAGCACATTTCAGGAAGCCTGCAATTTGGAGACTCTTTTCTTTTATACAAGTCCTTGCAAGGCTTCCCATTTTCTTCCCTGAAGACACACTATCGTCTTTACCCTAGAACATGGCAAATCTGCTCTGGGGAAAAGCAGGGGACATCCCTGCCTTTATCATTCCAAGTGGGATTAAATTTTATACAGAAGGAATCACTGTCTGTATCTTTCCAAGGCCATTAGTTTATGTACACATTCTTGAAAAGACATCGAATTGAAACAAATTGGCTTTTAATACATGGATGTATAAACATGACAGATTCAAGGAGAATTATATACCAGCTCTTATAATACCTATTTTGTAAGACAAGGAAACCTAAGATTTAAAAAACTGACTACGTTCCTGGAGGCCACCTGACAGCAAGCAGTGAGTAGGGAAACTGGAAGTGGCATTTTGGCCGTCTTGGTCTCAAGGCAATACGGCTTCCAGTGAGAAATGTTGAGGGCAAAAGCCAATTTTTTACAAGTGATAAAACTAGCACTCCAACAGGATGCTCTATATGTAATCACGTAGTCAGGAAGACTTGAATCCAGGACTCCCTAAGACTTTTCATGCTATCCCACAGGTCTGCCAGGTAGCAGTACAGGTACAGAAACACCCTACATGCAAATCCTATTCTCCCATTTCTAATAGATGTTTGAGTTTTGGTCTGTTCTTTAACCCCTCTGAGAGTCAGATCCCTTTTCTAGTAAATGTGAAAAACAGACTTTCAATGAGAAGTTGTGGTGAGAATTAAAATGAAACAACATATTGTAAAGGAGCCAACATAGTGTCTGGAACCATGTGGACTCAAAGCTTTGTGGTTAAGAAGCAAGCTTTGAAGTTGTACTATTCTGGCTGTTCAAGCTGTTATTTAGAGCTCTGTGACCTTTGAGCAATTTATTTAATATCTCCTTAATTCAGTTAAAGAATCTGTACAAAAGGAATAATAACAACATCTATATCCAAGGGTTGTTGGGGGATTAAATAAAATAATCCATAGAAGCATCTAGAAAGGTACCTAGGGCATAAGAAGGACTCAAAAAGTGTTAGCTTTTATTATTATTTCATATAGTGTAAACTGTTACAGTCACGCCATCAGTTCTGCTGCTATAAGGAGTCTCCACTATTCAGAAACCAACTCAAAGACCTCCTCTGGGAGGGGCCACCAAACATGTGGCTCTCTTGGTCTCCCACCACACTGAAATTGAGTAACTCAGCTTTTATCTTTATTATCTGTTGTCCCTCCATAGATGGATTTCTTCCAAGTGTTTCTGTGATTAAAAGTAAATAGAAACCACCTCCCTCCATTTTGCTGCTTTTAAACTATACTAAGATGAGAAGTCACCCCACCTTTCTGGACTTCAGTTTACCCATCAGTAAAATGGTAGTGGGGGGTGGTGGTGAATAATAACATTAACTGCTTTCCCCTCTCACTTCCTATAACACTAGAAGTATATACCCTTTAGCTTGTTCTTAATACCATACATCTTGGTGTGAATTGAGGTTGGCAGGGGTCATGTGGAGTAGGAAGTCTGGAGGGAAAAATGTATTAATCGAAAAACATGAGGAATCTCTATGGGAGGACATGTCCAACCAAAAGATACATGTGCAAATTAAGGGAACGCAGAGAAGAACAAGAATATGAATCTCCAACTTTACTATCTCAGACAAGTCAGTGATAGAAAGCATAACTCCTTAGCTGTGAAACAAAAGGGCAGCTTAATTTTCAACCGGGCTTAAAAAGAAAATCTCTTCTATGAAGAAGACCCCAAAGGCAATCACAACAACAACAAAAATAAATAAATGGGACCTGAGCAAACTAAAAAGCTTCTGCACAGCCAAAGAAACAGTCACGAGAGCAAACAGACAACCTACAGAATGGGAGAAAAATTTCACAAACTACACATTCAATAAGGGGCTGATAACTAGAATCTATTTAGAACTCAGGAAAATCAGCAAGAAAAAATTGAGTAATCCTGTCAAAAAGTAGGCAAAGGACATGAACAGAAACTTTTCAAAAGAAGACAGAATAATGACCAACAAATATATGAAAAAATGCTCAACATCTCTAATCATCAGGGAAATGCAAATCAAAACCACAATGAGATATCACTTATCTCCAGTGAGAACAGCCTTTATCAAAAAGTCCCAAAACAATAAATGTTGGCATGGATTTGGAGAGACAGGAACACTCCTACACTGCTGGTGGGACTGCAAACTAGTGCAACCCCTGTGGAAAGTAGTATGGAGATACATTAAAGAGATACAAGTAGATCTACCATTTGACCCAGCAATTACACTACTGGGCATCTACCTAAAAGATCAAAAGTCACTTTATGAAAAAGACACATGCACTCGAATGTTTATAGTAGCACAATTCACAATTGCAAAGCTGTGGAAACAACCCAAGTGCCCATCAATTCACGAGTGGATTAATAAAATGTAGTATATGTATACCATGGAGTACTATTCAGCTTTAAGAAACAATGGTGATCTAGCACCTCTTGTATTTTCCTGGATAGAGCTGGAACCCACTCTATTAAGTGAAGTATCTCAAGAATGGAAAAATAAGCACCACGTGTACTCACCAGCAAATTGGTATTAACAGATCAACACCTAAGTGGATATATAGGAATAACATTTATTGGGTGTTGGGCGGGTGGGAGGGGGGAGGTGGGGATGGGTATATACAAACACAATGAGTGAGATGTGCAACATTTGGGGGATGGTCACACTTGAAGCTCTGACTCAAGGCAGGAGGGAGGCATGGACAATATACGTAACCTTAACATTTGTACCCCCATAATATGCTGAAATAAAAAATATATATATAAAATAAAATAAAGACACCTGCACTTGAATGTTTATAGCAGCACAATTCACAATTGAAAAGCTGTGGAAACAACCCAAGTCCCCATCAATTCATGAGTGGATTAATAAAATGTGGTGTACGTATACCATGGAGTACTATTCAGCTCTAAGAAACAATGGTGATATAGTACCTCTTGTATTTTCCCGGATAGAGCTGGAACCCATTCTATTAAGTGAAGTATCCCAAGAATGGAAAAACAAGCACAACAGTACTCACCAGCAAATTGGTATTCATGGATCAACACCTAAGTGCACATATAGGAATAACATTTATTGGGTGTTGGGCAGGTAGGAGGGGGAAGAAAGGGATGAATATATACATATATAATGAGTGTGAGGTGCACCATCTGGGAGATGGTCAGGCTTAAAGCTCTGACTCGAGGGGAGAGGGGGGTAAGGGCAATATACGTAACCTTGACATTTGTACTCCCATAATATGCTGAAATAAAAAAAAGAAAATCTCTTATAATTCTAAAACATGTACTATGTTTTATATTTTGACTTCTCTGAAATAGGAAATTATCTTATTCACAATGCACATATTAATCTAATATTGTTTTTACAAACATTGATGTTAAGTCAATGAGGCATCTTATAAATGTGTGCTAGACTTACAGAAATATGGCAATACATATGCTGTATCTACAATGTATGTATGCACCTAGTGTTTTCTATAGGAGATCACATTTTATCCTCATAACAATCTTATGAAACTGGTATTATTTTTGTCCCTATGCTATTTGAAAAATCAGATAATTTGTTAATTTGTTCAAGTTAGCAGAATTCTAAAGTAACATGATTAGGATTCAAACTGAAGATTCAACATGCTCCAAATCTCATACTCCTTTAATTATACTAAATATGCCCCAAAAGAAATTTTTTCCCAGTTCTCCTATTTTCAGAAGAAATTTTACCAGAATAACAGCTTCAGTCTCTCGGTCCACCTCATGAGAGATGGGGTGCTTTATCTGACTGACAAAATAGCAAGAGACTAACATCAATTAGTTCATATCACCCCACAGAAACAGGTATTTGGTGCTCAAAGTTCCTATTATCATGTGGTCATTACCACTCCACCATTTCAGAGAGACCATCCTCTCTCTTCAATGCAGTCAGCTTAATGGTGCAAGGTCCACCTTTGCAGTTAGTGACTAGTGGTTCTGGGTACTACAGCCACGCAGATGTTAGGAAGATGACAGACTCTAGACACAGACCAACCCATATTCTCCATCCTAGTAATGCTTGAAATATTTTTCTCTCCAGTTGTCAGTCTCTTCTGTTTCTCAATTGACTCTTATTGCAGTGGGGCAGAAAATGTTTGGTTACTGGTTTGTTATAAATTGCTAATGCAAACAAGTCTAGAACATATTATAATAGCAATAACAATATTATATATATATATATATATAATATTCATCTAGAATTTTCCTTACTTAGTTTTTAGGTGCAGGAATCAAATCCCAGAGATGCTAAGTGACTTGCCGAAGAGCTCTCATCTCTGAAGTGGAAAGTGTATAAGGAAAATTCATGTTTCCAGATGCCTAGTCAAATATTCTTCTCCTTCATCCCACTTAATTATGTACTGATTAAAATATAATGGTCAAATGAGGTTATGTGGCTAAAAATTGACCACTGAGGGTGTAGAACTTCCTCTTGAGACATCAGGATCATTCTGAAAAATACTGCTAAGCAGATTTAATGACGATCAACAACCAGAGTCAATATCCATTTGAACCACAACAAAATAGATTATCTGAAATAGGCCTTGCCTTAGCATTGAAGTGAGTCGCACAATTCAGAAATAGCTTTGGAGAAATCTAATGCTAAGAGACTACTAACAAGTCACAGACCTAACTGTAACATTGTGAATCATAATAATGACATACACTTGACTCTTTCAGTCATAGAAACACCATAGAATTGTATACCCAAAAGACCTTGAATGGCTTATACGCCATGCAGAGAAACGAAAAGCAAACAGAATAAACTGTAAGGGCTTAAGAGTGGCAAATAAAACCTCCTATTGGGTAAATGAAACAAGTTGCTATGTCATTAAGTGGAGTTTACAGACTGGTCTGGGGCTTGGTTAGGAAACCAGCCTTTCTGGCTATGATCCAAGAGTCAATAAAATCTGCGTTGAGCCATAGCAGTTGTCTGAGTAGAAAGCAATTCAAAATATTTCTAAACAGCTCTGTCTCTACATCATGGCTAAGGACGGTTGAGGGGTTGCAGATTGGTAGATTAATTATATCATGTTTGCAAACAATCTGAAAAGTCCAAGGAAGCATGGAATCAATCCTCTCTAGGGGAAGACCTGAGCAGCTGGCCTAGAAGGATAAATTTATAAGTGTTTTACCTCAAGATCCAGCCAAGGGCAAATGTCTTCATTTGGCAGGGTCTGAATTTTAAAAGTGTTGTTTCTAAATGCCTGCCCTGGCTCTTCCAGTTTAGAATTCAGCAAGCATCTACTGGGCACTAGTATGCATGCAAAAAGTGCTTTGTAAGCTGAAAAGTGGATGAATATAAGCAGTGGTTATCATTCATTAGAACATTTTATAGATCATGCACATGATTGTTTTAAAAATAAGTTAATTCTTCCTCTCTGTCTTCTGAGAGGTGGAGTTTTTTTAATTGTTTTGTCTTTTGGTTTTGGTTTATTTCCTTTCATAAAGAAAGGATCATTTATGTAATTTTTATATTTACATGTTTGTTTTAAATGTGCTTATACATATTTTCAAAACATAGAAATTAGCAAATCTCATCTTTGACTGCTTACTATGTTCCTGGATTATTAAATGTTTTCTTTTCTAATCATTATGACGGCCCTACAGAGGCACAGAAAAAGGAAAATATATGCCCATGATTGTCTAAATGATGTGGGATTCAAGCCCACTACTACTTCACACTGTTTGTTACTAGACCTTGGTAATGAGTGCCTTTGATGAAGTACTCACTATGGGCCAAGCACGACCATGTATTTTACACAGAATATTTCAATTATTAACTTTATTTTACAGTTAAGGAAACTTAAGGCAGAAAGAGTAAGCAACTTGCCGAATATTATAGCTTACAAAAAACAAAGCTAGAAGCTAAATTCAGATGTGCCTTGTTCTAAAGCTTTTGGTTTTTCCACCATACTACCCATCCCTTCTAGTCTATATAGTCAGGGTCCAGATTAATAATGGTATTTGTTCTTTCAGTGCATCTTGATCAGGTATTTATTTTATATATTTAATATTGGAAGTAGTTATTTTGATTTCAGATTTTAACAAAGAAACATTATGATGTGCTGAAAATGACTAACATTTCACTAGGAGATCTATATGTGGTTTGGTATTAATGGCTTAAAAACAAGTGTATATAGAAAATTACAAAAATATATTCATAAAACTCGTATGTGGTACTACCTGAAAATCCTTCTCTCTAAAGTTGCTTTGCTGATACTCCTCTCATTATTCTGCAGCTAAGGCTGTAGGCATGGACAGAATATTGTCCTGGTGTGTGACATGCAGACCAGGACTCAGAACCCCTCTGCAGTTTCTTCAGTGATTATGCTAGGTATATCTTCTCCCTCTTTCTGAGCTTAGTCTAACCAACACAGCAGGGACTTTGCCATTAGACTAGCTTGTGCAATCAATCTCTATGGCTTTATCTTCCCAATACCCTATTCTTCCTTTGAAACAGTATTTCTTCCCATCCACTTAGTTCTGATAAGTCCACAAATTATGAAAATATACTTTGCCTTATAGCAGAGAGTATGGGTTGGAGACATTGTGGAAGGGTGATGGTCATGAACCAGACTGAGCCCAACAAAATCACTGCCTAGAATTTTCTGAAGAGGGGGTGGACGAAGTGTTCCTTCTTCGCACTTGGATTATATGTTACCTCAGAGGTGCCGGTAGACATCTCCATATGTATGTATGGGCCTGAGAGAATGAAGCCAACTCACAGATTAAAAAAAAAAAAAAAGCCTCTACCTTCGTGTTCCTTACAGTGAATGGAAGGAATTAGGAAATGAAATAAACAAGCAAATTATGTAGTATGGTAAATGCTATTGTTATTTACTCCCAAACCTGGAGACAACTTCCTGAGTGCCTGCACCATCCTGTCTCTTCACTGAGGACTTCCCCTTGTACCTGAAGTGCTGCTCACCCCTTATGCAGAACTACCCAGAAGTGCCAGAGATTTAATGTGCCCAGGGCAGCCATCAACCAATAAAGGATGCCGGGATTCTATGGAAAATATCTGTTTCTCCATCCCTCAGTTGGGTAATTCTGGAGCACATTTGAACTAGCTATTCAGAAAGTCTCTAGTAGGATTGAGTCAAAGTTATCCACAGTGGCAACAGCTCATGCATGCACCCTTTGTTGGCTTCCCTCTCCACTCAGTTTCACTTTCCCCATTCCCTTTCTCATGTGTTAAGTTATCCAGGGTTTTCATTGTTTGATGGGACAAACTATGGCCCCTAATCCTAATTCTGCACCTGCTTTTAGTGGGCCACAGTGGTCCACATCATCTTCCTCCTCTACTAATCATTTTAGATCGCTCTTACCCTCAGTCAGCACTGCTCCTAGTCTGGGTGGTCTGATGAGTAGGGTGACAAAAACCTTCATTCCTGAGATGTCTGAAGTCCCGGTTGCCACATCCTTCTCAGGCCATGACTGCTGCCTTTGTCCATTTGTACCACCAAAATTGGACACAAAAAGTGGCAAGAGATGTCCAAGTTGGTGCATCAAATGTCCAATATACTCTCTGTGGTTGCCGTGTAACTGTAATGCTCAGAGTCTATCACCACAGCCTGGATGGTGACTCGTTTCCCTGCCTATGGGACTTTTGTCACCAAGAGTCAAAACTGATGAGTGGTAGACATAACCTTAAGTGATACAGGCTTCTATTTCTTGCCATGATTAAGTAACAAAACTTGACTTATTTTTTTGTATGAAATTAAACTTTTATTTTGAATGTAAATGGAGAGACATTTGCAATATTTAAAAAGAAAGAACACAAATATGGTAGAATATCACCACAGGGTGAATTTACATGAAAGATATATGGAATTTCATTGCTATATATTTAACAATACCATAAACTAATCTTACTTTCGGCTTCAGTTTTCACTCCATTTCCTTTCTGCGAATGATTAACAACCTCAGTTTGATTTCAGTGTTTGTAAAGTTAGGAACAAAACAATGAAGGGAGGAGACAGAGCAAAGGTGAGTTGGCAGCAACTGGGAGGTAGTTATTAGCGACCACACCAACCCACAGGGCTGTGGAGCAGATAAATTCATTCATAAACTTTTTCTTCCATGCAATTTAGTCTTGGGCTTAAAAACTTTGATTTCTGATTTAAAAATAGTAACTGTGAAGATGACCTTCTTTTTCTCCTTTAAAACTTATAACAATATGTAAAACAATAGTTTTCAAACATTGGCCAACAGGCTTCAGAGTGGTCCGTGAGAGAAGGCAGACAAATCAAGTGATCACTGCAAATTCCTTCCGTTAACTCCCTAAGGAGATTTTACATTACAGGGGGCGGCTGGGGCAGGGGTAAGAGGAGGGGGAACAAACCAAGCCCAAGGGGTTCCCCGAATGATAGAGCCAGAGTTCAGATTTCAGAGAAGCCAAGATGGCTGGAATCCATAGAGTACCAGAGAACTGCACAGAGAGAGAAAGAACGCCAGAGAGCTGCAAAGGGCCCCGCTCCAGTCTTTGGCTGAGTGCTGATCACATTATGGGCTTTAGAAACTACCTAGTCCAGGGAAAAGCCATCAGAAAGGAGCATGCTGAACAATCCCGAGAACTCACACAGATCAAGGAATCGTCTATGCTCCTGCCAACTAGAATGGAGAGGCCTCCTAACATATGGGGCACTGAGTAGGATCCTGAGAAGGGTATTGTCTCAGCAGTGGGCCAAAGTTGCCCTAGAATCAACTTTATTTAGGTCTTAACTAGCAAAGCTTAAAAACAAGCCTCAAGTGAATCCATTTCCATGTAAGTTAACTGTGTTCTTAGGGAAAAAAAAAGGCAAAAAGTAATTTTAAAAACACACACAAAAAATCCAGCATACAATAACATAAAATCCACAATAAAAATTATAGTTATGCAATGCATCTCCAGATAATGCTACTGAGAAATCAAATCATAGAAACAAAAGATTACACAATGACAGAAGTTAGTAGACAGAGATATTAAAGTACCTATTATAACAATATTTCTTATATTCCAGAAGGTAGAAGAATACAACTGCTTAACAAGGAGAGAAATTGAAGATAGTAGAAAAATCCAAATCCAAATAACGTGTAGACCTAAATATGTTTGAATTTTTATTTTATTTCATTTTCAGCTTATTTTTTAACCTCAGTCAATGGGACTAAGTGGAGATTACATATTTCAGAGAAATAAAGATCAGTGACTTTGAAGGCATAATAATAGAAACTATTCAAAATGAAACACTCAGAGGGGGAAAAAAAGACTGAAAAACAATAAATAAATGGATTATCCATTGGCTGGGGGGCAACACCAAAAGGCCTAATATATGTGTAATTGAAGATTATGAACAGAGGTAGAAGAGAGAGATCAATGAAGAGAAAATAATATATATATAAAACATAGTACAAAAAATGACATTTTAAAAAAAAGTAAGCCTGCAGAAGCTAGGTAGCCAATGAGTTTCATACAAAAGAAAATTCAAGAAAATTCACCAAGGCACATCATAAATTCTTGGTTATCAAGAGTTTATCAACACTTTTGATAAAAAGAAAAAATAAGATCAGTGAAAGGATGGAAAAGAATTATATACAGTGGAATTCAGATAAGAAAGACAGCAGTTTTCTCACCAAAAACAATATAAGCCAGCAAAGAGTAAAGCAACATGTTTAAAATTACTGGGGTTAAAAAAAAAAAAAAAAAACCAGTCAACTTAGAATTCCATACCCAGTGAAAACATTTTTCAGACACAAAGGTGAAATAAAAACATTTTTAGATATAAGACACCTGAGAAAATTCTTTGCTAGAAAGCCAACACAATAAGAAATGTGAAATTAAAAGCTTCAGGCAGAAGACAAATGAGACTGGTTGGAAATTTGGATTTACACAAAGATATGAAGAACATCAGAAATGTAAAATACATGAATAAATATAAAATTTGTATTTTAAAAATATAGTTCAAAGATAAAATCAAAAGTAACGACAAGGTACTGAGGATTGTGGAAGTAAAACATATGACAATAGTAGTACAACAAAAGCCAAGAGAGGAGAAAGGCAAGATACTTACACTATATATAATAAGTTATAATGCTAGTCAAAGAAGACTGCATTCACTATAAACCCTAAAGTAAACACTGAACAAAGAGTCATGATCATATATAATAGAGCACATTAAATTACATTTTACAAATACTCAGTCCAAAAGAAGGTAGAGAAAGAGGCAAAAATGGACAATAGATAATGCAAACAGAACGCTAAATAGAAGAATGGTAGCTTTAAAGCCAATCATATCATTTATCACATTAAATGTCAATGATTTAAATACAATAATTAAAATTCAGAGATTGATAGGACAAGTAGACAAATCAGCAAGTATATAGAAGTCTTGAACAAAACTGCTAACCAACTGAGCCTAACTGATATTTATATAACACCCACACAAAAAAAGCAGAATACACATTCTGTTTCAAGTGTACATGGAATGTATACTCTAGGTCGTAAAATGGGTTTCAGCGGATTTTAAAAGATTGAAATAATGCAATATATATTCACCAGCCACAACAGAAAAAAATTAGAAATTAATAACAAAAAATATATCTAGAAGATCCCTAAATATGTGTACTCCCCAAAAATTCAAAATAACTTACGGGTCAAAAAGAAAAGGAAAATTAAAATATATTTTTGTGATATTGTAAAACATCTATTTGTTCTTCAACCTGGTTTCCAGACATACAACTCCTAAATCCTTAGAATCTCCAAAGTGATAACTTTTTGTATGGTAATAATTGAATGATGGATGGCAGCCCCTAGGTAGCTTCAGGATGGGGGCCGGTCACTTGAAAGACCAAGGTATGATAAGGCCAACTTGTTTCTGATGCTTACGAGCTACCACCTGGCCATGTGTACCACAGGAATGCAGCACCCCATTGCTATCAGAGCATATCCTACATAACTCCTGACTTACAAAAGGCAACCACCACTAAGCTTTTCAGTGATACCCTTGTCCCACTTACCAGCACCAACCTCATCACTTTCTTAACTACCATCCTCTGAGCTCTCCTGTGGAACATACTTAACTGATGATTTTACTGGCCTATGCATAGTATACCATTTAGCATGACCATTTCTCTAAGCCTTTGGAACTGGTCTCTTCTTCCACCTCAGCCATGGTGTTTCTGCTTCACCTAGTGGTCCCACGGGGAACTATGGAATTTTGGAAATTATGAATAAAGCTGTTATAAACACCTATATGCAGATTTTTGTATATATTCAATGTTTTTTAGAACTGGTAGGACTCAGAGTACATTCTTTTCTCTGATTTTTTCCTGCCATGTAGAAAGTTTTCTGGAACAATCCTCCAGCTACTCTGCATAAAAATAAATAAGTTCAATTCAGGAGAAAACTGTAGGGGGCAAAGCTATATTCTCTAACCCACCTTGACCAACAGTAATACTAATAGTATATTTTTATGTTGATACGATTTTGTAACTATATATCAAGATACAAAGATTACCAAGACATACAAACAGATTATCAATCTGTTTATAGATTCTTGATTAAGAATCTATATGGAAGACTTTATTTCTCAGTTCTCAAAGTATTATAGCACAACCCATCAATTAGAAAGAAACTCAAATAAAACTATAAACAACACATGCATACAGAATACCTACAGGATAACTAGAACACTACAAACATTGACATTTATGTAAATGATGAATTACAGATCCAAAACTAATAGGAAAAGCTTTGGGACTCATCCCAGAGCACAGAATGGCAGACTTCACAGAAAAGGAAAGAGTGCATCCTGCTCCTAGTGAAGAAATACAGGAAGCATCATGCTCATTAAGAAGAGGATCCCATTCTAAATGGGGAAATACCAAGGGAACATCTAAGATAGAGTAGACTAGCTATTGACAAAGGTAAAGGAGGCAGTTTGAAAGTACACGGGTGTAAAGGAAGTAGTCTTGGGAAAGCACTAGTTCTGAGGCAGAGGAAGCCAACCTGGAAGAAGAGTCATCACCTGGAGACTTGGTAGGGAAGGAAAAGAAAAGAGTATATTGCAGAATTAGAAGACATGACTAAATAACATCTACCCTCCCTAAGGAAAGTTTTCATTAATTTCTTAAAAATATACAGATGAAAGAACCTTTGAACAAAGAAATTTAGTAGGTACCCCAAATCCCCCAAATCTTTTCACAGATACATTAATTTTTGCTATTCCATAAAATTCAAGATCCTTTAGAATGAACAGGAAAATACAGTAAAATTTATGTGAAATCACTGTAAGAAAAAAATAAAAAGTGAACACCAAAAATTTTCAGCTCATTAAATGCTCTATAAATTCTACCAAAATAGAGGAAAACTATAACACAACACACCAGCATGAAGTAAGGTAAACACACAATGGCAAACATAAAATAACACCATGAATTAGAAATTCAAAACTCAGGATAAAAATGGATATATGACAGCGAGCTAGCATTGCTTATATTATCCTGGATTGAACTTAAGCCCATTATCCAAAGTGAGGTGACACAAGATCAGAATAATGGGCTCCACGTGTACTCGCCATCAAATTGGTACTGACTGATTAACACTATGGTGCTCAAAGGGTGGTGGTGTTCACCAGGGATTTGGGGTTTGAAGGGGGTAGCCCCACATCTGAGGGATGTGGTGAACATTATGGAGGGGAAGGGCATAACTCTAACCCTTGCTAGGGAGAGGCAAAGATGTAAAATGTAACCAAAATGTTAAGAAAAAAGAAAAACATTTGTCGGGTATGGGGCAGGTGGGAGGGGAAGGTGGGGATGGGTATATACATCCATAGTGAGTGTGATGCACATCGTCTGGGAGATGGACACGCTTGAAGCTCTGACTCGAGGGGGGAGGGGAGACAAGGGCAATGTATGTAACCTTAACGTTTGTACCCCCATAAATATGCTGAAATTAAAGAAAAGAGAAAAAAATGGATATATGAATAAACTCAAGAAAGAAAATGAAGAAAAAGACAAAATCATATCAGAAATAGAGGCTAAATTATAAAGCAAAAAGATGTTGCTAAAACTATACTAAGAGATACTGACCAGAATAATGCAAACAATTAAGAGAACAAAAATAACACGGAAAAAGCTAAAAGGGATCTGAAAATAACAGACATCAAAGATAATAAAAGAGGATCCAACATATGTGTAACATGGTTTCTGGAAAACTAGGACAATGGAACAGAATATTTAAGATCATAATCTAAGAAAAATTTCCAAAAAGAAAAAATAAGAGCTAAGTATTCATACTAAAGAGATCCACAATGTACCTGGGAAAATTTACTCTGAATGGTCAACTTTGAGGCATATCCTACAGAAATTATTGGATGTTGAAGCCAAAAGAGAATCAAAAAGAGAATATTATGGGTTTCCAGGACAAGAAAAAAAAAATGTTACTTACAAAGAAGAGAAAATTCGATTGGCATCAGACTTCTCAACAGCAGCACAGAAAGCATGAGAGTGGAAAAAAAATTTTTTTCTTTAAGACTCAAGAAAGAAAAAGTATGAACAGGATTCTACGTTCAGCCGAGGCACCCTTCACGAACCAAGTCTTGGTTCTTGGTTCTTCAAGAACCAAGCAGAACAACTGTAAACATTCAAGAACTCAGAGAATACTATACTTTTCTGAGGACTCTATGGGGCTGGGGCTCGCCGGCCAGGTCCTCTGGGCCGAACCCAGCTGCCCGCGCGTTTCTGTCTTGCGGGACGCAGCCGCACCTGTTCGTTTCTGGACGCAGCGATCCTATCTGCGCGTGCGCTGTGACGGCAGCGCTCAGTAGTTCCCACGGAGACTGCAGGGCCCACAAAGCCCACAACGTTTACTAACCGGCTTTTTAACAGAAAAAGGTTGCCGATTCTTGTATCTGAGAATGGGCTTTAACCAGATAAGGGATAACTGGGGAACCTGCCAAAATGTCTAGTGTTGAATGCAGAATAAATAGAATAGTAACCGTGAGAGAAGAGCAAAGATGGGGACAAAGGTTGGAAGAATAATACATAAATGTTCTGTGTTCTGACAAAGTGACAGGGGAGGGGAAGAGAGAAAGGGGAAGAACAATTCCACTGACAGCTGCCCCCTCCACTGCACCAGCACGTCCCCCTTCTCCCCACCCCCACACTCAGCCGGCTGCAGTGCTCAGCTCACTGTGTGAGTTGTGATCAATAAAAATAATGGCTGTGATTTTAAATCCAAATTTCATTCCAGTCCCACTAATTAATCCTGTCTGTCAGAGGAGCTGACCCACACTGGAGTTACCAGGGTTTGCTATGTCCTTCTAGACTAAGCGCAGTAATGAGCAGCCTCTTAGAACCATTTCCCAGACCCACGCTCAGATCTTCACCCTCAAAGTTTTACCTCTATAAGAAGAATGAAAATAATTATGAGACGGGAAAATGAACCCTGGGAAAGACAGAAAGTTTCCCCCAACGCACAAAGAAAACGTGCCTGAGCTATTTGTGTCTCCTTTTCTGTGACTCCACATTTGGCATTCAAAATGGGGTCATCGGAAAGGTCCTCTCAAGCAGGATGTGTCCATCTTCCAGCTTCCCAAAAAGGGAGAGAGTGAGGTGACCCTCAAAGAGAAATCATCAAGGGAACAAAAGGATCCAGAATGGGTTGTGCATAGGAGAGAACTTTACTCTTCCCACCAAATTATGCATCTTCTAGCATCAGGGCCTAATTACATATTGCTAAGGGCTGCATTTTGTCTTTAACTCTTCCTCAGAGAGTTGTGAGAGAGGGTTGTGCCTCTTCCAGAGAAAGAATAAGCCGTTAACAAATGATATGCCAGAATGGTGCAGCCCCTCCTGGGGACTTCAAATGTGGCACCTGACCCTGTCCCTTTTATGAGATTTCCATACAATTGATTCTTGTAAGTTCTGGCTTTTCACTGGCTCCTTTTCCTTTAGAAAAAAATAAATAAAACTGTGACCATTCTAAAAAATAAAATAATGACATGCTCAGTAGGAGCCTGATAAGTTTTTGTTAATAATAATGTCAAAAATGCAACAATATCCTCTAGCGCTCTGTCCACAGAGACTCATATCAGTGCTGTCTGTTTCTCTTCAGCTGCCCATCGTGGTTCTGTTATTTTATTGTTTATGTGAACCATTCTGCATCCCTTGGTGATATTTGCCCACATAAAACCTAAAATTAGATTTCATAAGAGGCGATAGTAGACATCAGCACAGCAGTGACAATGTGTATAACTGCTAAAATGTGCATGAAATATGTCAACTTAAGCATTTGCCTAATTTCACATTTACATATTAAAGATACTATTGAAAGACATGGTAATTTTGTGCTTAGTTGGAATAAAGAAAATGAAAAGAAGCTACAAGGTGTACACATGTCTCTTCTTGAAAGCATTTCCTTTTTCCTTTGAAAATTTGTCCATATTTTCTCTAGAAATCATCTTCATTATATTTCTAGCTAATATGGCAAGGTAGGATGACATTAAGTGTATGTATCACAAAGTTAGTACTTGTTGGGAAAATATGATTGAGGAATTAATGAAATGTGGCTCATAAGATCATTATTTTGTTGTATAACCCAATATTACTATATTAAAGACAGAAACAGGAGTTTGCAGAGTTTTTCCCTGAAGGAATGTGTGGACTCAATGGTTCACTTATTAGAGGCTGCTATCATGGGAGAGCTCTCTAATCTCTGGTAGGGATGTTTTCCAGGAAGGCTTCCTGGTATCTCAAAATCTGTGCGCTTCCTTGTGTCTCGAAAGACAAGACGAGGCAAATATGGCCCACAGGATGGGAGCCAGAGACAATGAGTGCACTTTGCCCAGAGATGCCCCAGTGGTCATAAACAACCTGTTTTATAGAGATGGGCTTCCTGCTCTCTCTTGTCTACCTTTAAGTCCACCATAACTAATCAAAGAAATATTGAGTCACTATACCTTTTTTGTTTTACCTCTGTTAATTGACAACTACCTCTTAGAACCTAGAAGCTAGCCCCTGAAAGATTTTGTAGCTGTTTGTTCACCTAGATAAAAAGCCCCTTGATAGGACTTTTGACCCTAACCCACTACCTGTATCCCCTAGCAACTGCATTCCCTTATATGCAAATATGTTACCCTGAAAACTGGTAATTGATATCTGTGATTATAAAAACCTGTATGAATCTGATCATATTGCTGGTGTTTATGGAGATATGCCAGTCTCCTAGGTACTCCCCGCTGTGTTATATCTGATCTTTTTATATATATAAAACTATAAACTATATCTTAGTCTCTATGTATTCTTTTATTTCTCTCTGTTGCCTATCAATTTCTTTATCCTCTGTAGCGACCACTATTTTAGGGACTTGGCTCCGTGGGGAAAGGAACTAATCTCCTTGCGGGCCTGCCTCAAATACTCTTCCCTGCAAGTACTAATGCTGCAGTTTACATTTTATTTACTTAACCTGAACATATATTTCAAATGTTTAAATGCTTTATGTTTGCAATCTTTCTTGCATCCTTTTAACAGTTACAATATACAAGAAAATTCTTAAGTGTAGATACTCAGGTTAAAGGAACTCTGGACTTAGAAATTAAAGCTACGCTAATCCCTAAAAAAATGAGAAGTAATTTCTGAGGCATGGACAATGTTCATGGACAGAAGTTTGAGGTCAAATACTTTTCTAGACATTGGCCTAGGCAAAGAATTTATGAAGAAGATCCCAAAGGCAATCACAGCAACAACAAAAATAAATAAATGGGACCTAAGCAAACTAAAAAGCTTCTGTACAGCCAAAGAAACTGTCACCAGAGCAAACAGACAACCTACAAAATGGGAGAAAAATTTCACAAGCTACATGTCCAATAAAGGACTGATAACTAGAATCCATTTAGAACTCAGGAAAATCAGCAAAAAACAAACAAAAAAAATCAAACAACCCTATCAAAAAGTGGGCTAAGGACACGAACAGAAACTTTTCAAAAGAAGACAGATTAATGGCCCACAAACATATGAAAAGATGCTCAACATGTCTTATCATCAGGGGAATGCAAATCAAAACCACAATGAGATATCATTTATCTCCAGTGAGAATGGCTTTTATTAAAAAGTCCCAAAACAATAAATGTTGGCCTGGATGCAGAGAGATAGGAACACTCCTACACTGATGGTGGGAATGCAAACTAGTGCAACCCCTGTGGAAAGCAATATGGAGATACCTTAAAGAAATACAAGTAGATCTACCATTTGATCCAGCAATCCCATTACCGGGCATCTACTCAAAAGAACAAAAGACACTATATAAAAAAGACGCATGCACTCGAATGTTTATAGCAGCACAATTCACAATTGCAAAGCTGTGGAAACAACCCAAGGGCCCATCAATACATGAGTGGATTAATAAAATCTGGCATACGTATACCATGGAGTACTATTCAGCTATAAGCAACAATGGTGATCTAGCACCTCTTATATTTTCCTGGATAGAGCTGGAACCCATTCTACTAAGTGAAGTATCCGAAGAATGGAAAGATAAGCACCACGTGTACTCACCAGCAAATTGATCAAATTGATTTCACTGGTCAACACGGACAGATGTGTGGGGGGGGGCATGGGTATATACATATATAATGAGTGCTATGTGCACCATCTGGGGGATGGACACGGACACGCATGAAGTTCTGACTTGAGGGGGGAGAGGGGGCAAGGGCAATATATGTAACCTTAACATTTGTACCTGCATAATATACTGAAATAAAAAAAAAAGTCACTAAGACTTGGAGTCAAAATACAAGAATTCTAACACCAGCTCCACTAGTGCAGGTGCATATCTGTGGCTAATTTGATCAATCTCTCAGGAGGTGTCCACCTTCCAGCCAACAAACTGGCTGCTAGAAAGTTAAGAAATTTAAATACAGCATGGAAAGAGAGTACAGCATTGATGTCCACTCAGTAACTGATGGGAAGACTCCTGGCAGCAAAGAGAACACAGATTCCCTTAGGGCCCTGGGTACCCACACCTACCATAACCCAGCCCGGCATCCTCTTTGTGATGGAGAGCTTTATTCAAAGATGCTCTCAATGTACCAATTTTTATAAAGAGTTAGGCTCATGCTCAAACCTCAGCACAGAGCTGTGTGGCAAATGAAGCCAGAACACTAAGGGCCCTAAAAGACTCTAAGAACTGCTCCCTCCCCCTAACCCTAACTCTCACCAGCACCAGCATCTGACTACTGAGGTTGGCACAGTGTTTCAGATGACAAGAGAGCTGCAGAGGCTCAGTCTGCAGCAGAGAAAAGAGCTACTTTCACGTACACGACCTTTCATAGTACACTCACTAGAAAATAGCTCCTGGAATCTGACCACATCAGAACCGCAGTCGCCTACCTCATGAGCAGTAAGGGAGACAGCAGGATGGGGTAGAGAGAAAAGGGTAGAAACTCCATTCTGTGTCATTGTGTGTGCCACACAGAGGTGAGTAGCCTGATATCATTTTGTATTTATTTACACAACAAAAATGCATCGAGCACCTACTATGTGTGCATCTCCTAATTCAGCCCTGAAGAGACTGCAGTGCATGGTATAGCACAGAGCTCTTCCTCAACGAGCTGACATTGCAATGAAGGAAGGCACGCAGTACAAAAATAAGCAAGTGCAAATGCTAACAAGTGCTCTGGAGGAAATAGGCAGGTAATATAATGGAGGGTGACTGGAAGATCACTTTGGGGAGTATAATTGGAGAAGGTGTCTCAGAAGAGATGCCATTTGAGCTGAATGGTAAGAGAATCCAGCCATATAGAAACCAGGGTAAAGAAAGTTTGGAGAGATGAAAGCAGTAAGTGCAAAGGCCCTGAGGCAAGAGGAGAAAAGAAGGCCTTGGTAGATGGAGAACATGAGAAGAAGAGAAAGGGAACACATAAGGTCAGAAAAGAGGCAGAGCCGAAATCATATAGAACCTCAAAGGCCATGTCTGAGATTTAGGATTTTATTTCAAGTTCAATGAGAAGTCATGAAATACTTTCAAAGATGAAAATAATGCAATAAGACTTGTGTATGCCAGTATTACTCTTACTACTGTCTGGAGAACGGATTTGGGGTGGTAACAAGCCTGGAAACTCAGGAAAATCAGTTGTTCAGGCAAGAGATTGGGCTAGGCTTAGACTAGAGAGCTGGTAGGAGAGATGTAGAGAAATGGGAGAATTTGAGATATATCTTTAAAAGAATGATAAGGTTTGCTGATGGATAGGATAGACAGAGTAAGAGAAAGAATAGAATCAAGGATGATAGCAACACCTACGTTTTTTTATTGAGTCATCAGGTGGGCAACAGGGTACTTTCCTGAGATACAGAATACTGGAAGAGGGAGAAGTATGAATGAGGAAGAGACAGAATCAAGAACTCCATTTTGATGCCTATGAGGCACCCACAGGACGATATCCAAAGAACAATAGGATCAATGAGTCTGCAGTGAAGTATACTTGTGAGGACTACAGGCCTAAATCTGGAATTCATCAGCACCCAGATGCTGGATGCAATGTAAAGTCCAGGGAGTAAAGTTCTCTAGAGAGAGATTTTCAAAGAGGAAGAAAAGAGTGCCCAACACAGAGCCCTGGAGCCCTTCTCCTCCATTTAGAAGTCAGGGAGGAGAGAAGCGTACAAGGATCAGAGAAGCAGAGGAGAAGAATGGGAGAGACATATCTGTGAAATATCCCTACAAAGTTGAAGAGAATGAGAACAGAGTTGTGCCCATCAGATTTGACAAATGTGGTTGGTTACCTGAACCAAAACAGTTTCTCTGACGTGGTGGGAATAGAATCCAGATGGGAATGGAATGAACTAAAGGGTAGACGGGTGGCAAAGAAATGAAGAGAACCAGCGACTGCCTTTGAGAAGTTGGCTATGTAAGCAAGGACTGGGGCAGTACCTGGGGGGTGGCAGATCAAGGACTCAGCCCAGATCAGATTTCTAGGACTCAATGCCTGTCCTCCCTGTTTTATCACACACACCATGGCCCTCATTGCCCTCAAGATAAGCTCAGGCCTCCAAGGCAGGCAGGCAGTCAAGGACCGCATAGCCTGGCCTCCAAGAACAGCCCCACCTCAATTCCTGACTCTTTCCCGTCCTTGCCACCCACAATTCCACCATCTATGCCAAACCCAGATCATAACAGTCCCCATTGTCCCATCCTTCCATTCTCTTTTAAGCCTCTGTGCCATCCTGCATGCTGTTCTTCTTGCCAGAAATGTCTTTCCCTTCCTAATTCTTCAGTACTTGAGGTTCAGTTCAAATTACCTCCTGCGTGAAAGCCTGCAGCATCGCCACCTGGTCTGCCTGTGTGGCACTCCACCAGAGCCTTTGCAATGACCTGTGGATATGTCTGTCCATCACTGTGCAGCTCCTGAAGGCAGGGGCTGTCTTTTTCCCTTCTCTATAACCTGTACCTAGCATAGGCCTATGGCCCATAGGTAGATGTGAGATGAATAAATGCACCCACCGATATTATCAAAATAATTTGAGGCAATAGTTCTATGTCACCCCATACCTTGAGTCCACACTCATTTATCCAAACTCTGATTCCATTCCCTTTTTCTTTCCACCTTCCTCAGAGGGCAATGCCCAAAGTGAGTAAGTGGGAAAAGTATTAAACAAAAGAGAAGTAATGTTGAGGGTTTAGTAGAATCCCAAGATTGGGTAAATACATATTAGCTATTTTTAATTTTTGGTACCTGAGGGCCATCCTCCTATTTCACATAATTTCAGATTATCAAGAGGTCAGTATTTCCTGCAAAATTTCAGAGTTCTGTAAAATATTAAAGAGTTGAGGATAAGGTTCTTGTTTTGAAATAAAATCAGGTAGATAAACATGATCCCAATGGAAATTTAACCTTCTTAAACTGACTGACAGAGAAAAGAATTTTTCATAGCAGACTTTTAGAAACCCCGTGAAATTTCATAATCCTTTTCGAATAAAGTACTCTGAATTGGCATTTTTTAAAATGATAGCTATTCTAGAATGTTCCCTGCTTCTGAAGAGGGTATGTGAGGACAAGCCTACCAGAAGCACAAAGCAGGGAAGGCTCAAATGTAGAGTCCCAGGCCATGTAGAGTTGCATCTTCTTTGCTCCATCTCAGCAGCTACATCTGCTCACAGAAAGACTGAGAACCTTGCCGTCTTCCCTCTGCCTCATTTCCAACTCTAATTGGTCACTAAATCATATCTGTTTTAGGTTCACATCTCTACAATCTACCACTTCCTCTCTGCTCCCCTCTCCACAAGTCTGAGCTCCTGCGTGTCCTGTCTGGGCCACTGCAGGGCCGCAGTTCATCACAGTCTCCATGCTAACCACAGTCTCCCTCTACTCGCAAATCTTCGTTGCTTTCTTTCCCTACAAATATCAAAAAGCATAATTCTCATCTGCTATTTAAGCCTTCCAGAGTCTGACCCACTTTACTGCTGGCTTTTCCTTTTAGCAAAGAATTGTGCAACTAAAGAGCATTAAATTAACCGTTTCTGTCCCAGAATGCTCTCTCTTTACCTACCTACCCCATTTGCTCTGGCAGGAATGGAGGGAGACTTGTACTGGGTGTGCAAAATACCATGGAGAGTTGTACTGAGGTGTGGGGTTCTACGTGCTGAGCTCAACAACACAAACTATTCTCCCAGCACAGTCAACACAGGGGCATCCAGAGGGAGTCTGAAACGTGAGTGACTGAGAAGGACATTTTCCTCTTTTTTGTGATTAACCGTAGCAAATCAAACTCATCGACCTCATTCTTCCTGATTTCCCTACATCCATCAAGACTGTTGATCATTCTCTTCGTTTTTAAATGTCAAAATATTTTGATATGTAGTATTATATTCTTTATACCAATACAGTCATAATTTAATATTTCCTTTTGGAGAAAGGGGTTCATGAAAATAAAAATGGCTCTAGAGCCCATCAAAGTCATAATATGACCCTGCTTCCATTTATAGGACATTTTAAGCTTAAGGTCAAAGTCAGATAAATGTAGCTGGTTGTCAGGTCCAAAGAGGAAGAGGAAAACATGAGTGAGAAAACCGGTTATAAAGTTAGATACCAGGAAAAGTGGGAACGATTTGAAAGCAGACCAAGAGGCCAGTTGAAATGAGTAGCTGCAAAGAGAGAGCATGAATCGCATGAGCGGTAGGCGCTTGCTCTTTGCTGAATGTTCCCATACTTTTGTCACCATGTGTCCATGCTAGGGCAGTGCCCTCTGTCCGGAAACCCCTATCTGCCCTTCACCACCACCTGTTCAAATCCTACCCACTCCATTAAGGTCCACTGCATCTCTACTAAGTGAGTATTTTCTTATCCTTCTAAGTGGAAGTGCATTCCTCACCCTTTCAATCCCTAGGATATGTTTGTGTCTTTCTTGTGGCTCCAATTAATAATCTGTTTTGATAGTGACTGATTTAAGTTTGAATATCTGGTGGTTAAGAGCAGTGGCATTCTGTTCAGTATCACTGCAGTCTCTGCTATTTTACACACTGTAGCTTCTCAATAAACGTTTGCTCCATTCACCACTTAGACTGATACAGTGCCACCAAGAAGAAAGGAGTTGCTAATGTTTTCCATATTCTAAATGGAAATATATGTCTGAACCAACTGACTCAACACATCTGCAAGCACTAAAACCCAAACGGAAAGTCTCCAAACCAAGAACACTGGCAAATATCCTGTAGAAGCAAAATAAGCATTAAAAGAATTACCTGCCACCAAAATGAGTCCTTATAACAGGCCCAGAGAACACATTCCTCTGCTTTTCCAAAACCTGAGAAAGTGACACAGACTCCCCACATTCTTACCATACGTGGAGTTTTGAGGGACAGATGCATTGGTCTGGCATAAAAGGCCTTTCCAGATTTAATTTCCAAGCTTACTAGGAAAGGTACAAGGGGGTAAGCATGAGATGAGAAAGGTAGTTCTTCTATCACTGGATGTGGGAGTTTGACTATGTTATATTGCTCTTCTAAGGTTCCTAACTTATAAAATGGAGATGATGGAAATTAACTGACAGGACAGGTTTTAGAGAAAACACATGCATGAAATAACCTGGACAAAATAGGTGGTCAATTAATTTGTGAGCCATTTTACCGGGAAAGCCATATAATCACATGCATGCATTCGGTAAACTAATATTTTTAAATCGTAAAATGATAATTTAATATGTCTGTGTGAATGCACATGTGTGATTTTACATGTTCTAAATAACAAATCATTCTAAGGTATGTGCTTCGAAATAATTAATGACTTTTAGCAATTTATTTGAAGCATAATAATGTGCAAACTCCTAATGTATTTTTCTAAGGAAATCATAGACTTTCTCCTTTGATGCTAATACCTATCTTTTCCATTCACTTCCCCTCATTTAGGGCACTATGAAAAGAAAAATTTATTCTTTATTCATAGTTCCTAAGGATTTTGTTCTCTGGAGCTCAAAGATTCATTTTACAAAAGAGATAATGAAAGAGTTTTAGTTAAGGAAGTAGAATGTATTATGATGTAAGATAAATTTCCATATCTTCCACACAGCAAAAAAACTCAATCTCAAGCCTGCCAAAGGCCTCAGAAAAAAATATAATGCATAGTATATGGCATATTTCATAATTTTTAAGTTTATTTAGCAATACTAAGCACTTTTTACTGATAAGGGAATTATCTATATACTATCTATGAATTTGAAATTTATTTTGCTGAAAGTTATGAAGTTAAAACTTATTAATGGTTGTGATAATCATGTTCTCTTAGAATAGCAGGCATTAAAATCAAAGTGTAAATTGCCTTAGAATTTAGCTTCAAAAATGCCCATTGGTAAATGAAAAAAGATTATTAGCAGCAAATCTTTTTAGAATAAAAGGATTAGAGTTACTAATTTCTGCAAAAAATTACCACCTTCTTTCTTGTGAAGTTATTCCCTGAGAGATTTGAAACTGAAAGGAAAGAATGATTCTGAAACAGTTGTGTTAGCATAAATATGCTATGCCACATCTAAATGTTTTGTCAATTTTTCATGGTTAATGGAAGAGAAAGCAAAAAGGCAGTGGCACTTAGTGGGCTAAGCCCAGGGCTGAGGTGGGAGACAGAAGCCCTTGTTCTAACCCTAGACAAACTACATCAGGAAAATAACTCCCACTAAAAGAATTAAACAAAAATAAAATGTAGAGGTAAAAATTAGACTGCTGAGATAAACGTGCTTTGAAATGTTTCAACTTTTTTTTTGCTAAAATTAAAATGAAATAAATTAACATGAAGCACATTTTTAACATTTCCCTCCACGTGTAGTTACCTGGTTCTGACAGAAAAGCTCTTCAATCAATGTTTGTAAGAAGAGTGAATCATCCCAGTTTGAAAGAAGGAATCACTTATTTATTGATTGAAGATCACTAAATGTATGCATTTTACCACTTTACCTACATAATTTTACTCAATCCTCAGAACTACCTGTGAAATTTATACTGTCATTAGCATTTAAGAAATAAGGAAATTGAGCATAAGAGAAAAGGCAGTGTCCAAACATTCACACCTAGGAAATAGCAGCCTAATGTACACGCGGGACTCTGTATTCCAAATCTTTCCCTTCACTCAGGGTGCCGCCATGATGCTTTCCCAGAATCCAGTTCTGACAGAAGACCTGGGACCACTGCAGCGGGGCATCTTCAACCCAGGGGACCTGGAGCTTTACCTACTGTACCTTCACCACTTTTTACAATTTTCTGGAATTCTCAGGAAGACAAGAGACAGCTGTGGTGTTATATGAAAAGCACTGGGCTTGGAATCAAGTACTGTAGATCAAACCCTAGCCCTGACAATTCTTTTCTGGCCAAAAGCACTTACCCACCATTTCATTAAACCTCAGTTTCCTCTTTCATAAAATCGGACTGGTACTTCCTCCCGGTATCACGATGAAACAGGCCAACTGGTGTGTGCTATAATCGCCTGACATGGCACACAGAACCCAGGATAGGCCCAATTAAAACATTTTTAAAGGAAATGAACTCAGAATTGGTAGTCATTCCTCATGCATGAGGCAGTGCTGTGTTGTAAGTCATTCTCCTCTCCCACAATAAAAAACTATACATAATATATCAGTTGCATAGAGTTCCAGAATAATCGGAAGGAGAGAAAGGTGAGCAGGAGGCAGCAATGATCGCGTGACTCATCCAGAGGGAAGTGAGCCCAGGCTTTGCACCTCCTCTGCTGGTGAAAATAAATCAACCAACCAACTTCAAGGTCATGTCAAGGAAATGTTGCAACCTGCAGCTGAAGCATAAACCCACTGTGGTGAAATGGGCTCTCACAGTGGAATAAACCAAGATCATGGAGAAGAACACCTGAGTTTTCTTCCCTGCCCTATTCCTAATTTTCTGTCCAATTCTTAAATCTCTTTTTTCCCTGGAACTCCATTTCCTTTGCTATGCAATGACGTGTTTAAACTATATTGTCTCTATGGTGGTTGTTTAATTTAGATGTTCTCCTTCTAGCCCCAGTACTTAGTTTCAATTAGGAAGATCTGCTTAGCTTTAGAAAATGTCTTTTCAGCACCATTCGATTTGATCAATATGCTCTTTTTACTCTTTTATTTTGTATATTTAATAAATTATGTTTATGGCTTTTTCTGGCATCTAACCACCTTTTTATTTCTGGGATAAACCTACTTGCCATTGTATTATTCTTTAAATAGTCTGTTTGGATTCTATTTTTATAATTTTATTTAGATTTATAGCAACTTTATTCTCTACTATTTCCTTTCATTTTATTTTGTTTTGTTTTTTGTTCTTCCTTATCAGGATTAAGATCAGTCACTTCTTTAAATGAATTGGGGAGATCTTTTTCTAAAGCCTAGAATTTAATTAACATGAAAATCGCCTGTTCTCTAAAGGCAAGAGAAAACTCAGCTGTGAAATCATTATCTCAATTTTTTAAATTATTGATCATTAATCTTTCTAATTTTTTAATAATAGTTGGATGCTTCAAGGTTTGTACTTCTTGGATCAGCTTTGATAATTTAAATTTTGTTAAGAAAATTAAGTTGAACATTGTCAAGAAATCGAGTTTCACGTAAGTCTCTTACTCTCCTCCATACATGTGACCATTACCTTTTCATTTCTAATCGTAAGTATTTTCGTTCTCTCTTTTTCTTCATCACATTTCCTTCCTCTACACTTTGGTCTTTTCAAGAAAACTGTGCTTAGATTTATAAACAAATACTCTTGAGACTATAAATTTTCCTTTGAGTTCACCCTTATCCATGTCTCAATTTTGGCAGAAAGTGTATGCTGTTATTCCCTGTCTGTACTCAGCGGATACATTTTCCACCTTCCTCTACTCTCTCTCTTTCAGGAACCCTGCCTTCGTGGTGGGCCTTGTCACCCAGGTTCTCTTGCTGGGCAGCTTTCAACTGACTTTGGCCAATAGGGGGCAGCAACGGGAAATCGAAAAACAGGAGAAAAGAGAAGCCCTCCCCCACTCAGCCCCTGTTCCATCCCAGCAGTTCTTGCAGTGGCAGTTGCTACATTTCTTTCAGGGAACACCTCTCATCCATAGCTTCAGCAGACTCGATTTCTCCAACACTATTTTTTCTTGTCTCTTCAAGCCCAAGGTTGAGAACAGCCTTCCACTGTTGCTAGTCTTTGCAACCTTCCTCAACTCTGCCCAAACCTCTGTAAATAATCACTTTAAGTAAAATCTCTTCAAGATTTCAAGAACCATCTGACAAGAGTCCTGTTTCCTGCTGGGACTGACTGATACAGCATATTTATTATTGTCTAAATAACATATTGTTTTAAAATAGATTCCTTCTTTTATCCAGTATTTAATATAACTTAGGAGAGTATTACTTAGTTTCCAAAAGTTAAGACTCTATTGGGGTGATTTTTTTAAATTAACCTTAGACTTGTAGAAACTGAAAAAGAAACCATAGCTCTCATACATGTTTACTCAGAAAGCTACTAAAGGGTGTGCTCCATCAAGATGAGAAAGTAAACCAAGAAATAAGAAAATGTGGGATGCAAAAACAGGGGATCCAACTAGCAGGAGGCAAAGAGACTTTCCCAATCACTGGAAGTGAAATCCTCAGATGCCAGGGATGCAATCCAGAATGGAGCAGGGGTGTAGGGGGCCACCAAAAGCATATTTCTAATAACAAAATATGCAAACATGAACTGAGATGTGGTATGTTTGACTGCATTGACAGAGGATCTAAAGGTACCTGGAAGAGTTTGGAAAAACAATGAATAGGTACCATGCAGCTAAGCAAATGAAAGGAATAAATAATCATTCACTAAACAGTGAAAAAGTTGTACAAAAAATAAATATAATTATTATGTGGCTCATCTGTGAGCATTGTAAACATAATAATATAAGCACTGAATATTAATTTAACCAAAAACTGGAATCTTGCCATGTTGGGTTGGAGGGAGGGATGGCATAAGCATGGAGAGAAATTATAAGAGGGTCTAACCTTTAATTCTATGGGAGAATGTCAACGCATACTGCATAAATTGATAAATTTAAAAAATGACATAATAAGCATATTATGTAGGAATCCACAGGTAAATACCAGAAGAGATAGCTTACAAAATTGAAAGAGGTTCATTTTAGGAAGCAGGGCCCAGGACCATGGAGGAGAGGGACAGAATTGCTGTTTTGTTATTGTTATTGTTGCTGCTGCTATTGTTTTTGTTATAACACTTATTATTCTATTTTACTTTATAAACTGTATAAATATAGTACTTTGATAAGAAGTTAAATGTTTAAAACAGAAAAATAAGACAGACAGCTAAGACATTTAGCTTTCCCTCACCAGGCAACCAGGAACAAAACAACAAAATTATTCTGGGAGAAGTGAAGCCATTGACACTATAGTGTAAATTACATGAATCGGCTACCTGAATTGGCTCCTATTTATAAATCCCACAGTCCACTGGTTCGGAGCTCCCTAGGAGGCTCTTTAGCACAGGCAAGAAAGAGGGTATAGACTAACTCCATCCCTCAAAATATTAGAGAACTTGCTTCAGCTGTGCCAAGATATTCTGTTTTAATAATATCAATGTTCATTTTATTCTAAATGACAAACTAGCATATGCATTATTAAATCTTTTACCAATTTGATGACTTACTGCTTGAAATTTAAGAGCAGTTTTATTCTGTTTCTTATAGCAACTTAATTTTTCCCTTAGTCACTCTCCCTCCTACGCTCCCACACTTTAACAAATCTGCCTTCCTCCGAGTTGTGGGGGGATGTCTCCATAGCATATATCTGGAAGCCCATCCTAAGCACAACAAGCCAATTAGCTGCTAAGAAACACACTGCAGAGTTCTCTTGCCATTTCTTTTTCACTCAGATCTTGTGTTGTATATAGCCCAGCAAAACAGAGAGCACTTACTGTGTATCAGCACCGCACCTGTTGCAGCTTCTTTCTAGACTTTGCAGGGCCTTATTAAGGGGACAGGACACAGGGCACCCAGGCCTGTTAGCGACAGAAGCCTGCAGACCATTAAAATGACGAAGCTGGTGTTTTTAAACACCTGGGAAATAGATCACAGTGAACAACTGTCATTCATTTACCATAACGCTTGTGTTGGTGATGTATAAGCACGTGCATATAAATATTTTTTTTTATAAAAATTCACATAAAATTAGATCACATAACTGGAAAGAAAAAGGAAAGGTCTTTAGTTCAGAGATTCCCAAGTCTTAGTTGGAGGCCCCCGGAGTTGCATGGAAATATATCTGGGGCCTCTGTGGCAGTCAGGGGAGGAGAATAATGACTCCTGAGGTCCCCAAAGCCTGAGCAGTTCCTCCTTTCTTCATCATTTCACACATGGGAAAACTAAGGCCTCCAGGAAGGAGGAGAAACTCACTCAATATTGCACAACTAGCAGGTGGCAAAGCTGGAGCCAAACTCACATCTCCAGATTCCCAGTTCCATGTTTCCTCCACTGTCTTTTGCTGCCTTTCTTATTTTAGGCGCTTTTCTACTTATAGAAACTAAAAATGTATCCTTTTCTAGAGAGTTATGGAGATGTTACTACTCTGCATTTTCCCTAAGGAAAGAAGTTTGATAAATTATTTAAATATCCACTTTTCTCAGCTAAAACGTACACTGTTTTTCTCTGGGTAAAATGTGAAAACACTTATTTTACCGAGCCATTTATAGGCACCATTTTTCTTCTTAAAAGCTTCCCTTCTCCCATATCCTCAGCTCTTTGGAAACACCAGGAGATGTGATGGTGAAATATTGATTGCCCTCTCTCTCGTCTCCACCTTGTTCTAATGCTTCCATTACTTCAGAATCAGTTTTGTCGAGGAAGCACTAATTCAGAAGCGTGTTCCTACATTTGGGTTCTGTTGAAGCCAGAGCGCGACCCTGTCCAGGGAGCCTGCAGTGGCATCTGGGCACATCCGCTCCTCTTGGTGCTGTCTCCCGTTAGGACCTTGCATCTCATTAGCAGCAGGAATGTTGAATTACTGACTTCAGGTGGGAGCTTTCAGCTCCCAAGCAGGTTCAATGAGATGGGTGTGGTTAAAAAAGCAGACTGTGGTCTTTGGGAGTGAGGAGGAACCTTCTCAGTCCCCATTGCAAGGGGACCAGTTGAGCTCCTGGAAAGATGGGGGATGGTTATGCAACCTCACGGTGTTAGAGCAGGAGACAGGGCTGAGGCCGGATGCAGGGGCTTGCAGAGTGGGTGCAGGTGTTGAAGTAAACGTCCCTCCGGGCAGAAGCTAGCTAGAGGGGCCGATAACTGCAGACAAGAACTGGCTTCAACCGTCCTGCCAGCTATCCCTGTCACCTTGCATGAACTTTGACTAATTAGAATATCATTTACATGGTTTTAAAAGTTCTCTGTCCTTGAAATCACCATGACAGCTCTGAGACAACTATTTAAAGTATGAAGATGGGAGGGAACCCAATTCTAGGAATGACCACCCAAATTCTTAGCGCACCTCTGGGGGATGGACACGCTTAAAGCTTTGACTCTGGGGATGGAGGGGGGAAGGCAACACACGTAAGCTAAACATTTGTACCCCCATAATATGCTGAATTTTTTTTTAAGAAAACCTACCCCTTACATCCTCCTACTGCAGCTGCTCTTTTTGAGTCTCCCCCGCACCCGGTCGTGTCCATGCTTTCAATGTTTCAATAAAAATCTGCCTGCTTGGCTTGCGTGGTGCATCCTGAGATTCTTTTCTCCCAGTGATCACCAAGAACTTGCAAAAACCTCCACGTGGAGGTGACTAACAATAACGCACCCGTGGCTCAGGATTGGACACGTTCTTGGCTGGGCCACATGGAGGTGGGGGGCAATGCTGAAGGAAGGACCCAATTTCTTTTCAAATTATCAGCCATTCTGGTCTGATGAAATATGTTCTGGATTTAAAGGCTCGGCAATCTCAGATAATTTAATTAAATGTAATGAATTTAATTGGCTTTCCCATAGGCTAGAAATAAATAAGGACTGCCTTTCTGTTGATATTGTAAGGGTTCAAGTAGATAATTCACATTAAATGCCAACATAGGCCTACAAATCCTTTAGGAATGTAAAGCCTCTCTCTTCCTCGAGGGGAAGAGGTGAAAACCACCCGTTGGTGTTTCTAAGGAGACAGGGTAGCTTTTTCTGGAAAGACTCAGAAGGTGCTAGGGAAATCAATCTCCCATTACAAAATGGATCCATCTGTGAAGTTATGCTGGTAAACCCATCAAACAGCGGAGAGCAGAGAAGAAAGATAGAATTGCAGACTAGAGGAGCCATTCTGTTTCTCTATTGCTGCACAGTAAGCCACCTTAAAATGCAGCAGTTTAAAACGTAGGTCGTATTATCGTCTCTTACCATTCTGTAGTTTCAGCTCTAGTAGGAAGTTCTTCTATGGGTCTCGCTTGGGGTCTCTCATGTGGTTTCAGCCCCATGGTAGCTTCATCCGGAGGCCCCACTGGGAAACTGGGATAACCAGGCCTCTTTCCCTCCTCAGGCAGTTTCTCCGGGCCTCTCCCCACTATGTGGTCTCTCCCGCAGGGCAGCTGAACTTCTTTCATGGTGGCTCAGCACTCCCTAAAAGTAGGAGTTTCAAGAGGGAGGAAGCAGGAATTTGCAGCCTTTCCTAATGCCTGGAATCAATGCCCAAGAACTTTCTCCATATTTTATGGCACGGCAGTCCCAGGCCCAGCCAAGATTCAAGGGATGGAGACCAAAGACCTGCCCGGAGAGACCTCAGAGACCTCTGCCCAGCAGTCCAGGTGGCTGATGTCCATGGGTAACACTAGCCCGTGTTTTGCACACAGAATATTTTCACTAAATATTCAGTCCAGTGACTGAATGAATACATAAATAATTTTCCTTAGTCCAGATTGATTTTTTTATAATAGTTCTTGGTTAAATAAAACCAAGAAAGGTTACATTTGTGGCTGGCTCACCTACTGAAGCTGCCATTTAGAATGTCAGGCTCAACCTAGCACAGGTTCTTTGGATACTTCATTTTCCACACCCATTTAACTAGCAACTGGGCTGATGGGCCACACATGTGCTTCCTAAGGAACCATCACTAATTTTACAATCCAATATTTTTAAAGTGATTATGGCATGATGTGACTATAATCAATTTAAACTGGAACTGGGTGTGTGGTTGCTGTTTTCAACATACTTCTGCCCATTCTTCCAGGGTCCTTTAAAAAGCAGGATCATACCCTTTTTTTCTTTCTTTTGTTTTTTTCCAGCACCAGGTATCAGGCCAAAGTTTACCCTAGGAAAGAGTTTACCTAAAGCCTGTGATTTCAGGAGCCTGGGGAAAGAGACACACCCACAAATGTGGCTCTCCCACCTGCTGAGTGCTTTCAGGGAGCAAAGTATTTCATTCTACAAAATAAAATCTGGTTTACAGGAAGGATAGAGTAGGTAGAATCCTTACCAAAATATCAACGACTGCTGCTAGGTGCTCCAGGAGAGTGGTTATAAGAGGGGAGGCAGAGAGAATACTAGAACAAAAGGACAGCTAAAAACATGGGTAGAAAGAATGGAGAGTTCTGAGACATATTTTATTCAAGAGTCCTTTCCATATTTTATTCAAGAGTCCTTTCATGATTTATCCTGCCTTTCTAAGCATTTAGTACAAGATACATAGGCATACTCAAAAGTATCTGTAGAAGGAATAAATGTATGAATGTCAGTACCCGTTTTCCCACTAAACATGCCTGTTTCAGCCACACTAAAAGACTTACTATGGTCCAAGTAAAAAATAAATAAATAACCTGAGCTTTTTATCACTTTTGCATTTTTTGTACAGGTATTCCTTCCATCTGGTACATCCTACCCCATGAAGTTTCACCACTGAAATTTTATTCATCCTTTATTGTCTGGTTACAAATGCCAAGTCTTCCAGGAAATCTTCTTGAATCTGAATAAATTAGAGAATTCCTTCTCTTCCACGTCACCCAGGCAGTTCATCATTACTTCTAAAATAATAACTCTAATGCCCAATGCCATCATTAATTTGACAAAATTTTCTGAATGGTGAATAAGTGATAGGATCAGAATAAGATAAGTTCTATTTTTAAGGAGTTCAACATCTAGGAGAGAGAGAAATTTTCAAAGGGTCACAACAAGATATGATTAGTATAAGGACAAAATGTGCACAGGGCATAGAAAGTAGCACAGAGGAAGGAAATAACTTCAGAGGAGAAGCATCAGGAACAATCTGTGAGAGGAGGTGACACAGCTTGGGAACATTGAGGGAAACCATTCCCTACTAGCCATGTGCAAAGACTTGAACCTGAACCTTCATGCTGAGTTTGTGATCCCACATGGCTGCAGAGGAGGTCACTGATGCCGAAGGTCCACAAGAGGACAGGGATCTGTCACTGACAGCCTTGGGGGCCATCTCAAGGACTTGAATTTCCCACAGAGGTGAGTGGAAGTCACTGCCAAGTGTTAAGCAGAGGCACGGCTCATTTCTTATCCATCTTTATAACCCTAGGGTCAAAGAAATAACAATAACCATATGGGCATCTATTGAGTGCTTACTGTGTGCCTAACCCTGTGGCTGTCAGTTCACATGCATTACTTAGTAGGTACTCAATAAAAGTTCACGCCATTAAATTGAATGGAATTGCAGCCCCATTCCATCCAGACAGGGTAAAAATAGAAACTGTCATCATAACTTTAGCAGAGAGAGTTTAAAAAAATTATAAGTTTAAAGAAGTTTTATAATGAAAAAGGATCAGAATAAAGGAGGAAAAATTGATTCTTCCTCAGCTAAAGGCCAAACCAGAAAGACTCAGGTAATAAGAAAAGGAAGAGTAATTTTTTAAGTGGTAAAAGAGCTAGAGAGGATTTTATAAACACTTTAAGGGAGAAAAAAGATAAACCACAGAGAAAAATGGGTCTTCTAATAAATGAGTAGGAAAAGAGAATTAACAATAAATGAGAATGGCTGAAATATTGAACTCATCCTTTGCAAGAAAAATGTGAGGAAATAACTTAGATTCTTAGCAAGTAATAAAAATCTTGCAAAATACTTAATAGGGATAGGAATCCAGTAAGGAAATATTCATTAAATTTAATTCATCATTTTTAAATAGGCAGCCCGCAGCCCTCACAAGGTGTGTTTCCAGCAGGAATCAGATGAGGGTTAGCTCTCTCCTAATTCAGCTGGGGCTCCAGAAAACACTGACCTTGAGGAAAGACTAAAAGTGCTGCAGAAGGACAATCCCACATGCAGGTAAGGCCCAAGGAAAGCAGGTGCTGGGAAAAGCAGGCACGTGCTGGGAAACTCCTGTGGGATTTGGCTGCCTTGTGACCACGGCCACCTCATCATTAGTACACTTTAGTCATGTGTACTAATTTCACATTAGTACAAAAATCACATAGCTGGTTTCATAGGATCAAAATAATGATCAAAATCGCAGTTTCAGAGGCATTGGGGAGCAGGAGTCAACACTGGAGTTCAACGTTGACTTTTTAGAGCTGAGAAAATCAAGGTTCAGGGAGGAGGAGCGCCTTTACCCTGAAGGCATGGTCACCTCTGGTGGGATGTCAGACACAGCACAGCCCAAACCAGGAGCGTTGAGCAGGTGGACGCAGAAGAGCAAGACAACTGAAGAGGAGATCCAGGTGGACTGCCGGTTACCACCTGCAGGGGGCGGACTCCGAGCTTCCCCCACTCGACTACTCCATTAGGTTGGGTTAGGCGCCCCCTTCTGGACACTCAGAGAAACATGGGCTTTACTCATTCTGTGCTTTCACATTGTTTTATTAATATAGTTATTTGTATTTTTCTTTTTTCTCCAGTCCTAAGAGGACAAGGGATGCATCCTATTGAATGGCGTGACTCTAGTGAGTGCTCAGTACATGTCTGTTGAATGAACAAATGGATGGATGCACTAAATGAAAACTCCCAAACTAGATTGACGAAGACCCCAGACATGTAATCACAAAACCAGAGCAGAAAATCTGTAAGCAGAAAGACACACGGTGCTCACATGCAACCCTGCACCACCTGCCCCGCTGCTAGAGAGCTTGGCCAAGGACCCAACTCTCTTGGGTGCCCCTGCCTTGCTCTCTGTCGTCTCCTCAGGGAATGAGGGACTAACCAAATAGCCTGGCTTGCAAAGAAATGAACAAGATCTGTAAAATGCCACTGACCTATTTATCTGCCTCCTCCAAGTATCCTTAACTTAATGCCATGTGGGAAAAGTGACCTGGCCAAAGTGCTTGTGATCTTGGAAGATTAAAATGGATTTCATCCAGGTGAAAGCAATGCAGACCACAGGTGACTCACGTGTGTTCGGGGTGGTGTGGATAGTGATTGCTGAGCAGATGGGCTGCCCGGCAACACAATGTCTTTGTCCCTCAAATCCCAAAGTGCCGTCTATCTCCAGAGTCCCAGGGCACTGTCTTGGCTGTGTATGACAGCCTTTGTCACAATCGGCCCTATAAACTGGTGGGTGTGCATGTTTGCAAAATGCCATCCAATTTCGAGCTTCCTGAGGGCAGAGAATACTGCTCACTCGCCATTTTATTCCTAGTCCCTAATTTGGTTTCTAGAACAGAGCAAGCACTCCAGTGGTAGTAATGGTAGTAGCAGCAACAGCAGCAGCAGCAGAAGCGGCAGCACCTATCCTTAATTAAACACCTGGTATTGTCAGGCACTGTGCACAATTCATGCCTACCTATTTCATCTAATGCTAAAAACAACTCTAAACAGTAGGCGCTTATTATCTCTATTTTGCAAGCTTCTCTTACAAGGCGAGAAAAAGAAAGGTAAGCAAGATCAAATAAACCACTTATAAGCAGCAGAGCCAAGATCCACACTCACATGTCATTGCCCCCGGAGTCTGTTCTCTTCCTAGTTGAATGAAACACCAGCTCGGCTACTGAAGGCACAGAAGCCGCCCCGCCTGTGATGCGAGGCTGGACTCAAAGGCACGTGCTGCTCGGGGCCCCACCTTTACTCTCTGTCACTCCTGCACAGGCCGCCGTGCCCTGCCCTGGAGAACTGTGGGATGCCGGAGTCCCAGAGGCCTCAGAGATACCTTGACAGGGACAGAGGCCCTGGAGGTGGCCTGGCCTGCCCAGTGTCCCTCTGAAAATCTGGGGGAGAACAGGGCAGGCATCCTGGTGGCCTGGCTCTCTGGGCTCAGTGCTTTCTCCATGATTCCCCAATTTTTCTTATGTTGTGCCAGCTCTGTCCTCAGCACAGAGGAAACTCAAATGAATGCACTGAATAATTTTCTTCCTCCAAATCCGAGAACACAAAGCGGAGTGCTCCCGTTATTAACATGATGACAAGAAGAAAATATCACAAGCTTAGCCTGTTCCCTCTATTCCGGTCAACTTCCTGTCCTCTCTCCCCAGACCTACTGCCAAGGTATTTCAGGTTGAATCGCTCAAGTAGAGGCTATGCCTGTTTTCCCTCCTGAGAGGTGGGTGTCTATGCCTGTCACCTACTTCCCAGTGAACGAAACCGAAATGTCAGCCTTGTACCCAATGCGTTAGCTTCCTGTGTCGCTTCACTGCTGTCTTTGGCCACTCGTGCCCTGGCTGCTTTGGGGTAGGAAGGGTTTACTACTCCCTCTACTGGCGTCTGGGTAGAGAGTGGTGTCTCCAGGTGGGTGGGCCAGCTGAAATTGTAGTCCCGCCTGTCACCCTGGTAATCAGTTCATCCTGCCCCAGCACAGAGGCTCAGACCGTGGATCGGCACCTTCTGCTTGGAAGATGAGAGCTGTAGCAACAGACTTACTGAAGTGTTTCACTGCGCCTTTGAAGGAGGCATATCTTCACAAAAACACAAAGCCAGAGAAAAACCGCATAGGATTTTTTCTACAGACATGGTACAATACTAGAAGGAACACAGTGTCTGATTTCCTCCTGTGTAAACTAAGTATGTCACCCAATTGCCATGAGAGGTCAGTGAGGCTAAATAGCCAGATATGTATGAAGCATCTGGCATTGTGCAGGCACATATCGGAGGTTCAATGGCAGGGAGCTTTTTTCCTACCCTCCAAGCTTCCTTCTAGACGCAGCTTAAATGCAATCACTTCCCCACAGCCTTTCTGGAGTGCCTCCCTCCACCCCAGCCCAAATTATGAAGATGTTTCCTTGACACTCAGTTTCTTTTGACAGTGATCACATTCAGGCTTCCATTATTATCATTTATATATCTTTAAGTCAGTGACAGGGACCTTGCCTTAGTCACCTTACGTGTAGCAGGTGAATGGAGTTGGATTCGAATGGAATGGATAGGACTTGACATTACCAGCTCTGCTATGAACCTGCTGTGTGACCTTTCTCTGCACCTGAACTCACTTGTCTACAAAACAGGAGGGGGAGACAAGAGGCTTTCATCCCAGGGCAGCAGTTCTCAAAGCCTCCTTTCCAAATCAGCATCACCTGGAAACATATTAGGAATCCAAAACACCAGGCCCGCCCCAGACCTACTGGATCAGAAACTCGGGAGATGGGTCCCATTGTTAAAGTATGAGAATGGCTGTCCTCAAAGGTACAGAAAAACATCACAGCTTCCGAGAGCTCCCAAAGCTATATGCAAAATCTCTATGTTCATATAGATACTTGCATATCCTTTGCCTGAAAAGAGTTCGCTAATCTTTCATTGTATTCTTGGGTTCCTTGGCCTTAAAAAGAGGTGGGCACCCCTGAGTAAGCCTTCCCCTACAACTCCTTCTTGATATAAAATGCCATGAATCTTAACTAGAAAAAAAAGAAGAAGAACTTGTGATGATTAACATAATCACTGCTTAATTTCCATGCTGATTGATTAGATGAACACAAGCTAAGGGACCAGGGCGATATACCAACAAGAAGTCCAAAAGGGGAGAGCATTTATTCGAGTCTGCCAACTGCTCTGAAGATGAAATTAGTCCCAGACCTCTGTCCCTCCCCTACCTCAAAAATCATAGCTTCTCGGAGTTGGGAGGGTCATCAGCATCCATCTGAGCCATGGCTGTGTGTTGGGACCACCTCGGGAATGTTAGAGCCACAGCTAGAACCCACTCCCAGAGACTCCTACATAATTAGTCTCAGATGGGGTCTGACCCATCTCTTTTAATAAGTTCTCCCAAGTGATTCTAAATTGCAGCTACAAACGGGAACCACTAAGCCTGGGGGAGTGTTTCTCAAAAACCGATTGTCCACCAACCTGCACTGGCACAAATCCAGGTCATTTTTATGCCTGTCAGCCATGGACACCTGCTATAGAATGGCAGAGGAGGTACCCAGGCTCGGAAAGCAGATCTGTGAATGAGGATTGGATTGGATATTAGAATTCATTTGTAAGCTCAAATCCTGAACCTATTAATATCCCATGGTCTCTCTAAGCTCGGTGTCCTTGCCTGTAAAAATTAGGGTAGTCCTGTCTACTTGTGTGCCATTGTAGGAAGAAATGAGGCAATGATGCAAACGGTGTTTTGTGAACAATGAATGGTGCACCAGGTCAGTGCACGGCAGTAAAACAATGCACCCGGGAGGGAATCAAGCTGGAGGGCCTGAGGAGGTTCCCATTTTCTCAGTGGGAGGCTAGTGATGAGATTGCCCACTGGGCGATGTCAACAGAGCGCAGGGTGGGAAGGTGAGAGTAGCACCCACACGCCCAGCAGCAGCTGTGGGGACAGCTCAGTCAAGCTTGCTTCTTCCCCAGCCTTTTGGAGTAGGGAGCACTAAAGAGTTAAGTTATTCCAAAATTTATGCTATCAGGCTTTGCCTGTTGCCGCCAGGATTGTTGTTGTTCCTGCTAATTAAGAACAGGTGCACTTGCCTGAGACTTGCTTTCTCAGGCCTGGTTGCCCTGGAGACTACCATCTCCGCAGGTACCCGGTTTAGGGGGAAGAGTCCTAGCTTCATTTGCATATGAGAATTTGGGTTTCACCTGAAGTTCATGAAAAGAACAGAAAAATTACATGTGCTTACCTGTTCTTCAAGAAAGAAAATGGCTTGAGGAAAAAGGTTTCTGCGAAGGCAGGAAGGGTAGCAAAGAAAGAACAGGACTGCTGAAAAGGGTGTGGAAACTGAGGTATAAGTAGGACAGGTTAGTCAAAGTCATTCCACTGGGTAAGAACAAGCCATAATTCAAACCTAGCTCTCCTGGGCTTTACCCCTGACCACCATGCTGCGTTTCTGCTCTGAGCCTCAAAGTCTTGCACGAAATGAAGACTTTGCACCACTCTAAGCTTCCGTCTTGCCCTATAAGTCTATGATACAAGTCCATCCTACGGGTGGCAGAAGAGTACGTTTCTCCTTCAGTGTCAACCTGTCTGGCCATCTCAGAACCAAGGTCCCTAAGCAAGCCCCAGTGCAGGTTTTCTGACTCTGAGCTAAGGAGAAAACAGGTAATTAAGAGACAATACTGAGAGAGGGAGGCCCATGCAATAGAACAACCGCACCAAGGCTTTAATTTGATTTTGAGTTTTGTGGTTGGGCAGATATGAGGCTGACATTTGGAGTGGATGATTTGGATGTCAAAATGAAGCCAAGAACTTGATTTATAGTAGTTAGGATCTGTGCCCAAAGATTTAACATCTGATTTCCCACCCAGCCCCCCACACTTTTTAATTTACGGCCCTCGAGCCAATTTAATTGGATTTGTCTTCAGTGGGGCTGTTTGTTATCATTTGAGAACGCAGGCTTTCAAAATAAGAGCCTTCAAAATTGTACAGGGAATAGTAAAGAATCAGAATACAAGAATTCCAATGCTTCCCTGCTAATTTACCCGCACAGCATGAAGCAGGGCGAGCGGAGTCTTAAGTTAGTATATTACCCGGAATGACTTGGCTGGATGACAACTTCAGAAAAGTTTCGTAAAATCAACTTCTCTTCGCTAAGTCAATCACTTGAGGATGTGAAAACGTGTCTCTCTGTTCCTTCCTTTGAACAAAGGAACTCAAAGTTGCCTTTCTGAACCTTCCCCTCAAATTTAGCTTTCAAGATGTTATCGAAAGCAAATTTCCCAACAATCTACCAACTTTTCAAGATCACTCAATTTAGCTGTCACTCAACAACTCTGAGGGAGCTGTGAAAAAGTGGAAATTGCACTATTCTTGAAGTCAGAAAATGTGCATTTGTTTTTCTCTCCAGCCTGTATGACCTTGAACAAATCACTTCCGCATTTAACTCAAGCGTTTTCTCACCTATAGGAGCAACACTTCCCCTTTCTGCCTCGGGAATCCATGAGGATCGATTGGGATGGCATGGAGACTGCCAGACAGGTCTGAAACACTATTACTGCTTACACCAACAGTGCTGAAAGGAAGTGACTGCACAGTAGCAGCGAAGGACAGTACATGGGTTTTAGACCAAGGCACACCCAGGATCATAGCCCAGCTCTGCCACCGACAACTTCCCCTACAGCCTCTGAGCTATCGTGTCTTCTGCTATAAAATAGGAGTAATATCTCACCTATTTGTTGTCAGGATTAAAGAAAATGATTTAAATCCCAATAGTTAATATTCAATAAAAATGCAATGAAATTCCCTTCCCTAGTGTATCAGTTAAGGATTCAGATTCTACAGCTAGACTATGCAACTGCCTGGCTGTGTGGCTCTGGACAAGTGGCTTAACTTCTCTTAATCTCAACTTCCCCATCTATAAGATAAGGACAGTTATAGTACCTAACACATAGGATTGCCATGAGGATTAAATGAATATATTACAATAGTGTGTCACTTGACAAGGAGATGCTCTGAGAAATGTGTGGTTAGGAGGTCTTGCTGTGTGAGCATGTCATAGATAGTACTTACACAAACCTAGGTGGCAGAGCCTACTACACACCTACAGATGGTCTTGCCTATTGCTCCTAGGCTGCAAAACTTGGACAGCATGTTTCTGTACTGCATATTATAGGCAATTGAAACACAATGGTAAGTATTTGTGTATCTAAGCATTGCTAAACATAGGAAAGGTACAGTACAAATACCTAATTGTAACCTTATGGGGCCACTGTCATATATGCAGTCTGTCATTGACCGAAACATCACTATACAGTATGTGACTGTATTTGAAAAGTGCTTAGAAAGGTGCCTGCCCATAGTAACTGCTATTTATCAAACCATTTTAATAAGAACTCACTCAATCCTATACTTTACTCAAGCAGCACTAGTGAATACAATTAATTATAGGAAAGGCTAACCCTAAACTTCACCCCTCATTATCTTACCTTAAAAGTGCTATTAATATTTCATTTAGGAAAATCTGCCTCCAATATAGATATGCATAATACAGAGCAAACTCAGAAACAAAGTGTCTCATAAAGTCATCGCCATGCCAAATGACCCAACAGCTTAGAAGGGGACAGAAAGGTTGGGCCCACATGTGCCTGATACCCTCTCCTTCCTTCTCTTATTTAGATCTCTTTTTTTACATGTTCACTCACTGCAGAGACTGGGAATCCACTCTCTGCCAGTACCAGTTTCTCTAGGTAGGTTATGAAATTTCTCACCAGATATTCATTTAAAAAAAAAAGAAAGAAAGAAAGAAATCCCTTTAACAAGTCAATTTAGAGATCCTATGGTGTTCACTTGTTACAAGGGAATTTTTATCTGAAATAATGTTATAGGCCAAGGTTTCATTTTTGCCTCCTATTCTATATCTTGGTCTGGATCTATTTTATTTTAAACAACACAAGGCATAGACTGAAATTTCCCAGGAGCATTTCAAAGAGCAATTTCTCATTTCCTGCCCCTATGAATTGATGTTCTTAAAATAGAAAGTTTCTTCTGAGATCAGGTTAATATGAACATGAAATGATGGGGGAAATTTTGAAAAGAAAGAACATTAAACCTTCTACAAAATCTATTTATAAGAGGCCGTATCTCACTCAGGAGAATGAAAACAAGCCACTCATTGGCACTGGAACTATTTAGCTGTCATTCACTCATTAATTCACAAATGTTTATGGAATGCCTTCTGTGTGCCAGAGGCTGCCATCAGCATTAGCACCAATAATGTATGGGTAAAGGAGGACAAATAAAAGAGACAGGTAGAACATAGGCCTGTGCTTGGCAGAGGTGAGCATGGGGAGTGGGTTGAGTTCAGAGCTTGGTGCCTCCAATCACTGAGAGACGATCAGGAAAGGCTTCCTGGAGGAATATCTCATGACATGAGTCACTAAGGACTAGTAAAAGTCCCCAGACAACAGATGTTGGCACGGATGCAGAGAGATGCAGGTACAGGAACACTCATACGCTATTGTTGAGACTGCAAACTAGTACAACCTCTGTAGAAGGTAGTATGGAGATACCTCAAAGAACTGAAAATAGACCTACCCTTTGATCCAGCAATCCCACTACTGGGTATTTACCCAAAGGAAAAAAAAATACCTCCTATTAAAAAGACATCTGCACTTGAATGTTTATAGCAGCACAATTCACAATCGCAAAGATGTGGAAACAACCCAAGTGCCCATCAATCCATGAGAGGATTAATAAAATATGGTATATGTATACGATGGAGTTCTACTCAGCCACAAAAAAAAAAAATGGTGAACTAATACCTCTTGTATTAACTTGGATGGAACTAGAGACTATTCTTCCAAGTGAAGTATCATAAGAATTGAAAAACAAACACCACATCTACTCACCACTAAATGGGAACTAATTGATCAACACTTATGTGCACATATGGAAATAACATTCATTGGAAATCAAGCAGGTGGGAGGGGAGAAGAGAGGAGGAGATGAGTGAATTTACACCTATCGAGTACAGTGTACACTATCTGGGTGATGGGCATACTTATATCTTTGACTCAAATGGTACAAAAACTATTCATGTAATCAAAACGTTTGTACCCCCATAATATTCTGACGTTAAAAAAAAAAAAGCTTGACATCCTGAGAGATGCTTGAAGAAAAAAATGAATTATGACTCCCTGGTATGAAATACCATGTAAACTTTCTTGGAAGTGATATTATTAAACATTTGTTCCACAATCAACAACAACAATAGAAGAGGTAGAGAAGGAAAAGGCCTTGACCACAAGGAGGATCGTATGCCTGAAATCAAAGAGGCCCCGAGGTGAGGAGAGAAAGCGCAGGTAAAGCGGGTAGGTCGTGGGGTGGTGGACAAAACTAGAGAAGACAGTCAAGCCCAGACCAGGAGACACTAAGGAAGCTGAACTGAGAGAGATGCCATTTCTACCCTGAGAGCCATAGGAAGCCATTTATGGATTTTAAGCAAAGGAGCAACGTGTTCAGATTTGTGTTTTAGGAAGATAAGCTGGGGGCAACGCACTTGGTGGAGTAGAGGGTAGCAGGCAGGCAGTGGGCCCGGTTAGGAAGCTACTGCAATGGTCTGGTGCAAAGTGCTGACAACCAGAGAAGAGGCAGTGGCCGTGTGATTGGAGGAGAGGGCGCAGATAGAGGGGTATTTAGAAGAAAGACTCCAGAGACCTGTATTTTAAGCACCTCCTATTCACCTTGTCAGGGAGGGAGGGATTTCTGTCCCGGGGTTATGGAGACTGCCAAACACATAACCCCAACACAGCAGCTGGTTTATCACATGTACCCACAGCCCAGGCACACTGCACAGGGCCACTTGGGGGTTGCCTTTGGGAACAGATTGCACCAGCAGGAGGCAGGTTTTGTGATATCCAGAGAGTATGGTTTCTCCTGATTCCCAGCGGATGATGTGATTGGCTTGTTTGAATCACTCCGTGGGCTGGCGGGGAACTGCAACCCGCTCCTCAGGGATAAGCAGGAACCATGCCTGGTCCCTTGTTCGGGAGCACTGTTTAGCTGGGGAACCTTATTTGCTGAAGCAGGTAGGGGATGGGAACTTGTGATTAGGCCATTTGAGCCGCCCCCCCGCCCCCCGATTTTACCAGATGTCAGGACACCTCATAATACTGCGTCTTAATTTTAGCCAGTTAGTGAAATACATGGAAGGTGAATGTGAGGGAGGAATCCAGGTGTCTCTGGGGTTTCCGGTTTAGGGGAATGGGTGGGTGATGGGACATCTCTCAGAGATAAGGGATTCAGACGTGCATATTTTGGGGAGATGATCATGTATTCGCTTTGGGCACATTCTGTAGAAGAGATTGAGTGTGAAAAATCTATGGGTCACATTGGAGAGACCTAACAAGTGACTGGGTATAGAAGACTGGAAGGTCAGAGAAGCTTTACCGTCTACCTTCTGGGAGTCTTTCTCTTTCTACTCTCCCTACTTAATGGATTTTGGTTTATGCCACTTAAGTTTTAGGGTACCTGTTATGCAGCAAAATCTTACTGACACAGAAGGTCATCTACGTGGATGCAGGTTGGACAAGAAGATGAGAGCCAAAGTTTCCAGCAAGTGATGCAACTCGCACTAGAAGAGTAACAACAGAGACGGAGCAGATGTAGGTGGGGAGTTTAATTTCCTTCCTTTCTTTTGTTCTAGATACTCAACATATTACCAAAGGTTTCCGGTGAAAAATGTTACCATCTTTAAGTCAACTGGGTATTTTGGAAGAAATATTTAACCAAAAATAGGAGCTCAGTGCTGGGAGGTAGCATGTCCTGATGATTAAAGGCTGAGTATCTGGGATCAGGAAGAGCCACATTGGAATCCAGGCTCTGCTCCTCCCCTATGAGCTGTGTGACCTGCACAAGTTACTTAACCTCTCTGATATTTCTTGGTTCACCTGTAAAATAGGATAATGGTAATACTATTAGGTTGAAGTAAGAATTAAATCAAGATGCTTGCTAGTAAGCCTGGGCTTTGTTTGTTCCCTCTCTGCCACTAACCTGATTTATGATACAGAGTATCCAGCCACCCAACTGACCTTGGTTCCTCATCTTTAAAATGAGAAGTTTCAATTAGAAGATTCCTAACCCTCATCCACCACTTATAGTCTATGAAAGCAAAGGAAAGGACAAATACTCTTCAGGATTCAATATTTATAAGGCAAGAAGATTCCTGAATTTTTTTTTGAAAGGCTTTTAAATAAGTGCACTGCAGCTGTGCAGGAAATTTTCATTGTTTTCCTGAGTTTTCTTTTTTTATTTTCCTTTAAAAAAAATCAGAGAGCTATTTGTCAGTACCAAGATAAAGCCTATCACATCTAAGTTATATCCTGCTGACAGTCTGTTTTGTAGCATAGCTAAATATCATGCCTAGATTGCTTTCAGTAAAAATTTTATATATGTATGTATGTACGTGTGAAAGATAGTATATATCAGGGCTGAAGAGTGATTTTCCTCACTGTAACTACTGTAACGCTTCACAGCAATCTTGCCTAGCAGATGGACCACTGTGTAACAGTTTGCTCCTCATCCCTGTTTGATAATTTATTGACTCTTCCTTGACTATTATTGACTCAGCAGATGCCTTGTGTATTCAGATATGGCTAAGTCTGCAATCTCAGAGCCTGAGGTTATCTTCTTTTCATTGTCCCAGCAAAGCAGACAGTGCATCACATGCACAACATCTATAATTCTCCTGCCAGGCCTGTTCTTAACTCCCTGTCCATAAGGTGGGCCAGATTGTAACACCTTCCCTCCTTGTCATCCATGAACAACACTAGAAAGCAGAAAGAAGCCATGTGCTTTTTCATGTTCCTACTGGAAATAAGTTATGTGCTGGCTGGACCAAGGGCAAGAAGGCTGGTAGATTTGATCTACATAGAAAGGGTCAGAAAATGTTAAATGAATGTATTGGTTTCCTATTGCTGCATTTAAAATTGCCTCAAAACTTAGTAGCTTAAAACAGGCCGGGCGTGGTGGCTCATGCCTATAATCCTAGCACTCTGGGAGGCCGAGGCGGGCAGATGGCTCGAGGTCAGGAGTTCAAAACCAGCCTGAGCGAGACCTCCTCTCTACCAAAAATAGAAAGAAATTAATCGACCAAATAAAATATATATATATACAAAAAATTAGCTGGGCATGGTGGCACATGCCTTTAGTCCCAGCTACTCGGGAGGCTGAGGCAGCAGGATTGCTTGAGCCCAGGAGTTTGAGGTTGCTGTGAGCTATGCTGACGCCAAGGCACTCACTCTAGCCTGGACAACAAAGTGAGACTCTGTCTAAAAAGAAAAAAAAAAAAATTTAGCAGCTTAAAACAAAACACATGTATTATCTCACAGTTGCTGTGGGTCAGGAATTGGAGTTCACAGTTTCTTCAATTACAAGGGCTATAATGACAGCGTTGGCCTTGGCTGGGGTCTCATCCAAAGACTCGACTGAGGGAGTGCTGTTGCCAAGATCACTCACAAGGCTGTTGGTAATATTCAGCTCCTTGAGGGTTTTGGGGACCGAGGGCTTCTGTTTCTTTCTGGCTGTTGTCCAGAAGCCACCCTCACTTCCTTGCCAGGTGAGCCTCACCAATGTGACAGCTTCGACAAAACCAGCCAGGGAGAGAGTCTGCAAGCAAGATGAAAGTCACAAACCTATGTGACCTCATCCTGGAGGTTCCATCCCATTACTGTTGCCCTACTCTGTTGGCCAGAAGCAAGTACAGGGGAGGGAATTACAAGGTGTGAATTGCAAGGTGTAAATTGCAAGGTGTAAATTGCAAGGTGTGAATTGCAAGGTGTGAATTACAAGGTGTGAACACCAGAGGGCAGAGCTGATTGAGGGCCATCTTGAATCTACCTGCCACAAGGAGGGTCAAAACTGTGCTGCCCAGCCATGCATGGTCAGGTAATGGGGACAAGAGGAGGCTGAACTTAGCTCTGCTCCCCCAGTCACGTGCCCTGAGGCAGTACTCTGGCCACCCTGGATAAGGAATGCCTTTTTGCTATTTACCTGTCCCTTTTATGTGAAAACACTGCATGTACTAGAAGTCACCCTGAGTGAAAAATGCACATACCTGGAGAGAGGATCAGCTCCCTCAGCAGGCAGGAGTGAGGGCTTTGATGAGCTGCAAAGCTCGTGCTCCAATAAAGACAGTCAATTTCTTTCTCCCCACCCATCTCACCCTTGTGATTCCCACAGACATAATATTTTCCAAACAAATCAGATGTGTGGGACAAATGCAGGCTTCCCAAGGTGACCCCTGTTTTATAACTTGTGGCGTCCAAGTTCCAGCCCCTGCCTTCTGAGAAGGGCAGGTTCCCCAGCCTTGGTGAGTTTGCTCTTGTGGCCAAAGCTCAGCCTTGGAGAACCAGCGATGGGATAATGGAATGGGGCTGCTCTCTCTGGCAGGCGGGTCTGAGATTGCCAACCCTGCTCTCCACCCTGAAGTCATTTTACCAACATCACAACCTCCCCATTCTCTCTAGTTCCTTGTGCTATATTCATTTAGCAAGAGATTATTGAGCACCTACTGTGTGCCAGGCACTGCACTAGGCATTGATATGAGGATGTAAGCAAGATTCTTGACCTGGAGAAAGAAGAAATCCATGCAATGATGTGTTCTTGGTGCATGATCTCAATCTGACCTCAGCAGAGAAGTGACAATGTCTGAAACGGAGAGGAAGGCATGTTTGGTTTGAGCTAGGCCTTTAAAAGATAAACAGGTATTAAGTAAAAACAAGAAGTACGGTACGCAGAGAGGGGGTTGTACAGAGAGGCAAGGGGGTTCATAAAAGGGTCCTTTTAGTGACTAGACCATTAACTCAGATGCAAAGAGCCTGGTGCCATAGAGGAGGCTACAGTCCTCAGTCCTGTCCCCAAGGGCCTTCAAGGCCATATTGAGACATCTGCACATGTCCCTGAGGGTAGGAGGAAACCCCTGAAGAGTCCCCTACAAAGGCCATAGCATGATAAGGTTGGCATTTAGGAAGCTTGCCATGGCTACAGTGGGAGAGACAGGAGTAGAGAGGGCCAAGGTTAAAGCTGTGGACTAGGAGTAAAGCCTCCTCGGTGACCCAGAGGGCATGGAGGAGGGGTATGGGCAGAAGTGTCAAGGGGCAGAGTCTACAGGGTGGTGACTGACGGGAAGTTGACTTCAACTGGGACCAGAGGACTAGGGATGGCACAGAGGAGGCAGGAAAAGAAATGACTGCCAGAGTTTCAGAATAATTTAGAGGGAGGGAGGAAGATGCAGAGTAAAGTTGGATAGATGGTAGCATCGATTTCCAGAATAATTTGTATATGCCCCAGAGAAGGTTTGAACAGGAGGATGCTGAGGTGAGTTTTGCACCTATGGAGCCTATTGTTCCTGTAGCTTATTACAGTTGAGATGAATACAGGCATACCTTGGAGATATCCAGACCACCACAATAAAGCAAATATCACAATGTCACACACATGCTTGGGTTTCCCAGTTCATATAAATTTACACTATACAGTAGTATACTAAGTGTGTAATAGCATTTTGCCTTAAAAAATGTACATACATTAACCAAAAAATATTTTATGGCTAAAAAATGCTAATGATCATCTAAGCCTGCAGTGAGTCATAATCTTTTTGCTCGTGGAGGGTCTTGTCTCCATGTGACAGCTGCTGACTGATTGGGTGGTGATTGCTAAAGGTTGCAACGACTGTGGCAATTTCTGGAAATAAGACAACAATGAAATTTGCTGCATCCAAAGACTCTTCCTTTCACAAAAGATTTCTCTGTATCACGGTTATGCTGTTTGATAGCATTTTACCCATGGTAGAACCTCTTTCAAAGTTGAAGTTAATCCTCTCAAACCCTACTGCTGCTTCATCAACTAAATTTATGTAAGATTCTAAATCCTTTATTGCCTTATGTCAAGGATGTTCACAGCCTCTTCACCAGGAGTAGGTTCCATCTCGAGAAACCACTTTCTTTGCTCATCTATATAAAGCAGTTCCTCAGCCATTCAAGTTTTATCATGAGATTGCAGCAATTCAGTCACATCTTCAGGATCCACTTCTAATTCTAGTTCTCTTGCTAATTCCGCCACATCTGCAGTTAATTCCTCCATGGGAATCTTGAACTCCTCAAAGTCTCCCATGAGGGTTGGAATCAACTTCTTCCAAACTCCTGTTAATGTTGATATTTTGACTTCCTCCTAAGAATCATGAATGTTATTCATGGCATCTAGAGTGGTGAATCCTTTCCAGAAAGTTTTAAATTTACTTTGTCCATATCCATCAGAAGAATCTATATTTCTTAAATAATAAGACTTGGAAGTCAAAATTACTCCTTGATCCATGAACTACAGAATAGCTATCATGCCAGCAGGCATGACAAAAACATTAATCTCCTTGTACATCTCATTAGAGCTTCTGGATGACTGGATGCAATATTTTGAAAGGAATCATTTCTCCTGAGCAGTAGATCTCAACAATGGGATTAAAAGATTCTGTTAACCAGCTTCAAACAGATGTGCTGTCACCCAGTCTCTGTTCTTCCATTTCTAGAGCACAGGCAGAGTTGATTTAGCATAATTCTTAAGGGCTCTGGGATTTTCAAAATGGTAAATGAGCATTGGCTTCAACTTAAACTCACCAGCTGTATTGGCCCCCACAAGAGAGCCAACCTGACCTTTGAAACTTTGAAGCCAGGCATTGACTTCTCTCTAGCTAGGACAGTCTTAGATGGCATCTTCTTCTAAAATGAAGTTGTTTCATCTACACTGAATATTTGTTGTGTAATGTAGCTTCTTCCGTCAATAATCTTAGCTAGATCCTCTGGATAACTTGCTATAGCTTCTACATCAGCACTGGCTGCTCCACCTTGCACTTTTTATGTTGGAGAGATGGCTTCTTTTCTTAAGCCTCATGAGCCAGTCTCTGTTAGCTTCCAACTTTTCTTCTTCAGCTTTCTCACCTCGCTTAGCCTTTACAGAACTGAAGAGAGTCAGGGCCTTGCTCTCTGAATTAGGCTTTGGCATCAGGAAATGTTGCGACTGGTTTGGTGTTCTATCCAGACCACTAAAACTTTCTCCATATTGGCAATAAGGCTCTTCCATTTTATTAACATTTTTGTGTTCACTGGAGTAGCACTTTTAATTTTCTTCAAGAGCTTTTTCTTTGCATTCACAACCTGGCTAGCAGTTTGGTGCAATAGGCCTAATTTTCAGCCAGTTGTGGCTTTCAACATGCCTTCCTCACTAAGCTTCATCATTTCTAGTTTTTGATTTAAGCTGAGAGATGCATCACTCTTCCTTTCACTTGAACATGTAGAGGCCATTATAGGGCTATTCACTGGCCTAATTTCAACATTGCTGTGTATCAGGAAGCAGACAGGCCCAAGAAGAGGGAGAGAGATGGGGCAATGGCTGGCCAGTGGAGCAGTCAAAACACACACAGCATCCATCGATTAAGTTCTCTGTGCCATATGGCTATGGTTTGTGGTGCCCAAATACATTTACAATAGTAAGTGATCACAGATCACTGATCATAGATCACTGATCATCATAAGAAATATAATTGTAATTATAAACTTTGAAATACTGAGAGAATTACCAAATGTGATACAGAGACACTCAGTGAGAACACGCTGAGAAGTCATGTTGATAGACTTTCTTAGCGCAGGGATCCCACAAACTTTAGACTTGTAAAAGCAATACCTGTGCAATAAAACCAGGTATGTCTGTAGTGAACAGGTGTATGCACCTGGAGTTGAAGGTAGAGAGCTTTGACATTTTCTTGAAATCATAATCTTTTTTTCCAGAGAGGATGATTTTAGTCCTGTTCATCTAAAAGTTTATAGAGTCTTAGTAATTAAATTTAAAAATGAATGTCTGAATTTTGGCTCTTGACAGGTGCAGCAAATGGAAATGAGGTTTCTCTCATTCACTTCTGAGCCTACCTGCTGTGGTACTATTCATCACTATAAGCCAATCTTGTGTCAGGCTCTGTGATGAGCACTGGAAATAGGAACATATGACTGGTCTCTTTCTTTTAGGAGTTTGTAGTCTCTGGAGAACAGAGCAGTTGCAGTTGGGGGTGGTGAGTTTGTACAAAGGCAGCAGAAGCAAAGTGGGCTAACTGTGGCAGGTGGGCTGCCCAGAAGAGGTGACATGTCCATCATCCATCCATCACATACTTCTGTAGTGTTTCTCCTCTGAGACAGGTACCCGTCCAGCCCTCAGTAGTCCCATGGCGAACCAAACAACAAGCTTCTTGCTAGCGCAGAGCTTGCTCTGCAGTGGAAAAGCTCACACTGGAGCCTGAAAGAAAAGGTAGATGTTAATCCACTAGACACAGACAAGGAAGATTTTCCAAAACATAGGAAATGGAGGTGGCCAGGGCTCATGGAGTGAAAGAGATGAAGATCTCTAGAAGCCTGCAAGTGACCTGGCCCCAGCAGAGCATGCATTCTGAGGAGGGGAGGTGACATTTAGGTAGCTGACACACACACACCCCAGGACCACACACGTGGAGGAAGGTGGTGCATGAAAAGCTCTCTAAGCTGGTTATGGGGTAGCCTAATCAGGTTTGCACATTTGGAAAAATTCTTCCTGTAGTGTGGAGACGGGTTTGAAGGCAGAGGACGCTGGGAGCAGCAGAGATGTGCAGAGATGTGATGTGGATGGAAGGAGACAGTTGCTACCAACCCTCTTCAGTCTACTTTTCCCTCCCTCACCTGGGCCTCTGCCTGGAGTGAGTGTCAGTCTGACGGGCCACGTCCAGACAGCTCCCTCTAACGCGTCTTGCACAGGATGTGTCTGTAGCCACATCTCCCTCTGAGTCCCAGGATTCTACACATAAATGTGCAGGGTGGACCAACTGGGAAATTTAAAAGGAAAGAGAGTTTGAATTATACAAACTGAAATCAATCTAAGAACAACAAAATCCAATAAAGTTTTTCCAGGGGTCTTCTTTGGAACTTTCAGAAGATACTAAATGCAAATTACTGCCATTGAGATGATGTAAGAGATTTCAACGTCCCCAAAAATATATTCGGGAATATGTAATGGACTGGTTGGTTCTCATTTGAAATTCTGCTTTGGAATAACCCGCTAGAAAGAAGTTGTTTTATATTCCTTTTACTACTAATGCCTCACAGCTGAATCCACAGAGCCACAGACCTGCCTGCTAAGTCTGCTCTCCAGACATATGCAAAATGCTTCCTAGCGTGCATTAATTCATCAGACATCGACAGTGAAAACGCAGCCACTTTAAGGCAAATCCAAAACGTTCTCCCCAGTAGAGCTGAGACATTCCAGCAGGGTCCTCTCACATTCCTTGCTATTTCATGCATAATAATATCCCCAGATAATCTGAAAAGGTTGATATCCATAGGCTTCCTTTTGACTGGAAAAACCACCTCCTGTGAGCTTCAGTTTTTATTTTCTCAATTAAAGACATATTAGCTCCAGTAGTCATCGGGCTACTCTTAGGGAAAGTTGCCAAAGCCCTCACGTCATTTTTCCGTAGTTCAGAGTTGAGGGATTCCTTTTCTCAAAACATTCCCTCTCCTTACACAGTCACTTCTCCAGTGAAAAGCCCATTAGATTCATGTGTGATATTTTTAAAATGCAAATACACCCAACAAGAGGGTTAGGTCTCTGGGTGTTCCTACCTTCATCTGAAGTATTTTTAATCTTTTATTCTCCGGCACCTGATTGAAATCTGCCTACTCAGAGACTGACAGTTTGGAAAGACACATAAATGACTCAAATAAAGGTGGGCGAATTTCTACGAAGTGACTTCTACTTTCCCAGAGCTTCACGAAATTAGAGGTGTGTTCCCAAAAGAATTTTCACAAAGATCAGTTTTCAAACTCGGAGCCTGGTGCACTGGGTCATGCAGATGGGAAAACACTACTATGGCACTTGCTAAGTTGACTATAATTATGTATCTATAATATTTGCTCCTGTTTTTACTCTCCTTTTCTATTTGCGGCATTCTTGCAAGGATGATGTCATGAGCAATCCCCTCTGGACATTGTTCTTAGCCCTTTTTCTCACATCAGAAAGGTATTACTCTGGAAATTTCTCAACTAGAAATATTCACGAACTCTAGAACTCACTTCTTCATCTTGGTATTTGCCTTGATGAAACTAGACTCCTACTTTGCCAATTATCAATTAAATCACCTAATATAGCTTTATTTTTGGACCTATAAGATATGCTCATAAAAATGTAAGTTATGATTACTTAAAAGTTTAGGAAGTGTCTGAAAACACTTGGTGGGCTGCAAACCCCATTTTGGCTCACACGTTTCCCTCTTTTTGGAATGGCGTTTTTCCCTTTTCCACATGGCAAAATTGCATTCATCCTTCAACATCACTGTGCCAATGCAATATTTTCTGAGTCCCACCCAAGTGGAATGGTTTGCTCACTCCCTCTTTGGTGATCTCCAGGTTAATTTATTCTTGCTACAATTACCAGGTGGCCAGTTGTATATGTTCCGGTCTTTGTAACTAGACTGGGAACCCCCAAAGGGCATGAACTATGTGTTATTATACTTTGTCATACACTAGAAGAGTTTAAATGAAATTAAAAAGTTAAGCTAAACCAAGAAGGGTATAGAGTTGAATTTATTCAGCAAAATTTTCAACTCATCCTTTGGATCAGTCTTCCCACAGGAATGTATTCCTAGTGTGTAAATAAAATTCCATGAGAATGTAGGATCTACTTGTAAGAATCCACAAATCCATCAGCCTGTCTAATCGCTGCTGGTCCTGGTCACATCTGTTCTGGGATGCCCACGTTGCCTCCTAGTGCAGTGAGTCTGACATTTCACTACGCTTTCAGACATGGCACCTAGCTCAGCTGCAGATACAGAGGCCTCTGCGTGCAAAGACCCCTCTTCCATCCAAAGCCTGCTCTGCTCCGGGCTTTCCTAGAATGTGCTGGTACCTTGCAAGGCTTTTCAAACTGCAATGAGGTAAGCCAAAAAGAGCCTTGACTGAAAGGAGAATGACCTTGCTTCCGATACAGGCTCCATTAAATGATTAGCTGTTGACCTTGGATCTGTCCTGAAGTAAGAAAATTGGGGGTGATTATACCATTCCAGTTGGTAGTTGTGTAGGTAAGTGAAAATGCATACAGTGGTTCCTGGTACATAAGAGGTGCTCTCTATAAGAGAGAGCCTTCTTCTTCTTTGTTTAAGGGTGGTCATACATGCATAATGAAATTGACCACTTTAGCAGTTTTCAAGTGCACGGTTCACTTGTAAGTGTACAGTGCCCTTAAGTACATTCACGCTGTTTTGCAAACATCACCACCATCTATCTCCAGAATTTTTTCATCTTCCCCACCTGAAACTCTGTGCCCATGAAACACTAACTCCCCATTCTCCCTCCCCCCAGCTCCTGGCAAGCATCATTCTACTTTCTGTCACTATGAATTTGACTTCTCCAAGAACCTCATCTACATGTGTGATGGCTAATTTTATATGTCAACTTGGCTTGGCCACAGTACCCAGGTGTCTGATCAAACAGTATCCTGGATATTCCTATGAGGGTCTCTTTGGGTGAGATTTACATTTAAATCAGTGGATTTTGAGTAACGCAGGTGACCCTCCATCATATGCGTGGACCTCATCCAATCAGTTGAAGGCTTGAAGGGGACAAAGGACTGGCCTTCCTGGGCAAGAGGGGACCCTCCAGCAGACTTTGGACTCAAACTGCAGCTCTTTCCTGAGACGCCAACCTGCAGGGCTCCACCAGCAGATTTGCATTCACTAAGCCTCCACGATCACAGGAGCCAATTCCTTAAAACAAATCTTTTCCTCCATGAATACACATCCTACTGGTTCTGTTTCTCTGGAGAATCCTAATGCAAAGCAGAATCATACCGTATTTGTCCCTTTATGGCTGGCTTATTTCACTTAGCATAACGTCTTCAAGGTTCAGCCATGTTGAGCATGTGTCAAAATTTCCTTTCATTTTAAGACGGAATAATAGTCCATTGTATCTATAAACAACATGCTGTTTATCCATTCATTCCTTGATGGACACCTGGGTTGTTTCCAATTTTTGGCTGTTGAGAAGAATGCTCCTGTGACCATATGAGCATGAGAGTATCTGCTTGAGTCCCTGCTTTCAATTATTTGGGGTAGCTACCTAGAAGTGAAATTGCCGGACCATATGGTAATTCTATGATTAATTTTGGGGGGGCATCACATATCATTTTCCACAGTGGCTATACAATTTTACATTCCTATTAGCAATGTATGAGAGTTTCAGTTTTACCACATTTTTCCCAATGCTTGTTATTTTCTGTTTCTTTGATAGTAGCAAACCTAAGGGGTGCAGAAGTGTTATTCATCGTGGTTGTGATTTGCATTTCCCTAATGTCTAATGATTTTGAGCACCTTTCATTTGCTTATTGTCCATTTGTACATATCTTTTGGAGAAAAGTCTATTCAAGTCCTTTGTCCATTTTTAGTTGAATCATTTGTTTTTTGGTTATTGTTGAGTTGTTTATTATTAAGGTTATGAATTTATTCCACTGGGTGTTTTGTCTCAGATTTATTATTTTCTTCATCTTTTCATATTTACTGTTTTTCACTTTACTTATTTTCCCTTTGTCTTGTTAATTTTTCAAAATTCTTTAGCTTTGCTACTTGTTAGTTTTATAGGTGATTAGCACCTTCCTAAAAATATTATGCTACACCAGAAACATACAAATTAATGGGTTCTTTTCTCTGAGCAATCTCTTCTATTTTTTTCTTCTGATTTAAGAATTTCCCTAGTGACCTGTCATGGAGAGCTAATGGCACAGCCCTCTGCCTTTGATTCCAAATCCAAGTCTAGTGAATACATCATGACTGGAATCCTGAAGTGATTATTTTTATTTCCAAGCAGATTGCCTTTCCTAGCACATAGAAGACAAAAAAAAAAAAAAAAAAGCTTTTCACAATAAAAACAGAAAAAAGATAGAAGTTAAATATATTTTTATTTGTTATAAGTTTATGTCACATGTTGGAAGAACTTTGGGTCAAAAACACAAGAAAAAAATAATAAGATCTAATCATATGATAAATATATAGTATATGTAAAATATTAGGATACTGTTCATTTTAATACAAATAAGCAATTATTTCTGAGTCATACTTTTGGCACTCAAATATTTCTGTATTGATTTTTACCTGCAAAGAAACTTGGTTTAGTTTAACAGCTAGCCAGGTAGTTTTTTTGTAAAGACCATATATTTCACTATGACATTAATTGCTACAAACTGAATCACAACATTTTAGAAATCCGCTTGGAGTTGGAAAGGACCAAAGGGAAACAATGCCCTCTGCCAAAAATGAAAGGAATCTTGGACAGCAAAGAGCCAGTGTTAGAATCTTGGTCACTGTGGGTTCACAGATGCCCTCCCCGGCCACCCATACCCTCCCTTCAGGGTACGGGATTCAGCCTAATGTGCATGTGCTGGACAGAACTTTGGCACATGTTCATGTTAATGATACAGCTCTAGGTGACCTTAGAGGATTTGGGAGCACAAGAGAGACCTAGATTAAAGTCTTCTCATGCAAGGAGACCTTTCCCAGGCTCAGGCTTGCCCTGGGCAGTCTTTTCACCTGGTTTGCCCTTGTTCCTTGGCATGGGATTAGACTAATCTGGAGCCCTTCCTCAATATGGACTACAGACCACTAAAATTATCTAGAGTGTTGTTCTCCAAGTAGCCAGGGACAGGCTCCTTCAGAATCAAGGAGGAAAAGAGATGCACATCTAGCATGTGGCTTCTGGGTCCCACCCAGACCTATTGCATCAGAAGAGCTGAGGATGGTTCTGAAGAGGATCTACTTTCAGCAGCTCCCTAGGGGGACCCCTACACACTCTAACACTTGAGAACTACTGACCTATACCTTAATAATGTCAGGATTACACACTAAAGTGCTCCCTGACATTCCCAGGGTCAGCAATTTTCCCCATGATGACAAAGAGTTTATGTGAAAGTGAAAGGTTAATTTTTTACAGCCAGGGAACCACAGTGGGGAGAGAGAGGGCTGGGTCTCTGAGTGTTCCCAGGGAGGAAGTCAGCACCTGGGAAGCAGGGGTAAAAACCAGCCTATTGGACTTTGCCCTTTTCCTCCTATTCCTGTTCTCCACCCAAGCCTGAAACGTGCAGAAGCAGCACAAAAAGTGAGGAATGAGGATCAGAGGAATAAGATAGAGGAAGAGTGAAAAGCAGCCTATGCCATGCTCACCCCATCCTGTTGCAGGATTGGAGTTAGCCTGAGCACAGGGAGTACATGGGGGAGCATGAACAGGAGAGCAATGTATGTTTTGGCTCAGATTGGACTGGACTTTTTAATACCTGAAAATAAGACCGTGTGCGTACCTGAGAATGATTGCAAACACTACAGGCTCTGCCAGCGAAATCATCCAAGGTCAAGGAAATGATACTTGACAGAATAGGATTGAAGGGTAAAATGAGATAAAACAGTTTTCTTCTTGTCCACTCCTGTGTCTCACCCATTCAATAAACCAGTCAAAACCTGTTTGTTACCAGATGCCCATATACTATTCTTGCCAATGGCTTCTGAATGGACAATAGCCCTGAATATCTTCTATGTTGTCAATGTAGGACCCTGGCCTGCCTGTGCCAGGGGAGACTGACTCCAAAGGGCGACGGATCACATTGTTGAGCAATCTCCTGCAGAAATATTGCTTTTCTCGCCCCAACCCTTTGTGGTACAAATCACTTTTTAAAAATTATTATTGTCACAAAATAAAAGAGAAATTGGGACAAAGGGAGATGAAGGTATATAACGTTCAAAGTCTCACAAGCTCTGCTGCTGTGAACATCTACTCTTTTCCCACAGGGAGTAGGAAGAAGCTTGAGTCGGCTCTGGAAGGTGGTTTTTGACACTAGTGGTACAAGAAGTTCTTAAGCCAGAGGGCGCTCGGCGTTCTGAAGCCAAAAGCCTCAAATCACTGAATGGATGGATGGATGGATACCTGACAAGAAGGTTAAAGAACTAAGATATCCGACATCAGATTTTGAGGGTGGATCAATCCAAGGGAACCAGGGAGGGAAGAGAAGTAGGATAAAGAGGAAGCAGCCTGGATCCAGGCAGAGCCCAGCAGGCTGAGGGAACCAGGGAAGCACACATGCTTGCAGCGGCCTTGAGCAATCAACTGCAAAAGAAACTCTTCCAGATTCCTTCTTGAAACTGCAAGGGAATGGCATGTGAGTGGGTTTGCTGGGCTTAAGGACCAGCATAGACAGGCAGCTTCCTTGTTTCGCAAGTGACTCCAGGTCAGGCCGAATGGAGACAGATGCGCCCCGCAGTCCTGGGTGTTCTGCTGCAGCACATGCTTGTGTGACACAAACTGTTCGTGTGCCGTTGGTAAATTGGGAATGAGATCAAGAGAGTACAGAAGTCACAATTCGTAGCAATTTTTCCCAGCATACCAATGTCTTATGCTATAAATAACAGCAGCTGAACACAAAGGACACGCTACAGAGCTGTGTGCAGCAAGGGGTGGAATAACAGTGCTCTGCTGCCCCGTTACCCCATCCACCTTCTTCCCTGGGTTCAGTTTGGCCACATGTGTGTGAGGCTCCTGGCATGACTCTGCCTGATCTATGTGCATTTTTGCTCTGTCTCCTGATCTATGTGCATTTTTGCTCTGTCTCCTGATCTATGTGCATTTTTGCTCTGTCTCCTGATCTATGTGCATTTTTGCTGTTTCCTGATCTATGTGCATTTTTGCTCTGTCTCCTGATCTATGTGCATTTTTGCTCTGTCTCCTGATCTATGTGCATTTTTGCTGTTTCCTGATCTATGTGCATTTTTGCTCTGTCTCCTGATCTATGTGCATTTTTGCTCTGTCTCCTGATCTATGTGCATTTTTGCTGTCTCTAAAATGCAGTAGCCCAGTGCCTTTCTTAGATTCCTTTCCATCGAGGAACTTTTAACTTTTTTAAAGGTACAATTCTGTATTTACTCTGTATTTACTGTGGTATTTTTCTTATTTATTAGAATGTAAACCTGTGCTTTTGTTGTTTTTACTGGCTAGTATTTTTATTGAAGTTGTTACTGTTTTCTCTAGTGTTATGGTAACAGAGTTGAACGACCCACCCATTACTTTTAGTGCCTGGTTTTGTAGAACGGGAGGCGTTTTAGGAGTGCCTGCACTACCTTACAGCAAAATTGCCTTTACTCCCCTGCTGCAGGAGCCTGGGAGAGTGAGATCTGAGAGTCGGAGTCCCTGACACCACCCCAGATGAATCTCAGAGCCTTCTGGTTAAAGCCACACAGGAGTACAGACCCCCATCCCAGCTGTTTTTATCCCCATCAATGTCCTGCCAGGAGCTGGCGTGGAAGAACCTCCAAGACTGAGGCTGCAAACTATGCTCCTAGGCTTGGCAAAAAGCTTTAAGAGTTATTAGTGGGGAAAAAAAAAAGAATGACAGATAGAAGGCCAGGGTCCCCCACTATGGGTCCACTGACAGCAGCTGCACTTTTATGTGTCTCTTATATTGTGGTACCAAAAACAGTAGGTTCTCCTAATATTTAAAAAAAAACTGTTGTCCTGGTGTCATCTTCCTATTTTACAGAAAAGGATGGTGAGGTGCTCAGCCAGCTGGTGGCTGAGCCAGAGGAGTCCAGTGTTCCAACCTCCTGCTTTTTCCATTTCATCATTTGTGTCTCTTTGCCTTTTACTTTCAGAGACCAAAGTGAAAAAGGGAGTTGGTATGACTTGCCCAAGTTTGCATAATATGAAAGGCATCGGCATGACTGGGGCATCAACTAGCTGCCTGTGAATGCTGTTTCCTGCACTGAATCCCTAATCCACCTGAAAGAAACTGCAGGAACACTTGGTAATTTTAAATTATGCTGAGGCTGTGGCCAGACTGCTAAAAGTGAAAGCAGTTACAGCCAAAGCCATTGTTTATGCCTCCACCTCCTCCTTTTTTGTTGGTGTCTCCTAAAGTCCTAAAAATGTTAAAGGCTCCTTACAATAGCTGTCAATGTGGTTTCTATAGTTACTTCTGATAATGAAAAAAGGCAGGTTCGGTTGAGATTGGAGATATGTAGACACAGATCTAATATTCTGCTGCATATTGTCAAGGCAGACAGCTATCAGCAAGCTATTTTTGTCAAAAGAAAGATGCTTCTAAGAACGATCTTTATTTCTGGCGTATTATATATCATTATAAAGTGTAAAAGTTGCAGCAATTTTTCAAAGCCTTCTGGTACAATCCCCTCATTTTACAGAAGGGGAAACTCAGGCCTGGAAAGGAGTTACTTGCTTGATAACACACAGGCAAGTTTAACACTCAGGACTCATTCTGAGACCAATGTTCTTTCATCCGCCTTGCTTCCCTTAATCAATAAACGCCTTTATTGAAATGGCGAAGAGCAAAAATATTTTGTGTTGAAATTTACCCCTCAGCATGGACAGTTCTTTCACTAACCGTCTAGGCTTTTTTTAAATGCAAAATCAGGCTAAGCAAAGATAAACAGCTACCTTTAAAAGTGGAGAAAAAGCCCACACCATAAACCTTATAGTTCAATGAAATGATGAATGTTCTAGGGCCACAAGGTAACTAATTATTAACTGTAACATTAAACAAGCAGTTAACGAAGATTAATCTTCCAGTCTCTATGCAAAGTACACAGATAACTCATTAGTTTGCTAACTCCTCTTTTTCTCTGGCATCCTAAATAAATGACCCTCTTTAAAAAAAAAAAAAAAATGAGTGATCTTGCCTGGGTGGGAGGGCCCCAGCACGCCTGGGTGGGAGGGCCCCAGCACACCTGAGGTGAGCATTGTTCCCTAAAGGATGTCCATGATGAGCAGACCAGATAGGAATTCAGCAAGAAGGCATAACATACCTTAGCTGTTTTCTCGGCACTGCCTTGTTTATGTAACCCCTTTAATTACGTGGAGCTGCTTTGTGATTGTTTCATCCTGATATTAGAAATCCTATAACTGGCCTTTCACCTAGAATTTTTTCTGCTGGAAATAGAAATATTTTATTTTTAAAGACCTCGTTTGTATAATATTCACACATATTCATGAGGAAGGTAAACCACACTAAGGTGAACTCTAACTTGTAGGTTTTTCTCTTTGTTGGGTTAAAAAAAAAAGTTAAATTTTGAGGGTTATAAATATGGAGAATAGTGTAATATACTTTGGTGATAAATAATGAGGTTCCTGGGGAAATTTAAATCCTGAGATCTGACTTCACCAGCCTGGGACTTTACAAAAAAAAAAAACAAAAAAGCTAGATTGTTTTGTATTGAAATAATGTTTATGTTATCAGAGGAATATGAAAAAAAAAAAAGATCAACCCTGTTTTCTTAACACCCAGTCTTACTCCCTAAAGGCAATTGCTATTAACAACCTGTTGTTAAATTATTCTTGTGACTTAAAATAATATAATTAAAAGTCTCTCCTTTTTCCTTTGTCAATTTTAAATAGAACTTTTGAAATTTCTAGTCTAAGATATGTATTTTAATGATGAAGAAATTAGCACATTGATTCAAATTTTGACATCTCTTCCTTACTCTTTCTCCTCCCTTGTACCAATTAAGTATTCTTTTTTCTTATTAAATTTTATTTTTATTTATTTATTTTTTATTTCAGAATATTACATGAGTACAAATGTTTTGATTACATGAATTGCTTTTATACTGCTTGAGTCAAAGTTAAAAGTGTGCCCATCACCCAGATAGTGTACATTTTACTCATTAGGTGTGATTTCACCCATCCCCTACTGCCCTCTCCCACCTACATGATTTCCATTGAGTTTGACTTCCATCTGTGCACATAAGTGCTCATCAGTTAGTTTCAATTTAATGGTGAGTACATGTGGTATTTGTTTTTCCATTCTTGCAAAGCTTCACTTAGAAGGATGGTCTCCAGTTCCACCCAGATTGTTGCAAAAGGTATTAATTCATTTTTTATGGCTGAGTATACTCTATGGTGTACATATATCACTTCTTATTAATCTACTCATGAATTGATGGGTTGATTCCACATCTTTGTGATTGTATACTGTGCTGCAGTAAACATTCTAGTGCAAATGTCTTTTTGATAAAATGACTTTTCTTCCTTTGAGTAAATACCCAGTAGTGGGATTGCTAGATCAAATGGTAGTTCTACTCTTAGTTCTTTGAGGAATCTCCACATAATTTTCCATAGAGGTCACACTAGTTTACACTCCCACCAACACCAATAGTGTATACATGTTCCTTTCTCTCTACATCCATCCCAGCATCTATCGTTTTGAGATATTTTGATAAAAGCCATTCTCACTGGGGTTAGGTGATGTCTTATTAATAGTTTTGATTTGCATTTCTCTGATAATTGGTGACACTGAGCACTTTTTCATGTTATTGGCCATTAGTCTATCTTCTCTTGAAAAGCTTCTGTTCATGTCTTTTGCCCTTTTGTAAATGGGGTTTTTTAATGTTTTCTTGCTGATTTGCTTCAGTTCTTTGTAGATTCTCATTATTGGCCATTTATTGGATATATAGCATGCAAATATTTGCTCCTATTCTGTAGGTTATATATTTGCTCTGTTGCTTGTTTCCCTGGCTGTGCAGAAGCTTTTTAATTTAATCGGGTCCCATTTATTTATTTTTGTTGTTGCTGTGATTGCCCTTAGGGTCTTCTTCATAAATTCTTTGTCTATGCCAATGTCTATAAGAGTTTTCCCAACATTTTCTTCTAGAATTCTTATGGTTTCATGTTTTACATTTAAGTCTGTTATCCATCTTGAATTAATTTTTGTGAGTGGTGAAAGATATGGATCTCTGTTTCAATCTTCTAGTTGGCAATAGTGTAGCTATCCAATTTTCCAAGCACCATTTGTTGAATAGGGATCCTTTTCCCCAGTGTATATTGCTGTCTACTTTGTCAAAGATCAGATGGCAGTATGTGGATGGTTTTATATCTGAGTTCTCTGTTCTGTTCCATTGGTCTATGTCTCTATTTTTTTTGCCAGTACCATGTTGTTTAGGTTACTATACCTTGTAGTATAGCTTGAAATCAAGTAAAGTGATGCCTCCAGATTTGTTCCTTTTGCTTTAGGTTGCTTTGGCTATTCAGGCTATTTTCTGTTTCCAAATGAAGCATAGAGTTATTTCTTCTAAATCTGAAAAAAATGATGTTGGTATTTTGATGGGGCTTGCATTGAATCTGTAAACCACTTTCAGTAGTATGGACATTTTAACAATGTTGATTATGCCAATCAATTAGCATGATTTGTTTTTGTGTTTGTTTTTTTGAGACAGATTCTCACTCTTTTGCCTGGGCTAGAGAGCCATGGCATCAGCCTAGCTCATAGGAACCTCAAACTCCTGGGTTCAAGCAATCATTTTGCCTCAGCCTCCCAAGTACCTGAAACTACAGGCATGTGCCACCATCCCTGGCTAAATTTTATATATATATATATATATTTTTTTAGTGATCCCACTAATTTCTTTCTATCTTTAGTAGAGATGAAGTCTCGCTCTTGCTCAAGCTGGTCTCGAACTCCTCACCTCGAGCAATCCTCCAACCTGGGGATTTCTTTTTCTATTTGTTTACATCATCTGCAATTTCCTTCCTGAGAGATTCATAGTTCTCTTTGTAGAGATCTTTCACCTCCTTAGTTAAATACATTTCTAGATATTTTATTTTCTCTGTAGCTATTGTAAAAGGTATTGAGTCTTTGGTTTGATTTTCAGCTTGACTATTGTTGGTATATAGGAATGCTACAGATTTCTGTACATTGATTGTATAGCCTGAGACTTTGCTGAATTTATTTATCCATTCCAGTAATCTCTTGGTAAAATCTTTGGGGTTTTCCAGATACAAGATTATAGATGATATCATTATCAAAAAGCAATAGTTTGACCTCCTCTTTCCCCATTTGGATACCCTGAATTTCCTTCTCTTGCCTGATCACTGTGGCTAGGACTTCCAGCACTTTGTTGAATACAAGCAGTGACAGTGGGCATCCTTGTCTTGCTCCAGTTATGAGGTGGAAATGCTTTCAACTTTTCCTCATTCAGTGTCATGTTTGCTGTGGGTTTGTTGTAGATGGCTTTTATAATTTTGAAGTATGTTCCATGTATGTCTGTTTTGTTAAGAATCTTTATCATACAAGGGTGTTGATTTTTGTCCAGTGCTTTTTCTGCAACTGTTGAGATGATCATATGATCTTTGTTTTTGCTTTTGTTCATGTGGTGAATCACATTTATAAATTTACATATGTTAAATCATCCTTGTATCCCTGGGATGAAACCCACTTGGTCCTATTGGATTATTATTTTTTTTATGTACTACTAAATTCAGTTTGCTAGAATTTTATTGAGGATTTTTGCATCTATATTCATAAGGGTTATTGGTCAATAGTTTTCTTTTTTGTTATGTAATTTCCTTGATTTGGTATCAAGGTGACACTGGCTTCTGAGAATGAGTTAGGGAGGATTCTTTCCTTCTCAATGTTATGAAATAATTTCTGCGGTATGGATACCAATTCTTTTTTGTAGGTCTGATAAAATTTGGCTGTGAAACCATCTGGTCCAGGACGTTTTTTGGTTGTAAGATTTTTTTATTGCTGCTTAGATTTTGTTGCTTGTAATTGGTCTTTCCAAGAATTCTATTTATTCCTGATTGAGTTTTGGGAGGTTGTGTGTTTGCAAGAATTTTTTCATGTCCTCAACGTTTTCAAGTTTATGTACATAGAGATTTTTATAGTATATTCACAGGTAATATTTTGTATTTTTGTAGTATCAGTTGTAATATCTTCTTTTTCATATCTGATGGAGCTCATTTCAGTTCTTTTTTTTCTATTTCTGGTTCATGTAGTGAGATGTCTATCAATTTTGCTTATCTTTTCAAAGAAACAACTCTTTGTTTCATTAATCTTCTGTATTTTTTGTTTGTTTATTTTTAATTTCATTTAGTTCTATTTTGACCATAGTTATTTTCTTTCTTCCTTAGGGTTTGGGATTAGTTTTCTCTTCCTTTTCTAGGTCCTTGAGATGATTCATTAGATTGTTGATTTGTGATCTGTCTTTTTGTATTAGGCATTTAATGCTATGAATTTCCCCCATAGGACTTTTTTGCTGAATCCCACATATTTTGATAACTTGTGCCCCTTTGTCATTTAGTTTAAGGAATCTTTTAATTTCCACCTTAATTTTCTCCTTGACCCACTAATCATTCAGCAGTAGGTTAATTTTCATGACTTTGTGTAGAATTAAGTGTTTCTGTTGGAGTTGACTTCTAATTTTATTCCATTATGGTCTGAGAAGAAACATGGTATAATTTCTATTTTTTTTAATTTGTTGAGACATGTTTTGTGGCCCAAGATGTGATAAATCTTAGCGAATGCTCCATGTGCTGATGAGAAGAATGTATATATAGTAGTTTTGGGGTAGAATGTTCTACAAATGTCTGTTAGGCTCATTTGCTCTAGAGTCTCAGTTAAGTCCAGTGTTTCTTTATTTATTTTCTGCTTGGAGGGTCTGTACAGTTCTGTCAGTGGGGTGTTGAAGTCCCCAAAAGTTAGGATGTTGCCATTTATCACTTTGTTTAGATCTAGTATGGTTTGCTTTATGAATCTGGGTGCACCTGTGTTGGGTGCATAAATATTTATGATTGTTATGTCTTCTTGATGAATTGCTCCCTTTATCATTATATAATGACTCTCTTTGTATTTCTTTACTATTGTTGATTTGAAGTCTATGTTATCTGGTATAAGAATGGCTACACATGTTTCCTTTGGGTTTCCATTTGCACTGAATATTTTTTTCCATCCCTTCACTTGAGTGTGAATGAGGCCTTGTGGGTTTGATGTGTTTCCTGGAGACAGTAGATAATTGGCTTGCATTTATCCATTCATCCAGCCTATGTCTCTTGAATTGGGAATTCAAGACTTTAATGTTTATTGAAAAAATTGATAAGTGGGATGTATTTCTGATCACCCTGTTAGGTACAACTTTATTGCTTTGTTTTATCTCTTGAGCCATTGTGGTATCTGGGCTCTAACCTTTAGCTTTTGTGGGATTTTACACTGTGGGTTGCTATTACCCTGATTGATGTATAATGCAGATCTGAGCACTTCCTGTAGGGTTGGTCTGGTCTTGACAAATTCTCTCAGTGTTTACTTTCCAAAAAAAGTCTTTACTTCTTCCTCACAAAAGAAACTTACTTTTGTAGTATCCAAATTCTAGGCTGTCTATCATTCTGTTTAAGAAGACTGAAGACTGGACCTTAATTCCTTCTGGCTTATAAAGTCTCAGTTGAGAAGTCTGCAGTTAGTCTGATGTTTTCCTTTGTAAGTTACCTGATGTTTTTACTTTATGGCTTACAGAAGTTCCTCCTTTGTGTTAACTTTGGCTAATATGATGACTATGCATCACGGTGACTGCTCTTTGTATTGAATCTCCCAGGTGTTCATTGAGCTTCTTGTACTAGATATCTAAATTTCTAGCAATACCAGGGAAGTTTTCCTCAATTATTCCCTCATATCTGTTTTCTAACCCTTGTGTGATTTCCTATTCACCCTCAGAGATGTCTATAATTCTTATGTTTGTCCTCTTTACATAATCCCATAGTTCTCTTAGACTTTGTTCCTTCCTTTTAATCTCTGTTCTTTGACTTTGACTGACTTATTTTATTTAAAGGTGTTGTTTTCAAGCTCTGACATTCTTTCTTCTCCATGGCCTAGTCTATTCTTAAGACTTCCACTATGTTTTTTATTTCCTCGAATGAATTTTTAATTGCTAGTTCTATTTTTTTAATAATTCCATTTTTTAGTGAATTTTTCATTCATTTTTCTGAATGTTTTATGGTTACTTTCTGTTGGTTTTCTATGTTCTCTTGTATTTCATTGAGCTTACTTATAATCTATATTTGGAATTATTTATCTGTCAATGCAACATTTTGATTTTGGATGGTTTCTATTGCTAGAGAGCTGGTGCTCTCTTTTGGGGTTGATTTTTTGCACTGATTCTTCATAATTCCAGAGTTCTTTTGCTGATTCTTTCTCATCTGGAGCAACCAATGCTTCTTATTTTTTTATTTTCTTTTGTTTGGATAGGGATTTTACTCCTTGCTTCACCAAGACAGGTGTATTTGTAGCATACGTTGGGTAAGAACTTTTTGCTTTACTTGTAGGTACTTTGATGGCAATCTAGGTTCTAGGATGCTTTGGTTATAGATATCCTTGGTGTGGTGGTTTTCTCAGTTGCTAGTTATTTGTAGTCTATAGGAGTGGTGAGCTATGTGAATAGGCAGATTCCCTGCTTCTCTTTGATGAGGGAAGATGGAGACCTTTGAAGTCCTTTCTCTTTCCCTAGCCCTGTGGTCTTCTTAACAGTGTGAGTTGTAATGGCATACTCAGTTTAATCTCTGAAACAGTAGGTGGTTCTTGTGAGTGAGAATCAATTGTACCCTGTATGATTGAGTCAGTAAATGCTGTAATGTGCTGTGCAAATTGATCTCCCTATCAGTAGGTGGTACTTGCTGGAAGGAACAAACTGCGGTGTTGTTTTGGGATCTTGTGACTGGCTCTAGTTCTTCAGGAAAAGCACTTGAATGGCCCAGGTGGAAGGCAGGCTTCTGGAACTTCAAGTGAGTCCTTATTCTCTGCCACAGCAGATGCAGGTAGAGGAGTGTGGCTGGGCACAGCTAGGTTGGGTAAGCTTGCCCTCAGCCTCCACAAAAGCTAGTAAGGTAGCTATTTCAGCAGCAGTTGAAAGTCTGCTCCCAGATTCTGGGCAAAGCCACCAGGTCTGCTTGTGGAGATGAGGACCATCTGAGATTAACAGTCTGGCAGTCTGGATCAGGCCTCACTCTTCTCTGCCTTCCCCTATCCTACAGTCTCCCCCTGGTATCTACCAGCAGGCAGGAGCTCAAGCCAGCTGAGATCCCCCACAATTGTGATATCATCCAGGAGGTTCCCTGCTTAGGATCCCTACCTGAGCTGGGAGTACAGCCCTCCTGTGGGGGGAAGGGTCACCCAGGAGCATGGTACAGGTACAACCCACACTGCATACTCCCCACTAATCTGCCCATGCAGCTCCCTCACCTCCCAAGACTAATTCACAGATCTCCCTCCTTGCCTTCGAGCTATGTGATTGAGACCTGGAGGTATGGGATCTGGTCTGTGTGCCCATCCCCACATCCCTGAAGATCAATCCTGAGTCACCCACGGAGTACCCAAGTAGGTGTGATGTCTCTCTACTTCAGGGAATGCCCCAATCTGATGGAATTGCTGGGCAAGCAGCACCAGGGAGGTCCAGCAGGCAGGGAGCTCACAGTCCAAGAAACCCTTAGTCTGCTGCAGTACCCCAAGAGGAAAGGTCTAAGCACCACCTTAGTCTGTTGCAGTACCCCAAGAGGAAAGGTCTAAGCACCACTCTTTATGGAAACCTGGTGTGATGGTTCAATTGTCTCTCTCAGCAGCCTTGAGTGGGGGAGGGGAAAGGGAGAAAAACAGTCTGGATGAAGGAAAGCTAGCACTCTAGTTGTGTATGTCCCTCACTCCAGGAGGCCACCCACCCAAAATGTCCAGGTACTGGAATCACTCAGATCACCCAGGGCCCACTGGACCCCTATGGCTCCTGCAGTCTGGGTCAGAGTTGAAAAATGTTTATGTGGGGGCAAGTAAGATGAAACATGAGGAGTTGAAGCCCCCTGGGGAGAACAAAGACACATGGTGGGTAGAGAAGTGATATGATGCCTGCCATCCCAGCTGGTGTCTGTGGAGAAAGGAGGTGCCTCGGGGGGTCTGGGAGCCTGGTGCCCTGGCCCCAGGAAGCTCCCAGGTCACTGGTGGCAGCAGCCTCTCATCTCATGTGGGCAGAAAGTCTCTCCAGCAGTTCGGGAACCCACCAACTGTAAGAGATGCAAAGGAGAGGGAAACAAATTGCTCCACCTACCCTTCTCACTGGACTCTAAGCCTTTCAGGGTTGAACTCTGCTGACACCTTGCTCCTTCCTGTTATGCTCTCCAGCTTCTTCCTGTGGAGTCTCCTGAAAGTTATGGCACCCTTCCCTCAGATCCTTTCCCAATCTCTGTTTATCTGTTTGTTCATTTTTTCTCTTGCATCTAAAACTTCTCCTTCTTACTGAGACACTCTGGCAGCGGGTGTTTCTGGTCAGCCATCCTGCTCACTCCATTAAATATTCTTTATACTTTGCCAAGTTTTGTAACATTTAACCCCTTTTCTGTAACTTCTGTAAATCTTCCATATTGAGTCTAGTATGATCCTGCCTGTAAAGAAGAAAAAGTCCTATGTTGTACAACAGAGAATTTTCCAAGCAACAATGTCTAATGAAACCTCTTTCCATTTCATTGTAGTTTTCTGTACTCATTAAGGCCATGCAATAATGTCCTCTTTTATTATACCCTATGCCATTCTTTTTTGTAGATTCCTTTTTTATTCTGCTAAAGTATCTCCTTGACTAATTTTTTTCTCATAGGCTATGTGAGAGATAACCTCTGAAATCACATATGTCCCAAAGTGTTGCATTTTGTCTTTAACTTTATGGATGTATTGTCTGGATATAGAATTCTAGATTCAAAACTATTTTCTCTCAGAACTTGAAAGACAATGATCTATGTTCACATCCCCCAAAGCTGCTAATGAAAACAACCTATGAGGATATAATGCTTATTTCTTTGTAGATAACATGTATTGTTCTCTCTTAGAGCCAGTAAGATTTTCTTTCTATCCCAGGATTTCTGAAGTATATATTTTTCATTAATCCAGGATATATCTTTTTCTATTAATCTGGCTTAGTCCTCAGTTAGCCCTTCCATGTGAAAATTCAACTCTCTCAGCTCAGAAAGTGATCTTCCATGTTTTCTTGGATTGCTTTATTTCTTGAATCATTTTGTTTTCTCCTTATAGAATTTCAGCAGAATGAAGATTGAATCCTTGGATTTATCCTTCATGTTTCTTAATTTGCTTTTCACATGCTCCACTTTTGACTGTTTATTCTTAGTCTTCATCTTTGTGATCAGTTTTTAGTTCTATCCATGTGCTCATATAGGCTATCCGTTGACATTTTTATTTTAGCATCATATTTTTAATTTCTCACATCTATTTCTTATTTTCTGACTGCTCACTTTTTTATATTGTTTTATATTTGATACAATATTCCATCAAGTATAAAGATAACAACTAGATTTTTGTTTTTAAGCATCTTAGATACCTTGAACTTGCTCTGTTGTTCATCTTCTTTTATTTTGTTTTGTTTTTAATGCTATTGTCTTTGACTCAAATATTCAGTAATTCTCAGTTTTCCAATGATACAGTACTTATGAACAAAGATTGAAATGGACTCAATTCTGGATACTGTTATGGTTTTCCCTGACAGTCGTGTAAGTCTGTGTTCCCAATAATCCTTCCCCTTTAAATAGTAATATGTTTAAATGTTCATTATAATGATTTAAGCCCCACTAGTCCATGTGCTGGAAATGTGTCTCTGGCTATTTCAGAATTCTGCAGTAGAACATTCTGCATGTGTCCAGGCACAGATTCTCTGGTCCGTCCACCCCAGGCTTCTCATTGTACCCACAAACTTCTGCCTCTGCTGCCAGTCTTCTCCCATCTGAGTGCTGTGATTCAGGGCACTCACACAGACAACAAGTCACATGGAGTGGGTTTATTACAGTAGGCAGAAAGGACAACAGAAACCTGGGGTTCATGATGCTGGTCTCCTAGGCTCGGGGAAGCTGCTCAGCAGGTAGAGTTTCATCTGCACACACCCCACTAGCAATGAAGCTAAGAGACCCTGGAAAGCAGCCCACCCTGGGTTTTATACCTCAAAGTCACGTGACTCACTAGGCTAAAGCATGGAAGAACGCCTGTTTTTAGAGGAGAGAGGAACGAAGCGGAGACTGTCTAGCCAGACTCTCCCCTCTGTCAGGAGGTTGCATTCCCAGCACATTTTATAGTTATTCCTCCAAGAAAGGGAGCTAAGGCCACTTGTCCTGTGCCACTTATCAACAGTAAGATCTTGGGCAGTTTGCTTTCTCTCTGTACCTTGGTTACCTTACAGTGTTGTTCTAAATAAGTCAATGAGTTAATATAAATGAAGTTGTACTTAATACTAAAAGCATTATACAACTGTTAACTAGCATTATCATGATCATAAATATAAATATTGCAAATAAATTAAAAATTCAGGAAACAATTTTCAAAGAAAAATGTATATGTGCATATATACACACACACATGCACACACACACACACATCATGACTCACTGCTGTTTACAAAATGCTCTCCCATACTCATCCTCATTTTATTTGCATCACAACCCTTTGAAGAAAGGGTCATTATGTCCAGTAGAAAACTGTGGTTTAAGGAAATTAAATGACTTCAAAACAGTCGCTCTGATAACAAGTATCAGAAATTTGAAACCTGATCAGTCGTATTCCAAAATCTCCATGTAATAACAGATATAAATAATATGCAGAGAAAGAATGGCAAAATATTTCTCTAGAAGAGTAACTATGATTTACATGCAAAGTATTAAGAATGCCAGATTTTACCCTCCCCACTCAACTTTAATAACAAGAGAAGGACTGCATCACCTACAAGCACAAAGCTTACAAAGCAATTGTGTCCATGTATTCTTCTTTAACATTTACACACAACTATATGGCCATTGCGATGATCTATGTTACATAAACAAAAAACCGTTAAGATTCATAGTGTTTAAATGTCCAGTCTTACCAACTCTGAGAGCCTTTTTGCAGCAACCCTAACTTCTGCAGCCACTGGAGTGATGTAGAAATTAGGAGACTGTCATTCCATAGAAGCCTCTCAGCTCGGCATAACCAAGGAAGCAAGGTTTATTTGATCTTTAAACCCTCCAGGTCTCACTTCCCACTGTCAATTGCAGGCATCATGATATCTATCCCAGCAGGCTCAAAACTGCCCTCAACCACTAGCACTGTATTAAGTAGGAGCAGTTTCATTTCCTCTCCAAAGATACAGATACAGACTAGTCCATAATAAGCTGAAGATAGAAGCCAAGGTGTCCTGGTAGGGCTGGGCGTACCTCCCTGCAGGGCAGAGCTCTGCCTGCTGCCCTGGGCTCGGCCATAAGCTTAGAGGTTCTGATCAAAGCTGCTGGCCCCTGACAGTTGCATTTCTGTTCTATTACATGTAGCTTCTGCCCCTTTATTCCCACTTCTTATCCGCCCAGTTTCTACAGCTCTGTTTCTATTTCCTGTTTCATCATTTGTCTATGCTTATCTCCATTTCGGGAAGACATGAAAAGGCATATTTTATACTATTTCAATAATTCAGTCATTGCCTACTACATGAAACTTGTCTTCAGTGTTTCAAGAGCACAGCAGAAAAGTAGAGCCAGGACTTGAATAAAGAGCTGAATACAGATTCCACGGACTGCCCTTCCCACGTGCTTCCTCTTAGCCCTCACTCCCCAACGTGCACAATTCCAGCCGAGACTAAATCAAGCCATCCAAACCTGGCGTCCGTAGCCCACTGAAGGATTCTTCAACATGCTTCATGGAAAATGTGAACTCTGTGAACCTTCTTGCAGACATTTCATCATGCGAGGATATATGCACATTTTCCTGGGAAACAGCTTCTGTGGATTTTTAAAGTCGTCCAAAGATACCCAAAAAGAATCACTTAAGAATCACTTCTAGAGATTTCATCAGAGGTCTCATCTAGCCTTAACTTTCTATAGATCAACACAAAATGCTAGCATGCTCTAGCTTTACCATGGGTCGCAGGATTTGGAAGGAAAGTTGCTGATATCTGCCTCAGTAATTAAAATGAAAAAAAAAAAAAAACTCAGAAGAATCTTTGGTGCAAATGAAATATTACCCACGTCTGATGCATATTGAGAGGAAATGTGCTTTCCTGATGCCTCCAGCAACTGGCCCTGGTTCTGCTTGGGGGAGCCGCCTGAATCTTCTCTTCTCCATATGTAGGAACACAAGGCCTCCCACCACCCTCCAAAAGCAGGGTCCCCACTTTAGTCCCTTCCCTCAGAGCCTGCTCTGCTTTGCCGGGGCTGGTCTACTGCACGATGCCCTGAATCAAACATGACACTCGGAGAAAATCAGAAGAACCCAGGAAAGACCCGAATTCTAAGCTCTCGGACACACACATCTCCATGCTACGACTTACCACACTGCAGTGAACACCTCCTGCATTGCAAGCCCTTGCTCACAGCAAGCCCCTCAAGAGACGGTGAGTCCTCTCTCTACCTTACTGTCTCTAGCCTGTAGCCCTGTCCTTCTAAATACAAAAGTCTACTACATGCCAGCCACATTTATAACCAGTTGATCATCTTTCATGAACAACACTGACAAAATAGATGCTTTCCTGGAACTTACCATTCTAAAAGGGATGAGGAGCAGGGTCGGGAGTGTAGGATGTGTCACACAGTGAGTGTCTGACAAAGCTTTCATTGACGAGCGAGGCCAACGGGCAAGTGAAAGGGAAAGGAAGACTCACAACCCACCTAGCAGGTGGCCACACTCTTTCCGTGACAGTCCATGTGTCTATGGAAATTACAAATCGCCTGTGTTTGTCTGAATGACTCCAAAGGCTCTTGGAGGATATCAAGCTTCCTTTCCACCCAGAGTAATTCGGGAGGGCGCACACACAGCTCATGCTGGCAGAGCGTCTACACGGGGCCTCTGCAAGCTTCAGGAAGCATTTGCTCCTTCATCCATGGCTGCTCCCAGGAAGAACAGGGAGCTCTTTTCAGAAACTGCTGACCCTCATCTAAGTGGAAAGGAATCCTGGGAGCCTCGAACGCATCCCTTCTGGCCTTCAGCCCTGGGCATTCTTGCAGATGCACTTTTCAGGAAGGAGGAAGGCAGAGCAGATGGATGGTCTGCTGACAGGCTCAAAATACTTCCTGGAGCACAGAAAGCAGGGTGATTGCTGCTCATGCCGCTGCTGCATGTCACCCGCTCCCACAGAGGACTTGCTCATTTAGGAGACTGTAAACTCAATTGTCATAGCGACAGATTATCTGATTGTCAAGATTTTCTGCTGATTTTGTCTTAGGAATTGGTCTCCTATTTTCAGCCACAGATTGTTATCAGGCTGCGGATTTAGCATCTCCGTTCCCTTCAGCATCTTGCTTATTCTGGTCTCTGCTCTCTCAACTTACTTTTCACTCTGCAAACTTAATACCCACAGAGAAAGGGAGGAAGGCTCCCTGCTGGTTGGAAAATGGGTTGCAATGGCCATTGCTTCTTTTACCCCATGAGCAGGTTTGCTCTCAGGCTCACTGGGACCCATCCAGCAGCTTCTCAGATATTCCCGAACACAAACCGTTGAGTACCAAATTGGGACATGGTGATTCAACAAATTCTCTTCCAAACCCCTAATTTTAGAATATAAAAACTGAGGTCTAGGAAGAGGAGGTGATTTTCCAAAATTTTTCTCAGAGAGTTGAAGCTAAAGCCAAGATGACTTTGCTGCCTCACTTAGGGCTGTTTTTACCAGTGCTCACGACCCCAAGTCCCATTCCCTGAGGGGAAACCTGGAGTGTCAGAGTTGGGGTCTGAACCCTCTATGGACACATGGAGAAACTGGGGATCACAGAAAAGAAGAGATCACACAGTCTAGTCAGGCCAGGCCCAAGCACACAGTAGGGGCTCAACTCATGACAGCTGAGGCTGACTCTAAAGAGAAAGATGATTTTCATGTACGCTGAAGGTGGGGTTAAAGATGTGCCCTTTTCTGTGGACTCTCAAGCCCCATGATGAATGGTAAGACCTGGTTTCTACTAATGCAAAAGGAGAACCAGGGACTTTGAGCAGATCTGCCTTCTCCCCTAGCAAAGGGACCCACAAGGGTGGGTCTCCACGTGGTTTTATTATGGCTAATGAACCCCGTGTGTCCCTTTACTCATTGTAGGCATGAGGCTATTAGCATATTCCCCAGACTCTCACCCTCCAAACTTGCAAGCACATGCATAAGTTATCAACCGAACTGTTGTAATGCAAAGCTTCTAGTCATGTTCCTCATCATAGACTCTCAACAACTCACCAAAACCTTCAGAACAAAGGGCCACCAGATACACTCAGAGCAAGCCTCACTAAACCTGCAGCAATGAGCCACTTTATTCCCCCAATTCCACGCATGAACAGAGCTGAAAGGGCCATTAACAATATAATTTCTTAGCAACTTCATGTATATTATCCCTGAGGCTGGAAACACTCTTCTTTACTGGCGAATAATGAGTGTATGTGCTGTAAAATTAGCTGCTGACTTTAATTCCTAAAAGCTCCATAATTCCATTGCAGACTCAACCTAGAAAATTTATACAATTATAGAATCTAATATCTGGAAGAAAATATTCAGGGCAATCTAGATGTATTAATGAATCACCACCACCACCCAATAATTAACACAGTTGCTTGCACATAGTAAATGTTTAAGACATCTTTATGTAATTATTAATTAATTAATAATCCCCACTTCTATTTAACACCTGTGAAAACTGAGGGTCAGATGTGAGCATTGATTTGGCCAAGCTCACATATGTCCAGTCGTAATTGAAACCTAGGTGTTCAGATTCTTAAGAACTTAACTTTTTCTAACTATGTCTCTGATAGAATCCCTTCTATTTTGCATTATTTTTTAAAATATCACAAGAGTTGCCTCCAAGTAAATTATTTTCAAATAATTTTGAATTTAAAAAAGCACTGTGCTTACTCCTTTGCAAGCACAGCAAACAGGGGGAGGGGCAGGCGCCCTTCCACCACGTCCCCAGGGAAGAATCCCATCAGTTTCCAAAGCTCTCCAAATCCCCAGGCAGTTATGAGGGTGAATAATGCATTCATTCAACAACAACAACAACAACAACACAAAGCTTCTAATCTCTAGCTGTGAACTGGACAGAGTGCAAAATGTTTCACTTAAAATATCTCCTTTAATTGTCACCCCAACTCTGCAAGCTCAGAATTATTCTCTTCAACATACTATTGACACGACCTAGGAACAGACACAAGATCACACAGGCTGTGGCTGACAGAGTCAGGGCTAGAACCTGAGGCTGGGAGACTTTCAGTGACATGGGTTTATTTTCAATGAAACTATTAATAAATGAGTGAATCCTTCCCCTGTATACAGGAGGACTCTTACTCTCGTAGGGACGATGGCAGGTAACAGGGGATTATGATGCAGCTCGATAGGTCCTGAGCTGGAGGTGAGTGGGAGCAAGATGCTATTTGGGGCGCAGGGAGGGCACACCGAGCTGAGGCTGGGTGGGGCAGGGTCAGGGGCACAGGACCACAGAAGATCTTCCTAGAGAAGTAAAATTTGATTTGAGTTTCCCACATGAAAAGAAGAAGAAGAGAAAAATATCTTGCTCCTTTAATTACTGTCCCGGTGAATATCCAAACAGTTCTGGAAGACAATGGCTTTTGACTGTCATTAATTTTATTAAGCATAGAGACTTTTAGAAGCTTTGTCTCTATAGTACTTGAAGAAGCAGCTCTTCCTGCATCTCCCACATAAGGTCCCTGAGGGCTTGGGGGAAAGACATTTGTCTTTGATTAGGGTTCTCTGTTGCTGGAAGGGCTCACCCTCCACCTACTCTGCATATGAGCGGAAAAAAGAATGCTTCAGCTACATGCTGCAGGGCCGATATCTTGATTTCAATTCTATTTCAGGCTTAGGTTCATACCATTCTGCGTCCATCAGTGAGTTTGAGTTTTATTCTCCACCTCTGCGGTCCCCAACCCCAGGGCCGCAGACAGCTATTAATCTGCAGCCTATTAGGGACTGCACTGCAGAGCCCCACTGTGCCACACACACACACACAAACACACCATTCGTGGACAAATTCTTTCATGAAACTTAGGAACCAGGGAGCCGCACAGCAGGAAGTGAGTGGCAGGTGAGTGAGTGAGGCTTTGTCTGTATTTACAGCCGCTCCCCATCATTTGCATCGCCCCCGAAACCCCCAGCTCCCCTAGCGCTGTCCTGTGGAAAAATTGTCTTCCAGGAAACTGGTCCCTGGAGCCAAAAAGGTTGGGGACTGCTGTTCCAGCTTACCTAGTACAGAGAAAATGGGTAGAAAATGGGTAGGAAAATGTGTCCTATTTGGCCTTGGAGCAGGGCAGAGCTATCCAAAAGGGGCAAGAAGCGATCCAGAAATGGCACAGATCACACCACACTCTCCATCCACCCCCCTGCCTTAACTGCAGGGCCCCAGCCTTGGCACAGCCTAAGCCCTGCTCTGTCCCCACCTCTCCCGCCAACGCCCACCTCTAACAGGCTCTGCGGCTGGAGCAGTGTGTCCACTACTGGACGTCCCTTGGGAAGTCATAATGGTTTGTTTCCCACGTCTGAATCACACCTGGGAGGCCAACCTGAGAGTGCCGTCAGCACAGAATCCAAGAATAATTCACTCAGGGAATCCCATCAGCCTTGCGTGAGGACCTTTTAGCCCACCCAGCTCATGAGCTTGTGGATTTAAATTTTCCCCAAGTTTGATGTTTCCTTCCTTCATGTAAAAACTCTGGCATTCCCAACTCTACAGGAATAAAGCGCCCTTGTATTTGACACTGTCTCCCTTCTAGACACTATGGTCAGCGGTTGACGTTACTACACTTCTTTCTCCGAGCCACCCTATGAGGTGGTTGTCCTCATCCTTAGTCCTGTGTTACAGAGAAAGTTAATTAATTAGCTAATTGACCTGGGAGCAAGTAGAAAGTTGCATTTGCGTTAAATTCCTCTTAGGGCTGCCTTTGAACTCAGATCATCTGACAATAAAACCCTTGCTCTTCTTTTCCTACAGCCCTTCTATCTCCCTTTGGTTCTCATAGATTCTTGATGTCCGTGGAATCCAGCTGGGGGGGGGGAAATTGTCTTCATTTCACTGCTGGGGGTGGTGAGAATCTGATTGAATATTTCCACTCTCTGTCCTCTCTAGCTCCAGCTGGGTAGAGCCACTTCCCTCTGCCTCTCAGAAAGGACCCTGCCTCCCCTCGGCCACCCCCACCAGGCTCGGCGTGGCATGCCCCCACTTCCTGCCTTGCTCCTGGAACCTGGCACCCGATAGCAGCACCTTAGCCGAGCCACAAGATTCCTGCAGGAAACATCCTGCCAGCAGCACCCCCAGCCCCAGGTGCTTGCAGAGTAGGTAGCCACGAGAAGTCAGGAGAGAGACTGTCCAGGATCCCCAAAGGCTTTCGTCTTCCTCATTTTTCTTTCAGGCAGCAGATGTGAGCAGGACAAAGACAGGTTTTTGGTTTTTGTTGGTTGGTTTTTTTTCCTTTCCTCTCCCTCTGGCTCTTTGGAAATTTACTCATGCAACCATGTGTTTAGCACCCACTCAGTTCCAGGCCCCGTGTTAGGCAAGAAGAACCCAGGAATGATTTGGGGTCTAATCCGAGAAAAAGTACAAAACAGAACGAGAGGATAATGGGATACGGACTGTGACAGAGGCCGCTGCAAGGTGCTCTGGCACCCAGAGGAGGAGATGGCCATTCAGCGGCGGGGTCGGGGCCATTTTCCATGCCACGTGGGTCTCGACGATTCCAGTAATGCATGCTCTTCAGCAGAGAAACAACCCGGTCAATTGTGTTTTAGGATCACATTCCCAGCAGGGAGCATTTTGTAGCTCAGCAACGCTCCATGCCCAGCAGAGAGCCTGACGGAGTGTCCACTGATTCCAGTAACATTTACAGAATTCCTGCTCTATGCCAGCTCCAGACACATCATGTGCAGCCATGGATCCCCACGCTGAGAGAGCAAAGCAGTCAGTGAACAGGCCGTCAGTTCGTGAGGTGGGCACAGTTAGGAGAAGCAGCTCTCCCGCCAGGCGGGGCTGTGTCAGCCCCAGCTGCCCAGACACGGTGTTTAAGCTGCGTGGTGATGTAGCAGCTCACCGAAAAAATGGGGCAAAACGGGAAGGGAATGAGAAAGGAAGGGTGTTCTGGGCAGAAGAAATAGCAAGAACAAATGCCTGGAGGCAAGAGAGAGCATGGCTGGCCCTGGAGACAGTGGTGGGAGCCCTGAGATGAAGCTGGAGCAGCAGACAGGCCACACGTCTTCCACTGAACCAAACTGGCTGCAGTGAGGACACGAGACATGGGGTCATTTTAAAGGGAACCTAGTTAGAGTGAGGTCATTAGTGTGGGTCCCAATCCAATATGACTGGTATCTTTATAAAGACGAGGAAATTTGGACAGAGAGATTCTCACAGAAGGAAGACGGTGTGAAGACAGGGAGAAAACAGCCATCTACAAGCCACGCAGAGAGGCCTGAAACAGATTCTTGCCTCGGAGCCCTGGAAAGGAACCGATCCTGCCGACACCTTGATCTCAGACTTCTTTCCAGAACTGTGAGACAATAATGTCTGTTGTTTAAGCCACCCTGTCTGTGGTCCTTTTTTGCAACAGCCCTAGGAAATGAATGCAATGAGGGACTGAGACAATCTGGAGAGCAGGTTCCTGGGAGAAATTTCCGGAGAGCTCTGGAGGGCAGACATCCCTTCCTCTGAGCAACCGTGGCCAAGTGGGAACTGGCCAGACACTGATCAGACCAGCTCACCAGTGACCAGGAGGGAAGGGCGATGGAAGGCACTGGAAAACAGGGCCCTGTTTCTCTAGACAACACATAAGATCTTATAGGTGTTCAGTTAAAAAACACACACACATATAAGTCTATGATAGAACAAGTGAAATGCAATGTTCTTATTTCTTTTTTTGACAATTTACAACAGACATTAGCTTTTCAAAGGAAGTCCTGAGGGAGGAAGCTTGTTTAGCTTGATTTAACATAGCATTTCCCAAGCATATTTGGCCAAGAAATACCCATTAACCTTGCATCAAATTCCAGTGTGAGACAAAGTTCAGTTTCAGGATCAGGGCACTAGGTTGTGTCATGGGCCCCTCTGATTCTAGCATGATATAAATTGATGGATCTAATTTCAAACTCTTCTTGGGGAAGGCTCCAAACCTTCCCCAACCCTGCCCTACCCACCTGTCCAGACATTCTCCACAACTCCCCTTCCCAAACCTCCTCTACTGCCAGGCTGGTCACTCCTCCTCATGCCCATGTCTTCTCAGCCCCTTCACTCCAGCCCTCAGACCTGCCCAATAATTCCATCCCTCTCTTCTACACAGGCACAGACAGCTCAGCCCTCTGCACCTCTGTCATCCTCCCCACCAAGGACACCTTACCACCTGCCATTTATCGGGTGCCAAGTAAATGCCAGGATATCTGTTGCTTCATTTCTTCAACATTGTGAGCAATTGAGGACATGCCAAGTTCACTCTTCAGTAAGTGGCAGATTAGGAATGGCAGGCTGGCTCTGGAGTCTGTGGCTGGCCACCTCTGATCCCATCTGACCTTCCCTCTGCATCTGTTTCCTGGCCCTCTGACAGGTTGGTGCACATGGCCGGGTTGTCATGTCCTTTAACTTGCCATGTGTTTTAATCTTGTCCCCCCCCCCAGTGAAGCCAGGAACTGTAACTTTCACTTCTTGTGATTGCCCTAGGGTCACATTTAATTTAAATTGATACTTTGCTTGTAGAGACAGAAGGAAGGGTGACACCGTGGGAGGACCCAGATGAGAGCAGGAGACCAGGGCTCTGGCCCTCTCCCACCACCAGCTGCCGTTCGTCCATGGAGAGTCACCTGTACTCATAGAGTCTTTGTTTTCTCATCTGTAAAGGGCTGGATCTCTGACTTTCCTTTTGACATTTGACGACTCAATCAGCATTGAGAGAAAGTGCTAAGGGGCATCGGAGCCGATATGCTCGCAGACAGGAGCCTCCGAGGAGCCAGCTGACTAGCACAATGCAGGAGCCCCCGTGGCAATGACGGAGCAAACTGATCACTCAGCTCCTGAGACTTATATTCAAGGGCTGAAAAATGAGGGGTGGGAACCCAAAAGAGGAGAGGATACTGTAGGAGCAACAGAACATAGGCAGCTATTCCAAACCTTCCACCTTTAATTCCTCTTCAAGGTGGCTCTTAACAAAATGGTTTCATAGGGCTTTGCTTTTGAGAAAAGAGGCAATTTTGGAAAGAAGGGTCAATGATACATAGAGAGTGACTTGGAAAAGTAAACCCAGGAATTCACAGGCTGCCTGCCTGATCCCTAAAAGTAAAGAGGGGATCCCATATCAAAATAACAGTTCCAAGGTCTGCAAATACAGGGGCTCTATAATTACAAACCAGGAGAGCCAGAGTGTTCTAAATCAAAAGATAAATCCCAAGGATTATATAAAAGGGGTCAGGAAGGAAGATTGGGCATGGTAGGGGGCCAAGAGGAAGGGCGGAGTGGCTTTAAAGAGGACTGGGTGGTGCACTTTTAGAATTTCAGTTCCGGCCTTTCAGGAAAATGAAGAAGGAAGCATGGAGAGCTCTCTATGGACAGCAATCTGGATGCCTGTGTTCCTGCTCATGCTCCACCACCAGTTGGCTCAGTGATCTTGAACAAGCCACTTCACCTCAATGAAACTGCCTCCTCATCTGAAAAATGAGACATGATTCCTACCTACTCAAATTGATCTTCACCAGGTACAGGTAAAGTCCATAACGCACAAGGTAAACACAGTTGTACAAATGCACACTGTCTTAGAACAGCAGATACATCCCATTGGCTCTCTGGTGGCAAAACACCCACAATTCACCAGTCTTCACACCATCTTCCCTTCTTTAGGTCTCATCCTCCCTTATGATAAACATGGCAACTGCTCTGCATTTTGCAATTTCAATCCATTATCAACCAGAGTAATCGCCAAATTGCAATTGCAATCAAGGCTCTCCCTTTCTTTTTTTTTTTTTATTTAAGCATATTATGGGGGTACAAATGTTAAGGTTATGTATACTGCCCATGCCCCCCCTCCCCCCTTCCACCCACCCGACACCCGATAAATGTAATTCCTATATGTACACTTAGGTGTTGATCCGTTAATACCAATTTGCTGGTGAGTACATGTGGTGCTTGTTTTTCCATTCTTGAGATACTTCACTTAGTAGAATCGGTTCCAGCTCTATCCAGGAAAATACAAGAGGTGCTATATCACTATTGTTTCTTAAAGCTGAATAGTATTCCATAGTATACATATACCACATTTTATTAATCCACTCATGTATTGGTGGGCACCTGGGTTGTTTCCACACCTTTGCAATTGTGAACTGTGCTGCTATAAATATTCGAGTGCAGGTGTCCCATTTGTAGAGTGTCATTTGATCTTTTAGGTAGATGCCCAGTAGTGGAATCGCTGGATCAAATGGTAGATCTATTTGTATCGCTTTGAAGTATCTCCATATTGCTTTCCACAGAGGCTGAACCAGTTTGCAGTCCCACCAGCAGGGTAGGAGTATTCCTATCTCTCCGCATCCACACCAACATTCATTGTTTAGGGACTTTTTGATAAAGGCCATTCTCACTGGAGTTAAGTGATATCTCATTGCAGTTTTGATTTGCATTTCCCTGATGATTAGAGATGTTGAGCATTTTTAAAATCAAACAACCCTATCAAAAAATGGGCAAAGGACATGAACAGAAATTTTTTCAAAGGCTCTCCCTTTCTTACAAGCCTTCCCATCATCTCTAGATAACATTTCAAGCTACTTATGAATGCATATAAGGCCAGGCATGGTGACTTGCACCTGTAATCCTAGCACTCTGGGAGGCCGAGGCAGAAGGATCACTTGAGGCCAGGGGTTTGAGACCAACCTGGGCGACACAGCAAGATCCCATCTGTACCAAAAAAAAAAAAAAATTAATTATTCAGGTGTGGTGGTGCACATCTGTAATCCTCACTACTCTGAAAGCTGAGGATCACTTGAGTCCAGGAATTTAAGGTTGCCGTGAGCTGTGATGGTGCCGCTGTACTCAAGCCTGGGCAACAGAATCAGACCATGTCTCAAAAAAAAAAAAAAAAAAAATGCACACAAGACCTTTCATGAGATGCCCTCAACCCTCCATTTCCAAACACCACTTACTACTTGCTGCCACAATTCTTGTACTGCAGTCAGGTTGAACTATTTAAAATTCCCCCAAGAAACTTTGCTCTCCCTTGACTCTAGGACTTTGTACATGCTTGCTCTTTTCTGGAGTGCCCTTTCCCCTATGACATGTTCCAACTTATTCCTCAAGACCTAGTTCAGGTGCAGTCTGCTCTGAGAAGCATTCTCCAATTCCCCCGGGCAGTTAACATTTTTGATTTTTACCATAACATTTATTTGTTCACACTTGGAATTTCTATCATTTCCCTTAGAAAAAAAAATGTTACCCAAACTGCTTTTTGTGTTTGATTCTCTGCTCTTTACTTAGTAGCCCTGAAAATGCTACCTTATTGACAGCTCCAAGGCCAGTGCTTTAGAAATGATATTTCTTTTATCTTATAGTACTTTCTAAGACTGAATTGTACTTGAAAAAAATGGATGTGATTTTTTTTAGGTCATCATCTGCCATATGGAATATTTCTGTAAATGTAAGAGATTGGGGGATTCAATTGCTTTTGTTAATTGTTTATACTTCTGTGTAACTTCTGATCTGATTGAGAATTCCCTTCTGTGCCCTCACCATGCTCTATGCACAGCTGTAGCACAGGCTTTATCCAGGACTTCTCAGCTTCCCACAGAAGGCCCTGAATGCTTTATGGTCTGGGACGATGAATTCATCTCCATACTCCCTGGCATTCAGCCCAGTTTATGAGACACAGTGGCACTCAGTTTGGAAATGTTCATTGAATGAATAATAACAGCTACATTTGTAGAATGCTTACCATGTGCCAGGCGTTGTCCTAAACACCCTCCATGTATTAACTCTTTTCATTCTCACAATAACCATATAAGGTAGGCATCCTAATTATCTTCACTTTGAAGATGAGAAAACTGAGGTCAGACCACGTGTAGAAGTCTGATGTAGAACCAAGACACTCAGGCGAGAGAACCTGTACCTCCACCACGACTCTATGCTGCCCCTTATGTTGGATAACTAAACCATTTATGAGTGTCATTCTAATGCAGCTCTTCAGCCTTTTACTAGTTCTGAGAAAGAAATAAGATAGGTAAGTCTAAATGATGCATTATTTTATTTAGCAAATAGTCATCAAATGATCACCTTGTGCCAAGCATCTGTCCTGGAGTCTTTGGGATCCAAGATGAGTAAACATCGTTTCTTAGTCAATGAACAAAGTCTGGCCTTCCTTCCAATCTGTCACCACAAGCAACATTACCTGCTCTCTGGTATCATATCTGAAATAGAAGGAAGTCATCAGCCAGAGCCCAGCCCCCCAGAACCAGCAGGTCACCTTGACAGCAGCAGAATAGAATAGCTTCCAAAGACACACTTAAGGAGGCCACCAATACCCAAGGCAACAAGGTGGAGAAAATGTTATTCTCAAACAGCTGGTCCTGAATTGCTCTTAGGGAGACAGTTTGCTTTGGAGGAGCTGAGTCCCTGTGGTCTGAATGTCAGCTACCCGCTAGTTGCCATAAAGCAGAACTGAAGAGGACAATAAAAATTTGCAGCTCCCGGAAGAACAATCATGGAGAATGAGAGTGGGGAGGAAAGGTAGGAAGGGAAAGAAGAAACCCAGGATGATATAATTTGAATACTTGTCCCTTCCAAATCTCAGGTTGAAATGTGATACTTGATATTGGAGGTAGGGCCTAGCAGGAAGTGTTTTGGTCATAAATGTCTTGGTTCTATCCTTGAGGTAATGAGTGAGATTTTGCTCTGTTAGAGCTGACTGTTAAAAAGATCCTGGTACCCTGTACCCCCTCTCTCGTGCCCTGCACCCACGTGTGTGCACATGATGTGTACACACTGGATCCTGTTGGCTTTCCAGCATGAGTGGAGGCAGCCTGAGGCCCTCATCAGATGCAGATGCTGGTGCCAGACTTCTCGTACAGTCTGTAGAACAGCAAGGCAAATAAACCTCTTTTCTTTATAAACTACTCAGCTTCAGATATTCCTTCATAGCAACACAAATGAACTAAGACACGGGATAATCATGAAAATAATGGTTTAGTCCTCATGAGAGCCCTCTGACATAGACACTATTATTATTTCCATTTTACAATTGAGGAAACTGAGGCACAGAAAGGTTACATCGAAAACAGTGTGTGTGGTATAACCCTTCCCTGTGATTTCCTATATCTTCCCAAAACTTTACCAGATTTCTCAAAATTAAAGGTGAATATGACATTTGTTACTGAACCAAACTTGGGTCCACCCACCCAGCACAGCAAAGCCGAATGCTGACACTGAGATTTGCAGCGAGAGAAAGTGAGGCATTTATTGCATGGTGCCAAGCAAGAAGAGCTTAACACCAAAGACCTGAACTCCCTCTTGGCTTACAGGCAAGGGTTTTTAAAGGCAGAGGTACATTTTAGAAGAGCAAAAGTAACAGGAAAATTGTAAATCAATACATGGAAGCTGTCTATTGGTTTGACCCCAAAAGGCAGGATATGTTGAAATGGGGGCTTACAGGTCATAGGTGGATTCAGAGATTCTTTGATTTGTAATTGGTTAAGGAAGCAAAGCTTTGTCCAAAAACTTGGGATCAGCAGAAAGGAAGGTTAAGGTCTGTCCTATGGGTGTGACTCTCTAGGCCCTTCAGGAAGACATTTAGAACAAAGAGCAGCAGTCAGAGTTCAGTCCTGAGTCCCCCTTCTCTGAGGTCTACATGCCAGTGGGTTGACATCTTCCATCTGGGGGGGGGGGTCCGGGTTTCTGAAAACCAACTCAGAGACATACGTCAAAATGTTATCTTTAGTTTTTATAGGGAACCAAACATCTTGTGACTCTAATTTGCTTGAGTGCCTATTGTTTAAGCTTATTATTACCTTTGGTTTAGCAGGTTATTTTTCTATTTTTTAAGGTTAGCTAGGTGCCTGGAATTTTTCTTGAAGGGACTTAAGATTTTTTTTTTTAATGTTTATGTTTAAGGAGTATCCAGCAGACCCCTAAGAGGGATCTCTGTTCCATCTCATACTATAGATATTTTTGTTGGAAGCAAATATCAGTTCTGAGCTTCATGTGTAGGTTGATTTAGGGTGAGAAGTAGGCTGTAACGTATGTACACAAGTGCTTGGGATATGGAAGACTTAGGATGACAACACGCATGAAGCAGCAAGAATAAGTGCTCCAAGAAAAGCTCAGGAGAGAGTTACACACATGTGCTGGAACTGGCGAACTTGCTGGGAAACACAAAGGAAGTTCTCTAACTCATCAGGGATCCAAACTAAAGTAGCTCTAGAGCCACTGGAAGCCTTTTCAATGGGCACAAGAGCTCCAAAAGCTTTAAAGTAATCAGGCCAGATTCTCCCTCCCCTTCCACTGTGCTCATTAATGTCATCCACTTGGTTACACTATCATGGAGGTGCAGGTTCTTTTGTTCTCTCCCTTTTTACAACTGCCCTTCTCACATTTTATTGAAGAAAGCATATTTCCCACTTCTTCCCAAACTTAAGATGGTCCACTGCTTAGGGTATAAAAATCTCCAGGGACAAAAGAAACTGTTCAAACCACAGTGAACGGTCTCCATCGCAGTCAAAACTGAGGTCTGAGGCCATTCGCCACTGATGCTCCACCTCTGTGGCAGACTTACCCCTTCCTTTCATTAATGTCACAACAGCTCTGTGTTTTAGGCCACTACATTTTTTGGATAGGATTTTGTAAAAGGCTTATAATAAATCAGTGTTGTTGGTGCAGAAGGAGACTATTCCTAATAATTGTGTGATAAAGAGGTTGACAAACTAGAGCCTTCAGGCAAACCCACCCCCCCAAAAAAGGCCAAAAAAAGAAAAAATCTCTGGTTTTTTTAAAATAAAGTTCTATTGGAATATAACCACACCTATTTGTTTATGTGTCGTCTACTGCATTCATGCCGTAACAGCCATGCTGAGTGATGGAGACAGCGACCACCTGGCTAGCAAAGCCTGTAATACTTACTTTGCCCCTTACAGAAAAAAAAAATCACCAACCCTTGGTGTAACACATACTTTTTCAAATCAGGTGGTTTCAAATTATTTTTTTTTCAACAGCAAGGAAGGAGAACAAAAAGGACAGTTTATGCTGAACACCTGCTTTCCTTCTGGGAAACTTGAATTTTGGTACAGTCCAGGCAGAGGATGCTCACAAGACCAGCCCCCAGTTAAAATCTTAGTAGCTTCCCCAGTAGACATCATTTGACACTTCTCATCACAACTCCTTGAGGGAATTTAGCACATCCTGTGCAGTTCCACCAAGACAAAACTCTTGGAAGCTCAAGCCCAGTTTCCTCTGTATTTTGCCCCATGTGCATTTTCTCCTTGCTGATTTTGCTTTGGATGCTTTCATTGTAATAAATCCTAGTTGTATGACAATATGCTGATCCTATGAGTCCTCCTAACCCATTCCCACCAGCCAGACTGGAAAACCTCATAATTCATGCAGTACTTAGAAGGGTCTTGCCTCAGGAGTGGTGAATAATTAGCCCTATGCTAAATACCACTCTGCCTTAGCAAATAATTCTTAAAAGCAAGACTTGAAAGGAATTAAGCTATTTCTAAGCAACTTAGCTGTTTCCAACAGCAAAAATCAAGAATATTTATAGGTATATAATAATAAACACTCAACAATGTAAAATTTACAATTCCTATCATCTGATCAAAAGTCACCAGGAATGCAAATAAGCAGGAAAATAGTGCCTATAAGATAAATCAATGAATTAAAACCATCCAAAACTGATACAAATGTCAGAATTAACAAACAAGGACATTAGAAGAATTATCATTATAACTATGTTCCATATGCCCCTCAAATTAGACATGGACAATATTAATAATATCAAAATAAAACTTCTATAAATAAAAACTATAATGTCTGAGATTAAAACATTGCACTGGATTGGATTAATGGCAAATTAGACATCACAGGAGAAACTACAATGGCATAGCCATAGTACCAATCCAAAATGAAACACAGAGGGAAAAAGCATCAATTCCTCAGGAGAACACAAAATCCTAAATGTATAAACACTTAATAACAGAGAATCAAAACACACGAAGGCAAAAGAACACCAAGGATTTCCAGCAACCATAAGAAGCAAGGAAGAGACAAGGAAGAAGCCAGGGCATGGTGGCAAACAACTGTAACCCTAGCACTTTGAGAAGCCAAAGCAAGAGGATTCATTGAGGCCAGGAGTTCGAGACCAGCCTGAGCAACATAGCAAGACCCCATCTCTACAAAAATTAGAAAAATTAGCTGGGTATGGTGGTATGCACCTATAGTCCCAGCTACTCTGGAGGCTGAGCCAGAAGGATCACTAGAGCCCAGGAGTCTCAGTTTGCTGTGAGTTATGATCATGCCACTGCCCTCTAGCCCACAAAACAATGAGACCCTGTAAAAAAGAGAGAGAGAGAGAGAGAGAGAGAGAGAAGGAGGGATACTCCCTAGAGCCTTCAGAGAGAGCATAGCCCTAGAAATCTTGATTTCAGACTTTTAGCGTCCAAAACTATGAAAGAATAAATCACCCAGTTTGTGGTACTTTATAATGGCAGCCCTACGAAACTAATATGATAATCAAGAGAGGTTTATCCCATGAATACAAGTATAGGTTGATATTTGAAAATCAATTAATATAATTTACCATATTAACACACTAAAAAGTAAAACCTGTATGATCTTCTCATCCACTGTAGTTGTCCCTCAGCATATACCAGGATTTGTTCCAGGACCCCCATGGATACCAAAATCTGCACATACTCAAGGCTTGCAGTCTACCCTGTGGCATCCACCAATAGGAAAACTCAGCCCTCCATATATGTGGGTTTCAGATCCAGCAAATAGTATGTTTTTAATCCACATTTGGTTGAAAAAAAATCCTCGTATAAGTGGACCAGTGCAATTCAAACCCATGTTGTTCAAGAGTCAACTGTACTGATAAAAACTTTCAGCAAAGTAAGAATAAAAGGAAATGTCTTCTGCTCCACCTTCAAAAATCTACAACTAATATCATACATAATGATGAAAGAGTGACTGCTTTCTCCCTGAGACTGTTAGCAAGGCAGTGATGTCTACTCTCACCACAATTATTCAGTATCATATTGGAAGTTCTATTTAGTGCAGTAAGTTAAGAAAAAGAAATAAAAGCCATCCATATTGAAATGAAAGAAGTAAAACTCTCCTTGTTCATAGATAATATGATCATCTATGCTGAAAATCTCATGGAATCTACACCAAAGCTAGTAGAATAAGTGAGTTTCACAATGTTATGGGATATAAGATCAATATACAAAAATCAATTGTTTTTCTATATACTAGCAATAAACAATTAGAAATGGAAATAAGAATATCTTCTACAATAGCATAAAAAACATGAACTACTTAGTAATAAATCTGTCAAAAATGGGCCATATCTATACAATGAAAGCTATAAAACACTACTCAGAGAAACTAAAGAAGACTAAATAAATGGAGAAATATACTAGGTATATGAATGGGAATATTACATATTGCAAAGATATTAATTCTCCCCAAAGTGATGGACAGATTCAATGTAATTCCAAACAAACTACCAGCAGATTTTTTTGTAAAAAGCCAATTTCAAAATTCACATAGAAATGTTAAGGATCTAGAATAGACAAAACAACTTTAAAAAAGAAAAAAGTTGTGAGACTGATACTACCTGATTTCAAGACTTTTTATAAAGCTACAGTAACCAAAACAAGGCCATACTGGCATAAAAATTAGATAAATGGATCAAGGAAATGGCATAGAAAATTCAGAAAAGGAATATATATGAATGGATGGACAAAGATACAAAGGCTCCTCAGTGAAAAAGATCCACATGCAAAAATTGACTTAAAAGGCATCCTATACCTTAAGGTTAAAGCCAAAACTATAAATTTCTCAGAAAAAAGCATAGGAAATAAATCTTTGTGACCTTGGATTATGGAATGGTCTCCTAAATACAACATCAAAAGCACAAATAACAAAGAAATAAAAGATAAACTGGACTTATTCAAACTTTGAAACTCTTGTGCTGCAAGCAGTACCATCAAAAAAGTGAAAATATAATCCACAGAATGGAAGGCAATATTTGCAAGTTATGTATGGAATAAGTGACCTGTATTCAGATAGTAAAAACAAGCAACTCCATTTTTGATGTTTGACTGTTGGCAGCTCTCAAGCCTCCCCATCCCTGTTTCCCCAAATCTGGGCACACTGATAAGAAATCCTGTGTGCTCCCTCCTTTGGCATTGGTAAGATTTCAAACAACAAAAGCTCTGGCATGTGTATGGGAACAAGCTCCACCAGCTCTACCCCCTAACCGCAATAAAAGACAAGCCAATCTTTGCCTACTCTCTGGAGTCATTTCTGGGCTTGCTTGGAAAGCTTCCCTGCAATCCCCACAAAGCCTGATTATGTGGGTCATGAAGCTTTTCATACCTTCTTGGTGCATGTCTGGTATTATCAATATTGGCAACCAAATCAAATTTTGTACTGGGGGTATGGTCCATTCAGTTTTATTGAGGTGACCATAACACAGAATATATAAGGAACTCTTACAACTCAATAATAAAAAGATAAATAACCCAATTTAAAAATTGGCAAAGTATCTGAACAATCATTTCTCCAAAGAAGATATATTATTACAAATGAAAAATAAGTACATGAAAAAGATGTTCAACATCTTTATATGCCCCCGAGGTTTTGGGTTACTTGTTTTTGTTTGTTTGTATGTTTTTAGAGATGGGGTCTTGCTATGTTGCCCAGGGTGGATTGCAGTGGCTACTCACAGGTGTGGTCATAGTACACTGTAGCCTTGAATTCATGGCACAAGTGATCTTCCTGCCTCAGCCTCCAGAATAGCTGAAATTATAGGTGTGCACCACCATGCCCAGCTCAACATCTTTAATCATTAGGGAAATGCAAATCAAAACCACAATGAGATACCACTTCACACCCTCTAGGATGACTACAATCAAATACACAGACAATAACAAGTCTTGGCAACGATATGGAGAAATTGGAACACTCATACACTGACAGTAGGAATGTAAAATGGTGCAGCTGCTTTGGAAACAGTTTGGCAGCTCCTCAAATTGTTTAAACATAGAGTTACATATGGCCCAGCAATTCCTTTCCTAGGTATATATCCAAGAAAAATAAAAATATATGCCCACACAAAAATGTGTACAGAAATATGCATAGCACTATATTTGCAATAGCCAAAAAGTTGAAACAATTCAAATGTCCATCACTTGACAAGTGGATCAATAATATGTGATTTATCCATACAATGGAATATTATTTGGCCTTAAAGAGGAATGAAGTACTTAACACATGGTCCAACATGGATGAACCTCAAAAACATAATACTAAGTGAAGAAAACCAGACAGAAGACCACATATGGCATGATTCCGTTTCTATGAAATATCCAGAATAGGCAAATCTATAGAGACTGAAAGTAAATTAGGAGTTGCCTGGGGCTGGGGGAGTGGGTATTGTGGGATGACTGCTTATCGCGTATGGGGTTTCTTTTTAGAGTAACATAAATGTTCAAAAATTGACTATGGTGATAGCTGCACAAATCTGTGATCATACTAACACCACCAATTGTATACTTTACATGGGTGAGTGAGATAATCTGTCCTCATCTGCACAATGGGAATAATAAAAACACTTAATGTTTTTGTGAGCAATGAGTTGGAAAAAATCCATAAAAAGCATTAACACAGTGCCTAACAAGTAGTAAACCTTCCACATCATATCATCATCATATAATAACAAAACCATCCCACCAGTTTGAGTTTTTTAACTGCCTACTGCCTTTTAAGAATGGTGGAGCCCGATAGCCCCATCTGCCCTGCAAACCCCTTGATCAGCTTCGGTATATTAATGCTAAATTCTTTATAATAAGGGGGCGGGCAGTTGCAAAGGGAGGAAAGAGAGGAGTCAGGCTGAACATTGTAAAAGGCAAAAGGAATCTTACCCATTTTCGTTGCCCCCATGGAACAGGCCATCTGAGAAGGGTCTTGGGGAAACAGAAATGTCTAGTGGGTAGTTTTACATTTTGCTGAGGAATAACAACTTAAACTCACTCCTCTATCTCACCCATAAAAACTCTAAAATGACCACTGAGGTTGTTCTGTGCATTTGGGGAACAGGAAGGGGAACATAAGACAGGTGCTATGTTGATGGGCTGACTTGACACAGCGTGAGAACATGTATGAGATCAGGTTCCAAGTGAAGGGTGACAAGGGACAAACTGGGTCATAATACAATAATAAAATGTTTGCCACTGTTAAAAAATATTCTATGTTAACATTACAGCATTCTAATGAAATTTGTTCCAACCAGAAAGCCCCACTCCTGGAGGTAGTGGCAAGGGTCTCCCCGAAGCAAACAGGTATTCCTGGGACATGATCAAACTAAAAAGCTCCTGCACAGCCAAAGAAACAGTCATGAAAGTAAACAGACAACCTACAGAATGGGAGAAAATTTTTGCATCCTACACATCTGATAAGGGGCTGATAACTAGAATATACTTAGAACTCACAAAAATCAGCAAGAAAAAATCAAATAACCCTATTAAAAAGTGGGCAAAGGACTTGAACAGAAACTTTTCTAAAGAAGACAGAAGAATGGCCAACAAACATATGAAAAAATGCTCAACATCTCTAATCATCAGAGAAATGCAAATCAAAACCACAATGAGATATCACTTAATTCCAGTGAGAATGGCCTTTATCAAAAAGTCTCCAAATAACAAATGCTGGCGTGGATGCAGAGAGAGAGGAACACTCCTACACTGCTGGTGGGACTGCAAACTAGTTCAACCTCTGTGGAAAGCAATATGGAGATACTTTAAAGTGATACAAGTGGATCTACCATTTGATCCAGCAATCCCATTACTGGGCATCTACCCAAAAGATCAATGACACTCTACAAAAAAGACACCTGCACTCAAATGTTCATAGCAGCACAATTCATAATTGCAAGGCTGTGGAAATAGCCCAAGTGCCCATCAATCCAAGAATGGATTAATAAAATGTGGTATATGTATACCACGGAGTACTATTGAGCTCTAAGAAACAACGGTGATATAGCACATCTTATATTTTCCTGGTTAGAGCTAGAACCCATACTACTAAGTGAAGTATCCCAAGAATGGAAAAACAAGCACCACATATACTCACCAGCAAACTGGTATTAACTGAGTAGCACCTAAGTGGACACATAGGTACTACAGTAATAGGGTATTGGGCAGGTGGGAGGGGGGAGGAGGGCGGGTATATACATACATAATGAGTAAGATGTGCACCATTTGGGGGATGGTCATGCTGGAAACTCAGACTTGTAGGGGTGAGGGGGAAAGGGCATTTATTGAAACCTTAAAATTTGTACCCTCATAATATGCCGAAATAAAAAAAGAAAAAAAACAAACAAAAAAAATCAAGAAAAAGACAGATCCCCTAATACAAAATCAGAACAAGCAGACCTTAGGCAGGCAGAGAGAAATTCTCTCTAGACTGCAGTCTCTTGGGTGTGGATTTGAGCATTCTAACACCCGTGAAAGCATTCCAAGTGGAAGTGGAGAGATGAATTGGGCCAAAGGATGGTGGCCTGGGACTAGGTGAGAAAACGTCTGCTAGCAGCCACCAAACCTGAGGACAAATCAAATATGGCTTTATGAGCCCAACTATAGAGCCAGGCATCATTCATTCTGAGCTTGTGATCATCAACTCCTCGGTAAAGCCTTGTCTAGGCTCGGCCCCCCTGTTGTATAGGCTCTGTTGTCCCCTGCTTGGTGTCATCAAGTAAGAGGTAGCAGTGCCTCCTGGAGGTCAGCAGAGTGCTGACCGTAACTGGTACAAAATTCGGAGAAAAAGTGAATCTCCAGGGAGAATTACCGGAAGACCAACGAGCCCCTCCCCGCACAGACACTCTCTCTTTGTTGCCAACAATGGAAGATTTAAATTTTATTTATTTCTCTGATAACTACAAATCTTAGCCCTTGCTGAACCAATTTCTTGAGCTGTTTTCATATTTGTAGATAAAATGAACATTTAGTTCAACCCATTCATATAATGGGTTCGAGCCATCACTGAACTATTAGATTTGTTTTATTGATCTGAAACTCCCAATGTGCCATCATTTTATTAACTCCCTTCCTTTTCTCTTTTCTTTGATCACCAGCATCAAATAGTTGGCCTTCTTTCTGGCAACATGCCACGAAGAACCCCATGACAAACTTGACGGCCTACCAGCGAAGAGTAAGGAGCGGCAACACCACCCTGAGAAGTGGATACTGAGCATTAGCCAAGGTGGCACACCCTCCCCCCACCACGGGTCCATGAACTTCACCTTTGGGTCTCAGCCAATTATAAATGGCTACATGCAGGTCATGGGATTTGTGTGTGTCAAAAAATGCCAAAACCATGAATACTAAACCCTCAGATACCAAGACTCTACTGGATAGAAGAAATCTCACTGTGATAGGCTGTGTTCGTCCCTAGGGAGCATGTGTCTCCATCAGCTACGGTCACCAGTGCTTATAAGGGGACCTGTAATCAAGTGTCTACAGCAGCATAAGGAAGCACATGTCTATTTCGACTCTACTTTTCTCACCATGGGTAACACAGAGATCTGTACACAGGAAAAAACGTCAACCAATGTTTGTCAAGTGGTACACCCTCTTAAAGAAGGTAGATCATAAATAGCCTCTAAAATTAAAATCCATTTGCCATACTAATAAAATTAACACAAACAGCACTGGAATCTAATATGGGCCAAGCATTTGTGCATGTGCTCTCTAATTTATTCTCACCGGCTAACAGAACTTAGGTGACTTTCTAAGGTTACTCAGTTAGGAAGCTGTGGAACCAGATATACATTCATATCTCTATAATTCTAAAGGCAGTGTTGGCTCTCAAAGAAACCACCTGAAAAGAACCCTCAAGGAAAGAGACAAAAAGTGGGGGCTCAATGGCAGATGGGGCCTATGTTTCCAATAACCCAGCTTGATGAGAGGCTTAAGAGAAGACTAAAATAACTGTCACCTAAGCCCTTCACTGTCTCAGGGATGGCACGTTCAGAGCCACAAAGTGTTTTTGAAATCAAGAGTGATAGTTGACAAATAACGATTGTAAATAACACTTGGCTACGACCATGTAATGTAGGATGGAGGAAGGACACCGTGTCCTTGGAGCCCTTCCCCTCAGCAGTGCCTCCCCACCGACACCCTTAGGTGGGGCTCCCTCTCCCCTTCTGGCGCCCTCATGATCCTCTTCCCTAACTCGCACCCTCAGGTATTCTGGTCACACTGAGGTGTCAGTGACCAATCCCAACACAAAGGCACTAGTTTATGATGCATCTCAAGCCCTGCTGGGGGGATTCCAGAAGCATCAGTAACCCTTGCAGCCTGCAGGTGAAGAGCAGGGATGGGCTAGAACCATGCCAGGGGTCATGCAATGATCACCTGTCCATAGACACCTATTCCTAAAAAGTTGTAAGTGCTACTGCATCAAATAGACCTTTGGATGTGACTACTTTTGTATGAATGCCTTTGAATTATGGTTTATAAAATTCTTCTATAAAATAAACATCTACAAAGGAATGACAATCCGGGAATTCTTTAAGAAGTAAAATTGACTCGATTTAATTTTACAAAGGAATTTTAAAACGGGCTTTGATTGCGTGCATTCTGTTGGATTCAAAATATGCTTTTGACAGACATAAGTAAAGAAGCTGAGAAAAGAAAAAAAGTTGAATATAAAGTGTACCCAGGGCTTTCACCGCATCACACAAGCTTCGCTGACACACACAAAGCAGCAGCTTCAAACCACGGAACAGGAACAATGAGAATCAAAGGCATAGAAAAATGAACAAATAGGATAAAGCTAGGTGTTATTTCTTCCCCAGGAATATTTTTAGTTTATTACTTGTTGTTAACATTTACGGTGTGCCATTATAATCCTGTGCATATGTTCTTTATGAATATTTGAATTGCCCTGTTTCTGTAAAGTTTGTCAGGAGGAAGTTATTGTCAGTATTATACGCATTTAGCAGAATGCTTCCTGTTGCCTGCTGAATCAGGATAAAGTCCTCAGCCTCATGCAGGGCTCTACAGAATGACTCCAGCTTACTTCTCCAGCTTGGTCCCCACCACTCCCCATGCCTGAAATGCCCCAGCTCTTCCTGCCCAAACCCTTCTCATGCTTCAAGGCCCAGATATAAAGCCAACTGTCCCCAGAATATTTCCAAAAAAATGATCTCCTCCCTTCTTTTAATCCCCAGATATTTTATCTACACACTCCTGTAACTAATTTATTAAAAACACCACATTTGGTCTCATGCAACAGTTATTTGTGCATATCTTGTTTCCTCTACTGCACATTGAGCTCCTTGAGGGAAGATACCCATCTTTGAAAATTTCGAATTACCTAGGAAATAATTTATCACATGGAAGGAACTAAAAATCAAAAACAACAATAACATCACTCCCAAGAATGAATGAAAGCTTTAGCTCCTATAAGCATTCTTGGTGCACAAAAAGGTAGAGAGCAGGATCTTTGGGCTGGAGTGGAAGGAGCAGTCATGGGGTGGGGCCAGAGAAAATAACTTTGCTGATGAAGGAAATAAGAGAAATATGTAGATCTAGTAGTGTAACCAAAAATACCTGCTGCAGTATGAGTTGCTAGGCTAACAGCAATCAGTTAAATTTACTATTCTGGGTCAACAGTTTCCCTCAACATGTCTTGTAGTCCCTGTTTCCAGGGGACCACATAATAAAAATTGTTTTATTATGACTTCTGTTTAAATAAAATACTCATAAAACTTCATGACTAAAAAGTGCCTTAAAGCTCTTCTAGTCTAAGGGCCCATGCTACTTTTAAGACTCCTGGACAGGATCCCTCTTGAGGGGGAATCAATTCTCTGCTGGGATGTCCTGTGGCAGGCAGAATTCTAAAGATGACCCCCAAGATGCAAACCCCCTTGTTCCTGGAACCTAGGAATGAGGGGAGACATCGCTCCCATGATTGTGTTGTGTTATATGGCACAGAGGCTCCTGATAAGAGAATATTTTCTAGATGGACCTAACCTAAGCCCATGAACCCTTAAAAGCAAAGAACTTTCTCCATGTTGTGGCAGAAGGAGGAGTCAGAGAAAGTCCAAGCACAAGGACTCATGGCTTTGAACATGGAGGGAACAACAAGCCAAGGAGTTTAGGTGGCCCTGAGAAGCTAAGAATGACCCTGCCTCACAGCCAGCAAGGAGCTGGGGCCTCAGTCCTACAGCCACACCGATCTGAATTCTGCCAACAACCTGAATGAGCCCAGGTTGCTCCCGCAGAGCCTCCAGAGAAGAGCCCAGGCCAGCCAACATTTTCATTTCAGCCTGTGAAACTCTAAGCAGAGTAACTTGCTGAGCCTGCCTGGACTTCTGAACAACATCACAGTAAGATAATAAAGGGTATTGTTTTAAGTTGCTAAATTTGTGGCAATTTGTGAGTGTTTCTCAGCAATCAACACTAGTACACATCCACTGATATGAAGTCCTATCACTCCTATCTTTGGAGAGCTTTGACTAGTGGAAAGTTCTTTTTCCAATTCAACAAATTATTCCTTTCTATAACACCCATTGATACTACTCCTATCACTTGGTTCACTTAGAGCAAATACAATCCTTCTTCCACATGACAGTCCTTCAAGAATGAAAGCTGGCTCTCATGTCACATCCTCAGCCCCCTCCAGCTTTCTTTATATCTCATGGCTCTGAGTGCTTTGGCCATCCTGCCCCACCCATGGGCATGGCCTCATTATCCAGGTGACTAGTCAAGTGAGGTGTTCAAAACGCACACTGTGTCAATGCACCCATTGCACCTCCAAATATCTCCAAGCACCGCCAGCTTCCTCCAGATGGAAACCTAGGTCCAAAGCACATGGATGACTTTGTCTTGCACGATGGATTACCTGCCAGCTTCCAGAGGGAAACTGCCTTGAGATCTCTGGCTCAGCTGTTGTTCCACCATGACTGGTAGGAAAAAGTGAACCAAAAGAAGTCTGATTTTTTTTCAACTCCAGGCCTCTACTTGGCATCCAACTAAATGTATCTGTGGTTTATGAAGTTTATGAAAGAACATCCATTCTGACAATGATGGAATTACCTGTAGTGGACTAGTCCTCCCATTGAAACAGCAATAAAACTAGGAAAAATGTATATGAAACAACTCTTTCCAGACATTGAACAAAAAAGAGCACCAAACTGTAACCCTTGAAGAAAGGAAATACAGGTGTGTGGACCAGCCAGGGCCCTATGTAGAAAGAGGCCAGATTCAGAGCTAAGAAGGGATAGATTAATAACTGGAACACAGGGTGAGCCTCAGGATTGCCCAGACTTCCTGCCCAGGGGCACTTTTCTGACTCCAGTGCAGGAAGGTGGAGCCCAAGCAAAGTACAGTGGCAGCCTGAGCTGAGGAGACAGAGATAAGAGTTCAGTAGAATTTGCAGACCTTGGGACCCCAGTGGAGGGAGCAGCACAGAGAATGAGCTCTACAAATCTGCATAAAGAGTGCCCTTAGGTCTTTGGCTGAACATTAAGCTGTGCATGTCTACGATGTCTCCCAGAGAATAGTTCTGAGAGATATAGGACCTCCTGATGCTCACAGTGGATAGAACTTGCCAAAAATTCCAGGCATTCAATCGAGATCCTGAAAAGTCCATACCTTTGGAGTAGTGCTACTCTACCTTTAGAGTTAGATCTATTCTAGGCCCACCTGCAGTGGGTTGAACATCGGTCCCCCAAAATACATCTATGTCCAAACCTTCAGATCCTATGAATGTGACTTCATTGGGAAAGAGTGTTTCTGTAGTTGTAATTAAGTTTAAAATCTTCAGATGAGATCACCCTGGAATATTGGTCAGCCCTAAATCTAATGACAAGTGTCCTTACAAGAAACAGAAAAGGAGACACAAACAAAGAGAAGAAAGCATTACGAAGATGAAGGCAGTGCTTGGAGTTATGTATCCATAAGCCAAGGGAAAACTAGGGACACCAGAGGCAGGAAGAGGCAAGGAAGGGCTCTCCCCTAGAAAGTTCCAAGGTGTGCAGTTCTGCCAACAGCTTGATTTTGGACTTTTGGCCTCCAGAATAGTAAGAAAATAAATTTCTGTTGTTTTATGTCACAAAGTTTGTGGTAATTTATTAAGGCAGCCTGAGGAAACTAATACACCACCCTAGCAAAACTGAAAATTACGCATCAAGATGGTCAAGCTGACTTGCTAGTAACTATGCTGCCTGCCAAAATGGAACTAGATCTTCAACAGAAGACAATGACATGCAGACTCTCAACCATGTAACATTAACCATGTCCTGAACACAGTGAAAAATGCTTAAAAACCAGACATGCATAACCAAAATGAAAGGAGGGAGGGAGAGGAGAGAAAGAGAACGATATCTAGAGATGAAAGACATGTTTGACTTTTCAGACAGGACTTCAAAACACCTATTATAAATATATTAATATTTAAGAATTTAAAGAAGAAGAAATACACAATGAATGAACAAAGACTCTTAGTAGAAAAATGAAACCAATAATAGAAAACCCAATGGAGGCTGAATGTAATAACTCACATCGGTAATCCCAGCACTTTGGAGGCTGAGGTAGGAGAACTGCTTGAAATCAGGAGTTTGAGACCAGCCTGAGCAAGAGAAAGACCCTGTTGTCTCTACATAAAATAGAAAAAATTATCTAGGCATGGTGGTGCACATGTATAGTCCCAGCTACTCAGGAGGCTGAGGCAAGAGAATTGCTTGAGCCCAGGAGATTGAGGTTTCAGTGAGATGATGACACCATTGCGCTCTAGCCCAGGCAATAGAGTGAGACTCTGTCTCAAAAAAAAAAAAAAAAAAAAAAAAGAAACTCAATGGAAATTCTAAAACTGAAAATTAGAGTACCTAAAATTTTTTGCAAACTTCTGAATTTGACTATCATTTCTCATTTAAGAAGAAGCATATACTTTGAAAATATCATATTGGAATATCGTATTGGAAATACCATAAGGCTTGGTATTCAAATGCTAGCTTCAAAGCTCATTGGCCATGGAATTTGGGGCAAGTTACCATGGTAGAAAATGTGTGTTTTTTTTCTGACGTGAACAGCATCCCACTCCCCCACCCAGAGCTCCTGACTTTGCTTCCTGTTCCCATCATAACCAAGGTTTCAGGTGAAAGTAACCATCATCTCAGAAACCATATATTCCATTCCATAGTACTTGTTCCCATGCTGGGACAATTAGAGTCTTTCACTTGGAATTTTTAAATAGAATAGGGGCCAGTTTTAAAAGAATAAGGGCCAGTTTCTCTCCATCAGAGATTCCCCTATGCCTAATTACATGATGCTCTTCTCTCTGGCTACGGATTGGCCTTATTCCAACTCTTCAATAGGGATTTTTTAAGTTGATCTACTCTGTGTTAAAAAAAAATTAATTTGCAGAGTTTGAAGAGGGCTTGGAGCAAATGTTTTTACATTACCTCTTTTTGCAGTTGAAGATAGTGAAGTACTCAAATAACAAGTAGTTATCTTCAATTGTTTCTTTCATTTTTCTATCAGACATATCATGCTCCCACTCATTAGTCCACCAAATGTCCTATTCTGTCATGCAACTATGTCTTTGCTTAAGCTCTTCTCTCTATCTAGAACTCCTTTCCCTCTCTTCTCTTATCAAAATTCCATCTGTACCTTCAATGCTCAGTCTAGAGATCATCTCTGTGCAACTTTCCCTGGTCCTTCCAAGGGAGAGTGATTGATTCTCTTCCTCATCTCTCTACTGTTCAATTTTTTTAAACTTCTTTCAGAGCATGTATTATCATTATTGCTTTCATTAAAGTGCATTCTGTTGCTGTCTACCTTCTCCCCTGGAGTGTGATTTTGGAGGAGCAAGAATTGCATCTTTATTCATCTTTGAAACCCTCACTAATCCTGACTAGTGAAGCTTTGCACATATGATGATTAATCAATATTTATTGAATTCAATCAAATTTTACATTACTAGAGACTAATCTCAAAAAATATTATAATTCATGTACATATTAGAACTATAAAGAAAGGTTAGGATGGGCCGGGCACAGTGGCTCATGCCTGTAATCCTAGCACTCTGGGAGGCCGAGGCAGGTGGATCCTTTGAGCTCAGGGGTTCAAGACCAGCCTGAGCAAGAGTGAGACCCCATCTCTACTAAAAATAGAAAGAAATTAATTGGCCAACTAAAAATATATATACAAAAAATTAGCCAGGCATGGTGGTGTATGCCTGTAGTCCCAGCTACTCGGGAGGCTGAGGCAGAAGAATCGCTTGAGCCCAGGAGTTTGAGGTTGCTGTGAGCTAGGCTGACGCCACGGCACTCTAGCCCAGGAAACAGAATGAGACTCTGTCTCAAAAAAAAAAAAAAAAAAAAGAAAGGTTAGGAGAATTGAGATTTCTTTTCTGGATAGAAAAAATCAATAAAGTTCTGGCTTTGATTATAACTAGCTCATAGTAGGTAGACAATTAACACTTGTTAAACTGAATGGCATGATCAGGACAACAGCTAGTAATCAGAAGAATTAATGCATTATAGATAAGGAACCTGAGGTTCAGAGAGATTGAGCAAATTTCCTCAAGTCACAAAGCAGGTAGTGCCAGAGCTCCCTTTCTGTGAGCTAAACTCCTTCCTGTTTATACTCTTTCCATTGTACTCCAGTAAAACCCAGTCTTTGCAACATTGCCTTTCATCCATTCTCCCTCCAGCTCCCTTCTCCCCTCTCCTCCACTCTACCTCCAATAGAACACCTGGTATCTTTATGAGAAAGCTCCTCTTTAATCTCACTTGTCACATCACCCTCAAGGTGCTCAGGGAAAATCCAGATTGCCAAACTTGAATATAAGGTGCATGGAGCTACATGGAGCTATTTTCCACCGAATTCCATTAGTCATAGCCAAGGTTGGGGGAGAAAGTTTCATTTTTATGAGTCACTGTTTATCTGTCTATAAATTTAGTAATGAAATGCCTATGCCACAGGGATGTGAAGAAATTTCATTTTTGCTTATAAAATCCTTGGGGTATATTTGGATACAAAATGCAATAACACTATAAAATATTGCCCTGATATTGCTATCGCCAAGCCAGGAACTCATTTCTGCATTATGAGAAGCAAAGAAGAAGATTTATGGGAAAGGTAAAGAGATGGCATTTCCCAAGTATTTAAACGAGGTTTTTCTTTAAATAGTCATCGTCTGCTAGTGTCCTGTTGTTAGGAACTGACAAAGAATATTTGTCAGTAGCTCTAGAAACTTTCTATTTATTGGTAGTTAGAGCAATACCTTAATAATAGTAAAAACAGCTACAATTTATTAAACCTCACTATAAGACCACTTTCAACCATTATTACCTTAAATCCTCACAATATATTTGCAGAATACTTATTAGTAGCACTTTATAGATTTTTAAAAAATGGAGTTTTAGAGAAGGTGAGCAAATTTCCTCAAGTCACACAGCAGGCAGTGGCTGAGCTGGGATTCACAACCAGATCTTTATGACTCTAAAAGCTTTTCCTTTTTCTGCTACTTGTGTACATAAGACTAAGTAACGTAGATCCATAATCTGCTATTCACAGTCGGACTCTTCATTCTTATCCTCGAAACATCTGGCAACTCCTCATTGTCTTCAGAAAAAAGTTTCAAAATAAATACAGATAGAATTCTCCAAGTACATGGTATACATGCTTCTGGAAGCCTCTCCTAACTTAGGCTCGAGTGCTTTGTGAATGAGTGTAGGCCTGTAATTGGAACCCAAAGAGACAAACTTAGTAGGTAAGTGTGGGCCCCCTTGACTACAAAACCCTGGAGGTAATGGGGTCACCCTCTCTCTTGTCCCTCTTAAAACCCTGCTAAATAAGAGTAAAGGAATGAAGCTATAAACCCACTAGGGCAAACTGAATAGGACAGGAGGCAGCAACATGTAAAATATTTCAAACAACTGAGAGGCACAAAGCAGGTAGAAGAGTGGTGATTGGCTCAGCAGAGTGCAGAACCTTTGGAAAATCTCCCAGAGGAGTCAAGGAGGAAGCACATGGATGGGAACGGAGATCTGCTGAAAGACTCCTGGTCCAGCCCCAGGTACCCCTTGCAACAGTAAGCAGCCAGGCAAAGACCACCTCACCTCACACAACCCCCATGAGAAATCTTGAAAGCTGTTCTCTGAAGAAATTAAACCATAAAGCCTTTGTATTTGGAAACAACTGGTGGAGTTAAGACTAGAATGAAGCACTGGGTTGAAAATAGAAATAATAAGAGACTGTCATCCTCCCAGCCTTTTGCCCTGCCCTGCTTCTAAAACCCCAGCAGCTGGTAAACAAGCAAGGGGCTATGGTTGGAAGGAAACTGAATAACCTCAGAGGAAAGTCTTCCAAGTATTGACTTTGGGAGGCTTCCCAACAAAAGGGACAACTTTCTGCCAGACTACCCGACAAGGAGGCTTATCAGAAGAACAATTATGCCCACCCAGAGGTCTAGTTTATAATCACTGAATTCTTAATTAGTTGATTCTTAAATAGACAGGAAAAAAAATCACTAGACATGTAAAAATGTTCTCTAACATGAAAGATGGAAACTAAAATAAGACAGTAAGAATCTAGAAGATAAAGAAGAAATAAATAAAAAAAATGGCTTTTTTTAAAAAAATGATTATTCTATTCAAAAAGATAAGAGAATACAATACCTCCTGTGCACAAGAACAAGATGCTATGGGAAGATAAAATTCAGAAAACAAGAAAGAATGTTATTAAAACTTAATAGCCAAAAATTTTCAACTCAATAAAACTCTTGAAAGATAAAGTTGGGGGAATCATTTGGGAAGTAGATCTAAAAGACAAAGAGGAGAGGAAGACAAGGAAATTGAATGGTTAGCTCAAGATGTACAACAGCTAATTGGAGAGAGAGACAGAGAGAGAGCAAGAGAGAGAGAGAATGGAAAAGTTTATCAAAAATATGATACAGGAAAATTTCCCATAAATGAAGCACATGAGTCAAGATTATAAGGGCCCACAAAGAACCCCAGTACAATAAGTGAAAAAATAACATTGAATTATATCAAACTGATATCCGAAAGCCCAGGGATTAGTGGGTGCTCTTCCAATCTTGCAGAAAGAGAAAAGTAATTCATATTCAAAGAACAAGAACCAAAATGGCATCAGATTTATGGACTTAGTTCACAGTGAAGCAATGCCTTCAAAATTAAAAGGGAAAATTATTTTAAACCAAAATTTTCTATCCAGCCAATCTATTCATCAAATATAAGGCTACATTAAGTCTATTTCTTGATATGCAAAGATCAAAATATGTTTCTCCCAAGCATTTTTGGCAAGAAGCTATTGGCAGCTGTGCTCTTGTGAAGAAGCATGGCAGACACAACTAGCTACACACCAGGAATCATAATCTCCCTTCTAGCCAAGAATTTTTCTTGAGTACCTGCTAGCCATCCAGAAACTACTTTTCCCAGCTCCTTTTGTGTCTGGGTTTGGCCATGCAACTGGGTGTAGCCATATTCCACAATAGCATGGGAACGGAAGTGTTATTTGTTATTTCTGGGCCAAACTGGTTAAGAAGCAGAGATATCTCCCATATCCTCTCTCTCCCCACTCTCCAGCTAAAGGCAGAGGACTCTAGTGCCCTCGGGGAATGTGGAGACATGAAATAGAAGGGGAGAGAAGAGAAATGTGAGTGGGAAATAAAATGTTATTGTGTCGTGTACCTGGCATGCTGGGGTTTATTTATGACAGCAGCATAGTCTCAAAGATGGCTGCCAACGAGCCCCTGCCTCCCTCCATCCACACCCTGCTCCTCACATCAAGAAAGGATGTCTGACTCCATTCCCTGCAATCTGTGCTTGCCTTAATGATTTTCTTGAAAAGTAGAATATAGCAAAAATAATGTTCTAGGACTTCCAAAGCTAGACAACCAGAAGCCTTGCAGATTCCCCCTGGGCCTCCAGAAAGGTTCATTCTTCAGATGTTCCCTCACAGAACCCAGCCACCGTGCTGTGGAAAGTGCAAGCCACATGGAGAGGCCACGCGTAGTTTCTGGTTGACTGCTCGAGCTGAGCTCCTAGCCAGCAGCCCGCAGCCAGCACTGCCCACCAGCTGTGTGAGTGGGCCACTGTCACTCTGCAGAACAATCGAGCCCCATGATTAAAACAGACGTGACAGCACCCCAGTCATGACCACGTGCTGCAGAAGAACAACCCAGCTGACCCACTGAATGATGGAGATAAGAAATTGTTTTATGTTACTGAGTCTTGGGGGTGGTTTATGATGCAGCAATAGAAAACTAGAACACTTACATGATATGGCAAGGTAGGCAATCAAGAAAAGGAAGACACAGAGTCCAAGAAATCAGAACAAGCTCTGTGTAGAGTCCCAGGATGAGAGCAGTCCAGCAGACCCAGAGAATGACTGGGCACTGGGGAATGGAAAAGCAGGGATCTCAGGAGAGAAAGCTTTAGGAGACACATGGATTTGATGACTTATCTGGCGTATTTGAACATGCAGAGGAAATATCACAAAGCATATGACATTGAATGGAGTGTATGGAAAAATAAGAATAGATCCATAGACAACCAAGCAAATGAAAAATGAGGCAATTATTTGTCCCAGGAAAACAAGAATTAAATGAGAAAGAAAATGCAATAATCATAAACAACGTGGTTCATAAATAATCAAAACGCACATAGTTACAATAAAGTCAATGCTGCTGAATTAGAAACTGTGAGACAAGATTGAGAGGATGGGGCAGAGCATAAGGCGGGGAGGGACGAGAAGGGGCTCAAGAGATAACGTGTCAAACCGGTGCCTTACTGAATGGCAGCACAAATACATTACTGAGAAATGCAAAGGCAAATGTCAGAAGAAATATCAAAAAGAGTTGAGAGCAGTTGTCTTTTGGAGGAGGAACCAAGTGTGGGGGTGTTGGGATGGGGCTACCTCTTCCATTGTAAGCAGAATAGGTGTATAGACGCTTCACGCCCCACTGCCTGTTTACCTCTTAGCTCTACCACTGCTAAGCTCTCTGAGCTCAGGCAGCCAAATCAAGCTCTTTGTACCCCAGTGTCCCACCTGTCAGACAGAGACAATAATAGTAAGTTGTTGTGATTATTAAATGAGTTCACAGGTATAAAGCATTTAGGACCGTACCTGACACAGAAGTACCTGCTACGTGTTTGCTATCATCATGTCAAGCCTTTTAGCCCCATTTGACTTTAATCCACATGCAAGAATGACTTTGAGAAAAAACAAAATTAATTTAAAAAAGAAAAAATTCTACAGTACATCTAGAGACTAGAGATTTGCAGCTTGCCAGGCTTTCTCATATTCTAGACAGTGAGTGTAGGTCCACCAGAAAAAAAAAAATTCGATGTGATTTTTTCATTTTTTAACTGGACATAATAATGCCTGAGGCAGCAAGGAGAATCAGCTACATTAACACAAATGAAATGACTAAATCAACTCCAGGCATGGGATAAGGGTGCAACAAATATAAGTGCCCATCCCATTACTCAAATTAAAGAACATTTCATCAACAAAAAATATAATCAATGAAAGAAAAGTTAAAAGCATCAGGATTATTTAGCAGGGGTAAGAAAATTTGTGGGAGAGAATTAATAGCTGTCAAAGTCTGTATGTGGAGGTGGTGGCCATCTTTAGGGAGGGACACAAGGGACCACCGTAGGTTTGAGGTAAAGAAGACTTTGGTCTTAGAAAGGAACATTAAACATAAAAATGGTTTATGGGAGGAGGCATCAAAAGTCCCTTCTTGGGAAGATTTAAAAGCAGACTTTGGTTCCACCATTTAGGATAACTTTCCACTGCTCCTGGTAACACAGCAGTGATGGGCTGTGAGACCTTTGGGTATCAGAATCTGTGACTCGCTGAATGTGAGCATTTGGCCAGGTATGCAGGGCTTCCAAGAGCAGGTGCCCACCCTAGTTCTTTAAGAGGAGACCCGCAGACACACCATAATCAGCCTTTCAGGACCCTCGGCCCAAGCCCCACTGTATGCTCCCAGTTTCCCTTCACTCCTCATCTTCTCTCCAGATTGATCCCCTAACTCCATGCCCAGACTTTGGTCCCTGCCTCCTACATGTCCTAGATATGGCTCTGTCCATTACATCCCTCTGGGCACCAAGACCTTAGCACTTTTTTGTGACTTGCCACACACCTTGAAGGGGAAGCTTTTGCACTTTGGCTAGAAACTAGATTGTTAGAAGGTGAAACAAGGGAAAATTTCAAGTCAGCAGTAAAACAAATGAATACATTAAAGGATATGTGTTTTCTGGAGACCATTGACTTAACTGAGAAATAACTGAGCTGAAGTGGAATTTGAAAGTCCTTATAAACAAACCTTCTCAGAGGTAGATTGCACCTCTAGATGCAGTAAATGGAATGGGATTACAAGTCAGACTTGGGTTCTATTTCCAGCCCAGCACCAATTGTATCTCTCTCCCTATACTTCCCTCCAGGTTCTCCACTCCATCCCTCACCCCCAGGAGAGTTGATTTGATCACACAATGGGTCATTGTCCATCCAGAACACTGATTAGTCATGGACACCACATAAGAGATCAAGTGCACGGATGTGGACATTTCTCTTCCCACCCCCTTCCAAGTGGCTGGATGTGTGGGCTGACTCAGGATCTGAGAGACCCAGACTGTGAGCGGAGTCACAGGGGTGGGGTGGACATTGTGAAGAAACAGGTAACAGATAAGCAAGATCCCTATTCTATTAGGGATGTGTCACTTTTGGGGCCTCACAATGAAGTTGCTGTCGATCAAGGTGCACGTGTGGAATCTGAAAGCCTGTGCCTGGGACACTACGGTTCAAAGCATCAGCTATGTCAGAGGCAGAGGTAGACCCTGCAGTGAGGGTCTAGGAGGCTTCAGAATTCGTATATTTGCAGAACGCTTGTTTAGGAAAGGACTGTTAAAAACAGGAGCAATAGATCTGATTCTGAAAACAGATTCTGGTCGTATCATCAAAACAAGAAAAGCAAGAAGAAAGGAAAGCGAGTACACTCTCATCTGGGAAACATCCGTCCTGCCCGTGATAAAGGAAAAATGAGGACAACTTTGGCAGCAAGTCAAAATCTTTAAACAAATTTGGGCCAGTCTGAAGAAAAGTAGGGTAACGAGAGAAATGGAGCACTAGAAACATATCGCACTGCTGCAAAAAAATAGAGAGGAAAGAAAGAAAAGCTTCCAGAGACATTAAAGTAGAAATAAGATAAAGTCAGCACAACGAAAGAGCTGAGAAAAGGCAAGGTTTTGGAGAAGAGTGTATAACATGGATCAATCGTTTCCCCAGAGCCCTGAGCACCCAGACCATGGGAGCAATAACTGCTGTTTCAATTCAGAAATCAATTGAGGACAGGGATCCTTTGTGTACACCGGTATTAGAGCACTTGAAATTATAATTGCTGGTTTACATGTCTAGAAGCTAGTGGGGTACTTCATAAAGATATTGAATGAATGTTTGTTAAGTGTGCAAATATATAAATGGCTTCCATTTTGAACTTCTGAATCCTTTATATCTAAATTTGAGACTAATATAAAAATCAAATGCAGTTAAAATTGCATTATTAATTCTGAATTGTTTGTGAAAATGAGCGTTTACCTATCACATAGCAGGGTGTACTTAGAAATCTCAAGCCTACTGATGATCTAAAACCAATTTCCGACATTAACCAACCACACAGTCTTCCGTGATATTCTCTGGGTAGATATAAGTGAAACTATAGCCAGAGCCACATGAATCATTGAAATAATTGAAGATCCTTTCAAACACCGTACATTCGGGTAGAATTCACATGTAAATTGTGGATGTTAATCACTTCATTAACAAGGTACTATTTTGAGTCCGTGTTTTAACTAGGAGTTATTTTAAAAATATCCCAGAGCAAAATAAAATTGCTCATTTTCAAGGGTTTAAATCTCTCACAGGTATATCTTGGGGCAGCATAATTGGGGGGGAAAAGCTATTTTCAACTCTGTAACTAAAAAGATATGGATTGAATGTTTCACTGTAACTCCCATACTAATATCTCCTGCCAACATATAGAATGGCCCATTAGATTCACAACAGTTCAGAGAAAGAATACATTTAACACTACCAAGTAGAGTGTTGTTAAAAAATTAATCTAACACACTAAGCCCTCTTCCCCTGAGGATACACCATATAAACTCTGGCTTGCAGTAAACCTTTAACCAACAGAAAGAAAAGGAGGGTTTTACACATAACATTTTCCATAAGTCTCTTCAATTCCCCATCATTTTCTGATATTTTAAAGGAATCTAACAGAAGTATTTCATATCAAGACTTTTCCTACATTTCAGAGTACCAGTTTTCATGAACCCTTGAAGAAATTGATAATAACCTTACCTCATTTGCAGAAAATATACCATAGCTATAACCTCAAGTTTATTTCCTTAAACTTTGCAATAAGACAACTTTACCACTTAGAGATTCTTCCTCTAGAAAAATTTGTAACAAAGGTGGCTATTTTAATGCAAGGAAAATCAAATATCAAATTTGCTTAATAAAGAAAACGTACTCTAAAAATGCCATCATTTGATTAATGCACCAGTCCTCAAATTCCATAGTATAAAACTTAATAGTCTTTAGGTAATGTATTTCTATTTTCTTAATTCTAAATTCTGAAGTGCCTAAAACAAACACAGGAAAGACTTTAAGAAGTCCTTTGGTTTACCTCCTTGACTCTTGCCAAGTTAATGTCCTAATTATTCTGTAAATATAGATCTAAAATTAGATATGACAATGATTTCAGATAATCACTTTTTAAATTCTAGCATTAGATTTAAAAAAAAATAATAACCTCTCCCATGTCATGTTATACCCTTTAGAAGAGTACATGAATTTTAAACTAAATAAAATGTTACCAACAAAGGAACATTCTGATTATTTAGGTCAAATCTACTTGACAAATATCAATTGTATGATTGCCTTATTAAGTGCTTAAAATTCTTTATGATTATTAAAGCACTGATTTCAAGTAGCAGTATCTATATTCACAAAAGAGTATCGCTGATTTCTCTTGGTGAGTTCCATGAGATACTACATTTCCTTCCTTTTTTTTTTTTTTAGTTAAAAATATTTTTTTTGCTTTATGTGCTGAACTACTAGATTGAATGATATTTGTTAAGCATTGCATTTTACAGACATAGCCTGACTTGACACTGACATATATTTCTTTTTATGACAGATAGATACATATATCATAAAATCACAGACTGTGGAGTTAGAATGGATCTTAGACATTATATTCACATTTTGGGGGAAATATACCATCCAGAGAAACATGAATGTAGAAATAAATTTATGGTGGTACAATGCTTGGTTAAAACATCAAACAGAAAAGGAAGCACTAGTTCTTATAGGTTTTACATAACATTTTTACTTGATATTTAAAGTAAGATAGGCTAATTATAAAAACTTGGAAACCATGGAAGGAAAAAGGCTATACTACCCATAATCTTAAGATTTTCTTTTATACTTAGCCTGAAAAAGTGCAATTCCCCCAAATACTCAAAAGTAGGGAAATGTTTAAACATATTTGGGTATATTTTCTTTTGCTCTCTTCTCTATGCATTTTTTTATATAGCTGATATCTCACTCCAGTATTCAAATTTTGGTAGATTTTTAAGTTGTTTTCCAGAACCTTTTCCCATTCTCTCTTCCATTAAAATGTAACTGCTCAATCCATATGACATAATATTTCTATTTGTCCAAATTTACCTACTATTGCTCTGAAGAAAGGATTGAGCCTGGTGTGTCAATGCTAATGAAGACATTAGTATGGAAACCAGTTTCTCACCCTCCTCAGCATGTTCCCCAAATAAGGCAAAAAGATATGAATCTTTACCCCAAAGATTTTATCCATTTTTTTCTTGATTTTTGCCCCTACTATACTAAATGTAGTGGTATCATTGAGGTTTATGTCCATTTGTAAGAAAAGACTACTCTTAATTAGAGAGACTGTATCTGTTCATTCATAGAATTTTTCTTTTTATAATGTAAGATATAACATGACATAAATGGCCCCACCTACCAAAAGCCAGGACAAGTCATGCTTATAAATGGGGGATGGTTTTATTTTAAGCAAAAACTTCTTTTCAGGATGACTTAATGATATTTCCCTCTTTATTCAAGTAGGATCTGTGAAAAACATTTTAAAGCTTCTTTTGTTCCCTCCTTCATTATTGCCAATGACCACCAAGAATGTTGACAAGGGAAAATTACAAGAATACCAGGGAATAGGATACCAGTTAGGAAAACAAGCCAGGGGAATGGAGGGGTGGAGCTGAAGAGCTAATTCACAAAAGAAGAAATAAAATTGGTAAACAAACTTTTTTAATGCTCAGCCTGATTATAAAATAAGTGTAAATCTAAAATATAAGTTACGCGTGTCTGCCCATTAAGTTAGGAAAAACTTTTAAATTTTTAGCTCACAATTTCCCTGATACTGCTCAAACTGGTAAACTCCTGTTACTGATGAAACAGCAAGTAGCAGGACTAGAGAAATGTGACGTATAAATATTTTGTCTATTTGATCCCGTAACCTCCCTTCTATAGATTTAAGAAAATAATCTCAAAGAGGAATAAAGCCATAGGCACCAAAACAAACAAATAAAATCAGAATCAGTATACGTATCCAACAATAAAAGAATAAAGTTAATATGTTGTACATGTTCAGTGGAACACTTGGCATACCTTGAAATATCTATATACCACCATGTAATATGTCTTTTAGAAATGAAATAAACAATAAAATCATGTGTGTAACGTGACTCCAACCATGCAAAAGATGATTCTAATCACCATTTTTCCATTTACTGAATTAATTGTAATATATCATTTTTAAAAGGAAGCGATTTTAAATACAAATGGTAGGAACAATTTTTGACCATCCATGGCGAGGGTAGACACTAGCTTTCACATGCATTAGGCAGAGTTTGCCCTCGCTGAATATTTGCTAAATAAGATATTGGTGTTTGTACATTATAGAACCATAGATTCTTAGAGTTGGAAGAGAGATATAATAGACACCTGAGAGGTTTATTTCAAAGAAAATTCTTTTAAAGTTCACAAGAACCTCTAAGCCCATGCTAAACATTTGATGTGTATTCAAACTCCCTAGTAATCAAAGACATGCAAATTAACGTGAAAGAGCATTTTTCACCTATGGAATTAACTACAATTTAAACTTTTACAATACTCAGTTCTGGAAGGGAGATAACACAGTGGTCACACTCTGATACATTGCTGGCGGTAGAACGAATAGCACAAATTGAGTATTACTCCTCAAAGGATATTGACATTGACCCAAAGAGATAATCCCAAATTTAGTAAAAACAAGTCTTCAGCACAAATCATCACTGCAGCATCATTCAACATCTAGAAACACTGAATACAATCTATACGTCCAACAGCTGGGTAATACACATGCAAACTGTGGTGTATATACTTACTTGAGACAGTATTAATTGAGCACTACAAAAGATGCTTACAAAGTAGGAATAACACAAGGGAATGAGTATGCTATAATTTTAAGTGGAAAAGAAGGGCATAAAATGATATACAAACAACATCATTACAATTCTGTTTTAAAAACACTATGTACATAAAACAGATTAAAAAGGAATATGTCAAAATTTTACCCATTCAAATTTTGGTGACAAGATTATGGGTAACTTTTCTCTCTCTCTCTCTCTCTCTCTCTCTCTCTCTCTCTCTCTCTCTCTCTCTCTCTCTCTCCTCTTTTTTTTTTGTTCCTTATCTTCTGATTAATTTTAAACGACTTTATTTCTCATTATAATGCTTAAAGTGTTAAAACAGCAATACGTATTCCTTAATTTAAAATGTCAGACACAAAATGCATAAGCAGGTTTGCATCTTGGAAGAAGGTTACCATAAAATTAATTAATAATAATACTAATATCTCACAATGAGTATTAAGCTTCTAACTTTCCAAAGTACTTTTTTAATCTTCCAAGTCCTCATAGTCTGAAAACATCTCTCTAATGCTAATGAAGTAATTTCGTCATTATTTTTTAACAGATGGAGGTCTCTCTATGTTGCCCAAAATGGACTCCTGGGAGCAAGGGATCCTCATGCCTCAGCCACTTGAGTAGCTGGAACTACAGGCTCCTGCCACCATGCCCGGCTATTTTGTCATCTTTTTAAATCCAACAAATATACTGAGCATCTCTTATAGCAAATGCTGTAGTGTATAGAGAATGGTCCCTGAAGTTGAATTGCTCACAGTCTGGAGGAAGCAAATGAAGAAATAGACACTGGTGACAACAACTGCAGAGGTGGGACGTGGGAGGGACTGAACCTGCCCAGGGCAGCAGGGACAGCTGAGCCTGGGCTTGAAGTGTGAGTGGGAATTTGACAGCTGGAGAAGAGGAGGGTGTGATGTGCTCATCCCTCCACAGTCTAGAGCTTGACAAAGAGGAATTAGCAGGACAGACACCCAGCTGGAGCCCGGGGCATGGTGTGCAAGCAGAAGGGAGTGGGGACACAGCAGAAATGTGGGGTCCAAAATCAAGTGACACCCAGCTCAACTGTCAAGGCTGAGACTAGAATCCAGATCTCACCAACAGCTCTGGGCTTTCTGCATCAACCTGGGGTGGGGAGAGGATTAAATTGGAATTTTTTAAAAAGCCACATGGATTTATGTCTCATCTCTATAAAGATTACCTTGCTGAGCCAGCTGCTTATCTGAAAAACACCTTCCTCTGAGGTTGTAAGGAACTAATGAAATAATGGATATGATCTTAAAATCCTTTGTGAACTCTAGACAATACAAGGTATCATTAACGTTCTTCTCCCTAGTGCTGTAGGGAACCACACCCTTGGTTTTGAGAGTTATACAGCCACGGTAAATTTTCCTACAGCATCATGGTTCTCAAACTTTGCTGTACATTAGAAACACCTGGAGAGCTTTTAAAACTCCTGCTACCCATGTGCATCCTTACCCATTAAATTAGAAACTCTGGAGGTATGGTCCAGGCATGGAGCCATTTAAAACTTCCCCAAGTAAGTCTCATGTTCAGCCAAGTTTGAGTACTGGTGTTTAAACACCTTGCTACTCAAAGTGTGGTCCAAGGACCACCAGCATCAGCATCACCTGGTCTTGGTAGAAATGCAGAATTGCAGGCCCCACCCGCCCTGCTGTGTGAGCATCTTCAGTTTAACAAGTTCTCCAGGTGGCTGGTGTGCACATTAAAGCTTGAGAAGCACTGTTCTAGTGAGAGACATCCATCCAACAAACATTTTCTGAGTTTTTTCTGAGGATACAAAGGAGAATTAATCCCAGCCCCTCCCTCCTTCAAGGGACTCCCTCCCTAGTAAGCAGGGCATGCAAGAGCACAGTGCTCTGGAGGTCACTGACAGGCACCTTTCTTGGAGAGGGTGGAGATGATGGGTTGAGATCAGAGAAGGCTTCCTGGAGGAGGGGAAGTGGAAATGGAACAGGTAGACATCACAGAGCTCAGTGCAGGTCAGCCTGCATTTCAGAAGCAGCAAGCTTGAACTTTGGAAGTTTGAAGTTTAGGGAGGAGGTCCAGATTGGTGACATAATATGTGTGAAAATGCTCTATAAACTGGAAATCATTATGCAAATAGAGTGTTTATATTAACTCTTATAAGTTCTAGTGAGTCTTTCTCATAATAAAGTCTTCAGGAAATTAAACTCTTAATTGTAGCCTTATAAAAAAAAAATCACCAAGTCAGGATGAGCATTCAACTAGGTGCTCAAGTCCTTGCAAATGATGAAAAAAGTTCCATGTGACACTATCTGATGTATACCCTCCTTCATCCAGGGTACCTAAAAAAGGGGACCAAACACCCTGCTTGGCCCAGAACAATCATAGTTATGCCTGTCAGCCCAGCACAATGTTTGACGGTGTCTCCACTCATTTTCAGAAGTGTACTGCTTGGAAGATTAAAGAATATAGTCACCCTATGTTGAACCCAACAGTGCTTCCAAAAATGCAAATGAGATTTCTTCATTTTCAGGAGGTGGTCCGGATGCTAGTCCCCGTCATGGACAGTATCCAGTCTTCTGCGGAGTCCGTCCTGAATCCAGGTATTTTCTTTGCTACAGACAGTCTTAGGAACCTCAGACATTGTGAATCTCCCACACCAATGTCCTTCATGCATCAGGCATGAGTGGGGGGCTGCAAAGGCTTCCAGGTGAGCAATTTGCAGGTGACAACGGACCACCCCCCACCACTAGCCTCCATTGATTCTGCCTTGGTCAGAGGACCTCCTCTGGCCATGGAGTCTTGCAGGGTAAGCAAGGGGGAAATGCAAACTATGACAATGTACCATTCCAGACAAGCCTCAACTTGCCCGAGGTGTCCCAGTGCCATTTCTGACCCCTTCACCAAAAACCACAGCTACCAAGGCCCAGCACATGACCGGTTCCATATTCATGTCTCCAAAATCAGTTTCTGAGGAAATCAATAACTCTGCTCATCAGTTGTCAGAAAGGATCGTTTTACAATATTTGTGAGAATCTGTTCCTGATTTCTAAGCTTCCACTAAACTCTCCAAGGTTATCTTAGGGAAGGGAACCTATGAAGGGATTGCCCATTTGTTGAGTGCACGCTGTGTGCCGGACCCTGTACATGGATCATCCCAGTGGATTCTCACAGCACGCCTCGGAGGAAGAACACACCACACTCCATGCTCCCCATTCTACACACGAGAAAACTGACACTGAGAGGTTAAATTGCCCAAGGTCACAGTTTATGACACTGTAGACCTATGCTTTAACTCACCTCTGCCCCATGTATTTTTTTCATTTCTACCACATCGAAGACAAATTGTTCCAGGTTAAGACGTCAGTAAGGAACAGATGAGCAAAACCTGCTAAGGTACCTTTTATCTGGTATTTTCAGTCCTGTTCTCCTGCTCTCCCAAACCTCTGTCCTTTTCTAAGACAATTTCTGGCCACTGTGCTCTTCTCGGGCATTTGGAGACAGTAATTTTCTGGAACAACTCCTTGCTCTGACAAAAATCATTCCATTCAATTTTATCAGTCCTGTAATTGGTCCAAATAATTTTGTTTCACGAAATTTTCCCTTTCAAAATGTTGGCAAATTCTTCTATTCAGAATTGTCTAAAAATGTTCTAACTATATTTTATCTTTACTCCTTTGCAGCCAGCATGTTTATTAAAAATCCAGTCACTGCCAGAAATAAAACTAAATCCAACTCAAATTCTCCTAAATGTATCTTTCCAGTAGCTTGATAGTGTGTGGTATATTCCCAAATATCTTTTAAATGAAATCAAATAATTATATTTATTAAAAACATTGTCATAAAGAATTTTATTCAAGCCAGGTCAACAAATATCTATTGAAAATCAACCATGCTCCATCGTTTCAGAGGATGGGAGTACAAAAATGACAGAGATATGTCCCTAACCCTCTATAAAAATTAGTCAGTTGGAGGAGATAAAATATGCACAGTAATAACTATCATACAGGCCTTTTTAAAAAATGGAATTTCTTACTATTATGTACATAGCACACTGAATGATGTTTGTTTACCTGCATTTTTCTTTCCCTGCACTGAGCTCCCTGAGAACTGGGAACTTGTCCTAATTTTTCTTTTGCAGTCCAGCACCAAATTCAGAGATTCATTCATAATGCGTACTTGATAAGTATGTGTTTAATTGAATTGAGGTGCCTTAAACTTAAAACTGATTGCCATAAACAAGTGGCAATCCACTTACAGTGAACCTTGAAGGAAAGTAGAGGCTTCAACCATCAAGAGGTAGTGAAAGGATCATTCCCAGCAGTGGGAATAGAAAGATAAAAGAGAAGGTGGAATTACATGCATTGCTAGGGTTCCATCCTGCTGAATTTCTCCGAAACTCTCAGAGCCCAGCAAGGTGTCTACAGCCTGAAGCTGCACCCAGATCAGAGAGCCCCACAGGTGCCAAGAGGGGGTTTGGTGAGGATGGAGCCCAAGACATTCAGGAGTCCAGCTGCCCCTTCCCAGAACAAGGGGCCTGGGATATGGCTGATTCTGTTCCCTCAGTTCCCTTCCAGCAAGGTTCCTGACTGTCACAGCCTGCGAGCAGCTGAACTGCCATTCCCCTTCACTGCCTGCCAGGTTTGCCAGAGCCTCTAGCACCTTTAGTCTTGAGATCAATGGCTATCTTTCATCCTATCTTGTTTTCCCAACTTTAACCTGCTGCCTGTCCCACCTGGACTCTGAGTTCTGCCGGGAAAGAAGCTCTCTTCCTCCTCGTTTCTCTTAACCTGCCCTCAGCACATGCTGAAGCTCCTCAGCCCTAAGAGCCTAGCATTACCACGGGGATCAGGTAACTTCCCAGCAGGGAGCTGCTGCATCCCCAGCTAGTAACCTGATGGACTGACTACTCCAGTGAAGGCCACAGCCCCATCCTTGGAGGCCAGGGCTGGGTCACTGTACAAGAATCACCAGGGAGGTGTGTCTAAAATGCATGGTCTAGTTCTGACCGCTCCCCCCAGAGATTTGGATTAAGTGGATCAGATGTGTGGCAGAGGAGTCTGCGTGTTTAACAAGCTCCCCAGCAGATTCTGAGAAGCAGCTGGGTTTGGAACCCTCCATTCCTGCCACTGGTTTTTGCACCTGTTCTAAGCCCTTTGCTTGGCTCTGAAACACCTGCCTTTGTGACTATTCAGTGTCCTAGGACATAGGACATCATGCTGCATAGGCCGCCAGCCCCTCTGCAATGCTGAACCTTCCCCTGGCTGGGTTGCTCAGCAAGTGCAGAGCCCGCATCTCAGCCTGCCTTGATGTCAGCCTGGACACGTCATTATCTGGCATTCTGCTGTTCTTCAGATGCTCAGGGCTCAACTGTGTTCCCCTCATAGAATTTTCATTTTGTTTTTTGTTGTTTTTAAATATTGAGTCTTACTATGTTGTCCAGGCTGGTCTTGAATACCTGGGCTTAACTGATCCTCCCACCTTGGCCTCCTGAGTAGCTGGGACTACAGGCACCACCACACCTGGCCTTTTATCTTCTAATGCCCAGTCTGGCAGCCCAGGGTCCCATGGTTTTAAGCCACATCATGTTCCCCTCCCCCACCTCACACAAGTACATGCACAGCACTCTTAAGTTGCCCTCTACCCACCTCCCACTTCTGCCACTGCCAGGCCTGTCCAGAAGTTAGTGACATTCTCTGCTGTCCTCTTCTGAAGTTAAAAGAGACAACATGTGTAAGTCCCTGTCACTGTGGTTGGCACATAGATCTCCAATAAGCATCTTCCAGAGAATATAGAAGAGACCCCACTGAGTCTGATGGCTAGATTCACTGGGACACTAAAATGACAATATGCACTAATATTTATGCTCATGCCTAGTGCCAGGCATCTTTGAAGACTTTCCTATGTTCCAGCTTGTTTAACCCTGATGATTCTCTCAGCTAAGTACTATTAGGATTTCAGTTTACAAAGGATGAAATGGAGGCCCGGCGGGTAAAGTAAGTTATCCAGAGTCAAAGAGAGAAGGAGGGGTGGAGTCCGGGGTTCAGTCCAGACAGTCTCCACAGCAGGCTGCAAGCAGCACCAGGCTGTCCTTCAAGGTTAAATCCCCCTCCAGTCAGGAGACATCTGCTCTCGCCTTGCCCACCTGCCCATGTCCCAGCCCAGAGGGAAATACATCCCACATAATTGCTCTGGGCTGTCGGAAGATATCGTCTCTTCCCGATGACAGGTGCTAGGAACAGCATTGGAAACCTTGACTTGACAGGGCTGAATTTAATATTGTGGGAAGGAGCCGTCTACAGGGGACCCCAGAGCTCCTCTGCCTTCCAAAGGGCAGGAAAGCAGATGCTGATATTATAAAAGAATTGCTCCTTGGATAGACCAAGTACAAAATGTTTCAAGGACTCAGAAGGAAAAAGCTGTTACCACCCCCTCAATTTTTTCTCCAGCAAAGCTGTGTGCAAAGTTAAGATCCCTCTTCTCCATCCCAGGGAACCCAGGAGAGACAGACTGAAATTTTCAAAAAGATTCTTAACCAAACAATAGGAAAATGAACAACACAGATTTAAAAACAAACAAACAAAAATCATGCCCGTACTTGAATTTACAAAGTCCAAGTTTCTGACCATATGATAGCGTTTTTATGCTTTTGTTTATTTTTAAAAATGGGATGCCAAATATTTTAATAAATTGTAAGTTTCTTCTCTTTCTAGTCTGCCACATGAACTTGATCTTTGACAATAAATTAAGTCAAATTCAGTTCAATTCAACATTTTCCCAGCACTGACCAAGTACTAGGCCCTGTGCTTTTTTTATTCCCCTCCCCCAGCTTTTCTGAGATATCACTGACAAATAAATTAAATTGTATAAATTTAAGGTGCACAATGTGATGATTTGATATACGCTTGCATTGTGAAATGATTACCACAGTCAAGTTTGTTAACACATCCCTCACCTCACATAGATACCTTTTTTTTGGTTTGGGTATGGGGAGGGAGGTTGGTGGTAATATCTACTCTCTTAGAAAATTTCAAGTAAACAATACAGTATTGTTCACTGCCATCACCATGCTGTGCATTCGATCCCCAGAACTCATTCATCTTATAACTGGGGGTTTGTATCCTCTGACCAACGTCTCCCCAACCCCCACCATTCTACTCTCTGCTTCGATGAGTTTGACTTTGGTCTTGGGGCCATGAGAGGAGTCAGGTGCTGCCGGCCTCCAGGTGCCCACAGAAAAGAGACTTGTGACAACGCTTCACTTGACCAGCCTTAAAAAGAAAGAAAAGGAAAAAAGAAAAGAGACATGAGATAAACAGAGGGGCAAACCTAACTTTTCCTGTCCAGAAAGTCTCCTCTCCGATGGAAGGTCTACTCTTTGCACACTCCCTGCATCTGCACACAGGACAGCTCTGACCTTCCGGGTCATGGTCCTTTCCAGCGAAACAGTGTGAGCCCAGCCAGCTGGGGTCCCTACTTTCTTGTTGGTCTCTGGGGAAGAAAAGAAGGCTTGAGCCTATTCCCTTTCTTCTTTCTCCCGAAAATGATAGGACACTGGCCAGTTGCTTTATTCTTCCTTTGAAAGATTTTTGAAAAATAAAAACAAAACAGAGGCTCTGACTGGTTATGAGTTGCACCCAAATTTTGAGAACTAGTAAGTGAAAGCTGGGACTTAGCCCACTCTGTCCGCCAACAAAGCCACAGCCCCCTGCTCGCACGGACCGGTTGGCTGAGGGAGACCTGCCCCGAGACCTGCTCCTGTTAGGAGTCAGCTGCGTTGTCCTCACAGTGTCGTTGGCAAGGTGGCACGTTTCCTACAGGAGGCCAAGGAAAGAGAAGAGAAGACTGAATGCAGAATGCAGTTTGCGACTACGATGTTGAAGAGAGAAAATGTACAAGTCAAAGGAAGCGGGAAATCCAGCATCAGGCTACTCTGAGGGACTTGAATTCTCTTCCCTTCCCTCCCTCGTTCCACATTCCAGACTTGCGTGCTAAAATAAGCTGCTTTTTCCTCCTCTAATGCATACGTTAAATGTGTGTGCACTGGTGCGCGCGCACACACACATGCGTGCACACACAGCGGTTGCTATGGGAACCATCCTGGAGCATAGCCTGTCTTTTGTTCAATTAGAATTTCACCCTCACGCCTTCTTGAAGCGGAATACGCTTTCATTCACAACAGGATGGTGAGACAAGGGTGTCTGGATGGGTTTCATTTTACCATGTGCTGCCTGAATTTCTCCACATCTGATCGTCTTTCCAGAGACGCCCAGCACGCCGGCAATCGTGGAATTAGTCCCTGGTTAATGTTGAGCAGGCACACGGTGCTCAGGCACCGAGTAGGCCTCTCGCTCTCCTCTGGGCTCTGTGGAGGAGGAGATGAGCCTTTTCGACCACAGCTGCCCCAGTGACCCGGAAGGAGTCCTTCCTGGGGCCTCCCCGGCCCTCTGCCGGAAACCAGGAAGGAGGAGGCAGTCAATGCCCATTAAGCCAGGGCTGAGGAATTCCATCTCTGTGATGGTTTTCTCAGGGGCTCCGCTCAAGTTGACCTTCCCTCTCTCAGTGAAGAATGAGGCTTGCCAATGAATCCTGTAAATACAATTGCTGAGGAGCATTAATGCAAGACAGCCAACTGTCTTGAAGCACCTCAGAGGAGTCCATTTACGAACACAACGTGCCCAGTCAGTAGATGTAAGGACTGCTTGAGCTGATGCGCAGATAAAAATCTTTTTTATCTGTTCATTAAATCATCCGGTTGGGAGCCAGAAGACCTGGGTTCATGTCTCATTTCCAGCATTTACTACCTGTTGGCTCCACAAATGTCTTAAATTCCTTGAGCCACAAATTTCTCACCTAAGAGCTAATAACACATACTATTGTGTAAACCAGATGAGAGGTGAATGGTAAATAATGACCGTGTGAACCTTGCAAATTGCAAAATACATGTGTTAGTTGGTTTTGTTACAGTTATTGCTAATGAGGCCAAGCTCCTGCGCAACTTGCTTGCCAAACTATGAGTGAGGAATCACAGTTCTTTTTATTATTTTTATTACTTTAAAAATGTTTTTAGTGAGTGACTAATCTCAGGGACTCGGAGTAGACACCATGCTGCCTTAAGCTGGGCTGGGAGCAAACCTTCCTTATCAAATTCCTTAAGGCAGGACACCTGTCCTATATCTGAAAGCAAAGTGCGTAGGCTTCATCGAAAAAACAAAAGCTGCCCACTTAGAATGAGATACTCCTGGAAACCTCTGGACTAGTCAGTTTTCAATACATAAAACCACTCTTTCTTCTACTTAACCCTACCTTGCAAATAAGCATAAAAATGAGCCAATGTCTTAGAGAAGACGGGAGACTGACCCCGCTCCCCACTGTGCAGGAACGCAGGTACCCTAAGGAGATAAAATAGACATAAAACCCCCAGTACCGCATCTGACAGTCTAGTCATAGGTGGTTGCCATTGTTATAACCTAAGCAAATCTGATTATTTTCCAAAGTTTATGTCCTGTCTGGCTCCCGTGGACTCAGCTGCTCTTGGAGAATATGACTATAATGAATGTTACAAAGAAATTGTGAGGAAGCTGGTGACGAATATTAAATAAACAGAGGTGAAGGATAATAAATACACTGCATTTCTGATTTCCTCGAAGAGGCAAGTGTTCTGTGAAGACAAGAAGTGTGCGAGGCATTTGGAATGACGATGGCGATCTGATTGGGCCCCTGCATGCTGAGAGCCTACTGTGTGCTATACATACCTGGGCATTGGACCTTCAAGAGGGCCTGGCAAGGTGAGAATTTCTCTCGCTATTTCACAGACAGAGTGATTCAGGTTCAGGGAGGCGGAATGGCATGTCATGCAGCTAGTGAATGATGGGAACACATGCTGGGCACAGCACCCAACCGGGAGAGGCAAAGCATTTTAGCAGCCATTGTCTTAAAGTTATTCAAATAAAATAGACTTCATAACATCTTACGAATTTCCTGAGAAACTGGACCTCTTTGGTCTGCTTCCCAGATCTTGTTCACCAGAATTTTCATAAATATATGTACACTATCACAATTGGTTGCTTACTCCAGAATCATTTATTGATTATCTACTATATATGGTGCAATGTATCAGACAGGTTAGGTGATAAAAAAGATATTAGAATTCATTTCTTATCCTCATGGACTTCAGAGTCTAAGAGAAAACCTACATAGTTGTTTTACAAATATATTACAATACTTATAAAACAATACTATAGCATAATACAATGTTAAATCAAGTTACCATTTGACATATTATATACATATATATATTATAGTCTAACACTGTGTAATGTATTTTTAAATGCCCAAGGTGTTCAGAGTAGGGAGAAATTAATTTCCAGAGCAGAGATCAAGGCAGGCATTTGGGAGATGTAGAAGCTTAACTTGGCTTTTAGGATGTGACTGTGGGTAAAGGGAAGAGGTAGGACAGTCTAGGTAGAAGCAGTTGATTCTGTATTCACTGCCTTTCGAATGATCAAAGAAAGTCTAGGTTTGTGAAGACAGTCTGGGAGTTGTGAAGACAGTCTGGGGAGACAGTCATGGTGCTCATTTACTCTTTCTTTCAGAGAAGACTCAGGGAGTGCTTATCACATGCTAGGTCTGGTTCTAGGTACTGTGAACACAGCAGAAAATAACCCAGCCTCCTGCACTTGCAAAGCTTACATTCTAATTCTCCCAGTTGTCAATGCTTTGATGAATAAACAGATACAGGAATGAAGATTGGGGTGAACTGTGCTGTTTCACATAAATAGGTTGAGAGAGGTCTCCCATTCTCCCTGTGAAGGTGAGCTGTTTATTTGAGCTCCCTAAGTGGGAAGGGACAGAGCCCCCCAAGCTTCCCACTCTGTGCCTGAGCCCAGCCAAGAGGTCTCCAAGCTCTTCTGGCCAAACCTCAGCCTCCATCTTCCCAGAAGTCATCACCATCGTATCACTTTTTTGAATTAGTTTCTAACCAACCAGGGGCAAAATATTTATGGCAAGATAGTCTTGGCTGCTAAAAAGCAAATCACATTAAAGCACCTAATATTTCAAGTTTTCAACAGAATTCGTTTTAATTAGAATGCTCTCCTGCTCCTATAAGATAAATACAGGACATGGTATCAGATAATCGGTTTTACTCTTATGACTCGTCAAAGATAAATCAACTGGAGAAATCTCCAGTCATTTTCAGACATCTATTTTTTAAATGCCATAAAAAATCAGGATATACTTTAAATTATTTTTAGGCTGCTGGAATCTATAACATTTAGGAGTGTGTTTCAGAGCCAAGGATTCATATGCACAGTTTCACGTTATCTGCACAAATTGGATTCCTGGCCTCTGGTCACTAATAAACTTAGTCTTCTTCAATGTATAAAATTGTTTCTTGACTGTTCAATTCATTTAACACAGCAATGGCTTTTGTAACACTTCTTTTTATTTTTATTTTCTGATTTGATGCCAATTTTTCAAGATAAATTGATGTCCAGATCTGCAAATGTATATAAAATTTTAATTTTTTAATATTAGTCACTTAGAGCTAAGAAAAAGATTTTGCTCATTTTTTCAATATTATCATTAGATTTTTCTAATTTTTATATTTGTTTCAACATTTTACAAGAATCCTTGATAGTTTCCCAAAACTGGCATTTGGTAATGTGTTACTTGCCAAACTCTAAGTGAGGAAACACAGTTATTTTTATGACTCTGAGAAGTGTTTTCAGGAATCACACAGTAAGTGACAAATATCAGCTTTTATTGTATGATAAAGTTTATATTTTCAATAGTAAAATGATATTAACAAGACAGTACAAATTTGAATTCTTTAGGAAAAGCTGGGAGAACTTCCTCCCAGTTAAGGAGTGATCTTAATACCCAAACTGACAACAATTAAACACTGTTTCACTCAAACATGCTACAACCTATACTATGAATTTTGGCAAGTCTAAGTTTCTTGTGCTTCTAAAAATAAAATCCTGTGAACTAGATTTTTTTAATTTTATTTTACTGTGGTATGAATACTTAACATGAGTTCTACTCTCTTAACAGACTTTTTGAGTGTGCAGGACTATTATTCCCTAAAGTTGCAACCTTGTAGAGCAGATCTCTAGAACTTGCTTATCTCACATAACTGAAATAACAGACCTGTTGATTGACAACTCCTCCTCTTCCCCTCCCCAACCCCCAGCATGCACCATTCTAGTCTTTTCTTCTATGAGTTTGACTATTTTAGATACTTCATATTTTAAAGGGGTAGAATTGTTTATTTATAAGAACCATTCATTCAGCTATTCACTTATACAGTGCACTAGGTCCTTTTCCTTTCATCATTTTACTTCACCCTCACAACAACTCTGAGAGGTGGGCATTACTGCAAAGGTTAAACGACTGCCCCAGGCCACGGCCACATGAGTGGCAGAGGTGGAACTGGGACCCAGGAAGATCTGACTCAAAGACAGAGGCTTGTCCCTTCACTGCTGTCCCACTGGGACTGTGGAACAGAGTTGTGGTATTTCTTTCATCCAGGTTCTCTTATCAAAAACTCTTGGCTGTCTACCTGCTAGACTTTGAGAAGGTATGTGACCCTATATCAGTTCTTCACTGCACAACTCTAGAGAGACTATTTACTTCAATATTTACAGAGCAGCTTCCCAGAACCAGACAGTGCTGTAGCTTAGACCATATCGTGGGGGCTTTACATGGAGGGTAAGGAATTTACTCTACTTCTATAGACATGGAAAGCCTTTGAAAGATTTAAGGGAGGGGACACGTAATGAAGGTATTGCTTTTAGGAAAAACTCTGGCAACCTGTGGAGGACAGTTAGGCTATGGCCAGGTTTGAAGCTAATTCCAGATGCATAGGCAAACAACATGAAAAAAGAAAATCAAGAAATAACTGGATTGAAAGTCATATATTGTACTTGTAAAAAAAAAAAAAGAAACAACTTGAGAAAATATTCCATTTTAATAGCAACCCAATAAATTTACATGAAACAAATATGTACTTTTTAATTTAAATTAGCAGAGTTCAAAAATAAGAATACCTAGTGCTAATAAGCACATATGTTAGGTCATTAAATATGAAATGTCTGATTTTGAATCAATAGTGTAGCTTATCATATCTCAAACAAGAAGCAGTACAATTACTCAAAGTGTGCACCTAAACTGTCAACACAATTTTGCCATCTTAAAAGTAGCTTTTTTATGCCAACAGCAAAGAAGACTGGAGAGTGAGTAGCAATGAAATCATGAAAGGCATTTTCCATACCTTGTTGAGAATTGAATATTTTTCCTGGCAAGAAGTGGTCCAAAGCCTGGAAGAAGTAGTAGTCAGTTGGTACAAGGTCTGGTGAATATGGTGGATGACAAGAGAGTTTCCAAGTCCAGACTCTGTAACGTGAGCAGTGTTATTTGTGTGACATGTGGTCCTGCGAAAAGATTAGCCTATCTCTGTTGACCAATCTCAGCTGCTTCATTGCAAGCATCCTCACAATTTTGTCCAATTGGTTGCAGTAGACATCTGCTGTAATTGATTGACCAGTTTTCATGAAGCTGTAGTGGATAACACCAGTGCAGGACCACCAAATAGACACCATTACCTTTTTTTGATGAATATTAGGTTTTTGACTGTGTTTTGGCACTTCATCTTTATCCAACCATTGTGCCAAACACTTGCAATTGTCAAAAAGAATCTATTTTTCACCACAAGTAACAATACAGTGTAGAAATGGTTTGCCTTTATGTCATGGCAGCAAAGAAAGGCAAGCTTTAAGACGATTTCTCTTCTGACGCTCATTTAATTCATGTGTTACCCATCTGTCCAGCTTCTTTACCTTGCCCATTTGTTTCAAATGGCCCAGTGTTGTTGGAATAGCCAAACCTAGCTGCTAATTCACGCATAGGTCGAGATGGATTCGCTTCCACTACAGCTTTCAGCTCATCATTATCCACCTTGGTCTCAGGTCACCTACATGGCTCACTTTCAAAATTAAAATCACCAAAGCAGAACTTCTCAAACCATGGACATACTATGCGTTCATTAGCCACATCTTTCCCAAACACTTCATTGATATTTTGAGCTGTCTGCACTGCATTGGTTCCACAATGGAACTCATATTCAAAAATAACACGAATTGTTGACTTATCCATAGTTTCATAAAAATTGCTCTAAAAAAAATTTGAAAGATGATCACAAGCCAAAACATGCATTTGAAAGAATAAGGCTGTACCTTCACAACAGGAAAAAAAAATAACCAAGACATGTCAGAGTGAAATGTCAGAGATATCAATTGTCAAACTTATAGTACTTAAGGAAATCAGACATTTCATACTTAACCTAATAATAAAAAAATCAGAGTCCTTTGGGAAACAAATTGTCAGCATGTATAAAGAAGTCATATTCTTTGATCCAGAAATTCCACCTTAGGAAATTAATCCAAAGGAATTCCTTGGAAGCCAGGAAATAGGTTTTATGCATAACGATGTTCATCATGGTATTATAGAATGAAAAAAATTGAAAAAAACCTAGATAATTAATAGGGGCATGGCTTACTCTGGTACATCTATTTAAGGAGTTATTATAACGCTATTAAAATATACAAGTATGAAGATGGTTAAAAAGGAAAATGCTTACTAAATAATAACTGGAAACATACAAATTACTCACACAATATGATTACAACTATGCTTTAAAAAATAAAATCTACACTAGAGTAAAATAGGAAGGATTCACAAGATGGGGTCAAAGGCAATTTCTGTTTGGTCATGAGACTGAAGCCAATTCTTTATTCTTCTTCCTATGTAGCTATAAAAAGCAACTCTTTAATACGTAACTATTTATAATTTATAATTTAAAATATAATCTATTACATGCCTCTCCCACCTTTCTAAGCACCTACTTTGCAAACTCAGATGTCCAAAGAAGCCACCTGGTTATGCGCCTCTAGCTGACAGCAGTGTTTGGGACAGGTCAACAAATCCAGTATTTTCAGGTTCGTACATGCCAGCTGGTCCCATGAACTTTCTTGGTTTTATTAATCCCCGTTGCTGGAGGAGGAGGTTTGTGTTTATTGTTCTGTCTCTGATTCCCATTTGTATTTTCTCTACTCCTCGATGTTGTTCATGAGCCTCCATTTAGGATCTACTTAAAACATCATTAAACACTACTCAGTCCTTCTTTGTCATCATTAAGGTAGACGTTAAGCCAGTCAGGAATTCTCAATCACCCCAGGGGACCTCAGACGTGATGCCAAGCAAGGACACAGGACCGTTTATCATTTCACTTTGCTTTCTTCCAAGAGCATTTTTGAAACATGTGCTGATTTTCATCTTCATAGAATTTGAACTAATTTTAAAACTAAATCATCAGGATGCACTAGGTGAGCCAATTATCTAAGGCCAGCCATGGAGTGCCACTATAATCATTTTTTTCCCACAGGATGAGTAATGCTACTTAGAAGCCTGTAGTGGATGCTGAGACTCATTCAGTCACATGCTGTTTGATAGGTAGAAAGCCAATTCTGTCCATGTTTTTGATTTTCTCTTTTAATATTTGCTTCATTTATTCATGATTTTTGAACTCCTGACCTTGAGCGATCCACCCACCTCGGCCTCCCAGAGTGCTAGGATCACAGGCGTGAGCCACTGCGCCCGGCCTATTCATGATTTTTAATTCAACCATATCTTACAATTTGCCATCCTTGGCTGTCCTGATTTTTTAAATTATGCTGTTTATATGAAGGAGGTGAGGTCTTTTGTTTTTTAGTTTTGGGGTTTTTTTCTTATTGCAATCTTTTTCCTTATGAAAGGTTTTCATTTTGTTTTGTTTTTTTGTTTCCTCGTGAGCTACATATTTCACCAGGAATCAGTAGGTAGACTTAATGTAAAGGGTCCCTGTTAGCAGACTGGGCTCTAACCCAGAGTATCCGGGCTTCTAACCTCATCAGATTGTCAGCTGGGAAATTATTGTTCTCTTTCTTCAGTGGAAAGTGCATTGAAGACAAAACAAATCTTTGCCCAACTCCATATATCAAGCCCGGCTCCCACTGAGATGATAGTAGAGGCTGACATCCATTAAGTAACAAAATATGTTGAAAAAAATGAAAAGAGATTGTATTTGGGCATTTGATCTAAGTTCAAATCCCAGATCCACAATTTACTACTCTGCATGACTTTAGTCAAGTTACCAAGTGTCAGCTCCTACATCTGTAAAATGCAGATAATAATACCTAAGTTATAGAGCTAACATGAAGATTTACAAAATAATGTTTAAAAAGTGCCAAAACTATAACAGGCAATTTAGCATGACATTATTTGGTCCCTCCAGTTTAGTAAGATGTTGCTGTGCAATAGATGTACCAACATGGATTCCCGCTGGTAATTTTCCTATTAGCCACGGCAACACCTTCCAACAAAAGGTCACTCCCAACAGCAATGACAGTCAGCAGAGCTGATGGCACCAGAAACAGCCCTTGCAGTGGCAGCGCCAAGCAACTGTTGCCATTGAAGAGTCTCCATGGGGCCTCACTCTCTCCTACTTGCTGGGCCCCTTAGTCACAGGGACTCCTTCAGTTCTGTCCCTGTACAGCAGAGTATACCACTGCCCTGTGCTATAGGATTCTACCTCTTAGAGCTAATTCACTAGGGAAATCGATCCACCTCCAATTCTCTCTCATGGTTCCCTGATGCCAACCCAAGTCCACGACATAAACTCTCATTCCAAGTGGCCTCTCCCAGGTCCATTCACTCCTTGAATGCTGTTGGTACCCAGTGCATTTGTTACAGCAAACCAGACCGGGAAACCGAGAGCCACACGAGAGTTCTGCACAACAGGTTTTTATTATTACTCCGGGGTGCTCAGAGGGGTCTCGCCTCCAAATTCTGAGCAAAGTGGGGTCTAAGCATTGTGGCTTTTCTATGTTACAGAAACAAATTGTTACAAAGTCTGCACAAGCTTTAGGTCTAGTCACTTGTTACTCTATAGTTACAAAGTCTGCACAAGCTCCAGGTCTAGTCACATGTTACTCTATAGTTACAAAGTCATGCTATTTTGCAGCTATGCACAGGTTGAAATCTAGTCAAAGGTCACTCTTTAGTTGTATGCAGTTATGCTACTATTAGGAAGGGAATGGAAAAATTCTCCCCTATAAATTGAGATAACCAGAGCCTGAAATACTCTTTGTCATGTTCCTTCCACAAGGCACTATCAAATGCTGGGAATTGTGCCTCAGAAATCACTCCAATAGCCCATCATTTCTCCAGGTATAAGGATCTCTAACAGGGGCCACTTGCTTACCTATGTACCGTGATTTCACTTTCTATCATAATAATTAAATGCCCTTCTAAAACTTACAAAGAGAATGGAAAAGGTGAAATCAGGTATGCATTGTATTATGTTCACTCCCTGCCCTGAAGTATAGCAGGAAAGAGCACACAGCCAGACTGGCTATTTAAATCATTCTAGTAGCCAATAAATAAAGAAATAAATAAATACATTTTTAAAATCCTCATATGGGCCTACTTATTACAACCTCATAGTTTAAAAAACATATGATACCAATTGGCCTTTTACATCCTCACAAAATTCCTATTAATTAGTTCACTCATCTTAGTCTAATAAGTAAATAAACTACTGAGGATTAGCAAATTGAAGTGATTTTTCCCAAAGCTACCTAACTAGTGACAGAACTAGCATCTGGTTTAATGCAGGTTGGACTCAGATTCCAGTGCTCTCCTCGAGGCACTAATAGCTGTGGAAATGTTGAACTGCCATCAAGAATGACCTTTAGTTAGTGAAAAATGTCAGAAATGCCAGCAAGTAAAATTTTGTCCCTTGTGTCACAAAGGTTTGTGGACATAGACAAGAAAGGTGCATAACCTCTCTTTTACCCAGTCTCCAGCAATCCCAAACACATATGGTATCCTATTTCCAAAGAAATTCTACAATGGAGAAGTCAAGGACTCACGCACAGACTAACAAATAAGAAGTACGCCATCAACCTCGAGTTATTCCCTTGGTGTGGAAAATACCCATTAGAAAAAGATTTGCCGGTTTCTTTTAAAGGCTGATTTAAAAAGTCTCCAACTCTCAGCCAAAGATTCCTAAACTTGAACTATTAAGATCACTGACATTTCTAAATCCCAAAATGAAGCTGTATGTGGTTGTTACCTTGAGTAGGCTCAATAAATAATGCAGGAAGTAATTGTTAAGGCCAAAGCTGTAAAAGATGTAAAATGTCGCCACACCTGCAAACTAGCAACACAGCCTGCCACATTATATATGTCCATATGTACATGTACATGTATGTGTATGTGTGTGTGCAGAGAAAGAGATGAAGTTTAGGAGGAAAAGCAGCAGCAGCATCAACAGTAGCTTGTGTCAGTTTCCCATATGACATCACACTACTAGACTTTAAAATATACTAGAAAACAAAGATAAAATAAAATATATTAGAAAGCTGGAGTAACAAAACAACATAGTACTGGAATAAAAACAGACACACAGATCAACACAAAAAAAATATAGAACCTAGAAATTAATCCACATATCTACAGTCAATTGATTTTTGAAAAAGACACCAAGGACACTCACTAGGGAAAAGATAGTCTCTAATGGTGTTGAGAAAATTTGATATCCATATGCAGAAGAACAAAACTAGACCCTCACTTTCACCCTAGAAAAAAAGTCAACTCAAAATCTATCAAAGACCTAAATATAAGACCTGAAGTGATGAAACTACTAGAAAACATGAAACAGTTCAGGACATTGGTCTAGGAAAGATTTTATGAATAAGACCTCAAAAGTACAGGTCACAAAAGCAAAAATAAACAAATGTAATTTTATCAAATTAAAAAGTTTCTGCATAGCAAAGGAAATAATCAACAGAGTGAAAATACAACCTACAGAATGGGAGAAAATATTTGTAAGCTATTTTGGATATTAATTCTGAGTTCTTTGTATATATGAATAATGAACTAGCTTAATATACAAGATATATAAGAAACTCAAACATCTCAACAGCAAAAAAAAAAACTGATTTAAAAGTGAGCAAATGATTTGAACAGATATTTCTCAAAAGAAGACATACAAATAGCTAAGCTATATGTTTAAAAATGTTCAACATCACTAATCATCTAGGAAATGAAAATTAAAACCACAATCAGGTATCATCTCACCCCAGTTAGGATGGCTATTATCAAAAAGACAAAAAATAACAAATGGTGGCAAAGATGTACAAACTAGTGCAGCTATAATACTATGGAGAACAGTATGGAGGTCCCTCAAAAACTAGAAATAGAACTACCATGCGATCCAGTAATCTCACCACTGGACACTTATCCACAGGAGAGGAAATCAGTGTATTGAAGAGGTATCTGCACCCCTGTGATTATTGCAACACTATTCATAGTAGCCACTATATGGAATCAACCTAAGTGTCCAACGACAGAAAAACAGATTTAAAAATGTGGTGTATATACACCATGGAATACTATTTAGCCATGAAAATGAATGAAATCCTGTCATTTACAGCAACATGGATGGAACTGGAGGACATTATGTTAAGTGAAATAAACCAGGAATAGAAAGTGAAACACTGCATATTCTCACTCATATGTAGAAGCTAAAATAGTTCTCATAGGAGTAAAAAGTAGAACAGAGGATACTAGAGGCTAGAAATCATGGAGAAAGGGAGGGAAAGAGAGGTATTTCTTAAAGTATGATAAAAAATTACATCTAGATAAGAGGGATGAGTCTTAGTGTTTTATACCTTATTAGGGAAAAGTAAGAGATGTGGATATCCAATTTTCCCAGCACCATTATTAAAGAGACTGTCTTTTCCCTGGTGAGGTATAAAACACCTTAGTGTTTATACTATAGGATGACTGTAGTTCATAATAATATATTATATAGTTTCAAATAGTTAGAAGGATGATATTGAATGTTCCCAACACAAAGAAATGATCAATTTTGAGATGATGGACATGCTAATTACACTGATCTGATCACTATACATTATATGTATTGAACCATCACTATGTACCCCATAAATATATATAATTGTGTCAATTAAAAAATAAAGTAATACTATATAAATAATAAATAATTAATTAATAATGTCCACTGCTACGCAAGAGTATTCCTAAACTTTGCTCATATGGCTGCAAGTTTAAAATCTATTTCTACACATAACCAAATAAGTCAACCTTAGTTTCTGAGAATCAGATAAAAATTCATCTTTTTCTGAAATAAAGTGATTTTGCACAAATTTTTTTTCTTTTTTATTTAAATCCACCTGACTCTTAGTCATTTCATGCAGAATTTCACACATATACAGGAATGTAGTTCATGCAAAAAGCTGCAGGCTTTAAGTGCTGTACGTTTGTCCATCAACTGTGCTTATGCACATAAGAGAATGCACTTTCTGCATTTCAATAAGCTACAGAATAGTCCAGTTCAAAACATGCAGTTTAACAAAATGGTAATGATTTCATTAATATATCAAGCCATGCCTAATTCCTTTCAGGGAACACAAGACAATTTACATTCACTCTGAATGCATAATAATTAGTTCAATTGGCAATAGATTAAATGGGTTCTCTACAATCAGAGTCCTGATGTAGACATTGTTTCAAAATCACTGGAAATTGTTGTAAAGGAGCATGAATTTAGGTATAATGCGGAAACGGTAGAAGTTTTTCTTCTGCTTATAATTATACATGAGGTAAACAATTAAGCCAAATTCAAAAGCTTATTCATCAAAAAATTTGAATTCAGAGCTGCCTATCTGATTCTTGTTAAAAAGCCAAAGAACTTTTTTATACCCTTTCATACATTGTTCCTTGGCAATATCTCTGTTCGGGGTGGAGAGAGGAAGAGGAATTACATTCAGAGCAAGAGAAAGAGAACCGGAATTGTGCATGGTCGCAGAAGTCAGAGAGATTGCCATGGCGGTTCTGCGGTCTGAGGGACCCTGCCAGGCAGAGCATAAGCATATCATCTTATTTTCACCTCGTGACCACCTACCTGTCCTGAACTAAGTGCCTGTGTCCCCTCAAAATTCATATATTGTAATCTAATCGCCAATGCGATGGCATTTTGGAGGTAGGGCCATTGGTAGGTAGTTAATTCGTGAGGGTAGAGCCCCATGAATGAGATTAGTGTCTTTATGAGGAAAGGCCACAGAGCTGGCGAGTGCTCTGTATACCATATGAGGACATGAGAAGTCTGCACTCTGCAGCCCACGAGTGGGCCCTCAGCAGAACCCGAGTGTACTGCCACCTTGGTATCAGATGTCCAGCCTCCAGAACCACAAAAAATAAGTATCTGTTATTTATAAACCACTAAGCACTTTGCTATAGCAGCCTGAACTGACTAAAACATCATCCCATATACCAGCGGTCCCCAACCTTTTTGGCACCAAGGACCATTTTCATGGAAGACAATTTTTCCACAGACTGGGGAGGGGAGGGATGGTTTGGGGATGATTCGAGCACAGTACATTTATCGTGCACTTTATTTCTATTATTATTACATTGTAATATATAATAAAATAATGATACAATTCACCATAGGTTGGGTACTCTTCCTAGTCTTTACAATTATCTCCCCATTTTACAGATTAGAAAATCCAGGGTTAGAGAGGAAGCCGTCCAAGGTCATCAGCTACTACTATAAAACCGAGAGGTGAATCCCATTTTGTTTAACTTTCAAGTCCATGCCCTTTTCCACTCTGCCTCCCTATTGGAGACATCCCCAAGGAAAGAGAGTTTGCAAAGGAAGAAAGGACCAACAGTTTTATATGTCCCAAAGCAGTTGAAGATAATGAGGGCAAGACTTAATTTAAAAATTACGACATTATCGATAACATTTCCAAGAGCAGGTGCATAGAATTTGTGAGTGAGGACATCACATTGCAAAGGATGAAGGGAGGAATAAATGGAAGCAAACACTGAAGCTATGATTTCAAGAAGTGTGCTGGTGAGAGGAGAAGAACGGCGCAACGGGAGCTGGAGAGGGCAGCAGGGTGGAAGGAAACTTGCTCCAGAGTAAGAGCGTGCCGGCCGATGCCAGGGCAGAGACCACGGATGGAGCGACATCCCAGAGAAAGGGCAAAAGCCCCCGTGGAGAGGTTGGCCCTGAAGACAAGAGGGGCAGGGCACAAAAGCAAAGTGGATCAAGACACTAGGGAGTTTGGGATGGAGGGCGAGACTGTTCCTGAGAGCAAGAGTGAAAGTGGTAGATTGCAACAAAAAGAGAACGTCCTCAGAGCTGAGACAGAAGTGTGGCTTTTAATGGGTAAAATATTTGTTGGATGGTGTCTTCTTTATTTTGAGACATCTAAAACAAAATGTATTAATGTGGGCGGGGGAGAGAGCGTTACAATCCTCCCAGCATTTGGCTTCTGAAACTATGGAACTCAGCGGAAAGATGAGTTTAAAGTCTTTAACAGATGAAAATCAACCATCACTTATCCAGCACCAGGTGCTGTACAAAAAGCTGACAATGTAGAGATCAATAAGACCGTGACTCTGAAGGAATGCAGAGTGCAGTAGGAGAGGCCAAGGTATCAATAATCGTAACCTGTGCTGAGTGCCGTAGAAGAGGTATACCGTAAGAGGAATGAACAGGAGGAGTGTGTAACATTACATCATCCCCAGAGCCTGCCACCTGGGGGGAACCGCGCTATTATGTGTTGTCAACTGAATTAATTAATGCTGCCTGTGGGAAGGCTTCAGAGAAGAAATGGCAGGTGACCTAGGCCTTGAAGGATGCATAGCACACATCAGGCAGAGCAAGGGGTGTGGGCACTGACTGTATCCAGTCTGGCCAGGCAGGCCTTTGGGGGCTCATCCTAGAGCTAACTTAAGCATTCACCCACCTTGGCCCTGACAAGAGACATGGAGACTTCTTGGAAGAAGCGGATCTGGGCTCAAAGGCCTGTGGACACACACAGCGGCTCAGCTCATGACTGTTGGTATCCATTGCAGGCTTCTGCAAAGCACATAGCAGGCTGAAAATACCAAATTCCCAACAACCATAGGCTTGTCTTCTAACAGAGATTATCCCAAAGCTCCCTCAGGTCACAGAGAACCAGGAGACACTCTTCATTCAGGAGAACTGGTTTTAGTCACTGATCCTCATCTCCATGATCTTGGGGGTTCAGTTCCCCAGGAAACAGACTTTGAAATGGAAAATTGTAAGCAGGATTCCTCTTGGGAACATCGCTGGGGCTGCTCTTGGGAACATCACCTGATGGAATGAGGGAAGCAAGACCAGGCAGAGGGAGAAGTTGAACCACTATGCAGTGGCCTCAGCTGTGAGATGTCAACAGCTAACAAGTGTGGCCGCTGGGGAAGGGTTCCCTGGTCCTGAAGAAGCAGGTAAGGGTGATGCACCCACACCCACCTCAAGGGAGCTTCCTTGTACAGAGGCGATCAGGATTAGATGAACTAGTGCTTGTGAAGGGTTGCCTGACAGTTAGTGCTCAACAGATGCTAAGTCCTTTGCTTTTCCTCCCAGGGAATGACTCCCTCGCTTTCACTACCATCTAAGACAGTGATGTTGGGAGGTGATGTCGACAATCTCACTGGCCTAAATGAGGGACAGTCATTGCCAGTTCTAGATTCTAGGTTTTACTACTTGACTTTCCAATTACATCTCTAACAGGCATCTCGAACTTTAACACATCCCCCAAAGGGATCCCTTTATTTCTTCCCCCAACCTACCCATGCATCACGTGACCTTTCCTATCAATAAAATGAATCCATTATCCATCGAGTTGCTGAAGCAAAAAACTTAAGATTCATCCTCACCTCATCTTTACCTTTCAAGTCCCTCCATATCTGATCCGTCAGAAGATCTGTAACTTCCAAGATGTGACTGTCTATTCCTCCCACCTCTGCCACCACCCCGAGTGCCAGCCACCACCATCGCTTGTGTGGGTTGCTGGGTCTTGGGGAACTTGCAACTGCTCTCCTTCCTTCCACTCTCGCATCGATGCCCATTCTTCTCACATCACCTGGAGTGATCTATTTAATATTCTTAGAATGTGCTTTATTTTAAAAATATCTTAATTATTCATACACATACATATATAAATTTATGTAAATGAGATTATACATATGTATGCTTTTCTACTTTATCTTTTATCTGTCTTTTTTATTTGGTTCCCCCATTTTCCCCTCTGTCTACATCAACCTCCCCACTCTGTAGCCCATCTTGATAAGCTATGTTTCTCCATGTCTGCATCCATGTTATTTTTCCATATTATTTCAATTCTACAGAGTTATACATGTGCATATACATCTATCTATATGCATATATTAATAGAAGGCATTTTGTCAGTTTGATTTACAAAAATGGAACCATAGTGTATATATATTTCACTGCATCTTGCTTTTCTCACTCAACAATAGTTAGGGGAAGGTCCTTCAAATCAACTAACTAATTTCTTTTTTTTAGAAAATGGGTCTTGCTCTATTTCCCAGTCTGGAGTGCAGTGGCATGATCATAGGTTCATATGATCCTCCTGCCTCAGCTTCCTGAGTAGCTGGGACTATAGGCACATACCACCAAGCCTGGCTAATTTTTTTATGTTTTTGTAAAGACAGAGTCTTGCTATGTTGCCCAGGCTGGTCTTGAACTTCTGGCCTCAGGCAATCCTCCCTCCTTGGCTTCCCAAAATGTTGGGATTACAGTTATGAGCCACAATACTTAGCCTCATTCTTTTAAGGACTGTGTAGTATTCCACGGTACATGTTCAACCGTAATTTATTCAGTCATCGCTTTATCGATGGATATTCACTTTGTTTCCAGTTTTACTTTGTTTTTTGTTTTGCTCTGCCACTATGAATAATGCCACATGAATCATCCCTATGCATGAGTCCTTAAATCTTGGGAATTTAATCTTTGTGAAAAAGATCACCAGGAGTAGTAGGTCTGCTGGGACAAAGAATATATGTAGTTTTCATTTTAATAGATGTTGCTCATTGCTTTATAAAAAGGTGGTAAATTTTCACATTTCCTCAAGCTAAAACCAAAAGTACTATTTTCCTCTGATCCCTTACAAACTATCAGTTTTATGTTTCCCTTTAAATTTTGCCAATCAATGGGTGTAAGATTATATCTCATTGTCAGTTTGATCCATTTCCTTAACTAAGAGTTAAACATCATTTAATATGTTTACTGGCCACTATATTTGCTTTTCTCTGAACTGAAAAGTTATCCCTTTTTATGATTCTATTAATGGTCATTTGCTATATTGTCAACTTACAAGAGACCTTTGAATATTAAAAATATTCATGCTTTGTTCATTATCAATAATAATATCAAAGCATCATCCTTGGTAATTGTCTTTATCTGTGGAGTTTTTATATACATAAAACTTTAATTTTTATATATTCAAATATATCCTTATATCCTTATATAGCTTTGGGGTTTGCAGTTTTAGCTTAAAAGGTATTCCCAACTCTCATATTATACATGTAGTTTTCTAGATTTTTCTGTATTTAAGTCTTTAATTCATCTGAAGTGTATTTTACATATAGAATAAAATATGGCTTAAGAGGGGTGTCTTTTATTTTTTTTTTCAAATGAATACCTAGTGTGCCAGTACCACTTCTTAATATAAAAGTCTCACATGTATTAGGACATTTATGGGTTCTTCATTTTATGTCCCATTAATCTATCCATCCATTCATATAAACTAACTCCATATTGACTTGATCACAATGGCTTTATGGTATAATGATACCCAGTAGAGCAAACTTCTACTCCCTGTTCTTTTTCATATTTCTCTTGAATATTTTCTCTCTTCCTTATAAACCTTATGATTATTGTCTAAATCCCCTATCCTCCAAAACTGGGGGACTCTAATTGGCATGGCATTAAAATTTAATGTTAATTTAGGATAGTAAATGTGTGACAAGAGGCCTTCCACTTATGGAATTTCTTGTTCCACACATGCAAGAACAAGTGTATTTTTCACTCAAACTGATTCTGCATCTTTAAATAAGATAGTTCTTATAGATAGGTGCAAAAAATAAATCCTCTTTTGCAGCCTAGAACTCATCATTGCTCAATATGAGTTTTGATAATACCGAAAGGAATACTATACAAAAACTAAAAATGAAAAATAAGATTGCCATAGTTTTCTTAACATAGATTTGCTGCCTTTCCTGTTTTACTCTTAAGTACTTTAGATTTTCCAATAATGTAAATTAATTTTTTCCCTATCAAATGAGAGAAAAGTCATTAAGTTTTGTACATAGCTCCTATATCCAGCCACCTCACCTCATATTCTTGGAAAAAATATAATGGTTTCACTAGAGTCTCTTGGGTTTTTTAGTATAAAATATATCATAAGCTAAAAGATGTGGCTTTATTTCTTCTTTCCAAATGGTTTGAAGTAATTATTTCATTTTCTTGTGTTTTCATGTTCACTAAAACCTCCCTGACCATGTTAAAGTATGAAGAGAAGAGCAGGCTTCCAATATAGTTCATGATTTTAATTGAAATGTTATTTTTTTTTCATTTAGAATGACATTCTGTATCAATTGTTAGTTGTTGATATTTCAGTTGCTGTTATATTTAGTCTTTATCATATTCAGGTAGTTTTATTTGGTCTCCATTTTCTGAGTTGCTATTAGGGATTGCTGCTGAATTTTACCAAATACCTTTGTTATTAAGACCATGTAGTTTGTTAAAATAATAGATAATGTTTTTATATATTTCACTGATGTTGAACCTCAGTTTGCTGGAAAACAATTCTACCTCATCACATGTTATTCTTTTGATACATTACAGAACCTATTGGCTAATTTTTAGAATTTTTTCATTTACATGTATGAATGCAATTGTTTGATAGTTTTGTTGAATAGATCAATTGACACAGAAGAAATCTGAAATATAATTTAAAGGACTATTATTGACAAAGCCATCAGGAACTGATGTGCTTGTACTTGCACTTTAACTAACCTTTAAATAATAGATATTAATAATTGCATTGCTTTCTAACCCAGTGATTTTCAAACTTTGGTATAAATTAGAAGCATCTAGGAAAGTTTGTGAGAAAAAAAAACATGCCCAGACCATGCCAGACTCGAACAAGCCTGAGTCTCTGTATTCTTTACTCCCTTCTGGGTGATTCTGACACATAACAAAATTGATAACTATTATTATAAAATGTTTAGAAAGCTCTCAATTCATTTTTGAAGCCAAAACAACTTTAACACTAAAGTCTGACAAAGCTAGGGCATTCTTTTCTTTTTTAAAAATAGATTGTTTCATTCCCTTGCTTAAAACTTCTGAATGGTTTTATTTCATTGTACTAGAACAAAACCCAAATTCTGCATTCTGACCTATGAGGCCTCACATTACTGAGTATGCCACATTCCTCTGACATCACCTTGCTCTCTAAGCCACAGTTTTTCTGTTCTCAAACTCAGTAAGCTCCATCAACTTTAGGGTTTTTGTGGTTTCCTCCACCCAGACACCTGTCAGTCAGATGTTGACATGCTCACTTCTTGACATTCCAGTGTCAGCTAAGGACAAGCACGTCTTTCCCTAACTACAGTCCTAAAATAGGTCCCCATCTCTATCACAGTACTCAGCTGTACTTTTTAGAGCATTTACCACCACCTGAAATTTTCTTGTTTTATATGCACCTGCCCATTTGTTAAATCTCTTTCTCTCTCCCCTCCCCAACTCCCCCAACCCAGAATATAATTGCCATAACAGCAAGGAATTTATCTGTCTTATTTACCAGTAAATTCCCAACACCTTGAGTAATACCTGACATACTGAGTAAATGGATTTATTCCCTTGTTAGTCTGTAGGCTGCTGGAGGATACAGCCTAGTCTGGTCCATGTCTGCAGCCTCAGATCCTGGTATAAAGCATGTGTTCAGGACACATTTGCTGAATGAAGAAATGAATGCTTGCGGGCTCTCACTCAGTTCCAAAAGGATTCATACTACAGGATTGTTGATTTTAAAATATTGCTTTTAAAGCTTATAGAGGACTCTCTAAAAAACAGGAGGGGAGACCAGCATGAGGAGGAAGGTCTCACTGGAAGGGTCCAGCTACAAATTCTAATCAAAGCACCTTTTCCCAAAGGTATGACCACCCTCAGAACATAATTGCATTATAAATCTTATCCTGAAATGAGCAGGGCCGCACTCTGCCTTCGGGCTGGCTCACCATCGTTATACTTACTTTATAGATGGAGCATGTTAGTACCAATAGAAAAAAGGAACTTTAGGATCAGAAAGGGGGAAAATGAGGTAAAATATAGAAGTTGAACTAAAGTAATTTTAGCAAACTCTTGGGAGACATAAAGGAATCTGAAGAAACTTATTACTGGACCAGGAAAGTACATTCCCGCTTGTATTGCAGTGAGAAGGATATAAAAAGGTCTGATGTTGCATGGTCAAAATGTTCTGGTATGTTTTAGTGCCTTGTATGTTCCAGTAAGGTACCATCAGGTGACGCAGGCCAGCGTGGGGGGAGTGTTCTAGCAAGGCAGCATGGGCCCATGCGGCCCAGAGTTGGGTGGGAGGTGGGACGGAGAGTCAGGGAGCAAAGAGGATGGAGGGAGCCGGCCTTTGTGTTCAAGGAGGGCACCCGGGAGTGATGCTGCACTGGGCGAAGCAAGTGAGTTGAGATCTATTTCCACCTCGGGTTTCCTAGATACCAGATGCAGAAGACCAGAGAGGGCAAATGACTCCACCCAGCTGCAGCACTAAGGATGGAGAGGAAGCTGGTAGAGTGCAGACCTGTCTCCCATTCCAACTTTGCCACTGACTGCCTGAGAGGCGTTGGCCATCGCTCTTCCCAGTGTCATCTGTCAAATTAAGGGAGGCGGTGGGGAGGAGGGAGATGCTACTATTTGCAGTGTTTGTCAAATGAGAGCTGAGAATTCAAGAAAGAAGTTGCTCAAAAGGGTTCATTCTTCAAAAAAATGCTAGTTATTTAGTCCTCTGAAAGACAACGTTTTCAGCATGGAAAAAAAAAAAAAAACAAATCCAGTCTCGCAGCCCCCACAGCTCACCAGGGAGGAAACTCTTCATCGTGTTGTTTCTGCTCTTAATTAATTTAAGCAGCTGTCTGTTGTCTTCAGAAAATCATCTTCTGGGAAAGTGGAGAAGTTGAGATTTTTAAGCACAATCTTTTTTTTCCCCAAAAAACAATTACACTAAAGGTCCTAGCAGTAAAAAGGCAGGACATATTCTGAAACAGCTGGAAGTTCAGGGGGTAGAGAGGTGGTTTGGAGTTAGAATTCTGTGGACCACAGCAATGCTGAAGGTTACAGAGTTGGAGCTTTGTAAGCAGGGTGGTGACGGACTGGTCTAGGTTTGTGCAGGGTAAACCCAAATGATGAAGTCTCGGAGGCACATGGTAACATTCTCTCAATACTGGTAAGTTGCCCAGGCATAGGAGTTCCTTTGACCCAGCCTGACCTTGGCAGTGGACTCCCTTCCAGAGGACACTGCCAAACAGGGAGGACAGAACAGGTGTGAGCCCCCCTTGCCCGGCCACCAAGGCAGGGGGGGGAATGGCAATACCCTGAGTGTGGGGTCTACAGGTCACACTCCAGCTCATGCCCTGACCTTTTCCACCTTGGATTTCTGATGTATCAGCATGAATACAGATCGTGTGGTTCATGCTCTCGAGCAGGGTTTCTCAGCACTGCGGACATGCCGGCCCAGGTGATTCTTTGCTGTGGACTGGTCTGCGCGTTGTGGATGCTGAGCTACATCCCTCGTCTCTACCTGCTAGATGCCAAGAGCTCCTTCTCTGCTCCAGTAACGACAACCAAAAACGTCTCCAGACATTGCCAGCGTCCTTTAGTTGAGAATCACTGCTAGAGAGTCTGTGTGTCAAACTGGCTTTCCAAGTACCATGGAAGGTCCCTGGGGGCCGTGGCATGCACTCCTTTGTCCCTGACACTACCACAGAACCTGACCTTTGAGTGTCAGATTTGCCACTAAGCCTCTACTCTATCATTTGACTACAAATATAAAAAGAGGATATACAATCTCTAAATGTTTTCATATAACTTATAGATTCTCTAGCAACATCCTAATCGCTGGCAGTCAAAAAGTATAAGGAATCTCATGGTTAGAATTTGGATAATTGACAGGAGATTGGGAGCTACGAGGTTTGTTTCTCATGTGATTAACTGCCAGCTCTATCACTAAAGAGCTGTGTGAGCTTGGTCTAGTTGTTTAGCATCTCTGGGCCTCAGTATTCTCACCTTAAAGTGAAAGAGTTAAGGTCCCTAATATTGAAGCATCTACAGTCTGTGATCCAAGTCACAGCCAAGCTGCTCTGCACTCTTGGCAGATGCTACATGGAGCTCTCTCAAATGCAGTTTGGGCGGAGGCCCCAAGACAATGAATGCCACAGTCCACAGTGAGGTGGAAGCCCCCTGGCTGAGTGCCCACCTCTGGCCTACACCTGAGGTTGGATAAAGGACAAGAGGGAGGGAAGCTGGATTGGGGGAGGCAGTTGGTATTCTGTAGTCCCACCTCCTTTCCTCAACTCTAGGAGGACTTTTGGGAGAGCTCATCCCATATCCCAGAGTTTGTAAGACCCAGCTCACTCAAGCCTGCGAAATCTGCACAACAGGGGCCTGTGGGTGACCAGCTGCTCAGGCAGCACGGTTGCAAGAGAGGCTGGTGTGCTGGGCCAGCATGTTGTGCAGAAGTTCTCACGGCAAAGGACGTGAGGCCAGATGGGGCCTTGTGAGGGTTAACCGGCCAGGGACCCTGCCAAGGAGGTGGCCCCAGGAGACCTATGTTGGAAGAATCTACTGAGCGTACCCCTTTATGGCTGGGAACTGCGGCACAAGTCTCAAGTAACCAGCCAGAGAAAAAGAAAAGACCACAGAGCTTTTGCCGGCAGACATGCTCCGTTCTTCAAGACAAGGGAAGAATGACCCCAAAGCCAGTTCACAGATCACCAGGGCTGCCTCCTTGGCTTCAGAGGGGAGCCCGTATCACCTCACTTCACACGGGCCAGCCAACCTCTGCCCAAAGCCATGAGGGCCAGGCCACCCAAAGTGTTGGGAACTCAACCCCTGCCCAGCAGAACCCTGGGGCAGGACTCCCGCCTGGCAGAGCTTTGGGGGAAGGGCCACCACCCCAATGGGTCTGGATGGTGGGACAGCCACCCCCATGGATCCAGAATGCAGAGCATCAGGCCAAAGAGGATTATTCTGGAGATGTTGTTTAACGTTTGCCCTGTTAGGTTTTAGACTTTCTTGGGACCCGTCACTCTTTTCTTTTTTCCTTCTCCTCCCTTTCGGAATGGGAATGTCTATCCTAAGCTTGTCCCAGCATTGTACTTTGGAAACACATCACTGGTTTGGTTTTACAGATTCACAGCTGGAGAGGAATTTTGCCTGCAGATTGTTTATACCTCAAGTCTCACCCGTCACTGATTTAGATGATGTTTAGATAAGACTTTGGACTTTAGGCTTGAGAGCTGATGCAAGCTAAGCCTTTCAGGGTTATTGAGATGGAATGAAAGTATTTTGGATGTGGGGGGAAGGGGTGAAATGTTTTGGATTAAATGTTTGGTTGCCCCAAAATGCATATGTTGAAATTGAATCCCCAAGTATGATGGTGCTTGGGGTGGGGCCTCACTAGTCCATGCGGGTGGGACCCTGGTGGAGGGATTAGTGCCCTTATAAGAAACAGGACAAAGCTTCCTTCCTCTCTCTGCTCTTTTTGTCATGTGAAGACATAGCGAGAAGTCAGCACTCTGCAGAGCGGAAGAGGGCCCTCACCAGAATCTAGCTGTGCTGGTGCCCTGATCTTGGAGTTCCAGCCTTCAGAACTGTGAGAAATAAATTTCTACCATTTATCAGCAACCCAGCCTGTGGTGCTTTGTTATAGCAGCGTGAACTAAGACGAGCCTTAACAAAAAGCAAAGAAAAAAACCCACTACAGTGAATGTCCTGTACATCAAAACAGCTTCCAGCTTTAAGCCTATATCCTGCACATCTCAGTAATGAGAGTATGGGGGAGCCGGGCGTGGTGGCTCACAACTGTAATCCTAGCACTTTGGGAGGCCGAGGCGGGAGGATCGCTTGAGGCCAAGAGTTTAAGACCAGCTCTCAAAACCCCTATCTCTACAAAAAATAAAAAACAGCTTCGGAGAGGTAATGATATAAAGTGTAACCACAATGTTTGTACCCTCAAAATATGCTGAAATAAAAAAATAAAATAAATAAAATACAATTTTTAAAAATTAGCTGGACATGGTGGCATGCACCTATAGTCCCCAGGGGAGGCTGAGGCAGGAGGATCGCTTGAACCCAGGAGTTCAAGGCTGCAGTGAGCTATGATCAAGACACTGTGCTCCAGCCCAGGCAACAGAACAAGACCCTGTCTCAAAAATAAATAAATAAATGGACTTATGGACACATAAGTACTATTGGACTACTCCCCAGTCAGTTTTTTCTGTTTTTTTTTTTAATTCATGTAACACATGAATACATGTAGTTGATGTAGTTGTTAAAAATTCAGACACTGTTGATTAAGCAGACTACTATAGGTCCCCTTCTACCACCTCTGTAACCCCAGCCCTTGCTCAGGGGATGACACTCCCAACAGTTTGACTGTTCCCATCCAGCTTTGTCCTTGTGGATTCACACAGACACACAGGCACAAAAAGCTTTGTTTTCAGTGGCAAGGGAGGATTGTTAGCATAAATGATACATTGGTTTGCACTTCGCATTTTCACTTAATAACATTACTCCAAGAATTTTCCATTTCAGCATGTATAGATCTAATTCATTTTCCTTTTGTTAACTGAGGTATAGTATTTCATAGCATGGTTGCACCATAGATTGCATTCCCTTGCTGATGAGTATTTGTTTTGTTTTGTTTTTTCTTCCAGTTTTTCACTCTTATAAATAATGCTGCAGGCCGGGTGTGGTGGCTCACACCTGTAATCCTACCACTCTGGGAGGCCAAGGCAGGAGGATCGCTTGAGCTTAGGAGTTCAAGAACAGCCTGAGCAAGAGTGAGACCCTGTCTCTACTGAAAGTAGAAAAAAAAATTAGCTGGGCAACTTTCGAAAATAGAGAAAATTTAGCCAGGCTTGGTGGTGCACACCTGTCGTCCCAGCTACCCGGGAGGCTGAGGCAGGAGGATTAGGATCGCCCGAGTTTGAGGTTGCTATGAGCTAGGGATACACCATGGCACTCTAGCCTGGGGAACAGAGGGAGACTCCGTCTTAAAAAAAAACAGTGCTGCAGTGAATACCCTTGTAAATTCACAATTTACATATGCCAATGTTTCCTTAAGGTAAATACTGAGAATGGGATAGCTGAATTAAAAGTGTACAAACAATTTAAATTTAAACAGAAATTATGAAATTGCCCTCCAAAAATCCAATTTATACTCCCACCAACAGTGAGAATTGCTTTTTGTGTACTTTCTATTAATAATACTTGATAGTATCAATATTTTAGATTTTTCCAGTATGTTGTATTTTTTAAATTATATCTCATTGTTGTAATAATTTGCATTTTCTTGATTACCCTAGTCTTGATTACCCTATTACTCTATTTCTTGAGTCCTATTTGTGTTTGCAACCCTAGTGCCCAGCACAGTTACTAGTATGTAACAAATACTAGTAAGTATTTTTATAAGATTTCCCAAATACAATTGCAAGAGCAAAACCCATTTACTAGATGATGTGCTAGAAGGTATACTAGACCCTTTATACACATGACCTCATTAATTCCCTCCACTGTTCTCTGCAGTGTTTACTTTTCCTTCCCATTTTATGATGGAGAGATAGAAGCTCTGCAAGGTTAAGTAAATTCCTCAAGATCACATAGATAATGTGACATTAGAAAATTCCAGCCTAAGCCTGACCCCAGAAACTGAGTCACATTCCACCTTATCATCCCAAATGCTGATTGAGCACTTTATCTGTACAAGGAGCTGCAGAAAGTCTCAAGGTCATTAACGCTGTACCCACTCGAGACAAAACCAGGGGGATGTGATGTAAGGACAGAGAAGCAACACAGAGTGACTTTACTACTTGTAAGTTACAGCTCACGGAATGCTTTCTCCCTGGTGCATATTTGCTACTCATGGCAGAGCTTATTTGAGCACTATCCATCCCGTCTTGCCAACCTAAAACCTGACTCTCAGAGGTTATTAGCTGTCCAAGAGCACACAGCTGGAGGATGAGCAAGATGCAAAGTGTCCAGGGAGCGGCCTGGGCAGGAATGACAATGAAAACACCTAAGGGGCATCCCTGCAGGCAGAGCAAATAAGGAAGGTTCTAGAAGACTTGTCTGAGGTCCAAAACGTGGGCTGGCTCATGGGCAGAGGTATGGGAAGGAATCTGATGTCTTCAATGTCAACAGCAAACGGACAGAAATAGTATTTTTCTGGAGCTCACATTCATAAAGGTAAAGGATAATCTGATAACTCGCAACAGAACTTTGCACTTTGTTTCTCTCTGTGCTAAGTGTGGGAATCCCTCTCCCGTCCCCGCCACCTCTAGGGGTTCTGGCACTCGACTGTGATCTTGCACTCTGGACCCCTTCTTTTAAAAGGCAGCCCAGGGAGTATAAGGCCAAAGCAAGACAGACCATTATGAGACACCCCAATTTCTAACTTCCACTGGATTAGGGGGCAAATCCTCTTCTCCCCTGCGTCTCCCATCCCATCCTCACCGTCTGCACCTGCAAGGCCATAAGCACAGCTCTCTACAGTCTACAGAATCTCCCTCTGGCCATTGGTGAATGCAATTTATCTGAAACCTGAACTTTTACAATTTGAGGGCCTTCTGTTAGAGAAAGAGTACAAAATAACGGTTAAAATTAAGTTAAATGAATATTTACTTGGAATTGGAAAAAGAAACTTTACAAAACATCAAAAGCAGAAAAATACAGTAAATATCGCAAAATCTAGAAAATAGCATAGTCTTTATTTTTAATTATCTGCTTGATACATCTTTACAATCTTTCTACATTTTTATATGCACACCCTTTGATCCTCTTTTCATATGATTTCAAGGATTTACTGGGCCTATTTATATAGAAACAATAAAAAATTAATTCAGTCTCTGATCTAGCATGATTGATTAAAACTAGTTTTTTGGTAGTAGGATTTGGGATGTAGAAACGTGGCTCTACGCACAGATGCAGCTGCTGACTGCACAAACCACTGCACAGTGGCCCTCGCCCTGAGCCTGGGAACAGGGCTTGGACACACTTTACAAACACGAGTATTTTGAGAAATCTATTCCACATAATTCCCACCAAACAACGAAAGTACGTCGGGTTCATAATTTTATACAAACATCATTGACTATAATCTCAACAGGAGAGAACTTCCATTTGACTATTAGAAGCAAACATCTCACTTAGAGTCTTGCACAGCTCATGACTAGAAGAAGCTCCCACAGACTAGCCTGGACTCCACACATTACACATCTCGTTTCTCCTGCATCATCTAATGCCTGGTGCCATCAGACATGTCATAGTTTTTTATATGACCTCTGACCTTACACCTTTGCGTCTTGACACCAGGTAGGTCAGCACAGTGAACTGTAGGAAGATTTCTGGAAGCCCTTCCTCCCCCAGAATAAGCAGCAATAATGTAAATATCCCCCAAAGTGACTAAGACCACATGACTACATCCCACTGAACTCAAGCAAACATGTCTGCAAATCGAGTATCCTCTGACCAACCTCAGAAAGCCTTATAGTCCCTCCCTGCCACCTGGCCCAAGAGGAAGTCAGAATGGAAAGATACAATGATCATAACCAATTGCAGATACAATATCTTTTGCAAATTTTACAAAAAGGCAACATCATGTGAACATATAGGGAGGCCTGAATCGTCATCTTCGTTAGCCTAGTGGTAAACCCCTCTCTGCTCCGGCTCCTGACATAGTCCTAGTTCCATAGAAAGCTCTATGATTAAATCTCTGTAATGGTGACTGACCTCTTGTGACAACAGAAATAGTGGGCACGGAAGACGTAAATTTGAATACAGGCCCTGACTCTGACTAGCTGGGTGTCTTCAGACACGTGACTTACCTGCGTTTGATGCTCAGTTTCCCAATCTATAAAATGGAAGCAATGATGGAGCAACTGCGAAGGTGGAGTTGAAGATTAAACAGGACAAACAGGTGAGAGCACAGAGCACAAAGTTGGCTGGCACGCTCCTAGCGTCACTGCAGTTGGGCACCAAAGGCACAAGTCGATAATGGGGACGTCTGGAAGCCAGGCCCCGGCTTCCTGAGCTAACAACCTCTAAGGTGCCTTCAGCTCAGAAACACTCCATGATTCAAAATCCCCATAGAGAAAAGTCAGGGAAGGATTTAAAGAAATTGTTACATATGATTTTTCACAGGCTCATCTCTGGCTCTGTGTGGGTCAAAGAAGATTAAGGGCTCCTGGAAATTCAAAGGATGAGTACGTCAAATCCCATCCCAGGAGCCAAGCGGGGAGGGTGTGCTACAGCTCAATATTCTGCACACACGCCAGGAGTTTTTTAGACAAGCTTTCAGGGGAAGCTAACACAGGGTGAAGGGTTTCCAGAAAGCTGTGACTTTAAAACAAATCCACTGAAGCGCAGACAGCTGAGCTCTGCTCGGGGCCTGCATACCCGAAGGCCCCTCCCCAGTGGCCTGGTCCTGGCCACTGCTGGAAATCAGTTCCTTCCTGTAGCCTCTGAAGGCCAGGGCAACTCAGAAAGGGCAGCCCTGGAAGCTGCCCCTCTCCCTACGCCTGACTCCCTTCCCAGCCCCTCCCCCACGCTCTGCTAAAGGTGAGGAGGTGAGGATGTGTCTGCACTTAATGAGGAACAAATTAGGTGACAACTTAGATCTTGCAGCAGGTCAGGCAGGTGGTGACATGAGTGATGCCCCTTCAAGATGGTGATCCGTCTTCTCTGTCTCCGGAGAGAAAGGCAGACCCGCAGAGTGAGAGGAGAGCGACGAGGACAGAACTAGGAAGGGCTGGTCCTGCTCAGAGCCTTCCAGGAAGGTCCCCTGGAGCTCCAAGTGCCTGCAAGGAGCAGGACCCTAACAGCCAAAGGAGGTCTCCGCAGTCCCTGCTGCGCTTCCCCCTCGCACAGTCACACTGAGTGCCTGTATACACTGCGTCCCCCTTCGCGCCAGGTGCCAGGCCTACGCTTTCTCTCACTGAGCCTCGCCACAGGCCAACAAGGTAAGGATTATCACAGGTGGGAACGCTCAGGCTCAGAGAGGTTAGTGACTCGCCCAGGGTCACACAGAGCCTCAACTCACAACCAGGCAAAGGTATCTGATTACCTGGATAGGCAGGAAACTCAACCTAATGCTCACATGTCTCAGATTCTTTCTCCTTCATCAGTTCGTATTCATCGAACGACTGCCTAATTAAGTCTTCCCATCCAGGCCGATCCTCTCCAATCTAACCTGCATACCACCGGCAGATTCAATGTCGGCCCCTACCCACAATCCTTCAACGGGAGTTCCCCTTAACGTCAAACCCCTAATTGCAATTTCACGTCACTCTTTGTCCAAGCCAGACTGAGCTGTGTGTTCCCTGAGCAGAAACCCTACCTCACCCCATCGGGACTGCGGGGCCACACCTGTGGCCTCGCCTTGATGGGCTCGAGGCCTGCGTGAGAACAAAGAGGCATTTCTGGAGGAAGGGAGAGCTGAGTCTCCCAGTGGGAGGTTCAAGAACTTGCTTGGGAATCAAAGAGGTGAGCAGGTGTCCGTGAGGATACGTGAAGTCCGCCTTTGGAGGAAACTGGGAGCCACAGCCCAGTGCCAGCAATGGTATAAACTTGGAGATTCAAGAGCATTTTGTTCTCCCAAATCCGTTCCCTATATTTGTGCTTTATCCATAAAAACCCTTATCACAAAAGCAGCTGTAGGACAAGAGGGCCAGATGGATGGCCAGGCAGCTTCCTCCTCTGCAGCACGTGGCTGGGTCCCCAAGAGAGAGAGTGGCTGTGGAAAGGGGAATCGACCAGGCTGAACGGCTGGGAAGGCAGGAAGGAAAGGTCAGACGGGGGCAGAGGAATGGTGTAGTGGTCAGATATGGGGAGGGCCAGCCCGTGCTGGGAATCGGCTGCGGACAGTAGTAAGTGATCTTTGTACACCGATAAAGGAGCAAAGGAATCCTGAACACAGGAAGAAATCCGCTGCTGCCCGCAGCTGTCCAGTGGTGATTCCGTATAAATAAATCAGCGCGGCACATCTGGGCCACGGCACCGTCTGTACTGTGAGTGACGGCGACCACCTTGCTTCCAAGGACTCTGCTTTTTTTTTGTTTTCTTTTTTTCTCTTTTCCATATTAAATGGAAATCAGTCCTGGGATGGTGGGACCATTTTCAGGCTTGAGAGCACACGTTCTAAGGGAGACTTTGGAACAGACTTTATTTTAGTGAGTAAAAATGAAGAGAGAAATGAAGGTGATTTGTGCCTGGGCTCCACATGTTTCTCTATTTGCTTTAAACAGAGACCATATTTAATAGCACAGGTGGCTCCTAAATCCTTCTGATATTTCTGGAGCTGAGAATTGCTGGAGGCCTCACGTAAAAACTTAGTCCAAATTGGTTTCTTTTATAAGAAAGGGAATGACAAGGAGGGAGGGAACCTGGGTGGCTGGTGGCCTTTGTCCCCCGTCTTCGTCTCTAAGTGTGTAATTGCCATCCTCAGAGCTGGAAAATGCAAAGGGGTGTCAAGACTAGTTTGAACTCAAAAAGTGACAATGTCGTGCACTGGCTGGAGCTGAGTATTGGAGCAGTAATAACCCTAATTTAGTTTAGGTTCTACTTATTATTATTATGCAAGTTGTTAATTGGAATTGAAGAAAGAAAATTGCGGGGAGAAGGAAGTAGAGAGACAAAATTACTCCAGAAAATTGGGAAATAAGTGAAATGAATGACAATCAGGCTAACATATAATAACTTCCAGGGAAGAACAGAGAAGAAAGGGTTCGCAAGCGTTTCATGCAGAGACTCAAAGGAAGCCCTGTTGGCAATGGTCCTGTTTGCGTTTCTTCTGAGGGATGACTCAGACTGAGACAAGCACATTCCCTGCCTGTTCTTCATGAGAGGAGCTTGGCAGGGCTGTGAAGAGACTGTACCTCCTTCCTTACGAGAGAAACCATTCTAAGCCAGGCTCCAGGGAAGCCAGACACCCAGAGCAACCCTGGCCTCCTGCCCAACAGCAGTTGACTCAATAAATGGAGAGATTCTGGAATTGCACTTGTCAATTAATAACTACATTTGGCAAAACCGTAATTCATGACTGAAACCAGAAAGCAGCAATCTTTTTCAGTAAGAGGCTGGATAGTAAATATTTCAGACTTTTTGGGCCACATGGTTTCGGATGAAATGACTCACTTCTGCCATTGCAGTATGGAGACAGCCAGAGACGATAAGTACATAAGCAAATGGGTGTGGACATGACCCAGTAAAACTTGATCTACAAAAACAGGCAGCAGACCACCTTTGGTCCACAGGTTATAGTCTGCCAATCTTTGATCTAAATAATAATAGCGAATCCTACTTGCTGCACTTTAGCATCCACACGGGACCCTTCCTTGCTTTGTCACTGGGTCACCTCTGCAACCCCTGAGGAGGCAGAGCAGGCATCACTAGACTCATCTGACAGAGGAGGAGTTGGGCTCTGCAGAAAACAAGTGCATTGCACAAGGTCACACAGTCTGTGGACAACAAAAACCAGGACATCTGTGGTTCTCTGGTGGTCTAGTGACTAGGATTTGGTGCTTTCAAAAACCAGGACATCACCTCCCTGTGTGCCTTGGACCTGCACATTTGGCCCAGCTCCTGGCCCTGCTGAGACCTCTACCTTCCAAGGACTCCAGCTGAGCAGCTACTTCTGCAATACACTGTCTCCCTGGCCCACCTTGGCTTTGGTGAGAGGCAGCTTCTCCCTCCCTCTCTGTGTCTCTTCACTGATGCCCAAATGGGCTTCTAAAAAGTCATGTTTGAGCATGTCACTTTCCTGCTAAAACCTTTCAATACATCCCCATGACCCACAGACTAAGGTCCCACCTTCTTGGCTCAGGACACAGGGCTCTCTTGGTTCTGGCTTCTGCCTGACTCTTCATCCTCACCCCTTGCTGTGACCCCCTAAACCTCAGCAATTTCAAACAGCGTGGCATGCCTGCGAGTCATCCTGCTATGACAAATTTCTGCACCTTTGTCCATACCACTCCCTGAGCCAGAAAGCCTAACCTGCCCTCTACTCCTTGCTCACGCCAGGATTCCTTTGCTAAGGAGGCCACGTAGGTATGGAGGATTTTGGTTCCAAATCTAGCTCTGCCAGGGACTGGTGGCCCTCTACTGATGAGCCCACCTTCAGCACTTGGCCTAATGTCTCACCTCGGAGGACACCTTCTGAGCCCATCCCGCTTGGCCACCAGGGCTCCCTGGGATTATGGTAAACCCTCCTCTGTCTGTTGCCTACACACTTGACCCATTCAGGCAGAGATCCTCTTGGTAACCTTTTTATTCTCAAGCACATGCCAGTGCTTGGTACAGAGCAGACAACAGTGTGTGTCGATTGAGTGGATGGATAAATGGATAAATGAATGACTCATGAAAGAAGTTCATAGATGAGGAAACTGAGAAATTGTCACGAGGAATTTTACTAATAAAGGAGTTAGGCTGAACAGAGAGAAAAGTTTAAAACTTTGCTACTATATACCATTTAGACAATTCCTCAGTTGTGTTTCTAGTTATTTAGATTCCAAATGACAAAATTAGCATTCCGTAAGCCTACCTGTTAATATGCTGATGCTGCACGATTTGCAGGTAGGTAGGGTGGGGGGAGGTCTTTGCACGGTTGAGTTCCCTCACACTGATGAAGAATCGGGGACAGCTGACTTGACAATAAACTCCCAGCTCAGAACCCCACAGTCCAATTATTTCAGCTATATCTGAGCCTATTGACATTATGCATACAGAAGAATGAACAGCAAAACTGTATTAATGAGGTTTTTTTTTATAAGATAGAAAAATAAATGCAATCTGCAGCAAAGCATACTGACAAAGGCTCAGCAGAGTATAGAATGACGATTTTACAAAATCACTAGAATGGCAGGGTTCTTTTCTGGTGTGGCCATGGAACACAGAGAGACCCTATGAGTTGGAACCCCAAGGTCTTTTGTCCTGACTCAGACCTCGGCAAGTCACTTTACTTACATAAGACTCAGTTTTCCCCTCTGCACAATGGGGGCGATGATCTAAGCCCCGCTTACCTCACAGAGTGATTGTGAGGGTTACATGACATGATGACTGTAACCTCATTTTCCAAATTGTAAATAACTATAAATAGGTGATGAGTTGCCCTATTGTTCTTGCTTCTGTTCAGTCTGGCCATCTTTTTTCCACCAAAGGACAGCAGGATGCTTCACATATAAAGGTGGTGCTTTGAACATCTAGCCTTGTGTTTGAAATGAAACATAAATGCATTTGCTAGCACATAACAATGAAATGTCATATGCTAATCAGAGCTCCCTAAGGGATGGTGTATTGAAATCAGATTTCAAAGGAAAGAGCATGTTCTGTCCAATTAGCAAAGACTGATCAATTTCTAAATATGATCTCCCAAAATAAATATCAAAATCTCGATCATGCATTTTCCAACCTTCCTGAAGCATACAAATTAGACAAGTCAATCCAGGGAGCACTAACTGACCATCAATACCACATCAGGCACTGTGCTGGGATCTAAAAATGCAACACCACAGGAACCTGAGCTCACAGTCCAACAGAGCAACAGTCAAGAAAACAAAGTATTCCAGCCCTGCACGAGAGGGGCCAAGGCCAAGGTCTGAGCAGAATGCCAGGAAGCACCAAGAGGAAGCATTTCTCTGCGTATTTGTGGGCAGTAATTTTCCAAACCACCAGCAGCACTGCTGTCCATGGTGCAGCTGGACTGCTCCCCATCCCCCGTGTTTCATTTCATCTGAGAGCATGCAGAAGTGCTTCCCACCACCCCATGCAAAAATGCCTCTCCCAACTTTAGACACAAGGGCCTGAAAGCCACCATTAGTGTGTTTCACATAGAGGTGCTATTTCCAGTTTGAAACTAAATAGTTTTACATTTGCAGAGGATGTGCAAACCCTTCGCCCGGCTTCCTCTAAGGTTATGAAAACTTGGTACATGTATCAAAACTAAACAAGTAACATCGGTACAATATTCTTAACTGAACTGCAGACTTTATTAGAATTTTGCCAGTTTTGCCACTACTGTCATTTTTTTCTGTTCTAAGATCCAATCGAGGATACCATGCTGCATTTACTCTTCTTGTTTCCTTAAGTCTTCTCCCATTTGTGATGGCTTCTCTGTCCTTCCTCATGTTTCATGACCTTGACATTTTTGTAAATAAGTGATTGGGAATTTCGTACAATATCTTTCAATTTGGGTCTATGGGATATCTCACTGAGGTTACAGATGCAGGGTGCCAGGTGGGGGCCCCATCACATCACATTAGGATTCATGATATCAACATGACTTATTACCGGTGACATTAACTTTAATCACTCGATCAAGGTGGAGTCTGACTTTCCTTTCTCACACTACATTTGTTAAAAGCAAGTCACTAAGTCCACCCCACATTCAAGGGGAGAGATATTGGGCTCTGCCTTCTGGAGGGAGGAAGATCAAAGAATTTGTGGTCTTATGTTAAAACCACCACAGTAATTAGTAAATTTGAGGGGAGGTATTTGGGGCCCATGCAATTGTTCTATTTCTCCTTAAAGTTTCATCCACTCATTTTAGAATTTATCAATCGATCTTGACTACAACTATTATAACTATGTTGTTCTCATAGTGATTTTTTATTTCCTTTATATTTATTAATTGGATTTCTTCTACAAGGAAGATTTGTCCCTTCTCTATTTACTTATTCAATCATTTTTGTATCAGTGTATTAGTTTCTTTTTTTTTACCTTCCCTAGCCCTAGAATCAGCCACTTCTAGGCTGATTGCTCTTATTGAGGAGTGGTATTTAGAAACCAAGATCTAAGTGTTAAGTATGTTTATTGCAACTGGGGCATCATTGATTCTAGGCTCTCTCAGTAAGCAGAGCTAAGAAATCCATGTGTGTACCTGAGTCTGTGTATACTAACGAAAACCCTCTTCTTGACCAAACCTTAGTCAGGCTCCTGTGAACCCTCTCCCAGCCTGTCTTTGGTTTAGCAAAGCATTCTGCTAAGTCACTCCCACAAGTTCCTCATCCCCCACCTTGAGGTATAAGTCCTTGACCTGCCTTTGGCAAGAATTCCGTTAGGTCAGTTTAGCAAGAACCCTCTACCCTTGATGTCTTCTCTGAGTAATTGTCCATCCACTGACACCTTCCTTTGCTCATTGGTTATAAATCCTCAGCTGTCTTTGCTATATTCAGAGTTGAGCCCAATCTCTTTCCCCTGTTTCAATAGTCTTAAGGTCTTCCTTACCATTTTTAATGAGCTTTGGAATAACTATTTAACAATGCACACATATCGCTATTTATTTCTGTATCTATCCAGCTGTACACACACGTGTGCATGTATATACACGCATGTGCACACACAATCAGAACATACATATGGTCACAGTGATATCCCCAAATCCAATCCAGCAACACAGGGTTCATTCCAACCTTCCTCCCTTCTATTTCTATCTTCTTTCTCCAATAGTGAGAAATCCTACTCCCATTATCTGCATTTATGTACTTATTTGCTAACCCATACCCCGTGAGAAACAAATTTACCAATTGGAATACCAATTAGAGAATCAATGAACAGTTGTTTTTTGTCTTTAACCTTATAATACCAACACGAACACTGTTTCCAAAGTGGCTTAGGTCAGTCACTTGATTACCCCCCCTTCACTGAGGTTGTGCCACACGTTTGTAAGATGGACTCATTCGTCACAATATGCATTGGATCCTGGAATCGCCTGACACTCTTTATTAGATAAAGGAAGTTCCCCTCTATCCCTAAGTTGCTGCAGTTTGTATGGTGAATGGGTGTTAAATTTTGCCAAATGCCTTTTATACCTCTATTGAGATGCTTGTGTGGTGTTTCTTCTTTACTCTTTTAATAAGTGAATTACATGGATCAAATTTCAAATGTTAAACCAACCTTGCACTCTTGAGGTGAGCCCCATCCCGTGCTGATGGAGTATCCTTTTATACATTGATAAATTTGATTTACTAATATTTACTAACATCTGGAGAGTTGTTACATCTATGTTCATGAGGATTATCGGTGTGTAGTTTTGTTTTCTTGCAATGTCTTTATTCAGTGTTGGTATTAGGGTGACTCTAATCTTATGAGTTTGGAAGTGTTCCTTCCTTTTCAATTTTCCAGAAGAATTTGTGAAGAATTGGTCTTATTTCTTCCTTAAATGTTTGGTGGCTTTCACCAGTGAAACCATCTGGCTCTTTAACATATTAATCATAGTTATTTTAAATTCCCTGTCAGATAGTTCCTGCATCTTTGTCATGTCTGTGTTGAATTCTGATGACTGCTCTGTTTCTTGGGAGTGTGTTGCTTTTTATTGCCATGTCATACAACACATGATTTTTTGTTGAAAGCAAGACATGGATATAGGACAGTAGAGGCTGAGATAATAGTATTTATGGCTTGAAATGGACACAGATTTCCTTTCCTTTGGCTGGGCCCCTAGGGTAAGGGTTTGCATTAATCTAGTCAGGTGTTAGGCGGGGTTTGAGATTTATTGTTGCTATAGTTACCCTCGGTGTACAACAGCCAGCAAATTCCTGTAGAGAAGAACTTGTGTCAATGGTTTACCAGAGCAATATCTGTTTGATTCTGAGCCTAGGTCTTCTCTTCGTGCTATGTCTCCGAAATGATTCCTTTCCAGATTCTCGTACGTCTACTATCCCTCATGCAGCAGTATGCTGCTATTATTTGTTATTGAAACCTTGGATTGATTGTGGGACTGGGGGTGGGTAGGGACCATCTCTGCCATGCTGATTAGGGCTTAACCTCAAGCCTGGGTGCTGTTCCTGGATCCTTGGAGTTTGGCCTCCTTCCTGCCTACACTTGTGGGATCAGCACGTGGTTCTCCCCACCTAGGAGTAGTGGCCTTCCCACCCCCCTCCCTCCAGCTGCTGCAGTGAGTGTCTGCTGGTGCCATGGACAGCAGCCACCAGTGCCAGGGCCCTGCAGATCAGGCAACTGTTCTGCAGTGGGGTTCATGGGGAGGGACAGAGCGGCGTTCCTCCTCCCCCAGCTCTGTACTCAGATCTTTTATTTGCATGCACTCACAGAAAAGACGGGGTTCGTGGGATTTGTGGACAAAGTTTGCAGGAGGGTGTGCACCCTGTAATTTCAGCAGCTCTAGGGCTTCCCTGGTCTCATCGGTTCCCTCTCAGCCTCCACCAATTAGTCAGCCCTTCCAGCCAAGCCCTTCTGTCCCACCCTGTTCCCCTCCTCTCTCCCGCAGGCGCTGTGTCTCCTTAGGGTTTCCACAGGTTCTTACCTCTGCACCCTCAGCTCTCCAACGATTTCAAAACCAGCCATGGGTTTGAAATCAGTCCAGCTCTTTCTCATCACAAGGGTGGTAATGGCACTCCCTCCGGCTCTGTACATCCTGGGGAAGAAGTCAGACTCAGTATGTTTTTATAGCTACTTTTAATTTTAGTTCTTAAGGCTTAATTTGAATGAGTTAAAAATCGATCTTGACAGGAATGTTGTATCGCAATTCACAGAAACCTTGAAACTTTTTTGAAAAGAATTTAAAAACTCTCATCGTGCGTCTAACTCTGAGAAATCTCTTTTAACCACCCGTACGCACGTAATTATAGAACTGGGGAAGTTTATCGCTTAGACCCAACAAACACAAACTTTGAACATTACTCTTCAGGCTCCTGAAGCAATTATAATGAGAATAATTTGAAGGAGGACAGAAAGAAAGCTTCCTTTCTGAAATAAGAGGCGGCTGTTACTGAGTAGAAACGGGGAAGTCATTCTATTTTTATTTTATTTATTTATTTATTTATTTGCCACTTTAACACCGAGAGTGGTTTTATTTTTAGTTCACTTTTAATTAGTTGTGCAGAAGAAGAGAGTCTGAGTCAGTTCCAGGCAGGAAAAAAAAAAGTTATTCTAGCCAACTTGGTATTAGCTGCAGTCTGGAAAGCGGTGAATAGGCAGGGATGTAACTAATGACTAACTCTATAACGGGGGCATAGGTCAAGGTTCACCAGGCGACTACTGGGCCCTGAGGGTGGGGTGTGGAGAGGCAGCGTAGAGAAGGAAAAGGCCCAGAATCACAGCAAAAGGGTGCTGGAAAGACCCCTGACTGGTTCAGTCGCAAGGGCAGGGCAGCAGCCGGGGCTGCTGGGGGTCCGACTATGGGCCAGGCAGCTGGGGCATTGTCACTCCAGGTGTCTGAGCCTCAGAAGTGCTCTCTACAGATGAACCTGTTGGGCAGGGTGGATTGAAACGGGGAGCCCAGGTTGGGGCATGGAGTCCAGAGTCGAAGCAGTCAGGGTCTCCCCTGGGGTGCAGGAGAGGACTGAGAGAAAGAGACACGAGACATGATGAAGGCAGAGGAGAATGAGTTGTTTTATTGCCTGACTACAGTGAACAAGGGGGAAGGTGGCAAAGATGGCTCAGGTCCCAAGCCCCAGCCCTGCCTTCGCAAAGATGCAGAGCTAAGGCAAAAGCCCGGGCTGCGGAGACCCGGCAGCAGGTGAACGGTTGGGCCCGTGTAGGTGAGGCGGGCCATGCCCCGTAGGAGAGAACTCTCATTCTGCAAGCGAGCACACCTGGGTTGCCATCCCAGCTCTGCCACTTACTCACTGCACGGCATCAGGCAAGTTACCTAACGTCTCTGCCCTGGGCTCCTAAACTGCAAAGTGGGGTTACTGACCTCAAAGCATTTTGTGAAGTCTAAATTAGGAAATGTCCGGGGTTAGATGCTTAGCATGATGCGTGGTACACAGCATGCAGTTAAGAAGTGATCAGGATTCTGTAAGTCTGTATTCAGAAAATGGCTATTGGAATCTTCTAGGTGCCAGGTACCCTTGCCCAGCAGTGGGGAGGCTGCAGTGAGAAAGACAGACATAGTCCCTGCTGCCCTCCTGGAGCTATAAAGCACCAAGCACTACTGGTGGCAAGATCAACCCCAGAGCCAGGGTTGGGAATGAGCTGACACAGAGAATGTAATGACCCTGCAGTGGGGTGGGGTAAGGTGGGGAGGGGAGGGTCACTGAGGAGGCCAGAAGGCAGCTCCACCTGCTGTCCGTCCAAGCCTGGTGCTGTCTCCCTGCTCTGGACATCCATGGTGCAGGGGACACTTAGGGGCAGGAAGTAGCCCCATCTTTTCTTTCCATGCGACTCAAAGCATGCCCACCTTCTCCATCAGCCCAGCCCCAGGCCTGCTCTCCAAGGACAGAAGTGCTAAACGGTGGATGTGTTTCTAATACGAGGAAACAGACAGCGCTGGGCTCTGCCTAGGACGACACTGGTCCCTCCTCTCACCCCATGAGGACCACCTGTACCCCAGTCCCAAGTCAAGCGCCAACTCCTTGCTCCACCCAAGGTCAGGCTGAAGGTGACCCAGCTCAAGAACCAGAGACCACCACCTAGACACCAGGCCGTGACCCTGCTTTGACCTGGGACTGGTTCTAACAAGGCAGCTACCTCCCTATTCCTCAGACTACTTCCCTGCGAGTGGCTCCTTCCTCCTTGACTCCCAGCCCTGCATCCATCTCTTCATTCAATCCATACCTGTGAGCACTGCACCAATTAGATGCGCCCTGCACATGTGGCTTCAGTCGGACATGACACCGTCCCTCCTGCCACGAGCTCCCTGCCTAGGCCATCACCTAAGGTGCTGTGGTGAGCGTGCAGCAGAGAGAATGGCAGGCGGGGACACAACAGAGTTCCCGGCCCAGCATAAGGCCCAGGCCGAGAAGCCATCTCAAAGGAAGTGACGCCTAAGCTGAATCTCCAAGGCAGAGTAGGAGTCGGCCAGGTGAAGAGGCTCTGCAGGCAGGGCGGGCAGCCACAGGTGAGGAGAGGATGCGGTAGTTAAAGATCACAAGCTGCTCGAGAGCCAGCACCCACAGCCCTGCTACCTGCACCCACGGCTCCCAGGCGTCAGCTGCTTGCCAAGAGCCCAGGCATCAGTAGCTCCCAGACTCCTGGTGCCACATTTCAGCCACCTGCCGGGCCACTGCTCGCACCTGCCAGGCTTCCCACACACAGCCACCTGCTACGCTGCCTCTGCTCATTTTCTAGGGTCTGCCCCTTGCTTCTGGGCTGTCTCCCATGTTCTATGGCCTGGAGGTCCCTGCTACCCGGTCAGTGCTCAGCAACTCATCCATTCTGGGCCCAGGCCCCCTGTCGTGGCCACTCTGATGAGGGGACTGAGCTGTGGGAGCTTCTAGGGGGCTATAAGTGACCCTCCTCCTGGGATGCCAGCACCGCAGGCCTGTGAATCTAAAACAGGAGCCCCAAGGCAATTTTCCTGCTGAAATGGGCTGAATTCCCAACCAAGAGGGGAGGGGGCAGCCAGAAGGAGGCCTGATGGATCCGTGAGCTCCTTCGGGGGCTGCTGTCAGACAATGGAGATGAGTGCCCGCTGCCTCCCAGCATGGGGACCACGAGGCGGCCACACGCCCTGCCTTCAGCCACTGAGCCAGGGGAGCTCCCGGGGGGCCTTGTAAACAAGCCGGTGACAGACCCGGGCAGCCCAGCAAGTGCCTGGGGAGCCCACAAAGAGAGGGGCAGACAAAAGCTGGAACATAGCTTTGTCCACCTGTGTGTGTTAAGCCCAGATAGGCCAGCTGCAGGTGTCTGCTCCTGGCAGCCCCAGACAGCCTGTCCCAGCGCCGGGCCACAGCTGGGGGCCCTGGGGGCCCTGACCTGGGAGCACCAAGACCTGGATGTTAGCCCAACTGTAATTCTAACTAGATCTGTGGCCTCAGGCAAGTTCCCTTTTCTCTCTGGACCTCAGTTCTGTCATCTGTGATTACCCCAAATCCAGCTTTCTTCTACCACATGAGGTCTCTACAATTCGCCTCCTCCCCCCATTTCAGCTCAGCAGTGTTATCCTGGAGCCAACTGGACACGCCCCAAAGAGCAGCCCCTCCTATTCCCACATTTGATATATATATATATATATATCTCCTTTCTCTTAATCCTTCCTTCCCTCCTCCCTCTAGACTGAATTTCTGCTATAGGTCTGCAATCCTTTATCCAAAACTGATGGGGCTTCAAAATTAAAAATTTTCCTGACTTTAGAAAGGAACACACACATGTTTATTGCGTGACACTCAGCAAGGTCTCGGGCAACATCCTATCACCAAACACATCAGCAATTCTGCAGCAAAGCATTTGACTATGAATATGCACAGGAAAGGGACAGAGATGACTCAGCTCACATCAGAAAAGAAGAATCAGGATCACGGGGGAGGGTTTGTGACACTGCAGCAGACGGTGACGGGGTCAGCCGCACGGGGTGGGGCACACTCCCCTCTGGAGGCCGAGAGCCCGCTACAGGCCACCTGGATGAGAGGGTTTGCACAGACGTGGCTGGTGGCAGTGTGACACACGGGCCTCAGACTGGGCGCCTGGAACCCAGGTTCCATCAGGGTTTCTACCTGCTCTGGTGGGCTGGGACACGTTCTGTCCCCTGAGCCTCAGTTCCTGTGTCTGTGGACAGAGATCGTGACACCCCCACAGGGCTGTAAGGATGAAAAGAGACCAAGGTGCATAAAGGAGGGAGGGAGAGATAGAAATGTCAGGGCCTGCCCAGCCCTGGGTTTCCTCCACACTATAGGGTCCGGGTCTGTTTGTCTGAATTCCTGCCACTCAATAAGCCCCTCAGGGTATATACTGGGCCTTTTCTTCCATTTCCCAGGACCTAGCCGAGAGTCTTGCAAATAATGCATTCTCAATATATGTTTGTTGAATAAATGAATAAGAGAATGAATTATTAAGGATGCACTCGACGATTATTTGGTGGCTGAACAAGGAAGACAGCCCACATCTGCACGTCCCTGAGACGGTGGCCTCTTGTTCGGCTTCCTGTTCTCTAAGCAGCCACCCTAGCCCGTCACAACCACTGTGATAACAGCCACAAAACCAGCCACGTATCAGTCAGTGACCTGAACAGAATCGCGTGCAGGGAGTCCACCAGGGGAAATGTGCGTGGAATTTATACACACGCTGGCACTTCATGAAGGTGTGAGAGAAGAGAAGGGGCGAATTGCAGGTGGCTGGCAGGAGCCCAGGGTTCCGAGTTGGATGCACCTGTTTGTGGGTTCCAGCTCTGCCACTCACCAGCTGTGGCTTTGGAGCAAGAAACCTAACCCCCAGGGGCCTCAGTTTCCTCTTTTATATGAAAATAATAATAAAAGCTGCCTCCAGGAGTTGTCGTGCATATTAAGATCACAAAGTGAGCAGCCAGAGGAGGCTGTTATTATTATACGTTGTAAACGATTGCTCTTGAGAGCAAGATACAGTATTACACCACCACCATAATTAGGCTAATAGCTTTAATACGTATGGCAATTAAAGCACCTATATTTGTCTCAGGCATCTTATCACACATCACTTGATACTATCCTGAGCGCCACTGTGGTGACGATCAAGTCAGTGATTGACAGATGGCAGGCACCAATTAAGGGGCAACCCACATTTGTCTTTCTTGCCTCTTTCTAGAAATGTTCTTTCCCTCCTCTTAGAATGTTCAAACCCTGCCCGTTTTTTTTAAGAGCCAGTTAAAATGAGGCCTTCCCCATAAAGACTTTCTTTCTTGTCCCAGTTGTAAGGGGTCTCTCCTGTGTCTGTGCTTCCTGTAAGGCCCTGATCACTCATTACGGTGACAGTGTCCATGTCTCCTCCCCCTTCTGGACTATGAGCGTCTTGAGGGCGGGGACCAGGTTTTACTCATTTTTGTCTCTCTAGTGCTCAGCACAGAGACTGACACTTAAAACATCCCCAGCAACTAAGCGATCCCTTCGTATAAAGTGAGGGCAAAAAGGACTGCTCCGTGCTGCACTGGAAACAGCCGGCAGGGGACACAGAGTGTGTGGCATCCCACCAGCAGTCTCTTTTCAATGGGGCCTTTACGTCCTGAGACCCAACCAGGCACTTTCCTTCATCCCAGTGGTTTTCAAACCGAGGTGTGATGTCTCTGGAGCCACCAGAGGACTTTTCCAGAACCCCCAGGCATAGAGAATGTTGATGGGATCAGCTTCTCACTCCTGGACTTGTAAATACTCTTGCCTCAAATTCTGCTCAAGGGCAAGCCCTTGAGAGGTAGAGGTTGACATGGTGACATGGTGGCTCTCATCTCCCACCTCCCCTTCCACAGCCATCCTCTCCCCACTTGGCAAAAGAGAGAGACGCACCCCTCACTCCCCTGAACTCTCTCCGTGGGGCTCTGCCTCTGGAGCACAGAACGGGAGACCTTCCAACCACTGTGTCCAGCCTCCTCGACTCGTGGCCCTGTAAACTACCCTGCTCCATCGAAGATGTAACTTCCAATAGCATTAGCTTCTTGTATTTACTTAATACTAGGTATACAAATTTGGTATACAAATTTGCAATCCATGTATTTTGTTCTGATAAATTGCATATTAAAAATAATTGTAGCAGTGTCTCAATACAGAAAACAATGTTAACACTTAGCTTTAATAAAGTAATTTAAAAATTTAAATTTTAAATGATGTGCATGGTTTTGATGCAGAGATGTACAAAAGGGTGATTAATAAAAGACTTTTTAAGTGTAAAAATATATTAATTTAAAATTCTGAAGGGGAAGTGAAATGGAAATTCAAAGTTAAGAAGAAAAAGGAACAATGTAAATTTGCAACTGTTAAAAAATAGTTTATTCATGTGTTTTTTATCTAAATGGATGATGGTGCGTATAAAATAACTATTGTTTTTTATATTTTATGACATACATTAAAAGAAGGATGGAACATTTTTGTTATAAAATATCGATAGTTTACAGGAAGCCAGAAATTATGCCATTTGCAGCTCTTTATAAACATGATTAAAATATTTAGAAGCAACTTAAAGAAGGACGTACATTGATTTTAAAATTATTTCAGGGTATGCTGTGTTCCTCTTATCTGGACTTCTACATTTTAATAAGCAAAGGATCTGCTGAGATCTGAGCTAGCAAAGGTATTAAGGAAAATACTGTGAATTAGAAAGTCAAAGAATTACTAGGGGTGAGTAGAGGACAAGGCAGGAGGGAACTCAGGGTGCCAAATTCTAGTCTCAGCTCTGTCCCTAAGTCGCTGTGTGACCTTGAACAAGCCCCTTTCCTCCTCTGAGCCTCGGTTTACCCACAAAGGGGTGGAGGTGGACAGGAAGTTCTGTAAGCCTCATTGTAGGTATAAAATACTTCATTGCCTAATTTCTAGAAAACGGCACCAGCTCAAAGAGGTAAAATGAACCCCAAATTGAACTAATCTGAATTAACCTCCTCAAACAAAACTCTCTCCCTACGGTCTGGGTACTCTGGAGCAAGAGGAATGAAAGGGGCCTGGTGTCCTCTCCCCTGCAGAACCTGGGCTCATCTCGGGGTCCAGCCATCAAAAAGGGGCCTTGGGTATGTGTGGTAGCCTCCAAGCCTTCCCAGCCTGCACATTTGCCCTAAGACAAACTGGAGAATAAAAGAGGGAAAAGGGGTAGAAAAAGTAGACATCTCTTCTCTCTGATCCCACTTCAAATCCTGGAAGCGACAGTGAGGCCGCTTTACTTGACTCCTTGCAATTAAAAAAAAAACAAAACATCTAGCCACTAGATTTTTGAAGTGTTATGACAAAATGGGGAAGTGGTGTCCCCAAAACCCACTGAGTCATGGGGGTGACAAATCCCCTCCACACTGGACTCTTGAATTCGGTGCATACACTATTTAGAAGTGTCCTGTGCTCTGTTTACTGATTTCTAAACATGTGATAGCCTCTCTGCACCTAGCTCTTTACACACACGCTCTTCCGTCATTTCTGCAAACCTGGAGCTAGGTATCACCTGTTGCATGGGTGAGGAAACATACGTCCAGAGAGGTTAGTTAAGATGCCCAAGGCTTCTCAGCTAGTTGCACAGGGTCAGTGTTGACGCCACATCTGCTGTTTCGAAACCTAAGAGGCGGAAGACTAGGGTTCAAGCACAGGTCTACGGCTGTCTACTGGCGTGGCGTGGGAGGGCACAGACAGACAATGGGACAGGCCACTGCAACGGCCCACTTTATGGAGCTTTCATTCTGACAGCCACCCTTTCTTAAGGAGGACCTTCCTCATGCCCACGTTCTAGATGAGGAAACTGAGGCTCAGAGCACATAAATAACTTGCATATACAAAGTAAGTGGCATAACCTGAACTCAGATCCCGCCGAGTCGTTATGATAAGTGTGTGCTGTGCCCAGTTTAAGGGAGCAGATGTTGAGAGTGGTTGCCATCAGCAGCTCTGTATCTTGCAGACCAAGATAGAAACACACTCTTGTTCCTCCTCCTGAAGCGCTTCCAGATTGGTCCTGCTGGATCCGATGTGTCACACGCTCCCCTGTTTGATGAGGGCCTCCCAGATGTGTTTTCCAGAGCATCGTTCACACAGCACTTCCAAGCAGTGCTTTCCACGCTGTGCTCCATATTCTGGCCAGATAAATTTGGGATTGAGATTATAACTCTCTCGAAGATTTACAATGCCCATGGAGATGGCAAAAGGCTTACTAAAGCCCTGTTTACCTGAGACACAGCTTCCACACTGGGATATATCATCTATTCCATCTGCCATTGGGTAAATGACACTCACCCGCAGCTCGCTGTGTGCTGTTGGACTGGACGAGGTCACGCGAAGCAATGGTGCAGAATGAGAAGGGAAAGAAACCAAGTCCTGGGCAAGCATCCTATTTCAGAGGTGGGCCAAGGAAATTATCAGGAGTAAGTCTGAGAAGAGCCCAGTGAAGACATGATGGAAGAAATAGAAGAGGGAGTAGAGATATAGAAGCCAAAGGAAAAGAGGTTTTCAAGAGAGAAGACATAACCAGCAGTGTTATCTGCTGGGGAAGGGTCTAGAAGCAGTGAGGGAGAGAGTTCTCTGCAGGGCGGTGGGCGAGATGCAGACTGATCACAAGAAGAATCACAGCCCTTCTTCTGCCTTCTCCTGCTCCTCTTTGTCCCCTCATCCCTCCCTGAACAATCCATTCTTAGTGCCACTGGGTGGGGCTGACCAAGGGGAGCTTCCCTCCAATTGGGGGGTGGGATGGGGTGGTGGAGGAGCCAGAGTGTCCAAATGAGAGCTTTAGGAGCCAGAGAAGGTGAGGACAGCACCCACGTTGGCGGGGCAGGATGGGTATGGCCAAGAGCAGGGCATGGGAGCCCAAGCTGGGGACAGCTGAGCTGCCCGGCATCAGGGAGGGGGCTGTGAGTGGCACATGGCGAGGACGCTGGTTACACACAGAGTGGATCAGATAAGAAAACACATTCCAACCGTGGGAGTCAGGCTGCTCACTGTTAGAGAAGGGGGTTACAGATATGGACAGGGAGGGGACTGGAATGGACCTCACTGTGTCGGATTAGAACTGTACACACTGCGTGAATTTATAGTTTTCAATATATAGCATATCCTGAAACGTAGTTGTAATTTTTAAACTTTGTTAACTTCAGAGTATAAATTCTGCAGACTGACAGAACACGCTATTTGAAAAATTAATCATTTATATTTCTTTTTACGTTTACTTAGTTTTGAAAATTTTGAATGACAAATTTTTTACTTTAATGTTTTCGGGCCCTCTGAAGATGGCAAACACTGACTGAAAAATTAAAAACTGATTCAAAATTTACAAAATTGTTTACAAAAGCTCCTGAAAGTCAAGAAAGACTGGGGAACTGTTCCAGATGGAAAGAGACTTAAAGAGACAAGACCGGTAGATGTACCGCGTGACTCTGAACTGGACCCGCTTGCTCTAAAAGACGTCATCGGGACAACTGGCCAAGCTGAAATGGGATACAGGATGAGATGACGGAGAAGCGCAGTGCTAATGTCATGACACGTGTGTATATTGCGGTTATGTGGAAGACCATCCTTGTCTGTAGGAAATTTACTCCAAAGCATTTGGTTGTGATGGGACAGCAACCTACTGCCAAATGCCTTAGGAAGACAAGTTTTTGTGCTGCCCTTGCAACTTTTCTGTGAATTTGAGATTGATTCAAGATTGTTTTTTTATTAAAATAAATAGGAACTGTTGACTCATGGAAGAGGAGACTCCATTTCCTCATCTGTCATATGGGAGTGTCGATGTTTGTCAAGGCCTATTGAAAAAATAACAATGTCACCATGGAAAACACTTTGCAAACATGAGCGACTAATTAGAGGACATCTAGGAGGGGACACTGGAGGACTGCCAGGCATGGAAAACATTGGCTGCACCAAAGGCAAGAAGGAACTCTTTGGTGTTAAGGAAGAACAAGTGTGGTCAGGTGAGGGGTCGGTTTCATGTCTGCTTTGTTTTCCTTTGTTTTTCAAGGCAGTGTAGACATCACAGTATTAAGAGGCAAGGGACTAAAGACCCTGCTCTCACTGTCCCTTTTCCACAGTTTGCTGACATTTGCAAAGCCAGGCCAGAGCAGTGGCCTCAGCCTAGCTGCCAGGCCCCTCAGGCAGCCTGGCAGAAGTAGCTCACCTTTCCATATGGAAGGCCTCTGCGTTCTCAGCAATGACAAGTGTGGCTTTGTTGTAAAAATCCAAAACACCAAGTAGAGCAATTTGTAAAAAAAAAAAAAAAAAGAAAGAAAGAAAAAAGTTGCAAGAGAGCGGAGTGGCTAGACAAAAGGGAGAGACTGTTCTTGTACCTTTTGGTGTCGTTCGAATTTAAAATCACATGAAAAAAAGATCAGTGGTTCCCAGTGGAGAGGACAGGAGGCAATTTGTCACCCAGACGACATTGGCAATATTTGGTGACATTTTTGGTTGTCACAACCAGAGAAAGGAGTCTTACTAGCACCTAGTTTGCAGAAACCAAGGATGCTACTCAGTATTCTGCTCAGGGCAGCCCCCCACAACAAAGAATTGCCAGTCCAGGGTGTCAATAGTGCAAAGGTTAAAATACCCTAGAGTTATTATCTAGCAGAAAATATCCACAAATTAAAAAAAAATATCTTTGGCTCCTGTTTTGAAACAAAAATATATTCATACCACAGATCACTGAGCAGACAGCTGTGGACATTTTAATGGACTATGGCATATACAGGACAAGGGGTTGAAGTTCCTAATTATCAAGGCCGGCATGACAATATAGGGCATTGGTGCCCGCCCTGCCTATTCTAACCCGGGCTATTGTCTTTGCAGGGTGAGATAACGTCCTTGAGGCAGAAATGGCCTGGGGTAATAGAGACCTCATGGATCAGGGGTCAGAAGGCCAGAATTTAATTTGGTTCTATTGATTATTACTTTCACAGCTGGCCCAGAATCTCCACCTTTTCTCCTCTGTAAAATGTGTTGAATGTCCTTGAATCATTGTTGTCTGTCCCTCTCCGTGGCTGACTCTCTGTTGACCCCCACCCCACACGCCAGGGCACAGCCTAAGCACAGACCTCAAAGGCCAGGTCACTTAGGTTTTCTTCTGACCATCTTGCTGTTTAAAATTCCCATTCCCAAAGTCCTGGTTGTAAACACCAGCTTCGGAATCCACTTCTATCTAGCCCAGGGGTCCTCAAACTTTTTAAACAGGGGGCCAGTTCATTGTCCCTCAGACTGTTGGAGGGGCGGACTATAGTTTTAAAAAAACTATGAACAAATTCCTATGCACACTGCACATATCTTATTTTGAAGTAAAAAATCAAATGGGCAAAAACACCAGCATGTGACCCTCAGGCCGTAGTTTGAGGACGCCTGATAGCCCATCTGTTTGAGGAATGCTCTGCCTCCCCCACTGGCCTTTGAATCTCTGAGTTTCAAATGCTTTCTGTTCAGCACCTGTTCTGAAAATCCCTCTATTTTTCTGATCCCTGGCCCACACAAAATCTGTCGCCAGACTGTGGTCAATGCTGGTTTAGTTAACTACGCCCTGCTGAGGGGTGTGGAGAGTTTGAGACGATGGATATGGATACAATTCGTAAACGCGATGTGCTCCACAAATGTAGGGAAGTTGTTTTTATGAGGACAACATCTTACTTTCTCTCCTATCATTAGGGCCAGGCACCAAACCTTGTACATAACTGACGTTCAGTAAATGCGCCTGGTTGATGATGAGGCTCAAGAGGTGCTGGATGGGGACGGGGAGGAGCATAAAATGCCATGTGCATTCTCAGGGAGCTTCCCATCCTGGGAAGGGTACGGCCACTGGGAGCTTATCAGGAAATGGACCCACATGTGGTGGATGCACACAGCATCTTCAGAGACTGCCCCACCCAGAGCCCCAGGGGCCAGCACTGGGCGGTGTTCTCCCTGCATGCTGACCTGGTCAGACCCCACCTGGGGTGTTTCACTTCCATCGTTCATAACAAGCCCATCCGGAAGCACCTCCGGAAAAAGGCAGTGAAGACTGAGACATTCCTAGATTCTTTCTCCCACAAGAACCGGCCAAAGAGATCAGAGATCTTGTCCCTAAAGAAGAGAAGACTTGGGCTGAAAATGTAAATTCTGTGATGCTCTGGAGGCCTGGATTAGGTTGAAAGGGGAGATTCCAGCTCAACATAAAGAAGAACTTTCCGGTAATTAGAGTCAGTCCACAGTGGCAGGGTGCAGTGGCTCACTCCTGTAATCCCAGCACTCTGGGAGGCCGAGGCAGGAGGATCGATGGCTTGAGGCTAGGAGTTTGAATGAGGTCACAGCGCTAAGGCTGACCCATGGCAAAGTGTGTATCTTTAGTCAGGAACGAATGGTGATAAGGCAGGATGGCAGGGCTGCTAAAAACAAACTCCACGTAAAAGTCTGATCATTTAACACAGCAAACAAACGCCTAGCCAAGAGTAAGCATGCCTGGATGCCAGCTCTGCCACCAACATGCCGAGTGATGTTGCATGAGTCACCTAATGTCACCGGGCTTCTGTGCAGTCATCTATAAAAGGAGGCTAATTAAGCCCACACGCATCAAAATGGAACGAGACCTATAAGCTCACTTTGAAACAGCATAAAGTGAGCCGTGAAGGGCGTGGTTTGTGCCCCCAATCTCTGTCCCCTCTTACCAAGTCCCAGGAGCACATCCCCAGCTCTGTGGCAGCTCCTCCCCACCAGAGTCCCACCTGCTCAAGTCTCAGGACCACCATCTGTGCATAGAGAAAACTGTCACGTAGCGAGAGCAGCACAGGGAGAGCTCTTGATTTAATGAACCTGGCGGACTACGTTGGGCTGTCGGTAGGACAATCGTATTTTATTGAAACAAGGGAGAACACAAACACGAGGCCCTCCAAGCCCCGATTTCCTCCTCCTCTGGTCCTGGCAGGCAGCAGCATCAAGCCGAGCACTCACGGGTGAGCCTCGTCCTCCTGCTCACGGGGACTGGGAGGGTCACGGCAGATGGGAAGCACAGCCAGCCCGCGGCGGCAGTGGGGGAAGGGCGGGACGTCAAGTCAGGGGCAGGAGGGGAATGGGGATCCCAGATCTGCCACTTTCTCACGGGTGATTTGAGATTTGTAAGCTCTCTGAGCCTCAGTGTTTTCCGCTGTAAAACTGGGGAGATTATCCTAATCCTTCCCTCCAAGGTTGCCAGGAGGATTAAATGAGATCATGCTGGACATCACCTCGGTGACAAGGGAGATAAGGGAGGCACGTGCCTCAGTCCCCCAACTTCCCAGTAAACAAAAATGGTACAACTGTCAAACATAACAGGAGGCTCAAAAGTATAAGAAACCAGCCACATAATTTATGACATGTAGATGGGCTCAATTATCCTGTAACATGTAAAAAAAAAAATCACATTGTTTTCACTTACACAGAAAATGAATACAAAGAAAAGGCATCAGTCCTTGTTTCCAAAGGAGGCTAACAAGAATAATTCAGGGCTCAAGAAGAGACAAATAAAACTGTGTCCTGGGAGATCGAAACTGGAGACACAAAACTCGCTCCCATGGGGTAAAACACAGTCTTTTCCAAACGCACACCAGAGATGCTGGCTGAGAGGCAGCATCTCTGGCGTAGGGAAAAGAACAAAGGCTTTGGAGTCCAAACTACATCCCAGGCTTGGGGTTTTCTTATTAGCTTTACGACTCTGGGCAATCTGCTTTCTCCGATCCTCATAATAACTAATTTTCAAAGCTGTCATGAAGATTAAATTAAATCATATATATAAATTACCTAGCCTGATGCTTGGCACGGAGTGAATGTCCAATAAACAGTAGTTTTAGACAGTAGCCGTGCTCTGTGTCAACGTGCGTGATTGCACTAACACGCTACTACTGTGTGCTGATGGAGTGGGGCCCATTTGGGCTGACATCTCCAAGGTCACTTGGGACACGGTGGCTGGGGTACAAACCCACAGTTCCCAGGTCTCAGTCCTGTGCTCCATTTTCCTGTTCGGTGGGGACTCCTGCCCCTGGGAGAAATGCATCAAGCGGGAGAAACGCGGAGAACAAGCGGCTCCGCCCGGGAGCCCAATCCCAGCGCGCGGCAGGGCTGTCTCCCGGCTCCCTTCCAGCTCTGTGGGTGGTGACAACTCAGGAGGAAACAATCTCAGTGCGTGTTTATGGGAACCATTTGTTTGCCAAATTCCTTCTTGAATAAATCTCTAAAACCCTCAGTTTTTACTTCTCCATCTGTGGCTTCACAGGGGAAGATAAGCAAACCTTGAATAAAAATGATACGAAATTGAACCAGCAGGAATACATACAGGTCAGGAGGGCAGGGAATAGGAAGAAGGGCAGGGGGCCAGCATGAAGCAGCACAGCGACCACCAGCCCCTCCAATAGGCACAGCCCAGAGGCCAGGATGCCCCTCCAGACCCTTAACAGGAGAGCAGCCCAACTAGGTGCCATCTGCTGGGATTCAGGTGAGACATCCCCAGTCCTGGGCAGCACCGTGGTCATCCCACATTGACAGGAGAGGTCCTTCTGGGATTCCCTGAAGAAGCAGCAGGCTGGGCTACTGGCATCACTTAGCATTTCTCCAAGACTCAGCCTTTACAATGTCACCTGCTGCAACTTTACGCCAGAAAGTACGTCTCGGCCACTGAGCTTGAAGGTTACCTCTCGGAGTCTCTTCCATTATCCTGTGCTATCACTAACCAGAAGACGGACTCGGTCAAGCTGCACAGAGCGATGAGATGCATGCCTGAGCTGCCAACTGGGCTATTTATACTGGTGGAAGGATATTTGAAAACCCCACCTCAGTATCTAACCCAGCATGATCCTTTTATATGCAATTATCCCCCAGTTTGGCATGAAATCCAAATAAATGTTTAGAAATGCTCAAACCTCCGCATGAAAGCTATAATTAATGTATCAATGATTTTCTTCTAAAGGGCACGCAATCAAAAAGAGGAGCCAGCATATTAGAGCAATTAATGGAAATTATAGAGAGTTGTGAGGACAATGGATTTGCATTCTGGTTTCTAACGTTTTCAGGATTTAGACATTGTCAGGTCAACATTTGTTGTGGGCTGACACTCAAACTCTGATTAACATTCATGGCTTACAAAGGGCATCACACATATAGACTGAACTTTTCAAATTGTAAAATACAAAAGACAAGGACCTGCCACGTGGAACTTAAAATCTGAACAATATGTAAACTAAATAGCAGGGAGAAGCTAAGTGTTCAATCAAAACAACATGGTCAGGGAAGGGACATTAGGCTGAGGCAAAGAGGGGACATTCAGGAAGATTGGAAATGGAGCCAAGGTTATAAGAACATGCAGTGCCCCATACCCAGCATTGAGCCATGAGCAAGGCATCGATCGAGGCCTGGCTTACTGGGGACACAACTGTTCCCCACAAGCAACTTCAAATGGCTGTTCTGTACTGCAAACTTCTCTAATATGTTGCTAATCCTTGACTAAAGTGCCCCCTGGCCTGGAAGGTTGGCAACTCAAGAGCAAGTGTTTGTCCTTATACTCTCATCCCTCAGCTCAGTCCCTGGAAGAGAGTAGATGCCCAGGAAAGGCTTATAGAATTACATGTGATTAAGAATTGACTTCTCAGCCAGGCAGCAGTGGCTCAATGCTTGTAATCCTGGCACTTTGGGAGGCTGAGGTGGGAGGATAGCCTGAAGCCAGGAGTTTGAGACCAGCTTGGGCAACATAGTGAGACCCCCCCCCCATCTCTACAAAAAATATTTTTAGGGGAGAGGACAGAGAAATATGGCTGAATAGAAACCTCCAGCGACCATCCCCCAAGATAAACACCAAATTCAACAATTATCCACACAAGCAAGCACCTTCGGAAGAACCAAAACTCAAGTGAGTGCTCATATGACCTGGTTTTAACATTATATCAAAGAAAGAGGCACTGAAGAGGGCAGAAAAAACAGTCTTGCACTGCCTACGCCACCCCTCCCCACTCCCCAACAGTGCCATGCCAAGAGTCAGAAGAGAATCTGTGTGCCCAGGAAGGGAGAATAAAGGGATTATAGGAATTTGCATTGAAACTCAGGGCCCCACTGGCAAGGGGAAAATAGCACAGGACAGAATTCGGCCAATGCCCAGCGGGGAGCATTTAGACCAGCCCAGCCACAGAGAAATCCTCTTCCCCCAAGCCCGAGTTCTGGCGAGCCCCACCACTGGCTGACAAAAAGCAGCCTGGGACCTAGACTAAATTCATAAGGCAGTCGGGCCACAAAGGCTGCAGTCCTTGGACAATTCCTGAGGCTGTGCTGGCTCAGAGCCAGTGGACTGGGGTGCATGTGACCCAGTGAGACACCAGCAGTGGCAGCCACACCAGTCCCTTTGTTGCCCCTCTCACAACTCCAGGCAGTGCAGCTCGGGGAGTCTTCTTCCACTTGGGGCCAGGAGAAGGAAAATTTCAGAGGAGTTTGTTTTGCAACTTGAGTACCAGCTCCACCACAGAAAAATAAAGTACAAGCAGACTCCTGAAGCCTCTGATACAGGCCTTAGTTCCTGGACAGCATTTTTGAACCCACCTTGGGCCAGAAGGAAACATGCGGCCCTGAAGGGAAGGACCCACTCTTGGCAGGATTCACCACCTACTGACTAAAGAGCCCTTGCTCTTTGAATGAACATCAGAGGTAACTGGGTAACAGTCACCACTTTGGGTGATACTGGGTGGCTTCAGGTGTGACCTGGTGCTGGTGGCCATGAGTGGGTGCCCACGGCACTCCTCCCCCAGCCCTAGCAGCCCAGCACAGACAGTGAGGTAAGAGAGTGAGAGACTTTGCCTGGTGATCCAGGGAATTCTCCTGTACCTTACCCAAGTCTACCAAGGTGCTACCAGGAGTCTGCAAGAGTCACGGCATTATTGGGCTTGGGGCACCCCCGGTGCTGATATAGCTGCAGTGACCAGAGACTTAGATCATGTCACTCAATCCCCTTTGAATACAGTGACATCAAGGAGGTAATTAAGGTTTAAAAAAGGTCTTAAAAGTGGGATTCTAACCCAATATGACTGGTGTCCTTACAAGAAAAGGGAGAGACACCCGGAGTGTACATGCACTGAAAAAAGGCCACATGAGGACACAGGGAAAGGGTGGCCGTCTGCAAGCCAAAGAGAGGGGCCTCTGGAGAAACCACATCTGTAGGCCTCGACCTCCAATTTTTACCCTCCAGAATCATGAGACAATAAACTTCCATTAAGTCGCCCAGTCTGTGGTGTCATAATAACCCTAACAAACTAATATATAAAGTACAGAGGGCAAAACCATCTTTTATCTGTCCTTTCTCCTCTAAGCAGAAGGTAAGGTAAGGACACAGAATAAAGAGGAGGGGACAATTTCCAGTGTGTGTCTGTTAAGCCCATTGCAATTCTGACGTTTCCTTATTGGTTATCCATCCGGTTGTTCTATTTGCTATTGAAAGTGGAGATTTGAAATCTCCTTCAAACTAAGATCATAGTTAGCAGAAGGAAGGAAATAATAAAGATTAGTGCAGAATAAGCAAAAATAGAGAATAGAAAAATAGTAGAAAAATCAACGAAACTGAGTTGGTTCTTGGAAAGATTAAATTGGCAAACGCTTAGCTAGACTAATTAAGAAAAAAAGAGAGTAGACTCAAATAAATAAAATCAGAAACAAAAGAGGAGACAGTAGAACTGATGCCAGGGAAATAAAAAGGATTGTAAGGTTACTGTGAACAAGTATAATCGACCAGGAAGAAATGGATGAACTCTTAGAAACATACCATCTACCAAGACTGAAACATTAGAAATAGAGATTCTGGACAGCCCAATAACAAATACGGAGATTGAATCAGAAATAAAAACTGCCCAACAAAGAAAAGCCCAGCACATTTCACTGATGAATTCTACTAAACATTTAAAGAAGAATTAACATCAGTCCTTTTCAAACTCTTCAGAAAAATCAAAGATAAGGGAACACTTCCCAAACTCATTTTATGAGGCCAGCATTACCCTGATAGCAAAGCCAGACGAAGACATTACAAAAAAATTTTTAACAAAACCTACAGGCCGATATCTCTGATGAACATAGATGTGTAGAAGCAAAAATCCTCAATAAAATATTAGCAAATCAAATCTAACAGCACATTAAATGAATCATACATCATGACCAAGTAGAATTTATTCCTGGGATGCAAGGATGGTTCAGTAGATGCAAACTGATGCATGTGATAAAACATACTAAGAGAATAAAGGATAAATATCACAGGATCATCTCGGTTGATGCAGAAAAAGCATTCAACAAAATTCAAAATTCATGATAAAAACTCTCTAAGTATAGAAGGAATTTATCTCAACAAGATAAAGGCCATATAAGGTATGTTAAGTAGCTGGAATGTGCTGATCACTTCACAATGTGTATATATATATATATCAAAACATCAAGTTGTATACCTAAAATATATACATTTTTATATTTTACTAATACTTCAATAAATCTATTAACAATAAATAAACAAAGACATATATGAAACATCATATGCATCGAAGAAAAACTGAAACCTTTTAAGACCAGGAACAAGGAAAGAATGACCTCTCTTGCCACTTCTATTCAACGAGGTCTGGAAGTTCTAGACAGAGTGATTAGGCAAGAAAAAATAAATAAATAAAAGGCATTCCATTCAGAAAGGAAAAATTCAGAGTATCCATGTTTGCAGAGGACATGATCTTATATGCAGAAAACCTTAAAGATTACATTAAAAAAAAAACCTTTAGAACTAATAAACTTAGTAAAGTTGCAAGATACAAAATCAACATACAAAATCAGTTGTGTTTCTATACACTAACAACAAACAATCCAAAAAGGAAATTAAGAAAACAATTCCATTTTATGATGGCAACAAAAAGAGTAAAAATGTTTAGGAATAAACTTAACCAAGAAGGCCAAAGACTCGTACACTGAAAACTACAACCTACTTATGAAATAAATTCAAAAAGATACAAATAAATGAAAGAACATCCATGCATTGGAAGATTTAATATTGTTAAATTGTTCATACTGTACACAGCAATCTATAGGTTCAATGCAATCCTTATCAAAATTCCAATGGCCTTTTTTTACATAAATAGAAAATCCTAAAATTCATATGGACCTACAAGAGACTCTGAATAGTAAAAGCAACCTTAAGAAAGAACAAAGCTGAAGGCCTCACACTTCCTGATTTTAAAATATATTACAAAGCTACAGTAATCAAAACAGTATTCCACTGGCACACAGATAGATATAAAGACCAATGGAATAGAATCTAGAGTCTAGAAATAAATCCGTACATATATGGTCAACTGATCTTTAACAAGGGTACAAAGACTACAGAATGAGGAAAAGATAGTCTCTTCAACAAATGATGCTGAGAAAACTAGATAGCTACATGCAAAAAAAAAAAAAAAAAAGAAAGAAAAGAAATTATTCCTTTACCTTACAGCATACAAAATTCAACTCAAAATAGATTAAGGATTTAAATGTAAGACCTAACACCTAAGACCTAGAAGAAAACAATAGGGACTTTATGACATTAGTCTTAGCAATGATTTCTCAGTTTTGACACCAAAAGCACAGGCAACAGAAACAAACGAGTGGGACAATATCAAACTAAAGATTCTACACAGCAAAGAAAACAACCAACAGAGTTAAAAGGCAACCCATGAAATGGGAAAATATATTTGCAAACCATATATCTGATAAGGGGTTGATATCTAAAATATTGGGGAACTCATACAATGCAATAGCACAAATACACATAACCTAATTTTAAAACGGTCAAAGGGCTTGAACAGACATTTATCCAAAGAAGACATACAAATGGCCAACAGGTACATAAAAAGATGATCAACATCACTAATCACTGGGAAAATGCAAATCAAACCCACAATGAGAACCTTACTTCTGTTAAGACGGCCATTATCAAAACCTCACATCTATTAGGATGACTATTATCAAAAAACCAAAAGATAACAGGTGTTTGCCAGGATGTGGAGAAAAGAGACCCCTCATACACTGCTGATGGAAAGGTAAAAATGGTGCAGCCACTATGGAAAACAGTATGGAGTTTCCTCAAAAAATTGAAAATGGAACTATCATATGATCCAGCAATCCCACTTCATTCAAAGGAAATGAAATCAATATGTTAAAGAAGTATCTGCACTCTTGCATTCATTGCAGGATTATTCACAATAGCCAAGTTGTGGAATCAAAAATCAACGAACAAATGAATAAACATATGTGATATATACATACAATAGAATATTTTTCAGCCTTAAAAAGAGAAACCCTACGATGTACAACAATATAGATGAGCCTAGAGGACATTATGATAAGTGAAATAAGTTAGTCATAGAAAGATAAATACTGCATGATTCCACTTATACAAGGTAGCTAAGATAATCAAACTCATAGAAACAGAAAGTAGAATGGCGGTTCTCAGGGGCTGAGGAGAGGAAAATGGGGAGTTGCTATTCAACAGATACGAAGTTTCAGTCTTACGAGATGAATAAGCTCAGAGATATGCTGTACAACATTGTGCCTACAATTAACAATGCTACATTCTGCACGTAAAAATCCACTAAGGTACAGCTCATGTTAAGTGTTCTTACCACAACAATAAATAAAGACACACACACACACATACATATAAAATGAAGGAAAAGAAAACATTCTTGAGACCCAATTTGAAATTAATGGAGAATAATACACAAACAAAAGAATCTGAAGGTCAAAAGAAACAAAGAAAGAGGGGAGTGGATTTAGCCTCTAAGTTCCAGAATTTTAACAAGCACATTGATAATTTCTAGAATTACTCCTAGAATTGTTCTAATTATGAACATAGATTTAGAATGAGACAGAATGATCCAAACCTGGTGAACTTTGGAACTGAGGCCTGGGTTTGAATTGCAGCTTTGCCATTTACTGGCTGTGTAGCCTCTCGCGGGTCACTTGCGTTCCCTGACCTAAGCTTTCTAACGTTTTTCCCCATATTTGAAACATCTGCTTACCTAGTGTTAGCCTAGACTGCTGCGAGCACTAATGAGTTTGTGTGGGTGAACCTTTTGTCATGATTCGCATATTCATAGATGCCACATTAAATGTCAGCTATTAATACAATTAAGAAGGCATCCAAAGTGGGAAGGAAGACATAAATTTTGGAGAAGACACTGAGAAAGATAAGGGCTTAGGAAATGCTTCCTTGGAAGATTCTGGATCTCTACAGACAACTCATTTGCACCAGGATGAAAGGCAAAAGCAATGAACCCCAAACCCCACTGTGCCACCCACCACTCGCCGTGCCAGCTTGAATCACGCGTCTTTTCCTGGGCAGAGGTGATGTCCTACTCGTCTTTTGAACCCCGAGGACTATTAAATGGAAGTTTCAGTAAGTTGTACTCACGTGGTAGTCGTAGCTAGGAGGAGGAGGATTCATACCAACTCTGACTTGCTTTTCTAAGCAACAGGCTGACTTGGCCTGGCTGCCCCATGCAGTGACCACAGCTAAGAGTGAGTGCATTTTTCCTGCTTCCTGAAACTTCTGGATGCAATCTCTTAATCTACCTGTCTTCATCAATTTTCTGTTGCTTATAACAGAATGCTTGCAACTGGGTCATTTATAAGAAAGAAAATGTAGTTTTTACAGTCACAGAGGCCAAGGAGTCCAACATGTAAGGGTGGCATCTGGTGAGAGCCTTCTTGCTGGTGGGGATTCTCTGAAGAGTCCAGAGGTGGTGCAGGGCATCACGTGGTGAGGGGGCTGAGAGTGCTGGCTCAGTTCTCTCCTCCTCTTCTTATAAAGCCACCTGTCCCACTCCTGTGATACCCCATTAATCCACCAATCCATGAATGGACGAATGTATTCACCAGGGCAGAGTCCTCTTAAGACCTCACCTCTCAATATTGCCACAATGGGGATTAAATTTCAATGTCACTTTCGGAGGGGACAAATATCCAAACCATGGCACTACCCAATGAGAAACGAATATGAGGACGCACACATGTAGCCTGTTTGTGTCTGATTTGTCAAAACCTTCACTGCAAGATGCTCAGGGCTCCCTAAAATAGCTCCCGGTTACCGTGTCCAGCGGGGAAGCAGCTTTGGAAAGTGTCAGGCTGCCCAGGGAAGAGATTCCTTCCGTCAAGACAAAAGCCCGGTGTTGCTCTCGACACTTCATCTTGAAATGATTACCTTCCGAGACTCTCGAGTCACGCTAATGAGTTCTTTTTCTGAAAGATCTCCATCTCTCAGATCACTGAGCTCTGAAGTCAGGCTCACCATGGGGACCACGGATCTTATCATACTTTCAGTCAGGCACAGAGAAAAAGAAGAAAAAAAAAAAAAAACAGATCTGAGTAAGATAGCAAAAATGCCAAATGACACTATTAAAACTACTTTTCACATTTCAAGGGATTAAAAGCCAGATTTTTCTCACCTCCACATCTCTGCAAAATCTTCAGTCATGTTGAGAGAGAAAAAAATAACTTTTCAAGGACTGTTTTTCTCTGTGACAGCATCTACATGAAACATTGATGACAGAGAGCAGAGACAGGCCAGTGTTTGGTTCTGTCTGAACATCTGTGAAAAATGAAGTAGATAAGCATCGCAGCAGAGAGGCGGAGAGTCAGCACGAATTGGGAATTGGACGTACCTGGTGGCCCAGACATCCCTGAGACCCTTTCATGGAGCCAGTGACCCAGGCCTACGACCCTCGCCATGACGACGTCAGAATGGCAGAGGCCCCTCGAACTACCCTTTACTTTAAGAATTAATTCTTTTTTTTTTTTTTTTTGAGACAGAGTCTCACTCTGTTGCCTGGGCTAGAGTGCCGTGGCATCAGCCTAGCTCACAGCAACCTCAAACTCCTGGGCTCAAGCGATCCTCCTGCCTCAGCCTCCCGAGTAGCTGGGACTACAGGCAAGTGCCACCATGCCCGGCTAACTTTTTTTAATATATATTTTTAGTTGGCCAATTAATCTCTTTCTATTTTTATTAGAGACAGGGTCTCGCTCTTGCTCAGGCTGGTTTCAAACTCCTGACCTTGAGCAATCCGCCCTTCTAGGCCTCCCAGAGTGCTAGGATTACAGGCGTGGGCCACTGCGCCTGGCCAAATTAATTCATTTTTAAAAGTGGAGCCCAACTGTCTCCTGACTTGTTGTCTCCCATGAGCCCACTTGCAGGGAGTGTCCTAGCTATTTCTGCAAGTTTCCCCATTCTAGGACACCAAAGGGCCAGGAGGAACGGCTCTGCACTGAGTCTCTCTGGCCCCTTAACGCCAGCCCCCAATAGGCACAGCTGTGTCTTCAGGTGCCTGCTGCTGCTGACACCCTGAGCTGGCCTTCAGCATGGGCCATGGCTCTTTGTGGGTCCGTCCCGGCCCCTCTTGTAACAAGAATAAAACTCAAATACCCCCACACTGAGGCTAAAGGACCCCACAGCTCCTGCCCCTGCATGGCTGCTCGCTGCTGTTCCCAGTGAAAGCCAAAGTCTTGGGTGTTGTCTGTCTTGTGTTCTATGTGGCAGGAACAGTACCCATGAGGGCAGCAGCACCCCGTGGCTCCCCTCCTCCTCTGAGTCCAAGCCCATCAGCCTTGGACAAGCCAAAGGCCAATCGAGTTTCCTGCCCTATGGCTAACCACTCTCCCCTAGGGACACTACTTCCCTTCCGTGAAAACTCCACCCTCCCTCACACCAGGGAGTGCCTTTGTCTTATTCCCTTCCATGGAAAATTCCATCCCTCTTCACTCCAAGGTATACAGTTGTCCTCAGGGACCCCCACGGCCATCACAGAATAGGCATTGTTAGAACGTCGCAATGCTTGCACACGATCACATTGCTACAACACGCATGTGAAAGACCAAAATGGAAGTTATAAAAGTACAGTTCCTTTGGGGGAAGAGAGAGGGGTGTCCTCCTTCCTGATCCTTTATCTCACAGCAGCTCCTACATAGGCCAAGACAGGCTCTTTAAAAGCCATGGATTCCAGCTCAAAGTTTTCATTTCGCATTTGGAGAAACTGAGGCCCAGAGAAGAAAAAGACAACCTGAGAACACAGCAAAGCTGGTGTGGCTGTGGCAGATAGCAGCATTTTCCAAAGTTAGCCACTCTGATGTCATCCCATCTCACAAGCTCTTCTTATAATGTGGCACTGAGAAAAAGGGTCTAGGGGAGGGAACCCCAGGGGAACAAGAGACCTACCCTCCCGTTAAGACTGACTCTTGAAAGCAGTGATTTTCAACAGGGAACAATTTTCTCCTCCCTTACGAGACATTCAGAAATGTCCAGAGGCATTTTGTTTGTCATCCGCTGGCATTTAACAGGTAGCAGTGAGGGATGCTCAACACAACCGCAGTGCACAGGGCAACCCACAACACAGAATCATCCAGGCCCAGACGTCAATAGTGCCAAAGTTGGGAAACCCTGTGCGAAACCAGCAGACTGTGGAAGAAAACCTCAAGCAGAAATAGGAACACGCAGGCAGGACGGGGATTTCTCCTGAGTGGTTAAGGGAACTCTTTTTTTCCCAAACAACACATGAGCACGTCTCATCCTTTTGCTTCTGAAGGTAAGAACAGCACATCTACACAGTGTCTTTTCAGCAGGAGGTGAGGATTTAGAGCAACAAGATGTCACGGAAACATTACCAAGAAAAAAGTGAAGTGCATCAATTACATCTTTGTCCTTGAAGACTTTGTAGAGTAAATGGACGTGCAAACTAGGATGAATATCCACACAAATTAATATATGTCTGAATTTTTCTATTTGCCCAGCATGGTTCTCTAGAAGGGATTACTGCTTCAAAGAGTTATTTGTTTTAAGGCTCCAAAGATATTTTCTCATTACTTTCCAAAACTTTTACCAGGGGAAACCCCCTCTAGCAATGCCTCATGGCTCTTGCCAATATTTCTATATTATCTTTAATCTCTGCTTATTTATCAAGTTAAAAGAATATTGACCTTGTTGTTTTAATTGACTTTAATAAGGGTCAGCTTGCTTTATGTGTTCATTGGACATTTGTATCTATTCTCCAGTGAATTTCCTGTTCAGGTCTTTTGCTCATTGCTCATTGTAGTTTTAGTGTTTTCTTATCAATTGGTGTGAATATTTTTATACATTAAGCATATGAATCCTTTACTATATTATTATAAGATATTTCTAATTCTCATTTGTCTTTGAATTTTTTATGATATTTGGGTAGTATTGAAGATTTTTAGAATATCTTTATGTAGTCAAATCCTTTTAATACTTTGTGATTTCTCTAATAGAGAGGGAGTTCCTCTTTAAATAATCAGGCAAATATTTTCCTATTTTAACCTTGGTTTTGTGTTAATAATTTTATAAACATATATTTACATAAATATTTAAACTGTCTCAATATAATATTAAGAGAAATGATAAGTATACTAGGAGTCATGGAGATTTGAAAATATTATGGTATTGACATTCCTTGTCTGAGAATAAGTATATCTTCCCATTTTATGTATGACTTGCCTATATACTCAGCAGACCTTTTTAATTAAAAATGATTATGAACATCTAAGACATCAAAAAGAGTATAAGGAATAACTCAGCAAATTCTTCTGTATCTTAGGTTTAGGAAATAAAACAACACCAACAGAGGTGAAGGTGCCTATGTCCACTCCCTGGCTGTCTCTACTCATCCTACTGTGAACAACCATATTCCTGAATTTGTGCTTATCATTTCCATTCATTTCTTTTCACTTTTACTACTTACATATGTATTACTAAGCAAGATACATGTTTTTCTGTTATATACACAGCCATATACATACATGTATATAGATACATTTGTACATAAATACATATAACATGGTCTTCCTCTGTAACTTACTCTTTTTTACTTAATATTATGTTTGGGAGAATCGTCCATATTGATACAGATAACAATACATTATTTTTCACTGATGTATTATATCTGTTTTAATATAGCATCTTGTCAATAGGCATTCAGGCTTTGTATTTTTATACAATCTGTTATTAATGTTCTTGAAACTATCTCCCTAAATAATTTACAAGTGTTAGTCAAATGTCAAGATGACATTTTTGGAACTAGACATAATGATTTTATAGTTTATTGGGGGAAAACATTTGAAAAGCTCAGAAAAAATCAGGAAAAAAAAATCTCTTATGAATATTGGTGAAGACTGACCCCAAATATTAAAATATCTCATAGAGCTAAAATACTCAAAACAACTTGATGTTGATCCAGGAATAAACAAAACAACAGAATAGCTCAAAGAGCTCAAACATAAATTCAAATCCATGTGAAAATATAGACAATATTAAAGAAGGTATTTTAAACCAATGACAAAAAGGATAATTTAATCAACAATGTTATGACAACTGGCCAGCCATTTGCTAAAACTAAACTAGATTCCTATCTTATTCTTACATAAAAATTAATTCCAATTAGATTGAAAATAAAAACACATAAAGAAGAAATAAAGAAAAGCAAGAAAGAAAAAAGAACGTGTGCATATTTTTTATTTTTTTGGAAATAGGATCTGTGTTGTCCAGGCTAGAGTACAGTGGCAAGATCATAGCTCACTGCAGCCTTCAACTCCTGGGCTCAAGCGGTCCTCCTGACTGAGCATCTCAAGTAGCTAGGACTGCAGGCACTTGCCACCATACCCAGCTAATTTTTTGTATTTTTTGTAGAGATGAGGTCTCTCTCTGTTGCCCAAGTTGGTCTTGAACTCCAGCTCAAGCAGTCCTCCCACCTTAGCCTCCCAAAGTGCAGTGACTACAGGCATGAGCCACCATGCTCAGCCAGGAATGCATTTATAATCTCACAATGAGGAAATCTTTTAAACCAACCTATGAAAAGAAGAAGTCATAAAGGAAAATAGTAACAAATTAGATCTGATAAAAATGAATAACTATAATATGACCACAGGGGGGAAAAATCAAAAACATCAAAATACAAATAAAGATCTATGTGGAGAAAGGTTTACAACTTATATCACAGATATAAGGCTAATTTCCTTAATAGGCAAAAACTCTTAAAACTAATATGGGAAACATTAAATCCACAACAGAATGAGAAGTAACAGATTTCAAGAACTACACAGACACAATTTAAATGGCCAATGAACATATAAAGATGCCAAACTAAATTCACAGTGAAAGAAACATGATATATCCTTCTTCACTTGTTCGAATGTCAAGAATTTAACTATGGACAATACCCAGCGTTGGCAGAGGGCATACCAAAAAGCTTCTGGTAGAACATAAGTTTGGGTACTTTCATAGAATCTATCTACATTAAAATGCACACACTCTCTTCAAACCAGTAATTCTACTGCAAGCAAGTTATGTTTTTGATAAACTGGTACAACTACACGAAAATTTATCTATAAAAAAATGTTCATCATCCTTGTTGGGAATAGCAAAAAACCTGAAATAACCTAAATGTTTTTTGATAGACAGCTAGAGGAATGATTCATGGCGGAGCTACACAATACTAGGGAGCATTTTTCAAACAACAATATATCCATGATAGATTATTAAATTTAAAAAGCTCACACCTTTAGTCACAGTTACTGGGGAGGCTGAGGGGGAGGATCACTTGAGCTCAGGAGTTCAGTCCGCCTGGGCAACATGGCACGTGTGTTAGACGTCCACTCTCCACTCTTCCATTCCCTGCCCTCGGCCTCCTCCCCAAGACAGACTTGTGTGGACCTGTCCTCTGTCGCGGTCAGCCACAGGGGAGCCCAGAAACACATCAGCGGAGAGGAGGAGAGACGGCCAAGTTCCGTTCCCCCCAGCTCCCTCCGGCAAGGCTGCCTGGTGCTGGCTGTGCTTCACCCCCAGGCAAAAAGCAACATTCTGCTCCCCAGCACATTCCCCTTCTCCATTCCAGTGACAATCCCACCCCCAATTCCTGCAGATTTAGGGCTACTAACATCTCTGCTGCCACTAGCCCCAGTTTCCTGCTCTATGCTTTGTGGGTCCCCAGTAAGTCACCCATATCTTTGTAACTAATCCTTTATAACTAACTAAATTCTCTTTAAATTATCATAATTCCAATGTGCCATTTGTTCCCTATTGGAACCCTGATATACTATGTATATATAGAATAATGCCATGTACCACACACACACACACAAAAAAAATGTCACATGCATAGAAAACACACAAAAAACTGGTACCAGTCATTACCTCTGGGGAATGGAGTTGGTTGGTACAAATTGAGAACAATGAGTGTTTTACGTTTCACTTTATATGAATTTGTGCTAATTGAGGTTTTTCAAACAAAATGAACATGCATTACTTTTTCAATGTAGAAAGATATTTAAAGATAGAGAATTGTAAATCTGCCGCTGGGCCTTCCCTCTCTAAGCAGTTCTTTGAGGCAGGGTGACTTTGAACAGCCAGACCTCTTGATAATAAGCACCTCTATTCTAACAACCTCTCCTCTAATAACTACCTCTATTACACAGGTGAGCCCTTGGAGCTTGGAGCCTGTGACAGCCTCGCCCCTCCACTCCACACCGACAGCAAAAGTTGAAAAGATGAGAGTGTTTGATTTGTCTTATCTGATACAAAAGTGCTGAGGTTTGGCATGGAACACCTAGGAGTTTGGACATAGAAGATTTAAAACATGTTAAAAAGTCTTCTGAGCAGAATAGGAACTAGAGTTTTGCAGAATCAAAGGAAAATAATGGAAACCAATATGCCCTTTCTCCTGATAATGTGCCATGTTAGCCATGATAATTTGGAGGAGGTTAAAATTTAGAGAATATAAAAGGAGATTATTTTATATAAAATTTTTGTGAAAATGTCTCTCCCAGACTCAGACTTGGACGAGGGCTTGACATGAAACCTAGCCCAAGAACAAAAGGGATGGGGCCTGGAGAAACCAACACAATTCATGTTCCACTACCCCCAGAGGCTGATTCTTGGTGGTCCAGTGAGCCAGAGTCCTGTCTGAAGTCACCTTTCTGACTGAGGCTATTTCCATTTCAGTGCCACATCAGGTTAGCAGATACCGTCATCATTGTTGACCAAGCCGGCAGTCAAGCTGTCCCCAGAGATCCTCCTTCAAAATGCCCCATCTTATAAAACAGGCTGGCACGACACCTCTGGCTGCCCATCCGTAGCGATGCACAATGACAGTGATTGTGTACACAGTCATGTGCTTGGATGTCCCACCTGCGACTTCACTTCTTCTCAGTCTCTGTTTCATCAAGGAATGGAACAAAATTTCACAGTAGCTAGGAGCTTTTAACAGGGTCAGGATTGTTGCAGCATATTGCAAACAAGCAAGAATGAAACTAAACTTATTTATGGTATACAACTAAACTGTAAATTACACAAAGAAATTTCTATTTTTTTTTCCCCTCAAGATGTTTCTCTACTACACGTTGTTTCAAGACTCACACTGCCGGGATCCTGCTGTTCCTCCTGCATGCGGCTCAGCGCTTCAGGTCAACAAGCTTCCTCGGTGTGGATCCTCCGTGTCAGTCATCTGCTTGGCACTGGGAATACGGTGATGAATAGGACATCATCTCTTCCATCCAAGAGTTTATGGCCTGTTGGGAACGCAGAACAGCAAGCATGTAGACACAGCATTGCATTTCATGTAACGGTGGGGGAATACATGAGCGACTGCTGTGATAATGAAGTGTGTGATTCATTCAGGAGGGGAAGAGAGACCCCAGAAGGCTTCACAGAGGAGGTGTCTGGATCGTGGTTTTGAAGGTTGCATAGGCATTTTCAAGGTATGCTCCAGAAGAAAAGGCATTTTGGACATAGGACCAAGCATATGCAAAGGCCCTGGGATGTAGTTGGACTTGCTGAGGCTTAATGCTCAGGGTAGAGAGTGTCAGCAGATAATCTGTATTTCTTAACATAGAATCAAATTTTACCCTGCAGGCAATGGGGAGCGCTGAGAAGCCTTCAAGCAGGAGAGTGGCAAGGTCAGATGTGCCATTTCCCTACGGTGGTTGGTATGGGAATTGGCCTAATGGGTTCATCACACTCAGCATTGCTATTATAAACAACAATGGGGATATCAATCAAGCTAGCACAGCCCACATCTCCCAGGAGCTCCTTCTTCTACTGCTAGAAATAAACAGCACTTTGTCCTGCAACCATTCTTTCTTCTAGAAAGTTCAAAGAAACTTGTTGACTTTGCCTCTTTGATCTTCTCCAACATCTCTGAGAAATAGGGTGAGAAAAATAACACTTCCATTTGGTACCCACAAAGACTAGCTCAAAGAGGACTTTGATCTCTGCCAATTTCACCCACTCTCTTCTTGAGAAAAGGACCCTCTCTCCAGACCTCCTGGGTCGAGACAGGGTTTGACGACTCTGGATCTGAGACGCAGACTGCCGGGCTGCGCCGAAACATTTCCACATAATGGGCTTTTCACTGTAAAAACATACAGAAAAAAAAAAAAAAAACACGTAAAAATAGACATATAAATCAGTAGTTATTCCATAACCCAGAGATGATGACTTTTAACATTTGGATGTATTTCTATCTGGTCTTCGCGACCACATAACAAAATCAGGATAAAAGAGAATAGATGATTTTGTATCCCCATAAATTTCAATCCTCCTGAAGGCTGAGTGAGACATGAGAAAATGTGTATCATATAAGGAGTGAGAAAGGCAAAATGTACTACTATTTGTTATGATGATCAAGCTCTGCGAAACAGAAAACTGAAGGGAAGGTCATCTCTACTATCACTTTCATAATCTTTCAAGCAGGAAAAGTGCGATAGAGTTTTAAGTTATGGTTAGACTGACTAGGCGACCTCAGAATCCCCTTCAAATCCTGGATAATCTGGCTATTAAACTCTATAAAATGACAATATACCAGATTAATCTCAGAGGCTTTGACTCTGGCCAAGTTTGCTTTTTCTGAAGAGAGGAAATGGGGAAATTTCATCCCAGACCAAGATGAAATGAGAAACCCATCTCAGCCACTAACTACTTGTGTGGGCTTCATCGAAACACTTGATTACTCGAATCCTCCATTTCCTCACCTGTAAAATGGGAAGCGATCTTTCCTCCCTCATAAGTGTTCAGGAATTTAAAAGTGATAGTAGAGAAGGATGTTGCCATCCTCACTGTCACTTTCGGGCCCCTAAGAAACCAAGCAGGAGCCACCACTCCTTTCCGAGGCCTCTGGTGGGATCTGTCAGGGTCACCTTCACGCCTCCTTTCCAAGGACACAGGACCTCACTGTGCTGTCCACGAATCTGAGCCTCTCGCCATCACCCCAGCCACGACCCGTGAAGCAGCAGGCCCTGAATTGTGACACGCTCGATTTTTGAGGCTCTTCTCCTCATGAAAGAGCTCTAATTCCTATTTTATCTAATTTATCAACCCATTCCCAAGACATTCTTGGCAGATGTCTCCTTTCCTCCCCTGGCTTCTGCAGCCCCTGGCACAGTCCTCTGTGTGGCCCCCACCACCCTGGGTTGCAATTCTCTTGCATATCTTAACCCTCTAGCCAGTGGTGAGCACTTTGAGGGCAGGACTGTGTCTTAGTCGTCTCTATAGAGCTAGTTCCTAGCTCCAAGTACCAGGCACAGAACACACAACTGATAACTTACAGAAAAAGTGATGTTTACAGAAATTCAAACTTATTTGGCATGATTTGTATAGCTATTATATTGACAAATCAGCAGTTCTTTTTTATCATAAATTTTAAAATATTGTATTTTTAATTGTCAAACATTTTGAAGTCATTATGAGAAGGTTGTTAGGTTGAACCAGATATTTTACATTTGCTGAAGTCCACGGAGATTACAGTTATGATTCTCTTAGATTGTTTACACTATTAGAGGTCTTTGGTTACAAGAGAAAGAGATTCAGGATAACTTTAAAACTGAAACGTATTGGAAAGGCTTGGAGGAGCTCACAGAATCAAAGGTGAACAACTGGATCGTGGGAAGCATAAGACATAGAACAATTTCAAGCATCTAGGTAGCAGGAATGAGCGGGCCTGTGTCTTCAGGAACACAAGATAGAGATGATCAGGTCCAATAGCTTCCTGATCACATGACTCACAATTGGAATTGGTGAGATTGAATCTGGCCTCACTCGGGTCACATGCTTTATTGCTTTTCAGGGAAGGGCATGGGTCTCGATTATTGGCACAAAATAGGAAAGGGATAATTCTCTAAGGAAAACGGAAGGTGCTATTTCTAGAAAATAAAGGAGAGGATGCTGGGCTGGCAAAAACCCCAGATGTCCATGACAGTACACAACAGGGCTGGGAGTCAAACCTCAAACCACCCCAAATCCTTTTCTCTTAGCTATTTTCCTATTTCTTTTCAATCACTTATAAGTAAAATCATCCCAATGGAGCAAAATGAGATAAATATGTAGTAATTATCATGTAGAGCTTGGCACTGCTGTGTACACATTCAACGATGATACCAACATTCTCAGAAAGGTCCTGAGAAAGTCCAATGACAAGTCTTGCTGATGGTTTTGGCATCTTGTCTGCTGGTCTCCACGAGGCCATGGCGCACTTGTTGGTAGCTCTGTTAGCAGCCAGCCTGGTGCAATCAACCAAACCTGGGATCACTGATCAGCAGCCCTTTTGCTACCACTGTTTCACCTTGATATTCGATGAGGAGCAGAAGACCTCAATCTGACCCTGGACGTTCATAGAAGATGAGGAAGCCAAGGAGAACAAGCCCTGCCCTCAGCCCATGAGCCAGACCCTCTGCCCAGAAGCCAGTCCCGTCATACCCTGAACACCTCCACATCGGCTATGTCCCAGCCAAGAAGGAGAGCAGAGCTTTCTCCTCTAGCACTAGCAGACTAAGAAGGCTTGTCACTGGAAGAGGATGGCTCTTTCTCCTTCAGAACTCCAGAACCGTGACAGTCAATCCTGTCCCTTTAAGTTCAAGTGTACCACACGCACAGAGATGAGGTGCTAGATCTGAGCTGATGAGGATAAGGACTTCACCCACAGAAACTCAACTTCAGAGCCAATGTGTCCCTAAATGCTCTCACGTGCCAATGATACTACCTGCCCCTCTCCAGAAACATAGTTCTTATCTGGCCAACACTTGAAACCCTCCCCCGTCTGAGCAAGAAAGAGGTCTGAAGGATGGTTATTCTGGTTATCTATTACTTAATAGCAAATCACTCCAAAACTTTAAAAAAATCAATCATGCTATTATATCTCACAAGTGTATGGGTCCAGAGCTTGGGTGAGGCTCAGCTGGGTAGGTTTTCTGCTCCACGGGGCATCCACTGAAATCACTCAATGGAACCCAGCTGGTGGGTGGGCTGGTCTGGAAGACCAGATGGCTTCACTCCCATGTCAGGTACCCTGGAGTGAGGACTGGACTCTTGGACCGAAGAGTCCATGTGTGACCTCTCAGCGTGACCACCTCCAGGTAAAAAATCAGACTTCCACATGGTGGCTTGAAGATCTCAGAAAGATAGTTTGAAAAGCCAGAAAATACAAGCTCCCAATTATCTAGGGGCTGTAATAGCATCCCTATAACACTAGGCTATTGTCCACTAAGCCCACCCAGACTCAAGTGGCTGAGACATAAACCCACCCCTAACGAGAGGGCTGCCAAAGAATTCATAGCCCCCTTTAATCCTTCAGATAGAAAGGGGCCACCATGCAAAGATGGCTGGCTCCCTCCCCTGAGTTATCTCTGTCTTTTGGTGTTCTTCTCACACCCATATTGCAGAGCCCTAGATCAACCAGTTATCTCTGGCTCAAGCAACGCAAAAACCATTTTCCCTGTGCCCCAAACATTCCCAGGTCTCACTGGCCTGCAGGTTGCAATGGGGTGATATTAAGTTTAATTTAGGATTTTGACTAGCATGCAATCCCTACCTATGTAATTGTTGACTTTTCCCCCTTCCCCCTAAGTCTCCCCAAGTTACTTCTGAGAGTTCTAGGGGATATCTCTAAGGGAGGAATATTCAAGATGGTATTCTCAGGAGTAAGTAAGCTTGGGTTATTTATGGACCTCTTCACTCTTTATTGAGATACTCAGCATAGATAGATGATAGAGAGATAGATAGATAGAGATAGAGAGATATCTCATGGGCCACATTTACTTATTTACTTACTATGAGTTTATAAGAACAGTCCACTACACCTAGCCAAAGCTTCCAATTCAGCGGTCCAGAGTCCACTGGCTTTCCTAACACCATGACCTCTTTATCCAAAGGTGTTACCCCAGAATGCCATTCTGGAGAGAGCTGCTCACAATGCAGCCTCATCCTTCTCCAGTCTGTTTTCACTAGAGAGCAATGCCCAGGGCTCAGGGGCCTCCCCCTCTTAATTTTCCTGTGTAATCCTGGGCAGGGGTCTTTCCCTCATGAACCCAGAGCCAAATTGCTCTGCTCAGCCTGTTCTGCGATTGCTGCACATTCCCCGAGTCAGTACAGGTATGACTCAGACCCGATGAGTCACGTAGCCCAACTGTTTGACACTTTGGCTGCCACCTGGAAGGGCGGCCATTGTAGTCCTCACAGAGAGAGGCTGTACCATTGGCAGGCAGCGTGAGGTCGCTTGGAGTCAGGCACCTCCGGTTTGAGTCACAACTCTTCCGCTCACTGGATGTGTCACCCTCAGAAAGGCTTTTGATCTTTCAGCCTTAGTTGCCACATCTGTGAAATGAGGATAGTGGTATCTACCTAGCAGGGGAATTATAAGAATTAAATTAAGAAAAACAATTTAACATAGAATCTGCCCCTCCCAAATAAGTGCTCAAAAATGGTAGCTGTTAATAAGATAGGACAGTGGTAGTGGTGCTGGCAGTGGTGTCACCAGATCAACGCAGATGCTATCCAGTCACTCTTACGAGCTGAGCACTGTGCCAGGAGCTAGGATGCAGCGGCAGGGGGAGAGATGTGGTCGCTATCCTAACAGGTCCGCTAGCATCACAGCTCATTTCACGTTCTGAATCCGGGGACAGCAGACTACCTACACTCACCAATGTCAGAGCTGACACCTCCTCGGTTATGCTCTCCCATTCTCTCTCTTGCTCCTGCTTCTACCAGCTTCCCTGAGCAAACACCCCCTGAAATCACACCCAGCCCCCCGGGTCCAGGGTTTGCATCAGCCCAGCCAGCCAGCACCCTGGCCCAACAGCTGCTGCCCCAAACTTGGAGAGCTATGAAAATCATAACACCTACCGTGTCTTAGGTACCCCCCGAGCACTTTGCATGCCCCTTTCACTTACACTCCTCGCAGCGTGTACGTGCTTTGCGGCATTGGGGACTGAGGCTTCAAGAGGCACAAGACTTGCCCAAGGTCAGCTAACCAGCAGCAGAGCCAGGGATCAAGCCCAGGTTTGCCTAAGAATTGAGGATGAGAGACTGGACATGACCAAAGCTACACAGAAAGTTAATGGACAATCTCCCTCCTTCTTCGGGGAGGTTACTCACCCTTTTGGATATTTTCATTTGTTGGCATCTCCCTGGGCACGAGTGGTGGGCACGGCAGTTAATCAGTAGGGAAGCGGCTACATGCACAATGGAGCAGAGGTGTGGGGTGAGCAGGGGGTGTGACAGTGCCCCCCCTTAGGAGGAGGGCCAGCAAGTATTCCAGTGCCCCCGCCCACCCCTTGGGACCTGGCTGGCCTGTGCTTTCCTTCAATACCTCATTACCCTAGAGCTAGTCTGCCTGGGTCTCTGCTTTCTTCCACCCTGCTCCATAAGCTGATCGCCCTGTTCTCAGGGCAGGGCTGCCTGCTTTCCCCTCCCCCCCCCCAGCAGCCGTGTGCTGGGCACCGTGTGGGCACCCAACGCTGGTGTCTGACTACACAGCAGCAGCTTTTTAATGCTTTCAAATGAATGTAGTTTTCCATTCTTTCTTCCCCCGCCCCCTGGTTTGTTTGGAAGGAATAAAATGTCTTCATCTATTCCACATGGAATAGGTACCTCCTTCAGCACCATTTGCAAAGTGTTCTAAAATTGAAAATTGTTGTGGGTTAAAATTGTCTGTCCTCTTCTGCATTTTTATTCTGTCTCAGAATAATGCGGTGATGAAGAAAGAACAGATGTTTATTACAGGTAGAGCCTGCTTGTACCACATAATAGACAGAATCATGAAACCATTTTCATCCATCACAACAAGCAAATTGGTGTGGATGCACTCAGACAGGGGAGGGCTTCCGCTGAGAAGCCTTTGGGAATGACCGGTCAGCCCGTCTAACAATCGGCTGTTCTCACAAAGCAGACAATCACGGAGGCCGGAGAGCAAGGGCTTTGGGGACAGAAGACCTGCCTGTCACTCTCAGCCGTGCGACTACCAGCTCTGTGACCTGGCACAAGTGACTTAATGTCTCTGAGCTTCAGTTTTAACATCTTCACAATGGAGACAAAATGCAGACTGTAGGTTTGCTGGTTAGACCGAATACAAACACCTGCGCACACATAGTAAACGTTCTCAGGGAACTCAAGGACGCTTGCACTTGTCACTCGTCCTTCCCTCTCTTCCCCCCCCTCTTCCCTCCCCCTTGCGGAGGTCTGGGAAGGAAGTTGGCTCGTTCATGGTGTGGAACCTTTGGACAATGTAAAACAACAAATTATCCTTAAGGTCTGTAAACCACGTTAAAAGAAATCACTATGTAAAACTCTCTCCTTGCTTTGGTTGCCAGGATAGTTAATTTCATGTGTCAACCGAAGTAGGCCGAGGGATGGCTGCATATTTGGTCAAACATGATTCTGGATGTTTCTGTGGGGGTGTCTGGGATGAGACTGACATTTACATCAGTGGGCAGAGTAAAGCGCGTTGCCTTTCCCAGTGTGGATGGGCCGCGCCCACTCAGCTGAAGGCCTGAATGGAACAAAACGCTGACACCCACCCCACACACCCCACCCCCAGCGGGGAGAGAATTCTTCCCACCTGACAGCTTTCAAACCAACAACATTTTTCCCCCTGACTTTGGACTTGAACTGAAACACCAGCTCTTCCTGGGTCTCAAGCGCACCGGCCTGCCACTCACCCTGCAGGTCTTGGGACTTGCCAGCTCCATAATCACAGGAGATAATCCCTTAGAATACATCTCTTTACACACACACACACACACACACACACACACGCACGCACACACACACGCACACACACACACACACACACACACACACACACACACTATTGCTTCTGTTCCTCTGAAGAACCCTAATACAGTTACTATCCCTCATTCTGGTCTATTTATTAAAATAGGTACCTGAGTAACTTCTAGGCAATACCAGCCACACAGCAGGAAGCAGGGAGAGAAGATAAACCGCAGGTTCCTTTGCGTGACGTGTGCGTGGTCGGGCTCTGGCCCTCCTCAGCCTGCCCTTCATCCCTAGCTGGCCAGACTAATGGTGTTTGGCTGTGGCGTTACAGATAAGGAAGACAAAGTGACCCGCCCGGCTCTCCTCTGCAGGCAGGGCACCTGGGGGAAGAAAAATAGTCAGTGTTCTCAGCGAACTCATCAGCTGGTCAACCTCTGAAACACCAAGCAAAGACAACCTTGAAACTTCGGTCCCTGCCAGCCTGCGAAGGACACCTGTCCCTGTGTGCGTCGGAGCATGGGCTGCTCGGCAGCTACACTGATAGCAGGACCAGGACAATGGAAGGTCGGCTAGTGAGAAACGGGTGAAAGGGAGGAGAGACGGCGTATGTACCGTGTTGGAGCCGGTGCACCCTTGTCATAGACGGCTCGGCTTCCCTTTAGCTTCTCCCTCATTCAGTCACCCACTCGCTAGCTTGTTCACCCAGCAGGTATTTCCTGGGCCCTCACTGTGCACAAAGCCCTGTGGCTGGGCTCCAGGCACTAACCCTACGGTTAAGCGGTTAAGCGGGTGCACCAGCGTTGGAGAGACGGCCCACACAGACAGGGCCGGGCGGTGAGGGTGCTGGGAGCCGGCTGCTGAGAGGAGGAAGGGAACGTGCTCAGGGAGGATCTCAGCCAGGTGAGCCGCACCACAGGGGGGAGTCCTGGGGCTTCTCCCGGATTTGTGCAGGAGGAGCGGCGGGTGTGCAGGTCAAGCAGGGACGGGGGACGCTTGTGTGGGGAGGACGGGAGCGGAGGGTCACGTTTCCCTCACTGGTGGGTAGCAAAAGGGGCGTCTGGAGCCAAAGGAGGGAGGGGCTGTCAAGGACAAAGACTCTACAGGGACAAAGACTTTTTTTGAGTGAGTCCCAAGAGCTGCATTTTAGAAAACTCAGTGTGACCTTACGAGAGACAAATTTTAACCTAATCTCGATATTTTTATATTTTTCTGCTCTTATTTTTAAATTATTTATGTTCCTCTGCAAAGGTTCACCAGGTGTTGAATGTTAATGACTCTTAAAAGTGGAGGAAAAGGAAGCGAATAGTGCTTCTTTCCCCATCCGTGCCAGACTCTCGGGTGTGTGTTTTCTCTCTCCCACTAAACGGGAATTGCTTGGGACCAGCAGTCGTGGCTCACTGAGGCGCCCCTCTGGGCCTGCGTCCTGTTCTCAACATCTGCCATCTGCCCAGGGGACCTGGCAACTCCTCTGCAGGCGTCCCCTCCACGTTTCCTGTAGCAGCGGAGGATGAACCTTAGGACCAGAGGATGTCAGAGCCGAGGACGTTTCCTCCCATCTCACACAGGTGGAAAGAGAGAAGGAACATGGGCAGGACCACGTGCTGTGCCCATGACAGAACAAGGCAGGAATCGGGAGCGGCTACTCCTGGTCCAGTGTCCTTCTCACGCCCAGAACCAGTGAGGGCGGGAGAGAAGACGTGAGGATTCCCACGTCCAACCCACAGGCCTGGAACACACTCGGGGCTGTGTAGCGCTAGGCCGGACTCACACCCTCAGCACCACACAAGCACAAAGCACAGGTGTCTCTGGCGACAGCCGCATCCCTGCAGCCTCCCGGTCTGCGTGAAAAATGGACACGAACCTCACAGCGCAACTGCCCTCTCTGTTCCCCTGCAAATCTTCCGCCCTGCTGGAAGGCTTGGTCCCACCATAACAATTTACAAATGGCTTTGCAAAAAGGCTTCGTGAATCTTAGGATTCTTCATGTAATTGCCTCTTCATATGTACCCAAAGTACTTTAAAATCCTAATCACCCCAGAACCACGAATCTGAGAGTTGGGAGAAATTCTGCACCCTATTAATCCAATTCCTCATTTTGCAAATGGGAAAACCGAGGCCGAGGGAAGAGAAAAGCCTTGCCCAGACTGGTGTTTGCAGCTGCGGTTTAGAGCCGGGGCCTCAAGCTCAGATACTCGCAGGCCGGGCAGCTCATGGAATAAGCAAGGCCGGGCGGAGGCAGGGGAGGGGACACGGCACAGTGACGAGCTGGGCGTGCACTGGGAGCAGCCCCCGCACGGCTCCAGAAACCGTTGCCATGGGGAAACGCCAGCTCAGCGTTGTCAGAAATTCTTTCTTCAAAAGAAGCCGAAGATCCGTTGTTTAAGTGAAATGACTGCCTTTCAAAAGGTTGGCAATTGAGTCTCGATTTTTAAACATTCTCCAGGCCAAAAACATTCTCCAGGCCAAAAACATATATGTAGGACTCCGAACTGTGACCTCCGGCCCATGGACGCTTAGCACATCAAATCACCGTCCCCTCCTCTGGCCTCCGCCATTTTCTACACGTGTGTCTGTCCCTTTAAGCCTGTTTGAGGTGTGAACTAGAACAGAAAGGTTGTGTGAGTTCCTCATTTCAGCTCTCCTCGTGAAAGCCCCCTCCCCTAGAGACAGGTGACTCTGTCCTCCGTGGGTGAATGACTTTGGCTCCACAAAGATCTCCCCAGCTTAGCTCTGGCTTTCACTGATGTAAAATCTTAGATAACTTTGACAAAAGACATATGTATCCAAACCAGAACAGTGTGATGGGCTGACCCAGCATTCATATTCTGGGGTCCCCGCGGGGACAGGTGTTTATAACCTACAACACTGCAGGACTGTCACCTATAAAAACCCAAGCTATAAAAACCCAAAGAGAAATGGAAAGAACATGCCTTTACCTTTACCCCCAAACCCACTGGTGACGATTAATGAGGCCTGTTTGAAATTATGTCCCAGACAGAAAAGTAATTAAAACAGGAAAACATGGGCTCATCTCGTCATGCTTCGGATCTCAGAGAAAACCCACCCGAGGCTGTGGCATCTCTCTGAGTAGGTAGCTAGCCTGGTTCATACCCAGATGCACATTTACATTGACGTTTATGCTGACAAAAATCCCCGTTCCTTATTTGGAAAAATCACAGGAAGCAAGAGGTCTTTATCTGAAAGCTCTATAGCACTGGATAAAAGGCATGTCGAACAGTTTGCACACTCCAGCCTTATGAATCCTAAACTGCTCGATTCTCAGAAGTGCTTTTCTGCAGTCTCATCGTGTATGGAATCCTCAGGCTGACGTGGGGTCTGGCTACGCCTGTAGACGGTCCTGAGCTCTGAAAAGATTATGGTACCCAATCTCCAACCTCACCCGCACTGCTCAAAACACACTCCAAAGCCTAACACAAACAAAACTTAAACTATGATAACGTTAAAATAGCCTTTTCTGGCTGGGTGTGGTGGCTCATGCCTATAATTTTAGCACTGGGGGAGGCTGAGGGGGGCGGATCCATTGGAGTGACATAATGAGATGCTGTCTCTACAAAAAATTTAAAAATTACCTGGGTGCGGAGGTGCACACCTATGGTCCCAGCTACTCAGGAGGCTGATGTGGAGAATCACCCGAGCCCAGAAATTTGGGGCCACGGTGAGCTATGATCATGCCACTGCACTCCAGCCTGGGCAGCAGAGCAGGACCCTATCTCTAAGATAAAAATAATAATAATAAATGGCCTTTTCCTAGACTTCTATGGTTGAAAAATTCTAGATAAGTTCATGAAAGTGGAATTTTCTTAAATTTTTTGAGAGTCTCAAACTTCAAAAAAGTTTGGCCTTGCAGAACAAGAACTCAGTGGGGAAAATAACCCCGGGCCACCTCGTGACATAGGGCACATGCCATGAGAGCTCCCTCAGAGCCCATCTAATTCAATGACCTTCATCTACTTTACACAGTTGACCCCTGAACAACATGAGTTTGAACTGCATGGATGTATTGTACACGGATTTCCTTCCACCTCTGCCACCCCTGAGACAGTAAGCACCACCTTCCTCCTCCTCCTCCTCCTCCTCCTCAGCCTACTCAACATGAAGTTGATGAGGATGAAGACCTTTGTCATGATCCACTTCCACTTCGTGAACAGTAAATATATTTTCTCTTCCTTGTGATTTTTAATAACATTTTCTTTCCTCTAGCTTACTTTAATGTAAGAATATATACAACATATAATATATATATTATAAAATACAAAATATGTGTTAATCAACTGTTTATGTTATCCGTAAGACCATTCAAAGAGTTGGCTATTAGTAGTTAAGTTTTGGGAGGAGTCAAAAGTTACACCCAGTTTTGACTGCACAAGGGTTAGTGTCCCAACACCTGCATTGTTCAAGGGACAACTATAAATGGAGAAACTGAGGCCCTGGTCACAGTAATACAGTATGAACTTGAGCCCCAAATTTCAAATACACTACACTAATTCTCCATTTCCATTGCCCATCGGTAAAATGCCCACCCACCCCTTGTTTCAAAGCTCCCCAGTAAAGAAAGGAAAGAATATTTTCAAGGCTTCCCATAGGGATGCCTGGATTCCACTGTTAAACTACAGAGCTGTGGTGAGTCAATCTGCATACATTTCAAAAAACTTACCTAGGATGGTTTCAGGAGCCCGGCAAGATAAATTATGCACCCTTGGCAAAGTAAAGCACTGCGTGCTCTAATTAATTAGCTATGCGAAACACAACCAGTGTTGGCCCTGAAACAAAGCAAAGGACTCGGAGAGTTCAGGGTAGAGATTCGTAAATTAGCTCCGAAAGAAATGAATTAATTGCTTCTGCTTTTTGCACACCCTCCCCGCATTTTGTTCTGCAAACATGTTACAAGTCTTTGCCTCCCTTCTGGCTTTTCAGCTGTGGCTTTGAAGTCCCCGTTTCTGCAGTCACATGTGCCCCTTGCCCGGCTCGATGGTCCCGACTGTGAATATAGCCAGAGCGTTCTCCAATACATCCAATGCATGGATAATTAGTCTGAACCAAAAACATAATCTGCTCGGGATAATTGACTCTTTATGAAGCCACCTTTTAAAGAAAAAGGAAAGATGTCTACTTTAGGTTCCGAGGATTTGCATAATACATGATTATTCCTCAAGTCAAATGAAATCATAGGGGGTCTAATCCCCTCTTAGATTGGGTGGGTCACTGCTGGTATTGCTGATGGTGAAGGAAGAAGCAAGACAAATTCCCTAAGCACAGCACTGTATTCTTACCCAGAGCATAAAATTTAAATAAAATTATTCTGAACTATTCCTGGGGATCCAAGTTACTCAAACCCAGCAGGGCATTATCCCTGGCCCAGGAGGCATCCAAGGCCCTCCGCCAGCCAGCGAGCCGGCCCAAGCTCCCCTGCAATCTCGATTACTGCTTAGCAATCAAGGATGTGAGACTAAAATTAAAAGGTATTATTGTATTTCTGCCTAGCAAGTGTTGACAAGCATGTTCAACATATACTTTATATGTTCATAGATGAAGAATTAATTGGTAAGAACTTTCTGGAAAGCTAATTAGCAATTTGTTTAAACACAGACCCAGTAATTTCATTTCCAGAGTTTGTTCTAGGAAATTGGTCAGCAGTACGGATAAAGATTTTCTATAAGGAAGTTTATCAGTGTTATCTATGCAATTGAAAAACTTGAAAAAAGTAAATGTCCAACATTAGAGAATTAGTTAAATAAATTATGTTATGGCCAAAGGTTAAATAATATACGAAGTCATTTAAAATGGTGTTTAAAACGTCATTAAAGACGTGGAGGAAATGCTCATAATATAAGTAGTCGAGCCTGGCTATTGTGTTTAGTGTAGAGAAAGACCATGTTTTCCCAATATATTGCAATGAAAACATATTGCTCTTATAACACAAAATATTTTTAAATGGATGATTGACACAATACTTTATAGATGTAAAGTGCCATTTAATTATAATGGATTTTTTTAAGTAAGCCTAGTTTCTCGTTGCTAAATTAAAAGACTTGGAAAGTGAGTTGTGTCAATTGCTAATGATAGTTTCAGAAAGACATAGAACCTGTAGAGCCTTCCGTTCTAGCCACGCTGAAGAATCAGCTTCACCTTTGATGGATCTCATTTTAAAACATACAAAAGGAAGCTGCTGTAAAGTCAGACCCATAAAAAAGTCATTTGCCTAGACCTCCCGTTCAAGTCCAGCGCAGCCCTGGCTGGCTATTAAGGTAACTGTTTGGAAAGAACATATTCCCCTCTCTGGTAATCAAAATGCGTCTTCCTCTCCATCTGCCTCAAAATGAGAAGTCATAATCTTCTTTTTATGACATCTCCATAAAAGACATCAATAGAACAAAAAAAAAAATACATCAGCTCCTGGTAATAATAGTGTTTGTTATGGAAATGGTAAAATGTTCCCATATAGGTTGCAATCCACTTTAATTAAGCCTTGTTAAAGAATACATTTTGAAATCATCTAAATCAGATATTGCAGAGCCATGAACTTGCTGTCACGGAAAAAAAAAAATGCACCTCAGGGATTAAGCCTGGGGCAGAATCAATTTTCTTATTAAGAGCCTGCATGCTCAGGACATTTGTAATGGCAGCTAAGCCAAGCCGCTGGCTTTACATTCAAGCCTGGCAGTCAAGGGCTGAGAGCTCTTTGTGCTTAGCATGTGGGGACTGCCGGGATGCAAGACTGTGCCAGGCCTCCCTCAGCCGGCTGAACCCTGTGGTCGGTGCCCAGGGTCCTGAAAGGCTCCCCCTGTCGGTCCCCTCTGCAGTCTGCCCTCCAGGATGGAGCCGAAACTGAGGCAGAGAAGCCGCTGGGCTCTCAGCACAGAGTCCAGGTGCCAGGTTCTGCAGGAAGCTTCCAGGCAGAGAGAGATGAAGCAATTTGGACGCGGACAAATTGTAAGGAGGAAACCATAACTTTCTTTTTATATCGTTTAACCCTTTTATTCCTCCTCAACAAGTATAAGTGACATGTGTGACACATCATTTTAAAAAATTACTAAAATGCGTATTAACATATAATCTCTACAGCCTCTGCCACACCCTCCCACTTAGGTAGGCAATGGAGACAGCGGTATGTGTTTTTCCCCCATAAAACATGCACCGGAGGTGGCCCTGCTAGTTTTTATTAAAGTAAAGGCATCGCACCCACATTACTCTGCAACGTGTTTTCTCACTTAACAGCCCTCTAGGTCCATAGCAATACGTGCAGGAAAACAGCACTTTCAACCAGTCTGGGCTCTCGCTCTGCCTTCCCCCACGACACAGAGGCCTGGACTGAGCCCCCGCGAACCTTCCCTCATGGGCAGTGATGCTCCTCATACTCCTCGCTGAACATGTCCCGTTGCCCACTGGGGCCATACCGTCACCGTCCCCCAGGCCCTCACATGCCCAATCTCCTCCTAAAGCTTGGCCTTACTCAGTCGGTGGTTGGTTCTGCCACCCCACCTCCATCACAGGGCAGAAAGAGCACAGATCTCAGTGTTGTGGCGACTGCATGAGGCCGTGAGGCTGCACATGTGGCCTGGACGAAGAGCCACAAGTGACAGCCCTGCCAGGGCTTCTCTGGCCTGGGAGCCACCCTGGCCCATGCACTAGCTCCCCCGGGGGATCCCCAGCTCTAGGCTCGAGGCACGAGGCCAGGATGTTAACAGGTCTATCCAGACCCATGGCTTCCAGCCCGTGCTTTAGATAGATCAGTTCTGTCAACCCAGCCTTTCCTGAGAGCCTTTGTTCAAGAAAAACAACAGCTCAGGTTGGACACAGGCCTGAACAGTTGCCCTTCACCCAAGGGTTTTCCAAGCCCCAAGTGCATTTCTTTGCTTCTCCAAGACCAGCTGGCTGGCCCTTTAAGACCAGATGCAATATTGCTCCCCCATTTACCAACTGGTCAAACAGAGACAAAGACAAATTAGGTAATTAACTGCCCTTCCCGCTGTGAGTCAGGGCCACAGCTGACATCAAGACCCAGACTCTGTGGGCTCACAATGCCATCATTACTGACCCTCAATGAAGCCATTCTGTGAGCTGCAGAAAAGCTCTCTGAAAAATAAATAAAAAATGAGAAAACACAGCAAGATTCTTCGTGTTGCTGAATGCTCAGAAATTGCCCTTTGTTAGATGAGCCTTTCTCTCTAAGGTGCCCCAACTCCCCTATGCAATCTCTGGCCAAAGGCTTTTCTCCTTCATCCACAATAAACACTGTGCTCCTGCCACTCACAGGCAGGGAGGTGGCATGCCACCAGGGACCTGTGACATCCAAGAGCAGGTGACAGGGCTGAAAAGTGCAGAGAAGGCTGCCTCAGTGGGTCTGTGCTTCAATCTGAGGGTTGTTTCCTAAGTCTTCGTTCTCACTTTATCCACAACAAAAACTTGTTGTGACTTGCCTAGTGTGTATTTTCTATTGTGCCAACAGCGTGGAAAATAACAACAAAGTTATAAAAGAGAGCAAGATGCAGGAGACAGAATACTAGAATAGTACATAAGGAAGGAAACAGGAGCTTGGGGAAGTAGAGCCTGAAGCAAGCACGGATTTGGGAGCAAGGAGTTCACTTAGGAGGGAGCCCAGGAAACACCAAAAGGGGGATGAAAAGAGACACAGGGGAGAGAAGGAAGCAAGTTGCCAAACTGAGTGAAGTTTAATCTCTAGGCAGCACTGGAAGCCAAGGTAAGAGTTAGCCCACCTGAGTAGGGGAGGGAGCTGAGGTGTTTATGCAGCACCTCGGCCAGTCATATGTGAGGGTCCCTGGGTGTAGGGGGGCTTTTTAATTCTCTGGCACTTCCTGAAAGCCCTAAAAACACCCTCAGTTAGAAGGGCAAATGCTGGGGGGTTGGGGAGTCAAAGACGGCTCGTGTGCAGGTCAGGGATCAGGCCCCTGAGGGGTAAGTTGAGCACAGCACCTCCCATTCACAGGCCATAGTACAGGCTGATGGGGGTTCTGTTCAAGCTTATAAAGTCAGGAGGAATAAACAATGAGAATACTATATAACAGGCGTCAGCAAAGTTTTTCTATAAAGGGCCAATGTCTTAGTCCATTTGGGCTGCTATAACCAAGTACCATAGACTAGGTGGCTTATAAATAACAGAAATGTATTTCCCACAGTTCTGGAGGATGGAAGTTTGAGTTTAGGGAGCCCTCATGGCCAGGCTCTGGAGACGGCCCTCTTCCAGCTTAGGAAAGTCTTTTTTCTGTATCCTCGTGTGGCAGAATAGAGAAAGAGAGATTTCTGGGCTTCCTTTTATGAGGGCACTAATCTTATTCACGAGGGCTCCAGACTCATGACCTCATTACCTCCCAAATGTCCCACCTCCTAGTACCATCACATTGGGGATTAGAACTTCAACATGCGAATTTTAGGGGGAGGGTAGACAAACATTCAGTCCATTGCAGCTAAGTAAGTAAATGTTTAGGCTTTGTGGACCATAGGGTCTGTGTCACAACTACTCAACATCTGTCTTTGTACTGCAAAAGCAGCCACAGACAATGTGTAAACAAATGAGTGATGCTGTGTTCCAATAAAACTTTTTTACAAAAGCATCAGAATAGATTTGCCTGTAGGTCATAGTTTGTTGACTTCTGAGTTATAATAATAACCATTTAATAGACACCTACCATGTGTTAGGTTGCTTTACATATATTACCTGATTTAATCTCTAAAGCTAGGTATTATTACTCTTATTTCACAAAAGAGTGAGCTGGAGCTCAGTGAGCCTGGGTCACTTGTCCAATCACATGCCACTGATCAGTGGGAAGAACCAGGATTCATACTGAGGATGAGCTGACCCCAAATCCCATGGGTGCTTCCTGCAAAATATCTACAAACTATTACCAAACTATTTACAAAGTTACTGAAAGTAAAGGAACTTCTCATTAAGTAAAAAACTAATACATAAATATTATATAAACAGTATGATCTTAACCATATATATTTTTAAATACTCAACAAAAGCTTGGAGGGATATATATACCAAGATTTTAGGTGATCACTTCTGAAGGGGTATGATTACAGATTATTTTTGTATTCATATACTTTTCTCTACTTTCCAAATAGCCTACAATGGGCACTTGTAACTTTTATGAAAAGAACAATTTAACCTTATTTTTTAAAAAGTATGGGGACCAGTAGGTGCACAGAGGGAGAAACTGTTTAATCTCAGTGATTTCTGAAGTGGATATAGACATCCCATTATGCTGAGAGAAGAAAATATAAAAATTTCTATTCATATTTATTTACCTTTAAAAAATATCAACAACTTATACCAACTCAATGCTCAGAGTAACCCCAGAACCCTCCTTTAATGCACATGCCATGGCCACGTGTCTAAGGACATGGAATCCCATTAGGAAAGTGAAAGTTCTCACCAAGCTGGCTTCACTGTGGTGCCCACTCTGTGTTGCTGATTTCATTGCAGTGCTGTAAATTATATCGCCACCTACCACATCTTGTGCATACCCAGGTAAAAAACAGATCACATTGTCTAAGGTCTATTTCAAAATGGACGAAGGATGTTAAAAGATTCCTGAAAATAAATATCCAGGTAAAAATAATACTAATAAAGTAATACTAATAAATACTAATAAAGCACAAGCTGATATGTCTATGAGTTCCTTTTCATCCACATTACAATGGTATTCTACCATGATGACTTTCTAATCTTATCACATAAAAAGTCAGCCCAAAAGAACCATTTAAATGACAAGAATCCTAGTAGAAATTTGAATTTACAGCCACTGTTATTAAGACAATGCATACACCCTAAATATGCATGCATTGGACTTTAAGAGTGCAAAGCATCCAGAATACAGATTTTTTTTTAAATGTCTCACTCTTCCTGCCATGGTTATATCACTGTAATTATGGATAGCTATAATATGGCAATATGGCAACAAATCAAAATGCATTCTTTGTCAGAAATACATTTGGAAGGCACACAAAAATATTTGTGTGGGGAAATTTAGGGGAATGACTGTGAGAACACATTATGTAGTATCAGTGTTTTGCCAGGCATTTGGATAAAAGTGCAGATGTTTCCAACATGTCTCATTCCATAGATTTGAGGTATTTCATTCCTATGCCTCATACGGTTGTGCAGGTTGCACACCCCTTGCTCTAGCAGGCATCGTTGACATTGTAGTCTGTGACATGTGCCCCTGACATTGTGCAGTGCACATTCTGGGGGCCCTGATGTAGTGACCCAGAATGACTCATGTGAAGAATTACTTTTATGTGAACCATGGAAGGAAAGTTATATTAGAGAAGATTCTGTCTCAATGCTGTAATAGTAATTGTGTTTTACAGGAACATTGTAAAAACATAACCACTAGAACTTTAAAAAGATTCCAGAGAGCGCTAGGGGAATGTGGGGGGAAAAAAAAAAGATTTCCAGATTGAGGTTGTAAAGATAGCATCACACAGGAAATGCATTCACAGCATCATTTGTAAGTGAACTGTTACAACAAAGAAATAGAAGCTAGGGGCACACATCGTGCCACAGAATATCATTGATGTGATTATATATAAGGAAGGAAATTTGAGTAGTAGAATGTTCATAAGGCCTCATAATGATATGTGATATGACCATGAACTTCTTTTGGAAGACACAATGTACTTGAAATAGTTGTTGAACTTGAAGACGGGTCATATATTTTTCCTTTACAAAGAGACAGGGTATCAAATTTGGTGACCCTTTTTGTGATGACAAGTTAACTCTCAGCAGTGTGCTACGGGTAGATATGTTTTGAAAAATAAACACATTTAATCTGACCCTTCAAGGTAAAGAGTGAGAAATTAACTGCTTTTCAAAGAAATTCATGTGTTTGAAGGGCGTTTTTGAAAACATTTCCATCACTGTGTGATTTTCTTGCCATTGTAGTTGATATATCAACTATAATAACATTCACAGATGCACACTTAAACAGAAGTCTCTAGCATGCTTAAAAATCTTCCAAATGAAGTTTCAATAGGTTTCGGACCCATTTGTTTAAAAATGTAAAAATGAAATATCTTCCAATTAGTTTGCAAGAATAACTGCCTGACATCAGGAAGATGGAAATTTACTAGCCCAATTTCAACAAAAGCCTTTGCATAATTGGTAGATGGCATTGAAAAATGAGAATCATGATCTAGGAAACAGAGCCACCAATGCGCTCTTCCATTTGGATCGACACCTCTTTGTGAGGAACCTTTTTCAACTCTGACAGCTATTCAAACCAAGTATTTAAAAAAAAAACAACAAAAAACCCCGAACTTAGAACTATGATATCTTGCTGTATCCTCAAGTATTAAGATTTCAAAAATAACGAAGCATATCCAATCTTAATGCTTATTTCAAAATATTATTAATAATTTTAGGGGCAGCAAAAAAAAGTGGCAGCAAAGAAGGTTTTATAATATAAATAATTTAGGATATTACTGTTTCATTTTTATCTCAAATCTTTAAATTTTCTATTTTTGTACATATTGTATAAGATAATACATATATAAATTCCATATACATTTATATACATATTATGTATATAGATTATAGTATAATCATATATAAATGTATAAATTAATAATATACAAATATATAAAATTATAAACAAATATGCATGTAGTAAAAAACAAGTTAGGATTTTCATCCCGTTGGTCTTGAAGTGAGGCAGGGGCAGGTGTGGGCTTATGAAGGGGTAACACTTGCACTAAGCTTTAAAGCAAGAGTGGCACCAACATCGTGGTCACAGCTACATCGCTGTTGGAGAGATATAGATTTCTTTATCCGACCTTAATATACATTCAGAATCATATGGGAGTGAGCTTAGAAGAAAGGAGAGGATATTGTCATCCTCAAACTCATTTTTCTGCATCATAGAGGGTGGAAGTAGATTATATTCGAGAAGTGTGAACCTCAATCTTCAGCAATGATCCTTTCTCCATTTCTAAAGGGGGAGATTAAGGAGGGAGCTGCCTGCCCTCCAGGGGATGCCTCTCCATGCTTTGAGGGCCATTTCTCATGCTCTTTGCAAGGTGAGATGACCCCCTTCCTTCAAGATCCAGCTCAATGTCCCTCGCACAACGCCTCCTCTGTGTTGGACGTTAGTCCTACTTCCCTCACCTTCCATGGTCAGCAGCACGTACGGGTCCCACCTGCTAATTTCCGGCAGTTCTGAGGGAGAAGTGTCCACAGTGTCCAACCACAGGGGCCAGCACTCAAGGAGACCTCAAGGTGAAAGCCCAAAATCACAAGAGAAGACGTGAGGTCAAGACTGGGCAGGCAATAACGAGCACCAGTCGCAGGAGGAGATGGGAGAACGAGTGGTGAGCTGAGAGGTGGGGACTGTTACGAGAAGGTGGAGAGGGGGGAGGTACGTCCTGCTGTAGGACAAGAGCAGCAGACACTCTCCACCCAGGCGGCCCTCTCACACCCCTGTTATGCAATGTTGGAGGGAGGAGGAGACGAGTTCCATTAATATATTCATTTGTCAAAGGTGCAATAAGTTTCAGATACTAGACCATGCTGGCCACACTCTACCTGACAATGTAGTTATTTCTGCTCTTGTCTTCATTCTCCTGCCCAATATGAGCTCCTCTAAGGCAGACTTTTTATTCATCTTTGCAGCTTCATAATGTCTAAGACGTAGGCACTCACAGATTTGATGAAGACAGAATTTGTGAGTCCCTTTATGAAGCTAAGGGACATAACATTATCTTCCACTGCTTTTACCACAAGATCTTTCTAACATTCAAGAAAAAGCTGGCTTGAATATGGTTTGTAAGTATCCAAGGATAGCTCACCCTGCACCCTTGCCCAGACCATTAACTTGTGTCTTCACATCAGGCTAACTTGGAATACTTGGAAAGAGCAAAAGAATAATGCAGTGGAAAGGTCCAACATGTGTGTTCCTTGTAGCTACCTTTATCTTGCCCTCTGCCCTGGCCTGACAATTTGTGGGGCTTATACCAGAAATCAGTCAGGCTATTTGGGGAAGGGGTCCTATTTGTCAGGGTGTACAGCATTTGGAGGGCTGCACAGAGAGCAGTGAGGTGGAAAGAAGGGAGGAAGGAAGAGGGGAAAGAAGCGATGAAGGATGGAAGAAAAAGGAAGGGAGAAAAGGGGAGAAGGGGAAGGAGGAGGGAGGGAGGAGAGAGAAGGAAGGAGGGAGAGAACAAAGAGAACGATTTCCTCAGTCAGCCAGCCAATGGAATCACCCTGATCACCACTGATGAAGCGAGTCCATCTTGCATGTGACTGCTCCAACACAGCCATGCTTTTAAGCCTCTCTCTGCACCTTCAGTCCTGCTGCCCCTGCGTCTAGAATATCCTCCCTATGCCCACCACAGGTCAAGTTCCTTTCTTCCCTTTCAGGAAAGTCCTGAACACCTTTATTGATATGCCACCTAAAAGTGAGCTCTGTGTTCAACACCATCATTATCACCCAAGGAACATATTAAATCCAGATTCCCAGCCTTTACCCTGACCTACTGATTCTCTGGGAGGTTGTTCTTATGTACATCGAAGTCACAGAAGCCGAATTCCATTCATTCAAAAAGCTTACATTAAGCACTCACTGTTCGTCCCACGCTGTCCTAGTTCTCTACTACATGCTTTCACTGTGTGTAGCAGTCCTTTACCTTACCCCACTACCACGTGGTAAGTTTCTTGGGAAGACAGTTCCCCTGTATCACTGAGATGCTTGGCACAGACAAGCTTCTCAATAAATGTTTGTAGGTTAAATGAATAACCAAACTAATGTTTCTATGTCCCCAGAGAGGCTGTATGTTTGCACCTGAGAGTTTTCATTCGAGAGTTTAGTACAGGGAGTCTGGCACAAGTCCCAGGACTGCAGGCAGGGGAACAGATATAGTCCATCAGAGCAGAACTGTCACCTCCGTGGGCTGCATAGCTTATTTCCCTCACATGGCTAAGAGAAAAATCAGCTTTTCTGAGGACTACATAAGTCCATTATATTGAACTGACCATCACCTAAAGATCTTAAGTATTTTTCTTCCATGCTAAGTCATGCCTTCCCTATCTCTTCCACTGGGCACTGGTGAGAAACAGACTTTGGAAGGAATGAGATACAGAAAGGAATGGCAGTCTTTGCCTTCCAGGGGCAAACAGGGTTACAGGATTGTTTATCCTGTAATATTTTTTATTAGATTGAGGATGTCACAACATACAACAATCTTTTTGATACTGATTCTGTCACACAATGTTTTTATGGCCCCTCTCAGCTTCCCACCCTTAGAAGCTCAGAGAATGTCCTCTATGCTCCACCAAAATCATTGTTTACAACTGTTAAGCAGCGCAGGACCAACGAAAGAGCTTTCCCTGTGCCTGGAAACAAAAGCTCAGCTCTGGTTCAATGGAAACATTTAATAAGTCTCTACTTTGCGTACTAGACACTCAGAGATTAATCGGGCACAACCAGAATCTTCCAAGAATGTCCAGAATGCGGTTGTGACAGGGACACAGCACACAGGTACAGTGTAACATGGCAATGACCATTAGCCTGTATGTCCAGATCATGTTTCTCCCCTAGTCCTCCAAGATCTTTGGAGGTCTGTCTGTCAAGTCCAAGTCATGCATGGAGAGAAGCCAAGGCTTGTTTGGAATCTAGGATGGCAAAATATTTCAGAGATTACGATTCCCTTTTGCCTTGGGCTACATCTGTCCAAATTGAATTTACTCAAACAACGGGATAGCTATTACAGCGGTACTCTTTTAGCACAGTAATCTAATGAGATGGCTTTGGATACTATTAAAAGTTAAATCAGTCGATAAATGAAATATTAAAATCACCAGAGAATTGGCCCGATATACAAAATATTAACACTGCAAGCTCTAAATCAAGCGCTGAACATGAATTCAGCCAAAGCCCTTATAACACCACTGTCCTGAATTTTGGAGCAGGGCCTGAGGAGAGCTTTCCAGAAGCTCCGTTCTTCTTCTCACTGGAGGCTTGGAGTAAGGGAGCTCTACATTGAGGGCTCTCTCAGGACACTAGACACTAGAAAACCTGTTCTGGGAGCCCAAAACGTTTAGAAGATGATGCATCAAATCACAGAGTAATGTGACAAGTGCTTTATCTATTAATCATCTCACTCCTCACTAAGCCATGAGGTCCTGAGTCTTACTCCACTCCATATGACCAGTGGGAGTCCCCTAAGAGTGACATCCTTCAAGGCCCAGTTCAAACTCCACCTCTTCCCAGAACCTTCTATGATGCCTAAGTCAGAATCATTATCTTCTCCACAATTAATCTCTCCTCCCAGGGATCTTGTAAAAGGATCTTTAGGTGGTGTGGGCTAGTGATACAGGGAAGTAATACAGTCAATAAAAAGTGTGATATTAAGCTATTAATACCAGTAGGAGCTAATATTACCAGTAGGAGACTGATGCTGGAACTCAAGGGGGAATGGGGAAATGGTATAAAACACAACCCTCACCATGATCCACTGAGGGGCAAGGGAGCTGGAGTATTTATGCACAGACTTCCAAAAGTACTTACTTGAGGGCTGCTCCTGTGGTCTGCCTGCCCCTCTAAACTGTCACATGCAGGCAAACCAGCCTTCTGTGGTTCCAGGAAAAAAAATATTTAGGCACAGGATTGAATTATGTCCACCCCCCTACAAATTTTGTATGTTGAAGTTCTAAGCCCCAACGTTATTTTAGAAATAGGACTTTTAGGAAGTAATTAAGTTTAAATGAAGTCATAAGGGGAGGATCTTAATTTGATAGGACTGATGGCTTTATAAAAAGAAGAAGAGAGATTCTCTCTCTCTACCCCATTCCCCCTTACCCCCAAGGGCACACAAGAGAGGGAAAGGGGGGAGAGGAGAGAGAGTCTTGAGCTCACAGTCTTGTTACTGTCCCACTTATAAGACTGGGAGCTTATGGGCAGGGGCCAAGCAATGCTGTCCTCCCTGAGCGCCAGCCAACAGGAGAAAAGAAGCAGCACTTACTGAGCACCTACTATGTATCAGGCACCAAGTCGGACATTTTTAAAAATCAATTTTATTAAGATATAATTTATATACAATAAAATTCACACACTTAAAGTGTATGATTTTGTGAATGTTGACCAATGTGTATTCCCATTCAACTATCACCACAATCAAGATATGGAAACATTTCTATCACTCAAAGATTCCCTTGTGCCCCTTCCAGATCATTCCCAGGCCCCAGGTTATCATTAGACTCTGCTTTCTGTCACTACTGGTTAGGTTTGTCATTCCCAGAGTTCCATATGTCATCACACAGTCTGTGGTCTTCTGTATCTGGGTTCTTTCTCTCTGAATTTTTGAGAGTCATCTATGTTGACACATGCATCAACATGTTCATTCTTTTCTTATAAATAAGTAGAGTTCCATTGTACAAATATACCATTATCTATGTACTCATTCACTTCTTGATGGACTTTTGAGATTACTTTCTGTTGGGGTTATTGTAATTAAAACTGCTATGAATGTTTGTGTATAAGCTTTTATATGGACATGTTTTCATTTCTCTGCTAAGCTTCTAAGTAGAATTGTGAGATCACATGGTGAGTGTGTGTTTAATTTTGTATGAAATTATATACTAGACATTTTTAATCCATCCCATTTGCTTTTGTTGACCACTCAACAATGAGTGTTGTTATTCTTGCTTTTTTGAGTACACTGAAGCTCACAGCAGGTGAATGACTTATTTAAATTCATATGATCAGTAAGGGTGGATATGGGACACTCTCTCAAGTTGATCTCACCCTAAAGCTTGTATTATTTCCATGACACCATCTTTCTTTCCTTTATTGACCCAACGGAAGAAGGACTTCATGTCGAATCCAAGAAAATAGGCAAAGATATAGGTTACTTATATCCTTCTAATCTCTAAATTTATCTGGTCCAGGAGAGCTTGAGCGCCCAAGTGGGAGTGAGACAACCCCAGACAAGTAGGAAAGGTGGTTACAGGGGCAGGGAACCTGGCCGGGCCTCCCTAGGCCAAATACAAAGACATCACCACTCACTACACAAGCCATTGGAAGGACAGCAGCAGCTGATACCTGCCAGTGTGGAGTTCATAGTTTTGAAAACCATAATTGATTGCTTATAGTCTGTCAGGCTGAAAATGCGACCAATTAATAATAAGTATAAAGGAGATGGTTGCTTTTTTTCAGTCAGTGTCTGAGAAAGGGTTTTAAAGTCTTAATATCCAGGAAGCCAAATAATGTTAGGGTAGCATAGAAGACCAGCCCAATTGCTGACAAAGGCAATCTAATCAATTTAAACCTGGTAAATAACACTCCACACAGACTTTCGAAACGATAAACAGGAGAATCAATTCACTGGAATAAGGAAATAAAGGAACCAGTGAGGGCTAAGGTCAAATCTTTAGCAGAATTCTTCAGGGAGGAATTGGCCTACATGGCAAATCTGTTGCTGCTAAGGCTGCAGACTTTGGCTAATGCCCAGAATAGAGGCTGTTAAAAATGCATTAAGAGGGTCATGTTTACATTTCTATAGTCGGCTGAAAGTCTCTGCTCATATAAAATGGAGTACCCTCTGTGTATTATAGTCTTTAGTGCCTGTCAATAAGAGATAATGTGTTTGAATTTCACAGAATAATACTTCTCAGGAAAGTTAAAGTATTCCTAGAGTTCAAAGCTAGTACCTGGGATTAAAATAGCAACGACAGCTAGTAGTCATGAATCTCAGCTCCCCACCCAGTTCCACCACTGTCTCCCAGCTGCTTCAGTTCTCAGCCTTCCTCATGGGACACTCAAATGAAGAACTATGTCCTTAAATGCTTTGGAAATATGGGATACTGTGTGCACGGGAGATCTTTTTTTAAAAACAGAGTGTTTAAATGTTGTCCTAGTCAGTTCTGACTGCTGTAACAGAATGCCATAGACTGGGAGGTTTAGACAACAGACATTCGTTGCTCACAGTCCGGAGGCTGAAGCCTGAGATCAGGCACCCGTGTGTTCCGGTTCCGGCGAGGGCCCTCCTTCAAAGGCTTCGGATGGCCAACCTATCCTTGCCTCCCCACGTGGTGGAGAGGGGACGAGAGAGAGCTCTTTGGGGTTCCTTCATAAGGGCATTAATCCACTCACAAGGGTCCAGCCTCATGACCTAATCACCCCCCAAAGACCCCACTTCTTAATACCATCAAGTTAAGGGGTTAGGATTCCACATATGAATTGTGAGGGGACACGGACATTGATTACACAACCAATGCTAAATGTTTTCCTGTTTATGTTAATGATTGAATGGTTATTATTAATTGTTAAGATGTAGTTCTGAAAGGTGGAACACATGCATTAATTTCTCCCCCCTCAAAAGTTCACTAAAATGACAGTAAAGCAATTTAAAAAGTGTGAATCCACAGAGACAAGAAATTAGAAAAGGCTACAAATGGAAACAATAGAAGTCAATTTCTAAAGCTGGAGGAATGGCCGAGGGAAGGTGCACCCCAAGGACCACAGAGACGAATACTGACAGGCAGTCGCCTGAGAACTTGGGACAGACAGGCACCAGGTCCACTGAAGGCAGGTGCAAGACAAGAGGCTGAATAAAAGGAAAAAAAGAGGAAAGTCTACCTAGAGAGGGTAGTTGTGAGACGCCCAGACCACTGTCTTGCTCTAAGAAGCCTTCCCTTCCACAGACATTTATTCACTGGACCAGATACACAAATCCCAGGGGAGTAATACGCAAGGTAATTTATTGGGTTGTGAGAAGAAAATGTTACAATTTCTAATTATTTTTTAAAAGAAATGAAAATAAGTTCTACTAACATTTAATATACTGATTGGGAGCAGTGTACGTGGAGAACTCATACATAAATGCACAAAGGTGGACAGCAGGAATAAAGACTGTATTAGTTCTAAAGAAATTGAACCAGAGGCTGGGCGTGCTGGCTCACGCCTGTAATCCTAGCACTCTGGGAGGCCGAGGCAGGTGGATTGCCTGAGGTCAGGAGTTCAAAAGCAGCCTGAGCGAGACCCCGTCTCTACTATAAAAATAGAAAGAAATTAATTGGCCAACTAATATATATATATATAAAAATTAGCCGGGCATGGTGGCGCATGCCTGTAGTCCTAGCTACTCGGGAGGCTGAGACAGGAGGATTGCTTGAGCCCAGGAGTTTGAGGTTGCTGTGAGCTAGGCTGACACCACGGCACTCACTCTAGCCTGGGCAACAAAGCGAGGCTCTGTCTCAAAAAAAAAAAAAAAAAGAAAGAAAAAGAAAGAAAGAAACTGAACCAGAGGGGTTGCGGCCTCTGTGCCAGAGTATGGGAGAGGGTTTGAAAAGAGGCATTACATAAGGATCTGCACACCAACTATCGGAACCTCAGACCCTTTCTCTGTCTGAGGAAGTACCTCCCATGTAGGGAATTAGAGGGTTCTTCTCTGGGGTATGTGATCAACGTGAGAGAAAAGACCTAATCATACTGACATTCAGGGAACTCCAATGACAAGGCCAGTTAATTGTTAACAGGCCCTCTTCCCAACACAAAGGCCAGAGAAAGCTACATTTCGCTTTTAATTCTACTCTTAAGTATGAACAGATAATCAGAGATGAACAGAAATTTGAGAAAAGCCTGTAAGATGAGAGACAAGAACCAAAGTAAAGAACGTGAAGGAAATAGATAATGCTGGGATCAGGGGGGAAAATAAATATATAATTAATGATCTTAGAATTATTTCCAGGGGGAAAACATATGTATAAGAAAAGCGACAAACATAATATATTATTTGATTCCATAGCGCCCAATATTCTTGTAGTGTAAATATTGACTTTATTGTGAAATAACTATATTGGAAAAATGGAGGGAAGCAGAGCAGGTAAGTGGGCAACAGTTTGTAGTAAAGGCAAATTCTTTCATACCGTAATTAGAAGTCAACAGGTAATGTTTTAAAATGATACGCTATGAAATGATTCTGGGAAGGTGGCAGTGAGCTAAGTGTGTCCCTTAATCTTCCCAAATCACCCCCTAAAAACACATGGAACAAGTAAGATAACAAAAACTAAAACATACATGCAACCTCTACAGCAAAAGAATGTGACAAGGTGCTCCCATGAACCCCACTTTGTGAATGGGTGAGGACAAAGCAATAATTCCAGGTCTGTGTGCTATTAGTGTTACGGCAAGTGACCAGGAAGAGAACCAAGCGGCACACAGAGAGTCGGAGAATCAGCTTTTATTTCGCCGGCGGGCTCAGAGGGGCTTGCCACCAAATTCTGAGCACAGCTTCCTTATTTCTCTCCAGTCTTATATGTTTCTTGGGTTACACACAACCAATCAACTATGAGCATGCAAAATTATCCAATCAGGGTGGGATTCAAAAGCATCCAATCAGCAGTAGGATCCAAAAGTATCCAATCAGCACTAGGATCCAAAAGTATCCAATCAGCAGTAAGCTTCACATGTATCCAATCAGCAGTGGATTTTGCCTCAGGGCCCTCCCAGGTTGGGGGGGGTGGGTAGCTTTTCCCCATCATTAGCATCTGTGCCGAAGGAAGCAGGTAGAAGCAGTGGCAATTGGTGGATTTGAAAACTATCAAAGAGCCAACAAGAATTCACTCAAAATCTCAGGATGCCAATTTTTGGAACTGAAAGGGGTATATACACTCCAATAGCAAGTGAGTCTTCCCTGTGGCCTCTATAAGAAGCAGTCTGGGACCTATGAATGCTCAGAATTAATGAGCCAAAGTTGTTTTCCAGGAAAAAGCTCCACAGGAAAAACTGCTAGGAATGGAACCCACATTGAGAATAAGGACAATAAAGGGAAAAAATGAGGCCTTGATAATACTGGGAAGGAGAACAGAGCCAGGAACACTTAGAAGACAGTACGTCTGCCTTCCACAGAAGTAATAGAGAGGGGACTCTCCAGCCACGAAGTTAGAAAACTCTCTTAAAACAGGCCTCCCTTATAACTGTTCAAGAAAACTAATTTCACACAAAAAAAGTGATCACCGAAATGGATCAAGGCCAGAACATTATGCAAAGCCACTGAAAGGAAAAGGAATTAAGGGAGCATGGCATCCCAAAGGGTAATAAATCACACCAGAAAGGCAAACTCACAAAGTAGATGAACATTGTAACAGAATATCTCAAAATGAGCTAAAATATATTTAAAAGCAGCATAAAATCTGAGACACCCAGTATCTAAACCAAGTTCTGCCACCGTGTGCCTTGGCAAAATGGTTTTAATTCCCTGTGGGGATAAAAGTGCCTATAACATGGGAACATTTAACTAGGAATTTAGATGTTAAAATATATAGTAGTTGAGTCTAAAGTCTGGGTTTCATTATTTAGGTAAATCTACTTTATAAATAGTATTGCAAGGGAAAATTTGATTACATTTGATGAACTAAAATGGAATGTGTAGAAGTGGCCAGCATTTTATCAGGTACAGAGGAGATGTGCAAAAAAAAAATGATTTATAGTAATTATTAATAGAACTATCAAGCGAGGCCCTCAGCAAATGACCTGAACAATAACCACTGAGGGGCCCTTGGCCAGAGCTGCTCCTCAGCTGACTAACTGTCCACGTGTAGCTGCTGTAGGGCCAGCAGCCAATCCCCACTCGTTTGTGAGGGTTGAAGAGCAGACAAAATAACTCATCAGTTCTCAGGCAGCACCACGCATCTGCAGAAAACAAGCCAAGTTCCTGCGACCAGAGGCTGAGAGGATCATAGCCACACAGAGTTGCAAAGAGGGGCCAGTGTGTGACCGACTCAATTCTCCTTGGGATTTAAACACTGATCAGCCTTCTTTGGGCAGTTCAGAGGCTGCTAGGATGATGGTTTGCTCTTCACTGATGGGGAAATTGACCCTGGCACGTGTTCAAAAGGAAATTTTCTTTTGAAAGGGTGTCATCATCAACTCATGCTGCCATAACAAAATACAAATGACTAAATGGCTCAAAAACAACAAAAACGCATTTCTCACAGTTCTCAGGGCTGGAAAGTCCGAGATCCAGGTGCCAGCCGATTTGGTTCCCGGCTAGGGTTCTCTTTCTGGCTTGCAGACAGGCACCTTCTTGCTGTGTCCTCACACATCAGAAAGAGAGAGAGAAAGATAGAGCTCTGTTGTCTCTTCCTCATCCTATAAAGGCATCAGCCCTATTGGATTAAGGTCCTACCCTTATGACTCACTTAACCTTAATTACAACCTTAAAAATCTTATCTCCAAATGCAGTCACCTTGGGGGTTGGGGCTTCACATATGAATTGGTATGTGGAGTGAGGGATGGAACTATGCAATGAGTAACATGGGCATTAGTCCTAACAATAGGATAGTGACACCTTACCCAGGGGTAGTATTTTACAGTTTACAAAGCACTTTCACACCCCAATTTTCATTTGAATCTCTCAGCAAAAGGTAAACAGTAACAGGATTATTACCTCACATCTGCAGGTGGAAAAGTCTCAGTGATTTTTTTAAAAGGTGCAATTAAACCACCCAGCTTTCTGCTTCATTTCAGAAACCTCTTAATTTAATATTAATATATATAGGTTAGATGTTTCTAAGAGAAGAAAAAAAAACACATTAAATATATATGCTAAACTGATTTTACCATTCTAGCAAAGGAGATTTGGGAAAGTCGAATAATCATTTTCTCTTTCTCTCATTATTTCTCTGTTGCCTTCTTGTTGTCTTATCTATCTGCTGCTAACAAGACCCAATTTTCAACCCAATGCTTCATAAAGTACACATGGTATAGGAAGTTTTGCCCTTTGCAATATATCTCAGATCTTACGTGGCAAACTGGAAGGCCTGTCTGGCCCACCTGGCCGAGGCCACATGGTTGGGTTATGCACAGTCACTTGTAGGTTGGAGATCAGGGCTTTAAAAAAGTGCTTTGTAAGCTATAAAATGCTCCCCACCCCTAGTCCCATACTCACTGGGGCAATAGAACCTGTTCAAAATAACTCTGCCCTCAAAACCAGCTGACCACCTGGCAGATAGGAAGATAAGCTACAGGGGTTCCAGGTCAATTTTTGGAAAACAATCTGGCTCCTTCTCCCCAACCCCTCAGTATCCACTCAGGCCCTACCTTGGCTTAGCTCCTGTTCAGGGCCCTGCTCTTCCCTTCTCGGTCTAACAACTGCACTTGGCCTCTCTGACTTTCCTAAGAAAGCCCTTGCAAAATGCACACCTCAGAATACTTGTCTTGAAACTTATCTTGAAGAATAAAAATAGAATCTATCAGTAAGTTTGACAAGTACGAGTTAACAGAGTTAGACATGTTCCCTAACTGCAGGCCTTCTCAGAGCCTTTGACGGTATGCAGATGTGCTGATATGCTATGAGAAAAGCCTTAGGTTGTGTGCTTTTTCTGAACTTACTGTTCATGGACCCCTTTTCCTGAAGAAGCACCTCTTCCCATCCTCTGTAGCTGGTGGTACTAGGCACACAGTCTGTGAAATGCGGTGCTAGGGACATACCCAGGGCACGACCTCCTTCCACTCCTGTTTGCAGGTCACACGCTCAGCCTGTCTCACATTTGCCCGAGACCCCTCCTCCCACCACGACACTCAAAAAGAGAAGAGTATGCAGACTGGCCGGGCCTTTCGTCTGCTGCGTGCCAATATCCTCCTGTGCAGGCAGAAGCCCTCCACGCCGCTGGGCCTGGGCTGCAACGAGGAAGAGCAGCGCGGCAGAGCTCTGTTATCAGCACATCCCCTGTGTTTATCAGGAAGAGGCTTTATTAACAGGAAAAAAGAAACAATTCGTTATTGACTCGCCCCAGTAACTCTCTGCCCTCCTGCTCTGCTGCTCTGAAAGCCTATCTCGACTCTGTCAGCCGGGCGGGGAGGCTCTAACGGGGCCTGAACGGAATCAGAGACAATTGATCGTCGTGTCTGCCGCTGGCTCTCAGCCTGTGACAGTCATTAATCAGGGGTTTTAGGGGCAGCTAGGGCTGGCATGAGTTTATCAATGAAGTTCACTGTGGAAAGTCTTGAGAAAGTTTTCGTGTCGGTTAGGCAGGGACATGCGGGTTTGTTCTCAACCACATTCACCACTGAAGAACACGGAGAGGCAGCGGCTGGTCTCCAAAGACGGTCCCAGTGAGCCACCTGGCCTGGTTAATCACAGCCTTGCGTAGACCCTTCCCTCCCCTTTCACCTCTCATCTGAGCTGCCCGATTCTCGACTTCACCCACAGGATGCCGCCCACGGGAGCTCTCCGTTCCAGGCCCCCGTCTGGCGAAGACCTGACAGCCTCTGCCCTTGCGACGTGGGTTCCCTGAGCCACCACGCACGGGGTCTGGCCACCCTGCTGGAGAGAGCGTGTGGGCAGCCCGTGTGAGTGGCCGCGTGAGACCACACAGAGAGACACAGTGTCCCGGCACACGTCACATGGGATGGAGACGAGCCATCTCCGTTCACCCTGCCCTCACTCCTGGCCCACGGGATCGTGAGAAATGATAAACATGGTGGTTTCCAGCCAGGGCGTTCTGGGTAGCTTGTAAGCTGCGATAAAAATACAAAACTGAGAAGCAGTGAGGTGCGTGGGTTTGGAGACAGAGGTCCGGAGAAGCGAGCAGACGAAGCCTGAGGTGTGCCAGCTGCGGGGTGGAGGCAGACAGGGGAGCAGGGACAAGACCAGCCCAGGGATCTCCTCGCGGGGGTTCGGACTCAGCAGAGAGAATTCCTGTCTGGCCACGCCCGGGGCACTGAGCAGGGAGAGAGGGAGGAGAGGGTGTGCATGGAAAGTGAGTGCAAACTCCTAAAATTCCCACCTCTAGTTCTGGCATGCGATTCAATTGGGCATTTCAATCCTGCACCTCCCACCCCTTGGAGAGTTCGATCTTTGTCAGGGTGAGTCCAGGACCCCTTTCAACAGTGTGAGGAGGGTGCGGTGCCCAGTGAAGACCCCTGCGATCACCCTCCCCCTGGGAGTTGCCATCCCAGTCCCCTGGGGTACAGGCCCAACCTGCACAGTGTGGGGTGTGCTCCCGGGACAGCCCCTACCCCAAGAAAGGGCTCAGAAAGAGCTGCGAGTGGGAGGAAGCCTGCCCGCGAGACCCTCCCTGTCTTGCTCGTTGGGGCCAAGGGTGAGACAGAGGAGTCACTCAGCCACTGAGACCAGGTGCACAACCAGGCCCTGGTGGCCCTTTCCGTGGGTGACTTTTGAAAGCCATGACAAGCACTCACCCCTACTTTCTGTGGCATGTGGGGCAGCAAGAACCAACGACCATCCAGTGTCATTTTCATTACAACAGTGATGCTATACACTATGCTTGGGTTCCCCAGGGCAGTTCACAAGAGCCTCAGAGATCCGTAGAAAGTGCGAGCACACGATCGCAGATGTGTAGTGAGCACTAACTGGAGCAGCTCTGCTGAAGTGTTTTACTTGCACTATCTCCTTTCTCCTCTGCAATAATCCTGCGGGGTAGACACTATTACTTTCTGTATCTCACAGATAAGGAACCCAAAACTTAGGACATATACAACCTGCAGCTAGTATCACAGTTGCTGTTCAAAACAATTCAAAGTTGGTTCTCTATGTACGGTGGTAATTATTACCGGTAATACAATGACTACTAATATCAATAGTAAAAACTGGCGGGTTTTTAAGAATCCATTTCTGTATGGTTTGGCCGAGCTGTGGGTCACTCTGGACAAAAGTGCATTTGGCTGTGAGAGGGGCCCCCAGGAAGGGGTCCTTGGTCACTTAGCTAAGTGGTCCCACAGAGGCCCTCTGAGAAGCCCCAAAAGCTGCAGAGTTGAGCACCTACAAGGTCCCCGTGCTCTGTGGCCTCACACCATTCACACACACACATACACACACACACAAACACACCTCCGCAAAGTAGAAATTGCTGTTCCTTGTACAGTTGAGGGAACACTAACAAGGTCACCAGCAGGAGGTGGCCCAGCTGCACAAGAACGCTGAGAGTCTGCGTCCCCCAAACCCACCCAGGCTCTGCCTCTACCAGTGACTCAGGCGGGGGGTGGGCACAGCTGGTTCTAGTTCTGATGGCCCAGAAAAGTTCAAAACCAAACGTGGGCCCCCTGGCAGCACAAGTTGCTGTGCTAAAGTAGGCGGTGTGGGCTGGCCTCCCTTCTGTGTCTCTTAAAACCTGTCTGGACCTGGTTACACTGGGGAAACCAAGGCAGCTTAGCAGATACCATAACCATGAACACATTTCTTTTTCCATTTGATTATTGAGTGCCTGTCCTGTGCCAGGACACTGGTTGGCAAACATTCTTTATTACATTAAATCCCCACAACAAACCTACAACGTGGATATTATCATCCCCATTTTACAGCCAAAGAAACTGATGTTCAGAGAGATTAGGTAACATACCCGTGCCTGTCCCACTCCACAACCTGCGTCCCTCGCACTCCAGGGATGCCAGAGGGATAAGAACGCACACGTGAATCCTCATACGCCTCTCCGAAGTCGATGGCTGCTTGATTCCCATCTTTTCAGGTAAGGAAAGTGAGACTCAGCAAGGTTTATGGCTCATTTAAAGTCCCCAGGTATGAAGTGAAGGGTTTAGGATTGGAACCCGAGTCATTTCACTCCTCCAAGGGCAGGGACTACGGCGCATTCTCCTTTGGCATTTTGCCTATCCGTGTGCTTTATCCAAAAAAAGATGACACGGGGAGCAGTGAGCCCCAGGCAGGGGAGAAAGGAGACTGGAGCAGGAATATGCACAACTGTGGGCGAGAGCACGGCCCGCCCGGCAGCGTCCTGTCTGCCCTCCACCCCACATCCCAGGGGATCAGTCCTGCTTCCCTGCTCCGTGTCTCCGGCACTGAGCGCTCCTTTCTGCACACGCCCTTTTCCCCAGTTAAGGTGGCTTTTGTCACCCTCTGATGGCCTATCTGCAGCTTTTCTCCACCTCCTCTATCCTTTTTTGGCTTCCAGAACATCTATGTTTCCCACAGCCAATAATTTTGCTGAATATCGAATTCATCTTCTGTCTTGAAACTAAGCCACACGGGGATGGGATACAATTATTTCTCGATTTCAAGCCAGCCCATATGTTCGCCAGTGTGAACGTTGGGTTTTCCTCATGGGCAGTTTTAGTGTTTAGTGGAATTACATTCTGGGATGGTGGCCTGGTTTGACATCCTAAACAACAAGCTAACACACCTTCTATCTCTTGGTCCACTTCAGCCGAAATGCCTGACTCCCTTCAGGAAGTGGAGGCTGAAGCCAAGCGCTTTGCCGTGACCAAGGGCGGCGCTGGCGTGTCCGCAGGTGGCGGCGGCGGAGACAGCGTGGCAATGGCCAACTCAGATCGGCCACAGCTCTGCAGGGGCAGGACGCGGAGTGAGGGGCGCTCTCAGTGTAGTCGGCAAAGGTGGACAAAGCAGAGCAGTGTCCGGGGAACACATCCGACTCCAGAACACACATTTTTAACAAGGGCCCAAGGACAGAATTGGGGCACTTCCAGAACATGAATGGGGAAAAAAAATTACATCTTCATTTTCACTCATCTCTAACTGAAACGTAGGTTTTCTGTCAACGATAACAGGAAGCAACAAACTCCAGAGTAGTATTCACAGTACTTCAAGCTTTATGGGAGTCATTATATCCCCCCTAAACAGGGTTACTAAGTGTATCAATAGGAAGCACACGTAGCGCTCGGTACCCTGAGTCATGGAGGCTGGGCGAACGCCCTCTCGGTTTCCCCCTTTGGCTCCTCATGTCAGACTGGGTCCAACTAGACCTTTCTCGTGCCCCTCCCAACGCTGATTTAGCTGAGGGGCCTCATGGGGCCAACACGCCTATTTCCTGCTTTCTAGCATCTTCTCACCCCTTTCACTAAGGAAAGGAGAAGAGATGGGACCTCCTTGTAGGTTGGGCTCCCCCAGAAGCAGGCCCTGAGACCAGGTGAAGGGCGCCTGGTAGAGGAATGGAGAGGGACTCAGGGAAGGGACATTGGCAATGAGGAGTGTGTTATCAAGCCAGTTACCTTGTGGGGAATGGGGCTTAATCCCACTGGAGAAACCCAGGAGCCCGGGTAAGGGACACAGCTCAGAGGGGCAAGGGAGCCGGGGTACTAACATTCCTCCTTCTCTCAGTCGGTGGGTGAGGGTGACAAAGGAGGTGGTGGTGATTCATTCTCTGGAGGCAGCACGAGAAAATCCACCAGCCTACCAAGGAAGCTGGCAGACACCAAAGAGCAACGGGCAAGAGACCATGGCAGGGCACCAGCAGTGCTGCTACAGAGAACTAAGATTTGTTGAGTTCTTACTAGCACTCTCCAAACTTCCTTTCATCTTTACCATGTCACTGTAGGACCAGTGTCGTTAGCTTAGCTTCACAAAGAAGGAAATAGAGTCTTCCTCCTCACTGGCCCAAGGTCAAACAACCAGTAACATGCAAAACTGAGAACTGGTTAGCTCAGAGTACAGCTCCTTGATGTCTCCACTACATCCTGCTCCCACTAAAGGCTCACACTGCCCTGGGACAGGGCCAGCTTCACAGGCATGTGGCCCCTGCAGACACACAGGACCCAAGCTCCGAGAGCCCAACGCTTGGTTTCATGCTCTACAGTTGCACCATCTTGCAACTGAACTAATCTTTGAACTAGGGGCCCTTTATTTTCATTTTTGCACTGGATACATCAGGTCCCGACTCACAGCCATGCCCACTGAAGTTCTAATTCCCCTAAGAAACGCATCTCAAATTCTCAGCCGCTTAAAATCTGACCGACTCTACAGAATTAATTGCAAAATCCCTGCCACTTGTATAATGTAATAATTTTCCACCCCAAAGTTACACCAAGAATTAACAGGTGATAATGATTTTACAGCACACTCCCAGCAACAAAGACCAGCCAAATTCTTTCTCCAGGCCCTGGCTGTTACTTTAATCTTCTCACTTCTTCCCTGTGTCGCAGCCCAGCAGTTAATGACCTGCAATAAATCCAAGAAGCTGTGATTTGAAAGCTACTGAGGCCCAGCTAGAAAATGGATCTATATTTTCATTGAGAGTTGGTATCTAGGTTACCAGGGCCCAGCAAGAATTCCTCGATATTAAGGCTGTTCTTCTTTAAGACCTAAATCGACATCTCTACTGTCTCATCCAGGGACTTGTATTTTTTCTTTTAATCACCCATGCCTATCCTTTTTTATCTAACCTTTCCAGACTGCTTGCTCTTTAAAGTGTAATGGCTGGATTATCAGACAAAGGTGATCATAAATGTGGTGTTGAAGAGGAACTGAAGGCCCAGAGATGGCCCGGCCAGCTTGAAGTGTGCCCCACCCCCACCCCGAGACCACACTCAAGTCACATGCTGGGACTGCAGCATTGCACTTGGCACCTGAGACCCGGCCCCACCCCAGATGGGCACATGAGCAGTGTTCTGTGATTCCACGAACATTTCCTGGGACCACTAGGATGTGTAAATGTGTAAATACACACATTTACAATTGCAATTCCCCTTTCAGCTTAACCCTCTCTACTTATAGACTCATCTATTTGATATAAGCTAAGTGTGAAGTTAGCTAAGTTTTTAACTCCAGGCTGCCTGGGAAAGTGCACAAACCCTTTGTTCTCTCCAGCAGCATCCCTGGAGAAAACCTAAGGGAATTCCTAAGGGAATACAGGTCCACAATCCCTTATCCTCAATTCCAAAATCAAAAAAACCACAGTACCCTGAGTTTTTCTCAAATTATTTGGTTAAAACCTGACCTGAACCAAAGTAAATACTGTCTTTAACTATCCTTTTTAATGGGGATAGCCTTACTTTTGCAACAGATATTCATGCTGTTGACAACAGGGACTACACCAGACCTACTGAAGCTGTTACATGATACAGGAGAGAGGCACTGTAACATCTTTCCTGATCTGAGCAAATCTAAATTCCAAAGCACATCTGTTCCCTGGGGCTTCAGGCAAGGAATGAGCCCTTCCCCTCCCTTAGCATGGCAATCACGAAACACTCAACACTCGCGGTTTAGGGTGCTGATCAGACAGTCTCTCATGCAAGAAACTGGGCTTCTGAGAAGAGATGAGACACGCATATGAATGTTTATACCACAATGTAGGACATGATCGTGTCCAGTTAGGAGAGATTAGCGGGTATGCCACAAGGAAATAAAATTGATCAAAAAAAAAAAAAAACGGACGTGGGAAAGGGAAAGGCGTGCAGATGTACAGAGGAACAAAGGCAGGAGGGGAAAAGGCTGTAGGGGAAATACGGGATTGGGAAGCTCACTCTCACAGGACCAGAAGGCCCATAGGAGGACAGGAAATAAAGTTGGAAAAGCCACCAGGGTCACATGGCAGAGGGCCTTGAAGGCCACACTGAGGCAAAGGGTGGCAGGGCGACCAGGGCTGTCCAGGAAGGTGAACTCTGGCAAGGCTGAGAGAGCAAACAGAGGACTGGCCAGGAGACAGTTGCAGGAATCCCACGGCAAGATGACCCCGTAGTGCACCAGGGTGTGGCTTTTGGAGTCAGGAGGAGGACATATTCAAAAAGGGGCCATGGAGATAGCAGGGAAGGGCCAGGGAAGTGCGGGACCTGTGGCTTTCAGGACACAGGAGCAGCACATTTGAGCCGGGAGCTGGGCGGGCCCACGGTGCCCACAGGCTGGCCTAGCCTCCTCCCTGCCCGTCTGCACACTGGCGCCCACACTGCATCTCCCTGGGCTGCAGGGAGTCAGGCCTCGGTACCATCAGCAAAACTCTTCTTCATTTGTATTTCTCTTCTAACCTACTCAGCGAGGCCTAATTATTTAAATCTCAATTAATCCCCGTAAGGGTGCTTGCATGAGAAGTTTGTTTAATTACCTCCCTTAAACTCCCCTGTTGCACATGGCCTTCTCCGGTTTATTGATCACTCAACCGCCAAGCTTCTCTCTCCGAGCTGACAGCTGGAGTAGCTCGAAGGAAATTCTGCAAGAGCAAATTCCAAGGGTCGCTGTGCTCCTCCTTTTACTGTCCAGGTCACATTACAACAGAGAATGGGGCCCAGGACAGTCATCGTAAGGAGTGGACGCATCAGAGTCCCATCATCAATGCCCCCCACATCTGCCAGCAGCCCTGCCCAGTGCTACCCTCCAGGAGAGGCATTTCGTGTCCCCTCCCCCGGCCAAAGGATGCTTGTGCTCAAGCAATTTGTTGCCCCACTCTGTGCCCCTTCAAATCCTGCCTTCTTCCACAGCCCGGTTCAAGCCCTCCTTTCTCTGAAATACCTTCCCTGCCCACCTCTTTTCTATCACCTTGACATTGCCAGCCTGGCTCAGTTCCTGGCCAGTTAGGTGGGTAATTTCACCATGTCAGACTGACCTCTCCCTTTTCTGAGCTCTTGAGTTTTCTTGTAATCTCTCCAGTTCTTTGAACACAGTTACCTTCAGCATTGATTGTTTCATTAATTGAGGCCACACATGCGCTAGGAGCAGAGGCCTGCCATGTCCTTGCAGCACCTCATACGGAAAGTGCCCAGACATTGCTTTTTTTTTTGCTCATGTCCATATACATTAAAATTTGCCATTAGCAACCTTTTGTATAATCCTAATGTTGTGCGACCATCACCACCCATCTAGTTCCAGAATATTTCCATCACTGCAAAAGGAAACCCCACATCCATTAAGCAGTCACTCCCCGTTCTTCTCTCTCCCCAACCCCTGCCAACCACCTATCTGCCTTCTGTCTGTATGAATACGCCTACTCTGGATATTTCCTATGAATGCAATCATAAAATATGTGACCCTTTTGCGTTTGGCTTCTTTCATGTAGCATAACATTTTTCAAAGTTTATCCGTGTTGGAGCATGCATCACTACTTCAGTCATTTATTCCGTTGTATGGCTATACCACATTTTGTTTATTCATTCATCAGTTGATGGACATTGGGGCTCAGATATTGCTTTTTGATTACCAATATTTGCCTCTGGTCTGTTTGCTAGCATCCATGAGCATTTACCCTTTGCACAGCATACAGCACAGACGGCTCAGGGGCAGGTACAAAACATCGGAAAATAAGAAGACAGCCCCTGCAGAGCCCTTCACGGTCAACAGAGCACTTTGGGCAAGCCTCTCTCACGCCATCTTATCAACAACTCTTGGAGGCAGGTCCTGTTACCTCCATTGAACAGAGGGGAACATGAGACTCAGATAGGAAGGTGACTTGGGAAGGGCCACCCGGCTCCTAAACTGGAGAGCTGAGACTCAGCCCTTATCCTCTGCCGCTACGCTCTCTCTGCTACGCTGTGCTGCCTTTCTGACCCCGGAGCACAGACAGACGAGAGTCATGTTGTTGCTCAGTGCAGCAGTTGTCTGTTCTTGAAGTCTTCCCTAACCCAATCCTCCGACCCCAGCCTCCTCTTCCCACATTGTGTTCTGTGCTGACTTCCGTGTCGTCCTAATTTCTAGACCAGTGGGCTCCATAGTAGGTGTGTGCCTCCATGAGTCATTAGAGTACAAGAAAAAAACACTAGAACATTCATGTATATATTTGCTGTCTCTCCTTTTAAACTTACTTTTTATATTTGCTAGTGAACACAATATATAATATAGTATTCCATGCATATAACTTTTAATGAATAAAATACATATATTGGGAGTATACTCAAAACATTTTTGTACTAAGGGGCTTTCAAACAAGGACTCTACTGCAGTCTAGTATGAGCTTCTTGAATTCTGATTCGAATTAATCTCTGGATTCACAACTCTAGGGCAGTACCTGACACATAATCTCTGAGCAGTAGAAATATCTTCAGGTGTTCAGTAAATATAAATTATTTAAAAAATTTTAAATGAATGGCTTCCAAAGACCTTTCCAGTCTTCTTATACTCACTTTCCTTATAGCAAATTGAAATCTGGCTTCTTACCTCTGAGTTTCTCCAGGGGGAGAAGCAGATTATGTTGCTCCTGTGACCTGTGGAGCAGCTTTGATGAAATGGTCCCAACTGCATTGAGGACTAGATGTGAGCTGTATCTCTGCTCCATCCTAGCTCTGCGACTCTGAGTTCATTACTTCACTCACTGAGCCTCAGTTTCTCTCTGTTGTCCACTTCACAATCTATAATGAAATCCCAATAAAAAGTATATGAATGTTTTCAGAAGTTCACAAAACCTCATATATAGTAAGCATGAATTATTTTCTTCAACTATGTGACTTATGAGGCAGATAATGTTAACAAAAAAATCAGTAACTTCTCCTTGTTATTTACCCAAATGAAATAAAAACACATTCACACAAAAGCCTGCACACAAATGTTTATAACACCTTTTTTAAATAACTGCCAAAACCAAGGAAGCAACCACAATGTCCTTCAGGACGTGAGTGGGTAAAGAAATGGCGGTGCATCCGGACAACGGGATATTATTCAGTGCTAAACAGAAATGAGCTATCAAGCCATAAAGACATGGAGGAACTTTGTATACATATTACAAAGTGAAAGGAGCCATTCTGAGAAGTTTACATACTGTACAATTCCAACTAGAAAAGGCCAAACTATGAAGACAGTAAGAGATTAGTCGTTGCCCGGGTTAGGGGGTGATGAATAATAGGTGGGGCATTTTTAAGTGCAGTGGATTTTTAGACAGTGGACCTTCTCCGTATGCTATTACAATGGTAGATGTGTGTCATTATATTAAATGCATTTGTCACCCATAGAACATACAACACCAAGAGTGACCCATAACATAAACTATGGGCATTGGGCGATGGTGATCTGTCAATGTAGGTTCATCAATTCTAATAAACGTACCGTCTGGTGCAGGATGTTGACAGTGGATGAGGTTGGGCAGGGAGATTATGTGAGAACTGTCTATACTTTTTAAATCAATTTTTCTGTGAACCTAAAACTGCTCTAAAAAAGAAAGCTTAATTTAAAAAAAAAAGTAAGCAAACTCCCCAGAACTTTTAATAATTGGAGCTCCTTTTTGATAAATTATCTTGAAAGGAAGATAGAAAATTCCATACAAACACACTTTAAAAACACTAGGAAAAAATCATCTAATTGTTATCCATGCTTGCCTCTGGGTAGTGAGGCTATAGATTATTTTTTCATTATCCTTTATAGTTTGCTACATTTTCTAAACCACCTATAATAAGAAAGCATATAATGCATTCACAATGATAACAACTTATCAAAAAAGTCAACCATTTTTTCTGAAGAAATATAATGCATCCTCTGTTTTGAAATGTAGATATATTTAAATTCCTCCATCAGTTCAACTGATGTTAAGGCCTACTGTATGCACAAGTCCTTGTTCTGGTGCTTATTTATGGGTTTAAAGATAAAACCGAGAAACAGATCCTGCCGGAGAAGTTGGCAGCCCAGTAGAGGCATCAGAAGCAGCAGGACCTTGTTGGCCCATTGACTCGTCAGCATTCACGGGGGAGGCTTCAAGGACAGGGAGAGAGACCCCCTTGGGATGACAATAGAGGAGGCAGGGCCTGGGTGACATCAGAAAAGGCATAGTGCTGGAGTGGCATGTGAGATGGTCTTATGAGTCAGGAAATATCTGAACATCCGGGGTTCGGAGGAGGCTGTTTAAGGTAAACAGAATGGCACCAACAAAGGTATCAAGCTGGGCTACTGGGTGGCCAGAAAGCTGGGTGGCAAGTGGGTGTTTAAGAAAGCGGGCAGTGTGACAGCTCTGCGGGACAGGGCCAGCAGCTTTGAGGGAAAGCTGGTTCTGACCCACCACGTGACGGCGGTCAGATGCCGCCACGAGCAGCTGTGTTTGACCTCTCAGGCCGCAGGGAGCTACTGAGGGATTCGACAGGACAGGACACTCAGGTGTGTGTTCAGCAGGTTACAAAACAGTATGGCTTGTAAGATCCCATTTTTCCCATAGAGTTAGTGTGTGTGTGTGTATTTTTAAGTACATATGGGCTAATGTTTTAAAGTATGTATATATTACTTTCTCAATGGAGAGTGAAATAACAGTTATTTTCCTTTCAGAGGGGGAAAAAAACCCTTTCTATCTGAATGATCACTTTTTAAGAATGTAGAGAATGAATGCGAAGGGCCCAGAATTCAGACTTTTCACATAAGATGTGTGTGTGTGTGTGTGTGTGTGTGTGTGTGTGTGTGTGATTTCAACAAGCCCTCAGGGATGGAGAGAAAATCCCACCGTCGGCTACTCTGTTTACCATGCACATATGAGGACATGTGAACACTCCTGTGTGTGTGTGTGTGTGTGTGTGTGTGTAAGTGTGTGTGATGGACTGAAAGTTTGTGTCCCTCCCCCAAATCCACATGGTGAACTCCTGCCCCCAAGGTGATAGTATTATATTAGGAGATGGGGCCTTCGCAAGGTGATTAGACGCTGAGGCTGGAGCCCTCATGACAGGATCAGTGGGGCCCTTATAGAGGAGGCCCCAGGGAGCTCTCGCACCTTCTTTTTGCCACAGAACCCAGCAGTCTACATGCTGGAAGACGCCCCCGCCAGCACCCGCCCATGTTGGCACCCTGACGAGACTTCCAGCCTCTGGGACTGTGAGAAATAAATTTCTGTTGTTTATAAGCCACCTAGTCTATGGCATTTTTGTTATACCAGCCCAAACGAACTCAGTCTCTCTCTGTCTCTGCCTCTCTCTCTCTCTCTCTCTCTCTCTCTCTCTCTCTCTCTCTCTCTCTCTCTCTCTCTCACACACACACACACACACACACACACACACGTCTAAATTCCAAGAGGAGAATCTGAGAGCCTCCTGGAAGACCAATGAATATTCAGATGATCTCAGAAACTAAAAGCACCCAGAACAAAGGCTGCCCGCCACTTACAGAGCAGACATCTTTGCAAAGCAAAGGGGTGGAGACATAACAACGTGTTACCTGTTGGATTCGACCTTACCATGGGGCTCAGAATCCAGGGGTTTTCAGCCTTCCATTCAAAGTCTTTCTATCCCACATCTGTACTAAAGCTCCTTAAATCATTTGCTTCTTTATGGCTTGCATATCTACCCCTTTTTCTAATAGTCTATTTAAAGATGGGAGATGAACCTCATTTTTTCCAAATGTAATTTGCTAGAATTTGCATGATACACGCAGTAACAAGTGGGTCCTGAATTATGTATGATCTCCTCTAATAGGCCAGAGCTTGTTTGGGAAGTGTGATCTTATAAACTACCGGGTTTGCTTTTTATGGCAAATTGAATGCTATTCCCCCTTCTTGCTTTACATATTCTCCTAATTAGGGGAGATAAAATAGATTTTAGACCTGAAAAAAAGTGATTTCTTTCCAAGAGCCCACATTTGTATGGAGAATTAAGCTCATTCCATTCAGCTGCACCCTCTAATTTAGAGCTGTTGTCAGCATAAAGTATAATCATAAAAGATTTCTCCATCAGGAGCTCTTAATGCAATCGAGTTCTTAAGGTGACTTTTTCAAGTTAAGGAGGGGATGGTTAGGTTTGCTCCCTCAGGTGGCTGGGGAGAGGCTGGCATGAGACTTAGGTTTCACCAAGAATGATTTAAAATTGTTCTGCGTTTTGCTTCTCTATTCCTGGGGAAACAGTGAGTTTGAAATTAATACTAATCACTACCACTTACTGAAAGCTGACAGCACGCCAGGCAGATGAGCTAGGTGCTGTTGTGATGCAGTTCTGGCACAAGGTGGTTCCTTGGTGGCATTCAGTGAGCGAGCACCCATGCTTGGGGGCCGGTGGGAGCTCGAGGTGCAATGGTCAACAAGGCAGGGCTCTCCTCCCCTGCTGTGTGGTGCACAGAGCAGTGAGAAGTGGGGTGGGGTGAGGGTCAGGGAAGTGAAGAGGATAAAGTTATCTGGAAACTAGTGAAGATTTGCAGTCCTGGGTAGCAGAGTTGCTGCTTTCTGCTCTCACTGTAAGTGGGAAAAAACTCTTGTTTTTTTTTGTTTTTTTTTTTTTTTAATTTCAAAACATTAAGAAGGTGCAGTGTTTTTGTTACAAGTAATGGATGCAACCTGAGAAACTCTTCTTTCAAAGAAGGGGTAACACTAACCCCCCATGGCCGCAGGCCACAGACATGCGGTATCTGTAGAGAGAGGGCACACAGGTAACAAGAGGGAAAGCAGCAGCACCAGTCGGCCATTCTCGGTTAACAAGTGCCACCTCCATCCTCTCTGGGCTCCATAACGAAGGAAGAAGCAGACAGTCCACAAGTAATGTGTTTTAGGACCAGAGAGAGCAGGAAGATTCCTCCTTTCTCTCCCTACAGCCTATCCCTCTGGCCTCATTTCCAGCTCAGACAAGTCCCTCTTATCAGATGAGTTACTCATGAGAATGTCTCCTTCTGGAGTGACCCCATATCCACCCACAGACCATAACTCCAAATGGGACAGTCACATCAGAGCCTATGTGGCCCTTTCCAAATGGCAAACTTCCTTTGAAAAGGCCATATAGTAAATATTTTTGTGGCCTGTGTTGCAACCATTCGAGTGTTCTGTTGTAGCATGCAAGCTGCCATAGACAATATGTAAATGGATGAATGTGGCTGTGTTCCAATAAAACTTTATATGCAAAAAGAAGCAGGGGGCTAGATTTGGTTTGGGTGGTAATTTGCCAAACCCTGGCTCTATAGCCTAAATGTGTGTGTACCATCAAATTCATATGTTGAAATCCTAACCCCCAAGGTGTTGGTATTAGAAGATAGGGCCTTAGGAAGCTGATTATGTCAGGAGATAAAGTCTTCATGAATGGGATTAGTGCCCTTATCAAAGAGGTCTGAGAGAGACCCCTTTTCCCTTCCACCATGGGAGGACACAACAAGAAGGCACCATCCATGGCCAGAAAGCAGACTCTCACCAGAAACCAAATCTACCTTGACCTTGGACTTCCCCAGCCTCGAGAGTTTGGGAAATAAATTTCTGTTTTTTACAAACCACTAATTTGTGAATTCTGTATAGCAGCCCAAATGGACTAAGACACCTGTTCTAGGTATCCTACATGTATTGGTGCTAAATAAAATTATGTTTAGCATAGTAATGGTCTAGCCAACTTTTTCTGGCCTCTTCTCTAGCAATATCTGCCTGTCTTAGTCTTGATTGTCTGCTAAAAAAATAGTGTTAATAAGAACATTTACCTTCCCAAATCAAGCAACTGTTGCACCTTAGTCCCTCCTATACTCAAGCCAAGAAACATCATGTCAGGTGAGAAAAGTGCACTATCTTCTTAGAACACAGGTCTGGCTCAACAGTAGCCTGCAACTTACAAGTCCAAGCAGAAAAATTTTCCAAGGAAAGATCTGTATTTAAGCTAGTGGCACCTTCAAGTTTCTCCAAAAACATTGGGAGGAGGGTCTTAACTTTAGATTTATACAACTAGAGCCTCTCAAGAGAGTTCTCTTCAGAACACAAGCATTGTGTTTACCCAGGGAAATTTACTTCTCTATGCCTGAGAGGTAGAAGTGTGCTCACAACTTTGAAATGGCAGGTTTTCTGCCTTCTACTCATCAAGATTCCAAAATCAGTCTTAGGGCCCAGTCTCTGCCACCAGCACCAATAGTACTCTCTACCCACCAACACGCAGGGCCCAGGAATCACAGAATCATCTGATAAGCCCTGTGGCAGCCTGTGGCTAGAGTTCTAACCTAGATCTGAAGCCAGAGTAGCTTTCATGTCAGAGGTCACCAGAGGTGAGATCAGAGGTTGAAGAACATATCAGGCATGCAGAGAGCCAGAGAGAGGAAGAAAAGTCCAGGCAGGGGAAACACCATGTGCTGTTTCTCATAGGGAAGAAAAGGAATGCAGAATCTCCTAGAAACTGAAAGAGATTTAGTAAGGTGGGAATGAGAAGCCCAAGGATGATCCTGGATCCATAAGCAGAGCCCAGGCGGTGGTGACAATAGTTGGAAGGGGGTCTGTGAAACATTTTAAGCAGAGGGATCATGTAATCAGATTTGCCTCATGGAAATAGCAATGGTTAGGATTCAGACCATTTTGCTCTGTACTGAAACCTGCGCCATGTGTTTTTCACACCATACCCCCGTGACCCTCGGGAGCAGCCTGGCATGATGACTAAGAGCACAGAACCCGGAGGCCAACACCTGGGTCACACACCTGCCATGGTCTCCTCCCTCCAGGTTCTCCTCTGAATTCAGGCCTCAGACAGGAGCCTGTAGACCTCTGTGTCAAAAAAATTAAAAAAATAACATCAAATAAATAACTGGCCAGAAAAAAAAGCAATAACCAATATTCAAGAGATGCTCATTTCATGGCTAATTTCTTCAGACTCTGAATGTATCGCTTTCGTTCAATTGCTGAAATGGACTCAATCAAATAATAAAGGGAATTTAGATGCTGTAAAGAATAAAGAGTGGGATAATTAAGACACATTTGTGAGCTCAGTGTGAGACAAAGAAATCAGCTCAAAGAAATCACCTTCCATTACCTTCTTATTGAGAGGAAGAGAGAAAGAGAAGTTCACCTTTTGCTTTCTCCCTTTTGCCTTTGAGATGTCAAATTTATTTTTTACATCTTAATTTTTCTGCTGATTTTTTGCTTGTTCTTGGAGGGCAGGAGGTGGGAAGGGTTTCTGGTCAAGTGCCCTAGTGTGGATTTTGTGAGTCCAGGGGAGCGGCAAAACAGTGAGGAATATTCTACCTCTCACAGGAGGCTCTAACCACAGACCAACAATGACCCCAAGTGTGCATCTCCTATTTACTTTTTCCCTCTGAAATGTAATTAAAACAGGTCATTATCATCTTCAAAGAACAGTAAGAAGCATTTTTAAACTACCAGAAGGCAAGGAAGTGGGAGTTTGATGCCTTTCATACTCAGATAGAGAATGGAGAGTGGAGAGACATTTAAGATCCCTCAAATTTCACAAATATTTCCTGGCCTTCTTCACCTTGTCTTCTAGGAAGCTCAGAGCTTAACCTGGTATTCAATCACTGTAAGTATGATTTTAAGATAGTGATTTTAATGTGAATTACTGTTTTCTACTTTCTGTCTCTATGTTTGGTTTTTGATCTTCTGTGGTTTTAGTATATGGTGTGCGTGTGTGTGTATGTACATGTGTGCACACTATTTGCAAAACCACCTAAAATCTTTTATGGAATTAGGCAAGAATAAGATAATTTTAGAAACCAGAAATTCCTGCTGCCTACTGCAATTACTATTTTTTGGTCTTATTCATAAAGCTAGAACATAAGAAAAACCATGCGCTGGCAAACTGTGCACTGAGGTCCCTTGCCTCTCCAAACAGTCCTTCATCTGAGAGTGGAAGGTATGAGGAGGCACCAAAGAGATTGGCTGCATTTTCTTTCCCAGAAAACCTCTCTCAATTTACAGAAATCAACAAGGCAGGCCTGCTTCTTCTAGTAGAGTGTGTAACATTTGGTTGTTGTATTTTACAAATACAGCTACAATAACATCTTTCATCCCACCTGCTCTTGGTAGCCAACCACCATGTTGTGAGGAAGCCCAAGTAGCCACATGGAGAGGCCATGTGTAAGCACCCCAACCAATAGCCCTCACTGAAGTTCCAGCCAATAGCCAGCTTCAGCCATGAGACAAGTGAGTGACGAGCCTTCAGAAAATTCTAGCTTCCAGGTGTCAAGCCACCCCAGCCTGCCAGTCTTCCTAGGGGAGGGACCAGACAACATGGAACAGAAACAGTCCTTCCCATTATGACCTTTCCAATTTCTTGATCCATATGATCCATAAGCATAATATATGGGTTGTTGTTTGATAATCCTAAGTTAGGGGTGGTTTGTGGGGGAAGGAGACACCAAATCAGATAAGTGGTTCAAATCCCAGTGTTACCATTTGGTGACCTTAAAGAAGTCATTTAACCACTATGGTCTCATGCCCCTCACTTGCAAATGAGACTAATATCTGCCTCACATGTTTTGGTCAGGGTTATATAAAATTTTGTGCAGGAAAACATTTGATTAAGAATCATTATTAAAATAGGAAGAATTATTATTTTCAAATTACAAAGGCATCTTGACCAATCCAAAGGTAAACTCAGCAGGAATCCTAAGTGATCCTAGGTGACAATGTGGGGTAGGGTCCTTGGGGCAGACACTTCAATCTTAACTGTTAATCATGACATAAAAGGTAGTCATGAGTAAAGCAGAAAGGAAGTGGAAATGTACGTGAAATACATTTGATTTTATACTCCTACTAAGTAGTGTTGTTTTGAGCATTAAATGGTGTAATACATTCACATTAAGGTTGGCATACAACATTTCTCAGGGAATTCTTTGAGTCTTACTTGCAAGCCAGGCTTATCCCCAACCCATGTAGAAAACTGGGGGATTCTTCTCCAGAGAAAAGGTACAGGATAGAGTATTTAGTAAGTGCTCCATAATTGTGAACTATTATTTCTGGTGTGATCTACAATGATATTATTTCTGTGCAAAATGTTTCTTTTGGAGAAAATATATCCAGAGAAATTTTCCTCATGAATAAGGTCTCTCTCTCTTTCTATATCTTCTCTGTTTCCTCTCTGCCTCCCTCCCTCCTTCTCTTCCTCTTCCTCTGCAGTTCTCTACAATTTGGAGTTGGCGTAAGCCCCTATCACCAGCTTTCCTCTATCTAAACTCAGCACCTGTTTCTAGAGTGCCCGCTCTGAGTTCAGTGATTTCACATGCATCCTTGCTCATTTAATCAAGTGACTGCCACATGAGGTAGCGATCATGGTCCCCATGGTACAGGTGAGGACAGTGAGGCTCAGAGAGATTCGTGGTCTTAGGCAGGATTTACCATCAGAGAGTAGCTGGACTGGGACTGAAGTCTAATTCCTTTGATGCCAGTTCTTTCCATTCCATTCCAGCTGGGTTCAGGTCTCTTTTCTCTTAATCTAACTCCATATTCTAGAGGCCTGAGATGATGTCATTCTATTTTAAATAATTTCAATTAACCCCTTAAACTGAAGCTGAGGAAAGAGTTAGCATGTTGGTTTATAAAGGCTAGACTCATTTTGGTATAGAACCAATATATTCGATGTCCAATATTAATATACTGTTGATTATCAGCAAAATCAAATTTTTCCATAATAGCGGCCATTAGTGCATTCAGGCAAAGTGGAGAGACTAGAACTCAAAACTGGCTCCCTTTACCAGATTGTACCCCTTCCCTCAACAAGAAAGGGGTGATGCATGCTAGAGAAGAGTTCAAATCTCATGTCACTGATGTCAGGCACCAAATAAACCAGCAAATGTTATTATGTCTGTACGGGCTTCCCCCCGCCCCCTTCTTCCTAGGAAGAGAAATAACAAGCTCTTGAAATTCAAATTCCCATTGACTCTGAAGTCATGAACATATTTAAAAACAGTGTGCACCTGTGACATTTACAATCACTACATTCATGTCAGAGAATAAATCCAGCATCACCTACAATCACTGAATATGGAATACCCATTCATCTCCAACCATGTGTTTGGGGGACGTACACCTCAAAAATGATAATATTCAGAAAACGCCGAGAGGCGTGCACGCTGGGGGTAACCACTCTCAACAGCTCAGCCTGCAGACATTTGCAAATGCATAAAAAATAATGGGAACCTGGAGACACCAGTGGGAAGGAGATAACAGAGCAGTTGAGAGCAACCCAGCCTTGCTGCTTGTCAACCTCTGTCTGGGACAGGCGCGCCTGGCTTTGCCCAGAGGCACAGGTGTGTGGGCTCAGCTCAGCAGATGCAGGGCCACATCCGGGAGAAGCATGTGCGTTTCTCAGCTTGAAACGCTTCCCCATTCAATCAAATAAGGCTCCTGCCGATGACGTCAGGCTGCTTAGCTGCTCCTGCCACAAAGGGACAATTTACTGAAGAGCTAAAAATGGTTGCCTCCGCCAGGCTGACAGGCAAGTACTTGAGGGAAAGCTCCACTGGCCGCCCCCCCCCCTCTCTGGAGAGGCATCTGCCTGGGCTGCTGATTGGCACCCTTCCTGTGTTAGTCATCTCGCAGGGCCTTGCTAAAAACTCCAGACACAGGTTTATTCCTGCTGCCACAGCCCATTCTCTGGAGGGGCTATTTCCAGGGTGCCGGCTGTGAAAGCTTCCTGTCGTTTCCCTCTCAGGCTCTGTCTATCTCTGAGGAGGAGGAGGGAGAGGGAAGGTGAAGAACATTCTGTGGATGGAAACAAACACCTACTCTCAAGATATCTTAAGAGCATCTTTGTTTTACTTTTCAATCTTCCTCTAGCATACAGATGAGAACAAAGAAGATGTGGAAGCTTTAAAAGAAACATCTCTCCATGTTGCTATTAGTTTTTATAATTAGAAGTTGAGAAAAGGGTGCCCAAGTAGTCATTTTTCTCTCCCTTAGCAAGTCATTTTTGAATGCTAGTTCTGAGGAGGAAAGAAACTGATCCATAGAGTGTTCTCTACTCCATCAGCATGTTGAAATATGAAAGATTATTTTCTGCTTTCAAAGGATGCCTTGTCACCCCCCCATGGAAGCTTCTGGAAGCCTGATGTTGTTGTTGTTACCCCCAGTGCCTCCCAAAGGGCTTGACCAGGTACCAGTCGCCTTCTAGAATTCCTGTCTCATCGAAGGCTCACAAACAACCCTGTGAAATCAATTATGATCCTCATTTCACAAACAAGAAATCTGGAGCTACCAGAGCCCATTGTCCTGCAGCAGGCAAGTGTCTGCAGAGCTGGGATCCAGGCTGGCTCTGAGCCCACACCCCTGGCTGCCTTCATATTGCAGGGACCACTGCAAATACAGCACTGCTCAATGGATGGAAGTTTTGATCCTGAGGCCCTTAAGGTTTCACTGAAGAGTCGATCCAACATGGAACTTGGAACAAACACAACCTGTGAGTGAGACTGAGTTGGGTCACTGGATCGACACTCCACCCAGGGGCCTCGTCCTGCCCTCGGGGCCACACAGAGCAAGTCTGTCGCTCAGTAGCCCTTTCATAAGTTTGCAAGTAGTGGTCACATCTGTCCAGTTGCCCCTTGTCAACTGGTTGTGTCTTCCATGGCCTGGCCCCCAGGGCCCACCCAAGGTCCCTCCCCAATGCACATGCACCTGGGTGTCCCAAGACAACACACATTCCACAAATTGCATGGTGTGGCTGTGTCCCAGGAAGCCCCCCTTGTCCTAGCCCCTGTCCCAGCTCCCACTGCCCTCGTGTGACTGGCTTGGCAAATCTTCCTGAGCTTCATACACCAAGGTAATTTCCAGACTCCTCCCAGGAAAACCTGTTGCAAACCAAAAATGTTGCTGTCCTTCTCCCCCGCAGTAACCTCCCAATCTATTAAAGGAAATACAGTAAAGGAATGACTTCTGTGTTTGTCTCGTTTTTATTACTATTGATTCAAATATAATTCCTTTCATAAAATGCTTATTCTTACTGAGCAACTGCTGTGCATGAGGCACTTGTAGGTGCTGTGGGGAAGACAGGGGCCACCACGCTCCTGGCCCTCGAGCAGCCCCCATCCATGCAGGGGCGCACCAGAGCAGCCACGCCATCGGCCACTTTCTATTCAACACATCGCAGCAGCTCACATCCGAGTGCTTTGCCTGTGCATGTCCGTCCTCTAACAGAGCCAGCAGGATAGAGGAGAACGTGCAGAGGCTCTGCAGTCAGCCAGCTCTGGGTGCTAATCCGGCTGTGCCGACTGGGAAACTGCCCCATCTGCTACAACACAGGAAGTCACATGGAGTCATGAGATTTGTTTGTAGCACATGTGTGTTTTGAAGGGCTGGGTGTCAGCTTTCTCACAATTAGAAAGAAGGCCGTAGCAATCTATGAAGGCCTTCAGATAAAAGCTGACAACTCACAGAAGTGCCTGTCTTTCCTGCAAAGTAGCTGGCTTAGAGGCTACTAGAACTGCTAAGATTTCCTCTCGAGGTTGAGCTGTCTGGGGTAGCTGTGTGTGCAGATAATCCCCCTGTATTAACACAGTGGATTAATGAGGAGAGATACACCCTCGATCAGATTCTTTATTTGGGTAAAAAACTGTCTCTGCAATCTAATCTCAGAGGAAGATGTACACACCTCGGGGTTTAAGGCAGCAAAGAATAGACTGCTTGTGTGGCTGGGTGCTAGTGTTTTTATTTCTAATTTTTGTTGATTTTGTCAGCCTTCTGATCACCAGACTTTGAGTGGTTTGCTTATAACCCTACTTCCTCAAACCCTGTGATTTTATTATGCAATTCCAAAGAACCCAAGGATATTTAGGGCCACACATATGCTGTTATAACAAGAGTGCATAGATGTGTTGTGTGTATTGTGTGTGTGTGTGTGTGTATCTCCATTCTCAGCCTATGGGAGGTGATTTACACATGGAAGCTCCTGTAATGGGTCACTCTACACCCTGCACCTGCTGTTCCAGTTGCAACTTGACCACTGTAAGACTCAGACCGGCCGTGGCTGCTGGTCCAGGCTGCTGCGTGCACAGAAACACCTGAGTCTCAGCTCACCTCTGCCGGAACTGGGCCAACCATGGGGCTCCGGGTCACTGGCTCCTGCCCTCCTACTGCAGCCCCCACTCCTACTGTGAAAGCATGATGGGATTTTACTCCAAAATGGGGTCCCCCGATCAGTAGCCTCTGTAGCACTTGGAAACTTTTAGAAAAGCAAATTCTCAGGCTTGACCTCTGGGATCAGAAATTCTGGGGCTGGGGTCCCGGCCTCTGAGCTGTGAGAGGCCCTCCAGGGATTCTGACGCAAGGTCGAGAACCGCCCATCCAGACGCACGATGAAGAGTTTCCCTTAGACTCTCAGAGTTGGAGACGACACTCGTTCATTTATTCAGTTTTTATTCCCTCATTTGGCAAATATTTATTGAGTACCCGTGATGAGCTAGCTACTGGTTCTAGATGCTGATAATGAACACAACAGAGAAACAGCTCTCCCACCCTAGATCAATAGAAGGTAACGGTGAAGGCTTCAAACTCAGGGGCCAGTGGCCTGGTCTGAATCTCAACTGCGCCACTCACCAGCTGTGTGGCCTGAGGCAAGTTATTTAAATGTCCGTGCTTCCTTGTCTGCAATGGGCTTATAATGGGCCCTACTGCATAGAGTTATGGTAAGGATTAAATGGGCTGTGGTGTTAGTACACAGTAAGCACTTAAAATGAAAATTATGTATTTAAGGATGGCAAGAGTGATCATTCTGAGTTAAATCTGACTTCAGAGTAAAACGTGATGGATATCTTCTATAAGTCCAGATGAATTCATGATGATGTACTGCAAAAGGCAGACTCTTAATAAAGGTAATTTTAAGAGAAACTAAATAAAAGTCCAATATCCGCAGTCAGATGCAGGTGAGTAGAGGCTGTCTGGGAGCTGCTCACCATGAGGCCCAAGAGGGGCTACAGGATAAGAGAGGGTGACAGAGAAGAAAGGACTGCCCTGCCCAGGGAGAATGCACCTACTGGAAAAACACCCCAGCACCCACTGAGCAAGCCAGGGCCCCGGAGGTAGTGAGAATTCAGGAGATGAAGCAACAGGGAGCGCTTCCTGGAGTGCAGAGCAGAAGATATAGGTCGGTCCGCTTTCTCCATGGGCCAGGCCCAGCAGGGGGCCCCACAGAGTGGGCATCACTGGGGCTGCCATGGGATGGAAGGTGAGGATGATCCATTCCCCATGTGCACCATGTGTACCATGTGCCATAGGCAGGGTGACATGCCTCTCAGACCTCTGTCAAATAGCTTACTTCCTGCTGACTGGTAGTAGAGCTGACTGCCTGTGTGTGTCCCCTCTTGTGCAGGGATAGTCTGTCTGTCCCTCCAGAAGGACCCTCGGCAACATCCCTTGTCATTGTGTACATTTAGGGACTGTGAGCAATGGTCAAGCCTCTAAAGACCAGTCACATACATAAGGAAACCGAGTGTTCTGTGTAGCCCTGGAGGGTAGAACTGAGACGTGGGGGAAGAAGTCCCTGGGAGGCATATACCATGGAGTACTATTCAGCTCTAATAAACAATGGTGATCTAGCACCTCTTGTATTTTCCTGGATAGAGCTGGAACCCATTCTACTAAGTGAAGTATCCCAAGAATGGAAAAACAAACACCACAAGTGCTCACCAGAAAATTGGTTCTAACTGATCAACACCTAAGTGGACATATAGGGATAACATTTATTGGGTGTTGGGCAGATGGGACGGGGGAGGAGGGGATGGGTATCTACATAAATAACGAGTGCGATGTGCACCATCTGGGGGATGGACACACTTGAAGCTCTCTGTGGGGGAGGGGAAGCGGGGTGAAAGGCAACACATATAGCCTAAACATGTGTCCCCCATAATATGCTGAAATAAAAGAAAAAAAAAGAAAAGGAGGACATTTCCAAGAATGGAGGCTGGCCAGCACCAGGCTGTTACCCAGGAAGCTTCTGCTCAGAGAAGATTGGATAGAAGATATCATAGGCCCCTTTCAACCCTTCACTGTGGCTAATTGATTCCTTGGACTGAATATATTGAGGCAATTGCCCCCTTTATGTTCAGCAAAGGCAGCTCTAAGGACCACCTTTACTCATCACCTCCTGTTTATATAGTGTACAAAATACAGATGGATTGCTGGAAACGTTGAGAAGCATAATTATCACATTGCTTCATGAGTGAATTAGGAACAAACAATTCATTTCCTGGGTCTCCTGTTGAGTTTAAGACAGCAGGCTCACATCAGGAGAAACCTGGCAGACTTTGCCTGGGGCCTAAAGATAGGCTAAATATCGATTATAAAAAAGAAGGATAAAAGGCAGAAGCAAAGGTGCGTGTTTCCAGACTCCAAACATTCTATTGAGACCTGAGTGTGTCCCGGTGCCTAGCACTGTGCTAAGGTCAAGAGGGATGTAGAGATCCCCAAACATGCCCCTTGTATCCCTGGGAACTAGACCGGAGAAAGGAGACTAACATATGAGACAGTCAGAGCAATTAAATATGCACCTAAACACCCCAACATGGGTATAACCAGAGACTACTTCGATTTGTTAGCAAACACTTACTGCACAGCTGTAGTTCCCTGCATGGTGCCATGTGCTAGGGACTCAAAGGGAAGTGAGACTCAGGCCCTGACACATCTAGTGGAGGGGACAGTTATCAGTGATCATATGGTGCTTTCCTATAAAAACTTAGGTTAAGTTGGGGAGAAGGCAACAAGGAGGGCCTGAAACCCAGTCTGGGGTGTCTGGAAAAGCTTTCAGGACAGGGAAAGAATTACCTGAATTTTGGAGAACAAGACAGAGGAAAAAAAAGAAGAAGTGGGGGTGGGGTGGGGGTATTCTACACTTAGGGTAGCACCTGTGTGAAGTCCAGTAATGGAGATATGTTCAGGTGAGAGTGGGCTGCAGTGATTGGACAAAAACTGAATATAAGAAAGCTGCAGATGGTTTGTAGAAGATGAACGTGGAAAATAGATTTTATGTGTGGTCAAGCTGGCTAAGATTAGAAGGGAATTATTTATATTTTTTAATTGAGCATTAATACCAAAAGTACACTAATACAAAAGTAGAATTTGGTCCCCTATATTAAGCAACGAAGTTTCCTGGGAGTATTGGACATGTCTTAATAGAAAATTGTGAAAGATTTTTCTTTACTTTTGGGATAATTGGCTTAGGAAACAAAGATTCTGTGTTTTCCATGAAATTTCCTATACTTTATGTTGTCTTTATTATTTTTTGATCAGTTAAGAAAACTGAGTCCACTGTATTAAAAGAGCTAAGGTTTTTCTAAAACTATGTAACTTTCTATATTTGCCTTTGAAGTCTTTTAATTATCACTCTGGTTAAATGAATGGTCTTTGCTATTGTTTGAATGTGTTCCCCAAAGTTCATATGTTAGAAACGTAATGCCCAACACAACAGCGTTTAAGAGGTGATTAGGTCATGAGGGCCCTGCCTTCACGAATGGCTGGATGAATGCTGTTTTCACAGGAGTGGGTTCCTGATAAAAGGATAAGTTTGGCCCCCTTACCTCACCCCAACCCTCATATGCTCTCTTGCCCTTCCACTTCCTACCAAGGGATGATGTAGCAAGAAGGCTCTTGCCAGATGTGCGTCCCTTGAACTTGGACCTCCCTGCCTCTAGAACTGTGAAAAATAAATCTCTGTTCTTTATAAATTATCCAGTCTCAGGTATTCTGTTATAGCAGCACAAAACAGACTAAGACAATTGATATTTCACAGTGACCTGTGATCATATTTTGATCAAGGGTTTTAAGCCCTTTATGTTTATGATAAACTTCCCAAAAGCAAATTCTAAATTAAGTCCTTTTCTTTATTGTAAATTAACTTTGGGATTTTCTAGATGGGCCCTTGGAACACCTCAAAAGGTTATTTCTTCTTATAAAGAGATATTAATATATTAAACTAATTGACTTATTTGATATATTAAATCACATGGGAAGTATTACCAAATAATAAGTAATGCTAAAACTTCCTTTGAGTTATATGTGTATGAATGTGTTAATTAATATGATTAATATGTATTCTAAAAACTGTATGAAATTACTAGAAATTTGATCAGACCATTGGATTGGGTAAGAATTCCCAGAACTCTATTGAAGAAACTGATTGTTTCATAAACCTGCTAACCTGATATTAAGCAGAACAAGAATAAATTGAATACTAAAAAAAATGGTAGATTTTCATGCTAAGTCAGTAAGTACTGTAATTGTTAAGATATACAATTTGAATTAAATATATAAGATTAATCCAAGTAAAATTACCCTTAATAGCCTATTGATAAACAGTGCACCTGAATTAGAGAAACAAAACTGGTGTTTAGGAATATGTAAATTAATGTTATAAGTAGACTCATGGAGAGCATGGCTTCCCGGGTCTTAAAGCTTCCATTATTACTATTATCAAGACTTCTCTCCTCTGTCATCATGAGACCATTGTCCCCTTCCTCTTTTTCCTGTGTTTCTTTTCTATTTTATACATGGCAAGATAATACAATAATTAAGAATTCATAGGCTCTGACTCGAGGGGGAAAGGGGGCAAAGGGCAATATACGTAACCTTAACACTTGTACCCCCATAATATATTAAAATAAAAAAAAAGAAATGAAAAAAAAAGATAGAAAAAAGAATTCATAATCAATAGCTTCCACAGGGAACTTAACTAAATATTGGATATGTCATATTAAACTTAAATCATTACATGTTCTTAGAGGTTCTCTGTTTCACCCTGTAACAATTTCACTGATATGCCAAGTATGACTATTGTTCAAATCACACATCTGATCCTTTCTACAGGATTAGCTTCGTAGATTCATGAAATTAGAGCCTTGTTTAAATCTAAGCATAGCCATCAGCTACAGTGAGTGTTTTGAAGTTAAATTAGGCCATCAATTGAATAAGAAAACCAAAATATAAATCAAAGATAACTGAATAGTTTTTAGGCAAATATATAACCCTAAAGTTTTAATTTTCAGCATCTTCCAAACATGCAATGATTCAATAATGTAGCCATAGACAGATACTACCAGTGTTTCTCCACTGGCGATCCCTCATGCACAAGGCATTCCATAGGGAACTGTCTGTTGTGCCCCTCCAGGATGTATTTTTATGTGTGGAGGATTTAATAATCAATCATATGTATGGGCAACTCCATATCTCCATAAGTGGAACATAAGGGGCCAATGTGGATTAGGAATTCTAATAGTACCACTGTTATCCCATAAGCAATTAGAAACTGAACATTGGTCTACAGCTCTTAAATTGCACTATAGAATAAAGGGAGATTTTCCAACAGGCACAACTCCCTCTAAATGGGCATCTTTGGGCAGAATGCCCCTTCCCTGGCTTGGCATAAGTGCAAATGAAGTTATGATTAGAAATCTGTCTCAGACATTAGCCACTATAGCTAATTCTACTGAAAAAGCTGTAGTTGCCCAGAAGACTTGTTTAAATTTTCTTACTAAAGTTGTTTTAGGATAACACGATGGCTTTGGACTATCTGTTGGATGAACTGGGGAAGGGGGAGCATGTGTGACAGCTAACACCTCCTGCTAAACTTAGATAAATATATCTGATACAACTGCAATTCAGTTGTAAGAAATCAACAATGTACTTGGCTAAATTAAGTAGATTTCTCTTCTAGTTCATTTTTTTATATATTTGATTTTGATTATTAGTTTAATTCTTTGGGGCTTCTATTGAGGAGGTTACTTCAGTCTCTTAGTATTATTTTCCTGATAGCCATTATAATAGTCTCTCTGGTGCACTGTATCCTCTCAAGAGGCTTAAATACTCTTATGCAGCCACCTGTTATACATCAAATGGTCTCACTATGGTTAGAATAATAAAAACATGAAGAGAACATAAAGAAATATTCAGACGACCTAATGTCAAGAACTGTAAATTCCATAAAGAGACCAAACAAGTCCATTATGATGGTAAGAGTGAGTGGTGTCAATGCCGAAGTTGTTGGTCAACCTCTCAAAATTGAGAGTCTGACCAAAAAGAGGACATTGTTAAATTAAATTTGGCCTGAAGCTGCCTCTATACTTGGAGTCCCAGAGCAGCAAACTGCAACCTAACTAAGAATACATTCTTATAACAAGTAGCTGAGCCTCGGCCAAGTGCAGTAGCTGAGCTCCAGCCAATCAGAGGACGCCAACTGTTCAGATCCTGTCTATGCAAGGCAAATACCAAGTTGCAACCAGTCAAGCTGTTTCTGTCTCTCACTTCCTTTTCCTGTCTGTAAATGCTGCCTGCCCATGTTATCAAGGGGAGCTCTCTGAGCCCCTCTGGTTCTGAGTGCTACCCAATTCATGAATTGTTCTTTGCTCAAATAAATTCTGGTAAATGTTTTTGTCTATAGTTTTTCTTCAGCACTTACAACTATACATTGCCTACTTTAGTCAATAACAAAGGGGCATGTTAGTTCTATTTGTAGCAAGAAAAGGGTTTTCTTCCAAGCAGCAAGCCAGTCTATATACAGTTGATATATGGTCGGTATACAGTTGAGGCTATCCCACAGAGTGGAACACATCTCCCTTCACTTCTGACTTCATCCTCCAATAAGAACAGTGTTTACAGATGCAAAGGCAGACAGGAAAACAGATAACCAGGATTGAGGTCCATGGCAAGACAGGAGACAATGCAAGAGACACAATTGGTTATAGAATAGTTTTCTAGGCTTATACAGGTTATACACCAAGATACTGAAGGAAACTGCCAGAGTTTTCAGAGTCCCTTTCAGTAAGGAAAATGGAGAATGATTTCCAGAAGTGGCAGCGAGCAGAAATTCAGACACTGCAGCTTGATGTCAATTCCTGGCAGAAACCTACCAATGATGATTAGCCAGATGGTACATGAGTATGTTCAGTGATGCAGAAGTTGCCTGATTCACCTTAGAAACGTGCTACAGGCAGATAAAATACTATTCTTTAGCAAGATGTGGCAGGGTGGGTTGCATGATGTGGTTTGAGGTGGATGTTTAGAATGTGGTGCTGCCCTCTTAGAAGACTGCTCGTAGAAAAGCAGATATACTCTCCATGGCCCCTGGAGAGAGAATCAGGTCCCAACAAGTGGGTATTGTATGGAGGAAGATTTTATCTTAATTTCAATCAGAACTGTTCAACGATGCGATGAGATTCTCTAAGAGTGAGCTCCACATCACTAGAAGTATTCAAATAACATTAGCATTAACATCTACTAGCATTGCTCTAGAAGTGAACATAATGTTAAGAAGTTGGACCAGTTCCTTCCAGTTTAAGATTTTAGAATCATGTTATTCACATAAAGGGGTGTAGGCTCTAGAATCAGGCTTCATGCTCTTGGTCATGAGCTACCTGGTGGAAAGGTTTAGAGTGAAGTGAGAAGACCCAAACTCAAGGATCTACACGACCATTTATCACCTGCATGACCTTGGGAAATTCACTTCTCTCTCTAAATGTTGGTTGCCTTCTATGTAAAATGAAGATAATTCTTTATAGGAATGTTGTGAGTTACAGGAACCTTGTAAGTAATAAATTAAATGAGATAATACCCATAAAAGCATTTTATAAACTAAAAAGTGCTGTACTAATGTGTGTTATCATTAAGATTTTAGGAGCTTGGAAATAAAGGGCTCTTGAGGCAAGTAGCATTTTGTGCAGACTGCATTATTCGTTGCTGGCACTCTGAAGCCTGGATAGAAATAAAGTGCTGTGAAGCATAGCATGCCAGCTCTGGCATGCAGGGCATAGATTATTACTCAAACTCCTCATTCAGTCATAATGATTATTTTAAAGCATCAAGGCTGGCCTAGTGTATCTGCTTGGAAGTTGGCATATTTTTATTTTGGTTTATTCCAAGTTCGAAAACTGATATATTGGGTACTCTCTAGGTCCAGAGACAGTCAATGAAATTCCCCATCTAATTAAAGAAGTTGACAGATGGAAATGAGTTTCATTAGATTATATCCCCAACTCACAGCTGGACTTGGAGCAAGGTCGCTGGGGCTGTTCTTCAGAGGCCTCGGTGGGGAGAATGACGCTGCAGCGGACAGGGTTGTTTTCCTCTCTGCTCCTCTCGGGGGCTGCATAGAAGTCAGTGGTTTGAAGTCTGCTTCTTAGCTGTGACTTCTAGCTCCGCTGCCTCATTGCCCTGCAGAGAGTTTTAGCTGAAAAATGTCATTTCTATGTGTCTGGGGGCATGAATTCATTTATTCGCATTTACTGTGTACCTTCCACTTCTTGCATGATTCGATTCGGCAAGACTTTGTTGAGTGACTACTCTACACAGCAAGCCTTTAAAGCTGGGCCCAGCCTTGCTCTGACACAAGAGCTACACCCCAAAAGCTACCAGAACCCCACTCACCAAGCCAATCCTGCATTTCTTACTGTTGGTGCCTGAGGCTCTAGCGCTGCATTTATGGACATTGTGAGTGTGAGGGGTTTAAGAGTAGTGTCAGACCTGGGGCTCTGGGAGAATTTTCCAATGACCCAACCTCTCTAGTGGGTGAAGCAGGGACAACATAGCAGCAAAGGCTGCTCCCTTGACCCTCAGGGCTCCCCACACTAAGAGGATGGTGGAAGCTGGTGATTCCGAAGGACTTTTCCAGTGCTCTAAAATTTTACCAGTTTGCTGACGAAGAGTAATTAAATTATAAAATAGTAGAATACCACCTAGCAAAATAGCACCAGCTTTGGGGCTCCGTCACTTAACTAGCTGAATGTCCTTAGTGAGTCCTTAGTATCTCTGAGACTCTGTCTTCTACTTATAAACAAGGATAAAAACCTTTACTTCCTATAAATAATTTAAGTTATAAAGAAAAATATGTATGTCAAGCCCCTGACAGCTTGACTGGCACACAGTAGGGATTCAATAAATCTTTGCTAGTTCCCTCCACCTTTTTTTTTTCAAGAAGGTGAAGACTCACGTAACAGAAGGCCTGACAGGTAACATGTTGGGAAAAGGAGAGCACAAAGAACCTAAGTGAGAGAGCTTCTGGTTCCCATCTAAGTCAACTAAGTGGAAGTTTCCAAGATCACTACCCTTGCAGCTGAGGACACCTACCTCTCCCAGCCCTGCCCTTCCTCTCCCCTGGGAGCTGGTGTCATTTTCCCACAGCTCAGAGGGGATCTGGACATCCCTCTTCTGAATTCAAGAGCATATGCTGTCCTGCCAGGGCTCCAGAAAGCAGAGCCACCAACTTCTGAGCCAAGCTGCATTCTGGACATTGCATTTGATGGCACCATATTCACAGGGCTCTGCATTTCTAGACACAGTAAATCTTCCTCTTCCTGCAGAAGTAATTGCCATCCATGCATAAAACCGACTGTTGGAAAGTTTCAGCCCGTTTCTCTGTTCCCTTTCCACTGCGTAAGCATTCCTACAGAGCCCGCTCGGTCGCCCAGATGGTCTATGAGAAGAAATCAACAACAACTCATCACCGGGTATTTCTCGGTGCCAAGACACACAGAAGGTTTATGTTTCACAATGGAAAGGTAAGTATTTCGAACAAGATAGAACCAGGGTTATAAAAGCTCCTTTTATTTCATACTCTTTTTCACAGTGGTGGGTTTTATTCTGAATCTCACTAGATGCTTGACAGGCATAAAAAGCAACCATTTCCTGCCCTAAAAATGTTGCTTTCTGAGGGGTTTTTTTTTTTTTTTTTTGGTCATTGTTTCCTTGAACAGAGCCAGCCTCAGTAAAGAAGGCTGTTCTCCATGGGCGGGCAACGATGCTGAGAAACATGACATTGTTTGCACTGCAACCAGGAGCAGCAGCTCTTGTGGGGTCCTGGACGCCACCATCCAAGGTCTGTTCCTAAAAGTGGGTGGGAGCTGGGCCCTCTCTGATGGGGCAGGGGGCTGGCGCTCAGGCACAGGGGCGTGGGCTGGCTTCACAAATGTTGTTTCTGTTCTCCTTTGATGGTCTGCGTGGAAAGCTGTCTTGGTCCATTCAGGCTGCTTTAACACAATACCTGAGAATGGCTAATTTACCAACAACAGCATTTATTGTTCACATTTCCAATACTGGGAAGTCCAAGATCAAGGCACCAGCAGACTCGGTGTCTGGCGAGAGCCTAGTTCTCATAGTTTGGTGCCTCCTTGCTGTGTCCTCACATAGCAGGAGCGGCGAGAACGCCTCTTTAAGCCTCTTTATAAAGGCACGGATCCCGTTCACGAGGACTCCACCCTGGTGGCCCAATCACCTCCCAAAGTCCCCACTTCCTAACACCACCATCTTCAGGGTTAGGTTTCAACATTTGACTGTGGGGTGGGGACACAAACATTCAGGCCACAGTGAAAGCGAACCTGGCCTGTGCAACTGAGTTCAAGTCTACACTCTGTGGCTGTTTTTCCATGCACAGGCTCTGTGCGAGGCACAAACTTTACTGACGATAATTTTTGGTGCCTCCATGTCTTGAATCCAGTCACTTGTATCACTCTCAGAAAGGTTCTTACTCAGTGTTTCTTAACCTTTTGGGATTTTTAAGAATCCAGAGAAAGCCATGGATATCCTCCCTCTTATCTCTCTCTTTTTCTGTGTCTGTCTTTCTCTTACACACACACACACACGCACACACACACCATATGCAGAATAATTTTGCATGCACTTGACACAGAAAATGTCAGGCACCGGGATGTGGCCGCTTGCCACCTCCCCGCCGCTCTGCATCCTTGTGGGCCTGCGCTGTGCTGGGCCGGCCGGGCTCTACCACATGCCGCCTGGGGCCGGAGCCCTACTGCGTGCTGCTGGGCCCACATGCCACTGCTTCCAGCCCGAACACTGACCTCCACTGTACCAGCTGTGCTCGGCCACTTCCTGTCAATCCAGAGGGATGTTAAAGCTTATTGCTGATTGGATGTTAAAGCTTGATGTTGATTGGATGGTAAAGCTTGTAATTGATTGGATGCTTTTTGAGCCCCACCAAGGGTATAAAAGCAGGAAGAGATCAAAGAAGGGGGCAGAAGATCAGAATACAGGAAGAGAGCTGTAGCACTAGGTGTGCTGAGCCTGCCAGAGGAATAAAGACTCTTCGTGTGCCGCTCGGTTCTTTCCCCGGTCAAGAGCTGTAACACTAGCTGTACACATGGCCGCAACACAATTACATGGATTTCTTGGACCATGCAAAACCCATCCATGCAAGCTAGGGAGTCAGTGGATCCCCTAGTTAAGAACTCTGCTCTAATTTGTACCCAATCTGGGAAATCACTTCCAAAGGCATCTTTCCCCCAAGTGCAGGCTGTCTGAGGGCAAGTTTGCATTATCCTCACATCTCTATCCCCTACAGCCATCACCCGGAGCTGAGTGGCAATGAGAGAAAGAGTCCAAGTGCAAGTCAGCATGTGCCCTAGCACCTACCAGATTACTCTGCTTTAATTTATTAACTGTCAAAGATTCTACCCACTGAATAAAGAGAGCAGAATTATAGCGCAACTTAAGAGGAAGTCTCATTCTCATCCCTCCAACCCAGAAGCAGCCTCACAAATACAAATCCAGTCATGGCACCGCATGGCTCAGAACCTTCTGCAGCTCCTAGTGCCTGCTCTGAGCCGTCTACACAGCATGACGCCCCTACCCAGCCTCTGCTTACCAGACCACCCTGTCACTGCCCAGAATCCCCCACCAGTAAGTCTTAAGATACCAACCAGCACAAGCAGAACTGGCCATGAAAGGCAAGTGCCCTTTTTTCTAACGGAAGCAAAGTATTTCAGTATTTCATAGAAAACTACATCAAGCTGTTTTTGTCCTGGAGAGAACAGGTGGTCTGCAAGTGTCACGTGGAGAAGCCAAGGTCCTGTCCTAAGAATTGGGAGAGGGGGAGGACTGAGGAACATAATGGGAAAGAGGAAGGATCTGGAATAGAAATGCCTGGTTCCCATTCCTAGCTGTGCTGCTTATGAATTAGGTGGCCCTGGGTGTGTCCCTTAACTTCTCTTACCTCTGCGTCCTCCTCTGTAAAATGAGGATAATAGTTTTTACCTCACATTATTGTTTTGAAAATCCAAGGCTGCGCATGTACCTTGTACACTGTAAAGTGTGTTTACAAGAGGAATATGAATAATCCTACTGCTTGTCCTGAGCTCCGGCCACTCTGCACACCCGGGGAGAGTAGGGACAGTGCCCATGGGGAGCCAGGGGCCTGTCTGGACCTTGCAGCTCCCCTGCCCTGCACGTCCATCCCACGAGCTGAGGGGCTGGAGCAACAGCACTGATTCCAATGACCTTGTTCCCACGGATGGACCAGCTCAAGGCCTCCTGGACCAGGAGTCCCGAACTGAGCCAGCAATTCCCTTTTCTGGTAAAGTCTCTGGGCCCCACAGCTCCCTGCGCCTCTGTGAGCAGACAGCGGGAGCTAACAAGCCTGGGGCGGAGGGGAGCAGGCTGCGGGATCCCGTTGCCATGGCAACTCCTGCAGGTGTTCCTGAAAGGAACACGAGGCCAAGGGGTTGGGTTGCTTTTCTCTCTCTTTCTGCAAGTCTAAAAGTGAGAGAGGCGCAGGGTGAGAGAAGCCTCCGGATGCCAGCAGACACAAAGGCCCGTGCCTGGGGTTACACGGCAAGTAGATGGCAGAGCTGAGAGGGCCACCCGAATCTGTTTTCCCTTCCACACCAGGCTGCTACTCAGCAAATATCAGAACTTGAGGAAACTGTGACTTTGCTTCATAAGCCTCCATACCCCCTTCCCTGGGGTTCCAGTGACCTGTTCCCTATCGTTACCTAAAGGGGACCCAAATCAGGGCAGCTTCCAAGCCCGGTCCTCCATTGTTCCCTGCTGCTTCTGGTAGCAGAGCCTGCCTCCCTCGGTGCTGCAGACACAGCCAGAGTCTGCCCCCGGGACTCACCGGTGGGGTGGCAGGAGAGGATCCCTTTCCTCTTCGGTGGCTGAGTCATGAAGATGTGGCCCCAGGCTCCAAGTGGCCGTGTGCCCTGCCCCATGGAGAAGGCCCATCTGTAGGGTGAGAAAGCCAGTGGCAGAGAAACAGGCGATGGGTAAAGAGTACAATCCAGACTGGGGAGGGCGTCTGAAGCCCCTGATCATGTGTTCCCAGAGGCCCCTGGCAGCCTGCCCTGTGTGGCTGGTTATGGGAGTAGGCGACCATCCCTTCCACAGTCCTCCCATTGTTGCCTTCCGTCCACAGCACCCACATTTCTCCACCTCCTGCAGCGTCTGAGGCTTGGTGCAGTGGCAATCACTGCCTTCCTCTCAGGGGACCTGCCATCCCTTTGCTCTTAGGACTTGAAAGCCTCCACTCTTCAGCAGAGACATGGAAAAGGCATCAGGAGCAGGTGGGGAGGAATTTGGGCATGATGGCAGGAATGGGGGCTGCCTTTCCGAACCCCTAAAACATACTCTACTGGCAGCCATGCACCTGTGTGGACTACTAGAGGCAGCAGGACCTCTGGGGAAGTGGGAGTTAGATTTAGATGCAGAGAGCTCTACCACTTACAAGCTGGGCCACTTAACCTCTCTGTGCCTCAGTTTCCTCATCTTTACACTGGGGACTAATAACTCCTGCCTCACAGGGTTGTTATAAGAATTAAATGAGATAATGCATAGAGTTCCAGGAAAGATGGTAGTTTTTTCAGGGTGAGTATAGGTGTCTGACCCTCAGCCCGCCCCAGGTACCAAGAGTAAGGAAGGAGGGGAGTCCTCCCTGAGGTCTCACACCCAGGAAGGTGCTGTCTACCTTTCACAGACTTGGAGGAGCAGAGGCTTGTCACAGATCAGGTGGGACAGGGTTGAAGGAATGTGCTAAAGATTGACTCGCAACTCGTCCACAGGAATTGAGTGCAATATCGGGGGTAGCGGAGGATCCTGGCAATCTCACTCACCCCTCTGATTTGGAAAACTGAGCACTGGAGGTGAGGCAGGATGGTGGGGGAAGGCTTCACATCAGCAGATCCGTAACTGAGGACTCAGCCGTGGAAGGAGGCGCTCTTGGTCACAGCGGGGGCAAATAGCAGAAGCCAGAAGTTAGTATCAGAAGTCTCACTCAGTCACAAAAACAAAGCTCCCAAGTAACTGTTTCAACTCGTGCAACTGCAGGGTGTTAGAAATTAATGGTAATGGGAATATGACAAATCAAAATTCACAAGAAACCAAAGGTGACCTTTCAAGTGACAAAAAAAAAAAAAAAAATCCCTGACAAATCTGTCTGCCTCAAAAAAAGAAAATTCTAATGTACAAAATAAGAACTGATACATCATATACAACCAAAATACAGAGATTGAAACATAAAGATTAATGCCTTTTTATAATTCTATCCTAATTCTTTAAATCTGAAGAAATGAAAGATTTTTTTAAGAAAAATACTGATTATCCCAATTGAGTGAAATTGAAAATCTGAACAGTTACCATGAAAAAATAAAAATAGAAAAGTTGTTAGAGAATTAACTCCATTAGACACTGAGTCAAAATGGTTTTGAGTGAGTTTTCAAAATACAGATTAATACTCATACTAGAGTAACTATTTTACAGCATTGAAAAATGCTTTTCTGTTATAAAGAGCTAGATTTAGCTAATCTAAAACTTCAGAACTTGATAAAGAGAGCATGTATGTGCACAAATGCTTACTACAGCCTGTCTCACCTATTATGAAAAAATGCAAAACTTTAAAATAAAATACTGTGGTTATCTCCAGTCGTATATTAAACAAATGATTCACCATAATCCCCTATATCTTATTTGAGAAATGTAAACATTTGAGACTATGCAAGAAATGCAAAACTTAATACTGAGAGTTATTAGTTTAATTCACCTCTTCAATTTGTCAAAAAAATTAATAAAATTATCCCATTATAAGTATAGATAAAATTCAACATACAACCACTTATGATTTAAAAAAAAAATTTACTTTTTTTTAAAGCCCTCTTCTAGGAATAGTATTCCTTAACATGATGGAGGGAACAACCAAACTCTCTCCCAAGCCAATGGCCAGTCTGTTCACCGGGCTCACAAGAATAGTAAAGGATCCATCAGTTTGGCACTCAGATCTCAAATGTTAGTCCAGTTCCCTCATTATTCTGCTCTTACCATCACCCACTCTACTCCTTTGAGTCCACCCTTTTGCCCCTGTAACCTGAACAGGTCTGCAACGCATAGCCTACCTTTGCAAGGGAGTCTGGAAGACCTGGGTTTGCAGCAGCAAACGCCCTGAAGAATCTGCCAAAGGTGCTTGAACCATAGCAGCTGCCACATCCTAGGTTTGCACTCCCAGGATTTCCATTCAAGGTGGCAACTCCTGCTGCTAATGCACTGAGAGTTCACCAGCTCAGCTCTCCTTTAATCATGGCTTTAATCACTGATCATGGCTGGAGCCTATACTTTCCAGAATGACTCCCCTTGCAGAGCTTGTCATAGAACAACCCTGTATTTTGGAACAGAAAAAGACTGTGAACAATAAGATGTTATGATGCTGACCACTACCCCAAAAATGCATGTCCAGTTATATTATATATAACATATATATTATATAAAATATTAAGCATTATGCATATTATATATAATGGAATAACATTCAGATTAAAAATGAGGGAAATCTTGTCACATGCTACAACAAGGATGAACCTTGAGGACACTATGCTAAGTGTGTCCAAACACAAAATGTCAAACACTGTGTGATCCACTGATTCCACTTATGTGAAGGACCTGGAGTAGTCCAATTCATACAGACAGAAAGTAGAATGGTGGTTGTCAGGGGTGGGTGAGGGGAGAGAATGGCGAGCTGCTGTTTAATGGGTCCAGTGTTTCAGTTTTGCAAGATGAAAAACTTCTGGAGGTTGGTTGCACAACAATGTGAATATACTTACCACTACTGAACTGCACACTAAGAAAGGGTTATGATGGTAAATTTCATGCTGTGCATTTTTTGCCCCAATTACACACACACACTCCTTGGGATTTGGAAATAGACTAGTAGAGGTTTGAATCTGAGAGACCACAGGTTCAAATCTCAGTTCTGCCACCTACTGGTGATGTGATTTGGGGATACTGTTTGACCTCTGTTGAGTTTCGCACAATGCTCTATAAAATGCATTTTAAAAAATTTAGCAATAAAGTTATTGTGATGATTACCTATAAAAAAATGTTACATGTTAAATAAAATGTAGCCACTAATCCAGACAGGATGTAAAAGGCTTTGATTATCATGCTAAGAAGCTTATCACATAGACCAGGGAGAGCCATTAAAGGACTTTACGTTGAGGGATGAGAAAATTAGATATCCACTTTAAAGACAGCTCTGGTGGTTTCTCGGAGCAAGCCATGGAGCAGAAGGACTCAAGGTAAGGAGACCAGGTAGAAAGTGTGGGATCCAGGTGAAGATGGGGCCTCAGTTTCCACCATAGTAGAGAGAGCAGCTTAAAGCAGCCTTAAGGGAGAAAGGACTTGGCCCGACACATTGAGGGTGGCAGGTGATGGGAGGTAGGGCGTAGTGATACTCAAGTGAGGTCCCTTGCAAATGAACACACCTGTGGAACACAGCAGGGCGGCTTACAGGACACCCCATGGCTGGGAGGAGATACATCTCAGCTCATGGAAGGAACTTTCAAACTAAAGCTGCCATCCCTGCAACAAGCTGCTTTGTGAGATGACCTGCAGGCAGAAGCTGGAGAACCTGCCAGAGCAACTGAGGCAAGAGCTCCCAAGGGGGTGGACTGGGCTGGGGGTGGAGGTGGGTGGCTGGGCCAGTTGACCCATAAGGGTCCCTCAATCCATAAGTCTCTGATTTCATGCACCCTCACAAAGGGAATCCTCCATTGACCAATCTCTTCCCATTTTCTATCTAGGGAGAATTTGAGAAGATTAAATTGTAGCACACTGATGGAGCGTTGACAGACGTTAGTATGGGGAAAACTGAAATTTCTACCAATTATGTGAGGTCACCTGGAATTAGGAGGTGTTTTTTTTCTGAACGGAAACATCCTTCTCTAGATCAAGATGATACAATTTACACTTTAATAAGAAGTTAACATGAAAAGGTTCAGAGAACTTCTGTTTTGCCTAACAGATCCTGGATATATTTTGTGTTATCTGTTCTATAGAAGAAGACAATGGGTTGCTGACCCTCTGGCTCTGGTCATTTCTCCTTTATCAAAGTACACAGTCATGAAGACAGCAGGGCACATAAAGCCAGAAATCTCAAGGAGTGTAAAGTTGTGCAAAGGCTGAGCTTTGGAGTCAGATTGACCTGAGTTCAAATCCTGATTCTCCCTATTAGGGAAACCTTAGGCAAGTTCATTAACCCCTCTGAGGTGGTTTTCTCATAAATAAGTGGAGGACACTATCTGCTTTCCTTGCTCAAGTGCTTGATGGCTGGTGATATATATAAGAGAATTTGTGTACATGTAGGTGCTCAATACATGGACTTTATATTATTTTTATTGCTAGTACTAGCAAAGAGCAAAATGTTAATGCAAAGGAGTTGTAAGAAATGGGCTACACGCGAATTTACCAAATGCCAGGAGGATGGATGCCTTTTCCTGTCTCCTGGGAAAAAATGAGTTGTAAATAGTAGGACCAACTTGGACGGAGGGAGATGAAGAAAGCCGGTATGGTATAGAGAACTCTGAAACTGCAGACAGTACTGTTGAAGAGACTTCAAGCATCCAAAAGAGAAAGTTCTCCCTTTTCTAAGGGAGAATCCGGTTGAGTTTTTGGGGGCACTTCTGTCCCAGCCACAGGGCAGCTTCTACACCTGAGCCCAGGCCATTTAACCCCTGGCCTGCTGCTCTGCCATGAGGTAGAGGAACTTGACCATGTGGCTTTTTGCAGGCAGTTGAAAGTCTAAGTCCTCTGGTTTGCAAACCAGGGGCTGCCAGAGCTCTGAGCGTCCTGATCACTTCGGCAGCTCAGGCATAGTGGGGAGTCCTTGACAGTTGGAGCACCAAAAGAAAGATAAACAGAGCACAAGAGGGAGATGAGGGATGGAAGTCACTTTAGAATTTTAGGGTCTACTTTCCAGCCACACCAAGTGCAGATGGTCTGCCTTCTCCCTGCTTTCCTGGCCCCCTCACTCTGAGACACCCCCTTCCCCACCCTCTGGCACTGTAGGGAGCATGCCCCTATAGAATTTGAGCCTCATAACAATAGAGAGGTGTGGACAGAAATCAGATAAAGAGAAAGCCCAGAAATGAAACTGCCCAAGGTCATAAATTGGCCAGGCCAGCTCTCAAACCCAGATCCCTGACTCCAATCCAGTGTTTTCTCTTAAACAGAGTGGCCTCAGCAGCAGTCATGTTGCCAAGGCGACACGAATTCCAGTGGCCTGGCTAAGAGTGAAAAGTCCCATCTGTCCCCTTGCCATTGGCTAGTTAAGCATCAGGGTAACCCCCAGCTTCGGAACTCCTCAGGGTCATCTGAATCACACATCGCCTGGCTTCCCTCACCACCTGACCACCGCAGAGCTCTGGTTTCTGAACTGTGTGCCCAGAGGCAGTCTTCCAGAACTCTGACAGCCATTGCGGAAGAGAAACTCACACTCCAGTAGTCTAACACCAGCATCAAAGTCAGAGTTATTTCTTCATTTCACTAGCAATAGTTTAATGCGCCTGATTCCTACTCACAGCTGTGAGCAGGTTGCAGCACTAAAGTTCTCAAGTTTGCAGTGCTAGTCTCAAGTCTAAGAACTCTGAGTTCATTAGAATAATAGGAAACCAAACCTCCTTTTTCTTATCTACAACTGCTGGCGGAGAGAAAACCTATGCTAGGGGTACTCAAACAAGAAGCTTCCTTTTCTTCCTTTCAAGCCCTGGAACACCCATTAGTCTATTTTCCTATTTTCTCATTGTATAAGCCATCTTTAGTTTATAATGAGTTTGGAGTTATTAAGAAGATACTGAATCCCCAGCTGTTGGAGCTAAATTAAAGTACCGAGCTGCTGCGTTTACAGTTAACTGGAGAAAAACGCAGACTCTCCAAAGAACAGGGTGAACTTGCATTTGAATGCTCTCTTGCTACATTTATCATAATGAGTTTTCTTTCCAAAAAGATAAGACCCAGTTTTCAAGGTGAGGGGGAAACTTAACATATCCTGTACTCCGGGGCTGCTGCTATTCAGGCTCAGGAAACCGAGCCGACTCAGGGAAACAACCTCAACTCCAGATCTAAATTTAGCTGCAGGTTAAATAAGCAATGCACACTTTTCTTTTTAAAATTGGATCTCTTCTTTTCAAAGCCAGCTCCTGCGCACCCTCGTGCATGAGAACCAGGGAGAGAGAACTGCAGTTGACATTCACTTCCAGAGCCAAGGACTCGAGTGTCCTCCTTTCTCAGCAAACCTTTCCCTCGTGGGACTGGTAAGGAGAAAAGGGACCATGTTTGGACCCTTGAAAGGCGAGTGGCAGAGACGCGGCCTGACTGCAGCTCAGCATCACCGCCCCTCCCCCCACAACAGACTTAACTGGTCAGAGTGGAAGGAAGTAGGGGTGAGGGAGACTCAGGCGTCAGTTTTAAATTCTCCTCAGGTGATTCTAACATGCAGTCATGATTGACAACCGCTGGTCCACACGGCCTTCAAGTGGATACCAACGCTTTAGAAGGCTTATTTTAAAAGCTAAGTGATGCCAAAGTAACAATAATACAGAGAAGTTAAGGGTGGCCACATCTGTATACACCTCTGGGAAGTCTGGGGTCCTAGGGAAGGTTTGAATGAAGGCCCCCAGGTATTCTGTGAGAAATGGGGAGTCTGGGCGTTTCAGTATTACAACTCTTGAAGAGAGAGATGAAGAGTGCTCCAACGCTGGGGAGGCTGGGACTTCAGCAGGCAGCTGCAAAGAGTCAGGGGACATGCCATGGCCTCCCACTTGCCATGATATGGTCAGTTCATGAAGGGAAGGAGGGATGGAAAATAGAGCAGAGTGCCATCCAACTGCCCCAAGGAAACTTGCCAGGTTCCCGAGCAGATGGACCTAGAAGCTCTATGATGCTGAAGTTCACACGGCACTGTGGCCAAGGGCTAGGTTCCTGAGTGTGCATCATGGCTGCATTGCTCACTAGGTTGTGACTTTGAGCAAATTACTTATTACTCATTAACAACTTAGTAAGGCATTATTAGCCCTATGAATGGATGAGAAAACTGAGGCTCAGAGAGATGAAGCCCCACGGTGTTCATGCCTAGGCGATTCGATACCAAGGGCTCACTCTTTACGCTGGCTCATCCCTGGCTCCCCTTCCCAGGAAGCAAAGCTATGGACAGAATCTGAGTGCCAGTGAAGCCCTTTCTTATTCTGATTTGTTTACAAAGAGAAAGGTTTGGGATAACTGATAGGAATTTTTTACAGTAGGAAAGACAACATATTTTTCTACTTCATCTAGCATTTATGGTTAACATTCCAAACACCAACATAAAGATTCATTTTCTACAGTATTTATGTAATTATTATGAATATTGAGTGAATTCCTTGTATTTTGCTCTCCCCCCCAATAGAAACTGCTTAGACCTTGTAAATTTGGCTTCTGGTCATGAAGGACATGAGTCAGTCAAAGCAACCTCATTTGCAGGAGGGAATCCCTTCCTCACAAGCATCGCGGAGTCGGGGCTGGGAACTCGGAGAACCACAAGTCACTGTTGACCTTCAGCAGGTCACTTTTGCCCTCTGGGCTCAGTTTACTGATCTATAAACTTCAGGTGTTACTCGAACTTGATTTCTAAGATTATATAACCCTGCAATTTAAAGAAAAACTCTCTAAAGGGATTGCGTTAAAACAGACTCTGTTATCTCAAAGCACTACTCACTCTAAGTCTTTGCTCATCTGAGATGACGGAGATTAGCTGTAAGGGTAGAGAAAACCCAAGTTCCAGGTGGGCGTGCTTCCTAGCAGTGGCCTGGCCAACGTCATCAGGTCAGCTGCTGCCATCAGAGTTCTAGGAAGGCTTTTTGGCCCTGTGGGTCTGTCTGGACAGATGTTACCTAATTTAGGAGAAATATGCTGTCCCCTTTCCTCTGAAGTATGCCACAGGCTTGTGAAAGCCACCTGTGAATTCCAGGTGCTGCTGAAGGTTTGGGCAAAGAACTCAACCCTGGGTAGACGACTGGTCGGAAGTCAGGGGAGTGAGCTATTACGCAATGAATCGCCTCCAGAGATGAGCAAAACTTCGTCTGAGGACTGCGGCTGCATCTAGAAGAGCAGAAATGTGAAGCCGATGATGATGTTGGTGATGACAGACTGTAAGGCAAAGCGATATGATTCTCAGAGGGTGGACCCAACCAGGGGAGTGTCTGGCACCAGTGGGAGTGTGGGGACGTGGAGGTGAGGCTGCCCAATGTGCCGTATGTCAGGGACCCACAGGGAGCCACGTCACATGCAGCCTGCTGGCTTTGACAGAGCAATGTGGAAACTGCTCAGAGGTGGCCTTCTCTCCAGGGGGCACCACTGTAGGTTTTGTGGACATGCAAATGTGTCCATCTTAATATGCTGATAAACTGTGGAGGCCTCTAACCACCACCATGTCTTGGTACAGATCATCTGGCTATGGCCTTAAAGTCACAATCCATATTCTGTGCCACTAGTGAGGGGGAAGGAGAGTTAGACTTTCTTGGGCGCCTACTACGTATCTAACAGAGCTTGACACACAACCTCACGTATACACTCAACAACCTTCTGAGATAAATAATATAACCCTTATCTTTATACATGGTAGACTGAGCTTCAGAGAGGTGGGACAATTTGCTCATGGAGACTTGAATACAGGCCCACGTTTCCTCCCTCCTACGACACCTGCCCCAACCAGTGCCCTTTCCACACACACTCTCTCCCTTTCCAATGCAGCCCTACCCACCACCACATCTAGAGTTCTGAACTGCAGTTTCAGACACTTTATTAATTGCATGCTATCCAGAAAAGGCAGGTTAAAGGAAAGGGGTGAGGGGGAGTCGCTTAGTCAATAAGAAAGAAGTATGTCAACTAGTTGGAATAAAATAGAAGAAAAAAGTTCAAAAAACGGCAGCCTGCTCCTCATTTACATACAGCTTTATTAGCGATTTGCTGGAACCACCGAGAACAGCTGCAGGCACACGCGCTGCGTGGGGAACGGCATGCAGCTCTGACGCTCTTTTCCGCCCAGGAGTGCGGGCCAGGGAAGGCCGCTCACACCCAGTGCTGTCCTGCGCTCAGGGCTGTGCTGAACGTTCTCAAGGCCCGGTGAGTCCCCCTCACGGCCAGGAGGAGAGACCCAGCCTGGGCGCTGTGGCCGGCCTCCCGCAGGTGCCGGGCCAGCTCCTCCGCGTCCCAGCGCCCTTGCTGGTGGCTGGCCAAGAGGTGGTCGACGACACGCGGGTAGTAGGGAGTGGAGACACACTTCACCAGCAGCTTGGCATCCAGGAGTAGGGACAGAAGTTCTTCATCACAGTTGGAGTCATTCACCTTCGGGAAATGAGACAGGCAAAACGTGAGAGGACGTTTGCTTAGTCCGTGTCTCCCCCAGACTCTCCACGCCGTCTGACTGTTGCCTTTTTGTGTCCAGCCCCATACATACCTTTGCCTGGGTCTAACAACATCTGCTCCAAAAAGCATGCGTAGGCCATTAGCTTACCTCTGAGGTCACAGACACGCTTTCCTTTTAACATAAGACATACCAAGAACCCCATTGAAGCATTGCTACGGCTACCATATGCTGAGAGCCAGAAACTGTGTTAAATAGTGTACAAGTATCACTTCATTGAGCCCTTCCAGTTCAACCCTGTGAAACTGGCACTTTTACCTCTCAATTTACAGATGAGGAAACTGAGGTATAAGAACTTCGCTTAACATCGGAGCCAGCAAGCTGTGGAGCCAGAATCTGAATTCGTCAGCCTTGGCTTCAAAGCCTGGCTCTTAACATTTACCACTTCATCTGTACCTTCACCGTGGTCCGTACTCTTTAACTCCAAATCTCTCAGTGTAGAACCACATTTAAAACATCTTTTCAGAACAAGAAAACCTTTTGTCCTACTCCGCTGAGAAAAGAACACGTCCCTCAAGCCCACTGATGTAACAGGGTGACTGGCACGGGGGTTTTCAGCTGTTCTCGCCTGAGCCCCCAGGAAGCTCAGACCACCCTTACCTTTTTCAAACGTGTTTTTATAGGTTCTTTTGACTTGCGTATTCTCTGCACTATCTTTCTCCTTGGCCTTATCTTCTATGTATGGTTTTCAAAGGCTTCGATAGTTTGTATTTTTCTATTTTACATTTTCCATATTTTTGTAAGGGATCAAGTCAATACTGATCACATATCAAAGTTCAGAGCTTCTCATTTACACTGGGGTATCCTAAAACAGCTCCATGATAGGTTCTTCTCAATGTCACTGTACGCTTTTGATAATTTTGATTGTAGGACCCTCAGAAATGATGTCCAAGACAATTAACTAATGTTTAGACCAACTATGTTATACAATTGTACACAATGTGCTCCTCCTGCATGTTCTGTGATGAGGAGGAGAGGCTATTGAAGATGACAAGGTCAACTGTGTCCACTGGCTACAAGGATTAAACCAAGAGAAGTACTGAGAACGAAAGTTTACTGCCCACTATCAGATAGCATGAATCTTTCCTACAACCTAGGGATTGTTCAAAACTCAATGTAAACATCAGCTCTGATGCCATCTTCTCTTTCTTGGCCAGGCCGATTCCTCTTTCCTCTGTGCTCCCAAGACACCTGGTACACGCCCCTTCGTGTTGCGTCAGAGTAAATACGTGTCTGTTTCCCCTACTGGACTGGGAGATTCTTGAGGGCACAGAGGTTTTATCATCCTTCTGTTTCAGCATCTAGTTTAATTAACATTTGTTAAATGGCTGAGTGAACCTACATTATTAAACTTTGTCACGTTTTTTGTAAACGGCACAAGTACACGATAAAGACCCTATCTCTGCAGAGCATCTGAATAGAGTTAGACTCTAGAATGGAAGAGTCTTTCCACAAACCCTCAGTGTCCTGTCTTTGGACTCGAATTTCATCAACACTTGTACACACAACTCACCCTCCTTTGGCCCAGGAAGACACTTAGGTTGAACTCAATTTAGCTTTGTTTGTTTATTTTTGTTCTGTTTCCTAAGAGATGGGAGGAAAAACAACTGGTACGAAAGACTAGCTTCTCTGCTGAAAGGAGCACGAGAGCTTTTACTGCTCACTGGGGCTGCCTATGGGTTCTGTGTCTCTTCCCAACCACCCTCCCATCTCTTCATACCTAGCAAACAAGAACCTGAACCCCACAGAGCTCCTGCACGCACCATGACAGCATCTATGCGACAGATCCTGCCAGGTACTTTATCTCTAGGACTTCAGACATGCCTTTAAGACAGTTTTAACCTCATTCAGCGAGCTCAAAGTCGTGTGTTGAATGTCACATGCTGCACCGGTAGTGGAATTGGACTAGGAGCCCCCATCCTGACCAATTTATTGGCTTACCGTTCTCCTCCAGAACGTGAGCTGCTGCAGAGCAGAGATCTCGTCTCCTCTGCTCAGCCCTGCTTTCCCCATGCCCAGAATGGTTGGCCACATGTTAGGAGTTCAGCAAAATTTGTGGAATGAATACATGAATGAATAAATAGTTCCAAAGCTCACACTCTTTCACTCAAGGCTGCTGCCTCCACCTGCACATGTGTTCTCTCTCTCTCTCTCTCTCTCTCTCTCTCTCTCTCTCTCACACACACACAGCATCTGAGTTACTGTATGTGTTGTTATTTTGGTTTAAACCAATAATCCTTCCACCTAACCCTCCAGGAGAGAAGAGAGTGTGTGCCAGGATGCTGCAGGCAACTGTTTGATAAAATACATGGATAAAAGGTTCAGAATCCAAACACTGCAGGGTAACACTTTCTTTGTTGCCCTGAATAAGTTTTCAAGGCTGGGACACCTTTATTATTCCTGCACTTTACTCACTAAGCCTCCCTCGGGGCCTGACAGAATCCTACAATGGGAGTGATGGATTCTTCCAGCTTGAGGAAGAGACAGGGGCTGCTGCTCCTCTCGTTCCCTCCTTAGCTCCTGTTTCTCTCCAGTGCAATGGAATCCTGCAAATCAGTTTGTAGTTGAATATACCCAGCTTTTCAGAAGCTGCCCTTGTCTTGGCAGGGAAAGAATAGATGGTAGGGAAGAGCAGAGGCAGCTGCTCTCCAAAAGCCCGCTGCTTACCATGCTGCTTACCACTACTTACCATCTTGGCTGAGAACATCCAGGGCTAAAGTCATGGAAATTAAATGTAATGTTTCCCCTTTGACCCTGGCTCCCTCCTTTCCTGATTCACTCTACAAAGGCAGAGTCTGAGCTTGGGCAGTGATCCGGGAAAGGTATGGGCGGGGATTCTGTTTTGGCTTCTTATAATCAAGTGCTGGGAAAATGGAGTGGCTGACTTTATTTCATTTCCTTTCTCTGACTTTCTAACTGGTTCTGACTTTGCAAGAAGTACAGAATTGCCAGAGTATAGTTTATAATTGTCATTTGCAAGGAAGATAGTGCATAGACGATTGTTCTGTGCATATTGGGGACAAAATAGAGAGTAAAACAATAAAGAGATGGCTTTTGTAATACCCATTCCAACAACTTCATTTTAAAGAAGTGTTTGAGGGTCATAGAAGTACAGGTATCCCCAGCTCACAGAGAGCCACGATGTCCCTCTCCACACACTAGCCGGCCTATGTCAGGGCACCAAGACCAGACTGAGTCCTTGCCCTCAGCACAGCCGAGTGCAGGGTGCCCAAAGCCTTCTCAGGTGCTTTGACATCAGCACCACACTGCTGAGTTGCTAGATTCATTTAAACCTCATGTTGTCTTCATTTTTCCTGTTTTTGGCTAAAATTCCAACTAAAGGGACTAAAAATCTGGTATTATCTACCACAGAAGCTTGGTACTGTGACCACCCATTATTCATTCCAACCCACTTTATTCTTCTATTTGCAATAAAAAGAGAAAAAAAAAAAAGTTGAAATAGTTTGAAAAAGAAAAGTCATCCATATAGGGATCACCACAAGAGAATTTTTTTATCTACCTTTTCTCTCCAGTAATTGTCCATGTGCATAGATATTTTTCCACAATCGTATGATATTTGTATTCTACTTTTCTCATTATATGTTAAGAAATTATAAAATGTCTCTTACGAAGTTTTCATTCTTTCAAAATTTTAACAGCTGCAAAATAGTTTGTTGAATGGATGTTACAAGTTATTCAACTTCTGCTATAAATATTTCAGCTGCTTTTAATTACTAAAACACTAAAATGAATGATCTTTATGCACATACTTTCTTCTTTATTTAAATTATTTACATAGGACAAATGACCAGGAGAGGTATTATTGGAGTGTTAGGGCTCAATCGTGTCCTCCACCCCCATATGTTGAAGCTGTAACCCCAGTAGCTCAGAATGTGACTGTACTCAGAGACAGGGCCTTTAAAGAGGTAAATAAGATAAAATGAGGTCATTAGGATGGATTCCAATATAACTGGAGTCCTTATAAGAAGATTAGGATGCACACATAAAGCAAGGGTCAACCACGTGAGGCCACAGACATCTGCAAGCCACAGAGCAAGACCTCAGAAATCAACCCACTGACAACTTGATATCAGACTTCTTCTCTCCTGAATTGTGAAAAAATAAATTTCTGTTGTTAAAACTACTCAATCTGTGGTGCATTGTTATGGTAGTCTGAGCAAACTAATACCTCGGGCAAAGTATCTGAAACAGTTTTAGGCTCTGAATATGAATGTAAGTACAACCGCATGATAATGTCAAACTGTGCCAGTCCACAGCGGCGATGCCGACGTAGGAGCGTGTCAGCTGGTCTCATGATAAACTTCTCTGCTTTAGGTGTCACTATTTCGGAAGGAAAATCATTTGCAAATTTAGGAGCTATGTAATGGTACCTCAAGGCTGCTTTAATTTGAATTTATTTATTTGCAAGAATGGTTTTTTCCATAAATTTCCTATCATTTTTATTATTTGTTGTAGGGAGGACCAAATTCTTTGCTCATCTAGCAGAGTGGTAACATCTTTCTTTCACATGTGACTTGTTCTTTGTATAACTAAAATCAAGGTTAGTATCTGAGTTATCATGAACACTCCAACCTACTGTGTATAATTCTGTTTGGGTTATTTTTTTGTGGCATAGAAGTTTTACATTTTTATAACATCAGGAAAGGATCTATACCTTTATGACTTGTTCCATTGCTTGAAAACTTAAGTTACAATTCCTCAATATATATTCTTTTCTAATTTTCTGACTTTTAACAACGTTTAACTCTTAAACTGATCAGGAATTAACTTTGGTATATGGACTGTGAAAAATCACACATCCCTGACATTGGATTGACTGGCGCTTTAAGGGCTTGAGGGAGAAAATGTATTCTGTCATTTTGGGACTCAGTTTGGACGTGTGAAATAAATGGACAAGTCCAGAAGGATTGGTTGATTTAATTCCCCTGATCAAATAACTTTCAGTTAGAGTGAGAGACAGTCTGGTGCTAGGAAAAGAAGACAGGCGTTTGAGTTAGAACCAATTCCAATCTTGGCTCCTTCACTAAACAGCTGTGTGACCTTGTTATGAGCAACGTCTCTGAGCTCCGGTTTCCACATCAGAAACACAGACTGTCTGTAAGGGCTGGAGATAACAGAAGCTCTTTAGTGCCTAGCATAAGGCCTGGTGCGGAGTTTAAGTTCAGTAAATAGCTGAACTTAAATCATGAATAGTCACATAAATCATGTCACATAAATCATGAATAAAGTCACATAAATCATGAATAAAGGATTTCCTGGAAGGAAAAAGGCTGACACATACCCTAAGATGAGTAAAATGCTTGCTATCTCTGTCAGAGACTGTTTTTGTATGTCAACAATTAATTTTTGAGAATAAATGAGACTTTGAAGATCTTGGGAAAGAAATCTATTAAAGCACAGAGCACTACTGTCTTCTAAGCTATTAAAATGTTATCTGTTTAATTCCTCTTTAAACAATAGGTAATGAACCTTCTCTGAATTAAAATCTTTGATTTTACTAATCTATACCAGCTAAGAGTAATTACAATAATGAGGTAAGCTGAAATTCCAGAAGTATAATGCATGCAGGGCCTCATTTCAATTACTTTAACAAAGATTATTTAATATTATTTCACTGTTTAGGGAAGGATATTTGTCTTGTTTTCACATATACTGTTACTAATAAAAGTTATTGAAAATATCAACTGCAAGGGTAGAAAAATAAAAGGGCAACACAAATATATACTTGGAATAAAAAATGTCTGCAGATGACTTCTTGTATTCTATATTTTGATATGATATTCAGATTACATTTTCTCAGCACATCATAAGTTTCACTCTTAGCATGGCATTTAACAGTATTCTTCTTCTGAAACCAAAATTAGGACAAATCATCTGACTTATGCTCTAACAACAAGAGCGAGAAAATGTTTGAAAATTCAAGCTTAATCATCTTGGTGACCATAACCAAATACTAGAGTTTGGAGCCCTGAGTCTGCTAGTTCCATACACTGTACCTACCTCCTTGTTAACTTGTTTAGTTACTTGTGTTATTATTTCATACACCAATCTCTCCCTGAGATAATTCCACTAAACACAGGGATAATACTATTTTATATCATCTTTACAAATGCCCTATCTAGTCCTCATTCCACACACAGTACCAGGTCATGCACAATGGGTGCTTAATATGTCTGTTCATATCAAGTAAGTCAACCAACCACCAGAGGTATTTAGAAATCAAATAGTTTAACACAGGGAGTGAGCTGCCTGTTGCTGGAGGCATCCAGCTGAGACCTCTGCGAGAAGCTGCTGTAGAGTTTGCTTCATCCAGAAGACCAAACACGGGCTGAAGATGAATGATGAGGGGTGCAAGTAATAGATCTCAGCATGTTCAGGTTAAAACGATAGTTAGAAATGAGTAGACAGCCCACAATTCTCAGAAAAAGAGCCTGATACCCAAAGAGCCATAAGAACAGTGATTCTTTGTATTGCTTGGATCACTTAAGCCTAACTTGGTTTGCATATACTTAGAAGAAAACCAACTGTCATTAGGGCTAACACCAAAGAGGGAATTTGCAGTTACCCAACAAGGTTGTTACAATCCCAGCCTAATTTCCCTGCCACCATGGAGCGCCCAGGCAAGAAGGAGGGTGTGTAAGCTGAGTTGGCATGGAGAAGGCAATGCTGGAGTGCCCAGGGTGGAAGAGACTCCCACTAGAAAGCTACTAGTTGGAAACCTGGATAGAGTTAAAGGGGAACGAAGAGAGGAAGGTTTCTTTGTTTTGCATAAATACATCAATCCACATGCTGTTCAGAGAATCTTCCATCCCTCCAACCGGATACAGGTCACTGTAAATAATGCTGGTCGGTTCCGGTGATTCCATTGCAAGATTAAAGGGGATAGGAAATCACATTAATCACATTAAATATGTAAAGGAATGCCATTGGAAGGAGGACCTTACTAATTCTGAGCAGCTCCCCTGAGCAGGACTAAGGTCAACATGTTCAAGATAAATGGGTGCAGGCTTCATTTAGGAGGTGTTCTCCTGCCATGAGCTCTATTCAATATGGCACAGAGGCCCCTGCAGTGCTTAGCCAGAGTCTGGATGAGTGAGTGGGCTGAAAAAGGAAGCCCGACTGGGCAAGTTGTTGGACTAGCTCTGCTCTAGTCTTTTTCAGTGGTAATATTATGTGTCTCAAGGTGCTTTCAACAATTTCATTTCTCTGCAGGGATGACCCTTTTCCAATATAATACAGTCTTCCTAGTTATATGAAAAGAAACTGCATGGTTAAGTATGGACTTTGAATGTTAAGTCTGGGTTTTAAATTTCAGCTCTGGCTGCTTACTCGCTGTGTGACCCTGGAGTCTCAGTGTTTTCAGCTGTGAAACCAGAATAATATCTTCTCATAGGATTGTTAAGAAGATAAAGTAAGAATGTGCCTATTATAATACTTAGTAAAGAGATGGGACTTGAAAGATGGTAATTATTAACATCAGGAAGAAACCCTTAATTAGGTGCTAACAGTCTTAAACTTTCCTTCATAACCCCATGACTTACTGTTTTAATAGGCACAGTAGTCCCATACAAACCCTGGGGCATGGGGTGGGGGCATAGGCACTGGGCAGTACCAAAGAAGAGGAAGTGATGAAGAGCAGGAGCCACTGCAAATCTGGAATTGTTAAATGGGAACATTTGCAGTGTACGAAACTATTGTAAATACATATCTTCTTTCTTTGATGGCGTGAGTCAAGAGACTTCTATCAGAATAGAAAATATTCTAGAGATGCGATTGAAACACACTGGCAGGAGCTCCCTTCTTGAACAGAATAAGGTTTCGAGCTCTCAATCTCACTGACTGATGGAGAGGGCAATCTAGCAGTCTACATCGTGCAGGGTTTTAATTGTTCATCAACAATTTAATCTCATAGAAGGACTCTCCATTTCTGGCCGAGGAAAGAGGCTGCTGGCCATTTGTAAAAGGTTACATGCTAAACGCCAGAGGTTTGCAATTTCAGAAAAGTTTAGAGAAAGAAATGAATAATACTGTTGGCGGAAAAGTCAGTACAATCTCTGGCATCAGCACTTAAGTATCATCCTTTCAACTGTAAACACCTATAAAGCTGTCAGTATCTCTTAACAAACAGTGAAATAATACATGCTATCAGCAAACAAGTGGGGGCGTTTTTCCACTTGGATCTGCACAGTGTGCAGGACTGATTGCTACCAGAGGAGTCCCTTTGCCAGATGTTTTTTCTTTTAATGTCAACAGGAACCACCAACAATAACCAATAAGGGGAAAACTAAAGTTGCTGATGAATTTAAGCCCCCTACTAAATGGACAGAGTGAACAGCAAAATGAAAACAAACAAAAAAAGAAAGCAAAAGTTTTATATTTGTCACTGCAATACCAAAGATGATTTTAAAATAGCTAGACACAAGTCCCGCAAAAATGCCTACAGAAACTCTTCCTTTAGAAAAGTATACCACCACCCTTTAATGGTGCTCAGGGAACAATGATAAATTATAGTTAATTTTATATTTTGTTTAAATATAATAGTATTCTTGAAATAATAAAATTATAGAGATGGAGAACAGATTAGTAGTTCCCCTGGGTTGCTGGGAAGGTGGGGTGGGGGGAAGGTGGCTGGGTTATAAAAGGCAGCATGAGGGATCCTTGTGTTCCTGTACCTTGACTGTAGTTTCTGATCACACAAAGTTACAGTAGACAACATCACACAGAGATAGACACACACACATACACACGAATGCCTGCACAACTGGTGAAATCTGCATATGTCTGTGTCAATGATACAGATACTGATACAATCAATCCGATTGCATCAATGTCGATAGCCTGGTCACAGTATTGCAGGTTGAGGATTCCTTATCCAAAATGCTTAGGATCAGAAGTTTCAGGTCTTTTTTAGATTTTGGAATGTTTGCATTATAACTTATTGGTTGAGCATCCTTAATTTGAAAATCGAAATCTAGAATGCTCCAATGAACATTTTATTTGAGCATGTTGGCACTCAAAAAGTTTTAGATTTTGGAGCATTTTGGATCTTAGATTTTCAGATGAGAGATGCTCAGCCTATATATTACAGTTATGCATGATGTTACTATTAGGGAAAATTGGGCAAAAAATACAAGAGATCTGTAGTATTATTCTTAAAACTCAATGTGAATTTTAAATTGTCTCAAAATAAAAAGTTAAAAAATATTTTAAAAATGGAAAACTCCATAAAACCTTAGCTTTTTGGAGAATGCAAAAGGTCCAAAGACACCTGATATTTTTGTGGAACACATTTTAAGGGCACAACGGGCTAGCCCAATGTGAACATTCAACCTAGTGTGGAGAAGTTTCAGTTAAGTCTCATTACTGAATTTCTAAAAGTAAGGATCTCAATGGTAAGCAAGTAATGCATCTTAGCAATTTATACCTGTGGTTTTGATTTTTGCATCTGAAGGGCACAGATGTTTTGTGTGCTATCATTGCAACCACAGGCAAACTACTCATAGTCTTCAGAGCAGTTTTAAAACCACAGTCTTAGCACAATGCAACACATCAAACATTCAGGTGAAAGTGTTATGGAGATACATTAGCGCCATTTAAAAACTACTTGGGTGTTGTAGTTCCCAGTTAGTTTCTTATTTTGAGAGTCACAGTGGGATGTGTTTGGGGGTTGTTGTGTGGGTAGCAACATTAGTTAGCAGTTAGGGCGTCCCTATTCTAGATGCAGTTTTTGACAGATACTTTTGCAATAAAGAATTTTTAAAATGAAAACTGATATACTTTACCTATGGAATTGAGGAGTACATCAAGAGAGCTCTATGCAGGATGAATATGGAAAGGCAGTACATAATACATCACTGTTTTCTTCTCAAAGAGGCCCATGGCAAATTTTGTGAGAATGCCCAAGTAGAGATACTAACGCAGTGTATAATGGTGGGGAGGAAAAACAAAGCACTTTAAGTACACAGCCTGATTTTCCTCAGTTTTTTCTTCCCGATTTCTTGGATTTATAAGAAAAAATAGGCTAAGAAAAAAACTCACTGTAATTCTCAGTTTTATATGGATTCCTAAACTTATTCAACTTTTATTTTAGCACAAATAGGGAGGGGGGGGCTACCACCAGGCAAGTCCCTTGATTCCCTACGTCAGTCTAGACCCCCATTCTGATGAATTATCAGTGGTAAGGGGGGGAATTCACAAAACCTTTGCAGAAGCTTTTACATTATTTTGAAAATATTAATACAACTAAAGGAATAAAGGCATTAGATTTTTCTCATTCTGTTCATAATGACCGTTTCAAAATACAATTATATTCTACTTTTGTAACCATTTACATAACTTTCTGTACCCTTTGTCATTAACAGAATTTTATATCAAATGTCTTTTTATGAATTTCTTCACTAACCTGTGTAGCAAGCATATACCTCTGCTCTAAGATTCTCCTTCCCTTTCTGGTCCCTAGAAGATATCCTGCCACATTTTTGTTTTTTTTAAAAAATACATATTATATATATATATATATATAATGTAAAATTATACATGTGTATGTCTGTGAATGTGTACAGTCTGCATACACACACACACATAATTTAAACAAAAGAATGATCTCCCTATATAAAAGGGTTTCAGTAAGGATTATACAATATGAGTTCATTAAAACACAACCTTAAGCTATCTAATCCTAAAGCAGAAGATTTTAAATGAGAAGAGAAAGTTTCTTCCTTAATCATAATAACAGGACAACCAGCCTCGAGGAAGAAATCTCAAGACTTACTTTAGTACATCATTCTTCAGGCCAAGATGCTGCTTCAATGGCGGTTTAGGTTGCCAAAGGAAATACGAGTTTGAGATTTCAGAGGGTTCCAGTAAACACCACTCTCTCTCACCTTTAATTAGTAGATAACCAAACACATACATACAGGGATAGAAAACTTGTCTGATGCTAAGGAGTTCCTTAGACCCAAATTTCAAGTGGCAAGAAGACTAGTCTGCTAGTCTATGGCTGCTCTGTCTTCCTTTTTTATCTTTTTTTGAGTCAGAGTCTCACTCTGTTGCCCAGGCTAGAGTGCTGTGGTGTCAGCCTAGCTCACAGCAACCTCAAACTCCTGGGCTCAAGCGATCCTCCTGCCTCAGCCTTCAGAGTAGCTGGGACTACAGGCATGTGCTGCCATGCTCGGCTAATTATACACACACACACACACACACACACACACACACACACACATATATATTTTTTAAGTTGTCTAGCTAATTTCCTTCTATTTTTTTTTTTTTTTTTTTAGTAGAGACAGGGGATGGTCTTGAACTCCTAAGCTCAAATGATCCTCCCATCTCAGCCTCCCGTAGTGCTAGGATTACAGGTGACACACTGCTTCTCTAGAAAAACCGTTTCTTTATTTGGATTTGTATTCTCAGCACTGAAACATGAAATCTGGCTCCTGGGAAGAGCTTAGTAAATGTTTGTTCAATAAACAAATACAGACTGCTTAGACAAAACAGAAGCAGCTATTGTGGTCAAAGAATCCCATAAATAAAGTAGTTTTAAATGAATCACGGTTATCATTTATGAGAATGAAAGTGCTAATTCATGTCTTTGAAACACAAGAAAAAGCAAGTTCAGCTGGGCATACCGTAGTGACAGCTCCAACTTGCTCCAACGCCACTGCGTGCAGACGCTCATCTGGGCTCTCCAGGAGAAGCTTCAGGGACGGCAGCAGGAGGGCCTGGGCGAGCAGCAGCCGGCACAGCTCCTTCACAGCCTGAAACCACAGCACGCCGTGAGCGGGAACTCGAAGACGCGCTGCTCATGCCCGTGACGTGCTTACTGGATCTCCCTACCCCTTTTTCTATGAATGTGGGAGCGTGTGCATGTGCGTGTGTGTGTGCGTGTACAGCACACGTGGCACCACGCTGAATACAGGGTTCGCTACCTGCTTCACTCAGTTCACAGCACATTGTGAACATCTTTCCAAGTTATCAGACGTTCCTCTGCATCATAATTTTTAATGGCTTTGTAGTACTCATGGCATAGATACAGTACTGTCATCTTACGTTCCTAAACTCTCAGAGCGCTAGTCTCCTCCCAAGTGAAATGCACGTGTTTACATCTACTCTGCAGTTTTTGTGTTTTGTGTGTGAATCAGTGTTACTGAATGTGACGCACAATGCTCAGCATATGCTAGAGGCTTAATAAAAACTATTGATTATCAATTGTTAATACTGTTAACAATATCTAATTGTCACCCACTGAAACAAATGAAATTGCGAAATAAAATATTTTAAAACCTGCTTAAAATCCTAACGGCAAGGTGAATTGAATCCTTGATATACTTAAGACAGTCCATCTTCATGAAAACTATCATTGGTACAGAAAAATGAAAATGTGTTTGGATCTCTACAGGTGTATTTGCATTTTTTTCCCAGCCCTTTATTATACTGACTGAACCTGTCATCAGAGAGCAGGCTTTTATATAAGATAACAAATGGTAATCCTCTACAACAAAAGTATAAACGAATAAAGAACAGATTTGCAAGCTGTTTTGCCTGCCGAGCTATGCTACCTTTGGGGTCCTACCATTAGCTGTAACATAAAGAACAGAATCAGGACAGGTGCAGTGGCTCATGCCTGTAATCCTAGCACTCTGGGAGCCTGAAGGGGGAGGATTGCTTGAGCTCAGGAGCTTGAGACCAGCCTAAGCAAGAGCGAGACCCCCATTTCTACTATATATATAGAGAGAAATTAGCCAAACAACTTAAAATAGAAAAAATTAGCCGGGCATGGTGGTGCATGCCTGCAGTCCCAGCTACCTGGGAGGCTGAGGCAGGAGGATCGCTTGACCCCAGGAGTTTGAAGTTGCTGTGAGCCAGGCTGATGCCAGGGCACTCTAGCTGAGGCAAGACTCTGTCTCAAAAAAAAAAAAAAAAAAAAAAAAAGAACAGAATCAGGCTGTGAGTGCCCCCATCATTTTAAAGCATGGCTTGTTTTGGAAGAAGAATTGAGGATCACTGGCCTCCGTGGGACTGATCTTTCTCTTGTGCTACTCAGAACAGAGAAGAAAAGCTCAAACTTACTACATTTTCAAAATTCCTTTACATTATTATTCCTTTACATTATTATAAAGCATATAAAATAAGGATGACACAAAGAACCTCCCATTTAAAGCTTGAGATAAAGTTCTCTTTGGAATTCTGCTCATTATAGTTTTATAGCTTTCATACAGCACGTTTCTTCTGGAAATCAGCGAGGCCCTCCAGTTTTAAACTGAAAGGTTGTGCTACACAAACTTGTGTGACAAGGATCGTATCAGCAGGGTGGCGGTTTGTGACATGTATTCTTCAAGCACCAGGGATTCTAACTCAGAGAAGTACCGTGTGTGCCTCAGAGAACACAGGACACCCAGGAGAGTCTCACCCAGCCAAAGATAAATGCAGACTTTTCCTCTGGGATGCCAAGACTACAGACAATACTTGGGAGGATGAAACAAACTCTTAAGCACGACACTCTGGCCTGGCTGGCTACATCCGGACCTGCTTCCTGTGCCCTCCTCCCCGTCCTCCTCCTGGCAGGTCACAGCAGCATTCGTCACCCACACATTCCACAGAGAGCTCCCCAGGGCCCGTTCTGCCACGAGAGAAGCATTCTCCATGGGTGCTGTCCTCAGCCCGAGCCCTGAGCCACAACTGAGGCGGGGCTAGTGCAAATAAGGAACTGCATTTTTAATGTTACTTAAGTTATAATTTTAATATTCACATGTGGCCAGTGGTTACTGTCCAGATGCTCCAGCTGCTGGGTGTTGGACTCTCTCACACCTCCAGGTCTTTGCTCAAGTGGTAACCTCTGCTCTTTTGCTGTCTGACTAATCCTTACTTGCTCTTTAAGCCTCAGCTTAAATAGGTGCAGAAAAACCACACCCCTCTGTGAAGACACCTCTGAATATCCCAGGTTAGCACTCTATATTCTAACTGTATTCTGTAAGTATTTTCTACACTATCTTTTTGTTTTTGTTTTTTGAGACAGAGTCTTGCTCTGTTGCCCAGGCTACAGTGCTGTGGCATCAGCCTAGCTCACAGCAACCTCAAACCCCTGACCTCAAGTGATCCTTCAACCTCAGCCTCCAAGAGTGCTAGGATTACAGGCATGAGCTACCATGCCCAGCCCTATATTATCTTTCATCTTGTATTACTGTAATTATTTTTATTTAGAGACAGGGTCTCACTCTGTTACCCAGGCTAGAGTGCAGTGGCATGATTACAGCTCATGCACTGCAGCCTCAAACTCCTGAGCTCAAGCAATCCTCCCTCCTCCTTCAGCCTTCAGAGTAGCTGGGACTCTAGGTACATGCCACTGTGCCTGGCTAAAGTTTTTTATTTTCTATGGAGACAGGTCTTGCTATGTTGCCCAGGCTGGCCTTAAACTCCTTGTCTCAAGCAATCCTCCCACCTTGGCCTCCCAAAGCACTAAGATTACAGGTATGAGCCACTGTGCCCAGTCTCATCTTGTATTACTGTAATTATTGATTGGTCAATTTGCCTTGCTTGATGACAAAAATATTGTTCCTTCTCTGTATTCAAAAACTGCTAGGTACATGCCATTTCTAAAATAACCTTTATATGATTCCCTCTCTTAACACACATTTTCTTATTCAATAAGCTACCAGGAATGAGTAAACAAGTACTTCTCTATGATGTATGATGTTTAGATTAAGCATAACACATGGATGACCTGTGCTTTCATGTCAAATTTTATGAAATAACCGGTACAGCCCTCTGAACAAGCATACAGGATAGATGGCACACCATCAAGCAAGGGCATTCAAGAATGGAGGAACTTACTCTATGTGAGCTACTAAGTACTCTTCATCTCTTAGCTAACAGTTATTGCCACATACTCTGTCTTTAATTATTAAATCCTCTATTATGTTTGTTGGACATTTTTCCTCTGTGTTGCAAGACGAGCATTAATAGGTGATTTACAATGGGATTTTGAGAATTGCAAGAAAGGTCAAAGCAGCAGAGAGAACTACAGGACAACTCATTTGACATACCTTCACGGTTCAAACCTCTCAGACCATCAGGACATAGAAAAGCAATGAGAGGCTTTAAAAGAAGAGGATTAGGTAGGCCTGGCTTCCATGCAAGGCCACAACCCTGGGTGTTTGTTTTCCCCAGGGACTATGATTTATAGAGATGCACTGGGGCATGGTCCCCATGGCCTGATGGTCATCAGAGAAGCAAGACTAGTCCACCAACGCTCCTCCTGTCCTCATGCAACTGGGGTATCTAGCATCAAAAAGTGCTGGATGGCCTGCAGCAAGACCTTTCACCTCACCGCCTCTAACCCATCAGCCAAATCCATCAGTCAAATGGGGATTAAGGAATCTCCTTACAGGTGGTAGTAACCATTAAAGGAGACAATGGAAGTGAAAGTCCAAGACTACTGGCAAATGTTAGTCATCACCATTAGCACCAGCTTGTTAGACAGTAACAGCAGACCCTAAACAATGTTCTCCTAATCTAGATTCAACAGAACTGACAGGACATGTCTGGTGTTGGGTGAGGAACTAACAATGCTTGATCTTAAGTTGTATTAAGGCTAAGATGAAACCCATGTTATTCACATATTACATACCCTGATGAGGACCAAAAACTGTGTTGAGTCCCCTCTGTATGCAATAGCTGTATCCTGCCATGGGTGACACAGAGATGACACAGCCATGGTACCCACCTTCCAGCTCCTCACAACATAGCAGAGTGAATCACAGGTTTCCAAGTAGCCAATACAAGCAGACCATGGTACATAGCCCAAACTATACTCTGCTGGAGTAAGGGGAGATTATTTTTGGTGTCGGTACTTTAAATATTTTATAGAATAATTTTGTTATTCTGGTGGTAGGAAGACTTCTTTAAATGGATAAATTATTTTAAAATTCAATCAAAAAACACTTATCCAGTCCCTCATTCAGAAAACAATTCATTAAATGTGCATCCATAATGAGAATATTTTCCTTGAGTGATTACAATGAGGATACAAAGGATCATATTTACAATTTTATTTTCAAGTTTATCTCCTATGTGGTAGAAACTCAAAACCAATTAATTAATTTAATGCCATTATCTAAATACTTAAATTTAAGACATGTAAATTGCTCAAACAATACATTGCTGAGGTGGGATCCACAGCAGGGGTTGTAATTAACATGTGCTTATTTTAGAATGTGTCCTTTCTCTGTCTGTCTGTCTGTCTCTCTCTCTCTCTATATATATATATATACACATATATAAAATAAATATCTTTGTGACAGTCAAATCATGGGATCAAATAGAGAACAAAGTAAAAATGCAAGTGGCAGACTATTTACCATAGTTTGCAGAGAATAAATATTGTGGTTATGCAATCTCATTACACTGAGGTCAGAAAGTATGTAAAACTCAGAGAGATTGGTTATCTGCTTAGAGGAGTGCTAAAGCTTACTACTACTTTACCAACCTGCCTGGTTCAGACAGTTAAGACGTGTGCTACTGTGACCACGTGGAACACAAACTTGAGTTTGACATAAAAGGGCATCCAGAAGGAATTAAAAACTGGGTTACATGCTGGCACTTGTACAAGGAACACTGCTTCGGAGATCCAAAGGGGGAAAAGCTACCTCAAAGCACCCTTTCAGCATTGCTTTTCTTTATTTGTTTTGTTGGAAATGATGGCCTTTACTAGCAATGACTTAAGCTAAATGTTCCTCAAGTACAGTTACTGGGATTGCTTATAATGAAGAGCTATGATAAGGAAATGGACACCCCCAGGAAAGCCACTGGAAACATGCACTCACCTCTGCAGGCAGCATCTGCTTGGTGTTATATAAAGAGCGGCAGATTTTCAAAACTTCATTCCCCAGTCTTTCCTTGTTCTCCACTGTGCATTTGGTTAGCATCGCTGTAGCTAGTCTCACCCATGGATTATTGGTTATGCTGGTTCTAAGGGAGAAAAATGCAAGCCATTGGAAAGGATTAACGCTATCAAAATTGTGGTGAGAAATTTTAAAACAGGAAAGGAAATTCCACTTTATGAAGTAAAATGCTTATGGTAAAATACAATCAGGACCTAGATGATGTGTTCTTTCAACTCAATCTTGTAGAAAAGAGAGTGTCTGAAGGAGAAAAAGCAGCTTCCTGTGGTTCCGGCAAGCAGCCCAGTAGCACACAGGTGGTGAGTGGAGCTGAAAGGGCAGGGAGACCTGGGCTCCAATTATGACTTCTTGATTTTACTGGTTGGGTGACTCAGAGAAGTTACTTAATACTCTTGCCTAGTTGTAGGATTCTGGGGAAGCCACCCAACCTTTCTGGGCTTCAGTTCCTTCCTTGTGAAAAGGTACTTTAATGTTTTTGGATTTTTTTTCCTTGAAGAGTCGCTTTATTTAATGAATGATGTGTGTAACTGTGAAGTATCACCCAATGGTGGGCACACCTTACTATTTACTACATGAATGCTGGCTTTACATTGTTTTCTCCTATCTGAAACAAAAACAGGTAAAACCTTGCCTTTTCTTTCCCTTCTCTGATTGTCCCCCATGTTTCATAAAAACATCACAATTTACATTTTAATGGATAGATTAAAAGTAAATTTATTTCATGGCCCTAGGACTAGGATATGCATTTGACTGACATTTAAAAAAAAAATTCACTATTTACTAAGAGTCTATTGTCTCATTATCACAGCACTAGATTCTAGACACTGAACAACTAGGGACGGTCCTTCCCATGAAAGAATTTTATTCCTTGACCCTGAGAACAATTTCAAGTGCAAGTGTGAAAAGGGGACTCACCATACTAGCCTCTGGTGAAGGCTTTGTGTCTTAGCTCAAATTAATAATCTGTGAGGACAAAGAATACTGCTTATTTCAAGGCAAGAACAGCTCTAGGAAGAGTGTCTGGCTGGCTAAGGAGTCTTCCTACACTCAAGGGCTTACCCTCTGCTGACCTCTTTCAAAGTCTGAGTTTAGCTCTGCTGAACTTTCTCTACCGGGCTGTACCACTGTAGCAGAAACACTGGTCTGGCAGCACAGTGAACTATGGGCAATGTGGCTTTGATAACAGATTATCAAGGTATAGTTTCCACACACTGGAGAGAAACTATGAATCTTCTGTAAGTGCAAATCTATTATACTTTCCATGCATTTTCTTATAAAGGACTAAAACTAAAAACTCAAAGTTGGTATTACTAAATTAGCAGTCATGTGCATCAAGCAGATCTCTTATTTTTTAACCTTGTCCTGTTGACAAGCAGCATGCAGTCATTGTTACGCTATCACACTGTGTATTCTTCCTCCCTGCCTTCCCTCCCTTTTCTCTCTTTTTCTCCTTCTCTTCTTTCTCTCCTTTGGTGATTTCGGAAGTGCTGAAGTCATACCTTGGACTGTCTGAAAGAAAGAGTAGTCAAAAGTATTTCTGAGAACTTGTTTTTAAAGTATCCCATCATGCATTCCCCAGAAAAGGACTTATCCTCTGGTTTTCTCGTAGGCAGAGGAGACATGAATGGTAAGAGGGGTGAGCTGACTGGGAAATGCTTTCATCTGATTCTAATGATTTAATAAAGTAGTTTTATAAAATACAGGCTAGCAATTTATAAATTTCATTCCATATGTGACTGCAAATTGTAAGAATATAATTTTTAAAATTAAGATTTTGGGGTCTACAAATGCATTAAATGTTTCAGATGCAACAAATGTTTTAAGGGAAGCTTATTTGGGATTTTGCAGATAAATTAATGACCTTAAATGGTCAGTGTTCTAAATGTAAAAGAACCTGTAAAATCAAAGTACTCTATTAGAGATGTCATACTTTGAATTTGGAAATGAGGGTATGAAGAAATCTATCATTCAACTCTAATCATTTCCTAAAAAAGTACCGCATCACTGACAATGTAACTAGTGGGCCCCACACCTGTTTCACTGTAGCCTCTGAGTATAGAGAGTTGGACTCTGTAGGTTGAATAAGGGACTCAGGACTCTACTTTTAACAAGCACCCCAGGTCTGGAGGCAGCTACGGGAACCAAATGCAAGTGCACTGTCACAAGCGAAACTGAAGGTTTTATGATGTGAGATCCTGGAGAATTTCAAATAGCAAAGGTAAGAACCTGTTCTTAAAAACTACAAGTCGGCGTGCCCTCTCAGCCATGAAGGGTAGAGATTTAAGAAACTTTTTTTCTTTCTGAACACTTAGTTAAAAACAAAACAACAGTCTCCTGCATTAGCTTGAGAAATTCCTAACAGTCTCATCCTAGCATTAGGGTAAAGTCTTTTCCAGATGTTCTTTATAGTTCTAAACTATTCACAGAAAAAAAGGGATTTATTTGCAGAAAAGTATCCTTCTTTAACATCTGTCAGATGGAGATGCCCATTAGCCTAGGGCAGAGTCTTCAGGCTGACTCTGGGAAGAACAAGGCAAGTCCAGGAGCAAACAGGCGTTTGGAGCAAGAGCGCTGGTGCTCATATTGCCCGCCAATGAAAAGCTGCAGTTCATGAGAGCCAGCACATGTGCTCAGAGGAAATCTGGCCACTTCTTCCGAAGGAAAGGGGTAAGTTATAGCATAAGGATTAAATAAGGATTATGATAGCATAAGGATTAAATAAGTAGTACCCCATGCAGCTATGAGCGGCAGCTGTAAGTTCAGCATGACATAGAGGAAAAACACTGCAAAGGTAGCCAGTAGCTGGTTAGAATTCTGTCTCCTTCATTTATAAGCTGTGTGATGCCTGAAGTTATCTAACTTCTGAGCCTCAATTTCTTCATCTATAAAATTAGATAACATCACCTTCCCTTGTAGGTGTGTTGTGTGAATGACTGGTAATATATGTAAATCATAACATAACATTGTATATTCTCAATAAGTGGGAATTATTCATTTATTTCATATGGATTCTCAAGTTAGTGTTATAAGCTGTGTTAAGATAGTCAAGAAATTTCCTAGTGAAAATACTGAAACAAAATTGTTTTGTTGACATCGTAAGTCAGATGTTATTATCAAGTACTGTCTGATACTTCTGAATAAAATATTTGGGTGTGGGGCAAGAAGAAATGGAAAGACAATGCGATATTTCAAAAACAATTTTAACTTCCTCTAAAGGCAAATATTCATTTTATATACACATGTATGCACATACAATTATTCTTTTATTGGCTCTTTTGAAGGTGCTACATTTTTAGAACTAAATTCCAGACACAGAAACGCTAGTTAGGCTGATTTTATTTTCATACTTACACATGTTCACTTTTTATAGGTGGCCAAGCTTGCAAGAGTAAAATCAAGTGCTGAAATTCAAGCTCATGGTGACTAGATTCTAAGAGTTCCATGAACAGGCAGTAGCGGTTCTCTTCATTCTCAATGTCAGCTATATCTACCTGGAAGTAGAAATACAGGTTTGAAACTGGTTGCAGAAGCTACTGAATTGATTTGTAGAAGAATTCAAATTTGATTATTCTGACTAAATATTCTTTTGAAAATTTTTTACAGTGTGTTGAGGGAAGATTCAACAGCATTAAAAAAAAAAAAAAACTTCAAAAACTCTGTGCCTTACTCAATTTCAAGCAATTATATTAAAAGTTGTTTAAAAATATGAAATCACAGGAAGGTAACTTTATGTACCAAAATAAATTCAAACAAGTAGACTTCCATAGAACTGGCTTGTTGGAATTTAACATATGTTAAGATACTAAATTATTTTATTTGAAATTATAATATTTCAACAGACTCAACATTAGGTGACTTTTTAAAGTTCAAATTATCCAAAATGAACTTCTAATTTTCATTTGAAAACTGCTAAGCCTACATGTTGTTTAGAAAATTTCTCTAATTTAAAATTAAAGATTTTACTAAAGTACATTTGTCATATGATTTTTTTTTACTATAAATAAAAATAAAATATCCTTTATTCACATTTCTACATCTAATGCAAAAGAAGTCTCTGCCAAATACAGAACACTCATTTTTCCGCCCACTGAATAGCTAAATAATTTTTCTTTTACACCGAGGCAGTCTTAAAACAAATAATATTGCTCCAATGCCTCTGTGGGTGTAAATGTTTACTATTTTAAGTTAAAAAGCAGTTTGAGAAACACATAAAAGTAAGCCCAAATCTGGTTCTCCCGTTTTCTAGTTTCTTTTAACACAGATTCTCTACATTAGGGTACACAGACAGTCAGATGATGACACCTTGAAAGGATAATGACAATGAATAGTTTGTCTGTATATATGCTAAATTGTCTGCACTAATGCATGTTTCTAAAGCGTTTAATTGCATGGTCATTCTGGCTCTGATCCCAAGAAGCCATCTGAAAAAGTCACACCATGAATTCTGCATTTTATAGAAGTTGATATATACTTTGAAATTGTTGGTAATTGCTATGGGAAGCCTTGCTCAGTGACCTGACAGATCTTTTCAAACCTGCCTTAAAGCCCTATGTCACTCCTTCGTGGAATAATAAAAAGCTTTCTTAGTTTTGAAATAATTTCATAGTCCAGTAAGTCAGCTGACCCTTACCTCAGGTTTGTGTGGAGGACAGGACAGGCACCAGTGACCTCACTTTACAGGAGAGCAAACAGGCTCAACTGCCCTGGTAACATGGCCGGCATGTGACAGAGCCAAAATATAATAAGATGAGCATGTTCTGAAACTAGAGGACTCAATATGCTAGATACATTTTTAATCATTTAAGTTAGTCCTCAAACTGGGAATCTGGCAATATTGTCTTGCCTATTTATAAATAATTGTTTTTTTTTTTCAAATCTCAAACTCGAGATATCCATTTGTTGTTATCCGATCTTACCACCTCCAATTTGTCTCCAGCCTCAGGGCATTTGAGGTTCCCTACAAGCACACAGTCCTGCACTCTCACCTCAGGAACTGTTTCCTCTTCCAGGAACATTCTTCCTCCAGATACCTGAGTGCTTGTTTTTTCCTTTCCTTCAAGTTTCTCAAATGTTACCCTATCAGCGAAGGCCTTGCTTAACTGCCCTCACTAAAGGCACGTTCCTCCATGCTGATCTTTTTCACTTGGTTTCATTTTCCCTCTTAGCACTTATAACTATGTGACAGAGTGTATATTTATTTGTTGCTTTTCTTATTCCATAAGAATGTAAGCCTCTTGAAAACTGAGACTGTTTTTTGTTCACTGGTTTATCCCTACAACTCAAAATAATGCCTGCCATAGAGATGTACAATGCGTGAATGAATGAACAAATGAATGGACACACATATGAATGAATGAAGACAGCTTGTCATTTATAACTTAGCATAAATGATATTAAATATTCATGGATTTGCCACAAATTTTTGGCTGATTTTGTTATTGGAGACAAATGTAAGATTTAGAAAGAAAATGTTGTCAAGAGGGAAATTGCTAAAAAAAAGACCAAAGATTACCAGTAAGTTTACCAACATTACATCTGCACAAATGAGGCCTTGTGATTTCAGTCAAGTCTCTCTCTTTAGGCCTCATTTTCCTTATCTGAAAAATGGGCTTCAAAAACACCTGAAGTCTCAGAAGTTCTGCCTTCAGGTTTGCAGCTGGGGAAAGGGTAGATAAATAGCTGTACTTTTCTTCCTGCATTATAATCTTAATTTCTACATAAGAGTTTATTTGTAGAAAAGGTTTGTGCTTTAAAAATATTTAAAACCCATTGAATATTGTTTGTGATGTTTCTGGCAGTGTTAATATTCTAGTTTCTATAATTAAATGTAGTATAATTAATAACGAGCAGTTTTCCCCTTTACATGAAATGCAGACTCTATACGAGTTATTTTCTATATGTGATGCATCCCAGGAAGAGGAAAAGATTAACAACAACAAATCATGTTTTTAATACCATCTAGATTTAATTTCTTTCTTTTCAGAAACTGTAATAGCTTGTAAGTTTTGAAGACATGAACTATATCATAAAGGAAAGAAAGAAAAAAATTATAAATTAAACCTTCATTTGTTTATATTTATATTAGAATGCAAATAATAGTTTCCATGTATAAAATGTGTTTTCTAATAAATTTATTTGTATAACACCTTTCTTACGCGGACTTTTTAAGACTATGTCTTTATCAGGAAATATTTTCTTCTGAATGTTCATTAAACATTTCAATTTTTAGTAACTTACTTTTCAGAGCCTTGATCCCCCCACTACATTTAAAATGCAAATGTGAAAGATATGGTAATTTATATAACTGTGTATTTTGTGTATGCACAGTTGCACAGTCCCTCATATCAAAAAAGATTTCAGTGTAAGTTATTCAGGTCTTAACAAAGCAGTTTTAAATTTGCTACCACTGTAGCTGCAAGCTTTACCGTGTATGAGAGAAGAAAATGGGCCTAAAATGGACTTGAGCATATTAATTTTTTAAAAAACGACAAGGAATACACATTATTGCACAATCATTTTCTTTGAAATACAAGTGCTTAAGATTTGTGTCCACATATTAAAAGATCTTTAAAAAGGAATGTTAAAATTATCTTCTTCATTTTGTCATTTAAGGGTTTCTGCAGTAAATTCTGATAATAAAAATTCAAAACAAATTTATGTGTAAAGAAAAATAAAAGATAAGACAAATATATGTAAAGGGCTCCCAGTCTGGACAAGATGGCTTACCCCTTTTTGCTTGCTCCTCTCTATTAAGCACAACTATAAACCACGGAAATAATACAAAAGGCAATGAAAGGAAAACTCTGAAGGGTGGTAAAAAGAAAGTTAACAAGTTTGGAACTCCAGGTCTGAAGGGACAACATGGTAGCAGAATGTCTTGTGTCTCTCACCCAAAAAAGAAGTCCACCCAGGCATAATATTTCCCAACTCCTGACCCAGAAACAGAAGAGGGCTCAAGCTCAGGTAGGCTCATTTTCCATCAGAATCCCAGAGGAAAAGAAGAAAGGGGGATGCTGAAAAATATTTTAGGAAATAATATCTAGAAACTTCCCAACAGTGATGGGAGACACAAATCTACAGATCCAAGAAGCTAAGTTAACCTCAAACAGGATAAACCCAAAGAAATCCATGCTCATCATAATTAAACTTGAAAACTAGAGACAGGAAAAAATTCTGAAAGCAGACTGTGAGAATGACATATCACCTACAGGGAAACACCTGAATAATAATTTGAATATTTGAATAATAATAGGTTTCTTATCTGAAACCTTGGAAGCCAGAAGGAAGTGGCACATTTTGTTTCAAGTGATGAAAGAAAAGAATTATTAACTACAAATTCTACATCTGATAAAATTATCTTTCAGGAAGAAAGGGTAAATAAAAAATAAAAACATCCCAACACAAGGAAAGTTAAAACAATCTGTCACTAACAGCCCTTATCTTAAAGACTGGCTAAAGGAAGTTCTTCAAACAGATAGGAAAGGATAAAAGAAGGAACTAAGAAGCATCAGAAAGATAATCAATTTAACTTGTGAGAATTCAGGGAGACAAATCCTGATATAATAGATATACAGATACTCCTCTACTTATGATCAAGTTATGTCCCTATAAACATATGTCAGATATACCATAAGTTGAAAATATATTTAATATACCAATAAACCCATCATAAAGTCAAAAAATCATAATCCTGAATGGCTCCTATGGGGAGCTCCCTACCTCATACCACACACCACTGAAAGGGAAATTCTAGCCCTCAGTTGTTATACTCAGCTTCAGTTCTAAACATCTTGCCCCCATCTACTCCTTGTAATGGTGCTTCCTCCTATTACTATGTTCCTAACCTCTGACTTGCCCATTTGTCTACTTTGAGCTGTTGTGATATTCAGGACTTAAAAATGTGTTTTTCAGGTGACCATAAATCTCTGACTGCAACAATTTGAGTTATCCCTCTTTCAAACATCCCTCTCAATTCAACTCAGTGTCTGGAATAAAGAAGTCAAATGTTTTCCATATTTCCTTCTAGTTTTGCTTGAGTTTGCAAATTGCTTTACTGGATACATATAGATATGACTTAAAGGGAAGAGCATTTTACATGAGAAGTAGATTATGAACATCAGTTTGGACAAATCCATCACCTTTGTATACTGTGAGCTGTATAAAAATGAACCTATAAAAACTAGACATTTTTGTTCTCTTCATTTAGATGGTCACGTAAAATCACAAGAAGGAAGTGTTAGTTACTCTACAAGCATAGTCATTTGTATATTTAAGAAAAGACCTTGGCCAGGCGTGGTGGCTCACACCTGTAATCCTAGCACTCTGGGAGGCCGAGGCAGGCGGATTGCTCGAGGTCAGGAGTTTGAAACCAGCCTGAGCAAGAGCGAGACCCCATCTCTACCATAGAAAGAAATTAATAGAAAGAAATTAATTGGCCAACTAATCTATATAGAAAAAATTAGCCAGGCATGGTGGCGCATGCCTGTAGTCCCAGCTACTGGGGAGGCTGAGGCAGCAGGATTGCTTGAGCCCCGGAGTTTGAGGTTGCTGTGAGCTAGGCTGATGCCATGGCACTCACTCTAGCCTGGGCAACAAAGTGAGACTCTGTCTCAAAAAAAAAAAAAAAAAAAAAAAGGAAAGAAAGACCTTAATTCTATAGTAAATATTTGGCAAAAGAATGCTCATTTATATTTTTAGTTCCACACAAATGTTTAAAGTATGAGTATATCATATTTTATGATTTCTACTTTAATACACTTGAGTAATTGACCCATGTGGTAGTTAAGAAGGTTTTAATTGTAACACATTCAATTTGACAAAGGTCTTAAGAAACATAGCTTACAGTGCTGTAAAAAGAGACAAGTTAACTTGAGCTCAGGAGATCAGGAAAGTGGACAGGGTGGCATACAAGAAAGGGTTTGAAGGAAGAGTCGGATTTGGATATGCAGAGGTGAGGGGAAAAAAAGATTGGGGAAAGATGAGGAGAGTCAATGGAGGGGTTCTTAGTCATACTTGTGGTAAGTACATGTGAAACGTGGTGGATATGGTAAAGGAAATATGCTAGGACCAGAACACAAAGACAACGAAACACTTAGGAACACCATGTCTGTTCAAAACATTGTGAATATTGACTTCAGTCCCTCTGAATTAACAGACAAGGGAGAAAACTTACAAGAATGAAAAGAGATCTCATGAAATGCCCCCTGGAAAGCTAAGAGAAGGGGTAGAAAACTAACACTTTTTCATGCCTACTATGTGCCAGTCACTATATTAGATGTTGAACTTCTTATACCTATTTAGCCCAGAAATAAAATGAGGGACCTTTTATCCAAAGATTATTTTTAATAGAAGAAACAACTTTGATATAGAAGAGATTTTAACAGGAAGAAGTAAGAATTTAAGGGAAATGGGCATAATCAGATCCAATCCATCTAAAGGACTCTAAGATTTCTCCTAGATATTTGAAAGGAGAAAATGTGAAATGAAATAGGATATTATGCAAAAAATTTTTAAAAATTTTCATAAGTGGTCAGGGTAGAAATAAAGAAAATGTTCATCATATAAGACAACATATTCGATTGGTAAAGTTAACACAAAGAAATGCCCAGATACAAGACCTCCATTAAGGTAATCGACTAACATGAAAGACCTTTGCATTTTTCTTTTATGGATATTAGAAAGTCTCTTTTTGCAGGAAATGTGAAATGGAATTCGGGGGATAGTAGACATGGTGATTCTAAAGATCCCCCCAAAGCTCTGATATTTACTGAAGTAGGGGTGATAAGTTTGAATTTCTACTCAAGTACTCACTAGCTGGGTGACTGTACACATATCTGAGCCACCCAACAATCATATGGCAGGGTGCGGAAAGAACTCTTGCAAGGTTATTAGAAAAATTACATGGGGTAAATCATGAAGAGCATCAAGCATTATGCTAGATATTCAACAAATGTTCTTTTTCTGCACTTTAGATTGGTAGCTTCCAGGGATCTGCTTGACTTCTTTCCTCCACACTGAAACCTTTTTTGAAATTTTTGGTTATCTGTGCTATATCAAGAATATTAGTTCTGTTAATAGTAAGAGTTATGGCTTATCTCCCTCCTGCTTAAAAGAAAAGTAAGAGATTTCAGACTTCTAAGAAAGAGAGTTAGTACACAACTTTTCTCCCAGGCCAACCTCACTCTTGAATATAAAGTTAATTCCCAGGTATTACATGCTTATGAGAAGGGATGGGAAGAGATCCTTTCCTCTGTGCCTTATAATCAGTCCTTTGGGTCAAGAGCCCAGAGTTAATTCTGAAGGAGAATGAGAGCCATTTTCAAGAACTGTGAAGATTTTATCCCATTGACAAGTTAACAAGGTAGCCTGACATAGTTTAATGGATTCTGGCAGAAGACAAGACAGACTCCCAGGTCAGACAGCAACAGAAATAGCCAGAGTATCAGTATTTTCTTGTGTCGGTTCCCCAAGTCCCGAGTCCCATGGGGTGGTACAGAGGCCTAGTGACATGGACACACAAAGTGGGTTATGCTGCTGAAGAACCTTAAGCTTAGGGAATGTGGGTTTGTTATTTGGGACAGTAAGCATACCTGCCCTTTGCTGTTAGGGAGATACTGTCTTTATCTTCCAGGGCTTTCTGCTATACAAAAAAAAATAGTCTAGAACAAAGATAGTGCCTCTGCTTATAAGACTTGTTGATTTGTGAGAGACTGATGGAGAACTGTTTCCCAGTAGCTTTTAGATATATTTATTTATATAATTCATCCCACTAAGGAAGAGTGTAAGACTAGCCTATCTTAATAGTATTAAATAAAGGTTCCTACACATGGATTTCTGGATGATGAAAGAGTTAGTACATTTTCCTTTGAATAGCAATATTTACTCTAAAATGTATTTAAGAAAAAGATCACAAACTAAGTGTTAAAATGTAAGTAATTAAACTCATATTTGTTAATAAGCTCTATCCCAAGGACTTACATGAGTTATTTTCATATATATTATTAGATGTATTCTTTTATCATTTAGTTAGCCCTTTTAACATATTCTCTTTATTAATTATAGTCATTTTCAGTATTTTCTTTGGGTTTTCTAGAAATTATAATGATATAACCTATAATTAAATAAAGGCAATTTTGACTTTTCAAAAAGTTACAGACCCTATTTCTTTTCTTAACTACACTGACTAGGACTGGAAGAACAATGACAAAAAATAATGATACTGGGCACTCGTTTTGTTTCTAATTTTAACAAAAATGCCTTCAAGTTTTCAGCGCTAAAAATTCAGCTATATTTAAATCCTAGTGGTCATCAGAGAATATGAAGCACAATAAAAAATGATCAATATACATTTCTTACATAAATAGTGCAATAAAAATAATGATGTTATTCACCTACTTTTTAGAAGTTAGCTTTGGCCCAATATATTTGCATACTATATTTAGTAATGTTGTTAATTAAGAGTTAGAAAAATTATATAACCTTAAGTTGAAAAAAATCACTATGTCATAAATCTAATAAATTACATGAAAAATAATTAGGAAAGGAAGTATTGCCCTGAGATCACAAAAGTTAAAACAAATGGGTCTCAGAGGCTCATAGGAGCTCTGAGAGCCTGCAACTAGTATGAATATCATGAGAATCTAAATTCCCTAAAATACCTGAAAATAAGGCACCTGGCTAAACATGCATGCAAAGCTAGGAAAGAATCAAATTCTCTCTTGTCTATGAAATAGTATAGTCCATATAAAATATATATCCTAAGTATGTAAATATTTTCATAAAATATGCCAAGTACAAAGAGTTAACACGAGTCTCTAAACAGTTACAATATTAAATGACTATGAAACATATTTTAACATGGAGGAAAAATTAACTTTAGATGCTTTATCAAATGCTTCAACATATCTCACAAAAAGGATTATAAAATAAATGATAAAAGGTCAATTTGATTAAATATGCAGCTTCACCACAGAAAAATATTTATTTTGGAGACATTACCAACCTTTTTTGAGGCTTAGTTTTCCCTTCCATAAGACAGAGAGAACACATACTTATATGATAGTCGTAAATATTAAATAAGGTAATGGGAATGAAACAAAGAAATCAGCACATAGTAGGCACATGATAAATGATAGGTATTATTTATATTATCCTCCACATTATGAGCTAAATGTAAAAAAGCAGAAAGCAGAATCTGTGCTAGGATCCCTTCTAATAATTATGTCTACAGACTGGACAGGACAGGCAAAAATATAATACAAAAACAATGGCTGTTTTAGGGAAATGAAATTGTGGGTTAACTTCATCTCTTTTTTAAAATCACATTTATTGGCCGGGCGCTGTGGCTCACGCCTGTAATCCTAGCTCTTGGGAGGCCAAGGCGGGCGGATTGCTCAAGGTCAGGAGTTCAAAACCAGCCTGAGCAAGAGCGAGACCCCGTCTCTACTATAAATAGAAAGAAATTAATTGGCCAACTGATATATATATAAAAAATTAGCCGGGCATGGTGGTGCATGCCTGTAGTCCCAGCTACTCAGGAGGCTGAGGCAGGAGGATCGCTTGAGCCCAGGAGTTTGAGGTTGCTGTGAGCTAGGCTGACGCCATGGCACTCACTCTAGCCTGGGCAACAAAGCGAGACTCTGTCTCAAAAAAAAAAAAAAAAAAAAAAAAATCACATTTATTTATGTAATAAATATGGTACTTGAAATGACTTCTACAGATTATGAAAATAAACTTGATCAAAATTGCTATTCTTTATTACTACATTTTATTTTACTTTGTCCTTTTCCCCAATGAAGAATAAAGTAGCATATACTTCGTTTAAAATCTCTGTCTCTTGCCCAATGAGTATCAAACAAAATCCCAGAGGTGAAAATGTCCAGCATTTCATAGGCACCTCCATAGCTAGTGAGTATTCCACACCGACACAACTAACTAAATATCCTAGGATCTTAAAGGGCAAAATTAAAATGTGAGCTCAAACATAAGAATATCTTTTTCGCTTTTGTCTCTCAAAGCGCTGTTTCTCTCCTCATTGAATTAGGTGACTTTAGCCCTTGTTGTAAGTCAATTTGTCAAATAGCTGCAGCTTCCTTATCAGACACAGAGCTGGTGTCCTTGAAAAAATGTACTAAGTCACCTATTCTTAGTTGAAGACAGTTTTAACCTTAAATTTCTCTGTGGCTGCTAAAAGTGAACACAAATATCTTAAATTAAGGTACCTCTTCTGAAATATGAATCTGTGTGCATTGACAGTAGCTTCTTTTGTCTTCAGATATTTACAAATATGAAATAGGTATTAATGTGTATAAAATCACTTTATAAATGGAAAATAATTACAAACAGAGGATCATTACTGGCAGTCGTGATATTAATCATCATGTTCTTATCTTCCACAAGAGTTGGTGAGCTGTTAGCTTGCTTCTAAGAGACTCATATGAAGATACTTGATTTAAAGTTGCAAAGTAACTGCAATTCCTTTCATGAACACAATAGAGTCATACTGAAATGCCTTTGTATGCAGGGCTTCAAAATAGAAAATAAACAAACAAACCAGCTTCAACAGATATACAGAAATATAAAAAGGTAAGAGTTGATCTTTACCAATATTGGACTGTTAAAGCCACTCCTTTTATAAGGTTTCAGGTGGCCAATGCCACCTGTTGTGTCCACTGGATCTAATCAATATGTCTTGGGAAGGGAATTTTGAGATGACCAAAACTAGTCCTCAGTTGGTGAATAGCAACATTCTCTGCTGACCAAAGGAGTTTTTAGACCAGTGGCTAGCATATAGTAAGTACTCAATAAATAGCATTATCACTATTAGTTGTTACTACTAATTATAGTATTATTAATATTGGACAAGAAAATATAAATATAACATTAATTATAATTGTTTCCATTCCTGGGTATTTATAGATTTTATTAAATAGAAGATATAAAATTATGGAAATATCACTACAGTTTAAATATCAAAAAGTAAGGTGCTATTTTCTGGCAGATTTTCCCATTTCTATAGAACTAAAAAACAGATAATAGATATTGAGAGAATTTCATAAATACTTAACCTTGCACAGCTTATAATAAAGCAAAATGTGTTTTGGAGACGGTCTGAAGGTTCAAACAACCATCACGAACCCATGCTCAGGTAAGAATTATCTACCACGTAGGAAGGGTGTTCCAATAAAGAATAAAGTAATGAGATAATGAGCTCTTTCCTGTTTTTTGGTTAAGGTCTGGTGATGAGCTAAAACTTTTAGCCTCTGCTTCTCTCCTAAGGTATAGTAGGACAGTGAGTACCTGCTTATAAATTGCTTGAGAATAAATGGTTCTCAATTGCCATAAGATGTCTCTCCTAGGGTATTGCAGACACATCTTTGGGATGGGGGGACAGCCAATGAAAGAACAGAAATGTAGGTTCCCAATCTACAGAAATGTAGGTTCCCAAGGGGTTTCCATACATCCGTGGGTACATAAACATACAGAAGGGGCCAAAAAGTACAATTCTGAGCCATTCTTTACAGCATCCTACTGTAGCATATTTTTTTATGCTTCTAAACACAGAAATTATATGATAAAACATGCCAAAATCACCCCTCATAAGTGCTGTTGTCACTTTCACATACCATATATATTTTCACATGGCTAAATATAATTTTTTATGAAACACTTATAGATGAAACATACGATAGGGAGAATACTTTGTGTTAAAATAAGAAAAGCAAAGATTTTGCCTTATAAATTTTTTCCCAGGATAAATAATCAATCATGCCACATAAGTCCCCATAGATATATGCGTGTTTATTTTAAAGAGCTGCTGCTATTGAAGCTGGCTTTTTAAGGCCAGACTTTGTTTTTAAGTCAAACTTGATAAAGTATTAATTGAAATACAGCTGGAAATTTTTTCACTATAGTGTATCATTCAGATTCAGATTTGAATTTTGGCCCTATCACTTAATAGCTGTGTGATCATGTAAAAATGCCTCTCTTAGCCTCAGTGCTTTCATATATAAAAAATAAGGTAATTATACCTAACCTAGTAGTTTACTTGGAGAATAAAATAGTATAACATAACAGAATATATAACGTAATGGGTAACATAACATATAATACAGACATACACACCTTTATAGGTGGGTGTCTAACATGGAGTTAACACTGAGCCACTATGGTAACTACTAGTATTGATGGTTCATTATTATATATCATATTCTGCCACATTGTAGTACTGCAATATTGTACAAATTTCTTAACCCCTCTGAGTCTGTCTCCTCATGTGATGATGGAAGTGACAAGATCACCTATGTCAGAGGGATATGATATAGGAATATCATGATGTTTAAATGAAATGTTATGCATACAAAACCTATGTTCAGGCCATGGAAGGCCCTCAAAAACATTAACAGTACATGTAGCATCTTCTTAGCTTAAGGGAAAACAGATTTTTGTTGCAGCTTTCAGTTTTTATTTTGACTTTGATTTTTTATTCCAGTTAGAAGTTATCCAGAGAAACTTCCAGATAGCAGAAGGAAATGGCAAACAATGAATTATGTTTCTATCTATATATTCTCCAAAAACAAAATAGAACAAGGACACATAAAGTTACACAAGACCTATATAATCAGCACAATTATAAGTTGAGAAAGTCCAAATTTCAAAATACCATAAAAAAGAAAAAAAACCACCAAATCCAAGAGAATAATCTTTTATATTCCATGTTAATGTTTCATATATTCAAAAAAGGATAAACAATTAAAATAAACAAGAATGAGGCAAACCATACAAATAGAAAAAAAATGAACCTAATTGTACTATAAGTGAATAAGATAATTACACTGAAGGTAGTGTGTGTGTATGAGAGAGAAAGAAGGAGGAGAGGAGAAGAGAAGTAAAGACTTAAGTAACCTTGAAAAAATACATTTAATCTTTATGACAATTGTATATTGTTTCCATTTTACAAATAAGAAAACTGAAGGTGTGAGAGATTTACTAACTTTTCCAAGCTCACAGAGCTAGTGAGTGGTGAAATTGGGATTTGAACCCAGGTCTATGTGGCTGAAGAGCCCAAACACTTCACTACCAATTGCCTTGACTATTTTTCTCTCCCTAGAGTATAGTGTAGTGTGTGGCACATAATGTATTCTTGATGGGTATTTCACATACTGCTTTGTTCAAACAACAGTTATCAGGCACAGCATTTTTTCATATTTTAATTAAGCAGCAGTTAACATACACCCTATGATGTACTGAGACAGTGACAAAGGCTAAAAGATAGAGTATGGCTTTCTGTTCTCTTTCAAACTCCTGATATCTCATGTCTAATCAAATTCAATCCATATAAAGTCACAGTGGGAAGAGAAAAGGCCACACTTTATGCAATCTAGTGCTACTCAAATATATTTCCCTGGCACATGGGAAGAAGTGTAACATGGGGCCAAGAACACAGGCTTTAGTGTCAGACAGAACTGGATTTGAGTACGTGTCACCTTAAATTGGTCACATGACCTCATCTAAAACAGAGAAGATGGTAACTACTGTGCAGGAGAGTTTTAAAGATTAATGTGCATACAGGACACATTCCAAGGTTCCCTCTTCTTCAAGGATGCCACTGGTGAGAGACCAAATCTTTAAGGGAAACCACCTGTTATTCATAAAGAGAGACTCCCAACATCTCTATATATTTGCAGGAGTAATTACTATGCATGCTCTCTCAATTTTAATCATCTTGAGGATAAAAGGCATGTGGAATTCTTTTCCAACATCTCAGATCCCTTGCTCATATCTGCACAGACATGCTTCTGACTTCTTTGCTTCCACATGAGAAGCAACTGGCTGGTCAGAAATCACTGTCAGCAAAGTATGGCGAACTAATATAAAACAGTATCAATCTAAAAGCACCAGGCCGCTCTGTAAGAAAATCTTCCCACTATTCCAAGCAAATCATTTTGCTTGCATATCAAGAGGAAGCAGAACAGTCTAATCTCTCATCATTAATGGCAGAAACATCAGATTGAAAGTCAGGAGTCCTGGCCCTGTCATTTTAAGGGTGACCTTGGACAAGTTTTAAGATTTAATATTCATTTATTCAACAAATATTTACTGAATGTCTCCGAGAACCTTGTTTACATGGAATTTATATCCTAACAAAAGAAGAAAGATGTCACATAATAAACAGACAAGCATAGGGATAGGTAGGAAGAAGTTAGCAGATAGCGGTAAATGACTTGTAGACAATTAAGACAGCAATAAAATAAATTGCGACTGAGTGGTTAATTTGGGCTGTGTAGTTGTTTTAGAAAAGATGATATGTAAGCTAAAATTTGAGGAAGTAATTTCTCCTTTCTGGACATCTACATCCTTTCCTATAAAACATGACTACTGAAGCGAGACGAGTTTGAAAGTCTCTTCTAGTTCTAGGAATCTGTGATTTCACAGCTCTTGGGGATATAGTATATGTATGCAGGTACACATGTTTTTAACATCAAATATTATCCTACATTTGGTTTGGTTAAGTACATCATATCATTAGCTTTGAAGACATTTAGGGTAACAGTAAATTATTTGTAAGGAACTAAATGTACCTTTGCATACTGGACTTTTATCACTGTTTTCTGAGCTCCATCTGACAGAAAAGTGCATATTTAGTTAATGTTTTGGCAAATATACTCAAACTGGTTTCTGAAGAGAAGGATTAATATGTCCTTTCACATTCCAAAGTAGGCAAAATCCATGAATCTATAATGATATTAGAAGTTGTCTTAAACTAATTCTTTTGGTGATCACTCACAACCACAAATTCAGACATACTAAAATTTTAAAAGGTGAAACTCTGAGCCACATGTTCTCTTTTACATAAAAATGGGGGAAAAAAGTTTGAGATGATGAGGTACGGGAGTTTTTAAGGAAACATCAGTATTTTTACCATATTTTTCATGCACCAGTTAACTAGAAAATTACAAAAGCTGAAAAAGTCAGATAAACTGTACCACGGGGATTAACACGGTCATCCTCTCCCCCACCCCTTCATGCCTGCCTCGTCCTGCCTCCCACCCCAAGCTGGGGCACATTTCTGCGGTGGAAACGAAAGCCTCTCACACTGTTTTAGAGAGAGGGCCTCTGCATTTTTAATTCTATTAACTAATCATTAGAAAACTAGAAATTGCTGTCTCTCCGAGAACCAGCGAGGTAGCAGGCACCGCAGCCTTTGTGTTTAATTTTGCAGGAGCTGGCTGGTTTCCCAGCAACACATTGATTTGCGGGGCCACTACTTTGGGCACCTCGAGGATAATTAAATATTAAGTCCCTCTTTGATGTATGCAAAGTCTGCCTAAGAGGATTACTGGCCACAGTGAAGGTAGCAGTCCCACATTTTGTGGTAATTGAACATTGCAATATCATTATCTATTCTTATCCTTACTCTGTAAGAACCCGTCTCTATCCTTCATGTCACCTAAAGTGCCTCTGCGAATGGAGAAGGGGATAGGAAGGAAGTGAAGAAAACAAGAGCCCATCTAGTCAACGCTTCAGGATCTCCTGGGCATCTGGGATGTGGAGGTGAACAAGACAGCCTCATGTGTGTGGAGGAAATGACAGACGAACTGAGCACACTGTCCTCGACCTCCTCCAGTTCAAGGCTCCATCTTACACACAAAGTAGCCAAGGAACACAGCGTAAGAATCTTCCCCAGGATTATAAAGCTCATGGTAGAGAGAAGATGGAGACACACACATGTATTTGTCTACTAGTGTCCTGATCTTTCTACAGCTCCAGTGATAGGTAGCACAGTTTTTGGGAAACAATAATTTAAGAGATAATTTAAACTATAGACATAGTTTTGTAAAATTCCAGAAGTTGTTGGTGTTACCATTCTAAGCCCATAATTTTTCCGCATTCATTCTCCAAGTAAGAGGAAGTTATTTACAATTATTATATAAGACATAATTCTCCCATAAAATTCACTTGTCCTTCAATACAGATTTGAATCAGCAATGCCAGGCAGACATAGAATACGTAATTTCTAAAGGAGGAGGGAGAGACACTTGATTTATTTCTTGGAGGAAACTGTCGATTTAATAGTATCATTAAACCAGTATGATAGCTTTCTTATTTCTACTACAAAATACTATATTTATAAACCTAGATCATTAGTAGCCAAGAACAGGAAAATCCCTCTTATATATGGGGAAAGTAGAGGAGAGAGAAAATGAAAAGGGTGAGGAGGATGTGACACAACTTTTACTAGTCATTCAGGGACTTCTGGGAGAGAGATTGCCTAGAGGACCTGAAAATGTTTGCAGCACGAGAGGAAATACTGGTGACATGCGGCATTACATACAGACTCGGCAAGCGAGAGAAAATAATTTGCACTCATAGCTATAAAGTCAAGTTAACTTAGAAAAGTGCATGAAAAAGGAATCTTAATAACAGAGGCTAAGCTGTCTTAAGTCATGTTTTTTAGAAAAAGTTAAACTATAAAGGAACTAAAATTTCAGAAATATTCAGAAATCATTAAAATCTTATTGTATAAAAGTTACAACTTTTTCGTTTTGAGTACCTGGAAAATTGAGAAAAGCTTAAAAGAAGAAACAGCAGTGATAAGAAGCTTGGGCCCAAATATCAAAGTATGTGTTCTAGTGTTTCAACATGACAGATAAGATGGATGTTTTCCCCTTTTTCCTGGCTTCCACACAGTTTTGTAATATTTTCGGAACACAGATCTGACATAACATAAAGTGAGGCTCCAACCAGAGAAACCAGCCTCATCATCCTGGCAGACTCCAGCAGTCAAGGAAGGTGAAGAAATTGAGCAAGGCGGAGAACTTGAGAAGTGAAGGTTGTGTCGGGAAAGTACGTGACTGCAGTCATGTTCATCTGCTGCAGAACCAGTCAGAACCTAAAGTTCCACGTGGCAAAAATAACATGATCTAATTTAGGGTCTACCTCAGGGATGCTACATAAACTGTCACGTTTGCTGAAAACAGCACACCTCTAACTTCTATGTCACATACCTGGAAGATATTTTACAGCCCATCACCTCTGTGCTCCTAGACTGCTCTTTAAAGAGGAAGCAAGTGGTCTTCTGATGCCATTCAAAGCAAAGTGTTGAGACTGAACTCTGCTGGTTGGTAAGGTCATGGTGCTTCAAAGAGAGTCTCATTCACACATTAGTGACTTTTTATTGCAATCGATCTCAGCGATTTGGCAAAACTAAGAGAATCTTTGATAGATCCATCTTTTTTGGACCTCAATTTCTCTAACTCTGAAGAGTAAACAATAGTATTTACCTATTTGTCTCACAGATGGTAATAAGAATATGTAAGATAATAATTATGAAGATGCTCTGAGATGAGCCCCAAGATACTTTTAATATTTGATTCATTTTTTTAAAAAAGAAATCCATTGTTCTTTAGATGTAGTAATAACGATATAAATGAGAAACGAAGCTTTAAAATTAGAAGGTAGATTGGTTGGAGTCAGACTCGCAGGAAACTCTTCTGCAGTTGAGATTATCAGGGAAGTCCTGGTTTCTAACCTGTGTGGACATGCTGGCCTACTCTGTACGCTCAAGCACTTGACCGAGGTCCCTGACTCCTGGACTCTGTGTCCTTAGGACGCATCAATTTAGAATTTAAGCCAAACTTCAACAGCTTTGGTGAGTTAGACATTATCTATCACACATGTGCATGTTCAAACATATGGAAAAACAAACTTTTTGGTACATATTCAATCATGAAATAACTGCCTTGATAAATATATCGGAAAATTTGCATTAAAAAGCTGATGATTCAGTTGAAAGTAGTTTAAAGGAATTAAGAACTGGCCCTCTAATTATTAATAGAAAAAATATTCAGTCAGACACCTCCTTACCTGTCTCCGGGGCCAAGTGGCTTTGAGAATGGCTTCGGTCCTAAAGAGCACGAGGAGCTTGCTGTCCTCCTCACTCAGGTGAAATGACTGCTCCACGATCTGCAGCACACGGACGCGGGGCCGCACCGGCCACGTGTCATCCGCACAGAACGGCCTCAGCCACTCCAGCAGGTCCTCAGACGAAACCAGCTCCTCTCTGCAGCGCAAAATCAAAGGGTGCCTATGAGCTCCCGAGTCTGATTTTTCTCCCTTCCAGTAATCAAATGTGGTCGTTGACCTGAATACTTATATTTTGAATGACTTTTTTTCTTCTTCAGAGGAAAAAATTGGGGTTTTAAATGGCTTGTAGCAAACCATATTAGTTACTTAAAAACTACGTGAAAAATGAATGTAATTTTTAAACGGTATCACATTAAAATGAGTTTTGCATATAAAGCAGATAAAAAATAATCATTAACCAATATGTCCTGAGCTAGTTTATTTCTCACACAAAATATAGTAAGTGGTAAGGTTTATTTCTATTAATGACACTAACAGTACCAGATACCATTCTAATAATTTTACATATACTATTATTAGTTGACAATAATTATGCAAAGTATGTATCACAAATTACATTTTATAGACGAGGAAATAGATTTCAGGGAGGTGATATAATATGCCCACATACATTTAGAATAGATAATGCAGTATGACCTCAAAGCCCATGTTCTTTCTATCACTCTTCATTGGTAATTAGAATTTTAAAATGTGGTTAGAGTATCAAATTTTATAGTACCCTAAAAATAAAATATGAACACTTGGTTATTATAGGACTTTGAAGTCTAAAAAGTATTCACAAAAAGGGACAGCTTATACAACTCTCTATCCAGTATTAGAATCTCTTCTGTTGTAATCCCAAAGAGGCCATCTCAGGAAAAGAACTTATTTAATGACCATGTCAATGAATTACTACTAATGATTGTTAAGTGGTTATCCATATAGAAGACTCACTCCCAGGTAGCCCTGGAGATCTAGGCAAAAGCACTGAATTATACAGGTTTTGTTGTAACGAGATCCATATAACGTTTTCAGCTATAAATCAGAGTCTCAGACTAAACTATCCTAAACCAAATTCCATGCCCTAACAAGATTAGAATACATTTTTTTTTTCCAAAAAACTTCTGAGAAGAATAAAATTCTACAGTGCCACTATAGTTTGTGGTTCATGATACTTGGCAAGTGCTACTTAATGGCAATGTAAATTAAAAAAAATGTGATTCATTATTTGTATTTAAGAATAAAACAAATTACAAAATGTTGTGGATAATTGGCTGAAACATTTCCTGAATTTATCATTTGTTAGTTTTACCTATAAACGTCCTTAATATTTATCAGAAATGGGAAAAATTGTGTGCAAAAAGTAGAATGCCACAAATATCTCCTGGATACTTAATTTTTGCAAGGCAAACACAGTATACTGTAAAAGGAAGGCCATTTTTTACCATTAAAAAAAAAAATCTGATGAATTCTGGCCCCGTCATTTCCTAAGAACTCTATACAAAAATCATGAATGTTATCATTTCCATTTAACAGTTAAATAGACAAAAGTTCCAAGAGCATGTCTCCTGGAGTCTGTGAAACCAAGATAATGTATACAAATCACCTAGCGTAGTATGTGGCACAAAGGAAGTACTTAATAAACAGTAAGCATCATTTTCATAATCATCATAATAATCAGCATCATCAAAGCACTATAGTTTGTGGTTGATGATACAGAAATAAAAATTATATGGTCTCTGCCATCAAAGAACTAATGATACAATGGAACAGAAAGACTTTAAAGTGACTACTATACAAATTACCAATATAACATAAATTCGAATAATTATTTTGGAGGAAGAGTGAATAGAATCAGGGAAGGCTTCATAGAGGACGTGGTATCTGAACAGGATCATAAAGCAGCAGTCCCCAGAGTTTTGGGGACCAGGGACCAGTTTCATGGAAGACAATTTTTCCACAGGGGTGGGGGGGGGAGGTGGAGCTCAGGCGGAGATGTGCTGCCCTGCCGGGGACCACGGTCATAAAGGATAAGTAGGATATATATAAATGGAGAAAAGGCAGAGAATGGCAAGAAAAGAAAAGTAAAAGATTCCAAAGGACACAGAATGTTCAGGGAGAGATTAAAGCACTGACTGATGTGTGGGTGGTAAGTTGGAAGCCTGCAAGCTAAGGAAGGATAGGTTTTCTCACCTAAGTAACCAAGAGACTGAATACAAGGCTCTGAAGAGGAGGTGCAGGCTAACTCTTCAAAAGTGCAGGCTCCGGAGTTGTCAGGACTGGCTTCAATTCCCAGATTTATCACTTCCTGACAGTGTTACTTTGACCAAGAAGTCACTTAACAGTTCAGTGCCTCAGTTTCCTTATTTGTAAATAGGAGGTGGATAACAATACCTTCCTCATGATGTTAAGAATTAACAGAAACATAAAATAATAGCTACAAAGCATGTAATACAATGCCTGGCACATGAATACGTACTTCAATTAAGGCAACCACTATTATTGAGGACATCTGGTCTCATTTTGTATGGAATGGGAATGATGGAGGGTTTCTGAGCAGTGGAACATCAAAATCATGTTAGTGATTAGAGAAATGTGCAGGCTGGGGCAGACTCAGGCCCTTTTGGTGGAGGCGTGAAGCTGTCTAATTAGGTCTAATTCAGAAGGAAAACATTTAAAGCCCATTTTGGGCCACGATTCCCAGCTAGTTTTACAGAACAGGAAGCTGATTTTTTGACCCTTGCACCCAAATGCCAACAGGGGGATGAGTAGGATGAGCTAGAATGGGAGGAAGCTGGAGTTACAAAGACCAGATGGAAATTATAACAATAACCAAAACCCTGAATGTGGTGAACAAGAATGAAAACAATATTAATAACTTCTGAAGGCTTACTGTGTGCCATGAATTATATACATCACTTTATCATAACTGTTTGATGTATACAGTTATATATAGATAACTATCTGTTTGATGTATACATAACTATCTGTTTGATGTATACACTCAATTTGCAGATGAGGAAACATTCTTAGAGAGGCTTAATGATTTGTCCAAGATCACACAGTAAGTAGTGGCACCAATATTTGAAATTGGACTATCTAACTGCCTTGTCAATTACTGCACAATATTACTGAACCAAGTTGGGGCATATTCCAGAACACTGTGGCAGTAGATTAAAATTATTCAGATACTGATGAGATATAGCAGGATTATTACTATAATATTTTCCAAGTTATTAAATTGAGTTAGACTCCTTTTACATTAGAACTTATTGTGCAGTTAATAACATTTGACATTTTAGAGAAGCACATTCTAATTTTTGGTTGATAGTTCAAATACATAATAAAATTATGAGAACTCATGCCTAAAATAGAAGCTCAGGGTTCCAGAAGCACCATGTCTTAGATGAGCTTCACTGTATAGCCATACAGACACTGATGCTCACAAGACTACACAGAAATGAAAGGCAGCTCTTTATAAAAAGCTGTCAAGCACTAAACTGGACACTGTCTCCTGAAGTTTTTAGCTACAAAATAGTTTACATTTTGATTTCAATCTGAGTTTTAAAAAGTTGTAGTGGTTCAACAAATACACACACCCATACACACATACACACACACACACACATAGAGAGAGAGACAGGGAGCAAAAACTGTGATAAAATGTCAACAATTGGTAAATCAAGGGGACCAGTATATAGATGTATTTTTTTAATCTTTGTAACTTTTTTGTGGGTTTAAAATTTGTCAAGATAGATAGGCAAAAAATCACAATTATGACTTTTATCATGTAAAAAACCAGAATGGGAAGAAGAGAAGTGATTGCATTTCTAGTCTTTTATGGAGGCAAGGAAAGGATTTAATGAGCTTAAAAGTAAGAAGAGTATATTATTTAAAAACATATTTACTTCATCATAAAAGTTACATAATGATTTTAACAAGTTATACAACAGATAAAAGGGAGACATCTCTCATGGTTTCACTATAGACACATAAGCAACTGCTTCTACTTTTTACCTTATAGTGAATATTGGGGAGGGCAATATTATCCTGCAAAGGGTAATTTAATAAACTATTTTAAAAAATTACCTAATAAAGGAAATATACATTGACAGAATTAGTTTTGGTCCAAAAGATAAGAAGTCATCTGGAATACATAAGTGGCTCTGTTAACAGCAAAGAACAGCAGCAGCAACAATGACAACAAAAATATGTTCATTAAATTATTAATTTAAGAATGTGATCTTATGGGGTTGGATCAAGTGTTCATCTACATTTTCCTACTATATAATGTAGCACGAAAGGACATCCACAGAAGCACAAAGGAATGGAAGGGAAATGTCAATGAAACGAAAGCAATTATTGAATAAGCAAAAAGATAGATATGAAGAATATAAATAAGCTAATCCTCAGATTCTGCGTGGCACACACACAGAAAGATAAAATTAAATTTAAATAGTTAAGGTACATTAAAAGAGATAGTAAATATGAAAGCATTTTATAAATCATGATGCAGTAATCAAAAAAAAAATCATTGTTCTTATTCGAGAAGGCAAGAGGGAAAGACAGCATTAAAACAAGGAAAACAGGCCGGGCGCGGTGGCTCACGCCTGTAATCCTAGCTCTCTGGGAGGCCGAGGCGGGCGGATTGCTCGAGGTCGGGAGTTCAAAAACCAGCCTGAGCAAGAGCGAGACCCCGTCTCTACTATAAATAGAAAGAAACTAATTGGCCAACTAATATATATAGAAAAAATTAGCCGGGCATGGTGGCGCATGCCTGTAGTCCCAGCTACTTGGGAGGCTGAGACAGAAGGATCGCTTGAGCCAGGAGTCTGAGGTTGCTGTGAGCTAGGCTGACGCCACGGCACTCACTCTAGCCTAGGCAACAAAGTGAGACTCTGTCTAAAAAAAAAAAAAAAAAAAAAACAAGGAAAACATACACCTGTGAGGAACACGGGGCACGTCATCTAATCTTCTACACTGAAGGAAAACTGGCAACCAAATGCTGGGGTGGGTTGGCTGGCACAGTCGATGCCAATGTCTCGAATTAAGAAATGTTATACACATACACACACACACAGAACCAGGATTTTCAAGTTCCTGTTTCAAAACCGGATGGCACAGCCACAGTGGCAACGACAGGCTGGGGCCAAGGCAGCAGCTGCCTCCTGCGGACAGGGCCTGTGCTGGCTTTCTAGTTCCCCTCAGGCTCTACCACTGCCTGTCTCCTCTGAAGCCCAGTCACCATGCTCATTCCATTACCTGCCTGGCCTCTCAGTAGGAAAAGAGTTTGCAGTGTGATCTGTATGATGCCAGAGAAGAAGAGAAGGAAAGGAGCGAAGGCGGGTAAAGGGGAAGGAAGTAAGGCAGGCAGGCAGGGGCAAGTAAGTACAATTGAGCCAACAGTGAAGGACATGACACTCACATCCTATGGAGGTCCCTAACTTCAATTAATGAACTGATTTACATACTATGCACACCTTTCTTACTAAACATGGAGCTGGGACTGGGGAGACATTTCTCAGGAGAATGTCATCTATTTATTAGAGGCAGCCAGTAAGGAATAAGAGAAAACTGTAAATAAACAAACGCATACTGTTGATGGTATTGCAGTAATATAAAAAGTGTGACTTTTAAAACAAATAATCGTATTCAAGTTATATTAAAAGAAAAATTTATAGAAAGGCAATAATTTTGATATGCACACAATTTCAATTTCAAATCTTGTCTTTTGGTAAATACTAATAATCTCTTTTGTGGTACCCTCAAATATCTGCCAATCTAGAACATCTTGAGTTTCACTTATCAATGAAAGCATGAACATACCTTGCGGTAACAAAGCAGAGATGGCTGCTGGATAGTCATAAACATGCCCTGAAGTTATCCAAGAAACACTGCAGTGGTAGAGTGGATCCACCATCCTGGTTTGTGATCACAGCTTTCAGGAAGGCTTAACTTACAGAACCTAATGCTAACGCACTGTGGATATTTAGAGAGCATCTGTCAATTTACCTTACTTTACAAAGCAGGAAGAGCAGGAAGAAGTTAGATTCAATTTGCTCTAGCAGGCTTTTCTTGGTCTTTTCTGTGCTTCAAAAATAATGTGCAATCCCTAGGTAATACCAAAGAGTTCAGTGAAGTCTGAATTATCTGATACTGTTCAAAATATATATGAAGCTTAAAGACAGCTGAAGCTGATACTATTGTTAAGCAGCAATTTGAACAAACAAACAAACCCTAAAATATTCAATAGTTTTAATGAAAATTTTTCATCTTTTCTGAAAATTGCCATAGCTCACTGCAACCTTAAACTCCTGGGCTCAAGCAATCCTCCTGCCTCAGCCTCCCAAACTGCTAGGATTACAGGCATGAGCCACCATGCCCAGCCCTATACATCCTTTTGAGAATCACTAACACACCAGTTCATGCTTATGGGTCACTCCTGTTAGGAAATTTTTTTAAGGTAAATGAAGACAGGAGGTAAAAAGGAAATAAGGTACAGGCAGAAGAAAGCAGGTCAAAGAGACAAGTGAGGGAAGTAATGCCTTAAGACCTTGCTACCCAAAGTTCAGTCCAGGGACTAGCTATCACCTGGGAGCTAGTTAATAATAGAGTATTTTAGGCCACTCCCAGACCCACTCAATCAAAATCTAGATTTTTAATAAGGCCCTCAGGAGATTCCTATGCACAGTGAAGTGTGATATGCACTAACTTACTCTCTATTGCGGACTCTTTAATGTCAGAAGATGATATAGTGAAAGAAATTGATAGTATGTCCTTACCTGCATGAGCCTAGACAAGTTACGTAACCTCTGGGAGATGATAATTTCTGTACGATAAGCTTGTTCTGACGAGTAAGTTGAATAGCACCTTTCCAAGGGTACATATCCAAAGGAGGGGAATTCAGTATACCAAAAAGATATCTGCACTCCTATGTTTACTGCAGCACTATTCACAATAGTCAACATATGGAATTAATCTATATGTCCACTAACTAACAGATGAATGGATAAAGAAATTGTGGTACATATACACAATGGAATATTATACAGCCACAAGAAAGAATGAAATCCTGCCATTTGAAACAACATGGATGGAACTGGAGAACATTATGTTAAGTGAAATAAGCCAAACACAGAAAGACAAATCTTACATGGTCTCACTCATATGTGGGAGCTAAATATTAAAAATAATTGATCTTGGCCGGGCGCGGTGGCTCACGCCTATAATCCTAGCACTCTGGGAGGCCAGGGCGGGCAGATCATTTGAGTTCAGGAGCTCGGGACCAGCCTGAGCAAGAATGAGACCCCGTCCCCGTCTCTAGCTGGACAACTAAAAATATATAGAAAAAATTAGCCAGGCATGGTGGCACATGCCTGTAGTCCCAGCTACTCAGGAGGCTAAGGCAGTAGGATTGCTTGAGTCCAGGAGTTGCAGGTTGCTGTGGGCTAGCCTGACACCAGGTACTCTAGCCCAGGCAACAGAGTGAGACTGTGTCTCAAAATAAATAAATAATTGAGTTCATGGAACCAGAGAGTAGAATGACTGGGAGGCTAGGAATGGTAGCAGGGACTGGGGGATAAAGTAGGGATGGTTAATGGGTTAAAAAATATAGTGAGTTAGACAGAATGAACAATATTTTATAGCACAAGAAAGTGACTATAATCAACAATAAGTTATGATATACTTTAACATAACTAAAAGAGTGGAATTAGAATGCTTCTAACACACAGTAATGTTAAATGCCTGAGGTATTGGATAACCCAATTACCCTGATTTAATTAATTCACACTGTATGTCTGTATCAAAACATCACATGTACCCTACAAATATATACAACTATTATGTACCCATAATAATTAAATATAGAAAAAATTAAAATGATCAAAAATACGATATTACAGATATACATAAAGAAAGAGAGCATACACACTCATAAAATAAACTTTAATACGCAAGAGCATCTTAATAATTAATTACCTTACCTTCTCTTTAATTGTAGATATTTAAAAGGGGGTTGGCATCATTTAAAACTCTTACAATACTTAATCTGGATGTCTGGAGGCAAGAATGTGGTTAAACTAAAAAGGAAAGCTATCTGTACAGGTGGCTGAATGCCCCACTAGTGGCCTGTTTAGGTGTTGTGTTTTTATGTGATAAAATTAGCACATAAAAGAACAGGGAAAGAGGGCTTTCTGAGTGAGGCAGGAGCTGCAGTTAAAAGGCAAATGATCCTAACAGTTTTTTGGTGTGGTTTTACGGTTTTCTATATATATAATCATGTCATTTACAAACAGGGACAATTTCACTTCCTGTTTTCCAATGTGGATGCCCTTTATTTCCTTCTTGGGCCTGACTAGAAATTCTACTACTATGGTGAATAAAGGTGGTAAAAGTAAGCATCCCTGTCTTGTTCCAGATCTCAAAAGAAAAGCTTTCAATTTTTCCCCATTCAGTATTATGTTACTTCTGGGTTTGTCATATATGGACTTTATTGTGTTGAAGTATGTTTCTTGTATACCCAGTTTGTAGAGGGTTTTTGTCAAGAATGGATGTTGAATTTTATCAAAGGCATTTTCAACATCTATGAATGAATTCAGTAAAGTTGCAAGATACAAAATCAACATCCCAAATATTGGGAGCATTTCTATATGTCAATAGCAAACTATCTAAAAAAGAGATCAAGAAAGCAGTTATACTTACAATAGCTACAAAAAAATAAAATACCTAATAATAAACTTAACCAAAGAGATGAAAGATCTCTATAATGAAAACTATAAAGTACTGATGAAGGAAATTGAAGAGGACACAAATGGAAAGATATGCCATGTTCATGAATTATAAGAATTAATACTGTTAAAACATCTATATTACCCAAAGCAACCTACAGATTCAATACAATCCCTATTGAAATACCAATGACATTGACCACAGAAATAGAAAAAAACAATCTTAAAATTCACATGGAAAGGCAAAAGACTCCAGATAGCCAAAGCAATCTTGAGCAAAAAGAACAAAGCTGGAAGGATCATACTACCTGACTTCAAAATATACTATAAATCATATGTGTCATAAAATTAGACTGGGCAAGACTTTTTAAAATAAGACCTCAAAAGCACAGACAACAGAAGCAAAAATAAACAAATGGAATTCTATCAAACTAAAAAGTTTTAGCACAGTAAAAGAAACAATCAATAAAGTAAAGAGACAACCCTACAGAATGGGAGAAAATATTTGCAAACTATGCATATAACAAGAGGTTAATATCCAGAAGATACAAGGAACTCAACTCAATAGCAAAAAAAACCCAAATAATTCAATTTAAAAATGGCTGAAAACCCTAGACATTTCTCAAAAGTAGACGTGCAAATTGCCAACAGATTTTTGAAAAAATGTTCAGTATCACTAATCATCAGGCAAGTGCAAATCAAAATCACAGTGAGTTTTCACCTCATCCCAGTTAGTAGAATGGCTATTATCAAAAAGACAAAAAATAATAATTGCTGGTGAAGATGCTGAAAAAAGAGAATTCTTATACACTGCTGGTAGAAATGTAAATTAGTACACTATGATGGAAAACAGTATGGAGATTCCTTAAAAAATTAAAAATAGAACTACTATATGTACCATATGATCTGGCAATCTCATTACTGGGTATATATTCAAAGGAAATGAAATCAGTATGTCAAAGAGATATCTTATCTGCACTCCCATATTTATTGTAGCACTATTCACAATAGCCATGATATGAAGTCAGCCTAACTTCCCATCTAATGATTAATAGATAAAGAAAATGTGAGACACACACACACACACACACACACGAGAAATGGAATATTATTCAGCCATAAAATAGAATAAAATCCTGTCATTTGCAGTAACATGAATGAATCTGGAGGACATTATGTTAAGCGGAATAATCCAGGCAGAGAGACAAATACCACATACTCTCACTCATATGTGGAACCAAAAAAAGGTGACTTCAGAGAAGTAGAGAGTATAATAGTGGTTACCAGAGGATGGGGAAGGGGGAGAAGTGAGGGGGACTGGGAAAGGTATGGCAATGGCTACAAAGTTAGAATTAGACAGGAAGAATAAGTTTTGGTGTTCTAGTTTACAGTAGGATGAGGATAGCAAATAATAATGTATTATATATTTTAAGACAGCCAGAAGAGAAAATTTTGAATGTTGCCACCACAAAGAAATGATGTTTATTTTTTTATTTTTTGACACCCAAATGGATACATAAAGGAAATGATAAGTGTTTAAAGTGATGGATATGGTAATTACCCCAATTTGAGCATTACACCAAGTATACATGCATTGAAACATCACATTGTACCTATAAATATGTACAATTATAATGTGTCAATAAATTTTAAAAACTAAATTAAAAAAAAACATAAACAACATCTGTACCAGTATAAAAAGTCAAAAGAGAACATGCAGATAGTAAACTGTCTGAAAATTAACCACAGAACGAAATACATGGTGGTGGCTAAAACACACACTCAAATTCTTACTGTTCTATGTAATCTCCCTGCAAGGAGTATTATGGGATGGTGTATACAAAACCCAAGAGGATGTGGATGTGCCTGTGTGTGTGAGATAGCTGACCACATGTATGAGTGAAGGTTTTTCACTATCAAAACAGACGCTGTGTAAGACAGTGGATGTTGGGGGTGCAGGGTTGGAACTGAGGGGGACTTGGTATATCAACAAGATGGGGGACAAAAGGCTTGGCATGGCCTCCTAGAGGTCAGGCAGTCATATCAGGCCAAGAATGAGGGACCTGAGAGCATTACTTTCAAAACTCTGGAATCTCCACGTCACTTCCAAGGCTCTATTTGGAACTACCTAGAAATCAAATAGACTCCCCTGTTTGATTCTGCCAGAAACATTACTGGGAAGGGAAATCCAAACAAAGGGTGTCAGGTGTAACTGTGCAGATTCAAAAAATACTTGCCAGGAATATAACTTATGATTTGTCTTTACTTTTTCTTTTTTTAATAAAAAAGAAATTCACTGAAGTTTTTTGTTAAGAAGATTTCGCCATTCTGTGTCTCTGGAATAAAAAGTAAATCTTGTTCTGTTCCTCCATTTCCATTTCTCTTAGAAGCTTTAAAAAAATTCTGTATTCAAGTGAGACCCAAGTTGGATTCTTTTGTATATTTGGAAATTCATTATGAAAAACACTCCCTTCTCATCTTCTTGAGATGTCCCCAGTGGGACAAGACTAAGAACCCCAATGAATGGGGCCTAAAACAGCGCCTGTTAAGATCCTTCCATGTTGGGAGCCAGGATCCAAGGTCAGCCTTGCCTGAGAAGCTTCCTGCTACAGCAGCCTACTGGGCGCTGCTGGCTGAGAATTGACTGACAAGCTGGGATTGGAAGGGCAGCAGGAGAGGGACTCTCTGGGAGGAACTAAGTGTTTCTCATGTAGCATCTCTGCCTGCTCTGCTATCTGCTATATCTGTAGTTGCTCAGGCAGCTTCCTCACCCTGGAATACCATCACCCATCTCCTCCTCCTAACGGACTCTTATTTCTTAGACCAGTTCCATTGTCACCCCTTGTGTAATATGCCCTAACGTGCCCAGGCAGAACAAACCACTCCCTGAACCTTGCCTTCTATATAGCACTTACCTCTCTCTAGTACAGATACTATGTGAGCTGCTTGGGATTAGAGATTATTGTGATCCATATATAACTCCTTGTGACTTAACACAGAGCATGGCATGCAGTAAACATACAGAATTTCTCCTTAGAAGAAGGGGTCTAATGTAGCCACTGCTTTAGCTACCTTCCTATCTAAAGACCCACAAACAAAAGTGTTTAGAAAAACTGTGCAAGCTTATAAGGCAGAAGAAGTAGAGGGTCCTGTTTGCAACATTTTCCCATATCCACCTACAAAGCTCACTCTATATTCTGACACTCAAATTTTAGGCACAAAGCAATGTATGGAAATATCCTATAAAGGCAGCTGAGTACTAAATTATGATTTACAGCAAGGGTGGAATCTGGTTCTATTTCCCAGGTCTATTACTCTGGGAAACTCTCTGAGTTTCCAGATCTTCCTCTGAAAATGGCAACAACATACACAGCCATTGGGGAAAAAAAAAATCACATATTATTATCACAAAATCTATAAAGATAAATGGAAAGTGTCACAATAGCAAGTAAAAAAAAGTAGAATATAAACGCATTTATGCATTTCAATTGAAACTATATAAAATATGTCTGTACCTGAACAATCACTGGAAGGTTATATGTAAAAATATATATATATTACTGAATGGGAACTATGGGGAGTTCTCTCAAACATGCCTTCATTATTATTATGTCATATTTCCAATTCTAAAAAGGAAACTGGGAGCAGCCTTATAGGGTTGACACGGATATTAGGCATATGAAAGACCTGTGTCAGCCCTGAGAAAGTACATAACTATTCAGTTACAGTTCCTATTATTCTTATCAATACCATTGTGCCTGAATGAAAAATTATTTCTAAAAATAGCATTAGAGATACATACCCTTATAGACTTGTAAAGCCTGTGTACCTTGTGTCCTCAAACAAGGAAGATTTATTTAGAAGTTTTTTTAAAGATAATATATACACTCTAAGAATCTCTACCCTTCATCGATACAGTTAATGTGTTAGAGATGAGAATCCCTTTTCTTCTAGGAAGCTTAAAGCAGTTTCCTCTCGCTGGCTTCCCTGTGAAGGAGGCAAGAAGAGACGATGCTCTCCACACACGCAGGGCTTGGCACAGAGCTGGGGACACCAGGTCTTCAGAGGCAGGGTCACCCCTTTCTTACGTACCTCCTTAGCTCTTCCTCTAGAAACACCTGAAAATGTTGCTTAGTCTTGGAAGTCTCACAAATATGAATATTCAAGGCAATTCTAAGACTCTAAGGAAAGCCATTAAATGAAGATGCACAAACTGTTCTAGTCTTACCCCTTGTCCACACTGGCATGCACTGCTGTGACAATATCTTCCAGGACCTGGAGAGGGTCCCTTGGCCCACTGAGGTCAGCACTGCCTCCACTGTAAAAAGACAGAGGAAATGATTCAGAAGTAAATCACTTAAGCCTCAGAAATAAGCTTGGTATTTACATACCCAGATGAAGCCAGCTAGATTTTGGTATAGTATACTGCCTGCTCATAGTCATTTATGGTATATGATGTCCACAAACGTACCAAGCCCTCTACCAGGTGCTAAGGATATGAAAATGGAACATTTTCTGCCATTAAGGAGCTCAGGCTAATATGTGCATGTTTTCCTATCAAGAGAATAATTTACTTGCACTGTGTCATTCAAAAACCATTCATTGAACAGTAAATGTATAAGCACATTTAAACATTAAATATGCAATAATGATCTAAATATGCAATAATGATCTAAATCCTCCAGTTGACCTTTTTTAAAAACTAATATTTACTTGCTACATACTAGGTCCCAGACACTGCTAAGTGGTTTACATATATTCTACCATGTAACAAACGCTATAGCCCAAAAGACAGGTACTATTATTATTATGCCCACTTTACAGATGTGTGGAACTCTAGTGAATTCTGAAAATGTAACAGAGAAAAAAGAAATTTTAGATGAATTTTCCAAATAATTTAATTGATGATTTAAATCATCTAAATAATTTGATGATTTGAATCAACTGTTAACATTCGGCTACTTTCATGTCTTCGTCATTTTGTGCCTACTAAATTTTGTAACTTCCTAAAAGTTAAATGTTATAGACATTGTCAATAGCAATTTATTTTCCTTTGAAACAAAGGTAGCTGAATTCCTAAAGTCCCTTTTCATTCTATTGCTGAAAAGTTTAATTTGCATCTATTGAATGTCTTCCGTGCGCCAGATATACCATTTATTAGATCAGAACCAAACCTTTAAATTGAATTGGGTGCAGGGAAGGAGAGAGAAGTATAATTTATATCAAAATATTACAAATGTAAAAATACTACATATTTTATTTTAAGCTTAAAGAAAATGTGCAATTTTTAGGAAATAAACTAAATTCACCAAAACACTAATTTTTCAAAATGTTTATTCTTGTGAGCTTAATCTAAAACTTGATTTAAGAAACAATAAAAAGATAACCATAAACCAAAAGGTACAAAATATGGCAAACAAATATCTGTCATCATTTGAAAGAGGAAAATGGTCCTTATAACCACCAACAAAAAAATCACAAGCTAGTAATAGACCAAGGCTTTATTCATTTGGCATTTGTTCTTTCCAAAAAATGTCATAAAATTTTATGCCTCTCCCTATATATAAAATTGCCAGATACCTCAGAGCATTAAGGTAAAAACTGTATGAGGCTGGGATAATTAAACTGATAAAGGCTCATTTGATTTCAGTTCAGCTGCAGAAAACTGACATGCATTTAATCAAAAAGTTCCTCAAGAGCAATACAGAATTACAAAGAATGCTTAAAAGGAGAATAAATTAAACACAACTAAATCTTTTAGCCTAATTGCATTATTCACAGAAAGCACTTGATGCCTCATTATTTTCTTAGTTTCACTTTTTCCTCTTTTCTAATCTTCTCGAATGCATTCCTACAAAGGCACCAGCATATTGACGGGAAGCGAGAATTTCTCAGTTGTCGGTTTTATGCCATTTATTGCAGGTAAATAAAGTCCTAAGACACTTAACAGATGTCTAATTTTCTTCAGTATATGATTAACCTTGCCTTGTGTACTTCAAAAGAACCTTCTGGGAACCATTTTCCCACTGCTACACAAAAGAGGAATTAGAGAATGTAAGATCTGAAAAGCCACACTGAAATCACAGGGCTGTCTGACACTGAGCTACCTGCTTCACATGCCATTTTGGCCTTCTCCATATTTCAGTAATAATCTGGGGAAGAGGGTCCAACCAGAAGTTAGCTAGCTTCCTAACATGTTACACATAATACCAATAATGAAGCATTTTTATGGTTCTCCATTCTCAAAATATTTTAAAAGATAAGCCTTGGATAACTCTAAAAATAATCTCTCACTTTTATATAGTACATCAAAATTTATAAAATGCTTCTACATACATGATGATAGTTTAGCTTCATAACAACCATGAGCCATGCACTATTATTGGCAAAATGCTTTCCTCAAAGACTACTTTCTAGATTACCTCAATGCAGAAATTATTTTCATTATTGCACTGTGTACTATATCCTTGGGTGAGATGTCAAGAGGGCCAACGGCCACCTCCAGCAGCTGCTGAATCATTCTTAGAGGCTGACCATCTAAACACATGGCCACAGCTTGATCATGAAGTTTCCCTTTTTCTGATCGGGATAGATCATAGAGGTGACTGTATTTCTGCAGTGTTTCCTGCAAAGACAGGGTAATCAACACCTAAGTATCCAACAGAAATTAAATACATCTACATGTACATAGCAAGACATATTCAAAAGATCCTCAAACCAGATGCATTACAACCTGCAATACCATACCAAAGGGGGTGTATTGGTTATTAAACACTTAGGCTCAAGGGCCACCAGGCTTGAGTGCAAATCCTTACTTTACCATTTATTATTTGGTGGGCCTGTGTGATCTCAACTTTTTTTTTTTTTTTTTTTTGAGACAGAGTCTCACTTTGTTGCCCAGGCTAGAGTGAGTGTCGTGGCGTCAGCCTGGCTCATGGCAACCTCAATCTCCGGGGCCCAAGCGATCCTACTGCCTCAGCCTCCCGAGTAGATGGGACTACAGGCATGCGCCACCATGCCCGGCTAATTTTTTGTATATATATATTTTAGTTGGTCAATTAATTTATTTCTATTTTTGGTAGAGACAGGGTCTCGCTCAGGCTGGTTTCGAACTCCTGACCTTGAGCAATCCGCCCGCCTCGGCCTCCCAAAGTGCTAGGATTACAGGCGTGAGTCACCACGCCCGGCCTGATCTCAAATTTTAGCATCTGTAAAATGAGGGTGAGGACAACGGGGTCTTGTAAATAGAGGGCATTGTGACATTAACTGAGATAATATAACACTCAGTCCTTTAGCACAACATCAGATATAAATACTCAATGAGTTTTTCTATTATTATTATTACACTATACTCACATAATAGTTATAAATTTATTGACTATCAACTATGTAATGCCAGGTATTGTACATATGGTATTTAATTTGATACTTATAATAATCCTACACGTACTTTTAATTAGCCCCATGTTATTAAAAAGGAAACCAAAGACCAAAGATATTAAGTGACATGCCAAAGTCACATGGACAGCAATTAATAGAGCTACGATGAGAATCCAAAAGTCTGCTCTTCCACCCCACATACCACACGGCCTGTCTCTCTTTGACAATATGTATAAAAACTAATGGTACAATAAACAGTTAAAGAACTAGGACACAAGCTATTGTTTATAAGCATACCAAATACAGTCACTTAATGATGATAACATTTTCCAGGTTCTTTATAATTTCCCTAGTTATCCTAAATATACTGTTTTGTCTTTGAAAACAGCCATGGAAAAGCTGAATATTAACTGCATATATGATATTAAAGAATTACTTTAAACTTTTTGATGGTAATAACATTGTAGTGGTTATGTTTAAATGTATCTTTTAGAGATAGGTATGAAAGTATTTATGGATAAAACAAAGTGATGACTGGAATTTACTTTAGAATAATCCACAGGAGTGAGGTGAGGGTAGGTAGGGGTAGGCATGAAGTATGATTTGGTCACATTTTGATAACTGTTGAAGCTGGGAGTTGAGAACATGAGGTTTCATTTTACTATTCTCTCCACTGTGAAACTTTCTATTTCAGAAAAATCCCTGTGAGTTAGGTAGGGCAATTACTAGTATCCTCACCTAAGAGAAGAGGGAACTGAGGCTCCATAGGATGAAGGCTTTCAACCTAGATTGCACTAACCTGCATGAGGATATAAGGTGTTCTTCTGCTGGCTATATAATTAAGGTGGTTTAACATCAAGGTCAACATAAAAGGGATAAATGTATGAGGTTGAAGGTTATTTCTACTGTTTGCTATAAAAAGATCCTCAATAAAATCAAATAATGTCCAATTCAGGAACTACAAGAGTCTCCTATTACAGACCATTGATAGTCTGACTGAATGGCCTTCACAAGTAACTATTCATGTATGGAACCTTCGTATCACAGCCTAGATGAAAGAAACAGATGCTTTTGCTAATAACTCCCTTGAATCCAAATATACTATTCTAGCCATTGAAAGACAATACTTGTTCCAAGAAGAGTAATGCCAATTCTGTTTTAATATAGTATATTTGATTTTAAAAATAAATACACCAGTATTTTAAAAAATTTATACTAACAAGTACAAATCACTTTTACTTGAAGATTCTAATTTTACCTGAGTTCTTATAATTAGGAATTATAGTATTGTAAATGTCAGCAGGATAAAATCAAGTTAAGTAAAGCCAATTTGTTCCCTGCAAAAGCTTCTATATTGTTCATACCATTATTTAATGTTATCCGTTAGACGGGCTAATAGGCATTGAAAAACACAAAATGAAATAAAACTGCTTTTAAACTTTTGAATTGTTCCCATTATCTTTTCAATGAGGGGTTTGCATTTATGTGTCTAATAGAAAATTTGAAGTCTCCCATTTGCTCATTATCTGAATTCCTCTCCACGGACAGATCTTTCTAGTCAGGAACATTATTCTACAAGCCAAGAACACAATTGAATAAACGTGTAAGGTTTATGAAAAACGAAAGAGGAGGTTAGTGGCCACTTACAGATTCATTTATCATAGCATTGAAGGGTAAATGGAATATTATTCATATATCTAAGCACTGTTTTCACTTATATGAAAACAATTTACTTACTGATTTGTCAACTTTCCAGTTATGGAAAAGGATATCCCAATTCCACGACTGTTAAGATACAGAACAAAATCTCTAGGGCCTCAGAAGGATTCTGGTTTCCTCACACAGTCCCAACACACGGGTCCTCAAACCTCATCACAGGCAGGCTTCTGAATGAACCTCGTGATGGTGTTTTAGAAATACCAAGAGAGTCTCATTTAGAAGTCAACTAGGAACAATTTTACCAGCAAAAAAATTTCTCTCAATAATAAAGTTATATTGGAAGCACATACATGAAAACAGAATAAGGAGTACACAGTTTTAAAGGCATGGCAGGCCATCTCTGAATTTTTCTGAAGATGAGAGGGTTAAACCATACCATTATTCATTCGGAAAGCAAAACCCATACCAGCTAGTACTAGAGCCTGAGGACCACCGCCTTCTCATTTCTTAACTTTAGAGACCGCTCCTCTGGCCCCAGGCACCCATCCAGTGTTCCATTCCCGATAACTATCTGCTCCTCTTCTCCCACCCTTCCCACTCCCTCACTCCCTTCCTTCTCAGGTATGAACCAAGTTCAATGGCCTAAAATCCTTTTGAAAGGAGTGAAAACTGAATTGACAATTAGTGATAATGAAAAGGTTAAACTATAAAGGCTTGAGGACCATTTTCAAAGATATCTGCTAGTCTGAAAACCCTATCAAAACTACTAAAGTAGCTTTAAAGGATAAATGAAAGAATATACTGATGCTATCTAAGCGCATGAGCACGCAGAAGTTTCCATTTCATTACCTGCTCACTATTCTTCAGAGAAACGATGAAACTATGGCTGAGGGTTTCCAGGTGAGCAAGTGATTTCTCCAGATGATTCAAAGCATCTGCATAGGTAACTTTAGAATCACTAACTTCATGAATGTCTTCTTCCAAATTTCTTTTTCTTGTCTTCTCCATAAAATGTTTGACTGTCTTAATAGCCCTTCTAGTCATCTCTTTACGTGTTTCCACAGATAGCTTTTAAGAAAAAGAAAAAAAGACATTAAAGAACAGTGAGACAAACCATCCCTACATCCATTATTATATATGGAATATTGAATACGATATTAGTGAAGTAGAGAGAAGAAAAGACAAATTTTAATATACACAATTTTAAACAATCAGTAGGGACTTCCATTATATCAGTTATTCTTTTGTGAAGAAAACAAAAACAGTGAAGTACCATTTGCAGTATTAAATTAGTAATAGAGATTTTTAAGAATGATAATAGCCAAAGTAGGTGATGTTCTGATGAAACTAGTACTCACATTGACTACTGGTTACAGTGCAAAAATGAGGAGTCAGTTTTACAACCATAATTCCCAGTTTTGATCATTTATTTTAAGGAAATAAAAGAAGAAAATAAGTATAGGCATAAAGATTTTAACTGGAAAAAGACCATAAAAATAAAACTTTAACAGTAATCTAATTGATAGAAGAAATATGATAAATTACTGGTTAGGATATTATACAATCATTACATTAGAATTATAAAACAATATAGCAATGTAAAAAATGTTTATCATAAAATGTTAAATTTAAGAAATAAGGATGTAAAACTATACCATTTTTACACTAAAATTTAAACTATATCTGTATATGAAATATATGTATTTTATATATTTTATGTATAAACATACAGGCTGAGTATCCCTTATCTGAAATGCTTGGAACAGGAAGAGTTTTGAAATTTCAAATTTTTTCAGCTTTTGGAAAATTTGCATTAAACTGGTTCAGCATCCTTAACTTGAAAATCGGAAATCAGAGAGAAATGAATGTCATGTTGGTTCTCAGAAAGTTTCAGCTTTTGGATCATTTCAGATTTTCAGATCAGGAATACTCAACCTATATATGCATATAAAATATATGTATAAAATATATGTATTCAGCTATATACACATGCACACACACAAATTAATGACTATTCAGATGTTGGGATTATGAGCAATTTTTTTCTTCTCTACTTTCCAAAGTTTCTTAACTACACTGTATTTAATTATTTATTCACTGATGTGTGTCAGACACTGTTAGAAATGCAAGAGTTATGTTTTTCTAATATCAAAAATATTAAGCTTACTCTCAAGCATACAAAATAAAGTCTAAACTTTGCCCATTTTGATGGAGGAACCTCTGAGCAATTCTAGGGGCCTTCATAGGCCCTGCTGACTTGTGCTGCTTTGGATCCTGATTTAAGCCCCCTGTCAACTACCCAAGTACATTTTTACTATACCCTCAAAAGGACTTTGTGTCGATTTTTTAAAATAAAAAAACACACAAAAACAGAGTGCTAAGACAAAATCTTAATTTTCCTATTTCTTTCTTTTTTTTTCCATTTCAGAGTATTACAAGGGTACAAGCATTTTGGTTAGATGAACTGCTTTTGTACAGATTGAGTCAAAGTTATAAGTGTGTCCATCACCCAGACAGTGTGCATTGTACCTGTTAGGTGTGAATTCACCTATCCCTACCTCCCCCCTCCCGCCTGCTTGATTTCCACTGAATTTTTCCTATTTCTTAAAATAAGTCATTGATGTATCTGGTTATACTGAAAAGCAGGAATAGGCTTAAATACATGGCATCAGTGACCACACGAGGAGGAAAACCTCCCTCACCCCTCCGTTTTCTATCAGCTCCCTCCAAGTCCCATTACACAATAGAATAACTAATAATAGAATTATTCTATTAAAATGTTGATAGGTTACATTTTCTTAATCCCATATAAATATCAATAAAAGGTATCTTTAGGAAAGTGCAATTTTCATTGAATTGTAACTAAGTGCTTGCTTTGCAAATGCAGCTTCAAAATAAATTCTGTAGCACCCACTTCTTACCAAATTTCTGCATCTAAGCACCTGTGGCATTAAAAAAAAATCAGAGGCCTCCAATGATTGGCAAGTATTAATTATATTATTATCATTTCCCCCAAATATACTATGAACTCCTTCCTGTATGTTATTACCTTTTCCCCCAAATAAAGTGTGAGCTCCTTCCTGTGACTTAGAAATAAAAGATACTAGAACTGTGTTCATTCTAACCGACCTCTCCTTCCTCTATTATGTAGAAGAAAAGACTGAGCTCCAAGAAGATCACGTGATATGTTTGGGTTTATCAGGTGAGTGAAGAGAGTAACAACCAGAATCCAGACCCCTGGTTACCAAGGCAGCGCCCCCTATCATTGCACATCAAACAGCCCCACTGGGTCCCCTCTGCATCCTCACAGGCTCTGACAGAGGCTATCAGAGCATGCACGCTGGCTGAATGCCGGATGATGAAGAAAATCAAGGCCAAATAAGAATTAATATGGTATGGTGAATCTTTTCTTCCTATTAACTTAGATTTGTTTCCCCCAAGAAATGCAAGTTTGGGGAGATGTTTGGATATACCAGCTGGTCAAATGTATACACTCTTCCTAGCCTACTGTGTGGTGTGGCAGAATTTCAACAACAGGCTGGCAAGAAAGTAGAGACAAGCAGCTAATTCACACGTGCAGGAAGTAAGGTCTTGAAAGAAACACAAGGGTCTCTATGCCCTTAGATAGGACCAGATGTGATCTTTCTTGTCGAAGGCTTACCTTGCCATTGTCAACCAGCCCTAGAATGAATGCATGATAAGTAAGGAAGGGCACTAAACTCAGAAAAGCTATGTTTAATATTTAGGTAACTTGATAAAATGCTCTACACCTTAGTTTCTCCATCTGCAAAGTGTAAAAAATGCCACCTACTGCACGATGTCATTTTCAGAAATTAAGTGAGATAATATGTAAAATAATCATCACAGTGCCTTTCCCATAGTTAAGTGCCCAGTAAATGAAAGCTGAAGTTTAATATGACCAACTGGTAAAATCCATGGGCCATCCTCCTGCTACTTTTTCATCTTCCTAACAAATTTGTCATATAATTCTCTTTTAGAAAAATCTTTTTTATAAGCTCCCCAAATTCCTTAGCATGGGATTCAAGGACTTGCAAAAGCTGGCCCCAAGCTAACTTTTTATCTAGCCTCACAGTATAACTGTAACCCACACGCTAAGCTCCAGCCACACAGACTTTTTGTCATTCCCGCGTACCCTCACATGTCTTGTTGTCTCGATGAAATGCTCCCTTCTCTCTTCTTTGTAAGGCAAGTTCCTACTTACATTTCTATACCAAGATATGAGGAGTCAACCCAGACTCATCTGTTTCTTCAGCGTCTACAGCCAATCCCCTGGCAAGTCCTCTGCTCTGACATCCAAGCACATAATCCACCTTCTTATATACGTGTAGACTCTTATCTCCTCAGCTCTACCGAGTCTAGACTCACACTGAAGTCTCTGCTTTCATAAAACTTGCTACTGGTCACAAGAGGCAAACAAGTTTTTCAAGAGTTTAAATTATTTTACCTCCTCACCACAGTCTCATCAGAAAAAGATTTTTCCTGTTTTAAATGATCCTTCAAAATAACTAAATATTCTGAAATAACTAAATAACCTGACACTTAAGAACACTGAGTATAAAAAGATGCAACCCTATGTTAATTTTCCTGAGATAGTCAAGACCTCTCAAAGCAGAATGATATTGCAGTAAAAGATATAAGGGTTTTTATTTGACAAGGCATTTTACTTAATTCAGACTTTTCACCCACTTTACTTTGTAAAAACAAGTTCATTGCTGAAAGATTCCAAGATATGATTGAGAAATCCAAGTTTTAACACTGAATTTACATCCAGCAGATTTATTTTCTCTAAACTGTTCTATGATGAAGGAAACTGAAGTAAAAGAAAAGAAAATGATTGAAGAAATGTACAGAATAAAAAATAGCAATTTCTTGGCTGGGTGTAGGGGCTCATGCCTGTTATCCCAGCATTTGAGGAGGCCGAGGCAGGAGGATCAATTGAGGCCAGAAGTTAGAGACTAGCCTGAGAAACACAGTAAGACCCCATGACCCCATTTCTACGAAAAAAAAGCACAATATTAGCCGGGTGTGGTGGTGTGCCTGCAGTCCTAGCTACTCAGGAGGCTAAGGAGGGAAAATTGCTTGGGCCCAGGAATTTGAGACTGCAGTGAGCTTTGATCATGTCACATCATACCAGCTGGGTAACAGAGCAACACATCTCTAAAAAAATTTTTTTTAATTTAAAAACAGGAATTTCTTTACTATACCTACTGGCTACATAGTACTTTTATTCTCAACACTCTAATCCACAGTATCAACATGTCATTCATACACATCATTACTATAATAATCAGTAAAGATGTATTTTTGATGCAAGGTGGGAGGAGGCGATGGGTATATACATAGGTAATGAGAGGGAGGCGCACCGTCTGGGGAATGGACACGCTTGAAGCTCTGACTCGAGGGGGAGGGGAGGTAAGGGCAATATATGTAACCTTACTATTTGTATCCCCATAATATGCTGAAATAAAAGAAAAAGATTTAATTTTAACTATTCCCTGCAGCAATTGGTAACTGTTCTTCCAAAATAACGTAGATTTTGTGAAATAAAAGATAAGTGGCTAAATTGTTTCATCACTCAATAAATAGGCACTAAGCATCTATTTTCCAGGCTCTATGGAAAAACGAGATGAAAGCATGAACCAGGCTCACAAGGAAACCATAGGGAGTATGGGAGATAAGACAGCGAGAAGGGAAAAAAAATTAGGAGTCATCTATGATGTCAGAAAATCTTACTGGGTTTTCCTTCAAACTATATCCAGACTCTACCTGCTTCCCACCACTTTCACTGCCTGCCCCGTTCCCAGCCACTGCCCTCTCTCATAGAGAGCACTGCACAGTTCCGACCTGTCTCCCAGTGTGACAGAGATGGAGGTGCTCACCAAACAGAAGGATGCCATATACTCCACTGCATGTGTTAATTCCCTTGCAGTTAGGATGAGCCACGTTCCAGCCAATGAAATCTGAGCAGAAGGGACATGTGGCATTTCTGAGCCAAGGCAATCAAAATCCCTCATGGGGCGTTATGCAGTCTCCCTTTGGTCCCAGCGACCAAAGAGAGTGCAGGGCCTGGTGCCAATACAAAGTGGCAGAGCTTCCATTAGCCTGGATCTTAAGTGACTTTCTGGTAGAGACTTCTTTCCAGTCTCTTCTTAGATTAGGAGCATGAGGGAATATTAACCCTTTGTGGTGTTAAGTCACTGCGTACTTTAGCCTATTCTGACATACAACAGGTACCAAGAGCAAGGCAGTATGTGGCTCTAGTTTTCATATATCGGACACTGCAAAAATACTAAGCTACGTTGTGCTGCAATTAATATTCTACAAAACTGTTTCCTGTGGTAACTTGGGGGCAGATCATACCTCTAAGGAACTTGTGGCTCCAGAGAGGTTGGAAAACGGACCACCAGTAGTACATTTTGGATGTTATAGGATGCTGTGGCTAAGTATTAAAAGAAACAGATGGGTTAAGAAAATATTGTCCAGAGTGAAAAGGAATAAAGAAATAAATAGCTCAGAAATTCAGAGCTTTACTGATTTTAAAAAAATAACCTTACTATAATAACTATAGACCCCAGCAGTAAAGGGTGTCATGGAGAAATCCCTAGATAACAAATGCCAGGTAAAACCTTTGGAAGATTAAAATGCTTCAGGGGAAAGATAAACCAAGGGTGTGACACCCCATAAATTCTTTCAGTTGGACAAAATGACTCAGGGCACAGATCCAATTAATGATGTGGTCCTCCAACAGAAACCTGATGCTGTAAGCTAGCCCCCTTTGACAGAGATGATGAATGGGTGTGATATGTCAAAGATATATAGTATCTGAGAACAATGCCTCAAAAAATAAGCAAACAAAAGGACCCTGCAGATGTGGTTATGGGCACATGATCCTGAGAGAAATCAAATAAATAAGAACCCTACTAAATTTCCAAGGCAGTGGTGCTGCCCACGAAACCACAAATCTGGGCTACGAATGCTTGTGACTGCTTGGAACTAAACCGTCCGGGCTTCGACCTTGCCCCGGCAGGCTGACAAAGCTGGGCAGCTCTCAAAGCTGGCACAGGTCTTCAATGCCCAGTCCACATGTGACCAAGGAAGAAAGTGAAGACTTCTCTAGAGTGCAGAAGCTGGGGTCATGGAGAGCAAAGGACACCAGGGCTGCCCCTAGAAAGCAGAATCTGCACCTAATGAAGGCCCACCACCTGGCCCATGGCAGGGAAGCTCTCACAATGCCTCGACAGCAGAGTTTCAAAATTGGCTCCAAGCAGTATAAGCTGAGTATCTCCCGTTTCCCCCTTTCCAAGGAGAGTTTGATGCAATTATCTCGTCCCTGTTTCACCCTGTAAATCAGGTGTGGGGGTGGGCATGGGGCAAGCACAGTGGAGGATCTGGCCATTTCGTTCACAGTCTGGATCACGGCTGGACCTGATTGCAGCCGACGGTGAACTACACCGACTTTGGGCTCCTCGGTGTGACTTGGTGGGGCCCTGCACTGTTCCCTTAGTGGAGGGGTGGAGTGTGTTTTGTGGCAGGAAGAAAAAAGCTTGGTGAACAAAAGGGTGGGCTGTAGCAGCCAGTGGCACTCACCACGAATTCATCTACCTCCCTGCGATTCTCAGGCCCCTTGTCATTAGATGGGATCACGTGACCAGACGGGCTCACAGAGCTGTGTGAGGAAGTGTCACGCCTCACTCTGTGCTAAGGTAATCACACCCAATTTCCCAGGCCCCTTTCTACCCTGACGAGGTTCCTGAGGAGACCTCAAGTGGGTATGGACCCGGAGGGAAACTTTGGTTGTGCCAGGTCGCTGTGATCCTGGGGTTAGTTTGTTACCTCAGCTTTACCTAGTAGCACAGTGGTATCTTAAAAACGTAGATCTGATCAAGTCACTCCTCTGCTCAAATCTACATGGTAGCCTCCCAATTCACTAAGAATAGAAGCTGGATTTAATGCCCTGTCAGGCCCTCTATGATCCACTCTTCCCCTCACTCTGTGTCTCATCCTGTTTCCTCCCTTCCTTCACCCTCGGTCACGCCAACACGCCTCCCTGCAGCCCTCGGAGCCTTGGTGCCTACCGGTCTCTGCTGGAGGTGTTCCCTCAGGCAGCCTCACGGCTTGTCCCTCTGCCTCACTGGGCACTCGACACAAAAGCCATCTTGTCCGAGGCCTTCCCTGCCCACTCCATAAAACCCAGCACTCCCTCCTCCTCTTTCTCCTTACCCTGTCCTATTTTTTCTTCATAACTGATATACTGAGTTTCTAACTTGCTTATTGCCTGTCACTGCTACGTTCCCAAAGTCCAGAATGGTGGCTGATACACAATAACAAATGACCCTTTGTTGAATGAATGAATGAATGAATGAATGCATGAATGACAATGTTTCCAAAAGAGCAGAAAAAGTACAACTGTGGAAACAGGAAAGCTTATGATGTGTGTATAACCACCAGAGCACTTTAATTTAGACAGGGGGGCATACAGAGGGCTGGACAGCAAATATGTTAGGCTTTGCAGCCCACATATAGTCTCCGTTACAGAGAGGCATGATCATTACACAACTACAATGGCGGAAATACAAATACAAGATGCTATGGAGGCCTTCGGAAGGGGCACTCTGTGCAGACTGGACATGAGGGGCAGGCAAGTCAGGAAAGAGTTACTAAAGAGGGGAAATCTCTAAGGAGAGCACTCAAGAGTGAGCTGGAATCAAGACAAGAAAGAAAGAATTTGAAGGTAGGTCCCCAGTCAAAGGAGTAAGCAGGGACCTGGAAGGACACAGGCGTGGCTGGAATGCAGAGCGCAAGCTGGGGCTTGAGCATGAGGAAGGGAAAGAATGAAGCAGGGATGACAACAGGAGGGCCCTGTCCACCAGGCTGATGACACTGTTCCTGACATCGTCATGCCTGGCAAGGCATGAAAGGATCTTCAGCAGGAGAGTGACACAATCAGTATCAGAGTTTTTGGGTTATGGCTTGATTCAAAATTCAGCAAGACAACTTGTATGATCTGTAGTTACTTTAAGTTTGCTAAATCTTGCTAAGCAGATATATATATATATATATATATATATATATATATATATATATATAATTTTTAAAATGAACATAGCATGATTTTGAACATAAGGCTGATATTTAGGAAATGGCAGGTGACTTCAGAAAACCCAGTTACTACCTATGGATGAGGTTGAAAAATCAGGGTATATATACTGTTTACACTGCTAATAGCAACTGTGTAAAATAATAGGAAAGTTAACAGAAAAATTACCTTCTTCATATATTTTTTCAACAACACAGTCAATTTGGGATGTTGAAAACAATGTCTTTGACTAACAAAGGATAGACAGATTCCCTCTCTTTTCAGGTTCTCCTGTACAAACTTCCCTCCTTTGTGTCCCTCTCTCTCCCTCTCCCTCTCCTTGCTCAAACACTTAGCATTTGCCACGTGCTGGGCCTGTGCTTGGCACAGGGGATGGACAGGTAAATGAAGACACAATCTCTGCCTTTAAAGAATATACATCCTAATGGAGAAGTCAACACAAAAATAAATATTTATAAAATGTGACAGAAATACAAACTAAGTATGTAGGTACACCAAGAAAAAAAAAAATCTGTTTTAGAATGGCAAGGCAGTCTTCACAATGGAGGTGACACCTGAACCAGGACTTGAAGGGTCAGTAAGAGTTCATATAGAAGAAGGGCGTGGGGTGGATTTCAAGTGGAGAGAGCAGCATGAGGAATTAAATAAGGCGTCTATAAAAGAGAATGTTCTATGGCTGTAATTCTCAACCTTTTATTGTGCTCCAAAACACCCGAGGGGTATAATGCATGCTCACCAGAAATAGTGGCTCACGACTTCCAGGAGTCTCGAAGGGTGTGTTTATGGGGGAGGGGGGCGTGGAAGGATGCAGAGCAGCACCTAGCAGTGCATTTGGGAAAGAAGGTGGAATAGTTTTTTAAAAATCTCAAACTACCCCAGGAGTTTGATCCCTAAAGGTAGACACTATTCCTCCCGCAGTCTCACTCCCCTGTCATTTCTGGAAAAGCTCCTGGTGGTACCAATGTGTGTATGCATGTGCTTAGGCAAGGGACAGTCCTGCAGGAGAAGAGATGCAGAGGGCCGGGGCCACCATGGCTGCCATGTTGGGAAACTCACACATTCGCCTTTCGCCAGGGGTCTGTCTCCAAACTGGGCTACTCCACAAGCACACAAAGCCTTTCCGAAGGAAACACAGGCACAGATGGTTTTAAAGGAATCAGTTTCTAAATTTCCACTTTTCTAAATATTGTTTCTAAAAGTGATCTTCTTAGGAACATGCTGGCAGTCAAGGCATGAAGCCTGCTCTCTTGTCCAGCTTACCTTTCACAATCACCTCCTCACACTAACACGAGAAAGGCATGCCTCAAGTTCTTCCTGAATCTGAATCTCTGCAGAACACCAAACAAAGGGACAATTCAAAATGCTGGTGTGTGTGTGTGTGTGTATATATATATATATCCATTCTCCAAAGAATGGAATAATAAATTTCTCTTTGTACGTCACCGGTTTGTAATTCTTTTGTTTTCAACAAAACGTATGAAGGATCTAATTGAGGTGTCAACTGATAAATCATTAAAAATAATTTTTAACAATAGAACTATATGATTTGGGGTCTATAACTTAGTGGACATTCAAAGAATTGAGTGACCCTACTTGCTATGGCAAAACTCCTTCCCTATCCAAGGTAAGTAAGGTTTTTAAGTACTCATATCTGTAAAATATAAAATAGAAAATAAATGATATTGACCCAATCTTGTAATAATAGTCATTCAAGGGCACATAAACTAAGTATAAACAATGTTTAAATCCCTATCCAGCTCATTAAGATGTGCTTTTGGAATATAATTTTATTTTTATAATTAATACCTATAACAAAATTCAATATATCTATGTTGCTCTGATCAAATGTATATTACAATCATCGAAACTAAAACTCAATACAAAATAATTTTTAAAAATCTTAGAACCCTATGGTCACAAGAAATTTTTAATTGTTAATTTCTATTTATATAATTTCTAATGCAGAGAAACACAACTTTTAAGCATAAGGACACTGCATTATGAATTATATGAAAGTGAGAATTGCAAAAACTCTTTGAACAAATGATTCTGTCCAAACCCCTGCACTAACGGACTTGATTAAACTCTAGCATGGCTTCTAGCACCTTAAAGCCACGTCCCTAGGATAACCCCAGTTTCCCTTAAAATGCCTGCTAAGAAAGTTCAAAGCTGCCAGGAAAACTTACTGTTTGTTCTAGGTAACACAGGGTAATAGGCCTCTCAATGCCTTTTTAGAGCAGTTACTTTCAAAAGCTTGCAATTATCATCTCTTCTCTGCCCCTTTGAGATGTAAATCTTATACCAGCAGGTCTCCCCAAGGACCTTCAGTGCTGTCTCTTTGAAACACAAATTTTGAAAGAGACAGCCCTCTGTGGGAGGGTGAGGGCCTAACCCAGGTGAGAGCCCTGCCCCAACTTGCACAATTGCCTTCTGTCATAAAGACACAAGAAGTTTCTTTTCCAGATAAGTGCCAATTAGCAAACCCAGATGGTCCAGCCACATGGACCAAACCCCCTTACTGCCCTTCAGTGCCTTTCCTTTATCACGCCTCAGCATTTAAAAACTCCCCTGCCTTCTGTTTCAGTGAAGTGAATTTAGTTTACTCTGAACTCTCTTTCCCTCTGCAGTAGTTATTACTTTAACAAATCTGTCTTTACTGCCTTTAAGTAGTGTCCAGCTTTATTTCTCTTTGGCAAAAGCAACAGTAGAAATAGTCCGAGGAAAAGGAAAGATGCAACCTTACCTTTCCGACTGCTAAAGATCTGTCACTGGACTTTTAAAGGGATAGTTATAGATAACATATCAGTACAGTGGATACAAATAGAGCTACATAAAAGTTTTACTTTAAATTTCAGTATTTAAAATGTGCTGAAAATTATGCCCTCTTTTGTAATTATTTAAAATTATGATAAAATTTTTAGATATCAATGGAAGTGAGTGATCCACTACTGTAGCTCTGAAGACTTTAAGCTTGTGAGTGACTCAACCAACTGGCCAATGGTCAGTGCAGGAGATAGGTGGAGGTGCTTCCTAGGCAAAGAGATGGTAAGATTGGTCACTGCAAGAGTCTAGACAGAGTAGGTAAGGTTGAAGGTACAAGAAATTTGGGTTTTAAATGGTGTATATAAGTGAACCGAAAGACACCAATATGCTGTCTTTATGCTAGCTCTCCTAGGGGCTTGCACTCCTGCTGATGCATGTAGCCAGCTGCCAATCAGTTGACCCAGCATCTTTCAAACTTTCTTGTCCAAGACCCATAGTGAAAAAATATTGTACATCAAAACTCAATCATTATACACATACATACACAGATATATATATGCATATATTAAAAGCAAACAAAAAATTCCTAAAATAATACAAGCTCTACTGAGGTAAGACACATTCTGATATTTCTTATTCTACTCTAAAAACGAGTATTCTGTTTCGCTTTTTTGTTTTTAATGCTGACCACAATGCTCTAAACTAATTATAGGACCCACTAACAGGTTTTAAGTGAGGGTTTGAAAACACCTGTAAATCTGCCCTGATGATGACAGGATGATTTGCAGGGACCAGCAAACATTGGAGCTATAAAGGAGGTTATCAATTATCTAAGCTATATTTAATTGACTTCATTAAAAAAACGCACGCTTTATGTTATGCTAATAGCCTAACAGCTCCTTGCTCCGTATGCTGCCACCAACAGCTGTGCGTGTGTTTGTGTCATGTCTGTGTCCACTCTCTTCACTAGACTTGTGAGCCCATCAGTGTGGCCCCTCTCTTAGTTATTCTTTCTACTCCCAGTGCTTAGTGGAGCATGTTACGTTCTGTTTTAAAATAAAAAATGTGGAATATTATAAAATGCTTTTTTAAATATTATGCAACTGAAAGTGAAAATTAAATTTGAAAATTTTTGCCTTAACTTAGCTAATCAAATATTCAAACACAAAAATAATGCCCATCGTGCCACATTCATTTATAAATTTAATAAAAAATAACCATTATACTCTTTTGCTCTGCCCTTTGCCTTGTACAATAACCACAGAAATAGAATTATTCTTTAGCCAAGTGTAAATGGCCCTCTCTCTTTATTGCTCACTTTTAGCAAAGACATAAGCTAATATAGTGGTCCCCAACCTTTTTGGCACCAGGGACGGGTTTCATGAAAGACAATTTTTCCATGGGGGAAGGGGAAATGGGGTACAGGAGCGGGAGGTGGAGCTCAGGTGGTGATTTGAGTGATGGGGAGTGGCTATAAATACAGATGAAGCGTCCTTCGCTGGCCAACTGCTCACCTCCTGCTGTGCGGCCCAGTTCCTAACAGGCCATGAACCAGTACTGGGCCTCGACCTGGAGGTTGGGGACCACAAAGCTAATACATTCTGAAGTTTTTCAATAGCATAAGGCCACCTTTATCGTTATGGAGAAGGAAGAAGGGGATGAAGAATGTTACAAATGAGATGAAATGTTACTGCAATCAGTAATAAATATTTCTATCCATTTTTCATTGTGTACATGGTTTTAACAAAATTTTGAAAGCATTCATTCGCATTTTCCATTTAAAAATCTTCTATCACATGCATGCAGTCACACACATCACAAATTGTTATTAAGATCATTTAAAGGGGGTGGAGGGATGGGTGTATTCACACCTAATGGGTGCACTGTCACGGCATGTACCGTCTGGGGGACGGACATGCTTGAAGCTCTGAATTGGGTGGGGCAAAGGCAATATATATAACCTGAACATTTGTACTCGTGTAATATGCTGAAACAGAAAATAATTTAAAAAATTAAAAATGTAAAAAAAAAAAAAACATTTAAAGTAGACCCACTGAATTTATATCAAAATCAAGTATCAACATGAAAAATCCAGATCTTATCTCACCACTTAAAACTACTTAGGATCATTTGAAACCAACCTAAGCTGTTGCTACATTTTTTTAATTGTGCTTCAAGGAAGTTGAATGCCATTTTTCAACCTCTAGGTGAGAATAAAAGAGAAAGTGCAATAAAGAAAATTAGAAGGCAAACCAATCCGTCCTGACTACCTACTTGCACCAAATTCTTTACAGATACTATTTTATTTAATCCTCACAATAATTATTCATGGTATGTGTTCCAGATATTGTGGTCATCTCCCTTACATCCACTCAATACCTCATCTGTGCAAAACCACTTCCACTGTAAACTGACCATTTAGTTTGTGTAGGAATGACTCAATACGGCTCCAGAATTCAGTCTTGATAGTCAGATTACCCAGAGCAATCTCATCTCCTCCCTCACAGTGATCAGTGCAGGTAAACCAGGCCAGAGCTAATTAGCACTTGGCTTACTAGGGGTCAGAGGGATTAATTCAGGGGTGCTCTAACCAGCAAAAATCTTAGAACTTTCTGCTTGGTGCTTGTGGGGAGCTCACTCACTCCATCTGGCTGGATGTGAATTAGGAGGCAATATAGCCCAAATTTATTGGCAGGTTATCATCCTGCAACTACTACAGCAAAGAGCTTTATGGTGAAGCTAATATCACGGACGGCAGAGAAGAAAGATGAAACAAGAAACTGGCTCTTTGATGACACCCACTGCTGAATCAGCCAACCTTGAAGTCAGCCCCATCTCTGGACCTTTGACTTACACTAGGCAGTAAATTTTTTGGTCAGTTAAGCTAATTTTAATTGGATTTTTACTTTATGTCTAAAAGCATTCTAAAATCAATCTATATTAATATAGTAGTGATTATTGTTCCCTATTATATAGAGGAGAAAACTTAACTCAGAATATAGAGTAATTTTCCCGGGGTCAAGCCTGGATAGGAACTCAGGAAGGTCTGACTATAAACCTGTCTCTTTCTACATTACCATGCTACTACTGAAAACACTTATGATGTGTCTAAGATCAGTCAAGATTCAATTCAATTCGACATGCTGAGAGCCTATGTTAAAGTATGAAACTCCCCAGATTTTCCTGGGTCTGTGTTGAATTAAAATTACTTCGCTCTGTTCTCCTCATGAGAACTTTTAATACGTGGTGATCAAATGACATCAATCCCTCATAGTCTTTTACACATAGGGTAGCATTAAAAAAATCCCTTATCAGACTAGGAGTATTGGACCAAAAATGGTTATACTATGATTAAGGAACTTTGCTAGGTGACTCAGTGAACAAGAGGTTAAATAGCAGGTGGCACTTCCTCAAAGGATGTTTATAAAAATGCATTATGAAAACTTCATGGAGCGCACATGTCCACACTCCAGTAACGAACCCAAAGCCAGCGCGCTTGGCACTGATGCCTCAGCTTGGTCCACTGTCACCTCACCCATAGCATGCGACGGCCTTCCCATGGTGACATTCCCCGTCTCCAGGCTTCTGTTCCTTTCGTCAATTACCACAAAAGTGATCTTTCTAAAGCAAAAATCTGACACTGTCACTCTCTGGCTTAAAATTTACATCTAATGGACCCACTCCTAGGATAAAGTCTAAACCCTTTGCCAGATACACAACAGTCTTCATTACCAGGCTCTTCCTTGTGTCTCTAGCCTCATCCCTACCCTTCCACTTATACCATATTATTTGAGGTTAACTAAAGGTACTAGGTTATTTCACAATTTTATTAAAACTGCTCAATCTGTCTGAATGCTCCTCCCCTTCCAAGTCTTCCCTCTGTGGTGCTCATGACAAATATCCTCACTGGTTAAGACTTAGCTCAAATACCACTTCTACCATGGGGCCTTTCCTGGCTACATCCCCGGCCCCACCAACTCAATTAGTAACCATTTCTACCTTCCTTCCTCCACATCTTTCATTGATTGGTTTACCATCTTCATCTACAAAGAGATCTCCCTGGACTGTCAAGTAGGCAGAAACCTCTGGCATCCTAAGATAGCTGCCACTGTGCTTCCTACTGGTGCCAAGACTTGGCAGAGCAGTAGGCACTAGCTGAGAGGCGAGGGCAGGGTTTTTTATTATAAATTCCTTCATTGCACAGGCTAGAGAATGTATTTATAAAATAGCAATTAGGAGATAAATCTGTTTATAGGCTTGAAAGGTACTTAACTGAGAGGAGGGAGTTTATAGGATGAACAAGAACGGAGGGGCAAAGGGAGTCCACGTCATTCAAGATTTACAGTTGAGTAATAAACAGCTGTAGAGCCATGGAGTCTGCCAGAAAGAGAAGAGCTTTGCAGTAGGGAGGTTATTTTCTGACTCCTTTTCCATTGCTTTTATCACGTTAAAATATGCTTTGGTATTTGCTGCACATAATTCTGGGATCGTTTATTTATTCCTCTGTCTTCCCCAAGATTTACACCCCCTATGTATTTAGAACCCGCATGCTTAGCAGGAAGGAGAGTGTACTCCCTCTTCTAGCTTGTTAATGAAGAGGCCTGCAAGGGCTGCAGAAACACACCAACAGCTCAGCATCCCACCAGACTCCTCCTCAGGAGCAGAATGCATCATCATTTATGACTGCACTGTGTACATGGTCTTTGGCCAATTTTCACTCTCTTACTAAATTATTACCATAGCCACTTTGAAATAATTTTCTGAGTACAAACAGAGAATGAGTTTTCAGCCTGCCAGTCAGATCAATAATCACAATCACCCCAGATGGGCTTCTGCAGCCAACTTTCTCAGGGAGGGGAGGGAATGGAAAGCAAGACTTTGGGAGCTGGCCTACCTATGTGTGAATCCTGTCTTTGTCAAGCTTTGTCACTCATAAAACATTAGAGAAGTTATTTAACTTCCTTTGGATTTAAATTTCAAGTCTGTTAAAATGATGATAAATTTGCTTCATGGGGCTGGTGCCACAATTCAGAGTAATATTGCAATATTCTCTTCCTCTTCTTACAGTGTCTGGTTGGAGGGCTGGATGTAAAGAGGAAGATGGAAGAAAATGGTTGATCTATTCCACTATTAAGGTACAGCCTGAATGATTAAGGATCATTGGTTTAGGAAACATTGGTTCTCTTTGTTATTATACCATGACCCTGACATCCTTAAATCACCCTTTCTCCGATTCATGCCACCATTTACAAGTATTCATTTGCTTCTTGTTTCCTCGCCACATACACAGAAACCTCTTTGCTTGTCTTTTGGGGCATTCTTTATAACATATGGCCCATTTGGACCAAACGTACTTTCCAACTTACTAATGGTAATATTTTTATGGGTTCATGAGCATGCAAAGTACTTTAATTACATATTCGACTTTACCTACATGGTTATGTCAAACTACAATGAACCTTCTTCTCTTTTTAGTTCCTAAAGCAGAATAGTGCCAGGCAGTCAACATCCAATGTGGAATGAGGAGCCTGGGGCTTCATCCTCTATCCTCCTTTCTTCTCTGCCTACTTACTGTCTTGGGAATTTTATTCAGCCTCCTAGTTTTGACTTCTCTGTATACCAGACAACTCCCAAATCTATTTCTACAGACCCTACTTCTCCACAGAACTCCAAATTCATACATACAGCTTCCTATCAATGGCTCGACTTGGATGTTTAAGAGCCATATCAATATTTCTAAAACCTATTTTAAAATAATTGTAGATCCACAAGAAGATGCAAAATGGTACAGAGAGGTCCTATGTAGTCATCTCCCAGCTTCCTGCAATGATGACATCTTACAAAAAGCCATATCAATTTTAGCATGTCCAAAACCAAACTCCTGATCCTATCACCAAAAGCTGCTCCTTCACATTCAATAAATATTTATATATTATCTCTTCTTTGTATACAGAGAATTTATTAACATCCCTAAATAGTACCTTATACTATTAACAAATTGTAGTTTGACACACATGCATACATATGCCTTGATAAACTATGAGCTTCTGAAAGGCAAGAGTCATAGCAATCTTTTGTTTTTAGCACATAGAACAATGGCAATTAAAAAGTCTAAAATAAACATTTTCCTGAAAGTATTTAGAATGAATAAACCTCATTCAGGTCAGAATCAAGAGTCAAATGGTGACTACACTAAAACCTAAGATCAAGAGGAAAAATACTTTTTTAAGATAAAAAAAAATATGACATAACAGTCATAATCCCAAGAAAACACATAGTGGCATTCAGTATGATTATAAAATAGTGATAACAATCACCATAAAATTTAGAGGGAAAAAAGGCTAAAATATGAGTATACCACTTAGAAATAAGAGCTTCAGATATGCAGTATCTTTAAGACAGTGTGGGTCAGAGATACATCCCCTCTATTTAAAAAATTATGAAAAAAGATCACATGATCTTATTCACTGATGTAATATATACACCAATGATTATATATAAAGATCACTGTGGTTTACTACACACACACACACACACACACACACACAAATAATTACAAATGCATGTGAATGTATTTAAAGTAAAAATGTTATATCTTGGATAAACTAAAACTCATTTACTTATAACAAAACTATGTATGTATACATGATAGTAAATTTCAGGTTTGACTAACATTTTTCAATGATTTTTATCATTTTTCCATTTGGTCTTAATTAAAGTCCTTTGTTAAAGCTTTATTAAGACTTAGGCCTCCTGAGTTGAGGCTTTTCTACTCATATGTGTAGTAATGTGGTTGCTTCCTGAACAACCCGGGTTTGGACTGTGCAGGTCCACTCATACGTGGCTTTTCTTCTGCCTCTCCACCCCCCTGAGACAGCAAGACCAACCCCTCTGCCTCCTCCTCGGCCTGTTCAACATGAAGTTTCGCGGAGCATCCTGGGGCGTCCGAGCCTCCGATAAGCTCCTCCAGCATGACATCACGCATCTTGCTACGCCAGCAACTCATGCGTGAGCAGATGCAGGAGCAGGAGCGTAGGGAGCAGCAGCAGAAACTGCAGGCGGCCCAGTTCATGCAACAGGAAGTGCCCATGAGTCAGACCCCAGCCATCAACGTCAATGTGCCCACCACTCTTCCCTCTGCCACCTAGGTGCCAATGGAAGTCCTTAAGGTGCAGACCCACCTCGAAAACCCCACCAAGCACCACATACAGCAAGCCCAAAGGCAGCAGGTAAAGCAGTACCTTTCTACCACTGTAGCAAATAAACATGCCAACCAAGTCCTGAGCTTACCATGTCCAAACCAGCCTGGCGACCATGTCATGCCACCAGTGCTGGGGAGCAATGTGCCCAACAGCCCCACGGCCATGCTTACGCTTAACTCCAACTGTGAAAAAGAGGGGTTTTATAAGTTTGAAGAGCAAAACAGGACAGAGATGGAGTGCCCAGGCATGAACATGCATTCATGAGCGTCATGTATGCAGATGGATGATGTAATTGATGAGATCATTAGCCTAGAATCAAGTTATAATGAATAAATCCTGGGCTTGATGGATCCTGCCCTGCAAATGGCAAATACGTTACCTGTCTCAGGAAACTTGATTGACCTTTACAAAAATCAACCCCCAACGCCTCACCCCCACCCCCGCGCCTCGCCATTAGCAACTCCTGTCCAGCCAACCTTCCCAACATCAAAAGGGAGCTCACAGCATGTATTTTTCCCACAGAGTCTGAGAGGCAAAAAAAAAAAAAAAAAAAAAAAAGGACAATCACAACTTGATTGAACAAAGAAGAAGATTTAACATAAATTACCGCATTAAAGAACTAGGTACTTTGATTCCCAAGTCAAATGATCCAGACATGTGCTGGAACAAGGGAACCATTTTAAAAGCATCGGTGGACTACATCCGAAAGCTGCAACAAGAACAGCAACGTGCGAAAGAACTTGAAAACTGACAGAAGTACTGGAGCATGCCAACCGGCACCTGCTGCTCAGAATATAAGAACTCGAAATCCAGGATTGAGCTCATGGACTTTCGCTTATTGCATCCGCGGGTCTCTGCTCCCCGGATTTGGTGAATAGGATCATCAAGCAAGAACCCGTTCTTGAGAACCGCAACCAAGACTTCCTCCAGCATCACACGGACCTGCACGACGACCCTTGATCTCATGCATGGCACCATCACCTTCAACAACAGCCTCGGACCGGGGACCGAGGGCAGCCAAGCCTATGGCGTCCCCACGAAAATGGGATCCAAACTGGAAGACATCCTGATGGACGATACTCTGTCTCCTGTTGGTGTAACTGACCCACTCCTCTCCTCCGTGTCCCCGGGAGCTTCCAAAACCAGCAGCCGGAGTTGCAGCATGAGCATGGAGAAGACGGAGCATGCCTGTTAGCAAACCCGCCCTGCCTTGTGCCCTCACAGACTGCTTCCTTTCTTGATTAGTAGATTTAATAATTTACCTGAAGGGGTTTTCTTGATAATTTTCCTTTAATATGAATTTTTTTTCATGCTTTATCAATAGCCCAGGATATATTTTATTTTTAGAATTTTGTGAAACAGACTTGTTGATTCTATTTTACAACTACACATGCCTCCAAAGTATTGTATAGAGAGTGTGCAGTATCTGTGAACCGAATGCACCACGGACTTTAGCTTTCTGAGCAAGAGGATTTTGCATCAGAGAGATGCCTATCCATTTTTATTTAGGGGAAACGTGATTTGAGATTTTTATACCTGTGACTTCCTTGGAAATTAAATGTAACATTTAATTGAAAGAATGTAAAGCAACCAAAAAAAAAAGAAAAAAAAAAAAAGAGGGAAAGAAATTCATACTAACCCTTTTCCATTTTATAAATGAATTAATTCATGGGTACTGCCTTAAAGATACAGTACCTTTCTAGCATTATTTAGTCTTTATACTGCAAACTATTTAAAGAAATACTATATTCTGTAAAAGACCAAAAAAAAAAAAAAAAGAGAGAGAGAGAGAGAGAGAGAACAAACAAACCTGCAGCCTTTTCATGAAGATTGTCTGGTTAGAAAATGTAACTGATACCAAGTGAAATTAAAGGGAGTCAGACCAAGGCTCTGAAATATAGAGTCTAATCTTCAAAAAAAAAAAGCTTTATTAAGCCTATGAAGTTTCTAAAATCTTACTTGGGAAGAACTCTGGTCCCCAAAGACATACATGTCCTTAATCCCTAGAATCTATGAATATGCTACTTTACATGGCAAATAAACTTTGCAGTTGTGATTAAGGATACAAAACCTGAGGGAGGAAGATAATCCAAAATTACATAGGCAGACACAATCTAATTACATGAGTCCTTAAAAGTTGAGAGCCTTTCATGGCTTTGGTTGGCCAGAAAGATGTGAAGAAGGTCGGAGATGGTCAGAGAGGTAAACTGTTGCTGGCTTTGAAGATGGAGGTGACAGGTCATGAACCAAGGAATGAGGCGAGCCTCTGGACACTGGAAAAGGCAAAGAAATGGATTTTCCCCTAGGGCCTCCAGAAGTTGGAAGCCTTACTTGTACCTTGATTTTAGCCTTGTGAAAACCTTGTCTGACATCCAATCTACAGAAGCGTAAAACAATAAATTTGTGCTATATAAGCCACTAAATATCTTTTTAGAAGGAACACACATACAATAAACAGTGTCAAGAAGAGAGTTATTAGAATTAGAACACATGTAATCCAGGTTATTTGAAGAATAACGTAGAAATGGGGATAAAAAGTCTTGAAGGGTTACATGGTATTTTTATTCCATTACACAAACAGTAGTAGCGTTGAGGGGGAAGTAGCTCTATTTCTTTGCTGTTGTAGAAAGGAAGACAAACTGAACAGGCAGATATGGACTCCGTATAAGAGAATAATAAATGGATCCAAGAAACAAACAGGTTGTGTTAAAAAATAGGAGGCTCCTGTCCAAGAAAAGAATTATCATTTGCTGAAGATACATTTGAGCAGATAAGACTAGGATTGGAATTCTGGCCCAACTACTAACTTGCTTCTGGCCATGAACAAATTACTTAACCTCTAACCTTCAGTTTACTCATTTCTAAACTGAGATTATTATACCTATATTGCAGGGCCATTGTGATGATTACTTAAGATAAGGTAAAATGTTGAGCCAGTGCCTGGTAACATAATAAGTGAACGATAAATAGCAGCTATTATGTAGCACGTACAGTGACATCTGTAAGAGATAGATAACCTCTAAGGTCCTATAATTTATTGCTAGCTAGACATCCGTTTGGATATGTGTGGGAGGGCCCACTTTCTCCTTCTTTGGAGTTCCCACCTTGGCCCATAAAGCAGGATGTTTCCCCTATGGGTCCCTAGAAGTTAAGTATTACTTTGCTTTTCACCTTCCCATTTTTCAAGAGAGGAGGAGTGACATTTGATAAATGGAACAGGGAGAAGAAATCAGTTACAGGTAGCTAGCCACCTCCCTTTCTTTTTGATATGTACAAGACTGTAATAAGAGTACACTCTTCCACTATTCTTGCCCTTCCAGTGGTAAACATTTTTGCATCAGACCCAGACTTCTGCTCCAAAGAATCACATCTGTCCAATGTAGTCATGGACATTTGAAAGTGTCTCATCTGAGTTAAGGCGTGCTCCAAGCACACACTGGATTTCAAAGACCTAGTCTAAAAAAAAATGGAAAAATATTTCATCAATTTTTGTGTTGATCACATGATGAAATGATAATACTTAGGACAATTTTACCTACTTCATTTTAGTTTGTTAAATGTGGTGACTAGAAAATTTCAAACTCCATGTGTGGCTCACATGACAGTTCTACTGGACAGCACTAATCTAGGGCCACCTCTTGGGTGGCAGGCAGCCCCTCTGACTAAGCCCATATGCTCTGCAAAACTGTGTGCCTGGTAGGGCTGGCTGAACATCTGAGGCAGGGAGTACTGTGAGGAAGGCTCACATGGAGAACAAAGTCACGTTCCACACTCTGATTCTACCAACAATAAAGCTGATATTTTAATTTCCATTGATCTTATTCCACTATCTCTTAACTGATTATAACTTGAAAAGGAAAGATGGGATTCATTTCTTGCTCTTCCTACATCAAAACCTGAAGATATCACAGAAATATTTCTACTCCCAGGGACCTACGTAGCACAAGCACATGATTTAGTGGTGAGCACAAAGCAAAGGCAGTGGTCCTGCTAGTCCTCGGGGCACAGGTTCCAAAGGCATGTGCGCTGATCTGCCGAGGGTGGCTATCAGCTCAAACAAATGTGAGTGTGGGGGGGAACCTCCCCTGGGAAGTGGGTTTCTGAGGCAAGTGGGATTTCACAGCAAACAGCCAGTGACAGTAGCTACTGTGGCACTCAACTGAGAGGAACCCAGGGCTAAAGTGAGGGAAATGGAAATGAGGAAGGTACAGTGACTACAGGGAGGGATACATGAAACAAATCAGTCTCTGAGAGAATAGATGATATGAATGGATATATTTCCTTTCCTCCAAGGCAAACATATGCTGCAGTTAACCTCTTGATTGGAGACTTTCCCAACCAATCTCTGGACAGCTGGCTTGATCTAATAGCCTGGCAAAGCTAAACCATAAGCCTTTCTCTGCCTGTTCTCCTTCCCTCCCATACCACTGCGCCATTTCTATGGTCTCTAGCAACCTCCTAACGTGTGTTTCGACTGGACTAACAACAGGATTCTGGGAACCTTGTTTTGCTTGGTTAATTGTTTTAGGGCTGCTGATTTGCTTGCATTTTCTAAATTGCAAGGGTATGAATATAGAGCTGACGCTGGTACAACTTTTTTCTATTATTCTTTGAGGGTCTTTAAAAATGATTAAAAAAAAAAAACTTGGTATGAGATTAACTTCATATTTGCTGAAGAAGCTACACTACTAAAGGGAAAAGAGGTATTTTCTGCTGAAGGAACCTGACTTGACCCAGACACCTAAAGCAGACCTCTCTGGCTAACACAGAGTAGACACCAGGAAAAATAATCTGTGGACTTTACTTTTGTTGAACTTCTAAATTTCAAATTTTGACTTAACTGTAACTAAAAAGGCAAAAGGATTTGATTTTGGGGAAGTTAATTTCTTCCTGAGAATTTAATAATGGAAATTGAAATTCAAGGCATTTTAAAGTTGCTGACCTATAGAATTTGGAATATTTTCTACTATTATTTAAGTTTATTGCATAATTTATGATAAGCTTTAATCATCAATCTAGTTGGGCAAAACTTGAGATGGGAAACAGATCAGAGAAAGGAATTTTTGGATTAGATTACAGGAAGTCAGAAGAATGTGCTCACCTGACCTATTTCATAACTTTCTGGACACAGAGGCCAAACTGCCCACTACTGGTCTCGAGAGGATACTCCACAAGACTAGCAGGTATGAGAGGAGTGGCCACATGAAGCAGAGCACCAAGACCAGTGCCTGACAGACCCCAGTTGCCTTTCTCCCCTGGTTAGCAAGAGATTAGCCTGATCAGTTAAGGGAATAAAAAGTTCATTCCCTGAACCTACTACTTCTGTTACAAGAAAACTTTCACCCCCATCAATAGACAGAAAACTCTAGGAGGAACACATCTGGCATCCTTCTCCCTCTCCTCCATACTCTTCCATACAGGTTTAGAACTGGCTCAAAAGTTGTGCGTCACGTGACTCCCCCTGCCAGAAACCTGGGGAGAATTACTTTCTGGTGCAGTTCTAGGTAGTCAAGTTTCAAACAAGTGTGAATGTGACAGACAGCCCAGTGGCCTATAGACCCAGGCTACACTCTTCAATTTCAGCTTTTCCAACAACATTTATTAATATTTATTTACTGTTGATATTTATTTCCAACTATTAGAATTCTAACAGTGGTTGTAAGAGGAGAAAGAGAAACACAGGAGAGAAACTATGACTCGAACTCCCACACTGAGGGCAGCACCCTCAAACTCCACTATATATAGGCTCGGCAAAAATCACCTCTTCTTTAATCTGACATCCTGGCCTAGAAATAGAGTTAAGGACATGAAGGCCCCTGAGGAGCTGCAGGCGTACTCAAGCCTCTTCTCCTTTCTCATACTTCTTTCTCTGAGAACTCTACATTTAATCTTGATTAACAATGACATAAATATATGTTTGTGTGTTAAGTACATACAGCAATCTCCCCCTTATCTGCAGTTTGGCTTTCCATGCTTACCCATAATCAACTGCAATCCAAAAATATTAGATGGGAAGTTCCAGAAATAAACAATCCATACATATTAAATTGTGCATCACTCTGAATACCCTGATGAAATCTCATGCCCTCCTGCTCTATCCCGCCTGGGACATGAATCATCCTTTATACCCAACCCACCTGTTAGTCACTTGGTTATAAGACTGAAACACAGTGCAGGTTGAGTATCCCTAACTCAAGATGCTTGGCCCAGAAATGTTTCAGATTTCATATTTTTTTTTAGGATTTTGAAATACTTGTACATACACAATGAGATATTTTAGGATTAGACCCAAGTCTAAATATAAAATTAATTTATGTTTCATATATACTTTATATATAGCCTAAAGGTAATTTTATATAACATTTTAAAATAATTTTGTACATGAAACAAAGTTTGCATACATTGAACAACTAGAAAACAAGCATGCCAGGAATGGAATTTTTCACTAGTGATGTCATGTTGGCACTCAAAAAGTTTTGGATTTTGAAACATTTCAGATTTTGTATTTCAGCTTTTCAAATTAGGGATGCTGATAATGTATATGTAGGGTTCAGTGCTATCCGCAATTCCAGGCATCCATGGGAGGGTCTCAGAATATATCCACCACAGATAATGAAGGACTACGACTATATATATATAAGTTAAAAAAATTATAAAGGCTAAAATTTAGAGAAGGAAAAACTATATTACATAGTTCATAAAATCAAAGGGTGGTATAATGACAGTAACACGTATATATTCCATCTTACATTTTCAAATTACTTATTTCTACATCTGGAAAGCTCATTAGAAATTAATCTATTTTAAAAAACTAAAATTTCAAGAATATCCTTTCTGCATGTACCAAAACATGTCTTTATTATTCTTATTTATATTATAAATATTTAGGAAGTTGACATGATCTTTTATATGTGTACATCAAAGATGGCTGTGACCTCAGAAACAATAACCTATGATAGTGATTCCCAAAGTGTGGTCCACAAACCACAAAAGTCCCAAGACTCTTAAATTATTTTTATAGTAACACTAAGATATTATTTATCTTTTTTCACTGTGTTAACATTTGTATTGATGATGAAAAAGCAACAGTGGGTGAAATTCTGGGTATTTAGCACCAAACTATACTAAAAGCCACTACATTCTTTATTGTCATTTTCACTTAAGAGTGTTCTAGATAAAAAGAATAAAAATTATTAATTTTATTAGCTCTTAACCACTGAGTTCATATTTCTTAACATTCTGTATGAATAAATATGTACACATACAGTAGTGCATTGCATACAGAAGTATGATAAGGAAAATGTATCCATGCAATTGTTTAAACTGTGAGCTGAAGTAACTGGTTTTTTGCATGCAACACCATTTTGCTTGAAAGAACAAGTGATAGACACACTATGGTTATTCAGACTTGGATATTTGGCAGATATTGTCTTCAAAATGAAGAAAGTGAGCTGTCACTTCAAGAGAAACAGCACACAGTATTTGTTGCCAATGATAAAATTTGAACTTTCAACCAAAATTAGAATTCTGGAAAACTTATATCCACCACTGTAAGAATGACAGCTTCCCAGTACCTAAAGACTTATTTGATGAGACAAGTGCTCATATTAATGCATGTGATTTTTTTGATATTATATGATGCAATGTATCAACATTTGGATGATCTACATAACTCAGCAAACCATTATTTCCAAATTCCAAATGCAATCATATTACAAAATCATACCGGTAAGAGAGCGATTCAAAGTGTAATGTAGACCAGTGGTTTTAATGTGATAAGGTACAAAAAGTTCAATAATATGGTTTCAAATTCCACATTGCAATTAGTCTTTAAGAATCTATCATATGTTGAATTTCAGTGTAGTATCAAAGATGAATACCTCTAATTATAGGCTATTAAAATACCACTCCCCTTTTCAATCTTTTATCTGTGTAAGGCTGGGTTTTCCTCATATTCTTCAACCAAAACAACAACAGAATGAAAAATATGAGAATCCATGTGTTCTATTAAGCCAGACATGTAAATGTACTCCATTATTTTTTGTCTTGGAAATATGGTTGGTTTTCATTAAAATACGCTATCCATGTCAATAATGGGTCATTTATTAGTAGTTTTAAGTGAATTAATAAGTATTTTTAAAATTTCTTTTTTTTTAAACTTCTAATATGATAAATATCAATAGATATAATTAGGGTCCTCAATAATTTTTAAGAATGTTAAGGCATTCTGAGATCACAAGTTTTGAAAACTACCAATCTACAATGATAATTAATTATATAAACAATCATTTAAGGAGTACCTACTTTATACTGTACTCGAAAATGGGGAATTAGAGATAAAACACTAAACGTTCACCGTTAAAAAATTTCCAGTTTCATGGGGAATGTACTTCTCAATCATAACAATTTAAAAATTCTTTAAAACTTGTTTTACTATAAATGAAAACTTCATTTTAAGTCTCTTACAAGCAAGTCTTTACCAGCTTGATGTTTCCTATGGCAACTAACACTTATACGGGACACAGCTAATACCTAAATATTTCATGATTCATTCTGAATCTACATAAAATACATTTGACCTATGCATCAGAAAGTCGCATATCATGCCATGTAATTAGGTAATACACATTATCTAAATAGTTTTACTTAGGTTTCTGACACTTATTACTCATTATGATGAAAGATGCACTGTTATCCTTAGTTAAAAGATTATTTTAGCAGTGTGGAGACCCTGAAGTTACAGCTACAATTCAGCCTTTGACTAAGCCTTAAACTTATGAAATAAATTATATTTTTAGATTAAGTAATGCTTTTTAAGATAAATTTATTCTTCTAGATTTTTATGCCAAACAGTCTGGATAATAGGAAAAAGAGTAAATAGTAGCTTATGTCGAGAATTTGAAGAGTAATAATATAAAACAAAAATGCTTTTATGCTGTTTCCATAGCTCCAGAAGGCAGAGCCAAACAATGGGGAATTATAAAGAGGCAAAAGAAAGATGCCTTTTATTCAAGCAAGCAGGGATAGTGACTTAATTATCAATAGAAATGATGTTTGAAGGTCAGAGAATAGACTAGATAAAAGGTTCTCAACAGATTTTCTCCTCCAACCCAAAGGAGACAATATGCTCCCATCAGACACACTGGTTTATGAGGGCAACGAACTACAAACGGTGTGAGCTAGAACAGTGAGCACATGAGTGGGGTGGGGAGGGGAGTGGTAAATGCCTATCCAATCTCTGGTTGAGAAATACCTAGCAAGGTACTAGAAAGCCTTTTTAAATCCTGTGATTGCCTGTATTTTAGTTTAGAGGGTTTTGTTTTTGTTTTTTTTTTTTTTGTTTTGAGACAGTTTCACTCTACTGCCTGGGCTAGAGTGCAGTGGTTTCATCAGCACTCACTGCATCCTCAAACTCCTGGGCTCAAGCAATCCCCCTACCTCAGCCTCCTGAGTAGCTGGGACTACAGGCATGTGCCACCATGCCCGACTAGACCTAGGGGCTTTTAAAGAAGGATCCCAGTAAACTTCTTGGTAGCATTTCTTAAATGAGAGGAGTATTTTCCATATATTTATCTATGGATGTAGCTGTACCAGCAACTGAAAACAAATGGAAAGTAGAAAATATGAAGGCTGATATTGTATCTATGCTCTCCTTATCTTACCATGTCATGCCTGAACCAAGCAAATAGTGCCTTTCAGCTTCTTTTACCATTTTCCTAAATTTCTAATCCTCTAAACTTGTTCTCTGTCCCTTCTGTGAAAATATTTCTAATTGCTGAATTGACAAGCAATAGGAAAGAAATTCTAATCTGACTCAACCAAAACAAAACAATTCAGATTTGGTAAAAATGTACTTTAAGTATTTGCATCCTTTTTCCTTTGCATATTAATGACTTCAAATGTCACAGATTTACTCTCTGCTTATATCACATAATACCATTTTGTGGATATTTCCCCTACAATTTCTAAGAATTCTGCTAATGCAAATGGCAAGTGAATGGCTGTTATCATGAAGACAAAGGGCCGTCTATGGTATATTTTACCAGTGGATTGGGCACTAAATTCAGGTTTTGAGAATATTCTTCTCTGAATTCTAACATCTGAACAATTGTTTATTGTTTTTACATACTCTAGAATCAGCTTACCAATTCTTTCCAAAAATTTGGTTCTGAATTAAATGTGGGTACACATTTGAAAACTGCATACTGTGTATGAATAGTACACACTTATTTTACATTTTAAACATCATGTACAAGCTGTGGGAACATCTGGTGTTTTGCGAATTTGGGCAAATCCAGCTGCATTTCCTTTTCCAAATGTGTCCTCTGACATGTGCAGGTTGTGTTTCATTTTGATTTTTATACACTCTCTCTTCTCTCTAAATATATAGTATAGCATCGTGTGGTTCAAACATGCAGTTTATCTAACCTTTATACTTTTCCTCTCTAAACAGAAAATTAAAAGTTTGCCAATTAATAAAACGAGGGAAAATATTGTGGCTAAACAAAAGATATAAAGTTAATTTTCAACATATCTGTTTCACCTCCCTATAACCTACCTGACTCAGTAGAAAACCACTTCTTGAGAATAGTTTACAGTAAAGAAACATCCATGCTTGGATTATACCATCTAAGCTAAGAGAGAGCAATGCAATAAATGAATTTTTACTGGGACAGCTGTGCATCTCTTAATTGGAAAAATACACACATATGTGCACAAACAACTGTGCCACACATTTTCAGATGACTGGTGGACATCTCGAATCTGTAAGATTAAGGAACTAAAGTAATGAGAATGTGCTATGATTTAAAATCATTTTTCTTAAAACATCATGAATAACAGCTAAAACTCCAACGGAACTCTATATCCTACTCTTAAGTTTAATCATGAATAAATAATTGCGGTTGGAAAGTGTCTGTCCACCTCCATACACAGACTCACAATTAGCACACAGCCTTGGCTGACCTTGGCAGCCTTCCTGCCCTCACATAAAATATTTAAAGTCACCTTTGGCCTGAGGGTGGGAGTGGAAGACTGCCTTGGCAGGAGGGCTCCACTTCCCTCCTGGCTCATCTGTTTGCTTGTCTGGCCCCTTCAGCTGGTTCACTGGTCCTGGATCCAGCCATTGTCCTGGATTTCAACTCCCCACTTGGTCCAGTCCCTTGCCGTATATCACCAGGTTTCTGCTGGACCTTTCTCACTGAGACTTGGCCCTGCTCTGGACATATCCCAGGATAGGCTGCTCCTCTTGGACTAAAAATGCTTGGGGCTCTCTGGTCTCACAGCTCTTCCCGCATTTTCTAGAATGGCTCCAGCTCCCTGGGCTCTAGCTGCTTGCTCTATGACTTCCTACAGGTAGTACAATTCAGTGGTTAAAAGAAAATGCCACAGAATAAGTCTCCTTGAGTTCAAATTGTGGCTTCTCTATTACCAACTTAACTTTGCTGCATATCTCAGTCTCTCAGTCTATAAAATCAGAGTAATAATAATATTATCTACCTCAAGGATGACTCAGCCATGGCCTCTGCCCCAAGGAGGCAGAAGCCTAACAGCGATTCCTAAGGCTAAACCGCACAGAGTTCAAAGCCAGGTTTATATGACTCCAAACATTCTCTTTTCAAATGTATTATGCTATTTTTCTTTAAAATCATCCTTATTGTCTTCCTCAAAAACAACAAAGATGATTATCTCCTTTTTTATAGAAGTAGTTATAAAATTTAAAACCAAGTTATTAAATATATTACTTTGGCTGCAATAAGAACATAAAGAAGTCCTTGGTTATCCACAGCTATTGATCTAGTGATTTGGCTAAAACTAGCATTCTTCACAGATGTTTGAATCTCTGCCTGCACCAACCTCCAAAGGAATGCTTTGCAATTCTCAGCCTTTACACTATATTCTCAGGATAATATCAACTATAATAGAGATATTTGGGATAGGGTACTGGACAGATTTACTGACTTGGGGGAAGGAGAGGGCAACAGCAAAGATGGGCAAGAGGAGATAAAAAGGGGTGCTCCACAGGCAATAGAGTATAGCACGTGAGACCAGAGGGTGGGAGATTTTCCAGAAGAGATAATGCCCAAGGTCCAACCAGTGAGAAATTTACTTTGTTCAGCAGTAATATCAGGGTGAGAGGCAAGAAAGGAGAGGAGAAGTCACATTATCTATTCCGAGTGAGACCACACATCACTGGGGGATGAGACCAGGCATTAGGACGCAAAGGGCTCGGACCTGGGCATGGAGTAAACGGTAGAAAACGCAGTATGTACGCCCATGCGTAATTCCATCACCAACTTGTATACTGCGTGATATTCATGTGACATTTCATAAGGATTCAATTTAGCCACAGCTAAGTTGTCAGTCTGAGTTCTGAATGCAGGTAATCTGGGCTGGGCCCTGGAGCTTCTTTACAATTGGCAATTGGAAAGAAGAGGAAAGCGCATTTACTATGAAATGACATAATATGAGAACTATAACATGCACAAAATGTACATGTAAATGTACATCTACATTATTTTAATTTAAAATAGTTGTACATTTATAATAGAGGAAAATGATTTCCCAATTAAAACATTTCATACTTAGCCAAAAAAATAAATATATAAAAGCCAACATATAATTATTTTCCAATTCAAGAAAGGAAATAAAAACAAAATCTGCAAAATTGTATGAGCAATTTTCATTTCTTCTAAAGCACTCAATCCACTTTAAACTATTTTTTTGGTTACCTTGGTCACAGCTTTTGGAGAAAATGTAATTGCATCTACCACAGTGATGAGGTCACCCAGGTGGAGGCGATCAAAGTACTTCATGCAGACATCATAGGCATGAAGCCACTCCGATGAGGACTCTGGGACTTGTTTAATGAGGTGAGGGTCTCCAGTCCAGAACAACTTCTGTAACCAGACGGTGTACAGAGAGCTTGGGGACAGCATCTGTCCATCCTTTTCAGGGATTTTGGGAACAAGTTTGGAAATAGATAAGATATTTTGACTTGAAAGGACTGGCTCCAGCGCTTCAAGAGGGCTCCTGTTTTCATCTGTCAGCTTTTTGTAATTAAGACCTACCAGAAAGAAAAGAAAAAAGAAAGTAGGTAAACAGTTCATACCAGTATAAACACACAGGAGCTTTCTAACGTGCACGCTGCCCTCTGTATGGCTGAATGAAAAGATTGATCAATTTAGCTATAGCAGGTTTAGGTTTTCAGTTAAATAGATCAGTAGATTTGAGTTCTAGTCCCAGCCTTAAACTTAATCAGCTGCGTGATCCTAGATAGGTCACTCAACTTGTGTGCCTCAGTTTCTTCATTTGTACACACGGGATGGAAATGTTCGTGCCCATCAATTCCCCACAGCACCTATATTTTTTCCTTTCATGTGTCAAACAACATTATATCCATTTGTAATTTATCTGGCATTTCATGAGTTACTAAAGTCAAGAACTGAATCTTCCTCCTTATTCTCTGTGTCTAGGCCAGTCCCTAATTTGATTCCTCTGTAAACAACTGATAAACTGAAGTAACCTCTCACAATTGCTATGAATTTCAAGTAAATATAGATTTGAATGTGCCTTGTAAATGACAAAGCATCATACAGATTTAAAATATATTAAGGTATTTAATTTCTTAGTTATGAGCATAAAGACACCATTCTAAAGATTTCCACGATTTATCACAGATTCAAAGGCTCTTATTTTAAGTGTTCCATGCATATTTTAAACATACAGGCTCTAATGATGAGAAATTCTGTCAAATTGCCTATTTTAAAGTGTCTCAGCCTTATCATTTATATACATTAAATATAAAATATAACTAGGAGTAGAGAAAAAAAATCCCTGGAGCAGTAGTCCAAAACTTTGAATTTTAGTACCAAGTCTACCATAAGTCACTATGTGACTTTCAGTAGGTTTCATACCTTTTTTGATATTTAATTTCCTGAACCATAAGTGAAGGAGTTGGAAAGATAGTAACTAAAGTCGATTAGCTTCAAAATTCTGTGGTTTCAGAGCTCTGCCAACCATAATGCATTGGACAGGACTGCATACAGAAAACTGATCCTTAGATTTAATTTAGAAGAAAGAGTTTAAGCAAGAGAAGACTCATCCTACCTGACGCAACTACCTTAAATTTCTTCAACAGCCGGATGTGGGTTTCTGGTTTAATGGCATATTTCCCAAAATCTGCACAGCCACAGTTTTCCAGAAGAGTAAAATAATACAGCAGCCTTTCGTGATCAAAGCCACCGATCGTAGGGTAAATATACTTGACCATGTGCTTGTGAAAGGCTTCAGGATCAGTCTTCAAAGTCTCAAAGAGATGAAGGGCTTGGGCTCGATTTTCAATTTCTCCTGTGGACAAACTGAAATTAAGAGCCAAAGAAACTGTGTTAAGATATGGTTCCATTCTTACCATTTCCCTGTTGTGAAGGAAAAAAAAAAAAGATTCCTTTATTAAACAAAGTGATTTTTTTAAAATTCAGGAAGAAGTGCTACTACTTATAGGCACCTTCTTCCTGTCTAATCAAAGGCAGTAAACCACTGGGACCCAGTCAGCTTGCATAAAGGGAAACAGACATATGTTAGATGCCTATGGTTGCACTGCACAATTTTCATGTTATCTTACATGGGACCACAGCGATCCTATGAGGTAGGTGTCACTTCACATTCCTGCAGTTGGAAGAATTGTCCGATGATTCCTAGCTAGGAAATAAACTCAGCTCTAACAACTTCCACTGTGAATCATTCATTCACAGCACAAGGAAAATGTAAAATCTCTGGTTCTTTACAGAAATGTAAATAGTCATATTATTTCAGGAATCCAGAAAATAGTAAAAAAAAAAAAAAAAAAACTCAAACTTTCAGGTATAAGTTTTATATCCAAGAGTCTTGACTGATATTCAATAAGCCCAAATTTTATACTGTGTTCAAATAAAATTAAAATAGGAAAGAAGAGATAATTGCACTTTCACTTGAGTTATCTGTAGCAATGCAACTTGAATAAAACACCTATCTTAATATTTTCATTTTCATCCTTAGATATCTTCATTATACAATAAAATAGTCACTTAGGGTTAATGTTGGGGGAAATTAACACATTTTTGTTTGGTTGATTGTTTTGTGTTTTTTTGAAGGGGGAAGGAAGGAGTTAATGTTGGTCTTGTGCTTCTTTCTGGACAGGAGCCTCTGGTCTGGTGTAATCTCATTCTTCTGTACAGGATGAGTTTGCTACGCTCTAATTTTGAGAGTCCTTCAGGCAGCCCTCCACACTAATAGAAATGCCCAGTTTCTAGAGTTCTCAGAGGCAGCAATGGAAGCATCTGGAGGCAGTGGGATCTCTGGCAGCATCCAAGTTAACTTCCTTATAGCTTTTAAAACAACTCCTCTGAAACATGATGACCTGTTTATTAAAATTACCATTTTTAGAAAGTGCCAACAGACACCTATTTTTGGTTTATGTATATAAAGTTAATACCAATTGTGTTTTAAAACTTTTATGAGAGTGTGATGATACTTGGGATAACAGGGGCAATCTATAAAGTCAAAATATCAAGTAATTTTAAAAATTGGTCTTTTACTTTTGCTTTAATAGAACTCTTATTTTTCCATTAAGACACAGTTCAAAAATTTATAAAAATATCTCTATCTATAAATATATCTCCAGTCTATAAAAGTTTCCCTGGCTTCCTCCTTTGTGCTACTGGCACATGCTAAATATCCTTCTATTGGGGTACTCAAAATGTTTAATTACCTTGACTGTTTCCCTCAATAGACTGAGTGCTGCTTGAAGGCATAGAGCATAATTACATCTTCTTTATCTTTAGTTTTCAACACCAAGGACCAGTGTGTGATACAAAGGAAATACTCAACACATGTCTTCTGAACACTAAGTAGACGGGTGGATGAGCAAACCATGAGGTATCCTCTATGTACAAGGCACTGTGCTCAGCAGCAGGGAGGATACAAAGAGCCATAGCATAGAGCTCTCATCCAGGTGTGAAAACCTAGTCGAGTTACAAACACTCAGAGTTAAATAATGATGCAAAGCAATGGTATTGGCTGACAAGGGCACACACTTATTGTCCAATTAAGAGTAGGATCACTAAAAGCTATGTCTGCAGATGAGGGAGAAATCAATGACAATGGATGGCTTAATGAAAGAAGTACTTGAGATTGGCATCATACTTAGGCAAGAAGCAGAAACTGTGTGAGCAGAAGTATCAAGACAAGAAACCACAAGGCCTGTACAAGTTAATATCCAAGAATATAAATGGCTGGCTGGTGGGAAAACAGTCTTGACACCATCACTATTCAAACTATGCAACGTTATCTGTGAAAGATACTGTACACAGAGCGGTAAAGGACAGTGAATCACAGAATTTCTGATGTTCTTTCATAATTTGCTAGATTAAGTCTGAAAACAATGTAGCGAAGAAGTAAATAAGAAACTGTATAACCCCATTAAAGATGATTCTTACAAAGATTTGCAGGCAGAACAACATGCCAAATGGAGGAGAGAAAACAAACTTGCATTCGTTGTGCTGATTACTTGCTAGGTAAATGAAAGCCGGCACTCAGAGAGGTTACGTGACTTGTCCAGGACCAAGCACCCAGATCTGTCAGGACTTGAAGCGTCTATCTGTTCACCACAGCACAAAGTAACTATCAATTCATGAAGGTCAAGTACCTACAGGAACAGCCACTTCAAAAACAGGATTCTTTCTGTAACACAAATATGAGTTCTCTCTCCTGGCAGCAATAATCTAAAACAGTTCTGTCATATTTCATTCCTAACACCCTTATAAACAGAGTATTCCAGACAGACTTATTTACCAAATGGACAGACAATAACTAGATCTTAACACTTTTAGTTCATCCATGTTTGACTTTATTCTGAATATAGTCTCTCAATCAACATTACTTTTCCCCATGCCCACCCACTTATTCTTCTGTGCCTACAATTCAGTTGGCCTGATATGCAATTTTACCTAATTATCTTGTCAAGGCAGATACTGGAATACCTTTACTGACACATGATAAATACCAAAACCTCCCTTTTCAGTAAATTACAATGTGCTAATCTTTTATAGATGCCAGTAATCAATAACCCATTTCAATAGTTTCCACTGAAAGAAGCTGTTATCTTCCTGCAGAAGAAGAAATGAAATCACTGCTTAGAAAACAGTTCCAAAGAACCCACCACATTCAAGAAAGTAAAAAGAAATACCATGAAACCATTGTGGACTTTTTGCTAATGAAATTAATGATTACACTTAAAACCTGTTTAAGTGCTTTTTCCTGAACCAAGTTTTAGCCATAAAGCAGCTTATATCTATAGTGCATATTTAACTTTCAGAGATTAACTACAGGATGAAGTTAGCATTAGTTGTAGTCAATGCACAAGGAATAAATTATTAGTACTAATCCCATGATTAAGGTGTTCTCTAATGACTTCAAGTTGTCAATCACCCACAAATGTGATTCAAGAATACCATGTATTGAAAGGATTTATATTCATATAAGAAAACAAATTATTTAAATACATTTTTCTTTATTCAGTCTGAGATTGAGTGATAATATAAATCCATTAGCTGACTGAAAGGAATACTTAGAATGAGGAGGAAGGAGGAGGGAATGAGAGAGAGGGAAGCCTTCTGAGGAAAGGCTGAAGAGAGAGCAGAGAAGGTGGGGAAAGGGCTGGAAATTAGAATGCACAGATAACCTGCCAGCACTTTTGCTTCTATCACCTCATCTATTATAGTTCTCATAATAATCCTATGCAGAAGGCCTTATTATTCCTATTCTCTGAAGGAAGCTGAGTCTCAAACAAAAATCACATAACCAGTGAGACGTAGAGACTGGTTCCAAATTGGGCCTTTCAAGTTCAGCTTTCTGCTTCTACTCAATAAAGCAACAAAGCTGATATTTTAATCCTAAAATCTTATGTTGGGTGCAGTTCTGATGCAGTAGCTTGCAAGCATTTTACCCAAAGACTAACCCCAAAAGCACAAAGATCTATGAAGCCAAATGAGTGACCATCACCATGAATGAACAGTGAAATGAGCACGTCTACCTTCCGGATTGCAGGTGCTCCTGCCTAAGGAAATCAATCCAAGATACTTGCCACATGAGTGCTGCAGAATGAATCTGATGTGGCAGACTTGATCTGTGGTGTCGCCTGACAGCTCAACATGTGGTTACTCAGGGAAAATGTGGTCAAAATAATTATGGCATTTTTCAGTTTTGCCAACATTTTGGTCAAGTGTTTTTGCAAACTGAAAAATGGAATGTAACTAATTTTTCAAGATTACCCAGGTAGTTGATGAGAAAATCAATAGCAAGTATCTCAGAGCCTATTTCTTGGTACACTGCTACTGGTGAGTTACTTCACGGAATGTTTTATGATATGAACAGAGTGGCGATATTGAAGGCCCTATGAACAGGCTTTGTTCTTCCATAAAGATGCCCTGTTGCTTTAAGCCTTTTAATTTTCCATAAAATGTCAATTCTGACTGGTTTATATATAGCCTCGTATTACTACTTCTCTAACAAAAAATGTTTTAAGAAACACGATAGCACAGAAATAATAATAGACATCATTTATTAATCACTTACTTACTATGTGCTAAACACTATATCATCTAATTGTATCTTATAATTGATACCAACACTGACTTGAAAAATAATTGTTCAAATATCAGATATTCAATGTTAGGCTGATAGTGGCCACAGGATGGGGTAAGTCTAGCCCATTTCCAGAATTAAAAATAATAGCTACATTTTTTTTTTGAGCACCTACTATATGTCAAGCATCTTGTATAAATTACCCCAGTCTTATATTAGTTCTACAAAATGGGCTGAAAACACTAAATTTGCAGAGGAGAAAACATAGGCTTAGAGGGATTAAAACAACCTTATCTAACAAGAATACACTATAGGAAGGCCACAGAGCTGCTGCTTGAGACATTAATGTGATTAAAAGCCTGCACACTTTCTACTGGATGTAAAAAGGCCAAAATGCATCTTCTTGCTTATATTTTGTGCCATTGTCAGGAGCTCTCAAGTACTTGGGGGAAAATGACGTTAATGATCACAACATGGAAATGAAGGCTGCAGGTATATGGAAGGAATCACTTCAATTTTTGGTAATGGTGGTCATTAGTTTTTCCATTTTTTAGAACTAATATTTTATAACCACATTAGACGAATTCAGTTCAACTTTTATGTAACAAAGTTGTGAATTGTTTTTCAGTTGCCATGGAACTCCATGTTGAAGGTCACATAATCTGAGCATGCCTAGATGAGCCAAGCATGCAATCATGGATGGAACCTAAGTGCTTGGACCCAGGAGTGGGGACTAAATTAAAAAGCAGACACTGCTTGGAAGGGTCCAGGATCTATGGTAGGATCTAGCCAGAGTATGTTTTCTGGCATCACCCCATGACAAGATGCTATCAGATCACACCTCATGACCCTCTGACTATAAAACCAGCCCAATCCTCTTATTTGGAGACATCCTGCTTTGGGAACTATCCTTAATTTTCTCCTTATTTGTGCCAAGTGATAAAAACCTCCCTGTTAGAACCAACTTAGCTGTGTCCACTGACTTGAAATCAGCGAAGCCAATGAACTTCTCTGTTGGGGGGCTAAAAATTTCTTCCTAGGCACAATGTAAATCACAGTTCTGAGCAAGTAATCTTTTCCCCTAGACCAAAACACAAGATCAAAACAAAATTTACGGCTCAATTTTAACAACTGCGTAAAACCTATGACCTGAATATCTATATTCATCATTCCTACTCTAATACGCATTTTTCCTGGTCCTGTATTTTTTGTTTTAAAATTTTCAATGTTATGACTTACTTTTAATAAGCTACATTTCCTTAAATCCTAGGGGACTAAAATGGGGTTAAAGCCTCCCCTTTCCATATATGAATCACTCTCACACTAATTTCTCAATGAAGCCAGTGTTCTTCAAGGGAAGATGGAAGAGAAGGCCAGAATTTAGAATTCTTTACAATGTAACAATCTGAACACAAACCTTCGCAAATATCAAGTTTTAGGCATAAATTCTGCCTTTCTGTTCCCTTGGCCTGGACCACCCTTTCCTCCATTCTTCAAGAGTGAGCTCTTTTCTTTTCACATCCCAGAGAGGTCTTCCCCATTTGCTACTTGTGTATCTATTTTATGGTTTTGTTTTGTTTTTTGTTTTTTTGAGACTGAGTCTCACTCTGTCACCCAGGCTGGAGTGCAGTGGCATCAGCATAGCTCACTGCAACTTCAGTCTCCTAGGTTCAAGTGATCTTCCTGCCTCAGGCTCCCCGAGTAGCTGGGACTATAGGAGCATGGTACCATGCCCAGCTAATTTTTCCTTTTCTTTTTTCTTTTTTTATTTTTTGAGGCAGGGTCTCACACTGTCACCCAGGCTGGAGTAAAATGATGCAATCACAGCTCACTGCCACCTTGAACTCCTTGGCTCAAACAAGCCTCCTGCCTCAGCCTCCTGAGTAGCTGGGGTTACAGATGCATGCCACCACACCTGGCTAATGTTTTTATATTTTATAAAGACAGAGTCTTGCTTATGTTGCCCAGGCTGGTCTCCAACTCCTAGCCTCAAGCTATCCTCCTGCCTCAGCCTCCCAAAGTGCTGGGATTATACGCATGAGCCACAGCACCTAGCCCTTGATGGTATTTACTACAACTTGCAACTTACTTTGGGGCTGTTTTTTAGTGTGTGAGGTGAGGGGAGGGTTAGACTATAAGCTCAATGATAGTAAGGATGTATCTATCTTGTTAAGCACTTAAAAGCATGCTTAGAATACAAAAACTAGTAATAATAATATTTAATAAATAAATATAGTATTATTAGAGTAGCTGGAAGCATCCTCTGCATTTCAAAATGATCTTGTGTTCCAAACTTAAAGACACTTACAGAATTAGCAGAATTAATAAGAATAATAACAGAAATAATTGTAATAGCACTAAAGAGTAACCAGGTTACATACTTTCCACAGATTTTCTCTGATCTTCACAACCCTCCAGGTGAGGGTAATGGTCTCTGTGACTAAGAAAACAGTCATTCAAGAGGATTAAGGAACATGCTCAAAGCTATGCAGTTGGTGGCTATGGGCAGCAGATTTGGATCTGGAAACTTGATCTGACTCCAAAACACATGCTGTCACCAGTAGGCACAATGTACACTGGCAGTTACTGTTGTCTGTAAGATCCACCGCCATGTCTAGAACAGCCCCAAGGTGAAGACAGCTACTAAGTCAGCAGTAAGTGACAAGTCAGACCAGAGCTTGGGGCACTGAACATGCCCCAGTAGAACCACGAGGCTGAGAGAGCCAGTGTCTGCTAGTTGGAAGTGACTCCAGGCACTCACAGCCACTCAAAGCCATCACTGCTGTTTAAAATTGTAAGAAGAAAAAATAAGAGGAGGAAAATAACGGGAAAAAAGAGACCAGCAATTCAAGAACAGGTGTTTATGAGAATGATCTCTTTCTGACAGGAGTGAAATTTTCTAGGAATAACTGCCATTGACTAAGCACCAATCATGTGCCAGGTACTGTAGGTTAGATATTTTACCATTAAATAATTTAATTTTTATTATTCTTAGAGTTGAGGAAATGAGCTTCAGAAAACTGAATTATCTTGTCCAAGGACACACACCTAGAAGTGACAGAAACAGGACGTGATTGAGCTATTTTGATGTTAAGGCTTATGCTTTATCCGCTACATAATGCTGCCTCACCAAAATCTGTCTGTGTGCACTTATCCATAAATGTGCTGTTGCAGGTGATACATTCAAAGTCAACCAGGAGGAAGATGCATGTGCAATTATAGGGAAATAAATTCATGGGGGGAAAATGACATTTTAAAGGAAGAGTAAGACAAAACCCTATGGCAAAGAACATTATTTTTCCGGTGACTCTACCTGTTAACTTCCCAGGGGCACTGACTCAACAAATAAATGTTGGGCAATTTCTATTGTATTAGCAAGGCTGATTTCAAATAACTATGTTACCAGGTTTGATTAAATAGTAAGGCAAACTGCTGCCTTTTAAGTAAAGAACAGGGAGCACCAAACACCACTGCTAAATCAATATTAAGTGCTTTGCCACTCTCAAGTACCGATGCCAGGAGGTAACGATTTCCTGCTTTTGTAATTGCTGTGCATCTGCATAATCACACCGCTATCAGGTATAATGATATGCCAGGAACAGTCTTGCACATTACTCGACTGCCTGATAATTTATAATATATTCAGAGACCAATGAAGCATCCTGTTTGTACAGACATGATATCCTTTTATGTAACATTCAATGAAAGAAAAAAGATATTTAATAAAATGCCAGGATATTTTTAAATGCCAATATGCATATCATAAGAAACATTTATTTGAACATACTACTGGGCTTCAAAAGTGGTGAAATCTGTACAATATTTATTACAGATAACATTATCACCCATGTAGCAATTTCATAAATACTTAAAATGTAGATGTTAAAATTTCAAAGTGATTAATAAAAGTTAAAGAGGCTGAATTCTAAGCCTTTCTTGACCGATAAGCAGGATTTGACCCCACTCAAACTCCCTCTCCTTCTTTAAACTCTTTCTTCTCTTGCTGTTCTCTTTTTGTCTTTTTACTAGCAGCTCTTCTTCTACCATTAAACGTGGAAGGCCCTCAAGGTCTGTCTTAAGTCTGTCTCCTTTCTTCATTCTATATTCTTTCCCACAGCACATCTACAATTTAGCTTATTTATTAGTGATGTGCACATGACTCCCAGGTTAGCATCTTCAGCTCCATCTTCTCTTTTGAATCCCACGTCTATAAGATCCAACTGCTGACCTGACCGTTCCTCTTGGGTGTTCAGCGTGTGTAACTTCCCCATTCCCTGACTTTTCTTCTTCACCCTGCCCTTACAATACCTTGATCCTCATCTAGTGTCCCCATCTCACTGAACAAGGCCACCATCCACAGGTGGGCCAAGTAGGAATCTGGGTACGATTCTTGACACCTCCCCTTTCGTTCACCCTCATATCTAGTTTATCCTTATTAATTAACATATTAAGTACTCTCTATTTCACCTTTTAAATATCTCTGAAACCCATTCTCACCTCCCCTTCAGAACGTTCAAATCCCTACTCCAAACCATGGTCATCTGTCATGGGTCTGTCACCATAATAGCTCTCTAACTGGTCTGTATATGGCTGGCTTCCCTACAATCTCTCAACATAGTAGCCAAAGTGATCTTATTAAAATGCAAATCTGGTCCTATTATGTCCCTCTTGTTCACCAAAATCCTTAAACAGCCTGCTGTTATTTTCAAGAAGAAGCCAAAACTCTCGATAGGGCCTCCATGGTCTTGCTGTAGGGCCTGGCTCCTCTGCCTAGCCTGCCTCATCTCAGGCCATCTTCCTCCCATCTCCCTGGACCTCAGCAACACTGTCAATCTGCCAGGCCCTCAGACTTATCATGTTCCTAACCTAAGGGCCTTTGCACTTACTGTACTGTCTACCTAGAAAATGATTCATTTCTCCTTGTGTAGTTCATTCTGAATCAGTATTTAAGTGTTTACTCATGCATTATTTTCCTCTGGAAAGCCTTCTCTAACTTGCCAAATCCCCTAATTGGGCTGTATTACACAGTACATGTCAGACTTTTAACTTCACATTTGCTTATCTCATTAACCAATTATCACCTATCTGTCTCCCATTGCAAGTTCCAAGACAGCTAAGACACCTGCTTTTGCTCACCATTGTAACCCTAGCGTCTAACACTGTACCTAGCACACAATAGAATCTCAGTAACATTTGAATGAATACATGAATGAATAGCAAAGTATCTAACCCACGGCTATTAGTACTGAAAAACAAAAAATAAAAGGCTATTGTTAGAATATTGACGTATTGATGTATAAAGTCAGAATGTACCAAGATACTAGTCTACCATAGCTGAAAAGAGAAATTGCAATTGTACTCTACAACTTCAAGATCCTTCCAAAATAGATGATGAAAGGAGAGATGGAAATAAACATACGTATGAATTGTGTGCTTACCCACTGTCGGTGAAGAGGAACTCCAAATGGGTCATAAAAACTTCCCAGCGGGAGACGCTATACCGTTGTGCCAGAGAAAGAGCAATGCTGTAGACGTTTTCCTCAAGGGTTCTTCAGGAATGTCCGTCAGGCCCAGGAAAGGGAGAGAAGAGAAGCACATCCGCCATCAGCACAGAAACTGCTCGTTAGGACTGCTCTCCAGTGGAGAGGGGGCCACCAGCACACTCCTTAATAAGACATGTCACAGTGATTCAGGAAAAGTTCTTCCAAGGAATTGTAATGCTCCTTTTTCACTGTGATGCACTGCCATCTACCAAGGACTTGTGTAGACCCGTGGTTCTTAATCATGGGTACATTTTGTCCCCTGGGGGACCTGTGACAATGTCTGGAAACATTCTGGTCATGACAAGTGGGGGGAGGTGGAGATGCACAATTGGCATCTAGTGGGAAGAGGCCAGGGACACTGCTAAACATCCTACAGCCCACAGCAAGGAATTACCCAGTCAAGATGTCAACAGTGCTGTGCTTGAAAAAACTCTGAACTAGACTCTGGAGCCTAAAGGCAAAAAACAGTGCATCTCTATCCTATGGGTAGATATTAGAGAAAGCAGTTAGTCACTCAACAAACTTTTACGTTTTCTATACCATGCCAGGTACTGAGCTAGCTGCTCAAGGATATAAAAACAAACAAGCTCGTAGCCTAGTGGAAAACAGGAGATGCGAACCAGCAACAAACATGGCGGTGACAGTGCTAAAAGAGAGGACTACGAAGCTCTGCGAGAACAGAGAGGAGAGAGTGACCGACAGGAGCTGAAGGCTGAGGAGTAAATATGCACTAGCTCAGCAGGGCTGGGCAAGGGGAGAAGAGACAGATGGGCTTCCAGGAGATGAAGGAGAAGGGAGGTTGCAGTGAGGAAAGCACAGGGTCCTCAGGCCTGCTAAGGACCTGCCTCTCACTCTACAGGCAGTGGGGGATCAGTGGAAGAGTTAATCCAGGACTGTCATTGCCAGATTTGACAATCTCTAGGCATAGCAAGAATTCCACAAAAATGGCCACAGTGAGGCCATTTTGGAAATACTATTGCAGGACCCTACTTCCCAGAAGCACAGAAATGAAAGACAGAATTCTTAGTTGGAAGAATGGTTTGGGCAAAACCACAGAATCAGAAATGACATCTTTGCTATTATTAAATAGCACTGCTAAGACCGTATTTCCTCTAGCTAAAGAAACCACAGCATTTACGTGCTTGATCAGCCAAGGGTTGGCAAACGTTTTCTGAAAAGGGCCACATGGTAAACATTTCGGGCTTTACTGCCATGCAGCCTCTGTGGCATAGTCTTCCTTTTATTTATTTATTTTTTGTGTTTGCTTTTCCACAAACCTGTAAAAATGTAAAAACCATTTTTTGTTCATGGGCTATTAAAAAGAGGCCAAGGATTATGTATGTTAACCTATAGATTAGGTCAGTGTCAATTAGAATTTATTTCTTAAAGTATTTACTAAGTACTTACTTCCACAGGATGGAATGAGAATCCCTTGGGAATGGGGACCATTACTAATTCAAGCTTTCTATTATGGGAGTCTGGCACATTGCTTGGCACAGGGACATGCTCACTGAGTACTGACATCATTATCACTTGTTAAAGTGGGAAGGACCCAAACTATGTTATACCCTCTTCAAAAGTACCCTGCCCGATCCCCTAGAATGTATTATCTAAGACATACAGAGAATAAAGGAGAGACATAATGCACTTACAGAAAATAATTGCCATTAAAATGGATATGCAATGAGTAAGAAAATGAAGAGTAGTCATGTTGTGTAAAAGTGAAGGCACAAATCTGCAAAATGGGAGGCCATGAGGCCTTCAGGGATCTTGTACACAAGACATGAAATCCCATCTCCAAATAAGAACTGCAAAAGCAGCAAACCGGTGGAAACAATGAGGCATTTTAAACAAGCCATTCAAAGACTGTTGTATATTTTTCTAAGCAACAGATTGTAGGGAAGACTTTATTATATATTTATCAAAAGCATATATTTGTCTTCTAGGACATAACTTCAAATAGTATGTGCTAGCTGGATACGTGAAAAAGAAAATAAAGGACAAAAAATCTAGCAAAATGTAACTGATGGCATAAGGCATGCCTTGCCTTATAAACTTGTATTCTGCATGATAACCCTCTTCTAAGAAGCCATGAACATGGTACCAGAGATTACAAATGTCCAGAGGAAAAGCACACTGGATTTGGACATAAGAAACCCAAGCTCAACTCCAGACTGAGTGACTTTAAGCAACTCTTTAAAGCTCTTTGGTTTTTAGATTCCTCTTCTAAAAACTGAGGAAATTGGACTAAATGATATCCTAGGTCAATTTCAAATTAGACATTAAATGATTCTATGAAATTATGAGCCACCAGGAGGACAGAGGGGAAGAAAAAAATATTTCACGTTTCCCTTCTTAATTGAGACCAGTAGATTGTTCCTACTATTTTTCTTTTGATTTCTCTATATTCTGCATTAGTCTAAAGATAACTTGGGGTGTCCTCTAGTATAAAGAAGTCCAGGCTAATATAAAATTATCAGAGGGTACACCAAGGCTAGTTTGAGACTTTCTGAAGAATTTAGATGATAGTAATGAAAAATAACATATACCACTACCATAATCAAGACAACCTTTGTTATTTCAAAGTGATTTGTCAGTAGAGAGCAATAACCATTAAATGCAGGTACAATTTAATCTTAGTTTCCAAGGCTGTTAACCTACACTGAACTGCATGCCATTGCTTCCTTAAGAATGCAAGCGATTATATGGAAAAGTATATGGTGTTGTGGTGAAGATGTGATGGTTTTGATACATGACAGATCCAAGTAACAATCACAGTTATGATCCTCACTACCTATGGAAACTTAGGCCAGTTACTTAATACACCTAAGCATCATTTTATCTCATATGGTTATCTTTGAGGATTAAAAGACATTTATAAAATAAAGCACTTTTATAGAGCACTGTGCATCGTGCCTTGCCCATGGTAAGCACTCAATAAATCATGACGTTAAAAACAAAACATCTCTACTTAATTATTGTGAGTGAACACACTTTCCCACCTTTTGACATGTAAATACTTCTTATTTGATGTGAATTACTAGGAAAAAAAAAAAACAGATAGCAGTACTCAAACTAAAGGGAACTCCATACCTGGAAAGCAACTCTTCCAACTGGGCCTTGAACTGAACTGCCATCTCATACCAGGGCCTGCTCTTCTCTTAACAGGGGTGAGGGGCAAAAGGAGGAAATGGCAGTTGCTACTTGCCTCTCTGACAGGAGAGACTGCTAGAGCCACCTGGCTTCTCTAGAAGCCCAGGGAAGATGAAGGTACCATGAACCGGCAATACAGGACCTTCCTCTGGTATTAAGTCAACTGTATCTAATTTTTAAAATACTGAAGAAATTAAACTGTATGTACTTTGAAAAGTGAGATTTCTAGCCAGGAATAAATGGCAATTTTACTTTTAAATTTCTATCATAAGCTTCACACTTTCACCCCTGACCATACGTGATTACCTCTAACCAGGTCATAATCTTGGTATTGGACTATCAAAATCATGACAAATTTACAAGAAATTTTTTTCCTTTTAAAAACAACTTTAAAAAATCATTTTTTAAAAATAATGGTTTAAAAATCATGGGAAATTAAAAAAATAGTTCAAAATGTTGTCTACATCTATTGTTCTTTCTGAGAAGACATCCACATTCCACAAGAGACTGAAGAAGTGGGAGAAAGCCCTGTTCACGGTAACCATGGATGTAAACCACCAAAGGACTGTGATTAATATTCTTAATAATCCAACTTGCTCTTCTGAAGTTTAAATCCATCCTCTACCCCATTTTTTTTTTACTTTCTTAAACAGGTGCAGAAGGTATAAATTCATCCCCCTTTGAGACAAAGGTACATTCCTTACTCTGTTAGACCAAGGATAGTTTCCCTTTTATACTGGTCATCCGCTGTGAACCGCTGCACGTCCACACCCTTCCGGAGGCCCTGGAGGATCTGAGCCTGGCTGAAATCCAGGAGACGTTCGTTGTAGTAGTGCAACTGCTTGGTCAGGGAAACGAGGTCTTCGGGCCAGGATTCATGTCCATGTCGAGTCACGTGCCCGGTGACCATCTTGATTAGCTCCTTGGGATCAGCCTGTGAAAGGCACGGAAAAGAATAGGTTTTACAAACGTCACACAAGTATGAGCAGGTCTGTAACAAAGAGAAAAAGACCATGTCTGCAGGGCACCAGTCTGTTCCTTCACACACTGTCGTCATGCGCGCCACAAGGCTCACAGCGACACTGTGGGGCCTGCGGGGTGGCACTTCACCCCCTGTGCAGAACACAGAGACAGGACACGGAACGGAGTCCAGACACGGCTTTCTAGTCTCTTGGCTGTTCTTCTTCAACCTTAAAAACCTCTCCACATGCTTAAAAAAATAATATATTCTTGCTTTTTCAACTACCATAAACCTATATCACAGCTGTTCCCCAATCACCTGATCATTCATAGTAACTCATTCTAGAAGTAATTTTTTTCATCATTGCCTCTGGATAAGTTTTCTGTGGACCACCACGAGCGTTTTCAATGAAAGAGTTGCAGTTCAGTAACCTCATTATAAATGGCTAGACAGCTGAGGAGAAAAATATTTTCTCCAGGGATAAGTTAGGGAAAGGAGGAAAAAAAACAAACCTATTCCTAAAATAGTAAATACTTCCAGTTGTATGAAAACCCATCCAACCAATTTTCACTCTGCTCAATTTAGAGCTCACTATGTAACTCTCAGCAACTTCTCTAACAACAACAAAATTATTCAAACAGAACAAAACTCAGAATCTAACAACTGACAGGAAAGGAGAGTAAGTGATTAATTGGCCACATTTATTTATGTTAAAGTTGGTCTGGGTGTCAAGGAAGTAACAGCAGCTCAGCCATGATTTTGGAATTACTTAACTGGGAGCATAATACTTGAACAGCATTAATTGAATCAATCCCAACTGTGGGGAAGACATGGTACATATTATATTTTAATATAAGCAAATTAGAAAAAAAATAAGACTCTACCTTTGGTTCAGAAACGCACTCCTAATTACAGTAAGCTGTCAGCATTTCTAATGTGTAGGCCATTATTCCGAGGTACACAGGAGATTTGTCAATGTCGAGTCTGTATTACCAAACCTAGGCTGACATTCTCTCTCTTGATCCTATTAAGGAATAATCTGGGACTACTGACAAAAACCAATTAAAGAAATATTCTTGGATTCTAGCAGGTAGACTTGAGTAAGAGGCAACTTTACTATATTTAACTTTTCCCCTACCTCTATGCACATACTGAATCTTACTTTCGAAAGCCACAAACATGTCAAGCCAAAAGACCTGAATTTGAATACTAACTCTCCCACAGTAAGGTACAAGATCATCTTTTCATTCATCCAGTAAATATGTTTTGTGCACCTTTTATGCACTGAGTGACGTACTAGGAGGATATAGCCCTTCCCTCCAGGGACGGCGTCGGTTAGGAGAGACAGTCAGGTACACTGAAAGACAGTGTGACAGCAGCAATCCCAGGGCACTTCGGGCACACAGAGGTCAGGCCTGGGGCTCAGAAAGTCTTGGAAGTATCTGGACTAACTCCTCAGGTACCAGTGGTGAAAAGGTTGGCAACAAATAGAGAGACAGATTCCAATAAAGCATAGAGAATGTGCTAAGGCCTAGGTGACTAAGGCTTGATGAAACGATGGAGTGAATAAACCAAATCTAACTGCAATTAGAGAGTGATGTGGGAAGCAGCTGCATATGAACAGTGTTTCTGGCAATGGACAAAGGCAAAGGGGGGGGGGTCCCACACCTCAGCTCTTAATGCACCTACAGCTGACATTTAATTCAATCCCTTCCTACCTAGTGTCCAAACCCCTCAGGGCACCACCCTAAACCTCCCAGCAAGGCCACAGCTACCCCTACAGTCACCTGGTCCTACAGGGCATTTGCCCGGGGCCAGCCAGCCCACCTACACCTGCTCTGTGCTGCTGGTGTGCACTGCTGCCACCTGCTGTTCTCTCACCTCATCTGGTTAGCACTTTTCTGACCAGTTGCAGAGAGAGCAACACCAAATAGCCAATGCCTAGGTTTGCAGTGTGGCAGGAGAGCTCAAGTTCTTCCAAGGAGATCCTAGTACCCCAGATTTGCACTCCACCAGCAAATTCATGTTCACCAAAACAATGAAGAAGGCCTTTCTTCACATATACATACATACTTTCACCTGTTGGTTTCAGACTAAAGCTCTCGGTCTGAACTTGAAGGAAAGGCTATAGCCATCTAAACTATCTGCATGTGTAACTCCACACCCTCTCTCTACCAGGCTATTGTTTGCACCCCACACTCATGGCAACAACCACTTTTGTTCTACCAACAATTCCTCGCGATTTTTTTTCCACATTCATTTTCGATGTCTTATTTTCTGGTATCTCCAAGATTTAGTGCACGTGCTGTGAGAGTGGCCTACATGCTTTTCACTTAGCCTCAACAGTATAACACCTCCTCATTTCTCTTCTCTTCATACTCTAATACAATTTATAAAACAAATCCCAAGGCCAGGTGGAAAGCAAAGCTGCAAAATGGCAGCATGTAGCAATAACGAGCATAATTACCACTAATAACATTTACACGGCCTCTTATTTAACCTTCAGAAAGTTTCATGTTTCCACATACAAGCTCAGATTTATACATGGCAAAAGAATGTATTATTTCCTTTTGCCAGTGAAGAAGATGATATGGCCTAGTGACATGAGCACAAGCACACAGAACTTACTAGATGAATGACTTGTGCGAGTTACCTAACAACTATGAGCTTTGTTGTCTCATCTGTAAAATGGCAGTAATAATATTTAGCTTTAATGGATATGAGAAGCCTAACAGACAATATATACATATAAAATAAACAACTAAGACCTGGCATGAAGCAAGTGCTCTAAAAAGGAATTATGCAATTTGCTAAAAGGTATACAAAATCATACTTTAATTGTATAGTTTACTTTACATTGTCTTCTTTTAATATTATAGCTTCTGGAGGGCAGAAGCCATGTGTACTTCATGAATTTGCCTTCTTCAGAACACAGCAGAGCCTCGTGCACAAATCAGGTGCGTGGTAAAAGGGGGCACACCGACCTGGCTTCCAAGTCAGTAGCACTGGTTGATATTCCAGCTCCCCTGCCCCCAACAGAGATGCAATTTAGAACAAGTTACTTCATATCTCTGTTTCTTCACTCCTCCCCCTTTCATGGTTTCTTGCAAGTCACAAATAAAATAAGGCATTTTATAGCAGTCCTTCCCCCATTATTATATGAAAGCAAATTGAACCCAGAGCTTACTCTCCAGGAATTCTAAACTAGCCACAGACAAAGACATAGACATAAACAATTCACAGAGGGCATGTGACTATAAGCACCATTATAGAGTCACCAGCCAGAAGTTCTGGGGAATTCTATGAAGGGAGCAATTGATTCCTTCTCAATCCTTCTGGGGCTCGGTTCCTTCATATGTGAAACAAGGAAGCTTCACCAGATGACCACCTTTCTAAGACTAAAATATTATTAATGTATAAGAATTCAAACATTAACATAAATAAATCTTTGTAAATCCCTCCCAGTGAGGAAATGAGGAAATATCTCCTCTCATTTAAGCCTCCACTAAATATTTAGAACAGATTTTTAAAAAAAATACAATTTCGGACCAACAAATTATAGCCAAAAGATTCCTGTACAGTTCAAACAACTTTAATCTCTTCTCCTGTACTAAGTAGAAATTGTGTGGCCCCTCTGTGAATAATTTTTATTTCATATTCTTTGTACATAAAATGTATTCACTTGTTCAGGAAAAAACTTAAACCGTTTGTTTTTCCTCTGCGCTCACACTAACATCAGAATCAACATGGGAGATTTCTGTGACCAGAGGTGGGGGATTTCATCCAGCAAGCAAGCAATTCTGCAGTGACATCAGCTGGGTGTCTTCCAATTCAATTCTAACACTATCTACTTGGAGGTAGAGCCAGACTTATCTCCCTTCAGACTCCCTTGAAAGTCTGGGCCTCTGGAACTTCTTGACTGGTTCAAGTTGGTGTCCCCATGACCCCTTCTTTGGGTTTAATTTGCTGGAGCGGTTCACAGAACTCAAGGAAACATGTAACTTTCGTTAACTGGTTAATTACAAAGGATACTGATGAAGGGATGCTTAGGGTGATGCATGGCGGAAGGGGCGCAGAGCTTCCATGCTCTCTCCTGGAGCACCACCTCTAGAAACATCCAGTTGTCAGCTATCCAGAAGCTCTCCGAACCCTGTCCTCTTGGGTTTTTACGGAGGCTTCACTACATAGGCAAGACTGATTAAACCATTCGCCATTGGTGATCAACTTGACCTTCAGCCACTCTCCCCTCCCTGAAGGCTGACGGGTGGGGCTGAAAGTCCCAACCCTCTAATCCGGCCATTGTCTTTCTGGTCACCAGCTCTGTCCTGAAGCTATCAGTCAACATTAGCACACAAAAAAACAGCACTTTGGAAATTCCAAGGATATTAGCAGTTGTATCCCAGGAAAGGGGATGAATACCAAATAAGTATTTCACAATATCACATCACTTTTCCTAAGAAATACTTAAAAACAAAAATCTAGTATTTCAAACTTCAGGATGGAACAACCTAGTATTACATATATGTGTACTGAGTCTGTCACTTAATACTAATAACCCTGTCAGACAGGTGTCTCTTAGTCTCATTGAAACTGTCTAAAAGAAAAATCAAACATTAAGGTCTAAAAATATAGACTTTGAATAGAAACTTGGGTAAGCACTAACCCGCTTGCCCTTTAACCCACTTCCTTATAGTTAGTTGGTTACAGGACACCCTTTAGCCCTTTCCTTACAATAGCCTACTGCCTATAAGTTACTTAGACCCTGTCACAAAGCTTCCCTTAATCATTTCTGTAAGATAATATCTTTAATGTCAGAAAACCTCAAGTTTCCATCTGAGATATTTTCCAGATCCTGCATTCTATTGGGTCCACTGACACCAGCTAGTCTTAAGACCCTCTCTCAGGAACCAACTTGGCTCAGAAATGTGGTTTCTTCCTCTCTTTGTCACATGACTTCACTGCTCGCCTCTCAACCAATCAGCAATCCCCAGCTCCTTAGCCCCTTTACCCAGCACCCCCCAAACAAAAAATTCCCTTAAAAATCTTGGTCCAAGACTTCTCATGGAGGTAGATTTGTGATTCCCTCCCACCTCCTCATTTGGTGGCCAATCAATTATTAAACTCTTTCTCTGCTGAAATACCTGATGTTTCAGTGTATTGGTCTGTTACTGCGCAATGGGCCATTGAACCAGGCAGTCTTACAACATCATCTGTTTTACAGATAAGTAAGGAATTAAGGAACTTGTCTAAGGCCATTTAGCTGGTAAGTGGCAAAGCAGGGATGTGACTCCCAAGCATAACGCCTCCTCCTAAGAACCAACCTTTTATATTTGGTATGTAGGAAGGGAATTGCTTAAAATTATGATGCTCTTGATTAGACCAGTGTATATGAGATCCCACTAAATGCAAATAAGATTTGGCATTAGAGTCCTTTTACAAATGACTGACTTTCAATGATAGATTTTAGTACTGTCAATCTATATTACTCTAGGTAGACTTTTTCACACATACATTTCTGTACTCATCCCATATATGTGTGTATGAATACAAATGCCCACAGCAGGCACACAAAGGTAGGTTTTCAACTGGATATCCAATCTGAGCTGTATTTTTAAGCCTCATTTTCAATTCTTTAATGATAACCGAGAGTGTTTCAGAATCATGAGAAAGAATACCATTTCCTATTCAACTCCTGATATAACTACACCTCATTTTAAAATTCTGTCTTAATAAGGTGATGAATAGGGGTATCCTATTAATTTCTTGATGATAGGTTTCTGTCTACAAGTTTATGGATTATCAAATATTTGTTAACTATATAAGAAGATTTTCAATACTTCAATTTATTGTGTAAAATAATACTAATGAGAAGAGACAACTTCTCACAAAGGCTTCCAAGAAAAAGTAAAATTATTATAATAGTTATGGAGAAAAAAGATAGGAATTGGTATCAAAGACTTGGATTATCAGTTTTTCCCTCCTGAGTTTTCCATTTCTAAAACTGAAGCAATTTCTTCTGAGTCCTCATAAAGATTAAATGAGACTGGATGGCTGAACAAAGTTCTAGCTCCCTATGCAAATTATTTTATCATTGTCACCGCCTCTTTCTATCTCTTCCTCAAGGAACTTCACTGGTTATGATTACTTCCAATATTCAATTTAGATTTTAGTAAAAAAATTCTTCCCGAGTTTATCATTTTTCTTAAAATATTCCAAAGTATCTCCTATTCACTCCAACATCTTATTTCATACATTCATTTATTCCTGCACCCCCACAAGTGCACAACTGTTTAAAGATTCTAAAATATTTTCACATGATTTTCATTTGACCCTCACACCAGGCCAGTGATGTGCACTGAGAACCCTGTTTCTTTTGTACAGATGCCCAATCCAATGCTTGAAGTTTCCAGAGCTGTAGTACTGTAGTGGGGAAGTGAGTCAAGCTGCCTGGCTTCCTGCCCACTCTCCTCACACTGCTAAACAGGTGTCTACGAATGTTCTACACACAGTGCACACCTAAAATCACCTGGGATTATTTGTTTAGAGTACATTCAACCTTCTCTCCCTGTTTTCCCCACCTAAGTTCAGTGACATGATCCATGGGTATGAAAGCTTTTAGCCTCTTGTGAAGAGCTTTAAGGATAGCTTCAAACATCTTCCATATTCAGTATTCAAATATGGTAGGTAAAACATCACAGGCTGCAAAAAACTAACAGCATAAAAAGCCATTAAGAATTTAAAATGAAAATTGTGAAGAGTTAAATTATTTTATTTCCTTCCCCAAAAACTTGGCAATGAAGTTCTTTGGGTTGAGGGGGGTGAAAAAAATATGATTTCTTTACAAGAATATGTCTAAATCCCTGTAAAAGCAAAACATGAATAAATATTCATGACAACAGAATGCTCATTGACTTAATCTACTGCTTACTAGTAGAGGTAATAAATCCATTCTGGTTTAATAGTCTCCATTTCTTGGTAATATTATTTGGAAAGTTTTAAACAGGTGGTGTGTTTCCCCTCCAGGGTTGTTATTTTGCTTGAGATAATTTCCTACTTAGTATTTTCAATTAGTAGTTTAAAAAAACACATCTTAGAAATAGTCTACCATAAAGTTTTGAATTTCATCCCCTGCTGAGTTTGCTTCCCTAGCCTATAAAACTAAAGGACATGTTTCCATTTTTAACTGATTTTCTCTTCTGAAAACTTTTATAAAAGAATGCAAGAGAGATCACACTTTAAGATACATTTACAATAATTATAAAGGTAAGATATAAGTGAAAAAAATCAAGATACAGAACAATGTGTATAGCTTCATTATATCTGTCTATATATTTATATAACTACATTTTAGGCAGATTTATGTACATATATGTATATGTATGTGTGTATATATGTGTGTATATATATATATATATCCATAAACTATTTCTGGATGGATATGAAAGGGAAATACTGACTTTCCATTGTATATCAATTTCACACTTGAGTTTCTGGGCCATGTGTGCATTACATTTCAACCATAAACATGAGTTAATCAGGACTAATACTAGAAAAGAAAACTCTCTGACCATTTGCCAATCACCATTACATAAAGCTAAAAAGAAAAATGCAGGTAAGCAAGGTAGGCAGCTCCAAACATCATCTGGAAAAGCTGTCGATTTCTGGGAGCCTCTGCTGGCTAGTTCAAGACGGTGCAGCCCTTCAAGATGCACAGGCCTTGTATCAGAAATAACCCTACAAATTGCATCAATACTTTCATTCAAACCTAGTAATCTACCTAAGTTAGCATTCCTGCAGCACATAACTCCAGGGGGTGGAAAGAGAAAATGTGAAAAGACTGTGGAATTAGAAACAAGCTGAACTGACAACTGAGTGAAAGATAAGCTTCACTGGGTGTTATTATGTGTAGGCAACAAATTGAAACCACTTTGATTTCAATTTCCAAGATGATTCATCAGGAGTTTGTCATATTTAATTCCAAACCCAGCAGTGCTGTTTTATGCAGAGGAAGATGCTGAAAATACTCAAATAACAAGCCATTAGGCAGTCAATGGAAAACTTTTATGTACTTAAAACATCCAGCTATTGTGCCTACCCATGTTTCCTTCAAATCCAAGAGGGTCAGGACTCATAACTGCAAACCTGAATTCTCATGGCTGTCCTGACACGCAGCACTTGACATGATTCCTGAACTTATTCACACACCAATCAACAGTCACTGAGTGACTACGGTGGGTGAGGTGTGAGGATACAGGAAGCAATAGGATTCCTGTCCTCAAATAAGGTCACCACATTGAGAGCAGAGAGATGTGCATTGACTGTACCACCCTAAAAGAACTGCTTTCGCATACACAGAAAAAGAAGGAGCCTGGGGTCTGAACAGAGGTCAGGGAAGGCTTCAGAGGGACTGCTTCTGAGCTCAGACTTGTCTGTTCACGGTGCAGAGAAGGAGGAGGTATTTCAAGCAGGGGGAATTACATCTGCGCACACACAGAGGCACAACAATGGTTGTTAAATTCAGAGAAATCTAAGTTCTAAGCAGCCAGAACATAAACTTCAAAAGAGGTAGTGTCAAGAAACACATCTGGAGGGGTAAGAAAGAGCAGCCAGTTCACTGAGGATCTTACCTGCTATATACAGGAGTTTAGATTTTATCTGGTAGACACAGAGCAACGCATGGAAATATCCCACTGGGAATTACCTGCTAGACTTGCATGCCAGAAAGATCACTCACGTCCAAAAAAGAGTGATGCTGTTTCTTCAGAAAAAAGCTAAAGCAGCTTGCACGTCCAGGTAAAAACCAGGTAAAGCCTGGAATCGGGAGCTCTAAGTGACAGGACGTCACGTGCTACCAGTTACCTTGAACTAGAAACCACATTTCCGAGTCTTATCTTCTCCAAAGAAGATTCCTTTTCTGCAAAATGGGGTTGCTCAAAGGATCAAATGGCAGAACGAATGTGAAAGGCGCTTTAAGACAGCCAAGTGCCTTTTTATGTTTAGCTGACAGCTCCCATAAACAAGCCGACTGCTGCTGTCACACCCCTGCCTGACACTATTTTAGCCAGATAGGAGAAAAGCCCCCACAGGTCACAATGAAGTCTAGTCACAGACTGCGTTTCTATCCTTCTCCTCTAGATCCAGGCAACTCCTCTATGCTTTGAATTTTATATAGTAAAATTTTAACATCTCAAATACCTTTTGAAAAAACAGCACAGTGCATACAGCAGGCCCAGTGACACTTCCATGCCTTTGTCACTGCTATTCTGTCTGGAATGCCCTTCCCCAGGTATCTGCATGGTGCTGCTATGTCCTCTCCTCTTTACTCAAAGGTCACCTTCTCAGTGGAAGAGTTTTCTGACCCTATTTGAGTAAAGTACACACACACACACACACATACACACACTTCACATTCCTTTTGCTTTTTCTTTAATACTTCTTACTGCCAGCTAGCATAGCATATATTTTATTTACTTGTTTTGTGAATGGTGCCTCCTTCCCCAATAAAATATAAGTCCTACAAGGGTGAGGGTTTTTATATACTATATTCACTACTGTTTCCTCCAGAACACTGGCTGGCATAAAAAAGTCACATGATAAACATTTGATGAACACACAGACATACACACAATTCAATGACCTCATATGTACTGAAGAATTACTCATGGATTTCTAGTCACCTATCCATTGAACATTTGTTTATGACCCTTTATACTGCCACCTTCTTGCTCTACTAAGCACTGGGAGATCCAATAAATACAACAGTGTCTACTGCCCTCAAACAACTCATTATCTAGTGAGATGAAAAGTATATAGAGGATGTTGGTGCTTTGAGTCAGGCATCTGCCAACCTCCTCATTTGCCAGCAAATTAATAAAATCCTTCCTTCCTCAAACCACTTGTCCTCATTCTTCTGATGTGGCCCTTGGGAAAGTGCTGAACTTTTGGTAACAGAATTTGGCATCCTTAGGTGGGCCCACTGGCACCCCAGTGGAATGGCACCCCGCAACTTCTACAAGAAGCAGAGAGAAGCCCTGGGTCAAAGCCATGGGTCTTCACGGGTAGGAGCAACTTCTTTTTGAGGTGAGAGAGCAAGAATGGCCCCAGAAGCTGCCGGAGCCTGCTTTATCTCTGGGGAATTCCCATCTCTGTCTCTCCAAAGTAGACACAGCTACCTGGAACCTGAACTGAGTTGAGGAGAAAGAAATGGGTTTGAAAAGTGTCTGGATGCCAGGCCATTTGTTGGGCAAGTTCCCCGGCATGCTTGTTGAGACCCTGATTCCACCCATTTAGGAAGGGTTTTGAACCCTCCAGCCCTGCAGCAGGGTGTTTGTTGGAGGCCCTATCAGGGCATTCGTTCTGAGGCATCTTTTTGGGGTGGAAGTCATTAGGTTGAGTGGAACTAGGGAAACTGGTTTGAATTCAGAGCTCATTTGTGGTCCCCAGGGAACAGGGGGACTGTGCCACTATTTGGGGAGAGTTTCCCAGGGAATGGGGAGATTAGGCCACCCATTTGGAGAAGGTTTTGAACCTTCCAACCCTGTGACAGGGCATTAGTTGAAGTTCCAGGAAACAGGGGGATTAGATGACCCATTTGGGGAAGGTTTTGAACCTTTTAGCCATTTGGGGTGACATTTGTCCCCTTTGGACTCCCATTTGTGAACCTTCCGATCCTGTGGTAGGGCTTCTGAGGCACAGCTGAGGTGGCCTTTGTCCCCTTTGGATTCCCATTTGTTTGATAAGCTCTGGTATTTTTGTATCCCCTGTATTATCTGTTTGTTATTTGTGAGTTTTGTTGCAAACTAAGGAAGCTCCATCTCAAAGGCCCTTGGGAAAAACTTTGGCTGAGTGATTAACTTATGGCAACAAAGCTACGTGTAAAGAGAATGATGTTACTATAATCCAACGCACGTGCTGGAGTTGACCAGCAGGGGCCATAAAATGAAAACTCCCGTTTGGTTGATAGGACTCAGCATTTTAGATTCTTTGTGTTGGGAATTCCCTATGTTGTTTGTGTGTGTTTGTGAGCTTTTGTCTGGTGAGTTTTTGTACCTTTGTCTAAGGATAATTGTGATATCACATCGCCCCCAAATTTCAAAGGACTTTGGGTGGTAGGAAGCCTCCAGGAAAGAAAATGCTTTTTGTTTTGTTTTTAAGTCTAGGACTCAGACGGCGAAGGAGGGGGCCTAGAGCCCCTTGCCTCCAAATATCCTCACAGGAGCCCTGGGCAAAACTGACAGTGGGGATTCAACTGGCACTAGGAAAAGGATAATTAAATATGTTTTTATGATTATGCATGCTCATGGTGCCATTTGGAAGGAAAGGGGTCTCCTGATGGCAGGAAATAAGGATATTAAGTATGCCACCAAAACAACGGCCTTAATGCCAGCCGTGGCTGAGCCCAAATGGGTGGCCACCATGACAAAAAGAAATCAGGCCACTTGCAGAGCTGCTAAGAAGCCTGCTGGAGGTGATCTGTTCCTCAGGGCCTTGATACCCTGGCTATATTTAGACCCCCTTAAAAACTAAAGACTGGGGCTCTGACATTTGGGATGGCACAACTAAATGGAGACAGAATTCTCATACACTCATCTCCTACCCAAAGCGTTGCTTTCAGCCTCTTACGAGGCACCTAGCCACACAGCACGACCTTACTATTCATTTCAGCACAGATATCCCATTTCAATGATATCCACTTAAAGATCTCACTCAAATACACTTTGAGAACCCAACTGACTTTTTAGGAACAAAAATCAAGTTTACAACAAGGAACAATGCATTTGGTCAAAGTAAAGCTTCACTGAATTTCACCATAGAGTTTCAGAGCAAATTACTTGCTACTTGTGTACATACATAGCACTAATGAAAAGATAAGGGTAAAATAAACTTGCCACTTTTCTACCTGCATAAACACATCATCCCCTCAACTTCCAACACAGATCAATATACATTTCGTATTTCACCTAAAAGCATACCTGAAGTATAAAAATAAAATTACTACAGTATAGTAATTATTTTATGTGAGATAATTAACTCTATAAAGCAGCAGTAGCTACCATAACCAAAAAAAACCCCAAAAACAAAAACATTCGATTTCTAAAATAAAGTAATACTTCATATCAACTGGTTAAAAGAAGGAAGCATTCCTGTTTCTTGGCCAAATGTCATCACAATAATAAAACTATGCCTAAGGACAATATACTTCCAATAATGATGGTGCCCCGGGAGATTCACCTCTTTTGTGAATGGTTCTCCCATACCCGCTCTTCTTTTACATAAAAACAGATGGATAAAAGCCATAGTTATTGCCACAAATAGAATGTTTTCACATACTTTTAGGTTCTTAGATATGTTTTAGTTAGTTGAGGCAGCAAGAACTTTGATAAACACTGAAATTATTTGTTTACATTCTACTTTGGGTCAGGGAAGGAAGAATCTTGCCTCAGTAAAATTTGAACCTTGGATTTATGTACATAGTGGATTTGAAAAGTCTATTTATTTATCTATACTTAAAATAGTAATTTTTTAAAAAGCGATCCAAAACAGAAGTAGATCCTCTCCCAATGCTGAAAATTAAGACTGGTCTATACAAGTAAGCCTGGGAGAATTTTCCAGTGGCATCTGCAGCACTTTTACACCCACAAAAGAAGGCACATCATGTAACTTCAGGCCACGCTTAGATGCTTTCACTGAGAAATTAACAACAAAATTACATAAAAGCAGTCTGAAGCTTGTGGCAAGTAGGAATGATAAGTTTTAACATTCCATCTGTACAATTACTACTCTTATATCTCTGGCTTTAAAAAAAATAAAAGTGAAATATTGCTCAAAGAATTACTTTGCCCATTTTCCTAAATTAGACAGAGCCATCTTCCTTTTGAGAAGTGAATTAAAAACCCACTTCTCCACTTAGCCTCTCCTACTACTTTAGCTTTTCCTTGCTAAGAACTTAGTAAAATAAAGTAAATGAAAGAAACGTCAGGGGAAAGAATCAGCAGTCACAATAAATATCAGAAACTCTACTTCTTATGGATACCTGGTAAAGCAACTTCATCTAACACAGAAAAGTCAAGCGCTATCTGCCACTTGGAATGCAAAGGGGATCCAAATCCTCCAAAAAAATAAACGTATGTTTTGACTACTTTAGAAAAGCTTTAACTCTGCTCATTAACGTGGAAACCATGAGGACTTACCCTGTAAAGAGGATGGCACTTATCCCTGAAGCAAGGAGTCAGCCGGGCATAGATCTGTAGGCTGTAGTAGTAAGCTGCCAGCTGGAGAGAGAATGCAGAGTGGGGCTGCTTTTCAAAGCATCTGTTAGCATCTAACACCTAAGAGGGAGCAGGATAGAATTAACTCAGCTGAAAGGAAATTAGCAAGAGCATTATAAACCATTACATTTCCAGTCATTACTGCACAATTTTGGTACAAAGTTTCCATCCTTTCAACTCAAACTCAAGCTCAAGTTCAACTTAATATACTATATTAAAATTCAGAAGGCATTACAAAGACAGATCCTATGAATGTAAAAGTAGATTAAAATTTAAGCTAACATTATAGAATTCACTTTGTAGATACTGACCACAGTCCTTTCAGCACCTAAGGACTATCAGAAGAAAATGACATATAATAAATAATTTTACCAATAAAAATCCCCAGCATAGACTTTTAGTGTATTCATTTTTAAGTTCTTCAATAGTAAGGGCAAACTTACCTGTGGTAAGGCAAGGAGATAAGCCAGAGCCAAGGTCAGGTCATTTGGCAAAGCATCACTTGCTAGTTGTAAGAGAACTGAATGCAGAAAAAAATAAAACAAAAAACCTATACATTATTTTTCTTGAGGACGCACATGACATTCATAGTTACTAAGTGCCATATTTTTAGCCCTATACGATTTCAACGGATAGTTTCAAAAGACACTTTAAGACCTTTTATGAAAGTCTATTCAGCATCATCTAAACCAGGGGTCCTCAAACGTTTCAAACAGGGGGACAGTTCACTGTCCCTCAGACCGCTGGAGAGTGCACACTGTGGGCCCGGGACTAGTCGGCTGCTAAGCAAGACAGGCAGCGGCAGCAAAAACACTTGGCGGGCCAGATAAATGTCCTAAGCGGGCGCCATGCGGCCCGCGGGCCATAGTTTGAGGACGACGCCTGATCTAAACAGAGATCACATGGAACTATGTGCTACTGTGTTATATAGTAACATTTCCTTAACTTGAAAAAAGTATGCTGTTGTTATACATGAGGAAATCCTGTTAGGGCAGCTTCAAAGTTAAGTGGAAAGACATCAGTAAGGATGATTTCTGAAGGCTGTGTCTTTAAGTTTTAAAGATGCAGACTGTGCTATAAAATTATGTATGTCAATGATAGCTAACATGGAAGGTGACCATATAATCAAAGCAATAAAATAGCTTCCTGAGTGCAAATGAAGGATTACTACAATGACGATAAGATGCTTTTGTTCCTCCTGAGAATACTGCTCTTCATCACACTCTACAAAAATAAAATCAGCCTCTTGCTTTGTTTACATGTTTTAAAATATCCCAGCCATTAAAAACTTCTTTTCCACAAAAATTTTTATTCAAGCAACAACCTGCCAGTGTCAAAGCTTTAATATGAGAGCACCTTGCCAGTAAAGTCTGTGTTTACATACAGTTCTTTTTAATAAGGACGTATTCTATTCATTTAGGATCCTAGTGACAAATACCAGGTAGTCATATATAATCACAATGCAAATATTTAATTTAAAAAAAAAACACACACTCTCATGATCTGCACTAACGAAAGGGAACAGTATATGAATAATCCAAAGTAAATCATATTTGACTTTGCCAATGCACCATATGATTTTCTTCTAGTAGATTTAGCTTCCTAATTATGTCTTACGGGGACTAATATTTATGTCATTTGTATAATCTATGTTCACCTGACTGTCTGGGCTATGGGGATGTGGGAGAGTGTGGAGCAACCTACAAGTGGGTAAAGTGTCACAGGCTGACCCAGAACTCAAAATTTCCTGCTGATGATTCACAGGGAAAAAACTACTCAGCTTTCTCCACTAAGCCTCTGCAAAGAGAATATCTGTTCTCTAAATACTCATTTCCTATGTGGTCTCCAAACTTTATGAACCAAATGGACCATCAGTCAGCCTCAGGCCTCCCAACTCCCTGGGCATTGTACAGTTTCAGAGATGTTTTCTAATCAAAAGCTATTCATTTCAAGGCCCACTTCCAAATTCATTCCTTCATTCAACATCAATGAACTTTTCGGAACCAGACAGTGCCCTAAGATAAGAATCAGAGTCCTTGCCCTTTAGGAATAAACAGTCAAGGGCAAGAGACACTCTCTAAACAGATAATTTAATGATGCAATGCAAAGGGCCCAGATTAACATTTGTACAAACAATTGTGAGAGCAAACAAAAAAGGTACAAAATTGGTGAATGTACCCTAGAAGACTACTAAAAAAGGAAAGATGAGGGCTTGTGTTATAAATTTTGGACACCAGAAGATAAAGCGAGAGAAAGTATGCAAGTTTAACCTGCTGAAAATTCTGGACTACTTGAGAAAGATTTCCTTAGAGTCTATAAATTACACATTTTACAAACACAGACACAGACATGGAAGTCATTTTGACTTATGTCTGCCTTATACATTCTGTCATTCAGTATCTGCCTAATCGTCCTTCAGGACCCTTATTTTGAGGGGGAAAAATCCAACTGTTTAATATATTAATAATTCTTTCCTGTTAACTTCCTTTCTTATAGTCTTTAACAAGGCAACCTCACGTAGTATTTTCCACCCTCATTTTAATTTTCTTCCTATATTTCCCTTCTTTACATGCAAAAGAGGCCAAGTTTCAAACAAGCATATTTGAACCTATTCATCAGATTAGTACTGCCTCTCTCAAAAGAGCCCCTTAGGACCCCTTTCTTCAGATGGATGGCTGTTTCTCTAGCTATTGGAGGACCTTTCTTCTTGGAGTTGTAATTGAAGCCAATCTCAGACTCACCTGGAAAATGAAGTCACATTACCGACTATCTTCTACTCACAACTAACTATTTTTATGACAATGCAAATCCAATCTGTTACTTTATTTAATGTGCATTTGCCTGTATCCAATGACCAATGCACTCTCAAGGGATGAGGATATGCTACTATCACTGAAGATATTCTGAAGAATATGCTATAGATCTGAAAAACGTTTCAAAGCAAAAGCAACAAAAGCAAAAACAACCAAACAAAAAATAAAACCAACAAAAAAGAGCAATGATGACATTATTGGAAGGAAGACATAGTCTCCAGGAGACATATTTGAAGGAGAGGATTCTCATCTAGATTCATAAATTCCAGCAGGTTTATTTTTAAAACAGTTTATTATATCATAGATACCAATCAAAAATGGTCACTAAAATTTTTGAATATATGTAATTGAATACAAAGTTTATAATACGCAAAAAAGAAAAGGAATACACAATTTTCATGAGCTCAAAGTAATAAAAAAAAATCGCCCTCAGAGAGTTATCTAAAGGGTCATCATTGTTATTACTAAGTGGTAAAAATCATCACCCTAAAATACAAATTTTTGCTCCAAGTGAATAATATCTATTACACATAGACATTACTTCATAGATAAAACTGTATGGATCATGTTGTTTACTTTCTGTATTTTACCCTGCCTTGACATCTTAGGGACTTTGCTAATCCTGAAAAGACTGCTCCACCCAGATCTAGCTAATGCCTAGAGAGAACAAACCACTTGCCTGTGACATACAAACCATACACCTTTGACATACAAACCAAACAGTCCAGTGCCCAGACATTGAACCACCTCCTTCATCTTGGCTTTGTACTCCAAGAGGCAATAGCCTCTGTCCTAATCACCCCACAGCCAGGTAAGAGACAGTTAGAGACCACCACTATATCCCAGAGCCCACCAAAATTATCCATACTTTCAATCTTAAGCTTGTCCAAGTTTGCCTACCCTGCCTCGCCCATCTCTTCCCATGAAAACCCAAGACTTTTGCCATGCTTTCCCTGGCTCCTTCTGTTCCTGGACCACCGTAGTGGGCTCTTCCCTATTTCTAGGAATCTGTGTGTATAAACTTCTTCCTTCACAGCAATCATTTCTATGTCTGTGAGTCTTACCAATACCTGAATAAAATCAAAATCCCAGGTACATTTCAGAACAACAACTAAAACAAAATCTATAAACATGCAATGAATCTCTGGGCTACAACATTGGGCAGAATGACACAGTGGAAAGGAAACCATCTTGAGAACCAGAACGTCCTGGAATCAGAGCTCAGGTGTCTCACTAATTTACTACATAACTCTGAGTTTCAGAATTCAGAAGGTTTTGGACTTTAGAAGGTTATGTTGGACACATACCATGTAATACATCATACCCACAGGATGGTCTGGGAGCACCCAATAATCAAAGACATTAACATTTCCACTGCACAACATTTGAATACTCATATTAAGTGAGATAAGCAAAGACTGTAAGTAGCTTCATGTGACTTTAGGCCTTGATACCAAACAAGTTATAAAAATTCTTTGTTTTCAAAAAATTTTAGATTTGAGGTCTGAGCACTATTTGCCTCCTGTGTAAATTAGGATTAATGAGGTAAAGTACACAAAGCGCACAGCATCTATCATAGAGAAAGCACCAAGTAGGTTCCCTTCCTCCTGTGAGGGGTCGAGACATTGCATACCTGCAAGGCCCACACCCCAGTGAAGCCGGAACTAACATCCGGCTTCTGGAAACTGTTGCTTGCTTGCCATGGAAACCGCTGCTTGCTTGCTTGTTTGCGCCAACTTTGCATTGTTCGAACCCCTGTATAGTGGGGCTGCCAGCCAACCAATCATGTTAAAGGTCAATGCATGATCCATGCGTGATCAGCCACTGCATAGCATATGCACCATAGGGATAAAAGGCACGCTGCAACCCAGTTGGGGTCCTTGCCTACCAGAGTGACCACTGTGTTGGTGCTCAAGGCTTGGACCCTGGCTAGCCAGAAAATAAACTCCTCTTGAGTGTTTGCATCCTCGGTGTCTCTGTCTCTCTGTTGGGCAGGGTGGTGAGAGGTAGTCGACTCCCAACACTCCCTCCAGAAAATATAGGCTTGAGGGAACAAATGATTATCTTCAATTATGACATGTTTTGGTTTCTCCCTAAAAATGATTGATTATAGGTTCTTTCATTAATAACTACCACAGTACTAACAGAGACAATTAATTCAATTTTATTAAAATCATAATTATTAACAAATTAACAACTACATTTAAGCATGAAGACTAATTTCACTAAGAAGCAACAGCAGACTTAAAACAGTCACCCCTGATTATTGGAAACACTTCCGCTACTGTATTTATTGTTGCTTTGCTGCTTTTCTCACTGAGCACTCAATAATCATTTGGATTAGTTACTCCTCACAACCTCTCTACGGAAAAGTTAGCTGTTTTCCTCAATTTGCAGAAGAGGATTTAGAGTCGCAGTAAGTTTCCTTTCTATTTGCCCTGTGCCAACACACAAACAAATCACCTCCGTCCTGGGGAAAAAAATATTCTTCTTTTGGCAACCCTCCATTTGGACAAACTCAACAGTCCCCTTTCTTTTCACTGCCGAACTTCCTAAGTGAGTGGTCTGCACCCCTGCATCCATCACCTTGAAACCCACTTTTTCCTCCAGTTCCTTCAACCCTGGGTCCCCACTCACACTGCCTCCAAAGGTCACCAAACCCCATGGTCTTTTCTCTCGGGTCTCACTGTGGCTCTAGACACTGCTAACAGTCTCTCCTTTGACTTCAGGGACACTGAGTCTTCACATCTGCTCCTCAAATGATCTCCTCTGTCTGTCACCAGATCCTCTTCTTCCTCCCTGACTGCTCAATGTGGGTATTCAGTTATTTATCACTATCTCTAATCCCACTTTACATTTTCCCCCTTAAAGAACTCTATTTACATTCTTAATTTCAACTGGCATCTTAGTCTATTTTCCCAGTATTTATCCCTAGGCTTGCCCCATCTCACAAGGCTTGCATTACCAACTGCTTGTTGGACATTGCCACACAAATATTACCCCAAATGCACCATTCTTTACCCAGTATCTTTCATATTTCTGAAATAATACACTATTCTCCCAATAAGCCAAACTTAAAACTCCCAAGTCATCTTGGACTTCATCCTCTTCTCTGCTACCAACATTCAGGCCATCATCAAATCCTGCTGAATAATTTCCAAAGAACTCTTTCACATATGCTTTCTATTTTCACTGCCACAAATTCTAGTTTAGGCTTTCATTGTTGAAAAACTGGACTCTTTCAATAGCCTCCCAACTCTATGTAATACTTTCAGTCTTTCTCCTTCTAAGCCCTTCTTAAAACAGTTTCATAGTTATTTTAATCAAGCACTGAGTAATGATGTCACTCTTTAGCTTAAAAATAAAACCTTCATTAGTTTCTCATTTCTTAAAAAAATAAGTTAAAATTCTTATTTGACATTTAAAGACTCCATAAATATGAGCCAACCTTAATTTATGGTTTTAATTACAATTAAACCTATCATGTACACCAGCCAAATTAGTCTGACATCCAAACTCTCTGCCTGTGCTCAAACCATTTCTTTGTATAACAATACTAAAATTACTCTAAAACAAAAAATACCTATGGTTTTCAAAATATCTCCTCTGATAAGGCAAACACAAGACGGATGCTTTGCATGAATTAACTCCAAGTATCTCAAAACCCTGCAAGGAGATAGTAGTATCTTGTTTTTACACAGGCTTGGAAGCTTATATAAATTAACCAAACTCATAAAGGCAGTTCATCCTTAAAGACAAGAAACAGGAGATTCAAAACAAGATAGATCTCTTTCCCTATCAGTACCTATCAGGCTATTGACAATCTCATGCTATTACAAAGAATGAACATATGTCACTTTTTTAATGTGTATGAATACATTCATAGCAAAAACTCCTAGAAGCAGAACTACTGGGTCAAACAATACACACAATTATAAATTTTCCAACTACTGCTATGTGTTTTTTAAATTCTCACTTTAAGCCAATGCCCAGTGCAGCATCTCCTCCAATACCATTGTTGAGCTGGGTACAGTTCGCCCACCTGAACATCTGTGTGGCCTATTTCCCTCAAGGGTCCTTGACATCTATGTCAACCACCCAAAATAGTTCGAGGATGGTCAAAATTCTCTCCTCAAGGTAAGCCTTCATTCGTAAATTGATTCCCCAGAATTTATCCTAAGAAAAAGGAACCTGGCTTTCTATTCTCTCTTCGGGGGGAACTATGACTCAGACTTTAACCTCACTGTCATCTGATGAACTCCAATGAAATCCAGAAGAGTAATTCTAGTGAAATTCTTCAATTTAAGATTGGGTTCTCTTATTAGAACAGCCCTCCTGCAGATGAAGACTATTATATAAACTGTAGATAAAGTATAAAACACAAATGTCAGTAAGGGACTGGAGAGCTACCCAAAGCACTTAGAAACTGGAGGGGGGGTTGCCCTTTGGAAGAATGGATGGCACTGGTGAGTTTCCTGTTTCCACAGCTTCTATCTTGCGGGTAAGCCCCTGTCTGTGCCATGCTGGGCAAGTAAAACTCAGAAAACCTGTAGTCTTGAAGAACCAAAACCCAGAAAAACCACAACACCTAGCAGGTAAGAGTGGTGATTTATTACAAAACTAAACAAACACATATTCTTTGACCCAATAATCCCACTCTTAGAATATATGCTCTATGATTCCACTTAATGAATTCTAGGACAAGGCAAAACTAATCTATGCTGGGGAAAAACCAGAACATGGATTGCCTTCTAGGGAGTGTGGGTGGGTGTTTACTGGGAAGAGGCATGGACTTCCTGGGGTGATGATAATGTTCTGTATCTTGACAGGAGTGAGGGATACACAAGTACTGCATTTGTCAGTATTCATACAGCTGTCATACAATCAAGATTTTTTATTTCACTCTAAATTTAATTTCATTAAAAAAAGTAATAAATACTAACTCTGGTTAAAGATATGCACAGTGTGGTATCAAGGAGTGAAGTGTATTGATGTCTGCAATTTACTTTGAAATGCTTCAGAAAATAAGTTGAATTTGGTGGACAGATAGAGGGGTGGAAAAACATATCTACAATAAGCATGGAAAATGTTAATGGTAGAATCTAAGAGGGTTTATAGGAGTTCACTGTAGAATTTGTTCAATTCTCCTGTGACTTTTAAATTTTCTCAATAGAATGTTAGGGGAAGAAAAGAGAAAAAAAATCCTCTCTGATAACTTTGTCAAATACTCAAGCTCTTATCAGTTATTCCCCAAAGGAGGTTTCCTGAAAGGTACGCTGGACAAGTTACATATGCTTGGTCTCCAGCATGCACTTAGCCAGCTGAGTTTCTGGCCACACTAGACTCATGACGTCCCAGCTGCTTCAAGACTAGAAGAATCATAGGTTCCAAGTATATCACACTCCATGTGACCTCAGTTTGAAAGAAAAAGAATCCAATGTCACTCTTAATTCCTAACACAATGGTTGTTGAAGTTATCTCATGACATCTTTTTTCTCCCACACACTGGTCCCAGCTCATTAATCTTTATACCCTAAATGCTTAACCCAGCCCCCTCCTAACTGATGAAACTGATGAGAACAGCTGAAAACATCAGTCTTCACTCTACCTCTGAGCATCAAAACTGTCTTAGCAGCTCTTACAGAGACTCAGAGATTCTTAAAAAGTTGCATTTAAACCCTACACATAGGAAGCTTCTCAGCCTTAGAATCTGCAAACCTTAAGAAACATGTGACAAAATTTTCAGAGGTGATGATAAGCAGACTGATCAAGGACAAGAAAAGAGTCTTACTGGGATCCTCAAGATGTCATATTGGCTAGAGCAGGCGTCCCCAGACTACAGCCTGTGGGCCACATGAGGCCGCCTAGCACATTTATCCCGCCCACTGGGTGTTTTTGCTGCCGCTGCCTGTCCTGATTAGCAGCCACCTCTGTCTGGGCCCACAGTGTGCACTCTCCAATGGTCTGAGGGACAGTGAATTGGCCCCCTGTTTAAAAAGTTTGAGGACCCCTGGGCTAGAGACTGAATCACAAGGACTTTACCATTTAAGATAAACTATTAAAAAAAAAAAAAGCTCCTGCCCTACATTTAGTAGTGTTTATGAATTTAATTTGTAATGCTAGTTCTCAGACCTTGAATTCAATGCATTTTCTAAACAAATTATACAGCCGAAATCAGATAAAATCATGCCAAAGCCCCCAAGCACTAATTCTATGCAAAATGAGTGCCTCTGGAGAGCAATCTGTAATAAATTTAATTCCAGAACTAAATTCAGAGGAAAGTTGCCCATATTATTGATTTGGAAATCATTAGCCATTAAATCATTCATTTAGCTAAATAAATAATGATCAATATTCTTTAGCTAGTCTCTATAAAAATCTTTTCATCAACTTTATTAAAAAATTCTAGAGTCAGGTCATGTTGGGAAGTTTAATTTGTATTATGACCTACTTCTGAACCAAAGTCAGGAATCACATTTTTACCATAATTTTTAATTTGGGTCATTTAACCTATATCAGTCTTCAATTCTGCTAAATTTCTGACAAATATTGAACATTATAAAATAGCCAAAGATGTCTGTTCCAGATATACTGGCATTATCAAAAGGTCTGAGATGTGATAGTATACATGGTTTGACAGGGAATACTCTGAAAGCATCCACTTTTCAGACTGTTAACAATGTAGTTCTATTATTTTGCCTTCTTGTAAAGCATACCTCTTGTATGAGAGGCATTCAAATTCACATACATGTACAGGGATACCTCAGAGAAATTGCAGGTTCTGCTAAAGATCACTGCAATAAAGCAAATATTACAGTGAATCAACTCACAGCAATTTTTTTGTTTCCCAGTACACATAAAAGTTATATTTACACTATACCATGGTCTATTAAATATGCAATAGCATTATATTAATTAAAAAAATATTTTATTGCTAAAAAAAATTCTAAGGATTATCTAAGCCTTAAGCAAGTTGTTATCTTTTTTCTGGTGGAGGGTCTTGCCTCATTGTTGACAGCTGCTGACTGATCAGGGTGTGCAGTTGCTTAAGCTTTTGGTGACTATGGCAATATCTTAAAATAAGACAGCAATGAATCTTACCGTATCAATTGACACTTCCTTTCATGAAAGATTTCTCTGTAGCATGTGATTACTGTTTTGATGGCATTTTACTCATAGAACTTCTTTCAAAATTGGAAATCTTCTCAAACACTGCCACTACTATCTCAAATTAAGTTTATGCAACATTCTAAATCCTTTGTTGTCATTTCAACAATGTTCATAGCATTTTCACCAGGAGTAGATTCCATTAAATTTTAAGAAATCACTTTCTTTGACCCTCCATACAAAGTGATTCCTGATCTGTTAAGGTTTTATCATGAGATTACAGCAATTCATTGACATCTTCAGGGTCCACTTCCAATCCTAGTTCTGTTTTTCCAACACACCTGCAGTTACTTCCTCCACTGATGTCTTGAACCCCTTAAACTCATCCATAAGGACTGAAATCAACTTCTTCCAAACTCCTGTTAATGTTGATATTTGAACACCTGCAGTTACTTCCTCCACTGATGTCTTGAACCCCTTAAACTCATCCATAAGGACTGAAATCAACTTCTTCCAAACTCCTGTTAATGTTGATATTTGAACCTCCTACCATGAATCAGGAATGTTCTTGCAAACTAAAAACAAAATCCTAAGCCCGCCGCTAACTGAACAGACCCCTCTCAGCCAAGGGGACCCCAGAAACATCTTAAAACTGAGTTTCCAACATGATTTCTCTTTTTCATAAATATTTTTGACTCCTCCTATAGCTTGTGGGGTTTTGGGGGCTTTTTTTGTTTGTTTGTTTGTTTTCTTTCTTTTTTCTTTTTTTTTTTTTTTTGAGACAGAGTCTTACTTTGTTGCCCAGGCTAGAGTGAGTGCCATGGCCATGTCAGCCTAGCTCACAGCAACCTCTCTTGGGCTCAAGCAATCCTGCTGCCTCAGCCTCCCCAGTAGCTGGGACTACAGGCATGGGCCACCATGGCCGGCTAAGTTTTTCTATATATATTAGTTGGCCAATTAATTTCTTTCTATTTATAGTAGAGACGGGGTCTTGCTCTTGCTCAGGCTGGTTTCAAACTCCTGACCTTGAGCAATCCGCCCGCCTTGGCCTCCCAGAATGCTAGGATTACAGGCATAAGCCACCACGCCTGGCCATCCTATAGCTTGTTAAATATGTATATTTGGTCATCCCACTCATATAAAATCTTATTCCTTTTGTCTGTCCTTTGAAGCATGTGTGCTGACTTCCGGCTGGGGCTCTGCTCTTCAGCCAGTTGGACCGGCTGCCCCACAGGCTGCTACCCTTTATGAGAAATAAAGCTCTCCTTTTTCTAAAGTATAAACCTCATTAAATTTCTTTCTTTCTTTTTTTTTAGTTAACATTCTCAATGGCATCTAGAATGGTGAATCCTGACCAGAAGGTTTTCAATTTGCTTTTCCAAGATCCATCAGAGCAAGAATTACCTATGGCAGCTATAGCCTTATGGAATGTATTTCTTAAATAAGACTTGAAAGTCAAAATTACTCCTTGATTCATGAGCTATAGAACGGATGCTATGTTAGGAGGCACGAAAACAACATTCATTTCCTTGTACATTTCCATTTGAGCTTGTAGAGGACCAGGTACAGTGTCAATGAGCAGTAATATTTTGAAAGTAATCTTTTTCTGAGCAGTAAGTCTCAACGGTGGGCTTAAAATATTCAGTAAAGCATGCTGTAAACAGATGTGCTGTCATCCAGGCTTAGTTGTACCACTTATAGAACATAAGCATACTAGATTTAGCATAATTCTTAAGGGTCCTAGGATTTTCAGAATGGTAAATGAGCACTGGCTTCAACTTAAAGTCACCTGCTGCGTTAGCCCCTGACAAGAGAGTTAGCATGTCCCTTGAAGCCAGACATTGACTTCTCTCTCACTATGAAAGTCCTAGATGTCATTTTCTTCTAATATAAGGCTATTCTGTCTCCATTGAAAATCTGCTATTTCGTGTAGTCACCTCCATCAGTGATCTTAGCTAGATCCTCTGGATAATGTGCTGTAGCTTCTACTTCAGCACTTACTGCTTCACCCTGCACTTTTATGTTATGGAAATGGCTTTTTTCCTTAAACTTCATGAACCAACCTTTGCTAGTTTTCAGCTTTTCTTCTGAAACTTCCTTACATCTCTCAGCCTTAAGAGACTTGAAGAGAGTTAGGTCCTTGCTCTGAATTAGGCTTTGGCTTGAGGGAATGTTGTGACTGGTTTGATTTTCTCTATACAGACTGCTAAAACTTTCTCCGTATCAGCAATGAGGCTGTTCCACTTTCTTATCATTTGTGTGTTCACTAGAATAGCACTTATAATTTATTTAAGAACTTTTCATGTACAATCATAACTTGGCTAACTGGTGCAAGAAGTCAAGCTTTCAGCCTATCTCAGCTTTTGACATGCCTTCCACACTAAGCTTAATTGTCTCTAGCTTTTGATGTAAAGTGAGAGATGTGTACGTCTCCCTGTCACTTGAACACTTTGAGACTAATTAATAGGGTTATTAGTCTAATTTCAATACTCTTGTGTTTCAGGGCACAGGAAGGCCCAAGAAGGGAGGGGAGGAGAGAGAGGAAAAAGGAGAGAGGAGAGAGGAAAAGAGAGAGGCTGGTTGGTGGAGCAGTCAGAACACACACATTTATCAATTAAGTTCACTGTCTTCTGTGGGCATGGTTCATGTCACCCCAAAACAATCATAATAGTGACATCAAAGAAAAGTGATCACAGATCACCATAATAGATATAACAATAAAACAAGTCTGAGATATTTTGAGAACTACAAAATGTAACATAGAGACATGAAGCTGATAGTGAGCACATGCTGATAAACTTGCTTGATGCAGGGTTGTCACAAATCTTCAATTTTTATTTAACACACACACAACATCTGTGAAGCACAATAAAATGAATTATGCCTCAAACTAAATAATTAATAAAAAATACTGTAAAAGTATATAAGCCAATATATGTAAACATACTGGTTATTACTTTAGTCCATTAATGTGCCAGTCAATAGGTGACACGCCCACATCCAACCCAGTATTTCCTTACGGTCTCACATTCTATCTGTACAAACTACCCTGATAACCAATTATATTTAATCCATGGGCAAGTGATTTTAGACAATAACAAGAAAAGAAAAGCAAAAAGTAATAAAGAATAATTAAACAGGGGAAGAGTAACATGACTGCACTCTCCATATATGCTAAATATCAACTGCCATGAATGTAATAATAGTTTTTTGGGAAAAAAAGAAACATACCCATCACTGTGAAATATACCTGATCATAGAATAAGAGGTAGAAAAACATGCATCTCAGAGTGAAAGAAAAATGATATACTTAGTAAAAGCCTTCAGTACTCAAGGGACCAGCATAGTGGACAGGGAAGTGGTATTTGCCTCTCCTCTTCCCACTGCATATAAATATTGATTGAAAGAAAACAATTATCTAAAAATACATTATGCTATCAGGTTTGGAGGGAAGTAGCAATTGTATTCCCTGTAAACATTTTCCCAAATTTTACTCCACGCAGCAATGTGCTCAGTTAAAAGATGGACTGCCCAGGCAGTTAGATGTGGCCAGTAACATGTGAGAGCAAATTGTGGATAGGACGTCCAAGAAAACAGCTTTTCTTCCCTCCTTTCCTCCTCACTGATGCACAGAATATAGACAAGACAGCTGGAGTTCCAGCAGCTTTGAATCATAAGGTATTTGGGAAGGATGGCAGACAGAGAGAGAGGGAAGTGAAAAAATATAGTCAAAGAAACTATCTTGAAAGAAGTAAGGAGGCTAAAGAGTAAAACAGCACAAATGTAAGCTGTCTTTGGTAAACTTGCATACATTTATTCTTCTGAAAAAATACTACATGGGAAGATATGCCACCAGCTGGAAAATTCTGAATATCAAATATACACTGATCTTCTATGAAGCATAAAAACAGGAAAGAAATATTTATTAAGCACTTTATACCATTCACTATGAGAATCACTTTATATAATTAGCAACTTAAAGATAGGAATTACATTTTATTTAACCTTTTAAATCCTCAATATAAATAAATGTCTAGAAAAAAGTAGGTTCTCAAATAATGCTTTAAACAAATGAATACATGAATGGATAAATGAATGAATTATTGGGTCAAGTTAAGCAATTCAAAATTACTAAAAAAATTCTTTTTCCTAATTCTTCTTCACTCACAAATTCTTAGTTATTGTCCTCTTAATACGAGTTATACACTATCAAGAAAGTAGAGCCTTCTTTCTTACCTTCTGTGGTCGGAAATACTTCTTCGCCTTCAGTTTTAGCCTCTGCCAGTTTCCCAGTTCTCAGCAGAACTTCCGCAAAGCTTTCCGCCGGGACGTGCTGATAAGTGTCATAGGTCACTTCAGACTGGACAAAAGAAGCAGTTTTACCATTTCGTAGGGTGTGTTTTTTTCTTCAAACATAATCTCAGAAAACATAATTAAAGGATTTTATGTCTTCTGGTCACTTGAATAACTTATCACTTATTTAAGCATATTATTTTATGTAACATTTTAAATAAGCTTTAATTTCATAATCTATCATAACATATATGAAACAAATCACATAAAACCAATGGATACCACGAGTAAGAACCAAGACAAAGAAGTACATTTTCAGGAAAATTTTTGTTTATACTGTCTACAACAGCATGAGAGTTCATTTTTTTTTTTTTTTAATTTTGTTTTGATGTAAAGCATGACAATTAAATCTATCTTCTTAGGTACACTGTCCTTACCTCAGCCACAAAGGGATTAGAGATGACAGATTCGTAAAAGGGATGACACCCTTGCCTTTCGAGATCGTCATTGGCTATAGTTCCAATTTTATAAATACCACCAAATTCTTGCCCCTGAATAAAACAAAGTAAAGAACAGTGAATAAAAAGAAAACAAGCAAGGAGGAGGAGGAAGAGGAAGAAAGGAAGGAAGACAGGAAGGGGGGGATGGAGAGAGGGAGAGAGGGAGAGAGGGGGAGAGGGGGAGAGGGGCAGAGGGGGAGAGGGGGAGAGAGGGAGAGAGAGAGAGAGAGAGAGAGAGAGAGAGAGAGAGAGAGAGAGAGAGCGAGAGCGAGAGCGAGCGAGCGAGCGAACGGGAGGGAGAAAAGGCTGATTTCAGAAGAAACTGATCAATGTGCTTCCTGTGACCTAAAGCGAGAGTGTCAGAGTGACACAGACACCCAGCAGAGAATGTAAGAGTAATGGCTACAGTCTGAGAGAAGCACTTCAAGCACTTCAACCCACTATGTATGAACTGCCTTTTGATGTCCTGGTCACTTCGACATCAGTGAATCAGAAACACTAAGGAAGTAAGTGCTGTAAATATGGTAAGTTTTCTATGCTACAGTCAGAATAACTACACTAAAACATCATCATATCCATGTTGCTGCCCTGCTTTGAAATCTAAACTATGTAGAATAACATTTTAGGTTATTAAATGCTAATGAGCATTAAAGGCTAACTCTCCACCCAAACTAAACTGACCTATGTCATGCATCCTTTTGACCTGTACGCCTTTCCCTCCTGTCCCTGCTGACTGCATGGTTAGATCCCACCTTTCCTTCCAGGCCCAGCTCAGACCTCACCTGTTGAAACCCTGCCCACAACGAGTAAGATGTGCAACGTTTGGGGATGGACACGCTTGAAACTCTTACTCGAGGGGTAAGGGGGGCATGGGCAATATATGTAACCTTAACACTTGTACCCCCATAATACGCTAAACTTAAAAAATTAAAAGATGATGTGACTATGCCCCTTTCACTATCTCCATCTCCTTTACAACTACCACTCCCATGCAGGTGTTTAAGACTTGTTACCAGCATTCCTGATTAGCAAGTACTTTAGTATCTCTAGTATATAGTTAATTATCTTCATGTTTTATTCTCCTCAAATAGATTGTAAAGCTCATTACTGGAAGAACCAAGTAAAAGACATTCACCCATCCCTCCTAAGTTTATTGTGTACTTCCTTTACACCAAGCATACTCTAGGAAATAATAAAGCCACCGTCACAAATGATGATAAAAATTTCAGGTTACATTTAATAAAAATTATATATTAGGTAGAGTGTTAAACACTTTAGACATAAAGCTTCCAAAAATTCAACAGGTGAGACAGAAAAATAACCATAATCACAATCCAATGTGATATCTGAAGTGATAAGATATACACAGACTGGCCGGGCGCGGTGGCTCACGCCTGTAATCCTAGCTCTTGGGAGGCCGAGGCGGGCGGATTGCTCAAGGTCAGGAGTTCAAAACCAGCCTGAGCAAGAGCGAGACCCCGTCTCTACTATAAATAGAAAGAAATTAATTGGCCAACTGATATATATATAAAAAATTAGCCGGGCATGGTGGCTCATGCCTGTAGTCCCAGCTACTCGGGAGGCTGAGGCAGAAGGATCGCTCGAGCCTAGGAGTTTGAGGTTGCTGTGAGCTAGGCTGACGCCACGGCACTCACTCTAGCCTGGACAAAAAAGTGAGACTCTGTCTCAAAAAAAAAAAAGAAAAAAAAAAAAAAAAAGATATACACAGACTTACCCCAAAGTACAAAGCCTCTCAGTAAATGGTTCATTACCCTTCATTACCCAACTGTTTGGACTATCATCCTTAGGTCTCCTCTTTCCCACATATCCCACATCCAGACCACCAGAAGGACCATAAAATACACCCCCAAAATGGCCACTTCCCACTTCCTTTATGGCTACCCTAGTCTAAACCACCACTGTCTCTCACCTGTGGAACCAGACTAGAGATCTCACTGTCTCTTTGCTGATCCCTATAGGCAGCTCTCCTCACAGCAGTTAAATGATCTTAGTAAAAGTAAAGTTGGATCACACAACTGCATTGCTTAAATTCTCCAAAAGCTTTCCATCTTACTCAGAAAAAAATCTAGTCGTTATCACCAGCTGTATAAGGCTTTAAATGATGGGGTCCCCACCACCACTCCGATCTCCTTTCCTACCATGCTCTCCATTGTTCACTCGGCTCAAACCACATTGGCTTCCTTTATGTTCTATGCAGATGTCAAGAGTATTCCCCCACCAGGGGCTTTGCACTTGTTCTATCTGGCTCAATTGTATTTCTGTTCAAACTGATTCCTTTTCTGAGAGACCTAACTTCTCTATTTAAATCAGAACTCTCCTTCCCCGGTGCCATCATGATTCATTTACCTTCCTTAAGTTATCTTCGTAAGTGCTCATTACCACCTGCCATTACATTGTTATACAGATATTTTGTTTTCTGTCTCCTCCACTGAAATATAAGTTACATAAGGGAAGAGAATTAGACTTAAGTGTACCCTCACTCTATTTCTAGTGATTAGCACAGGATTTGACATACAAAAATGCCTAATAACCAGCCATAGTAGCTCACACTTGTTAATCCTAGCACTTTGGGAGGCCAAGGCAGGAGGATCACTTGAGGCTGGGAGTTTGAGCCCAGCCTGAGCAACACAGCAAGACTTTGAGTCTACAAAATTTTTAAAAAAATGATCCAGGTGTGGTGGTGGGTGCCTGCAGTTCTAACTACTGGGGAGGCTAAGGTGGGAGGATCTCGTGAGCCCAGGAGTTTGACGGTACAGTGATCTATGATTGCACCATTGTACTCCAGCCTGGGTGATAGAGCGAGACCCTATCTCTAAAAAAAAAAAAAAAAAAATTCAAAAAAAGGAAAAAGAAAATGCCTAATAAGTATTTGCTGAACGAACGAATGAGATATTCAATGAGTGCTTTAAGTGGACTGACAAGCAGGCATGTGTGTTTTGTTTTCCAGTGTGAGGCTAAAGGACTGTAGTATGAGAATGCAAAAAAGACAGCAGGGGAGTTATGGGTTAAGACATACCAGAAAGCAAACTCAGTTGCTCTATTTCTCCTACCCAGAATGGAAACAATAATTTATTACCCTAGGCTCATTCCACAGAGTCCCCAAGCTGGCTCCTAGTACTTTTGCTCAACTACTAGCCTGCAGGAATACGGCATTGATTAAATCACTTTCCTTTTCCTCTCACTAAATTTTAATTCTGATTTTTGAAGCAAGCCTTACCCAACTCACTATTAGTGTCCTTTGTAAGTACTCCTCAGGAGTATGTTACATTCTATAGAATAGATTACTCATTCTCTGATGGGAGGCCTATATTTCTTAAGAGATTATTTTAATAATCTAGAGAAGATAAAAATATAACAGTAAAACAACTGAAAAGCAGTGCTAATGAACTGATGTAAACCACACAACTGATTTTTTTTTTTTTTTTAAAGACTCATTGCTTACTTGCAGGGGTCGAAGGTAAGTTAAAGACTTCTTCCACCACTGCCCGTCGCTCACAGCCTGCAGCACTGCCTTGGTGGTAGTCGTGGTGTTGGAAAGCACCTTCATGGTGGTGGCAGTGGTCCAGTGCAACAGGTCAGCTGAACTGCTACCAGGAATACTTACTTCATCCTATGTTAAAACAAAATGGCAAGAGCAAAAAGGGCCTTTTCATAAGAACAAAGAAGAGAGTGATAATGTGACTGCCTACAGTGATCAGACATTAGACATGAAGACAGATAAATTTAAAAATCCAACTTTGCTAGTAATGAGATAAATGTGAAACGAAGCACCATTAACATTAGCCTAATGTTCCTCCTTGAATCATTTGCAAAAAAAAAAAAAAAAAAAAAATGAGGAAAGGAAAAATCCTAACAATGCATTAGTTACATAATCCCTTTTAGGATATTTATAAAACAAATAATGAGTTATTTATTTTTTACCAGTCTAATATCCCAACAATGAGATATTCATGTTTGTTTATTTGATAACATATTTTAAAGTATGTATTATTTAGAATAATCAAGAAATAAAGAGCGGGCACAGTGGCTTATGTCTGTAATCCTAGTACTTTGTTAGCCCAAGACAGCAGGGTTGCTTCAGCTCAGGAGTTTAAGATCAGCCTGAGCAAGAATGAGACCCCCATCTCTACTAAAAATAGAAAATTAGCCAGGCATCATGGTATATGCCTGTACTCACAGCTACGTGGGAGGCTGAGGCAGAACTGCTTTAGCCCAGGAATTTGAGGCTGCAGTAAGCTAGGACAACATCATTGCACTCTACCCAAGGTGACAGAGTGAGACTGTCTCCAAAAAAACCAAAAAATAAATTATTCATTTGAATGATGTTACTGTGACCCAAACTAAAGTAGAAGATTCAAACAATCTACCTTTAAATGTTAAAAGGCATCTTTCCATCCAAACGAGTGGATAATTAATGGTGTTTAAAAGGTTTTGATGTGGAACCTCCTGCCAGTCTTAAAGCAATCAGCAAAAATTCTAACTATGTATTTACTAATCTGAGAGATTTCCATGGGAAGAAAATGCTAATACATTAACAGTCTTTTAAACAGAAAGGACAAAAACAACATCTACATTTAGTCAAAGAAATGTATGATTTGTTCTACAAAAATAAAATTCTTGGTTTAGTGTCTGTATACGTCTACTTATTTTTTAAGTATCCCAGTTAAATGAAAGAAAAATTAAGGCCTAGTCTTTCAATGCCAATAGTCTTCTTGCAACTAACAGGATAACTCAATCAAGAGCTTAGATTGGCTATTCAGGTCTTTCTTACATGACTCGTTAGACACCATTTAAGTAATAACAAGATACTAAATCATGTAATCACTCAATAATTACCAGGATATCATCACATAAAAAATATTTGAACACACTCTTTTAGATCACCTTAGCAGTAGCCATATATGGTAGGTAGAACTATGGTCCCCCAAAGACATCCAAATCCTAACCCCTGGAACCTGGGAATATGTCATCATTATATGGCAAAGGAATTTTGCAGATATGATTAAGAACACACACCTTGAGGTGGGAAGATTATCCTGAATTATCTGAGTGATTCCAACCCAATCACATGAGCTTGCAAAGCAGAGAACTTTTCCCAGCTGGGGTCGGGGGAGAGAGGCCATGGGAGAAGAGGCAAGAGAGTTTTGAGGGAACTCAACTTGTAGTGCTGGCTTTGGAGATGGAGAAAGACAGCCACACACCAAGGAACATAGGCAGCCTGTAGACACTGTGAACAGCCCTCAGGTGACAGCCAGCAAGGTAATGCAGAACTCAAACTCAGTCCTACAACCACAAGGAATTCAATTCTGCCAACACCATAAAGGAGTATAGAAACAGCTTCTCCTTCAGAGCTTCCAGAAGAGACACAGCCTTATTGGCACCTTGGTTTTGGCCTGTGAGAGTCAATCAAGCCTGCCAGATTTCTGTCCTATGGGAACTATAAAATGATCAACTGAATTGTTTTAAAGCTGCTAAAGTCATGGTAATATGTGACAGCTGTAATAGAAAATTAATACATTTTAGTATACTTAAATAAATTCATATTTTATTCCTACTTTTAAAAGGGAAACATATCTAAGCTATATTAACCAATCCTTACAATTTTCCCTGTTTGCTTTTAAGTGGTCCATAAGTATTCTAAACTGCTTTTAACATGCTAAAAACTGCTTTTTTAATGGGTTTTTTGGACATTAGGAAGTGCATAAACCATCAATTCAATGCAATATCATATAATTTAATTATGAAAGCAAAAAAATAGAAAAAAAATGGATGGTATATGAATAAAGGAACAATCATGTTAAATTGTTTGTATACTATCAGGGCAATGACGCAAAAAATAATTATTTGGGGTTTAGGTGCCAATAAAAAACAGCACCTCACCTGGGTTTCAGACAGTGGTAACTACTGCAACTTGGCTCACTCAACTCTATTCTGAACTCCATATAGACTGTCTTATAGGTGCTCAAAATTGAAAAGCTAAAGACTACATTTCCTAGACTCCCTTAGAGCTGGTGTTCCACACATGACCTAGTTTTCTTCCATTTCAGCAATCAGGGAAGTTACTCATCCTCTTTTGTGGAGGGGGGATGAAAACACAATCAAAGACTAAAGCTCATTGTCTAACATTTCTGAAAAGACAAGGTAGAAAGGCCTAGATAGGAAAAAAGCATAACACTCCCATCAACAGTAGTAATGATGACTGCTACCACGTCTTCAATGCTTGCTATGTGCCAGGACTTTACAAAGGGCTTTACACATATATTGGTGTATAAAAACTGGAAGGGAACACAAAAGCAAAAACTGTTTTAGTGGAATCTTTCTCTCCTTAATGTCTTTACCATTTAAGGAGATGGCAGTGGAGGCTCACTTCTTCTCCACTTTGGTAACACAGTGGTCAGCTGGCTTATCAGGTCTGATTTAGAAGAAAAAAACACCGATTCTAGCTCCTAAGTTCCAGAGGCTTCCAGCACCTTTCTAATAAGGTCTCTACCCCAGCCAGCCAAGAAGCTTCTGATGTTACACAGTGGTGCAGATGTTACGTCCAACTCCTGTCCTGCACTATGGGGGCTGGACCTCCTTCCACTGGATAGCTTGTCACTGTGCATATAACCCCCAAGTTTGGCCCACACACACTGCTTTGTGGGATTCTGAGAGCTTTGGAGATCACATATACTCTGACTTTTTCTGCTTCTTGTTTTTTCCTCTAATAAACCCTATACCAAGTGGAAATAGTACTGTATATCTGAGGCCCCTATGAATAATACTTCCAAAATAGTTCTTTGCCAGAAACAAATCCTAGGTGTAATTTGTAGTAACCATACATTCTCTATGTGTGTATATGTACATATGTAAATATATAGCAAGCATCTGAATTTACTAGTTATATTTTTGAGTTATTTAAAAAGCTACAACTGGAAAAACAAGAACAAATTAAAACTCATTCACATATTCACTCTTATTCAGTGTCACGTACTATATTAGGCAATGAGTGACAAAAATGAGTAAGACATTCTGCCCTCAAGGAGCTCAGAAAATAGGGAGGGAAGCAGAGATGCAGAGAAATAATTATAGACTAATATCAACTTCTATGAAAAAGGGACATATAAAGTACTATGAGAACATGAAGAGAGATCATATCTCCACTGAATCAAAGAAAGCTCCACCGAAAAGGCAGTATTTCAGCAGGAAAGAATTTAGGGCTTCCAGATGGTGAAGATCAATGATCTCAGGCAGACGATGCAATTTATGAAACACGAGAAACTAGAGGAACCTTAAATGATTCAACAAAGTTGTAGAAACGAGCACAGGAAGAAGAAGAGCAGAACGTAAGGATGAAAGGAAGGCGGAGGTAAGCCCAGCAAGAGACCTGAAAACCATCCCACGGAACCTCCTTCTTCATCCCGAGGGTTGGGGAAGCCACTGAAAGACTTTAAACAAAGGGAATAAAATAATCAGATTTGTGTTTCAGAAACATTATTCCAGTTAGAAGATTGGTATGTTAGTCCAAGTTTAAAATAATCAGGGACTGAATTAAGGTAGTGACACTAGGAATATAAGGAGGTATTTTTCCACCTGAATGTATATATTAAGTTTAAATGTTTTTATTTCTAATTTGTCTAAATGTGAAAGGGCCTGAGATAACTGAGAAATTCAAGGATTCTGCATCCCTCCACCTAACAAAGAAAGTGCATGATCACCAAGCTGGATCTTTGTGAGGATATGGGAGAGAAAAAAAAAGGAACGAAAGTCAGAAACAGAGGCAAACTTTGACATTTGTTAATCAAAGTTAGATGTAGTAGAGGCAAAAAATTAGCAATGCAAGTTGTTCAGGAAGAACAGAGGACCAGCTTTATATTAGGAGAAAAGAACAACAAAGATCTAGGCACATTATTTACCAACAGTAAAGTCTACGATTCTTGTTTACAATATATAAGAATCATAATGGCTACTATTTATTAAATGCTTACTGTGTGTCAGGGACTGAGCTAGGAGTTTCATATGGTCATCCCTTTGTTTGATAATAATAACACTGCTAAGTAGGTATTAGAACACTATTTGACACAAAGGCAAGCTGAAGATCAACTCTGTTGAATTGGCTGCCTTCAGACAATTGGCCTGGGGGTGTTTCCTCCCTTCTCCTTGTCAGATCAGGCTATCAAAATGTGCAGTCCACTTGTTCATTGCAGGATTTGGACACGCTGGCAAAATCACACATACACACACATTTATATATGTATTTATTAAAGCTCATTTATTTTTCTGTGTTATAAAACTAATGAAAATTCATTAAAGACGGTTTGAAAATTCAAAAAGTATACAAACAAAAGGACAATATCTAGTCACAGTCTCCTGATGCAAAGACAATTACTGCCAGCCCATTTTTTCTACCTTCATGTCTTTAATCCAGGCATAGTGATCCTTTTAAATAAACTTTTTAAGTTCAAGATATATCAAAGAAGTGTAAGTGTATGGATTGATATATTTTAGCACACTCATAACCAGCCCCCTGACCAACAAACATACCACCACCAGAATCCCAGAAGCCTCTCTTATGCTCACTTCTAGTCACTAACACTGCCAGAATAAACACTGTCCTGACTTGTAGTAGCATAAATTTTGTCTATTTTTATACTTTATATAAAAAGAATTATGTACTCTTTTGTGTCCAATTTCTTTAACTCAATATAAATTCATTCAGACTTTGCAAGTAGTTGAAGAGTGTTCAACTCGTTGCTATATGGTATTATGTAGTGTGAATGTACCAGAACTTTATTCTTTCTTCTACTGATGCACATTTGGATGGTCTCTAGTTTGGAGCTAATACCAATAGTGCTGCCCTGAACATGTTGGTAATTATCTTTTGGTGAGCATCTTATGAATACATCTTATGAAGAGTATATATATGTCCAGATTTAGTAAATAGTGCCATTTTCTAAAGTGGTTATAGCAATTTACACTCTAACCAGTAATTATAAGACTACTGGTCATTCCACATACATGACAATGCATGGCACTTCCTGTCTTTTGGGGAGCAATTCTAGTTAATTATGTGATGGTATATCTTTGTGGTTTTAATTTGCACCTTTCCAGTGACTAATAAAGTTGAAAACCTTTTTAGATGTTTTTGGCCATTTGAATATCCTCTTTTGTGAATTATCTCTTTGAGTCTTTTATCCGTTTTTCTATAGGTTGTCCATCTTTCTTATTCATTTGTAGGGATTCCTTATATATTCTGGATACATATCCTTTATTAAATAAATGCATTGTGAATGTTTTCTACTACTCAGTAGACTATCATTTCTTTCTCTTAATAATGTCTTGTGATTAACAGATGTTCTTCATTTTAAGTGTGTCTAATTCATCAATTTGTAACTTTATTAATACTTTTTGTATATTTAAGAAATCTTTGTCTATTCCAAGTTCACAAAGATGCTTTTATAAGTATTCCTTGACATGTAATAGTTTTGCTATAAGTCAAATCTTAAGACAATATACTATCTGTCATCTATCCACTCATATTATTATATGTACATGTTTATAATTGATACTATGATTTTTTTTGTCTGTCTTTTCAACTAGATAGTAAGCTATTCAAGAGCAGGGACACTATTTCTTTATTATTATATCCTCCGAGTATGTGAAAATCTCTAATTTATAGCTTAGATCTATAGATAAGTCTGAGAAGTCTGCTTTCACTGTGCTGTTTAAATGTTTGAAGTTACATTTTCAAAAGCCTAATATGTTGTCTAGAGTAGGTAAATGCTATTCAAATAAGATTTCATGTCACATTTCCAATCCCTGTTCACTCAGTATGAAAATTCTACTGCATAATTGAGAGGGTATGTTAAATGATTTTAAAGTCATCACCTAATCCAAGTATAGAAATAAAAATATAAACATGGTAAGAACTATGGCATTTAAGCAGAATACAACTTCATTTAGAGGTAAATAAAACTAATTGGAAGATATCAAAAAATGCAACCCATAAAAGGATTATTCAATTTCATAAAATGAAACCAAACTCTATTTTTGTTTATGTGGATGGGCTAGCTCAAGATAGAAAATTTTAAACATATGAAACTTAAAAGTTTGTTTCAGAAGATAAATGAAATCCACATGCTTAGAACTGTATGTGATAATAGCATTTTCTATAAGAGCTTCCCCTAATGAGAATTACAAAAGATAAAGTAAAATAAAAGGCTCATTTGGACCACAAAAGCGGCATTTAATTTGGGGGCAGTCTACCAAGATCATACTGTAACTAGAGTCATTAATGAAGAAAATAGTTTTCTTTCAACTTCATATAATAGGAAAAGAAAAAAAGGGCTCAGGCAAAATTTAGCCCTGCAACAATTATCACTGGCACTTTTTATATTCATAATGATATGCTGCTAATTAATTTAGAGTTTATAACAACAGAAACAGATTAAACCCCAAAACCAAATTAATAATTCTCAGCATAAAATTTAACATGAAATCTCATTAGTGTCAAGTATGTTATGTAGCTAAAAGGTTAAGTCACCAAGCAATAATAATATTTTTCAAATCCTCCAACAACAGAGATCATTACCAAACAGGTTCACAAGAACAAAGATAGTTCCATGTGTCAAGCGTGGCTCCCAGAAAAAATTCTTTTGTTCAATTATCATAATGAACGATGTATTTAAAGAGTTGCTTTCTCTAGTGTCTGGTCATATTATATAAGGGTGAATTTCTAAGAAACCTGATGGCCTATTGTAAACTGACCTGGTGGAACACACAAACTAACAAGGATTACAGAGATCAGGTTGTGCTCAACTATTACTCCTTCTCCAACAAACATTATCCTTAAATAACCCAAAGTATATCCCCCCAGCTAACACTTAACTATAGCAAATTTTATCCTGTGCACCCAAATCTGGAACTCAGAAGAGAAGTCATGGCTAGAACTATAGAGCAGAGAATCATCAGCCCAAAGCTGATATTTGAAGTCAAGATAATGGGTGAGCTCATCTGAGGGATGGGTGTGGACAGAGGAAAGACTTAAAGACTGAGACCTGGGTATCTAACATTTACTGTGGAGATGGGGAAGAACCAGCAAGGACAATGAGAAGAAGTAGCCAGTGAGGTCTGAAGAAAAGAAGATAAATAGGCTGCCCCTGAAACAAGCAAGTCAAATGCTACTCACAGGTCAAATAAAATGAAGACAAGATTTGACCCATAATCTTAGAAACAAGATGTCACTGGTGATGCAGATACAAGCTGTTCTGGTGAAATGGCAAGGAAAGAAGGCCTCAGGGAGAGTCAGTAAAAGATGAGAGAAAACAAGTATATGTAACAATTGCTAAGGATAAACCAAAGTAGTCTAGGAAAAGTCTCTCAGTATGGTACATGTAAGACCCTACAGGGATAAGTAATATGATGGATGTTTCCTTAAAACTAAAAGGAAACTTTTAACACCCACAGATTTCCCTGTAACTAAGATAGACTACTTGAATGTATTATTTTTAGAAAATGTCTTCTCCCAGTGGATTTAAATTGCAAATCTAGATAAAAAGTAGAAATGTATTTCTTATTACTAAAAGAGTTACTATAGGCCGGGCGCGGTGGCTCACGCCTGTAATCCTAGCTCTTGGGAGGCCGAGGCGGGCGGATTGCTCAAGGTCAGGAGTTTAAAACCAGCCTGAGCAAGAGTGAGACCCCGTCTCTACTATAAATAGAAAGAAATTAATTGGCCAACTGATATATATATAAAAAAAATTAGCCGGGTATGGTGGCGCATGCCTGTAGTCCCAGCTACTCGGGAGGCTGAGGCAGAAGGATCGCTCGAGCCCAGGAGTTTGAGGTTGCTGTGAGCTAGGCTGACGCCATGGCACTCACTCTAGCCTGGACAACAAACCGAGACTCTGTCTCAAAAAAAAAAAAAAAAAAAAAAAAAAAAGAGTTACTATAAAACAAAACAGAGAACAAAACAAATATATCATAAATGCATGGTCATTATGAAGATAAAAGAAAGAAGAAAATGTGGAATTCCAACAGTTGTGCTGAAAGAGGAGGCAGATAATATTAACTTTTGTGAAGAATGGAAATCTAGTATAATGTAGATTCACCAATCCAATCAAAGTTATATGATTAGCACCCCTGAGCATCAAGCTGTCAACTAACTAAACACATTATCCTGAAGCATGACAATGAGCGGAATATTTCTGTCTGTGGTCAGCTCTACATGCTAACTGAAATGCATAAACAGATGTTCTGAATTGTGTCAGCGCCGTGCTATTATCCAGATCACTCGTGTCATGATTGTCATAAACTAAATCTCCCACACGGAACATTAATCAGACAATGTTGTCAAAAAATAACAAAACAAAAATTAATGAGGATATATTGTATTTTCAGTGATGTGCTGGTATCACAACAATAAACAAGATAAAGCAAGCATTTACACAAAGTTATGAAAGATAAACCACAAGAAAACAGAAACCCCTTTCTACCATTTTATCAGAGGGCAGCCCTGGCATGTGTATGCACAGATGTGTACATAAAATCCTCAGGGCAGTTCAGTCTAAACTGGAGAAAAATTGCACACAATATAAATGTCCAAAAGCAAAGGAAGAGATAAACTACGGTGCATGCATCCAAAGAACACCATGCTGCCATTATATAGAGGTCTGCATGAAATGACAAGGGCAGATTTCATGACATACAGCAGTACTGACTTAACACATTGACTACCACACTAGGTAAAAAAAAAAAAAAAAAAATTCCTGGGGCCACTGTGTTTTATTATGAAAATAGAATAAAAACTTCAAAAATTTTGTTACTTTTTATTGTTTTCTGTGCGTGAGTTATATGCAACTTGAAAAATAGTTTTCATGGCTCCCAAGGTGAAGAGACGTGTGAGTTGCGTATGCTTCATGACGCCCCAGACTCAAAACTAGTGTGAGTTAAATACAACTCACAAGGCAGTTAATGTGTTAAAAATGTTTACCTCTGAGCAGTGGGATTCATGGGATGGGTAAATAGAAAGATCAGATGGAAAAAAGAGAGAGAGATTTGCCTTTGACTTATATACAGATGTATTGTTTATTAAATTATTTTTATATTTAAAAAAAAACAGAAAGGAAAGTTGCCATACATATATATGTACTTCTTATCAAAAGTTAACAAATGTTAATATTTTATCATAGATGCTTCACATCTAATTTTTTTTTTTACTTTCAAGAACTATATTATAGTGTGCTAGATAATAGATTATTAAAAGCTTGTATTATTTTTGTAATTAAAACATTATGAATTACAGTCAGGATGGAGCAGTAGACTCCGGTTTTAGTATACTCACTGTGCTCCAAAATACTGAAAATAGAAAAACGAGTCAAAAGACACCCAAATTCAAAAGAGTTCAACATTTTGAAGCTCAGATTTCAGATGTTAACGGTGATTGTCAGATGTTCCTTTCCAGAGAAGAACTGTGAATCAACGTATCCCCTGTAAGAGGGAGAACTGCAGCCAGGCTCACTGCCTGGAGCTATGCATTTACACAGGCTGTGGGCCTATGGAGGCAGAGGACAAAATCAGAGCCAAAGGCAAGTGGGACAAAGCCCTCACTGGCTCCATGTTTGTATTCCCATATCCTCAAAATTACAAGGGGGAAGTCGTGCTGTGTGAAAAACTACTGTAAGATAAGGCACCAAGGGATTAGATAGAGGAGAAGGAACCACAAAAATAACAGAATCTTTAGATATGGGAGGTGAGGCAGGGTGATGTTTCATCCCTTAAAATGAGCTTGCAAACCAAAATCCCACAACACATGGGAAATAAAAATATATATATATTGCTTTATTGAAAGCAATAAATGAAACAAAAGCTCAAAATGATTAATTTGTGTCTTTTTGCATACTAAATATGAAATTTAATATTTATTAAGAACAAACTATCATGAGACATAAAAGAAAACAAAATAAATATGATTCTATTGAGCTTTTAGGCACGGTATAAGGTAGTTCTAAATTCATCCTTTTTGCATGTGAATATCCCTTAAAACCTATACTTATTTCATATGAAAGTGGCTTTTTTATTACTTATTTGCCAATAAACTTAAGAACTAAAAACTATAAAACTCTCAGAAAAAAGCACAGGGGTAAATCTTCACAATTTTGGGCTATGCAAAGATTTCTTAGATATAACATTGAAAACAAGCAATAAAAGAAAATATTAACAAACAACACTTTAACATTCAAAACTTTTGCACTTAAAAGCCACCATTAAGAAAATAAAAAGCAATGCCACACATTGGGAGAAACATGTTCAAATCATAAATCTGATAAAGGACTTGTATCCACAGTGTAAGCAAAACAAAAGCTAAGCTCTCTGCTTGACCCATGCTCAAATTCTGAACATTAATTAGTCCAGTCATATAAATCTGTAGCCACTTAAAATGTTCATAACAAGCTTTCCCATGGTGAAAATGATTTTTTAATGGGAACCTTGTATATAATCTATTTCTAACTCTAATTAGATTTATCTGGGGAAAACATCATCGGCTAAATGATATAACTAATACTAGCTAAACAAAATGTTAATATACTTTAAGCGGTAGTATACTGTTCTATCTAAAAAAGCATAATAACCAACATTAGTAAGAAATTAGAAATCCATAATTTTGGTAGTTATTCACAAATTATGCATTTTGTTCTATTTATAAACAAATATCCTGTTCACAGGGACAATAACAATATCTTCAAACCTGTAGCCTCCACTTGCACTAATGCAAATGCGACCACACAGCAATTGTATCTTCATTTTGCTTGAGAAATAAAAATCATTATTTTCACAAGTGAAGTAATGAAAGTCTTAAGTATTAAGTAGATTACACACAAAGTCATCTCTCATTCATGAGTTACAATTTAATGTGATTATTATATCTACTGTTAATATGTAATACATGGCATCTTCTAGCTAAACACTATATTTTAATCTAATAATAGTAGCTATAATAGTCTGAAATGTGCTTCATGAATCAAAGCCACAATGTGTTCATTGAGGGTTTGAATTAGCACTTCATGAGACCTAGATATATTACAACACGCTGAAAGGGGACAAAGAAAGTCAAGAAAGCTTTTAAGGAGCTTAAAAACAGCAGAAGACAATCATTTTGGAAGAATTCCTTTTCCTTGCTAAGTGGAAAATGCAGAGGACTGCTGGTGGTCTCCTTCACCTACTGACAATATTCTAATCGGGCAATATAGGCCCACTTACAGTAACACAGCATGACCCACTCCAAAGAAGCCACCGAAGGGGCAGGCTGACTTTCTAATTTATTGTAGAAACAGAAAATAGAAAACCCCAAAGTCACAAAAGGTTTTTCATGGATTTTATGGAGAAGGATGGAGATTCAGAGTAAGTTCATGGAGCTGAGCTCAGTAGAAACACATAATTCTATACTGAACACAGAAATGACACACCCTTCACACTGGCCAAGATATAACATGACCTCAATAGCCACCACAGCACATACATGAATAAAATGAGAAATTCCTTATATTTTTAGGCTAAACTCTACTTCCTAATTTGCTTTTACCAGTGACTAATCATTGTGCGTCAGGTATTTCCAACTGAGCTTTATTAAGCACTAAGGAGGCATTCACTATGTGAGAAGCACTCTATGAAGGGTGCACAAAGTTAAATGAGATATTTCTGGTTATCATACAATACCAAACCATACCATAAAATGCCAAGACAGATGATGTAAGAAAGTTTAGGGACTATAAAGTAGGTAGCAATTAAAGGACTCTAGGAAAGCTTCACGAAGAAAATACTTCAGATGGAAGGGATAAGAAAGATACATAAGAGAAGAAGTGTAGTACAGGCAGAGAGAAAACTCTAACTAAACACCAAGGGCATGAAAGAGCCTTCCTGAAGAATGGTGCTAACTTTTCCACTACTGGACAGAGCACGTGTTTGGAAGACATGACAAGGGATGATGCTTGAGAAGGGCAGAGCGGGAGATGTGACTGGTCAGGTGGGGGAGGGATCAGAGGTTCAAAAGGTACAAATCTTGGGGTAAAGATCTCATGAAGAGTGGGTCTTCAATGGGGCCTTGAAAGAGAACTCTTCCTGATACCCATTTCATGACCTCTGGCTAATATAAGAACTGCTCTGAATCCCATGGATAAATACGATAGAATGTAATGTGTTTTCACATTCAATGAGGGAAGATTAACCAGTACAACTACAAGGCATGCCAAAGGACAAAGTATATCCACATCACTCTAGGCCCCTAGAACATGGTATAGCTTCCAGCTGAAGGAGGTGCAGTGAAAAAAAGTCCACTCTGTGCCATGTTGGTGGCCAAACACGATCCTCCACTGCATGTCAGATCTTCTAAAGCTGTGATGTCCAATCTGATAGCCAGTAGTTTGATGTAGCTATTTAAATTTAAATTAATTAAAGTTAAAATTAAAAAGTTGATCCCTTAGTTGCACTAGCCACATTCAAGTGCCCATTAGCTGTATGTGACTAGCAACCACAATACTGGACAGTGCAGGTATGGGACATTTCCCTTCCCAAAAAAAGTTCTGTTGGTCAGTGCTGTCCTAGAGTTCCCACTGGAGGAGGTATAGGCAGAAACTCCATAAGGGCAAAAAGTCACATTACAGACGTCTTTGAGATTATTAAATCACTTAGCACTAAACTAGGGATACATACGTATACTTAATATGTTTGCCAAATTGAATTTTAATATCAAAGAAAGAGTTGTAGAAATGGGGTAAATGTACATATTCCACTCTGGACAAAAGGTATGCCCCAACTCCGTGAACACATTCCAAAGCTGAAGCTTTGTACCAGACTGCTAAAAGTAACTGTACAGTACACAAATACTGATAAGTTTGTCAAGATGGATACAGCCAATTTAAAAAATATATATACACGTAGTGCAGCTCACTTATCACAATAGGTATCTTCCAAAAAAGTGAAAAATAAATAACATTTTACACTGTGAAAGTAAAGCTTACCATTTAACAGAATCCTATGGAAAGATAATCTATAAAGAGAATCATCACCTCTTAATTTATCCAGCTAGAATGTCAGAAACTGGGCTATAGTCTTTGATCTAAAAAATGCCAATCCAATGTTGCTATAAATAGTCATGGAAAGTTAAATCCCATACAGCAAACATTCACCAAGAAGACAGGTGTCAGGGGGCATATACTTCCTTCTTTCTCTCCCAAGATAGACTATCCTGAAACATATACATATTTAATTGGCTCAAACAAAATAAAAATCTCAATAAAGAAAGGGAAAAGAACATAAACCCAACAGAAAATGAGCAAAAGAATTGAACAGGTACCTCACAAAAGAGGATCTCTCCTGAGATAATGCCATTTCAACAGTAATCAGAAAAATGTAAATCCAAATCATAATTAGATATCACTAAACACTTAGGAGAATAGGTAAAATTTAGAAAGCTAACAATACCAAGATACTGGATTAGAGTAACTGGCAACCCCATACACTAGTGCTTGAAAGTGTAATCGGTTTAAAAATCACTTTGAAAAATCGTTTGGCATTACCTATTTATGTTGAACATATCTGACAACATACACTTCCACTACTAGGTATAACTCTGAGAAAAATGTTTGCCTGAGGCCAGGCACAGTGGCTCAGGTCTGCAATCCTAGCACTCTGGGAGGCCAAGACAGGAGGACTGCTTGAGCTCAGGAGTTCAAAACCAGCCTGGGCAAGAGTAAGAGCCCATCTCTACCAAAAATAGAAAATATTAGCGAGGCATGGTGGCATGCACCTATAGTCCAGCTACTCAGGAGGCTGAGGCAGGAGGATTGCTTGAGCCCAGGAATTGGAGGTTGATGTGAACTATGATGATGCCACTGCACTCTAGCCTGGGCAACAGAACAAGAAAATGTCTTTTAAAAAAAATGCTCATGTGCACTAGAGACATGTACAAACAATGACAGCAGCATTATTTTGAGAGCCCAAAATTAAAAATAAACCAATGTCAATGTCAGAATGGATAAACTATAACACACACACACACACACACACACACACAACAATTGATTCCTACATGGAAATAAAAATGAATAAACTACAGTTACATATAATATTATGGATGAATCTTACAAACATAATATTGAACATAACTATTTCTAACAAGTATAAAAACAGGTAAAATTTAGTTATCATATTAGAGTATGTGTGTAGGGTTGATTTTACAATTATTTGAAACAAGAAAAAAAAATCACAAGAATCTATCAGGGTTAGTCAGGACAGTGGTGATCACTGAAGGAGAGAAGAGTTAGAAATTAAATTGGGAGAGGGTCTGAGGGACTTCGAAGGCTGGTCAGGTACTGTTTCCTGTATCTGTCGGGTGGTTTCATGGGTGTCTTCCTTGTGATAATTTATTTAGCTGAAAATCTTTGTTTTCTACACTTTCTATATGAATGTTATATTTCACATTCACATATAAAAAAACTGACAAGAAAGCAGTCTCTACACAAACACAAAACCCTTCTCATAGGTGAGGTCAGGTGACCTCTCATTCCATTCTCAGCCACTTTTCAAACTGTCCTTCCACTCATTTTAACTTACCTCTTGTACCATTTTGCTGACTAATGGTGAAACGTTGATATTTTCTCCTCCTTCAGGTTGGATCTGGAAATTCACTCTTTGATAAAGAATCTGAAAGAACAGGCTATATTATAAAGGAGTTGTGTCTTTAAATTTGCCTCTCTTTACAAGGCAGACTCGAAATTTAGTAAGTACTCTTTTGAGGAAAAAATGTTATTTCATAATGAACAGTTTTTAGTAATAGGCTTACTTTAGAACTTCCTGAACAGCTTCACAAGGATGCAACAGTTTCAGAGGTGGGAATCAAGTGTGAAAACTCTGATAAACAATGTAATGAGTGACTCTGAGACAATAACATAAATTCCAGAATCTCCTCAATATTTAACAGTGTTTTTCAACAAGGGCATTATCCTTTCCGATGCAGATCTAGCCTGTGAATTTTAGGAAATTCAGCATATCTGTAACCAAAGCCCACCTCCACCCCCAATTTCCACAGGACTCTTGCCTAACGCAATGGTGCCTCCACTGGCTTTAACTCATATGGTTTCAGATATATTTTGTATAATCATTTCTCATGTTTTATTCTTGACTGTAATATGCTATATTGCTATATTGCATAATATGCTAATATGGTAATAACACCAACAGTATTTTATATCCTAATATTTTCAAACCCTTTTTTACATAAGTAACAACCTATTTTTCTTCCATAAATTAAAATTCTCATACTATTAAAACACACACACACACATATTTCAGATCCACACACCCAACAAAATGCACTTCATACAGTCCAGGATTTCTTTTATTGGGAGCACTTACTTCTGTCTGCAGAGAGCTGCTAGCTGCCAAAAGAAGTTCAATGCTGCCAGGAGGGCAATGTGTCAAAGCAAAAGCCATGAGCTCTTGACGAGTGGCCAAGTCCTGGTAATCTTCCGATTGTCCTAACTGGCTACAAACATCCCAGCTTTTAGGATAACCTGCAAAATTGGCAAGAAGAAAAATAACTGATTCCCGGAAGAAGGAAAATATTCAACCTAAGATGAGAAATGCAATGGCTTCCTGCTCAGGTCTTGTGGTGCTACAGGAAAATCATAGTCATTGCTAATACATTATAATACAAGCAGAAAAACATAAGAATCTAAGATAGAAAAGGAAGATTAGGCTGGTTTATTATCCAGAGAGTTCACTTCTACTCCAGACAAGAGTTTCTGACAAACTCTGTTAAATTTTAAACTCACTGACAATAAATACAAATAATCTACTGAGCTTTGATGTTAAGTAAAAAGGTTGCTATCTGAATTCAGAAGATTTAAGGGGATGGTCCATCCCTGCTACTTAGCACTTGTGTGAGCTTGAGAAAGCGCTAAGTACCACAATTCCTTTACTACCACAAAGGGACAATAATCATAACACTGTTCTCTTGGGTGTTGAAAGGATTAAGTAACATTTGTGTCTAAAAGCACACTGTAGGGAGAGGGGGGTGGGAGAGGGACAAAAACCTACCTAACGGGGGTACAATGAACACTATGTGGATGAGTGACACACCTATAGCCATGACTCAGTATGACAGAAGCGATCCACGTAACCAAAATCATGTGTACACCCTTAATATTTTGAAATACATATTAAAAGAGAATATGTCAAATGCAAAGTGCTATAAAAAAGAGACATTACGACAGAGACCTGCATGGAATCACTGACTTTTATAGAAGAAGATAGACATCCAAGAATAGTGACAAAACAGAACCAGCCCCCAACTCCCAACAGAAATCTTTTTCCTGCACATTATACTCTGAATTCTTAAAATATACTTTGATTTTTATTTGAAGGAGTTCTAACTTGAAAGTAGGTCTTTTTTTTATCCTAAGCACAAAGGCTTCAATCCAGAATAATTTTTCTAAATATGTAAAATAAAAATTAATTCAGGTACTACCCTTACAGGAATAAAATTATTACAAAGCCCTCTAAATAAACAATTTTAGATTAATACAACAATGTTTTCACAGAAAAACATAATTATCCTAAACTTAATGTTGCAAAATTACTTGGTTAATATTATAGAACATAGCCTATTTTATGAAACCAATTTTCCAACACGGAGGTTGTGAAGTATTTTTCCAGGGTTTTAAATCTTTTCATAGATGTACTGCCAAAGATTCTCTCCTTGACCAAACCTTTAGTCAGGCTACTCTGAGCCTCTTCTCAACTAGTCTCAACCTTGGCTATTTCCATCCTTGTTTGACCTGCACACTCCAGTTTTAGAAAGAATCTTGGTAACCCAGTTTAGCCAGAATTCCAATGACCTCAATATCTGATCACCCTCAATATCTGATCCAATTCCTCATCCCTTACCCTTAATATCCAATCACCCTGGCCTGCTTTCAGCAAGGATCCTATTAAATCAGTGTAGCAAGAATCCCCCTACCTTTGATGTCTTCTTTTAGTAATTTTCCAGCCACCAACCCCCTCAGTATGCTCACAGGCTACAAATGGCCACCTGGCCTTGTATTCAGAATTCAGTCCAATTTCTCTTCCCTGTTGCAATAGTCTTGATGCCTTTCACAACAGTCCTGAATAAAGTCTTCCTTACCATTATTAACAAGTGTCACAATAATTTATTCTTTAACGAGGGTATATATCCAAAAAGTGCATGAATCACCAGTGCACAGCTCCATGACTGACCATGAAGTGAAGCACTGTGTTTTAAGCACACACTATTAATGTTCCAACAGTGGGTAAAAACATGTGTTTGAGCTTTCGTGGTTGGGCTTTCATATACTCAGACACAGCCACAAAAAGCAGACCATTTAGTACAGAGCCCATGATAAGACAGCATCAGTCATCAGTTCCTATCGCACTAGGGAATATGCTCTTCGGTTTTTATTTTTTTATTTTTTTCTCCAAGAGACAAGATCTCAGTATGTTGTCCAAGCTGGATTCAAACTCCTGGGGCTCAAGGATTCCTCCTGCCTCAAGCTCCCAAGTAGCTAGTACCACAGGCACATGCAAGTGGGCCCAGCTAAAATACATTCTTTAAATGAAAAATTATTCCACACTGAAATCTGCTTGTCCTCTGGACACTTGAATTTCAATGTGGAAGATTTTACAGTTGCAAACTACTTCCCAATTTCTCAACATTAGTTTTAAAAGCACTATGTTATCTTTAAAAACAAAAAAATTAAAGAGTAGAAATACTATATAGTTACAAATTATAAGTACTATAACTCCGAAAAAATTTAATTTTCTTTTATATAATACATGAAATGGCATTAAAATATTTTACATATAATTGTTTTTCAATTATGAGTATGTTTTTAATAGGGAATGGAATAAAATAGTATAATGTTCTAAGCCCATTAAAAAATTTATAATAATATATAAGCAAGCCCAGATATGGTAGCTCACATCTGTAATCCTAGTGACTCAGGAGACTAGGGGTTGGAGACCAGCTTGGGCAAAATAGTGAGACCCCATCTCTAAAAAAATAAGAAAAATCAGCTGGGTATGGTGGCATGAGCCTGTAGTCCCAGCTACTGGAGAGCCTGAGGCAGGAGGATCATTTTTGCACAGGAGTTCAAGGCTGCAGTGAGCTATGATCATGTCACTGTATTTCAGACTGGGCAACAGCAACCTAGTCTCTAGCAAAACAAACAAAAAAATCATATATACATATATATATATATACACACACACATACATACAGCATATACTTATGTATTTCAAGCCTAAATGTGGCCGGCTTACCAATCAAGTGAATTGATTTTAGAACAGACCTTTTCCATTACTCATCATGTAAAGAGGACATGAGCAAAGTGTTAAAATAAGTTGTCTACTCACCTGTGGCCATCAGCTCCTGACAATGCATATTGGCTGCTTTGTAGTCATGGAAACGAAGTGCCTGTTCAACTAAAAGGATTAGAACCTGTCCACGCCTTTCTTCTGGGTCTTCACCTATAAGCACATGCACATGACTTAACGATTATGGTAGCATCAATTGAATAAGAAAGAATTCATTAAAACTGTTTTTCAAATTAATTCAAAAATAAAACAGAGATCAGAATGGTTTTAAAGGATCAGAGGACAAAGGGTCACAGCAACTTTGACCTTTCAATCTACTTATTTTTTTAAATCCCTTTATCTTCTAATCAATTTACTTATTAAACATGAAATTAGACCTGAGTTTCCTGAGAGATCAATGATAATATCAGTTCTTAACTAAAATACCCAAATCAGAAAGTCTAAAATGAGAGTAGTTTATAGCTCTACAGAAAAGTCTTGGTATTACCATGGTAAGAGAAAGAGAAAAAAAATCTATGCTTCAAAAAGAAAGCAGGTTATAAAAGCGCTTAAGGAATAATAACCGGCAGATTGAGTGAATGGATGAAGACACTGAAGCAAAAATATTTCTCATCTTAAAAATTCAACTAGTATTTAGATACTAGAATATAAGTTCTGTCCAGAGCACTGAAAAAGACTGTCTCCTTGAACAAATTCGAGATGGTATCCTCCGAGCCTGACTAGGCCTACTACACCTGGTCCTTGAGCACATCCTCAAGGGTCCAGTTTTAGCAAAAGTCCTGCGACATCAGTTTAGTCAGAATCCCCCACCCTTGGTATGTGATCACCACTGCTGTAGACTTTATAATCACTGTACACCTAGGCTACAGGAAATTCACAAGAAAAGTATCTTTCTTTAATAATAAATTAACCTTAGCTTACTGTAACTTTTTTACACTATACAATTTTTATTTTTTTAACCTTTTGACTCTTTTCTAAACACACTCAGTTTAAAACACAAACATACTATACAGCTGTATGAAAATATTCTTTAAATCTTATTCTGTAAGCTTTTTTCTTGTTAAAAACATTACAAAAAAACCCATTTTTGTTAAAAACTAAGACACAATCGTACGCATTAGCCTAGGCCTACACAGGGTCCGGATCATCAATATCACTGTCTTCCACCACCACATCTCTGTCCCACTGGAAGGTCTTCAAGGGCAATAACATCCATCCAGCTGTCAAGTCAATGATAACAATGCCTTCTTCTGGAATACCTCCTCAAGGCCCTGCCTGAGGCTGTTTTATAGTTAACTTTTTTTTTATAAGTAAAAGGAGTATACTGTAAAATAACAATAAAAGGTATAGTAAATACATAAACCACTAACAGTGGTTTATTATTATTATCAGGTATTATGTACTGTATATAATTACATGTGCTATACTTTTATACCACTGGTAGCGCAGGTTTGTTTATATCAGCATAACCAAAAACACGTGAGTAATCCATTGTGCTAAAACATTATGCTATGATATCACCAGGCGATAGAAATTTTTTAGCTCCATTGTAATCTCATGGGATCACTGTTGTACAATACATTCGGTTTGTTGTTAACCAAAGTGGTGTTATGCAGCATATGACTGTGTATCTCAATGAAATGGGCAAAGATTCAGTTCATAATGCTATATCTTCAATTGTTAATGGAAAAAATAACCCAAACTCTATAAAATAATTTAAGGAGGTTTATTCTGAGCTGAATATGTGCATAACAGCTCAGTGAGCACAGTCTCAAGAGGTGCTGAAAAAAATGTGCCTAAGACAGATGGGTTACAGTTTGGATTTATACATTCATGGAGACATGAATTACAGGTAAAAATCACAAATCAGTACATGGAAGGTATACATTGATTCAGCCTGAAAAGGTTGGACAGCTCTAAGGGGAATAATTACCTATAGGATATAGGTACCTTCAAAGATTCTTTAATTTGTAATTGGTTAAATAAATAAAGCTTTGTCTAAAGGCTTGGAAAGTTTTAAGTTAAGATAAGAAGTCCATTAATCAGAGACAAGTCACAATATACAGACTCAAATGATCTGTTAAGCAAATGTATGGCCTGCAGGTAATGATTTAACCTTTGCCTCACATGGTCTTAGGTCCTGTTAATAATTTAATATCTTATTATCACAAATAATCAGTTTTGTCAATATTAGGATTGCTATTTTGTCAGTCTTATGATCTCTGTTTTAACATTAATGCTCATCAGTTGTTGTATTTAAACACCAAAAGGGAGGGGGCATAATAAGGCATGTCAAACCTCGCTTCCCTTCATGCCGGAACCCATTTAAGGTTTAGCTGGAGTCCTGTTGGCCAAGAGGGAGTCTGTTCAGTGAGTGGAGGGCTGAGGATTTTATTTTAGTCTGCACAATTATAAGACAAAGAATTCAAAGTTATAATACAAATACAGTATTATTTGGATATGTAGGCTAAAAAGAAAAATTAAAAATCTTTTACATTTTAAGGAAGTAATGAAGCTTTAAAATTATCTTTAATATTCCCAGGAAAAAAAGAAAACATGTATATGGCCCTTAATTTTCTAAGCTAAAATATGATTTGGAAGAAAAAGTAAACATATCACAGAAAGGGCTGAATAAAACTTCTAAAATATGTCCCTATCAATTTTCTTTCTTTGCTTCAGAGGTTTAAATATTATAAAATCCAAGGGGACCCAATCTAGTCTTAAGAAGATTGCACCTATTTCACTTAATATAAAGCCTTGGAATACTGAAATGCTTGCATTTTTTTTCAGAATACATTAAATTGGCTAAGTGCAATGGCTTACACTTGTACTTTTGGCAATTTGGGAGGCCAAGGTGGAAGACTCACTTGGGGCCAGGAGTTAGAGACCATCCTGAGCAAGATAGCAAGATCACATCTCTACAAAACATTTAAAAAATTAGTTGGGCATGGTGGTGCACAACTGTAGTCCTAGCTACTCAGGAGGCTGAGGCAAAAGAATTGCTTGAGTCTGGGAGTTTGAGGTTGCAGAGAGCTATCATGCCACTGCACTCTAGCTCGGGTGAGAGAGAGAGAGACCGTATCTCAAGAAAAAACAAAAACCAAAAACAAACAAACAAACAAAAAACACTAAATCAAAAATAAAAGAGCGGCTAGGTATGATTATTTTTTCATATGTAACTTCCCTAGGCTACAAGCACTAATCTAAGTATTGCTGTGAAGATATTTGGCAGATGTAACTAAAGCCCATAATCAGCTGACTTTAATGGTGCTTATCTAGATAATCTTGGTAGACCTGACTGAAACACACGGAAGTCTTCAAGGAGGCTGAGGCTTTCCAGAAACAGAAAGAGAGAAAGAGAAAGGGGTGGGGTGTGGGATTCTGCCTGTGGACTCCATGCCCATGGAGTCCCATGCCACTGCTGATCTTCTCTTCCTGACTGCCCTGTGAATTTCAGACTTGCTTAGCCAATCCTTATAGTAGGGAAAGCCAATTCCCAGTAATAAAGCTCTTCCTCAGTAAATCTCCTACAGCTTCTGCTTTCTGGTTGAACCATGACCAACAGACTGGGTATCCAAATACTTGGTTTCTGATGTTGATACGGAAAATGTCAGGCGCTGGGATGCAGCTGCTTGCCGCCTCCCCATCGCTCTGCATCTCAGCGGGCCAGTGCTGCACATGGACAGTTGGAGGGCACACTGCTGGGGCAGGGCCCACAGCAGAGAGCCGCTGGGGACCCCACGTGCTGGAATGTGGCCGGGCCCACGTGTTGCCACCTGTTTAGGGCCACACTGCTTGAGTGATCCTGATTGGGTAATTTTTGAATCCCACTGTTTTTGATTGGATGTTAAAGCTTGTTGTTGATTGGATGTTAAAGCTTGTAGTTGATTGGTTGCTTTTTGAGCCCTACCAAGCGTATAAAAGCGGAGGAGAACAAGGAAGGGTGCAGAAGGGCAGAGGATCGAAGACTTGAAGAGAGCTGTAACACCAGGTGTGCTGAGCCTGCTGTGGAAGAATGAAGACTGTTCTCCGACTCTTCGTGTGCCGCTCAGTTCTTTCCCCAGTCAAGAGCTGTAACACTAGCTGTGCTGCAACAATGTGTAAACTCTTCTTTTGGATGCATCCCTTTTTCTTACATTAATTGTCATCTGATCTCAAATCAAGAAATGTGGTAAAATCTGGTGAACTTCTGTGAGAACTAGATGCAAAAGTCTGGTGAATGAAATGAAGGACAATAAGGCACACATTACTATTATACAATGTCAAAAAAAGGTGAAAACAGGATAAAAGGAAAGGATGTAAAAGTAAAATGTCTTAACTGTGGAATCTTCGATAAATTATTTTTCACCATGTCTGTTCCCTCACTTTCAAAACAAAATTCAAACCTCTGCTATAAGGGACACAATAAGAAGGAAATGAGATAAGTATGAGAACATAAAATAAGAACTATTATTGTTATCAATGCAAATTTCTGTATGAAGATGTGTTAGTCACCTTGAAGTTCAAAGTTATTTAACTTTTTAACTGTTTTTAATTCCAGTTCCAACCTGAAAAGGTGACTAAAAGGAAAAATATAACCAAAAATAGACTTTAAATAATGTCTAGAAAAATATTAAAAGCAAACAAAAACAAGTAAAGTTCTTAGGGAACAGCCAGGAGTATGGCTAGACTAGAAATCTACTAAAGATTCAGATGTTTAGTGCGAAGAAGAAAAACTAATGGTAGCGTGACAAGGCATCGAGTATCTGAAATACGATTTAAAGTGTGGCCATAAATTCTTTGATACTCCTCTTTAAAGATGGAGCTCAATGTCCCTCCTATTGCATGTAGGCTGGTGTTATTGATTTACTTCTAACAAATCATAAAATAGAAATGACGGTGTGTGACTTCCAAGACCAGATCACAAAAGGCAACACAGCTTCCTACTTGCTCTCTTGTGGACCAACTGCCCTACGAGAAACCAGCTGCCATGTTGAGTGGTCACTCAAGCAGCTCTAGGGAGAACTCCACCTGGCCAGGAACTGAGGCCTCCTGCCAACAGCCATGTGAATAAGGTATCTTAGGAATAGATCCTCTAGCCCCAGCCAATCCTTCAGATGCAGTCTATAAATATTCCCTTTAAATTTGGGAGGGTCTGGGTGACTGCCTCCATGAATAAAATACAATGGAAATGAATCTACCCAAATATCAATGCTAGATTAGAAAGTGCCTTCAAGAATTCTGTTGGTTTGTCTTGGGACACAGACTCTGGGAACATTCTGCCACCATGAAAGAAATCTGGGCATTCTGAAATCATCATTTGATAAGATTACAGGAGAAATGACAGAGAGAAGAGATGCCTGCAGAGTCCTAACTATTCCAGCCCCAGTTATCTAAGTGTCACCATCCCAGGTGCCCAGATGTGTGAATAAAGCAGCCAAATGCTGCTCATCAAAAGATGAGCCCAACCCTAACCACTATCTGACTGCAATTTCATAAAAGACCCTGAATTGCCTATCTGGGCCCAGTCAATCTCCAGAATTGGGAGAAATAAAAATAAATGGTTGTTTTGTAACCTACTAATTTTTTATAAGTGGCTTGTAAAGCAGCAACAGATAACCAGAACACTCTAGAAGGTAAATGTCATCTGCTTGGTGATACTTTTCTTAACATCCTGGGCAAAAATTGGCCTTGCCTTTCTTTTAGTTCTCTAATATTTGCTTACAGAAGCCATGTACTACCATCATATCCTATACTGCAGTGTAATTATTTGTTTCCTCAGCCCTCTAAGATTCTAAATTCTCAGAGGGCAGCAGGTACGTGTAATAGAACTTTGTATCCACACTACCCAGCAGCATAACATTACTTTATCTGCTTTTCTATTTCCTCTACTATAAAATGTGGCAAACAAGAGGATGTTGTGCACAGTGAGAGTCAGTATGTCATTATGTACACACAGGTGGCTCACAATAAAAATATGCTGAATGAAAAGTAGACACTAACTAGCCTTACCTGTTGATGACACTGCACTAAGTTGTAATACAATTCCACATTAGAGTTTGTAAACTAGAATGTGGCAAAGTTGAGATGTCCCCAAGTATTAGAACTAAATTAGCTGCATTAAAGAAATGGTCTAAATATCATGTGTTCTACATATGCTGCTCTGTAGCATATGTGAAAAATTCTAGATGAATTTTCAATGGAAAGAATGTTCTTTCCATTAAAAATTCATATAGGTTGTCAGGGCCACTGGTACTTCTGTTAATATGTCAACATGTCACAAAGACAAAAAATGAAATTAATCCCAGCAGGGGCATAGAAATGTAGATGGCATCTTTAAGCTGCTTGGTTAGCTTCTGTGGATTGGATCCTCATGAAATTCTTCCCTGATGATCAGGGTGCTTCAAAGTTTACAGGGTGCTTTCACATGCATTTGGGTCTCTATATCTTGGTAGGTGAAGAAAGGGGATATCATTCAGATTTTCCAAATGTAGAAAATGAAGTTAAAGTAACTTAGCAAATGCACAGCAGACTCAGGACTTGAACTCGTCTTCTAACTCCACACGCAATGTTCTCCCCAGTTGTCCCAAATGCCTCTCAGTGGGTAACTGGCCCCAATCACAGTCCTTTCAAATTTCCAAGTTTGTTGCAAGTCCAAAGACAAAGAAGCTAATGCTATGCCTTCAGACAAACTAGAAAACAACTACTAACACACAAACATTTACTAAAACTAGAGACCTTAAGAATAAAAGTCCTACACATTAGAATTTAAAAACATTAACATGTGCATCCACTAAATATACTAAACGTATCCACATCTTTCAAAGCTAAAAATAGAAACCTAAATCCTCTTTACTTTTGTGCCTAGATGTGACTTAGACTAACACAACTTCAAACCATTGCTTATGGAACAAAATGACCAACAACTGTTCTTATAGAGATCAGCATACATATCAAAATACAAAACTAAATATTAAAAGACTCTGGTAAGCAGAACAATGTGGTTAAAGAAACATTAAATGCAGAGTCAAAACGATTTGCCTGGAAAGCCAGGGTCTGCTATCTAACTCTGCTGAGCAAGGTAACTAACTTCTCTTATCCTCAATTTCCCTTTTAAAATGAGAAGAGTACCATTACTGTCACCATTTATAAGAAGATTAAATGAGATAAAGTATGTGAAAACACCGAACAGTAAATGCACAAACTTTTCTTAACGAATTGCTCAGGTTCGAAAACATAAAACCAAATTTGGACACTGGAAGTCAACTGATAAGGCTGGCTTGTTCCATAGTCAATCTTTCTGGTTATAAATGGCAACACGGACTTTTGCTCCTGATCTCACAACCACTTTGCAACATCCTGAATGAGCCTGTCTTCATTTAATGGGCAGATGGCCCCAGCAGCTCATTATATAGATATACATTTTTATAACATGTTAATCTTTCTAGAAAAAGACTAATCCTTGTCTAAAAGATGCTCTTCTGATACCTGTAAGGATACATTATGCTATTCACCTAGGATGATGTCAAGAATAACACAGAGACCTGATTCTCCAGTTTAGTATTCAAAACACTTACCTGCAACCCTCAGCAGCTCAGCAAGGCCCAGAAGCTTGGTGGATTGTTTGTAGCACGTGGGGGACTCGGAAATACACTCCTTGATGAGGCCGATCCGATCAGAGCACAACCGCACTATAAAAGAAAAACATATTAAACACTTGGACCAGAGACATCACTAAAGGGTGGCATGACCTTTCTAATATAAGTTAACCAGACAAAATGAAAACCGTGTTAATCTTCAAATCAATGTGAAGTAAAAGGCACATTTAACAAACAAAATTATTGCTTCTGAATAAATAATGTGCAACATGGATCTTCTCCTTTATAACCAAGCTTCTAAAGCACAGCAAATAAACTATCAATCTGAAGTTAGAAAAACGTGTCACCTTTTTAAGTACCATGTCAGGACTTAGGGGAAATTTCAAACAAGGCAGAACTTGTCTTTGAAAACTTCTCATAGGCCAGGTGTGGTGGCTCAAGCCTGTAATCTTAGCACTCTGGGAGGCCAAGGCAGGAGAATCCCTTGAACTTAGGAGTTCAAGACCAGCCTGAGCAAGAATGCAACCCCATCTCTAATAAAAACAGTAAAAATTATCTGAGTGTGGTGACACATGCCTATAGTCTCAGCTACTCTGGAGGCTGAGGAATGAGGATCACTTGAGCCCAGGAGTTTGAGGTTGCTGTGAGATAAGATGATGCCTCTGCACTCTGGCCCAGGAGACAGAGTCAGACTCTGTCTCAAAAAAAAAGGAAACTTCATATACTTCTTTGGTTTTTTATTGTTTTTTTTTTTTTAAGATCTTTTTTTTTTTTTTTGGCATATTATGGGGGTATAGATTTTAAGGTTTCAATAAATGCCCATTTCCCCCCCTCCCCCCAAAAGTCCGAGTCTCCATCATGACCATCCCCCAGATGGTGCACATCTCACTCATTATGTATGTATATACCCGCCCCCCTCCCCCCTCCCACCTGCCCAATACCCTATTACTGTAGTACCTATGTGTCCACTTAGGTGCTACTCAGTTTATACCAGTTTGCTGGAGAATATATCTGGTGCTTGTTTTTCCATTCTTGGGATAGTTCACTTAGTAGTATGGGTTCCAGCTCTAACCAGGAAAATATAAGATGTGCTATATCACCATTGTTTCTTAGAGCTGAATAGTACTCCATGGTATACATATACCACATTTTATTAATCCATTCTTGGATTGATGGGCACTTGGGCTGTTTCCACAGCCTTGCAATTATGAATTGTGCTGCTATAAACATTCGAGTGCAGGTGTCTTTTTTGTAGAGTGTCATTGGATCATTTGGGTAGATGCCCAGCAATGGGATTGCTGGATCAAATGGTAGATTCACTTGTACCGCTTTAAGGTATCTCCATATTGCTTTCCACAGAGGTTGAACTAGTTTGCAGTCCCAGCCCCTCACCCACCTCATCCTCTAAAACCTGTTCTATGTTCCCAATATCCATTTGCTATCTCTACTACATGACCCCAGTTTGGAGGGCAGGAGTCCTCAAAGTGCTTACTATTCCAATGTATTAACCTCTCTCCAAAAGTAAGCCCGATCCTCTCAAATAAGCTAGATATTATGAAAATAAAACCTGTCTGATTAAACCAATTCAGACTATGGAGACATAAAGAATACACACACACACACAAATCTCAGTTAAAGGGTATCATATATATTCTAGGAATAAATGGTACTTATTCAGAGTAAATATGTCAACCTTTAAGAAGCAAAGTACTGCTGGGGCAAGCCCCAATAACTGTAATAAGAAAAGCTGATGTGAAATGAATGTCAACTATGACCCAGGCACTGCTGTAGGTATTTTATGTATATTAACCCTACAAAGAACCTTACAAGGCAGGTACTATTATCATCCTCAAGGGAAGAAACTGAGGTACAGAAAGGTTAAATACTTTGGCAAAGGTCACTGAAAAAGGGAGGGGATCATTATTCAACCCTGCTCCCTAAACGTCGTTCACATCTTTAATCCTTTATTCGTTCCTAAATCCATGGCTATTCCCCATACATCCTGTGTTCTCTCAAAACTTCTAGGTATGTGAGAGGGGGCCCAGAGGTTGGGAAGATAAAGAAAAGAGGTGGTGGTTTTTCTTTGGAATGGATTTTTTGTGTAAGATTTTATTATAATTTAATTTTGAACTGACAGAAAGGTTTCAAGAATAGTACAAAGAACTCCTCTATTCTCTTTGCCAAAATTTATAAATTATTAATAATTTGCTCTATTCACACATGTGCAAACATGCACGTACACCCTCCCTTCTTCCCTCCTCCATACATACACAGATATATATTTATATACACATATATTTATACACACATATATGTGCACAAATATATACATATATATGTACACATCTATTTTTTCTAAACCATTTGAGAATAAATTGCAAACATTATATCCTTTCATTCCTAAATACTACAGTATGTGTTTCCAAAAGTTTAGGCTCCTTTAAGATGAATATTTGTACATCTCCTGATACAATAATCCTATTATGGCCTCTATCATAAAAGATAAAATGTAGATTTCTGTTATTTCCTTCATAATCACTATTGCCTTTATCTACATGTGAGTATAGATTCTACAGATTATTGTTCCTACTTATCTATTGCAATTATTCATATCCCAAGTACCCACTTCACTAACATTATGCATGGCCTTGTGACTTCTAAGGACAATTAATGTGAGTATAAATGATGATATATACAACTTCTGAGAAAAAGCTGTAAGAGTTGTCATGGAATTCCACTATTGATCTTTTCCCTCTGCAATGAGAATGCCATGTGTCATGGAGTTGTACTGTAGTTAACCAAACTGAACATGCCTGGAGCAAGAAATAAGCCTGTTAACATATACCATTGAGTTTGTGTTTTCTGCTGTAGCACCGTCCAGCAAAAACTCACTGGCAGTATACTTCAAAATTTTCCATAACTTATCACAATCAAAAAACTGTGGATTTTTTCCTCAATATCTGCTACTATTTAATGGGGCTTTCTCCAAATTCAATAACATGATGATTATGAGACAGGTACTCTTTATATATTTCTAATTTGATTTTCAAAATAGTACTTGTCACAGATACCGTCAGCATTCTACATACACAGAAACCTGGGGTGTTCATAGCTGCTTTTATGGCCTTGTTGATGAATTCTTGTATTCCTCTTAGAGAAGCTCTAGCTTTAGTAATTCTATTAAGTTGACTTCCTTACTACTCTCTTTCTAGCTCCATAAATCAAGGTGGAAAGCTGAAGCCACACATAATAATGGATCATCATTTTCTCTAAACTTCCATTTAATGTGATACTCAAATTTGGTTCTTTGTGTACTTATTGCTCTAAAAAATACAGACTACTAATATTTCAAGAACATTAAATAAATTTGAAGAGTAAGATTCTAATGTTCTAAGGACTTTTTACTTTGTTTATTTTCTAAACCTCTGGAAAATCATTATGCCAGTTCTCTTTTACTTCTAATTGTAGGACATGCTTAATTATATTTTAAGATGTGATTTCTCAGTTAAGTAAATTCAAGCCTTACATGTTATCATGTTTCCATGAAGGGGGTATTCAATTCCTAAAATTCCTTTCCAAATGGAATGAATGAATGAACATGAAAAAGATATGTGTGTATGTATTTTAACAATTAAGAGTACCTCACTTTCCTGTAGAACTCACAAACATATCTCAAATGTTAAAACAAAAATGATAATCTCTCTCAACCACACACACACACACACACACATACACACGTCTCAGATGTAAAGGCATTTATTGACCACCTATGCATATACCAAAATAGCCTCATCACAACCTTAGTAGGCATGGACAGTAAATGCCCATGAAACCACATATGTGAAATATCAATTTCAGTCACTCATGAATGGCAACAAAGGTCCACAACATATATAGTTACTTGTGATGTTGCTGAAATACAAATTTGAGTTGTGTAGGTCAGCAAGGTGCTAATATGAAGGAGTCAGTTACTTAGTCAAAGAGTGAAAAGACAAGAGTTTCCTTCTCAAAGAATCTTTTACTTTTATGCCTATTTGTCAGTAGAGTACTGTTTACTATTTACAATGCAGGTTCTTGTGCCAGACTATCTGGGTTTGAATCCTAGCTCTATCTCTAACTAGCAGTGTGACCATAAGCAATCACTTAATCTCCTTGTGCCTTCATTTCATTATCTGAAAATTGGAAACAATAACAATCATTACCTCATAGGGTATTTTTGAGAATTAATAAATACATATAAAGTATACTTGGAACATAAAAATCACTCAATATGTGCTATTATTATTAATACTACTGACATATTCACAGAAACACAGAGTATGGCAGCCTCTAATGTAAGATTTCTCAGTGTTTCAATATATAACTTTCAGAACTATCTAAAGAACATTTTATTATTATCCCCATCTAAGAAAGGTGACACTCAAAGATACTGTTGCCACAGGTCACACAGCTCACAGTGGCTAAGCCAAAATTTAAACTAACACATGACACTGGTGTAACTCTGCCTTATCACCAAGGTGTCAGGCTCTTAAAGTCATGACATATGCCTTGTTCCCTCTGTTATGTCAGTTCCTGGAATAGAGTTTAAGTCTGAATTAATGTTTGTTAAATGTAAGGAAAGGGGAATGAGGAGATGCTGGGGGGGCGGGGGAAGAATCCAAGGAAGAAAGGGAAGATGAGAGAGAGTGAGAAGGCAGGCAAGACCACACTAATTCTACCATCTCTTAGAAAATGGCGTTAAGTAAAATAACAAATATTATAGCTGGTACTTGCGCAGCCCTCACTATATCCCAGGCATATAAATGCAATTCTTTTTTTTTTTTTTTTTGAGATACATTCTCTCTCTGTCTGCCGCCCTGGCTAGAGTGCAATGGCATCATGAGAGCGCACAGCAACCTCAAACTCCTGGGCTCAAGCGATTCTCCTGCCTCAGCCTCCCAAGTAGCTAGGACTACAGGCATGTGCCACCACACCCAACTGATTTTTTCTATTTTTAGTATAGATAGGTTCTCATTCTTGCTCAAGCTGGTATCCAACTCCTGACCTCAAGTGATCCTCCCACCTCAACCTCCTAGAGTGCTAGGATTATGGGCATGAGCCGCCTCGCCTGCCTATTCCTTATAAACAATTCTGTAAGGTTCTTATTATTATCCTTATTATTATCCTTATTATTAAGGTTCTTATTTAATTTGGAAAAATTAAACATAAAGAAAAGTTGTAATACTTGCCCACAGTTATCCAGTAGTAAGTGGCATAACTAGTTTCAGGCTGGTATAACCACAATGCTAAGTCAGTCTGAAAAACTGACTTACCTTATGATAGAAAGAAAAAGTGAACAACTGAAATATCCCCAAGCTGCTCATTTAAATATGAAGAAAAATTTACACAAACATAAACACCCAAAATACAGGGAAAAATATATACCAGTAGGCACACAAATAGAAGACTCACACATAAGGAATCATTTTTACATGCTATTTCTGTTCTTGTTTTCTACTAACTCATTAATTATAATTCAGCTAGAACCATCGGCCTTCACCTGGTGAGAAATAGTAACTTCTAGAGTGCAGGTAAAGGAGGCTTTGAAACAAAGCAAAGTGACAAAATGAACTATGTACATGGAGTACAATAAAAATACCTGGACCGTAAATTTCTAAATATCAAGTTGCTTTGTTTGTCCAGTATTACTGATGAATACAAAAGAACCTGAAACCTAAATTGAATCTGTGGGATAAACATAACAAAAAAGTATACAAAGGCAATATTCCATTTCCACATCCAGAAGGTTTTCTGACATTCATTCTAATAGGAAACTCCAAATCAATACATCAAGTTGGAAAACTGTCAAGATATGAAAGCAAATGTCTTTCTTAAAATATTCCTCAGTCAAGAAATTCTCAGAAGCTACAGCAGGGTAGCAGTCTTAGTTGCAGATATTCAAATTCAGCCTCTGACATGCAAATATTATCTACAAAAATATTGCTAATTCATTACCATAGAAAATCAGGGCTCAATTTAATATTTCAAGTTCAACAGCATTTGGGGAACTACAAAAAAATTTTTTTGTATTATATCCATCTGTTTGAATTAAATAAGTAGGTAAAACTCACACAATGTCTGCGTGCACGCAGAGTCAAATCTAGAATAATGTAGCCGAACAAGAGATATAAACAGAGCAAAAGTTTCATTGTGCTCTGGATTATTCCCTGACTGAAAATTGCAATTAAATGAATGTTTGAGGGGGAGGTAGTTAATGATTTAAGATATGTGAGAATAAACTGAAAATGCTTTATAGTAAGCCTGGTTAATAGTCACAATTTTAAGAAGCTTTGAGCTCAAAAATTATAAGAATAGTACAACTGAAGAGAATTTTCTAGTGATTTAGCAATCACTTTACATATATTAGCTTAAGATGCGTACAATAATTACATACAAATTATTTCCAAACAATGATATCTGAAGTAACAATAACACCTCTTTCAAATCTAATAAATTTGTCTGAAAAGCAGAACTTTAGCTGTTAGTAAAAGCACAATGGAAACCCACATGGAAATAAGACTACCTGGACTGGCTCACATCCCTAAACCATCCAACTCTAAATACTACAGAGGACAAAGACACCAAGGGACTGGCCACCATTATCTGAAGGTACTAGTAATTAAAAAAAATAAAATAAAAATAAAAAGAGGAGAGACAATTGTGGGGAAAACTTACCAAAAAATAGAGATGAAAGGAACTCAGCTAGACTTCCCCACCCCCAGTCCCAAACATTTCCAGAGTTAAGAACCGAAATAACAGATTACAGGGAAGCCAGCCAAGTACACTGCTAGTAACCAAGCCACCCTGTTCATTTAGGGCACTGAGGTCCAGTATTAGAAGCAACAGAAAATCTACCTCCTACTCATCAGGAAAGGTCAGGTAAGGTCCAAGGCACTGTGAGATGCACACTGTCATCACAGCATGAGGTAGAGGAGACAAGTGACTGTTTAACAGGATTCTTGTTTGGGATGATATTCCTACATGACTTTTACATTAGATAAAAGAACATGAGCAATATTAAGGTATCACTAGTAATTAAACTCTAAACAAGCACTTTCTATCTTTCCCTCTTTAAACAAAAATGGACTTAAAGAATATTCTGAGTCAAGCATAAAAGAAAATGAACTATTATTATTTATAGCTAGTTATAAATCTATGCAACTGAAACAAAATACAGAAATAAATTATATACCAAAATGGATATGAATCTGAAACTCTCATCCATAATCCCCAATTTCTATTTTTGTTTTTATCCAATAGCCTCACTGTTCTAGGACTAATGTTATTTCTTTAAATTTTATAAATGTGAACTTTAAAAAATTGCTTTATGGTAAAATGTTGGCTTTATTTTTTCTTTTATGTTTTCACTTGAGATTTCATTTGAAAAATGGGGTGGGGAGCAAGACCAATTGCTAATGGATGGATTAAATGACCAAAGTTACTCTTTAGTTTTAAGAACTTAAAAGGAACAGTAGTAAACTAGTGCAAAAACAAGTTAATAACAATGTGACAGTAAGTAGAAAACTCACCTTGCAAAGGTAGGATCTTTACTCCAAACTCTTCAAGACATCCAAGGGCTTGGATAAGATCCAGCTCTTCTTGAATAGCAGGAGGTCTATCTGTTATCAGCTGTAAACAGCACCTAAGAGAAATTAGAAAAACTTTTTAAAGAAGTAGCATATATTCAACAAAGTTACTTTTCTATATTCGACAACATGAGATCCAACATATATTTATCAAAAATCTACTACATTGCAGGCATTCATTCTGCTAGATGTTTCTGTTATCTTACTTAATCCTCATAGCAAGCCTGTGAGTTAGGCAAATATCATCATCTATCTGCCTTTTAAGAAAGCCAAAATTGAAGCTCAGGGAGGTAAAGTAAAGTAATTGACCAAGGTTACAATGATAATATGTAATGGTATTCATTGTAGTAGGAAGCATGGTAACTCTGTGTTTAGTGCTGTTTGTACTACTGAATCCAACGGTAATAATTATAATAGAAAGGATTAAAAAAAAAAAAAAAAAAGAATTCAGATAATTTCCCAGTTTCCCTTCTAGGAAAAATAGAAAGGTTTTCATTCAGTCACAATTTGGTCCCCACAAAAGGAACAAGGAATGACTCAAGAAACTGCCTAAGGGACATTTTTCTTACCAAAAAGGAGGAATCAGATGGCAATGCCATCCCAAGACACATTACAGGAGAAAGTGATTTGCTAATCTAATAATGTAGGATTCCTATGAAATATTTTAAGCACATTTCTAAAAAATCAGAGAAACTATATTTAATAAATGTTTTATTTAATGAATAATTTTATTTTCAGAAAAGTATTTGTAAAGAAACACTGGAATGTGAGACTAGATAGGCAGAGATAGGCCACAAAGGACTCATCAATGCTAGAAGCACAGATTGCCAGACGCAAATATCTAGGCCCAGGTATGACATCTACATGACTGAGTGATACATACAGGCCTATCGTGTTCTTGCAAAACTGAGAACTCACATATACTCTTGATTCAAGTGTAAAAGTCTATAAATTTTTTGTGGTTTCTATCAAAATTTTACACATACTTACCTCTGAACCCAGGAATTCCACTTAAAATGAATATTACAGACAGGCTCACACATGCTCAAAGACATACAATTACGAGGCCAGGCGCGGGGGGGGGGGGCTCACACCTGTAATCCTAGCACTCTGGGAGGACGAGGCGGATTGCTTGAGGTCAGGAGTTCAAAACCAGCCTGAGCAAGAGTGAGACCTCGTCTCTACTATAAATAGAAAGAAATTAATTGGCCAACTAATATATATACAAAAAATTAGCAAGGCATGGTGGCACATGCCTGTAGTCCCAGCTACTGGGGAGGCTGAGACAGAAGAATTGCTTGAGCCCAGGAGTTTAAGGTTGCTGTGACCTATGCTGATGCCATGGCACTCTCTCTAGCCTGGGCAACAAAGTGAGACTCTGTCTCCAAAAAAAAAAAAAAAAAAAGGCATACAATTATGGATGTTCACTACCAGATTGTTTTTAAAATGAAAGAAAATATACCAAATCAGGATATAATTAAGTAAATTCTATAACAGTCAAATAATAAAATATTCTGCAACCATCAAAAAGGAATGAAACAGACATGTACTTACATGGAAAAATTTTCAATACAGAACATAAGTAAAAAAAAGCAAAGTACAGTATACATAAATAGTAAGAACTTACTTGTGATTTAAAAATGAAGAGGGTAACATTTAATAAAATACTTTCAAAAGATACATAAGAAACCAATTTTAAAAACAGTTGAGGGATAAAGTTAGGGAAACTAGAAGAAGGGTAACTTATCAATACATATCCTTTTTGTATTGTTTAAATATTTATTGCTTCCTCAAAAAAAATCTAGTTAATAAATAATACTTTAATCAGTAAGGATATGTAGGATATTTTCTATATTCAATATAACTGTAAACACTGAAATACACCCAGGCTCACAGATCACAATCAGTTCAGTGCTACATTATATACATAGGACATGTTTTAAAATTAAGGTGTGTCCTTGCAAGAAATAAAAGGATACAATGAAAAGACTGGAAGGATAGTTTTTTAAATGATCTCTGAGAAACACCTGCCAAAAAGATTTAGGTCAAACACAACTCCCAGTTTCCAAGGCTATTATATTTGGTGTTTTCATCATTTGAAATAAAAATAGAATCTCTTAGGAGAAAATAAAAAGATTTACTAACTAAATAACTTTGTCAAGTTCAATAACATGGTTTGAGAAAACATGATGCTTTCTGGGATATCACTGGTGGGGTGGGGGGCTATTACTTTTAGGCTTTGCTAGGGTTGAAACAACTAATTAGTCATATGGGAGGAAAAATGAATCTAAAATTGCTACCATGAGTACCATGCTACCATTAAAATAATTTTCAAATGAATTTAAAATTTAAATGTTAAAAAAGCCCCAACAAACTACTAAAAAATTAAGAGAAATATTTTAATTTGGGAGAATTAAAAGTCTTTCAAAGGATGACACAAAGACAGAAACTATAAAACAGTAATAATCAAATTTAAAAAGTTCAGTGTAACAATTGGAAAGATAAATCATGCATAATAAAAACTGGGCAACATAGTTGAAATATTTGAGATGCGCAAAGGGCAAAAGTCCCTTATGCCCAAAAGAAAGCCCCTAAGAATCAACAGTAAAAAGATGAATAACCTAAAAGGAATATAAGCAAAGGCTAGAAATGGGTTTCAAAAGAAAAAGTACAAATGCAGGTGTTAAATAGGCAAAAATTAGAAAGACTGACAATTAGTTTAGAGAAGGGTCACTTTAGTACCCTACTAATAGAAAATAATCTAATCAGGTCTCTTGTCTCTAAACAAAGTGGAAGCTATGCAAAGGAGACAGACCACTTCCCACATGTGCTGAAAAGTTTTAGAACTTGAATTCATAGCTTATCATATGAATCTCTTCCAACAGATAAGAAATTCAGCCTTACAGAGCATGCTGGACAAAAATGGTCAAGAGAAAGTAGATGGATATTCATAACATAACTAGTTTTCTTTCAATATCCAAGCAAAAAATAATTGTACCCCATATAGTATAGTCAATCTGTACTGGTGATATTATATTTTGTAAAGTAAACTATAAACGAACAACAGAGCTTGTGTGTTCCGACTTGCCCTCTCCTTCTTACAGAAAAATATGAAGTTATTCTACCTGGCCAGATCCATGCAGCTATCTGTGAGGTTGGTGGAAGAATTGAAGTACTCTCTGCTGGCAGCCAAAACCAAGTCGATGCTTTTTTCATAACTGACCCTGTACTGGGGTTTCCCTTTATGGGCTACACTAGCTGCGGGATTTATTGAGCAAGCACTGCAGTGCATCATCTGCCCAGCCAGGTGAATATTTTCAAGGCGACTGGAGCACAGAAGGCTTTCTGTAAATATCTGGGGGAAAAGAAAAAAAAAAAACTAGAATTAGTGATAAAGCAAGAAGACTCAGTTCTCAACAAAATGAAGGCTCTGAAATCCAAATGAAATAAATTATAAAAATATATCCATCCTAGAGATGATAATTGTACAACATTGTAAGTGTACTAAATGACAATGAATTGTATACTTTAAAGTAGTTAATTTTATGTCACGTGAATTTCATCTCATATTAAAAAATTCATTTTTTAGGAAGAAAAAATAATTTTACTGAATAAACAAAAATTAAAATTAACATTTTAATGTGTTACAAAGAATAAACTTAAAAGGTTTTGCTAAAATGAACAATGTAATTTCTGTTTTACAGGCTATATCATGAAAAACAGAACATATTAAACATATTGTCCCACCCTCAACAGGGCCCACAGTCCTTAAACTATTTTTAACTGGTTCAGTTTTTCAAAAGAAAAATTTTGAATATGATACATATAATTCATAATTGCTTAAAGCATCTGAATTCAGTCTTACAAACCAAATAGACAAGCCACAAATACTGTCATTAAAATTACAATATGCCATATTTTTTCCAACTTGCATATTAAAAATTATTTAAATACAAGAGACATTGACAGACGATATTCATGCAAATATCACTGTACTCTACTAGGCAACTAATAGTATAAATTAACATAAAATTGATTCTATAATTGAGATTATTTATATATTTAATCCAGAAGAGTATAAAACAAAGCTATCCTTTTAAACCTACATTAACAATGTTATATATAATTAATAATGAGAACTTCCCCAAGAATGCTATTTCTTATCACTTCACAGTTGGATGAGAATAGCACAGAAATAAAAGAGATGGAAAAAATAAGATTTCACGAAGAAGCGAGAGTATCCTTATACTTAGGAAGACAATCAAATTTTCATAGGAGCCCCTTATTCTCACTTCTTTGGATCTAGGCTTACTGAGGGAGGCATTTTTAGATAGGACTTTGTTGAGATGTCTAACAAGGACAAAATCACTAATATCTAAAAGGGATTCACTATGGAATAGATGTTGTGAGAGAAAGCAAACTATCAATGAGCAATTCTAATCACTTATATCTGACACATGAAAATGGCTTACTCCAAGTCTAATCCAAATGACTTACAGGTAATAGCATCTCTATATTTCTTTCATTTATTCAAGTAAGCCATAAAGAGTCAATGCCCAATATTGAAAAATGCAATTTGCTCACCCTAAACCTTAAAAGGTTTTGCTAAAATGAACAATATAGATTTCTGTTCTACAGGCTATATAGAAATCTTCATCTGACATTTCCAAAGTTATGCCACTAAGCTTTCAAATTATTTTCTAAGGACAGCAAAACCCAACAACCAAAAATTAGTAAGACAATATAGCATAGTTTAAAAGACACTAAAATGATACTTAAAATTTTAAGTTCACCAAATCTATATTACCATCTTCTGGAATCTCTGCAAACCTGTTATAGTATGCTTTCAAATGTTTTCTCAACAGAGAGAGACTCATGGACAGAAGTCATTAAAATATTAAAGCCTAATAAAAAGGAGCTAAAATATTTTGAATCTGTAATATGACAAATTATAACAGATTACTCCAAATAGGAGCTGGTTCAAATGTAATATACTTATTACCAGTTTTTCAATCAGAATCAGATTCATAGTCAGAAACAGGAAAATACCAAATTAATGCCATTCCAATGTAAAAACACTACTTCAAACATTCTAGTGACAAGTTTTAGACTCCATGTGCATACAGATTATTTTCTCCTGAAACTGATTGTAAGTTTTGCTTCAGATGCAAAAAGGGAAGTTAGTGGCAATTATATTTTATGTGGTCTGAGACTGAAATTATCATATGAACATTAGAGTCATTCGAGCATTTTAAAACCTGAAATTCAAATATAAAACCATTCATTTCTCAACAGTGTACATTAGTGCTTTTTTGTTAAAAGCACCTTGAATTACAAAGCCAAACAATTTCACAAAATAGAAACCTATTTTTACAACTCTGATTTAATCAACAGTTCATGCTTTGTGATATCAGAGCAAAGCGACATAAGAAATACTCTGTATGATTTTGGGTCTGACTTATTTAACAAGAAAATTCAAATGAGAAACCTTTTTTAGACTGCATCTTATTAAAAACGAGTTAGATCATTTTTCAATATGCACCATGAATAATTTATTGGTAATATATATACCTTCCAAAATAATGAGTAAATCCCCCTGGATTATACTCTGGGTCAAGTGACAACCGTTTCTTAATATCCTTTATATTCCAGATATTACAATATGTATTAGGGGACATGAGGATGAATCTGGTATGATACTGCCTGTCTAGGAGCTCATGACCAAATGGAAGAAACACACATATAAACAAATAACTACATTTTACAGAAAGGCTATAGTAGAAGCAAGTTATATGAAAGGACAAAGGCAGGCATCCTAGGGGACATAATTATTGAGCTGGGTTCTAAGATTTTATCAGAAATTTTCCAAGTTAAAAAAAAAAAAAAGGAATATATTCCAGGCCACAGGATCAAGGCAGGCAAAGCCACAGAGACATAAAACAGCACGGTGGATAGAGGGATCGGTGACAGACCTGGTGGAGCTACTGCGGCATAGGACACAGTGGAGAGTGACAAAGGTAGGCAGGGACAGGGCGGCTGAAATCTGCTGTGACTTTCTACGCCATGCTAAAAGGTAGCGATACTTTCTGATTATTGATATGGAACAACTTTTCAGGAGGAGTACATCATGAAAAGGCTTGTTTTAGAAAAACACTCTGATGTAAACTAGAAAAAGAGACGGAGTAGGGAAACAAGCAGCAGGACTGCAGCAATTGCTCAGAGATGAAGACAGAATAGATTTGAGAGACTTTTCTCAGGCACGTTAGGTAAGTTCTAGTGACTACCAAAACTATGGAAGAGAAATCAAGTATGAGTTGGAGTTTTCTAGCCAAGGACTAACTCACTGAATAGATGGTGTTGTAATGAACAAAAGGGAAGAAAGAAGAATAAGTATGAAAGTCTCAAACTATAAAGCATTGGTCAATTATCAGCTAGTATTCAACAGTATTACTTACTATGAAGTTTATTGTCATCACCTTTATGTCCAATAAAGGATAACAATCAAAACTTTAAAATTAAAATAAAATAGTTCACATAGACAGAGTTACCTCATAGCAAGCATCAGAATCCAGACATGTGTAAACATTCTGCTGCATAGTTAGCATGTCTTGCAGCAACATTCTCCAGTGAGACTCACTAACAGGAGGCTGCCTGTGGGAAATTAAAAAAAGAAAAAAAGAGAGAGAAGGAGGAGGAGAAAAAGAAAACAATTCATGAAATTTCTTTCTTCAATTGGCCCAAAGTAAAAAACAAAACAAACAAACAAAAAAAAAACCTACATACCACATCAGCTCACAAATGATCAATGGGAATATATCTCATTTGAATTTCCAGGAAAAAAACTTGGATTAAAGATAGAAGGAAAAGTTGGGCAGCTATGCATTAATAATAGAGGTGCTGCCAAAGCAGCCTTCACAGCTTGCCTGGACACAGAACTGGAATAGCATTAATGGTAATGGCAAAGATAAACAAGCTGTGAGTTTCTAACGTCAAATAAAGCACAGTGAGATATAGCAGCTATAATATAGCAGTAAAAGCACTTGGAGACAGAGATTAGTTTCAAATCCCATCTTCATCACTCTGCTGCCCTCAGCAGGGGGTCTTCTAATTTCAACTGAACATCCAGACGCATATGACAACCACAGGCCACATGTGACATCAGTCTGGAGGACAGGAACTGTGGCTCACCAGGAAGCAGAATAGCATCACTGTGTTTCAGTGATAGTAACTGGCAGCAGTCCACACACCAACTTGTAGAGCACTCCAGTAGTTATCTTCTTTTCAGGTGAGTGCCCAGGTGCAAGGAGAGAAAGCCTCAGAGAATACTTGTAGGCTTTGCCATGTCTGGCTTAGGAAGAAGCTACATGTCCTAAAAGAGCCAATATATTTTGCAACAATTCCATAGGCACAGTTTCAAAGTTACCTCAAGGGACAGGACAGTGACCACACTCAGGAGAGCCCAAAGCAAAAAGTCCCTATCAGGTATTTCCAGTTCATTTACAGTTTCTCCAGGCCAGAGGCAATTTACCAATCAGGGATCAGTTTTATATAAGCAGTGAGGCTATGCAACCTAGTTGATTAAAAACCATTTTATGTTAATTTCCAGAGTTACAGAGCTAGGAATTAATGGCCAGATTCTCTTACAGCAGGAAAAAGAGTTTTAACAATTTCACATATAGACTCAGGTTAGTTGTGTGATTGTGTACAAGTCATTTAATATTTATGAATTTCATTTTTCTCACTGAAAGCCCACCTCAGAGAGGGAAAAGGAATTGTTGAGACTAATTTTGACAAAACACAGGCATTGAAGCCAGATGCTCCTAAATATAAAAGCAAGTTCAATTACCTGTGCAGATTTGAATAAATATTTTAACCTCTCTGAGCTTTAGATACCTTTTTTGTATATCATGAAGATAAACTAGAACACATGAAAAGGCTTCCCATTTTTCGGGTATATAATAAGTATTCAACAAATGTGAATGAATGAATCTAAGGTTACAAACACATTGTTTTTAAGTTACTTACAATGATTACTAGTATCATCTAGTAGGAAGGAGAATATACTTTCTCTCTTCCTCACTTAAAAGTTCATCTTAGTTGAATATATATGAGTTTGGAATCATCATTTATGTTTCATCTTCTAGTCTTGAAGTTCTACATGATCATGAATATCATTATTCAAAAAGGAGATTTTTGTTTTGCTTTATGTTTGTCAAATACCTTTCTTTTCCATGTTTTTTTTTCATCTTTTATAATACCTTTAAAAATTATCACTGTTTCTAAATGCTATGCATTGAAAACAGAGCAGATAGACTGTACATATATAATAGTCATTACTATGGAAAAAGTATGTATTTGGGATCATTATAGTGAAAAATATTGTCCTTTTTACCTAAAATTTTTAATAGGCATATGTTCATTCACCTATAGCATTTTATATTTATTGCACAAAATGAACGATTATTCTTGTTCCATAAGTAATAAAGAGTATAATTTTTTTTCAGCACAAAAATACACAAAACAAATTGATATATCTAAAAGTATTCCAGGATAATCTATGAAGTGTTTCCATCAGTTTGACCTTGATATATGAACTCTTTCAGTATGCTTTAAAGAATTGGAAGACTCTTTCAGATTTGGCTTCCAGGAAGAAAGTAGCACAATATCCAATGAAGTGAGTGTCCATCTTGCACCAGTTTGATAAACTCAGACCTAGGCATAGTCTAACTGAATTCAAGTTCTCACAGCCCAGCTGTTTTTCTGCAAGCCATCAACACTGGGGCAGATGGTATTAATGTTTTCTCACACATGGCTAGCCGTAAGCAGAGGTTCTAATTAAAATAAATTATAACACATTATTTACTAAGGCCTTTTCCAGAAGACATTCAGTAAATAAGAATCAAAAGCAGAACTTAAAGAAAATAAACAAGAAATTTGCAAATTAACAGACATATCCCTGAAGACAAACACAATATTAGTTGCAGCTTTGGAATGGAGGTGGATTTTCCAGGGAGGAATTAGCATTGTACTCAAGATAGTAAAACTTGCATTTATAACAGATTAGCTGAGATCTGTCATCATTTAAAATATGCAAAGAATATTCTATAGGTATTGAAGGACAAGCCATGGAAGCATACATAAAATAATTAAGATTCATCTCAAGTTGACTACTTTGAAAACAGGGGCCATATTCTCTTACATATTCATAGTAAGTAGATCACCACGAGTAGAAATTAACTTCAAGGACTTCCAAAGTATTTAAGGAACTCAGTGGGTGGATGATAGGTAATCTAGCTGCAACAGCAAGACTTTCCTGTTGAAGAGTAAATTCTAGAGTAGAGTCATCATGATCTTGGAAATCTTGACCATCGATTTGTAGCTATATAAAGAAATCTTCAGACTTACATAGTCGAAACCTTCTAAATTACTCATTTAATAACTACTGAGAGGGCCACTAATATGTAAGTTCCCATTTGAGGCATATAGTGGCTATAACACTTGCACGGGAGAAATTATAATCTAGAAGGGAACTTAAGGCGCATATGTCAATGACTATAGTACAGTTGTAGTATAGTATAGTTACAAAAGAAAAATAGTAAGAGCAGTAGATACAAAACACTAGGGAATTTTCAGCAAGGAGAATTCAATTCTACTTGGAGTCAGATGATATGATAGAGCTAGCTCTTAAAAGATAAGAATATATAATAGTGTCTGTTACCACTGTGTTTGTATTTTTTAATATTCTGTTTAAACTCTAAATCCTCAAAATTAGGTAGGGAAAATATGGTTAACAGGTTCTTGAAAAGTTGTCTTCATTTAATCCTACTGCCAGTGACCCTAATCCTTCCGGGTTAGTGGATGAGAAGGCTTATCCCCAGCCTTCTTTACATTTTTCCAGAGTTTCTCTGAGGGACAAATCCAGAATCTAACCTTCCTATACACACATGGGGTCGCTCTCAAATCCATAATGTGTTGCCAATTTTTCTACAGAGTAATCTATCAGCTCTCTCATAGCCTTTATACGTACTCTGATTAAGCTGGGTGCAGTGGCTCACACCTGCAGTCTCAGCACTTAGAGAGCCTGAGGCGGGAGGATCACCTGAGGACAGGAGTCTGAAACCAGTCTGAGCAATGTAGCAAAAACCCTGTCTCTACAAAAAAATGTAAAAATTCGTTGGGTGGGCCAGGCGCAGTGGCTCATGCCTGTAATCCTAGCACTCTGGGAGACTGAGGCAGGAGCTTTGCTTAAGTGCAGGAGTTTGAGACCAGCCTGAGTAAGGGCTAGACTCCATCTCTACTAAAAACAGAAAAATTAGCCAGATGTTGTGGTGTGTGCCTACAGTCCCAGCTACTCAGGAAGCTGAGGCAGGAGGAGCACTTGAGCCCAGAATTTTGAATATACTGTGAGTTACTATGTTGACAGCACTGCACTCTACCCAGGGCAATAGAATGAGACTCTGTCTCAAAAAAAAAAATAAAAAAAATTAGCAAACACCTGTGGTCCAAGCTACTTGGGAGGCTGAAGCAGGAGGAGCCCTTGAGCCTAGGAGTTCAAGGTTACAATGAGCTATGATTGGGCCACTGCACAGCCTGGGCAACAGAGTGAGACCCTCTCCCTTAGGAAAAAAAATATTCTGTTCATATTAATTAATTAATGTATTTTATTTTTTCTTTCTAGAAATAAAAAATAATATAAATATTACTATAAAGTTCTCAACTTCATCAGTTATCCACATTAAGAAAACAATGAAATCCAACTATATGCCAATCTAAATGTTTAAAATGGGAGAAAAGAAAAAGTCAATTATCAAATATTTGTGAGGTAGTGGAACAAAGGTAATTATTACACATTGCTGAGAGAAATATATACCAGTACAACAATTTTGAAAAACTGTTTAGCAGAATTTCCTGAAATTCAACTGAGGTATATTCTATAATTTAGCAATTCCACTCCTAGGTAGGTATTCAAGAGAAATACAGAAATACGTATACCAAAAGACATATAAGTACAAAATTACTCATAGCAGTAGTATCATGAACAACCAAAACTGAGAAATAATTCAAATAATCATCAATATAGAATGCATAATGAGTTATAGTCACAAATTGTAATACGGTACAACGATGAGAATGATCAAACTAATGTTTTATCTACAGTATGGATGAACCTCACAAATACAATGTTGAGGGAAATAAGCTACATACAAGTGTGTATACTATAAAATTCCATTTATGTAAAGTAACAAAAAGAGGGAAAGCTAATGTAGAGTGTTTTGAAGGAAAATAATGACTAGGAGAGACGTGATATGGCTTATAAAACCCTAATTATAGTACAAACAATCCTTATACGCTCAGTTCTCCCTGTTGCCAGATTTCCATACACATGACAGCACCCTACTTTAGCATCCAGGACTCCTGACTGATGGCTTCCCTTGCCAAAACAGCATGCTTAGCTCTGCTGGCGGAGTAAGGGAGCTAACACTCGTCCAATCTGCATCAAACAATGATAGCCATGAGATGGCAGAGGAGCAGACCTACAATTCCCAGAGGACTGCAGCAGTACTGAGGCCTAGTCCACAGTGGTAAACCTGCTTATGTAATGCAACCAGTCCTGTCTCCATTTTCTTCCCTGTCTCAGTCCCCATTCTCCTGCTAATGCTTGGATAGAATCACCTTCCAAACAACTTACACTATAATCTTGGCCCCAGGGGAACCTACAATGAGATAATAGTAATGTACTATGTCTTCATTTACGTGCTGGCTACATGGGTATGGTATGATCATTTTATAAAAATATACTGAGCAGTAATGATTTTATTAATTTAATAATATACTTTAGAATAAGGATCAGAATCCAGGTCATCTAATTCCCAAGTCAAGATAATTTCTTAATGTGACTTCCTTAGAGGGATTGAGAAGATATGAAAGGCACACTTCAAGGGGAACTTCTACTTCCAGAAAAGATGAAACAACAAGAAATGGATTAATCCTCCGGCATGAAACAAGCAAAACTATACAAAAATACTAGACACCAGGCAATGAAGGACGATGATCCCTGAGAGACAAGAACAAATGAATGAGTCTTGACACTGCCCTACCTTACTTCCCTGAGAAAGTTTCCCATGCCACAGGTCAAGGAGGGATAAATATAAGCAGAGACATGTGGGTTCCCTGAATTGAAGAGGCAGAACTGAGATTCCAGAGAACCAAAGCTGATAGAGCACATGCAGGACAAAGTACCAGAGAGGAGGAAACAGGAAGGAGAGGAACTCCTAGGACTTGCAGAGGGTCCCCACAAACACTCAGCTGAGTAGAGGTTGGTACATGCCTAGGATAAAACTGCCTAAGGCCAGGAAAAGAAAACGGGGAAAGGGAACAGTGTTGAGCTCATACAGGGTGGAAAACATCAAAACACACAGGCAATGTAGAGCCTGTAAAAGTAAAACTTTTGGTAGAAAATGTAATAGAAAAACTTTGCAGCATAGACCACTTACATATGATACCAAAAGCATAACGAAAAAAGGAAAAAAATGATTCAACAAACCAAACTTTAAAATAGTATGCTCTTTGAAAGACACAGGTAAGAGAATTCAAAGACAGGGAATAAATGCCAGAAAATCTTTGCAAAGCATATATCTAACAAAGCACTTGTATCCTGAATATACAAGAAAACTTTCGAAGCCAAATGAAAATTATCTCAATTTTAAAAATAAAGAAGATATACAGATGACAAATAAATACATGAAAGGATGTTCAACAATATTACTCATTAGAGAAATGTAATTAAAACCAAAATTAGATACCACTGGATACCTATCCAAATAGCTAATTTTACTAAGACTGACCACACCAAGTGTTGATGAGGATATAGAGCAATTGGAGCTCTCCTACAAGACTGGTTAGAAAGTAAAATGATAAAAAATCTTGGTAAAAGAGTTTGGCAGTTTTTTAAAAAGTTAACCATCCACTCACCATGTGATCTTGCCCTTCCATCCTTAGGTATTTATCCAAGAGAAATGAAAGCATATATTCATACAAAGACTTGTACCTGAATATTCATAGCAGTTTTATTTCAAAAAGCCAAAACTCAAAACAACTCAAATGTCTATCAACAGGGGAATGGATAAACAAGGTGTGAAAAATCCATACAATGAAATACTATTCAGCAAATAAAAAAGAAATAAACTATATAACATGGATGAATCAAAACAATAATTATTCTGAGTGAAAGACAAAAAAAAAAAAAGAAGTACCCTGTGTGATTCATTATTCAAAATTTTAAAAACAAAAGCAAAGTAATATATAGAGGGACAGAAAATAGATTAGTGGTAGCCCTGGTGAGGGGATGTGATGGGGAAATGAAGGAGGGAGGAGATTATAAAGGACCAAGAGAAAACTTTTAGGGGTGAAGGATATATTCATTATGTTGATTGTAATGATGGTTTCATGGATATATACACATATCAAAGCTTATCAATTATACTTACACTTTAAATATGTGCAGTTTATTGTTAGTCAATTACAATCAAATAAAGCTGTCAAAAAAAAAGAGCAATACTTAAAAAAAAATCTTATATAAGCATCAGTTAATTTTGTTTATTACTCACTTCCGCCCGGTGAGCCTAGTCAATCTAACCATCAGCTTGCGTGCCTCTTCTGAGCTGGACTGAGTGGTTTTAACAAATGAAACTGGTTTCTCAAGTCCATGTTTTTCCAAAAGCTCTGACACACTGTAAGTGAAAAAAGAATTATTTAAAAATCTTGCTACCAAAAGAAAAGAATGTAAGAGTCTTAAGCATACAAGTAACAGTTCAGTGATAACTTAAAAAAAAAAAAGCCTCATATAGCATGACCCAATTTTTTATATAATATCAATTTAATTCTCAATGAAACAAAACAAAAATCTAATCATTATATAACAAGCCTTATCTCCCCACTGACTTTTACTACAATATACTTGGGCTAAGGAACATACTAAGAAAAGCATGACATATCTTCATCTCAAAATCTTTTCTATAATTTTCCTATGATCTAAAAACATCAAGTCAGTAAAATTAGCCAAATCTATAATTTCAATACAATTGTAACTTTTAACAATCCTATTTAGTATTTTGTTATAGACAAGGCCACTAGAAAAACAATAAACAAAGAGTTTTAGAGTTGGAAGACCCCAGGAAGAAAATCAGGCTCACTTTCCCTCAAGAATCCATTCTATAAAAATATAAGATACATTACAAATTCTCTCAGTCTTATGTGAATCTTCTTTAGATATCCCATTCCACAATCATCAACACCTTATACACTTGGTCTGTCTCACCAAATCTCAAATTATGAAGGGACTACTACTGTGTTTCTCCGAAAATAAGACGTACCCATAAAATAAGCCCTGGCAGGATTTCTAAGCATTTACACAATATAAGCTCTACTCCGAAAATAAGAGCTAGTGATGGGCGTGGCTATGCAGTGTATCTGCACAACCCATGTATTTCGTCCTCAGAGCGGCAAAGAAGGTGAGCAGTCCTTTTTATCTGCCCCATCGTGACAGCTACTATCCCAGAGGTGACTAGAAAGGTGCGGGCAGCCCCACCAACAAGGTCGGCTCCCCCTGTCAGGTCCCAGCCATCCTTGCGTGCTGCAAGCTGAGGCTTTGAAGGGAAAGTAACACATCTCCTGAAAATAAGCTCTACGGGCCGGGCGCTGTGGCTCACGCCTGTAATCCTAGCTCTTGGGAGGCCGAGGCGGGCGGATTGCTCAAGGTCAGGAGTTCAATACCAGCCTGAGCAAGAGCGAGACCCCGTCTCTACTATAAATAGAAAGAAATTAATTGGCCAACTGATATATATATAAAAAATTAGCCGGGCATGGTGGCGCATGCCTGTAGTCCCAGCTACTCGGGAGGCTGAGGCAGGAGGATTGCTTGAGCCCAGGAGTTTGAGGTTGCTGTGAGCTAGGCTGACGCCACGGCACTCACTCTAGCCTGGACAACAAAGTGAGACTCTGTCTCAAAAAAAAAAAAAAAAAAAAAAATAAGCTCTACGGTGTCTTCTTGAGGAAAAATAAATATAAGACCCTGTCTTATTTTCAGGGAAACACAGTACTAAAGAGAGTGGCTGGAGGGAATTCAATAACTCTTCATAAACATAGGTTTCATGGGTCAGATTACCTGACATTATGTAAACTAAAATATTTATCAAGTACTTGAGCTATGAGGTAGAACAGGAATAATAAATTCTGATTTTACAAGCTCAGTAGATTAAGCTGAGCAGTGAAAGACCTAAGCATTATCCAGAAACCTTTAGGGTGTTATTGCTTCCTTCAGGTACTGAGGACATAATGTACTATCAGGACTACCCATGTTTATACCCCAAAAGTGGTAAAATAAATTATGTTTATTTTACCTTATCTCTTTGAACTATCTCAGTTTCATTAGTCAAACAGAGGTAACTATGCAGATTTGTAAGGAATGAATCTATATTCACTCAACCCACCAACCTTTAGACAAACTATATACTGAATTTTTTAGGGAGGTTAGTAGTTCAGATACAAGCCAATCTATAATAGGAAATGCCTGATTTATTAAACATTTTTCAAGAAATACAACTGTATAACTTTCAGAACATAGAGTAGTAACAAGAATCGGGGTAAGAGGAAGCCAAACAGTTATTAATAATTCTCCATTAAACTCACGTATATGGTACACAAAAACATTCCGTTCCCTTAAATACAACTTAAAATATTTTTACACCAAAAACCTTTAATTTGTAGGAATAAAATTCCTAATTACTGTAATCCAAATTATTATACTTTACCATACATACTAAAGTAATATCATTGCCTATAATTCCTATAATTATGTTGGAAGTACAAAGTTTATTATCTTAAAATTTTATGTTTAATATAATATTTAAAAGTTACAGGCACATATTTATATAAACATAAAAATAAATACTAGTAAACATATTAGATTTCCTAAATGGCAAATTAAGCATATTTCAATCTCCAAAAGAGACGGTTTAATATTTCATTATGACAATAAAGAATATTGCTGCAGAGTTACATGAGGGCTGTAGTATAGTTTGACATAATCCAAATAATCAGTCAAATGTTTTATTCCCTAAAAAAGAAAGCTAAGAGTATAATAAACATTATTTGCTGATCAAGATATAATAATTGCTGCAGGAACTAACATTTTTTTATGTACCTACCATGTGTGAAACATTTTAAACATTTAATCTAGTATTAATTTCACATTCTCAAGAGTTATTAATAGATATTATACATAAGAAAACCCTAGGCCCAAACATCACACAGCTAGTAAATGGTAATGACTAGATTTGAACATAGATTTATCAGTCTTCAAAGCCCATGTTCTTATTAATCTACCATTCTGCTATAATAAGACAATGGTGCATTAGTTACTAAGAAAATTCACTCCCAAGAAAGTCAAACAAATAAGAGGAAATATGACTAATAGGCAGACTTAAGTAACATTTCTTAAATAAACTCTCTTAATAAGCATAGAGCCCAAAAGACTGTCATTTTTCTCACCTGAGAATTTGTTCCAGTTGGTCTACCATATCATGAAGATTTGTGGTTACCTCTGTCTTCTGACTAAAGAATTAGACAAAAAAGTTAAAGTTAAGTTTTTGTAGTGGCTTTTAAAATAAAATATAAAACACAATTAAGTGAAAAAACAGGAATGGTGTTTCTCTTATACTTAACATATAACAATATTGCACTGTCCAGGTAAAATTTCTGAATTCACTCAGCATTTTTCATAACTCAAGAGATTAAGATAAGAAATCTTGAAATAGAACAATATTCTCTGTTACAGATTAGTCAGATAAATGCAACTATTTTCTAAAGAACTTTCAATTCAGTTCTGTTTAAAGGCAAAAAAGCAATTAAAAAGCAATTGAAGTTTCCATTAGGATTCTATGTACTCAAGGAAGTTTTTCCATATATAATCACTCCCTCTGTATCAAGAGAATCACATTCACTTCAAAATTAAGGAACTAGGAAGAAATATATCTTTCATATCAATAATTCTAACAGGTAGTGGAAACAAAAAGCAACCCTTTCTGAGTAAGCCAGTGGACAGGGGACTAGGGGAAATATTATCACAAAAAAGATCACAAACTAATAAAGATGTGGCTGGTAGAGCAGATTAAGTACGGCACAACACACATGCAAGGGAATACAGAAATATGACAGAAAAGCTTAGCAACTGCTATAAAAGCCCTCTTTCACTACAAACAACTCTGTGTCCCAAACACTCTAAACTGAGAACCATCACACCTGAAACTCTCAGGTGTTTTCTGAACAATGCTCCAACTGAATTCCAGCAAGATCTTAGCATTTTATTAATAAGAAATCCAAATGCAAATATTTGTCCAGACTTACAAAATCAGAAATGTCATAACTTGAACACAAAAGCTTCATTATATTTAAAATTGTCAATCTGATTGATCAAAATCTATTTCACAATCGTTCAGTGTAACTTACAAAGATTACAATCTTTTTAAACCAAGTTTTAGGCTTTGGACTAGAATTGAGTATATTCCACTTAAAATCCTTCAGACGGTCATCCATCAAAACTAATTTCTATTAATATACTCATTCAGAAATGTTTAAATTATCATTTTATATCATTTTATTTGTATCATTTAATTATCATTTTATCTGTAATAAATATCATACATATTAAAGAATACAGTGTCCTTTGTGAACTGACACAAACATAATGACTAACAAATTTATTTTAGCTAAATGAAATATGCTGCCTAGGTAAGATGCACAAAATTTAATTAGATTAAATAAGTGATTGCTCATTTCTTAAACAGCAAGTGTTTACATATATATTTACCATTTGTTAAATAACAACTATTTTAACACTAAAAATAAACTAATCACTGGGAGAATATAAACTTACCAAAAAAAAGAGATCAAACTGAGATAAGACTGGCAGTCTAGTTGCAAACATTACAATGAGAAGGCTTGAGCTTGTCAAAAAAGACAACACAGATCATTGAAACATGGAAATAAAGGGCCTTCCAATTAAATATGGCAGACTGAACCTGTACATTTAACTCCACTCTTTTCCAAAACGCCATTTAAGTCGTAGTAAATTAAACAACAAAAAAGAATGGAAGGAAGAAGAGGAGGAATGAGAAATGCACAAAGAGAATGAGAAAGGAGATGACAGCAGATCAGAGATAGAAACAAGACATGGAAGACGCAAACAAGGTGGTAACAGACTCAACAAAGCAAAGAAATCTGTGACACAAGTACCAGCATTAGGGAAAGCCAATACACATATGTCAAAAGCAAAAAAAGCCAAGTAACTAGAAGCACCAGATACTTCTGAAAACCAAAGCTGTACTGAAAGCAGGACAGCTTGAAGGTTTATAATTAGCAAAATTGGAGACACATGTGAACACACACCTTTATCATCCCTGATCTCACACAGCCAGTCAATTCTTTGTCCCATACCTGAAAGAACAGAGGAACTTCATTCTCTGGCTAATGCTCTGCATCCAAACTGCTAGGCACAGCTGTAAAAGGTGAAGAGCTACCATACTGAATTAAGTAAAGGTGTTTAAGGCACTTGAGCCCAATTCTCCTCCAAAAATGTTTACGTCTAGACTGATTCATCCCAGAAAAAGATCAGAAGATTCCACACTAAGGAAATTAACTGAATATAAAACATACATATATGAACATTTTAGAGTCCCACCAATATATTAATAAATGTCCTTTCCTGACCCTGTTACAGTTAGTCTCATGAGGAAATGAGCCTGCTCTATACAAATGCTTTCTCTACAAACGCTTTTTAGTGCCTTAAACATCAATTAATGGCCAAGAATCAGCAGACAGGCAGGAAAATCCCTAACAGTGAAGGTAGACATGCAAACAAACCAAATATGAAAAGTCAAGAGATCAGAGGGGTTGGAGGTACTGGAAAGAATAGAAGAAAATGCATCTATGCATCTGTGGAACAAGACTAGGATTCTTTTTTGAGTGAACAAGAAAAAGTTCTTGAAATTTAAATTAGAAAGCCAAAATAAATTTTAAAGTTCAAAAGATGGATTAGAAGATAAAACTGAAGAATTATCCCAGATCATTTAACAAAAGACCAAAAGATGGGAAACAGAACAAAAAGGGCAGTAAACAAATACATAAACATAAAAGAACTATAATTAAATAATAAATTCAAGAGACCTAACATTTGAACAATAGTTTGAGGGAGGGAGGAAAGGAGGAAAAAAGAAAGGAAAGAAAAGAGTAAGATGGTAAAAAGAGAGATCTCAGAGGTTTGAAGGTTATGAATTTCCAGAATGAAACAGACCATTCAACAAACACCAAAACAAATCTAGGTTAAAAACAAAACACATCATTGTGCTATTCCAAAACACTGAAAATAAAGAAGAGATACTGAAATCGTCTACAAAAGAAAAAAAACCATATATAAAGTACTATTATTGAGAATGGCATTGGACTTCTGAACAATACTGGAAGGAAAAGACAGAGCAGTACCTTCAAAACTAACAGGATAAGGATTATAAACCTACAATTCCATGAACAATTAAACATCCTATCAAGTATAAGTGTCCAATTATGGTATTTTTCTGACATGTGAGAGTCTAAAAAAAAATAGCTACCATGAAATCTTTGACAGGAAGCTACTGGAGATTGATTCCATCAAAATGACAGGAGGAAAGTGAAGAAAGAAGATAAGAAATCCTTATGCAACACAAATGCCTTATGCAACACAAGAGAGGGGCAAACAAGTCCCAGGATAATAAGCTGTACAGCAGACATAGAGAACAACTTATTCATACCAATTCTAAGAAGAATTTTTCAAAAGGAATTAGGGGGGGAGAGGGAGGGGAAGGGGGAGGGGAAGGGGGAGGGGAGGGGAGAGAGAGGGGGAGGGGAGAGGGAGGGGAGAGGGAGAGGGAGAGGGAGAGGGAGAGGAGAGGAAAGAAAGAAAGGATAGAAATGGAGAGACTATTAAATATTTCTGACCACTGAAAGGAGTTTTACAGTTGTGTCACAAGTATGAAAGTGATAAATGGAAACAAAGAAAACAACAAAAGAGGAAATTATTCAATGCAAAAAAGAAAGTTGTATAAAAAGGAAATATAATGATACCTAGCTCTGTCTGTGTGAACAATAGTTACATACTTATGATGATGGAAACACTGAAACAAATGGTAAGAGAAGTGGATATGGGAGAAGGGAAAGGATTTCCATAAAAGGAAGTCAAAGGGCCGGATACAGTGGCTCACGCCTGTAATCCTAGCACTTTGAAAGAAAGTCAATAATGATCTAAAATTGCAAAATCAAAAATAACATGAGCATAGTATTTGAACACATTAACTGCCATGTGAGTTGTATTTAACTCATGCTAGTTTTGAGCCTGGGGCCTCGTGAAGCATATGAAGACTCAATGCTCAAAACATATATATATATTGAGTAAGTAAGTGATAAGTCACATACAGACACACTCAACTGGCATGCAGCATAAAAATTGATTCTAGCTCTGTGTGAGTTGCATATAATTCACCCACAGAATACAAAAAATAACAAATTTTGCATTAAATTAGAAAGGATCATTTTGTTTTTGAAGTTTTTATTCTATTTTCGTAATAAAACACCATGCCCCCGGGGGGTGGGGGACTTTTTCTAATGTGGCAGTCAATGTGTTAAAGAAGGCAGTAAAGTAAAAAAAAAAAGTTATTTTTTTATGAAAAGTTATTTTTTATGAAAGTATTTCCTTTTTGAAGGCAGGTATCCAAAGACTGGGAAAGGTGAGAAGCAAACAGCTGCCATGACTCTAAGTTTCTTCACACATTGTACTTAAAAATTATTAATAGAAGGGGGTCATGTCCCTTTGGACTCCTTTATTTTAAAATAGCACCTCCCCATCCTGCCAATAATTTATTTTCCTAAATGACACTAACTTTTTGAAGTTAAAAGACCAATTGAGGCCAGGTGCGATGGCTCACACCTGTAATCCTAGCACTCTGGGAGGCTGTGGGAGAATCACTCAAGGTCAGGAGTTCGAAACCAGCCTGAGCAAGAGCAAGACCTCGTCTCTACTAAAAATAGAAAGAAATTAATTGGCCAACTAAAAATATATAGAAAAAATTAGCCAGGCATGGTGGTGTATGCCTGTAGTCCCAGCTACTCGGGAGGCTGAGGCAGGAGGATCGCTTGAATCCAGGATGCTGTGAGCTAGGCTGACGCGATGGCACACTAGCCTGGGCAACAGAGTGACACTGTCTCAAAAAAAAAAAAAAAAGACCAATGGAATTGTAAAATGCTCCACATTCTGTATTTTCTGTATTTATCTCACTGCTTCCTTCATGGTGTTATTTAATTTGTCTATTTGCTGTATTAACTATAAGCTAGAAGTTCAGCCTAAAGAATTGATTAGAATCAGGGTAAACAATTTTATCGAGAATGTTTTTAAGGTAGCTGTGATGGGTGCTTCATACCACATCACATCAGGAAGCACTTATGTCAGGTGCCATGTTTAGTAATGTGGTTAAGATGATAGTACTCAGACCTCGACTTTATAAATGCGAACCCTCACCTTTGAAATTAAAAAAAAAATATATATATATATATATACATATATATAGTCATGGGGTAATACTTTGGTATCATGCAAATATCCTGTCAAAATCATTCACCTGATTTCAGTACCATTAATGACTTCGTGTATAATTATTTCACAGTACATTGCAAAATTCATGATTGCTCTCTCATTTGCTTCACAAAAAATGAAAATTTCCTTGAAAGGAAAGGAAAATAAAGGAGAAAAGAGAAAGAAAAAACAGGCCTTCCTATGTAAATACTTGATTTTGCAAATGAGAAAACTGGCGGCCAGAGAAGTAAAGTGATTTGGTTAAAAGTCAAGAAAGCTAAGAAACAGGTCTGCTAATTTTTCATTCAGTGCTCTGTCATGTGCTGTTATTAACTTCTCCAGATGAGAAATTTATAATATATACTAGATTTACAAGGGGGATTAAAGGAATAATGGTTATCTGACTTCCAAAGAGAAAATACAAATTTGATTTGCACACAACTAAATAATACACAACCACATTATATACATTTCCACTTAAACATAAAAGCAGTTAGAAATTACACATATTCATACATCATTATTTTAAAGGATTAGTATAGACAAGGGCCAAGATTAAATAATTCATAGAATAAATAAAATTAACCCATAAATATGAAAAATGCTTAATTAAAAAACACAAAAGAAAGAGAAATTACTACCTATACACTTCTAAAAAGTAGTTCTTGTGGTGGTGGCAGCAGTATTTTTATTTTTCAATGGAAAATTAATTAACAAGTTTGACAAAATTTAGTACAATTGTAATTATAGCAGAACAAAACAGAACTTGCCATATATTGGTAGAAAAACAAAAAAATTTTCTCTAGGCAACAGGACTACGATGATTTCATTTTCTTCTTTATATTTTTACTCAAGGTCTCAAAATTTTCTATGATGAACAGTGGAAGAAAAAACACATTTGTTTTAAGAATAAAAAGGCACAATAAGATTGGCATACTGTGGATCCTTACCCATATCCTCTTTGTGGCAGACATTCTAATATGTCATAGCAAAGAGAGAGCTGGTCATGTCGTTCACAGTTATAGATGCACTCTAGTGCTATTGCCATCAGTTGGTCCTGATCAGGAATAATTTTTTGCTGTAGCTAGAGAAAATAAAGTATGTTGAACAAAATATCAATGGATTTATAATCAGTTTTTCCATATTCCAGTTCTAATGTCAATAGAATATTAAACAGTGCAATTAATCAGATGTAGAAACAAATCTTGATTTTTCTTTAGCTTACAGACTTTTGGGGTCTTTAATAATTCTAAATGAAATCACATTTTAATTATGGGAATCAGCTAGAAAAGATATTTTATAACCCGTAAGCTTTGCATCTACTGAAACAGATTCTTCAATTTATGACCCATTCAAGATAAAGTAGATAGAAGAAACACAGTGGATTAAAAAGGCAATTCATTAAAAACACTTCTAACCCTAAAGCCAAATTCTATGTGTTTCAATTACAAAAATATATAAAATTCCTTAACTAATATTCAAAGATGTTGGAATCTATTATTTTTCAGCATGCATTATATATTATTCATTTAACATTACAGTACTGACATTCATTCTATTCAAAAGAGGTCCAATTATAATACAATAATATGCAAATCACAGAATATACTCATTTCTAATGCAGAAAGATGGCTACTATATACACTTTATATAGGACACACCATTTCACATTGCAAACCACAGATTACTATTCTTTGAATATTTTCTGAAGTAAAAAAATAACCAGTTGGTTCCTTGTTTATGTAAAAGGCACCACAGAAACCAAATAAAAGTTCAAACTATTTTCTTACAGCTCTTTCAACAAAAAATTAAGTTTAAGATAATTTCTATAATAATAGCCTGCTGGTTTTCAACATTTTAGTAGAAACTCTCCACTAAACACAAACAAGGAGGAAAGTGATGGAGAAAAGTTACCAAACAAAGGCATTTTCTCAGAAAAAATCAAATTAATGGATGTAAGAAACAAATCTTCAAGGTAACCAGAGAAACGAAGTTTTCTGAAGCAGCTGAGTAAAGGACTTAGATATATTTCTTCAAGGTACATTTAGCAATTGGCCTTCCGTATCTGTGCGTTCCACATCTGTGGATTCAACCAATAGCAGATAAAAAATTCAGAAATAAAAAGCATTTACACTGCACTTGTACAGACCTTTTATTCTTGTCATTATTCCCTAAACAATATAGTATAAAAACTATCATTAATTTTACATTAACATTTGGCAAAGAGTTATCCAAGGTTGCCAAGTGACTAACTGGTGAAACTGGGACAAGATGGGAACAATAAAAGTAAGTAGTTAAAAATTAATAAAAATAGCTAAGTTTTCCTATTTTCTTATTTGGTGCCATGTACCATTTCTAAGTGTTCTACATGCATGCACTAATTTGTAAATCCTCCTAACAACCCTATAAGATTACTTAGTAGTACTATTCCCATTGTACATAAAAGAAAAACTGAGGCACTGAGAGATCAAATAATTTGCCTGAGGTCACAGAGATAGCAAGTGGTAAAAGCTATGACTCAAATCCAGGCAATTGTCTTCAGATCCTAAATTAAGCAACACAGGCTCTCACAATCCTGCTGAGGAGTTTCACGTTCAAGACGAATGGAAGGGACTGAAGGAAAAACACAGTAATTAAAAACTCACATATGGTAAGAAAACACCCCAGGAAGATGAAAACACTAAAACCAGCTTTAGTCAAGGAACAATTTGGGAAACCATCTGAAATAGAAGCCAAAGTCCTTGATGTCTTACTTGATTTCCCTGTTTGCTATCCTTCCTTCACGGGGATAGTAAAGAGCCACTTTTATGTTCAATGTCCTAGTGTAACTGACGCCCCCACTGAACAAATTTCAATGACCCCTATATAATCCTCTCCCTTAACTAACTACCATGTTTCCCCGAAAATAAGACAGGGTCTTATATTTATTTTTCCTCAAGAAGATACCCTAGGGCTTATTTTCAGGGGGTGTGTTATTTTTTTAAATATGGTACAACAATCTACACTGATTCAAATATAGTTAAGTTGTCTTCTTCTGGAACATCATCATAACTCTCCAAACTCCGAATTCCATCCTGAATTTCTTGCGACTCTATTTCCTTTAGAACCATTGGCCCCAATCACTCATGTTGAGCAACAGAGCTCTCATGGGGCAGATGAGAAGGGCTGCTCATCTTCTTTACCGCTTTGCCATGAAATGCAGGGGTTGTGCAGATACGCTGCGTAGCCATGCCCATCACCAGGTCTCACTTTCGAGGTAGGGCTTATACTGCGCAAATGCTTAGAAATCCTGCTAGGGCTTATTTTATGAGTAGGTCTTATTTTCGGGGAAACACGGTACTTAACATTTTGAACTGTTTCCTAGAAAAGGGAGATTTTCTGAAGACAAAGGCCTGAGATTCTAAAGGCCTCTGGGAAGACTTCCAGACAAGATTCTCGACCCCCACAACCTGCCCCCGGTGCACTTATGAATCACAACCTGCCCCAAGGTACAGGGCCACTCCTTAAAAGCCCAGGATCTTCTAGTTCATTAGTTGGAGAGATCCATTTGGAGAAATGGATTTGAAGCAACAAATTCTGTCTGCAAAGTTGTGGAGAAACAGGCATCCTTATACTTGGTTGGTGAGACTTCAAATTGGAATAATTCTTAGAATTCAAATTGGAATAATTTTTATAGGTATGCTGCATTAGTTTTCTACTGCTGCTACAACAAATTACCACAAACTTGGTGACTTAACACAAATTTATTATCTCACAGTTCTGTAGGTCAGAAACACTAAATGGGTCTGACGGAGCTAAAATTATGAGCAGGGCTGTGTTCTGTCACTCTAGAATAGAATCCATCTCCCTGCCTTTTCTAGCTTCCAGGGGCTACCCACACTACTTGTCTCACGGCCTCTCCACCTTCAAAGCCAGCAACCTTGCATCTCTCTGACAGTTCTATAGTAGTCAGTCTCCCTGACGCAGCCAGGAAAGATTTGCTAATTTTACAGACTCATAGGATTAGACTGAGCCCACCTGGATAATTCAGGATAATCTTGCCATCTCAAGGTCCTCAATTTAATCAAATTTGCAAAGTCCCTTTTCGCAAGTAAGGTGACATTTTCACAGGTTCAGGAATTAGGACATAGACATCTTTGGGGGCCATTATTCTGCCTATCACAATGTGCTATAGTTCAGAATAAAAATGTAATAAACAAAGTAACATGCATACTTGACTATTTACTAAGTTTCCTGAGTATAATTCTTTTTCCCCCTCTGTTCCTCATTCCCTCTTATATCTCACTATTTTCTTTTTGGAAGTAATTTTTGTCTTCATGAAGTACATCCTTGAGTATTATTTATGGACCCACCCTGAAGGAATCATTTATACTCATGTCTGATTGATAGTGCCTTAATTAAAATATCCCAGATTAAAAATGCAGTATAGTATGGTAGCTTAATGGTTTTGAACAGACTACTTAGGCATAAATCCCATGACATGATATAACATAACATGCCAATCCATGGAACAGGCACTTCTTTCTTCTACTATCCATTTATGCAGTAGTTTTCATGGAGTTCTGGCTGATGTTCCAAAGGCCAAGAGGGTTATCCAAGAGTTCATCTCTGTCCTGTTGGAAATAAGTCTGGAAGATGGTCATCTCCCGGGTCTCCAATTCAATGGGATCCCAATGCCACAGCTTCCTTGGCCTTGAACTCTCTCTCTGCAGGTGGTACTCTTCAACTTCATCCTGAGCTGCTAAAGCTTTGGTCCACTTCAGACTCTCATTCTTTAGCTTGGTATGTCTTCTCTAGGGTCCAATTCTCAGCCTACAGCAGTTGCTGAATCCCTGTGACTGATGGGCCATGGCTGTAGTAGCAACTCTGAGGCTAAAGCAAGTGGCCAGAATCAGCTTGATGGCCCGTCCAGTCAACTGACCAGCCCACCCATAATCTGCCTTCTGGCAGATCTCACTTCTAACTCATGGCTTTAAAGTCTTCATCTTCTATCTCAAGATCAGTGTTAAATTCGTTCCTCTCAAGGCTTTCAGGACTCCAACCCCCATGCCAAATAGCCACTCCCTCCTTGTCAGGAGTATTTCTCTGACTTCCACCACCCTCTTCACTTTTGACCAGTAGGAATGTCCCTTACTTTCTTAAAGTTCAGCTATGCAGGTAAACACATTCTTAAATTAATATTTTAGTGAGCACTTCTAGATATTTTAGAGTGGTAACATTTTCAGAATATCTAGCCAATGATATTGCCAAAAACAAAAATTTATTTTCATCTTAATGTTTTTCTTAGTTTTCAAAATGTTCTACAATAAATATTAAATAGAAATATCATTTTTAAACTATTAATAAATATTCTCACTGATATATGTAATCAGAAACAAACTAAAAAGATGGAACCTAACAAAGCTACGATGTGTAGTGAATTCCCATTTGTTAAAAGAAGAAATAGGAATCTAAAAAAAAAAAAGAAAGAAAGAAATAGGAATCTAAAACAATTGTTCCCAACCCTGGTTTTACATCAGAATCACTGGATACAAACTGTCAAATGCATATTCCAGGACTCTACATCCCCTAAATTCTAATCCATCATATCTGGATTGAGCATTAAAAACTCTATTTAAAAAAAATACACATGGTTCTGACACACAGATACATTTGAACATTACTAGTCTCAAAGACAGAGAACAATATGTGAAGGCAGTAATTTTGTTCCCAAGCCATCCCTATCCAGAACTAGCCCAAGTTTCTTCAAAAGTTTCATTTTCCAAGGGGATATTCAATCAAAGAGCAACAGCTTAAAGTCAGAGATGAGTGCTTCAGGATGTTATTAAAAAGAGGAAAGTTAAGGCACATGAGATAACAGTGGTAGCGCAGGGATATGTTTCGAGACCGTTTCGTTATCACTGTCCGTCTGGTCAACTGTATTAAGGTTCCAAAGTATTCACTCCCCTCTTCCTAGGAAAGGATTATTTTTCCCTGCCCTATTAACATCAGGTGGCCATAAGACTTTCTTCGTCCTGTGAAATGTGAAGAAGTAACGTGGGCAACTTTTGAGCCAAAGCTATAAAGTTTTTTTTCATGTGCCACAAGTTCAAAAAGGGGACTGCTCCTTCTGCCTGAGTCCCCAGATGAATAAGACATGGAACAGAGCAGAAGCCCAACCAGAGCTGACATGAGAGTTGTGAGAAATGGATGTTTGCTTTTGAAAGCTACTAAGATTTAGAGGTCATCTGTTAATGCAGCAGAACTTGTTAATGCAGTCTAAGCTGTCCAATACAGAAATCATTGCTCCTGGTACATTACTAAAAATACTTTGTGCATGATTCATGGCAGATCTGAGGTACATTCTCTTTGTAAACAATCAAGTAAAATTCAAACAATGCTCCCAGAACAATCCTAGTAAAGCAAACAAATGTAATCAAGTGATCCATAGCATCACAATGAAACCCAGTGTGAAAATTCTAAGATTGAAAAGAGAGTCACTGTCAAACCCTGGCAAATGAAACCAGGGAAGGCTATAAAGGCAGGGCTTTCACACACAATTTGCCCAATTACAGGAACTAGCTTAAGAAATTTTTCCAAACTGCACCTTATTATATAAGTCTGCACCTTACTATATAAATCACACGATGACAGCTAGCAGCTAAAGGACAGCTAGCCATTTAAACAAGAACACTTGCCTATTTCAAAAACTGTCTCACAAACCCAATTTAAAACAACAGGGGCCTAAATGTAACGGCAAGATTACAAATCCTACCTAGCAACTACTAACAATCGCCAATCAGAACTCAACAACTCTTATAACGCTGTCAGTAGCAGTAAGCTTTCTTTCAAAACAAGTTGCATAACCTCCTCGTTCCCCAATAAACCCCAACCTTTCCCCTTGTTCTCCAGACATACCATATACTACTCTGGTCTGTTTGCATGTTCAGGATTGCAATCCTACTTCTTGTATATTATTTCCAAAGAAAATCTTTTCACATAGAGATTCACCTCTCTGTATTTTTATGGCAACACCTGTTGCAATCATTCATTCATTTGTACTGCCAAAATTTACTGAGCACTTGCTCTCTACTAGGCACCATGCTATGCCCTGGTAATACAGGGGTAAATAAGACATAGAGGATACACACGGAAAACAAAGGGAGGGAGAGACTAACGTGAACAAATAGTTGTAACAGTGTGATGAGGCTATAACAGAGGCAGGTACGAAGACCTGTCATCACACACAGATGTCACAGGTTTCACAGCAGAGAGAATCTTAAAGAGCAGGACCCTGAAGGAGAGGCAGGTATTTGTTAAGTGAAGGAAAAGGGGATCACCATTCCAAACAACAGAAAGAGCCCCCAACACAGAGAAAGCCATAAATGAACCTAACAGGGTGCCATGAGGTTCAGTGTGAGTGCCCTACTGCATCCAGAAGAGAAATAAGGCTGAACAGGCAAACTGGAAGCAGACAGCAAAGAACCTCCCAAGCCACTCTAGAGAGCCTACTGTTTACCCTGTCAGCAATGGTAAGCCACTGAATACTATCCATAGATCACGACATGGTCAAATTTGTGTCGGAGGAAGCTAACATTGAGAGAAATACAGAGGTTTGATTGGAAAGGAAGAACCCAGCAACATCATTGTTCTCTGCTGTGATGTTTGCTTATTTCAACAAAGGCAAATGGCTATATGTTTTATTCAAAAGGCACATGCTAAATCACCAAGTAAAAACAACAAAAAGCTGACTACATACAAAGGATTTACAAGACTCTGCAAAGAAGAAGTATCACACATAAGAAATCTGGAAAGAATTTAAAGTCGCTTCTTTCTCCTCATAAAACATTCATATTCAATCCATCCTGATTCTCATAGTATTCTGCTGCCATAAGCAACCCACCCTGGGCTCACAGTAAACCACCCCAAATTTGAAAATCAGGATACTAAGTGCAAACTGCTTATGAGAAGATAGAAAATTTTAAATAGCCAGTGAACAGATGTATTTCTGACAGACTGCCCTTTTAGAAACCAAAAAATTATCTAAGATTAAGCAATGCTTCCCTTTCTATTTTGATTATACTGGTCTGTGGCCATATACCTTATCACATTTCACATTACTAGCAAAGGCAGGGCAAAGAAGTAAACTCAATCAGAATTTAGAACTGGAAGAAGTCCTAAATGGCTTCTGCTTGAACACCAACATAATGTTTTCAACCTCACTACAAAGTCAGTGCCTCAGGTGAGTGTGCCAATTTGCTTGAGACCCCTCCAATAGGAAAAGAGCCACTATCTCTTGAAATAGCACATCTGATCAGTGGCTAAATTAAGAAGTTTTTGACACTGCAAAAGTATGGTGCCCTTAACAAAATGACTTTACTACCAGTAAACCTGAACAACCATTTGCACCCTTTAAAAGTACAAAGCTATAAACATAGTAGTCTTGAACAAATATGAGATCTTAAAAATAATTAAAGATGTCCTTATGAAAACCTAAAGATTTTCATAACTATTTTGAAGGTCCTTGAGGGCAGAACCTACTCTAGTAATGATAGCATAAGGTACAATGGTTAGGGACACAGTTATAGAATTGCAACACTATGTTTGAATCCAAGTTCCTCTACTTACTGTGTAACCCTGGGCAATTACCTAGCCACTTTATATAACAATTGTAAAAGTGTCTACCCCATAGGATTGTTCTAAAGAGTAAATGAGTTAACACTTGTAAAGTGCCTATTCAGCAAGAATAGTATATAGTACTAATAAACAAACATTGGAATTAATAAAAATAAACAAAATTTTATGAACTTTCAAAAAAATTTTGGGCTACACTTTTAAAACACTTTTAAAGAATAAAATGACAACTATCCCTTTTTCTGTTTAAAGGGAAATTACTTGTGAAGCCTATTATAAAAATGTATAAATAAAATTAATTCTGTAGGAAAAAAAGCACACAGAATTTTAAGAAGTTAGTTTCTACTTACATCTGGTTTGGAATGCTGAAATATCTTCAGGGGAAATGTTAAGTCCCCTCTAGCTAAAGTTACTAAATATTCTTTTAATAGTTCATTAGCCACACCAGGAGACTGCTTCTCACAGCGATGAAGAAAGGGAACCATCCATTGGTAGGCGCTTGTCACATATTTGTCCTCAGAACACTGAAAGTATAATTGACCAAAGCAAACAAACAAACATTAAATTAAATACCTTATTATACCAGATAACAGGTTCTAAAGCTTACAGATAATCAGACTGATGCTAAACAGTGAAAGTCCAACAGTCCCTAAAGCAGGCCCTCCAGCCCACCATTCATTTGTGGATTGAGGGTAGCAGGAAAATGAATCACCTGCTACCTGTTGGCTAGTGGTGCTAATAGCAGCAATATCACGGTGGCCCATCTCTTTGGACCATAATCAATCTGGCCTTCCAAAGAACCTAAGCTCAGCTCTAGAAGACAAACATGTTGCCACTACTACTCAGTCATGAGATCCTCCAGAGTAAAGAGAGGGTCTGCCCAAAAAGTGTGTGTGTAAAAAGAGGCAGAGAGAGAGAGAGGGATAGAAAGAGAAGGAGAGAGAGAGAGACCTTAAAACAACAGAAAAAGTGAAACAGAAAAAAGCAGACAGAGATAGACAGATAAACAAAGAAGCTCTAAAAAAGAAGCAATCTGACAATGAAGCCTCATGTATAAAAGCCTAGAATCTTCCCAATCTTTTTCCTCATCCTCGTGGTTTTGTTTTGTCCCTTTATATCTATCTGTACAAAATTCCAAACGACAGAGATAATTTTATTAAATATCTCTAAAATTCCACAATCACTTCTCTTAATTATCCCAAGAGATAAACCTAAATCTCTTAAGAAAAGTCCAAAATAAAAGACAAGTCCGTTTTCACTGGGTGGATTATTGGGGAAAGAAACAAATGAGAGAAAGAGAAAGGGAACGTAAGGACAAAGGGAGAGACAAAAGGATTAATACAAGAGCAGAGAGATGATGAGAGATGATGAGAGGGACATGGAAGACAGGGATAGAAAAAGAAAGTGAGAGTGAGAGTGTAAGAGAGAGAGAGAGAAGGAGAGGGAGGGAGGATGGAAGATAGTGAAAGTGTCAAGGGAGAAAGAACCTGGCAGGCAGCTGTGATTCTGTCCCTTCATTCAGCCCATTCAAACTAGGCTGCCAAAGAGCAACGGACTAGAAAGAGCATTGTTTGACAGCTCCCAGCACCACAGCAGTGTCATTCTTTGCCTCTAGACTCAGTGGCCAGAGTAGAAACCAGATAAAATATAGGGTGACCTAAGAATAATCTAAGAAAGGCTAGGAAAATTCTCCTAAACATACCAACCCTGAAGCCAAGATATTTTCTTCCCTCAGCCCTCTGAAATTCAGTACTTTTTTTTTCAGTCCTTAAAATATATAATTGGGAATTTTATCTCAGTGAAAGATTAAAAACAGGGTTACTAGAATGACCAGCTAGTTTAGAAATATGCCTAACAAGAAGGAAAAAAAATTACAAATTATACAGATGGGTCTGAATAAACGGCAAACAAGGTATAAAAACAGCTAAAATAGTTTTTTTGCATTTTTAGTAATTTATCTATAACATTTCATTTTGAAAAAGTCAAGAAACTGTCCTTTATTTACTAAGTTCTCAGGCCTGGAAGACATTTCATCTTTGGTGTGAGACACACAGTAATCAAAGCACAGAGGGAATGCTTAAAAAGAAAGTTAAAATACAACCTACACTATTCATCAGTAATCTTAGTTTTTCAATGTCTTTCATCTGCTGGAGTTCTTTCAGGGTTAGGGTTAAGTCACACCCGGCTTCATAGACCAGTGTTTCCAGAGTAACCAAATTATCACACAGAACGAGCAAACCAGGAATACTCCGCTCCATTCCGAGTCGAATAAGTGACAATGCACAGTCAACCTAAAATTGAAAAGTGACAGTAAGCTCAAGTATTACATATTTCTCATATGTTCTAAAGTAAAAGCCTCTGGTACAGAATCTAATTCTCATAATCATTTTTTATAAAATTGCATTAGCAATGACATACTTTTTTTATTTACTATAAAATCACTGGAGTTCTTTATCAAATATATAAGCATCAAACTGTTTCAAAGGAATCAAATAATCAGCAAGAAATACTGAAGACAAAGATAATAATAAAAAGACAACCACCTTAAATTGTAGAGCATTACAGCACAATTTACAGCAGTTTTACATATATTTCTCTATTTAATTTTCACAACATCATATTAACAGGCAGAGGAAAAAATAACATAGCTAGTAGTGATAATGCCAAATTAATCACCTTTTTATTATTACTGCTCTGCTTCCAGAAAGAATGTTTGTTCCCAAGGTTTTGCTTTTATATTCATGCTTAGTACCTGTCCTTTCACAGTGCCTCCCATACAAAAGTCATTCACAAGTCAGATTTGCTGAATAACTGTCATACAAATACTTTCTTTTTCTCAATTCAAATACTTAGCCTTCACCAGATAAAAACAAAGAATGATTTCCATAGACACTATAGATTTCTATAGATACTCAGGAAAGAGCCATTTGACCCCTACTGCTGAATCAAGTTTATGAACTGACATATTCTCTGATGGAAAAATCATCTACTGTGTCCTAACCCCATAATCTCTTATGCCACTCCTTACTCTCCTATTCCTAGACCAACAATTATTTATTGAGGGCCTGCTAAGAGCTAAGCACCATTCTAGGTATTAGGAATACAAAACTGAACATGAGGTCTCTTCCTTCAAAGATCTCTCAGGCTAGTAGAGACAGACAACCCAGCAAACCTGAGCATGGAAGCAGGGTGAGGCGAGTGTGATTAGGATCCCAAGAAAAGTAGCACTTAGCCCAACCTGAGCGTGTGCCAGAGAACACTTTAATATGAACTTTAAAGAATCAGTGGGTATTAGGTGAAGGGGGAAGATTAAGGAAGGAGAGCAGCATGGAAGGCAGAGATGCACAGTATGTTGTGAGAGTATAATCAGTTCCTGTGACTGAAAAGGAGGTGGGAAGTGGAGTGATGAAAAAGATGGCGGCGGGGGGCGGGCGGGGGGGGGGTGGCGGAAGAGATGAGGGAAGGTGGATAATGAAGAATATCCTTTGCCAAGCTAAGAAATTTACAGGACTCTACCCTGAAATCAATACTGCTGAAGGATTTTCTACTGAGGTGTGCCATAAATAGAATACTCAGTATTCTTTCCAAAGTGATGATGAATGAAACGTGAATGATGAAGTGGAAATGGACTGGATGAAAACAGGCAGACTAGTCATGAGCACTGCAGCTCTGTATTAGAGGAATTCAGACAGAAATATACTAATCCACCCATTCATCCACCAATTAGTTTGCTCATTTATTCAGTAAATATTTGTTGAACACTTGCTATGGACTAGGCAAAAAATAATAAGGAGCTAACTATGACAGTGTTACTGAAGACATACAGCAGGAAGAATATAGCAGGCAATTAAGGAGACAATTTTGCTGAAACACTGTAGCAGACACAGTAAAGAATGAGAAGTTAAAGATAAGGGATGAAGAAAACAGATGACTGATAAAACGATCCTGAGCAGGTGGAAATGAAGAATCCAGAGCATAGGTAAACAAAGAAAGTACCTCTGAATGCAAGAGAGACCTTTTCCTCTGGAAAAGCCAGAAAGAATAAGTGCAAATGGAAGGGAGTTTTCAAACTTTCAAATGAAATACAAAGCAAAATCAGTTTCTGAGGATGACCAGGGAAGTGGGGGGTACAGGAGTAGAGGAGAAGGGGAAGAGAGAGCAGTAATACAGCACAAAGGAAAATGCCAAGCAATACTAAGGGCCTGGCCAAGGCCCACAGACTGACAGATGACAGTAAAAAAAGAAGAAATGTATCCTCAGGTGGAAAGAGTGGTGCAAATAAACACAAGGGGTTGGGTATACGTAGGTAAAGCATGAGGCAAAACAAGGGATCTGGTGGTACTCTAATAGATAAATGTTCTCTAACTTAATGCCTAGTAATAAAAATACAATTCCCATCTGAAAGAATACATTTGCCTTCATACCAATTTAAAAAAAAAAACAAAAAACAACTCTGTCTCAGATGAATTTTTCAGAAAACATTAAGAAAATTGATGCAGAGAACACAACTTCATGCAAGTAATAGTTTGCACACATAACATATTAGCAATTTGTAATACACTCACCAACTCTGTGATCTAAATTCATTTTTCTAATATCAACTTTGAATTTATTGCTTTCCCAAATACTTACTGAAGTAAAAATGTTCTAAAATCAAATTACTAACACTTTGAAATAGGCTCTAATGCAACTTGCAGAGTTAATACCGCATACCCCAAGCCCTCACCAGATAAAATTTACCACTATAAACATTTTCTAAATCAACAAACAAGATTTGCTAAAGGCATTTACCGGCACTAAGGAAAAAGAAGTCCCACACCAATTAAATCTCTAAAAATGAAAAAGATAAAACTATGTCAGATATCACTTTGATCATGGCATAAGCCACATGAAAAGTCAATACTTAACATGAAGCTTTAAAAAACAATTCTGGGCTTAGTGTCAAATGCCTGTAACCTTAGCATTTTGGGAGGTCAAAGCAAAAGGATCACTTGAGGCCATGAGTCCAAGACCAGCCTGAGCAACATAATATGACCTTGTCTCTAAAAAAAAAAAAGAAAAAAAAAATAGAAAAATTAGCCAGGCATGGTGGTGCATGTCTATAGTCCCAGCTACTCAAGAGTCTGAGGCAGGAGGATTGCTTGAGCCCAGAAGTTTAAGGTTGCAGACAGCTATGATGATGCCACTGTACTCTAGCCTGGGCAACAGAGCAAGATCTTATCTCAAAAAAAATAAAATAAAATAAGTGCTTTTATATAAATGAAAGGAACAACAGAAAGAGTATAAGTCAACTAAATAAAGTACCCCAAAATCACTTTTCTTTCTTTATAATTATCCTAATTACTCAAAAAGAGAATTCAAGATGGCTAGGAATTATTGCTACATCATTTAAAAAATTTAAATTTCAAAAAGCTCTACAGGTTTTTTTTAATGGACTTTATTTTCAGAGCAGTTTTAGGTTCACAGCAAAATTGAGCAGAAAATGCAGAGTTCCCATACACCTCCTGGCCTACCCCTCTACCAACACGACCTCCCCATCCGCACGCCTCACCAGAGCAGTATGTTGGTTACAGACCACGAACCTGCACTGACACATCATTGTCAGCCAAAGTCCACAGTTTACATTAGGGTGTGCTCTTGGTGCTGTACATTCTATGTGTTCTGACAGCTGTATAAGGACACATATCCACCATTTTAGTATAATAAAGAATAGTTTCACTGCCCTAAAAAAAATCTTCTGTGCCCTGTTTATCCATTCCTCCCTACGTGGCAATCACTGAAATTTTTTTACTTTCCATAGTTTTGCCGTTTCCAGAATGCCATATAGTTGGAACTATACAGTATACAGCCTTTACAGATTGGCTTCTTTCACTTGATAATGTGCATTTAAGGTTTCGGACCATGTCTTTCATGATTTTAAAGCTCATTTCTTTTTAGCACTGAGTAATATTTCATTGTGTACCACAGTTTATCCATTCACCTATGGAAAGACATCTTGGTTCATCAGTGGTAACCAATATACCACTCAAATGCAAGACGTAATAATGGGGATAAGCTGGGGGTGGGGGAAAGGGGGTTTCTGGGAACTCTCTGTACCTTCTACTTAATTTTTCTATAAACCTAAAACTCCTCTAAAAAGTAAAGTCTATAAATAAATAAAAATATAGATAAAATAAAAACAATGATTGTTTATTTTTCAGGCTAGTGTGCCTTTTTCTCAACTCCTCTAAAAAGTAAAGTCTATGGAAAGAATAAATCACAACATAGATAAGTGTAAAAAGAAAATGACAGTTTATTTTTCATTCCAGTGTGGCATTTTTTCTCTTTCTGTTACTGCTATTTTTTAAAATGCTTAATAATGCTTAATCTTTGGGTTACTACATATTTAAAGACTAAAAATTGAGGAATAATTATTGATCTTTTAAAATGCATAATGCTGGTTGCCCAGTACTTTTTACAGACAGCAGAAATTTTCAAATTCTCATTCCTAGCTCAACTGAAAGAACTACCTACAAATCAGTTTTTTTTTTAATGTCTATGTAAACACACACACATACACAGATAGAATTTTCTCTGTATTCTCAAAAAGCTATATCTAGATGCACCTAAGAAACTACAAAGTACTCAAACAAAATTGGTCCATCAAACAGGATTCTTTTTCTTGTTAGTCAGAGACAATGATAAACTATGTATATTCTTTAAATTCCTGTAAATCATACGATGTCACTGGAATCCCACCCCTCAACTTGGAAAGGAGAGCTTTATTTCTCATAAAGTATTGCAACCTGCAGGCTGGCCGCCTTGTAGGCTGTGAAGCAATAGCTTTGGGCAGAAGCTGAAAACATGCACTTCCTCCAGCGGAGTCTTAAAAGCTGTCTAGGTGCATCTGACAACAGCTTACATTCGCCTGTACAAAAACATGCCTCAGTGGCTCACTTCAGTGCTTGCTACATTAGTTTTTACCAAGTTTCTCCTGTATTAGCAGAGCAGTACACCTTGCTTAACATGACCAGTATGATGTGGTCATTTCCAGATACATGATATTGGTCTACGACTCCAGTTCTCAATGGGAGAATTGTCCACAGGAGACAACCTAGTTACAACTATCAGAGTCTAAATCTCAACTCCATTTAACCTTTAAACAAAATAATATATTTTTTTCTTTTTTTGAGACAGGGTCTTGCTCTCTTACTTGGGCTAGACATCATCATAGCTCACAGCAACCTCAAACTCTAAGCTCAAGCAATCCTTCTGTCTCAGCCTCCAGAGTAGCTGGGACCACAGACATGTACCACCACCCTGCCTGGCTTTTTCTATTATTTTTAGAGTCTTGCTATGTTGCTCAGGCTGGTCTCAAACTCCTAGTCCCAAACAATCTTCCTGCCTCAGCCTTCCAACGAAATTCTTTTTTATATGGTTTAATTTGCACTAAATTTTCCTGGAATGCAGCTACTGTATAATCAAGGGAAGACTTTAACTTTGTTTCGCTAAAATTTCACCATTAGTTAGTTGTTCATATTTCTGACAACAATTTGTGGTATTTAACTCAACAATACAATATACCTGAATCTGTCTGCAATTTCAGATATCTTATTCAAAGTGATTTCTCACTGACTTTACTTACTAGTATAGTCATAATCAAACATTTATATATTTTATTTATCCTGTATATTGCAGTTAAGTCATTATATTAATTTTCTGGAAATTATTTCTCTAGATAAAATATAAATATCTATAATTTTCATGTAGGGATGTAATGATTTTGCAGATCTGAGAACAACCACTTTTTTCAGATTTATATATCCTATTCTCAGTCATTAAGATTTGTATAATTCATCATTTTTATATGGACACTGTAAGAAAGATTATACAGAGACTTGTATTTTGTCTGGCTCTGCCACTGTTTGTCCCTGTGCAAGATGCTCATTTTCCTTTCTATGGACTTTAATTTATCTATCTATAAAATAGAGAATTAAACTACATTATCTCCAAAGAGTCTTTTCATTTTGATATCTTAAGAGTCTACACATTTTTAAAAGTATTATGGTCCTTAGCCATCTTCAAAAACTTAACAAGTCAATCATAAGTGTTCTTGGCCATAACTCAAAAAGCTTGGTCTAGAATATTCCCATCACCTCCAGCAAATGATTCATCTTCAATCCTATGAATGCTATATGTAGGAATTAGATTAAGCAGAAATTCAGGAAGCCTATTATCACATGGAAACATGAGGCCATGCCAGATATATTAAGTAGAATTTTAACAAAGGGGAACATATTACTTCTCACAGTATTGCTGCTCGTCAGACCCTCTGAAACAACCTCCCTGTCAAATGAAAGACTCACAGGCAATCCAAAGCCCAAACTGCAAGTATTCGTTGGCCAGATCATACAAACAACTTAAAAGCGCATTTTGCCATTCTTTGCTCTGAATTACTAAAGAATGTTAATGTGTTCTCTACGAAGATGACAACTTTTGCTTATTTTTACAGAGCACTCAATTGACAGATTTTTTTAATGTTCTCTCAAGTATATTTTCTTTGTTCTTATCAATTCTGGTAAAAGAACTACCCCATGAGAAAACTGAGCAACAGAAAGTGTAGGCAACAGGCCCAGAGTCACAACATCTGTGAGTCAAAGAGTCAACATCAGTACTGAGATATACTAAGGTTCAGCATAACCCTCCTCTCTCTTCCATGACCCCTCTCTGATGCAGCAGTTATACATCTCAGTAAAGGTGCATAGGAAGTGAGAGAAATTAGGCAGAGACTACAGGAAAACATTAGAAACATCTTCAAACAAGGTTCCTGAAAGAAAGGCAAAATCACAATTACTATACTACTGCAATATAATAGGGAATTAATCAAGCATTTGTATGTTGATAAAATCTCTTAAATTAGTAAGGTATAAGTCTATTTAAAAAATATATAGAAAAGCAGAGACAGTATGTACCATACTTTGCAGTTTACATTTTAAGGAAAGATTTTAAACAACTTTTCTTGTCCATATTTGCTCTGTAAGAATCCAAAACAAAAGCCACAAAACCTTCTGATCCAAGGGACAAATTAACAAAAGTAATAAGAATTATTTATTTCATCCTTTGCAAATTATATGCACAATTCCCGGCACCAGTGTCGGCATCCATTCTATTAATAGGTACTGAATCCTGAAGATCCAAAGTAGCACTGCTAGCATCACAGAGGTGTCACTGCCCCCTCACCTGTCGGGCATAGTGCTCTATTTCCTCTGCTCTGTTCTGATACCAGTCTATAACCTTCTCGACTGAAAGCTGGGTTGTCCTGAACTTCAGTAACTCAGGCTGTGCAGCATACAAGAATTCACTTTCATCTTCGAGACTTGGCTCAACAACCTTTCTGTGAAGCACAAAAAGAACAATTAATAATTGGCTAGAATGCTGGAAAAATTATAATTTTGTGAGAGAAAGACAGGAACAGAGATGGGGAGAGAGCAGGTTATAGGGCCAGAGAGCACATATATATGTGGGTATGTGTGTTTGTGTATCTTCTCATATGTATGTGCACTCTTACAAAATAAATGAGATGTATTTAGGATGCTTAATTTATTTTCCCACTGGTTTTCTCAATTTAGAAAATCAGAATGGATAATAAATTGGAACAACTATGCCACAAATCAATCAAATGAGTATTAATAAAAATCAAAATCACCCCGGGAAGCTTTAACAAAATGCACATGGCTGGGTGCCTACCACAGGCCTACTAAATCAAAATCACCTGTGCTGGCCAGCCAGGCCTTGTTTAAGAAAATACCCGTAGGTGATTCCAATTTGAATTAAGAAACTTTGTTTTCAATGTTCAGAAAAATAGTAGGAAATACACCTCATTTATGTTGTTAACATGCCTCTATTAGGTGCCAGCAATATAGTATTGTACTGACATTTGAACAGCCCAAGACTACTCTACACATTCCCCATCAGGCATGAAAAAGAAACATCTCAGAGGAATGTACACAGAATAACACCCCGGGAATCACAAATTATGAGGAGCTTTTATAAAGATGATCATGGACAGCTGCCTTCCATGGGTAAGGACTAAAAAATGAGTAGAAAGTAACTCAAACTCAGAAATCTCAGATGGATGTATGGAAAAATGCTGTGTTCCATTAGGGGCATTCATTCATCTAAGTAAGTTGATAGTATATGGCGGGTGCTGTAACTGTTACTATTATAAGACAGTGAACTTTGCAGTCAGAACTGAATCTGAAGCTATGAAATCTTCTGCAAATTACTTAACTTAAACTAGCCCAACATTCCTTGTATTACTTAAAAAAAGGGAATAATACTATGCAAGAATGTTGTAAAAATTCAGAACAATATAAATAAAGTACACAGAGTACACTGCCTGGAACAAAGTTGGTGCTTAATTTTATGTACAGTTATTTTTTTATCGAAATTATTAGCAGCTATAGTATATGATTAGACACAAAGCCCCTAGGTATTCCAGCACTTTATCCACATGCCTTAGGCCACCTACTGTGCTATAATATAACTGGCAATAAGGCCTCCCTACTTATGAAATGGTTCTTCACTTAATTAGTCTCATAATGTCAGTAACATTCTTATCAGGGAATTTTCCCCACCACTGCCACATAAAGCCACATCACTCCTCCTGGAATCTTTTACATCTGCCCCATTTCAATAGGGAAAAATAGCCAACATCAACTTTTAGTTCCTTTGATAGTTTTTTGGTTTTTTTTCAGTTCTTACCTATTTCCCCCTCAGCAGCATTTGAGAGAGCTAACCACATCTCCTAGAAACCCATTTCCTTTCACTTCCTCTCAACTCCAGTCTGTGCTTATCTTTCTGGCTGCTCCTTTTCGGTCCCCTTTGCTAGAGCAGCCTCCTCTACCCAACTGTTAAATGACAGCACTGCCACATGCTTAGCCCAGCTCTCTTCTCTTCTGCACCATCTCTCCAGGTCTCCCCTTCAACTCTACAATACAAATCGCCATAGACATCACAACAGCTACCGTATTTTTACGCCTAAACAAGACTTCACTTAGAAGCTCCAAAATCTTCCTGCTATTTGTTCATAGATATTTACAGGCCCTTCAAATGCAACAAGTTCAAAACTAAATTCACAACACCCTCAGGTAATACAGTTATCTTCTTTAAATACAGAAACCTAATTATATCATCCCACATCTATAATATTTATATAGTTTGAAATCTCCCTCAAAGTAGTCTAGCCTCATTGTGATACAAATCTCAATTTTGTTCTATACACTTCAACATGCATGTCTTGTTTTCCTTTTATTATTATTATTTTTTTAACTTTAAACAAAGCTTGGCATGTCTTGTTTTCAGTCTTTGAAGGGGGCTTTCCCTGGAGCCTCCCAACATGCTCTTCCCTCTACACAGAACACTCCCTTTCCTCACTTGTCAAACTTCCCTCCACTGCACTCATTCCCACCTATCTGTGCAATCTCAGGCTCCCCAGCACCTCTACGGAAGAACCTTCCTAAACCACCCCTTCCCACAGTGCACTTCCCGTTCCCAGCACTCAGTCCGTTAGTAGTTTGCAGCAGCAGGACTTCCCAATTAGAACACATATTTTATAAGAACAGGAACTGCATCTCTTTTTCTTCCTTCAGTATTCCTGAACCCAACAGAGGACAGACACTAACAGAATAAATAAGCAATAAGATATGGCCTGTCTGTCACTACTAAAAATTTGTATCATCTTCAAAATCATACTTTCTTCTGTCAAACTCTTCCTGGCTTTACATATTTATAGTTTTAGGAGTTCCAGCACAGCAAGATTTGCTTACATTTTAGCTTGCTGCAGTTGGTCAGAGAAGAAATGCCCTCATCCCTTTTATCTACTTGTTTAAATCATAAAAAGGCAAAGACTAAGGAGAACTAGGAGTATCAGACAAAGGGTCAGGTGCTCTGATGGCACTACTCTGTAGAAAGCACCATCTGAAATTGAAAGAATCTGTCATCAGCAGAATCCCCCTCACCTTTCCCTACCACCATATCCATCTCCCTTACACCATCTCAACATCCCACATTTTTCAATTTATCTCCCTCTTCACTCTCTCACTACAATAGGTAAATCAGGACTTCTAGTTAAATATGGCTGATAGATACCATGTGTTAAGATCCACTTTCTCCTGAAACTCTACTGAATGACAGTAAAGGATTTTTGTAAAGGAGTTGTGAGGAATAAACATCCAAGGAAGGGTAGGGTACATGGAATAAAAAGAGAGTAAACTATCATCATCCATACTAGGAAATCAACAGATAATGGACAAAACTAAAAAAAAAAAATCAAGAAACAACTACACAAGGACATTACTCAGAGATATGGAGATAAACACCAATACGTTCACTGAAAGGACCTGAGAGTAGTTGCTTCTGGAGAGCAGGATATGAAGGGAAGGGGAGAAAAGGACCATGGGTTTTAATCTGTATCCTTGTTTTAAAGAAGCTTAGTAGAACAATTTAACTCTTTAAACTATTTGCAAATATATACAACTTTGATAAAAATAAAAACTAAATTTAAGTAATTTTTAAAAATCAAATGATAGCAAAAATACAGTAGAACAGTCATTGTGATTACACTAAAACTCACTGGAGTAAAAAAGGTAGCTAAGAGTTACATATTGTATTAACTCAGATATCAAGAACCCAAAAGCTACAGAGGGAAGCTGTCAACATCGCTATTAACATGAAGACAGCTTCCAAATTTCACTTGCAATAATCATATTACTGGTTAGAGCTTTTATTTATCACTTTTTAGACAGTACACAAACACACACAACTTTTAAAAAGAAAAAGTATGAAGGGACATATCAAATAGAAACCAGCAATCCTTTACCTAACCCTCACTGCCATCATCCTTGTCATTCTCTATACCATGTACAAGTCTGTCTGGTTTTTGCCTCCATATGTCCAAACAATATGTGTTTTTAACTATTTCCTGATTCACCTACTTTAGACACTATGTGGCTATCTTAAACCACAACCATTCATTTCCCCCATACTTCTTCCTACCATTATGGATATATCACAATTTAGATTAAACCACTAATTATTAACATTATAATAAGTTATGTAAATATCACCTACTGCTGAGCCCAATGGCATCAATATAGTATGATACATAGTCCTCCTCTTAAATAACTTCTTATTTTTTGGAGTTAATAACTGCCTGTTGTCCTCCCATTTGCTTGCTTATATGCAACCATTGCTATTTTTTCCCCAATTCCCCAAAGATCTATCAATGGCAAAATATAAAGCATTTAGAATGGTCAAACATATGACATAGTATATCAGCTCCATTTTTAAAATTTTTTTCCCAAGAGACCTGGCTCTTGAAGCTGCCCGCACCTCACCACAATCTGCAGTGGCTGCTCTCCCACCAGACACGGCACAGCTGTCATCCACGGCCCAGTTCTGAATGCAGTGGCTTTCTTTTTCTTATTTTACTCCCTCATTTTAATAAGGTAATCTTATAATGGCGTCCTGAATAAGGTATACATGGAATACCTGAATATGGGTATACATGGGTAGTAAATTTTATAAACCCTAAGTGGTAAAATTCATACTTGATGATTTTTAGCTGGATATAGAAATGTATATCAAAAATATTCTCCCCCTAAAAGTTTCAAAAAACTGCTCCATTGTCTTCTAGCTTCTACTGGTTCTCTTGAAATGTCTGAGGTCATTCTGATGCCTAATTCTGTTCATGTAACATGTCTTTCTCTTTAGATGACTGTATCCCTAATATTCTAGAAGGTCATGATGGCATGCTTTGATGTAATGGACATTTCAATCCAAAAAAAAAAAACATAATCTTTGACTCTAAGTAATAGGCTTGAATTATTTCTCACCATTTCCTTTCCTCTATTATCTATGGCATCTCTTTCTCGAATGCCTGCAATTTGAATATTTAGGCTTGTTTTAATATCTGTTATTTTCTAGCTCTATATTTTTATTATAATTTCTAGGAAAACTCCTTGCTTTCATCTTCCAACTGTTCTGATTTTTATATGGCCACTTTCAATTTTTCTTAATGTCCCAAAGTTCTCTTACTTCTCTGCTCCTATTTTATACAATGCTATTGTTTCACAAATACAATATGTTCTCTTATCTCCAGATAATATTAACCATAATTCTTAAAGCTTTCTTCTTTCTGCAAGGTACCACTTTCTTTCAGTTCCATTTTCTGTATGTTTTGCCTTTCCTGCTCATTTATTCTACCTGCTGGAGTCTAACCTCCTGTCTAGGAAGCTCTGTGGGTGCAGCAGCACCTGTTTGTCTGTTGGCTTCACTGTCACCTTGTAGTGCACTAATCTTTGGGAACCATATCTCAATCCCTACCAGCATGGAAGGAGAGACAGAGAAAGAGTACCTACCTGATTCTGAAGAGTGGGGAGATAAAGGGATCCAAATGTTCCTTGCATGCACTTTCAGCCCCACCCCGCATCTCCCACCCCCTTCTGCAGTACTCGATACCTCCACATTCAGAGGCTTTCCAAAGTTATATCTTATAAAAATGAAAACTAAAAATGAACCAAGAACAAAACTGCATGCATACCGTCATTGCAATTGTGAAAAATACATCTTTATGTGAAAGACTGCAAGGGGATACCTCAAAATAAAAAGAGTTGTTATAATAAAAATCATTTTTAACATAATTCCTTTGTGGTATTTAATATTTTTCATTAAAAAAATTCTAACATAACTGAGTCAAGAGCGTTTTTTAAAACTTCTCTCATACTTTCTAAATCACAGAGTGTCATCGTCAAGTACGAGATCACAGGCCACACACCACTTTGACAAGGCATCTATCTACTCACCCACCCCAAAAAGAAATGAAGATGCCTCCAGCTGGCTCATACTGACCTGCACTCCAACGCCTCACACCAATCTTTAGCTCGATGTTTATGTTCATGCCAAGGAACGATCATCAAGGAGTCACCATTACAACTTTAATTTAAAAAAAAAAAGCATAAGATTTTAAATACACATCACCTCAATGACTAGCTACACAAGGAATATGATGCAAAAAGTATCTCTATAACCTTAATCTCTGAGATTTGTGTTTATAGTATTTGGAGTGGTATATGATACTAACATCCATAAAACTAGGAAAGCAACTGAATCATTCTGAATTAAGAATAAAGAAAAACATTAAAAACAAATTTCAATTACCTTGCTTTTATAGTTCAATAAAATATTTTCTCTAATATTTCTAAGTATTAAGAGTAGCCTTTTCTTGAAATTAATCACAGCCCCAGAAAACAAATTGCACTTTCTTATATTATTATATTAGGTCATACAACATGCTTTGCACGAGAAACACTTCATAAACATTTGAAAATTGTGTTGGTAAAAAGATCGCTCTTCATGTACAAAGTAATAGGAAATCACTGGAGGGTTTTAAAGCAGAAGAAGGAAGCTAATGAGGTCTGGGAAGGAGCAGTGATGATTCATCAATGGCATCACCCTTGCAGTTATTATTCTTAGGGAAAATTACCCAAAGTCAAGATTCCCTATTAGCTATACAAAATCAGTTTATTATACTGTATATTTAAAACACAAATTTTCAGCTAGCATGTAATATCCTACCAGAGATACATTTTTGAAGGCACTTGAGTTCATATTTTAAAATTTCTGAATCATATACATGATGATTTAGAATGGATACCACACAATATTTTCATTTGTTACCAAATTAAAAAAAATATTTTATTTTCTTCCATGTCAATGACTAATATTTTATCAGACCACTGAAATGAAAAGTAAAAAAGATAATATTTAGATACAATCATGATGGTAATGTTCACTTTTCCAACATAAGAATGAATTATAGCCAAAAATTGAGTACTGAAGAAAAAATTTTAAAAAACCTAGCAAACTATTATGACTTTTATAAATAAAATAGACACAGTTCCTTAAAATACACAAAATGTTTTCTAAAAGAATTTTAGAAACTTGTATCACAAGTTGAGATTTGTATTTTCTAAAGAGAGCAGATATTAGATATAAGAGTTACTACTAACATGATTGGTAATGATGTGGGGCCCTCAGCAAAATAATACTTCTTTGGTATGATATTTAGAGACTAGAAAATTGTAAACTTTATCTTCACTGCACAGAAATGAGTAAGAAAACATACTTATTTTTATCAAAACACATTAAAAATAATTTCTGCTCAGAGGCCCACTTTGAAAGGTAGGTCTAGAGTCCTAGGTTATTAAATTATTTTTGCTGCATTTTAAGGCACAGCACAACTGGCCTGTATTTAAATGTGCTGACCACCACTGCTGACATAATAATAGAAGTACTATAACTTATTATTATATCAGTAATAATAATCTTTTTTTTTTTTTGAGGCAGGATTTCACTCTGTTACCTAGGCTAGAGTACAGTGGCATCATCATAGATCACTGCATCTCAAACTCCTGGATTCAAGCAATACTCCTGCCTCAGCCTCCCAAGTAGCTAGGACTACAGGCATGCATCACCATGCCCAGCTAATTTTTCTATTTTTTTTATAGAGATAGGGTTGCACTATGTTGCCCAAGCTGGTCTCTAACTCCTGGCCTCAAGTGATCCTTCTGCCTCTGCCTCCCAAAGTTCTGGGATTAGAGTCGTGATCTACCACACCTGACCACAATAATCCTTAACACTTCCGGATCTCTTACTGTGGACCAGACAGTATAAAATGTTCTATAATACCTCAATTTAGTTCTACCAATCTAATGTACTAGGTGATATTATCTTCCTCATATTATAGTGAGAAAACTGAGGCATACATTAACTTGTCCATCCTCATAGAGCTAATAAATGACATCTCTAGAATTTGAACACAACCACACGGTTAGGATTCAAAGCCTACACTTTTCGCCAGCATACTAAACTGCCTCTAGAAAGGACACAGGGACTACAATCTAGTCCCCAACCACATTTCCACCATTCTACTTCATGCATAAAAGCTACCAGTAAGATTTGTGCACGGCAGGTAGGAGGCAATTTGAGCCTTCCCAAGATTTAATACAGACAACCCCATAAGGACCATTTACATGCAAACCTAAAGGATACATTAAACTAAGATATGTAACCAACAGGTTACTAGTCTTATGAAACTAATTTCTACCAAACATGACTTAATCTTAGGTATGATCACTTACATTTATATAAAAACAAAACAAAAACAAAATAAAACAAACACAAAAAAGAAACTCTTTCTTCTATTCTTTCATTTTCTTCTAGGACATTTCAATAAATTATTTTAAACCAAATTTTAGGAGTTTAAAGTAAACTTAGGAGTTAAAGTAAAAGCATGATAAGTTCTTCATTTTTCTTCACATGATAGCATTTAAGAAACAGACAGGACCTCTTCCCCGATCAGAATAAAAATTCTTTAAAGATAGGATTCTTATTTATTTTGTCTAGTGCAATATCCTAGAACCTGAAATAGTGCCTGGCTTTCAGCAGACTCTAAAAAAAGTATGTGTATATTTAATTAATTAATTAATTAATTAACAACACAATAAGGAATTTTTAAAGTGATCTCATGTGTATCACAAAAAATCAAGACTGGAATACAGCAATGGAAGGGGACAGTTTGTTCACAAAAAACAGATGAATAAAGGAGGTACATTTTTTACAGAATCTATAGATCTGAGAGTGAGAACAAGAATGCTTTCCTAATACACATTAAACTGACAGAAGGACAAGCTATACCGGTAAGGGTATATCTACTATCTAGAGAGTTGGACATCTCATTATACTTCAGTTTAAGAAAAAAAGACTTAAGAATACACATTACTCTGAATCTTATAATTCTTTATATTTCAAAATAATTGACTGGTTCCCTTACCTTTGTTAAATGCCCACATTTTGGCTACTTATTCTTTCATAAAGTAAGTAGCATAACAGAATGCTTAATAAAACTCAAAGAAAACCATTTTCATGAATTCTGTTCACAATTAAAATATTAGTCATGTAAGTCAATTATATATGGGTTAGGAGAAATTGTGTTTCAAAAAAAAAAAAACTAGAAATCGTACTGTTACTTTTATAGAACCAAAGAAAGTCTGGTTAGTTTACAAAACTTACACTCTGAATTTAAAGTTCTATAAACATAAAACTGCATTTACATATGCTTTATTTCATCTTATTAATCTATTTTTTTCCACTTTGCTTAGAAAGTCTTAAAACTTAAATGCATCATTTTCACTAAAAAAAGGAATTATATGGTAAACTTAAATTATCTCTTTACAAAATAATGGTTACTTTTGCTTAATTTTAGGATTCTTTATATTAGAAACCTATTCTTTGTTTTATTCCAAACAATAAACTATACATGTTTCATATGAAGGTAACATTTATCTGTCAGCAGGAAAGGAATGAATATAACAAGTTCTATTATATTCAACAATTCTCTCACCAATTATTTCTCACTCTAAATATAAATGTTTTATTTCAAGGAAATTGTATCAAGAATAAACTTCCAAAAAGTTCTTTTATTTGTGTTCTATGCCTTGGAAACAAAAGGCTAAACAGACAGTGTGTTACTACTAATTGCCACCTTTTATGCATTGGTTTTAAAATGTGGAGTTATATTTATTTCTATTATTTAGCAGAGAATAAAATGTTCTGGTAAATAAAGGACAAGAAATAATAACGTGGGCCTACATGTATAACTACACTGTGGTTACCATCCCTGAACAAGTCAATTGATCTGAAACTCAATAGGAAACCAATTAAAAAGCCAGTTGTCATTCATAAGGCCAAGGTATCATTCAGAGTTCTCTCATGGACCAATGGGATTCAATTTCACTAATAAATAACTTGGAAAATAGAATAGAAACTAAGAAGAATTTTTGACACTTACCAGTATCCTCAGATGCTAGAAATGTGCAAAAGAGAGACCAGAGTGACAGTGACAGTGCTCCAGGATTTGGATTCCCCTCCTTCCACCACCAATTTAACCCCTGGGACCTAGCTGGCTCACCTATTTAGTAAACACTGTAATACTGCCCTACCAAACAAAAGTGAGACTAAAGGAAAGATTTTGTTAAATTCTAATCCATGATAATTATGAGTACACTCTTAGAGATCTAACCTGTGTGTTGGAATTGTGACTCTGCCCTGCATAGCTGTGTAACCTTGATGGAGTTATTCAATCTGCCTATGATTCAATTCCTTCACTAGTGAAATAGGGATAATAACAATATTGACCTCATTTAGATTTGGGGATGATTAAAGTAGGTGGTCCACATAAAGCCCTTAGAACAGTAACTGGTATACAGGAAATGTTTAATATATATTGGTTATCATTAAAAAAAACATTATTATTAACACCAGCAAGAAGGTTATTCATAATTAGTGAATAATCTACACGTGACTCTGGTTGACATTTCAAGATCTACTTCATGATAAATAGTCCCATATTAATAATTATATCAATGATTACATTTATAAATACCTAAAAACTGCAATAAACTCAACTAACACCATTGTTAATTGAGTAAAACAGCACCCAGTCAATGCAAAAAACAATAATAAGAAAATGTGATGAGTTGATTTATAAGATAGAAGTTAGCAACAGTTTCCAAAAGCCATTGTCTCTCTCCCAAATGCTTAAAATCAAGGTTAAAAATAAGTTTTTAACCACAAGCAAAGTATGATTTGATTATTTTAAAGGAGAACTAATTTGGAAAATTGTTAAAAGTTTAAAGGAAAGTCACAAAATCCAATGGAGAAGCATTAAAGAACTTCTCAGAAAAGTTCAATGGCTGAAAAAGTCTGCTCTATACAAGGTGATTAATGTCAACAAAACAAGGGATAATAGATGAGTAGAGAAGTCACTTGTATGAAAACTGACCACGCTCACTACCACTCTCCGATTGGACAGACGAACCTGGTTTTGAACAAGAGACACTAAAGGTCCTCAGAACAACAAAGGATACCAACGCTTGCTAAAAGGAAAGCTACCAGGAAAGAAAGGCATCCTCTGCCCAATTTCAATGGCCTTTACCAATAAGCTAAAATGATCAACATAGAAAAATCTCCCAAAATGTTTATATAATCAGTTTTACATTCAGCATTTGGTGTTATGTACGTGACAAGTATCTATAAATGCATATGTTTTATTTTTCATTTATTTTTGTGATGATGTTCATATTTGTAATATTGTACTGATGCAAAATAGGGTTTCAACTTAAAATCGGTGAACTACAACTTTCATTTATAATAACCAACTAAGCTACAGGTTTAAAGGTTGCCAGTATTTCATTTAGTGAAGGAGAATACATATTAAATGTTACGGCACTGAAAGATCTGATATTTGAGAGTCAACTAAGGATTGATCAGAACTACCCTCTTACAGGAAAATCCCAAAAGTACACATCCACAACCACCAAAAGGGAAGAAATATGAGAGAAATCCAATAAACTTCACTTCCTATTCTGTTACTCAGACTGACACAGAACCACTGGAGAGAATAATAGTGAGGCCTTTACTACATATCACTTAAAGACAATCAGACCCTGACAAATGTTCTTTGGACTATTAATTACACCAGAAAAACCACTTCCAGGACAAAGATAAAAATATATGACATCTGAATTTATCAACTACGAAACTACCGAAATGTACCAAAATGTTCATGAATTGTATCAATGCTCATTATAAAACCTGACCCTATGTGAGTCTGTAGAGCAAATGGATTATGAACAAAATGATTAGAGAGGAAAACAGAGTATTTTTTATCTCCCTCTCACTCGTATCACCAAAAAAAAGCACAAATAATGCCTATGGACAGGCTCCAAGGCACAGGAAGTCTGATTTCTTCATTATCACCCTTTAGAATCCCTGCACGTTCCTGCCTCTAAACCTGTGTTGAATGGGCATTTCACACACTACAAAACCATTCAACTTTGCCCAGCCTATGACTAACATATAGCACTTACTATCCGGGAGCACAAATATAAAGTTCTAAGCAAATATATATATATATAAATTCAGCAGTCCCAAGACAAAGATAATATTATCTTTTCCATTTTACAGCAGAGGAGACACAAGCACAGAAACATTAAGCAACTTGTCTAAGGTCAAGTCATTTATTTCTGTGCCTTGCTCCTTTACTAAACTATGAGCTCCTTCAAAGCTTTAGTCATTTTTGTCTCCTTAGTGCAATACCTGGCATTTATTTAAATCTCACTAAATATTTAATGGATGGATGAATGGGCAGACTAAAGATGAATGGAAGAATATGAATAAATAAATGAAAAAACAAAAACTATACCAAAACCATAGGGGGACTTACAATCAGTACCCTTTTCTTCTTCCTTTTTTTTTTTTTTTTTTTGAGACAGAGTCTCACTTTGTTGCCCAGGCTAGAGAGAGTGCCGTAGCGTCAGCCTAGCTCACAGCAACCTCAAACTCCTGGGCTCAAGCAATCCTCCTGACTCAGCCTCCCAAGTAGTTGGGACTACAGGCATGCGCCACCATGCCCAGCTAATTTTTTATATATATATATTAGTTGGCCAATTAATTTCTTTTTATTTATACTAGAGACGGGGTCTCGCTCTTGCTCAGGCTGGTTTCGAACTCCTGACCGCGAGCAATCCGCCCACCTCGGCCTCCCAAGTACCCTTTTCTTGTGGCTAAAGATTTAGACAATGTACCTGAGATTTTTTTCAAATGTTTCTGATATAAAATTTCCAAAATGGACTGTACAACTCCCCATTTTATAATCAGCAACAATGCAATACTCTATAGGGTAGGTAATTCTTTGCCTGTGCATGAGAACACATAAGCACAAAAAGACATGGAATGTAGGACATTTTAATAAACAAAGAAGCAAAAAGGTTATTTGCCCTGAGATACTGCTGAACAAGTCTATGTACAATCTTCTCAATCACAAGTTCTCTGATGTAGGCCAACTGACACAGCAGACTGGCATACAATCACAATTAAAGCAGTGAAGACCCAGAAATGAAGAGGGAGAGGCTCTGATGTCAGCTCCACAGGCTATGATTGGGAAGACAATGGTGCAAGTATCTGCAGTGCAAGGAATTCTAACATATTTCTATTGCAGATGAGGTTCAAAGTTAACCTAGTGTTCGGCAGACAAGGGAAATTAAACACTGAAGAATTTGAAGGAAATGGATTTCATGGCTTTTTATATAGATTCTTAACTACATAATAGACATCCATTCCTTCAACACATCTTTACTGAGCAACTAAAATTTTTAAGAAGGAATACAAAGATATTGCTCCTGCCCACAATAAACACATAAATAAGAAAAGACCTGGAAAATAGACACTATATAAGTTAGTATGTAAGACACAAAGTAAATAAAAAGTGTATTCAAAGAGAAAAGAATTACTCTGTGAGGCAGGATGAGATTCAAGGGTCCAAGAAAGAATGGGATACACTACACGTGACTGATTCTTTGACAAACTGTCCAAAAATGCTCATGAGAGTTAACAAATACCACCAACTCTCAAACATGTGTGGCTAACAATTTGGAAAAAGAGTATCTCTGGCTCTTGATACGCTACAGCTTTGCTAATTTGTTGTTAGCAGTGATAGAAAATCCATATTATATAGTATTTCAGCTAATATTAAAATGTTTTGCTATTGCAAGAACACAAAATCAGTGATACAGTTAGCATAGGAGTGGTGAGGGAATTGATCCTGGAATGAAAACAGACTCCAGATTATCCATAAAGAAAAAATAATAACAAATACCTCTACACCTGCATTTTAAGATCACTTTCTGTAATTTTCAAATTAAAGCAATCTTAACTCATTACAAATTCAGATATCCATTTTGATCAACTGCACAGAGAAGCTAACCTTGTTGTAAACACAGTACGGTAGTTGGTGGAACTCTTATAGTTTAATTAAGTAAATCAATACATTATGGGAAAGGACAAATTATGTTCCATAAGAACAGGAATAGGAACTCAACTAGTGAGATAAACAAACCTAAAGGAAACAGATTAACAAAAGAAGGATCAGCTCAGAAAAATCAATTTAAAACACTAACAGAGAACTTCTGCTTTGAGTCAATAATGAAGCTTGAAGCAACAGGAACAGTATTGAATCTCTTGAATTAAACTTTAAAAGAAACAAACAAACAAACTAGTCAGATATGTGGAAGAACAGGACACCAGACCATGCAGGATAATGACCCCTAAGGGAAGGAAGAAAAAGAAAGTGAGCCCTCCAGAGTCCCAGCTCTCTTTTCTGAAGAGAGCTAACAGGCTGCAGCACAAAAAAGGGGAATCCAAACAGACCCTGGCAGTCTTGAGTTCAGGAGACAGTTGGAAACTCAGAGGGCCAAAGCAGCTAGAATCTACAGATAACTTGCCAGAGAAGAAAGATTCTGCACTGAAAAAGAATGCTCCAACAAATCTGGGACAGTTTCTCCCAAGTCATTGACTAAGTGCTCCTCAATGCATATCTGAGAAGGAACTATCCAAGGACAGAGAAAGAACCAACCAGGGGAAGCAGAAAGAACATCCCTGGACCTCACACAGACCCAGGACCAGTTCATGTTCCTCACTACCCATAAGAGAAACAACTATTAATAATAATTTATAGAGTATCAGGTATAGTATTTAGAAGAATATTACCTCAGCAGGGGAGCAAAACTAGCTGTAGACTAAAGGCTGCTCTGGTCCCATTAGCAAAGCTAAAAAGTAAGCCTCAAAAGGATAAAAGATTCCAAATAACTGTACCCCAGAAAAAAGCTTCAGAATAATTATAGGAATAAAAAAAACCCATCCAGCACCTAACCCAATTATGTAAATTCACAATGTCTATCACCCAATTAAATATTACTAAGTATGCAAAGAAGAAGAAAATCAATTTCTTGAACAGACTGAGAAACACTACCACCAACATAAGAAGAAGAGGCACAGAATTAAAAAGACCCAAATCAAACTTCTAAGTTTCTTGGGTGAAGAAGTGAAAATTCATCAACTGTACATTCATGATCTGTCCATTGTCCTGTATCCATAATTTCTGTAACCACACTGCCACCTCTCCACATCAAGTACAGGTTAACACCATGTTGTGCGTGTGATGCCAACATTTATATATGTCATGGATTTTTCTTCAAAGTTCTTATATACAGTATTTGAACTTTTAGAATTAAATGAAATGGTCACACACTGAGGACAAACATTTCTCAAAATAATGCATGTTTTCTCTATAAAATATAAATTTTATTTTAATAAAATAAAAGAATCTTTCCTATTACACATACAAGGCTTAAACAGCCTTGCTTATTTTAAAAATTGGGAAGTGTCTCACAGGGTTATTTACATGTTAATTAAACACAGTGTGATAAAGACACACTGATGTTATTAGACAAGAGTTTCACAAATGAATGAAATCTTGACTGGTGAAGATACTGGGTGACCAAAAGGAGTTATAGGGAGTATTCCCCTGAGGCAGTGGTTCCTGATCAACCACTCAGAAGATGTTATAATCTACTTAAGAATCACATGTTTTAAAATTATTGGCCAAGCTATATAAAGTTTGCAAGAAAATGGATAATAAAAGAAAAATCTCATCTCCATAAAAATAATATCATTTGGTATTACCCAGTAATGCTGAATCTAGTGACGGCATCCTCTTAAGAGAAGACATCAGTTAAAAAAAAAAATAAACAATCTTTCAAGATGGAATTTCTTACTTTCACATGAAAATAGAATCTTCCATCAATACATGAGTGGATTAATAAAATGTGGTATATGTATATCATGGAGTACTATTCAGCTTTAAGAAACAATGGTGATATAGCACCTCTTGTATTTTCCTGGATAGAGCTGGAACCCATTCTACTAAGTGAAGTATCTCAAGAATGGAAAAACAAGCACCACATGTACTCACTGGCAAATTGGTATTAACGGATCAACACCTAAGTGGACACACAGGAATAACATTTATCGAGTGTCGGGTGGGGGGGGAGGGGATGGGTATATACAAACACAATGAGTGAGATGTGCAACATTTGGGAGATGGTCACACTTGAAGCTCTGACTCGAGGGGGGAGGGGGACATGGGCAATATATGTAACCTTAACACTTGTACCCCCATAATATGCTGACATAAAAAAAAGAATGGCAAAAAAATTAACTTCCCATGTATTCATGGAAAAAAAAGAGAAAATAGAATTTTTAAGTTGTATTAAGTCATTTTAAAAACATTTGACAATAGTTAGTTACATTCACACTAAAACCGTAATGCTATTAAAATCATTTATTAAAACAATTCCCTATTTCAAGACATATTTCACTAATGCTTCACAAACTTTTTGTCCTAAAAATAGTATAAAATCCCTTTTCTGCTTATTTCATGAACATGCTTTGAGAGCTACATGTGAAACATAAAATTAGTTTGTAAACTAAAAAGCAAATGTTATATACTCAATCATGAAATGTCCATTGAATAAAAGAAAATGAATGAATTCATCAATACACCTTCATTTCTTTAGCACTTCTCATAGTACCAGATATATAACAAATATCAATACGAACATACCACCAGGGCCTAGAAAAATCACTCTGAAATAATAATCATTTACACCTTCTTAATCAGAGAAATTACCCTAACCCCATTTTTGTTTCCTTTAAACAAAAAAAGAAAACAAGAATTCATTCCATCAAGATCTACCAGGAACATGCAAACCAATTACCCCTACCGCCAGACCCAGACCCTGCTCCCAATTAAGGATATTAGGCTTTTCTTTTCTGATACAACCTACCAGGTTATTCTTGGATTCATAAACTGGCAACATATCCCATTTTGTTAAGTTATTCTATGTACTCTTCTCAGACAGCCACCTCAGAAGGCCAAGTACTTATTCCAAACCCAAAATACAAAACCGCTTTATTCTTCTTTCCTCATAGCAGCTCAGAAATAAACTACACATAGGGGAATTGAATTTTGATTAGGTAACTAATCAGGTTTTCAATTTTAAAGGGAAAAGAAATACTTTTATGTTTCCCTAAAGGATCAAAAAAGTAAATGCAATGCCCTAATCCCTCCATAAATATTTCATCATCCAGCCTACGGTTTAGTGATAATATTTCATTACAACAACGAAATTATGATGGGACTAGAATATCCAATAAAAATTGCTTTTTAAAAATTTTCAGGGAAGAAAAAAGAAATATTTATGAACAGGAGTAGGCTACATAAAAACATACGTAAAAAGAGATTTATACTTATTTATTGGAAATCTGCTACACTAATTCATTTCACCTAATTGGGAACATCTGTTGTATTCTCTAAATAAACAATATGGTATAGGTGAAGACTGAGTAGGCGAACAACTTCAGATTAGATATTTATTCAGACTATTCTTTCCTACTCAAGCTTCCCAACATTGAAAACACACACTGAACTTTCAAAGTCTAGATCCAAACCATACCAATTTCAAGAAGGCTTTCCTTATACACCTCCTTTGTAACAGAAAGTAACTTCTCCCATCTCTAAACCTATCTAATTCCTCATATAACACATATTATATTTTAATTTTATGGTAGTTGGATCTATACCTAATCTTTCTGATCCTCTCTGCTATGTTACAATTTATCTGTAAACAGGAATGACATTTGAGTTATATTTGTATCCACCTATTCAATTAATATAATGCCTTTATATGGAAAATAAGTATTCCCTATATTTTTTATTGAAATAACACAAAACCTTATATGACTCATACATCCTATTTAAACTGTTCTTTCAATGAAAATAAATAAAGCAATTTAAAAATGCTTTACTTCTTAAATCAGTTTCAAGCATATTCATGATTAGTTATAAACTGTATTCAAGAAAGGGTTAAAATTCAAAAATCAACACCTGCTTTGCAAGAAACATTAATATGATTCTTATGAAATACAACCTTCTGGAATAGCCATAAAACTATAAAACTAAGTCAAAAGTAACTGAGTCTGGGACTATCTTCTGTTCTTTTCAAGGAAATAAAAACAGAAAAACAAAAATAATTTACCTTCTAAATTGAAAGTTTCCTATTAATAGAATCAACTTTGACTGCAATGAAAAGAATAGTTCAAATTATTTCATTGAGGAAAAAACTGCAAACTAATGTACATCAAAACATTATCAATTTGAAACTGATAGTAAAAAGTAGACTTCTATCTACCTTTCAGTTGTGAAGAATTGAAACAATGATGTCTGATCTTTTTAAAGGTAAATTCTTTATTAATTATTTAAGAAAAAAGACAAATTAATCTGAAATCAACTTAGTTCTACTGGGAATTTTAATAAAAAGAATATTGATGTTTTACTTTTATGGCATCAATTTTATGTTGTTGTAATAACAGAAAAAGTCTCCATGTTTGGCTATTCAAATCCAAGAGTTGTAAAACAAAGAATTAGAAGACATATGAAAAGTTCCCTTCAGTTTGGATATTCCATTTATCACCAAAACATGAAGAAGAGATGCTCCATAAAAGAATTCAAGCACTAATAGCGATGTAACCTCCCATCTCAAACTAGAATTCATCTTCATTCTTTAGGAAACAGTTTCCCAGAGTAAACAGAAACATGACCCATAGGTAGAAAACCACTCTAAATATTATTTAATCATAATATTAATTGCACTAAATGTGTATCATATCTTTAGGACATTACGCAAAGTGAAAAAAAAAAAAACAGTCACGAAAAGACAAGTACTGTATTTCCACTTATATGAGATACCTAGAGAAATCAAATTCATAGAGACAGAAAGCAGAATGATGGTTACCAGGGGCTAGGGTTAGGAAGAGGGGAGAAAGAGGAGTTGTTTAATGGGTATAGAGTTTCGGTTCTGCAAAATAAAAAAGAGTTCTAGAGACTGGTTGCACAGCAATGTGAATGCACTTAACACTATTGAACAGTACACTTAAAAAACAGTTAAGATGGTAAATGTTCTATGTATTTTACAATTAATTTTTTCTAAAAAAATTAAATTAAAAGTGTATCATGGCCAAATGGCTCTATAGTCCCTCTGCTTAACGCAGTTGAAAATATTTAAAGCCAAAAATGAGATTAATGAATGCACAAAAATATATTCACTCTGTACAGAACTGTAGAACAAAACCAGTATATTCCCATACTTATAGTCTAAGAAAGTCAATGATAGGCTTACTTTCCAAATTCAGTTCCAAAGAGAATGATTTTCATTGCATCTCATTTACTTTGCCACATCAATCTTTGGATTTTCCAAATCTGCTTACATAGCAATCATATATTCAGTCAACAGTTATCAACCATCATTACATGCATGATGGTTGCATGTAATATATTCACAGAACTTTATTAGGGATATGCGTTAATCTTGTTATTTGAAAAAACTTGCTATAAGATACCACAACCTCTAAAAACAGAAAAATATCCTTCAAGTTGGTCACCAGAAGGCCTCCTACTTTGGCTGAGTGACAATGACTTAGAGTGGAGAAAAGAATAAGATACTTCTTTACCCAATGACACTTCCCAGTGAAAAATGGAAATGGGGAAATTTCTGGGGCCCCTGGATTTTCTGTTACATTATCAGGTGGAGCAGACAGCACAAAAGGGACACAGCCTAAGCAAAGCAAGAATGATCCAAAGTAGGTAAGGAAATAAAGTGTCAGGGCCCAACATATCAATTAAAGCAAGCAGAGCACAAGAAGGTCCTAGGTCTGAGGGTCACAGGGAAGGATGCTTCTGCCAAAGGGGTTGTCATACAATCTATCATACTGTTTTGCAAGGTTTTTGAAGGCAGGTGAATGTGCTTCTTGTGCTCTAGGAAAACAGCAGTTTCTAAAGATGAGGACTAGGTATATACTGACATAAGATTAGATTGGCATCTTATGTGATCTAAACCTCTGGTGACCTAAAATTGTTCACTGAGCCACTCTACTTTTATCTTTAATGCTATGCCACATAAATTACTGTGAAACTAAAGGTGCAGAATAATTAGAAGTCAACAGATAATTCATACAATCAAATTCGGAAAGGAAAATGGAAACAGCTAAAACACATTTTCACAGTTCACTCAATTATAGTCCATTTGCAGGTTACAGTATGTTTTTCATAGTCAAACTTTCTAGCACTAAATAATCTAACTAAACTTAGATATTTATAAGTGAATAAACTGCCAATTTACTATAGTAACAGCTTTAATAGGATGATGAGAAGAGTGAGGTACTCTATATAATCTATTTCTATAAACAGTATACCACTTATATTTTAAATACTGTAATATCACAAAATATACTAAATATAATTCAATATTTTCTTATTGATTCTGCAGTTAATCCAGGAATGTAAATGAGTAGCAATTATTATTGTCTAATAAACATATAAGTGTCAGAGAATTCCTTGCCATCAGATACAGAAAAACAGGATTTATTTCCATATATTAAAAGTAAATGTAGTCTAAATGCAATGTGGTATCCTGGGATTGGATCCTCAAACAGGAAAAGGACATTAGTTTAAAAAAAAAAAACAAAAAAAAAACTGGCTAAACCCAAATAAATCTGTACTTAGCTCATAGTACTGCACAGTAAGTTCTGCTATAATGTTTTAAAAATGCAAATTTGTTCCAATGAATTGATATATTAGGAAACAACTTAAGTGTAACAGAAATTTCTCATTTGCTGATGCATAATTTCATACTCAAGAAACATTAGGTGAACACAGAAAACTGCACCCCGGCAAACTGAGCCACTTTGGCTTCCATGTACATACTCCTCAAACATCCACCAGCTGCCTTAGTTCTGCAAGTGCCTTAGAGCCACTCCCACTCAAGTCTGGTGTTACAACTTTCCATCAAATTTCTGATCACCATCCTTCCTCCACTTCCCAATAACTCACAAGCCGAAACTCTTTTGACACTTCCTTCCACAACCTTGGTCCTTTCCAGGTCTTTTTCAAGGTAAAGTGCCATATTTTAGAATTTTTGTGTTTTTTAACCAGTTAACATTAAGTTCCTAACTTTGTCCCAGTGAACAAAGTTTTTGAGTGCTATGCCACGAACTCCATTTTTCCCATAAGCCCTGTGGTTTTCACTGAACAATTCTGATAATGCAGTGATTTTTAGAAATGCATGTGCAACATTATAACAGAATTGACTATTCCAGTGGTCATTTCTTATTTTGACAAATGTGCTACAGTTACATAAGAAGAAAATGGAACCTAAACAAACAGTATACAGGAATTCTCTGTAATATTTTTGCAACTTTTCTATAAATATAAAATTATTCCAAAGGAATTTTAAAATAAGTATATGAACTATATAAGGCCAAAGCCTTAGTATTTTTTTTTTTTTTTTTTTGAGACAGAGTCTCACTTTGTTGCCCAGGCTAGAGTGAGTGCCGTGGCGTCAGCCTAGCTCACAGCAACCTCAAACTCCCGGGCTCGAGTGATCCTTCTGCCTCAGCCTCCCAGGTAGCTGGGACTACAGGCATGTGCCACCATGCCCAGCTAATTTTTTATATATATATATCAGTTGGCCAATTAATTTCTTTCTATTTATAGTAGAGACGGGGTCTCGCTCTTGCTCAGGCTGGTTTTGAACTCCTGACCTTGAGCAATCCGCCCGCCTCGGCCTCCCAAGAGCTAGGATTACAGGCGTGAGCCACAGCGCCCGGCCAAAGCCTTAGTATTAATTCATTCATTCATTCAACAAGTATTTACTGAGTGTCTACAATGTTCCAGGCACTATTCTAAGTGTAGGGATAAGTATGGGAACAAAATAGACAATAATCCCTGTCTTCCTAGAACTCACATCTCAGGAGGGGAAACAATCAGACAAATAAGTAAAAGAGAAATTAATGATAATTGCTAATACTAAAGTAGCACTTACTTGGTGTCAAGCACTGTTCTCAGTACTTTATTTTTTTTTTTTTTTAAAGGTCTCACATATTTATTACTGAACCAGCTTATTAGTACAGAGCATATAAACAAAGAGAAAAATCACTTTTCCCAATGAAATGTGTCTGTCCGGATAACAGTGAGATTTCCAACTTGATATGGTAAGATGATAGTGATCTTGATACAGCATAAACATGTGTGCCATTATATCATGTACAATTCCTTATAGACCCAGCTTGGTTCTTCTCCAATGTCTCCTCTTGGAATTGTACCTGATTTTATTGCCAGTTTTCATACGAATCCATTGGGGAATGGGACGGTTTTGCTTCTGTTTCTTGGCCAGAAACCGCTTGATTCTGAAAGTCTTGTGAGAAGACATGGCGAGAGAGTTAAACGCACGCAGCACAATGGCGGACGAAGGGAGAAAGATCAGTACTTTATATATATTAACTCATCAATCATTCATTCTCACAACCTATCAAGTAAGTGCTATAACCATCCCCATTTTATAGTTAAATTAAGAAATATGGCAAGGCATGGTAGCCCACGCCTGTAATTCTAGCACTCTGGGAGGGCAAGGTAGGAGGAGGATCACTCAAGGCCAGGAGGTGGAGACCAGCCAAACAAGAGTGAGACCCCATCTCTATGAAAAATAGAAAAATTAGCTGGGTGTGGTGGCACACACCTGTAATGCTAGCTACTTGGGACACTAAGGCAGGAGAATCACTTGAGCCTAGGAGTTTGAGGTTGCTGTGAGCTAGGCTGACGTCACAGCACTCTAACCTGGGCAACAGAGCGAGACTCCATGTTAAAAAAAAAAAAAAAAGAAAGAAAGAAAGAAACTTAACCAAGATCATGAATCTGGGCAACTATTAACAGATAGTCAATGCTCTTACCCCTAAACTATACACTATTCCAACAGATAACTGTTCAAAATACAACCTCTTTGACTGGATTGTATTCATCATTTCTGTTTTAGTAAAATAGAGAAAGAGGCAAAAATGAAAAATCTAAATAATTTTTCTGAAATGTACTATAAGCAGCAAAAAATACCAATTTTTTTTTTTAAATCTTCTGTTGTTACAGAAAATCTCTACTACCATGAATTGTGGAAGCTAACAAAGACTATAAGAAATGTCACCTTTGTACTTTAAAATAGCCAACTGGCATATAAAGCATAAACATTTTATAACACTGATAAGCTAAGAATGGGTAGCTATAAAAAGATTCATCACCTGTGACAGAAAATGTAATTTCAAAACTCCACAAAACTTGGTCACATTTCATCAATGTCAAATATACATAATAATTTAAAAGTGACAATATAAAACACAAAAATAGCACATACCATAGAAGTTTCCCAGCCATCATAATCACAAAATTCGATTCAATCAAAATTGATCGATCAAGCTTTGGTTAAATGACAATATTTATCACAATTTAAACTGGTTCTTGTGGCAGAGGAACTACAAGGCATTAAAGACAGTGCAGCATTGGGCATTGTGCAACAATTTTGCAAACCAGTTCTAAAATTTCAGGTTAAAATCAAATGCTTATATGAGCAATCATCAGAAAACATAATGATAAATGCATTCAAATCTAAGGAGAAATGGCCTTTAAAAAAAAAAAACCTTTAAGAGACAGTAGCCCCTTTCTCTATACTAACAATTTAGAGTAAAAAAGTCATTTCCATTCAGTTTAGATTCATTTTGTAAAGAGGCAAGGAACAATAGATAGAATTATATTCTGAAATACTCATAAATATATATTTATAAAGCAATTTACATATCATTCACTATACAGATCTAAAATTATCTGAAAATGAAAAAGGCATCCCAGGCTTTTTCTTTTTCTTCACTCTTATCAGAACAAAGACTTGCTTTTTTTAGTACTAAGAGCAATGCAAAATAAGGAGTTTATAACATATTTTTGGAGCTTACTGACCCACAACTCTAAATAAATGTAGATTCAAAGCCCAGCTGCACATATACAGACTTTACCATACTATTAAATCTCTGTAAGTCTCAGCTTTCTGTAATAACAGGGATAATACCAAAATTATTTGAAGACCAGATATAAGTATGTGCCAAATACATAGTAATCACTCTATAAATATTGACGATCATCATTAATACCCAAACCTACAAATACAATATAGAGTAGAGGCATCCGAGAAGGAATGAGGAAGCCAAATGATCCCCAATGTCAATAATATCTGTTAACATTTAAGTTTCCAGTAGCTAAAGTTACTGGAAACAATGATTTTAGTCAGAACTATCATACTCCCTTACAGTATTTTACAGTTTACAAGTAGATTTCATATTTATCAATTCATATGTTACTAAAAATATGCAATGTAAGTAAGCAAGGCAGGGACTGTCAACTCATTTTAAAGATGAATAAACTCAAATTCAGAAAAGATAAATCATGCAATTAATGACTGAGCCACACTTACTAGAGGGCTAGTTCACTATATGTAAAAGATCTCACATGTTCTTTTGAACATGATCTCACATGATCTATCATGTTATTCTTTTGCCTTCTGTCTCTATTTAGTAAATGACCTAAGCAAGGTATCCTCCACACTCCTCCCTTCTCCCAGGTGCCATTCAGGCCAGGGGCTGCCCATCTTGAGCTTTGCACTGAGGCGAATATATTTTCTTTGCTTCATGTCTGGAAGATCACCAAGTGGGGACATACTCAATGGTTCCACATTGGCTTAGAGTCTATGTCACATGCTGTAACCTAATGATCAAATATCCTTGAATTGAGACTAGGAGTGTCAGTCTAGTGGTAAAGGGGTATTTTGCTTTCCCCTTTGTCTTTGTGTCTCCAGAATTTCGTATAAAGAAAGGGTTGTCAAGCAAAGCAACTTTCCACCTAATATTGTCAGAACTATACTTCAATTACTAAAAGATACAATTCAAACATATTGTTATCCCCAAAACTGTTCTTAACTAGAAAATAGTACATATTATGTACACAACAGTAAAATCAGGAAGCTTTCCAAAAAATGGAAAGTTTATGTTCATTAAGTTAAAGTGATATTGTTATGCCCGAAACATTTTTGTTTCAGAATCCTTTAAAAATTACTTGGAAATAATTTTATTATTAGGAAAAAAGTTTAAGTAGGTTATACTAAAATTACTGTTTTTTGTTTTTCTTTAAGGTGTTCATCATAAAACAAAAATTATTATTTAGAAAGAAGGTAAAATTCACTTAACAGTCACATACCAAGCTTCAGGCAGCAAAACAGAATATTCATGCGGAGAAGTGGTCTCTGGAAAGTTGGAGAGAATTGCAAGACGATGAGGAAGCAGGTCAGAGCCATGATAAGTGAACAGGATTTCTAGGGCTTGGACATTACTTTCCTGTGCAAAAAGCAAAGGGCAAGTTTCTAACGTGAACCTTAGAAATAAAGGAGTGATTTTATATGACAATATTAAAAACTTAAAATTAATATTTTTATGCAGTTCTGATATGAAGTGCTTTGAAATATTCCTGATTTTCCTAGCCTTTATCACGATTCTCAATCTAACACTACAAAATTATTTCTTTTTAGAACACAGAATGAATAAAAATTTTTGAAAATATTGCTCCATTTCCTCCACATTTGTTAATATTACAACAAAAAAGGAAATGTAATAGTATACGCGTGCAATAACATTTACTACACAGCTCAAAGACTTACAGAGTATTAATAACCATAATTATTTTATTTATAAAAAAGAAATTACCCGAGCATAAGTTCTTGCTGAGAGAACAATATTCTGATTTCTAAACTTCTTAAAGAATTCAGCATCATATCTCTGTTCCGATGCATGAGGCACTCCTAGGATTTCCTAAGGGGAAACAGTGATTTAATGAAAAGGCTTTTAAACAAGGGTGACAAGAAAATATTAAAAACCTTTAGAATGCTGCCTACCTAAATAAATAAGACCTAAATTAATTAATTTCAACTATCAATTGCCCACTAAAGTACTAAATCTGCATTCCTGCCATTATTTTGAAAGAGGCCATATTAACAAATGCTGGCTTTAAAAAAAAAAACAGAAGTAAATGAAATAGGCGGTAAAAATTAAGTTAATTACAGGAAGACAACCAAAATCAGCCACCTGGTAAAAACAAATAAGCAACAGTCATGTATGGTCGCACATTATAAGCATCTGTCCTCTCTGTATGAGAATTTTAGATTAATTTTACTATTGCTAGAGTGAGCTATGTAAAATGCAGAATGAATCATTTATTCATTCAGCAAATATTTATGGAGTGTCCACAATGTGCTAGGGGCACTATTGACAGTCACTGGTAATACAGTGAACAATACACTTTCCCTGCCCCTCCAAGTAGCTTCAAATCTAGTAAGGAAGACAAAGAGGCAAATAAAAACAAGTAAGCAAGAACCACAGGAGGGTGCCACAACTACTTCTGGGAGGACAGGGAAGACTCCCCAGAAGCGGCCCCCAAGCTGAGACACAAAAGACAAAGAGGAGCTGGCCACAGCATTGAGAGAGTAGGTCTCTCCACTACAATGTATGACTAATGGTTAATACTGAACCGCAGATTCTTACCACACTGCTTGTCACATAAAAAATAACCAATAAATATCTGTTGACCAAATTAATTTACTGAGATTAGAAAGAGAAGAATGAGGAGGTCTGGAGGGGGTAAGAGAAGGAGGTGGAGAGTTAAGAGATTCACTTGCAGACAGGTTGAGGTTGGTGCTATAGCACATCTAAAAGGAGATACCCAGTGAGCAGGGGAATATACAGGTCAGGAGTTCCAGACTAACATACGAGTTAGGGATGCATAATGTCAAGTTATTAATACACAAGTGACTATGATTCCAAGAGAGATTAAGTAGTATGAGTTGAAAGGAGCCTCAAGGAACAACATCTTTTAAAGGATGAGCAAGAAAAAGGGAATTTGAATCTGAAAAGTAGATGGAGAAATAGCCAGAAAAGGGCAAAAAAGGAATTTAACACATACTCATGGAAACCACTAGAAGAAAAGCATTTCAAAAATGTTCTGTTCCTTCACTTCTCATCCACAACAATTATTTCCTTTATTTCTTCTCACTTGTACATCCCATGACCAAACCCTAGATTTCTGTCATCTCCCAAAGACACTGGAATATCTCAATGTCCAGCACCCAAGTCTGTCACCAACTGCTCATTACTGTCCCACTCATTTACTAACAATTCCTCAACAATCCCAACAATTCCTCAATCCCTTTCTTCTATTCAATAAATTCCCCTTCACCCCTCTACTGGCTCATTCCCATTTGCATACAAACAATACTTCTTCCTTCTATTATCCACACGACTCATATAACACACTCAGCTACCACCATTTTCTCTGCTCTCCTTCATAATAAAACTTCTAGAAAGAGGTGTCCACAGCCACTGTTTCCATTCCCCCACTTTTCATTTTTTCCTAAACTTGCTCAACCTCTGACAAAGAGTCAATTCAATTCCTTACACAGCATGAGAGCTTTCTAAACATGGCCACAAACCATTCTAACCATACTTCCCACCCCTACTCCCCATCCTGTGGGCAGACACCCTAACTTACTTTCTATTTTATTTTTTATTTTTTTTTTTTTTTCATAACACGTCGGGGTAAGTAGTAACTTACTTTCTCAAGACCATGCCATCTGCTTTCACACCATAAGGCCTTTATCCAGCACACTGACTATCAGCATAAGCTACTCATCAGAAAGACCTGATTATGAGTTCTTGCTTCCAGCTAATTTGGACAAATTACTTACTTTCCCTAAATTGAGAGGATAATAGTATCTGCCTCAAAAGATTGTTGGGAAATAACCTGAATAAAGTACATAAGAAAATGGCTAACAGATAGTAAATACTCAACAAATGTGCTGGTATCTGTTACATACTGGTTCAAATATTCAACAAATAGGCCGGGCGCTGTGGCTCACGCCTGTAATCCTAGCTCTTGGGAGGCCGAGGCGGGCGGATTGCTCAAGGTCAGGAGTTCAAAACCAGCCTGAGCAAGAGCGAGACCCCGTCTCTACTATAAATAGAAAGAAATTAATTGGCCAACTGATATATATATAAAAAAAAAAAAAAAAAATTAGCCGGGCATGGTGGCGCATGCCTGTAGTCCCAGCTACTCGGGAGGCTGAGGCAGAAGGATCACTCAAGCCCAGGAGTTTGAGGTTGCTGTGAGCTAGGCTGACGCCACGGCACTCACTCTAGCCTGGACAACAAAGTGAGACTCTGTCTCAAAAAAAAAAAAAAAAAAAAAAAAAAAAAAAAACAAATATTCAACAAATATTTACTGAGCTCCTCAATGAGCCAGGTACCATTCTGAGCTCTGGAGATACAGCAGCAAACATTTAAGACAAAACCCCTGACTTTGTGGAGATTCCATTCTAGCAGTTCCTTTATAGTACTTCTTAGCCCTTGATATCTGCCCTCCTTTTTAGGGCTAGTTGAAATCTTCCTACATGGTCTTCTCAGACATCCCAGCAAGAATCTGATGGTCTTCTTTGTTATGCTCCCTTGTCAAGTCTCCACACCTTTAGTTATCATCACCTACTGCCTATTCAATGTGGATTCCATGAAGACTGTTCCTTTTTCATCTCTCTACCTCCAGCAATGGCACAATATCTGGTCTATAGTATTAATAGATACTCATATAAAATTCAAATGAATTCATTTTTTTATTTCATTTATTATATTAATAAAATAAGCCATGCCCTCTCTTATTAAAATGCAGTGTCTATCTCTACCACTATGTAACTGGATAGTCATTATATCTGAATATTTTCATTACTAGGGGGATTGTTTGTTTGTTTGTTTGTTTGTTTGTTTGTTTAGAGACAGAGTCTGCTCTGATGCTCAGGCTAGAGTGCAAAGGCAAGATCATAGCTCTATTCAGGCTTGAACTCTTGGGCTCAAGCAATCCTCCTGCCTTAGCCTCCCAAGTAGCTAAGACTATAGGTGTGCACCACCACACCCAGCTAATTTGTCTGTCTGTTGTAGAAATGGGATCTCACTATGCTGCCCAAACCGGTCTCAAACTCCTAGCCTCAAGTGATCCCCCCAGCTTAGGCTTCCCAAAGCACTAGGATTACAGGTCTGAGCCACCACACCTGGCCCCCCAAGTTTCAACAAATTCATCAAATTTACCTACTTTTCAAAAACTTAACTTAATTTTTAAAGTAGGCTCAACAAATACTTTAAATCTTACTGTTACAATGTACTTACTACTGTTATATGGGGAATAGCAATTCAATAACTAAAGAATAATGAAAGAAAATTAACTAGATAGTCAAACTATGAATATTTTAGATATATTTTTAAAAGATATCATCATGGAAACTAAGATTAAGTATAAAATAATCTGTATCTATTCAGACTTCTGCAATGCACAATGAGCTTTTATATATCACCTCAAAATATCACAGAACTCAGGGGTAGCAAAGAGACATGCTTTAACGTAATATGACCATCCAATAGTCAGACTAGTTATGTCTATAAATAAAACTACCAGGAATTTTTCATGACTTGTTTACATGTAATGATATAATCACCATCAATGTTTTCTAATAATCACAGAAATACCCCTCTTTTAGTATTTTATTTGAAACATTTCAATTATACTAGCAGGGCAGGGCAATGAAAGGTTTTTGGTTTGTCTGCAAGGCCAGAAGTTCTTGGGATGAGCATCACACTATTAGATGTGACATAAAATGCCTACCGTATGCCAGTGCCAAGCGCCTAGAGAAGTATGCTAACAGAAGGGAGGAGGAACACAGGTGGAGGAAGCACCCTCCAAGTGACGTACACTACAGCAGTTAGAAATTTATTTTAAAATCTGGGTAACTTCAGCTATGAGAGTCATGTGAAAAGGCAATCTAAACTATGTATGTTAATTAAAATGTGGCTCATTTCCACTTACACATCTAACAATATCTAAATTGGTCTTATAGTACAGAGTGCTACTGAAATGCCCAACATGGGAACATCGTGTTTATGTCCTTAAAGACCCAAATATCAAGTATACAGTTTTTGACTTCCAGTGTCTAATTTTAGCCCTAATTAGGATCAAATATGAATCAATTAGATTCAACTCACTAACAAATAATTAAAACGAATCATAAATATTCATATTAAGATTATTAAAACCCAGTGTATACTAAAATCTTATACTGAAAATAGCTATGTGCTATTACCTTAAAATGGAAATATAAAATAAAAGTAAATGAAAAGGATTGTAAATCTGGAAAACATAGGTGCACTGAAATGGCTAAAACATTTCTATTCCCTAATCTAACAAAACAACTTCTGTCTTTCACGATCTCTTAATTTTTATAAAAACTAGTATAAAAGAGAATTTGCTTCTGTAATTAAATAATTTCCCCATATAAATAGTTCTAAAGACCAAGAACATCAGATATTAGGGCAGCAATAGCACTTATAATGGCAGATCAAATGAACATAGTTGGTCTGATTAAAATCATTCCTTACCTCATATGTTGCAAGTCGATCCAAGTAGGTTAATAATTTCAGTCTACAACGGCAAAGTTCCTTTTGTTCCAGTGTCAACCTGTTTTGAATAACTACATTAGGCCACTTATATTTACACAGAAGTACATTTCTATATAGGCATTAAAATGCAAATTACTAATATTCCAATGAGCTCAAAATTCATGAAACAGTATACAAAAGCACAAGGGTAAGACAGCAGTAAATGCATTTCATTTAAGCTGCTGAAATAATTTAGAGCAATTATCACTAGTAAAGAACACACTGAAATGACTAGTTATTTTAAAGAAATTATCAAAAGAATAGTAATAAATCATTTACTTTGAAAAGTTCACTAATTTTAGTAGTTCTCGTCTCTTCTTGAGCTCTTTTTCCTTTTTGTTCTTGGCAGGCTCTTCATCAGGTGGGGAAATCTCCTCATAGGAAATATTGTCAATGTCTACTTCACCAGGTAATGTAAATCTGCAAGGAAAAAAAATCTATTTGATTTTTTTTTTAATTTCATATAGTGAAAAGCTGCTTTCTCTTATTTTATTTCTCCTGATTTATTATTGATTTCCATTGAAACAGAAACAATTATTTGAAAAAAGAATTTGCCATTGTAAGCAAAGTGATTTATTATATTCATTGGACAGACAAAAAGTCATTAGTTATCATCACAGACAGAAATTTAAAAGTCAAGAAAATGAAAACTATTTTGGAAAACATGTGGGATTATATTCACCCAGTATAAAGCAGCCTGTGCAGAAAATGTTGTCCACAGAGTTTGCTATATGAATCACTTCCATTTAAAGTCTTAAGATTGTAATAAATGTCAGTCTCATTTTAATTATTTACTTCTCAAATATAATCTCACATTTATATCTCAAAAGAAGTTCTGTCTGATAAGCAAGGGCTCTTGTCAAATAACTTTATGACATTATCATTATTAACTGACATTTGAATGGTGCTTACAAGTTTATAAGGTGCTTTCACAAGATATATAATCACTCAAAGTAATTTTTGAAGAAGGTATGATCCTACAGATTAGAAAACTGAAGCTCAGATTTGCCTAAGGTGGTTCATCTGGCTAGTAAACACCCAGGTAAGTACGATAAGCTCCAGCTGAGAAATGTCCAGGTTCAATAAATATTTGTAGAACCAGCTGTTTCCTCAGCACCAAACTATCATATGCGAACACATTTAACTTAAAGGAAAGAAAGCTGTGACCACAGATAAGAAAGCATTCATCAAAGGCAACTGCTTCATTACAGGATAACCTAAATAAAAGTCTACCGAGTCCAATGTCTCAGCTTAAAAGTTTTCCCAAAGTCACCTTTACTTTGAATCCAATTATTTCTACAACCAACCTGCCATCATCCACTCCTTTCCCTATTGCCAAAAGGGCCTCCAAGTCTGTGCCTTTTAATCCATACTGAAGCAGTTCTTTTGCAGCATCCACATTTTCGGGAACTCTTTCCAAACACTCATGGAGAACCCAGGATCGCTTCTTTATTTTACTCTGAGTATAAAGAAAAAAATAAAAAAACAGAGGCATTAAAGAACCTGCGACATCTTATAGCACCTGGCAACTGACTTTAGAATTATGAAGTTATATCTGAGGTATTGTAGGTGTTTAAGAACTTGCCCACAGGTAGCTGCTAGAGCAGCTCAACAGAAAAACAGCTAATTCCCTAATGGTGATTACAATTGGATGCAGGGACTGTGATTCCAACTGCTTTCGTTCTTGTAATGAACCACACTGAAACACTAAGCTCGGTACTCTTTGTTTTAAGATATGAAAATATCTTTCCAAACTTCTATAGTTGCCTTTGGTTTGCATTTTGGCTGTATAATATAGTAGAAAATAAAGCAGAAAGACAAGATATATCCTATTGTAATTAATAAGCATCTTTATCTTTGAAATAAAACTAATGAGGCATAATACATCAAGGTTCTGTATATATCTGACCATGAGATGTATCGCAGAATGTAGATGACAACTTAATCATAAAACGCCAAGGAATGGTGCTTACAATCATAAAATGCCAAGGAATGTCGTTCTCTGGAAAGACCAAGGGCCTATTCTTCCCTCCAACTCCATTCAAAATCCCTGACTTGCACTCTTCCTACAAAGAGCTACTATGAGTCAAATCTGAAGATTTGACTCATACCCTATGCTCCTTTATACATTCCATCATATCAATTCTTTTTTCAAATGTCTCTTAACTCATTTCCCTTTTCATATTTGCAGCCTTGATACCAGTCTAAATCATCAATACATCATACCCAGGGCACTGTAGGAGTTCTTTGCCTCTATCAGGGTTTCCTATTCTCCTTCCACTCCAATTCTCTTCTACATTATCTTCTTCTGCACGTCCACAGTCAAAAATCCACAACATGGATAAAAGCCTAACTTATCACAAGCTTTCAACATCTTCCCAAATCCAAATTAATATATCTTTCCAATCCTATTTCCCATTGTTCACTATTGTCAAATATCAGCTCCAGCAAACACAGAGTTCATTTATCTATGAAATACTAACCAGGCACCTACTGTGTACCAGGCACTGAACTAGACATGAGGATACAGCAGTGAATAAAACAGATTTAGTCACTGGCCTCAATGAGTCCAGCATGACAAGAGTCGTACTCAATGGTTTTTAAATTGTTCATACCAATTGTCCTATTAAGAGTGCCTTCCTCCCTTCTAACTCTAGAAGGCCAACTTTAAATCCCTTCAAAGCTCTGGTCAAAACATCTTCACTATATAAAGATAACCACCAAGTCTATAATGATCACTATCTTCTCTGGGTTCCTAGAGCTTTATCTGAAATTTGCTTGTATGGTCATGTATATTTTAAGAATGAAGCCTGACTTCTCAGTAAGATTATAAGCTCCCCAACAGCAAAGGCCACATTTATGTCTCTCCTGTACCTCTTCACAGTCCTTAGAATAGTAATTTTGTTCTTGGTAGCCTATTTAACTAAATATTTACATACTTCCCACCCCCAAAAAATGTACTTGCTTTGTCTCCCCTAATATCCCTAGCTCCTTCAGGGACCAAGACTGTGTCCTTTATTGTAACCTAGAAAAAAATATACACACAAATTCATGAACTCACTGTCCTAAATCATAAAAGAAGAAAGAAAAATAATACAGGTTTGGTGTTCTGATTTTTAAATAAAATACAAGTAACTTCAACTTCCTCCTTTTTCCCATTATCTCTCATGCTCTCTGATCTTTATCTTACTTGTATTAAAGTTTATCATCCTCTTTGACTGAAGCACCAACTTCTTACACACAACCTTTTTATATTATATTTTTAATTACTCATGTAGTTACATTGTTAGGGAAAATAATTATCATGAAATTTTCCCAACATTTCTTACAATCTTCCTAAATGCAAAGGTATTTTCCTTTCTAGATGTCAGATCAGAAGTCTCAACTGTTATAAAGTATGCTATGAGTCCAACTACTTTCTTACCAAGATGCCAAAGGTCAAAGCCCACAGGTTTGCCATGAACCTGAGTGTGTCCCCTAAAATTCATGTTAAAAAACTAATCCCCAGAGTTATGGTACTTGGAAATGGGACCTCTGCAAAGTACTTTGGTCATGAGGGTGGAGCCCTCATAATAGGATTAGTGTCCTTATAAGAAGAGACACCAAGAATTTGCTTCCTTTTCCTCTCTCTCTCTCTCTTTCCCCTCTCTGCCATATGAGGACACAGCAAGAAGGAATTCATCTACAAACCAGCAAAAGAGCCTTTACCAGGAACCAAATTGGCCAACACCTTGATATTGGATCTTCCAGCCTCCAGAACTATAAGAAATAAATTTTTGTTGTTTAACCCACCCAGACTATGATATTTTTGTTACAGCAGCCCAAACTGACTGAGACAAAGTTACATAATAACTTAAACTATGGGAGGCAGGTAGCAGGAAGTAACCAATTGTGGGATTTAAGCAAAAAAGAAGTATCTGGCAAGTTTAATATGTCAATTACTTATTTATTGCCTCTCAGTTCCAAATTTCCCCTCACAGCTGGCTATGTGACAGCATTTCTCATATGTAGCTGATAGGATATTAAGCTTTGGCAGTAGAGGACGCTGGAAGGCCACTGTGAAGGAAAAGCCTCCGGCTCCTAGACCTGATGTGCTTTGTTTCTTCTTGCTCCTATGGCTTGGCAGCCAACAAGGCATGTGGGGAAAATCCAAGGGTGCTTTCGTCCCCCTTCCTCTTGCCACGGACAATTTCTCATTGAGGTTGAGCAGCACTCCCATGGGAAGATTCTTTCCCAGTGAATCTCTGGGGCACCTGGGAGGGAAGTTTCCCAGACTGGGAGCTATAAGAAGCACACCTACAACAGTAGGGAGTTTTTTATTTCCAGTCCTGGCCATGGTTCCTTATTTATCTACCAGCCTTGGGCTGCATGCATGCTGGTGGGGGTTTCCAGGCTTGCCAGTTTCTGGGGGCTTCTGACCCCCTACCCCCACCTCAGCTCACTGGTCCCCTCGCTGCAAGTGTCTAGCTTTCCTATCCATGCCACATTCCCTGGACTGCCAACTTTGACAACTGTGGACCAGCCCTGGCCCACGGCAATGTAGACAACTTCTCTACCATCCAACATGCTACAACCACCCCTGGCCCCGTGAGGTCTGAATGCCAGCCTGGAAGAGGAGGCCTCCCTTCCAGCTTTGCTCCCTCCAGGGCTATGCTCCTTCAGTCCTAGGGTATTCCTTAGAGTTCTTTTTACCCCTTTATAGTTGATCTCTGGTTACTAGAAAAAAATTCTCCGTATTAAAATTTTCCCTGTTCAAATTACTATGTAGTTTCTGGCTCCTGACTAGACCCTAACTAATGTAAGTGAAAAGAGGTGACCGCATAACAGTAAGAGAAAGGATTAGGCCAAGGCCAGGTAGCTGGCTGGTTTAACAGTGAATATTTGTTCACACATCTTCAGCAACAAAGTCCAGCTACAGGAGCTAATAGAACTTAACAAGATAATTTTTCTAGGTAAGAAAAACACACTTTATTGGCTATAGAAAAGTCAGCAATGTAAAGTTCTCTAAAATGAAGACTTATAACCAAAAGATATTCCACGAATATGAATTTTACCAAATTTCCAAAATATTCACACATACCAAATAATTCTGAATTGAAGCAACGTTGACTGCTGACTTCCTCCACTGCCTCTGATATACTAGGTCAGTATCCAGGCCGTAGGTATGTGCCAAAGACAAGGCTTCCTCATACTCTTCATTTTCAATCTTTAGACGAGGATACAGAAACAGGAATGTTACATTACTGAATTATCCACAGGGTCCCTGTGATGACACAATGAATGATAATAACTCCTCGGACCTATGCAGCATGTTATGAATTCCTGGGTATTGTGGCACAAGAAGCCCACAGACATTTTGAGGAACAAATAGATTAGGTATTGCCCAGACAGTTTAACAGAAAGATGAGACAGAAAAGGTGCAAAGCTCTCATTTATAGCGTAGAACAATGGCAAAACCAGGCCAACAGTGCCACAGCCCGACTCCTGCGGTTACTTGTGCTGTCCCTGCAGTGTCGTGAACAGCACAAATAACGTGAACACACACTGGTGGAAATATTGGCTTCCCAGGCAAGTCCCTGACTAGAAAGCAAGTCTGCATTTCTTCCCTCACCATCTGTAGTCTGAGGAGACAGCTATACTTCGACACAGATAAAGGGAGAGCTGATGGCCACAGAAGGGTGGCAAAAACACAGGTTATGCCACAAAGCAGATAATCAGTCAAAGTGAACTCATATCTTACCTACGGCTTTGATTTTGATCACTTAGATACAAACACCAGCACTGTTTTCAAAAGCGTTATAATACATTTCTAGCATGATAATAATCCAATTACCCTCTTTAAATTTCTTCATTTATTGAAAAATTAGCTTTTTCTCAATAAAATAAAATAAAATCTTGATGCTTTCAAATTTGACAGCAATAGGACACTCTCTCACCTTCCTCTGGTAAAGCTCCTCTGGAGTGGTGGAGCGCAAACTCACGAGGCGGTAGTTTTTGGTGATGGTCCGGGGGCGTTTCCGCGGCGGTGCGAATCGCTCCATTTCCGTCACTAAGTAAAGGCCCTGTTTTATGTAACCAAAGTAGCGAGCCTTGGCAGATGTTTCATGATCAGAATCAGAATCCTCTTCTCCTTCATCTTCTTCCCCAGCTCTGATCTCCAGACGAGATCGTTTGGGGGCAAGTTTAATCTCACACTAAATTGAAAAAGGAGATATGAAATTAACAGTGAGGAACTAAAGACAACTTTTTAGAGTTAATGATAGAAAACACATTTTTAATTCTACTCTGGTTCGATTCATTATGTCAGCCCTGTGATCAGATTAACAATGGAATTCAAAGGAACCCAATGACAAGCATTATACATATTAGCTCCAGAAACAAGCACATATATTATCAGCTCCCAAACTCTAAAACTAAAGCCTTTTGTAATAAGAGATCATTAATATGGTCTTATAAATATATGTCTGGTAATTTATTTTAGAGAAATAAAGAAGTTGAAAATGCTGATTTATTTAACTTTTGATATTTCTGTACCTGCTGTGGAAAAATAAGATAATGATGTTTTTTTCATCTCCTTAGAGACTGAATATGAGGTATTTATATTTGCTTTATGGAGACCAGATTTCTCTCACCCCCTTTTGAAAACGCCTAACAGCTTTACAAAGTTCTGAGTTTGAAAGCCTGACTGTTAAAGATAACTTTCATTGTAGACTTACAGAGTTGGCTTAGATTTTAAGCCATAGTTCTCTACAAAGAACATCTTTAGACTCAGTAACAAACTTTGGAGTAAACAATATTTGTCAATCTGCATTGCAGAAGTGAAAGCTATTGAAGGTTTTTACTTTTGAAAGACTTAAATAAGAATTTTAAATAACCAAAACATAACTTTAAAGAATGAGCCACTATTTTGAAGTCTTTTGTCATGATAATCAAGTTTTTATTCCTAAAAGGACCAAAATTTTAAGTTGCTACACTTTGTGGAAATAAGTTAAAGACTATTATTTCTTAGGTAGTTAATACCACTCTACAATTTAAGATGACTAATCAGGGGGAAAAAGAATCAATGACTTTAGTGAAGAAGAAATCCTTAATAGATGGTAAAATGAGTAACAATTTTCCTCATTCTCTTAAAAATTACAAATTGTTTTAATTCAGTAAACAAAGGATTTTGGGGGGGGTGAGGGGGGGGCAGATACTGTATCCAATGTCTAATTCCAATGACATATTTTTTTGTTTCTAAAGACTAATCAGATTAGATCATAGAACAACTAAAATAAAAGGCCAGATATTTAAGTTTTTGGTGAAGTACATATCTATTTTCAAACAAAGAGGAAAGCCTTACCTCCAAACTTAAAAATCCCCCATCATGGGTGGCAGTTACTTGTGGTGATGGTTCAAACCATTCACAGGATTTCCCCAGTAAGTTCTTCAAAGTTTTCACTGATGACACAGTCAAAGCCCCAGAGCATCGAGCCAAAGTCACCGCACTGTCTGCCCACCAGTTGACATCTATCAGCGGGTAAAAGGACTCTTTATCTAATGGGAGAAAAGTAAATCAATACAAATGCATCTGCAAATGTGGTTTAAATACAGCATATTTAGTATAATAATCAATTTAAAAATAAAATCCACCTACATTATTTGGGCTCCAAAGATATGTTAAATAAGAAAAAATAAAGTCTAAGTCATCACTGAAATTTTTCCTCAGGCATGAGGTACAAAACAGTATTTCATTTAATGAATGCCCAACTGCCAACAACTGGTCAAAGTCTAAAGCTCTGAGGATACAGAGGTAAGTAACTTAAGGTCCTTCAACTCAAGAATATACTGTGGAGAGAGAGATGTCACCATCTTCAATGTAATAACTAGAAAGGTAGATGTATTCAAGGTGTACAAATACAAAGGTTATAAAAGGTTTCAGAAAATGTACACATATTACATTCAGACCAAAAAATGAGAGAATTATACTCTTTAGAAAAACGTAAGACAGATATATAATTATTTCTGGTGCTAATTTTCTCTTAAACTTGTAACTAATCATACAGAAAAAACATTCAAGGCTAGTAAAAAATTTTTAGAGGTGAAATTGCATTACGGTTAACTGAACTGAGGTATTTAAAAGGAAATGCCATAATATTTTTAACTTTATTGTACTTTTTTTAACCGTGCCTATTACATAAAAGGTCTGATATGGTTTTAAGGAAATATACACAACAGTAAACCATATATTTAAAAACATATTTAAACATTAGATTAAGGAGAGAGAGATCTTTAAATTGGAATTCAGCACCATGAGAATAACTCATTATTTTAATGAAAACAAAGACCATAACAACATTTTCTTCTGATGTGAGCCTGAGGCAATTCATATAAGAAAGGAATTCCTAGAAAATGTGAAAAGCAGAGTTCCTAGGGCATATAGCTACATGTATAGTAGAAAGAAAGGCGAGCAAGTTATTTTTAATCGAATTCTAACTTCTACTTTGACAAATTATTATTTTTCCTCGAAAATGTTTCTAAATATTTTAGATGATTAACAAAAGCAGATTATTCAAAGCACAGAACCAGATGCATGATCTTAATCTATGTTTATAATTATAATCTTCTTTAGAAGTGAACTAAAAGCATATTATAATATAGACTTTAAACCTGTGACTATCACTGATTTTGTGAGACACAAAAATCAAGAGATGCTTAACTTTGAGAACTTCACCTAAAGAAAAATGACCCTTAGTCAAAAACTAAAAGTAAAAAAACTAATAGTAATCCTAAAAGGTTTTTAATTTTTGTGTTTTGCTATGCCAACTAAATAATTATTACTTTTATTTAAATGTAAATCTTAATTATTGTATAATATTTATAAAATATATGCTCATTGCAAAAAAAATTTCTTTTAAACATGAGATGTATAGAAAGAAAGCCCACCAACTTAACGCGAATTTCCTTGCAGTCCCCCAGATGTAACTACTCAGTATTGAGCCTTTGATGAGTCTCTTTCAGCTGTCTCCCCCAGCAGCATCTGAAAAGGGGTGTGCTATGAGCACTGAACACACACTGTCATCTCAGTGCTGAACTGTGGCAGGAGAGCTGTGCTGCACACCCCAGCTCTGACTTAGCCTTTGGGAAACCCCAACCATCAGAAAATTGGATCTGTTGCCTGTACTCAATTCTATGAAATCTTGGTGTTTCTTCCAACATGAAGCAAAAGTACTTACAGACTTTTTATGTCATCTAAAGAGCACCTTACATAATAAAGGAGCCTCTTAATGTTTTCATTAACATATTTCATACAACTTACCTTTGATTTTTTTTCTCTTCTCAATGGAAAGCCGCCAATCAGGATTAAGGTCATCATAGCCTGGCTAAATAATGAAAATATGCACAAGACTTCTTGAGTCAACTATGTAAGAAAATTATAAAACAATCATCAAGAACTATGGAATTTAAAAACACCAAAATATAGAAATGATACTTTTCCTTGATCTCTCAGTTACAACTACCTGAAATCTATTCCTCACCATAACAGTCTAGGAAAAGCAATTATTCTCATACTTAAAATGTACGCTTGCAGATATTGTGATTCACTTTAATAAAGAAAATAGCATGCATAAGAATAAGATAGCAAGCATACAATTAATACAAATGAAAGCAAGATACACTAAAAATTCATGCTATACACATGCACACATACATATCTACATACTGGGAAGAGGGCAGCTATGTGTTAGAGAATATACACTGGCTTGGATACAAGTCCAAGCCCTGCCACTTGCAAACTAACCAACCCCTCTGGCCTCGGTTTTCATAGCTCTGAGATCTGACTAGGCAACCTCCATGTTAATGTTCCATGACTAAAAACTTACTAAGTAAAAAAGTATAACCATGAAATTCTCAAATAAATCCATTCATATTCATATTCTACTCTTGTGACAAAATAGTGTCACACTCACCTTTGAGAACATAACAGCACATCAGTATCTCTCAAATATCATAAAGCAATTGAGATTAAGCCATTGCCAGACACCCTCTTAGCTCACTGTTCCTTAACTCTACAGAAGTACAACAGTACGGGAAAAGACCAGTAAAAAAAACCACTGAGGCATTTATTTGAAATTGTAAATGCTAAAAAGGTGTTGCTATACTCAAGACAAACAAAATGTGCATATTCATCTAAAGCAACAAAATAAGCATTGTTTATTATCAATTTATCAGTGGTTTATACGTTAGAATATTAATATAGATATGTTTTCCATAGCCTGAAAGAACTTCCTGCCCTCCATTAATATGGTAAATCACTCAGAGCAAGAACAGCAGTCCCTGAGAAGAGAAGCCATAATTTTTAAACTTTATCAGAAAAAAAAAAAAAGTTACCTTTAAAAGGCTATTTATATACCATGGGAAGAAATGGGATATCCTGATTTACTTAATCATTTAAAAAGATGATTAATTTTCAAAGAATTAGAATACAATAAGGTACATATCACTGAAAATAATCAACTAAATTAAAATCTTATTTGATCACTTTAAGAGATTTTACAATGCCTCAGAACCACCAGTAGTACCTGTCCTGACCATACACACGCACACATTTATATGACATGTGCACGTCCCCCACATTCTGGAGTACACAAAGAGAGTATGGAATAAAACTTTAAGCTCCTCAAACAGCAACAACAATTGAGAGTCAGCCTTCAGTAAATTTAAGGACATGTAGATCAGAATGAAATTTGACAAGAAATATTGAGAAAAAAATTTTTTTAAAAATCTCATTGGCATAAACACTTTGTGAATGCAAAAAATGTGCATCTTTATTAAAGTTAATAATGAGACCAAACACCATGAAGAAGCAACACTCGGTAGAACCAAGGTCTTAAGTCATCTGGGACTTCCTTGCACACTGCTTAACTAATGGGCATCTCCTGTGAATCCAATTTTAAACGCAAAGTGAAGACTTGTTCTTCTGCATCCAAAACTCTGTCATGCTCATCCTTGTATTCCCAGATCCATCACACTGCCCACCTATCATAGCAGCTAAATGCTGAATGAGTAAATGAATAAATTAGTCTTTTAAGTCACTTAATACTAATTAGAATGTCTAAGCTATAGGAAAACTGCCTGGCATTATACTATTCTTTGTATACTCTCTCAAAAGTGTGGTTTCTTCTATTTACTCAATAAATACTGTGCACTTACACCATGAGAGACAGACGAAAAAAAAAAAAAAATGAGACATTACAGGCCCAACACTTAAGCACATAGAAAGTCTCTCTTTCTCCTGTCTCCAGCCGCTCTTCCTCCCTCAAAGTAAGTCATAAAACACAGAATTCATTTTCCCAAGATGTATCACAGAAAATAGAACTCTTCTCCCCCAAAGAAAGCCATAAAGGTTCAAACAGTCACTCTCTCTCTTCCCCCTTGAAAACCCTCCTTTCAAAAGGATCCTGCCCCATGTGGGGGTGGGTAGTATTACACAGAGAGGCCAAAAATAATTTAAACAGACAGGTCTTGCTGGGTTCCTCCCCTCAGTCTACTGCCATTAAATTATACCCTTTTCTCTAATCACATTTCTACAAGGTTGTCTATTCGTCATCAAATCTAAGCATAAAAATAGACAGTTTTCCCTGAGTCTTTGGATCTTCATTTCTGACATCTCGTGTGTCCCATAATACTTTGATTCAATAGTTTGTTACGCTTTTCTCTTGTTAACCTTTATTTATAAGAGTGTTCGCCATGTTCCTTATGGTGGGTGAGGAAAGGTATCACATCTTTCTGTCCCAACAGTTCCTGGCACCCAAATGAGGCAGCTGAGACACCTGACTCGCTCTGGACCCTGCAGATGAGGTCCTGAAATGACCAACAAAAAGCCAGCAAAGAAAGGCAACGGTTTCTTTTACCAAGGTTACCTCTCCTGAATCTCTGTCTGTAGCATCTGGTTGAGAATGGAAAGTAAAAATTTCTCTCTATATCTTCCTTTTCAAATTCAGGTTAGCAAGAGAAAATTGTTATTAAATAAACCTGTTATTTAATAAAACCGCTTTCCTCTTGTTAACCTGTCTTTTGTTATAGGAGTGTTAGCCGTGACCCTTAAGGTGTGTATGGTAAGGTGTCATTACACCTCTCCACCCCTACATATTCATGCTACCATATGTCTGAAACCAGCCTAATACGCCATCACTTTATAATACAGCAGTAGCCTAGAGGAAGATATCTTAAGACCATTATAGATTTTGCACAGAAGAGCTATTATGGCTAAAGCAATGTTTTCTTTAGATTTAAGCATTTATTTCATTTTTTTTTACCACTAGAATCTAAATATAATGAAGTCTCTGCCTCCAACAGCATACAAACAACATTTCAAATGTTTATTCATTCCACAAATATTTATTATTATTTAATATGCTAAGTCTATGTGAGAGTCTGTGGATGAAATATATATCTAGTGCCTATTCTAAAAGAGCTCACAGTCTAGAAAAGTTGTGAAAACAGCTGTGGATTATATCAAGATTAATCAATAAACTGCCATCTTACCAATTATCCTTCATTGATTCATCCACTTAGCAAATATAGTCCAACACCTACTATAGGTTAAAGATAAAATAAAATTAAAATGGAAAAGATAAGTTTCCATTCCATTTTCTAGATCTAAAGAAGTACAAATAGGCAAGTAATAAAACTTCTTGAGAGAAAAATGAAGGCCAGAAATGAGATGTAAAGATATAAACGTAACATATGGGAAATGTTGGAAATGAAAATCACTTAAGTAATTTTACTATATTCCAGACATGAACAAAATTTAATACTCACAGATTTCTAGCCAGATGGATTTTCATATTGACAATGAAAGCCGAAGTATTTAATCAACTTAAAACTGGATAGAAGTAAATCAGAACAGGCACTTCCACAACTATCTTTAATCATTAGGTTTCACAAAGAAAATACTCAATCACACCAAGCATATTATAAAAACTAATAAAGCAGCAAATTGCACAAAGAAAGACCCAAATGAACTGAATTCACAATTTCAGTAAAGGAGTTTAAGATTGTGCAGGGCAGCAGCAACGTAAGTTTCTTCTCAAGCAATGTTTAAGCTAAAATTATAAACTGCCTATATTATATAGTATCACATAATCTATTTTAAACTAATTGGTTTGTCTGCTCATTTCCTAGAGCAGCCATAGGAAAGGCAAAGCTCTGCCCTACCTGGCTGATCCAAGCTCACTTGACTGCTGCTAGAGGAAGGAGAAAAGAGCAACTGTCTCAGTATTTTTCAAAGCCGAGGATTTTTCCTCAAAAGAATTCCAGCGACGAGTACACACACAGTCAGTCATATATTTGGTAAACAACTATATTACACCTCTCACTTATTACTGTTTGCACATTTCTAGGTTCTTTACATAATGAACTGCAAGACTCCAGGGGATGTCATTCATATAAACTGCAAGGTGATGCCTCTCCCTTGTTTTCTCTTAATATCATATGCTAGTACCTGATTTGCCCAGATAGCAGTCGGTACTTCTAAATGTAAGAACTGTAAGTCAATACTCTGAAAAAAGGCTTAACCTGTGAAGTCAGAAGACTTGAATCAAAATGGAATCTTGATTCCAACACTCAAGTTAGTAATCTCAAGTTAACCTCTTTTAGCACTATTCCCATCTATGAAAATGGGTACAAAAATTTTATATTTAATAAGGTTATAGTGAGACAAGCAAAAAATATGCTCTATAAATAGCCAAGATTTACACTATAAATGTTATTTATTTCAAACGATTCTCTCCAACACTATCAGATGATTTACATGCTTTCCTCTGACCATATATTTTCATAATATTCACATGTTATCTTAATCATTTGTTTTTAATTTCCCTCATAAGACTATGACTATATTAAGGACAGGGACTATGACATTGTATTTCCTACTCTAGCACTCAGGAGAATCAATAAATAGTTGAATTTTATAATCTTACCATTATGTTATACATATAGGAACAACCTACTCGATTTTATAGTAATATTACACATAAGCGTTATTGTACTCACTATAATACACTAGATTTTAGTAATTCATATACTACAGTTCAAATCTAAAACATCCAAATTAATGTGATTAATTCCCAGGATACAGGTGAAAGACTCAAAGTATGGTTGTTCAAACTCTTCATGCTCGACAAAGAGTTGCCACCTTCACCCCTTGCCCAGTACATCATTAATACTCTAAATATCTATGATGAAGCTAAGGATTTAACAATGAGAGGCTTTCTCAATTATTTATTCTGGTACTTAGTACACACTAACTAGCTCAAAACATGACCATATCTGAGAGGGCTGAAGAAATCTGTATTACATCCACTGAGAAAAAAAACAAATGTGTCTCTGTGCTCTTAGAGATATCAAATAAAAAGAATTAATGTAAAAAATTAATAACTACAAAGAGTGATTCTAGTCTTTCTACACTATTACATATAAATCTGATCTTTCAAATAACAGAATGATACTAAACTAATAACACACCAAGTACTGCAGGGAAAAAAATGTGTTCAGGACACTCTGACATTCACTAGCCTTCCACATTTCCAACTTTAGACCAAAATTTCCTTTGAGGCTACATCTGGCTGTGGTCTCAGAGGGCAGAGTTTGCTGTAGCCAGCAAGTCTCTCCATGTGCAGAGCAGCAGCAGGAAAAGGGAAGGCAGGGCAGTCCCCAGTCTGTGCTGTGATGAACTCTGAACTGGAGCAGGGAGCTGAGCAGCGTTGGGAGTGGCAGTCAGAGTAAGATCGCAGTCAGTAGCTACCACTAAGCCACCGCTCCCTAGGCAAATGGCACCACAACCTGCACAGTGTCCTTGGTGATAGCAATCAGTTCCATGGTATTCACTCTTGTGAGCCCAAAAACCTAGTTTTTCCAGCTTATTCAGGCATTCAAAGAAAATAATTCATACCACCCAAATGAAAAGAAACTGGCACATAATCCTAAAAAATTTGCAATAAGAGATACAACTAGCTTGAGAATCAAGTTGCATCTCTCTGATTGACAGATTAATTTAAAAGCCAAATGCTCTGAGGACTTTTTGGGAAACCTATATCAAAGCAACAGGAGGTGGATGCTCAACAATCAAGCATTGTCCTTCTAGACTCTCAGGGTATCTCTGTTCAAAAGACTCTCATTAAGGCAATGGCTAAAAACAAACTTCTAGCCTGGACCCATCCCTTCTCACTATATACTTTTTTTTTTCCATTTCTTAAGCCCATTATTTTCCTGTCCCATTACTTTCTGATTGCATATTTTAAACTACTGAAATATTTATACTCAATCATGTCTGGGTTTCAAGGTTTGTAAACAATTTCTAAGTTTTTTAAATAGACATGTTGAGACCATATTAAATTGAAGGTGAATTTGTAACTAAGGAGGAAAAACACCTTCCTAAAGCTATGTATAAGACAAAACATTAAAATAAACAAATTTATATCTGTGAATTGAGTAAGAAAATACAGAGCCACGTTCTCTTTTCTTCAGTTATTCTGAAAAAATTGTATATTAATAGTTCTCTTAATTACAACTGATCCAACCAGATCATTCAGGAATAGATTCTAATCTGAGAATCACAAAACTATCCACCAAAACTGCATATGTTTATAGGAAAATGGGGTGAGGGGGGGAGCAAATGATCTTTTAGGATTTGACCCTACAATCCTTGATTCATATTGACTGTAGCTGAAATGCTAACATCTCTATTCTCTACTTTTGGAATGTAAAAGAGAGGAAAAAAATAGAACACAATGAATAGATTACATTCAGTATACAGAATGTACTGCATTACAAATTAAAATCAGTACTCAGTACTAGACTATTCTTAATTTGTCCTGCTGTACTGATATTATAATTCAACTAAGGAATACAATAACTTTGGAATGATGAGAATAAATAATAGCTGTATGCTACAGTAAAATATCAAAAAAATGAAATTAGTATTGTCGGTACTCACCATTAAGAGAGTGTCATTCTAATAACAACCATAACCAAGTAACATACCTGCTCACTTTGATTCCATTCTCCTTGCTGCTTCAGAGATGGAATGGCCCAGATGCTCAGTTTCCCTGAGAAGTGAATGGCTGCAAGGAGCATCCCATCTGGAGAAAGGCTCATCTTAAAGATTCCGTCCTATATAAGTATCATAATGTCAGAGCCAAGAACTTGTACTCAAATACAAATAACTTTCAAAATTAAATGATACTCTTCAGGAGTGCCATGTTATAAATCATCTTAAGTAATTAAAGGTTCCAACAGGTTGATAACATTATAAATGTACTCCAGCATACAGAAATGGACTCCTGACCTTAAGGAGTCTGTTATCTACTTTCCAGGTTATAATTTACATATAATCCAAAACCCAAATATGCAAGCATTATAAACATATTTCTTTACATATCAATTACCATGAGTTCTCAATACCTCTTATGGTTGATCTTGAATAGATTACCAATTCCTTGAAATTTGGGCCCTTACCTATATAAGATTCTATAGGTACACATCGCCTGGAATATGTTATACATTATAGTGAGGCCAAAAACTCATGCTGTGGAAAAGAAAAAAATGGAGAAGGAGGAAGAGAAAGAGATAAAGAGAGAGAAGGTCTGACAATGATGGAAACAGAAAGCAATGGGGAAAAACAGTCCTTAATTTAGGAAACACTATGAAGGTTTAAGAATTTCCAGATTTGCTGTCAAATTATCCACTCGTCTACTACCCATAATAGATTCAAAAAAATTCAATAAACGCTAACTGGACATCTAACAATTTCCCCTTCAGGCACTTACTAAGGACAGAGTCTAAGGTAGCTTGCCCATCAAGAATAAAACAGAGACCAGAAAATGGCAACCAACAACCATAGTTCTGAACATTTAGAAAATCCGGCAACACACAGCACATGTCGTCAAATGGCAACAGAACTAAGTAGCAGATGGCCCCTTAGAAAGGCCATAAACTTTCCAGTTAGCCAAAACCCCCACCATTCTCTAACAATGCTCCAATATTAAGGCCAAATATCAGCTACATACCTGAAAACTAAACATGACTATACTGAAAACAAAAATTATTACACCTATAGTCCAATGCGCTAAATTATATTATCTATCTGGCTTCTGTAAACATCTACGTTTAAGTCTTCAAGTCTCAGATGACTAAAGCACATTAGCCATCAAAAACACACAGAACAATTTCAGGAGATCAGGAATACTGTAGGATGAATGGATAGATGAAAACATTAGCAGCCTCTAATAACATCACTGAAGACCAAAATTACTTCTTTACCTAGACATACGTTTATTCCAGAATCCCAGAATTAAATGTAAGAAAGGCTAGATAACAAATGCTTGAGAAAGAGAAGCAATAAAAGCAAAAATACTTCAAGAAAAAATTTAAATATATCATGTCCCTTCCTCTGTGATGGGCACAAAGGACGGACTAGAAGATAAAGGGCCTGGAATCTTCCTTTCTCAAATTTAAAGTCAGCAAACTCCACAGTTTTGCATAAGGCAGGCCTCAGAAGCATAGATTTTTACTAGCTAAGAGAAAACTCTGCCTACCCTTTGGATTTTTACAGAAGAAGAAACTGAGGACCAAAAGGGCAAAGACGCCAGCCCAAGATCATTCAAGTGTAGAGAGCAGAAACTGAGCTGTAATGCAGATGTCTCTAATCCCAACCCATGGCACTTCCAGGAACCAGGATTACAGTCCCCACCTGGGCCTTTCCAGTAGTCACAACGTGCTCCTCAGTAGAAATTATGGTCAAATATAATTCATGTTCAGGACATATTACCACAGAATATGGCACCTTAGCATTTGAGAAAACAACAGAAGCAAGAAGGTCACTCTCACCTTCCCTTCATCCTTGCCCCATGAAGCAGGTCATAAAACCTCAGAAGGGTTTCTGACCTTACCCTCAAGCAAGTCATAAGATCCTCATTCAAGATGTATCCCCCTAAGTCTAGAGGAAAAGAACATCCTTATCTCTGAAGACACAGAGTCACAAAGGAGAAGGTGAACAAACATGACTTGATAAGTTCCCCCTAGTTTATTACCATTAGATCATACTTATGCAATCACATCACTCACAACTATTCATTTTTCTTCTTCAAACCTAGCATTTAAAAATACAGAGGTTTCCCGATTTCTCTGAGTCTTCACTTCCTTATGAAGGCTCCCATGTCAAATAAAATTTGTATTAAATAAATCACATGCTTTTCTCTTGTTAATCTGTGTTTTGTTACAGAAGCCTCCCCAAGGAATGTAAGAAGGGGTAGAGGAAAGATATTGTTCCAACCCTATACTCCTTTTTTCCTTTCTTTCTAGAAATTTAAATAACAAATGTATTAATTAAAATATTACCACTTGCTTTTACTATGGTGGATACTAGAGCCCCTAGTTTCATTAGATGCTATGATAGCCACACTGCAAGTATAACAGGGGGAATGGCATGAAAAAGGGTAAAAAAAAAAAATGTGTTCTCTCTAAAACCTGCCCCACTCCTTTTGGGAATTAAAAACTACATCCCTGCCTCAGGCCAGTGGTCGGGATAAGCAGCGGAACATCCCTTGTTCTTTGGCCCACAGGAGAAGGCTGAAGGGAATCTTCCAGAGAGGTTACAAGACTGTCTCAGCCCAAGATAGGATGAATCAGAACCATCAACTATAGTTGAACAGCAATAGCCTGAAGCTGAAAATCTCTCCTTTAAAAGCTCTCTATGTAATGCCCCCCCCCTTCAGAAGGGAGGAGCTAGGTGATTCTGAGTTCTGCAGGGCACTGTCCTTAGCTTTCTTTCTCAGACCTAAGCAAAAATGATGGACTAATTCCATGGTATAATCTCTAATTTTTTTCATAACAGCACAAGAGTCAATAAATTTAGAAGGAAAAATCTGCAAAAAAATATAAATAAATAAATAAATAAATAAATAAAAGCTCTCTATGCCTGCTCAGTGGCAGAACATTGGTATTTTAAAACGAAAGTCTGCCAACCTTCTAATTTGCCAACAAATTAATAAACTTCTCTTTCCTTCTCCTCAAATCACTTGTCTTCATTCTTCTGATGCAGCCTTTGGAACAAGGGACAAGCTTTTGGTAACATAAGCTTAGCATTTCTTTCCTTAAATATCTTATTGTAGGAATTTTTGCTTACATGCAAAAGTAGAAATTATAGTGCAATGAATATCCATGTGCCCCACAACCAGCTTCAACAAATATCAATATTTTTTTCCAGGCTTGATTCATTTATCCTTCCCCAATAACCAACATTCCAGAGGATTTTAAAGCAAATCCTAGACATTATTTCACTTACAAATACACATGAAGTATACTTTTCCTTAAAGTCCCAAGTTATCTGTTTAAATTTCATAAATGCATAGTAAGATGATACATTTATTGGTAGTGCAATTGGATTAAAGCCTCTCAAGATGGACAAGTCACCTGTGTTACATGAAACACAATGTTTTCTTTCTGAAATAAAAATTCTGATTTTTTTTGTATTAATATAAACATTTCTGAGTGTCTGTATAACACACAGAAGATTGCTGGCCCAGGGAATAATTCATAATTCTGACAGTAACTGTGATATAAAGTCTCAAACAAGTTAGAAAATCCATGCTAAATTCTATAAACAGAGTCTGAGATATTTGAGAGTCTGCCTGTTGCTGGACAAGGAAGGGAATTCTAGAGTCTGTGCCTTGAAAATGGTGGGAAGTAGCTTTTTAAAAAACTGTACCTCACAATAAAAGTAAACCTCAAACATTTAAACCATGATTCTTCAATATTGTATTAAGATTTTTTTCAGTATAAGTGAATAATAATCTTGTTCTCTTCTCCTTCATTTGAGTTGGTAGTTTTAAAAGCAATAAAATTTAAAAGTAGCTGTAATTTTCACATTGGTTAAAATGTGTCTTAGGTTTCTTTCACGTTCCTTGGTGATGAACGTCATTTTTATTTTAGTCATCAACAGCTGGAATATTGGTCAAGAATATAGAACTTGGTTCTTAATAGTTATGTGACCTTGGGCACATTAATTAATTATCATAAGTACCTTTATAGTCTCTTTGCAATAAAAATAATAACATCCACACATTATAAAGTTGTCCCAAGGACAAAATTAGAGTTCATGTAAAGTGATTTAATGCATTTACCACAGAACTCAGCTTTCTAAATAAAGCAGTACAAACACTAGATTCTACCTGAATCCATAATAACCTATCTTAGTTAAAATTCCAACAACATGTTCCATTCACTTGGTACTCTTCACTTTCACCTTAGTGATATGAACTAAAATACAATCTTAAACTATCCCTCATCTGACTATATGGACTGAACTATAACCCAACCACAGTAAGTTCTCTTGCTCAAGGCTTCTTGGGCATGTCTATGGGCTATGGTGCTCAAATTTGATTCAGAATAAAACGGCTTTAAATTATTTTACAGAGTTTGGCTTTTTTTCTGTTGATAATGATATTTTTTATATTGGGAGCATATTTTGATATTTAATTTGTCTACCTTCTAATACTTTATCTAGCTTCATTAACCACATTGTGAGCTCCCTGAGTGTAGAAACTACATCTATATTATATAAATCCTAGAATACAAGAACTGAAATAAGACAATAAAGAGCTGGCATTCTCAAAGAAGGAGAGTATCAGAATCACATAAACATCTGCCCCACTCTCCACCCTTAGGAAAAATAGAAATCTAGGTTGGAAAAGCACATACATGTGTCTTTTGGAAAAAACTCCCCTGGTGCCTCTGATATGCACCTACACTTGTAATCTACCACTTTAATTTTGCATTTTTACCACTTTTTTTTTTTTTTTTTTTTTTTTTACATTTTACCAAGGGGACAGCCAAAGCCCAGAAGCTCATGTGACAAGCTATAGGTGACATGACAACACTCTGAGGCAGCAATACAAGTAACTCTCCTAACATGCAGGCAATTTACCTCCTGGCATTCACAGTAGGCAATTTCCTCACTGCTCTACACATAAAATGGTGAATAGTCACTTGCCAAAATACTGACCGGTACTTGATAAGCACTTTTTACATAAATGCAAACTGAGAGAGATTATGTACACTCCAATAGTGGGAGAATGCAAAGGAATCCTAAAACAATTGGCACTTGATAAGCTCTCAAAAGGAACAAGCCAAGGCTCACTTGTACAGGACAAGTCCCACGCTGAGAAGAAACTTCTGGGAGCAGAAACTACATTGATAAGTACAGGAATAACTGACTAAAGAAAGTGAAGATCAAATCTCATATAAAGTTACCATAGAAAAGAAAGGGAAAGATAGAATAAAGAACAGAATTATATTCTTATAAACAACAAAAGAATGGCAAAAAAAGAGGTTCACAAAATAGATTTCTACCTCTAACCTACTATTTCAAAATAAATTCCAAAATTTAAAGAAAACAAGAAATAATAAGTCATATAAAATAACATAAATTTGAATTAGGAAATGTCAGAAAAAGGTGGTAGAAATCTGAAAGAATTACAAATAAAAGAAAAATAGCACTATCAAAATGAAGTATAAATTTGAAGTCAAGTATGAGTAAACAAAATAGATAATACAGAGAAATTGAAGATGAAAAGGAGAAAAATATCTAAAAGAAGAAATTAAGAAAGTGACAAAAAAGAATTGAAGAGAAAAATGACAATGACAGATAAAAATGATCTAACATATGAAAAACAGCAGCCGCCAAAGTTGAAAATTGAAGCAAGTGATCACAACAAATATTAAAAACAATTCCAAAAAGTTTCCTGAAGTGAAAAATAAACTGAATTACATATTGAAAGGGAACACCATGTACTTGAAGGGGAAAAAAATAAAGCAATCAACTCTGAAATATATTCTACTAAAATTACTGAACTTTATAGAAAAAGGGGGCTGGGTGTGCTGGCACACACCTATAATCACAGCGTTCTTGGAGGCTGATGCAGGAGGATCACTTTAAGCCAGGAGTTCAAGACCCCATCTCTAAAAAAAACAAAATAACAAAAAATTTAGCCAGGTGCAGTGGTGTGTGCTCGTAGTCCTAGCTACTCAGGAGGCTAAGGTAGGGGGATTGCTTGAGCCCAGGAGTATGAGGCTGGGGTGAACCATGCTCACACCACTGTACTCCAGCCTGGGTGACAGAGTGAGACTCCAACTTTAAAACAAAAAGAAAAGGAAAAAAAATTGGGGGGAGTCCAGGCAAAATGACAAAGTACATTATATGGGAAAGGAAGAGAAAATCATGTTTGTATCAGACTTTTCAGCACATGATTTATACCAGAAGAAAATGGAGTGACAAATGTAAGATATCCATATAAAGAAAATAAAAACCAAATATTTTATATACAGCAATTGATTTGACCAGAGGAAGAAGATGCTCAAAAACCTCCGTAAGACCAACTATGATGTCTTTGAGAAGATGTGCAGAGAGCTGGGGATTGAGTACACCTTTCCCCCTCTGTATTACTGAGCAGCCCACCACCGATTTGTGACCAAGAGGCTCTCTGCATTCAGGTTTTCCAGGAGGCTCAAAAGCTGAAGAAGCAAAAAAAGGCTTTAAAAGCTGCAGAAGCAGCAGCTCGAAAACAAGGATGGAAGAACCCGGAGGTTCAAAATCAGGTTCAAGAACCAGGCTCTTCCAAAGGCTGACCAGAGATACTCAAAGAAAACCAATAAATTCTGGGGCCGGGCACAATGGCTCATGCCTGTAAGCCTAGCATTTGGGGAGGCTGAGGCAGGAGGATCACTTGAGACCAAGAGTTTGAGACCAGCCTGGGCAACAGCAAGATCCCATCTCTACAAAAAAAAATTTTTTTCTAAATTAACCAGGCATGGTGTTACGTGCCGTTTGTCCCAGCTAGTCTGGAGGCTGAGCCAGGAGGATCACTTGAATCCAGGAGTTCAAGTCTGCAACAAGCAATGATCACACCATTGCACTCTAGCCTAAGTGACAGAGTGAGACCTTGTCTCAAAAATAAATAAATAAATAAATTCTGTTAAAATTCAAAAAAAAAAAAAAAAAAAAAGCTCGAACATACAAACTGTCTTTAACATGCAAGAATACAGAAATGTTTCAATGAACAAATCCTGATGAGTCTACCTGACAACAGGATTCAGACCAAACAAATGAACAGAAATCAACATAAGGACTAGGGATACACATAAAATATGTATCTATTAGAACTTAAATTAAAAGATGATTTCGGGCCGGGCGTGGTAGCTCACGCCTGTAATCCTAGCATTCTGGGAGGCCGAGGCGGGCGGATGGCTCGAGGTCAGGAGTTCGGAACCAGTCTGAGCAAGAGCGAGACCCCGTCTCTACTATAAATAGAAAGAAATTAATTGGCCAACTAATATATAGAGAAAAAATTAGCGGGGCATGATGGCGCATGCCTGTAGTCCCAGCTACTCGGGAGGCTGAGGCAGCAGGATTGCTTGAGCCCAGGAGTTTGAGGTTGCTGTGAGCTAGGCTGACACCATGGCACTCACTCTAGCCTGGGCAACAAAGTGAGACTCTGTCTCAAAAAAAAAAAAAAAAAAAAAGGTGATTTGAGAAAGAGAGAAAAGTTTGAAATAACTATATGCTATGACAATGTAGAAATAAAACCATAAGAAATAGGAAAAGAAGAGGAAGAAAATACGCAAGAAAAGAATGTTTAACTGTTTTTAACAACTATATTGATACTAGTAGTATCAGTATAATTATTCTGAGGCAGTTGTGACATAAAAGTAAAATAGATACAAATAAATAATTACATGACATTCTAATTCTACCATCCCCAAAACTAAAAACAAGGATTCTAAGTATAAAGGGAAAAAAAACCCAAAAAGAATGATGTAAAATAGAAGAGATTAAGCAAAATCCCTGTAATTTTTAATCTAAATTAGAGTTATCATGATAAATATAAATACTTTATGTCTAATAAATATATAGATATATAATAGAAATATACAGATAATATATTTTAAAATATATAGGTATATGGATATACACAGAGATAAATAAACATGACATATGTATAACTATATTTCTTGGCTTTGTTGACTAAAAAAGCTTAGCAACAATGACCAGCCCTATTATCAATGAGTAATCTTAGCAACCAACTGCGGTCTTAAAATACCATTTCCCACTAAACGAAACTAGGGAGTTTTATAGAAATGACTAAATGAAGGTGTGGGATAGGAAATTTACAACTTAGCCTGGAACATGTTGGCATACCAGATAACAAAGAAGTTATCATAGACTACGGAGTCTAAAAGTAAAAGAGTCTTAAAATGCATAATAAATAAAAAAAAAGCCATATTGTTAGAGATAAAAACTTAGATGACAAAACTATCCATAAATGTAAGGCAGAGAATAATGGCTGCTTTTGGAGGGTGGGCAAGAGCTGTGATTGTGACAGCGTCCACAGAAGGTTTCTGTGGCATTTGGCAGAGTTCTCTGACCTGGTTAATAGTTACAAGGTTATGCACCTTTTAAAATGTCAAACAGGAACCACTTCACAACTGCTAGGATTACTAGAATCAAAAAGAGGATAATAACAAGTGTTGAAAGGATGTAGCAAAATTGGAAATGTCATACACTGCCAGTAAGAACAGAAAATGGTGCAGCCACCTTGGAAAATAGTCTGACAGTTCCTCCAATGGTGAAACAAAGTTATCATAAGATCTAGCAATTCTACCCCAAGAGAAATGAAAAGTTATTTCCATAAAAGAACTTGTACACAAAAGTTCACAGTCTTATTCATAACAGCCACAAAGTAAAAAGAATGCAAATTCCCATCAACTGATGAATAAATAAAACATTGTATATCCACACACAATAAAATAGTATTCAGCAATAAAAAGAAATGGAATACTGATATATGTTACATCAGGAATGAACCTTGAAAGCATCCTGCTAAGTGAAAGAAGCCAGTCACGAAGGACTACATCTCTATTCACATAAAGTGTCCAGAATAGGCAAAGGTATTCAAACAAAAAGTAGATGAGTGGTTGATTGCCTAGGGCACGGGGGGATGGCTAAGAGATACAATGGTTTTTCTCAGGATAATAAAAATTTTCTAAAATTGATTATTGAGATGGTTGTACAATTCTGTGAATATACTAAAAAACACCAAATTGTATTCTTTAAATGGGTGAACTGTACCATATGTGACTATTTCAACAAAGCTGTCTCCCAAAAAGTCATTAAACCATACATCTGCTTGTTACAATTTCCCATTCCCATATCTGTATTACGTTTTATAATAAAAACATTAGGAAGGAAGAGTGGGAGAAAGGGAGAAAGAAGGAAGAAAGGAAGAAAAGGGGAGGGAGAGAAGAGGAGAGGCATAAAAAGAGGCTAGCAGGAATCTGATTTAATTTCTCACTGCAAAAGAGATTATTATCTAATGCATCTACTATAGTCCAGGCACTATCCTAGGGGCTAGGTAAAGCAGATGTGGGTCTAACTACATGGAATCATGAAAACACATATTAAGCATACAGTTAAATCATCATTACAAATTTGGATTACTATTATAGAAGAAAAATACAGGGTGAGAGAATAACAATAGGAAACCTATTTAGATTAAAGGGCCATAGAAGGAGTCTGAAGATATGAAAATAGAGCCGATGCCCAAAAATGAGAAGAAATTAAGTCAAGAGAACAAATAAGAGAAAACCATTCCCAACAGAAAAAATAGCATCCACAAAGAAAAGAACATGGCACCCTTGATGAGCTGAGAAAAGGCCAACAAAACAGAAGAGAAGGAGCCAGTGGCATGAGATGAATCTGCATAGATAGTCATGGGCCAGCTCTTGCAAAGTCTTTAGGGCTAAGAATTTTAGTCTTTCTCTATTCTCAGTCCAATGAAAAGCCATTCAAGGCTTTTTTAAAGCAAGAAAATAAGGTTAACTGATTTACATTTTTTAAAAGTCACCTGTTAAGTATCTAGTAAAGTACAAGACATGAGAAGTTATATTAACAATAAGATGGTGATAGCGATAAAAGAAGAAAGAAGTGGAAAGATTCCAGGTTCACTGTGAAGACAATAATGGCAGCACAGGTGTTAGATTAGATGTGGGGATGAAAGATAGGGAGGTGTCAGGAATAAATATCAGGTATCTCACTTTGACAAATGGATGAATTACTGAGTTAATCAAGTCTAGAACAGAAACAGGTTAAGGAAAGAAAAAAGAGAAGCTATTAGAGTTTTGTTTTGGAAATGTTACATTTGAAATGCCTGAAGGCTATCCTACCAGAGCTGTCAAGTAAGCAAATGGATATATAAATCTGAAGTACAGAAGAGAAAACTGGACTAAAGCTGCCAGTTTAGGACTTGTCAGCCTCTGAAAGGTATTAAAAATCTGAAAATAATCATATACTATATATTAAGAAGTATGCAATAAATGGAATATATTTATGTTTATAGCATCCCAAAGCCACAGAACACACATTTGCTCCTAATAACATCTATTAGTAGGTAGTAAAGTTGCCTTTTTTTTTTTTTTGAAACAGAGTCTCGCTTTGTTGCCTATGCTAGAGTGAGTGCTGTGGTCAGCCTAGCTCACAGCAACCTCAAACTCCTGGGCTCAAGCAATCCTCCTGCCTCAGCCTCCCAAGCAGCTGGGACTACAGGCATGCGCCACCATGCCCGGCTAATTTTTTCTATATATATTAGTTGACTAATTAATTTCTTTCTATTTATGGTAGAGACAGGGTCTCGCTCTTGCTCAGGCTGGTTTTGAACTCCTGACCTTGAGCAATCCATCCGCCTCGGCCTCCCAGAGTGCTAGGATTACAGGCCTGAGCCACCGCGCCCGCCCTGTAAAGTTGCTTTTAATGATAAAAAATTAGTAAAAGATGTTCTTATGTTTTATCAATATATTAATAGATAGTGTATTTCTACGTCATCTAGAATAACTGAGAACCAACTCTATCAGAAGACATTTTTTAAAAAGCTTTTCCAACAAATCATCAAAAGAACTGAAATTTTAAAACTTTTTCCTCCTAAATATACTAAAGTTTTGCCCTCTGATTCTATGTAGCTATTCTGACTGTAAATTGGGTGATAAGTAAAACCATTTACTGAGTATAAAGTACATATATAGGTTTACAGAAACAGGAGGTAGCTTATCCATTCTCCACTAAGTTATTTCAACTTACCTCTCTGGAGGGCCCATAAAAGAATATGGCAGCAATATAGCATCAAAATACCACAGACACTAGAGTTCCACACACCAAGGTTTAAATCCCAGCTATGCCACTTGCTATAAGACCTCACTGAATTACCTTTGGGGTTGTTGTGAAGATTAAAAAGATAATAAAATATATAATTGTCACAACAATAAAAAATATTTATGCATACACATAGTGTCTGGCATATAACTGATCATTTAAAATGGGACTATTTTAAAATCTTTTGGTGGAAAAGGCATAGTGATCATTCATTGAGAAAAACTGCATAAATTATTAAAATATGAAAAAAAAAATTTTCGTGAAGTATGGCTTGACAGCAAACAGTGAATATCACTAGCTACCTGCCACAGTCCATTGTATTCCATAGGGATTTAACTACACTGAAAGGCAGTCTAGCTAAATCAATTACTTGGTAAGTTAGCATCAGTGGGTAGATGGTATGGGGTATAGGAAGCAGGCTATTGAAGAGGTTTTACAAGTAAACTCTGATAATACTATTGTCTTCTTATGCCAGTAATTTTTTCATGGCCCTTTTAACTGACAGCATTATCAAATCTCCTATTTATCTCAATCTCAAATCTTTTCTCAAAACTTTTCAAAAGACATTTTCTTCTTATTTCATTAAATATTTTGTGTAGTAATATGATATTAACAAAATATTATTGAAATTCATAATGCAAATATAATTTTAACTCCTATTTCTAGTTCATACTTATATTAAACCACTAGCTCAAATATCCATTTGTTCTTTTCTTAATTAAAAACACTAATTAAAGCCTTCTCTACTACTGGCAGCAATTTTTAGAGCAGGAATTGTACCTTCTCTCAAACATTGCAATAAAACTTCTTAACAGTCCTTTCCAAGACAGAGTTTGTTAAAATGTTAAATATCAGATCGTTATACTGAAATTAGCTTCGATTTCTCACTTTCTCCAATTGCCTATTATCTATTATATTTAGAATAATTAAAAATGAGTAATTTCCTATTTCCTATACCTTTCAAACATATAAGCTATATTAAAATGAAAAGTATTGTATTCTAATGTATATGTTCAAAACATTCTGAATTACTACACATTCTTAAAGAAAAAAACCTCAGATAAACGACACATTTATAAGTGTGTCTTACTTGTCCAACATCTCACAAGTTTTTATTGAATACATTCAGTAATAAATATTATATGCCAGGCACTTTCAACACTCTGGGGAGCCAGCAGTGAACAAAACAAACATAAATCCCTGCCCTCAAGGAGTTTACTAGCTATTCTAGCCCACTGCGCTTTAGAAGTCAGACAAAAGAGAAAAAAATAAAAACCTATCCTTCGAATCAGAGAAAGTCATCCCCAAAAGGCTGGTTAACAACCCAAGAAAAAAGCACTGGGAAAGTATGAAGAAAAGGAAAAAAAAAAAAAAAACCTTTAGAAAAAAAAAGTTTTTTCCCAAGCCTTTACCCTTTATAAAAGAGCATAAATACTTCTTGTTTTTAATAGACTCTTTAAAAAGATAGTATTATATGCCAGACAATGAGAAGTTATGATTTAGAGGCCTATAAGTTTTAGGTATATTAAACCACAACTCAAAAAATACCTGTAGACTGCAAATTAATAGCTCTATGATTCTGGATATAAAGAACTTAACAGATCAATAACAGCTGCCACCACTATGATTTACTAAGTGTCAGCAATATGACAATCACTGCTTTAGCTGGTTTATATATATATTACTTCTAATACTGTACAATCTCCGTGTTGCTACTTTGTAGTCTGACAAGTGAATAGAAAAAAGGAATAAACTAAATATTGATCATGGTTACTGTATAGGAAAAGAGATCCATTTTTTTTAAAATATTAGTAGTTAAGAGGAACAAATAAAGAGAAACATAATCGCTGCCAAACTTGAGTAGTAAAATAGACCATTGTTCCTGAGATAAGTAATTTATAATCTTGGCTATTTCAAAGTACAACACATCTTGGTTTGTGTTTCTTCAATTGTCTAAGGGTTCAAACAATAGCCAACTAGAAGTGGTGGAAAAAAGCACTGAACCACAAGCCAAGCTACGAACAAACCCATCTCCATCTGACACTTCCTGAGTAAGTGAATTTGGATAAGTCATTTATCTTGAGGCTTTAATTTCTTCATCAATAAAATAGTCATCACAATGCAAGTAATGCAAACTTCCTGAGATATCCTGTGAAAATACTTGTAAATCAGAAAGTGTTCACAATAATAAGGAATTATTAGATAATCTCCATGAGCTCTTTCAACTCTAAAATTATAGTACAGTCATGCATCCCTTAATGATGCAGATACGTTCTGAGAAATGCATCACTTAAGGCGATTCTGCTGTTGTGTGAACGTCACAGAGTGTACCTACATAAGCCTAGTGGTGTAGCCTACTACACATCTAGGCTATATGGTAGACCCAACTGCTCCCAGGCTACAATTCTGTTACTCTACTGAATACTGTAGGCAATTGGAACATGAAGGTAAGTATTTGTGTATCTAAACATATCTAAACATAGAAAAGGTACGGTAAAAATATGTATCAAAGATAAAAAATGGTGCACCTGTATAGAGTATTTACCATAAATGGGGCTTACAGGAAGTTGTTATTCTTGGTGAGTGAGTGAGTGAGTGAGTGATGAGTGAATGTGAGGGCCTAAGCCATTACTATACGCTACCATAACTTATAAACACTGTTATAACTTATAAACACTCAAGCTACACTAAATTTAAAAATATTATTAAAAATTATTAAAAATAACAAATGTATTAAAAATATTTTTCTTTCTTCAATAATAAATTAACCTTATCTTACTATAACTTTTTTATTTTATATACTTTCTGTTTTTTTAACATTTGACTCTTGTTATAACCCTTCGCTTAAAACACAAATACATTGTATAGCTATATAAAAATATTTTCTTTCTTTATAATCTTACTGTATTTTTTCTATTTAAAAAAATTTTTTTACTATATATATATTTTTTAAGATACAGGATCTCACTCTGTTGCTCCGGCTGCAGTGTAGTGGCACAATCACAGTTTGCTGCAGCTTCGAATTCCTGAGTTCAAGCAATCCTCCCACCCTCAACCTCTTGAGTATCTGGGATATAAGCACAAGCTACCACGACCATTTTTTTTTTTTTTTTTTACTTTTTAAACTTTCTTATTCAAAACTAAATCACACACACATTAACCTAGGCCTACACAGGGTCAGGACGATTAATGTCACTGTCTTCCACCTCTACTTGTTGTCCTACTAGAATGTCTTCAGGGCAATAAGATGCATGGAGTTTTGTCATCCCTATGGTAAAAACGCCTTCTTCAAGACTATGTCCTGAAAGACCTGTCTCAGCCTGTTTTACAGTTAAGTTTTTTGTAATAAGCAGAAGGAGTATACTCAAAAATAACAATAAAGAGTATAGCACAGTAGGCCCTCTGTAACCACAGGTTCCACATCCTCAGAATCAACCAACAATGGACTGAAAATACAGTAATCAAGGAATACAGAACCCACGGATACAGAGGGCTAACTTCCTATCAGCAAGTTCCACAGGGGAAGAAATTGAAGAAGTAGAAAAATTAGATTATTTTGATTTTCCCCAAGATAGGAATATGATTTGATATATACCCATGTAGGTCAAGACTCGTATGAAAGCCATGCAGAGAACGCAAATGTAACCGCCTCCCTCAGAGGCAGTTCCTAAGTGCATCATTTATATTCAGGATGAAACCACCCAACATCCTTACCATGCATCCATGCTTCTCCTACTCAGTAAGAAAATAGTAAAGCATAGGTACTTGAAACCCAGGATCAAGGAGGCTCATGTCCTCTTGGAGCACCAATAATCTCAGATTTGGAGAGGAATTTTTTAATTTAATTTTGAAACAAACCCAAAAAGGATATATTATGGATGAGGATATAAATTCACAAGATTTTTAAAGATAAAATAGGAAATTCAAAGATATATCATGCTTCTAGGAGAATAATTTGAACTACATTCCCAGAATCCAAATGGACTGGGTACATTCCCTATAACTTTGAAAACTATTTTGCACAAAGATTCATATATAGTAAAATACACAAATCTTCAGCAAACAGCTCTATTAATTCTTACTAATGCATACAACCACAGAGTATATAATTATGGATACACATACATGGAGATCTAGAATACACAAGGTTCTCGTTTAATGTTTTTTTTTTATTTGTTTGTTTTTGAAATTTCCACACACAGTATAGAAATTCATTCAACTTTGACCTTAAAGGAACTCCAGAGAAAATGCTGGAGAGGCAGAAGGGTAAGCCAATTCACCTTACCTGTTCTTGTCCCTGGCGACTGTAAAACTTGACACTTAACCTCCTTAACAACCCCAGTGTCTTTGGTACCTACAAAATAAATGCACATCATATGAAGAAAGATGGAATGATCTCTCAATGAATAAAGTCCTTTTATCATGAAATGAAAACTATAGCAAATATAGTATTTTAAAAAATGATTAAGAAAATCAAAGCATCAAGGATGTTAGCAAAATTCTGTTTTTCTTTGGAAAAAAACTACCAACTGGTAAAATCTTAAAAATATATTCACGATCAAATGCTTTTTTAAATATATAAATAACAAATCTAGTACAATTATGGAAATTAGAAGCTACTACAAGCTCTTCTCAAATGAGGCTGCTTCAGGTTACCATTTGGTCTTAGCATCAGTATGGAAAAGGCCAAAACTTCCAATGAAATTTCATTCATTAAGAACTGATGTAACAATTTTAAAAATAGCAGAAAAAATATTCATCATTTAGAAATCAATATTTGAAATAATTTAATATAACACAAGACCATTTTTGTCCTTAGACTTAAGAAATATACTTGCAAAAGCAAGGAGAGATGACTGTAGTAAAAAAATGAAAAATAACAAGTGTTCTTGAGGATATAGTGAATTTGGAACCCTCCTACATTGCTGGTGGGAACATAAAATGGCATTAGCTACTGTGTAAAAAGTTTGGAGGTTCCTCAAAAAGTTAAATATAAAATTATCATATGACCAGCAATTCAATCCTAGGTTTATACACACAAAAATTGAAAATAGGTATTCAAACAAATATTTGCACATGAATATTTATGGCAACCCTATTCACAATAGCCAAAAGCAGAAACAACTCAAATGTCCATCAACAGAAAAATGGATAAACAATATGTAGCATACACACATACACACACACACACACACACTCACACACAATGGAATATTATTCAGCCATAAAAAGGAACGAAGTGCTGATACATGCCAAAACATGATTGATCCTTCAAAATATTATGACAAGTGAAAGAAGCCAGATTCAAAAGGTCACATATTGTATTACTCCATTTATAGGAAACATTCAGAATAGGTACATTCATAGAGAGAGAAAGCAGACTAGTGGTTGCCAGGAGCTGCTAGGGGGAAATGAGGAATAGGGAAGGGCTACTTAATGGGTTCCTTTTGGGAAGATCAATGTCTTGAACTAGTCTTGGAACACAGTGAATATACTAAATGCCACTGAATTGTACAATTTAAAATGGGCAATGGCTACTATTATGTTATATGAATTTTACCTCAATGTTTTAAAAAAGCATAGTAAGAGGGTACTGTTGTGGTGAGGTTAACAATGTTGCTGCCAGAACTTCTAAGTAGCTTAACCATTTAGGCTGGCTCTACTGTATATCTCCCAATATTTCCTCCAAAAATAAAGAACGAGAAGGGGAAACTAAATCTACATGAAAACCATGCTCTCAGCTTAACTTGAAGATAGAGGATAACCCAAATTTCAAAATACCTGTCAGTAAAAAGAGAAAAATCACCTTAGTGTGTCATCTCCACTGCTCCTGCCAACCCCGAGTCCCCACTGGCCCCGACTGAAGCCCAACACAAGGCTTGGTGGTGAGCAAAAGAAGATCAAAATAACACTACAGTGAGTGACCAGGGAGGACAGACAAGGATTATCAAAGAAGTCTAGGGTCCATCTAAAACCAGTGCCAAGAAGATTAAGTCCAAGTTGAGTCTGGAAGTACTAGAAAAGCATACAGGTTAATCAGACATGGAACACAGAGGAGGGACATAAGCACAGGTGTGACATGAAGAGGCAGTCTCCCAAACATACAGCTTCTGAGGGAATAGGGAGACATGCCTTCTGCCAACTGGGCGGTGTAGGGGGAAAGAATCAAAGGGGGAAATGCAGTGTGAGACAAAATGAGAGCCACAGTGAGCATGCAGTGAGACAAAAGAGAGCCGCAGCATAAGAGGACTCACATCCCCTCCCCCCACCAAAACTAAAGCAAAAAATCTACTAGGGTATTTGAACCTTGCTACACTGGCAAAAGAGGGCACCATTAAGCTACAGACCTTTTAAAGCATTCAAATAACATAAAAAACAAATAGAAAGATTCACAAATACCTTGCAGAAAATCAGAGGACAAAAGTCAACAAATACCAACAAAGGGAAATTATCCTTGAAAAAAACAAACTTAAACAAAAGAAACTTTAAGATGACACTCTCAACAGAATTAAATATGCTCAAATAGGCATTTGAGGATGAGGAAAACTTGAAAAACTATCTTCAATGAGAAACTGAATAAGAATAGAATTGGACAGGAAAAATTTAAAAACAGCTAATAATAAAATGTATACTAAATTCAGGAAAGAAATAAAAGAAAAAGACAAAATTATCTTAAAATCAAGAATTACAAGGTACTCCAACGTAAATTTAATAAGAGGCTTTAAATGCAAGAAAACAATGAAAAAATGAAAGTGAAAGAAGTAAAAAAGAAATGAGATAAAGGAAGAGATAAAGAGTCAAATTAAAAAAAAATACTAGAAATAGAAGACAGCAAAAAGCAACATTTGAATTATCAGGGAATCTGAAGAAGAAAAACAAAACAAAAGCACAGAACTAACATTTAAAATTATAATACAAAAAAACTTTCCAGAAATAGAAAAAGACCTGAATCTATACATTAAAAGGGCCAACACATTCCTAGGAAATAACCCAGAATGATCAACTCCAGTATCTTAGGAAAGCTATTAGATTTCAAAGATAAAGAAAACCTCAAGACCTCTTGAGCTGGGTGTGGTAGCTCACACCTGTAATCCTAGCACTCTAGGAGGCCTAGGCAGGAGAACTGCTTGAACTCAGGAGTTTGAGACCAGCCTGAGCACCAGTGAGACCCCATCGCTACTAAAAATAGAAAAAAACAGCTGGGTGTTATGGCATGCACCTGTAGGCCCAGCTACTCAGGAGGCTGAGGCAAGATGATTGCTTGAGCCCAGGAGTTTGAGGTTGCTGTGAGCTAGGCTGACACCATGGCGCTCTACTCAGGGCAACAGAGTTAGATTCTGTCTCAAAAAAAAAAAAAAAAAAAAAGACCTCTAAAAAAAAATGGACAAGTAACATACAAATGGGAAATAATTTGATTACATCAGAATTTTCAAATCTGACATACAAAGCAAAACAATAGAGTGGCATTTTTGTAAGTTTAATGGGGAAAAAAAAAGGTATGCCAAGGATTTTATATCCAGACAAGTTTTCCTTCAGATATCAAGGCTACAGAAAAACAATTTTGAACATACCAAAACTTAAGGAACTCATCACCTACAAGCCCTTGTCAAAATATCTACTAGAGAATAACTTCATCCAGCCATAATACATCTGGGAAATCTTCAATAAAAGACCTGAAATAGCAATTTAAAATATATAAATGGACATCTAAGACTAAAGAAAAGCAAAGATGAAAGTTAGAAACTTATGTACAAATATTATATGGGTGACAAAATAGAAATAATACAACTAAAAAGGGGAGAAGAAAGGAAAGGAAAAGAAGAAATAGAATAAGCTGGTTTTATATAAGCAATTAGTAGGAATTAAAGAATAACAATAAAACTGATAACCTGGTAAAATACTGAAGACACTGATAACATCAATAAGAATAATTTCAGTGAAGTCATGGAGTGATTCAGTGAAATCATTCATTCAAGAGAATTGAAGAGAGACTAGAAAGGAATTGGAAACAAGTATAAACAACTCTAAAATATTTAAAGAATGGGAAAGAAATGGGGTGACAGCTAGAAGGCAAAGTGGAATCTAAAGAGTTTTTATGATGGGAGAAATAAAAGCATGTTGTATGCTGATAAATCTAAGAGATAATAGAATTCATGATGTAGGTAAAATATCCTTCAGTATACAAGAACGGAAGATATAGTGGACAAATGGAAGGGTTGGCCTTTGCTGGAACAAGGACAGTTCATTTGTAAGGACAAGAGAAAAGATACAAAATACAGGTATAACTGCAGGCAGGTGGTGGGATATTATGGAAGTAGTCTACTTCTATTTTTCAAGGAAAGAAGATTTCCCAGGGAAACAGGATTCCAAAAAGCCTGCATTCATCCCACAACATTCTATACTGAAGCAGCAGCAGCAATAATAAAAAAATTCGGTCAATTTTGTTCATTTTTACAGACTTTTTTCCAAAATTTTGATCTTAACACAAATAGACAATAATAATTAACACTGCAGATCATCTCACAGTTCATCAGATGTGCCTTCACATATATTACTTCATTTGATTCTGGTAAAAGGCTTAATATGCCAGTGGTAAGTATTATAATAAGACAGAATTAAAACACCAGCCTTCTGATTCCAGAGCCTGGTCTTTCCTTTGTATAAGTTACTAAATTCTAATCTAGCACCTGTTATAACTTATTACACTTATTTGTGAACATAGCTGTCTCCTCCAATATATAGCAAACCTCTTGAGGGCTACCACCATTATCTTTACATTCCTAATACCTGGAGCAGTTATAAAATGTTGAAACAAAAAATAAATAAAACTATCTCTCATAGATGACACTAGCATTAATTTGGAAACTTTGGTCAATTCATATATTGAATTTTGCGTCATCTCTTTTACAACCTAGCAGCCTTGTGAGAGACTAGAATATATGTGTCAGCAACATTTTCAGTCAATACCTACTTCAACACAAAAGCAACCTTAAACAAACAATAAGAGGAGGTTCAATGTGAACAATAACTGCCACCTAAAAAAAGGAACTAATCCTATAACTTCAAATTACTTTGAGGTGAGGAAAGGTTATGATTGTAAGTTTCACTGCAAGACATAGCCACTAACATAATTAAAACACACTTGCAGCATTTCAAGAAGTTAATCATACAGCAAAGCATTCAATTTGCAATTAGATATTTCTTCCTCCTTCTTTTGTCAGTGCATAAGCAATTTACTTTTAAAGGACTCCAACACCGAAGCCTCAGGAGTAAAGTGAAAGCACAGGTAAAGTCACCTTTAAACCAAGGTTAAAAAAAATAGGTTCCCTATTTTTGGGGACTGACTTCCCCTTTGCTGGCCCACTTGGTCACAAATATACCGTTGATTACACTACACCAAAACACTTTCAGAGCTTGCCTGTGTTATTTCTCCTTATATCTTCCACACTCATTTGTTTTTGTTTTTGTTTTTGTTTTCCTCAACCTTTAATTTTGACAAATTTCATAGCAATAGAAAAGCTAAAATGATTAAACAATGAAATACCAGTACACCTTTCACCCAGGCTGACCAGGGACAAATACATTCATTATCAAAACAAATAGCATAACAAATGGCATATGTTTAGCTTCACTTTAATTTCTTCGTTTCTTCCCACACTCAAAAAACATGCGAGTTTATTGCCCACTACATATCAGGCAATGTGTGATCACAAGGTGCCTAATTTTGGCCAAGTGCTTGCTTTCATGCAGTTTACACAAATAACCAAGGTATGTAAGACTACTCGGTGGCCAAGATGGTAAACACAATTAGTATTCACCAATATATAGTTTTTCTCACCTTTATGGATACACAAAAAACTATTCCCCAGCCCCCTAGAAGCTCAGAGGGCCCACAATACCACAAATCAACTGTGAGCCGAGGTGATGTCTAAGACTGCAGTAAGTTCTACCTGTCATCCCTGTCTTCCCTTCCTAAGGCCATAAATTGAGAGAGTGAGACCTCAAGCGGTTACCAGCCTCCGTGGATCCTTTAATCATTACTTGGAACAAGCTGCCCAGGAAAGTCATGGTATCAACCGTAGGCTTTGCCATAAATAAGGAAAAAAATGTTTATGTGGTAAGCCACAGAAGTTTTAGTACTTTTCATTTGCTTCTTCATATGATTATTTTAATTATCACAACAGAGCCTAGCCTCGCCTATCACAGCCTAAAAGAGTGTCTGACATAAAATAGAAGCTCCATAAATAATTATAGAATGAATAAATGAATGGGCAGATGAATAGTTCATATAAATATAAAACAATATACCATGGTAGTTAAGAACTTGGACTGGAAACTTCTGCCAGAGCTTGCACTCTAATTCTGCCACTTGCTAACTGGGTGACCTAGCACAACTTACTTAACTACATTTCACTTTTCTGATCAATATGTTCTCTCTAGTAATAACACCTACCTCAAAGGGTTACTTAGAATTAAGTGAGCTAATGCACGTGAAAGTACTCCAAACAGTTGCCAACACATAAAAAGTGCTTAATGACTGTTTATGTCTAAACAAGCAAAATGCAAGTAACTAGACTACTATTAGGTTGTTTTTCTAATATCTGAAAATACTGTCACTAAAAATGAGTCCAAGCTAAACATAATACACTTTAGATAAATTTGATATTTCAAAGAAGTACTAAAGTTACAGCAGCATTAACTTTCCCCACTTAAGACAAAATTATTTTCTCCTCTATATCTTACAAAGGGTTTATTTGTCTAAGACCTATTAGCAAAGTGAAATACTATAACTAATACTTACCACAGTAACTTTGTCTCCACCATTAATAACCTGCTTGTAATAAGGTGATCCTGAAAGAACTCTCCAGGCAGAAAGGCCACAGCTAGAAGCTTTTGACATGTCCACTTCAGCAGTTTCACAGCCACCAACTAGTAAAAGTCTAAAAAAGAGAAAATTATAAAGAATTGATAAATTGCAACTATGAACAAGATAACAGCAAAAACAAGAGAGCAGAAACAGTCACCTTCACAAAGAATACTAAAGTTACTATATATTAAACCTAGAAGGCAAATATTTTAGAGGAAACAACCAAAAAAAAAAAAAAAACCCAAATGTTTGTTCAATTATAACTTTACCTTCTGTTGTACAAAAATAAGGCTTAAACATTCAGGCACCTGAAACCTAGATGGGAACTTAGAAATGAGGGAAAAAAATGTTTTTAAGGTTGGCCACTGAATATCGAAGAAACTGTATCAATAAACTTTAATATACAGATGTGTAGCCTCACTCAGATACATAAGTATTAATTAAAGCAGTGTGTGTGATGCAATGAAAGCACAATTACAGAATGCTAGAAATGACAGCTGGGAGCGATGGGACAGGAAAGAGCTATGCAGCAACAACCGCACAGATATAAGAATGGTTAGTAGTTTAGCTGCATATTATGACTGGTTCCCTTTCTGCTTGTTACACTCCATTAGCAACTGGAGGCCAGTTACCAATAGGGCAAACAACTTACAATACACTAAAAGTTAAAAGACATTACTACATAACCACTATTTGAATGGAGCTGATTAATAATGGAACCCAGACAGAGAGGATTTTTAAAGTTATGTTCAGTATATCTGACAGGGACCTGTACAACAGACATCATAATCACCTGTGATTAAAAAAGAAAAAATTTTTGGAAGTTCCAATACATTCAACACTACAATTATGATTGAATTGTCTGTTGTTGGCAATGACGGTAGGCAACAGACATAAAAGAAGAGAGAATCCAGAGATTTCTCAACGTTTAAATAAAAAAATAAACAGTTTTCCTCTATGCTTTGGAGACTGCCTACTGCCTAAGAGGGAGGAAACAACTTCCAAGGAGCAGTTTCCCTGGCCAGATCCACATGGTGCTCTCCCCACAAAATCGACCCCTGCTCCAAATGGCAGAACACAGTATCCAACTCCCTTTACATCCAAACTTACAAAATACTTGTCAACACTAGGCTCCCATTTTGTCAAAATTAGGATGCATTTCATGACACATATAATATTTATCTAGCGCATACTCACAGAAAAACCAAATCTTGAAAGATGTTAGTTTTTGCATAGAAATTAAAAGGTGAAAAAAAAACTTCATAAGTCTCCTTAGAGTTGGCATATCAAAAGACTAACTCAGTTATACAATTGTGTTAACTAAAGTTACCTTTTAAATGTCATAAAATTATACATATCAGTACCTCATGATGCAACACCATGAGCCCTCAGTATTGCCCCTTGCAGACCAGTAACCAGCTAGGTGCACGCCTCACGTAAGTCCAAAAGAACTAACACCTGCCTTCTGTGAATTCTGCTCACCTTGTGTGGCAGGCAAAATAATGGCCACCTGAAAGATGTCAGTGTCCTACTCCCTGGAGCCTGTGGATATGTTATATTACATGAATCTACGGTTGCAGATGGACTTAACGTTGCTAATCAACTGATCTTAATATAGGGAGATCATCTGGGATTATCCCAGCGTAATCACAAGGATCCTTAAAAGTGGAAGGGGGAGGCAGAAGAGTCCGTGTCAGAGTAATGTAACGTGAGACTCACTGGCCATTGCAGGCTTTGAAGGTGGAAGGGGCCACAAGCCAAAGAATCTGGGCAGCTTCTAGGAGCTAGAGAAGACAAAAAAAAAAAACAACATTCCCTGCCTAAGCCCTGCTGACACCTTGATTTTAGCCCAGAGAGAGCTATTCCAGTCTTTAGACCTCCAGAACTATAAGGTAATAAATTTGCTTTATGTCACTAAGTCTGTGGTAATTGGTTAAAGCAGCCATGGAAAACCAATATATACCTTGTTTCTTTCGCAGCCCCAAAACCCAGCTGACTTATCAGCCGTGAATTCCACCAAAAGCTCTCTTCTCATTTGACTGCTTGCTTTTTAACATGTGTTTCTGAACTAAGCTAACAACAATAAAAAAACTCATCTCTACTATACACTCTTAGATCTAAAAATTTCAAAAGTGCATAAATCCTACCAGGTTTAACCATGGAGCTTAGCCCAAATCAAAATCCCCAAAGCCTAAAAGTCATGTAAATTTACTTTAATCACAGAAATACAACTTGAGCCTTCACTCAAAGGTTTTTTCCTACTGATTTTTATATATGGCTCTAACAAGTTTCCATCACAGCAAATCAGAAGCAAAACATTTTAAGATAATAGCTTGAAGCAATCTATTTGAGCTGTTCCTACCTTAGGCAAATCCTCAGAGCCAACACATAACTAACCCAGTTCACCAGGGCAAAAGAGATTTTGGTCCAAAGTCAAGCTAGTAGTACAAGTATTAATTGCCCAGAGCATTCATTCTGCTCAAATGATTCTATTACAGTAAAATATTTCCCCCAAAAAAGGTACATCCAGTGCAGATAAAATCATATTATTCCTCTGAATGTAACTCTCAATTTGGAGAAAATACAGATGAAAAACACCTTAAATAACCTAAGAATGATACAATCAACAAAATTTGGATGGGGAAACTACAAAATAAACGGCCTGGCGCCTTCAGAACGCACACACTCAGAGAAAGGGCGACGGACATGGGGAGAAAATGGAGAGTAGATCAGTGAATTAAAAGAGAATACAATCTGGATATTCGAAAATATCGACAGATTATTGTTAATGCTTTTGGGATATGATCATGGCATCATCTTTATGTTTTATAGTTCTTATTTTGTAGAAACACACACTGAACTATTTACAGATGAAATAATATGCCAAAATTTACTTGAAAAAATATCCAGGGAAGTGTGGTGGAGGCATGGCTGGGGATATAGATAAAACAAGATTAGCCATAATCTGATTGTTGAAACTGAGCAATAGACGCAAAGGAGTCAGTATACTTCAAATTTTCCATAAAGAGTTTTTTAAAGTCCACTTGTTAGGAAAAACTCCTCCAAATAAGTAGGGACAAAGGAGTAATTTGGAATATCTATGTTTTTTTCAATCACAAAATGTGATTCATAAAATATATATTTAAAAGCCAGTCACCTTATAATAAAAATAACATCACTGTTTGAGAATTCAACACATTCCCAAAAGGCCAAACAGTTCCTTGATAACTGAAATCATTTCCTTCTATCAATGTGCAACACATATTTTTATATTAACATACATTACATGGTAAATATATTAATATATTTATAATATAAATTTTCTATCTTAATTATATTTATGTTAACATATGTATGAAATTTTAAGTTGCCTGACTACTGAAGGAGTTACAGAACTGAGAATCCAGATTTCTTATCTCCTGGTCTTGACACTAGAAGACACTTCCTCTCTATGATAAATATCATGACCATACATAGATAAAATTGGTTACAACAGGATAAGATCCATTGAGAACGAACAAGATTCAGTATCTGCTTTCAACCTTTCTTCCTTCATGCCAGAATGAAAAAAAAAAAAAAAAAAAAAGAAGCCGAATGATGAAACCAGTATATTGTTCCTGCCAGATGGTATAGCAGCTTTGGGACACTGATGCTCTAGCTATAAGAATGCATATGTGTTCACACATGCAAGCAAGAATGGCTACTCATGTGTGTTTAAAGGGGATGACCTTCAACATATTCATGAAACAGGTGACTGGCAGGTACTGGGTACTCAATAAATGTTTCCTGAATAATTGTGTGAACTTAAAGCTCCAAATTTCTCCTTATGTGGGACAGAGTAAAGGGGCTATAGAGACCCATCTTCCCACTGCCTGCGTCCCTCTTGCTAGGTTTCAGCAGTAAGAAATAAGGAGATAAGGTGGGGAGAAGGGAAGTGTCGTGGCAAGGGAGATAAGAGAAAGTGGGGCCACACTATGATAAAAAAAAAAGGCACTAGACAATGCTAAAGCCAAGAATCTGGTAAAAGAAAGCACTGGGAAGAAAATTTCAAAATGTTGGTGAGAGATATAAGAGTTATGGATGAAAAGAGATACCATGTTCTTTGGTGGACTCTCAATACCTTATAGATGCCATTTTTTCCTACATTCATCTATAAATTGAATATTATTTCACATAAAATCCTGGTAGAATGTTTCATGGAACTGAATAAACTGATTTAAAGGAACTTTGGCAAATATAAAATTCCCATGGGAGAGTAGAATTCTAAGAAGAGTCAACTCAGTTCACCCTGATCAATCTTTCCCTTTATGAGTTGGGCTTTTACATCTTGACCTGTAAATATTTTCCTACTCTGGTGCCTTTAAGACATTCTTCTAATTTGTGTCAAAATTTAAAATGTCTATCCATAAAATGAAGACAAATCGCACTCTGGGATAAGTTGTTTACAACACATAAAACTAACAAAGTATTAGTAGGCAGAATTTATAAAGATCATCCACAATGAGTCCAAAAGAAAAATGGAAAAAGAATAAGCAATAGCAAGTCACACAAAAAGAAATCCAAAAGCCAATAACGTAGATTAAAACACCATAGATTTATACCTACTACCCCTAGAATGTTTAAGGAGATAGTAACTCTTATAAACTACTGGTAAGACTGCCGACTGAAGCAATCATTTCGAAGCAACTTGATAATATCAAATAAATGTACACAACTGACTATCTAACAAACTCTGTTCTAAGGAAATTACAGAGAAATTTTTGCATAGGTATATTGGTCTCTTGGTAAAAGAATATTGTGAGCAGCACTATTTATTATGCTGGAAAATTAGAAATATTTCAAATGTTTTAAAGGAATAAATGGATAAACACAATAAATTGTTGAGGGAAACATATACAATGTAAAGAGAACAAATATAAAAATGTATATTGGGGCCGGGCGCGGTGGCTCACGCCTGTAATCCTAGCTCTCTGGGAGGCCGAGGCGGGCGGATTGCTCAAGGTCAGGAGTTCAAAACCAGCCTGAGCAAGAGCGAGACCCCATCTCTACTATAAAAAATAGAAAGAAATTAATTGACCAACTGATATATATATAAAAAATTAGCCGGGCATGGTGGCGCATGCCTGTAGTCCCAGCTACTCGGGAGGCTGAGGCAGAAGGATCGCTCGAGCCCAGGAGTTTGAGGTTGCTGTGAGCTAGGCTGACGCCACGGCACTCACTCTAGCCTGGACAACAAAGCAAGACTCTGTCTCAAAAAAAAAAAAAAAAAATGTATATTGGAAGGTCATGTACCAAAATCACAATAGCTGCCTTTAGAAAGGAGACAGTAAGAGAAAAGAAGAAAGTAGGAAATTTTGTCTGTATTATTTTCTCTCTTTTATTTATAGATCTGTGTGTATGTATACACATGTACACACATACACATACATGTTAGAAAAAGACAAACTTAATATTTGTTAACTGTGAGTAGTAGGTACTTAGGGGTACAGATGCTCAACTTACAGTGGGGCAAGCCCATAAACCTATCCTAAGTTGAAAATATCCTAATTTGAAAATGGGTGCTTTGTAGACATGGTGGAATGGGAAAACACAGTATCAAAAAAAACTGGCATTTTTTGCTTGAGCCCTGGTTGTTTATCCACAGGATCACGGGGCAGACTGGGAGCTGCAGCTTGCTGCCACTGCCCACTACTGCATATCACTAGTCCAGGAAAAAACCAAAATTCAACATTCTCAGTATGGTTTCTACTAAATGTACATGGCTTTTGCACCATAGTAAAGTCAAAAAAAATCACAAGTCAGGAACCATCTGTGTATAACATCATTCTCTGTACTTTTCTCTCTCTTTTTTTAACTTAAAAAGAGGAACATCAAGTTACAGTATCCCAAATTATGCACATAAATTTCTCCAGTTAATGAAGTCCAGAAGAAAATAATTCAGTGAATTTGCTTTAACACTTTTTATCAGCCCACAAGTCTAGTCAAATACCGAAAAGGAAATTAGCATATAATTTGCTTTGTGACATTTTGAGGTTGTTTATACATTAAGAGTTATGTCTTAAACATTCTGTGGCTTACTACTGAAAATAACTGTTAGATTTTTGCAGAAATTAAGTCCATAAAAAGATAATACTGTAGAAAATAATTTATATCATTAATGTCACTTTGCTGCTGCATTGAATTTCTCCACCCAGAATATTTACATGTAGTAGTAACCATTACATTCTTAAATATACAAAATATTTCATGTTTAAGTGTTTACTTTCAGAATAACATTTTGAAGCAAATAATTACTTTTAAATTATCCTATAAAGACATAAAGTAAAACGATTTGTATAGTACAAATTAAATTTTCTAAAGTACATTGATATGTGGAAATTAGCAAAAGTTTACTTCTCCTTTACAAAAAACGAGAGAGAGAGAGAAAGGGACTATTTTTCCCAACAATCTTCAACCTCAAATTCTGTAGAAAATTTGAAGAAGGAAAATCATGGGTCCAGGAACCAGGGGTATCAGGTTCAAATATGGTCAATCAATCAATCAATAAATAAAATCTTGAGACATTCCTTTCACTCCATTAACATTTACTAAACACAAACTATGTACAAAATAATGGGGAATTTGCTGAGCAATTGAAGAAACGTCTTAATAAACTATTTCTAACTCTTTGGAATCAATTTTTAGTATAACTCGTAACTCTCACAATTCACCAGTATCACATATGGCGTGCTGCATAGGGAGCTTGCATGCTGTTGGTGCCTTGCTTTGCTTGAGCAGCCTTGGACATATATTCGCATACAGGAATAAATGTAAGGACAGTCCACCACAGGTCAAACAACTAGTAAGCACTGACCACTACTGCACAGAACGTCTTCAGCAACCTTTGACTTAGGCACAAAAACTACATTAAAGACACATTAACTGCATAGAGGAAAAGGTCGAGGAAGGCTTCACAGAGTAGCACCACCAAAAGGCTTATCCTTTTACACAATTTCCCAGACAGATAAAGGAGTTAGGTAAGGATTTTTCTAAACTAAGGAACATGAGGTACAAGAGCACAAAGATGAGTCTGTAAACGGTGTGTTCAGAGAACTGTAAGAAATGCAGTGAGTAAATCTAGCCTCTAAAGGGCAAGCGGGGAGTAACAGGACAGAAAGTCCAAGTATGTCCTTAACAATACAAATATTTTATCTTGCTCACTTTCTGGGCACTTATCACAGTCTACCTTCTATAATATAACAGTTATTTAAATCACTGTCATTACTAAACGTGGAGCCATTTGGGCACAGAGACTGTCTAATTCATGTTTGTATCCTTTACAGCATTTACCACAGTTGTTTTCATTCAAGAAGCATCTATCGAGGCACTATGAGCAAAGAACCACAGTGGCACAAAGATAAATAAGACATAGTCCTTGTCCTTGGCTTTACCTCGCTAGGCGCCAGTTTTCCCACCTGAGAAATGAAGGGGTTGAACCAATGATGGATGAACTCTCTTCCAGCTCTGACATTCTAAGAGTCTAAAACTCAAAGCGGGAACACAGGTATCGGACAACAAAAATAAAGTGTGACTGATGGAGCAAAAAAACACAAGAAGGGGTGAATCAAAGGAGCAGAAGCAAAGACAGAGGCCAGAGAAGAACAGGGGTAGTACCACAGAGGCAGTCAAGGCTAACTGGGAAAAGGAAGGGATGGACAGACTGCACGCCCCCAAGCAGTACACCATACATGACCCGGTAAACGTGACAGTTAAGAGTTACACGTAAAATTAACCAAGAGAGGTTGGATCACGGGTACAAACATACATTCAGACAGAAGGAATAAGTTCTAGTGTTCAATAACAGAGTAGGGTGACTGTAGTTAACAATAATTTATTGTATATTTCAAAATAGCTAGAAGAGAAGATCTGAGATGTTCCCAACACAAAATGATGATAAATGTTTGAGGTGATGGATATTCTAAATATCCTGATTTGATCATTATACATTGTATACATGCATTAAAATATCACATATACCCCATAAATGTGTAAATTACATATCAATAAAGTTTTTTAATTAACAAAAAAAGAATTACTCTAAAAACTGAGTCCAAGAAGAATTATAGTTTATGAAGAGGGTTCTTCAATCTAATAATTGTTGGAAGAATCTGCCATCTAGTGGCTTAAAACTCCTTAAAACCAAGGAAGGAAGTTTGAAATAATAGAGAATCACTTCTATTATGTTCTGTCCAATGACCAGTGTGCACAGGTATACAATCAGCAAGAAAGAAAGAAAAAAAATATTCCATGCCCCTAAATTTTAAAATGCTTAAGACCACGCTAGGCAAAGTAAGGGCTCAAAAACTGTAACCTATTACTGCACAGCTAGACGCCGTTCCTCTCAGGAAAAATGAAATGTTCCCAATATTAATTCATTTTAGTAGATCCTAAACATTCTTTACTACAAAAATCCCACTAGTGCAATATTTTAAATCTTATCTTCATTTATTAAAGAGCTTTTAAGAATAAAACATATATAGTCATGACGCTATACACCAGCAGTTCTCAAACATAAAGTATGTATCCAAATAACCTGGCGGGCTTGTTAAAACAGACTGCTAAACCACTCCTCCAGAGCATCTGATTCAGTAGGTCTAAGGTGGAGCCCAATAATTTGCATTTCTAAGCATTTCCCCAGTGATTCCAATGCTGCTGGTCCAGGGACCACACTTTGAGAACCACTGCTTTACTTTATGTTTGAAACTATGTTCTAAGCTTTGGAAGGCACAGTTCACTCTAAGTCAAATTATACTAGTTAATCAGCATATGCTTAAGTATGATCACAGAAAACTAATTATACTGAATGATTATTAAAGATAAAATATGGGAACTTTTCCTGGACTTCTTTGTTCTGTAATGAAACCAATCTCTTGGCAATTTGATAATGGGGCATTGTATTTAAAATTAAGTGGTACCTAGCTACAAATTCCTTAAAATACAATTTATAATTTAGCATTAAGACGTAGGAGAAGCCGGGCGTGGTGGCTCACACCTGTAATCCTAGCACTTTGGGAGGCCGAGGCGGGCGGATTGCTCAAGGTCAGGAGTTCGAAACCAACCTGAGCAAGACCCCGTCTCTACCAAAAATAGAAATAAATTAATTGACCAACTAAAAATATATATACAAAAAAAAAAATTAGCCAGGCATGGTGGCGCATGCCTATAGTCCCAGCTACTCGGGAGGCTGAGGCAGAAGGATCGCTGAGCCCCGGAGATTGAAGTTGCTGTGAGCCAGGCTGACGCCACGGCACTCACTCTAGCCTGGGCAACAAAGTGAGACTCTGTCTCAAAAAAAAAAAAAAAAAAGTAGGAGAAAACTGATGAAATTAAAAAAAAAAAAAAAAAAAGAAGTAGAGGAAAATCTATAAAGTTCAATACCCCTTTCTTTGTAACACCTATATAGAACTAGACTTACATTCAGATAAAATGTTGGATGGCACAGAGTAGAGGTCAGCAAATATTTTCCATAAAAGATCAGATTATAAATATTTTAGGTTTTGTGGGCCATATGATCACTCACAACTATTCATTTGTGTCATAACATAAAAAAAACACAGACAATATGTTTTTAAAAAAACTGTGCCTATGTTCGTATAAAAGTTCATTTATAGACACAAATTTTAATTTCACATAATGTTCATGTATTCTAAAATAGTCTTCTTTTGAGTATTTTTCCAGTCATTTAAAAAATGTAAAAGCTGTGCTTGGAAACAGACCAGATTTGGCCCACAGGCCATAGTTTGCCAACCTCTGGTATAGAGAAAAGCTTACTGGGCAGGAGAATTAAAGACATGAGTTTAGCACTTAATAGCCATGCCATTTTAGGAAAGTTTCTTAAGACTCTTGGAGCTTAGGTTTTCTCCATACACAATACACACAATATACACAATAGCAATTATAATACCATCTCATAGAACTGTGATGACTAAGATTCAGCATGTGTAAGGATTGGATAATCAGTAAAGTTTCTATAAAGCTAATTTCCTCTGTTATAATCTTAACTTCAATTGAAGTCAATTCAATATCAATTTAGAGAATGTCTAAAATCTGCAAGGTAATGTGCTAGCAGTGCAGGAAATATTGTGTAAGGAACTCAGATTTTCCCCACCCCCATGGATTTTACAAGTGTCTAGGTTAAATAGACTATAATTTCACCTAAGAAAAGTTTGAAAAAAACCTGTTTTAGGTCTTCCATCCACACAGATATTCTACCTGAGTTCATAAATTTTAATTCTTCTGAAGTCAGAATTTCATTCGTTTACTCCAAAATATTTATTGAGCACCAATCATGTGCCAGGCCCTGTTCTGAGTGCTGAAAATAACACAGATAAAGTTCCTGCCCTCCTGGAATTTCCATTCCAGTGCATCACTATCGCTTTCTCCCTTTCTAAAATACGCTTTGACAAAGCCAAGTAAATTTAACAATTTAACCAAAATTTGTTAGCAGGTCCTCCTTGGAAGGTATTGTGCTGAGCACTGAGGATACAGTACTAAGATGGGGTACTTGCCCCCAGGGAAGCCACAGTCTAGCAGTTACTAACTACTGAATCGAACAATGTACTCATTCTTCCCAACACAAAGATGGAGTCTAAAGAGTCAACCCAATCAAACATTATATAGCAGACAGATGGAGGGTGAAAAAAAAAACAAGGGCAGTCCAGGCAGAGGAAAAAATAAGTAAGAAGCACTAAAGCATTAAAAACAAAGACATTTCAAGATCATTATGAGGAAAACTGTGAAAGAAAATTAAAAAAAAAAAAAGACAATTAAAGAATAGAAAGAGTTATCTAAAGCAGGGGTCAGCTAACTATAGCTCCCCCAAAACCAAATCTGGTTCACTATCTATTTTTGTAAATAAAGCTTTGTTGCAACACAGAGTCACACTAACTCATTTATGTATTGTATATGTCTGTTTTCACACTATAATGGAAGAGTTGAGTAGTTGTAACAGAGACCATATGGCCTGCAAAGCCTAAAATATTTATCATCTGTCCCTCTAAAGAAAATGTATGCCAACTATTGGCGCAGTGCAAAAAACATGAGGGGGTGTGACAGAGGCTAGAGAGGTTAAAGGCCAAACTACAAAGGGTCTTAAACACAAATCTAAGGAATTTTGGGAATGGAGAAACAAACACCACATGTACTCCTTAATAACTGGGAGCTAAATGATGGGCATACATGGGCATAAAGAAATACAAAGGACATTGGAAACCAAGAAGAAAGGAGGTTGGGAGGGGGTGAGGGGTAAAAACTTACCTATCAGGTACAATGAACACGATTCTGGTGATGGGCACACTAAAAGCCCCAACTTAAGCATTATACAAGGTATCCATGTAACAAAAAACATTTGTACTCCATTAATATTTTGGAATTTTTAAAAAATAAAATAAATAAGCAAATAAATATAAATACTAATCTAAGGAGTTATATCTCTATCCCAAAATATAATGGAAATTAAAGAAAAATTTTTAAGTAGAGAAGCAGATGATCAGACTTATATTTTAAGACCTATATTTCTTTCTGACAACAAAACTGAGAAAAATTAGAAGAGGATCAAATTGAAAGCGGGGAACATACTTGATAAGTCAATTGGATAAGAAGTGATAAGTGCCTGAACTATATGGAAGGCACTAGAAATGAAGAGGAAGCAACAGATTTGAGGCATATTAAGGAAGAAGAATCAACACGGCCTAAAGAGCATAAGAATGAGTTGAGAGAGAAGTATCAGGGTTTGGCCTGGTAGAAATATTATACATTGAGATATAAGAATACAGAAGAAGCAAGTTTGAAGGGGAAAAAATGATGAACACAATTAGAACATAACAAGTATGAGGTATTTTCGAGCTATCCAAGAACAGATATTAGGTAGGTAGGCAGGTATATAAATAGCTATGTGGCCTAGGAGTGACTTCAGGGATACAAACTTGAAAATATCGCCTACATATTTAAGTGGTTAAAACCCTAAGTTTGGATAAAGCTGCCTATAAGAATATATAGAATAGGTAAGAAAATAATACAGCCAAAGGAGTCCACTGAAACTGCAGTCCCCAACCTGGGTCTGCGGCCTGTTAGGAACCGGGCCATGCATCACCACCTGAGCTCTGCCCCCACTACTCCTACCCTGCCTTGGTCCAGGGAAAAATTGTCTTTTATGTAACTTAGGAACCGGCTGCACAGCAGCAGGAGGTACGCAGTAGGCAAGCTAGCGAAGCTTCATCTGTATTTATAGCCGCACCCACATCAATCGCATCACCTCCTGAGCTCCGCCTTCTCCCCAACTCCCGTCTGTGGAAAAACTGTCTTCCATGAAACCGGTCCCTGGTGCCAAAAAGGTTAGGGACTGCTATACTAAAATTGCCAGAATTAATAACCAAGTTCAGCAAGTTTGTGGGACATAAGATCAATAAACAGTTGGCCCTTGAACAATGTGGGAGTGGGGTGCCCACTCCCCTGCAGTTGAAATCCATATATAAATTTTGACTCCCTCAAAACTTGTTAACAGCCTACTGTTGAGTGGAAATGTTACCAATAGCATGGTTGATTAACATTTATCTTGTATGTTATATGTATTATGTACTGACTATATTCTTATAATAAAGAAAGCTAGAGAAAGGAAAATAATAAGAAAGTCATAAGGAAGAGAAAATACATCTACAATGCTGTACAGTATTCGTTGATACCATCTGTTTACAAGATGAATCATCTGTCAGAAACAGTGGCAACCACAGTTGCAGACCTCAATCTCTGGTACGTATCAAGCAATTCATTTTTTTCTTCTAATGTCATGACTTTGCTTCTTTGAACATTCCCACCGTCACCAGTGGCACTTCATATGGCTCCCATGGTGTTATTCAAGGTTCACACTATTTCACTAAACATGATGAAAAGTATGCAAGAACCTCAAGCGGTCACTTGTTACTGCTATTAGCAATTTAATAGAGAGGAGCTGCTTATACACAGAGATGATTAGCATCACAAGCATATACTTGCAATGCTTGAGCTCACCACAATAGCAACAAGAGATGGCTATGAAATTATTACAATGTACAGTATGTACTATAATTTTATGCAGTTATTGAATACTGCATCTTTACAGTATTTGTTTTACTTTGTTTATATTTCTCTTGACTATGAATGATGCCTTATGTACAATCTTTAAGTTTATGCATAAATTCTGACAAATTTTAACTTTTTGTAATACATTTGTGTATATCTTATGGTAGTAAATAATAAAATAGACTAGTATCTACATATATTTTATGCATTCATATCAGACCTTTTTCTTAATTTTTTCGACATTTCTAGGGTATGTGTTGTGTCTGCAAGTTTTTTCAAATTGTTGCAAATCTCCAAAAAATTTCTAACATATTTATTTATATTTATTTCACAGTACTTCCCAACCCAGTATTCTGGGCAGCTACAACCAATGGAAGGGAAATGGCAGCTATAATGAAAGAGATCACTGTCCCTCATCAGGGCAACTTCAAAAGCAGGGAACATATCCTATTCATTATTCCACTCATTCTATTAAATCTTCCAGAGCCTTAGCACAAGAGTTCTTAATTGCCAGGAGAGAAGGATCAGAATCACCTATAGAGGCTTTTAACAAAACAGATGCTAGGATCCCATCCCAAACCTAACTGATCAAGCTTTGGGAGTAAGGCTTAGGTTTTTGTTTTTTGGTTTTTGGGGTTTTTTCAATTTTCAATAATTAAATTGAATCAGGTAATTCTGTTGTCCTTGTTAAGAGCCATTTGCCTAGCAAACAGAATGTCAATAAAAGTACTAATGAATAAATTAATTTAGATTTCTTGGATGCCCTTGCCGGTTTCCTTCCCTCAACCCACAGCTGATGCCACTGATAATCATTTGAAGACTTAATCCCCTCTCAATCCTTAGGGTGGATTTAATAAACTCCACTGCAAAAGCACAATATGCTTAGCATCTACCTATACAGTCCATTCCACATCTACCTTGTATCTTGATTTAAGTGATTGTCTAGGTTCTGAAACCAAATTCCCACTTTCCATTCCAATAATAGCAGTCTTCTGTTTTGTGACAGTGTCTGGTTCTATTGCCCTAACTGGAGTGGCCTGATCGCAGCTCACTGCAGCCTCAAACTCTTGGGGGCTCAAGTGATTCTCCTACCTCAGACTCCTTAGTAGCTAGGACTACATATGTATGCGACCACACCTGGCTAATTTTTCTATTTTTTGTAGAGACAAGGTCTTGGTATGTTACGCATGCTGGTCTCAAACTCCTGGCTTCAAGTGATCCTCCTGCCTCAGCCTCCCAAAGTGCTGGGATTACAGGTATGAGACACCATGACCAGCCCAATAACAGCAGTTCAATTTCTGAAGTCTTGCTCACACTGGTTCTCCCAGGAAAAGTTAAGTCTTATCTTTGAACCCTAGCCTAGTCTCTACTGAAGCCTGCCAACTGTTGTCTGCCAGGTAGCCCTGACAATGGATCTTTCCATAACCCCTGCTGCCAAACTCCCCACCACAATTTTCTTTTGTTAAATGCTGGCTAGTAGGCTATACTGGACCTCCTTAGTGCTTGAGAAGCTTGCTAAAACACCACCTACGATCTGTGCCCAGTGCAGTGCCAGAAAAGTGTGGTCGAGAAAGAATAACTGACTTGAGGTTATATGCCACTAATAAGCAATACAACCAAGAACATCATTCAGGACTCCTGCCTCCTAATCCAATACATATTTTAGTACATAATTTTTTTTAAATTTTCTATTTGTCTGTCCAACATAATTAAGTATCATTCCTATAAAAAATAAGCTAAAGATACCTCAACAGTCTTCTTTCAGCTTTCCACTCCCCAAGAGTAATCTACAATAGATAGTATTACTCCTAGCATAAGAAGAAATTCAATCTGGGCAACTTCTTAAAATTGCATTTCCATAAATCTTTGCAGAGGGATTGTAGAATAGTTCTTATAACCAGGGGGAAAAAAAGTATAATAAAAGTACAAAATATCTTGCTTAAGATTAATGAAATTCACTGACATATAAAGTTCTCAGATCAAGTTAAACAACAACCAAAATACTCAAAGAAAGAGAAAAAAGAGAGAGATTGATCCACCAGCTGAATAGATTTAAAACTTTATAAAGGTTTTCAAAGGCCCAGTTACATAATAAAAGGTCAACTCGATTACTGGCATTCATACTTCCCAGATACAATGCTGCACATTCATCTCTCCAATGCCAACAACCCCTATGTTATTAGAGGCCAAATGCACTCTCTCACTGCTATGGAATATAATCAGTAATAATCATGGCTAAAGTACTCATTCCTTTTCCAGAAGCAACTCTTCATAAAAATGGTTAATCTAGTTAGGATTTATGAAAAATTTCCTAATACACTTAATACCTAACTGCTCCTCCAGCTATCAATACAGTGTATCTTTTCAGATATAGAAGTATGGAATCTCACCGAATACAGACAACTTTAGGAGCCAGAGAGAAAGGCAATTTTATGGCAATGTAATGGCTATGAAAGTCCATTGATTAGCTTTCAAAAACATCTCATAAGTCTGCATGGAACTTATACCTAATAGGTAAACAAGATTTGCCCATGCCCTTAGGTTAACCTTCAAGGTAGGGAATTCCGAAAACTATCTTCTCCACAAGATAAAATTTGAACACTTATGGGACTAACTCCCATTTCCCTGGTCTAGGATGATATGTTAAAGAGAGACTGGCCCTCTGCATACCCTACTATCTCCCTTCCCATTCCACTCCCAGACTCTTTCCTTCCATTCTGTGCCAATAAAATTACCGTCTCAGTTGTCCCTGAGAGCTCGTTCATACAACAATCATTTCTGATCCCCCACTAAGTACAAGATATTTATTTGGAAGACCTCCTTAATCCCAGGAGTGTAAAGGACTCATGTATTTAAAATGCTTAAGGTTTTGTCCAGGGGAAAACAGAAACCCCTATGAGATGACCAAATCACTGTTCACAAAGCATAACCCTTTAACCTTCCACTATGCCATTATTTAAAGGTATTCGCCAGTCTCCCCTAAGACAAACAGCTCTTTAAAGACTATGTCCTACCCCATCTCCTGAGCCTTAAACAGTCCCTATCAGTACATGCTTAAGTGAATACAATTACCTAACTACTCTTTAGCCAGTTCACTCCTATGTAACTATAACTTATTTTAAGCCAAACTGACACGTTAGCTTATTTTCTATAAATGTTGTCTCCAGTTCTTTCTGTAGAGCCTTTGGTCTAAAACAGAACTGGCTAAAATAAAAAATTAATCATCCAAATGCTTGAATTCTCCTTTTGCACAACCATGGCATTCATTATTCATCAATCATAATACTTCTCCAAAGATTATATGAAACATGAGTATCTTTCTTAACATAAAGTGTTCAAATGAAAGCCCATTTACAGGATTTTTTTTCTTTCTGATGCATTTATTTATTTATTACAGCTTCAATGAGGTATGATTTATATCCATAAAACTCAGACAAGAGGGATCTTACTGGATTACAGGTATAAAAATGATTGTAGCACTGGTTGCACAACTCTATACATTTATTAAAAATCAATGAATTAAACACTTAAAATCAGTGTCAAAGAGTCATCAAATAGTTTGAGCATGGGTAGCTTCTCAAAAGGATAGCGTCTCCCGAAAGTAGACGTGTGCTCTGCCTTTTGACTTTGTTGAGATGTAAATTAGGGTCTAGAAGTAGTTACCTTCAAACACTAATTACCTTTGTGTAGTTATCAAGGAACTGTTTGAGATTCAAAGCCAAATAAGTCAGATTTTGCCTATAGAAATTTTCAAGAAAACTAAGAACATAACCTTAAAAAAAATCCACAAAAATCAGTAAGAAAACATCAAATACCCCTATTAAAAAGTGGGCAAAGGACATGAACTGACACTTTTCAAAACAAGACAGACTAATGGCTAACAAACATGAAAAAATGCTCAACATCTCTAATCATCAGGGAAATGCAAATCAAAACCACAATGAGATATCACTTAACTCCAGTGAGAATGGCTTACATCAAAAAGTCCCAAAACAATAAATGTTGGTGTGGATGTGGAGAGACAGGAACACTCATACACTTCTGGTGGGACTGCAAACTAGTACAACCTCTATGGAAAGTAATATGGAGATACCTCAAAGAACTAAAAGTAGAACTACCATTTGATCCAGCAATCCCACTATTGGGTATCTACCCAAAGGAAAAAATGTTATTCTATAATAAAGACATTTGCACTCGAATGTTTATAGCAGCACAATTCATAATTTCAAAGATGTGGAAACAATCCAAATGTCCATCAATACACGAGTGGATTAATAAAATGTGGTATAAAAATACCACTCAGCCACAAAAAACAATGAACTACCTCTTGTATTACCCTGGATGGAGCTGGAGCCCATTCTTCTAAGTCAGACATCCTCAATCTACGGCCCCAGGGCCACATGCGGGTGTTTTTGCCCGTTTTGGTTTTTTTACTTCAAAATAAGATATGTGCAGTGTGCACAGGAATTTGTTCATAGTTTTTTTAAAACTATAGTCCGGTCCTCCAATGGTCTGAGGGACAGTGAACTGGCCTCCTGTTTAAAAAGTTTGAGGACCCCTGTTCTAAGTGAAGTATCACAAGAATGGAGAAACAAGTACCACGGGTATTCACTATCAAATTAGTACTAATAGATCAACCCTTATATGCACATATGGAAGTAATATTCATTGGGTATTGGGCAGCTGGGAGGAGGGGGGAGGTGATGGGTAAATGTACACCTAATGGGGCAGGTGCAGGTGCACTGTCTGGGATGGGCATGCTTGTAGCTCAGACTCGGGTGGTACAAAGGCAATATATGTAATTTAAACGTTTGTACCCCCATAAAATTTTGAAATTAAAATAAATAAAACCAACTATATACTATTAAAAGCAATAAATGCCATTTAAAAATATATACATAAAGTCTTCTTAACTCATATTAAGCATTCTTATTTATGAATAAATGACTCCTAAAATAGACTGTAAACTCATAGAGGTCAGGAACTACATCCGAATCTCTATCAGCAAGCACAGAACCCACCATGTACTAAAAGTTTAATGTCTGCTTCTCGAAAAATGCAGAGAAGATAAGAGATTCCTTTTCGCCAGAATCAGGAAATAATCTAAGCCAAAACCAATGGAGCAAAGAGAACAATTAAAATCAGAAGAAGAGAAGGCAGCAAGGTTTGGAGATAAACTTTAGGAAGGAGAGCAGGACTGAAATATGAAATTGTCTGAATGTTTAAGAATGATAAAATATATTCCTTATGCTATGAGTTAGGATATCTGAAAAAATAAAATAGTCAAAATCAGCATATGCATAGAGCTTATCCCAAAGCTTCTCAATTAATTTTTGTTTCATATTACTGAATTTACTATCTCAATTTCTCTTCTTGAACAATGCTCATAGCATCAGGCAAAACAACGAATTACATACAACCCTGAGTTTATTACCAATGTACCTCAACTCCACTCTGGCTGATTTACTTCACATTTATAAAATCCTTGTGGATGATAGATAGCACATGCTCACATTACTAGAGTGACCAAAATAAATAAAAATGTGATGAATATTTCAGCTTCTTTCATTTAAAAAAAAGACCACAAAATGGAAAATATAAACAACCTAGCAAAATTTTTGTCATGCACAACAGGGTACTTACATATACTCCTTGCTTTACAACAATTTTCATTCAGAAATATTAATGCAGTCATCCATCTCCAAGCTGACTGCTATCAAGAGTTATATATTATAGCAGAACCAAAAAAGAAGCCCTCTCTCTTTGGTTTTATAGGATATTTAACTTTCCAAACTTCTTATTTATGTAGAGACTTCCCTTCCCCACCCCCCACAAAAAATACTCTGTTGCTTAGATTCTAGGCCAAAAGGTGAAAGCCTTAAAAATAATAAGTATAATCTGACTTATAACACATTACCAAGTAATAACTATTCAGTGTGTGATAACTTCAAACTTATGGTCCCAAGTATACCCCACTTACCTTCTCCTGAATAATGCTAGGAAAAGTGAAAGTCAAACATTGACTTTCATAACGAATCAAGACAGTGGAATAATCAGTATGAAATAAACCAAACAAAAACAGTCCAGCACGCCAATGCCAAATACATGCAGAAGTGGCATATATGAAGGATGGGAGAAAACTGTTGGAAGGAACTGTGCAACAACCAGTGCAGCCTAACTTGCAAGGAAAGAAAAGAGAAGGGAAATAATGTCTGCTGAAGCCATTCCAAGTGGGGGCACTTTATATATGACACTTCTGGGGGTACTGCTCAGTGGTAGAGCATTTGACTGCATATGTAGCACTTTAGTAGTTTTCTCAATAATGCTGAGTTGGGTATTTGAGTATTTTATAGATGAGAAAAATAAGGTCCAGAAGGTTAAGGGAGAAGAAATTCCTCGGTGAATATCCCTAGTGCCCCATCTGGCTCAGAGAAGCTCGGTTGGGCAAACAGATAAGTATGAATAATCAGAAGATGACTACAACCATATTACAAATATTAAAGATATCTATGCACAAAAGGAGGAAATGAAAAAGCCAAAATAAGAATCAGAATGGACAGTTTCTTCTCTCTGAATCTGTGCCAGGATTTCTACATCCACCTGCTATTCCTCTAAATATGAGAACAAATGATTGCTCACCTGTGACCAGGATGGTAAATGGCTGTGTTGATTCCATGAGGATAATGACTACTGAAGCTGAAACAGTGACTCTCTTGGTAGCTCTGATTTGTTCCAACACTAAATTTAAGAAGGTAAATAAGAAACAAACATCATTAAACCACAATGGATATTACCAAATGCACAATTAAATTAAAAAGACAAACACCAAATATTGCTGAGGATGTAAAACAACCAGAACTCTGATACATTATAGTGGGAAGGTAACGGATACAACTACTTTGGTAAAAAGTCTGGTAACTTTTTATAAAAATGAACTATATCTACCCTATGACTCAGCAATCCCACTGACCTGAGAGAAATGAAAATGTGCATCCACAAAGACTTATACAACAATGATCATAACAACTTTATTTTCAATAGTCCATAACTGGAAATTTAGAGGTCCATCAATAAAATAATAGATAAAAAACCATAATATAGTCATATGATGAAATACTAATCAGCAATACAAAGGAATAAACTATTGATATCAGTAAAAATACAGATGAATCTCAAAATATTATGCTGAATGAATAAAGACTTAGATAAAGGAGTACATACTACAGTCATCCCTAGGTATCCCTGGGTGGTTGGTTCCAGGACCCCAAGATGATATCAAAATCCAAGGATGCTGAAATCCCTGATATAAAAATGGTGTGTTGTTTGCATATAATCTACACACGTCCTCCCATAAACTTTAAATCATCTCTAGATTACTTATAATACCTAATACAATGTAAATGCTACATGAATAATTATAATACTGTATTGTTCAGAGAATAATGACAAGAAAAAAGTGTACGTGTTCAGTACAGATACAACTTTTTTTTCAAATATTTTCAATCTGCAGTTGATTGAATCTACAGATGCAAAACCCATGGTTATACAGAGCTGATTGTATATGATTCCAATAATGTGAATTATTATTATAACAGAACAGGTAAAACTAATCTATAATAAAAAAATTTTAATGAGTAGTTGCTCTAGGAGATGGTGTGGAAAGAGATTTACTGGGAAGGGGCATGAGGGAACTTTCTAGCATGATGGTAATATTCTGTATCTTGACAGAGGTTTGAATTGTGCAAATTATGCATTGGTTATAAATCACCAGATGGTACAATTAGGATCTGTGCATTTCACTGTATGTAAATTTTACCTCAAACAAAATAAACTACAAGCAAATATTAAAACTCTAACTGGTGACATGCATGCTAAAGAATTTGAGTACTGATGTCTCCAACTTATTCTGAAATACACTGAAAAAGAAGATGGATCAATAGCTGGATAGTGGAATCGATAGATGTATAGAAATGTGATACAGCAAGTATAATAAAATCTTAATTATAGAATCCAAATGTAAATACATGGGTACTCACTATATCATTCTTTCAATTTCCCTATTGTATTTGTAATTTTTCATAATATACTGAAAGGAAAAAAGAAATACCAAAATCTGACACTAATCCAGAGAAATAAACATTATCTCAAAAACAACTTTCCAAAGTATATTTTTACCTTACAAGGTAACTTCTAAGTTCTCCTCGGTAGTTGATGACCAAGAGTTCTGCAGACCACTGTGCACTTGCTTTGTATTCTAAAAATATCAACCCAGCAATGGCATAGCTCAGATCACCTACAAAACTGGATGCCTGTAGGAGAGTGAGAAATTAAGTTATTAAAAACATATTAAATACAAGTTTACACATGTATAATTGGAGAATATCTAAGACACTGGTTTTGCCAGTTATACTTTAAATAAGATAGCTCCAGAACTGTCTTGTATAATCAAAACTCATGTGAGTCAGAGTCTAGAACTAGACACTCAAATCTAGACTAGCCTTTCTAAACACAGACTGGAACCATAGCAGCATCTTTGAATGAGATGTTCATCGAGATAAGTAAATTTCTATTCAGACTATATGTCCATTACAAAAAAAAGAAGAAAAAGTAATGCATCAGAGAACTCTAAGAACCTGTTTCCAGATACAAGCTCCTAAATGTTAATTTCCACTGCTAGCAGTAACCTATGATTAAAAAAAAAAGTCTCTTTCACATTTGCCTAATCAGCAACTTAAAGGAAAGGACACTTAAAACACTCAATGTCAACCTTCTTCCATCAACGAACTATTAGGCTGTGTTGCTAAAGATCTGAAGGTCTGTGCCCCTTAGGAAGCGCACATTATAAAGTTTATCAGCCTTGAAGGAGATCAGTATATAACATCCCAAAATACATCACTTTGACATAAGGTTTATTGTGAGCTGAAGGCAACTGTGAATCAACAGATGGTCTCCCCTTATCTGCCTAAAAACAAGGCATAAAGTTCTCTTTGTGAAAGTGCCCCTCTGTACCAGGATGAGGAGCTGGGATCACCAGAGACTGAGAGTCACACCAAAATGAGTCTACATAAACAGACCTTATTAAATAACTCTTGTCTTCCATTAGCTTCCCTCATATATTTCCTAGTCACTTTCCCACAATTTACCATATCTAGAAGCCCAAACTCCCTTTCCTTTGCCTAGTCACTTCTCCACAATTTATAGCCCTTTATTATTAATAAAATAGCATATACGCCCCAGAGTCTAATTGCTTCTTTGAGTTTTCATCTCTTTTCTGTGATGCTTCCAGTACTCATAAAAATATTAACATCAAAAAAAATTGTACGCCTGTTCTCCTGTTAATCTGTCTTTCATCAGTTTAACTTGCAGGCCTCTAGCTACTAAATTTAAGACGGTGAAAGAAAAGTTTTTCTTCCCTAGTATACTGTCTTAAACCACACAATGAACACTTGATACATGGCCAGTTGGAATTGAGAAGTGCCATAAATATAAAAATACACAACAAATTTCAAAGACTTTGTACCAAAGAAAAACAAATATCTCATTAATAATACTTTATACTGATTACATGTTGAAATGATAATATTTTGTAAATATTGGATGAAATAAAATACATTGTTAAATAAATTTCACCTGTTTCTTATTGTGGTTACTAGAAAATTTAAAATTGCACTTGATCACATACATAGGTTGCATTATATTTCTGTTAGATAGCACTAGTGTAGAAAATAGTAACCCAAATTACTTAGTTTGGTTCCCTAAAACTTCCATAATATGAGCACAAGACACTTTTTTGAGTTTTTCCACTCCTTATTTCTAAAGGAAAATCATTCTCTGCATCCCTGGTTCTCAACCCTAGCTAACTAAAATAAGCTGAAAAGTTTATAAATAATATTAATGCCCAGGCCTCACCTCAGATCAATTAAATCAGAATCTCTGTGGGTAGATGGGCAATCTAATGATTTGTTTTGTTTTGTTTGCTTCTTTAAAAAGCTCTCCAAGTGATTCTAAGATGCAGCAAGAGTTATTAGAACAACTGTTCTACACACCCTTATAGCTTGTTCATTGGAGAAAGGAAGATACAAACAAAAAAGCACTAGATTCCTAGAAGAGACATTAACTGGACTACCATGGAAAAAAGTCATTTTTCTCCCACTCAATCACAGTTTTCCAGACTGTAAAATGAGGATAATATCTGCCCAACCTACTCAAAGGTTTGCTGTAAATATAAAATAAGAATATACATCAAAGTCTTTAATAAAGTATAAAGCACTACACAAATTCAAGTTATTATTACCATTAATTTTTTTCTGCACTCTCCTTTTCAATTTCTATCCCCTTTTGAGTAACAAGCTCTAACTTCTCTTAAAGGTATCCTGTTGTAACAGCTCATTAAATTATTTTCCTCACTAGAACTTTATAACAACTTTCTGTAGTATTAATATTTGCTTACTACCAGATGGTTTATCTCTGGATAGGGCATTACAAAATACAAAGAATAATATGCATATATGAAGACTTCTAATTATATTCTGAGCATCTTAAGTGTACAGCTTATTATTCTGATTTATATCTGCATTAACCCTATCTTTACACGCATTCATTCAAGCACCCATATGTGGAAGGCATTGAAAAAAATACATGTTATCAGTTTAAGGTATGTACATACCGGGGAAATGACAAAGAGTTCACTTCCCATGAGATCAAATACCCTCACAGTTCCTGTGCTTTCAGCATAGGCCAGCAAGGTACAATCATAACTCCATGCTACCCGTCTCCACTGGGGTTTTGGATCTTTTGGAACTAGAACAAAAAGAAAAGAGATACTTTTAACAACATATTATAAAGTTAACACTTCTAATAACTGCAAGCAAAGTAAGTATTCAACTATATTACACCATCTCCTAAGGATCTCTAATGCTTCATTCAGTAGAAAAGAACAGTCCCCAGAAACCCACTTTAAGTAACAGTGGGAAATATAAACCATCACAAACTATGCCCTGTTTATTTTAGAAGCAAAGACTATTCACACTAGTGTTCTGATGAATGCTGAACATGCCCTAGTCTGGTAAACGGCCAGGAATAATATACCCCAAAATACTTAAGAAATTGAGAAACAGCAAAAACACAGAGCATAGAGAGAAAATAATTCCAGTTCAATGAGTTTATCCCTCCTAAAAGCAAAAAACAAAAACTGTAACTGAAATCTTTTAAATATATCAAATATAGATGCCAAGAAGATACAAAGTGGGACCATGCTGACACAGTATTAGAAAGGAAAGAGGAAAATAAATACATGTATGTACATTAGGCAGGTGAATCAAGAACTGTTCTTAGTCAATCATATAATTATGAGATTCTAACAATCAACACCTTAATAATCCTAATAATCCAACACCTGTATTTATTTCTGTTCTAAATTTTTCAGTACAACAATAAAGAGAAAGACTATCAGCTACAAAAGAAGAAAAAGAGGATGTGAAACTCTAAACTATGTCGGGTTTGTTTAAGGCTTTTATTGCTTTGTTTTGTTCGCTTCAGCTTCCCCTTACTAGAATGCCAGAACTGAAGAGACAGTCAGGAGGACAAGTGCTCTACCTTTCTCAACAAGAATTCGAATTGATTAGGGGACTCCAGGTGACACCATAAGCAGAGAAAAAGCCAGAACTTCAGCATCCTGCCTTCCCATACAGTGCAGGTTTCATTACAACACACCGCCTCTGCGTCAGAGCCTTAGCCTCAAAAATGTTTCAGAAATATATGATCTTTGCTCTATGCCTCTGCCGCTACCATCCCAGCTCAGGTTTCATTTTATCTTGCTTAGCCTCCCAACTGGTATTCCCACCTTCAGTCTCTTCCTCTCTATTCCTTCCTCCATACTCTCCCTTCAGAACTTTCTAAAACAGAAAGAAGAATAGAGCGCATCCTTCTGCTGCTTTAAAGTCTTTGAAAATTCTCCATTTCCAACAAAATCAAGTCCAAACTCCTCAAAATACATGAAAGACCTTTCATAAAAGACCCCATCATAGTTTTCCAATTTTGCCTCCCACCCCTTCCTCTATCATCCACCTAATCACTCAACCATATCACAACCATATTTAGCAAATGAGCAAATCTGTGCTTTATACATGTTCATCTCCAATCTTACTCAGCTTTCCAAACCTAGTTTAATTGTCACCTCCTTCTTTCAAGACAATCTTCAAACCTGACTGCTCTCTATGTGCCCCCAAATATACTGTCCATACATCTTTCATAGTATGTATCATCTCACATTATGCCACTTACATAACTATTTGCCCCCCAAGACTGAGCTTCTTGAAATCAGAGACAGTATCTTATTCAGAATTGCCATCTGAGGACCTGGAACACAAAGTGATTGATGTTTCACTAATGAGTGAAGCCTAAGTCTCTCAGAAAAATCTATATTAACAGCACAAGGTAATGATAAGGGTTTACCATCCCTCAAGGACTACCAAATAATTAAATGTGAACTGTATAACTGAAGTTATCTCTCAACCTAACATACTGTATAGAATTCAGACTTCCCTTTCTTTCTATAATACTGTATGGAATTCAGATTCCCTTTTTTTCTACGATATGCATTCTGGGGAATATTTAGGGAAAGTACAGCAGCACCAGTGAGTTTCCTCATGTTGACTATTATCAATAGCTAAAAAGTATACAAAAAAATCCAAGAAAGGACGTTGAACATAGGTGAGGCTAATTGATTTTATTGAAGCCTAATAAGACACTCTAGAAAAGCAATTTTTAAAAAATGGGAATAATATTTTTTAATAAAAAATAAGTTCCCTGTCTTCAGATAGTCAAAAAAAATCAAACTTGGAAGTAGACATAGGCACAAAATGATAACACAAGAATAGAAAATCAGCATATTCATGGATCCTACATAAAAAGCAGCAACAGGACAATTTTGCCCTGAAAAATATTCATGGGCTAAGAACACTACAAACATTTTTCCATTTTTATTGTTTTACCTGTGATGACAAATTTTTTTTCTCTCATTTCATTTTGATAAGATAAATAGATCCATGCACTACATTCCATCTGAAGGGGACTTGTTTTTACTAATACTTCTAGCTATAACGAGTCACTCCAGAAAACTCTGCAGGTGTTTTGATCCAGATAAAGATACGCTTTCATTACAAGACAAGATTTCACATAACAATGTGAAAATAAAGACTTTATCACTGGATTTTTCCAGCTGCCTATGTGGTTTGGGAAAGGAATGAACAGTACAGATTTTTACAAAGAAAGTATCAAAGGAGTTGTCTGAAAAGTATGCAAAAACACAGATGGTAAAAGTTAACCAGCAACTTGACAGCTGACACATCCATGGTGAAGCTGTTTATGCCCTCTCACAATTCCATCAGCTGCAGCCCCTGAAATCTACACAGCTGTCAAGCTCTTTCCCACCTCGGAGCTTCTGTCTAGGCTGTGTTCTCTGTCAGGAACACTCTTTCCCTAAACCCTTCATTGGCTTCATCTTTCAAGTCTCGCATTAAATCCCCTTATCAGTTCCTGAGGAGGCATTCTCTGACCACCCTGTCTACATAGCCTCTAAGCCCCATTATTCTCCACCATTCCAAGGATTTCACTTCCTTCACAACTCTCATCCTGAATAATAATCACATATTTCTTTGTCTACTTTTTTTACTGTCTTATTCGTTAGTCTGTCCATTCAAAATGTCAGGAGCTGTGTCCATTTTGTTCATAACTTTTAGCACCAGTGCCTAGTACTCAGGTGGTACATAATAGGCAACCAAATGCTCAATGACTAGACTTTAATCCAGTAGCCATTCACTCAAAGTAGAAATGGAAATAGGCAAGGAGTAAAAACAAGAAGTATTGAGTTCTAGGTTCAGTGCTGCCACAGGATGGTTGGGTATGACCTTGGGAAGAAACTAAGGCTTCAGTTTCCTCATTTGCAAAATGAAGATATCCATGTGCGCAGAGAGAGGAACACTCCTACACTACTGGTGGGACTGCAAACTAGTTCAACCTCTGTGGAAACCAATATGGAGATACCTCAAAGTGATACAAGTAGATCTACCATTTGATCCAACAATTCCACTACAGGGCATCTACCCAAAAGATCAAAAGTCACTTTATGAAAAAGACACTTGCACTTGAATGTTTATAGCAGCACAATTCACAATTGCAAAGCTGTGGAAACAACCCAAGTGCCCATCAATATATGAGTGGATTAGTAAAATGTGCTATATGTATACCATGAAATACTACTCAGCTTTAAGAAACAATGGTGATATAGCACCTCTTGTATATTCCTGGATACAGCTGGAACCCATTCTACTAAGTGAAGTATCTCAAGAATGGAAAAACCAGCACCACATGTACTCACCAGCAAATTGGTATTTATTAACAGATCAACACCTAAGTGGACATATAGAAGTAACATTTATTGGGTGTTGGGAGGGTAGGAGGGGGGAGGAGGGGATGGGTACATACAACCACAACGAGTAAGATGTGCAACGTATTGGGGATGGACACGCTTGAAGCTCTTACTTGAGGGGGGAGAGGGGCATGGGCAATATATGTAACCTTAACACTTGTTACCCCATAATACACTAAAATAAAAAATAAAAAAATAAAAAAGATATCCATGAAGAACCTCTCACATACATACATCCTGTGATTTCTAAGTCAAGAAGCAGTGACCAAGAGCAAACTTGTAGGGGTAAAAAGACATGCAGAGAAGCTAAATATCTGAATGTTTAAAATAATAGTGTTGCCAGAAGAACACATGAGAAAAATCTTACAATACTACAATAAGAAAGGTCTAAGCATGATAAACTGAATCTATAAAGGAAAAAAAATGACAAATGAAATTTGAAAGGAAGGAAGGAAGGGAGGGAGGGAGAGAGGAGGAGGAAGAAAGATCTCTATGGAAAAAGACACCATAACAAATTTAAAAATATTAATTGGGTAAAATATTTGCAATGTATATGATAAAGGGTTAACACTCGTGCTATATGAAGATACTATAAACCAATAAGAAAAAGTCAAGCAATCTATAAATAATATGGGCAAAGGATATGATCTAACAAGTCACCAAAAAAAAAAAAAAATAGAAATAACCATTAACATATGCTCTACCTAATAACTAAAGATACAAATTGAAAATGAGATGCTTTTTTCCTTTTGCCTATGAGTGTGATGAATATTTAAAAGACAGGTAATACAGGTATTAACAATGAAGAAAAGAAATGGCCTCAGTCATATCTTTTCTGTGGTTGTAAAAGTAGGTATAACTTTCTGGGATTATGGCAGTAACTATCACATTTTAAGTAATATAGCCACATATAAACAGTGTCTTTCCCAGTATTGCTAGAGGAAGGAGTACAAAGATGGGTAAGAAAAAGATGAAAAAAACAAGCCACTGTGAACAACCTAACTTTTCACTGAAAGGGAAATAGATTTTAAAAATGTGGTACACATTCTTATAGTGGAATAGTGTGCCCATATTAAACAGATTGAGGAGGGAGGATCACTTAATGTCAGGAATTCAAGATCAGCCTGAATAAGACCAAGACCCAATATCTACCAAAAATACAAAAACTAAGCTGGGCATTTTGGTACATGCCTGTAGTCCCAGCTACTCAGGAGACTGAGGCAAGAGGATTACTTAAACTCAGGAATTTGAAGTTGCAGCAAGCTGTGATGACACCACTGCACTCTAACCTGGGCAACAAAGTGAGACCCTGTCTCAAAAAAAAAAAAAGATTGAAATTCATCCTAAATACCACCTGTGTAAGATATCATCAATACATAAATGAGGAAGCAAGCTGGAGAACCAATTATATAGTATGATCCTGTTTTGTTAAAGAAAAGTAATAGTCAATCTATACACACACACACACACACACACACACACACAGGTTCATATAAGCATAGAAAGTTTTATACCAAAGTATTAACATAAATTCCTATGAGGAATGCAAATTAAGAAAGAAAAACAGGTTGGGCATGGTGGTTCACTCCTATAATCCCAGTACTTTGAGAGGCCAAGGCTGGAGGATCGCTTTAGGCAAGGAGTTCAAGACCAGCCTAACCAACACAGAAAGACCCTGTCTCTACAAAAAAATTAAAAAGTAGCTGGGTGTAGTGGCCAGCTACTGGAGAAGCTGAGGCAGGAGGATCACTTGAGCCCAGGAGTTTGAAGATGCAGTGAGCTAGGAAGACACCACTGCACTCTAGCTCAGGTAACAGACCAAGACCCTGTCTTAGGAAGGGGAAGTGGAAGGGAAGGAGGGAGGAAGGAAAAAAGGAAAAAAGGAAAAAAGGAAGGACGGAAGGAAGGACGGAAGGAAGGACGGAAGGAAGGAAGGAAGGAAGGAAGGAAGGAAGGAAGGAAGGAAGGAAGGAAGGAAGGAAGGAAGGAAGGAAGGAAGGAAGGAAGGAAGGAAGATAATTTTTGTTTTTCTTGATGTTTCTATTTCTGTATTATTTCAATTTGTTACAAGTATGTATTGCTCTTTTTATTTTAAAAAAATAATCGTTTCAAACTAGGTGTCCCACTATAAATATATTTTTACACACACACACATAAAAGAACTGTTTTCAGACAATGTACTACAGACGGTGCAAACCTATGATCACTAAGAGAAGAGAAACAAATGCGCTGTACCACAAGATCACCTTTGCTTTCTCAAACAAGTCATGGTAGTCTCACTGAAGTGAAGAGATAAAGACTGAAGTTTAGAGCTTCTAAGCTGACTAGAATTTACAAGGCAGCATTCCAGAGAGAAGTGAGTGAGTCAAAAAAAGCTTGAAAATCAGCATGAGGAACCCTGGGGTCCTTGGCCAAATACAGAGCTGTACACACACGCAGAGGCTCTACAACAGCAAGGAAAAAACATGCATTGCAGGGAAAACAAAGACCTAAGTCTGGAGAGGCTTTAGAAGTGTGTGGCCCAGTCGCGCCAGAGAGGCTTCACTGAACACTCTGAGCATTCACGAGAAATCAGAGAAAGGCTTCACCTTAAAACTAGAACTACTGTAACCCTACAGTGAAAGGTGAAACTGTATCTTACAGCACTTAAAAGTAAACCTTAAAAAATTAAGCCGATCCACAAAGAAATTACTCCCCAAATCAAAACTCAAGACAATATTTAGGAAGATAACAAATAACAGATACTCAATAACAGAGCATACATAATGTTGTGAATGTTATCTAAAATTGCTGGGCATGTGAAGCAGGAAAATATGACCACAATCACGCTAAAAATCTTTCAATAGAAATATATAGAAATGATAAAGATTAAGAAATAAACAGACAAGGACTTCTAAAAGCTACTGAAATACGTCCAAGAATTTAAAGGAAAACATGAACGTAATAAGTAAATAGAGAATCTCAATAGAACCTGATGGAAACCATAAAATTATCAAGTACATTTCAAAATGAAAAAGACAGTATCTGAAATCAAAAGTTCACTAGACAGGCTTAAAAGCAAATTAAACACTGCAGAAGGAAAAAAAACAAAAAAAACCCTAAGCTTCCACTTTTAAGAAAGAGCAATAGAAACTATCTAAACTAAAGAGTGGAGGGGAAAAAGAGGCTTTAAAAATTAATGGAACATTCACAACCTATCTATGGTACATATACTTGGAGTACTAGAAGAGAGAAGAAAAGGTTTGGGTAAAAAAAATTTATTTGAGGCTGGGCTCGGTGGTTCACGACTGTAATCCCAGCTCTCTGGGAGGCCGAGGTGGGCAGATTGCTTGAGGTCAGGAGTTCGAAACCAGCCTGAGCGAAAGCGAGACCCCATCTCTACTATAAATAGAAAGAAATTAATTGGCCAACTATATATATAGAAAAAATTAGCTGGGCATGGTGGCACATGCCTGTAGTCCCAGCTACTCAGGAGGCTGAGGCAGAAGGATCACTCGAGCCCAGGAGTTTGAGGTTGCTGTGAGCTAGGCTGACGCCACGGCACTCACTGTAGCATGGGCAACAAAGCGAGACTCTGTCTCAAAAAAAAAAAAAAAAATTTTATTTGAATTTTAAATAATGGCCATAAACTTTGCAAATTTTATGAAATCTACACATCTTCTGATCTAAGAGGCTCAATGAACATAAATCAGGATAATCTGGAGGAAAAATAGCCATCAAGGCACATGATAATCAAATTTTTGAAAACCAATAATAAAGAGAAAATCTTAACAGTAGCCTAAGGGAGAAAAAACACATTACATACATGAAAACAACAACAACTGCAATGACTGCTAATTTTTTGTTGAAAACAAAACAATCAATACCAACTTTAAAGAGCTGAAAGGAAAGAAAAGGTCAACCTAGAATTCTATATCCAAAGAAAATATTTTATAAACACAAAGGCAAAATGAGACAATTTGAGACATTGAGAGAATTTAACAGTCTTGCATTACATGAAATGTCGAACAAGTTCTTCAGGCTGAAGAAAAACACTATCATATGGAAACTCAGTTTTATACACACACAAAAGAGTGACAGAAATGAAAAACAGATGTAAATATAAAAGATTTTCCTTATTTTTCAATATTTTAAAAAGTTGAAAAAAGTATCAAAACCTACTTGAAAGTTTAAAGCAAAAATAATAACGTGGATGGTTATTATTGGATGGATATATCATGGTGGTTTAACTTATGCAAAAAATAAAATAAATAATAGTACAAAGGAGTAGGAGGGAATGGATGTATATTGTTTAACACAATAATTTCAAAATTCACATTGTAAACCCTAAAGCAAATGCTAAAACATAAAGCAAATAGGTATAGCCAAAAAGCCAACAGTGGATATAAAAATGCAATAATAAAAATGTTCAATTAAACTAAAAGAAAGCAGAAAAAAGGCCGGGCGCTGTGGCTCACGCCTGTAATCCTAGCTCTTGGGAGGCCGAGGCGGGCGGATTGCTCAAGGTCAGGAGTTCAAAACCAGCCTGAGCAAGAGCGAGACCCCGTCTCTACTATAAATAGAAAGAAATTAATTGGCCAACTAATATATATATAAAAAAAAAAAAATTAGCTGGGCATGGTGGTGCATGCCTGTAGTCCCAGCTACCCGGGAGGCTGAGGCAGAAGGATCACTCGAGCCCAGGAGTTTGAGGTTGCTGTGAGCTAGGCTGACGCCACGGCACTCACTGTAGCATGAGCAACAAAGCGAGACTCTGTCTCAAAAAAAAAAAAAAAAAAAAAAAAAAAAAGAAAGCAGAAAAAGGAAACAGAAAAGAAGGGAAAAATAAAAAAAAACACAAATAGCGAGCAAGAAAACAGAATTATTACAAATCTAACCAGATCAATCATTGTATTAAATGTAAATGTTCTAAATAGTCCAACTAAATGACAGAAATTGATAGACTGAGAAAAAAATCAGACTCAATTGTATTCTTTCTACCATAGATGTATAATAAGTACAAATACACAGGCTAAACATAAAAGACAAGAAAAAGATATGCCACGCAAATGCTAATCATAACAAAGCTAGACTGGCTGTATTAATATTAGACAGAATAGACTCCAGAACAAGGAGTATTACTGGAGATAAAAAAGGTACATTTCTTCATGATAAAGGAACCATTTTAACAAGAAAATAAAACAATCCTCTATGTGTATGCACCTAAAAACTAGAGTTCCTGAATACATAAGACTGACAGAACTAAAGGATAAGATAACTAAATACACAATTATACTTAGAAATGTCAACCCTTCTTTCTCATTGATAGAACAACTAGCATGAAAATCAGTAAAGATAAAAATCTGACTAGATCCATCACCCAACTCAATCTAATTGACAATAACAAAACACTATATCTAATAACTGTACCATTCCCAAGAACCAAATACCTTTAAATGTATATAGAACATTCACAAAGATAGAACATATGCTACATGAAAAAGGTTAAAATCATGTTGTATATGTTCTCTGACCACAACAGAATTAGATATAAATAACAAAAACATGCTTATATTATAATAAGCTTAAATGCTTGCATATGAAAATAAAAAAGGTTAAAGTCACTGATATAGATTTGAATCTTCCATTTAGAAAAATGAAAGCAAATTAAATCCAGTAAGCAGAAAAAGGAAATAATAAAGATAAAGGAAAAAATTAAAGAAAAAAACCAAAAAAAATCCAAAATCAATAAAACTCAAAGATTTTTTTATTGAAGAATTTATTAAATTAATAAAATTCTGGCCTGACTGCTCAAGAGAAAAGAAAAAGAACACAAATTACAAATATCAAAAACAATAGAGGGGGCATCAGTACAGACTCTACAGACTATTAAAGGGTAATATAAAATACCATAATCAACCTTAAGCCAGTAAGTTTTACAATTTACAAAATAATTCCCTAAAAAACTGTAATAAGAAGAAAATTTAAATTTAAATTTAAAAACATTTACATATCTATTTTAAAACTTTAATTATGAATTTAAACCTACTTACGAAGAAAATTCCAAGCTTCACTGAAAACATTGAAGGAGGAAATAATTCCAATTCTACATAACCTCTTTCAGAAGATAAAAAAGGAGGGAACACTTGCCAACTCAAATTTGGAAACCAGCACTACTCCAATACCAAACCAGAAAGACATCACAGGAAAACAATCTAGATAACAATATCCCTCATGAACATAGATGCAATGATCTGCTACCCATTTATACACAATTATCTGCACAAAAGCATGATGATGGTTTGGCCTCACTGGTAGAATCAAGTACAACACTGAGTTGCTTGCTGCTCAGAGATCAAGTATAGAGGCATCTTATTTGGATAGCTGGGAGAACTACATCCCAATACCTAGGATGCTACCCAGCAGGAAAGATCAAAAAAGATACTTTGGAAAATCCTTCAGAAACGTCAACCTAAAAAAGGGTTAACAATCTTTTTTTTTAAAATAACATCTTTAAGTGAAGAAATAAGATTATAAAAATTTTACTTTCATAGAACATATCTATAGCCATAGGTACTTACAAAAGAATGTCTGAAAGAATAGACAATAAAATGTTAATAGTACTTATTTTTATTTTCTACATTTTGCTAATGTTTAGTCTCTAAAGTTCCTACTAAGAATGCGTATTAGTTTTCAATAAGAAAAAAATATTTTCTCTAAAAATACAAAAACAAAAATAGTTATCACATAATCTAAGCATCCTGAATCATATTTCTGGAACAAAATGTCTCATATCAAAGTCTGGGTGTCTCAAATAGTCTGATTACAATTAAGAAACTCTAGCTTATGATATTGCAAAATCAAAAATACGAGAAAAATCTCTTGATTAACACAGTAAAGCTCTAAAAAGGTCTAATTCCATGTCCTATTTTTAGATCACTATTTAAGATAGAAAGATAAGACTGAATTACTATGTATGGCTTGGCAAACCGAGCCAAAACAAGTTGCAATCCACATTTAAAACATTCTTAAATGGAATATCTTTTATAAAACAGTAATTGAAAAATATCAAAGTGGAACCAAATAGCTCCCATCTCAGTTTGCAGACTGCAATGTGTAGCTTCAAAAATGCATTAACAACAATCTGGCTCCTTTTTTCCAAGCACACACATGAAATATCATTTGGCATTTGGGAATTATTCCCATAAAGATGAGTCAGATAATAAGCAAATGATCATTATCTTATATTATATGAAATGGAAAGAAGCCATTAATGCAGCATTAAGGTCATAAATTCACACATTCAGAAGCCAACAAAATAAAACATTAGTTCTCAAAGCATTATTATCTCATCCTTGCTGCCACATTAACTGTACACACTAAAAACTCTGACAAATATTATAATTTGTATGAAATACAGAAGGGTAAAGCTTCCCATTTTCATGTTAATTTATAGATTTCTCAGTTTATTTACTGGCTAAGAGCAGGTGTGTAATGCCAACACTCAAAAGGACCCTGCACATCTGAATCCCTGCAACACTCTGAGCGTGCTCCTCAGAAGCAGACTTCAAGTGCCCCAGACTCTCCCTCAGTGAAAGGGCTGCACTGGGGAAAAGGCAATGGAATACCCCCAAATTATTTTTCTGGGAACCTTCTGACCCTTACACTATTTAAGCCAGGCCTGCTCTACTCTAATAAGTACTGGGGAGGAAACTCCAGAAAGTATATTCAATAAACACTAGAGGGCCAGGCGCGGTGGCTCACACCTGTAATCCTAACACTCTGGAAAGCCCAGGCAGGAGGATCGCTCAAGGTCAGGAGTTCAAAACCAGCCTGAGCAAGAGTGAGATCCTGTCTCTACTAAAAATAGAAATAAATTAATTGGCTAACTAAAATATATAGAAAAAAGGCCGGGCGCGGTGGCTCACGCCTGTAATCCTAGCTCTTGAGAGGCCGAGGCGGGCGGATTGCTCAAGGTCAGGAGTTCAAAACCAGCCTGAGCAAGAGCGAGACCCCGTCTCTACTATAAATAGAAAGAAATTAATTGGCCAACTGATATATATATAAAAAAAATTAGCCGGGCATGGTGGCGTATGCCTGTAGTCCCAGCTACTTGGGAGGCTGAGGCAAAAAGGATCACTCGAGCCCAGGAGATTGAGGTTGCTGTGAGCTAGGCTGACGCCACGGCACTCACTCTAGCCTGGGCAACAAAGCGAGACTCTGTCTCAAAAAAAAAAAAAAAAAAATATATATATATATATAAAAAATTAGCTGGGCATGGTGGCCATGCATGCCTGTAGTCCTGTAGGCCATGCATGCGAGGCTGAGGCAGAAGGATTGCTTGAGCCCAGCAGTTTGAGGTTGCTGTGAGCTAGGCTGATGCCTAGCCACTCTAGCCAGGGCAACAAAGTGAGACTCTGTCTCAAAAAAAAGATAAGATAAAATAACACTAGAGCTTCAAACTTTAGACATTCAGATTTAAACACTACATCCCCTTCTATTATTCTCAAAACGATATATACAAACAGGGCTTCTCATCTACTCTTATTTTTCCATTCATGCTATGCATACATGTGTGTACATAAGGAATAAAAAGTATAAATATCATGACAATTATCCATGAATGTGTAATATAAATATGATATATAATAAATATATATACACTCTCATAAATTTCTAAAATTAGCCAAGAGGAAATAGGAAAACATACTTTGCTTATACATGCATTCATAAAATCATTTAACTAACTCCCAAGTGCTATTATCCACTTGACAGGGTCAAAAATTGTGTGCCTACTGTATGTCAGGCACTATGTAAGGCAACAGAAATTTTCTTGTAAAAGCTAAGACAGAAACCCTGCCTTTACAGAATTTACAATCTGAGAATCAGACAAGCAAGTCAACAATTAAAAGAGGAAAGCAGACTCGGGTAAGTGTTGTGAGATAAACACAAACAAGTAGTAGGGAAACATGAAGATGGCCAAATGGTAGGGAAAAGGACAAGAAGAAGAACTGATGCTTTAGCTAAAATATTCAATTCAATGTAATAATTAATTCAATATAAAGGTGGGAGCTTCCAGGCAAAAGGAACTGTCTGTACCAAGGCTTGAAAAGCACAATGGAGTTGGAAAACTGCACATTGCTTTGTGCCAGAACATAGGACATATGGCAGGAGACTCTCACAAGGATAGACAGGCTGATTGTGAAAAGTGTTTTTATCCTAAGTTAGAAAATATGAACTGTATTCTACAGTCAACAGGAAACAATTGAAACATTGTGGGCAGAATCATAACAGTAACAATAATAATACCTAACATCTCCTACATACTCATGATGTATCAAACATTATGCTGATAGTTTTATATACATTAGCTCATAGAATTTTCCCACATTCAATCTATAAAATTATGCCCAAATTACAGATAATGAAATTAGGCTCAGAGAGGTAAACGAACTTGCCCAAGGTTACATATCTAGAAAGCAGTGGAGCCAAATGTGAAGAGTAACCTGATAGAATTCTTTTTTAAAAATGATCAATTTGGCAAGCAGCGTAAAGTGTGGATTAATGATGAGCCTGTAGAAGAAAACCCTGTCAGCAGACAGTCGCAAGAAACCAAGTAAAAAATGTTAAGAGCCTGAACTAGGGCTGTGATGGTTGAAGTGCACAAGTGGAATACAAGAGCCGTTTAAACAGACTCCTAGGACTTGGTAAAGACAAGTTCAAGGTGATTCTTCTCTACCATGGCACTTAGTACAATTACAATGAATCATTTGCTGTCTCCCTCCTCCCTGATGGACTGTTAACTCTTATATATAGGCAACCTCTATCTTGCTCTGACTGTATACACAGTGCCTACAACAGGGCTTGGAACATAGTGGCTGCTTAATAAATATTTGTCCAAAAACAGAAGAAGGAAGGGAAAGAAGTAAAACAAAAACAATTCTAGATTTCTGGCTTGAGTGACCTACAAATAGTAGTGCCACTGAGCATCCAGGGAATAGGCCAGAAGGAGCAGACTTTAAAAGGGAAGATGTTTATATAAATATGTAAGAAGTTTTACATTTGCTATTAAGTTATAACATATGCTATGTGCAAAGAAAACTCCATAAGAACTCTATTACTACCTTATCCACTAGTACATGTGAAATTATACAAAAATGATGATTCTGACATACTAATAACAATATCACCATTCATATGGGAATTCAACCAAATTTTTAAATATTTGATCTTTAATCTTCTTGACACATCTAGATGGCTAAGAATGAGAAAAACAAGGAAACTGGTCCTAGGCTACTAATGGTACATCTGACAAGAGCTTGAGACCAGCATCTCCATGAGGGTGTGGGGGACTCTCCAGATTACCACATTTTGTAGCTTTCAAAACTATCGAGGCCTCCCCTTTCCTTGCTCTCTGTCACTGTCAAATACTTATTTTATCCTAATTCTGTTTTAAGATAAAATATGTATACTACCTTCTTTCAATTAAATGAGAAAATGCATACAAAGCACTAAATACAGTCCCTGGCACACACTAAGAACACTATAAATGTTTGTCATCACCATGACCACGATTACCATCATTATAATTCCTACAACTACTACACTGTTAAACTAACACAAGGTCAGACAGATGGAACAGCAGGTCCTGTAAATAAAACATAGGTAATAGATACATTCAGCTAATATCATCCTCAATGATTTCCCTCCTGTAAGGTTCGCTCTGCCTTTTCATTCAATGCTCCTACAGACTGAAATATTCCCCGTCTTCTAACTTCTACTCATTCTTAAGGTTGCTTTCCAAAAGCCACTTTTACTCTCAGCAATCTTATCTCACACCTCTTGATTAAAAACTCTCACTGGTGCCAGAACTGAGCAGGAAAAAACAAAAACAAACAAAAAACCACCTTTCACTGGGTTCTGTATTTTTCCTTCATTAGATTTGTCAGAATTTTTAATTATATATTTGAGTGTCTATATGCCTCAGGAGGTAAAGAACACATCTTTTGCTCACAATCTACCATAAATAGCCAGCAAAACAGTTCTACACATAAAATGTACTCAATGAATTTCTGCTGAATATATCCAAGAATGATTAAATCCCAGACTTTTTTTACTGGTCTGTATATGACCAACTCTTGACTTATACCTAAATATTTCTTTCTTCATTGAATCTAAAATGAAGGACTATATATAGATACTTACAAATACTTTATCTCAAAACTGGCTTAGATGATTTTAAAACAGTTTCAATTTCAAGTATCTCCAAAATTCACATCTTAAAATAAAACATTTAAGGCAGTAAAAAAAAAAAACTAGTAAGATTTTTAAAAATTATTTTAAGAAATAGTCATAATAACCCTTGTTAATACTTATTTAATATCTATTCTAACTTTTAAGAAACACTATCAACCAGTGCAGATTTGAAATTTTCATTTTTTTAAACATTTTGAAAACTCTTACCTTGACATTTCCCAATAATAGATGTAAAATCATCTTTTGCAGACCTACAAAATATGTGCAAAATCAAGACAATAGTTTTATTATAACAATACTATTGTGCAGGACTATAAAGCACCACAGATACTATGGACTGGACAGCGCCTATATATAACATTAAATCATCCTTTCTCTCAGAGATGGTTTTGTACCTCAAATAAGACCCTTTTATCAGTGAAAGTATTTTCTTCCAATCTTCGTATTGCATCAGAAATGGAGCTACACCAGGAATACAGTGATACAGCATAAGTGAGTTCAATACTGACTTTTAATACATATCTAGCCCCTATCTCCAAAGGTTCTGATTCAGTAAATCTGGGATGGGGCCCAAGTAAAACTATTCTTTAAAGCTCCACAGATTGCTTCTAGTTAAGAATCGCTAGTTTATATCATACTGCACAGTTTGATCACTTAAGGAAAAAAAGTCTTATCTTAATAAGTCAAACAGCCGTAATAGGTCACCATATTTAAATCTGTGAATTATTTAAATCTGTGATCTTGAAATATATACTACATTAGCATAATTACTATAAAATTTTGAAAAATTAAAACTGGTATATCCTCTACAAAATAATTTAGTAACAATTATCCAAAACTTTAATGTCTGTAGCATTTGACCTAGCAATTCCACTTCTATAAAGTTATCCCCAGTAAAATAAGCACAGACATATATAGATATCAAGGAAATTAACACAGTCTAATTTATAAAAGAGAAAAATATAGTCAGTATGAGATTAATTAAATTTACTATGTGCACTCAATGAAATATGCCATTACTACAGTTGACCCTTGAACAACACATGCTTGAACTGCATGGGTTCACTTACATGTGGATTTTCTTCCACTTCTGCCACCCCTGAGACAGCAAGACCAAGCCCCACTCTTCCTCTCATCAGCCTACCCAACATGAAGATGACAAGGATGAAAACCTTTATGATGATTCACTTCTACTTAATGAATAGGAAGTATAATTCCTCTTCCTTATGATTTTCTTAATAACATTTTTCTCTACCTTACTTACTGTAAGAATATAATAATATATGTAACATACAAAATACATATTAATCAATTATTTATGTCATCAGTAAGGCTTCAAGCCAACCATAGGCAATCAGTAGCTAACTTTTAAGGGAGTCAAAAGTTATACCCAGATTTTCAACTGTGTGGAGAGTTGGCACCCCTTGAACAACCCTTGTGCTGTTCAAAGGTCAACTGCATAGAAGACATAGAAAGATGTTTACAATATATTAATATTCAAAAGTTATCCAGAAAAAAATAGTATTAAACAGAACATACAATACTATTCCCATAAATATATATAAAAATATTATACAAACACATGTATACTCAATGTGCAGTATTTTTATCACTGTATAATACTCAGTATAACAGTATTTTTTAAATTTATTTTATTTTATTGTATATTTTTTGGATTCTATTTTTTTTATTATTTTAGAATATTGCGGGGGTACAAATGTTTAGGTTACATATATTGCCTTTGCCCCACCCGAATCAGAGCTACAAGCGTGTCCACTCTGTCCACTGTATATTCAATCTGCAGCATTTTTATCACTGTATTTCTGGTGTAGATCCATTTCTGATACAACAAGAAGATTGGAAGAAAATATTTTCACTGATAAAAGGGTCTTATTTGAGGTACAAAACCATCTCTGAGAGAAAAGTTGAGTATAGAAAAGTTTCAAAGAAAATATGCCAAAATGTTAGCAGTAGACTATTCTGGAGAGTAGAATTACAGGTAATTGTAGTTCCTTCTTTGTACTTTACTGCATTTTCTAATATTTCTAAAATGACTAAGCATTACTTTTAAAACAAATTTTAAAGACTTCAATATTTTTAGCCATTTAAAAAAATACTCTTCAGGCAAGTGGAAGGTAGGAGGGGACAGGTATATTCACGCCTAATTGGTCCAGTACGCATCATCTGGGGAATGGACACGCTTGTAGCTCTGACTTGGGCGGGGCAAAGGCAATATAATATATGTAACCTAAACATTTGTACCCCCACAATATTCTGAAATCATAAAAAAAACAGAATCCAAAAAAATAAAATAAATTTAAAAATACTGTTATATTACAACTAAAGCCAATTACAACCATGAAAATAAAATTCCTCAAGAAATGGGATACTTTAACCTCCAAGTAAAATACAGCCAGAAAAAAACACAGTTTTTACAGTGAAGCTGACCTGCTTCTACCTCTATCTGTATAACCTAGACAAAATATTTAAAATATATTTCTTTTCAAAAAAATGGAATAGCAACCCCACAGAGTTTACCGAAAGGATTCAATGAGACATGTATAAATTAGCATGAACTAGACTTTAGTAAATGTTCATTACTTTCATCCTTAATATAATCACTAAATAATAGTTGCTATTTTTGCTAGGGATGCAGAAGGAAAGAAACAAATCTGGTTTTGTCAAAACTTCATAAAACTTATTCACTTAAAATAGTTAAACTTTGGGGGTGGGGAAACTTATATGTCATTTTCATAACAGCCTTATTTTAATGCTTTTTGCAGTGTTCTATGATAGCTTCTAATTAGTTCCCATATTTATAACAGCTCTTACTCAGAAGAAATCATTACTTCACCATTTAGAAAAGAAGGAAATACATATTAACGATTTATAATCTGTAACTGCTGCCAAATTACAAATTAAAGAAGCAATTCACAAGTCAATTTTTTTTTTTTTGAGACAGTCTCACTTTGTTGCCCAGGCTAGAGTGAGTGCCGTGGCGTCAGCCTAGCTCACAGCAACCTCAGACTCCTGAGCTCAAGCCATCCTGCTGCCTCAACCTCCCGAGTAGCTGGGACTACAGGCATGCACCACCATGCCTGGCTAATTTTTTCTCTATATATTAGTTGGCCAATTAATTTCTTTCTATTTATAGTAGAGACGGGGTCTCGCTCTTGCTCAGGCTGGTTTCGAACTCCTGACCTCGAGCAATCTGCCTGCCTTGGCCTCCCAGAGAGCTAGGATTACAGGCGTGAGCCACTGCGCGCGGCCAATTTTTTTTTTTTTTTTTTTTGAGACAGAGTCTCACTCTGTTGCCCAGGCTAGAGTGCCCTGGTGTCAAGCCTAGCTCACAGCAACCTCAAACTCCTGGGTTCAAGTGATCCTTCTGCCTCAGCCTTCCTAGTGTCTGGGACTAAAGGCATGAGCCACCATGCCTGGCTAATTTTATATATATATATATTTTATATTTTTTTATATATTTTTATATATTTTATATATTTTTATATATTTTAAATATATATTTTATATATTAAATATATATAATATATTAATATATATTTTATATATATTTTATATATTTTTTTTGTTTTCTCAAAAACCACTTCCTATTTATAAGTGCTTCCCAATATCCAATAACAACCTGAGAGACTAGAATTATCTTGCATATTCTAATCCAACCAACAAATATTTACTGAATATTTGGGTATCTACTGCCATTACTATTGGATCCAATCTTGTCCTACATGTGTTCTTCCACTGTGGTAGAAAAGACAAGTATGGAGTAGAGAAAATCAGTCTCTTAAAACTTCAGAGACAGCTCCCGTTAATAGGGTTTACTTCTGGGCTCTGCCCTGCCCTTTTTCTTTGCTGATCATTCCACATCTTTGCTCAAAGACACTTCCTTTTAGGTTACTCCAAAGTTAGTGTGTGTGCCTATATTCATTCAGCAAAAGCAAGTGAGTACCAACTCTGAGCAATGCAGTGGGTTATGCCCTGTAACACCCTCCCAGCATCTGCTTCCCCTATCCCACTTGCACAAACACCCTGGTTATTCATTAAACATAACTTTTAACCTATCATGTTCAAGGAAATATGACACAATGGCAACAGTCCTTGCCTCCAAGGAGCACACAATATAACGAGAGCTGCAAACTCCAGATGCCATTCACACTGACCTTTTGGTAAATGGCACAGGCTGGAGTTGTACAAAGCACTGGCCCTAAATACAATGGGGGAAACACACAAGCATATATGACTAAGCACAGTATGATTGAAAAGTAGTATAACTTCATGGTTAAGAGCAAGAACTGAAGCTAGAATAGCTGATTTCAAATTCTTAGGCAAGTTATTTAACCATACTGTGCCTGCTTCTTCATTTCTAAAATGGGGTTTTAAAACAGCAATACTTACTACCTTACAGGGCTTCTGCCAGGATTAAATGAGTTAATATATGTAAAGCACTTACAACGGTGCCTGACAGTGTTAGCATTATCTTGTTATCATTAAGTATAATAATAGAGAAATATGTTACTATAAAAGCATAAAAGATTGGTACCTAACCAATGGAGGTGAGGGTCAATACAGGTGAGTCCCTGAAAGGCTTCCTAGTAGAGTTGACTCTTCATCATACATATGAGAGTCTTCAGATACACTAACATTATAAAGCTTTTGCAAATTATCTCTGTATTATTTTCATTAAAACATTCATGAACAAGTTCCATGAAACCTTTGGTCAAACTCTCCTTCATAGACCTAAATATCTTCCTGACCCCACATGCACATGCTGACATTAACTCCTAAAATCACTTGATCAATGTTCACCTTTCATGGAAAAAAGATAGGATAAATTTTATCTACTAACTGCTGTTTGTAAGTCAGTCACATGGTGAGCACATTTCACAAAAAGATACATTTCACATTACTGTAACAAGTGGAATAGGAAGTGCTAGCCCATTCCTATCAACAATTTAAATTCAAACACTGGGACAACCCGATGCTTAATGATGCTGTTAAAAAAGAGAGAGACCTGCCTACTAAAGGCATACCAAATTAAGTCATTTAGTTTTAAAGGCTGCAATCACTGCCCCTCATTTTTGCCCTGATGGTTTTAAAAGGGTCAGAAAGCCAACTGAAACCAATGCTCAGATGAGGGCAAACCTTCTGTCTATTCTCCAAAATGTTGCAGAGTGCAGTTCTGCTTGGATAAATGGAAAAAGAAAGAAATATCACAAAAAGAAAGCCAAAACCAGTATGATATAATAACAACTGAATGGTCATTAATACTATTTTTAGTTAAGAATAATGAAGCAGGCCAGGAGTGATGGCCCATGCCTATAATCCTAGTACTTTAGGAGGCTGAGGCAGGAGGATCGGTTGAGGCCAGAAGTTCAAGACCAGCCTGGGCAACATAGTGACACCTCATCTCTACAAAAAATTTAAAAATAAAAAATTAGCAGGGCATGGTGGCGTGCACCCATGGTCCAAGCCAACTCAGGAGGCTGAACTAGGAGGATTGTTTGAGCCCAGGAGTTTGAAGTTGCAGTAAGGTGTGATCATGCCACTGCACTCAAGTCTGGGAAATGGAGCAAGACCCTGCCTCCAGGAAAAAAAAAAAATAATGAAGCAACAGAAAAACCTTTTGACTGGTACGTAGGCATCCTGAAATTGCTGCCTCTTTGCTTTTTTTTTTGAGAACTTTGCCAGGAAAAAGGAATAACCTTCAATTTTAGAGATGCCATGCATTTAGTCTGTTGTTGAAAATTTCCCTAATAATGAACTAGTTTTTCTGAGTTAGTTGCTATTATTTCTTTCACAACTGATACATCATTTAAAAATAAAATACCTGAAAAGCCCAGCTTAGAGAAGTCTTTTAGATATATATGCAATACCACTGAATGTCTCCAGAGGACAGATAATATTGCTGATCTCAAGTAACATGTAACCTTGGTCTTTTACACACTGGTATTCGTTCTACAGCTTTGTGCCAACAGAATAAAGCTGTCCCTATTCCTTTTTACACCTTCCTGAGCATCTGTTTACCTGACTTTGGAGTAACTAGTCAAATAAGAGTGATTTCCAGGGTTCTGGAAGATAGGCATCATTCATTAAGAAAGTAAAACCTGGCGGGAGATAACAGAGTGATCAGCGGAAGTAGAAAGATGAACATACTGCTCTGAGAAAGCATCCCACATTCTTTAACTGGCAAAAGTTAATGATGACACTTCACAAAATTAAATGAGTTAATAGTAAAATCCTCTTAAATATACTTTCTTTAAAAATTTTCGTTCCCCTTTATCAAGTAAAATTTTTTTCAGAGGAAATCTTAAATATGAATAATATTAACAATTACCTGATTTCCACACACTGATCTTGAACAGCAGCCAAAAGCTTTCCATTGCTTTCATGGAGGAAAAAGGGGGAGGGGATACTATTATGAATATTTATAGCAATCTTCGACACAGAATTATTTTAACAAGTTAAAATAATTTTTAAATTTTTTCCACAGGCATTAATTATACATCCTTGACCTTATAATTAGATGAGTATATAGAAATAAATGATTCAATAAAGCATGAATTAATGTATTTAAAAAATACCCATCATATGTGACAAAAGAAATTAACATGTAATAAAAACCAAGAGTGAAAACCATAAGGACCCCAAAATTAATGTCAGTAATGAAATTTTAAAAGCTAATCCAGATAGAAAAAGCTTCATATGAATTTTATATATGCTTACCTTGCAAGTACCAAATGCCAGTTTATCTGTTTATTAACCAAGCGAACCAGTCCATCAGGGAGCAAAAAAGGTGCAGGGCTGAAATCATAACACATCAGCTAGCTTAAAATCTCATCATGAAAACCACATGTGAATAGATAAATACTACAAAAAGCATTTAATATCTATAGGGAGAGATAGAGATTTTTTTTTTCCATTAGAATATAAAATTTGAATATTAGCACACTCAAAACCAAAAGTTACTAATGTGATATCTGAAATTTGACCATAAACATTTCTCTATTTCCAGAAAAACACAGTGGTGTGTTCAAAGGTATAAATATTATATACTTTCCAGGAAAAAGATATCTATCATACCAGTAACAGAGCAGAATGAGCTTACACCACAGGTTTCATGGAACTTGTTATTGAAAATTTTAATGAAAAGAAAACAGAGATAATTTGCAAAAGCTTTGTAATGTTAGTATATCTAAAGACTCTTATATGTATGGTGAAGAGTCAACTCTACTAGGAAGCCTTTCAGGAACATACCTGTATTGATACCTACTGATGCCTGATGTCAAGGTGCTCACACATAGGATAAGGCTTATATTAGAGTTGACTCTTTTTGGTCCCTCCTTCTTAATAGATAACAAAAAGAACTATCAAGCAGCAACTTGAACAGAAATATTTTCTGACCACGCTATTCAAGGGTGTCCAGGACTAGCAAGCAGTAGCCTAGTGAGCTCAGAAACAACAGCCTATCTCTTGTACTCTTTTCCCCTTCTCCCACCCACTCTTTGCTCATCTCTCTGTCCTATCGTACCCTATGCACCCCTAAAAAACAAGACAAAATTAAGTAAAAAAATGTAAATATGTATACATATATATGCATGCATAACACACACACAGAGTAAAAGCAGAAAAAAAGTAAAGCAAGCCCTAGAGAAGAGCCAAAGGTCTCATTTATAGAACTACATTATCTCTGGAGCTTTATAGATTAGATGTTCTCAAAGAAAAACCAATCTATAGTAAATAATTCTATAAAACAATCCCTGCATATGTATCGAAAAGCAGAATTATAGCCGTTTTCAGAGTAATTATTTTCTTGTTCCTTTTAAAGCTGAAAATTATCACAAGGCCTGAAAATATACTTAACAGTCAAGAAATTAAAAAGTACACAAGAACTGAAATCCAAAGACCTTCTCTGCTGCACAGCAATTAAATAATGACCACAAGAGAGCTGACGTAACAATAAGAACAAATGCTTTTTAAAAGATATGTAGCTCTCACATGCATTATGTGGGCATTCAAGATAAGACTGACTTCCAGGTATTTGATTTGCATTGGAAAAGGAAGAAAAAAAAAGTAAAATTAAAACAGTATAATTAAAAATTTTTTTAAAAATTTAAAGAAAAGATAAGACTGAGAACACTTCAGAGGAAGCAGAAGTCATCATAAGATATTCTTAATAACTAAGGTAATTAAAATTACCCTAAGACTCCTGGTACATCTTGTCTGATTATGCCAAAATGTTTGAAATGTCTATTTTATAAACTGAGTTCATTTCAATGTCAGCATCTTTATCATGATCTGGAATTCAGTTATAAACATTTAAATCATAAATACAGTAATATTGTTTGCATTTGATAGTCATACTGTTTCTCTGAAGAACTGAAGACTCACCTGTACCAGATATATTGGCGTAAAAATAATAAATGATCTGTAATAAAAAGAAATAGCAAAGCCAAACATAAATCAGTTGTTAAGAATCATATTCAAATTAGATTACAGACAAGAAATCTAAAATATATTGCAGACTGAATCATTATAAAACAAAACATGGAGAACACAACTCTTAAAATGAGAGAACAAATATAACCTAATATATACCATAACTTTTACAAAGTTTATATTAAATTCCAAGTTTGTGTGTTATTCAAAAGTTTGAAGTATTTTCTAACTGTATGAAAAATAAAAGTGGTTTGAGGTGTTAAATTTAATCCAAAAAACTTTAATGAAATCATGGACTAGAAGTCATAGTAATTACCCTTTAAATCTAAAATGTTCATATAAAAATTAATACAAGATACCATTTTACATTTTGTAGGAAAGATTTAAAAAATAATAATACCTAAAATGAGGAAGTCCATGATATCTCATTATCAGAAGACAAAATTACAGTTAATTTCTAGTACTCAACTTCTATGAAACCAAATCTTCTCTTTATAAACAACTAAAATTCACTGGTATAACAAGGATAGACTTTGGAGCCAGAAAGATATGTAGTCAAATTCCAAATGAATGACCCTGGGCAAGTTTCCTCATCTAAAAACATAAGAGTAACAGCATGTACCCTGATAGTATGGTAAAAGGATTCCATAAATTAATACAGTAAAGGCCTCATGGCACCAACTCAACAAGCCTGATGCACAATACTTTCTCAAACTCTTGTTAGCTCGTATGTAAAATATGTCAGAAGTTAATGAATACCCTGGTTAATCAAATTTGTAATACAAATATCTCTGACAAGATATATCTGAAACATCATGTGAACCACTTAAGATGGTCTCTCACTGTGTTTTCATCTTTAACATCCATAGACTCTCTGAGACTCATACCGGCTTTGATCTCTAGAAGGATGTGTCCTTCTGGAACATACCGATAATGGTTAAACCCAGGCTACAGTTTAGCTCTAAGTTGCATTAAAAACGTACACACGTGCACACACATGTATGTGTGCATATATGTATATAAAATTAAACTCAGATAATATGTATGGCTACTCATTTTCATCAGGTTCTATATCATTAGTCTAAAGCATCAGCCCCTAACCTTTTTGGTACCAGGGACCGGTGCCATGGAGAACAATTTTTCCACAGTCAAGGCAGGGGTAGGAGGATGGTTCTGGAATGATTCAAGTACATTACATCTATTGTACAGTCAAACTTCTCTGCTAATGAAAATCTGTATTTACAGCCACACCCTGGCACTAGCATCACTGCCTCAGCTCCACCTCGGATCATCAGCCATTAGATTCTCATAAAGAGCAGGCAACCTAGAGCCCTCGAATGTGCAGTTTACAGTAGGGTTCATGCTCCTATGACAATCTAATGCCCTGCCTCCCACTGATCTGACAGGAGGCAGAGTTTAAGCAGTGATGCAAGCAATGGGGAGTAGCTGTAAATACAGATAAAGCTTTGCTTACTCACCCACCACTCACCTCCTGCTGTGCAGCCCAGTTCCTAACAGGCCATGGACTGGTACCAGTGCCCAGCCCAGGGGAGTTGGGGACCGCAGGTCTAAAAAATTAATTTTAAGTGTTTCTAAGTGTTAGAAAAATAAATAAGCTATATTTACCTCGAATTGCTTTTGTGATGATAAAGGATGCACCATGTTTTCGGTTGCCTCTAGGCTACAATTGAAAACAAAAAACCTTACATTTGAGAATGTTCTATTACTATTTATACAATATGCAAACTTCTTCTTCTTTTTTTTTTTTTTTTTTTTTTTTTTTGAGACAGAGTCTCACTCTGTTGCCCAGGCTAGAGAGTCGTGGCGTCAGCCTAGCTCACTGCAACCTCAAACTCCTGGACTCAAGCAATCCTCCTGACTCAGCCTCCCAGGTAGCTGAGACTACAGGCATGTGCCACCATGCCCAGCAATTTTTTTCTATTGTTAGTTGTTTGGCTAATTTCTTTCTATGTATAGTAGAGACAGGGTCTCACTCTTGCTCAGGCTGGTCTGGAATTTCTGAGCTCAAGCAATCCTCCTGCTTCCGCCTCCCACAAACTTATTCTTCTTTATGGGTACAAGGTATCAGTATTTTAAAGCTACTTATAAATTGAAACAAAAAAAGGAGACTCAGGACTTGGGCAATGGGAGAAAAATGTGAGCATGGCAGAGGTATAGGCATGTCAGGATGAACCTTGCAGGAGAGGACAAGAATTGAGGCTGGAAACTGTTTCCAAATCAAAACACCAATCCAAAGACAAGAGGAGTCAAGGGCAAAGACCATACTGGTAGAATCGAAAACAAGTTTTTCTCACAAGAAAACTGGTCATAGGGATTAATAAACTCATCTCTAACAGCAAATTCACTGAGTATCTGTTGTATATCCACAGAGACAATGCTACTAATAAAACACATAGAAAATTGCTACGCTAAATAATTCCATTCTATAAGTACAGACTTGCACACTCACTATGGGTAAGCTAAACAATACTAGGCACTACAAAAGATGTACTAAAGTGCTGCCAAGAAAGGTACAGACAGATACTACTTAAAAATACAGAAAAGTTATTTCATTCAACAAACATGAACTGATGTTCAATTCATTCAAGACATAATTTGGCCCTGGAGAGGGATATAAAGATGAATAAGATGTAGGTGCCCTCCAAGAGCTTATAGTTCAACAGTTTAAATCAATACCACATAGACATCAATAAAACAGCCTCCCCCCCAAAAAACAGCAAAGTGCCTTAAGGTTTCAATGTAAGTTGAGCTGTGCTTATCTTTTTTAAATCAATTTATGTTAAGCACTATGAAACATTATGGCAATCAACAATGAATATTAAGGAATGGAAACTCATCCTTATCTGGCAGCAGCAACAGCTTCCTCCTAGCTCCATACCCTTCAAAATATTCCAGTTGCTCAAGAAAAACTAAGTAAATACTTGAAAAATAACAATATATGCAGATCTCTGTCCACCTACAAAACACATTATTCAAGACACCCAGAAACTGCATGGGAAGGAGGTTATAAAGAAAAATACGCAAACTTTATAAGAAAATGAGCTTAAGAATAGTTTCTCCAGTAAAGAAACACTCAGAAAAGAATATAAAAGAGAATGCATATGGGCTAAACTCCATAATCTTCAATAAAGGTCCTTTTCATCTTGCTGCTTCCTCTGAGTCTCAAACAGTAACTGGGACGTGAGGCACACAATATCTGTCGAATAAACGTGGATCCATGGTTCCTTCTCTTCACCCTAGCCCTAGTAGGTACTCCCTGTGAAATAACTGATAAATCCAAGGTCCAGTTCATAACTTAGCAAGCCTTATAACCCCTTGTCTAGGAGAGACTCCAACCCTGGTCAGTAGCTCCTTACTTTTCACTCCTTACTCTTCACAAAAAAAAAGTGGCATTTTTCATTCACACCGCGACTATAGTGCATGTTTATTGGACTGTCTCCCTCCTAGACTGGAAGCTCCAGGAAAGTTTATTCACCTCTCTATGCCCAGCACCAAGCACGATATCTGGGACACCGGGACAGATGGACACACTTATCAGATGCTTGCTTACTGAAACACACAAGGGCTGGCACGATTCCGCCCTATCTAGAGGTAAAGGGTTAGATCCCGGGATCCCCTGCAGCATGCCCGATACTGAAAAGACGGTAGCGTTCTCGAAAATTCTCCCACCGCCACTGCGGTTGAGGGTCAGCCCAGAGCAGCCCTAGCCAGCCACCGGAGAGTCCAGCGCGTGCCCTCCCCTCCAAGTACAGGGAGTGAAACTGACAACCAGAGCGGCAAGGAACGTGGCTCCGAGCACAAGGTTCCTCGACAACCTAATTCTGAGCCCTGGAGGAATCTCAAGGACTACCCACTGCCCTCGCCCCGGCAGCCCCAGACCCCCGCTAGTTCAAGGTGCCGTTGCCAGGGCGACCGCACAAGCTGCCGAGCCCTGCTCCCCCGCCCACCCAGCTCCCCTCCGCTACGTGGCTCCAGCTACGTGGCTCTGCCCACAAAGCGCTCGCGCCAAGATGGCTGAAGCCGTAGAGGGGCCTGGTTCACCTGCACTTCTGTCTCCGGTGGCCACTCGGTGTTGACCAACAAGTCATAGAGAATCGTCTCCTCCTCGCCCTCTGCAGTGCCTGGACTCAAAGCCGGCCCCGACTCGGGGGCCGCCATGTTTGCCCGGGACTTGAGCAGCTGAGCGAGAGCCACTACAGGATCCCGCACTGGACAAGTTTCCCAAGCCGCAGCCGCTTTCGATTAGCGCGGAAGGGCGTGGCTTGAACTGGCTGCGGAAAGGAAGTGCTAGGTTAACCCTTTTATGAATAGGAAGGACGGTAACTGTTTCTTGTCTCTGGTACGACTTGGATGTCACTCCCAGTGCACTCTTACTAACTAATCTGCGTGAGATCAGCCAAGTTACTCCACTTCTCTTATCCAGTCACCTTCTGTAAAGCAAAGGGCAAAAGCACCCCGGCCCCGCTCGCCTGAGATACTGCTATATATTTATCTCTTCTTTGCCTAACAGAGAGTATTCAAAGCTATGGCTTTTAAATAAACAACCAAAACATTATCCAACGCAAGAGATCAAGCCAATGAAAAGTACCTTAGGAGGGATGCTATAGGAGCTCAGAAAAGGCAATGAAGGCCAGAGGGTCTGCAGGGAATTTCGAAATGGTGCTTTGCTGAGTCCTTAACAATGATTAGAATTTGAATCCAGTGGAGAAGGTTGGGGTACAACATTTGAAGTAGGAGGAAATGGAGTGAGCAAAGATAGAAGAAGTACATGGTTGAAGACGGCAGAAAGCTGAATAGAATAAAACCTAAGTTGAGAAAAGGTGTGGGGGCAATATAGTTGAAATAATAGGTTGAGAACCTGCACAGAGGGAGCTAAAAGGCCAACTTCATTTGTTCATTCATTTGTTCATTCATTCATTCAACAAGTGTCTTTTTGTGGAGAGCTCCGTACTGTAAGGCAGTCTATTGTAACCTCAATGTATATACATTGGACAAAAATATTAGCACTGTATCACATTCAAGAGAAACACATATACTGAAGATTTCCTGAAGGAATTATATTGCATAATATCCATCAAAATGCATTAGGCAGTCATGCAATTAAAAGCCTCTGTCAGGAAGCCTCTAATGCCTTTCCTTTCTCTCAAAGCTTAATGACCTCAAAGCCCTACATCATGGACCAGCTGCTACCAGTTAGTCTTACACCTCATTTCCTGCTCTTCCCTCTACCTTCAGCCACACTGGCCTTCCCATTTCTGAACTCTCCAAACACACATCCACTTCAGGGACTCTGCAAGGGCTGTATTCTCTGCTTAGAAGGCTTCCCAACCCCCCTCACTTATCTCCTTCAAGTTTTTGCTCAAATGTCACCTGCTCTCTGAAGCCTACCCTGACAATTCATTTTTAAATTTGCAACCACTCTTCCCCAACTCCAGCTCTCCAGAGCTGTTCTATTTTTTTCTATAACACTTGTTATCATCTAAAACATCATACAATATATGTTTATTTTCTGTCTCCATTCATTAAAATGCAAGAAATGCAAGCTCTGCCAGGAAAGAGTGCTATATATATATATATATATATATATATATATATATATATATATATATACAGATGCTATATACATCCCTACTATGTCCCCAGAATTTATAACAGTGCCTGGCAAGAAGAGAGGACAATATATATATTATTAATATTTGTTGAATAAATGAAAGATTTCCCAGAAAACCTCTTTAACACATTGTCTCCCCAAAGTATTTCTCTGCACAGCAGCTGTGCCATTGTATCAAATCGTTCATTGCGAACAACAGATATCTCCTCTCCCCACGCCCCTAGACTGACAATGAGGGAGCTCTGCCCATGTTGGGTGCTGTAGAATATGAAGAGGTAGGAATACCATCCACATGGCATGGGTGGGGGTCATGCTGGGGCAATGCACGGCTCCAGTGGCCACCCCTCACTATATAGGAAAAGCCTGTCTGAGTAGTGAGTGAATGAAACTAACACATTGAGAAAAACAGGAGAGGTAGAGACTTCATTTGATATAAGCATGCTTGAAACAAGTAATACCTGTGTGCTTCCATTTTCCCAGGTAATTGATCCAGTGCATTCTCTTTTGTGCTTAAGCTAGTTTGAGTTGAGTTTCTATGCATCAAAACCCAGAGTTTGGTTGCCATGTACTATTATGATCATCTAATCAATTTCTTTCTTAATTTAGCTGAAATTACATAATTGGCTAATTAAAGATACTTTAAGTCATTAATAAATCATTCGAAAAAGAAAAATTATGTTTTCCAAATAACCAACACAAGTGATAACGCTGTGAACTGCTTAAGGAAATGAACTGGAAATAAAATTTGAGACAATTTCAAAATAGGCATCTTCATCATCATCATCATCATCATCACAGCTACATTTTGTGTACCTACTCTAATTTAAGCTCTACGCCAGGGACCTTATTATAATTTAACTCTGCTCCTCTCTATGACACTATAAGAAGTGTGTTAATATCTATCTCTGTGGATAGATATAGATATAGATTAGTAAGTTGAGGCTCTAAATTATTATGACCCAACCAAGGTCATGTGCTAGTAATGGTGAAGCTGGAATTGAAACACAGTTTTTATCTAAAGTCCTAATTATTAATAGAAAAGGTACTGTGATATACCCATTTTAAAGAGCAATAATCTGATGTTTTTATAAACCTTTGATGAGAAGGAAAAAAATAGAAAAATGTTCCTATTTCTTCCTATCCTCACAGCATAGCAAGTATGCCGCAATTTAACTGAATATAATTTTCATTAACTTAGCTGATGTCCACAAATATTCTACCTTAAAATTAGACAAAAGTTACTTAACAATATCTCACATAAAGGGATCGTTTTTCTCCTCTTGCATCTTCAATGTAGAGCTGTCACTAAGTGATAAGATTCTTTGGTAGTAGCTCAGCTTTTTGGCTCCTATCAGTTAAAAAACCCATTAAGCTAAAAGCCATTAATTAATGATTAAGTATTTAACCCTTTTATGCTTCTCCATATTAGAGACCAAAGAGATTAGTTCATCATATGAAATTGCTTCTATTTTAAATTTGAAATTGCATAATAAAATTGAACTTAGGCATTTAAACACTACCTGTTATAGGTGTCATACATTTGTATTTGATTGGATGGTGCACTAGCTCTTTATGAAGAGTATAAATTTTAATCATTATAATAAAATAATATTGAGAGCAATTCAAGAAATTTTATTTCCTCCAGAAAGCCTGCAGAATCCCAATCAATCCTTTCATAAATATTCTAAGACTCTCGTAATATCTCTTGGCAGCCAAAATAGATATAAAGTTCATGCATGGTTTTAGCCAAGAAGGAATCTCCAGCCCCTTACTGAAAGTTCATTTATTCTAATTTGCTACACAACTCAAACAGGCCATTCCCTCCCCTCCATTTTCTTCACTTATAAATTACATGGAACAACAAACTGGGAAATAGGCCCTACCAGAGGCACATACAGTGATAAAATCACCAAGTGCAAGAGATGAGCAAATAAATTGATAAAAATATATTGCTAAAATGATGAATTACTGACTTAAAAGTAAGACTAGCACTTTTCTTTCATTTGTTTTAAAACAAAGGTAGATAATCCGTAATATACTTTGAAATACATCAGAAAATAAGATAGATTAATGGGTAAGTTGAGGATAAATAAATGGAAAAGTGTGTGATAAAGCATGTATGGTAAAATACTAATGATAGAATCAATCTCATTGATGGGTACATGAGTGTTCATGGTAAAATTCTCTCAACTATGTTGTATGTGAAAATTTTCATAAGAAAATATTGGAGGAAAAGGTAAATCTACAATTTTATTTTTTTATTTTTTTTTATAAATCCATTTTTTTTTTCAAAGGCAGGGATCTCACTCTTGCTCAGGCTGGTCTTGAACTCCTCAGCTCACAGTATCCTCCCAACTCAACCTCCCAGCATGCAGAGATTACAGGCACGAGCCACCATGCCCCACCAAATCTACAATTTTAAACAGCAGAAAGAATAGAATGAAAGAAATACAACACATATCTACCAAAACATAGAATGCCATTAAGGACATAAAGGCAGGGAAAGACAGAATAAATAAGCAAATATAAACCAGGATAAAGAAAATTCTCCCATTGGAATGAGATGGTACAATAATCATTAAGCTCATACAACACTCACATATGCATCCACATAAATACCTCCCATATGCACACTTCTCTCTTCCAGCCTCCCTTCGCCTTATAAAGGGTAATATCAGAAGTTTGGAATATAATTTCTTCCGTCTTCCCTTCATGTGTTTTAATTGCTTATAGAAAATTCTATCCTTGCATCTTCAAATGTTGCCCCTACACCTTTCTCTTTAGACAGATGATGGACGATTGTAACCTCCACAAGTCACAACCTCCCTCTTACACTTTATATCTCTGTATCTCTCTGTTTTGTAGTCAGTGCAATTTCTTCTGGTCTCTATTTCAGTTCACAGACTTACTTTTCAGCTTTTTCTATGTTCGAACTTTCAACAAATTTTTAACATCTATTATTACATATATATTTATTCTTAAACGTTCTTTCTTTAAAACTCAAGCGTGCTGATCATTTTGTTACTTTGTTCTTACTTATGTTTCAAGTCCTACTTTTAGAAACACATAAAACATAATTTATAATCTCTACCTGATATTTGTAATACCTGAAGTCTTTGAGGATCTATTTTTCTCCTGCTGACTCTTGCTCATGGTGGCTTCTTTCTTTATGTAGCGTGTGTGTTACTGTTTGCTCGTATGCTTTGGAGTTTGATCTGTGAAGACGCTTTGAGGCCTGGTTTGGAGAGTGCCCTCCCCGCTGGGAAGACTTGCCTTCACTGCTACCATCAGATGATGCACGGTGTAAATTCAGGTCCTGGACTTACAGGACACTTGGGCTCTGGCTGCAAATTCTCAAAGATTTTTATATCCATTCATATTCCAAGTTGAAGACAAATTTATTGCTATCTCTTTATTAAGGGTTTTAAAAAAAAAATGTAGCTCTTCATGGTTCCTAACTTTATGTAGGACAGTCAGTGATCCACTCCCTTCTTTACACAGGCCCGAGCCTTTGTCCCCAACTTCCCCATCCCACCCCACCTCTATTTTCAGTCCCGAAGTCAAAGCTCTGGATGTCTGGATTCACAGAGATCCCTAAAACTAGTGACTTCCATTCTCACTTCTTCCGTGCGCGAGATCTCCCGCCTGTTGCCAGGACTCAGGATACCTTTCACTTTCTTGCAAACCCATCCATTCAGTTTAAAAGTTGTGTTTTTGCTTTCATGTTTTAGCTAGCATTCTTGGTGTTTGTGGGAGATTTTCAGGATGTCCTGTCTGACGAATTGCCCGAAATGAAACACTCCGAACCTAGCAGAAGGAAACGAAAATGGGGAAGGTGTTCGCACTAGCTTTGTTATAAACAGCTGTGAAGCTGACAGATGGCACAAACCACAGACAGAGGCTCAGCAATGGCTCCAAAGGAAAACAATTGGCAGAGTCCAAAAGGAATGCAGTTGTTTGCCAATATGTATCACACACTTCTGGGACTCCCCAGAAATATTTGGTAGGAGATTTTACAAGTGACTGAGGGTCCTCTGTTATCAACTGGGAGCAAAAGTAGTGAAATTATACTGTTTCATATTACGATGATTACCATTCATGTCCACAGACTGGGGAAGCTTAGGGAGTCTCAAATAACACCAATAATTCAGAAATTCAAAAGGCAACTACAAAGGAGAAATACTGCAATTCTTTGGTGACAGGGCAATCACTTTTTAATCTCTGTAAAACCAGCCTGAAGGTAAATCCTGAATAAGTTTTTACTGACCAGATGAATTATACATGGCTATGTTGAGGCTATTATAGATTAACCCTTTTTTACTTAAAAGAGAGATTGCAACTTTAAAAAATCATTTATTTTCCTCCAGCAAAGTAACATAGACTCAAGGAAAATTTCTCTCAATAAACAGACCATTCATGAGCCATAATTTTTTTTTCCTACTGTTGTAGTGAAATATTGGTCACATCCTTCAGTTTATCCTTATGTTTCCTCTGATTTAAAAAAAAAAAAAAAAAAACTACAGTGGGAATATTAACCTAAAGACGAAGGCTTCAATGAAGCTGACAAGTAATTAATAATGCGTTTTGATAGGGCAAAGTACTAACTGAAAATGTAGAAGCTATTAAAACATCAGGATCAGACACCCTCTGCTATGTGGAAAAACTAAATTAAACACCAAGGATTAAAAACCACTAGAGGAGGAATTATTAAATGTCTCTCAATGTTAATAGTTTTAGCTCTTCCATGGAATTTCATGCAAACCATTTTCTACTGAAGTCCTTATCATTTTAGGTTTCTCTTTAGATAAAAATGGATGCCTAATGTTAAATTTTTAAGTTTTTAAGTTTAAATTGTTATATTCCGATATAGATATGAGATAAATGATTTTAAAAAGAAGCTTTGCAACCTAATTTAGTCCTGAAGGGATTAACTAAAAAAAAAAAAAAGATTGAAAGCATTTAAGCTGAGACACAAATCTTTAACAAATTTCAATCACCAAATAAGAAAATAGTACATTAAAGTCACATGTATCACTATGCTAAAAATTGCTCCACAATTTACATCAAACCTGAGATAAAACTCAGTGGTTCACAGTCAGTGCACATATATAGAATGTCATTTCTTCTACCTCCCATGGATCTCAATTTGTACAATCTTTCAGTTCCTTCTTCTACCTCTGCAATAGACTCTAGTATTTAAAAAAGCTTTGTTTGAATCACAGTTTTGTTACTAATTCTATTGCTTTGCAAAAATTATTATTATTTTTATTTCAGCATATTATGAGGGTACAAATTTTAAGGTTACGTATAATGCCCTTCCCCTCTCCCCCCTCAAGTCAGAGCTTCAAGCATGACCATCCCCCAGACAGTACACATCTCACTCATTATTTGTGTATATACACATCCCCTCCTTCCCCCTCTCTGTGTCTCGATTTCCTAATCTAAAAATAGGGTTTGGGGGACATAAAGTAAGGCATGACTCTGACAAAGAGTCTCTCCTTGACCAAAGTCTAGCCGGGCTCCCCTAAGCCCTCTTCTTGTTCAGGCCTCAACCTGGGCCTATAAAAACTACAGACTCTCAGCATGAATAGTTTTGTCCACTCCCATCCACCTCCCCATTTAAAGACTTAAACAAACACTAAAAGTTACTGACAGCTCAGGACCACAGCCACCCCCATGTGACCCTAGCCACCCTGAGAAAGCCCAGGGCTGCTAAAAGAATTTACTGGTTGTTCCAGCCAACACCTGACCACAGGTTCCTGACCACTCTTTCTTAGAGCACTTACTAAAAAGGGCTTACAACTGTGAATCCTTCCTCTGTCCCTTTGAGATGTATATGTTTCTCTAATGACTCATGAGTGTCTCTAGGACCTGAAAACCATTCCTTTGAAATGTAAACATCAGGAATTACAGGGCCTCTGTCTCCAGTCTCTGGGAAGACAGAGCCCTAACTTTGATTAATTGTCAGCTAACAGACACAGCTGACCTAAAGGGCATTTGCACGGACCAACCTTTGTAATTTTTCACTTCTCTAACTCTGCTCAAGCCCCGCTGGTTCCTCCTCCCTTTCTCCCATGTTCAGTCCAGTTCATGCCAGACACTCTTCCCTATTGCAGTAGTATATTACTGATTAAAATATGTTCTCAGCACTTTAACTAGTATACAGCTTTATCTTTGGCAGTTCAAGAAATAGGAAATACAATCATACCTAAGAATAAAGCCATGAAATCAACATGACCATGTTGGTGAGCCCTAAAGAATAATAGTCTAAAATAAACTTCCTACGTATGTAGTCTAGGGAGGTCTGCCTGCACCGGAATCACCCAGGCAACTTGTGTTGTTTAAATGCCTATTCCTGGGCTCCACCTCAGACTTGGGGGGACCAAAATTCCTGAGGGCTAAACCTAGGAAGCTGCATTTGGAAGAGCTCCATGGAGTAATTCGGATCTTACATTTGAGGATCACTGGTGTAAACAATTATATATACATGTGCTACTGAAAATTGTCTTCCAAACAAGTGGTTAGAGCATAGCACATATTCTGTCTGCTTCAGGAATACATAGCTCTCCCTAATCTAGCTCAGATTCAAATTCTTTAGCCTTATTTTTATCTACTAAATAATTTATGATTTTGAACCTGACATCTGAGGAATGGCAAAAGACTTTTTATTTCCATGTGTGGTTACCAATCTCCCAAATACCCCCTGCCCATACACAATGATCCCAGTCTCCTAGTATCTATGCCCTTGTGTAGTGCCTTCTACCTTGAATAAAATTGGTCTGTGTAACCAGCAGGATGTTGTGGAAATGATGGTAGGAGACGCCAGAAGCTAAACCAGTCTCTCTCTTGGATCAGTTGCTGGAGTTGACACCTGCCATGAGTGAGGACACTCAAGATCCTGTGGAGATGTTCAGGCAGTAAAGAACTATGCTATTCTGACAACTGACACTAACTTGCCAGGCATATGAGGAAGCCACCTTGGAAGTGGATCATCTGGCCCTGGTCAAGTCTTCAGATGAGTGCAGCTCTGGCTGCCAACTTGGCTTCAGCCTCATGAGAGATTCCAGGCCAGCACCATCCTGATACATCACTCCTGGATTCCCGGCCCACAGACGCTATGCAAAATAATCAATATTTATTGTTTTAAGCCACTAAGTCTCAGTGTGATTTGTTATATGGCACTAGATGATTAATACATTAGGGGACACCACCCTATTTCTCACTGCTGTGCAGCTCTCCATGCTGTACCCTCTTCCTGGAAATTTCCCCTCTTTTCACCCTCCCCCCATAAACCCCGCTGCATCTAGTTAAATTCAGTGAACCTTTCAAGATTCATCTCAGATGTCAGTGCCCCAAGAAGCCCTTCCCTGACTGTTACAGCCTGGGTTAGGTATCCACTCTGATTTCCCATGATACACTGAATAAATAAATCTCTACCATTGCATTGATGCCTTACAGTATGATTATGTGTTTATATTTTATATCAGTTGAAAAATTTAGACTATCTTGAAAGCAAGAAAGTATGTCTTATCCATATTTGTATCCCTTTCACTACTGTAGGCCCTGGCACACAGGAGGCACTTAATAAGTTTTGTTAGGTGAATAGTATTTAATAAATGAAGGATCCTGTGAAGGTGTCAAAGATGCCTCATAGAAAGTGCCTAACACATACTGCCTTGTTCACTTTCAGGCCCTAAATATATGTTTCTGTTTCTTTCCAAGACAGAACTAGTTTTCCAATCAGCAGATAGGATGTCCACTTGTGGCAGATTGCACTTTCCAAAGATGGCCATAGGCTCTGAGTCAGTGTCCAATATATGGTGCTGTTTCTCCCGTAGCCAAGATTCACAGATCCAGGAATCAAGCGGCAGAAATGGGAGTGGCACCACTATTTCCACTAGTGAACCACTGGCAAAATTTTTGCTTCCTTTCCCCATGATCTTATGTTCTGCTGGTCTAGAGGTCTTAGTTCCAAAGGGAAGATGCTTCCACAAGCAGAAACAGCAATGATTCCATTGAACTGAAAGGTAAGACTGACACCTGGTCACTTTGGGATCCTCAAGCCTTTGAATCAACAGGCAAAGGAAGGAGCTATTGTGGTGGCCAGAGTGATTGATCCTGATCACCAAGGAGAAATTGGACCACTACTCCACAGGGAGGAAAGGAAGAGTATGTATGAGATAGAGGAGATTCCTTCGGGCACTTTTAGTATAATATCATCATACCCTGTGGTTAAGGTCAATGGAAAACTATAACCCAATCCAGACAGGACTATGAATGGCCCAGACTCTTTGGAATGAAAGTTTGGGTCACCAAACCAGGTTCTATGACCAACTGTGTTGCTTGCTGGGGGCAAATGGAATACAGGATGGATAATGGAAGAAAGTATAGTAGTTATAAATGCCAGCTATGGCCACATGACCAGATACAGAAACAAAGACTATAATTGCCATGAGCATTTCTTCTTTATTTTGTTGTGAATATATTTGTGTGTGTGTATATATATTATATAATGTACATATGTGTATGTATATGTATTTATTTTGAGATCTCTCTCTGTCTCTCTCTCTCTATATATATATATATATACATGGCAAATATCTTTGTTTTCTTCCCTCTGTATCATGTAACATAAGGTGTATTCATTTTATATCATAGTACTTAAGTATTGAAATTTTTATAATATTTAAGTTATGGGATATCAAGGAGAAGAACAGACAAAATCCAAGGATTTTACATCCTTTCCTAGGGAAAGTGTTAGTGCATCTTTAGTTGTACACAGGATAGCTGTATCATCTTAGGTGGAATTATGACTTTCTTATTGTCCTTATTTGGAGATTAAATATGGTTTAGGGAGATGCATATGGATGCTAAGTCGACAAGGCATGCACTTACAATAGTTCATTTTATATATCAACTTATCTGAGCCACAGTGCCCATATATTTGTTAAAACATTCTGGATGTTTCTGTGATGATGTTTTTGGATGAGACTCACACTTAAATTGGTGGTCTTTGAGTAAAGCAAACTGCCCTCCATAATGTGGACATGCCTCATTCAGTTACAGGTCTTAATAGAACACAAGGCTGATCTCCTCAAACAAGGGAATTCTCTAGCACATGATCTTTGGGCTTCAACTGCGACATTGGGTCCCCAGCCTGCCAGCCCACCATATAGACTTTGGGCTTGCTAGGCTCTACAATCATGCAAACCAATTCCCTAAAATAAATCTTTCTATATACACATACATCCTACTGGTTCTGTTTCTCTGGAGAACTCTTAACACATGGCCATACCAATTTATATCCTGCCCCACATGATTTTCTTACAATGTGATGTTGACATTCCCCTATCAAACGGTGGTGTCTATGATCCCTCCCCTTGAAGCTGGGCAGACCTTTGTCATAATCTTAATTAATAGAATGGGAAGGAAGTGACACTGCTTGACTTCTGTAGTTTGGTCATTAAAGGCTGCATGGCCCTTGGGATGCTCACCTTTGGAATAAAACCACCGTGCAGTGAGAAAGCACAGGCCCCCTGAGATGCCACAGCTGACCGTCAGCCCCAGGTAGGGTCTCATCAACACAAGCATCAACAACATCGTGTGAGTGACTAAAGCTTCTCTTGATTCCAGTCCCTTGCCTTTCAGTCTTTCAGCTAAGGTGCTGGGCATCGTGGAACAGAGATGAGCCATCTCTGCTGTGCCCTGTCCAGTTTCCTCACCCACAGACTCTATGAGAAAAATAAATCAACGTTTTAAGCCACAATATTTTGGGGTAGCCATAGTAACTGGAACATTACCATTCAGAGCTACAGTTGAATTAGCCTTCACAAATTCTCTTATTATTGCAACATCATAGGAGCCAGGCAGTATAAATTTCGATATTCTGAATTATTTCCTCCAGGCATTTTGAAGAATTCTTGACCATACTTTTTATCACCACCACCACTTTCAATATAGCAAGCAGTCTTCTTTTAGCCTGCTAAAAAATAAAATCATAGGCCTTGTTAAAAAGAAAACCTATGATCGATTCCACAGACAGGAAAGAGCTGCAGTGAGGCAGGGATGCTGGGTGGGAGGCTGAGACAGCGAGCCTGAACTCTGTGCACAGATGCACAGTGGCTTCCTGTGGCACATGAGGGAACTCGGGCACCCTGGCAGATTCTGGGCTGCTGGATTCTGAACATGTGTCTGGTGCACAGTCTGTTTTTAACCACCCACAAGCTCAGGCTCCAACTGTGTCGCCATTTCCCCATGAGCTGTCAGCGTCATTCACAGGGGCCCCTGAGCACTCAAGATGGCAGGCATGGGAGACAGAGTGACATTCATGCCTGCGAGCCAGTCAGCACCCAACCATAAATCGCTTCCCTGCCTGGCTTGCCTATAATGAGACCGACACAGTTAGGGAGATCTCTTTTTCTGTTTTACAGTCCCTCTGAAACTCATCCGGCTTGCCCTTTGTCTCCCTCTCCCCATATATCTGGAGTGATGGACTTAATGGCCACTTCTTCAGGGGATACAGAATTATAGATCTCTGGATTTATGTCTGTTTTCCAGGCCCCCTCTGGTCCCTGCACCATAAGGTGAATGCTGGGGCAGCGAGAATGATGCTGCATTCTAATAGATCTGGACCAGTTTCTGACAGCTTATTTTGACAAAAGCATAAAATTCAATGAGTGTTGCTCAGCTCAGAAGTCGTAGGAAATATAGGGGGAAAAAGAGGATGTTTAAACGTGAGCTTCCCTGTCTCCAAACTGCTCTGTGAGTCAGGTAAATTGTGAAAAACGGAGAAAGCTAAGACAACAAATTTAATGATGACAACGGCTGTTTTAGAAACACGATTTATCCCAGAGGATGCTACATGAACATACTGTTGCCTGAGATTCAGGGACCACCACCTGCTACACAAACAAACAAGGGTCTATTGGGGAAGTGGGGGTGTGGTAGCCAGCCTGTGAGATGGGCCCCAAACGGTCTTTATCTCTAGAATTCACACCTTTATGTGTGTAGTTCCCTTCCACACTGATTAGGCCTGTGTGACCAATAAGATATTGTACGAACGACAGTGTGTGGCTTTGATGGCTTTGCCATAAAATACACCACTCACTCTGCTTTGTTCTCGAGGGTTGCCTGCTTTGTTGGGGAAGGGAGGGGTGTCAGCAGCCATATCATCAGAACACTGAAGTTGCCCAAGAGGTCCGTGTGGAGAACAAAGGCCTCCCGCTAACTGCCCACACAGTCATGAGAGTGACTTGTCCTTTAAAATGGATCCTTCAGCCCTAGTCAAGCCTTTTAGATGATTATAATCCTGGACAAAGACTTGTCTACTTCTGCAAGAGAGACGCCAAGTGGAACTTGCCAGCCATGCTGCTCCTGAATTTCTGTTCCATAAAAGCTGGGAGTGATAATAAATGTTTATTGTTTTAAGTGAGTAGATTTTGGGGCAACTTGTTTTGTAGCAATAGATAAGGAATAAAGGTATGCAAAGTAGGATTAGGTTTAGCTGTGTGAGACAGAAAAAAATCCAAAACAAAAGAAGACATGTTTATATCTCTCTCATTTAAGAAATATAGTATCACAATTTTGGGCTGGTGTGGTGCTCTAAGTTATCAGGGACTCATCTATTTCTCTTATTGTTCTGCCATCAGTATATGGTTCTCTTCTCATGGTTCATCATAGCTGCTAAAACCTTAGCCCTCACAACCCCATTCCAACCAACAGGAAGAAGGAAGAAAACAAGATGGCAACACTTCCCTTAAAGATATTTCCCAGAAGTCACACAAGATACCTTATATGCCACTGGCCAGAAAATGGGCATATGGCCATTTCTAGCTACCAGGAAGGCTGGGAAATGGAGTCTTTATCCCAGGCAGCCATATGTCTAGCTGAGAGTCATAAATTTAGGGAAAAAGAGAAATAAACATTGGGGTGACAAGATTTGCTGCAAAGTGCTAGCTTAGCTCAATTTGAATGATAATTAGGGGTTTTCCAAGATGACAGATGTTATTATAGGTAGGTATATTTACAATGTGATAGAAGATAGGTATATTATAAAGGGCTGCAAACTCTGCCATTTATTGCATTGACAGATAGAGTCTATTTCTCCTCCCTTTGAATCTGGGCTGCTCACATGATTTGTGTTGACCAACAGAATTCGGCAGAAGTTACACATGGCTTTACTTCTAAGGTTGGCTTGAGAGATGTGCAGCTTCTGCTTGCCCTTATTTGAAACACATCTTTGTGGAACCAGCTACATACCTTCCTATGTAGGAAGTCTGTACTCCCCAGAACTAATCCTATTATGAGAAGGTCCAAGCTGGCCATACGGAAACAGCAAGACCATGTAGGAGACACTGGAGCACCACATGTGGGAGTGAAGTCTTCTCCAATCTCCTACTACACCCAAGACACCAGCTGAATGCAGCCTAGTGAGTGATCCCAGGGAATGTCACATGGAGCAGAAAAACCAGCCAGCTAAGCTAAGCTAAGCCCTGCCCAAATTCTTGACCTACAGAATTATAAGCAAATAAATTGGTTGTTGTCCTAAGCCATTAAGATTTGAGGTTGTTGCTATACAGCAGTAGATAATTAAAACTAAAAGGGGAAAGTTATTCTAGGGAGAGGGAACAACATAAAAAATATACAGTGGTGAGAGGCAATCTGGTAAATACAAGGCATTCTACATAGTTTGCTATGCTGGCAAGTAAAATTTGTGGAGGGGAGTGGTAGTAATAAGAATGGAAGTAAGCAGGAGGCTGGACATGGAGGACCTGGTGTGTGTCATCCTATGGAGGATGGATTTAGGAGCCTTACCAACTAAGAGTTATATCCAAGGGGAGAGGGTGTATTGATGTAAGGTTTGATTATAGCAGGATTCAAGATCTAGAGCAAGTATAGTACTCCTGAGTCCCTTTTTCCTCCTAGAAAATGGATCAGAAGGAAAACTTCATGGACACCATTTAAGGAGAGAGAATACTGCTATTACTTGTGTAGAATGATGGGTGGGTTTGTATCATGTATCATGAGAAAGGACGTTGGGTGGTTTACGAAATGAAGATACTGTATTTTCTACTCAACTTATTTTAGGTTAAAACAACTTTTCTTTCATGCTGCTTCCTTCTTCTTGGTGGCTAAATTCTCAGAAACTAGGCAGCTTGCTTTATTTTGTCCCAGAAAGGCTAGGAAGAGGAGAGCAAGGAGGTTGGATGTCAATTAAAGGATAAGGCAATCTGGTATTAGGTTATACCTGGTATAACCTAATTTGAGTTATATCCCCTAGGTTGATTCAGAGCCATGATCTCTGTTGTATATAGCACATTTCATCTTCAATTTGGGTTGTGAGGAAATGACTAAACATTCAAGGATCATTCTTGATGGTGCCACCACAACCCAGGCCAAATTTCTTCAACTCATTCTGGCCACAGTAGGTTACTTATTGCTCTATTATAGAACATTAGAATTTTTTTCTGAAAGATTCATTACATGAAATCCATATTGGTAAATTTCTTTATCTCCTTTCTTTTCTGTACCTTTTAGGAATATGTTGGGGTGCAGACAAGAGAAAATTTAAAGTGGCTTAACAAAGTGAGGCATTCTCTAGCTACAGGAGGTCCAGAGGTAGACATACCTGGACTCACCATCATCATTCAGGATTTAGTCTCCTTATATTTTCTGGTTTGGCAGTCTTGGTGTGAAGTTTTTATCTTCATGGCTCATTGCTGTTCTTCCAGGCATCGTGTCAATGTTCCAGGAGTAAGGAGAGTGCATGTCAGCCAGATCTTTCTCTTTTAAAGAGCGTTCCGACAAGTCCCAACCTGGGACTCATTTATATCTCTCCAGGCAGAACTGAGTCTCTGGGCTGTCTCTCTACAAAGGAGTCTGGAAAGATGATTGTTTTCTTCTTCCTACACTCTGTATAAAGAAAAGCAAGAAGGAAGGGGACTACTATGGTTTGAATGTGACCTCTCCAAAATTCTGGTGTTGCCAATGTGATAATATTAAAAAGTGGGGCCTTCAAGAGGTGATTTGGTCATGAGCAAGGGTCCTCAAACTTTTTAAACAGGGGGCAGTTCACTGTCCCTCAGACCATTGGAGGGCCATCGGAGAGTGCGGTGCACATTCCACACATGCGCACTGTGGGCCCTGGACAAGTCGGCTGCTAAGCAGGACAGGCAGCGGTGGCAAAAACACCTGGCGGCTGGATAAATGTCCTCGGCAGGCTGCATGTGGCCCTTGGGCAGTAGTTTGAGGACGCCTGGTCATGAGAGTTCCTGCCTAATGAATGAGATTAAGGCACTTATAAAAGAGGTTTCAGGCAGTGTTATAGTCTCTTGCCCTTCTACTTTCTGCCATGTGAGGACACGGTGTTCCTCCCCTTTGGAGGATGCAGGGTTCAAGACACCGTCTTAAAAGCAGAAATAGGGCCCTCAAAAGACAAAACACCTACTGGCACTTTGATCCTGGACTTCCCAGCCTCCAGAACTGTGAGAAATAAATGTTCTTTATAAATTATCCAGTCTCAGGTATTCTGTTATAGCAGCACAAATGGACCAAGACAGGGACCGTCGTCCTTCACAGGACCCATCCTCTCTACTCTGTCCTGTGTATCTGAAGGGCACTTTTCTTTGGTCGGTCTTAGCAGTTGCAAAACCATATGTTCTGCAGTGGGGTTTAATACCACTTACTTGAAAATATATAGCACAATCTTTCTGGTACATGGATAATAATACAGTAAAATTCCACTTTAACATGATCATTGGGGCCCAAAAGACCCAAATGCATGAAATATGGGATTATTGTAAGGCTAAAAAATACATGATGGGGGGCTGGGCACAGTGGTTCACACCTGTAATCCTAGCTCTCTGGGAGGCCGAGGCGGGCGGATCGTTTGAGTTCAGGAGTTCAAAACCAACCTGAGCAAGAGCGAGACCCCGTCTCTACTATAAATAGAAAGAAATCAATTGGCCAACTAATATATATACAAAAAAATTAGCCGGGCATGGTGGCGCATGCCTGTAGTCCCAGCTACTCAGGAGGCTGAGGCAGCAGGATCGCTTGAGCCCAGGAGTTTAAGGTTGCTGTGAGCTAGGCTGATGCCACGGCACTCACTCTAGCCTGGGCAACAAAGTGAGACCCTGTCTCAAAAAAAAAAAAAAAAAAAAAAAAACATGATGGGGGCAAGGCCAGGCTAGGAGATTTTCTTTTTTTAAATTACAGATAGTTTTTTAAACAGTTTCATTGAGGTATAATTTAAATACTATAAAATTCAGTTTTAAGTGTACAATTCAGTGATTTACAGAGCTGTGCAACCATCACCACAATCTAATTTTTGAAGACTTCCATCACCCCCTAAAATCTCTTATGTGCATTTCTATTACAAATGGCAAAAGCGCTGGCTGTCTGGGAATTTTAAGGGCCCCAGTCCAATCACTTTGGCTGCAGTTTGGCGCCACTTGCTGGTGGCCGTCCTCCCACCTAATTCTGCAGGTGAGTTCCTGGGACCAGGCAAAGTTCCCAGGAATCTCCCAGGTAGTAAGCAACCATTTATTTACTCAACCTGTTCTGGGGAAATGGGACAGACACCCATCCTCTATCTTTTGACAGGCACCCATCCTCTATCTTTTGATGGGCATCCATCCTCTATCTTTTGGTTTGGGAAGGTCTTGGCTGCTGTTTCTCTGCCTGGCATTACCCTACCTGCCAAGGACAGAAGCCTATAACATTCTATTCCCATTCACATTATTGAGGGCGTTACAACACACACACACACACACTTATAATATTAAAGTAGTATATTAAATTAGCTGGACTTGGAGGGCACAAACAGAAAACATTATCCTAAAACCATCTCTTTGGGTTTTTTCCCTGACCTAGATGAAGTCTCTAGCATCTTCAAGAGCTTTTCTGGTCACTCTCAGATAACGAAAAGTTGTCAGGTTACTTTCATCACAATTATAGCCTCGTTTCTGTAATTAAACTATCAAGTCCAGTGTAATGATCAAAATTCATGACTTTATCTAAAATTATAGCTTTCTTCTTCCCAGCTTGTCCTATTCCAAGCCAGAGTCTGCAATGGGATGGAGGGTGTAATCAGTCTCTTCTCTGCACTCCTCTCTCCCATAAGCAGTTGTTTCTGATTCCTGGGAAGGGATAAAGTCTAGTGGGTGAGAGAGATACCTAACTTTGTCTGGCTGGTGGTGGAGTGATCTGATTCTGCTGCTCTCTGGTTCAGGCATGCTCAAGGTTAATTATTTATCTCAGAGGGTACTTTTGGGGGATATCTTGAAGATTCTCCTGCTGGCATCCTCCAAGTACAACTCACATGAAGTGGGTGTTATTTCTCCTTCAGTTTGAAGGTATGGATAATCCAGGGTTCTTTGGGGGTCTGCCTGCTCAATCATTTAGCTCCTCCAGGTGAGCACATTCCCTGTGAAGAAAGCTTCTAGTCCACTCTCCACAGGTCCATTTATTCCCTAGGGAAAAAAAGTCACATGTCTCCCCAACAGTTGCAGGAAATGCAGTTAGCTCCCACAGCAGCCTTCTCTCCCCTTTGTCTCCTTTCCTGCCCTGCCACTGCAGGTCCTCCTAGGCACAGCTTCCCAGAGCAGTCCTCATATTTCTCAAACTCTCAGAGATTCCCCGGAAATCCCTTTCTCCCTTGAGAGAGGGAAAATGCCACAGCACTTCAACTCTCTTTGGAGAAATCTTTTAATTTGCATCTCTAATCTTTTCATGCTTTTAAGGTGGTTGTTGACTAAAGGCAAAAAAAAAAAAAAATCAGATTTCAAAATTCCCTTTGGCTCGTCCTGTATAATTTGTGATGTCATACCTCTGTTGGGAATGTGGCGGTACTTGGTATCCATTCAGAAACTGCTACTTTTGCATAACTCTCAGGGCTATTATTTATATAAAATGTAATGAGAATATACACGATAATGTGAATAGCGCCTCCTGGAAGTGTGATTCTGTAGGCCTGATGTCTTCTCCTTGGTGTTTGAATCCTGTTACACGTAATAGTAATAATAGAGCTGGTACTTACATATTGTTACCATGTGCTATGTACTGTTCTAGGTGCTTTAGGTATTGTATTTAATCCTCATAACAATCATATGAGAAAGATATTATTATTGATCTCTATTTGACAGATGAGTAAACTGAAGCCTGGAGACGTTTCATGACTAGTTCAAGGTTTACACAGCAAGCAAGTGGCAGAGCTAGAATTCAAACGCAAAGAGAATTGCTCCCAAATCTGTAATTCTAACCCTGTGCTATACGTCTTGTGTGAGGGTTTCACTTTTCTCCATGACATTCTGCGACAGGCCACAGATAGCACAGGATGGGCCCTGGAGTTAGGCAGACGTGGCTCAGATCCCACGTTCCGTTTAGCAACTGTGTGGCTGCAGATAAGTTACTTAACTTTCCTGAATCTTAGTGTCTGTCCTCAGCTAAAGATTCTAATAAATACCTGACCGAGTAAGTAGTTGGGAGAGTTAATTGTTCATTTACTTTCCCCTATCTCTCTGCAAAGAGAAAGGAGTCAAAATTGCATGGAAGTCAACCTGCAATTATCAAAGTTACGTCAAACACGGTGAAGGGAAAGAGGGAGACCTAAATCATTTCTTATTTCAGTCAAAAATACTTAACAAAGGCCTATGGATGCCAGGCACTCACTAGTACAGAACGAATTCGGCACACTCTCTCCAGGTCGCTCATTCACCGCCAAGGCACTGCTTATCTTTGTGAGTTGGGGGACGGACTGACGCTACAGAGAGGGGACAGTTCGGTGTCAGATAAGCCAGGGCCCATTGTGTGACCCTAATCACCAAACTTCTGCTTCCGTATCTCTGGAAAAGTGAGCCTGTTGACACGTAATGTGCCCCTAAAAAACGGTAACTACATGGAAGGCAATGTCCAGGTGCACTGGGTTCACGCAGTCGGGTCAGCGGCAAGCGCGTGAGGCGGGGCCGAGGCGGGCCTTTGCTTCCGTGGGAACTATTCTCCCTGGGCTCAGTCCCTGCCCGGACTGGGAACGCCAAAGGCCGAGCGCCGGAAGCGCGCGCTGCCTCTGCCGCGGTGTGTTGCGGGAGTGGGGAGAGGGAAAGAGAGAGCAAGCGAATCCGCGAGGACAGGGCGAAGATGGCGGCCTTCTCCGGTGCGTTTGTGGAAGCTGGGGGTGTCGTGGGCGGCGCGCTGCACGCCTCGGACCTGGGGCGGCTGGCGAGGAGCTTTGGGGGCGAGAGCGGCCCGGAGGAGACCCGCGTTGCGGGATCCGGGGCAGCCTCCCAGAGGTCGGGAGCGCGAGGCTCCGGTCCAGGGAGGGCATTTGTCTCCAGCCGCTGGCCGGGACTTCCCTCCCCCTGCTCTTTCTCTTTTTCGTCTTCTATTAATCTCTGCTTGGCTTTCCTGCCAGTGCACCCTCAACTGCGAAAACGAGGCGGGGGTGTTGCTCTAGCTGTTGTCGGACCCCTAGGCCTCCCGCCTGTTTGACGTGGCAGTGACCCTTTGGGAACCCTTTTCTGCCCGCGACTCATCTGGGCTTGGCTAGGCTGAGAAGTTTGGGGCGTGGGGAGGAGTCACTTGGGCAAATTACGATCCTGCCTCTGTCCAGTTTTTTCAGGCCCTCCCAAAAATACAAGTCTCAGGCATAAACTTGATCTTTATTTGTTGTTAAACGCTGTTATAGGTACACACTAGCCCAACGTATATTTCGAAAATTGTTACTGATTTGCCATATGATACCCTCCTTTATTTCAAACAGGATTTGATGTGGATTATTGAACCCTACAGTTGACGGTTTTTCCAATTTCTTTTATGCATCCACAGTTTCACGAAGCTGTAATCACCCTTAAATATACTACACGTGATAAATTTATATAGCCATAAATGTACCAAATTAAGCCTACTATCTTTTAATGTTGACTTATTAGGATGACTTCAGATATTTTAGTAAATTGAATGTTTTTCAGTTTTCTTCCTTGAGAATATTAGGAATTCCAAATCCCTAATTATGTGAGAGGATTTCAGACTGTTTAGGAGTCAGTGAGAAATCTTCTCAGAGTGGTTGCTGTTTTTCTTTTCCCAACTCTCTTCTAAAACAAGATTTTAGAGCCAAGGTATGTAGAGTAGTTCTAGGTAGTCGTTTTATAGGTTCACATCTTTGGTGAACTAAAATAAATAAAGACAAAATTAGAATAAAATTAGAATAAAAAATTAGAATAAAAGAACATGAATATTTCTGTGTTCCCCTTAACTGTTAAAAGTGTTACACTTAAAGAAGACATGATTTTAAAGAAAACATGGAGAGAACATGACCAGAATGGGACAAGAAGTTGCCTGGAATTTACTGAAAGCAGTCTGTAGCTGTTGCTTGTAGTATTGCAAGTTTTGCAAAGAAGCCTTAGCTTGCGGTATTCTGTATGCAGCATATTTAAGACATCATTCCTTTTTTTTAAGCAGTTTGTATTTTAGGAAAGAGAATATAGCTAGACTCTAAAGAGGTGATTCTTAGAAAGGTCTTCCTGGATATCCAGCTTTAGATCTTGGTTAGTTTCTCTATCTGTGGATTTTCATGGGGAGATTTAGAGTTAGAGCCTTCTTTTTTGAAAACGATGATTGTTCTCGTTCGATGCAAAGAAAAAACTACTATTGTAAAGAATATATTCAACTTGTAGAATTGCTTTATGCCTTTTTACAATTAAATACAAAATTTCAAAATTGGTTATTTCTCTTGGGAATACTTGAGTGTTCGCTTTTTTATAGGGATATGTACTTTGTAATGATAATAGTAAAAGCTGCATTTTATAATTGCAGACTTAAAGATCTCATTTGGAAGGGAAATTTAAGTCCTTCAGACTCCAAGTATAACTGCCCTTTACAGTTCATTTGAGAAATGATAAAATGACAAAACACAATCAAGAACAACCCAATCTATTTATTTAGATGGTCCTTGAAGTAGAATTATTTAAATATGTGTGCAACTAAGAATAGTGCAGCTCTTCAACTGACATTTCCACTTGAGTAAGTTTTCACCACTGGCGCCTCCCTCTTCAATTAACCAAAATTTTGATGGTGGCTACCAATAAATAGGAGCTCTCTTCACTTGTCTGTTCATTTTCCTCAGATTGCTGAGGTATTCACATGGTCCTCAAACAGCCAAGACATGACTGCCACATTATCTCTAAGTGAAACAACCAAGATACAGGTCTCGAATGCTGTCTAGCTCTAGGAGATTTTTCACTAGTCACAGGGGGTAAACAAGGACTATGATGGCTACTGTGTTTTAGGTAACAACCATGTGCCAGATGCATCACATTATTATTTTCTTTAGTCTTCCTATAGCCCTACAAGGTATGTAATATAAGCCTCATTTTATGTGGAGAAAACATATTTAAAGCTTTGCCCAAGGTCACTTGAATTTGAATTTAAGTCTTTCTTCAAAACTTAACACTTTTTCAACAGTGCCATACTCAGTAGGTATTATATAACTGAGCCATGCTTCAGTCTCTCCCTTGTCATATGAACAGTATTTTAAGAGCAATGTGATTCGTGTCTTAATTTTAGTATGTATGGTTTTTAAAATTAAATTTTACTTTCAGAGATGGGTGTTATGCCTGAGATTGCACAAGCTGTGGAGGAGATGGATTGGCTGTAAGTACATAAAGCTTAAATGCACCTGTGGCAAGGATGATTTTCAATTTAAACAGTTGTTAGTGATTTTATCAAATATTTTTGGGTGTGGTTGGGTAAATGAAATTGAGTTTTTCTTGTGATTCTCTGAATTATGGAAAGTTTCCTTTTTTAACCTTGACATATTTCTAGCTGAAAAATATTGGTTGTACTGACAAATAAAATTCTGTTTTTAGTTTATAGTATAGGTTTATAGTTAACCTGACTTAATTTGCTTAGGTTCATTTTATTTTGAACTAAAATTCTTCAAATATGATTCTTGTAGTCTCCCAACTGATATCCAGGCTGAGTCTATTCCACTGATCCTAGGAGGAGGTGATGTACTCATGGTATGTTTAAATTTGGTGAGGTGGTTGGGAGCTGTGAACGAACAATTTTGAGGCTGTCTGTGACCCACTCTAGGAACTCCATAGTCTTAAAAATGATACTTTTACCAAATTAATTTTATTCACAAACATTTATGATACATATACTATATTCAAAGTATTAGGTAGAAGCTGTGGGAATACAAAGACAAAGAAGATACAGTCTTTGCCCTTGAGAAGCTTCAACCAAGTAGGGTATACAAAAATAAATGTGATACTAGAATGTGGCATCTACACAAGAGATGCAAAGTGCTACCAGATTCAAGTGAGAGTCCAGTTATCCTGCTTGAGGGATAATAAGGGACTGTTTGGAGGAAGTAGATTTTTGACAAGGGAAGATGAAAGAGAAGTGCTCTGTAGGCAGAGAATCATTAGATCAGTGAATAAGAGAATGCAGGGGCCGGCATGGTGGCTCACGCCTGTAATCCTAGCACTCTGGGAGGCCAAGGTGGGCAGATTGCTTGAGGTCAGGAGTTCAAAACCTGAGCAAGAGCAAGACCCATCTCTACTATAAATAGAAAGAAATTAATTGGCCACCTAATATATAGAGAAAAAATCAGCTGGGCATGGTGGCCACACATGCCTGTAGTCCCAGCTACTCGGGAGGCTGAGGAGGATTGCTTAAACCCAGGAGTTTGAGGTTGCTGTGAGCTAGGTTGACGCCATGGCACTCACTCTAGCCTGGGCAACAAAGTGAGACTCTGTTTCAAAAAAAAAAAAAGAGAATGCAGGGTATGAACTGGAATAGTGCAGTTAGGTGGTACGTAACCTGTATCTGTGGGGATAACTTGAGATAAAATGGGAAATACATAGTGGGTCAAATTATTTGGGCCCTTTCTCAAGTATTGTATTAAAGAATTTGGGTATTTGTCAGTGGGGAACGTTTGATGTTATTATCAGGGATGTTATGTGGTTAGAATTGTGTTTTTATGAAGACTAATAGGATAGCAGACTATAGTATGGCTATGTGGGATTAGACATTGTTAGGATACTTCGGTGTAATAATCTAAGTTTAAAATGATGAGGGCTTCATTTGAATGAGAAAGGAAAGGGGAGAGCAGATTCTTAAGGAAATGAATGGGAGAGGTGACAAGATTGGCAACAAAATTGACTGAGGAAGCCTGTATAATCAATCTGAAGGCACTGTGAAAATAAAGGAAGCCAGTCAAGTGTTAAAGATTTCTACATAATATCATGTTAATTTGATCTCTTTAATTGACAACTTAATCTGTAAAATCAACTTTTTTTCCTTATTCAGGCTGCAGAAACAGGAAGTGGAAAAACTGGTGTAAGTAATAAATTTAAAACTTTGTAAGAGTTGAATTGTAAAGTAGCTTTCAACACTAACTTTTACTTTGAAGTATTTAATAAAACAACCACCTCCAAAATATAAGAATCAATTGCTTGCTACTGAGAGTGATATTTTTGTTTCAGGCTAATTGTGAAGATCTACAAAAGAGTGTGGCTTTAAGAATATTGTTTTAATCTGGTTTTAGAAAAAGAATTACAGTAGCTTTAGTGTTTATACTAACTTCTGAATTTTAAAGCAATGACTCTTTTGTAATAAAGAGGCTACAAATATTAGAAGTTGATCTCCTTAGACTGGAGAAATATTAATAGTTTGTCAGATTGAATATTTTTCCTCTTTAGGTTCATTCTGTAGGTCTCTGTTGTATTTGGGCTGTCAGCTGGCTCCTATTTCTTTTATTCAATCAGTTCTGTTACCTTACTGGTATTTTGGGCTTGAGCAAGTGAAATTGGAGCAGCAATCTAGAATATGTATAATGATTTAATGTGTGTGCATAACTTTGATTATTCATATTATTAAACTCATTAATATCTGAATACTATTATAGAGAACTTTTGTTTTTTTGATAGGCTTTCAGTATTCCAGTTATCCAGATAGTTTATGAAACTCTGAAAGACCAACAGGAAGGCAAAAAAGGAAAAACAACAATTAAAACTGGTGCTTCAGGTAATTTTTATGAATTGATACTTCCTTTTGTATAAATCAGTAGTTCTCATCACTGTCATTTAGAAATGTGAGGTTTGGGCATGCATGTATATTGTCAGTATCTGGGGGGATGGTGTTGGAATTTGGAGCCCTGGAAACCAGGAATGTTAAATGTGATTTAGAGCCTAAATGGTGAAAGGTTGCCCTTCCTATAAAATACTAACAGTGCTTCCTTTGTGAAAACATTGTGTTTTGGAAATTACATTTAGTTATTTTAGTGTTTTTATAAGCCTTATAGCTTTTTATGCCTAATGTGAAAGATAAATTGGTAGAACATTTTATAAAAGTATTAAGGATTTTACAAATAATTTATGCAGTAAGAACACATGATGGTGGGAAGTATTGCCTTGCACAGGGAAAAGAGGCATGCTTTTTCCTCTAAGAAATAAGGAGCCCAGGAAGTTAAAATGTGAAATATACATTTTAAAGTCAAGTTTCTTATTTTCAGTCCTATCTACATGGAGATTGGTCCTTTTAGGTTTCTGATTCTGTCTCTACCATGAACAATCTTACCTCAGTTTTCTCATCTTTACACTATGTTGCCATATTAACCATATTAAATGGTTTCTACGTTCCATTCTATCTTAATCAATCTACAGTTTTATATTTTAACAAAATTTATTCCATATTGTAAGTCACTTTTGTTTCATTATACAAAACAGGATTGTAACAAAATAGCAAGCTTAAGTAAAGTAAACTTGGCATATCAACATTTTATTTTCACTTGTTTGAAAGTAATGTTACACAGTTCATAGAATTCATGTGTAAATAGATTGTGTTTTCTAAAAGCGATATAACTATTTAGGCTATTGGCCTATTCTAAAATAGTTTCAGAACTTGTAGCAACTATATGCCATCATGTATGAGAAATGGTAGTAAAAGAGAATGCTTCTAAAGGAGGCTAATTAGAATGGTAATGGTTCTAAAAATCATGTCTTATGAGAAATAAAGAAACCAGATATTAAATATGGAGAAGAAGTAAAAGTGGAGATAGGGTAACTGTTAAATCATTGAAGAGATCTGGAGAGAAAACAATTGTTCTAGAAAGTAGGACCAGGACCAATTAGAAATAATCTAGATGAAGATGTGTGTTTATTTTTTTTTTTTATTTATTTATTTATTTATTTATTTATTTATTTATTTATTTATTTATTTATTTATTTTTTTTTTTTTGAGACAGAGTCTCGCTTTGTTGTCCAGGCTAGAGTGAGTGCCGTGGCGTCAGCCTAGCTCACAGCAACCTCAAACTCCTGGGCTCGAGTGATCCTCCTGCCTCAGCCTCCCGAGTAGCTGGGACTACAGGCATGCACCACCATGCCCAGCTAATTTTTTATATATATATCAGTTGGCCAATTAATTTCTTTCTATTTATAGTAGAGACGGGGTCTCGCTCTTGCTCAGGCTGGTTTTGAACTCCTGACCTTGAGCAATCCGCCCGCCTCGGCCTCCCAAGAGCTAGGATTACAGGCGTGAGCCACAGCGCCCGGCCAAGATGTGTGTTTAATTTAAAGGCCTTCTTAATAGCTAGATTGAGCCAACAATGGAAGGGAGAAGAACCTCAAGAAATTTATTTTTCCATTGCTCAGTGTTTAATCTGATGATGGATATCTTGAACCAGAAATAATCTAGAAAAGATTTCTACTTTGGGTATGAACTTGGGCTAGAAAATATAGGGTTCTCTTTAGCTGTTATGATTATTTGATTATCCATAGACAATATTAAGATGTGTCAGAAAAGTAAATGCTAATTCCATAAAAGAGAGGAGGAAAAAAAAAGTGTGCCTTTTGAATATGATATTGAATTAAGGGTAAAGGACTTGCTTTTTCAAAAATAATAATAAAATAATTAATTAGGCCCTAAAGTGTTAGTCATTTATTTCCATTGTGATAGAGTCAACCTGTTTAATTACTTAAACTGCATTTCATCAGTGACCTAGGAGTTAGGACGAAGATCAGTGTCATCAATACAAAATGCACTGAAGCAAGGGAGGAGATAAGGTTTTAGTCTCAGACCAGTGATTATTTAACGTTTTGATTTTTTTATTTCATTTCATTTTTAATTAAAACAAATGTTATGTATTCTAAATAATGTGTAGAAAACTATATTAAATCTAGAAGCATCAGGTATATAAAATATTTGCTTTGTTGTCATTGAGCATTTTTAATTTCGTATGTTTGTGAGTAACTTCTCTTATTTGTTTAGTACTCAACAAATGGCAAATGAACCCTTATGATAGAGGATCTGCTTTTGGTAAGTGGATAGATTTTACTAATTCATTTGTAATTCAGAAACATTTTTTATAATACATGATAATACTAAGAAAATTATTAAAAAGTATAGTTAATGAAGATTTCATTTACCAGATGTTAGAATACAGTCATTATAATAAAGTATGGAACAGACAGTGGAACATAATGGAAATAAATTCCAGTATGTATGAGAAGTTAACATGCAGGAAAAAGTAGTATTTCATTTCAGTGGGGGGGAAAAAAGGATGATTTTTTTTCAGTAAAGGGTCCTGGCACAATTGATGATCCATCTGGAACAATACAAAATTGACTTCTTTCTCATAACATAATTAGAAACAAATTTCATATGTATTTAAAACATATATATATAAATTTAAGTATAGAAAATTATGTGTATAATTTACCAGTAAAGGAACTTTCCAGCCCAAATAGAAAACTCAGAAATTTTAAAAGAAAAGTATATATGTATAAAACAAAAAAATAGAAAAAATATTTATAAAAGTCAATAGATAATATATATAATATACAAAAGTCAATGCAATGTTAAGGAAAGATAAAGAATCATTTTAAATTGGTAGTTCTTTATGAAGATAGCAGATAAAGTATTATCTGTTTTGATAAGAAAGATAATAAGGAAAATAAGCAAAGGATATTAATAAGCACTCCATAGAAGAATAAAGGCAGATGGCCAATAAACATGCGAAGATTATACTCACAGGTAGTAGAGAAATGGAAATTCAAGTTATAGTGAGAAGTCACTTTATACATACCGGATTGGCAAGAATTCAATAGAATGATTACTAACTTAGGAATTATTATCTTTCTGGAAAGCAGTTTGGCTTTACCTATTAAAAGTACACATTCCTAGAGAGTCTAGCTCATTTGAATAAAAGCACCAGCATGCCAAAGTGTATGTACAAAACTGTTTGTTGTATCACTATTTGTAGTGAAAAAAACTGTCAACAAAATAAATCCTGTTGCTAGGAGAATGATTAACAAACATTAGGATATACCCAAGGACTATTGTGTAGCCACTACAAAGAATGAGTCAGAACCATAGAGTCAACTAGGAGGAATTTTTATCTGGTGTTGATGAATGAGAAAAGCAGAATGCAGAGAAATATAGGGTGGGCTTGAGGAATCATGCCAAGGAATTCCTCCCCCAAAACAACCAAAAACTACTCCTCTTTATCATATGGTATCTAATTTATATAAAAATTTATGTCTACATGTATGCATAAATAATTTTAATACAAAAATTTTGAGGATTTACCGCCTGCCTCGGCCTCTCAGAGTGCTAGGATTACAGGCATGAGCCACTGTGAAGTACAAGTTTATTTATTCATGCTTTTTCCTACTTTCTCTTTATGGATTCTTCCATTGATGGGGGAACCAGCCAGAGACTTTTTTTTTTTAACTTTTAGAGGAGTCACTCAAGCTCTAATTGAAGTATAAAATCAGGGCAACAAATATTGATGAGTGGGTGCTACGTTACCCTCAAGTACCAGTTTCTTTAAAGGACTCTAAAGAATAGTTGCCTAAACACATTTGTGTTGTTGATGCAGCTATTAATAGTGCAAGCCTTGCTGTAAAATCTTGTCTTAGTTAACAGATGACAGTATAGAAACTAGTCTTCAACATAGCTAAACACATCCAGGGATGAATAAGGGCAGTTACTCTTAGGGAAAACACTGCCATTACCCAGGCATTAGCAAGTCTCAGTCTCTGGTACATTGGAACAAGTGAAGAAATTATCTTACTAGTGAAACTGAATGATTTTTTTTTTCCAGGATGCATGATTTATAAAGCTGTACTGACATGTTTTTCTGTTTGTTTTTCTCAAATCCAGCAATTGGATCAGATGGTCTTTGTTGTCAAAGCAGAGAGGTAAAGGAATGGCATGGATGTAGAGCTACGAAAGGATTAATGAAAGGTATTTGAACAGCATTTGCACTTATATACACTTTTTTTTTTTTTTTTTTTTTTGAGACAGCCTCTCGCTTTGTTGCCCAGGCTAGAGTGAGTGCCATGGCGTCAGCCTAGCTCACAGCAACCTCAAACTCCTGGGCTCCAGCGATCCTTCTGCCTCAGCCTCCCGAGTAGCTGGGACTACAGGCATGCGCCACCATGCCCAGCTAATTTTTTACATATATATATCAGTTGGCCAATTAATTTCTATTTATAGTAGAGACGGGGTCTCGCTCTTGCTCAGGCTGGTTTTGAACTCCTGACCTTGAGCAATCCGCCCGCCTCGGCCTCCCAAGAGCTAGGATTACAGGCGTGAGCCACCGCGCCCGGCCTATATACACTTTTGAAACAAGGTATAAATACATGGGCTTTCTTATAGCTTTAAATAAAGGATCTGGAAAGATTTTTGATGGTTCAAAAAGACCTACAACTCTTCATTTGGTACATGCCAATTGTAATTCAAAATAATAGGGAAGCGGCTGCATGGTAAATGAATCAAAGTATTTTGCCCTTACAGGGAAATACTACTACGAAGTATCCTGTCATGACCAAGGATTATGCAGAGTTGGGTGGTCTACTATGCAGGCCTCCTTGGACCTAGGTAAATGTTTCTAAAATAACTGAATTGATTGATTTATATTTGTGTGTTAACACTTTATTATTTTGGGAAGCAAAATAATAAACTTTTAAATAATATTTATCTGTATCCCACATTGTTCCAAAAAAGATTCGAAGTAACTTACAAAAAGTCCATATGTTATAACAGTATGAAATGAGGGGAAATAAGGTCGATAGTATGAATGGAGTCAGGGTAAAGTTAGTGTGCGTGAATACGTACAACATGGCACTGCACAGATGCTTCAAGTTATTGTAAATTAACGTCTGAATTTCTTAATAGCAAAAGTAAAGTATCACCTGTGTCCATAGTCTCACATAGCTTAGGCTAAAAATAGCTTAAAATTGTTAAGTTGTTTGCAAGATTCAGAAACTTAAGGGAAAATTTTCCAGTGGTTTCTCGAAATGAAAGTACTATAATATGGCATGAATAAAATTACTTCTTTTACTAGGGCTTTAAATTTTATATTTTCTCTTATTACATAAATAAAATACTTTTAAATTCTTTAATCTAGGTACTGATAAGTTTGGATTTGGCTTTGGTGGAACAGGAAAGAAATCTCATAATAAACAGTTTGATAATTATGGAGAGGTAAGCTATTATATTGACTGAAACAGCATTAGTAAGTTTTCTTGCATACTTGATCACTTATGACATATTAGGGTATAGAAATGATGCTCAAAGTCAAGTGGATTTTCTGTATATTTTCCACACAAAGTTTGGATTTGGACTTTAGTGAAGGAATATTACAAAATTAGATAAATATGTAATAGTTATACTTTTTCTTTTATGCCATTTATTAGCCCCTCAAAAATATATTACATTGTCTTCTCTTTTCACCCTTTTTGATTTTGGCTTTGATACATATGTTATCTCATTTCTTATTATTGATCATTGTGAGTCTAAATATGGTTGTTCTGGTGAACCTAAATCCATAGTAATGTGGATGAGCCTAAATATCATGTTGATTCTGAAAAGTTTGTCAGATGCTTCTAGTGTTACATATGCTGTAATAGGTATTTTTAACACCTACATTAGCGCTTCAAGGAATTATTTTAAACGCTGACACATACATTTGATGCAGCTATATTTGAACTTTTAACTTTATTAAGGATTTTGCTTTCTATTAACACCACTTGACTTTTTGGTTTTCTAGGAATTCACTATGCATGATACCATTGGATGTTACCTAGATATAGATAAAGGGCATGTCAAGTTCTCCAAAAATGGTAAGCTTTACATGGATTTTATTAGTGAAAAGATACATGATAGTAATTGTGATTTCTTTTTTTTGTTCTTTCACTGAACTCTTCTTTAATCCTTTGTCTGCCCTTCCCTGACTTCGTTTAAACAAATATTTATTGAGCCTTTTCTTTGTGCGAGATACCCTGATAAGTATTGGAGACACAGTAAAAAATGGAATGGTCAAACGTGTTTACTTCTGTGGGGCTTACATACCGGTGGAGAGAGACAGGCATATGCTATCATGTGAGGCGGTGATAAGTGCCATGAAGGAGAGTCTAGAGCATGGGAAGGGAGTGAAGAGTCATAGCAGTCCAGGGGTGTGTGCTCTTCTGTAGGATGGTCAGAGAAGGCTCTGCTGATTAGATGATATTTAAGTAGAAATCTGAATGAATTGGGTGGTGGCCTGTGCAGATATCTTCAAGGAACATTTTAGGCACAGGGAACCGTGAATATGGAGGCCCCAAGATGAAAATGTGCTTGAGGTATCTGAGTAACAGTGAGGAGACCACTGGGGTCTGGAGCACACTGAGTGTGGAGGAGGGGGTTGGAATGTTAGATCAGTGAGGTGGTGAGGCCAGGCCATGTAGAGCCATGTGGGCCGCGATAGAAACTGGTTTTTATTTTTGAGTGGATGAGAAGCCATTAGGGTTTTGAGCAGAGGAGTGGAATTTTCTCTCTTTAGTTTGATGGTATTATTCTGGCTGCTGTGCTCAAAACAAACTGAGGGGAAGGGTGAGATTGCCTAAGGAACAAGGATATAGATAAAGAATAGAAGAGATCTGAGGCCTGTGTTCCTGTGATTAGGGGTCAGCAAATTGATAGAATCTAACAGAGGGGAATGAGGAGGAAGGCCAGGAATAGGAGAACCAAGAGAGCATGGTGTCCTGCAGTCCAGGTGAAGAAAGTATTTCAAGGAGTAGGAGCAGTCATTGTGTCCAGTGCTGAAAATGAAGAGTGAAATTAACTGCTGGATTTGGCAAGTGGAGAGCATTAATGAGCTGGACAGAGAGCTGTGTTGATAGAGCAAAGATGTGTGTGAGGGGTGCCTGATTGGGAATCATTTCATTAGAGAATGAGATGAAAGGGAAGTGGATACAGCGAAAATGGAAATCAGGGAGAAAGAAGGAGAAGAAAAATGGAAGGTAAATGGAGAGTTGGGTTCAAGAGGTTTGCTTGTGTTTTAATGTGGGAGTATGCTTGTGTGCTATGGGATATCTAACAAAGTCATCTTTTAGACAGGAAATAATGGAAAATGTAGAAGGGAAGCAGGGACCGTTTCAGGAATAAAGGAAAAATGTGAAGAGGCTAGCCTTAGCACAGTTTATTCATAGTGACAGGAGGGAAGCATGAATATAGGTAGGTTGGTAGGCTTGACAAGTTCTTTTCTGATTGTTTCAATTTCTTTCTTTCTTTCTTTCTTTTTTGGTTGGTTTTTTTAAGGAAAAGACCTTGGTCTGGCATTTGAAGTGCCACCGCATATGAAAAACCAAGCTCTCTTTCCTGCTTGTGTTTTGAAGGTAAGTAAGAATCTAGTTAGAAAAATTTTGCTGTGATTATAAGCTGCTTGATTTTCAATATTTTTTTTATTGGATAGTTTTCTATTACGGTAAGAATTTTAATTTTCTCCTTTATTCAATGCTAGAATGCTGAACTAAAATTTAACTTTGGTGAAGAAGAATTTAAGTTTCCACCAAAAGATGGTTTTGTTGCTCTTTCCAAGGCACCTGATAGTTATACCGCCAAATCGCAGCACACAGGTATTGTACCTAAGAGGGTAAAAATTTCTAGAATGGTGAAAAAAAAATTGGTGAACACTCCAGTAAATAGGGCTTCTCATAGCAAGTTACATATACTTCCTTTGCTGCTTTAGTCGTACATCTTTATCATTTCAATAAAATTCAGTTTCAAAACCTAGTTCATAAACTCTTTAAGTATTTGGTTTCAGTTTATGCATTTGGGGATCCCAATCATGATGGTGATAGCATCTAAAATTTATTGAATGTGTGCTTATTAAATGCCAAGGCACCACCTTAAGTCCTTCACATGGATTATGTGATCTTCACAACCCCGTAAGGTAGTACTTTTCTTATTTTACAAAGAACCTAAAGAATAGGGACTGAAAGTAACTCGCTGAAGGTCACAGTGCAAATAAGTGGTAGAACTGAATTCAAATCCAGGCAGTCTGACTAACTCCAAAGCCTATATGCTTATCCACTGTACTGCCTAGTATATTTCAGTTATTTAAAATACAAGCCATTTCATAGCTTGTTTACTTTATCACAAAAACAATTGGGTTGTTTTTATGAACATATCAATCAATTTATAATTATTCCAAGTAGATTTAATTTAAAAAAGCCTTAGTTCACTTTAGAAATCTCAGCTTTATTTTATTTTGTTTTACTGTCTCCTATACTTTATGACAGTTGTTTAAAATTTTGATATTGGAATATCTGCCCTCATGTTTTACAAATAATGGTATTTTGAGGTGTGATTGGCATGTGTTCTAATCTTTTTTATTCCCCTAAGGTAATGCACAGGTGACACAAACAAAGTTTCTCCCCAATGCTCCAAAAGCTCTCATCGTTGAACCTTCCCGGGAGTTAGCTGAACAAACTTTGAATAACATCAAGCAGTTTAAGAAATATATTGATAATCCTAAATTAAGGTAAATCTTCCTTTTGTGCTTAAATGCCTGTTGTCTTTAGGTTTAAAGTGTTTTGGAAGATGAGTAAGGTAGGAAAAAAAGACTTAGAAATTCAGTGTGCATACAGTAATACACATGTAAGCATGTGTTAATATACTTAACTTTAACATAGTAACAATTTCCATATAAAACTCCTGTTTATTTGGTAAGCGATAAGGTTTTTTTTTTTTTTTTTTTTTTTTAGAGCAAGTTGAAATTTTTCTGTGTTTCTTACATAAAGAGTCATTGTTAGTCAAACAGTATTGGAGTAAAAATTATTTTTTTAAAGGAAGCATTTCATTCAATGTTAGATTCATTTTATCACTTCATTTGCATGGAAAATGTACCACTCTATTTCTGGCATGTTGGTAAGCTTTGCCAGGTTGGTTCTAGGCTGTCTCACAGTGGTGGCTTTCTTCCATTTGGGCATTCAGACTGGTCACTATCTAATTATCTGCCATTGGAGGGAGACCATAAGTTAAGGGATCTCTTGCTAAGTAGCAATCCCTTTTCATTTGAAGAAAGCTCTACTATATAAGTATGCCACTGTTAGTTGATTAGACTCTTGGTTTTTGTTAATTTTGCTTTTAATTACTTTTTTTATTGAAACATAATTCACACACCATAAAACTCACCAAATGGAAGAAAGCCACCACTGTGGTAATTATATTCAACTCTGGGACTATAATCAAAACTAAAAACAACTTGTACATTTTAAAGGGTGAATTGTATGATATGCAAATTATATCTCAATAAAGCTGTTTACAACCAGATTATCTTCTTTTAATAAACAGACAAAATTACTTCCTAAGGCAGCCAGATAAGTTTCAATCAGAAGTCTCTACCAAGAACCTTCCTTTATTAATTATATTCTTATTTTATTTGATTAGTCATTTAAAAAATATTGGAAAACATTAAGAAAGTAGATGACATGTTAACACTGAGTTTTATAATTCTGTGACTCATTACAAATCGGCTTGATGGCTGCATACCTTCATTTTAAAGCAATTTAGATAGTAAAACTAAATAAACGGAGCAAAAAGCTTTCCAGTCTGTGAATTTCCATTGTCTTGGCATATTCCCTAACCACCTACCACCCTGGAGCGATTATGTTTCCCAAATCCATTACCAAACCAATTTCAGAACATTTTCATCACCTCAAAAAGAAACACTGTAGCCATAAACAGTCCCGTTTCCCCTTAACCTCATTCCTAGGCAACTACTAGTTTATTTTCTGTCCCTACAGATTTACCTATTCTGGATATTTTATATAAATGGAATTTTAAATATATGGTCTTTTGTGACTGGCTTCTTTCACTTAGCATGTTTTCCAGGTGCATCCATGTTGCGGTGTATATCAGTACTTCATTCCTTTTTATTGCCAGAGTATTCTGTTATATGGACATTTTGGTTTATCCACTCATCAGTTGATGGACATATGAGTTGTTCATCATTGTTGGGTTTTTGGCTGCTATGCTGTGACCATTTGTGTACAAGTTGGTTTGTGGACATATATTTTCATTTCTCCTGGATATATACTTAGAAATAGAATTGTTGCATCATATGGTACCTTCATGTTTAACATTTTCAGAAACCACCAAAGTGATTTCCAAAGTGACTGTACCATTTTGCATACCTAGTAGCAGTGTGTGAGAGTTCTAATTTCCTCACATCCTCACCACATTTGTTATTTGTCTTTTTGAGTATAGCCATACTAGCGGTTGTGAAGTATTATCTTATTTTGGTTTTGATTTGCATTTCCTAAATGGTTAATAATGTCGAACATCTTTTAATGTCTTTGTTGGCGATTTGTGTATTTTCTTTGGAGAAAAGTCTGTTTAGATCTTTTGTCCATTTTTCAATTGGGTTGTCTTTTTATTATTGAGTTGTGAGGATTCTTTATATGTGCTAAATATATATTAATCTATATATTAGATACATGATTTGTACATATTTTCTCCCATTCAGTGAATTGTCTTTTTTACTGTCTTGGTAGTATCCTTTAAAGTTCTTAATTTTGATAAAAGTCCAATTTATCTATTTTCTTCTTTTGTTACTGTGTTTTTAGTATTGTAGCTTAAGGTAGGCTTTGCCTAACCCAAGGTCATGAAAATTTACTCCTGTGTTGTCTTCTAAGAGTCTTATAGTTTTATGTTCTACATTTATGTTAATGATCCATTTTGATTTAATTTTTTGTTACAGTGTGAGGAGGGGGTTTAACTTTAACCTTTTGCATGTGCATATTGATTTTTCCTGGTGTCCTTTGTTGAAATGAGAAAAATTCAAACAGCACAAGGGCATTCTGTGAAAATTAATAAGTTTTTTACTCCATCTCCCAGTTTCTAATTATTCATTCCAGAAGCAACCTTTTAAATTGATTTTTATATATTCTTTCAGAGATATTTTATACACACATAAATACATATGTCTAAAGAGGTGTATTGGAACTAGGTTTTAGAAGACCTTGAATTATCCTGATTTACAAGGGTATGTAGATGAAGATTTAAAGATTAAAGATTTTTTATGTTACAAGCTTTCACATTCTCTTTGATTACTTTATTATACTTAGCATTGGCTGTGGCTACTGGGATTGAAGTGCTTTGTTTACAACCTTCTCCAGACTTATTTTATTGTGAATTTTTTTCTCAATTATATTCTACCTTAACACGTTAACTGCCATGTGAGTTGTATTTAACTCATGCTAATTTTGAGCCCAGGGCTTCGTGAAGCATGTGTAACTCATGTTTCTTCATCTTGGGAGCCGCAAGAACTGTTTTTCAAGTTGCATACAACTCCCACACAGAAAACAATAAAAAATAACAAATTTTTCATTAAATTAGAATTATTTCTTTTCAAAGTTTTTATTCTATTTCAGTAATAAAACACCATGGCCCCAAGGAAAAACATTTTTTTTCTGCTGTGGCAGTGTGTTAATTTCTACCTAAAGGGAATGGATACAGATGAAACAATGTAAAGTAGACTTTCGTCTTTTTTTCTATATTAACTATCATTCTGGTATTTATTTCAGGGAGCTTCTGATAATTGGAGGTGTTGCAGCACGGGATCAGCTCTCTGTTTTGGAAAATGGGGTAAGTAGTACTTTTAATTTTTAAAAAGTAGTATTATGGGCTGTTGTTTTGGCAATATATTTCTGGTTTTTTTTTTTCAAGAAAAATCAAATGAGGCTGAAATTAATACAAAGTCAAAAGAATGTACTTGTTAAAAGGTATGTTGCAAGTGTGCCTCTTCTTTCCCAAGAAGTATCCAAACCCCTCTTGCAAAATTCTAGCATCCATGAAATTTAAGACACATAAGATTAAAAATGGTGGTAAAATAGATTGCAGAGAGGAAAGAAGTTTTTGCAGTGAGCCTTGGGAAGGATGAATACTGATGAAAGATAAGTTCAGATATGTGAAAGGGGACGTTTTAAAGACTGTTGAATCCTGCTGTTACGAAGGAAAAAGCTGAGAGTGTGTGATCCCCATTATTGGGGAAGAAGTTTAGGAAATTGTTAGCTGTGTTTATAACTCTGTGGAGGTAGGACCTCAAAAAGTATTGTATGTATATAAAATAACTCTCTCATTGCAATTTTTTAATTTCCTTTCTTAAATATTTAATCATTTAATATAAACCACCTGCTACTGAGTTAAGGCAATCAGTTATTAATATGCCCTCCCTCCAATTCCATTGGTGCTCTTGTCAAACTAAATTTTATGCTAAATGGACTTTAAATTTGACCTGGTATGACATTAAGAGCAAGGAGTCATATTACTGTATTTGTTAATACTATTCTGAGTAATATTGTTTTGATATGTTTTTATTTAGTCCTATGGTTTGGATGTCCCCACCAAAACTCATGTTGAAATTTAATTGCCAATGTAATGATATTGGGAGGTGAGGGCCTGTAAGAGATGATTAGGTCACAAGGGCTGCACTCTCATGAATGGATTAATGCAGGAGGATGTTCGTTATCATGGGAGTTTGGCCCCCTTTTCCTCTCTGTCTCTTGTACTCAGTTCTGCTATGGGCCCCTTGCCAGATTGGGGCCCCATGCTGTGAGACTTCCTAAATCTCCAGAACTAGGAGAAATAAATTTCTTTTCTTCCTAAATTACCCCCAGTCTGTAGTATTCTGTTATAGCAGAAGAAAATGGCCTGAGACATTTAGTGTGTTATATTTTATTTTAGTGGTTGTTAGATTTAATAGGTTTATTGTCAATCTTGTTCCCTTAAACCCAAACCCATTTTTCCCATAAAATAGTACGTTTCTCAACTCATGTTTTCCAGGTTTTCCTTGTTTCCACAGAGCTTTTAGGGAATTAGATTTGCTTTCATCAGTCATGTCTTAAAATTTGGTACTAACTGAAGCTAATGGCAAAAGTATTGTTCTTTCATAGCATTCCTGGCAAAAGTCAATTCTATTCTACTTCTTAGGGGACCTGATGTGTTCTCTTTCTGTTCTTTCCATATTACATTTTCTGCTTCTGGTATCTTCTACCTTCCTCTGGTTCAGCTGTAGCCCTATATTGTTTCTTATACTGGAGTGAGTCAACTTTGTAATGGGAGAGTAGAACTATTTTAGTTTCTAATCTTTTAAAGTTGCTGTATTATGCAATATGTACAGTTAAGGCCTGATGAAGTAGTTAGTGCTATTATACACATCATAAAAATATTTATCTTAGGCTTTTCCAGTCTGACTTTTTTAAAATTAAAACTGTGTTTGTTTTCATGCCTACTTTACCTATTGAAATTGAGTAGGGAGGAAACTCACATGAGTAGTTAGAATCCTATACAAAAGAGATGTTACACACAGAACCAGAATGATATTTGTTTACTGCTATGTACAGCACCTGTCATAGTGGTTGGCACATGGTAGGTTCTTAATACATTGAACAGATTTTATCTTCACATTTTTAGGCAGTATTCTGTAGGTTGAACTTGCTTGTAGTTATCAGTGCAGATGAAACAATAGCTTCAAAAATGTCTGTGTTATTTTTCATGGGAACATAAGTGTCTTATATTGGATCAAATTAAAAGTCCATACAGCATAATGTTCTATTTTTTCAAGGAGTAAGATATTGAAATAATGGATAAGGATAATCTTGTTAGTAAAAAGTTATGTTTTTAGTATAGGATGGAGAAAACAGAGAAAAAAAGAATGGAAGTATTTGTGATTTTTCATGCCTATTGACAGAGTAGAAGTTTAGAATTGTCTAATTTATTGAGTGATTTTATATATTTGTGCTCACATGCATGCATTCATAGGCACATTTTAAAGATACCTAACCTTGTTTGACTGCTTTCTAGAAATGGGCTAAGCACTGTGCTAAAAACATAATATTTTCTTATTCAGTTCTCAAAACATCCCTCTGACATGGTACTCTTCCCGGTTTTTACAGATTAGGAAGAGGGCTTATGTTAAATATTAAGTAACTTGCCCAAGATCTTATACCTCATAAGAAGAGCTTTACTCCCAAGCCCATGTTTCTAATCCCTGTAGCTCCTGAGCTTGACTATAAGATTTATCTGTGAGAATGCAAAATGTTGTTCATTGTTTATACTGGCATGGAGGTTCATTATATTATTCTCTTTTGTATATGGTTGAATATTTTTGTAATAAAAAAATAAAATTTGCTGTGTCATTTGGATTAGACTCTTTCCCCTGTTTGAACTCTCGAGTTTGAATCCTAGTGTGGGTACTTACTACCTGTATAATCTAAGTGCTGTGGCTTTAGTATTCTAAACTTCAGGTTCCTCATTTAAAAATAGGAATAATAACGGTATTCACCTTAGTGGTAACATGAAATAAAACTTGTAAAATGTTTAGCACAATGCCTGTTCATTATAAGCACTTGACAAATACTAATAATTATTGTTTTCCTGGAAGTCTGTTCAGCATTACTATTAAATACAACCCAATTTATTGAGCACCTGGTATAGTAGGCATCAAGTACTTTACATATCCTTTCTTAATTATCACAACCATCTTGAAAAGCAGAAGATATTCCCCTACTTCAGAAGTGAGAAAATTGATACTAGAAGAGATTAAGGAAAGGTCATACATCTAAGTAATGGTGGAATTGGGTTTGAGTCCTGGTTTAATTTCAGAATTACAGTAAATTCTTTGGATGTTTACGGGAAATAAAAATTTTATATGTTAGACTATATATGACAGTTGACTATAGTTAGACTATATATGACAGTCAAAATACATTTTGGTCAGAATTCCAAATCTTCACATTAATTTCAAACCAAATACAAGTTAATGTATGACATTATCCATATCTCTTTTTTTATAAATTTAGAGTTGACTGTGACTACTTCAGTATGCATGTTTTTATTATGAATAGACAGTTATTGGTTACTATTTTAATGTAATAGTTCTTTGTTTTTCATTAGGTGTTTCTTTTGCTATTTTTCAGGTAGATATAGTTGTAGGCACTCCAGGAAGACTGGATGACTTGGTGTCAACTGGAAAGCTGAACTTATCTCAAGTTAGATTCCTGGTCCTAGATGAAGCTGTATGTTGAAATAGAGTCATGCTTTTTTTTTAAAAAAAAGTTTGTTTATGTTTTGAGATAAAATATATAAAATGAAGAAAAACTAAAACTCAGTCATGATCTCACTACTTAGAGATAATCATTGTTACCGGTTCAATATATTTTCATCAACTCCTTGTGTTTATATAAATATTATTTTATTAATATGTAGTTGAAATCAAGCTATGGGGAATCTGGGATAATTTTTAAGAAATGTAGTATGAGTATTAGGTTATTAAGTATGAAATATCTGATTCCCTTAAGTACCAAGTTTGACAGTTGATATCTCTGACATTTCACTTTGACACTTCTTGTTTTATTTGTATGGTGAAGGTACATCCTCGGTCATGCAAACACACATTTTGGCTTGTGATTATCTTTCAAAAATTTTTTTAGAGCAATTTTTGTGAAACCATGGATAATTCAAAAATCCATGTTATTTTTGAATATGAGTTCTGTCATGGAACCAACTCAATGCAGACAGCTCACAATATCAACAAAATGTTTGGGAAGGTTGTGGCTAATGAACGCACAGTACATCCATGGTTTGAGAAGTTCCATTCTGGTGATTTTAATCTTGAAAGTGAGCCCTCTGGGTGACCTGAGGCCAAGGTGAATAATGATGAGCTGAAAGCTACAGTGGAAGCGAATCTATCTCAAACTACATGTGACTTAGCAGCAAGGTTTAACGTTACTATTCCAACAATATTGGACTATTTGAAATAAATGGGTAGGTAAAGAAGCTGGATAGATAAGTTCTGCATGAATTAAACGAGCATCAGAAGAGAAATCATCTTAAAGCTCACCTTTCTTTGAATACATTTCTACACTGTATTGTTATGTGTGATGAAAAATTGATTCTTCTTTACAATCACAAACGTTTGGCACAATGTTTGGGCAATGATGAAGTGTGGAATACAGTCTAAACCGGAATATTCATAAAAAAAAAGCTAATGGTGTCTGTCTGGTGGTCCAGCACTGGTATTATCCACTATAGCTTCATGAAACCTTGTCAGTTGATTACAGTGAATGTCTACTGCAACCAACTGGATGAATTGATGAGGATGCTTATGATTCAGCAGCTGAGAATGGTCAGTAGAGACAGGCCACTTCTCTTGCAAGACAATGTTTGACCACATGCTGCATGACCAATGCCGCTCAAACTACAGCAGCTAGACTTGGAAACTCTGTTATCCACTATATTCACCAGACCTTGCACCAACTCATTATCACTTCTTCTCGGCTTTGGACCACTTCTTGCAAGGAAAAATATTAAATTCTCAACAAACTGGAAAATGCCTTTAGTGATTTCATTGCCACTTGGTCTCCATGCTTTGCTGCTGGTATCAACAGGCTACAGATAAGTTAAGGTGGCAACACTATGTCGATAGTTTAGGCACATACTTTGATTAATTGTACTACTTCTTATTTGAGATATTATAAACTACACTTTTGATTGAAAACTGGACATTTTATATTTAATGACCTAACATTTTTTTTCTGTCATTGTTTGTAAGTAATTTTTAAAGGCTGTCTAATGGTCTGTTACATGGATACGTCATGGTTTACTTAACTACTCTTGTTGCTAGATAGGTGGGTAGGTTTACTTTTTACTCCAAATAGCTATCTTTGTATATACATTTTTTTCTTTTTACTTTTTTTGTCTTGTGATATTCAAACTATGTATATGCATTTTTTTACATACTACATATTATTATTTCATTATGTCAGAGATGCAAAATGGGCCATCTAAAAGGATATAAATGTGTTTGAGGCCCTTGAGACATACTTGCAAATTATTTGCAAGTTAAACTATAGTTATCTAGCACTGAGGGTTTTTATTTTTTATGTTAAAATCATATGCTTAATGTGTTAGATGTGTTAGAAGCTATTAACTCTAATATTAGTATGGTTTTGGATTGCTTATTGTCACTATTTTCATATTTTTGTCACAAGGAACTTAAAGTTGAATTTTACCTTTAAATATTCAATAGAACTTATCTTTAAATATTCAGTAGTAAATAATCTATACAGTAGAAAATAATTTTGCAGAAATGGGGTTATGTATGTCTATGAATTATTAATAGTTTCCTTAGTGTTTTAAGTTTGATTTAGAAAAAAATATTTTGATACTGATTAAAAACTTATGTATTTCTTTGCTTCTCATGTAGGATGGTCTTCTTTCTCAAGGTTATTCTGATTTTATAAATAGGATGCACAACCAGATTCCTCAGATTACATCTGATGGAAAAAGACTTCAGGTATAAAATTATTAATTAATGCATCTTAAAATACTTGCAGACAATTGTTAACATTTTAATGTTTTTGATCTTGGTCAAAGTTTTTTGTTTCACTGTCTTCTTGTTAAGTTAAATACTATATAAAATGTTTTCTTTGTTACCAGACTAAATAGTACACACAAAGATAACAGTCTTAAAGACTGTTTTTAGAAATAAAAGAGAAGGGAAGCTTGAGGAAATTACTTAGGTTTTACAGAAGACTATAAGTAAAAAATTCTTAGTTGTTTTGTCCTATAGAGCATTTAGGGTTTATCTTCCAGATTGTTAGTACCGCTTCTTATTTGAAAAAAAAATAACTTCAGTTATTAAAAAAGTTACCTTCCCTGTAGTTATTTCTTAAAATATTGTTCTTTTGTTTTTTTCACCTTTCTTTCTTAGGAAGTGTTGGAGAGGGAGAGGCTTTTGTGAGAAGGGGATAAATAGTAACTTATGGTTTTTGATTTTCAGAAACCTTTTCATCTTAGTTTTTATAGGAAGTCTTGAGGAAGAGACAGTATGATTTCCATGTGACAGGGCGGGGACTGAACCTCAGAGTGGACTGCCCCAAGTCACACTGCTAGTTGTTGCTACTTAGAGTCTTGAACTTTGGTATTGAACTTGTCTTTAGAGTCCAGCTTAGCATATTTTGTGTCCCACATCAGTATTTGTGTAATATATTATAAAAATTTCTGAATTTGGGTTTTTCTATTCTTAGGTGATTGTTTGCTCTGCCACTTTGCATTCTTTTGATGTAAAGAAACTATCTGAGAAGATAATGCATTTTCCTACATGGGTTGATTTGAAAGGAGAAGATTCTGTTCCAGATACTGTACACCATGTTGTTGTCCCAGTGAATCCCAAAACTGACAGACTCTGGGAAAGGCTTGGAAAGAACCACATTAGAGTAAGTACTTTTTTAAAGTTAACCTTTGCATAGAATGAATTAGTTCATAAACTACATGGGCTCTTAAAGGTGCTTAAAGCAATCACATATTGTACCAAAAAAAAGTATTTCATTGACTGTGAAAGCTGAAGCTTTTAAAAAGGCACTGAAAAAGTGATGGACTCCATCTTTTATTTTTCTCTCTGTATAAAATTACTTTTGTGAACAGCTTCTTTGGTATTTTTTTTTTTATAAATAAGATTACATATATATCTAATTTCAGATAAAATGGTTTCCATTTTTTTATAGCATTTTAGTAGGAACCCTCATCTGTGTCCTCTTGACATGCCTTGTTCTCCTAAAAATTAATTTCATGTGGTTATCTTGTCCCCACTGTTATTAATTTTATATAGTAAAGATATATTTATTATAAATGTACAATGTCCTAAAAACCACATTTGCATTTTCATTACATTTAAAATAGATTGCCTTAGATGTGCAGTTAATAAAGGGTTTTTCTGAATCTGAGGAATGATTTTGCCTACAGGTTATAAAGACATATGTCTGAATATAGTCTAAAGACAAAAACAATTCTCCTTTAAAAAAATGACACCTGTTCTGAATCATTACTTAACTACTCCCGATTGCTTTTTTGTCCCTTACTTTTGATAGACTGATGATGTACATGCAAAAGATAACACAAGACCCGGTGCTAACAGTCCAGGTAAGTTAAAAGAACTAAATATGTTGAAAGATTTTGAAAATGAATTAATTTATTTTGTTGAATTTATGCTGTCTATTCTGTGAAGGATGTGAGGTGACCTACAAAATTATAACATAAAATTAGAAAATAAAAGCATCAAAAATAATAAGAAATAGAGAAAAATCTGATACCAGTCAACTTAGGGGAATATTAATCACTGAATTTAGATGTTAGTCTCTTGGCATCTGAATCGCAAATGTTTAGGGTTATAGAATTCTCATTTATTATAGGAAACCAGCAAATTTTTCTGGAGACAGATTTTATATTGGCCCTGAGTTCCAGAAGAAACGTCATATAGGCGCTTCATATCAGGGATACTGGGTGAACAAAGAAAAATACCTTTAGCTACAACTTTGCAAAAGATACTAACATGATCTTGAAATAGTTATTTATTGGTATTTTTTGGTGGTAAAATACACATAACATAAAATTTACCATTTTAACTACTTTTTAGTGTACAGTTTAGTGGTATTAAGTACACTTATATTGTTGTACAGTCACTACTATCCATCTCCAGAACTTTTTCATCCTTTCAAACTGAAACTCTGTACTCATTAAATATTTGCCGATTTTTAAAAAGCCTAATGTTAAATCCAACTCAATGAAGATGCTTCTATACAAAGCTGAGACAATTTGTTTTTCGAGTATATATGAAGGTACATCATGATACAATAATGTTGCTTCATGATATAAGGAAAGGATGTTGTATAGAGAACCTAGAAGAATAGATCGTAAGCCCATTAGGCTGTATGTCTGACTGTACGTGTCTCAGATCATTGGCAAAGGTCAGACCGCATTTGCTTCATAGTTGAATTAAAGACAGTTCCTTTGTGTAGTTCCAAATTAACAAGATACATGCTCAATTATCCATATTGTTGAAGGGGAGCCGAGACACTGCTAACTGCTAGTTCAAAATCTATTATCATACTGGTTGAGAATGCATTTTATAAAATTCCAGTTTTTATTTCCTGTATTTTCCTTGTAAAATTTTGCTTAGTTTATATTACAATTAGAGATGAACAGAGAGACCTTAGACATATGTTGGGTCACATCTTAGATAGTTGAGAAGTAACAGCTATTAACGAACATAGCTTCATGCTGAAAAATAGAGAAGCTTTGGAGGACAGTGACTAAGAAATTATTAACTAGCTTTGATGCTAAGGTTTTTATTCCAGAGTGAAGAATGAATTTTCTGGTGTTTAGATTGGTTTAGAAAGTACATTAACTATTTTTAAGTGGGGTTAAAATAGTTGTGTAATACATTTATTGAACATTTAGGGAAGTTAATGCATAGTAGACTATGATTAATTATTCATGAGAGATAAGAACAAAGTTTTGGGTATGTATTTCTGTTAATCTGTATGAGTGTATGTGTGTGTTCCCTCATAAGAGGCATAGTCATGAGTATTGGTGTACCCCATAAAGTAGCATAAAAAACATTAACAGAAACAAAAATAAATAAACAAATGAATTCACTCACTGTATAACCCTATCTTATTTCTGTCTGTCCTTATCTATAATATTTGTATTACAGCACAGTTTTTTAGGAGAATTAAGCAGTAAGTCTATGACTGTAATTATATGTGTTCATGACAAAGTCATATTGAAATTATTTTGGGTTTTGTTGTTGTATTCAAGAAATGTGGTCTGAAGCTATTAAAATCCTGAAGGGGGAGTATGCTGTCCGGGCAATCAAGGAACACAAGATGGATCAAGCAATTATCTTCTGTAGAACCAAAATTGACTGTGATAACTTGGAGCAGTATTTTATGCAACAAGGAGGAGGTAATTTTTTCTCACTTGAAATAAATTATGTTTATTTCCTCATTTAATAGATTATTAATCTCATGTTGATGTAATTTAGAATGCATGCACAGAATTTAAAGCATCCTAAGTATCTGCTTATCCAGTACTTTTCCATATGATCAGCCCTAGGAAAAGCACTGAGAGAATTTCCCACACAGTTATGTTTTCTTTATAGTGAGCATGAATCTCAGCATTCTAAGGCTTTTATATCATTTGAGAGAAGGGTAAAGTTATTGATTAACTTTAACATTGAAAGTGTAATCACTAAAATAATAGAATGCATATCTTTTAAATCAGTAAATGGGGAACAAGGGAATGAGCAAAAAAAACCTCTAAGGCTAAGAAAGGAAGAGAAAAAAATAAGAAAAATGATAGTTAGAAATTACAGAATGAAAATCAGTGGTGGAACAATCTGAATATATCAGTAAACACTGTTAGTGGACTGAAGTCTTCTGTTAAAAGGCATAGATTGTTAGACTGGATGAAATCTAGCTACATTGCTGTTTATAAGGAACATACCTAAAACCTAAGGACCTGGAATGATAGAAAGTAAAAGCAATGAAAAGATGTTTGTGTATATATCACCAAAATATTAACCAAAGGAAAGCTAGCTTTCTCAATAAGCTGTTTTAATAAGAGATACAATAGACTTTAAGACAAAAGTATTCCTAGAAACAAAGAGGGTTGCTATGTAATAACATATTAATGTTATATTATATTAATATGTAATAACATTAATCCATAATGAAGATAAAAGGATTCTGATTTTATGCTTCTTGTAATGTAATATCAAATATGTAAACAAATACGAAAAAATTCTCAACATAATTTGTTGTTATGTAAATGCAAAATAAAATCACAATATGATATTATTGTACATGCTAAATTAAAAATACAGCACCAAATTTTGACAAGGATATGGAGCAGCTAGAGTACTCTTACACTGTTGGTGAGAATATAAAACAGTATCACCACTTTGGTAAAGGGTCTTGCAGTCTTTCATAAAGTTCAACATTGCTATCTTATGGCCTAGCAGTTTGACTCTGAAGTATTTACCCAAGACAAATGAAAAGACTTACTGACTAAAAGATGTGTGCAGGAATGGTCATAGTAACTTTATTTATTAAATAGCCTAAAACTGAAAACACAGTAGGTATCTGTCAGTAGGAGAATGGCTAAACAAAATGTGAAATACTTGCACAGTGGAATACTAGACTGGGAAAGGGTGTGAGGGTACTTTGTGGAGTGACAGTGATATTGTATATCTTGATGGGACTTTGTCAAAGCTCAGCAAATATATACCTAAGATTTGTACATTTTCTTATATGCAGTTTTTACCTCAAAAAAAAAAAACCAAGGAAATGCTAAACCTTAGTTAATGACATGCATGCTGAACTGTGTACTGATGTCTGCAGTTTACATTGAAATGTATCCAAGTATAAAAGTGAGTTGATGGATAGATATGTGGTTAATCAAGATGGTGAGAATACATCTGTTCATTGTTAAAATTCTTGTAGTTTTTCGGTATGTCTGACAACACAAATGTTGGAAAAATTTATAAAGTAAAAATCGACAGATATACAAGATAACAAAAATATCCCATTATTGTAGTGGGGGAAAACTAACACATCTCTCTTTATAATTGATGTTCATCAAGGAGATGGAAAACTCAAAAAGGATATAGAAAATCTGAACAATTTAAAAGTTTGAACTAATGGTCATATAAAGACATTATATTATTGATTCCAGTGAACAGTGTAGTAACACATTTTTTTTCCCAAGTCCTGGCAAACAGACTTACTTGGTTATTTTAGTTATAGTGACTTTTGTAATAAATATTTTCTTCCTGTCCATGTTTTGAATGGAGAAGTTGATTATGTAATTAGGAGTACTGTCAATCAAATAGTAATACTAAATAGTAATACTCCTTTTATCCTCCTTCCCTAAATATTCTGGTAACCTCTGCCTAGGAAACAAGTGTATCAATCCATTGCTAAAATCAAAACACAATATATAGCAGATTACAGGAGTTTAAGAGAAGGGAGTAAAGGATCCCTGCTCCCCTCCACACATACCTGAACCACAAAGTAGGAATATATATATGATGCTTCCCTAAATCACTTGAATTCAGAATGTAATAAAACCTCAGTTGTATGCTTAGAGAAGTTCTGGTTAGCTGTTATTTCACTTCTGCATAATTAATTTTTGTATTAGTTATTTTGAATGGATTATCTTTCAAAATATATTGTTTCCTTGAGTTCTCAAGTATACTTTATTGAACCCAATTTACTATGGAGAATAGTTAAGTGGCATCATTATTTTGGGCTATTTCATAGTGGTTCCTACAGGTTCTGTTGATTTCCAGAAGGCTGTTTGCCTTTACCCTGGTCAGAGCTGTACTGTTATTCTTACTGTGTCTATTTGAAGAGTTTTCTTTTCAGGGTTGGCTACCACTGCACCTGCCTCTAAAATAGCCCCTCTCTATCCTTAGAATTTGCTGCCTCTGCTCTGCCGTGGCCAAGAAACCAGATAACTAAGTTTTTTAGAACACCTTGAGGAGGGCAGACTTGCAGAAATGGCCTTTTAGGAAGGGCATCCACTTCATGATGTTTATTTTGGTTCTTCCAAGAATGATGTCTTTTGCCTACTTTTTGAGTCTTAGCTTTATATAGGATAATGAGGTTCCTGGTGTACACATAGGCACTTGAGTTGGAATACTGTTTTATCTACTTCAGATTGGGAAGTGTGACTTAAAATGTCTGTAAAGGCAAATCAACTTTATTGGTCCATAGAATTCATTTTAATGGCATTTTGCTTGTGACGGAAATTGTGTTAACCATAGTTTGTAGCAAGTTGGGGTATAGATTTTCATAGAACTTTGTGGTACTATTGTAATCTAAATTTTATTGACTTTTTGACATAGTATTAAGTGTAATGTTTTTCAAAGTTAAATGTCCAATGTGCTTTTCACTAGGACCTGATAAAAAAGGACACCAGTTCTCCTGTGTTTGTCTTCATGGTGATAGGAAGCCTCATGAGAGAAAGCAAAACTTGGAAAGATTTAAGGTACTGATATTTCGTTGGCTCTATTTCCTTAATACTTAAGGGAGTTGTATCTAGTTAATCAGTTCCAGTTAATATTATTAACAATTCTTGTCCTAGAAATTCTAAAATATTTCTGCCCTAACTCACTTATCTTTAGTTGTCTTTGACACTCAAATGGTAAATTACATATTCTCTGTCAGCACACTACTATAATGAGAATTTTTAATTTAAGAAAGTTTTAGTTAAATTCTTTCAGGTGGATATTTTTAGAAGTATCATTGGATAGTTAAGCCATGTCTGTGAGCATTTAGAAAAAAAGTGTATAGTAATACTCATAGGGAACTTAATTTATAGATTAAGATAGGTATTAAAATACAGTTTTATAGAATTAAATATATCTTGCCATTGTTTGGGGCCGACCTTCGCAGTTGTGTGCGTGTAGCACATGAACAGGCTGTATAGCTCTTGGTTTAGGTGAGTGGGGCTTAAGCCATTTATAACTGATGGTCAATGGTCAATAACCTCTACTCACAAGCAGGCTTATCCATTCCTGGCAGCGTGTTTACTTATCCCAGTGTTTAGTGCAAATACCATCTCTGGGACCTGTAGCAAGAGAAAATAGTGGAAAGTATTGGGCTCAGGAACTTCGGATGATGTTTCCGTGCTGAGCATAATTGATGGGGATGTTAAAGCATGTTGCATGGATTCATTTCAGCAGCTGTAGCGCTCTTCTCTATCCTGAACCAAAAGTCAGTATGCCACCCTCCTCCAGAGTTCTAATTTTGCTGTAGGCTAATTTGTATTTCTTTGGTGAGATGGGGGGGGAGGGGGTTTACCCCTAGGAGTTTCCTCCTCTTTAGGGTTTTGTCTGTTGTCATAAAAAGTGTAGCCTCAGGGTAAAATAACTAGTATTCTGGATTTATTTGAGTATGAGAGTAAAGATAATGTGTATGTATATTCTGTTGTATTCTATCTTTTTCTTGAATTTCTAAATGTATTTCTAAAGACCAAAGATTTCTAAAGATTAAGCCAAATTTTAGCAATGGTTTAATATCTTTGATATAAGAAAAAGACAAGTAAGAATGAATCTAGTCCATTTATTCAACTTAAATATCATGTTTCAGCAGATCATAACATAAAACTTCAACACTTGGACCAGTAAATGATGAGTATCTAGACCTCTAATCTGATAATAACGCTCTAGTTTTTAGAAGCCTCATTTAGTGAAAAGATAGGATTTATTTTTATTTTTTAGCGTATGTGCTAACAAATTTCTTTCTCTGTTCTCTTTAGAAGGGAGATGTACGATTCTTGATTTGCACAGATGTAGCTGCTAGAGGAATTGATATCCATGGTGTTCCTTATGGTAAAAAGAAACTTTATACCTGTGGTTTGAATTTTATGGAATCTAAAGTAAATAAAGCCTTCTAATGTGTTTGAAAAATTTAGAAGCTCATGGCAATTGATAATATTTATTTTTATTTTCAGTTATAAATGTCACTCTACCTGATGAAAAGCAAAACTATGTACATCGAATTGGCAGAGTAGGAAGAGCTGAAAGGTAGTGCTGTAATTTTTTTCCTCCCATAAAAAAGCTTATATGCTTCAGGAATAAAGTCTAATTAAGACTTTTAAAATCTTTCAGAATGGGTCTGGCCATTTCCCTGGTAGCAACAGAAAAAGAAAAGGTAATCTTTTCGGTGTTCTATTATATTCATTATGTGTTGTGATTTTAGATATTGGAAATAAAAGCAGTTTGATTTTTCCATTTAAATGGAATTTAGTTGCATATGGAATATAAATTAACTTTTTAATGGCATCATTATCTCTGTGTTAATTGAATGGACAAATAAAAGGGTGAAATTTAGAAAGGAAAAATTCAAAATACAATTTTCCTAATAGTCTTAATGTCATTTTTACCAGAAAATATTTAAACACTCTGGCTTGGTGTTATGGAAGATTTTTTATTGGGGGGGAGGTATATCAAAATTATTTTGATATAATTACAAATTTATAGAAAAGTTGTATTAAAAAAGAACTCAAGTATACTCATTGCCCAAATTCACTAGTTCTACATGTTGCCCCGTTTGCTTTATTATTCTTTTATATAAAACATTTGAACTGTTTTCCTTTGGAACTTTATTTTTGATATTAATCTTGACATAGTATGCTTCATTATTTACTTTTTCACCCTTGTTTTATCTGAGAATTCCTTTCTATAACTGACATCCATTTTAGAAAAGCTTTTGAATTATTCTCAGAACCTTTTTCAGAAGTTCTATTTAATGAGTTACTGAATAGTAGTAGTAATCGGATGACATATCATACCTATAATTCATTTTTCTAGTGACACAAAACGTTTAGTAACAAATTCAGAATAGGCTATTTAACATGTCTGAATCTTCATCCATGTTAATATTTTTTTCCTCTTTAGGTTTGGTACCATGTATGTAGTAGCCGTGGAAAAGGGTGTTATAACACAAGACTCAAGGACGATGGAGGCTGTACCATATGGTACAATGAGATGCAGGTAAGACTTTGACTAAGGCTCACAAAAAGCTTATTAAAATTGGTAAAATAGACCGCATTTATCTAGAAAAGTTATATCTTGGCTTTTATCTGTCAATTATGAAGAAAAGTAGCAAGTCATTGTTTATAATGTTATCTGTAGTTTCTTAATCTTAAGTTGTGATTTCATCTCTTCAGAAATCTAACTTCCATTAATACTGAGCATTCTAGCCTTCCTGGTTTTATTTAATGCTATTAAAATGGAACTCTATCAAAGAAATTTTTATTTGGAAATTTTTCTTCTTAGTTGCTGTCTGAGATAGAAGAACACTTGAACTGTACCATTTCTCAAGTTGAGCCAGATATAAAGGTACCAGTGGATGAATTTGACGGAAAAGTTACTTATGGTCAAAAAAGGGCTGCTGGTGGTAAGCTTTGAATTATTTTAAATTCTATTTTAAATGTGAATGTGCCTTGAACCTCAGTTTAAGAAGAAAGTAATTTTATTTTATTACGTTGAGTATATTATTAACATATTAATCATTCCTTATTACTCTTCTAGTACTTTGTCCATACCTGTCTTGTAGCATTTTTTATTGTATTATCTGTATGTGAGTGAAGGATAGCAGCTTAGCTGTTTCTTTTGAAGTGTTAATGTCATAAGAGTATTTGAACATTTTATGGAGTTATTAGGAAATAAGCATATAATAGGTGATTTGAACAAGGAATCAGAAACCTTTGACTTAATTCAGGTGGTAATTGAGCATACTATTCCCTTGCCTGGGATGCTCTTTGTTGGCTTATTCCTGAAAATGTTTAAGATTCAGGCTAAACTAGTGGTTTCCAAACCATCAGGGGTGGGGAGTGGGGGGATTGGGTAGGGTATTAGGATAGCTGTTATTGAGACCTAATCATTTATTGATATTAAAATAGTTGATTTAACATTTTTCAAAGTCAAAAGTTCTGGAGGTAACTTGCCTAGTAGTACATTTTTATTGCTAGAAGCAATGTTTAAAGTGATATAATTGAGCCAAAGTATTGCCAGCAAGTTATTTCAAGCATGTCATTTATGTTACTTTGTAATTTGTGTGTGTGATGCAGGTGGAAACTATAAAGGCCATGTGGATATTTTGGCACCTACCGTTCAAGAGTTGGCTGCCCTTGAAAAGGAGGCCCAGACATCTTTCCTGCATCTTGGCTACCTTCCTAACCAGCTGTTCAGAACCTTCTGAGTTTTACATATATTGCATAAGATTTGAGTAATAAAAGCCTGTAGTCTTAAAACTCTAAAACAGTTGTACTGCTTCCAAGTGGCAGTATTTATAGTAACTTAAGCTATGAATGCTAACTCTTGCATGTCAAGAAACATTAGTCTTAGGAATCCTTCATAAAAAATGGCATCCTAATGAAAATAAATTTGACAACTAGATTTTCATGAAGGTTTGTGTCTCTTATTTTAAAGTTATATTGATATATATTATTTTTCTTTTTAGAGATCACTGTGGGCTTATGAAATAGAATTTATGGGTGTGTGAAGTTGGCAGAGGACCTATGTGGAAACACTGGAGAATAGTCTCAAAGTAGAATTTTTCACTGGGAGTGTCCTAAATGGAGACAGTTTTCAGATGGTTAAGGTCTAGGTGAATATTGAACTAGAGGAGAGTTGTAACATGAAGGAAAATTGGATGAATCTAAGGCAGAAGAACAGCATGGTTAGTTTGGAAGTCTAGAAGTTTTCAGGATATCAGTAAAGGTTCTGTGTCTAAGAATTGAAGACTGATACGATGTTTCAGTGAAGATGTTGAAGGATTATACTTTCTTTATATGAACCTTTCTTTCAAAATGATATATATCCATCAAGAAGGAACTAATCTGCTGTCCCTCTAGGTCTTAAAATTAAACTTTAAAGCCAGTCGTGGTGGCCCACTCCTGTAATCCTAGCACTCCGGGAGGCCGAGGCAGGAGGATCATTAGAGCTCAGGAGTTCAAGACCAGCCTGAGCAAGAATAAGAACCCCATCTTTACAAAAGAAAAAAAAATCAGACTTTAACTTAGTTCTTTGGAATATATTTCCTTAAACACTGGCTCTTGCCTAAAATAATCAGAAGGAAAAAGGAAAATTTTAATACATATGATTGAATTATTCCTTTCTGCCTTTTGACTCTTAGTTTACAAAGTAGTTTTTTAGGGTAAAATTATTCTTGCCCTACTTAAGAGCATAGGCTGTTATAATTTCTTATATAATGGCTTTCAAAACCTCTTAGTACTGAAATATTTTCTTAAGCAAAGCCTTGCATAAAACTCAATATAAAATCTATGGTGGGAAAACTATATTACCTATTATATTGCATTCAGTGTTCATGTGAAATGATTATGAGGATACCATTCTTTCACTTATCTCTAGACCACTTTCTTTGGAGATATCCTAACGCTATTAAATCCCTAAGTTATGTGATGACAGCTCTTTGCAGTGTTCACATATATTAATCACTGCTTTAGAAATGAGCTTAAAATTTTTTTTTTTTAATTTTTGTAGAGACAGTATCTCACTATGTTGACCAAGCCAGTCTCAAACTCCTGGCCTCAAGCAATCCTCCTTCCTAGGCCTCCCAAAGTACTGGGATTACAGGCAAGAGCCCCCATTCCCAGCCTAGCAATGACCTTTTTATTGACATAATAGCAAAGAAAAGACCAAGATTCAGACTGTATAGGAGCTGGAAGAGATCTTCTTGGTCATCTTGTTCATGTCCTCATGTTATGGGAAGCAAAGCTGAGGTTAGAGGAATACACATTCATATGGCCTGATTGGTAAAACTGGAGATAGAAGTTGGGTTTCCTAGTTTCAGCTTTTAATCTTTGGGCTACCTTTGGAAGGTGATTCTCAGGTCCAAATGGGTAGGCCAGAGAGGAATGCTGGATAGAGCTTAAGGTGGCAGGGTGTTGTTCACTTTTTTCTGCGGTTAATTACTGTCCAACTGGAATTACCCAGGGAACAGAATTTTCAAAGGAGGAAGCCACATGTAACAAGACCAGCAGAGGGGTTGCCTGGAGACCTTATTTGCCCTTTTTTCCCCTACCAACATCACCATTAATCCTTCCCTTTGCTGTTAGTCTCACTGCCAGATGCTAATTCCTTCAGGCCTCTGTATTAATGCTAAGAATGTGAATAATTGTTTATTAAAGTCTGTTCAAGATGTGGTCACTGAGCCTGAGAAATGCTAATTGCCTGGGACTGCCTTTCCCAGGTCAGCAAAGTGATGTGTACAATTTCTGGGCTTTGTCCTTCTGCCTGCCCTTTCCTCTTCCCTCAGACTGGGACATAGATGTAGTGAGCCAATTACCACGATTAGAAAAGTGTAATACGTGGAGAATAGCAGAGCAACAAGACAGGAACCTGGCTGGCCTTGGGAGAGAGCTGCCTACCCTCTCTGGATTGCCTGTTCCTATAATTTGATCTTATCTGAGTTGCCTCATGTGTAGGGCTTCGGTACAGAACTTTAGCCTCTACCCCAACTAACATACAACACTAGAGGCCCTTGGAAGTCCAGAAAATGTTAAATATTAACCTTCCAATGGTAGTATTTCTGACTCATAGCTTCTGCTTGTCCATTCTAGAGTGCAGGAATTTATAAGTGTACTTGGCAGATCTGGAATCTGTAGTTGTCTGTCATTCTACCGACTCTAAACAGAAACGCTGAGACTTACCGCAGCGTCAACACATGCAGAGGTGGCCCAAGATCTTAGGAGTCTCAGCACTTTCCTCGTTAGTACCCATCTGGTCTTTCATTCACTGTGCGTTCTCTTCAAAGCCACCTTCAGACCTTGATTGCTAAAGTAATACTTTCACAGTGACTAAAGGGTCTTGTGTTTGGGTATTTTCTTGTAGGGGAGAGGCTATTTCAATTCTTATTTTTTTTTTTTTTTTTTTTTTTGAGACAGAGTCTCACTTTGTTGCCTAGGCTAGAGTGAGTGCCGTGGCGTCAGCCTAGCTCACAGCAACCTCAGACTCCTGGGCTCAAGCAATCCTTCTGCCTCAGCCTCCCGAGTAGCTGGGACTACAGGCATGCGCCACCATGCCCGGCTAATTTTTTCTATATATATTAGTTGGCCAATTAGTTTCTTTCTATTTATAGTAGAGACGGGGTCTCGCTCTTGCTCAGGCTGGTTTTGAACTCCCGACCTCGAGCAATCCGCCCGCCTCGGCCTCCCAGAGAGCTAGGATTACAGGCGTGAGCCACCGCGCCCGGCCTCAATTCTTAAGTGTTCTGCTCTAACTGAGGTTTATGTCTTCACTGTATTGCTAATCTGGAAGATATTTTGAGTCCCTTCATAGGACAGACTCACTTGAGAGAGTATAGGAAACAAAAGTACCAGATGTATTCAGTGCCTAGGGATGTTTGCCTTAAGAGAATTGATTGTAAAGGATTCTAACTAGTGGCCTTAGTTACAAGACTGCCAAAACTTTTCTTTCCCTCATTCTTAGTATATCTTTTCCTGTTATAAACAGAAACATGGAAATGTCAGGTTAGAGTATCCTCTACCCTTCATTTCTTTTTACATATGGTCCTACTCCCTGAGAAAGTCACTGCTAACATTTTGGTTTATTTTTCTGTAAATTTTTTGGTATACTGTGAATATAATTTTGCCTTTTCATCTAACATAAGCACTTTCTTGTTATACTTTAATGACTACGTAATGTATCTGGTGTGCTGTGGTTTACGTAACCATTGCACTCTTACTGCTCGTGAACATTGAAGGAAATTAAAAAGGATGGGAACTTCAGAGCATTCCTGGATTTGAATCCACTCTAACCCATACTAACAAAATGACAGAAGGCAAGATCCTTAGCCTTTCTAAGCTTTAGTTTCTTTATGAAAATAGTGAAGATAATTTGCATTATTCAGGGCTATGTTCAGCATTCAGCAAAATGTCCAGTAGATGAGAGGCACTCATACTGTATTTTAGTATTTACATTGTTTACACTTTTTCTGCGTCACTCAGAATGCTGCAGTGAACATCCTTGTTCTGTCTTTTGAATTGTTTTCTTACACTGGATTCCTAGAAATTAAACAGTCTGAACATTATGAACATTTTTGAGGGTCACCATGACCAGACTGCCTTCTGAAAGGATTGTGCTGGTTGACATTAATACAATAAAGGTCTTCTTTCTTTCTTTTTCTTTTCTTTTTTTTTTTACCTAAGGCAGAGAGTATTGCTATATGAAGAGTAGAAGTCTTTATAATTTATTTTACTAACTGAAATATAACTTGTTGCACTTAACAATTTGTTTTCATGTCCATTCATATGGTGTATGATGTGTGAATTAGTGCTGTTGAGTAGACGTGGTCTCACAACTTACATGCTGCTTCTTACCACGTGATTTTTTACCCTTCATGGGCTCCCACTCATGGCTCCAGCACTATTATATTAGATTACAGGCAAGGACCCAGACCTGTTTTAAATAAGGTTATAAGGTTGCAAACCTCTTTCTTTTTTCTTTGTTTTTTTTTTTTTTTTTTTTATTTAAGTTAGAAGTACATGTGGCAGTGACTGAGAACTGCCCAGATTAAAAAAAAAAAGTTGGTTTCCAGCCAATTCCAAAGGAGTAAAACTATTTAATCACATTTCTCACCTTGTTCTGACTTAAAAGGAAGCTGTACACTTTACTGCAGTTTGAGTAAGATATGTTAAATATGAAAAATGTATAGGTAAATATAAAATGAGATCTGAGGTAGGTTTTCCTGTAGTAATTTTACCATTTCCCTATAGAAGTTGACAATTTCTAAAATGCTACCAGGGATTTTTTCCAAGTGGCCTTATTTGGGGGAAAAAGGAATATTTGTCAGAGGGGAAAAAATGTAGTGGAACAGGAAGGAAAGGGAGGGATACTGTTTTGCTACTCCAAAGTAATTGATAGAGGATTCCTTTGGTGGGAGGAGTGAAGGGGGAATTTTTGCAGTTGTTTTCCATTCTATTGCTTTAAATAATTACCTTTCATTTAAAATCATCAAAAGTTCTTTCTGTCAAAGTTTCTACTCTTTCTGATCAAAAATACTGAGAGGATTTTGAGACTCAGTCCTTAGTTGACTCCAACAACAGTTACTAACTTCTAGTTAGCTAAATCACACGAAGAGATCATAGGTCCAAGATGGGAACCAGGAATCTGCATTTTAACAAATTCCTCAGATGATTGTGTCCATGCAGTTGGACCTTTACCTATTCAAGAAACACTGTTGTAGAGAAATGATTCTTAGAGATTTTGTACTGCAGTCTTTTACTGCAGATACGGCCAAGATGATTCAAAAGGACATGTGAGAGACAGGTGCTTGGTGTACTAGAATCATCTGTCTTTTCCTGGTCCACTGCCTTTGTGCCAACGGTGTCACCTTGGGTTCTCTTTCCTTATGTTAGTGGTTCTCAACCCTAGCTGCACACCAGAATCACCTAGGGTGCTTTAAAAGAAAATGCCAGTATTTGCAATTCACTTCCAGAAATTCTGATTTAATTTTTCTGGAGTGGGGCCTGGGTGCCCCTGGTGATGCTGATGTACTGCCAGTGTTGGGAACAGCTGATTTGAACTCAGTCTGACTCTACATGTTGTCCTGGTCCTATTGCAACTCAATGTATACACTCTGCACATGCCCAAACTAATATACGTCTTAAAGTGAAATGTAGTTTAGGCTCAGGCTGGAACCTTTGATATATATTATGCAGTGGAGATTATTATAAAGAAAAACCTTGATAAAAAACAGTAACGTGGAGCCAGGCATGGTGGCTCACGCCTATAATCCCAGCTACCTGGGAGGCTGAGGCAGGAGGATCACTTGGGCCCAAGAATTCGAGACCAACCCGGGCAACAGTGAGACCCTGTCTCAAAAAAAAAAAAAAATTATGTCATTTTTGAGAAACTGATACTATTATTCATCAGGCTACTCACTTGTGGCTGGATGAATTTAATTCCCTTCAAAAATAGTCACTTTGGGGGTTTAGACAAGTCTTTTAAAGATGCTTTCAATTTTTCAAAACCCATTTGGCCTTTTTTTTTTCTTTTTGTTTTTGACATTGCCACTTTGTTTTTATTTAAAACATTGCCATTGCTTTAGAGAGGGCCAGTTTATATAGGCCTCTAGAAATCACTGGTTCAAACTAATATTTTATCTCAAATCTTGTTCCCCAGCTGGGTAACTCATTCTGTTCACCAGAAAAGGCTCTGATTGGTTGTTAATTTTGTTTTTCCTCAAATTGAATCCTAATCAAGGGGTAAATATTTGCTACTGCCAAAGTAGGACTTTGAAGAGGCAGCCAGAGGATGATGTCCCTGTAGGGCAATAATTGGATGTTAAGGGCTTTCCAGTGGGTCAGTCTCAGGGAAGAGAAACTGGAATGGAAAACCCTGATCACAATAGGAGGTTGGAGTCAAAATGATTTAAAATGAAATGTTGAGACAGGTGCTTGCTGTACTGGAATCATCTGTCTCGTCCTGGTCCACTGTCTTTGTACCAAAGGTGTCTACTCCAGGTTCTTTTTCCTTACGTTAGTGAGGGCCAGTGGAGAGAAGCCCAGCAGGGACAGGATCAGTTGGATGTTGGAGCACTGATGTCTGGTAATGAGTTTCAGTTTTCCTTTTCTACATTGTGATTCTCTTAATACCGTCAAATGTTTGCTACCTAGTGTTGGTAGCCAGGTATGTTAGTATGCCTTGGGTATTAAAGGGAAGGCTCTTTATGTTTAGACAAAGTGACATGGGAGGGTGTGGGGACTGGTTAGGACCGTATTCTGTGGCAAATTGGTACATAATGGCAGGAGACAAGAAGGCTCTCTGGAGCAGTGGTCTAGATCATCAGGCTTAGTGGCAATCAGGCTTAGCACACTCTCCCAAGAATTCTTAGACATATTTGAGAGAGAATTGGCTAACCTATAGTCACACTGGCTGGAAGCTTGAGGTATTTTGTTTGGCTCCTACAGGCTAGCAATTTGGAGACACTGGATTATACCCTTATCATTAAATACTGTTCACTTAAAATATTGGTGTTAGTTCTATTGGTTGTAATAACAAACTGTATCATATGTTTTTGTCCATAAATTGTTATTCATTTTCCCACTGTTGGCTCACAACCCAGCACCAAGAGCGTACTTTCCTACAAAATAAGGCAAATGCCTGGGGCCTGTCCATGGCCACTCTTATGGGGTTATGGTTCATCATTTTCGGTTGAGTCCACCAGGTGGCGCCAGCGTCACACTCAAGACCCACAAAGACCTCTGTGCTGGTATATTTTTACCACTTGGGGTCACTTAAGGATTACCTGACTTCCTTTTTTTTTTTTTTTTTCATCTAAGCAAATCACAGATTCAAAGGAATTATTTCCCATTACATTTGACAGAGGCAGTGGTCTTTTTTGTATCCCGAAGGCCAAGAAATGTGCATTAGGATTTTTCTTTCATGAGTCGGCCCCACACGGTTTGTGCTCCGGGGGTTTCTCCTGTCACAGAGAAGTATTTACACGGCCACCACACCAGCTTTCTCCTGCGCCCAGCACTGGGGACTTCTCCCTACAAAGAACTTCCACACATGTCAAAATTGCATTTATGCTAATTGCTATGCTCATTAACATCTCCAGAACTTGGAATGCTTTTTCTCAGTCATTTCCTTTGATTCTGGCAGTCCCTGAAAGCTCAGATTTGAATGAAACGAGGTGGAGTATCATGTTAGCAAATCACTGACGCCTGCTAGTCTTTCTGCCACTCAGACAGCTGATCCTAGGAATTACAGCATTGCCCTTTGAGAGCGTGTTGGCGATTCACAGAGTGGCCTTCAGCTGCCTTTGCCCGCCTGGGGGTGGGTACGGGTGGGGTGGGGGGGTGGGCTTAGCCCAACAATGAGCCTAGTCACTCCAAATCATAGCTCGTGACTCCTTATTTGAAAAGCAAGAACGATGGCTGGGCACCCCCAGTGACAGTCTCCTGGAATCTCCCTTCTGGCCAAGTGGTTTCACGGGGTTTTGGATTAAGAGATACTGGCTGGAAAAATGACCAGACATGATCTGGTTTTTGCCTTTTGCTTTTCTCCAAAGACGAACTTGGAGGGGCGCAAGCCAGGGGGATATTTAAGTCACTATTCAAGAACGGCCTCTTCTGGTATAATTTAAACGCATGACAGAAACTCATTTGGCCTCTGCCATTTAAAATTCATAATTAATCCATGTCAACCCCCATTCAAGAACCTGCGATGGGCCTTTATTGCCTTAATTAAGCCCAGACTGACTTGGACATTTAGGGCCCTCTAAGATTCGGCCCTAGCCTTGCTATCCTCATTTCCCTTATTCATCAATTCATAGCAAGCCCAGACTCCTCACTCCCCCCCCCCCCCTATATAATAACAACAGACATTCATTGACCCTTCACTATAGCAGGTACTGTTCTAAGTGTCTTCCTGTCTCAACTGAATCCTCATAACAACCCCAGAAGGTAAGTTTTATTAGTGTTTCCATTTCATAGATAAAGAGACTGAAGTACCAAGAAGTTAGCAATTTGTTTAAGATCCCATGTCTAGTAAGCAGCGGAGCCAGAATTGGGATTCAGATACTTCTCAGCTATTTCCTGCACGTTCTTACTGCTTCTGCTGCTGGGAGACCTTCCCACCTTCCCTTTGCTTGTTGGGATTCCACCCATCCTTGGGGACCTGAGTCACTGTCGCCCGCCTTTGTGTATTCAAAACAGTATTCTTTTGAATACCAGCCATGAGCCAGATATTTGGTATGCTGTCTCATGTAAGAGCCAGTGTTATCTTTTTAGCGGATAAGTAGTCCAAGGCCCAGAGAGGTTTAAGTCCAAGCACCCCAGGTTGAGTCTGTCCGGCCCCAGAACCTGTGCTTTTCTGCTCTGCCCTCTGCCTCCAGGAATGCCTAGCATGTTCTTCTTTGTCTTGCCCTTACACTTTATAATGCAGCTCTTCATTTTTAAAAACCGCTTCGTGACTTTTTTTTCCCCCCCTCTATGCTTCCAGGTGGATCAAACTCAATTCCAGTGAAGGGTTTCTTGACTACGTTTCTCTTTCTCTGCCTACAGTGTGTACACTGGGCTCCAAAATTTACTATTAATTAGCTCCTTTTTCATACAGTGGGGAGAGTCTGTCAGTGTCACCTCACAGCAATGAAGATTCCTCTGAGGAGACTGGGCCCCCAGATAGAAAGGCCCCTAGTGACTTGTGACCCTGAGCAGGGATTATTATTTCATGGTCTCATCCAGGACAGGCCGGAAGACCAAGGCCACTTTTTAATGGGAATATATAGCTTTTAGCTTCTTTATGAAAACCTTGACCAAAATGCGAGCATGATTTTGAGCATATGGGCCCAAAGCTCCAATTTGCTATGGCTGAGTTTTCAGTGTTATGGTGGACCGACACTTGCACAGAAATATGTAAATTCATCATGTTATTTTTGCAGCATTGCAGTTGGCAAACTTCCAAGTCAAGAACTTTCTGCCTTTGCAGTTCTCGGTTATTTGAGGCTGGATGACTCACTTTGTGTAACATCCTCTTGTTTTCCTCCTTTTCCTCCCTTGGGCCCCCTCCCACCCGAGGGGATTGGCAGGGGCAGGGAAGGTTATGCAACTGAGGCAGCTGTTGGTGGCGGCTTTTCGGTTTTGTTGACATTGTGTTGGGAAGATGCCTTGACCTCCTCTTCTTTTTCCCCTACCAGGCAGGTCACTTCCCTCTTCTGTGTCCTCCAAACCTTTATCATAGCATTTATCTGCCTGTATTTTTTATTCACCTGCTTATATGTCAGTGTCTCTTGCTGGATATAGTTGGGTATTTAGGGCAGGTCTGGTTTCAGTGTCTCAGTACCTGGGGCAAGTCTGGCCCAGAGAGGGTGATCTTTAAATCTGTAAACGTTTGTTGAGATGAATAGAAGAAAGGAAAAGGATAGATGGATGGGTGGATGAATTATCACAGAAACTTTTGTGAAGGAATTTTAGCCATCAGCCAGCATAGTTGGGATGAGGACTTAGGATTTGTTAGCTAGGTAGCTTTTATTTTTTGGACAGGAGATCTGCATATCCTGAAAATTAGGCCACGGAAGCAGACAGGCTCTAAGCCTCATCTTACTCTTTAAGAAGGGTTTGTGTTTTTCAGACTGAAGCTATGTTGGCTTAACCCAGAATCCCCTGGGTTAGGAAGGAAATCTTTCTCTCCACCACTGTCCTTGCTACACGCCATCAGTCCACTCTGAGACACATCAGCAATATCTGTGTGTGGCAGGCTGTGCCTCAGTGCTTTGCATTCTGTATCTCTGCTTCTCTGCAAGGCAGGAATAATTATTTTCCTCTAAGGAAACAGGTTCAGAGAGGTGAGGTAACAATTCAACCGTAATAGTTGGAGACTTCGATACCCCACTTTCAATAATGGATAGAACAACCAGACAGAAGATCAATAAGAAAAAAGAAGACTTGAACAACACTATAACCTGACTAGACCTAACAGGCATCTGCAGAAGATGCCACCCAAGGGCAGCAGAATGCACATTCTTCTCAAGTGTGCATTGAACATTCTCTAGGGCAGAACATACACTAGGCCATAAAATAAGCCTCGATACAATTAAAAAGATTGAAATCATGCAAAGTATGTTCCCCAACCACAAAGGAGTGAAATTAGAAAACAATAACAGAAAGAACTTTGGGAAATTTACTAATGTGTGGAAATTAAACAGCATACTATTAAACAACCAATGAGTCAAAGAAGAAATCACAAGGGAAATTAGAGAATATTTTGAGGTGAATGAAAATGGAAGCACAACATAGGAAGTCTTATGGGATGTAGGTAAAGCAGTGCTTAGAGGAAAATTTATAGCTTTTGAATGACTATACTAGAGAGGAGGAAAGATCTCAAATCAGTGACCTAATCTTCCACCTTACGGCACTGGAGGGAAAAAAGAACAAACTAAAGTCAAAGCATGCAGGAGGAAGGAAATAATGAAGATTAGAGTGGGCGTTAATGAAATAGAGAATAGAAAAACAATAGAGAAAATCAACAGAACCAAAGGTTGGTATTTTGAGATCCAGAAAGCTGACAAACCTTTAGCTAGAAAGAGGTAATTTTCCAGGTGACTCTGATAGTAAGTGGCAGGGCCAAGACGCCAAGGTAGGACTGCCTGGTGTCAGCGCGGGTGTGGATCGGCGTCCCCGCCCAGACCGAGCGTCTCAAGGATCAGGAGCTCGTCTCATTCGTCCGCGCATCCCCGGTGCTTTGCTCTGTGCCTGGCACACATAGGGGCTCAGGAAATGTTTGCTGAAGTAAAAGGAAAAGTAAACCTCCCCCCAACCCTTAGCAACCATCTGTGTGAAATGATAAATTATGCTTCCAATGCAGATCGAGCTGAATTGCACTATTTCTGATGAGAAAAGCTGAAAACAGCAAACTGCTTGTCCTTAAAAATAAACCCTTCAGCTTCAGAGATTTGGCCCAGAAATGAACCGTGTTACAGCTCAAGCCCTGAGATTGAGTTTATTACCCTGGAGCCAGGGGTGATGGAGTTTCTGACTAGAGAGGGAAACTCGATCACCTTGACCTGGCCCCGGGGTGCAGAGTGCCTGCTCTCCCGGCCCGTCCCCCATCCTGGGCCCCGGACGCCTCGGGATGGCTCTCACGGGGAGGCCACGTCCCCAGACTTAGAGATTAGGAACAGGGTTCAGCGATGGCTCCCCAGCTGAGCCAGACCGAGCTCCGTGTGGAGTCCAGCTCCCTGACATTTTATAAGGGGTGACATGTAAAGAATGTTGACTTTCATTAACCCAAGTGCGTGCTGTTATGTCCTGCAAGGCTGGCAGGAGGTGATCCCAGGTAGATTAGGTAGCAGGGTGCTGCCGCGTGTTCGGGCTGGAGCGACACGACCACCTGTTCTGGGGGTGGGGGAAGAGCAGAGCCTTCACATCCCTTCTCTGCCTCACCGCGGCTCTGTGAGGGCGGGGTGCAGGCTGTTGGCCCATTTTTCAGAAGGACTAGATGAGGCCCCTAGAAGTTGCCCCCAAACTCACAGCTGGTGGGGAAACGAATCCAGGTTTTTGGACTCCCACGTCTTTTGACCCCCCCAAACCCCCCACACCCCCTCCTCTCAGGGGGCTGCTTTGAGGGCCCCGTGTCTGTGAGTTTCCCACGGAAAATCCGTGTGCGGCGTGGGGCGGGCGCCGTGCACGCTCGTGTGTGGCTCTCCCCGGCGTATCTGCAGCAACTTCTTTTCTCCTCTCTTAGTTTAAAGGTGATTCTTCTGGAAGCCCCAAATGTGAAATTGACCCTAAATTGAAAAGATCTTTTTTTTAGGGCGAGAGCTTTGTTCTTGTGAATTTTCTGCCTCACCAACCATGGGGAATGCGAGCGGGGGGAAAAGTCTGTTAAAGAAGCTGGTCATTCATTGCAGCGGGACAAGGCGTGTTCTGAAGGAGCAAAGTCTCCTGTTCTCAGCCTTTTGATCCACTGGGCTGTGCGGCGGGAGGACGGGACGGGGTGCCCTGGCCCCCAGAGCCCTCCTGCCTGCTGTGGAGGAGCACGGGGATGGGCGGGGGATTAGAAATACAGAACTGTGTTTTCATTCTACTTGACAATGAACAACCTCTAATTTCTATACCATAAAATGAGTAATATAATCTTGTTTTTTAACCCCAGAGAAAGTGATGAGCTGGGCGGTATATTTTGGCCAGTTGTAAAAGTCCCTCTCTCTCCTCTTCCAGGTATCTGTGTCTCCTACTCTCTGCCACCACAGTACCTGGCACATATGCACTACTCAAAATGCTGGATGTGGATTTAAAAATTTCATCTTACAGTTAGAATAAAGAAATATTATCAATGAGCATTAGTATAAAGATTTGGTGATACATTGCATCAGCTAGGATTAGGCCATAACACATATAGCAGTGCACTCGAAATAGTGGTAGATCAAACACAAAGGAGTTATTGTTTTCTTTTTTTGTTTAAAAAAGGCATAGAAGCAGGCATTCTGGAGCTGGTAAAGTCAGTGCTCCATCATCAGAGATCCAGGTTCCTTCTGGCTTTCTGCTCTGCCCATACATAGCTCACAACGTCAATCCTCAAAGATGCTGCATGGTCATAACTTGCTGCTGCAGCACCAGCCATCACATCTGCATTAAGGACAGCAGAAAGGAAAAAAGAGAGGGTCCCCAAAAGGGGGATTCTCACCTATTTGTCTCCCTTTCAAGAGTCATCCCAGAAGTCTGATGCAGCAACTTCTATTTACAGCTCATTAGCCAGAACTTGGGGCCACATCTCCAGGGGAGGCTAGAACATGTAGGTTTTTTAAAAAAACATCTGGGAATATCGGGGTTCTGTATCTAAGCCAGAATGGAAAGTTGGAGGTTGAGGAGGCAACTAACGGTCTCTATGGCACACGTGTTACATATTGGAGGGTGGGGTCATGTGACTCTCATGTCCATGCATGTAGATTTTTCTCGCTAACTTTATTCATTCATCAGTCATTTACTCTTCACAGACCTGCTTGGCCAAGCACCGAACTGGATGCTATGCGGACATAAATGAATGACACCCAAGTCCTTCTCCCCTTGATGCTTGGGAAACAGACGAGTGGAGAGAGAATACAGTGAAAGCCACAGTTGTGGTGATGGAGACAGCACAGCGCACCCAGAACACCTAGCCAGCCTAAAAATTCAGGGAGGGCTTCTAGGTAGAGGTGACCACGGTGAGCCTCGAAGGATGAGCAGCAGTTGGTATTTTGAGAAAAGCATCCTGACTTATCTAAGTAGGTATGTGTCAACTAGTCCCCTATGCCAGATGCACCATGACAAAAAAAAAAATTCCTCGAAAGACCCTCCGTGTAATTCCTTCTTCACTAAGATGGCATGAAGAGAAAATGAGAAACTTAGATTTGCATCGGTTAGGGGCCTTCAGATCACAAATAACAGAAAATTCAACTCAAACTTGGTCAGATAAAAAAGGGAATGTATCAGCTCACATAACAGAGAAGCCCAGACTCAGAGTGGCCTCGCAGGGGGCTCACTCCAGGTGCACATGGTGGCAATGGGCCTTGGTTTCTCTGCGTTCCTTGGCTCTGCTGCTGTCTGGGTTGACTTCATTCTTGGGCTCCATCTGAGTCCCAGGCTCAAAGCCTCCGAGTCCAGGAAAAACGGAGAGCTGCTCTCGTAGAAGGCCCAGGAGATGTTATGACCACACGTAGAGTTTGGATCGTATGCGCAGTCATGACCAATCTCTCCAGCTGGGGGAAATGGTGCCCACTGGCCAGACCTAGGTCAGACACTCGCTCCACCCATGGAGCTTGAAGCCCCAACTGGAAAATAATGGGTAAGGAAGGAAGATGGTCCCCGGAGGGAATCTGGAGAGCTGTGGATAGAGGAGAGTTGTGTGGAGCCTGGGTGGTCAAACAACACGTACCCACTACAGGTAGGTATTGGGAGGTCTGGAAGGCATTGCCGTGGATATTCGCTGATGAAAGCGATAAGCTCCAAAGAGGCTAGATACTTATCCAGCATCCACAGCAGTGAATGGCAGGCTGTGATTAGAGCCCTGGCTTCTGCGACCGCAAAGATTATGCTCTTACTAGCCACTGCCACCTCCCAGCATCCCACCATGGGATCCCATTCAGTCCCATGGCTGGTGACAGGGGCTGACCCGCCTAGATTCAGTGGTGTTATTTTCCGGGCAGCCATGGTCAGCCAACTCCTGCCATTAATATAGATGCTTAATACATCTTTCCTGAGTGAATAAATGATGATGCTATCCTCAATCTGTGCTGCAAAATGTAGTGTAGGGTGTGGGGTTGAAAATCATGTGCTTGTTTGAGCTCCATAACATCACGAGAGAGATAGGAAAAGTGAAATTTTCTCTCCTTTTCAAGAACAGCTGACATGCTTTGAACTGTCACCAAGGTCACTTCCCCTCCTTTCTGAAGTTCATATTGAATGTGCTGCTCAGCCGGGTCCGGGTGGGTGCCCCTAGATTCTGTTTGTAAGATGAGACAAGTGGCACTGCCTTGCTCACATGGCTGTGGGAGTCCCAGCTCAAATGTGGCATTCAAGGCCCTCTGTGATCCAGCCCTACTCACCTTCCACTACTCAGTCACTCAGCAAATATTCTTTAAAAACCTACTGCATGCCCAGCAATTCCACTTGTGGGTATACAACCAAATGGATTGAAAGCAGGGACTCAAGCGTATTTATACACCTATGTCCATAAGAACATTATTCACAATAGCCATATGGTGGTGACGCAGAAAACACTGCTCAGCATCCCCGTGGGCCGGCACTGTGTGCGCCGGTTGGAGGGCATGCTGCTGGGGCACCCCGAGAGCCGCTGCCAAGCTGGCTGCTCGATCCTGATTGGGTACTTCTTGAATCCCACTGTTGCTCATTGGATGTTAAAGCCTGTTGCTCATTGGATGCTAAAGCTTGTTGATCATTGGATGCTAAAGCTTGTTGCTGATTGGACGCTTTTTGGAGTCCAACCAAGGGTATAAAAGCAGGAGGGGACCAAGGAAGGGGAGGTCAGAAATCAGAATTTGAGAAGACAGAAGATCAGAAGTTGGCTGAGCCTGCCGGCTGAATAAAGGCTGTTCTCCGACTCTTCGTGTGCCCCTCGGTTCTTTCCCCGGTCAAGAGCTGTAACACTAGCTGTACACCTTGCCGCAACAGTGGGAAAAAAACCACAAGTGTCCATCCATGGATGAATGGAGAAACAAAATGTGATATATACAAACAATAGAATATTATTCAGCCTTAAAAAGGAATGAACATCTGGCGCATACTACAACGTAGATGGACTTGGAGGACGTTGTGCTGAGTGAAATAAGCCAGCCACGAGATGTCGAATACCGTGTGATTCCATTTCCATGTGGTGCTCAGAGGAGTCAGACTTGCAGAGACAGACAGTAGAGGTTGCCGGGGCTGAGGGGATGGCAGTGCTTGTGGGTGCCGAGTGTCTGTCTGGGGGACGAAAACACTCTGGAGCTTGATAGTGCTGATGGTTGCACAGCGCTGTGAATGGACTTAATGCCACTGAGTCATACACTTAAAAATGGCTAAAATGGTTTAAAGGAAGTTCTAAGAATGAAATGAAAGTTTAAAACAAACAAAACCCCAAAAAAGAACCATCGCATGAAAATCTTCTAAAATTGGTGGTGGTGATGGTTGAACATACAGTTTCTGTGAATTTACTGAAAACCATTGAATTGCATCCTTGAAATGGGAGAACTGTGTGGTATGTAAGTTATATCTCAACAAAACTGTCACTTAAAAACACCTGTGTGCTGGGCACTGTGCCAGGCGGTGGTTAGCTAGGCCGGCACACAGATTCTCTGGGGTTTGGAACTTTCTTTGGAGATAAGTTGAGGCAGTTCATCTAACCTGAAAATGCCCGTTGGTGGCAAATAGATCACCCTCCAGGTGGGGACCCGTCCCAGGGGCTAGCCCTGGTGGGAATTCAAGAAGGACGGGCCTTGTGTCATCCAGGACAAGCGGGTGAGGCTGCAGGGAAGGGAATGAGACAGGAATGACTTTGACACCCGGAGACCTGGTGGTTCTGCTCAGGGACGCTATCGAAATGGGCTTTGGAACCTAGAGGAGGAAAACGCTAGCCCCACCAGTGCCTCACCTTCCCTATCCTAGCCACGTAGGGCAGGGAATATTCCTTTTTTGTCTTTTATGATTTGGGTCAGCTCAGGGCCTGGGGCCAGCCAGACCGCACACCGTGTACTGGGGCCCTACGCTGCTTGAACGCAGAGCTCACAGACCCCTCTCCTTCTTCGGAAAGGTGCTCACCGTCGCCAGGGCCAACCTGGCGCAGTCCATCGGCTTCCGGCAGCTGGGCTCAGACGCCGCCTCCTTCTGGTGAGACGGGAGACGGGCACCCCTTCCCCGGCCGGGACGGAGCCTCCTTCCAGACAGAGCTCTACTCAGGAACAGACCTCACAGTGATCCCCAGGGGGCCTGCGTCCCAGCCTGCCCCACAGGGACCTCCCCGCTGACCGTGTGGCCTGGCCCACGGAAGGTGCCGGGGCAAGTGTGCAGGGTAATGTCCAACATGCTGGGAAAGGACTCGACGGAAGAACTAGCTGAAGAGGAACTCGGGCAGTGGCAGGAGGACAGAGGGCCCTGCCTGCAGTCCCAGCTGGCCCTGCCTTTCAGGGGCGTGGGCTACACTTCCTCCTGTCGTGGGCACCGCTGCACCGCAGGCTGTCCTCGGTGCTGGGCTCCCGCCCGCCCGATTCCCAGCTGACCCAGGCACTGTCATTTCTGCGGCTGACACTCTGCCAGCACGGCCCCTGCCAGGCTCTGGTGGCCCCAGGGACCACCACAGGATGCCCCCGCAGAGCAGAAACAGGATACTCTGCTGGGGACCCCCAGGGGGAAACCAGGGCCAGGAAATGCTTCTTCCTGCTGCAGGGACAGCTCGGTGACCTGGAGAGGTGTGGGCCAGCATGCTGGTGTTTGCACGGTGACGTCACCTCTCCGGGAATCAGAGGCTCGGCACCTTGGATTTAAACAACGTGTCCAGTCCACGCTGCCCCAGGGGAGCCCTGGCGGCTGCTGTTTTCCCGCGCCTGCGACAGGCTCACCTCGCGCTGGGACGCGTGTTTCACCGTGGAAGATGCTACAGCCGCGGCTCTCAAAGGTGCAGAAGCAAAGGGAGGGAGGCAACCCTCCACCCACACTGTGCACCCCCTTCAGACCCCAAGCGCGTGGATTTGGCCCGCTTGCATGCTTCCCGGGCTGGGAGGCTCACTTTGCCACAGTTCCATAGCTGGGCCGGCCCTGACACCATGGGCTCCTGTCAGTTCTCTACTTGGCTTCATCTCCAATCCCCAGACTAGGTAAGTCTCTCAGTGCCCCACGAAGCCCCTCAGAAGTACGCCCCTGGGCGCCTCTTCTCCACGCAGAGCCAGTGCCCCTTGACTCTGCTCCCTTCATGTGACTTTGAGGCCCTCACCTCCCTGGTCGCTTTGCTCTGGATATGTTCAGGGTTATAAAGGGTGGAATCCAGGGCCGGCCCAATGCTCCAAGTAGGGCCTGGCTGGTGTGGAAAGAAGGGTCCTCACCTCCTTGCACCTGGACATTTGACTTCTATTAACGCAGCCCTGGGTGGCCTTAAGTACTGGCAGCTGTCAAGGCTTAGGAGCGCTCAGCTGCCTCCCCCCCCCCCCAGCCCCCAGCTATTAGGCTGTCCTGTGCTGGGACAATAATTGGCTTCTTCAGCCCAAATCCCTGGCTTACCCCGTTAGAGATGACCTTGCTTCGTCTAGCACACCAGGATCGAGGCGGCTCTCATTCTCTTCTTCTTCCCAGGGTTTTGTTTCTCAACTCAAGAAGAACAGTGGTCCCCCTGCCCTCCTATTTCTGACCCTCCGATTTTTAGCGCCCTCTTTCCTGGGCGCTGCCAGCAGTCTGTGGACCCCGAGCGGTGGCACACACTTTGCTGCAGAGCCACGCCCGGCAGCCTCCTGCAGCGGGTGGCAGGTTGGGGCTGCCCGGGGCACCTGGCGCCTGTGGCCTCCCCCTTTCCATCCTGCCCCCCAGAGCCTGGTGCCACCTTATGCCTGTGTAGGACGTGAATTCGCTTCTCTCCTGCAATTCTCTCTCTCTCCTTCACGTTTTAGCTCCATCTCTCCCAGCTCAGCCGCACAGTCATCCTGCCCCCTGGGGGCTCATGCGGCACTGTCTTCGTGCCTAGCACTCTGTCCGGGCTTGGTGGCAGGGCTGGGTGTTCCTCTTCACTTTGTCATCTCCATGGACTTGCCACATGGAGGGGGACAAAGTCAGAGACGTCAGCAACTCACGGGAAACACACAAAGCTGCAACATCTGGCCTGGAAGGGCCAGGAGGGCTCATCCAGCCACCTGCTCTGGTCACCAGCGACTCGTGGCAGCCTCAGGCCTCGGCACAGACCGGCTGTGAACGCACACGCTGGGCCTCCGTATTCAGGACTGACGTGCTCTCTCGTGCTGCTGTGTCCCGTACAGGTGCGCCCGGCCAGGGGGCGCAAGCGGGAACAGTCTCCCTGCAGCGAGGGGGACCTTCTCGTTGTCACTCAATGGGCTAGAAGTGCCCTGTTATCTCTCGCCCAATTCTGAAGGCCCTGATTTGACAGTTTGTCGTGGTTCGTGGGACCTACTCTTATGCCTTCGCTTTTTTCCCTCTTTTAAAGGAGACAACTTCCCAGGCAGTTTTCCTGCCAGCTGTCCTGCTTTTCTCGATGACCTTCTCCTGCTCCTGTAAATCACTGCCTTAGGTGTTGAATAAATGATGATTGCTGAGAACTCTCACCAGGCGAGGCCGTGCTTTGGACAGCGAGAGCCTCTCTCTAAGTCCCCTTCCGCCCTTCTGTGTCCACCGCCTGCCACCGTGGTTCGTGGTTCGGCTCGCAGCCGCGAGGCGGAATTAGCACTGAAAGTCGGTTCTCCCGACCCCAGCGAGGGCTCTTCCTACCCACCCCACCCCCGTCTCCCTTCCTGGCTGGCTCCCGCGGCTCTCCGCAATGGGACTCACAGGTTGCCACCTGGAAACCCGTTTGAAACCCCGTTTGCTTAACTCCTGCAGACTGGAAGCACAGGCTGACGTTTCCGGATTGGGCTATTGTCATAGGGCCAGTGTTCCCAACTACATAACCAAAATCATGGGTACTTTTTAGCCAGTGCCCTTTCTACACCAGAGGCTTTGGCCTCATTATTTATTTTTATTGCCCCCAAATCTCTTCAAAGAAGGCTATGCCATCTCCACTTTACAAATTAAGAATGGCAGCTCAGGGAAGTTACCTAGAATGTCCCAGAGTCTCACAACTGGTACTTTGGCATCTCCAACTTGGAGCTCATGTTCTTTCCGCTCCACTGCGCTGCCTCCCTGGAAATAATACCGAGGACATCCTTCCTCCTCCCCGCTCAGTCCCTCTGCCCGCCCAGCACAGCCATAAGTCAGGGCCCGACCGAGTCCAGCCCCGGGAGGCCAGGCTAGCCTCGGGCTGGTAACGGGAGCCCTGTGGGTGCGGCAGGGAGGGAGGGACGCACGAATGCGCTCAGCCCTCAGGCCAGAGATCAAAAGGCCCAGCAGAGAGAGATGTAAATCTCCCCTCAAAGAGCAGAGGTTCCAAATGACCAGTGAACTCGGAGATTCCCACAGACACCCAACACCACCCTCGGGCCTCCCTCCTGCCCCATTGGGGGATGGGGGCCCAGCACACCCTGGGAACCCAGGCAGGCCAAGACCTCGCTGGCCTCATCTCCCAACTTTAGATTTTCTGTGCCCAAGCCTGGGATGGGGCGCTGCAGTAATTAACACACACATACACACACAGTTTGCAAAATGGTAACTTACGGCTGTGTGCTGTGAGACAAGTCCCCGAACTGCGTCAAGTAGCTCTTCCATCTGTAGCATAGGGGTGGAAGCCATTGCCTTGTGCTCTTGTTGGGAGATGAAACTGAGACAGTGAAATCACTGAGTGCAGTTGACACTAGAAGATGCTAGCTCCCTTCCCCACTCCAGCGCTCCACCAAATGCTTACAATCATTATCTCATTTAAATGTCATAACCTTTGGCAAAATAGGTATTATCATCTCTGTCCTTTGAGGAATTAGAGAGGTTCCGTGGTTAAGCCGGGAGCACCTGGCCGATGTCAGGGCCCCAGCTCTGCCGGCCTCAGTTTCCTCTTCTCTTCCTGCTTCATGTGCATCATATTGGCTCTAAGAGATTTATGCCTAATAAACCTCTGGACAGTTCCCTGCCTAAAGTTATGGCATCAGTAGTGATGCCTTATACTTTGGATTTCCTGGTTGTTTTGGGAGACTGGAGACCAAATGGTTTTGCAAAAATGCAGAGGTGAAGCGTGTCCTGGGACTGAGACTGTGTTCCCGACAGCCACCAGCCCACCAGTGCCCAGCGGGCCCTCTGAGAAGTGTGGCTGGAAGGCGGTGCTGTCACAGGAATTTCCCCCAGCCTCTCGGTGGCATGTCCAAGGCTGCAGATTTGGCAGCCAGGGGTTGCAGCCTTGTCTGGGCTGCTGCAGTCGGGCGACTGCACAGAGAAACCCTGGGAGCCCCTGGCCCCCTCGGTGGCCTTCACACCTCCTGTCGCTGCCCCAGCAGCTCTGAGCCCTTGGGTTCTGTGGGAACAGGAGCCCCGGGCCCTGCTTGCTGGGAAGCCAGGTCCCCAGCGGACCCCTCCCCGCCCCGGGGGCCTGCTTCTCATCTCCCAGCGCCCCGGGCGGTAACCTCCATCCTGTGAAAGCCGAGCAGGGAGGAATGTCACATGAAAGGTGCCCGAGGAGGCCTGGCCAGCATCAGGCCACCAAATGGCAGGTGCCAGGTGGTTAGCATTAATGCAGTTGCCGCAAGGGGAGAGGTTTTATGGAAGGGAGCGGCTGCTGACGCTGACTGCCCCCCGGCTGCCTGCGGTCACCAGGGAGGCCCGTGGAGCTCATCTGCTTGCCTGACCCACACCCAGGCCCTCCTCGCCTGCCCTCTGCCACGACGCTGTCTTCGGTGACGTCGTTTCTCACGCCACTGTCCTCAGTTCCTCCTGGCTGTCTCCCTCCCTCTGCCACAGTGCTTTCCCCAAGGCACAGTCGAACCTCTCGCTCAGGCCCTGCGGTGGCTGCCCCCGGCCTTCACGCTGCTGGCGCATGAGGGCCCCGAGGGCTTCAGCCCTTCCACTTGCCCTTCTTCACTCCGGCGCACTCTGGCCTCCGGTGCTGCTGGAGGGAAGGGCGCTGGTGCCAGGATGTCCCTCTGAGGACCCTTTGCCCCCCTTGAATGAACAGCATGTTTCAGATTCAGTTTACTCCTCACAAAGCGTATTTATGAGGTTCCCTTATACTATTTTGTACTCCGGAATATTTTCGACATTTTCCAAAACTTGAAGTAAAAACCAAATAGACAGTAACAAGAACTTTCCTCCTCATCCCCATTTCTACAACACAACACCCAACCTCCAGAGCCGACGTTCACGCTCTTCCCGACTCAGATTTCTTTTACTTCCCCGATCGTGGCCCACTGTGGCAGCCCCCAACCCTACACTCTGGCCACCCCGGACCATTGATCTCAAGTCATACGCCCTTTCCCTCTGCCTTGGCTTTGGCCAGAGGCAGGTGGACAAATGCGCGACGCTGCAGGACCTGCAGAGTGCTCATGGCTACGGTGAGACGGGAACACCCAGGCCACACAGGGAAGTGCGAAGGCGCCGGGGAGGAGGCCTGGGCTGGATCTCCGAAGCCCACGCTGCCCGGGTTCCCAGGCTGTGGGAGCTGCAAAGCGCTTTCGAGCAATAATGAGATGCTTCACACTCATGTCTTAGAAACCTCACTCTGACAAGTCTCCAATTCAGAGGGAAGAATGGAGACCGGGGACTGTTGCAAGAGTCCAGGTGTAGGTGAGGAAGGGTGATTCAGGGAATACTTAGGAGACATGATCAGCTGGATTTAGTGATGTGGATAAAGGGAGGAGAGGGACCAGGGAGGCTCTTCAGTCCTTGTTGGAGCGATCGGGGTAGGAGAAGGAACTATAGTGGAGAGATGATGCATTCACCACGTTGAAGTTCTCCAAATTGCCTTTTAAGTAAGAACCTTCTAAGGACACCTTATAAAAATATGTATTCTCAGGGCCTACCACAGATCTATGATTTCAGAATATTTGGGGGAAGGGCCTGGAAATCTGCATTTCAAAATGCACCTAGGAGGATTTTTACCATCACTGAGTTCAGGAAACAAGCTCTCTGCGGGAGGCATACCCATACCCCGGTTCACACTGGCGGCTCCTCTTTATCTCTCTACAGGCTCAATCAAGGCTGCATGGCCAGGATGGGCATTTGCTGAATGAATGAGCTGATCTCCAAGCCAATTCGGATAATTTCCTCCTGTAAACTGCAGTGAGTATCAGCCATGCCTCTCACTGCTGGGCTTGGTTGGCCAGTCCTACTGCAGCACCATTTATCCAAATTTTATTCAAACCTACTCCTCGCATCCCATCATAGGCCTGTTAGGTTTGGAGGTTCCGTTCCAGCGTGGCAATCTCACATGCTTCATATTTTCAGACGTGAATCACCAGGGGCTTCCTCCTTTCAGATTTTATGTTCAACAATAGTGAAAAATAATTGCACTTTTCTTTCTTCTTTTTTTTCTAAATAAGAGAGGAAATGTTACCAATGGCAAGGTCTTCAAAAGGCCACTTCACAAACTCAAAATTTACTTGAAAGCACACAATCTTTTGCTGGAGGCCAGGCTTGGTATGTTTCTGATTACACTGGTGACCCTCACCCTGAAAAGCCTTTGTAGATGGGCCTTTTTTCTAGACAACCTACTGATGAGCAAATGATCTAACAGATTTCACACCACATAAATTTGAGCCCAATAAATGGCTTCAAATTCAGAGCTCCTAATTCTGGTTTCAGAGAGGTAGTCCCTTTACAAAGGCAATCATGTAGACAATTAATAAACACACAGCGCTGGGAAAGGGGTGGATTCTGCCCTCAACCCCCTATCCCAAAGCAAACTCCAAATTATTAGCTTCAGTAAATACAGGCTAGCATGGCAGAAGATGAGGCTGTGGTCAGTGAGGTACACTAGGCCACACATTTCTTCTGCCTTGTCCCTTATAGGAGCCACTAGCCACATGCAGCTATTTAAATTTAAATTTATATTAATTAAAATAAAAAGTTCGGTTCTTCAGTTGTGCTGGCCACATCTGAAGTGCTCTCAGTAGCCATATGTTGCTAGAAGCTACTGAATTACAGCCCAGGATAGAACATTTCCATCATCACAGAAGGTTCCACTGGACAGTGCTGGTCTATTATTCAGGCAAAACCTCTCAGGATTTTGTCTGAGAGGTTCTGTTTCTGTTTTGTCTTCTGTTTTGTCTCAATTCTAGGTAACTGTACTTTCCCTGGGACCGTTTCATTACATTAGTCTAGATAGGCAAAAATGAAGCAAAGTTCACGCTGAAGAAAAATATAGATCGAAAAGAAATCCTATTGTTAATAAGAAAAAGAAGGAACTTTGTTTTAAATCTGCTGACGAGCTCGTTTCCTTTCAACTCTCTGCTATTTTGGGTGGCATATTTACAGCTTTGGGGATGAGCAATCGCAATTATTCAGGGCCAGAAAATAAAATCTGCTTTCTCATCCTAGTGAGATAATCCCTCTATCTGAGACCACCAGGTAATTGCTCCAGCTGCTAAGGGCAGGCACGTGTTGGAGGCTGCGAGGGCAGGAAGGGTCCTGGATGTCCCTAAGATCCGTGACCCCACATAGGGGTGACAAGCGTTGGAGTGGGAGGCTTAGCCAAGGCCACAGAGCTGGCTTGCAGCAGAACTGGTCCTCCTGACCCCTCAGCAAAGAGCACACAGCCTCTCCTTCCGACCCTGAGCCTCAGTTGGCTTAGCCGTAAGATGAAGGAAAGAATTGCCCTGCATATCAGAAGGAGTTAGTTCAATGCCAAGCCAAGCCAGAAGCTTATGGGACCACAGAGGTCCTGAGAGATATGCCCTGGATCGAAGCTGTTGCAGGTCATCCCCAAAGATGGTGTTTTCAGCTTCCACGGTGGGAGGTGGGCTTTGTCTCATAAGGATTCCCCAAACACGAGGAGAAGGTTCAGATCCAGGACAGACCAAAAGAATGACAAATGTCATACATGCTAACCTTCATACATAGATGATGCCCACTCATACAATTCCATCCCAGGCATCTCTTGTAAATTGTAGACCTCCGTATCTCACTGCCTGTTTAACATCTTTTGGAAGGGGGGCTTTTAAAGCTGCAGTCCCCAACCCCTGGTCCACGGACCAATAGTGGTCTGCAACCTGTTAAGAGTCCAGCCACAGAGCTCTGGCCCCCCACCCCACCACCTGTCTGTAGAAAAATTGTCTTTCGTAAAACTTAGGAAGGGGGTGAGCACAGCAGGGGGTGAGTGGTGGCGAGTGAGTGAATCTTCATCTGTATTTACAGCTGCTTCCCGTCGCTTGCATCACCACCTGAGTCCACCTCCTTCTCCCACCCTGCCCCGTCCGTGGAAAAGTTGTCTTCCATGAAACCGGTCTCTGATGCCATAAAGGTTGGAGACTAATGTTTTAAAGGATTCTTAAACCTAACAAATCTGAAAACTGAACTGATGATCACCCTTCCCAAGTCTGATCCTCACAATGGTCTTTGTGTCAGTGAACAGCAGAATGACTATCTGAGCTAAACCAGCCAGAAGTCCTGGAACCTTCTGGACCACTCTCCTCCCTCTCTTTTCACAGCAGACTCATCAACTTACACCAAGCTCTGTGGATTTCACCTCCTACAGCTCCCCCTTGTCCACTAATTTCTCTCCATATCCACCAATACCTTGGTCCACACTACCGTCATTGCCCGCCCGGGCTATTGCCAGAGGCCCTTGTTGGTCCACCAGTATCTGCTTTCACTCCCTTCCCACCCCAGTGTATCTCCCCATGGAAGCTGGAGCGATACCTGAAATGAAATCTAACCTGGCCTCTCCCTGTTTTCAATTCTTCAATGACTTCCATTGACCTTAGGAGAAAGTCAAAGTTCCTTAGTTGACTTCAAAGCTCTTCATGCCCCCCCCAACCCTGTATCTAGTCTCACCTCTCACCATACTACTCCCCAGCCCATTTCAGATATATCCCTTGGCATCTGTCAGTCTCTCTCAACCCCAGGTTTCTTTCTCCTTAGAGCCTTTGCTGTTTTCTCTTTCTGAATCACTCCTCTCCGAACCCTTCAGTTCTCGGCCTGTTCACTCTATTCACTCTTCTCATCTTCGTGCAAGTATTACTTCTTCAAAGGTATCTTTCATGATCCTCCTGCCAAGATCAAATTCCCAGTACAGGTTCTCAGAGCTCCATGGATCTCTCCTTCAGAGCCCCCATCCCAGCTGCAGCATTACATCTATTTGTGTGACGACTGGACAAACATCTTTCTCCCCAGCCAGAGTGTAAGCTTCATGATGACAACGATCGTGCCTTTGTGCTCATCAGAGAACCCGGGTCTGGCGTATAGTGAGCACTCTGTAATATCAAATGAATGAAAAGTTTGCATTATTGAGTAGCTCAGACCTGGCCTTGAATCTTGATTCTACTACCTTTTTAGTGTGTGAATTTGGGTAAATCATTTAATCCCTCTGAGACCCAGTTTCCTAATAAGTAGAAAAAGGAGAATCTAATATCTACTTCCTAGGGACTTACGGGGACAGGTGGAATACTGTGATGGAGACCTAAAGAAGCACAGTGTCCCACACACAGTTGGCACTCAGGACATGGTTACTGTCATCATTCAAATGCCCCTCCTGTTTGGGAATCTTTCCCAGTGGAAGTTTGGGTATCCTACTCAATATCCTTTTAAGTTTTTTGTTTGTTTGTTTGTTTAAATTGGCCTGTGTGTCTGTTGTTCACAACCAAAAATCCTATATGGAATGTGGCTTGAATCCAGACTAACAAAATAAAAGTGTCACCGCCCAAGTTTATTCCACTACTGCTTCTGTCTAACTTCGAGTGCTTACTCTGTGTCAGGAGCCCTTCCAAGAACTTCACAAACATTAACCTGGTCAACTCTAGGTTGACCTGGTCAACTCTCTATGAGCATGTCAACCCTATGAGGTAGGTACTGTTGCTATCCCTTTCTTACCCAGATAAAACAGACAAAGTAGGGTTAAGTAACTTATCCAATGTCACACAGCAAACAAGGGCCAGGGCCAGGACCCAAACTCAAGCGGTCCTTGCTTTTAAGCATTACATTTTACTATTTTTATGTTTTGGAGAATTTGCTCCCAAACAATTAAAAGGCGAATGAACAAAATGCTTGCAACATGTTGTACAAACCAACCTCCATCTTTACCACCACCACCACCACCACCACCACCACCACCAAGATCTAAATTATGTAAGAGGAAGAAAAGTATGTATGTTTATCACATGCGTAGGAGAAAGACATAAAAGGAATATGCTAAAACAGTGATTATGTCTGAGTGATAGAATTTTGGATAGTTAAAATTTTTTTTTGTTTTTGTTTTTACCTATTTCTCACATTTTCAACACTATAAAATGTGTTACTAGTATCATCTAAAGAAACAAACATTATTTTGCTACAAAGAAAAGTGAATTCCTAATTAGTGAAAAAAAAATAAAAAAGAAAAGTAGCAAAAGGAAAAGTACCGTTGTAATCAAATCCAAACAGGAAAGGAAGAGGAGGGAGTATGGGTGGTGCTGGTCTCCCTAAGGCTCTGTTCCACGTGACCCATCCTCGTGGACCTGTGCTCTGGGCCTGTGAGATGGCTGAAATTCTCATTTTTAGGCAAGGCTCTCTTGGAAATTTTAGTAATAAATAACGTTGGGCCACAATTAGCCCACTCAATAGTGAGCAATACTAGGTAGTAGTTGAGCATGAGTTCCACTCGTTTATGACGGTGGAAAGATCCTGGCTAGGCTGGAGAAGACAGAAGACGTCTGGGGCTGTGGCCTGAGCTTGTCTACCCACTCGAGACCTGCCTTGGAGAACCTCTAGCCTCTTGGCTACCCACGTGCGCCCTGCCTTGGAGAACCTCTCGCATCTTCATCTGCCAAAGCGGAGCAGTCATAGTTACTTGATCACCCTTTGAGAACTACTGGGAGTCGCAAGAACAACGGCAAACTCTCACTATTCTAAGTGCTTTACATAGCTTGAGTTTGGAACAGTTCAAAACACTAAATCAATGTAAGTCATTAGCTTGGGGCATTTTAAAGGAAGTGGCTTCTTGGGCAATGTTTTAGAATGATTGGTGATTAGGAAATAGGTGTAAACCTAGAACAGGCTGCACATAAATAAAACATTTCCACCTCTCATTGAAAAAAATAAATAAAAAGAAGTTTCCACTAAGAAAGGAGAGTTCCCAAACAGGAAGAGATACTCCTTATACAATAACGTGGTGATTTTGTGTTTATATGTTCTGCTCCAGTCATTTGCCTTTCAGACAGCAGATATGTCATGGAATTAGGTTTATGAACATTACTTGGGCAAAGCAACCTTGAAACTCCTTCCTTCCCTCCCTCTCTCTCCATCGTTCTATTCATCTGAGCAGAAATGTGGCGGAAGTCTCGTTTGACCCACGCTCCAAAGTTGAGTTAGTGGCCTTCATGGCATATTGTTACCAAGGCTCCTGGGTGGAAGATACCTAAAAAGGTCGCCTGGTTCACCCCTCCGCCCACTTACCCTCTTCCAGCTAAACTACCCCAGCAGATGGGACGTGGCTGTGTTTGCACAGACCTCCAGGGGAGAGGAGTCTCTGGCTTCTCCCTGGGGAAGCCCTCATCAGTCCTTAATCAAAACGTTGCGGGTCTGTGGGAGAGCCGTGGCGGAGCCCGGCTTATCAAGGGGGGATTTATTTACTTACTGTCCAAATCACTTCACATCAGATTGGCTTGTTGCTCTCTCTGCTCACCAGGTGGAAAGCAGAGGTGACAGATCACACCATTGCTTATTTAACCAACCATAAACAGGACTTGAAAGGAGGGGGTCAGCTGCATGCAGCTCATCTTTGGAGACTCTGACATGCCTCCAGTTGATGGCAAACTCCTGCTCCTTATCTGAAAACACTTATTCTACTTTTTTTCCTTTTTTTTTTTTTACTCCCCAAAGGAAGATGTTTCCCTCAGAAAACTCACTAGTTTTCCATCACCGAGAGGAGAAGAGTGTGGATCTAAGCCAGAAAGTTGCTTCCAGCCCAAAGGGCCTGGGCTGTTAAGGGCTTTCTTTTCCATGTACACAGACCAGCCTAAGGATAGGAGGAGGCTTGATGTGTTTCGTGACACTCTCAGTTTATCCAGTTGGCCCAAACCTCCGACCCGGGCTTTTAGTGGTGTCTTTGATTATCCTGGACTGCAACTGGGTTAAGTTATAATGGAAGTGTAATATATTAATAAAAGCTGTGATGTCCCACAGTTCATGGGAGTATTTCAATTTCAAGTATTGAAATTCCTTGTTCCTTCCTCAACACTTTTAAATAAAGAATTAATGGAATGTTGACCATTTGCACCAAGCCAAGGACTGTGATGGGTGTTAGGATTTTAGAAAATATGTTATTTAATTAAATTAACATGACAACTCTGCGTGATTTACGTTATTGATACAGGCGAGGAAACGGGGGCTAAGATAAGCCATTTTGCTTAATCGCACGGCTATGATTACTTATTTGGCTTAATCACACGGCTATGGTGACTCCTTCAGTTGGATTTCAAGCCTGGGTCTTGTAGTGCCAACACCTGACTCCTTCTGCTGCCTCTGTCATATATGCCGGGCCTTGGGAACTGGTCAGTGCCCGGGGAGGTGACGTGTGGTCACCAGCAGCATCTAAAGACATGTCTGGGGGTGGGGCATAAAGTGGCGGGCATCCAAGATGCTGAAGAGTTAAAGTATATAGACAACAAATATTAGGATAAAATACACTGAGAGAAATTACCTGAGTCATGACAATAAAATCTAGATGGGAAGGTAAAATAAATAGCGGAACAGAAAATGCTCTACTTAGTAGCCGTTCTCATTGGCAGCTCACCCCATTAAAAAGATTTGAAAGGCCAGGAGCGGTGGCTCACCCCTGTAATCCTAGCACTCTGGGAGGCTGAGGTGGGCGGATTGCTTGAGGTCAGGAGTTTGAAACCAGCCTGAGCAAGAGCAAGATCCCGTCTCTACTATAAATAGAAAGAAATTAACTGGCCAACTAATATATAGAGAAAAAATTAGCCAGGCATGGTGGCGCGTGCCTGTAGTCCCAGCTACTTGGGAGGCTGAGGCAGCAGGATTGTTTGAGCCCAGGAGTGTGAGGTTGCTGTGAGCTAGGCTGACGCCACGGCACTCACTCTAGCCTGGGCAACAAAGTGAGACTCTGTCTCAAAAAAAAAAAAAAATTGAAAATAAGGTCATATATACCCAAGTAGCATTGAAGAGTGCACATAGTCCTACTTTTCCAGTTTCTAGAACCAGTAAACACTATTTTAATGTTGCAACTTCCCTTTTTGGTGGGAAATAAGCCCTTTTGGTTAAGGACGAATGCATCAACACTGTCTGTGCTCACAACAGCGGCCATGGTGTGTGTGTGTGAGTGAGATGTGAGAAGCTGTGCACTTCACTGAATGCCTGGAGCCAGCGGGGACTTCTGGGGTCCCCTCTCCTACTGGCTCCCCAGGACACAAAGCAGAACAGGTGCTGACCAGGCCCTCGGCTCACCTGCTGTGTAGCCTTGTTTAGCATATCTCATTTAACAACTTGTTGAGAGGTTCTTGGGACCCTGGGAACGCAAACCATTTCTCGTACATTCTCAAATCACTGGGGTGATGGAAGAGCACAAATCACTCATTCCGTGGTCTGAAGGACCAGGTTTCAAATCCCTGATGCACAGACGTGGTATAACCATACTTTGTCTGTCTGTAAGATGAGGACAACGGTCCCTACACTGGTGGCTTGTGGCAATTAGGTGCCCGAGGCATAGTACATCATCACCAAACGTAAGCTCTCTCTCACCTTTGAAAAATGGTTAGTCTTATCAGAATTTGAAACTTTGAGTGAAAAAATGTTTGCGTTGCTCCACTTTTTATCAAGTTCATAGCAGTTTGTTGGGTCCTCAATAAGTTAAACACAGAATTACCATACCACCCGGCCATCCCACTCCTAGTGATATACCTAAAAGAACCGAAAACAGGTGTTCAGACAAAAACCTGTTTGGGAATGGCCACAGCAGCGCTATGCAGCAGCCAGAGATGGAAACAACCGAACATCCATCAACAGATGAATGAATAAACAAAATGTGGTCTATCCATAGTACGGAATAGTATTCAGCCATGACAAAGAATGCAGTACTGACACACGCTGCAAAGTGGGTGAACCTCGCAAACATTATGCTGGTTGAAATCGAAAGACAAAAAAGTCCTTTGTTGTGTGATTTCCTTTAGTACGAAATGTCTGAAATAGCCAAGTCCATGGAGACAGAAAGCAGACTAGCAGCTGCCCGGGGCCGGGGGGAGAGCGATGGAGAATGACCACCTAATGGGTGCAGGGTTTCCTTCCGAGGTGTTTGAAAATGTTTTGAAACTGGATAGCGGTGACAGTTGTACAACACGACGAGCGTACTAAATGCCGCTGCATTGTACGCTTCAAAATGGTAAACGATATGCAATGTGTATTTTAGCACAGTCTTAAGAAGGGATATAGCCACGAAGGCTCTGTAACGCTCCAGCGCCATGGTGGTGAATGCTGTTTGGAAGATCTGCGCGCAGCGTCCGGCTCCGACGACACGTTGCTGTGTAAAGATGCATTTCCTCCAGCTCGGCGCAGGCATCCCCACTCCGGGCCGGGCACACACAGCCCGCGTGTCTCCTCCTGCCCACCCGTCGGGTCCCCGCGCTGCCAGACAAAGGCACTTTCTCTCTCTGTGGCCAGGAGGAGCCGAGGCGCGGCGGCCGCGTAAACATGGGCAGGAAGGCCGGCCGGCCGCCAGAAAGCTTCCCAAAGCCCCTTTCTGTCAAGTGAAAAATGCCGGTGACTCGAAGTCACAGGGCCAGGCTTTTAACAGCCCTCCGCATATTTATTTAACCCAGTAAATACGTTTATTAGCGAGGCCGCCTCCTTTGTAGAGCAGGTAATGGGCTCGCCATGTGTTTCTGCTTTGCGGCCGGCCGGCGGCTCGCACCTCGCCCGCTGCTGCCTCCGAGGTTAGGACCTCGGTGCGGCCGCTTCCCGCCGGGCCGGCGTGTGTGTAATTACAGCCGTTCCCAGAGAGAAGGAAATCCCCCGGCCCCGGCCGTGACTGCCCGCCTTGCACTACCAAAGGGCATGTCTCGGAAGGGGGAAGAGAGAGCCATAAAGCTTTCACATTATTAACTTTTCCCTTCTGAAAAGAAGCCTGAGAAATGCCATCGCACCACATTAAAGGCCGCGTGTGAGAGCCGCCGCTGCCTAATGAGGGGCTCGGACCCCGGGCCACATGCGAGGCCTTCGAGGGCCCCTTTCAACGGAACCTTGATGTCGTGCCAGCCCTGGGGGTGCGGGCGCGAGGCGGGCAGGGGGTCGGGCTGCCCCCGCCCCTGCTTTTGGCTGAGGTTTGCACCTGACTCAGGGACACGGCGGAGCTTTTGGGGGCAGGGGCGGCTTTCCCATCGACTTGTCCGTAATACGGGGTTCACGGCCTCACCACAAATAGGCCGCGATCCAGAGCCGCCGTGGGTAGTTGTCCAGGCTGGGCACTGGCCAATTCCCAGGAGGGTGGGGAGCTTCACATCGACTATGGTGTGAATGAAACCCCCACGCCCCAGACACCTGCGGTATAAAAGCCCTGCTGATGCATCATAACCCTGGCATGGGAGAGCGGGCAGGGTCCACTGCACCATCCCTGTGCACTTGGGGAGACCGAGACCCAGGGAAGATGGGATCAGTCAGCATTTCATTTGCCCTTGCAATCAGTAAGGCACTTTTGCACACCTATCTCATTTGACTCTGTGGCAGGCCTTGATAATGCCATTTTACATATGGGTAAAGTGAGGATCACCCAGGGAAGGGACTTGCTCCCCTGCAGGTGGCCAGGCACAGCAGCGGCAGGACCCTGCCTGGGTCTCCAGATATCTCCTCCAATGGTCTTGCCACAAGACTGTGGGCCCCCTGGGAGGCCGGTTGGCTCATCTCCCATCCTTTATAGGGGAAGGATCTTCAGGCGTCTCCACATCATCTGCATCTCTGTGTCCCTGGGAGGCAGCTGCTCTCCTCAAGCTCAACAGATAACCGTGGGTTAAAATGCCAACTCTGCTAGCTGACTGCTCCCAGGCAAGGCACTGGCAATATTTGTTCATTCATTCATTCAACAAGTATTTACTGGGGGCTGCTACACGTCATGCATATACTGAGGCACTGAGGATGTTGTAGTAAACACAGTACACATCAATCCCTGCAATGTAAGCTCGTGAGAGCACTTTGATCCATTCTGGACACACAGCAAGTGCTCAATAAATGTTGGTGAGACCCTTCAGTGTTGATGTCTGCCTTCCCATTCTCCAAGTGCTCTGCTGGTGCAGCCATGCCAGGGTCTGTCCCCAGAGAGCAGAGCAGGTGCTCAAGGTCTCACTCTGGGCAGCTTCAGCCCTTGGAGCCAGCGAGGGAGGCGTGGGAAAACCACCCGTTCGTCCCTGTGCTTATGTTTCCTGGGCCAGGGTGGCTGAACGTTGTCATGCCTGAGCTGGCGATAATGTATCCCACCACTAAGCGCTGCTAACATCAATGCTTGTCTAGGTGAATGATTTTCCTGCTACGTGGAGCATTTCCTCTACTAAGCACTGTACACTGTTTATTTATAGGGTCACAAAAGGAAGAGAGGTGCCAGCATCCTATGTGAAATGGGGGTGAGGCGGGCTTGGGAACAACCCAGAGAAAGATGCCAATCCTTCAGTTTTAATGTCTGTGTGAATCACCTCTAGTGGCAGTCGGCACATAGTAGGCAATAAGAAAAAAAAAAAAAACGCTACCTATTTTTATGTTTGTTATTGGAGGCATCAAATTCCAAGCATAGAAGAAACATGTCTTTGCTTGCAAAAGACATAAACGTCTGCCAAACCCTGCTCCGTCATATTTTCCGAGAGGGACTTTACAGGTAAGATCTAGGATATAAAGGCTTGGTGGTCCTGGGGTGAAATCTCTCCCCCCTCTCTAAGTACTCATGGCAAAACTCTGGTCTTCATTAGTCTAGAACAGCCCCTGCCTTTCCCAGGAAGCTTTCCTGACATTTGAAAGGAAGAAATCAGGACAGGCATGCTGAGGCTTCCAGGCTAGAATTCTCCAAGGTAGCAGCTGTTTGCATGTTTGTCTATCAAAGGCAGCATGTTGGCACAGTTGAGGTTTGGGAGATGAAAAGAATTCGTGGGTAGCAGGGAATAGGTAAATGCACAGATCGGCTTCTCGGAAACGTGCTCAAGAAGGAAAATGTTAAAATCAAGTGCAACGAATGTCTTCCTCCATCCCTCTCCCCCCAAAAAAGTCTGCTCATGCTTAGACTGGATGCGAATCACTGTAAAAGTAAGAGAAGGTGATGCTGTGATGCTTTGGGAAACATTAAAGGGGCTTTTGTTTTAGCACTCAGGAGCATGGGGGGCGGTGTAGAAACCAGCCAGCAACACAAATAATTTCAAATGCTAAGTGGAGGGACAGAGGTACAGGTTTGGGAGCAGCAGAGCTGTCGTGAATCCGTTGTCAGAAAAATGGGGAAAGACACTCCAGGCAAAGGGAACAGCCAGTGCAAATGCATTTTGGCACATAGGAGCCTAGTGTCCCTGTGTGCCCCTATGTTTGGGGGATGTTAAGTAGGAAGCTGTGGTTGGAGAGGGAAATGGCAGGAAAGAACCAGGTGAGGATGGCCTCAGAGGAGTTGCTCTAATAACTCTAGTTGTTGGGCATGTATGTAGGGTGTGTAATAAGATGTGTGTTTTAGAAACACAGGTGAGAGGCTGCTTCCACTGTTAATCTGATTTGGTAAGTGAGGAAGCCTCTGTCAACAGCAAAGACGTGAATGCCGGCGAGTGGCTAGCTGATGAAATACTCCCCACGCAACCACAGCAGCACACACAAAGCCGGCTGAGACGTGGCTGGATTTGCAATGGCTCTCTCGGTCCTGTCTGGGGTCGGCCTGCGTCTCCTTCCTCCTCTTGGGAGGCTGGCTGTCCTCATGTTGAGCAGGCGAGTCCAATTTTTTTGTGCTTGAAAACCCTGCCCTTGTCCACCCCAGGCGGCTCACAGCTTTCAGCAGAGGATTACTTAGAATAACAAGTTAATGACTGTCCTTGGATTAGCCGAGGTTTGCTGGTAGAGACAGGCATGCCCAGAGTCCGCTTCACTCCAGTCTGATGGGGGTGGGTTGAGAAAACATGTTGCAAATTCCATCCTAGGAAAAAAAAAAAAAAAGAAAAAGAAAAGAATTCTTCTCTCAGTCAAAGCAGCAACACTGGAAGTAGCGTGTGAAAATGGTGCTTTGTTTAAAAATGGGAAAGCAGTTGCTACCATCTTCTGAGTGTGGCGGAGTATCCGGGGGCAGACCTAGCTGGGGAAACGAGGAGTGGGCTGTGTTGTTCTTGGGGTCAGATGATCTGGGGCCCCGCAGACATCAGCTGGGGTTTAAGCGTGACTCCGGGGTGGGGAGACGGGGTAGGGAGTGGGGGTGGGGTGGGCAGGGGGAGACAGAGGAGGGTCGCTGCTGACTCTGCTCTGTCAACACCGGAGACCACCAACAGCCCAGGTCTGGCTCCCTGCTCCTGGCTCCCAGGCCAACCCGGCTGGTTCTCTTCCAGATTTCGAAGGTATCTAGGCTCACTCATTCATTGACTCAGTAAGCATTTGATGCCCTGAACTTATTAGGGGCCTATTGGAAGGATCAACTGGCACAAAACTTCTTTGCCAAATGCTCACTCTGAAACATGCAAAGCCGGTCAAGGGCACTGCTCACTGTGCAAAAAACACAGATAGAAATCCCACAGGTGGGGCGGCCTCACTGCAGACTTAGGGCATAGCCTGGTCTTAGAGAAGCCCGGAGTCAGCCGATGTTCCAGGAGCTGGGGGTGCCCAGACCTGGATCCTGAAGGACAGGCAGGAGGAGGAAGGTGGCAGGAGGATGGGCAGGAGAACAGCCTCCCGGGCTCACCCTGAGCCGGCTCCTACGGCCCACGGCTTCCAGCTTTGCACCAACCCAGGCAACGCCTGCTCTAGGTAGGAGGTGGAACGTGACGTCAGGTCCCTCCCTGCTTGCAGGGACCACAATCGCAAATGTCAGGATTTTTTTTTTCACTCTTGAAAGGTCAATGTTTAGAAAAAGCTTTATTGACGTATAATTGATATGCAAAGAACTGCCCGTATTTGATGTGTACAATTGAATCAGTTTGGACGGTGCAAACGAACACCCATGATACCATCCACCAGGGTCATGGTGACGATAGAAATATCCAAAACCTGCCAAGGTTTCCTGTATTCCCCACCAACTTTGTGTGTGTGTCTGCGTGTCTGTGTGTGTGTGCGCGATAAGAACACTTAACGTGAGATCTACTCTCTTAACAAATTTTCAAGTATACGATACTGTACCATTAAGTGTGGGCACTGTGTTGTACAGCAGATCTCTAGAACTTATTCATCCAATATAACTAAAACATTATGCCCACTAAACAACTTCCCATTTCCCTCACCCCTCAGCTTCTGGCAACCAATATTGTATTTCCTGCTTCTATGAGCTTGACTATTTTAGATGCCTCATATAAGTGGAATCATGCCGTGTTTGTCCTTCTGTGGCTGGTTTATTTCACTGAGCATAATGTCCTCCAGGTTCATTCATAGTGTTGCATATGGCAGGGTTTCCTTCTTTTTTACGATGGAATACATATCCATTGTAGGTATATACTACATTTTCTTTATCCATTCATCCATCAACCCATCAACAGACATTTAGGTCTTTTCCATAGCTCAGCTTATTGTGAATAATTCTGCAATGATCTGGGGGTGCAGAGATCTCATTGAAATCCTGATTTTAATTCTTTTGGATATATACCAAGAAGTGGGATTGCTGGATCATATGGCAGTTCTATTTTTGATTTTTTGAAGATCATCCATACTGTTTGCCCTAGCTGCTGTGTATGAGTGTACAAGTGTTCCAATTTCTCCACATTTTTGCCAGTACTTTATCTTTTTGATAATAGCTATCCTAACAGGTGTGAGGGGATAGCTCACCGTGGTTTTGACTTGCATTTCCCTGGTAATTAATGATGTTGAACATCTTGTCATATGTATTGGCCATTTTATGTCTTCTTTGGAGAAGCTCAGAGGTTAAGTGACTTATCTAAATTATAGCTCTGTGACCAAGTGGGGACTCGAGCCCTGTTGATCTGATTCTGGCCCACGTCCCTCTTTCCTGCTCCAGGAGGAAGGGGTCTGCGGGATTGAGCCGGGAGGTAAGAGCAGGGGGGCAGTGGGCGAGAGGGCTGGGGGGCAGTCCAGGTACATGTCACCGGAAGTCTGGCCCGGAAGGCACGAGCAGGAGTTTGCAGGGATGCAGTGGGACGCGGGGATTTCCAGTCCCCTCTGGAAAGGAAGATCTGAACTGAAGCGTGGGCTCCGGCTGTCCCCTGAACCCTATCCTTCCTCCTGGGCCTTGCTGGAGACTCTGGCTCTACAACCGGAAGTTCCTGAGGGATGCGAGTCAGGAATAGTCTGCTGAGAGTTGTATACAGGAAATGAAAAACACAGGTAGAGCTGGAAATGGTGTAAACAGATGACTCAATGCTTTTCCCTGGTCTCCTTGGGGCCAGATTGACCTGGCTGCCTGGTGGGAGACCTCAGCCTTGAGGGGCCTCCACTCTTGCAAAGAGCCACTGAGATGTTCCCTGCTGACGGCCATCCAGTTCTGAGTCCTGCCAGGCCGGGAGGCTGGGAGCACCCACTCCATGATGAATAGTGTCTGTCAAGGTAGCCCAGCGGGCAGCAAGCACTCTGGTTTTGAAGCCAGAGACATCTGGGCCTGAATCCCAGCTCATTCGCCCCTTGGCTGTGTGACCTCAGGCAAGTTGCTTGACAGAGCTGGGCTTCAGTTGTCTCATTCATCACAAACAAAGGGGGTGGTGAGCGGGAGGAGCATGGGTTATAAAATCTGTGTCACTAGATTGTTCACTTATTCAACATTTTTTTATTGAGTTACTAGTCTGCATAGGCACTGGGCTAGTTGCCGGAGAGTTTGAAGGATTCATGAGATAATAGATCACATAGGTTCTTAAACCAATCATGGCTACTTTTCTTAGCACATAATAGGGCTTAATAAATGTATTTAGTCATTGCTAGTGTCTAAGGTGGCCCTTGTTGATTCTTCTTAGTATTTATGTCCCCAGGTAGGCCTCTCTTGCATTGAATCAGGAACAGTCTCATATTATCAAAACAGTAAGCAGAAGTGGCAGGTCTCGACCTCTGAGCCTAGGTCATGAAATCATTGCAGGTCCTGCAGTGGGTCTCTCAGACCACTCGCTCCAAGAAGGCCAGCCACCACGCTGTTAGGACACTCAAGCAGCCCTGTGGGGACCCACGTGGAGACTAAGCATGGCCCTGGCCAACTTGCCAGCATGTGAACGGCCACCTCGGAAGCCCCACTGGAGCCTTCAGAAGACTGCAGCTCAGCCACCATCTGACTGTGACCTCATGAGGGCCACCAACCTCTTTCAACTCCCCAACCCCAAAGACTGTGAAACGTAAGATAAATGACAATGGCTGCTCCGAACCGCGAAGTTTTAAGATGATTTGTTATGCGGCAATAGACACTTGAGTTCCATGCAAACCTTCCTGGACCTAGAAGTTGCCCCCTTACCGGAGGCCCCCTCTTTGGCCAGTTTACCTGCTAACCCCAGTTTCGAGGCCTCCCTCCCTCCCAGCATCCCTGCCTCCCAGGATCCCTCCTCCTTGTTGGCTTCCCGGGCTGCTGAGAATACACTCAGGGCAGCTCCCCTGGCTCATCCCTCCGTCCCTCCCGCCCGCCCTCACCTGCTGCTTCGCGGGGAAAGCAGGGGCCGCCAGCGGGGCCTGGTCCTTAGTCTCCGCTGCACTTCTCCACCTATTTCCTTACAAGTCTGCGCTTCCAGATCTGACGAGTGGCTCTGACAGCCACGAGGACCGACCTGGAGTCCCTCCGTGGCTGTCCTCTGGATGCAACCTTAGTTCCTCTTATGGTTAAGGGGCCACATTCCCCGCCCCCCCCCAATACTGCAGTGCTTCCAACGTGTTTAACCTCGGCTGATGACTGTTTCCACTTGATCTTGCTGTTCTGAAAGATTTTGAGAAAATGAGCATTGCGGAGGGCCTGGCAGGGACCCTGTGTCAGGGGAGGTGGCTCCCCTAATCATGCAGGGCATTTTGCACCCCGTGGAGGAAACTTGGAAGTGCTTCTGTAGGGGATGGGGAGCCATCAGAGGCTTCGGAGCCAGGGAGGGAACATAGATATATAATGAGCACATCCATGGTTTATTTCACTAACGATTATCAGCAAAGTGCCACGAAACAGGTCTTGAAACACCTTTCTCTGAACTCATTTATACCAGTAAACCTACCTCTCGTGCACTCTTCTTTGCAGAGGTCAGGGAGAACTTTGGGGGGCTGGCCTTCCCTAAGCAGCCATGCGTGTGCCCTGCAGTGACGGTGCAGGAGGCTCTGGCGTGCTCCGTCTTGTCTAAGGTGTTGGAGGAAATTGTCAGAGCCGCCATCGATGGTCACAGGTTTTGGTCCTCGGGGAGGCAGAGTAAGGCAGAGACAAGAGTTCAATCCTGACTCTCCTGTAGACCGAGGAGCAGACGTGGGGGCATCCCAGCGTCTCCCAGAGCCTTAGTTTGCCATTTGCAGACTAGGGATAGTACCGCCTACCCCAGGAGAGTGGAGGGGATACCGTGTACAGCGCCAGTGGAACGCAGCGGGAGTCAGCCAGCGCTACTTAACATCAATCCCCATACCAAAGTGACAGCGCAGGCAGGGAAAACCCATACACACAACATCTAACAAAATTCCTTTAGGAAAAAAAAAGAGAGAGAACAGACAGGAGCATTGGAGAGGAAGAAAGGAATTAGTGCTGTCAACAGCAGGTCAGTTTGTCTTAAAACCTTTCAAGTTGTGGAGAGGACTAAGAAATGTGTTTCCTGGGGGAGGGGGCAGTGTCGGAGGGGGGTGTGCACCCCTTGATCACAGGCGCAGGCAGCTGAGTGGCACATTCCAGAGGAGGGTGCGCCCCGGGGCTCAGGAAGCCTCCGCAAGAGCAGGCAGGGCAGCCAGGGACACCAAGGGCCCGGGAGCACAGAAAGCGGGGAGAGACGAGCCAGTCTAGGGAGCCTGGACGTGTGTGCCAGGTGAAAGAAGCGAGGCACAAGGACCGCACAGCGCGGGATTCCGTCTATGGGAAACGTCCAGAACAGGACAGTCAAGAGTGATAGACGTAGACTCGTGGTTGTGGAGGGCTGGGGAGTTCGGGGGAAATGGGGAGTGACTTCTAATAGGTTTGGGGTTTCTTTTCAGGATGATGGAAATGGTCTAAAATTGATTGCAGGGATAGTCGCACAGCTCTGGGAACACACTAAAACCCACTGGGCTGGAAAGTGCAGCCCGTGCGTGACCAGAGGGAAAGCTCTGGGTGGAGACCAGGGGAGAGGAGATGAGGTGGGCAGCTCCGGGGTCCCTCCACGCTCTCTGGTTCTTAAACAATGGTCCCCCCATTGGAACTAGGGGAGGGGGCTGCTGATAAAATCTCTAGCAGCACGTGGCGTTAGAGCTGCTTGGGTGGCGCCTGCCCGTGACTCCGGAAGGTTCTGCTCAGCTCTCCCAAAGCCTCAGGGCAGGACAGGGAGGTGCTGTCCCCGACAGTAGATGGTCATGGAGCCAGGCTGGCTCTGGGTTTCTGTCTCTGAGTCACTGTGAAGCCTTAGACAAGTTCTTTCTCAGTTACATGGTGTGTAAAATGGGAATGAGAGTCCCGCCCGTGTTTGTGAGCGGGGAGGCCTTGATGAGCCTGTGTCCCTGCAGTCCGTGTGATGCGGAAAATGTCAGGCGCCGCTGGGTCGCAGTCGATTGCCGCCTCCCCATAGTTCCACATCTCCGGGAGCCAGTGCTGTGGTGGCCAGTTAGAGGCACGCTGCTAGGGCCGGGCCCGCAGCACCCAGCCGCCTTGGACACCCACGTGCCAGAATGCCCCAGGCCCTCCTGTGGCGGCCTGTTTCCGGCCACACTGCTTGCGTGATCCTGATTGGGTAATTTTTGAATCCCACTGTTTTTGGTTGGATGTTAAGGCTTGTTGTTGATTGGATGTTAAAGCCTGTTGCTAATTGGATGTTAAAGCTTGTAGTTGATTGGACGCTTCTTGAGCCCTACCAAGAGTATAAGAGCAGGGGCAGAAGGGCAGGAAGGAGAGAACATCGGAAGACACGAAGAGAGCTGTGATACTGGGTGTTTCTGAGTCTGCTGTAGAAGAATAAAGGCTGTTCTCCAACTCTTCGTGTGCCGCTTGGTTCTTTCCCCGGTCAAATGGATAACGGCTGTAACAAGGGCTGTAACGCTAGCTGTACACACTGCCGCAACACGTGTGCTGCTGCACTGTGACTGCGACGGGGGTTTTGCAGCATGCGCACTGCGGGTCGGCTGCAGAAACGTGGCCGCTGACCACAGTGAGGGTTTTCACCTCCTGCAGCGCAGGCCCCTGTGATTGCAGCCAGGGTTCCCAAAGGGAGGGAATGGCCTCTGCCAGGTTAGAGGACGAAAATGCAGCCTCCCAGGAGGAGGGTTCATTCGCCTCTGAGAGCTGCCCCATGCGGCCCAGGAGGGAAGAGGGAAGACAGCTGACGTCATCTACCATCTTATCCTCGTAATCTTCAGAGCCATGATTGTTCCCAATCTAAATTCTGTTCCCAGTACGGTTCAGTCATTTTATTTAGTCTGAAATTCTAGAATCAGTGAAAATAGACAATCATTTTAATGGTATTGTCAGTGATAGAATCACCCAACACCCTTTGCCAAAACAAAAACTAAAACAAACAGAAAAGCTGGATCAGAGAATATTTTAAAAATCAGAATATTGAGAAAAGAAGAAACCAGAAAATTAAATGTATGTGAAGTCTAAGGGCATACTTCAAAAATCTCAGTTGACATAATATACAACGATAAACGACAAACAACCTTTTATAAGCAAATGCGATTGAGATTGACCTACAGGTATCATGAGCTATTCCTTTATAAGAAATTTTATCCAAATTTTCTTTCTTGGAACTGATTATGATGGCTGGAGAGAGAAACAGGAATACAAACCAAAAGACAGAATTTTTATTCTACGCTGACTGGATGACAACTTTCTGAGTTCGAGGATAAGGCTTAGACATCTTCATTTGCTTTGCAGAGATTAGATTGGTGCTTTCTACTTAATCCCTGGAGTTTTGGAGAGAACTAACATTTAAATATCGTTCGGTCCTCATCGTCTCCATGGCCACTATAACTCCCATTTTAAATAAATCTATATTCTAAAAAGTAGGATGCCAAGGCTCAGAGAGGTTGGTTAAGTAGTGTGGCCAGGGTCAGTCGGCCGGTGGGGAGAGGGGCCTGGACGGAACCCAGCTCTGCACAAGGCCGAGCCCCGTCCTCTTCCCGAAGCTGCCCGGAGCAGTGGATTCTGGACGCAATATTTGCCCACAGTCTGATTTTGTTCAGAGCTGGCTGTGGGCCAGGCCTCTGAGTTTACTGAAATGTTCTGAGAGTTATTGGGGGAAATGGAGCTTTGAACTTACCTAATATAACACGGGCTGGTTCTCAGGATCATAAACATGTTTCTGAACCTAATTAAAGAGTCTCATGAAAAGGGCGAGAGCAGGACTGAGACATGACGGTCGGTCTAAAAACTCCCCGTGGGCCCGAACGGGAGCTTTGCTTTTCCCAGACTCAGGGAGAACCAGCCCTCTCTGGGGGCAGAGAGTTAAGAGGCTTTCGAAAGAAGAAAAGGCTCTTTTACAGTCCTGGCTGGGGGACCTGGGCCTAGAGAGGCGGGAATGTAGGAGGCATAATTGGGGCTTGTAAAACATTTCCAGACAAAATCACTTAATGTGTTTTGGAGAGTAAAAAGCAACAGTCCACATAATCTATAAACTTGGGCAGTTTTCTACAGAGCCAACAGAGCCCATCGGGGGATCAGAAGGGACGGCCAGGCCAGTGCTCACCGTGCCATGACAGCTGCAGGTGGACCTGGCTCTGGGCTCGGGAGCTGGGAGCCACAGACACTTGGGTTCGAATGCTCGCTGCTCTTCTCACTCCCCGTGTGATCCTGAGCAGGTGATTCACCCTGCTGGACCTCAGTTTCCTGGTGTGGGAAATAGAGATAAAATTGTCCCCCCCACCCCTTATAGGTTTGCAGGGAGGGCTAAATGTGCTACTTTATTCAAAATGCTTAGAACAGCGCCTGGCATGCAGGAAGTGCTTGTATAGCAGTCGCTGCCTTAGGGATGGGCTATACCTGGTTGAGACAACGTTGCATTTCCTACGGAACAGCCCACACCTGTGAGAGTTTCTAGAGCCCTCCTCAGGTCTCCCTTGACTTCTTTCTCCCATTTTTCCCTGGGCTTTCTGCCAGCATGGATTGCTCCGATCCATTTCCAAAAGCCTCCGAACCAATATACTTCTTCCACCTGTTTCCCTTCCCTCATCAAAGAGCTCTGATAATGGCCCATCCCTCTCACTATTAAGCTCAAACTTCTGGGCCCTTTTGACCCAGTTTAACTTTCTGGGACATATTCAGCCACGTCACCTGCGATTGTCACAGCGCACTCAGTGTTTCCAGGTTCCCCTCCTTCTAGGCAAATGGTAAATTTTGCACTTCTTGGCTCCCTGGTGGTTGGCTCGGAGCCATCAATTAGATTTGGCCAATGAATTGTGAGCAGAGGTGACACGTGGGTTGTAGCTCCTTTTTCTCTCTGCCACGACAACGGGGGCAATGGTCCAGACCAGGTGTCGGCGAACCTTTCCTGCTAATATGCTCAGCTTTGTGGGCCATATGGTCTCTATTGTAGCATTCTCAGCTTTGCTGTTGTCATGTGAAAGTAATCATAGATAATACACAAGTGAACAAGTGAGACTGTGTTCCAATCTCATTTTATAAAAAAAAAACAAAAAACAGGTGGAAGATTGGATTCGGCCCATGGGCCATAGCTTTCAGACCCCTGCTCTGGACCAGTCTGCCCAGCAGAACTTTCTGCAGTGCTGGAAATGTTCTATAATGTCTATGCTGTCTAGCATTGAACATGACAACAGCCTCATGTGGCGGTGGCTACTACATTGGTTGGCCAGTCTGGACAGCAGCTGTTTCATCAGACAGGGTCCTGGAGCAAGGACAACATGGAGAGTCACTGCTGACTGTGATGGGCATGTAACCTGCCCAATTCTTGCTGTTATAAGCAACTGAGATTTGGGGGACGTTTGTCACCGTTCCTGAATTACACACCCTCACTCCCACCCCCGTATACACTGTACATAATTCATCTGCTCTCTCCTAAGCAGTCATGCACACAAGGCCTCCAGGCCTTTGGCCACACTGTTTCCCCCGCCTGCGATACCCTCTGCTGTCCTTAATTTCACTGGCAAATGCTGCATCGGTGTTTAACGTCCAGCTCAAATGTTATCTCCTCTTGGTGGCTTTCCAGTGGCCTCCATACCACCTCCGTACGTATGGTAAGAATCACCTGCAGCTTCCTCAGGACACTTTGCAAGTACAATGTTGTAATGTCACAATTTGTTTTCCTGTGCTCCCCACTAGGTTGTGATCTCTTGGAGGAGCCCCTATCAGAGTATACTTCAATATCTTCTGGGTGACCTCAGTGTTTGTTGAATAGATTTAATATACTTTAAATCCAGGCTGTGGTGGCTTGTCGGGGTCCTTAGTGACTTCCTCTGGCCCTGGGATCAACTTTGGACCATTTTTCCCCATCTTGTTCTTGTTCTCCTGGCTTGTTCTCTTCTCCTGAAGAGTACAGTGGTACTCTTCATTCTCCAAAATTCAGGCAATGGTGATACTGCAGGATGAAGAGAAAGGGGAAAAAAAGAGACATCTTGTTAGTCTTATCACATAGTGGTATGAAAATTTCAAGTTGATTACTGCTTCCTAAAAATGGACTCTACAGTAAAGAGCAACTGTGACTATAAACGCAGTTGTAGCCCTGCTAATGGCTTCCAGGGCTGGCCGCAGGCTCTCGGCGTGAGTGCATGGCCAGACTGGAATGTATTTGGGAGACTTTATAGTTTAAGGCCTTACTCTTAAAATTTCTTCGCAATAGGGTATGGCTTGTCAAAAATACTATTTTATTCTTTCCATGATTTTTAGTCTATCTGACAAAAGACATTAGTATTTTGTCTATTTGACTGTACAATTTTCCATATTTGACTGTACCAATATGGAAACACCACCATCAACATCCCTTATGTGCGTGTTTTTGTGGTTAACAAAACACTTTCTAACTATGTCACCTAGAGCCTACAAATAGACTGCGGAAGATGGCCGGGTGGTATTTACAGCATTGACTCACGGAGAAACTATAGCCCAAAGTAGAGAGGTGAGTGACTCCTAATCGCAGCAAGCTTGGGCCCACGTGGGTCCTTCGACCTGGATTCTGATCTCTCCGTCCTCAGACGTATCAAGCTGCAGCTGCCACCACAATGTGTGGCCCTCACCATCGCACAGATGGTGTGTCAGGGCCAGGAGGGCGGGGTAGAGACCTCCAGGCTCCTTGCCCAATCCCTGCCTAATCACAGCAATTCCGTATCCTTGCCCTTTTGGAGACCTTCGGTCAGAGAAATTTAGGGTTTTCTTTATTACTTTTTGAAAACCAAGGCTCAGTTCATTAGCAGTCTGATACTTAGAAACAGTCAAATTATTTAAAAAGAGTTTGCTAATTTTTGATAGTTCCTACAAGAGGAACAATAGCGCTAAACTCCCTTCAGTACCAGAAAGGATGTGTTTTATAAAATGTGCCTGTCGGAGGATCATTCTTAGAACCAATTAAGTTTCAGTCTCCCTAAAGGCTCCATCACATTCCTCCTGTGAGGGGCTCACCTGGCGGTGATGAGGAGTTCTGGGCTCCCCATTCCCAGCTTGCAGCCTCTCCCACCCCTCCTCATCCTCATCTTCGCTCCCCAGAGTTAGCGCTCCACTGCCCCCAAGAGTGGGAAGAAATGGTCAAATGCACCACCCTACAAGGATGGGCTGTGATCAACACTTCATTCTGGAGACTAAAGAATCCAAGATGGTAGAAATAGCAAAATGTTGAATTTCTTTCAGTGTTAGTGTTCAGATCATGCAATTTCTTCATTCACTAATAGGTAATCAGTACCATCCAAATAGGTCTACTAAATATGGGAGAAACCCCTACAAAAACAACAAATAAGTGAAAATATTCAATACGGGTCGAGTGGGATAAAACATACACCTGTATATTATAAGTTGGTATAGTATTAATTGGAGAATAGTGTGATTGTATGCACTTCATATCTACATAAAGATACTTGTTTCTAAAGAAATAAAATAATTATATTCATAAAGATGTTTATGAAAGTATTTCTATAAAAGCAAAAAGCTGGAAATGATTGAAGTGAGCTATAATTGGGGAACAGCTTACTAAGTTGTAGTAACTGTAGCCATTAAAAACAATAATTATGAGGATTATTCAGACCATGATCTTCAGACCAAAAATGTTAATGACAGAGGCAAGTGCAAATAGTAGAATTCAAATTGTAATCTATGCTGTGATTGAATTTATGAAAAATGTGGCCTCCCTGTGAACCAGGAGCAGAAGTGAAAATGTGAAAAAGAAAATAGCATGTTAGGATGGGGGGGCAGGAAGACTATATGTGTACATATATATATATATATATATGTTTTATACTCCGGTTTCCTGAGATTATTTTTCAGTGCACCTAAAAACAAGAAATCACTTTTGTTATCTACACTATTATCTTTGATTAAATTACTTGAATATGAAATATGTCAGATCTGATTCCTTAGGGTTTAATTGAAGTAAATTGTCTTACCAAAAAAAAAGTGATGAAGATTCTTGTACATAATGAAAAGAACAGAAAAGAGCACAATAAACAAATATTTGCCCACTACTTAACTCTGAGTATTTTTCTATTCTTGGTTCCCATTTTAAAAAGAAGTAGGATGTCATAGACACAACTAAAGCCCTTTGAGTATTAAAAAAAAAGGAGGTTTTTTTGTTTAATATCTTATTTATTTTTGCTAAATCATCTTTTTATGTTAATAATTTTCAGAAGGCTGGGGGATGCAACTTTAAATAGTCTTTGCTTTCCCTATTCAGTAGGTATATAGTATACCTCAGTAGGTGTATACTAATACCGTATCTCTCTGTATGGACATTCTATACGTGCCTTTAACTGTCTCATCTTTGGTTTCCTTCCTATATAATGAGGGAGAAAAGATTATGTGTCCCTCAGAGGATAAGGACCCATGAATGATGTCACCGAGGTTACTGTGAGAATTTCTAAGGAGGAATAGGAATTAGCTGGCCAAGGTTGGGACAAGCCTTCCAGGAATAAAGAAGGGCTTTAACACAAGCCCATAGAACAGCCTGGAGTGTAGGGGAGGGGACAGGTGACCCCTGAGATCCGGGCTCACTTTACCTGTGGTGGCTCTCAAAGTCCTGCCCACCTGGTGTTCCCAGCACCAGCAGCCTCTCCCCAGGTCCCCAGGCCCGAGTCACTCCCTCCTCTGGCCTCTCCCGGTCCCAGCACGTGCTTCGGTGGAGACTCCAGGGAGCCGCTGTGGTTGTCTGGGTCCCTGCCTGCTTCCTTCGCCACACAGATGGCTCCCTGAGTGTGAGCGTCCCCCGCACCCAGCAGGGAGGAGGCTTCCGTCAGTGGTTACTCAATAATCAATGGGTGGGGGATGGGGAAATAAAGGCTCCGGCAGGCACTGTTCCTCAGACTTCCTGCAGAAGTCAATACGCTCCCCCATCCAGCAGGAAGGAGTATTCTAAGTACTCTTTCTCCAAAGTTAATCCCAGATGTCCCACTGGAACCTGCTTGAAGATAGAGAAGGTCCTGGAAGAGAACTTCCAATTGCTTCCCCAAGCCAAGGCATTTCCCTCCCCCGTCCAGCTTACCTGACACCTCTGCCTGCCACCTGGCGCCTCCTTGGAGGCTGGATCCTGGGAGGCCAGTCCTGACCATGTCTCTCTATCGAAAGCACAGGCTCTGGGATTCAGAAAAGCCACACAACGAGTGGAGACTTTCCTGGCTCAGATGCCAACCAGACGTTGCCCACTGGGTGACACCTGTGGGTCAAGAGACAGAACCCTGAGCCCAGGCTTTGGAATCAGAGAGACTACGTGCTGGTGGGGACTGCACAGAGAATGGAATCCTGTGGTTTGGATCTGGTCCACCGTTACTTATTGTCAAATAACCAACGACCCCGAAACTTAGTGGCTGAAAACAACACAACCACTAATTGTGCTCATGAATCGATAATTTGGATAGTGCTCAGTGGGGACAGTTCATCTCTGTGCCACAGGGCATCAACGCCGTCAGCTTGGCTGAGGTAGGCCCTTCAGATTCTTAGAGGACTTTTTGTCTATCGCAGAGATTCTACGAGGCACCGCCTAAGATCTTCCTGGGGTCTTAGCCAAAGGTCTTATAGTCCCATCCCAGATTTATGTTTGGCCTGAGTCCCTTCCTTACTCTTTGGATGATTCGCTTTGGGAACGAAAACATTGATTTTGAACACAGCAGGTTTTGGCTTCTTGAGCTTATCTCCCTCCTCTCACATGACATTATAGCTGGTGAGGAGAAGTCAGGTGGCACTTTCAACATTCTGCCTGGAAATCTTCTTAGCTGGATTATTAAGATCGTTAGGGACCTTCCTACTTTCCCCATTACTGCAGGCTACAGTGTGGCCACATGTTCTGCCACTACATAACAAGGGGCCCCCTTACTTTCAGATTTCTATAACATTTCCATGGCTTTCCGGAATACCTGCATTAACAGGCTTCTCCAGGCCCTTACAGGTTTCACTAACACTCTCTCTGACACCCTTTAGAATGCCTGGACCCAAAGCCAGTTCGTAAATTGCAAGATTTTATGAAGATATTACCTGACATCCAGGCACAAATATCTGTTGTGGTTATCTATGGCTGCATAAGATTCTACCCCAAAACTTAGTGGCTTAAAACAACAACAATCATTACTTTTATTCCTATGTCTGTATTTTGGACTGGTCTTAACAAGAACAGCTCATCTTTTTGTTGTATGGTATCTACAAGGGTGGCTCAACGAGGGCTGGAGCATCCACCCCAAGAGGGCTCCTCTGCATAGTTGTGTCCTCTTTCCACGGGGCAGTTCGGGCTCATCATCACCACATTTCATCTTAACTTCAAGAAAGGAAGATTATCTGGGTAGGACTGACCTAACCACATGAGCTCTTTAACTGTGAGTCAGGTTAAGCCAAAGATCTGAAGTGTGAGAAGGATTGGGCCTGAGGGAGACTCGCCATTGCTGGCCTTGAATTTGGAGGAGGTTGGTAGCAGGAATGCGAGTGGCCACCAGTCAGCCAGGAAGTGGGGACCTCAGCCCTACAGCTGCAGGGACAGAGTGAGCCACAGCCACACTAGCTAGGCCCTGCCCGAGCCATCGATGAGAAAGTAGCTGGGCGTCAGGGAAGAATCCCCCCTTTTCTCTTCCAGCGGTTTCAGGCATTCCTTGGTTCCACGTGGCCTTCTTGTCCTCTTGCATCTGCTTCTTCTCCTCTTCTGTCTCTTCAAAGGACACTTGTCATCGGATTCAGGGTTCACTCAGATAATCCAGGGTGATGTTCTCATCTTAAGATCCTTGATTTAATTGCCTCTGCAATGACCCTTTTTTAGATTAAGTTCACATCTACAGGGTCTGGGCACTGAATGTGGACATACCTGTTTGGAGTCGCAGAGGTAGGTCGCCTTATTACTCCTTTACAGAGAGGAAACCACGGAGTGACTTGGAAAGTGCAAGATTTTTGAATTCGAGTCCAGTCGATTTCCCGCTATGCCACAGGTGCCCATTCCTCCAGTGGCATTTAGCACAACGTTGGAGAGAGATTCGAGCTGAATAAATACTTGTTGATTAATTGAAATTCCAAATTAGTCATGAGTGAAGCTGTGTACTGCGTTCAGAAAAGGATTCAGCATGGAGGGGAAATTATCTCTTTTGCAAAATCTTTGAATCTGTCTAAAGAGGCCCAAGTTGGTGAATATTTCCATTCTTTTTTTTTTTTTTTTTTTTTTTTTTTTTTTTTTTTTTTTTTTTTTTTTTTTTTGAGACAGAGTCTCGCTTTCTTGCCTAGGCTAGAGTGAGTGCCGTGGCGTCAGCCTAGCTCACAGCAACCTCAAACTCCTGGGCTCAAGCGATCCTCCTGCCTCAGCCTCCCGAGTAGCTGGGACTACAGGCACAAGCCACCATGCCCGGCTGATTTTTATATGTATATATTAGTTGGCCAATTAATTTCTTTCTATTTTTATGGTAGAGACGGGGTCTCACTCAGGCTGGTTTTGAACTCCTGACCTTGAGCAATCCGCCCGCCTCGGCCTCCCAGAGTGCTAGGATTACAGGCGTGAGCCACCGCGCCCGGCCAATATTTCCATTCTTGATTAAAATGATTAAGGGTCCTTATGAAACAAGAGGCTTGGAAGCTTTCCAAAGAGACAGCTTCCCAGAAGGATGAGAGATAAGAAATGGAAGTGGGAACCTTCTCTTTCCTCGTGTAGTTTGGAAGCAAATTGACCCAGGATGGAATCCAGCTCTGTCACTTACCAGCCGAGTGGCCCTGACTCAGTCACCTAACCTTTCTGAGTCTCACTCCACTGATCTGTGGCTATAACAGCATACATATCTCACCATGTTTTCAAAGAAAAACTGAGATGATGGTAATAATAACACTCATGGAGGTGGTAAATACCATTCCAAACGCTTTTCATGCATTAAGTCATTTATGCCTCAGGACCACCTATGAGGCAGATATTTATAATTATTCCCATTTTACAGATGAAGAATTGAGATGGGCAGTGGTAAGATCAAAGGTCGACAGCGACCAAGTGGCATGGCATGGTCGGGATTTGAACTCAGGATGTGTGGTTCCAGAAGCCACCTTCTTAACCACTGCACTGTACTAACTATATCAACTATATCACTGTACTAACAATCAACCCCTGTTCCTTAGAATAACAGGCCCATGGTAAGTGATTTAGAACAAAGCTGTGTAAGGCACTGGGTTTGACATCAGCAGGGCCAAGAAGGGTGGACATGAAGCTGGGGAGAGCAAGGCCAAACTCAAACTGGCGTGGAATACAACGACACCAGCCTTGGACCCTCATCACCTCCAAACTTGGTGAGGCAGGTGACCGTCAGGGTGACCCGTGTCTTTGCTACACAGCTGCATTTGCCCCCAGTGCAGGACGGAGAGGCTGGAGGAGGGCATGCAGGGAGCGGGAGCAACAAGGGAGACGTGTGGATTCACAATAGCACGTGAGAGCTGCCGCAGCCGCTGGAAGGGAGTCCAGGGAAGTGCGATTTGGCTCAGCTGGGCTTGCCGAGGACAAAGTCTATAGACGCTCAGATGCAAAAGTGCCTAGAGGAGAACCTGAACCAGTTAGTTCTTTCCTTAGGACTTGATAAATGTTAGTTCTTTTATTTCCTGCCATATTTAATCCAGGAGCAGAAGATGAGTTGGTCTGCCCGTCCGGAAGGAGGGTCGTAAATACAGGGTCCAAATATCAGGGCAGTCAGGGGCAGTGGCGGTGGGAGGGGTCCAGCCTCCTCCTGCTCTCTCCATCCCCCCCACCCCCGAAATAAACCTACTGTAGCTATGTAGATGGTGCTTCCAGACAAGTCTTTTTGTGACATCCCCTCCTCTACCTCTTGCCCCTCCTAGGCAGAAATTCAACAGATGCCCTCACTGGATGAAGGTTCTGGCAGAGCAGTGAGGCTAAGGACTCGCCCTTGAGGGGCTGGCTTAGGTCAGGGGAATATCCCTGAAGCAACAGGGGAAAGTGGAAGATGAAGGTCTTTAAAACAGGGGAATGGGCCCAGTGGGGTGTGTGGGGTGGGCTTCAGGGTTGGGTCTTGAAGCTGAGAGCTCAGACGAGGTGTAGTAGATGCAGGAACAAGCAAAGCACGGGGAGGGACAGCGAATGTCCGGCATGACGGACTCAGCAGCTGGGGTGACGTCCAGAGAAGCAGGTGGGTGCTGCTGGCGTCGGGCCCAGGGGCGGGCGGTGCACATCGCAGGACCTATTCTTGCTGAGTGGGAGCAAGCACCAAGCCTGCCATAGGTCAACATCATCTCTTGCATATTTCTCCGGATCCAGGCCTGCGCATCTTGGGAACGTGTCTCTCTCTGTGTCACCAATAATCACACCACAATCCTTCCCAAAAGAAACACCTGGGCACTACTCTAAAGGTTTGCATACATTGTGCCAGTTAAACCTTTCCATAACTCTGCAAGGTAGGAATTATCACCAGCATTTTACCCACCAGTGTTTACAGAGTTTCAGAGCAGTGAAGCGACTGGGCTAACCGGGGGTTTGAACCTGGCCTGTCCAGCTTCAAAGTCCCCACCTGCTTCACTCCAAGGAGGAGGAGTTTTGGGCTTTGAGGCTTTTCCAGCTTTGAAATTCTGCAAGATTCTAGGGAATATAAGGCTGGGTCTTAAAATATTTTTTTTTTCAAATATTCAACTGAGTTTCTTAGGATCTGAGAAGAGGAGACTGAGTTGTTTCTTTAAAAATGAAGAAATTCTTTGAAGGCTATATGCATTATAGGTTCTCCTCTTGAAGCTTTTCAATCTCAAATTCAAAGCAGAATGTTAACAATAAACTCTGACTTTCTAGAAATCAATTGCAATTGCCTTTTTGTTACTTTAATCGAACCACTTTGCAATTATTGAGGTGTTTTTTTTAATGAGCATGTCTAACTTCTCTCACGTGACAATTCTGATTCTTCTTTTGAGAAGAAAAACAGATCCTCAACAGGTGCTTTTCGCCAACATCACAATGAGCCCAGAAAGGAACGAGTGTGATTAATAGAGCACCCTGCTGCAAATGCACAGGGGACGTCTGTCCTCGTGCTGGGACCCTCCTGGGGGAGGCCAGCAGGGAGCTCCAGAAACCAGCACCCAGGGGGCCCAGGATCCTCTGGCTTTGTCTCTTTTGGCTCTTTATGTTGTATTTCTCATTTGCTGTTCTATTCACTTCAGCAGTTCTGCATTCAGAAATGGGTATGTCCAACTGTTTCTGATCTTTGAGAAAAATATACCCCTTCTAACAAGCATCTTTGCCTTTGGGGACCTGGGCAGCCGTGACGAGCCAGCGTGTGTGTTCTTGTTTGGGGTGTTGAGATGACATCTCTTCATTCCACAAAGACTTGTTTGATGTGACCCACCCGCAGGTCCTCTTCTTGGTGCCCAGGACACGGCTGTGCGCAAGCCTCGCCAGCTCTCTGCCCCCCTGGGGCACACCTTCTAACGGAGCAGAGACAGTGGCCATGCCTGACTGCAGCTCGCCTGCCACGATTGCGGACACACCAGAAGTATAACAGTCACAGAGGGACAGGCGCGTGAGGGTGGAGTGCTCCCAGCGGCTGGGTTGCTACCCTCCTAGCAACGCCAGCCATGAGCTGGCACCACCGTCTTGGAGATGAGCAAACGGGGGCTCAGAGCAGTGGGACCACTTGTGCCAGGTCACAGAGCCACCGGTGGCGAGATTCTTCAAACGGGGACAGGCATTCCTGAAACCCATTATGCCTCCCATCCTCTCAAGCTTCCCTCCCAGCCTTGGCGGGGGAAAGCCGGGCATTCCAATTTGCTAGCTTGCTCTCCTCCTCCAAGGCCAACCTTTTGTTGAAGAGCCTGTCTTTTTCGTGTCAAATATGCACTTCCTTTTTTTCCGACAGAGAACGCTGCATCCGGAGTCCCTCGAGGGCCAAGGTGAGCGTCCTCCCGCTTCCTCCTGGTGTGGGGCACGCAGCCTGCCCGCCCGCGCCTTGGTCCACGCACAGCTCTGGTGGCAGAAGAGGGTCACTGGCAACATGGAGAGAGGAGACAGGGGCTCCGGTCCCACAATAACGGGCTGGAGTGTTGCTAAGAGACGGCCTACCCTAGCAGGAGAAAAACAAGTTCTTGAAGGCACTTCACCTTGAGGCCTGACGCAGGGCCAGGTGTCTCCATCTCCCCACCCCTGCTGTGTGACAGACCTGACACCCCAGGGGTGAAGCCGTGCAGCCCGTAGCAGATGCCCGGCTGGAAGCCAGGAGCAAAGTGGAGGGTGGGGCGGGGAGCAGGACTTAGAAGACATCTTGGGGAGGACAAATATATCAGGGGGAGACGGGGGGACAAGTCTGGGCCCAGCAAGGGTCAACAAACCTGCCAGAGGGTGACTCACCCGTGCTCCACAGCCTGGTGTCCGCAGCGCCCCAGCCCGCGCGTGCTGCCCAGGGCGGGGAGGCAAGGTGCTCGGAGCCGGGCTTTGACAAGACAGCCTTGTTTGCTGGCAGGAAGGGTTTTCTAAAACAGCTTCCATAGCAACTGAAGAGAGCAGGGAGAAGCGCCGGGAGCTGCTGGTTGCTTAGCAAACGCCGCCGGCTGCTGCTGGGGCCTTGGCGGCTCCGCACCTGCTCGCGCGGGAAGGAGACTGGGAGAGCAGCGGGGCGGTGGGGAGGCTCTGCCCATAGTCCCCCTCTCGTGTTTGAGGAATTCGAGGAAAGAGCAGGGAGGACGGGACCTGGCCTGCAGCCTGCCTCTCTTGTCTTTCCACAGGCCTGGGGAAGGGACCTCACAGTCCATCTTGTTAGTCCCAGCTCTGTCCACCTCCATCGCCAAACAGTGTTTCCCTGGCCGCTCCTCGGACACAGGGGTGAGCACCCCAGTGGCCCATCAGCCATTAGGGGAATGGATTCTGGAAGCAAGCTCAGAGGCATTGGGGTGGTAGGACATTCTGGGGTCCTGGGTATGCGGAGTATGGTCCAGGGACTGAGGGAGGGGACAGGCTCAGGGTGGGTGCATTTCCTTGGCCCAGGGGGGCAGGTGCTGCTGCAGGGAGGCCTGATGGGCCCTCTGCAGCTTGGGGATGGGCAGGGCTCTAGTCTCCTGCGTCTAAGGGAGGTACCAGTTGCAATCTGGATCCTTCATCCTCATTGAGCAGTAGCTTCAGGCTGAAGTTTGCGATTTGGGACCCTCCCTCTTACGGCACTGTAGGTGAGCGGGCCTCCCAGAGGTGGCTAAAGCCAGGTGGCTGGCCCACCAAGAAGCAGTCACTGGGACAGCATCTATTGCCAGGTAGACTCTCCTGTTCCCTTTCCTCATCCTCCTGGGGGTCCTAGTTCTGAATGTGCCATTTACCTGGTGGGCAACCTTGGACAGGTCATGCATGAAACCTCTGTCAGCCTCAGTTTTCCAAATTGCCAAAGTCTGCTCCGACTCTGGCTCCCTTTACCCTCTATCCCTCATCTGTATCTTGCTCAGTCTCTTTAGCTTCATGCTAGAAAGGCGCAGGGCCGGGCAAGAGGCTGCCATGGCAGTTGATTCCATTCATTACATTGTCTTCACAGCCCAGAGCCTGTGCATGCTGAGCCCACTGGCCCTTGACGTTGGCCTCCTTTGAGGTAGGAACTGTGTCCGACTCACATCTCCATCTTTAGTACCACGGACAGTCACCCTCAGTGAATTTCCCTGGAGGGAGAGAGCCCCTCAGGGAGCCCAGCATGAGTGGTGATCTGTGGGCCAAGCTGGGGCAGAGAGGGGACAGTGGGAGTGAAGTCAGAAAGCTAAGCCCTTGACAGTTTTTATCCCCTGGTATTAGGCAAGGGGGCTCAGTGCTTGCAATATTCCCTTCGCCTTTTCACTCTGCTTCTAATCAAAGGAAGCGCCAAGGTATATAGAACTGCCAGCCCAGGGCCAGTCCCAGAAAACAACAGCTACACACTGGTACTCAGGGCTGGGCCAGCATCTGTCCCCAGCTGCATGGACCGTTCTTCATCAGCACCAGACCCTGCGGGTGATGCTGAAGGCTCCCTCCCCTGGGCCACCTTGCAGGGATGGGCAAGTTGGACTGATGGCATTTTTGGGGAAGTCATTAAAGTGACCACCTGGGCAAGTGGTCTCCAGCACACATAGTTGGTTTACATAAAGATATGTTCTCATGAGACCTGTTCCAGGGCTTGGGATGGAAATGAGGAGATCCTACAGAGGACTTGGAGCAAGCAAGAGTTGGGGGGTTGGCTTAAGCGGCACACTTCAAATGCCAGCGCTGCCCCTGCGAGCTGGGCCTCCTGAGGGGTCACTGTACCTACGCTGTGGCTTATCACGAGGCTTAGACAATAATGCAATGTCCAGACTTTAGGAAGTGCCTGGTAGCTCTAAAGTTCAGCTCCACAAAGGCCACCAAGTTGTATGAAGGTAGAGCCTATGGGAGCCACATCCCCGTCTGACCTCTGATGTGGGCTTTGCCCAGGGGAAGGTGACCCTGGGCTGGTGCACGTGGCAGAAGGCAGGGACAGCCAGGTGGCTTCAGAAAAGACATGGAGGGACCTTAAATTGCTATTACTGAGTGAAAGATGCCAATCTGAAAAGCCTGCTTATTTTTTTGATTGTCTGGAAAAGACAAAACTATGGAGACAGTACAAAGATCAGTGGCTGCCAGGGGCTGGGGGGAGAGATGCATAGGCCCAGCACAAGGATCTTTAGGGTGGTGAAAATACTCTATAATGTCCTACAGCAGTGGCTGCTTGGCACTATACATTTGTCCAAGACCATAGAATGTACAACACCAGGTTTTGGGTGAGAATGACAGGCCAACGTAGATGCATTGATTGTAACAGTCGTACCACCTGGTGTGGGGTGTTGACCGTGGGGACGCTGTGAGTACAAGGGAACAAGGTGTACCTTGGAATTCTCTTTACTTTCTGCTCAATTTTACTGTGAACCTCAAGCTACTCCAAAAAAAAAACAAAGCCTATTAAAAAAAAAAAGACGTGGGCTTTAATTACAGAAGAGGATCTCTCCCTAGCCCTGCCAAAGCTGGTTGTGCTGTCCAGCCGGGCTGCCCTGGAGAGGCAGCCTTGCACAGCCGCGGGTCCCTGGCCCCTGCGTCCGGGCCGTCCCCAGGCTGGCGTGTGGAAAGATCTCTGTTGTGGATGCCCTGCTACTTTCGTTTGCTATAAAGAACCCTGGGAGTGAATTTAGTGGTTGTGAAATTTCAAAAAGCAAGTGCAGAGCTGGGAGGCATTTCCTTAAGTACAAAGTAATGTGGTGTCCCGTCCGCCCGCCCAGCACGCGCGCATGGCCAGCGTTAGCGGCAGCTGCAGGACCGGGCCACAGCCCCGGAGCGGCCCTCCCCAGCCAAAGAGAGTCCCCTCCCTTAGGGAAATCCTAGCAGAGGCAGGGGGAATCCTTTCACACAGAGAGTCTTGGGGCATTTAGTAGCACAATATAACGTCCCTTATTGAGGCAAGTCACCCTTCCACTCATTCTTTCAATAATTCAGTTACTTTTTCATGTATTAAACAGTATGTTTGCTTTTCATTCATTTGTCCCCTATTTATTGAGGACCTGCCATAAGGCAAGGACGGGACATGGAGCTAAGAACACTTAAATAAATAAAACTCCTGCTTGGAGGAGCTCGTGCACTTGTATGAAGATAGTCACAGAAACGAAACATTACAGCTCAGTAAAATTCAAGCAATCGCGTACAGACGCTCCAGACGCAGTGAGGCCCAGCGGAAGGAAGGCCTGGCTGGGAAACCATGGCAGGCTTCAAAGAAGAGGTGACCTGGAGGGACAGGTAGGCACAGATGCAGGCACAGGTGCGGATAGGTCTGGACACGGATAAGTCAGTGTGGCTGAGATGACAGCAGGTGGCCCCTGACCTCCAGGAAAGCTAAATTTAAGGTATTAGAAGGGTCGTGATCATATCACAGAGATCCCTGCAAGCCGGAAGTAGGAGTTCGGATTTTGCCTTGCAGGAGACAAGAGCCATGGTCAAGTTTTTACTTCCTCTCTCTCCAGGCCAGAGATGACAGCCTTTGCCGGCCATTTCCGCGTGTTTCGGCTCTCCTCGTCAGTTGTCCCTTGCGTTAGAAAGTCCCTTGTGGGTCTCCAGGGACTGCAGACTTTGAGGGGCCTTCAACAAGGTCTAGGCACCTTCTTAAGGCTGAAGGGTGGCTTTGCTGTCCCTGGCCCCACACCTGAATTCTCTGGTGCCTTTGGATTGCCATTCCCCTTTAGGACTCCACCTGGGAACCGGCCCCAGGATCAGGGGCTCCTCCCCGGTGGGGCATTGCCAGAAACGTTTGCTCAGGCCTGAGAGCAAGACCACTTATCGCCACTTGTCATCCTTCTCTCGGCTGCCGCGCTTTAAAACGATCTCTATCGTTGTTTTTCAAGGAAGACGCCACAGCCCGTGGAGCGGTGGAAACCTTGGCAGGCCTGTGTCATTAGGGCCGGACCCTGACGCCCCCATGTCCCAGGAGGCACTGGCACGCCACGCAGTGACAGCCTGGGGCCTGCAGAGGGACGTGTGTGTCTGTGCCCGGCCCTTCCTCAGGATCAGAGCCAATCAGGTTCAAGCCCTGGGGTGGGCGTGGGAAGAATCGTCCCTTCCCTGCTCGGCTGGCCTCATAGCCAGAGCTGGATCGACCCTTGGCCACTGTTAGGCCCTAGGTACAGTGTCCAGGGTCTATAAGCTGTTTAAGAGCCTACAAAAATATTTGAGAGTCCTGAAAATTTGGTTTCGAAATATATAAAGAAAATAGCAAAATTGTATTTAATAATTATTTAATTGGACGTCTACAAAATATACCAACAGTCAGCCACGACTCAACTGGTTTTGAATTATATAATATATAATTTGGGGAGCGTGGTGATCTGTAGATGTTTCGTTACTGTGAAATAAATCAAGCAGTTTCTTTTGAAAGGGGTGGAGTTCCCAAAAGTAAGGATGGCCAGACCTAGGAAACACTGGAAACAGTCTGGAGCCAAGCATGGGGGAGACAGGGGTAGCTCTGGGCAGGACCCAGGCATGGTGGTGTCCACTCTTCCCTCACTGCTTAGAATGCAAGTGGGTTTTGTCCTGCTGCTGCCATCACCATCACTGACATTACTGTATAGATTGTAGCCTATTTCCAAATATGCCACCACCCCCCGCTGCTGTCAACATCACACTACTGTGCCGCCACCACGACCACCACTACCGTTCCTCCTCTGCCGGCCTCCTCTCACCCCGATGACCGCAACTTCTAGAATTACTACCCAGCCACCACTGTAACTTACGTCACTGCCTCTGTTACCAGTGCTGTTGTTGCAACCAACACCATTATTGCCCGTAATTCTGTTATTCGCTCACATGTAAATAACACTTTCTAGTTTCCAGAACTCTTTCATACCAATGAGCTCACTGGGCCCTGCTCACACCCTGGGGGAGCATCAGATCCCTGGCTGACATGGGCCACGTGGTCCCCGCACTGTTTAGAGCGCAAGGCCTCCCAGGGAGCTGTTGGGGGGGTGGGCGGCTCAGCCACACCTCACTGGAGAGAGCCCAGTCCCCTTTCCCCAGCGGACTGCAGGGGACTGCAGGAAATCTCAGGGAGCACCTGGCTCTGTGTTGAGCATTAGCTGTCTCTGTGGCAATCAGACATCTCTAGAGAATGGAGCTCTAGAAAGACCAAAGTTCCCCACGTCCTCTTCAATGTGGGGCAGACAAAAGAGCACCCAAATGGTGACAAATTCCGCAATTCCTGGGAAGCCCCTGCTATGACTTGGCTTTATTATACCCTCTGTGCTGCTGTACCTCCTGGCTCACCGAATCAGAGCCCTCAGGCACATGTTAGAGCTCCTGATTAAGGCAGAGAGAACTGCTCAGAGGAGGTGACTGCCCAAAATCACACAATGAGGCACTGCTGGAACCAGCACCAGAGCCCAGGTGACCACTCTCTGAGGCACAGCCTTGGAGCAACAGCCTTTGCTGGTCAGTCTCCCCTGAACAGAACCCCAACTTGCCAAGTGTTAGGAGGCCAAGTACACAAAAGTAAGTTGGACTGTTCTGCACTCCCCTGAACAGAACCTTGACTAGTCTAAGAACCAGCAACGCTAATTTTATTTCTCTGGCTGAATTAATGCATGGCCATCTGATGCAATTCTGGCAAATGAGAATTATGGAGACTTTGCAAGGTGCTTCTGGCAAAGTTTCTCTGAAAGGTTTCTTCACTCTTAAAATGGGACATAAGGAAGGTTGTGTTTCCTTCCGGACTTTTGACACTGTTGTATGAGGCGGTGATGTTTGGATCTTTTGCAGCCATTTTGTGACCACGATGGGACAAGCCTGAGAATAAAATTCTCTCACTGAGGACAGAAGAACAGAAAGACAGAAGGAAACTGGGTCTGTGCTGATGTCATTGAACTGCTGAATTAACCAACCCTACAACTGCCCTACCTCTAGACTTATATGAGATAAATATAGTTTTATCTTAGTTTAATCTTTTATATATATATATAATATACATATATATATTTTAGTGACAGAGTATCACTATGTTACCTGGGCTACAGTGCCGTGGTGTCAGCCTAGCTCACAGCAACCTCAAACTCCTGGGCTTAAGCAATCCTCCTGCCTTAGCCTCCTGAGTAGCTGGGACTACCACACCCGGCTAATTTTTTTCTATTTTTAGTAGAGACAGGGTCTCATTCTTGCTCAGTCTGGTCTTAAACTCCTGACCTCAAGTAATCCTCCCGCCTTGGCCTCCCAGAGTGCAAAGATTACAGGCGTGAACCACCACGCCCAGCCTATTTTTATATTTTTTAATTGTTTAAATCACTTTTTTTGAGTCTTTTATTTGTACTTGAGAACAATGAAAATGCTAAAATGACAAATATTCCATTTATTCTGGGCCTATGCCCATGTTATTCCCATCAACAGAAATGGGAATATTTTCTTATTCATCTGGTGAACTTGTCCCTAAAATTCAGCCCAGATGTTACTTCCTGTAGAGGCCCTTCCCTGCATGTTATTGTCCAAAGAGTTTATCATTTCCTTCTTTGCATGCTCACTGTACCTAGTCCATGTTCGTATCTATTACACTATATATTATAATATACTTGTCCTCTCTCTCATGCTACCACTGTGACTTGAGGGAAGATGCCGGGTTTTAGTCATTTCTGTTTCTCCAGCTCTTAGGGCAGAGCCTGGCACAGAATAAACTTCACTCAGTGTTTGATCGAATGGAATCAAGTGGCACAATGCATGACAAGTTCTACTAACTATAAAGCAAGAAACTACATGACATAGTATTAAGTTGACAAATGAAGTCACTAAAGCGTTAATTGCTTTTTAATACGCTTCGTTCAATTAAGCAGATACTTACTTACCGTTGATGCAGCTATCTGTGTAGCCAAAGAAAAATGATGTTTTCTGGCAATAGCTTTCTCCCCTTCCAAAAACAAGTTCTAAGGACAAGATCATGGACCAGCCTCCCACTGCATGGTGACCACTTTTCTCCCCAAAAGACAGCGGATGTACCTGAAAGGGAACTCCACAGACGTTCCCAAGGAGATCCACGCTGAAGCCCCTCTCTGCCCTCGCTGGGCTGGTCACACCATCCGCTGACTTCACTTGTCTGTCAAATGGGGACCACCATCTGCCCCAGCTGCCGCGAGACCCCCCGGACGCCACGACCAGGAAAAGCTCTTTGTCCGCTGTCAGATGCTGTGTGTCCCTTGTGGGACACGTGTTAGCATCCACCAGCAGGGCTGCACTCGGGCTGTTTATTCTGATAGGCTCACATCGGGGGCCTCGCTGAGCCTGGAGGGACCGCCTCCCCCGATTCACCCTCAAAGTTGACCAATTCTAGAGGTGGGCAGCGACTCAGCTTCATGCAATCATGCCGACCCATCCCTGGCTCACACGCCAACCACAACTTCCCGAGGCTCTCATGCTCTGGGCCACTATTCACCCTCTACAACCACCCCAGGACCAGTACTAGGCCACTAGGGACAGGCCCTGAGTCCCTGAGTCCACTGAAATGATTCAAACTAGCCCAACCTAAGCCCGTTTACCCTGCCTTGCCCATTCCTTCCTGCCCAAACCACAACCGAGGCTCTTGCCCACGTCTTCCCCCTTGCTCCCTCTGCCTCCTGCTCCACCCTGGGGCTTCCACGTGTGGCCCACATGGCTTGTCGTGGCATGGTGTGGTGCACCCCCTTCTCCTGGGAACTGTGAGTAACAAACTGTCATTTCAATGGCCATCATTTCCGATCCATCATCCTCACCGTACCTGAATTATAATAAAACCTACATTTAAAATCAGCTCTGTGAAGCAGGAGGCTGGTTGGTGGGGATAGGACTGGGCGAAGAGTCTCTCCTTTCTTTTAGAATTGGGGCCTTGAGGCGTCTCCCTGATTGTATTGGAGAAACCCTCAGCAAGGAGCCCCTGCAGCAGCCCAGCCCAGATGAGTGGCAAAGACTAAAGCAACAGTGTCCCTTGCTCAGATGGCCTCTTAGACCATTTAAAAATCTCGGAATGTTGAGAAGGAAGGGAGTTCTTGTTGTGAATTTCATTCTTCCAAATACTTGATGCCAAACCCCAGATGTGCTACAGAAAGCCAATTAGAATCCCTTAAGAATTTGACCAGAGGCTTTGGGAATCCGAAGGGAAATGGGAACTTGAATATCTAACCCTGGATTTTATGCTAAGAGCCAACATCTACATGCTGGACTCATATTTTCCTGGGAGGCTTGACTGGTAAAGGCCATTTAAAACCCATTGAAAGGGAAGGAGGGTGCTGGGGAGCCCCATTCCAGCCTGGGAGGCTGAGAGCCACTGCTTCGTCAAGCAGAATGGCAGGTTCTCCGAGGAGGAGCACCTGCACAAGATCACCTTGCTCCCTGCTCCACCCTGCTCCACCTGCTCCTCTGCCCCCTGCTCCACCCTGGTGCTTCCCCGTGTGGACCCTGTAGCTTGACCATGGGACTCTAGAACTTCTGCTCCATGGATAGAGGGCAGGGAGGAGAGCTACAGGGTGCCGTCTCTGGGGGTTCATTGGCTTCCTCGGGGCAGCTGGGGAAGGGGAGTGGTGATGGTCCTGTTGAATTTGGTCTTGCAGTTGGAACAATCTCCTGACCACTGGGCATGGCTTTCTTGGTGCCTGGAAACTGAGGTGGAGCTAGTTTGGGAAGAGCTTCAGCCCAAGCCTCCTAAACAAAGGGCTGACGCTGATTCATTTTCTCCTGAATCTTTGTTATAAAGTAAATATCAACCCAAATGGCAGTTTGGAACAGTGGTTCAGGAACTGAGCTCATCTGGGCCTCAGGAATCCCAAGCCAAATTAAAAAGCATCTGGTGCTTCTTGAAGTGGCTTATCCTGGTTCCCCAGGGGCCCACTCCAGATGCCAGCCTTGGGGGGCTTCCAGGGCCTTACCCCTCCATGCCCCCAGCGTGCCTCTGCTGTGCCTGGGCTCAGCTCCCTGGACTGGGCGGCAGCATCCTGGCCTCTCCTCCTGCCCTCAGCGGTGGCCGAGGCCCTCCCGGAGCCTGTATCAGCGACAAGCTCCAGCCGCGGGCCTGGTTTCAAAGCGCATCCTTGGAGGGGAATAAACATGTTCTAATCAAAACAAAACACTTCCAAACGGGAGTTTCCTGTTGGAATTTCCTGGCAGCTCCCAAGGCAGTGTGATTATGGAAACACTCACTGATTTTTTTCTTCTCAAGGGGTGTGGAGGGCATACGACCATGATAGTCTTAACTTCCCTTTCTGGACACGGCCGGCAACTGCAGTTATCAGAGGAGGCCGCCTGCAATGGGGTGGTCAGTACTATCATGGTAGCCCGGGGCTGCTGCCACTCCTGGCAATGGGAGGAATTAAAAGCTGCCTGCTGACTCATCTTGGTCAGTGGGCTGCATTTTCCTCTTGTAGAAACTGGGGGCTCTTAGGATAACCCATAAGCAGAAATCGGGGAGGCCTCCCAAATGCCCCCTTCCTGAGCACACACCCTGGGTGACCGAGCCCTTTGCTTCTACCCTCTTAAAAATCTCTCAGTTGGGCCCTTCTCTGTTCCATTGCCGAGGAGCAGACCCCTGCCATGACTTGCCTGGATGATTTCAACATGTCTTCATTGGCTTCACAAGCTTTGCCTCCAATGGACCCCCCAACACAGAAGCCAGGGTGGTCTGACCGCACCCCAGTGCTGCCCCAAATCCTCCCGCGAGTCTCCACTGCCTCTAGGTGAAGTCAGCGCTCCTTGGCCCGGCAAGCAGGGCCCTGCCTCCCGCTGCACCTCCACTCCTGCGTCCTCAGCCAGCGTCACGCCCCAGACTCACCGGCCGACTTTCTCCCAGAACAGGCTTGCCTAGGTCCACTTACTGTATTAGTTTGCTAGCGCTGCGGTAACATAGTACCATATGGAGTGGCTTAAGCACAACAGACATTCGTCACCTCACAGTTCTGGAGGCTAGAAGGCTGAGGCCAACGTGTGGGCAGGGCCACCCTCCGTCTGCAGGCCCCAGGGAAAGGTCTGCCCTGGCCTCTCTTCCAGCTTCTGGTGGTTGCTGGCAATCTGGTATTCCCTGTCCGTGGAAGCATTCCCCTGTTTGCTGCCTTTATCTTCACATGGCATTCTTCCTGTGTGTGTCTTTGTCCAAATTTACCCTTTTTATAAGGACACCAGTCATATTGCATTGGGGCCTGCTCTAGTAATATCATTTTAATTGGATTCCCTCTGAAGAGACCCTATCTCCAAAGAAGGTCACATTATGCACCTCTAGGAGTTAGGGCTGCGATATATAGATGGTGGTGGGGGGCACAGTTCAACCTATAACTCTTTCTTTTTAAGACTTCTCTTTTCTGACCTGCCCCCTGTCCTCCTGCTCCCACCTGGAAGAATTGGCCACCTCCACTGGATCGTGTACAAAAGACCATCAGAGGACCTAGAACTTGGCTCTTGATCTGCAAGCATGTTTCTCTTACTTATTAGGCTGTGAGTTCCTTAAGGACAGGGAGACTGCATTATTTCTCTCTGTCCCCAGGGCCCAAAACAAGGCCAAGTACACAATAGGTGCTCAGTGTTTGCTGAATAAATGAATGACTGAATGTATGAGGTTCTTTGTAAAGATGTGAGTTGGCTAACATTTCTTCTCCCTGAATTCCCTCCAGGCCCCCAGTTTGCCTCTGTGGCTGTCTAATGTCCTTTCCACCAACCACTCCCAACTCTGGCTGAGTGATCTGCATAGCATGCAAAGCTCACTGTTATTCCCCAGCGTCCATGGCTCCGCACCCCTACTGAACCAAATCTGTATTCCTTACACTGTAGTTATTCGTTAGCAGAATTATTAAAACAGATTATGACACATCCATGTAATGGAATCCCATGCCATTGTTCAACATGTGAAAAGAATGTCGTATGAGGGGGTTCTCCACAAAATTTGCTCACATGATCTAGAGAAGATTGAGAAGTTCTACCATCTGCCATCTGTAAGCTGGAGAACTAGGAAAGCCAGTTGTGTAATTCAGGTGAGTATGAAGGCCTGAAAACAGGTGGGGGGTGGGGAGGTGGGGGGGTATAGGTATAAGTCCCAAAGTCCAGATACCCAAGAACCAGGATCTCCCATGTCTGAATGCAAGATGGAGGTCCGCCTCAACGAGAAAGAAAGAATTCACCCCCCCCCTTTTTTTTTAATTTTTGCCTTTTTGTTCTATTTGAGCCTTCAGTGGATTGGATGATGCCCACTACATTGGTGAGGGTGCGTCTCCTTTACTCAGGCTACTGATTCAAATGCTGATCTCTTCTGGAAACACCTTCAGAGGCAGAAATAACATCTTCCTGGCTATCTGGGCATCACTTAGCCCGGTCAAGCCGACACATATAATTAATCATCACGAATGTCATTGATAGACCAAATGCTTAGAAGCAGGAGCTATAGTCAAAACAATTAGCAATTGACTAATCCTAACTAACCAATTGAAACAGAGTGTGGCCTAAACAGCTTCCAGTAATAAATAACCAATGTGACAATTAGTACTCATTGTCACCCTGGTGTTAGGATACAGAATTGATTATATGGTATGTGGTAGGCAGAACTTTTAAAATGGCCCCAATGACCATCATCCCTGGTGTTATCCCTGAGAGTATTTTATGTTCTATAGCAATAAACAGATTGTCCAGGTGGGCCTAATCGAACCACATGTGACCTTGAGAAGCCAGCCGTTTTCTCTGGCTGGTGATAGAAGGAGACATCAGAGAGATCTGAAGCATGACAAAGATTTAACATGGCCTTGCTGGCTTTGAAGGTGGAGGGGATCTCAAGCAGGTACTGGAGAGAAGCTTCTAGAAGTTAAGAGAGGCCCCTGGTTAATAGCCAACAAGGAAGCAGAGATCTTGGTGCTATGGCTGAATTCAGCCAACAACTTGAATGAGGCTGGAATGGATCCTTCCCCAGCCTCTAGAGAAGAGTCCAGCTGCTGGCACACTTTGACTTTGGCCTGGGAGCCTCTGAGCAGAAAGCCTCGTTGAGCCCACCTGGACTTCAGACTTAGCAGAGCTGTGAGATAATAAATGGGTGTGTTTTAAGCCACTGAGTTTGTGGGAAACTGTCATGCAGCTATACAGCAATAGAAAACTAATACAGAGTGGGATAACCACTTTAAAAAAATAAATTTGAAAACTAGAAGAAAACACCAACACATTAACAGTGGTTGCCTTCGTGATTGTTTTTCGTGCTTATTGTACTTTCCAAGTGCATTACAATGTGCATGCTCTACTCTTACAATGATCAAAAATTACATTTGTCTCAGCCTTCTTTTTCTTATTACCTTCTCAAGGGCAGAGGCTGTTGATTTTTAAGTCTTAGTCAATAGATATTTTAATAAACAGATTCAGCTTTCTGAGACAACATGGGTTTGCATTTCTAAACATGATCTGTAATTCTAACCATACCTCTAAAAATTTGGTATTCTTATTCCCAACTTATAGGTGTTGAAGTGACCAATAAACTGGAAGAGGCCCCAAGTGGTGGGGTCACTTTATCTGAGGCCCCACATCTAATACACAAGCTTGGTTTGGCCTCTGCCTTTTCTACTGCATCTCATGGCTCCTCCCTCCTGATCACATCTGCCTCCTCTCTTCCCTGTCTTCCAGAGGCTTCTTCTTTTAAGTTGGGGCTGCGGTTCCATCTGAATGACCCTCTTGAAAATAAGCTGGGCAGAGGGTGCCTTGTAGCACAACTTCTCCTCCCCTAGTGGCTGCTTCTTTTTCCTGATTCGCTTTGTAGACCAGAGAGGCCCCCACATTCTGCCCTTTAACTTCACATTCTGCTTTATCAGCATTGCTGACACCGCTCTGTGTCCAGCCTGGGGCCAAGAGCTGAGCATCCTGGGGCAGGGGGTCAGTCCTTGTTCCTGGGGAGTCCCAGCCCTGCGAAGACCAACAAGCAGAGTTCCATTTTCCAACTTCATCTCTGGTGACCCCTGCCCAGTGCCCAGTTAGCTGTGCCCTCCAGAAGGCTGAGTTTCCTTGGTATCTTCACGACAGTGGAGCGAGCAGTTCAACAGTCGTTGACTCTCGGACGGCCCTTAGGGGCCCTGTGCAGAGCTTGAGAGAGGGCGAATACCACTCCCTGACTCACCATAACTCTCTGCCTGTGTTTATAACAGATTTTAAACAATTCTTATGCTGTTGACAACCCCCCGCAAAAAAGGCAGCTGCACGGCCCCCCTTCCTGAGCTGACATCCCTGTTTAGAGAGGGACATCCGGGTTTTTCTTTTTCCTCTCTCTCCTTTAAAGTGAGATTTGAAAACAGCATAGAGCCCTCCCGGCCCAGGGCCACAGCAGGCCTTTTATCACGAGAGACCGTGCAAGGACCATTTGGAGAGCCCACTTCCTGTCCAGAGAGGAAGTGGCTAGGTCTTGACCTCGGACGTACTCTCATTTCCAATCATTTTCCAGCCTGGAATGCAGTGATTCAGTTTCCATTTATAAAGTGAAATTAGGTCCTGTTGAATACTCTGCATGAGGGAGGGGGTAGGAAGGAGGAAGCGAGAGCCCCTTCCAAACAATTCTCCCCTGTTTAGCTTGGAGCTGGCTCGGTTCTGGAAGGATTTCCTTATGTTCAAGGTGTTAGCAACCTCTCTCAAGAAAGGCCCTGCTTCATTCTCTTCTGCAATTTAAAACAAAAACAAAACAAAGCAAATGTGCTGGAGCTGCCACGTGACTCTGCAGAGGCTTGGCTATAATTGAATCTCGTGGTTTTACAGCACTTTATGCTTTTCAAAGAAGTGTCACACATATTATCTCAGCCCAGCCTCACAACACCTCTGGGAGGGAGCAGAAAGGCATTATTGTCCTCATTTAACTTTCTTTGAAGAAAAGCATGTTAATTCTGAGAGCTTCTATGGAAATGGTGCCTTTTTATGTGGGCAGCCAGGGAGACAGTGGCAGTTCAGAGGACATGGCCCAGATAGGGGGTCAGGAGACCTGGTTTCTGGCCCTCCGTCTTCCTGTGTGACTCTCTGGACTTTGGCTTCCTTGTGACAAGGGACAATGAGTTAGAGTGGAGAGTGCAGACTACACATGTGAGTAGACAAGATTAATGGCTTAGTGGCGATTATCAGGTTGCGTGGATAATTGGGTCTAGAGGGGTATCTCCCAGGAAGCCTGGAGACATCCCAGAGAACCAGGGAACAGGCCACAGGGCCTTCTCCTTCCCAAGGCTTGGGGACTAAGGGACTGACAGCTGCATGTTCCCCTTAGATGAAGTGGTACTCGGGGGAAGGCCAAGAGGAAGCAGAGCTTTGAGACCAGGGGTTGAGAGAAGTCTCTCCTGCCTGCAAGGATATACAGTGGCGCTTGGCAGGGTTCTGGGGAACAAGTAAGGTGGCCAGGTGCTGAGCAAGTGGCTCTCACATGCAGAAGAAGCAGGGACCGCAGAGGAGGTTCTCTGGCGAGCCCTCCTGAGGAGATGGGCGATGAAAGAAAGAGGAGTCAGAAATTTAGGTCGCCAGGTACCCTGAGGCCCATGGTGTGAAGTAACTTTCCGTGGGCTTTGCAGCTAGTAAGTGGTGGATTTGGGGTTCAAAGAGATTTGCTCAGTTTCCTCTCTGTGCTCCTTTCCCCAAATCTGCTGGGGTAAGAATGACGGATAAATGTGCTTCTCACATGTGCATTCATTCCTGGAGAAAGGGCAACAAACATGTCACTGTGGGGACTCTTTTGGTCCCTTATATTGTGCCACTAAGTCCATCTGCAGAAGGGCCATCCCTCAGGAACAGGGTCTGTGGGTCCCAGGCATTCTGCAGGAAACAGAACCACTAGGTACGTGGATATATTTTTTAGGAGAGAATCTGTACATATTTTCATCCAATTCCTAAAGGATTCTGGGTAAGGGTCTTTGTTCTGGGTGATTCTATACCATCTTCGTTGACCTGTGTCTTTGGTCTCCCTCCCGTCTGTTCCATTCTGCGTTCTTGAGTTTGAACCGATGGCTGGTTTGTTCCTCATGCAAGATCAGTCCTGCTGAATTCAGAATGAATTATTAACCAGTGACCAACTATCTCAAATTGACTTCCTAGATTTCTAGAAAATACCCCAAACAAGTATTTCCTGAGCTCTATAATAAAGGGTGGGATAGAGTGAGACATGGGACACTGGACAGGCTCTGCAGTGACCTGCACGCCAGCTGGGAAGTCAGAGTGTAAGCCGTGCAGTGCCAGTGAGCCCGATGGTGGTCGATGGACACAGGGAGGACAGGCAGTGCCCCTGGAGCGGGGGGGGCAGTGAAGGGTGCCATTAAGGAAACTGTCTCGAGCTGTCTTGAAGGAAGAGTATGAGATTCCAGGTGGATCATAGGAGAGGAAGGCCATTCCAGTCATATGTGTCAGCACCTGCAAAACCTCAGAGGTAGAGAACAGCATGGAGAATTCTAGAAATTCTCAGTAGCTCAATATACATGGCAGCATGACATGGAAGGAAAGGGTGGGAAGTGACGTTGGTGTGGAGGGCAGGGGCAGAGCATGGGGGACACCTGAAAGGCTTTCTCTTGCAGAGAGAGGAGGAGAAAGTGCTGGTGGCTGGGGTCCCTACCTCCGGAAGCGTGTGGAGGATGCCTGGGAGGGGAAGAGTGTGCAGGCAGAGACCCAGCATGGGGTGTGGCAATGGTGTGGGTGGTGAGTGACACATGTCAGTGGTGGGGGTGACCAGTGAGCCAGATGTGAAGAATGCATGGTTGGAGGCGTGGTGGGGTGAGGGGAGAGGAGGTGTTTAGAGTACCTTGTAGGGTTTTGGCCTGGGTGATTGGATGGAAGGTGGAGCCATTCTTCAAAGACAGGGAATGCCACAGGTTTGGGCCGGGCAGGGACAAACCCCTTGATCTTCGGTGGTCAATGTTCCGCTTTATGTCACACCTCCTCCAGCATTTCTGGAATCAGACTTCATCCTGATCAAACACATTGGGATATCTCCATAATATGTACACTCACTCGTGCCAACGGTGTCCACCACATGTGCCCAGTTTAGCTCCCAGGGGCCAGCCCTACAGACATTTCACAGAATAATGTCCCTGTACCAATGTCAGCCTTAGCTCATTTATCCCAAAGTCATCATTGTCTCAGCTTCTCTTGTTCACACCCCACATGGCTATCTGAGTGGAATTAAAGTGCATTGTGTATTATTAAATCATGTGGCCAGATTCCAACGGCTGATAGAAGGTGGGAATGAGCTCTGGAGAATGGGCTGGATTCAAGCAGGAAGGAAGGTTGAAAAAGAATGAAGATGAGATACCAGAAACATTTTGAAAGGCCTGCCTTCTGCCCTGCCCGCCCTGAGGGAGCCAGGACGGACAAACTTGGGGGAATTCTGGCGACAGTGACCGACATAGTCTACCAGGATATGCCACCGCGGCGTTTCCAGCAGAATGCAGGAAGCCTCTCAAAATTGTTTGGTTTAGGATTAACCTACAATTGCAAGAGCTGATCATTATTTATTGATTGTTTTTGTCTCTAAACTGTAAATAGAATAGAAAATCCCCCAATTCATTAGCCTGGGCCAGAAGCCTTTTCTGAATTCATGGAAAGTTTAAAAGACAAACGTCCTCCACTTTCTTCCTAAGAAAGTAGAAAGTAACTGTTTATATGTGATCATTTCTGCCTTGTGCAGAAAGATCCTATAAATTGTTTGTGACATTCACCCATACTCCTGTGCAGACTTCAGTGTATTCAATTTTAGAGCTCTGTAGCATGGCTATGTTACAATTTATACGTCTATATTCGTATTGTTGGATCTTGAAGTTTTCCCCCAGTTTTTCCTTTCAAGGCCAGATTGGTCCAGAGATCTTACGCATGTCTTGAGGCATCCATTTGCGAATTTTTTTCTTTGGATATCTATATATTTCTAGGAATGGGACTTATGGCTTATAGAGTATATCCGTCTTGAACATCCCTAGGTATTGCCAAATTGTTCTCCAGAATGGTCGCATGCATTTGCAGCAATTTAAGTGAGTTCCCCTTGCTCCACATTTTCACCAACACTGGATGTTGTCAGCCCTTTTAATTCTTGGGAATTAAATGGGACACTCTGTTTTTACTTAACAGACATCATTTGACTGAGTCCCTGTCGTGTGCACCTGTCCTGTCCACGCCATACACAGACCACACCCAGATGGTGCTGTACTGATGTGGCGAACTGAACGTGAATTACCAGCCTTTACTGAGTGTTTGCTTATGCTGGCCTCTCTCTTAGGTTCTTTTCATAAATTATCTAACTTAAAACACCGACCTAAAAGCTATTATTATACAAGTTTTACAGATTTTTTTTATTTGTTCAATAATTCAGCAAAATGTTGAGTGATTGCTCTAGGCAAACCACAGGTAGCTTAGAACCTCAAGCTTCCTAAAACAGGAGGCATCTGAAGGCCATGCGCTGTTTTAGGCTGTCTAGGTAGATCCATCCCTCCTTCCTGATAACAACCCAGTTTCTCACTGGGGAATCGCCTTTCCCTAAATGTGTGGTCTTGGCAGAAATTCAGACCAAAACCTCCCGCTCTGGATGCCGTGAGCGGGCGCTTCCCTGTCCTGCTCCAGTACCGTGGGGAACATCAAATTGGGCATTGTCCCCCGGGACTTCTAGAGCCATTGAGCTCTCATGGCTCATGTCCCAGTCCCCGTCCTTTACGTGAAGCTCCTGACATCCTTCCAATACAGTCCCTTGTTTCAAGTTCCCCGGAGTTGGTTCCTGTGGCTTGCGACATGAGCCCTAACTGGTGTACGAGGTTTGGATGCGGCTCTGGACCACGTGGGAGCAGCAGGAATGAGGAGCCCAGGCTGTGGTGACCTTCATCCTTGGGCCTTCCCTCCTCCTGGATCTTTAAACCATCCTGGGAATTGAGAAGCCCTACTCCTGCCACATTTTCCTAAGGACGGGATTGTCCGGGAAGGTCCAACAATTTATCAGCGGTTCCTCCTGCACGCACGGAGCCCCACGGAGCCGCCTCCCTGGCTGCCTGGGCCTCGGGGGGACATCAGCCACTGTGGGGAAGGAGTTAAGTCCCGGTCACCATGGCTGCAAGCTCTGCCCTGAATCAAGGTCAGCCTTTCTGGGCATGAACTTCCACTTGAGGTAGTTGTCACCCTTGCATCAACTATTGCCAATGATGTATTAGCCCCAGAGATGTTTTTTCAAGTGCAAATAGTTTTTTTTTAATTTCTAAGGGCAAAATAGTTTCCCTCGTGTATAAGAGCACCCTGTGGGCATGTGGCCCAGATGCAGCTCCTTACTTCTGCTCTGTGTTTACCACGAGGCATTGTCCTCTGTCCCAAAACTGTCTCCCTGACACAGCCCGATGGGGAACTCCCTGAGGGCAGGAGACAGGTTGCTTTCAGCACTGGGCCTGGCGCAGAGATTTTCAGCTGAGTGAGTGAGTGCTGCCCCCCATCTGCATGACACAGAGGATACGATTGGACCCAGAGGTTCTTTGTCCCCAAAGGAGGTGGTAGCTGGGAAATCTGGGCCCTAGAACTTTTGGTTGGGTAGATGTTCGCTGAGTAGCCCTAGATGCCAGCGCAGAGCTGGGTGCTGGGAACACAGGACTGAGAATCACACAGTCTTTGACCTCGAGGAGCTCACAGACCAAAGGGAGAGAGTAATGAACACACAAATAAACTTTATGGTGTAAGAGCTGCCACGGAGACATCAGGAGTAGATTTTCAGAGATCAGCACTTCATTTCACAGGTGAGGAAACCGAGGCCAGAGAGGGCAAGGACTTGGGTCACGTGGTCAACAACAGGGCCACGGCTGTCTCAAGTTCAGACACCTGTCCTCACTAGGCAGAGGCTCCCCAGCCCGGTCTGTTCTCCCTGGGCCCATCCATGAATTGATTCCATCATTAATTCCAATATTTGTCACGTGTGCCAATAAGAGTCCCGTCTGTGCCCCGGTGGGGGACGCAGCGAGGAGCAGATCCGGGGGCTTGCAGCCGGTGGCAGACAGACGTGCCAGGGGACGTCTGGGCGATGATGCGGTTAGGAATCCGGCTGGTGGGGAAGCGGGCTGCTAGCGTAGTCAGCGCGGCCTCTGCCTTCACTCATTCATTTCTTCCTTCAACACTTAGTGAGCCGACCACGTGCCAGGCATTCTCCACAACCTCCCTAGCGCATGAGTCCCCCACATTTGCACACATCTCAGCTGAAGGCTAGAGAAATAAAAATGTCTGGTGGCGGAGGGAATGTGTGTGACCAAGAGCAATTGCTTCTGGAATGGAGAAACGATCAGGGCTTTGTAACGGGAGTCAACCTCTTGTCTTCTCACCTTCTGGTGCCTGCGGAACATTCCATCCTGGCTTGAGATTGTCACACTCTTGTGTCCTGTGGCAGAGGGAACACAGTGTAGCTGCTGCTACATTTAGTGTGTTTGGGAACAGCGTTGAGACCACAGGGATATAAGGGAAGTGATCTTGGTGCCATCTGCCTGGAGAAGCCCTGGCTGGGCATGGGGCAGGAGGACCACCCCTGCCCGTTCCCCTGAGTGACCGCTTCCTGACCAAGAGTCCTGGGGACCACAGCTCTCTGCAGAGGGTCCTTGGGAATCCTAAATGACAGCAACGACCAGAGCAGCCACCCACCTATGCCGCATACGACCACACGAGGTCTTACCTGCTCGGATAGAAGCCCCACCAGGGGAAGCCAAGCGAGGGCCACCACCTCCACCCTGGGCTCAGCGGGGCTTCCCTGGAGACAAAGAGAATTTGCAAGACAGGTGGATGACAGGTGCGAAGAGCAGCTCGTGTCTCCCAGGGGGTGGGGACGCTTGCTGAAGGCGTGGGGGTGTTGGGGAGGGGGCGCTGTAGTGGAGCTGGCCTGGTAAGCTATGAAGTGGCTGTGAAAATCCAGAGGAGGCAACTGGCTCTGTCCCGGGCTTCGCAGAGATCAGGACATCGGGATAGGAATTTGTCAGGGCGAGAAGGGGAGAGGTTTCCAAGCAGAACAAACTGCCTGGGCCAGCGCAGACCCTGGGCTGCTCAGCGACGGCAGACAGTCGTTCACTGGTTTCATTGGAAAGGATGGGGCCCAGGGGATGGCTGGTGAAGAGGGACAAGGGGAGACAGCTCGAGGAAGAAGCCAGCCAAGGCTTGACCACGAGCCCTGCGGGGACGGGCCGCAGGGTGGCGTTCTCACCTGTGCTTGGCAGGTGGGGAGGCCAGTTTCTCACGCCAGCTGGGAGCAGAGCCTAGCTCTCAGGGCTCTTTCCAGCTGTGCCTCCACCGCTGGCTCCCTGGCCCACAGGCTGGTGGGTTTGGGCTTTCTTCTGAAGCTGTTGAAGCTGCCTGGAAGTTTCCAAGCAGGGCCCTTTAGCCTCTGTTTACCTGGTCCTGGGCCCTCACCTGCCCTGCCAAGCTCGGGACTCTGGGCTCACCCTGTCACCCCCGACACCCGTGCTGGCTTCCTCCCACCCTGCCAGACTCACCGCCCCGGGCGCCCGTCCAGCCTGGACAAAGCCAGGGCCCTCCCGCCAGACCCATCCTGTTGCCACCCAGGGCCGCGGGGGACGGTCACCCTTTTCCGCTCTGCACGCGTGTGTTTATGTTCCTGCCCCAGACGGCCCCACGCTCCTCCCCGGCCCCGCCGGCTTGCAGAGCATTTATCAGGGCCTGTGTATGTTTTTCTTGTGTGGGATTTGAAATGATTTCTTTAAACAAGGTCTAAACTGGGATTGATTTCCTCTCTTTATTTAGAGTGGTTTGTTTTGTAATATGGTTCTTCTAACAGTCTAAATTGTGGGAACTTGGGAGAAAAAAGGAGAATTTTCTGACTTCATATAAATACAAATTACTTTATCTCTCTTTGAAGACTTCCATGTCTTTCCCTTGAAAAGGCTGGAGCCAAATTCTTTGGGGGTCCTTTTCTTGTCAGAACTGTTATGATGAGAATGGTACTCTCGCCGTGAGACTTCCATTCCGGGGCTGAGAATTAAAAACAAGCCTGGCCTTTATACAGTGACTCGTACTTTTCTTTCAAAGCACATTCAGAGCCATTAATCTGATCCGCACGACGTAACATTCTTCTTTAATTTGATCTTCATAATAGCTCTAAGAGGTGAGGAGGGAAAACAAACTCACCCCTGTCACTAGAGGAGGAAATGGCCTGTCAGTCAGGCTGGGGGCCCGGCCTGGGGGTTACTGGGTCACTGGTTGAGTAGCTCAATCATTCGCGTGTTGATTCGATAACTATTCTTGAGTATGGAGTCAGTGCCAAGGCTCTGAGCTGAGCGGCCTTGCAAATGAACCTTTCCACATTTCCCATTTACTGCTTGGATGAATCCTCTGGCCTCCAACAACCTGCGGGTTGTGGTTCTCTTGCCTGTGCTTGCATGCCTCCAGTGACAGAGAGCTCATTATCTATCAGGGTAGATCATTCCAACTGTGGATGGCTCACGTGGTTAGAATCCTTCCTTACGCCGAGCCAAGATCATCTCCCTGCATATGTCACCCACGCTGCCCCCCCTGGTGTTCCTGCTTCCCCACAGCACATAGGACCGTGCCCCCGTCCCATCCTCTCTTCTCTGGAGTAAACGGTCTTCACTCTGCATGTGAGCTGGCTCGTGTTTTCTGAATGGCCTCCAGCTTGGTGCTGATCTTCCCTTATCACAGGTGACCTCACTAGCCTACTCCGGGGTGGGACCGTGTCATCCCTAATCCTGTGTATTATAAATTGATCAATGTGGCACCTCCGGGTCTTATCTAGAGTCAGCTCATTCTTGTCCACTTATGTTTCTACCTGGGCTGGTGGACTGGACTGAAGGGGTGGATCTCACATTCATTGCTGCTTTGTTGACTCACCCCTTGATCTGTAAAGGCTACCCCGCAGCCTTTACAGATCCAGAGCATCCTAACTTCCTTGTCATTCAAGGTTGCATTTCTTCCGTCGGTGCTCCCCCCCCTCCACGTATTTGACCAGCCCCCACTCAATTCCTTGTCCAAGCACTAACCCTGCTGCAGAAGACTGAGCCCAGGCCAGGCCCTCCGGGTGGCTTTCCTGGGTTCATTAGCAAATGATCCTTGTAGCCCTGCTGTTTTCCAACTGGTCCATGAGGAGAGCACAGCCTACTTTGTCAAAGGTCTGGCTTTTGAATGAGTTCATTTCATCTACTGAATCTTCCTGATATCCCAGGCCAGGGAGCCTGTTAAGAAGGAAATGAAATTAAAAATAACTTATTCTTAAGGCGTACACAACAGTTCCCAGGGTACAGCGTGTCCCATGTTTCCTCTCCAGGTGTTCACCTATCATGTGTTTACTTATCTGCTCTAAATAGGGTGAGGGTGATTCTTTTTGCACGGGGTTGGGGGAAAGGAGGGTAATGGAAGAAATTAGAAAAGTAGGTCACAGTCAGAAGTGGAGGGCCTTGAAGGCTGTGCTAAGGAGTTAGCGGGCAGCTCTGCGCTATTTGGAGCAGGCAAAGAGGCAAGTCTAACGCTGTGTTGGTTTTCGAACAGCCTCACCCTCTCTGTGCTCTTGCTCTTCTCTCTCTCTCTCTCTCTGGGTCATATAAGGTTTCCGTGAAGCTTGGCAAGTTGTGAAAGTGACATTCTTGGTTTCCAGGTTGCACGTTCTGTAGCATTAAACCTTCCTGGATAGGGCGACCATACAATTTACCTTCTAAACTGGGACCCTTAAGAGTGAGAGAGGGCGCTACAAATAATTAAGCAAGGACCCAGGGGTAGCCGAGTGTTTCTCTGGACGAATCCTACTGTGAGTCACACCCAGATCCCTTTCAGACACTCAGGCATATTCGGGAGGCTCTGAATTTGAGCAGACAGGAATCTCCTTTCACTTTGGCGCTCCACGGGGCTGCAAGGGTAGAGAGTGGGGCCGAAGGTTGGCCGAGGAGCCCAGGGTTTTAGGCTTGTTAAAGCTATAGCCGCATTATGCATCAAGCATTTTCCTGTCGCTCGCAAAGCTTGTACTCTAAGGCGAAGCCATTTCACGCGGCCCCGGTGCCTTCACGCACACTCGGCTCGTTGAGACCAGCCTTGGACAAGCTGCTCGCCGTCGAGCGAGCTCTCCCTGTGGAAGGCGCCTCTCTTTGAACTCGGACGCCTGTTTGTTTTTTGAACTGGAAACGAGAAACTTAGAATTCCCCAAAGCCACGGGCTCGGACCCTTCTTTGCAATGGTAACCCGTGGAACTTACAGAAGGGTAGGCTTGAGAAATACCCCCGAGGGGAGAACCCAACAGATCATTTTATCCAACCATCTCACGTTACAGGTGGGCAAACCTGCGCTGAAAGAGGAGAGAAGAATTTATTTAAGGTCACCTGGTGTGTTTGCTCCCGTGCCATTCCCGAGTACATTGCCGTGCGTGGTCTCTGCAGGACTTGCGGGGGTGCGTGAGGATGAAGGCCGTTTGACTAGACACAGCCTCACGTCACTTGCGATTCCAAAGTGACCTGAGACTGTGCAGACACACGGCAGTTTTTAGAAGTTTCGTCTCTACGGTTAAGCACAGAGCCAAGTGAAAGACCATTTATTATGGAATCAAAATGAGGACGAGGAGAGTCACGGTCACTGTCTAACAAAGCCAGGGAAGGTTCTCTTGGCACCCCAGGGGTGAGCAATGTGGCCCCTGGGGATACCCTTGGTAAAGTCGCCCCAGCTGCTCTGCCCCGCCCTGCTCAGCTCTGAGCACGGTTGTCTGGGGGGCTCTCTGCAGCCGGGGCCCCCTGAGCAAGGCCGCGGGAGGCAGCGTGGCGTACAGAGGGAGCACGGGTTTGGGCCTCAGATAGGCTGGACTCGAGACCTGGTTCCTTCAACTTGGGCAACTTACTTAATGTCCCTGAGACTTAGTCTCTTTAACTTTAGAACTGAGGCCGTCATAACCCCCTGCTTGGTTAGTTGTGGGTGTCACACGACATAACGTGTGTAAGAATGTCTACTCTCCGTGCCTGATTCACAGCCTGGGTTCGTGAGGGTATTGCTCTGTCCCTTCAGTGCAGGGTTTCTGGCCTTTGGCACTGTTGGCGTTCTTCCTTGTGGGTGCTGCCCTGGGCTTCATAGGGTGTTTAGCGGCACCCCTGGCCTCCGCGCTCTCGATGCCATCAGCATGGCCCCAAATCAGGACAATCAGAAGGTGTTCCAGACGTTGCCAGATGCTCTCTGGGGAGCAAGATCCCAACCCCCACCGCCATTGAGACCTGTGCGTTAGTATTATCCGGAGTGCCTAAGGGCGTGCCTGACATCACAGTGCAGTGGGACAAATACAGATTTCGAACCAGACTGATGGACACTTGAACTCGGGCTCCACCAGTTACTACCATGCAGCCTTGGGCGAGACCCTCCATCAGATCTCGCTTTGTCTTCTCATCTGCACAACGAGCATAATGTTGGCTCTCCTTGTTTGTGGCTGGTCAAGTGAGCTGATTTATGAGACAGTGTCTGGCCTGGACAGGCTGCTGGACATATGTTCATTCCATTTGTTTTCCTCCAGGAGGTGCTAACAAGGGCTCACCATGCATTAAATCTCACGCGTCCCTCTGTCACTGCAAGGTGGGGTGGGGTGGGAATTTCAGATTGTCTGACTCCGGAGAGTGTCGAATTAGAACAAGGTCCAAAATGTTTAGAATCTTAGTTTTTTCGTTCTAATTCTTGAAATAGCGCCATTGTTCAAAAACACACATTTCTACGTGTTGTTCATTTGTTGGAAGGCGTTTGGTAACTCTGTTTATTTTCTTCCTGCAGCCACACAAGCAGTAGCTCCCCGTGGTGATTCCTTCACCCTTTAACAAACTGCTGTTGCGTCTGAATTAAATGTAATCTTCACAACATCCGGGTCGTAGTTGTCCATTTTGGAGGGGAAATGAGGCCCAGAGAGGAGAAGTGAGTTCCTCAAGGCTACACAGCAAGCCAGTGCCTTGCTCTCCCCAGAACCAAGTCTGCTGGCTCCTAGGAAGTCCTCCTGCCCCTGGTGCCACAGGAATGGGTGGTGGCTTTGATGGTGACAGTGGCGGGTGAGGGTTGGGGAGGGAGAGGGAAAGACAGGGGGTGCCGTTGTTTGCGAGGGCTGCTGCCACAGAGAACCCAGAACTGAGGGCTGAACCAGCAGGGAGTTATTTTCTCCAGGGAGGGAAGTCCGAGATCAAGGTGTCGGCAGAGCTGGTTTCCCCAGAGGCCACTCTCCTTGGCTCCCAGGTGGCCGCCTTCTCCCTGTGTCCTCAGGTGGTCCTCCCTCTTCGAGTGTCTCCGTCCAAATTCCCTCTTCCTGTGAGGACACCAGTCGGATTGGATCCAAGCCCACCCTAGCAGCCTCTCGCTACCTTAATTGCCTGTTTCAAGGCCCTGTCTCCAAATACAGCGACATTCTGAGGTTGTGGGGCCAAGACGTCAGCGTATGAATTTGAAGGGGCATGATTTAGTCCATAACAGGGAGCTCGGGAGGAGCCCAGGTCCAAGGGAAGGTCTTGGAGGAAACTCTGGGGAGGGAGAGAGGTGAGGAGGGAGAACAGTGAGTGGAGAAGGTACCGGAAACAAAGAGGGCCTCGGTGCGTGGGGCGTGGGGGTTCCTTTCTCCTCTTGCAGGGACCCCTCCCAGCCACTCCCTGGGTGGGTTTCTCTCCTTGTCTTCGCCTCTCCCCAGCTCGCTCTTTTTGCCATCTTCCATTCCATCCTTCCAGAACTCTCTCAGCCCCTCTCTCTGCAAGAAAACAGAATCCCTGGGGGAGTTGCAGTAGGAGGCAATGAGGATTTCTGCGTGTGATTATTTTAGGAAGCTCGTCCAGGTTTTCACCCAAACCCACTGTAAATAAATGCTGTTCTAGAAGCTGGATCCGCTGAACGTGCCTGTCCGTCCCACGTCGGCCTGATGCGCTTTCCTCGGCTTTGCGGCCTCGTCTCTGAGCCTGATGCGGAGACCAGGACACAAGGTCGTTCCCACCCCACCCACCGTCCCGCACCAAGGTCAGCACCAAGGTCGCCCTGCTTGGTGTGAAGGCAGGAGGGTGACTTCTGTCTGTGTCTGTCCTCCCTGCCTGTAGTCACCGTGGGCCTCCAAGTCGCCTTGATACAGCCCCTCATGCTGACAGGAGGACGCTGAGCCCCGGGGAGGAGGCGCGGCTGGCTCAGCGGTAACAGAGCCGCATCTGACAGGCAACGGACCACCTCCCTTGCCACTGCCCACGTGGCACCCTCCCTGCTCCTGCCCTGGGACCACCGCCCGGTGCAGGGTGCAGCCCCCTCCCTCTGCTCCCTTCCTGAGCTCATAAGCTGGGCGTGGGCTGCTGTGCTCTGCAATTTGCACCCAGCATGTGGGGCCCAGAGCCCGCTGCCTGGACCCCAGGGCCAGACTTCCGGGAACATCCCCGGGAAGGAAGTAAGCCATGGAGATTCCTTTACTTACTTAACTTGGTGCCCAGAAGTCAGTGCTTTGCAGAGAAGGGAGAGAGCTTGTCCCGCATGTGAGAGCAGAGACACCTTTAGGGGCAGAGGTTTGAGCTGGGCTTGAAGGACTGGTGGTCCCAGGGTGCCGCAAGAGGAACAGGGAGCAGGGAGAGAGGCCTGGAGATTGGAAACTGGCAGGGGAGCTGGAAAATATTGTGGAGAGGGCGCCTGTGTGCTGTTTCCAGGGCTGTCATAACAAAGTTCCATGAACCGGCTGGCTTAAACAACAGAAACAGGTTCTTTCACCATCGTGGAGGCCAGAAGTCCGAGATGCAGGTGGTGGCAGGGCTGTGCCCCCTCTGAAGCTCTGGGGGAGGATCTCTTCCATCCTTTCTCTGAACTTCCGGTGCTGCTGGCATTCCTTGGCACGTAGACACGTCACTCCAATATCTGCCTTTGTCATCACATGGCTTCCCCCGCTGTGTCTGCATCTCTGTCTTCTCCCTTTTTTATGATGACACCAGTCGTGTTGGATTTAGGGTCCACTGTATGCCAGTCTCACCTCATCTTAACTAACTATACCTGCAGCAACCCAATTTCCAAATAAGGTCACATTCTGCAGTTCTGGGAAGGACATGACTTTTGGGGGTCACTGTGCAACTCCAAGGGAAGGTGGCGGCCACCTTTCTCAGGCTTCCCTGGGCTTGCCAAAAACTAAGGTGCTAGAAGACACAACTAATGCCGGTGCTGGGCAGACAGAGGAATCTGGGCTTTCCCTGGCAGCAAGGGGACACCTGTAGCATCCGAGGGCCTCTGCCACAGGGAACGACACTCCCAGAAAGACTCTGGGGCAGCAGCACGTCCTCATGATTCTTCATGAGAGGAGGAAGCTGGGACTGTCCTGTCCTGTCTGCTACCTGCCTCTTGGGATTCAGCGGATCAAAAGCCATCTCTGCCCTGAGCCTGTGCCCATGCCCACGTGCTGGCCCAGGAGGATCTGCAGGGTGTGACTGGATGCGTTCGGATAGGCCCACCTGGAGCGGGACTCACCACTCTTGGAGTAAGAAACTCTATGTCCTGAAATGAGGACAGTTCTGGCCAAGGCCACTGGGCCACCACCCTTTCAAGAGCAGCGTGGGAAACACTCCGAAGCTTATGGAGTTTAGTGCCCGGTAAGCCTCGAGGAGGGAGACTGCCTAGAGCTGCGTGCCTGTGGGCAAGATGGGGCTCCTCTCAGGGCCTCTGTGGTGTGGGGTTCTGGAAATGGCTTCTAAGGCCCCCACCAACTCGGGCATTAAAATCATGTATCACGTGACAGTACCATTTTTTCATGTGCAGCATGCTTTAATTTTATTAAACCCTTTTGTACATTTTATCTTATTTAATTTTCTTGTTCTTCTCGTGGGCTCAGTAGACAGGTGTAATTTTCACGTTTCTCAAGATAAAAAGCCTGAGGCCGAGTGACTTGAGGAGGGTTCCACCGTTGCGCAGGTCAAAGCATTGAGACTAAGACTGTAATGACTTAGTTTATTGTCCCAAGCCTCCAAATGTTTCTCTGTTAATTGACTCATGGGACACCTATGTGTTGAGTGCCTGTTATTAGTCGGGCACCTTCTTTGGCACAGGGGGCCACAGAAGTTAAGAAACTGACAAAGGCTCTGTTCTCTTGCAGTTTGCATTCAAGAGGAAAAGAGCAGTATAAGCACATAGATGCTATGTCAGGCGGGAAAAACAGGCAAGAGGAGAGAGCAGTAGGGACCATCTCAGAGTGAGAAGAGTATTGCTGTTGCATTTAGTGTGACAGGGACAATCTCTCTATCAAGGTGACATCTGAGTAGAAACCTAAAGGAAGAAAAACATCCCGGGGGAGAAGGCAGCAAGGTCAAAGGTATGGGAGTGGGAGCAAACTCGGTGTGTCCATGAAACACGGGCAGGCCTCGGCTCACCTTAGATTCCACACTTGAGACTTCTTAAGAAAGCAAGGTGTATTTTTTACACCATATGTATTTTGAAAATATAAGTGTGTCAACCTATGCTTAAAAACTGCACAATCATAAGTTGTCTATTGCCCTCTGGGATTCTCCCTTTTTAGGCTTGGCTGTAGTCCATCATATCAGAGCATGGCAAATCCCAATAAAGGATATCTGGAAAGTTCTGGGCAGAGGAGAAAAGGAAAATCAAGCTGGGTGGAGTTGAGGGTCCTGTGCTTGGTGTCGTAAACATGGTCACATGGTGAGTCATTGAAGGCCTGCTGACGGCACTCCTCCGAGCAGCTCTAGGGCAGGTGACCATTAGCCTGTGTGACAGTGGTGGCCTAAGCAGGATGAGTTAGCATCACCTAAGGCTGGACATGGAGGAGAAAATCCAGTCCCACCCTGTGAGCCGCCCTGGGTCCTTCCTTCAGCTCTAGCCTGCGGGATTGAATACTCCAGGCCTCCTTCCTCTTTTGGGAATAGATTTCACTGAGTTCGTAGACTTTAACACCCCCAGTGCTGTAGAGATGTGGGGTTGAGCAAGAAAATACAAATGGCATGATGAACAAATATTGACTGGGCTCTTCCTAAATGTCATATTCTGAATTTGGACCTATGAGGAATACAAAGATTAATCAAACATAGATGTTTCTTTCTTGGTGCATATAAGTTACCTGGGGAGAAAAGATTTATGTTCAGGAAGGGGTAAATAACATGCAGGAAAAGTCACAGAATAGTTTTAGTTGTAACTCAGTAGTCTGAGCAATGATTCTCAGCTCTGGCCATACAAGGGAATCAGCTGGGGAGCTTTCAAATGTACCTGTGGGGTGTGGAAGGAAAGGATCTTCATGCGTCCTGACCCCTGGGGCGGGGGGAGTGCAGCAGAGAGCTCTTGGTGACAGACGTCATTGGTGAGACAGGGCCTGAGATATTGAGTCCAGTAGATACGGAAGGTGAGGCCCAGAGGGGATGTTTCTCGCTCAAGGTCATGCTCAAAGCCAGTGTCTGAATGGAACTGGGACCCAGGTGTTCTGTCAGGTCTCCCCATGTTCTTCTAGGCCTGCCTCTTGTCTCTGAAACCTTTTCATCCGTTCCAGGACATCATGGCTCCATGAGCCCCAGGTAAGCTCAGCGTTTGGCTCTCAGGTCTGTGGCTGGAAGGTGGAAGGGGGTTTCGGACTCCATCTGCAGGTGGACTGAGTCCTTTCCTGTGCCACTACCTTAGGGACAGGAAAAGGACACAGGGGCTGGGTCAGAGTAACTACAATCAATGGCTTGGACAAGGTTGGATTGGATGGAGTGGAAGCCGAGGACAATCATCCTCAGGTTGGGGGTAGGGGGAGGGGCTGCATGGCACACAGTGGCATGAGAGAAGAAGCCTGGAAGGTTCCAGCTAAAGGTAAGCTCAATCTTATGGGCCAGCTATGTATGGGGCACCCCAGTTAACTAATGTGACTTCAGGTTGCATTACTAGAGATTCAGTATCTACAGCAAAGGAGGTGATGATCTTACTCCATTCTGTGCTGGTCTGCCCACTCTTGGAGCACTATTTTCAGTTGTTCAGATGTAGAGTAGATAAATCAGCAAGTCATGAAAAGACAGGGACCAAGAGGAGAAAAAGACATCAAGACGTTTCTCTTGAAGAAGTTTTGCAGGAAGTCAGGATCTCATCTTAAAGTGGAGAAGGTATCACAGGAAGAAGAGATCTGACTGCAAATGTCGTCGGGGTGAGAGGGAGTTGTTATGTTTTGTACAGGCCCAAAGAAGAGACACCTTGGGGCTTGGTCCATGAATTGGCTGCCTCTTATATCAGTGACCTTCATGTCCCTGAAAGCAGTCATGTGAGGGCTCAACCGTAAGGGATAACAGAGACTGGATTACTGCAAATTAGAATGGTAGCAGCAACAGCAGTGACAGTGGGCATTTGGTAGGTGTTATTAGGTGCCATGTACACTTTACATGATTTAACTTAATTTTCAGAACATCCCTATTAGGTAAATATGATTACTAGCCCCACTTGACAGATGGGAATACTGAGGCCCGGTGGTCTGTTAGCTTGCTCAAGGTCCCACGGGGATTTGACCCCAAGCAGTGCAGCTCCAGAGTCTGAGCTCCTGCTGCACAGGAAGAGGGTTTGTGCAAGAAAACTGCTAAGATTTGTCCCATTCCGGAGACCCTGAGGTTTTAGGGAGCTCCCTGCTGGGACCACTCTCAAGTAATTTACTTCCCTGTGGCCTTTGGGTCATTCTCCATGGAACGCCAAGGAGACAAGACACTGCTGACTCACACTTCCCAGCTGTGCGGGCTGGGCACAGAGCCAGGCCACTCGTCCCGCCCCGGGGGCAGGTGCCGGCTGCTGTGACTTGGCAGCGGGTCAGCAGCTGGGATGAGGCCTCAGAGGCTGCCCTCCAGGGAGGTCCCCTCCACAGGGACCCAGGCTCTGGGCCCCTTCAGAGACGGGTGGACTTGGGCATAGGAAAGAAATGCAATCAAGAACGCAGCAAGACGATGCAGAGAGTTGCAAAGCCCTCGATAGACTTTGCTCAGGGCAGGGATGGGTAAGCCTCCGCTGGGGGCTGCATAATGCCATTGCCAGCATTATTCCCTCTGTCCATATTTACTGAACACCTTCTTGGTGTCAGGGTGTGAGCCACAGCCAGGAACCTTCCTGCTTCCCAGCCGCAGGAGGGACCGCCCTGATCCGGTGCTACTGGAAGGTGTTCTGGGGGAAGCAGCCCAGTAGCAAACGTGGGGGTGCCCAGGCCCAGCCCCTGCTGCCCCAAGGGCTAACGGGGTCATTTAACGGCACACGGGTGTTCCCCTAGGGAAGCTGTGCTTCAAAACCCGAAAGCCAGCCCTAGCACAGTGGTTGGACAGAAGTACGATCTTCATCAGTGACGATTCCTCACAGCAATATGGTTCTTTACAATTATAATGCATTTCACACTCATTCCTACATTTGAATTTTGCAGTGTTTTATGTATGTTCCCTGCTCTGTCGCCACTGAGCTCTCACAGGTGATGGAATGGAAGACGAAACCACCAAGGACTCGTGGGGGGAGAGATCACACATCACACGTGGAAGCCAACAGGAGCCTTAGTGCTTTTGTGCCATTGGGGGAAGCAGACATTGGAAGCTGTCACAGCCAAGGTGGAGTTCGGGGCTGCAGACCAGACCAGGTGTCTGGTCTCCGCAGTTCCCTGATGTCTAAGCACCTCTCCCCAGCGCTAGAGCTTTGTCTTCTGATCCCTGAGCCCCACCGTCCCCAGGTCCCACTGACTTCTGACTCTGTGACCCAACTGTCACCTCTCATGTTCCTGCCTTTGGTTGACGTATTTCCTCAGCCTGAAATCTCTTTCCTCCACTTCCACCTTTATCCGCTTGCTTTAGATGCCCCTTCCTCCAGTCAGCCTTCCCCATCCCTCCCCTGCAGTCTCCAGGGTGTCTGTGAGCCACCCCCCCACCCCCAACAGATGCCTTCCACGTCATCATCCCGAGTCGCATGTTTGAGCTGGGCTCCCTCCACTAGACTGTGACCCCTGAGATCCAGAGTTAGGGCCATATGTATTTCTACATCCCTGCACAACACCTGCTACGCAGCAGGTGCTCTGGTGGAGAGTGAATGAATGGATGAAGGAATGGATGGACCAAGACACTGGACTGAGTTCATCTCAGCTTCTCCAACTAGGGTAGAAGGAACCCGCGCAGGACACCTAATCTTATAACATGGGGTTTGCATAAATAGCACGCTCTGACAGGTCCCACGTCTCTTGGGAGACCTGGAGAGACCTGCCTCCCACCTCTGGATTCCAGAGAGGAAGCAAAGTTTCTATCAGCCCAGCTCAGCTGGTCCTGGGGGCTGAATTACCTCCTGTCACTGTGTCCCTTTCTCATTGTGCCAGAGGGAGACAGCCACTGTCTGTCCGCTTGGGTGGCCTGTCCATGTGGCCGGGTCGCAGGTGCCAGCTGTGTGATGTCATTCCCAATACTACTTTAATCTGTCAGCATCTGCAGCCCCTACAGGCATTGCCCCATGGTAAGGTGAGTGTTACCATCGTATCCATTCTATAGATGAGGACTGTCGTGGTGAGGTCTAAAGACTGAGGTGGGGACAGTCTTATGTCTCCAAAAGAGTGAAATATATCTCTTTTTAAAATGTTTTTTTTATTTTTTAGAGACAGAGTCTTACTCTGTTGCCTGGGCTGGAGTACAGTGGCAAGATCATAGCTTACTGTAACCTTGAACTCCTGGGCTCATGCGACCCTCCTGCCTCAGCCTCTAGTAGTTGGGACTATAGGCATGCACCACCATGCCCGGCTAATTTAAGTTTTATTTATTAATTTTTTTTGTAGAGATGGGGTTTCACTATGTTGCTCAGGCTGGTCTCAAACTCCTGGCCTCAAGTGATCCTCCCACCTCAGCTTTCCAAAGTTCTGGGACTACAGGCATGAGCCACTGTGCCTGGCCCTCCAATGTATCTCTTGAGGCTGGCTACTTCCCGGTACAGTTCATGGCTTCAAAGCCGAGCTCTTTCTTCATCTTTTCCAGCCAACAATGGCTCAGGTTTGCATTTTCCTTTTCAGAATGTTTTAGAAAAAAATATTTAAAACTCAAAAGCTTCCCAGCCTTCTCACCTGAGCCTGTTAGCATCTTTCCCTGTTCTTTCTGGGTGAACTGTCTGGGATGGTTTGAAACTTCGTTCATGAGCAGCTGCAGTGGTAAGAGATTTTATATGAATGGAGCTTGTGGGCAGAACAAAAGCTCTATGACCTGCTCTCTCTTGCCTTTCTCTGGGTCCTCCCGCCTTGCATCCCTGGGGGAAGGTTTTGTGCATTAAAATCCCTTTTCTTTTGGTATTAGACACTTGAGCAGGAGAAGGGTAGACAAAATCCTGGCACCAAGAAAAACAGACAACCAAACCCTGACATTCCTACTAACTGGGAAGGAATTCCATTTGAGTTGGGGGTTCCCGAACTTGTCTTATGATAAGACCCACTTCATCAGTATATTTATGTGAGACACCCCCAAAGCTTACATGTTAAAATAAGAACCCCCTCCCTGAATTTTATCAACAGGAAAAACCAAGAGGGCAAAAGAGTTTGAGCTATAGACTCAACTCATAGCATCTTCATCTCAGACTTGAGAGATCCTTAAGGAATCTATAGTAGTGATTTGTTAAGACTGAAATGTAGAGAGTCCAGGGAATATAATGGAAGGCTTCAAAAATGCTGAAGATTTAACACCTTTAATGTTAACATTATTTATTTATTATTTTACAAACACTTTCATAGCACTTACTATGAACCAGACATTATGCTTTGCAAATATTTGCTCATTTAATCTTCATAGAACCTGGCAGAGATCCAGTGAGGTTCAGTCACTTGCCCAAGGTCACATACTTAGAAGTGACAGCTCAAGACTTGGGCTGTCTGGCACCAGATTGTTTGATATAAACCACTAAGCTCTATGTGTCTTTTAAAAAAAAATCTCTTTTCACTTGGCCACAGAACTAACCCTTTCTTCGTAATCACTGTTAGGCAAACGACTGAACAGCCTCGTCTGAGTGATTTCAAATACTCCGCCAGTGGGGTCCAAATTAGCCATCCTGCGTGAGGGGCCGGGTCTGACTGTCTCTTTTGATGGAGAAACATGCCTATTGTTGCGGCAATCCCAAATGCTGCGTGGCGGGAGCCTTAAAGAACAGATTCTGATGCCTTTGTTTCTCACTCCAAATGTGGAAACAAACCTAAGAGCTCTGCTGGCTCCTGACAGATTTGAGTCTCTCTGTGTTTCAAATATTCCAGACCAGCTTGGGAGCAAACACATGATATTCTCCTTCTTTCTCTTGCGGGGTTTATTTTTAAAGCATGCATCTGGCTGCTTTTTTGTTCCCCAGAAGGCAGAGGGAAATCGCTCCCGGGCAATGGCCTGGGCGTTGGGCGGTGGCTTCTCCCCAGCTCCGCCAGGACCTGGAGCACCAGCTCAGCCTCATCTGAGGCCCGAAGAGTCCTCCGCCATGCCGGGCTCCGTGCACGTGGATGGGAAGAAGGTGTTGGTGATTCGTACGTGTTCATCTTCCCCGAGGAGTGTCTAGTCACCATCGATGGTCCCCCATCAGCTCTAACAGCGAACCCCTTTCTGGCTGAGAGAGCCCGCTGTCACAGTGCCACAAGCATTACCGAGCATTCGCTCGCTATGTGTCAGACCCTGAGCTAGACATGACTAAACAACTCTGCAAAGCAGGCATTCCGATCCCCCATGTTTCAACGTTAGAGAGCGAGCGTGCGGGGATGTAGGTGTTCTCCATGCCCAAGGCCGGTCAGCTCACAGAGCAGAAGGGAAGACTGGAGCCCCGTTCGACACCTCTGCTCGCTGCACCACCCGAGCAGTGAGCAGTCGTTCTTACCCAGCGTTCTCAATATAGCACCCGGTAGTCTCTGTGGGAGCAAATGAGCAGCAAATGTGTTCGGGGCAGCTGGGAGAGACTATTTGCAGTCTGAGAACTTGTGGCTTGATTATATGTGTCGCTTCATGATTTTCTTGGAGGAGCCTAAATCCTGCAGGGAACTGCAAGGTGTGAAATGCAAATAGCCTTTTGGGATTACAAATACACTTTCACTAATGGCCTTCGTCAAGGCAGAGCATATGACTCCAAGCAGGTGGCTGATGCTAACCAAGTGGCATCCTGCGGTTGCTAGTTACTTTCCCAGAGGAGCTGTCGCTGAAACTTTTGTGTGCGGCAGAAGGCAAGATAGCTCTGGCTTGAGACATGGTTCCAATCAGGCCCCTTGTCTCCATCCCAAATGTCACTGTATTCCCTTGGCCCTCATCACTGAAATGTCCTCCAACACCATTCACTTGTCCCTAGGCTTGTGCCCCGAGCACTGGTGCCCGCTCTGGCTGCCAGATGACCTTTCTGAAAAACAAATCTGAGCATGCCACTCCCTTGCCTGCTAGCTTTTGGTGGTGCCTTACTGCCTTCAGGGTCAAGTTTAATGTCCTTAGTGTAGAGCACATAGTCCATGGTGATTTGTTCCCTGGATGTCACCTCATGCCTTTTCCCACACTCTCTGTGTCTTGGCCACAAGAAACTTCTCCCTTTCTGGTTATTCAACCATGCTGCGCTCTTGTAATGCTTCTGCATCTTTGCACGTGCCATTCTTTCATCCACCAATCCCCTGCTGCCAGCCTGCCTACCTGGGGAGCTAGTCATGCTTCCAGACAACTCAAAGGACCCCTCCTCTCCTGCCTCCCCCCTGCCAAAGGTCTTATTCTTGCTCTTGTGTGTACCAAGCACCCACACAAGACCTGTCATAGCACACTCAGTCCATGTTGTAATGATTGTCGAGGTGAGTGTCCCCCGTAAGGCAGGAAGTGAATCTTCACCGCCCAGCACACAGCCTGGCCCAAGACTGGGGCTTAGGAATGGCTTGTTGATAAATGAGCAAATGAATGAACCAGCACATGAAGGAATGAATGCAAGAGTAAGTAAGGCACTTGCTGGAGAAAGGCAACAGCCATAGCAGCACTAAGGCACTGGTGCTAAGCGGTTGTGTGTAGTGTCTCCTTTAGGCCTTGTAATAACACTGTGAAGTGGGTATTGTACCCAATTTTTTAGATAAGAAAACTGAGGCTCATAAAGTTTAACTGTTCCAAGTTTCCCACCTAGTATGTGGCAGAGCTGGGGAGCAAATCCAGATTCCACAGATTTGAAAGTCCCGTCTCAAACCACCTTCTCCTCCGTGGCTGCCTGACATGGCTAAGTCCACGTCCCCTGCCTGTGGCTGGACTGGGCCACACTGGGGAAGACAGCAGCAGCCCCTCAAGGGCAGGGCCAGAGGCTGCCTCTCTCCCAGAGTGGGTTCAGCAGGGCCTCTTTCCAGACCTGGACCAGTTGGGCCCGTCTGCGACAAGTACATGTGGGTAAAGGTGGAGGAGAGAGACAGGAGAGGAGGGGCCTGTCGGCGCCTGTTCCTGGCAGCTCACCGGCGTCTGGTTCTCAGCCCCCCCTGCCACCGTGGGGAGCCGAGGCAGCCTCACCTCAGAGAAGCACCCAGTTGATCAGAGAATACTTTTCTGGCTGGGGGAAAATTTATTTGCAAATTTGGTTCTCTTTTTGCCCAACATCATTGGGTTTGATTTCATCCCACTAATTCCCTAAAGAGCAGAAGAAACGAGTGCCAGTATATTTGAAAAGGGCATAAGGGTGAGTATATGTGTGAGAGGGTCCCTGGATAGAGGGTATCAGTAGGAAGTGGTTGGATAGCACTTAATTAATTAACGGGATTTAATGATGCTACAGCAGAGACTGGCTGTCACCATTTCTCTTCTCTCTGGGTGCACAGCTAGACATTTCCCTACCTCCCTTACAGCTCTGCGGGGCCATGGCTAGAGTTTTTAGCCAACGGAATGTGAATGCTTCTTCTAGCCTTGGCCACTAAAACAGAAACAAAACAAAACTCCTGCACAATTCCATGCTCTTTCCCTAAGTTGACAAACCTGGGGGCTCAGTGATGAGGTGAGAGTCACAAGCTGGTGGCCAGGTGCGGTGGCTCACGCCTGTAATCCTAGCTCTCTGGGAGGCTGAGGTGGGTGGATTGCTCAAGGTCAGGAGTTCAAAACTAGCCTGAGCAAGAGCGAGACCCCATCTCTACCATAAATAGAAAGAAATTAATTGGCCAACTAATATATATAGAAAAAATTAGCCGGGCATGGTGGCACATGCCTGTAGTTCCAGCTACTCAAGAGGCTGAGGCAGCAGGATTGCTTGAGCCCAGGAGTTTGAGGTTGCTGTGAGCTAGGCTGACGCCATGGCACTCACTCTAGCCTGGGCAACAAAGTGAGACTCTGTCTCAAGAAAAAACAAGTTGGAAGGAGCCTGGGTTCCCAAATTGCTCTCTGGAGGGGAGGTGTCTGCTCATGGAGACCTTGATCATCTCTGTAGCCCAGTGGCTTGCAAAATGCCTGGCACAAAGCAAACACTCGATACATGTCTGATGGATGATTGACTTGCACAAAATCTCATAAAGCATCCTCATTATACTTGATCCTTACTACTATGGGAGAGTATTACTACTACACTTTTTTTTATAGATCTAGTAACCAAGACTTAGAGAATTAATTTATTGCACAGCTAATAAGTGTTGGACTTATTCTCTTGAGCAGTACTGTAGTCTCCAGGGCAAGCTGGTGTGAAGTTTAATCCATTCCCAGCAACAAGGCAGGACGGGGCTTTTGGCCTGAAATTTAGATATGGATTGGTTATGAGGGACAGTGGTCCCAAGAGCAGTAGCAGCCACATTTTGGTCCTTATAAAACTTCCAAGCACATCAGAATCACCAGGAATTTTAAAGGTATGGTCTTCTAGGCCCCACTCTGGAGATTCCCTTTAAGTAGGTCTAGAATAAGGCTCTGGAATCTACATTTGTACGGAGGCCTGCAGGAGAGTCTATAGGTAGCTGGGTTTAGCAACCCACTTGCAGGGGAAAGGCCTTGCCCTTAGGAATCAGATGGAGCTTCCCCTCCTAGCTCTGTTGCTTATTAGTGGTAGGACCTTCGGCATGTGACTTGGCCATGCTGAGCTGCAATTTCCACACCTGTAACTTGGGGCTCACATCTTCGTCCTCACCGGGGAATTGTGCAGATTAAATGATATGGTGCGTATTGGTATTGGGTGCCTTGCAGTTGGTGGTATGTCCCCTCTGAGGGTCTCTGGGGCTCAGCAGAACGTTCCTCTCCATGGACATTCTCCACTTGCTGCTCCCCACGAGGCTTTCTGCCTCCTGAGCTCTGTAATGACAGAGCTCTTTTTATTTTTCTTGCAAACACTGCAATGGCCTTCCAGACTACGTGTGCTTGGGTGGGATGAAGTGGGCCAAGTGGCTCTAGCTCATTCCCTCACTAGTGGGAAGCCCTGACTTTATTTGCTTGCTGCCTTTTAAACATAGTTTAATTTTGTATTATTTATTTTATTTTAGAATTACAATACGAAGTTGATCTTCTGTGTGTATGGTTCTACGGATTTCAGCACATGTCTAGATTGCATAACCATAACCGCAATCAGGATCCCAAACAGTTCTTTTGCCCCCAAACTCTCTCGAGCCATCCCTTGATAGTTTTCCTCCCACCAGGGCTCCTGGCAGCCACGGATCTGTTCCCTGTCACTATAGTTTACCTTTTCGAGAATCTCATATGAGTAGAGCCATACAGTTTGTAACCTTTCGAGACTGGGTTCTTTCAACCAACATAATGTGTTTGAGACTCATCCAAACTGTCCTATGTACAATGGTTCCTTCATTTTTATCGCTGAGTAGTATTCCGTTGTGTGCACCATGCTTTGTTTATCCAGCTGCCTGTTAAAGATCATTTGGGCTGTTTCCAGTTTTTGGCTATTTGAATACAGCTGCTATAAGCATTCATGTATATGTTTTTTGTGTGAGCATTAAGTTTTCATTTCTCTAGGATACATACCCAGGAGAGGGACTGCTGAGTCCTATAGTAAGTGTGTTTTTGACTCTATGAGCTGCTGCCAAACCATTCTCCAGGGCGTTATACCGTTTGCCTTCCAATCAGCAAGTGTTCCAGTTGTTCTGCATCCTAGAAAATAGAATAGTATTTTCTATTTTAGCCGTTCTAATATATGTGTAGTATCACATTGTGAAATTAATTTGCATTTCCCTAGTGGTTAGTAGTGTTGAACATTTTTTCATGTGTTTCATGAAGTATCTGTTCAAAGTCCTTTTTTAAAAAAATTTTAATGTTCAATTAAAAAAAATCCTTTAAGAGCTTTATTAAGGTTGCATTGATATACAATAACAGCACATATTTAAAAAGTACAATTTGATGTTTTTGATGTATTTCTATAACCATAAAATTATCACCACAATCCAGGTAATGAACATATGTATCACTCACCAAATATTCCTCATCCTCTATGTAATTTCCCACCTACCTTGTCCCTCTTTCCCTGCTCCACAGGCCTCTACAGATTGGTTTTTTATCCTTATAAATTAATTTGCATTTTCTAGAATTTTATGTACACAGAATCATATAGTATATAAGCACTGGGGGGCATCTGGTTTCTTTCACTCAGCATAATTATTTAGAGATTCATCCACATTATTGTGTGTATAATTCATTCATTTTTGTTTGAGAATATATTTCATTTTATATATATATATATATATATATGTATATATATATATATATTTATATACCAGAAATTATCCATTCACCTTTTGATGGGCATTTGGATTGTTTCTAGTTTTTGGTGATTATTCATAGGACTGCTATATCATTGGTGCACAAGTCTTTGTGTGGGCAAATGCTTTTGTTTCTCCTGAAAATACTCCAGAGTGGAATGTCAGGTATATATTTTGGTACTTTACAAAGTGGTTGTACCATTTTCAATTCCTACCAGAAATGCTTTTACAATTCCCGTTGCTCCACATCCTTACCAACACTTGGTATGGTCAGGATTTTTTAGTATTTGGCGTTACAGTAGGTGAATATTGAGTGAGGCTCAAAACTAGTGTGAATTAAATACAACTCACATGGCAGTTAATGTGTTTACTGGTGTCTTTAGACTACATACATCTAATGTAATTATTGCTATGTTAGGACTTCAATCTCCCCTATTGCTTCAATTGTCAAACATAATTTGGAGAACTCAAGAGGAGAAGGAAAGTTTTTACCCATATTTTTAGTCTTTATGTTGTTCTTTCTTCCTTCCTGATATTCCAAGGTTTCTTCTTTTACCATAACTTTGTGTTTCAAAAACTTCTTTTAGCTATTTTTTTAGGATCTGTTGATGACATATTCTTCTAGTTTTCCTTTATCTGAGAAGGTCTTGATTTCCTCTTCATTTCTGGAGGATGTTTCTGCTGGATATAGGATTCTGGGTTGACAGGTTTTTCCTTTCTACGGAATTCTCTATCTAACCCAAGGTCATGGATATTTCATCCTGTTTTCTTCTAAAAATTTATAGTTTTACATTTCACATTTAGATGTATGATGCATTTGGAGTTAATTTTTAAAGAAGGTGTGAGGTTTTTAAGTTGAGGTGCATTTATTTTGCATATGGATGTCCAAATGTTCCAACACCATTTGTTAAAAAGATAGTAAGTCTTAAAATTGTATAGAGTGATTTTTCTGACTTTATTCTTCTTTCTTAAAATTGCTTTATTCTAGTTTTCCTTTGCCTTCTCACATAAATTTTTGAATCAGCTTGTCTATATTTACAGAAATATTCTCTTGGTATTTTGATTGGAATTGTGTTATAAAATATAAGTAAATTTTGAGAGAATTGAAATCTTTACTATATTAAGTCTTTTAATTTATGAACATGGTATGACTCTCCCCTTATTGGGGTCTTTGATTTCTTTCATCAGCATTTTGTAGTTTTCAGCATACAGATTCTGCATAGTCATTCTTAGGTATCCATGGAAGGTTGGTTCCAGGACACCCCTTGGATACCAAAATCCATGAGTGCTCATGTCTCTTATATAAAATAGTTTAGTATTTGCATATAACCCACACATGTCCTCCTCTGTACTTTAAATCATCTCTAGATTACTTATAATGCCTATACATCACTTCATTCATATAGACTCAGTGTAGTCCTTTCTGTGAGTAAATTCAAGTTTTGCTTTATAGAACTGTGTAGAATGTTTTTTCTGAATATTTTAAATCCTTGTTTGGTTGAATCCCTGGATGCAGAGCCCATGGATATAGAGGGCAGACTGTACATATTTTATCAGATTTACATCTAAGTATTTCATTTGTTTTGGAGCAAATATAAAAGGCTTTGTTTTTAAATTTAAATTTCCAATTTCGCATTACTAGACTATAGAAATAGAATTGATTTTTTTCATGTTGACATTGTATCCTGTGACCTTGCTAAATTCACCTGGAGGGTTTTTTTTTTTGTAGATTTCTTTGGATTTTCTATGTAGACCATCATGTTATACGAAATAGTGAGTTTTGTATCTTTCATTTCAGTAAGTTTGCCTTTTATTTTTCTTTCTTGCCTTATTGAACTGTCCAGGATTTCCAGTTCCATGTTGAATAAGGCTGGTGAGAGTCCTTACCTCATTCCCAGTTTAGGAGGAAAGCAGTCTTTCAGTTTGCTGAAAGACTTGTATCAGTTTGCTCTTGCTGAATAACAAAAATACCCCAATTTGGCTGCTAAAAACAATATAAATGTATTCCTTCCCATTTTTTGTGGGTCAGGCATCTGGGTATGGCTTAGCGGGGCCCTCTGCTCAGGGCCTTGCTAGGCTAAAATCAAAGTTTCAGTCAGGAATTTTATTTCATCTGTGTGTGTGTGTTGGGGGGGGCTGTGGAGGGGGGTCCACTTCCAAGCTCACTGGTTGTTGGCAGAATTCAGTGCCTTGTGGTTGTAGGACCAAGACCTTCAGAGGGTAGAAGCTACAAACCATTTGCTGCCTGTGACCCTGTGCACCACATGGCAGCTTGCTCCTTCAAGGCCAATAGAAGAGTATTTCTACGACTGCTTCAAACTTCTCTGACTTCTTATCTCTGAACTGTAGGCTCTTTAAGGGGCTCACCTGATTAGGTCAGGCCTGCCCAGGATAATCTCCCTCCTGATTAACTTAAAGAAGATCTCATTTAATTAGCTTATGATAGGATATGGTGACTGATAGCATAGAATATTAATAGACATCTGAGTATATCCTAATTACATCTATGGAATCCCATTACTTTTGCCATGTAACACCCTGTGGTACTCACAGATCACACCCACACTCCAGGGGAGGGCCTGGTTGCACTCACAGTTGAAGATGAAGGTCGTCTTAGAATTCTGCGTACCACCTTCACCACTGAGTGCAAATAGGCTGTAGACTTTTTATAGATGCCATTAACAGACTGAGGAAGTTCCCTTCTACTTCCAGTTTGCTAGGAGTTTCCAAATGAATAAATGTTTAATTTTGTCAAACACTTTTTCTTTATCAATTAAAACGATTAAGTGGTATTTCTTATTTAGAATGTTAACATGGCAGATCATATTGATTGAGTTTTGAATATCAAACCAGCCTTGCATTTCTAGAGTAAATGCCTCTTGGCTGCTATGCGTTATTCTTGTTAAATATTGCTGGATTCAGTTTGTAAATATTTTGTTGAGGACTTTTGTGTATATGTTTATGAGGGCTATTGATCTCTGGGTTTCTTTTTTAATACTTTTTTTTACACCTGATTTTTTTTTTTTTTTTGAGACAGAGTCTCGCTTTGTTGCCCAGGCTAGAGTGAGTGCCATGGCGTCAGCCTAGCTCACAGCAACCTCAAACTCCTGGGCTCAAGCAATTTTCCTGCCTCAGTCTCCCAAGTAGCTGGGACTACAGGCATGTGCCACCATGCCCGACTAATTTTTTCTATATTTATTAGTTGGCCAATTAATTTCTTTCTATTTATAGTAGAGACGGGGTCTCGCTCTTGCTCAGGGTGGTTTCAAACTCCTGACCTCGAGCAATCCGCCCGCCTCGGCCTCCCAGAGTGCTAGGATTACAGGCGTGAGCCACCGCGCCCGGCCTTACACCTGATTTTAATATCCAGGGGATGCTGGCCTGATAAAATGATTGGGATATATTCCCACTTTGTCTATTTCCTGAAAGAGACTGTGTAAAATTGATGTTATTTCTTCTTTAATTGTTCTGTAGAATTCTAAAGTGAAGTTATTGAGGCCTGGAGATTTCCTTTTGTAAGGTTTTTAACTTACAAAATCTATTTCTTTGACATTATTGGACTATTCAAGTTACGTGTTTCATCTTGGGTGAATTTTGTAGTTTGTGGCTATTGGGGAATTGGTCCATTTCATCTAAGTTGGCAAAGATGTACAAAGAGTTGTTCGTAGTATTCCTTTATCATCTTTTTAATGTCTGTGGTGTTTGCAGCCCTATCTCCTCTTTCATTATGAAAATGGGTAATTTGCACCTTATCTCTTTTTTTCTTTGTCAGTCTTGGTAGAGGTTTATAAATTTCATTGATTTTTTTCAAAAACCTAGCTTGGCTTAATTGATTTCCTTTATTGCTTTCTGTTTTTAATTCTATTGATTTCTGTTCTTATCTTTATTATTTTTTTTATATTTTTCTTGTTTTCAGCTCCCTCTGCTATTTTTTTTAAGTCTCTTAAAGCAGAAGTTTAGGTTATTGCTTTGAGATTTCTCTTTTTTTCTTATATTAATATTCAATGCTGTAAGTTTTCCTCTAGGCACTGCTTTAGCTATATAGAACAAATTTGCATATGTTGTATTTTCACCTATGTTCAGTTCAAAATATTTTCTAATTTCCCCTGACACTTCTTCATTGATCATGGATTATTTAAAAGTGTATTGTTTAATTTCCAAATGATTGGAGATTTTCCTGCTATCTTTCTGTTATTCCATTAATGTAATTCCATTATGATCAGAGAAGGTTCCTTGTATGATTTCAATTCTCCTAAATTTTTTAAGGTTCCTTTTTCGTGGCCCGGTATACAGTATATTGTGGTTGATGTTCCATGTGTACTTGAGAAGAATGTGTGTTCTGCCGTTGTCGGGTGAAATGCTCTATAAATATCATTTAGATCCAGTTGGTAGACGGTTTGTTTAGTTCTTCAATATGCTTGCTGATTTTCTGTCTGCTAGTTCTATCTGTCACTGAGAGGAAAGTTTTGAACTCTCCTGTTATAACTGTTCCATGCATTCTGTGCAGGTTTTATGGTTGCATTCAGTGGGAGAGACAGGGTGGAGTTGACTTACCCCGTGTTGTTCAGAACCAGAGCCCCGTTTGCCACTTCACTGAAACCACATTTGTGCCCATGGTGATTGAGCACATGCCTCTTGCAGCATGGCTGCATCCTAGCAACGAAACACTTGACTCCCTTTGCTGTCTAGCGCATCCTCGTGAGACAGGGTTAGAGGAGAGGGAGGTCCTCAGGCTTCATCCGGAAGTAGAGTTTCTCCTGCACAGAAGCAGGGTCTAGGTGTTTACTAGGGAGTCCCAGCTCTCCCCGTGCCTTCGAGAGAGCCTTCCTACAGCATGAATTGTGGATCAGGAGAGGCATCTCAGAGTAGAGGACACCTGAGTGAACTTCAAGGCTATTTCGAGGTCAGAAAGGTGATAAAGACTGGAGAGACAGAGAGAGAACAGTTTCTGCAAAGCTGGGAGAACCACAGGGTGAACCCAGACATGTGGACACTTGGCCACTCTGCTGCTCTTGTCTTGGGACCGCAGGTCTCAGGCACAGGACTCCTGCTCGTGCAGCACCTGCAGGGTGCAGAGCACTGTCCCTAGGTCACCTTTGCCTCAGGATGGTTTTAGCGCTCAGGTCTCCTCGCTTCTGTGCGATCCCCTTTTCTTGAGAGCCCCTGCCCAGAGGGCCCTCCCAGATCACAGGGGAGATTTTCAAACTTTTTCATTTTTCTCTAGTTCCAACCCATTTCCCTGTTCACCGACCCCCCTCAGGAGCCTCCCTGGTCAGAGACAGTGACTGTCACCTGGAGGTGCCTGTCCCCTGAGGGGCCCATCAGAATCTCCAGGGGATGACCGAGTGGCCTCAAATTTTATAGTCTGGAAAGTCACCTTCTACCCCTCGTGGGCACGCTTCCTGTCCCTGTGCCCGGAGAAGAATCAGGTTTATTTCAAAACGTTTCCTTTCACAGACAGGGAAAAATACAGGCTTAGGGAGGGGAAGAGATCAGCTGAAGGAATTAGAACTGAGACCAGAGTTTGAGATTTGGGATCCCGATTTGTGGCTCTTTATGATAAATTGGTCATGGTTAACATTTATTGATCTCTTATTTTTGCCAGACATTCAACTAATACCTTCACAGGGATGATCTTGTTTGTCCTTCACAATCACCCTAGGAGATGGATATGACTAGTATTGATCTCATTTCACAGATGAGGAAACTGAGGCACAGAGAGGTTTTTTAGTGACTCGTCCAAGCTCATGCAACTTGTGCATGGGACAGTTAAGAAGCCAGTCCCAGTGCTTTGCACATAGTACCTTTGAGCCCACCTGGGCCACCTGCCCCCTTCAACTGTTCTGCGTCTCCCACAGTGCTCTTCGCCAGAGCCCCTGGGCGATCAAGCTAACTAAAGCCTTTGATGTGTTTTGTTTTCCTTTAGGAGCACCTCGGCAGGATTAGTGACCCCGGCAGGGCACTTTCACAGAGCTCCCTACCCCGGGTCCTGCCCCCACCGAGGAAGGGCCTGGCCTGGGCCTGGCCTCCCATCCTGCTGTCCTGGCCTCCTTCCAAAGCCCACATCCTCTCCAGGTCTCAAGACCAGAAAAGCCCTTCCCAGCTCAGCCAGGACCCAGCTGAGGGGTGGCCCGGGCAGGCATGACAATGCAATCTAAAATTACCCGGCTGAAGGCTGCACTCTCCACCCTTCCTGCATTCCTCCCTGAGGCTGGACCGGCCCAGTCAGAGGCTTTTATGGATGTTGGTGACTGATGTAGAGGGCTGTGCTACCAGTCCCTGGGCTGCTTCGGGGCTGGAAGTGCAGGAAGAGTCCCTGAGATACAGCCTGTCTGAAGCAGGTGTGCCTGGAAGCCTGGGTGCTCTGCCCCAGTTTCTTCTTTTGAGCAGTGGAGGGTTCTCTGGGCTTCTGTGTTCTCTCTCCTTGGCTCACCTTTTACCTGGCTAATTCCTATTTATCCTACAGGTTTTAGCCTTGATGTTGCTTCCTCCAGGAAGCCTTCCTGGCATGCCTCCCCCTGTATCAGTCTGGGTTGCATGCGTCTCCCAATCAAATGCTCTTCCCGTCATAGACCTGTTCACGCTATTCAGTACCTGCCTGTCCGTGAGCCAGGTTCCCTGGGAAAAGGAACTGAACCCTGTTCACTGTAGTATTCCAAATCCCCGGCACAGTGCCCAGCCATGAGACAGGCTCAGTAAATAAATGTGCGTTGAATTAATTAATTCAAGCAAAGGTGTAAAGAGTGAGGACTACATAGTATATTTTTCTTCATGATCTAGCTTTATCATATCCATTAATATGAGAAAATTAAATAGTCAGGTATTAAATGAAGAAACATGTCTTTAAAACATGTTAGAGTTTACAAACCCTTAGCTGTTTCTGCTGATGTCTAAACTCTGCTCAGAATGGGTTATTTGGGATAAAGCTTTGGGCCATCCTTACTGGCAGATTTCTGAGAGGTCTTTATCCCTATTTTAAAAAGAAGGAAAGGGAGGCTCAGAGAGGTTTAGTAACTGGCAAAGGCCACACAGCCAGTGAATGGCAAATTTGGGGCAGTCTTATTATTTACGAGGTGCATGTGGTTCTTTCATGGGGCTTTTGTTCAGCACAGAAACACCCAGGTAATCAGACATGGCGTACAATTGGGATGAATACAGTGACAGAAGGGAGGGAAAGGTGCCATGGGAGCCCAGGGAAAGGGGGAACTGACTGCAGGGAGTTTGCCAAGTGGACCGGGGTGGGGAAGGCCCTGGGTGTAGCATGTGCAGGGCAAGAAGGCTTGTAACTAACTGTAGGGCTGTTCGTGGACTCTCTGCTTACTTCACCGGCAGGCAGCTGCTGCAATGAAACGAGACAAGTGCTTGTTAAATGAGACAGAGTTAACGCCGCTTCCGCCATACCTAGCTGCTGAACTATTAGCTTTTCCAATCTGACGAATATATTCCCCCCCAACAACAGTAAAGCAATCAACTCTTTTACACTTTTTACCATCAGACAAGCCGCATTTCCTGAATGTCAGGATTTCTAGAAGTCCAAAATCTTTGCCAAGAGGTGGAGAACAGCCCTTGGGCTCTGTCTTCCCTGGCGTGTCCTGCTTGGCCACCTTCCTGGTTCTCCGGGGGGTGTCTGTGCTTCCAGCCGTCCGTGTGGCCCACTGGCAGGTCAGGGCAGAGCCTTCCTTGGCCTGCCTCGGGGTCTCTCTCCAGAGACGAGTGATGAATGTGCCGAGGGATTAGCCCGACTTTTCCGGGCCCTGGCGGTACCAGGGCCAAGCACATTCCAGAAAGGCCTTAGCTGATGGATGCCTTGGGGGGAGGGGGAGGTTTTGGGGAGAGGAGAGGCCGTGGAGTTTGGGAGGGGATTCCGGACATTCCTAGGGCTGGGGGCCGCAGTGCCTGCAGCGGTGATGGACAGACAGCTGAGAGAGAGGCCCCCACCAGGCGGGGGCGGGGAGGGGGATGTCTTAATCGGCACCCCGGCCCCCTCCCCACCCCAGCCCCGTGGAATGTTATCTTTCTTCTGATCACTCAGAGGCCAGGGAAGAAGGAGGTGGGGTACCTGTGCCTCTGAGAGGTGGCTTTGGCTCCATCTGTCCCGGGGGTCGGGTGGGGGCCTCGGGGTGCCGCGAGGGGGCTCAGGGCCTGTCAGAGCTGGAAGGAAGAGCCCCGGGCTCCCCTTGTCCCGCCCGTGTGCAGGACGGGTGAGACCAGCCTGGGGAAGGGAGGTCCCAGCCGGCCATGAGGGCTCCCTGGCTTCTCCTCATCCTCGCCCTTTATTCTGTGGCTGAAGGGTCGTGGGCTCCAGGGCGCTACAGACAAAGCCACAACTGGAACCCTGGACTCCTGATTTTTTATTTCCTGATCAAACATCCTATCAGATACCTCTCTCCTTGGGCCTCAGTTTCCCCAACTGTGGAAGTGAAGGTTGGACAACATGATGGTCTTTGAAGACTGTCCTGGGTCTGATGTCGTTGGCCCTCAGAGACCCCAGTGGCCCCACATGGGTGGGGAAAGAAGGGAGAGTGATGCCTTTAGCTGTCTCGTTGCTTTTCTCCAGCGAGGCCTTTGAAAAAATCGCGGAGGGAGGGGAGCCCTTGAAGGCTACTCCATGGGAACCGGAGCTCCAGAGGTAGCCAGCAAAGCAGAAAGCCACAAGCACAGGCCGATTCCTAGTTCCACTGCTCTGTGGCAACCGTGGGACTTCACGCCATCTCTCTGAGCCTCAGTTTCCCAAACTGCAAGCAGAGTAATAACAGCGACCTTTCTGGGTTGTTGCGAGGTGGGGAAGCTCCTCCCCACACGGCCACCCTGTCCACCCTTGGAGTTCTGCCCTGGTGGCTCTTCCACAAGGCACTTCGCTTAATATCTGTATGTGACTTCATTGTCATGTCTTTTAATCCTTTTCACAAAAACAGCTTGTGCAAGTTAGGGGAGGAAAGGACTCGGAAGACTGGGTGAGGTATTTCCCCTGCCCCCAGCTCAGCCCCCGTTTCTCACCTAATCCTCTTGGCTGTCCCCTGAGGCAGGGATCTCCCCGATTTTATAGGTGAAGAAATGAGGGGCGAGGGAAACTAGGACTTGCTCAAGGTCGGTCACACAACTAGTATGAGGCATAACCGGGGTTCATGGATATGTAGCTGGGTGAGCTTTGTGTTTGTTGCTTTAATGCAGAGAAAACTCAATGGCACTTCAGATCACATCACAGATGTTGGATGAGCAGGGACTAGCCTCTCATGGGTGAACCATGATTTCTTTTAAGACAGTTGACCTGGACACATAAAATGTTTTTAAATTTTTAATATTCTAGGGTCCAGACAATGTTGCCATGATCATTTTCATATGTCCAATCACAAACGTGCAAATGCCTGCTGTCCATTGAGCACGTGCTGGCTGGATACCCCAGGACAATGTCCTGAGGGCCAGAGGGGAGAAACAACCCGATTTCCTTGCTGAGAACTCAGAGGAGGGGAGCCGGAAGAGGAGGGCCGTGCGTGTGCAGGCGTGGGCAGGCCGTGTGTGTTGTGTTTGTGCCATCCCTGACTCGCCACCGTGCCTTGTACACTCGGCTGTTCTGGAAGTATTTATTATGCTTCAGAGACACCAGAGAGCCCAGGGCCGGTGGGTCCTACGTTTCTGCAACCAGGAAGCTGAAGACTCATCGACTGGGGGCAAAGGACCCTGGAGTATTAGCTGTCGAATCCAACGGGGGTTCTTGGCATCGTCCGCTCCCAGGGCTTCCTGAACCCTCCAAGCGGGCGGAACGCTGGTGGAGGGTGCCGAACCCATGACCTCATCTCCTTTGCCGTCCTCCTTTTTCTGGTCGAATCGAACAAAAACAAAACATTTGTCAACATTATCCTCCGGGGCTGTTCTATATTAAGAGGAGCAATTGTGAGGAAATCTAAAATTAGCCGGGCGTTCATCAGGACCTGTCGCCAGTGGGGATGACTCTGTTTCCATTCCACGCGCATGCTCGGCGGGGTCGAGAGAGCTCAACGCTGGGACATCGTGGGGCCGTGGGCAATGGTACAAAGTGCGCTGGCTCAAAAGTCAGGTGGGTCTGGGTTTGAATCCCGACTCTCACCCCTACTGGCTTCAGATCCAAGGACAGCCTTGAACCCTCTGTGAGCCTCGGCTTCTCAGTGTGAAAAGAGAGGCTAGAAGCACCACTCCACAGGGCAGTTGTGACAACTCAGTAAGACGTAAGTACTGCTGCAGCAGTACTTTCAAAATGCTGCTTTCCTTCCCCTGGCCAGGCTGTAGCTCCCTAGGCCAGCTGGGGCTGCCCTAACAGGACAGTCTCGGCCCTGGGTAGCACAGATCACCTTCAAACTTTTCAAAGAGCTGCGGAATCTTGGAGAAGGAAAAGACCTTGCACGTTGCTTAGTCCAACTTTAGTGCCTGGATCCCTTCCGCTACATTATTCTGCTTACACACCTCTGATGACGGGAGGCTCACTATTCCTTGCTCATTCCATTTTCCAATGGTTACTAAACTCTTCTCTGTTTGGAACCGAAATACACTTCCAGCACACGACCTAGCCAGGGTGGCAACTTGCATTCTGTGAAACTTCATCAGCACTCTGCTCACCTGAGGGTCAGGCGCAGGGACTTCTCAACCCCAAAGCACAGCCATCGATCGCCCTGGAAGAAAGCAGAAAATGCACCTGGGTAGCAAACAATTGTCACAGAGGACACGCGCTGTTCCTTGCAGCAGATCAGTGCTGGCTCTGGGCTTTCTTGCCAGAGTTTGGTGGTGTGGAATTACGAGTGCAGTGAAAGTTACCGACTTAACCAGGTTAAGTACCTGCTTCTTCTGGAAAATACAATTTCTTCCTCTTGTGTCCGTAGTGGCCTAGACGCAACTGGGGACGTGCAGAGAGATGGAACTGAGAAGCAACAGCTCGGGGAGACAGGTGATGGGAAAGAAAAGAGAATCGTTACCTGGAAAAGCAAACTGGGGCCATGTGGTGCAGGGGCAGCGGGGCTGTGCAACGCGGTGTCGCCAGACGGCATCGGCAAAGTCCCTGATGTTCCGTGTATTTTGTTAAAGAAGTCAGGAGCACTTAGAACCCATTCCGTGCAACCGATACAAGTGGCTAAAAATATAAAAGCCTAGTGCTGCGAATGGAAAACGCCAGTAATCTGGAAGATGGGCTCCTGTGGAAAGGCTTGCTGGCCTCACTCCCGGAGGACAGGAAGCGGCTGTCGGAAAGGTCCCCGGTCCCTGCAGGGGTGACGGCGTGTGCGTCTGCGTGTTTTGGCGGGCTGCGCAGGGGCCGTATGGGAAATCCCGGTACTTCTGCTCAGTTTTGCTGTGAACCTAAAATTGCTCAAAAAAAAAAAAATAATAATAATGTCTATTAAAAACAAAAAGAAGGTAACGTGATTTTTAATCTTTTGATGTTTAATGTTCCTGTTTCTAACATTGAGTAAATATTACTTTTGACTTCTCCTGGGTGCAGAATGCACCTCTTTCTGAACCTCCGTTCCCTTATCTGTCAAATGAGCACAAAATTCTCACCTGGCTCCTAGGGCTGCAGTGAGCATTAAACAAGGCACTGAGGATAGAGCCCCGACACAGTGCCTGGCACACGGCAAGTGCTTGGTGCTGTTGAGCTATTGTTTTTACAGTTGCTTTTTGCACTTGAAGGGAAAAATCAATTTCTGGTAGCTCTAACTGGTTTTTGGATAGCACCAAAGAACAAGAGCTTGAGTGATGTTAGAAATAAAGACCATTTTGAGTCACCAAATCTCCACCCTCAGGAGAAGTGAGTTGGTTCCCTCTTGTCCTGGATCTCACCAGTGTGATGAAGGTCTTTTTGTCCCTTCCCCAGCCAGCCGCCTCCATTCCCTACACCCTGAGGTGCTGTGCGGGTCTGATCTTTGGGGAGCAAGAGCTGAGCTGTCCTCCGAGTCAGGGAGTCTCTAAGCCAGGCAGGAGTTACTGGTCTTTCAGTCCAATGCTTGTCACATTGGAGTGACATTGTAGGGGACTGAGCAGTGGTTGTCTTGGGCTTCTCTGTACCCATCACCTGGAAGGCTCGCACTCCTGTTCTGGCAGCAGACACAGCTGTGAGCTTTGGGAGGTGGGGCTCCCCTCTTTGCATCTCTAGAAGGTAAGCAAGAGGTTGCAGAGGGATACTAGGACAAGGAATCAGGCAAAGCTGGCTTCTGTAAGCCTCGGATTCCTGATGGAGAAAGCTAAGTTGATAATCTCTGCTCTGATAGCCTTCTGGCGCTGTTGAGAACCTCAGCGAGGATGCCCAGCTTGAAATCACTTTGGGAGCTGCCAACAGCCATTGTTGAGTTTGAGGAGGAGAAAGGCCACGATGGGTGCTGGGTGCCTCTCCATCACAGGGTGTGCCCCCTGCTTCTCTTTCCTCTTCCTGGGGCCTGGGTCTCTGAGCCCAAGGTCACGTCCACATGCTCCGTCTTCGAGTCCCAATTGGGTCAGCCTGCCCAGCTTGCTGCTATGGGGGTCACATTGGGAGGACTTTCAGTTTCTCCTTGTTAGTGATAAGGGACTTGCAACCAGGGAAAGGGGAGTGACATGGGCTGGTCATGTGGCCAGTGGGTAGGTCGTGTGGCCAGGGCTTGGCCAGGGTCTCCAGGCTCCCAGACCTCCCGGCCCCAGCACTCCACTCCGGCACTCACAGCCCATGGGCCTTCTGTCACCCCAGCTCTCCATGCCACGAGTACAGTAACCAAAACCTTTTATTTCCTGATGTGCGGTGGAGGGAGTGTCTACAGGACACCTTCCAAAAAAAATATTTTTACTCTCCAGCAGCAAAATACACAATATCCATTCTTGTCATTTTTGAATCTCTGGCAATAACTCAACACATTCTTATTTAGAACAATATAACAGTCTGACTTCTGTTTTGGCCCCTAAGTTCTTTTGTCCCTTCCAGAGAAGTGTGAAATATGCGTTTCCTGGCCAGAGGACGACAGCTCCTGGCAATGTAGAAGTAATAACAAACATGAGCCGGGGCAGGTGGCGGCATCGTAATCCCAGCTCCTTTCAAACCCTCTGTCTGGGTTCCAAGAAGGATCACAAATAAGTGATGTCAACAACCGCCTAGTTGCAAGGGTCGATGGCATTTTCCGGCTGTTGTCTGCCATCAGGGATGGTGTGATTTCAAAGGCTGTCCCTAACCAACCCCATATACCTCACTCTTTCTGATTTGTTATGTCACTTTGGCTTAAGTCACCTGCCTCTCTATGCCTCAGTTTCCTTCTACGTAGAATAAAGGAGCACAAATAAAAACGTAGCACAAAGGAGGGAGTACCAGCCTGTGTTTGAATCATGATTACCAGCGCTTGGAAAATCCTGGCACATTGTAGATTTTAGCAAACATGTGTTGAATAAATGAATGAGCCAGGGAAGTCATCATAGAGGAGACAGTACTTAAGCTGCCTGTGGGGTTCAAAGGGGATGGCAGGTGCTTAGTCAGAGGGGTCCCCTTGTGCAAAGCCTGGAGACATGAGCCAGCGAAGGAAGCCCTCAGCAATGCCTGTGCTTCCACATGGCTGGAGAGTCGGCTGTGAGGTAGGGGTCATGGGCCATGAAGCTGGAGGTGCCAGCTGGAGGACCCACTCTTCTGGGTCATGGGAGGACTTAGGTGCTTTGCCGAGAAGCTTGGACTTGGCCTTGAAGGGGACAGAAGCCACTGAAAGCTAAGCACCTCTAATTCACCCAATGATAGTAATAATGATTACTAACTATCACCACTAGTTAACACTACCACCACTAGTTAACATTTGTCAAACATCTGGTGCTAGGCCTATGCTAGGAGATTTATAAGGACTAATTCACTTAATTCTTCCAACAACATGATGAGGTAGGTCCAATTTTTATCCCTGTCTCAACTGCTTATTTCTAGACAGCTGCAAAGCCTTTATCCTCCCTCCACTCAAACCGCCACTCAAGTGTCACCTGGGCAACGAGGCCTCCCCAGACCACCCTCTGCAATAGGGTCCCTTCTGCCTGTCCTGTGTGCTAGTTTCCCAGGGCTGCCTTCATAAGGGGTCACAAACTGGGTGGCTTGAAACAACATAACTGTATTCTTTCATAGTTCCTGAGGCTAGAAGTCCCAATCAAGCTATCTGCAAGGTCGGTTTCTTCTGCAGGCTTGGAGGGAGAATCCATTGCCTGCTTCTCTCCCGGCTTCTGGTGGTCACCAGCAACCCCTGGTGCTCCTTGGCTTGCGTCTGTGTCACTGCAGTTTGTGTTGTCACATGATGTTCTCCCTGTGTGTCTGTCAGCAGCCTCTGAGTGGAGGTTTTTCCAAGTTCTTGTTAATCATCAGGAAGAGAATTTCAGGACACACCACGTAAGCCAAGCAAGTGACAGCTTTTTAAATTGAGAGTGAAAGTACGCTCTCAAGAGAAAGAGAGCGGGCAGACTTGGGAGGAAGTGGCTTTTGGGCTTTTGAAGTCTCACTAATCGAGGGGAGGAATATTCAAGGCTCAGGGGTTGGCTTTTACTAAGAATTTGGGAAGTCACTTCTGGAATTGGGTTCCCTCCCATTTTCATGCTTCATATGGGTGTTTCGGAATTGTCAGTCGTGGTGACTTCAAGGGTGGAAAAGTTTTAAAACCACAATGTAAATGATATTATAATTAGCCAAAGTTCATGTAAGGTGGCAGAGAGAGCTGGCAAGCTGGTTGAAGTGGGTTCTTGCCTGTAGTCATCAGCCTTTCTAGTTTGCTTCTGCTTGAGGGTTGTTTACTTTCACACCTGCATGCACTCTAAAAGCCCATGCATCTGGTCTCAGCCCTGTCTCTAGTCTCCTACTCTAACATGTCTGTGCTCTGTGTCCAAATTTCCCTCTTTTTATAAGGACACCAGTCGTACTGTACTTAGGGTCCACCCTAATCCAGAATGACCTCATCTTGACTTGAGTCCATCTGCAAAGACCTTATTTACAAATAAGGTCACATTCACAGGCTCTGAATGGACATAAATTTTTTTGGTGGGGGGAGCATTATTCAACCAGGTACACTCAGTTTTACATTCTTAGTGCTTAACACCATCTGATATGTTATTTATTTTTGCATTTCTTTATTATTTGTCACCCTCGCTAAAATTTAATTAATTTTACTAATGGGGTAGGAAATGTTATTCTGTTCACCTAGCATCTCCAGGGCCTGAAACAGTGCCTGGCATAGAGAAGGTATATAATAAATATTTGGTAAATGAATTCTTAAATTTTAAAAATGAATGCATAAAATTTAAAAATGAAGCATGGAGGGCTGGGCGCAATGGCTCGTGCCTATAATCCTAGCACTCTGGGAGGCCAAGGGGAGGATTTCTTGAGCCCAGGAGTTTGAGATCAGCCTGAGCAAGAGTGAGGCCCTGTCTCTACAAAAAAAAAAAAAGGGAAAAATAAATAAATAAAATAAAACTGAGTCATGGAGAGGTTCAATGTCTTATCTAAGGTCACAGAGCCTTCAGACTTTGATTCTCAGGCACATTTCCAAGAGTATGGCACTTGTCATATCCTTGGAATTACCCATCTACTCAGCCCTGTCCCCTGTCCCAGCATCCTGGGGATGGAATCTAGAATCCCCCAAGTCTGCCCAGCTTGGGGCTAGAATTCATCTCTGGAAAACTTTATTTCTCTTCAGGGCTCTCATCCTTGCCTGGGTACCCACCCCTTCTTCGTAGAGGAACTAATACCGTAAACTGAATCAGCCACAAATGCTCTAGGCCTTCAGATTTCAGGATTTAGGAGCTGGGGCAATTTAGCATATTCTAACATAATTCTTATTATATGGAGACCCCCATGTGGCAAGAAACTCGAAGAGGCTTCTCCACCAACCACCAGTGAAGAACTGAGACTCTCCACAGGCTGGGAGGTACTGAGTCTTGTCCCCAACCATGTGAGTCAACCCAGAAGCAGATCCTCCCCCAGTTGAGCCTTCAGATGAGGCCACGGCCTCTGCACAAACTCCAGTCTCATGAGAGGCCTTGAGCCAAGGAACCCTGTGAAGCCCAGGTTCCTGAAACTGTGACATGATGTTTGTTGTAAGTCACTGTGTTTGAGGGTAATATGTTCTGCAGCAATAGATAACAAATACAGTCAGGCTCATTAGAAAAAGCTTTTTGGAGCTCTCAATATTTTGTAAAATATAAAGAATTCCTGAGACCAAACTCCTAAAGAGCTATTGCCTTAGCGATTGCATGCGAGTGGTGGATGTGGAGTGGGATGAAGATTGGACTCACGATGTACCTGGTTCCAGGTCCTGTGCTTGGGGCTGGGCTCGTGGACGTCAGTCAGGCCCGAAGAACTCAGAGTGGCTGTGGGGGAGGGGGAAGCAGATTCCCCGTGTGCACACACCCACCCCATACCACAAAGCGAAGTGACCATCACTGAGGCAAAAGAAAGAGTGAGGAATACTTTTTAAATGAGAGGTGGGAGGGCTTCTTGGAGCTGAGAGTTAGCTGGGAGGCCTTCACACAGACAGGGGCCTGTCTGGGGACTTGGTGTGCATGGCCATGATGTGAATGTGAGATGTGCAGAAACACAGAGTGGATTAAACCTGGAGAGAGACACAGATTAGGAATGCTCGCCAGGGAGTTTGAATTTTAATTTTTAATAAGAATGGAGGATATTTACTGCATTCTTATCTGGTACCAAGGAGCATTTCTAAGCACTACACATGTTTTTACCTTTGCAGCCATGCGGGTGGGTGACGCCATCACCCCAGTTTACGGATGGGAACATAGCAGTGTTCAGAGGCTAAACATTTGCTAAAGGGCCTATAGATGTCCTGGGTTGCACACACAGTGGCCGGTCACCCCCTCATCCATGCACAGTGCCCAGGGGAGCCCCTAAAGCTGTGAGAGCTGGAGGGCACGGTGCCTTTGCCCTTATGTCACCCCGGGATGGAGGTGTACACTCTGGAGAGGGCCAGAGGAGCTAGGGTGGGGATCTTGGGGAGAGGTGTGTGATTCCCATAAGAGGATATGGCGGCCAGGTGGGGCAGCTGGCAGGGGAGAGTTGTGGATTGGTCTTCTCAAGAGAGACATAAGACTTGAGGTTGGAGTCCCAGGGAAGGTCCGTAGGGTCCCCTGGCTCAGAGAAGCCAGGGGTTTTGTTTGGGGGCCCCCATGGGCTTTGAGTTTCCCCTTGAGAGTCACCTCCTTCCCTAGGCAGCAGGTGTGATGGATGGCCTGGTGTCTCCTCTGAGCATGCCATGCCCATATGAGGTGATGGCCCCTCTTGTAATATACAAGCCTCCTCCTTGTAATGGCCCCCTGCAGTAATATACAAGCCTCCTACTCATCAACCGCCTTCTGGTCCCGTGCTTGGCACTCTCTCCCCAAACCCTGCCTCCCCCCACTCCTCCTCTAAAGACTAATTCAGTGCAGTATTAACAGGAGCGGCTATTGCTTGAGTGCCTACTATGTGCCAGACACTGCAGTAGATACTTTAGCTACATTAGATCAGATCCTTGCAACATCCCAGGAGGTAGTTATTATTTATCTCTGTATTGCAGATGAGAAGGCTGAAAGTTCAAGAGGTTAAGTGTCTTGACCGAGATCTCTGAGCTGGCGCCTGTTTCCTAGACAATATTGGTGGGTGCCTCGCACGCCCAAGACCCCCGCTGAGGTTGAGTTTTTTCCCCCTGAGAGGCTGAGAGCTGGAGGGTCAGGGACCCGGATTCCACCTCGCTGGGGTCCAGTCCTTGTTCCCGCACAGCCTGGGGCACCTTGCTTCTGAGCCCCTTTTGGGGGCTCCATTTACTTATGTGCAAAATGAAGATACTGGATGTTTATGTCCCCCCACACACAAATTAATGTATTGAAACCTAATCCCCAAAGTGATGGTTTTAGAAGGTGGGGCTTTTGGGAAGTGACCACGTCATGAGGGTGGGGGACCTTATGAATGGCATTGGTGCCCTTATAAAAGAGACCCCAGAGAGCTGTATTGCCCCTTCCATCATGAGAACAGAGTAGGAAGGCACTTGTCTATGAACCAGAAAGAGCGCCATCGCCAGACATCGAATATGCCAGCACCTTCGTCTTGGACTTCCCAGCCCCCAGGACTGTGAGAGACAAATTCCTATAGTTTATAGGCTACACAGTTTATGGCAATTTGCTGTGGCAGCCCAAATAGACTAAGGTACTAATAATCCACATTTCATAGTGTTATTGGGAAAATCAAATGAAATGATGAAAATGAGCACAATTTACAAAAACTAAAGCATTTCACAAAATGTCAGGCATCACTTATATAATCAAATAACAATATGATCATTCGTGAAAGGAGAGTATTGAGGCACTGTTTATGAAAGTAATTGTGGTTGAATATGTTCATGGATGACTTAGCACTTTCAAATCGTACCTTCTCCATTAAGTCTTCCCTCCCAGCTTTTCCAGAAACAGCTTTAATTCTAGCTCTAATCATGGCGGCTCAGTTTGCCCATCTTTAAACTAGGAGTACTCAATCTATTGAGATGATTGACGTGAAAGTGCTTTGAAAGTTGCTGAGTACTATAGAGAATGGGGTGATTATTAATCTTGATGATTCAGGCATCAAATTTATTTGAGAACAAATCCAGAAAGTTGCTGCTATGGTCTGAATGTTTGTGCTCTTCCAAAATGCATGTGTTGATGTCGAATCCCCAGTGTGTTGGTGCTAAGAAGTGGGGCCCTTGGGCGGGGATTAGGTCACGAGAGCTCTGCCCTTACGAATGGGATTTTGTCCCTGTAAAAGAGACCCGAGGGGGCGGCCTAGCCCTCTTGTCCTCCGCCATGTGAAGACACACTGAAGGCGTCATCCATGAAGAACAGGCCGGACACCAAATCTGCTGGCACCTTGATCTTAGATTTCTCAGCTTCCAGAACTGTGAGCAATAAATTTCTGTTGCTTATAAATTACCCAGTCTAAAGTATTTTTGTTATAGCAGTCCAAAGGAACTGAGACCGTTGCAAAGACATCTCTTGAGTTTCACTGCTTGCCAAAGCTGCTTCTAGGGCCAAATTGCTGCTGAGAGTTCAAGATCTTTTCCTTTTTCAAATTTCCTCTTAGCACTCACTTCTACCTGGTTCATAGCGTTTGGTAATGGAGGGGAGGAGAGTAATTTTCCATGGGATGACTCCCTGCCCTGCTGCAGCCGCAGCTGGTAACCTGACAGAGAAGACGGTGTCCCAGCCAGGTGGAGCAGTCATCCCATACCCTGTCAGCTCTACTCTCAGGATAGGTCTAGAATCTACCTACGTCTCACCCCTCTAGTGCTGCCCCGGGTCTAAGCTCCCATCCTCTCTTCTAAATGTCTGCTAACTCATTCCCTGTATACGGCTCCACTCCCCCTGCCCCACCCACACACAACCCCCATAGGTTTTCCACACAGTAGCTTTTAGTGATGCTTTTAGAACACAACTAGCTTCTCCAAAAGAGATATATAAATGCTGGCCAGGCACAGTGGCTCATGTCTGTAATCTAGCACATTGGGAGGCTGAGGGAGGAGGGTTGCTTAAGGCCAGGAGTTTGAGACCTGCCTGAACAATACAGCAAGCCCTCATCTCTACAGAAAATTAAAAAAAAAAAATTAAAAAAGATATACAAGTGGCCAAAAAGCACACAAAAATATGCTCAACACCACTGACCATCAGAGAAATGCAAATCAAAAACCTCAAAAGGATACTTCACACCCACTAAGATGGCTATAATAATAATCATTAAAAAAAAATTCCCAAACTGGAAAATATCAAGTGCTGTTGAGGATGTGGAGAAATTGGAGTCCTAATATATTGTTGGTGGAAATGTAAAATGGTGCAGCTTCTATTAAAAATTGCTAGTTCTTCAAAAAGGCATTCATAGAGTTAGCACATGGCCCAGCAATTCCACCGCTAGGCCTATATTCAGAAGCATTCAGAACAGGCCCTCGAGCGAGTGCTTGGAGGCAAATGCTCAGGGCAGCACTAGTCACAACAGCCAAGAGGTGGAAACAAGCTACATGTCCATCAGCGGATAAACGGAAAACAAACTGTGTATATGCATGCATGCAAGGAACATACCGTGGTGTGTTTTTCAGCCATGTAAAGGAATGAAAGACTGACACCTGCTACCGTGTAAATGAATGGGGAAAACGCTTCTGAGTCAAAGAAGCCAACACGAAGGCCACATACTGCATGTTTCATTTATACGGAAATATCCACAATAGGCAAATCCATAAGAATCGGATTGGTGGTTGCTAGGGGACTAGTAGGGGTTTGGGGGAATGGGGAATAAGTGCTTAGTGGGTATGGGGTTTTACTTTGGGGTGATGAATTGTTCTGGAAGATAGACGTGGTGGTTGCACAGCATTGCGAATGCACTAAATACCACTGAATTGTTCATTTTAACAGGGTTATTTTTATCCTATGTGAATTTTACTCCAACTAAAAAAATGGGCTAAGGATTCAGACAGTTCATAGAAAAAAGGATACACTAATGGCTTTAAATATAAGTCAAATGATCGTGTCAACATTTGGTCAAAACTGTGCTCACGTTCAGAATATAGGCCTGTGAGGCCCTTCGTTGTCAGGCCCACGGCCCCTCTGTGCTCACGTCCTGCTACTCTTCCCTCCGATTGCTCCACTCCACTCTGGGCTCCTCCGTACTGTCCCAAGAATACAAGTGCGTTCTAGCCCCAGGGCCTTTGCACCTGCTGTGCCATCTGTCCCCCAAATATCTGCCTAGCCCACTCCCTCACTCCAGGTAGGTCTCTGCTCCAGTGTAGCCTTTATTATACAAAAGAGAACCTCCCCCGTCATTTTCTATCATCTTTCCCCAATTCTTGTCTCAGCACCTATCACAGTATATATCTACCCGTCCTTCCTGTTTCTCTCTGTAAAATGTGTTACAGAGCAAGGATTTGGCCTGCTTGATCCACTGCTGTATCCTCAGCCCCTAGAACAGCTCCTGAACATAGGGGACATTCATAAACACTATTGAATTGAAAACTGTACCATTCACGTGACCCGGAGCTGAATTCCTCATTAAGGTGAGTGCTGTCTTTTGTTCTAATGGAAGAACTAAATGTGGGCTTTTTGGATAGTCTTTTTCTGGAGTTATTCATAGAGGAGGCAGCATAATGCTGCCAGTATCATGAGGACTGGGTGACATAAACACCTGGGAGTGTGGCTGGCACCTAAGTAGGCCTAGGGGACAGTGAGGATGCTGCGGGAGGGTGGAGCCCTGTCGATTTTTAGAGATTCCCAGCTGGAAGGAACATTGGAATGATGCATAGGACGTCTCAGTTCTGGCCCCCACTTGGCTGAGCTTCTGGGCCCCACTCATTTTTATTGTGAAGACAGGGATATCATGGGCTGAATTTTGTCCCCCAAATGGGTGTGTTGAAGCCCGAACACCCATGACCTCAGAACGTGACTATATTTAGAGATAGAGCCTCCAGGGAGTTGATTAAGTTAAAAAGAGGTTTCTAGGGTGGGCCCTAATGCATTAGGACTGGTGTCTCCATCAGAAGAGGAAATCTGGAGGTGAGACACCAGGGACGTGGACGCACAGAGGGAAGACCATGCCAGGACTCGTATCACGAGAGCTGCCCACCCACGAGCCAGGGAGAGGGGTCTGGGAGAAACCAGCCCTGCCGACACCTTGATCTTGGACTTCCAATCTCTGGGAATGACAGAAATAAATTCTGCTCTTCAAGCCACTCCGTCTGTGGTATTTAGCTATGGCAGCCGGAGCTGACCCAAACAGGGGGGCTTGGACAACAGGGTCTCGAAGTGTCATCTGGTTCCAACATTCAAAGCCTTCACCCTCTCCTCACATGGGCCGACCTCCAGTTCTGCCTCCAGCTGGCTGTGGGATCTTGGGCCCATTACTCAACGTCCCTGATCTGATGACCAGGTGGGAGCCAGAGCGGCTGGGTAGTGAGGGAGGTCAAGAGTGGCCCCTCGGGTCAGGCTCCGGCTTGGCAGTGGCGTGACGCTGTACCACCTGTCCACGGTTGCCTTGCACAGATGACTTAATCTCTCTGGGCTGCAGTGTTTTCCTCTGTGTAGCAGTTCTTTTAAGGATGAAATGAGAAACTATCTGGCTGGCACAAGGTGAGTGCCCAGCATATTTCAGCTATTATCAATGGTGACATTCTACTTCTTCGGCAAGAATTCAGCAGGAGTGTATACTGATACTTAGTATGACTATTAACAGCACAGTAGCTGAATATTTACTGAGCGCTTATTTTGTGTCAGTCACTGCCCTAAAATTTTACATGAAGTGCCATTCATAGTAAAGAACAACATACAAATAATTGGAAACACTTCTTTTTTGTTGTTGATATATAGGTATCTATAGATATACAACTTTTAAATTACTTATGCTTTAGTAAACACTGTATTCTATGTGGGAGCTAATTGGGAGACCTCGCATGTATAATTGGCCCCTCAACCCAGATGGACGAGCTGTATGTGCTCAGTTTGGGGATGAGGCTTTGAGAAGAAGTTTACAAGTTTCAGAGACCTTTGAGCTCGAGATGGTGCAGTTCATGTCTCCAATCCTGCAGAATTATATGCTACTATTTCATTTTATTTTTTTGAGACAGAGTCTCACTCTGTTGCCCAGGCTAGAGTGCAGTGGAATCATCACAGCTCACTGCAACATCAAACTCCTGAGTTCAAGCAATTCTCTTGCCTCAGTCTCCCAAGTAGCTGGGACTACAGGTGTACACCACCATGCCTGGTTAATTTTTCTATTTTTGTAGAGATGGGGTCTCGCTCTTGCTCAGGCTGATCTCAAACTCCTGATCTCAAGCAATCCTATTGCCTTGGTCTTCCAGAGTTCTAGGATTACAGGCACGAGACATCACACCCAACCCATACTTCGTAATTTAGACAATACATTTGAAATAAACAACAACAGCATAGGAATTGTAAAGACAAAGAAACAGAACTTGAGTTCTTCCTTCTCTTCTTTGTGTTTAAAATGTAAAACAGTGAAAATCTGTAAGCAGTAAGGAGGGAATATTTTTGCTGGGCTGCTCCGGGAGAGCTGAGAAGAAGGAGCTCTCACTACAGGCCGGAGCAAGAAGATGTGGGGAGGGGTGAAGGACAGGTAGGCTCTGCATAAATAAAGAGAAAAGAAGGAGTGGCAGGTGGTTGGATCACTGTGAGTGAGGGTTTGGGGAAGAAGACCCAGGATGTGCTGTGCAGAGGGTGGACCGGAGGTGAGGCAAGAAGCAGGAGGCAGGGTTGGAAGGGCGTTGGCTTGGGTGGTGACGTGGGGGAGGGCAGTCCAAGTGAGAGGAGCTGCTTGAGCACAGGTAAGAGGCAGGGAACTGCTATAGGATGCTGCAGCCTGCATGGCACGATCCACACTCTATTATTTTTATTTTTATTTTGTGAGACAAAGTCTCAGTAGAGTACAGTGGCATCATCATAGCTCACTGTGATCTCAAACTCCTGAGCTTAAAGGATCCTCCTTCCTCAGCCTCCCAAGTAGCTGGGACCACAGGTGCTTGCCACCACACCGGGCTGATTTTTTTCAATTTTTTGTAGAGATGGAGTCTTGCCCAGGTTGGTCTCGAACTCCTGACCTCAAGCGATCCTCCCAGAGTGCTAGGATTACAGGTGTGAGCCACTGTGCCTGGCCAGACAATCCGGAGTTTAAGTCCTCTCAGTGGATCGTCTCCTGCTGTTTCTGCCTGACCTTGTCCAGGGAGACTGGGAGGGAAGGGAAAATAACCCAGGTAACATGGTCAGTTCCAGAAGTGCTCCCTGAGCAGACGCATTATCTCATTTACTCTTCCAAGTAATACCGTGTGTAGTTACTACTATTCGCATTTTGCAGAGGAGGAAACAAAGGCTCCAAGGGTTAAAGACCAGGCCAAGGTCGCACAGACAGAAACAAAGCCAAGAGCGGAACCCAAGACTTTAGACAACTTGGGAAGTGGTTCGTCAGTTGACATCTTTAGCAGCCACTGTTTTTAACTGCCAGCAACTGAAACAATGTGGCCAACACGAACCGAAATGGAGCTAGTTGGAAGGCCGGCTCGATGAATCCAGGAGGGCTAAGATCGAGGTCTGGGGCGAAAATCAAATGGCAGAACTGGATGGCGAGGACACGAATGCCTCCTCCATCAAATGCTAGATGCTGTCACTTGCTCCACTGGCGTGACCAGCCTTGGACACTGGACTCTCTGGACTCTGGACATGATCACCACCATTCCAGGACTTCCATCCTCAGAAGACACTTCTTCTGCCCACCCCCTCTCCAGCCCCAGGGAGCAGTCTCACTTCCAGATCACCAGCCCTGAGTCAAACCTAGGCCGTTGCAGCTGATGAGCAGAGTGCAGGATACGAGCTTTTGCTCTGGCCGGAGGCAGGCTGGCAACATCAGGGCATTTTCAGGTTATACCGTGGGGCATGCTCTGCCTTCCTTCAGGACTCAAGGGTGGCTAATATCTCATGCACAGAGAGGAGGTTCAGAGTTTTTTTCTTGTCAACGAGAATGATAAATGTCCACTCAACATCATTATTGGCTACACACTGTGTGGGAGGCCAGACTGTTGGGGTCTCACAGAAGAAGATGACAGCTTTCCATCATCTGGCATGGCCCATTTTGGGTGCCAGTATGTGGGTGCCGAACCCAGCTCACCCCCATTTGATCTCCAAACACCCCAGAAAGGTGGACTGGGCAGGCCTTATTAGACTCATGTTACAGAGAGAAGAAACAGAGGTCCAGACAGTGGAAGTGACTTGCCCAAGGTCGTGGAGGTCGTAAATGCTAGCTGGTCTTGTATCCAGGGGAATTTGGACTCTAACCCAAACCTCCTTCCAGTACACGGAGACCGAGACCCGGGCACCCAGGAAACAGGGCTTTTCTCAGAACGGGCTCTGGCGGTCTGACACTTGGTCTGGGCTGGGGAGAAGGGGGCGGGAATTAGCACTGGAACCCAGAGGAAGGGCTGGTGAGTTCTGTGCACTGATTGTGCCTGAACTGAACCCCTCTTGTCTGCGCTGCTCCCAGGGTGGGTGTGTGGGAGGCCAGTGGGCTGGTGGCAGGATTCAGGAATGCCCATTCTTTCAGCAGGGCGGGCAGCGGATCAGTCCGCATGCGTCTGTGCGTCTGTGCGTGGGCAGTTTGGAGGCGGCATCGTCAGCATGGTGGGGCCACTGCTAACTGTGGGTTCCAGCCACCAAATCTCTGCCCAGAAACATGAAGTCAGCTGCAGGCTGACCCTGACCGGTAGCCAGGGCCATGGGTGGTTTTCCCAGATTGCCCGGATGCAGTGGGAGGGTCCCAGGCCCTGGCCCTGTAGCTCTGGGAGGACAAAGTATTCTGGCCAAGGAGTGGCTGGCCCTGACCCTCCCATGGCTGGCCTTGTCTGCTCACCTGCCTGAGCCGCAGAGAAACTCCTGTGGGAGCTTCAGGCTGGGGGAGGCATTCTGCTCTCGGGAAAAGAGCACTGAATCTGGAGCCACGGGACCCAGACACTTGGCCTAATCTGCCCGAGCAAGAGGTGCAGCCTGGGGAAGGTCGCTTACCCAGTCTAAGCCTCCACTCCTCTACCCTCAACTGGGGTAATAATATTGCAAGGACTAATAGAGCGTGTCGATACGAAAGCTCCATAGTGTGTGATACATAAAAATCCTCAATAAGTGCATGTGGAACAAGAGAATGATGGAATGAATCAACTGAAAATTGCCCTAGGGCAACAGAATTCAACTTGCACCCCCAAAATCTATTAAAATAAATTTAAAAAACAAAGTGCCCCAGGGCCCCAGGAAGGGTGTGTGTTTTTAGAAAGGAAGAGCGGAGTGGACGGAAGCTCAGGGCCCCTAAACTTCTCAGCCGACATCGGGGTAAAGGTGGGAAGGTGGGAAGGGGCTTTCCCAAGGTCCCAGGGAGGTTGACAGCGCTAGGGACACTCCACTGAGCCCCATGCCATGCCCCTGTCTCTTTTTAACCTCGCTGCACCCACCGCTGCTTGTCTGTCTGCAAACCCACAAGGGGGCCCAGAGGCAGAATGAGTGATAGAACTGTGATTGCAATCATTTCGCGTAATTTCAAATCAATCAGACTTAGGTCACAGTCCTAGCTGGCTGGCTTTGTCTAAGCCACCTAGCTTTCTGAGCCTCAGTTTCCCTTATCTGTAAAACAGGGAGAATAATGCAACCCTCTGTGAAGGTTAAGTACCCAGTTGAGGAACTTGGGCGGACGAAAGGCCTGGGTGTGGACGGGTCAGGCAGGATCAGAACCCACTCGTCCCCTATTGGGAGCTGTTGTTAGTGGAGGGTTGCAGGGCAAAGTCCCCGGGAGGGCAGGAGGAGGAAAAGTGGCAGTGGCAGTAGCAGTCCCCTTTCCTCTGGGCTGGGAAGACAGAAGTGAGACTCGGCTTGGCCAGGAGGATGCTGGGCAGGTGGCTACCCTTGCTTGGCCTTGGCACTCCCATCTGTAAAATGAGGGTGTTTGCTTAGATGATTTTTAAGAGCTCTTCCATCTCTGATGTTTAAACATTCTTTCAATGCATCGATGCCAAAACTGCTGGCAGTATTTCCAGGGGCCAAATTTCCTACCAGGTCAGTTTTGAAATAATGACTAGGGAGCTCATTAGCGCTCTCTGCCCATGCAGGCAATTCCTATTGCGGGGGAGGGGGGGGGGTCACATTTTCTGCACTTGTGCACATGCCAATTTTCCAACATTTCATGTTCTCAAATAATATTAAATAATAACTGTTATTTCTACGCGACGGTTCACTCACAAAGATCTCACTGTGCCAAGGTGCCGGGGGCTGGGGTCTGGGCACACAGTTTTGGCAATCTCCTCCCTCTGAGAATGTGTCCACACCTGCAAGACAATTAACCAGGCAATTTAAGTGAAAACCCCACCACTTTACACCTGAAATATGCTAATAATTCAGAAAAACAATCTGTGGGAGTGTTTCTGACATTAATTATCTGGGTAATTGCCTCAGATCTTCACTTATGTTTAGCAGAAGCCTCTCTGAAGTGAGAGTAGTTTTCCCAAAGATGATATGTAGGGTTCCAAGTCTTCCCTCCACTGGTCAGACAGGGACTGCACGGTGCTGGGGGCTCCTGGGATGTCCGGTGGGGCCACGTCTCAGGCAATGTGGCTTGTCCCCTTTGGCCCCCCGCTCTGAGGTTCTTGCCTTTCTCTGGGTCTCTGCAGCCCCATCTGTGAATGAAGAGGTTGGAGCTCCTCAGAGTGCAGAGAGCACCCCCAGGCAGTGCCCCTGGCCTCACCCCTTCCCCGGGTGACACCATCGTACTGCTGGTGGACATTGGAGCTCCCAGCAGGAGGCTCTCCAAGGTCCATAGCCAAGAGGGCACCTGCGGTTTCCAGAAGGTTCCAGATGGGCCCCGAGCCCTGCTCACTGCCTCTCCCAGCCCTTTGCAGCCTCACTGGGGCTCGGTGCGGGCACCAACCTGCCTGCAAATGCATGAAGTGACGCTGCCTGTGGAGTGGCCGGCGTTTGTCCCCCTTTGACCTTCGTGTTGACACAACCCAGAGACCCTGCAACGGAGCAGCCTTGCGGTCTGCAGAGAGGGTCAGGGGGAGGAGAGGCCTGTGGTCCCTGCCAGAGGGGAGGATGAAAGGAAGATAGTGAGCTGGGCTGGCCTTTCTGACCCGGGAGAACAGCGTCAGTCGGGCCTGGTCCTGGAGCCCCTCCCGGCCCGTGCACCTGGGGGAGGGGGATAGGCCGTGATGGGGAGACGGCCAGACTGGCGGCCAGGGGGCCCCAAGTTGAACCCCGCTTTGTCTCTTCTGCCTGTGCCATGATGGACAAGTCACCCCATCTGTCCAAACCTCACTTCCCGCCTCTGCACGACGGAGGCACGGACACCTCCCTGGCAGGGACACTGCCGGGGCGTTGGCGAGGGCCTAGCGCAGCGCGCGGCACACAGTAGGCGCTCAGCTCACGATCGTTCTCCCTCTCTGCCTTCTCGGGTCCCCCAAAGAGACACTTAGCCTGAGCAAAATTGGTATCTACCGGTCTGTCCCCAGGTGACCTCCTGTAACCCCTTCCGCCCTGGGCAGGTCGGCTGACCTGTGACCCTGAGGTGTTGACAGAATCTCTGACCTCTGGGAAGGAGCAGGTCACTTTACCGAGTTTGTGCAAATAGATAAAGAACAAAGTGGCCCATAAATCAAGGCAACAGGAAAAACAAATAATTCTCCCCTCCTTGGGAAGGAAACAGCGGGGGTGGGGGGAAGCTGTCCAGGCGGGTTCCTCGGGGCTCCCCTGGTGCCACTGACCCTGTTGGCCACCGGGGCGGAGGTGAGCACAGGTGGCCTTGGGAAGAGGAAGGTGCCAGGAGGCGCAGGGGCGCGGGTCTCGGCCTGGCAATGCCCCAGCGACTCCGTCCTCAGCTGCACGCAGGGGAGGTGTTCCATGACCTCCAGGCCCCTTCCAGAACCTGGCCCTCGAAAGAAGGCAGCCTGGGGCTCGGGGCAGAATAACGTGACCAGGTATTCGGCATCACGCTGGAAGGGAAAGAGCCAGGAATGGGCCTTAAAAGCCTTGATCAGAGCCTCTCCTAACAAACCTCTCCTGAACAAACCACTCACCGTGTGACTGTAGATTCGCAGTGCCCTGAGTCTCAGTTTCCCCAGCTGTAAAAAGGGAGGCTGCTTCTCTGGCCTGTGAGGAGAGTGACAACGAGTGTGAAAGGACCATGGGGCAAACCTGGTTTGACTGCAGAGTGGAGTAAGGGCAAGTGGTCAAAGCTGCCTAGCCTCAGTTTCCTTCTCTGCAAACCAAGGATGGCGACAGTCCCTGCCCTTTGGGATTATTTGCAGGATTAAAGGACATGTTATCTAAGACACCAGGTATATACTAGTGTTCCCTAAAAACAAATTCTCCCCATCCTTGTCTCATTGAAAACTCATCCTGCTTCTCCAACCACTGATACACTTCAGGGTTCGACCCTAGGGGTTTATTGAAAGGTGGGGACTGGACGTGGACAGGCCCCCAAGGCCCACGTCACCCTGTCCAGGGCCCGCATGGTGCCTGCCCCTCTGAGCAGGGAAGATCCTTCCTTTTGGTATCCACACGGTCCCTTCCTCGCTCTGCTCAGGCCTTCCTGCGGCCGTATGTGAAGTCGCAGCCCCCTAACCCACCTTTTTTCTGCAAAGCTCTTATGAGCGCCTGGGAGGTTGTTTATTTCTCTGCCTCTCCCTCTAGAATGTAGTCTCCATATGGGCAGCGAATCTGGTTTGCTTTCACTTTTAGATACTATCTCCTTGAACCCTCCAAATAACCCCAAGAGGGAGGGACCGTTGCCATCCTTGGTTTTCAAAGAAGGAAACCGAGGCTTGCCCACACTCTCCCAGGCTCTGGGGCCAGGCTCTGAGCCGGGTGGCCCCATCTCATTTTTGATTTTGTTTTGGTTTTCTTTATCTTCATTTATTTTTTTTTTTTTAATTTCATTGCTGCTACATTCCCTGGAGCCTAGATTAGAACTTGGTAGGTAGTAGGCACTAAATGAATTTCTATCCAGCGGATGAATACATGAATGCCTCTGTGGGTTTTGGACCTAGATAAAAGCAGAGAAAAGGCCAGAAGTATTGTGTTTTTTTTTAAAATGAGGATTAAAAATAAAAGTTTATGGCGGTTCCTTGTTGACTGACGAGGTGTGCAAGCTCATGTGCAGAGCAGGAAGCAGGTTCGGATGCTTCGGCAGGAACAAGAGAGACGGAGAAAGTGTAGCAAGACTTCAAAGCACCAACAGCTTCTCTGAGGCTGTGTCTGAACAAGTGAGGCCCAGAAGTGAGGCAATTAATCAGGTAATTCCAGCCCCCTTCCAGCCAATGGCCTCAATTATCTGGCTACTTGAAAACTACCCTGTTTTATGGGTAATGAGTGTTAATAGGCTATTGTCCGGAAACAGCCTCTCCTCCAGTTTGCTCCTTGGCATTCGGGAGGCCCCAGGCAGCAGGAAAGCTTCAGCTGACCTCCAGGGACTCTCTGCCTCTGCAACCGGGGGCAGGATGCCTTCCTCTGCTGGCTGCTGTCGGGGTTAAAGAGCCGGCAGAGCACCTGTCCGGAGTCTGGAGTCCTGGCTCCAGTGTGCCACAAATCTTAGTTTCATTCTGGTCAGCCACACTTAGTTCTCTTTCTTCCCATTTATTTCAGCCTAAACTCGGAGGAGCCTCTTGGCACGTGCCCTGCAGGCAGCCACGTCTCTTCTGTTCTGCAAAGAGGAATTGCTTTTTGGCCCTTCCCAGTTCTTCCCCAGAACAGCCCTTGCCCTCCTGGTGAACAATGACAGAGCCAAGGAGGAAAAACAGTGGAGGAGAGGGAACTGCTGACACTGATCCCCTGCTGCTGGACCCCTTAACGGCATTGTCTCATTTAGTCGTGACTAAATCCTGCCAGGAAGGGTCCTGTTATGATCCCATTTCGCAGACAGGGAGACTGAGGTTCAGAGGTTTAACTAGCAAGTCTAAAGCCAGACAGCCAGTACGTGGCGGAGCTGGGACCCAAACTTGGGGTTTTTAGAAGTATAGAATTATGGAACCAAGAAAGCCAGAGCCAGAGAAGTTTTGTGAGCTCTCCCTTATTTTCCAGATGGGAAAATCAAAGGCGGGGAGTGGAAATGGTGGTGGTAGCATAACAGGAATGATGATGAGATTACGACAGTGACAGCTGGCGTGGAATGCACATCTGCTGGGTGTGAGCCCCATGCTCAGGGGCAGAGATGGCAGGGTGGACTCGTGTCTTGCACTCCTCCCCCCGGCCTTCTGTGGGCACCCACTCGGCCCCGCCTAAGGTCCCAGCCTTGCTTACAGGTGAGGTGGCCCTGGTTCCTGCTTCTTGCCTGCGTACATCTGGGCCTCAAGTTCACCAAGCCTCAGCCTCTCTTTCAAATCCCCCAGGAGATTCCTCAGGCTCAACTCTCCTCTGGCTTTGGAGTGTGGCCGAAGGAGGAGCAAGGCTGGAGGGGTCCCAGATGAGCCTCCTGTCCCATCCCGGGCATGTGGCCTCCATGGTGCCTGCAAGGCCAGGCCCAGAGCTGCGCCCTCAAGCAGTGAGGTCCTTGCTTTGCAAAAAAGCCTGGCGACCTCCTCCTGGACTCCTCCTCAGCACACCTCGCCGCCACCCCTACCATTTCCCTCTCAGAGACAGGCGACCGGGAGGAGTAGTTCTCGGCCTGGTGGGAAATGTTTCCTCCAAGGAGAGCCTAGCAAAGTGGCCCTGCGGAGGTGTGAGAAGCTCATCCTGGCTTCCTCCTGGGGACAGGTCCTGCCCAGGCTTAGGGCCTGGTCCCTGCCCCAGGAGGCCTCCCTAGAGCCCCCTGCCACCTCCTGACCCCGGAGGCCCCACTGTCTAACAAGGGGCTGCCTTCAGGTCTCCCTACCCGAGCCCGGGCAGGCTGGGGTGCCATCCTCAGAGCTTCAAGGCCCCCAGCTCCCTCATCCTGTTGGGGAGCATCTCACGGGGCCTGGTGACTGCTTTCTGGAGGTCCTGTTAGGCAGGGTCACATTGTTTCCAGCTCGGTGAACTGAGGGCCCAGTACAGGCCACACGCAGCTGTCAGTGGTGTGGACTGGGTGAGTCTAGAGGACGGCCACGTGTGGTCGTTTCCCAGGCGCGTGCTTGTCCCCCCGCCAGCCCCGGGCCCCTGTGCAGCTCCACCCTACTGCACACCCGGCCCGGCCACACTGGGTCGGGGTGTGGCTGGCACTGGGGGACAGAGTCATCTTGGGAAGTGGCGGGTGGGAGGGTGAGGGGACCATGCTTGCTGATCTCTGGCTGTTCCCAGTGCTGTGTCCCGTCTCAGAGCGGACGAGGAGCCCCTGCCTCCCTGGGAAGACTAGCTGCAGTCTGGTGTGTCGTGGGGGCAGCCGTAGCCGGAGGGCCCCGCATGGTGAGGCCCAGCTCCGGTCCACACCCAGCTCTGTGTGCCCCGAGTCCACACACGGGCCCTGGCCTCTGTCCCCTTGCTGCCCGGCCACAGACAGGTGGGGACAGCCCCCTGGGCTGACACAGTGCAAGGCCCACAAGGGGGGCCAGCGGCCGGCAGTGCTCGGGTTAGGCAGGACTGAGAGCCCAGCAGCCTGGGCTTTGTCCTGTTTGGACCCAGCTTCCCAGCAGGGGACAGCCACCCTGGGCGCGGGGCTGGGGTGCAGGAGCCGAGGGGATGCCGAGGAGACCCAGGGTGGGGACAGCAGTGCTGTCGAGATGAGGGAACGTCGCTGAGCCTCGGTTTCCTCCTTTGGAAAATGCCCATGCCTATCCCATGCCTTCCCCAGAGAGGGGAGGGCAGGGTCACAGGGAGAGGACTGGCCACTGGCACCTGCCTGTCACGGGCCCACAGTAGCCACGTGGTAGATGTCCGCTCCTTCCTTGGCTTTCCTGCCTCAGAAGGAGAGACGGTCCCTGGGCCAAAGTGTGATCAGTGAGGACTTCGTAGTCTTCCAAAGAGCCTCGAGTGGCCAGGTGGGGCACGGCAGCAGGGAGGGCTGAAGTCCAGCAAGGGGAGTGACTTTGCCCAGCGTCACCCAGCAGGCAGTGACAAAGCTCCTGACTACTGATGGGGCCTCGTCCTGCAGACCTGTGACTACAAACCTCATGCTGGCCCCACAGCGGACTTGGGTTCTTCTCCCAGTCCTAGGGAAGGAGAGTCATCTTGGCCTCACAGCTCCCCGGCCTTTTGACCCTAGTCAGGTTGGCCCAACAGCCATGGGCCACATAGCTTGGGGCCTGGCTCTAAACTGTGGGACCTGGAACGTGTCCCTCTGGGCCATGGACCCCAGCTCTGAAGCTGAGGCTGGGCCAGAGGAGCTGTGGGTTGGCTCCCCTCCAATGTCCTCTCCATGTCCTCACTGCAATGGTGGCACAGTGAGTTATTCTAGCTTGGAAACAGGTCAGTGTGAGGAGAGCTGGTGAAGGAAAGCCCCTGAGGAGCCCACAGTGCAGGCGGTGGTGCTTCTCGAGACAAAGCCTTGGGGCCAGTAGGGCTGCTCTCAAGTCCCCTCTGCCTCTCGCCTGGGCTAAAGGCTGGCTAGCCTGGAGGAGAAACTGAGGCAGCTGCGTGAGAACCTGCGGAGGGGTGCTGGGGAGGCCTGCAGAGAGGGAGTTGCAGGCCTGCGCTGCGCGATGAGATACACCTCTCCAGTCTTCGCGTCTTCAACAGTGACAAGGGACACAGCCCTGCACTGCCAACCCCACGGGGCTGCTGTGACCTCAGCACAGGTCATGAGTGAAGGGGCTCCATGGAGGGCAAAGCCCCCGGGACAGGTCTCTGCGGAGTCTCTCTCTCACACACTCTTCCCACTCTCTGCCACCTGCAAGGCCACCTGCCCTTCTGGGACACACCCTGGGTGTCCCTTGGTGCGCCGTGAGCCTCTGCCTTCCCTCTCATCTCTCGGCCTCACCTGCTGAGACACTGTTTATTCTTTAAGACCCAGGTGAGAGCAAGTGACTGAGACACACGACAACACGGATGAACTTCACAGATGTTCACACTGGGTTTGAGAAGCCAGACGTGAAAGAGAACATCCAGCCTGTGGTTCCATTTCCACATCTGAGAGCAGCGCGACCCGCCGATGGGTGTGCAGATCAGAGCAGAGGGTGCCCTGGGTGAGGGTGGGGTTGACAGGGAGTGGCTTTCCAGGATTGTGGAAATGTCCTTTGTCTTCACGAGGGTGGTAGTTGTGCAGGAAGATATTTTCCAAACTATATAAACTATACACTTAAATTCCGTACATTTTATAATCTATATGTTATAGACAGGAAAAACAAACTATGACTAATTCATAATAGCTAAAAAGTGGAAACAGCCCATGTAACCATCAATGGATGAATAAAATGTATCATGTCCATGCAGTGGAATGTTTTTCAGCAATAAAAGGAAAGGCAGGACTAATATATACTGAGCCTTGAAAACATTATGCTAAGTGAAAGAAGCCAGTCACAAGAGACCACATCGTGTAAGATCCGTTTGTATGAAATGTCCAGCGTAGGCCAGTCCACAGAGACAGAGAGTAGATTAGTGGTTGCCTAGAGATGGGGGAGCCAGGTAGTGGCTGCAAATTGATATGGGGCATCTTTGGGGGCACTTGAAAATGTTTAAAATTGATTGTAGTGATGGATGCATGGCTCTATGAACATATACTGAAAACCACTGGATTGTACGTTCCAAGTGGGCGAAATGTGTGTTAGGTGAATTGCAGTAACTCAACAGAGCTGTTAAAAAACTGTGCCATTTTTCTTTGTGCTACAACAGGACTGTCTGGGTGGAGGTCCCGGGTGGAGGTCATGGGATTGTCTTCAGCGGAGATGGGACAGAGATGGGATGATCAGAATCATTAACTGTAATTGAACAGAAATTGCTAGAAGCTGAGAACCCACCCTTTAAAAGCTCTGTGTTTCTGCTCGTTGTTATTAATGACATTGGCATTATAGACAGGAGTCTCCATCTTCCTCATTTGCTGGCAAAGTAATAAAACTCTTCTTCTCTTCTCCTTAAAAAAAAAAAATTATGCCATAATTTTTTTTAAATTAGAAGATCCCTTAGTCCTCAATTAATCTTTTAATTTTTTCTAATAAAAATTAAAAATAATAACCTGCCAGCATTTAGTTCTGGTCTCATGGAATACTCACATATAAATCAATGAGAGAGAGAGAGCAAGTCTGTCTTGTTAGACTCATGTGGGCCACAGCCCAGATGGATTGAAACTGGGTTCAAATCCCAGCTCTGCTGCACGCTAGCTGCTCAGTGCTGGACAAGTCACTCGAATCTCTGAGTTTTACTTTTCTCGTCCGTATAAGTGATGACGATAACATCTCCCAGGAAGGGGAGCTGGTTGAAAGGATAGGAGTGTGCATGTGAAGGATCTGCCATGTGACTAGCGCTCAGTAAGAAGGGTTCTTCTCTCTGTTTCGCAGATGAATAAGCGAGGCCGGCACACGGGAAGCATCTGGCCTGAGAGAACAGAGCTGGACTAGTCCTCAGGCCACTGGACAGGGCCCTCTTGTTCCCTGTCCTTCCATACTGGCTCACTTACGGAATGGCCCACGTTCCAGCCACAGCAACCAAGGTGGCTCTTGGCACACAATAGATGCCCAAATATTCTCGCCTTGAATTAAATACAGCTCAAGAGACAAGCCTGAGAATCAGAGGAGTTCAATACTACCCCTTAGAAAGTGCCCAATTTCTAGTTCTATGTTTGTGGATTCAGCGTGTCCCAACCCCAGAGTCTCAGAGCACCCAGGTGCTGTGAACCCTCTTCACTGGATACTGTCCCCTGGGTGTTTGTGTCCCCCTCTGAAATTCACAAGTTGAAATCCTAACCCCCAAGGGGTTGATATTAGGAGGTGGGGGATTTTGGAGGTGATTAGATCATAAGGGCAGAGCCTTTATGCTTGGGATTAGTGCCCTTTTCAAAGAGGCCCCAGAGAGCTTCCTTGCCCCTTCCCCCAGGTGAGGACAGGGTGAGAAGACGCCCATCTGTGCATCAGGAAGCAGCCCTCACCGCACACTGCATCTGCTGGCTCCTTAATCTTGGGCTTCTCAGCCTCCAGGATTGTAAGAAATAAATGTTTGTAGTTAAAACCACCGAGTCTGCAGTATTTCCACTACAGCAGCTCAAACCGACTAAGACACTGCACCATAACCGAAGACTCGAACTGCCGTGGAGTTGTCTACTGGACAAGTTGTGGAGGTGCAGGGTCCCATGTGAGATGTAATAAAGTGGGACATGCCTTACAACTAGCAAAAACAAATAAACAAATAAGGGATGGCAGAATGCAAACAGTGTCAGAGAAAGACCGCACAGTTACCAGATTATGTGAGCATTTGCTTCATGGGTATGTAAGAGAAGGAGTCAGCGCAGTCACTGGTTCTGTTCAAGCAGGGACCCGGGGTGACGGGTGACCAGGGCAAATGCGCTGCAACTGTGCATGCAGTTTAATCCCGCCAGTGCACAGCCAGGCATTCTAGAAATTGGAAGCACGGCACGAACACAAGAAGGTGAGGACCCTGCCCGTAGGGGTGGCTGTGTGACTGAAGAGTGGGAGGGGCGGGGAGGACATGAAGGTTTTCTCCAGAAAAAAACAAGTGCAAACATTTCATCTATGTCCAGTTTCCCCTTGAGTCTTTGAACACAAAATCCATGCAGGTTCAGAGGGGAGCGTCCATGCCGACATTTCCTTTCTGCGTGTTGACATTGCAGATAAAGTCGTTTCATCACACACCTGAGTCCTGTGGCCTTCCTGACGCCCCCTGCCCTTTCCTGCTGAATGACTGGCAGGGCCACCACGCTCACGGTGTTGCCCAATCCTGTTGACCAGTTATTTACTCTTCTGACCTGAGTAGGCAACACAGGGGAAAAGATAGCCCGATCCCCCTTGGTCCACTCTCCGGCCAGAAGGTTTGTTGTATGCTTCGCCCGCAAGGACAGAGAGGTGGACGGAAGCTGCGTGTTTACTCGCTCGCTCACTGAAATCCGTGGATCCACCGGCAGTTTTCTGTGTGTGCAGTTGAAATACACATAACATAATATTTACCATTCTCATCATTTTCAAGCGTACGGTTGAGTGGCAATAAGTATTTTCTCATTGTTGTGCAACCATCACCACCATCCATCTCCAGAACCTTCCCCACTTCCCAAACTGAAACCCTGCACTCATGACATACTAACTCCCCAGCCCCCAGCCCCCTGCCACTCTGACTCTGGTCTCCATGAATTTGACCCCTTATAGAAGTGGAACCCTGCAATATTTGTCCTTACGTGTCTGGCTTATGTCACTTAGCATAATGTCTTTAAGGTTCACCCATGTTGTAGTATGTGTCTGAATTTTGTTCCTTTTTAAGCAGAATAATATTCCATTTTATGTGTACACTGCATTTTGTTTTATTACTAGCATGTTGTTTAACGTCCGCTCTCTGGCTCTATTCTAGGCACTGTGTTGTGTGGGTGACGACTCGAATGGGATTGGCCAACACAGTATTTTCCTTCAGGCTGAGGCCTGTGTGGGATACCTAGGGGGTAAGTCAACATGCTGTCATTTGGTTACTGGAAGGACACATTTCCAAGGACTGCTCCGATCAGAGATTTGGGGTGGGGCACGTGAAACGCGCAGAGTTCGTTGTGAGCCTCCTGGGTCTCCCTTGCACATTGTCTTCTTCTATACTCGCGCCTGAGCGGGCGGGGTGATGTGAGCTAACTGGGATGCGTCCACTTCTCAGCAGTTTTGTTGTTTACCTTGTTGGTACTGGGATATTGATACCTCAACTTTGTTATCAACGCTTCTTATTATTTGTCATTTTTTTTTCTTTCTCTCATTGTCACATCAAGTGTCTTTGGGAAGGAAGCAAAGTATGAAAAATCTACGAGTCTGTCATGAATCCGTCCACTTGCTATTCTGCTGTTTGATGTTATTGAAAATCTCACCTGTCCCGTCCTGCTGCTCCTGCCCTGTCCCCTGTCCCCCCTTCTGTCTGCTTGGCTGCTGCAGACCCAAGGGCTCATCCCCTCTGTGGTGCCCCTTCCCTCTGGTCAGAAAGGTGACCAGTGAGGGCATGTCCTGAACTCTCCAGGGTGCTCTTAATCCTTTACTGCTCATTATCTTTGGATTTGGTGCTATTTTGGATATCTTAGACCAGTGGAGACTCAAACCCTGATAAGTGAGGTTTTGTGGTATTTATTGATATTGAGATAGTTTATTCATTATGATTCATAATGAAAGAAATAAGTCTTTTGAAGGGTCTCATCACCTGCAGGACAAAGAGCGCTTGTGAGCGTGGCATTCAAGGCTTGTCCTTTCCTGCAAGAACATGCCAGCAGTATTCAACCAACTGCTGTGGTTCCTTCTCGGCACCAGCCATGTCCCTTCTCTTTGCCTTGGACCACACAGCTCCCCTGGCCTAGAAATTTAAGCAATGCACAGTGTGTATTTCTGCTGTGGCACCTTTGAAGCTTTCCTGCATGCATCTGTTTAAATGTCTGCCTCTCCCCCTTGACCTGAACCCTTCCAGGGCAGGAACGAGGGCACAACAACAAGGAGGTCGCAATGCTCGTGCGGAAGCAGCTAACGATCACATGGGGAGATACATGTCTAATAGCCAAGTACAAAACGCAGGTGCAAGCAATGTGCTTTGGGGGAAGAACTCAATGTGTATACGGACAGGGTTAAAAGCCATGGTAGTTTTCAGTTAGAACGTGAAAATAGGAAAAGATTTTTGGGTGAGGAAGAACCCAGGGAACAGGCATCTCAGGCAGTGGGGACAAAGTGAGCAGCAGCACGCTGGCAGGAAAGTGGAGGGTGCTGCTTGCTTTGTCCCAAGAGGTGGAGTCCAAGGTGAACGAAGGACTTGGGGGCTGAGGAAGGCCTTGAATCTCCAACCTCAGTGGTCAGTGCTTATCCTGGGGCAACATGGAGCCACTGAGGGCTATGGAGAGGGGTGGCTTTGTCTCTGCGTGCTTTAGGAAGAGTGATCATCGCAGAGTGCAGATGGATTCCAGGTGGCCTGGTTGAAAGCAGGGAGACCAAGGCAGAGGCTCTGGCGACAGAACCGGGGAGAGATGGGGAGAGTGGAGGGAGCCTGAGGGAAGATGCACCTGCAGGGACTTCCCTGGGTGGCATCTCGCCCCGTGCAGGTGTGTCAGCCGGAGGGAGAAAGCGGGTGCAGAAGCATTTCTCCACCAGCCCGGCAGTTGCCAGGAAAAGGTCCCTCTCCCAGGCCTGGTGTTTATTGTTCTCTGTCGCGGTCTAGTTTCTGTCACATAATGCATCAGGCTGCCCCCGCCCCACTGACTCTGCCCAGGGCCCTTTGGGGGCCTCCGCCCTTGTGCCTGTGACTGGGCCACCAGGCAGACAGGCCCTCCCACCAGCCCCGCCAGTCCCCAGGGTGGGGAGGCTCGGGGAGCCGGCCAAGCTCCTGGGTGGGGCTCTACCCAGCGTTGCAGAGGGACTACGGGCGAAGCCAGGTGGGTCAGAAATGTGGCAAAAGCACAACTCTCCACTGCTTCATTTGCCTTGGAACAATCATCTGGCCACGTCTCATTTTGTGCAAATGGAAGTTAATAATATTGAAAAGAGAGCAAGATTCCGGAAAAAATACAAAGTGCTGGAAGGAGGTTGCTCAAGGCTGAAGAAGATGAGAAGGGAATGGTATTGTTGCCCCCAGTGCTGATGTTGTCACGGTCCCTCCTGCCTCTTTGGCTTTTGAGGGCTGGAGAAAGGGGTGGGGCTGGGGAGTTGCACCCGCAGAGCTCTGGACAGCTCATAGCGAGTGAGAAGAGACTGAGTGATGCCTGGAGTCATGCTGCAGTCTTCCCTGGAGACTGGGCGGGCCCAGGAACCAAGCCCCATCTTTGTGCCAGCCACAGAAAACCACTCAGGAGTGTGTGTATGCGTGCCTATGCATGTGCGTGTATGTGTGTGTATATGTGTGTGCATGTGTGTGCACATGCATGTGTGCATGTGTGTGCGTGTGTGTGCATATGCATGTGTGTGTGTGTGCATGTGTGTGCGTGTGTGTGTGTGTGTGTGTGTGTGTGTGTGACTGTCTGGGATGTGGAAGCCAAGGGTGGGTGCAGCTCCCAGTGGCTGGAGGAGGCAGCTTCTCTGCCCCAGAAGCCCTGGGTGGCACAGGTGGCACATGAGGGCCAGGACCCAGGGGGGAGCCTCAGAATAGGCCTTCCCTCCATGGTCAGAGTCGCCAGGGAGGGATTGTGGGGGCAGACCCCTCGGAACAAGGCTCCTCCATGGCTGCTCTGGCAGGGCCGAAGGAACCCGCAATCCATCCATTAGTTGGAATCCAGCCATTCAGCAGCCAGGTGTAGCAGGCGCCATTCCCTCTGTGCAGCCACTAGGAGCCGGACACAGCAGTGGGCAGAGCAGAGGAACGACCTTCCCGAGATGCCATCTGACGATGACACAAGCGACAGCTCACACGTGGAAGACGACAGCTTACCAGCGGTCCTGGCATGCTGTTTCGTGGCGCTCCTGCCGCAGCCTGGCGAGAGTCTCCATCTCACCAGCGTGGGGACTAGGAAGCTGAGTTAGCCCCAGTCCAGTGGGCTAAGTGGCAGGGCGAACAGAGTCATCCAGCGTCCCTCATGTCACATCCTCATCCTCAAGGAGTTGCGATGATCCAGTGACATCAAGTAAAAGCACTTTGTAAACTCATGTGCACTGAACAAGAGGTATTAGTAGTGTTATCATGGACGGCAGAACTCACGGGAAGCCGGGGGTGCGCTGGAGGTGGAGACAGGACCCCAGGTGTGCGGGGCTGTGGCTCTACGGGCCAGTGTCTGTCTCTTTCCCAAGTGCCCGTCTCCTCGTGTCCTCCTCTAATCTTTGGCGTGGGCTAGCAATGTTTGTTTTGCAAGCTGAAGGACCGACTTGTACCAGTTGAGACGAGCACACCTTCGGACACAGGCGGGGCGCTCAGAGCCCTCTGCACGCAGGAATTCTTGCTGTCACCTCTTGTGTACCATCCATAACCTTAAAAGACTGCCCTGTCATCTTATCTGGCAACCGGGATTTTAGCAGTCCCTTCATTAAGCGGGGAGAACAAAGGCGGCCGGGCGAGGGTCTCCGAACGTCCAAACACCCTGTCACCCGGAGTGTGAGGCTGCGGCTGCCCCGGGGAGGGCCGGGCGCTGTTTACAGATAGGAGGAGATAACCGCGGAGGAAGGTCGCAGGAGTCTCTTTTCCATCCTCTCCCGAGACACGCCCCCCCAGGGGTCCCTGACCACCCCGGTGCTCCAGCTGGCCTGGAGGCCTTTCTCAGGGTCCTGACAGAGGAATGCGGGGCAGAGCGTGTGAAGCGGGGTGGCTGTGATGTGGGGGCAGGGAGCCCCTGGAAGCCCGAGCTGGGTTTTACAATGGCCCGTCTTCTGTTGCCAAGGGGAAGTGGGAAGTGGGAATTACAGTGACAGGGTAACAGCTTGAGTCATACCATCTGAGCCAGAACGTTCTGAGATATCTCTGGTTCATATTCCAAAACTCCTCCTCCTGGGACAGGAGCCCACTCTGTATCATCAGAGGCAAGGGACTACTCAGAGGGGCTTGGATACTGCCAGTGATGGGGAGCTCACCCCTCCAAAAGTGGTCTGTTCCTTTCTAGGGCAGTTTGTGAGAAAAATCTCTCCAGGGCTGAGCTGTGGTCTACCCCCTGTGCCTGTAGGTTGAATGTTCACCTTAACAGAGAAACTTTCCAGCGGATGAGTTATCATTCCCACTACCATCACTACTAATGTGAATCATCGCTGTTAATGATAATATTTACATTTAAAAAGTTCTTTAACTTTTCAAAGTGCCTTCACACACAAGAATTTATTTGCTCATCTTAACAGCAAAGAGAAATGGACATAAATCAATTTCACTTAGTTCGGATCAGCAAACTAAGGCCTGCAGAGATAAGTGACATCCCCAGGCAGCAGGAGGAAGAGGTGGGACCACATCCCATACTCCTCACTGTTTCTGGCTTGCTCAGCCCTAAAGTGCCTGTCAGCAGCCTCTAGACATCCCTTCTATGGTGCGGCTGACGTCATGTTTAGTGCTGAGAAAGAATCGCCTCTGCCCTGAAGATCACGGGGGTCTCATGTCCCCCCCAAAAGATGGAAGGGTGTTTTCAATTCAGTATTCAGAAACGAACTTGAATGTAAAAGCAGGAAGAGGTTGCCCTGAAAAGTGAGGCCCCTGTGCCTGGAGTTGGGCACACATGAGCTGAGGAAGGACTTAGTATAGATGTGACAAAGGACATCCCAGGGCCAGTGGGGTGCCTGGACTCTATGATATTAAGGTCCTTTTGAATCTTAGTTGCAGGAGACTTCTTTCCTTCCCAGGCCCAGCCTCAGTGCAGCCTTTGGGGACTAATGTAGGATGGTGCATTTGGGGGACAGTGGTGTGTGTCAAAGCAAGCCATGGCTTCTCCCAAGGCGGGGATGTTGGCTTCCAGGACTATTGGCTGTTGGCTTCTCTCATTCTGTAGGTTGTCTTTTCTCTCTGTTGATTGCTTCCTTTGCTGTCAAGAAGCTTTTTAGTTTTATATAATCCTATTTATTTATCTTTGCTTTCATTGCTTATTTTTTTTGAGGTCTTGTTCATAAAATTTTTTCCCAGACCAATGTCCTGAAGCATTTCATGCTTTCTTCTAGACGTTTTATCATTTGGAGTCTTACATTTAAGTCTTTATCCATTTTTACTTGATTTTTGTATAGAGTAAGAGGTGGGAGTCCAGTTTCATTCTTCTGCATATGGATTTCCAGTTTTCCCAGCACCATGTATAAAAGAGACTGTCATTTGCACCAATAAGTGATCTTGGCAACTTTGTCTAAAATCAGTAAGCTATAGATATGTGGATTAATTTCTAAGTTCTCTATTTTGTTCCATAGGTCTATGTGTCTGTTTTTTTTTATGCCAGTAACATGCTGTTTTGGTTACTACAGCTTTGTGGTGTATTTTGAAGTCAGGTAGTATGATTCCTCTAGCTTTGCTCTTTTTGCTCAGGATTGCTTTGACTATTCAGGGTCTTTAGTCGTTCCTTATAAATTTTAGAATTTTTGTTTCTATTTCTGTGAAGAATGTTATTGGTATTTTAATAAGAATTGCATTGACTCGGTAAATTTCTTTGGGTAGTATTGTCATCTTAAAAACATTAATTCTTCTGACCCATGAGCATGAGATGTCTTTTCATTTGTCTGTTTTCTTCAACTTCTTTCATTGGTGTTTTCATTGGTAACTTTCCTTGTAGAAATTATTCACCTCGTTGGCTAAATTTATTGCTTGGTATCTTTTTGTAGCTATTATAAACAGGATTATCTTCTTGATTTATTTTTCAGCTAATTTATTGTTAATGTGTAGAAAAGCTATTAATTTTTATGTATTGATTTTTTTATATTGCAACTTCACTGAATTCATTTATCAATTCTAAGAGATTTTTGGTAGAGTCTCTAGATTTATCTATATATAAGATCATGTCATCTGCAAACAAGGACAATTTGACTTCTTCCTTTCGAATTTGGATGCCCTTTATTTCTTTTTCTTTCCTAACTTCTCCAGCTAGGACTTCAGTACTATGTTGAATAAGAGAAGTAAGAGTGGGCGTCCATCTTTTCCCCGTTCAGTAAGATGTCAGCCATGGGTTTGTTATATATGGCCTTTAGTATGTTGAGGCACTTTCCTTCTATACTTAATTTTTTAAGAGTTTTTATCATGAAGAGATGTTGAATTTTATTAAACATTTTTTCTGCATCTATTGAGACGGTCATATGATTTTTGCCCTTCATTCCATCGATGTGATGTATCACATTATTGATTTGCATATGTTGAACCATTCCTGCATTCCTGGGATAAATCCCACTTGATCATGGTGTATTATCTTTTTGATGTATCATTGGATTAAGTTTGCTAGCATATTTTGAAGATTTCTGCATCTATGTTTATCTTTTTTTTTTTTTTTTTTTTTTGAGACAGAGTCTCACTTTGTTGCCCAGGCTAGAGTGAGTGCCGTGGCATCAGCCTAGCTCACAGCAACCTCAAACTCCTGGGCTCAAGCAATCCTCCTGCCTCAGCCTCCCAAGTAGCTGGGACTACAGGCATGTGCCACCATGCCTGGCTAATTTTTTCTATGTATTTTAGTTGGCCAATTAATTTCTTTCTATTTATAGTAGAGACGGGGTCTTGCTCTTGCTCAGGCTGGTTTTGAACTCCTGGCCTCGAACAATCCGCCCGCCTCGGCCTCCCAGAGTGCTAGGATTACAGGCGTGAGCCACCGCGCCAGCCTCTATGTTTATCTTAACTTCTTAGTAGCATTCTTAACTTTCTTAGTAGCAAGTATGTGTGTGCACACACACACCCTCACACATATAACATACATAAACACAACAAAAAACACACATGACAGACACAACACACATACCACACAATATAATACACAACATATACATATAACACCCAACATATAACATGCAACACACATATAATACACATCACACATGACATACAATACACATAACACATGTATAACACAATATACACGACACACACACACACACACAAACCTGCACACACACCCTGCTAATAACCACTTCTCACTTCAAAATCCAACATGTTTTCAGTCTTTGTTGCCAAGAATGGTAATAGGCATACTGGTCAGAGAGTAGTAGATTCTCTGAGCCCTAATACTGACTCACTGTGTGATCTCGGCAGGTCCCCTGACTTCTGTGGGCTTTATCTGCAAGATGAACGCATGGCTCTGTGGTCTGGAAGGTTCCTAGTAGTTGGAATAGTTTATGATTCAGACTTCCTGGGTTTGCTGCCCAGCTCTGCCATTGACCTGCTGTGTCTTTGGGAAAGTCACTCAGCCTTGCTGAATCAGTTTCCTCATGGTGAAATACACACAGCATTACTACTAGGGTTCGCCTGAAGATCATGCGTGTCATGGACCTAACACAGTGCTTAGGATTTAGCAGGTACCTGTAGATTTAAGGAACAGTCAAGTAAATGAGGTCCCACTGAGGTGTCACCTCCTCTCCAAGGCCTCAGTCCCTGAAGCTACCCAACATCACTCTCTGCCCAGGAAGGGCAGCACCAACACGTCTGCTCTGCATCCCTGCTGTGCTGTTGTTATTTTATTTAACAAACGCTTATCTAGAAATTCCTGTGTGCCAGATGGTGTTCAAAGTGCTTTAATAAATAACACTTTTTAATCCACTATTACCCTTATTTTACAGAAGATGAAACTGGGGCACAGCAAGGTTAAGCGACTTCCCCGAGGCCACACAGCTGGTCAGTGGCAGAACCGGGATCCGAATCCAGACAGTCTGGCATCAAAGCTCTGCCTTTTACTACTACACAGTGTTGCTATCATCACGCCACTGATCTGCGGGTTTATTTGCCTCCTCTGCCAGATTGTGAGCCCCTGGAGGGTAGAGACTGAGATGATTTATGCCTAATTCCCCACAGCCCCTCATACAAAGCCTGGCCCAGAGTAAGTGCCTGGAGAATGTATTTGTTCAATAAATGGATCAATGCACACAGTCAATAGGGACTTTCACATTCTCTAGGTTTTCAAATTCAACAGGCAGTCAACAAAACCAGAAAGCACTTTTCATATATTCCTTTCTTGGAGAAAGTCTTGCGGGCTCCCTGTTTCTCCAGAGGCAGTGCTTTGAGTCAAGGTCCCAGAACTCACTCACCCTCGTTTCTGCCTGTGTCTGACATTTCATTTCTCCTGGGTGGGGGTGAGGGGAGCAGGTCAGTTAGGAAAGGGGAGGCAGGGGCCACAAGGAGCCCATGTCAGCTTCCTGTCCCTGTGGGGAGAATGCTGTCCCAGACTCTAAGGGGCCATGCCTTCTCCTCTCCTTTTCATTCTCTGTGCCCACACGGACCATTTGTTCAATCCTATCTCCACCCACCCCCCCCCAACCTCCATCCATCCCGGGAATACTAACTTAGCACACTGAGGCCAGTAGATGGAGGCCCTAGAGACAAAATGTTCGTATCATCCACAAGAAAGTGCCAACTGCCAGCGTGCCCTGTAGCCCGGTTTGGAGGGTGGTTTCTGCCCTTGTAGTCTGTGAGCCAATACGGCCCACGTGTGAGCGTAAGAGGGCGTGTGATTGTCCGTAGAGAGAGGGAGGAGAGAGCCCACCTTCCAGTGAGAGCTGACTTGGGGATCTGGGTTTTGGGAAATCCTCAACATCTCATGGCCTGGGTCACTCAAAACCCTGAAAAACAACTCTCAATTTGGCCAAGACTGGCTAGGCCCAGCAATGGCCCTTCCTTTCTGTCCGGGCCCCGCGTCCCCTGCAGCTGCTCCTTCCTGGCCAGAGGCTGTAGCCCCCGAATCTCGGCATGGACGGTTTGCGCCTGGCTCACTCACACACAGCCCCCTTGTTCCGGGAGCGCAGGCGGCTGCTTGGAGCCACTGCTGGAAACGGCCTCCTAACAGATGTGCCTTTAATTTGTTTCCGGGTCAGTGGCCCCCGTGCCCCACGGAGGCCGCCTCCCAGGCAGGAGGCCCCAAAATAGCGCTGTGTGTGCGTCCCTGGATGGGGTCATCCATCACTGCCCGGCCTCTGACCCCGGATGCCTCACGCTGGTGGCTGGCTCTAATCGCACCACTTGGCGTGGGGGAAGCCGGCTCTGTCCCCTCGGGTGACGGCCCCTCAAAGGGCCAATTGTAACCACATGGAAGGGAGGCCTTCTGCCCTGGACCCAGGGTCAGCCAAAGATCTTTTCCCGAGCAGAGACTTCTAGGAAGGAAGCACGAGGGGGTTGCACAGTCCCTACGTTTGGGTGTGTGACCCGAGGTTGCAGTGCATTTTTTCATCCAGATCCCCTCCTGCCTGCCAGGCACGGTACCAGGCTGTTCCTGTATATCAACACCAATTCTCCAGTTCTCAAGAAAACCCTGCAAGGAGAAGTTCTCATGTTACATGGGGAAACTCAGCTTCAGAGAGCTACAGTCTTCTCCAACCCAAAAAGTAAATGAGGAACCAAGGTAAGGGAGGTCTCCAGGGCTGAAAAGGGGCTTTCCTTGGAACAACACTGCCTCTCTGCCACCGCACAGAAGCTTGCATACAGTAGGCGTTTACTAAATCAGAGTCTTTCCTCTGTCAGTCCCTTCATCTGTAAAATGCGGGTAATAATACCATCCAGCTGGATTATTTTAGGGTTAAATAAGATAATTTATGTAAAAAGCCTAGTGGCATGCTTGGTATTCAGTAGCTAAGAACAGGTGCTGGATAAATAAATGGAAACTGTGCGTAGACAGTGTGCACGGATGGCACTCCCTGGCTGCCATTGCTAACCCTGAACGAGGTGGGTACATTTGCATTTCAGAGGCTCAGAAAAGAGAGGTGCTTCCCAGATGGCCTTCCAGCACCTCAACACCACCCCAGTGCTAAACAATCCTGCCTCCTTTGTGTTTCCAGATTACTTACTGTGTAACTCGTACCCCAGATCAGGGGCTCGGCCTGTGGCTGGCCCACTGCCTGTTTTCGCAAATAAAGTTTTATTGGGACACTGCCATGCTTATTTGTTTACCTATTATCTATGGCTGTTTTCATGCCACGAGGCTGAACTGAGTACAGTAGCTGCTTCTAGGACTCTGTGGCCCTCATAGCCTAAAATATTTACTGTCACTTCCTTTACATAAAAAGTTTGCCAACCCCACTCTTTGTCTGGGAGACATGCCTCTATCATACCTGTCCAGCTGGGAACAATGTGTGGTCAGAAATACATTCTATTTTCCTTGCTGCCAGGTGCTTAGTACTGGGCCTAGCTCAGAGTGTTCAGTGAGAGTTATATCACAAGATGACAAGGATGAGCATGCCCCTCTGGCCAGACATTCCAGTTCCTCGCCATGGCGTGCACAAGGGGACATGCTTCATGTGATTCCGGCAGAGTGTGGCCCAGGGCCAGGCAGAACCCTGGTTCTGTCTTGGGTGTTGTCTATAGTGCCAGGCAATAGCAGCAGGGACCACTGTGAAGTCAGCGAATTTGATTGAGGGCCCAGATGGGAGCTGAGGAAGTCGGGGTCCTTGGGGTGAGGTGGGGGCACTCACACATCAGCAGGATCAGGTGGAAAATTCTGGGCTTAGGAGTGAAGGCTCCTGGGTTCAGGTCCCAGACACCATCCTCAGTGCCCTGCCTGCAAGGAGGACTTGGGCCCGGCCCTGAGGCCTTCTCACCTCCAGCCTTTCCTGTTCTAGTTCCCTCCCTTGGAGCTGGGGTGAAGCCTGAGCAACCCAGGGAAGCTAGAAGCTTGGGTTTTTGCCAGGGAAAGAGCCAGGGGGACCCTCTTGGTGAAGATCATGCAGGACTTGCCTATTCCCCAGAGGACCCTTCCTGGGGAGCACAGCTTTCTCCCCTACCCAGCTGTCCTCTGACCCCAGGTCAGTGCCCCTCCCCTGCTACAGACTCAACTGTTACCCCTAGAATGCTTCTGCTCAAGACTCCTGCTCAGTGGCCGTGTTTTTGGAACCCCATCTGGAATTCAGGGGTCTTAGGAATGGGCTGGGAGGTTTGGGAGTGGAAGAGGGAAATAGGAGGGAGGGTGGAGGGAAGCCCCAGGACTACCTGTGACCTGCTTGTGGTGCTATCAGCTGCCAAGGGCCTGCCCTACTGCCCTCCAGAGCTCCTGAGTCTGATAGTGTCTCAGATGCTCAGGCTGAGCCAGTGTGGGGAGCCCACTGCATCCCACTGCTACTCCGCAGGGTGTGAAGAATGCTGGAAGGTTCCAGAGCCATACTTCCACCCACCCTAACTCCTTTCCCTTCATGCCATGAGCTGAAGACCACAACTTACAGCTGCAGACACACTCTCTACTTCCCTTCACACCCTGCAGAAAAAGGAATGAGGCGAACTCAGCCGGGCAATGAAGGCTCTGCTTCCCGGCCACTGTGGGAGGGTCAGCAGTTCACTTCACCATCCTTGGGGCCAAGGTGACAGCACAGCAAACTCGACACATTGGACTCGGCCTGGGTCACTGTCAGCTGAGAGGCTGGTAAAGGGGCGGAGTGAAATTATATAATTCAAACTCGAAGCCATTGGAACTTTACGTTGTTCTGAGCCTTGAGAGGAATGTGGCTATGCAGCCTGAGTCACATGGCCTGCAGCTGCGACCTCTGCCCTTTTTCTCCCTATAAATAATGAAGACCAAACAGTGCCAGAGATAAGATCTTCTCGGATCACTCCTCCTCCTAATGGAGTAATAAAGTAATCTTCCTTGGAATGTAGCAATTGGCAACCAATCAAATCACTGTGACACAGGCGCCAGTCTTGTACAGAAAATGTTGTGTTCCTGCTCAAATTTCTATGTAAGTGAAACCTTAACTTCTCCACTTTGGAACCCCGTTCATTTGGAGTCGGTGTTTCCGAGTTGCCATCCTCAAGCTTAGCGCTGAAATAAACCCTATATTTAATCCTATTTTCCAAATCTCATCATTTAAGGTTGACAACCAGATCTCACATCTGAAGCTCTGGGTTTGGCTGGGGCTCCATCACTTACTGCCAGCGAGAGTGCAGCTTAGCCTGGTTTCCCTCCTAGTTCTAGTTTCCTTTTCCAGAGAATGTGAATAATAATAATAACAACAATAATGATAATACCTATCTCTCAAGATCATCAGAAGGAAAAAGCAGACAGCCAGGAAGGCCCTGGCACATGGTGGCAGGTGGTCAGTAAATATAGGTTCCTTTCCTCCTGCCAGGAACCCTCCCAGTGTCATCCTGTGTCACTTGTCCCTCAGAGTCCTGGGAGTTCCTCCCACCCTTGGCCACACCACCGCCCCCATATCGCCATGCTGGCTGGTGCCAGGAGGGAAGCCTGGGAGTCCTGAGGTGCCAGGCAGGAAGGGCTGGGAAGGGGGAGAGAAAAGGCCGGCAGAGAAACTTTGCCTAGAAGCCAGGAAGTGGTTCTTGTGGCTGGAGAGAAAGTTGCCATTAGCTTTTTTTTTTTTTTTGTCTCCTAATGCTAATTAAAGAGAACGTTTTCTCCAGCAGTGCCAACAGGCTGCCGGGTGCTGATGTGCCAGGAGGTTTGAAGCCTGCTCCATCTTCCGTCCTTCCCTCCCTCCCTCCCATACCCCAGGCCCCGGGGATGGGGGGAAAAGAGGGCAGTGGACAAGACCGCCCTCTCCCAGAGCTCCTGGCCCCGTAGCAGGTGTAAGACATGCAAATACAGTCAATCCTCATTATTTGCAGATTCTGTGTTTGAGAATTCGCCTACTTGGGAACATGTATTCATAATCCCCAAATCAATATTTACATGCTTTTGCAGTTATCTGTGAACATGCACAAAGTGGGGAACAATTGGAATCCCCAACACTCATGTTCCCAGCTGAGGCTGGACGATGTAACACTCTCTGCCTTTTTTTTTTTTTTTTTTTTTGAGACAGAGTCTCACTTTGTTGTCCAGGCTAGAGTGGCGTCAGCCTAGCTCACAGCAACCTCAAACTCCTGGGCTCAAGCAGTCCTCCTGCCTCAGCCTCCCAAGTAGCTGGGACTACAGGCATGCGCCACCATGCCCGGCTCATTTTTTCTATATATATTATTTGGCCAATTAATTTTCTTTCTATTTATAGTAGAGACGGGGTCTCGCTCTTGCTCAGGCTGGTTTTGAACTCCTGACCTCGAGCAATCCGCCCGCCTCAGCCTCCCAGAGAGCTAGGATTACAGGCGTGAGCCACCGCGCCCGGCCTCTCTGCCTTCTTGTTTCAGCTGTCACGTTTTGAAGTCTATTTAGCGCCCCGTTTTCACACTTTTGTGCTTCTTGCTGCGATTTCACTGGCTACCACGGTCCCCAAGCGTAGTCCTGCAGTGCTGTCTCGTGTTCCTGAGCACAGGAAGGCTGGGATGTGCCTCGCGGAGAGAACACGGCGTTAGCTCAGCTTCATTCAGGCTTCAGTTATGTGCTGATGGGCAGGACTTGCGTGTCAGTGAATCGACACGTCTATTAAACGAGCTGTCTTTAAACAGAAACACAAAACAAGGTTTTGACTGGCTGGCACCGATGTTGAGATGTGAAGCTCACAGGAACCTAACCCCGTATCTCCCTAGGAGCTATGGCTCGGCGTTCACTAACTTGGTGTTCGGGCAGCTCTAGCGAATATAATTCCTGTGAATAATGAGAATTGACTGTCCGCTGTAGTACCAGGCAGGACGGAACGCATTAAAGAAGATCTAGCCAGATGGGGGCAGGAGAAATGACTCCAAATAATATAACAAATCAATTGTTTCAATGCCTCCCATAGCTGTTCCAAATCCTCCAATAAAGTAATAAAGCTGGAGCTGGGAGATGTGGGCAAATTCCGGCCACAGGAAGCCCTGAACACCAAAAAGAAAAATCCAGGTAGTTGTCAAAAGCCCTATGTGCCCTTGAATGGGTCTCTTCCCCCAGTCCTGGGTGACTTTGTCTGTGAAATTGGGAGACTGGACCAGATGATCTTCAAGACCTTCCAAACACTGAATGGCCGAGAGTCGCTGAGGTTCAGGAAAAAGAAGACTATCTTTGTGTTCCTGGAACTATAGTATTTTTTTTTTTTTTTGAGATTGAGTCTCACTTTGTTGTCCAGGCTAGAGTGCCGTGGCATCAGCCTAGCTCACAGCAACCTCAAACTCCTGGGCTCAAGAGATCCTTCTGTCTCAGCCTCCCAAGTAGCTGGGACTACAGGCATGCACCACCATGCCCGGCTAATTTTTTCTACATATATTAGTTGGCCAATTAATTTCTTTCTATTTATAGTAGAGACGGGGTCTCACTCTTGCTCAGGCTGGTTTCGAACTCCTGACCTCGAGCAATCCGCCCACCTCGTATCATATGTTAAATATTTCCCCTAAAGTCAGATCAAATGTCCACCCAGCTCTTCACTGCTCCACCCACACCCAGTTTCTGGATGCCTCAAAAACATTTATTGAACACCTCCTTTGCACCCTATAAAAGGGCTAAGGCTTTTCTATATCTTTTTATGTTAAAAAGCAAACACAAAACTATATGTCAAGCACTGTTCTAAGCACTTTATCTGTGTTAATTCATTTCATCTTAACAATGATCATAAGGGGTAGTTACTATAATTATGTCCATTTCATATGTGGGGAAACTGAGGCCCGGTACATTTAATGAGTTTTTCTGAGGTTGCATGGGCCAGCCAGCGAGTAGGCACCTCGGGATTCTGACCGAGCTGCTGCTGTCCAGGGCCTGAGCTCTGAACCCCCACGCTCCCTCCTTCTGCCTCTCTGCCCATGCACGCCTCGCCGCTCAGTGACGGGCAGCAAGGGTGTCGCCGGGCGCCTCTTAGAAACGCCACACACCCCGGACCTGCTGCATCCGAGCCTGCATTTGAACGAGGCCTCCCAGGAGAGTCAAACGTACCTCCAGTGAGAGCAGCCCCGACTCAGACCCGTCAGCCTCCCCTTGGCTGAGGGCAAGAGAGCTCAGCGGGACTGAGCGGCCGGGCCAAGGCCACCCAGGAAGAGAGCGCGGAGGCGAGACGTGCTCTGTCCCGACGCCAAGCTGGAGGTGCTCTCCTCGGCACGTGCGCGCAGCCTTCCTCAAAAGCAGGAAGCTTTGGTTTAGCTCTGGGGCCGGGTCCATATTCATTTGCTTGACAGATGAAGCTTTTCCTTCGAGGAGAAGCTCCAGGCTCGAGGGGCGGCACATCCTGTTGACCGGGGGCCGGGCCGCGCGGCAGCCGGCAGGGAACATCTGGATGAGATTAGCAGCCTGAGTGTTTGGTTACAGAACACGTCCACCCGGCCCGGCCACAGCCAGGCGGAGAGAAGACCTTGGCTCTGAGTCCCGACAGAAATAAGTAGGACAAATAGAGAAAGGCCAGCGCGGGCGGCAGGCCAGGAGCAAGTGCGAGACTAGTTTTTGACGCTGTCCCAGGTGGGACAGACTCTTTTATGATGTACAGTTTCCTCGGGGGGGCGGGTGGCGGGGGGGGGGGGGGCAGCCAGTGTGACCTCCCCCTCCCCCCCAGCTGAATCCCAAATCCCCTCAGGACACTCATGCCAAGGGACCATCCGGTTTCGGCCTCACGCTTCCTGGAGCAGGAGTGGGCTTCTTCCCGAGGAAGCCAACCTCTCATCCAAGCCCTCAGACTCCTGAAAAGCCTTCCTGGTGACAAGCTGGAATCTTCACTGAAACTTCCAGACTCTGCCTTAGAGACACGGAACAAATCCCTAAATTATGTGATGGCATGTCAGATACAAGAAATCAACACCCAGCCCAGTTATGAGGGCGGGGAGACGTCAGAGCCCTGTTTGTGCAGAAGGGTCTTGCAAGGGGGGTTGGAAGCCAGTGTCACCCAAGAGCACCTGAGCAGCCCTGCTGGGTGGCACCGACTGGAACCTGCTGGGAAGACAGGTGTCGGCTGCACCCCTGGGGGTGAGTGGAGGTTAGAGAGTGGAGTAGAGCGCTTGGTGGCCAGGAAAGCTGGGAGCGCAGGGCCCGGGGACCCGGTCACATTTCCCCAGCCTCTGTCCAACCCACCAGGAGCCGATGTCCTTCAGAGAAGGGGCTTTGAGCTGGGTGTGCAGGAGACTTGGAGAACGAGCGCTCCAAAGTCAGACTTACCCCGGCTCTGCCACTCCCGGCCCCCGCCTTCGGCAGATTAACGCAGCTTTCCTGAATCTTAATTTTCTCCTCTGTAGAATGGGAGCTATGATAATTACTTCCTATTTTTCGTTGTGAGCACTAAATGCTCAAACGCATGCAATGCAGTTAGCATGGTGCCTGACCCACAGAAGAGGTTTCAGCTTTTTAAAATCTTCCTGCATGGGCAGGAATAAAATCTTACATTGCAAAAGCATTACATTTTTTCCTGGGCAGGAAAGTGAAGAAAAAAATAGCTTTAGTGTCTAAGGCACCTGGGAAAGCCCAGCCTTACTGCTCGAGAAAAATGCGTGTCTTGGTGAAGGCCATATATTTAATCCTTTCCTTCAACTGCTGGGACGCTGGCTTAGATGCACGACCATCCGCTGGTCCCCGCAGTGATCCGGACCCCCAGGGCTTTGGGGCACTGTCTCATCTCATTTAGTCTTTGCTGCCCTGCTGGGGTATTATTTCCATTCCTGTTGCACAGATATGGGAACCGAGTTGCAGAAAGGCTCAGAGAGGCTGAGTGATCTGCCCAAGGTAACACAGCTCCTCTGAGAGGGGGTAGGGGACACGTTCCCCTGAGTCTACCCATCAGCTGCCCTGCCAGGACGGGGCAGAGAGGCTCTCAGAGGAGGGCAGGTTTGAGCCGGAAGTCCGTCCTGGCACCCTGCACGCCCCCACTCCTCCTTGGCCCTCTCCCCGCCAGGCCCTTCCTGGGCAAGGTGCCACGGGCTCTGCACCAAGCCCCGGAGCTGGCAAAGCTCCTCGTCCCCAACGAGGGCGGGTGTCCCCCCCCTGCGCCCCTCCTTCCGGAAAGCGTAATCAGCTGCCGCTAATCGAATCAAACGCTTCCACCGCTGAACCCACAGCCCCGAATCCACCCCCACCTCCCACCAGGCCCCTTCTGTGAAATCTGTGATCTTCCTGCCTGAAATCACCTTTAATTTCCCTCAGGAATGAGCAAGCATTTAGAGGTTTGGTTTCAATTACACCTGGAAAAGAAAAAAAAGTTTGACACAAATTTCAAGCCAAATGAACTAGGAACCCACAGACCTGGGAACAGAAAGCCGGGTGAGGAGAGGCTGAGCACAGAGGCCTGGGTGAGCGCGGACCCCCACCTGGCCTCAGCCTCGGCATCTCACCGCTCCCCTCCCAGGGTCTGGGCCACCTGCCTCGCTGGAAAGCCCCCCGGCAGCCCTTTCCTGCCCCGCTGGACCCTCTCCTCCAGGAAGCCTTCCTTGATTCCACCACAGCCTCTCCTGCGTGCGAGCTCCTGTAGTCTCAGTTCTGCGGAGACTCCCTTGGAAGGAGAATGACTCTGTAACAACCTCTCGCCTCCGAGTTTTCTCACATTCCCCCCCGAATACCCACAAGTGGACACTGCAGCAATCGTTCTTCCCACTTTCCACACGCCGAAACTGGTTTCCTTTCCCTAAGCCTCATTTCTCCTTCCCTCGGCCACTGGACTGGAGCCGAAGTCTCGGCTTCAACGGCACCTCCTTCAGGAAGCCTTCCTTGGTTGCTCCAGGCCAGGCAGAGGGTGAGGGCTAGAGGGAAAGTGAGGTCCCAGCCTACCTGACTTCCAGCTCCCTGGGTAGCCCCTGTCCCTCTGTGGCAGGGTCTGGCTGGGGTTGCAGGGCGAGACATGGTCAGCAGCAGCCCAGCACACACGTGCGTGGCCATCACCGCCTGCCTATGGAGATGCAGCCATCTGGGCAATCTGGAGCCTCATGTCTGCCCCCGAGGCCACGGGGTCCCAGGTAGACAGGAACAAAGGGTCCAATAACCAGGTCTCCAAGGATGGGCCAGGCTCGGGGATGTGGCCTTGCCAGAAAGGTCAGCTCATTCTGGCCCTAGAAGACAAAACCTGAAATGGGGCTGGAGCAAGCTTGGCCCGGGCTCCAACCGGGGGTGGGTGGGGCTGGGTGGTGACCACGGCGGGGGAGGGGTTCCCTCCCCTCCTAGGGCCGATCCCCGGGACTGGCACTGCCTTTTGTCACTTATGCCCAAAACCCCAGCGTGTGCCTCAGTTTCCCCCAACCCCACCTCCAGTCCCCGAATCTCATCTGGTCAGTTTCTCTTGGCGACTTTGAGCGCCACTGCACTGCACTACCCTAGCACAGGCTGCCGTCGGTCACGCTCAGGTCGTTGAGGTCTTTGGTCTCCTTTTCCCCACTTTGTTTTTGTTTCCAACACAGCAGCCAGGCTGATCTTTTATAAAGAGAAATCACACCGCCCCTCTCTGCTTGGAGCCCTGACAAGGCTCCCTGTCCCCCTCTATGTCAGCCCTCCAGCCTGGCCTGCAGGGCCATCACCCTTGTGAGACGTGCCAGCCTCTTCCAGCCCACCTTGGCTCTCACCTTGCCTTTGCACATTCTGTCCTCCCTGCCTGCAAGGCCTTTCCCCGGCTCCTCCTCTCTGCCTGCTGAGAGGTCTCAACAGCTCCGCAGGGCTCCGGTTAGATAGCACCTCCTCCAGGAAGTCTTCTGGATTACTTGCCTGCCTTGGGTTACATGCTTTCCTCTACGCTCCTGCAGAATCTACTTCCATCATAAAATTTAGCACATTGTCTCACTTGTTTCTATGTCCATTTTCCCCATTAGATCGTGGGCTTCTTGTGGACAAGGGTTTTATCTGATTAATCTGTGAACTGATAGCACTTAGCAGTATAATCAACGTTGGTATAAAGTAGTAAGAAAGACATGGAGGAAGGCTGGAAGGAAGGAACGAAGAAAAAATGAAAGGAAGGGGAGCGGGGAGGGAGGGAGGAGCTGAAGGAAGTCCCCGAGACGTCTCAGCCAAGTGCCACTGGTCTTGGCTGGGCTCTGTAGAGGGGTGTTTGCAAAAGAAGCGCAGCTGATTCAGAAGCTGCTGCGGAAAAGCCCAGCTTCCCAAGCTTGAACTTCGGAAGCCCCACCACCTGGCCCGACAGTCCCCATCTCTCACTGGAGTGAATGAGCTGCTCTCCAGCCACCCCACCTCACACAGCGACTGTGGACAGGCCCCAGCACGGCACCCGCCTCACTTTCCCATCTCCGTCTTCAGCCCCAGCTCCTGCTGGCGTGGGGCCCCTTGATAGGTTTTGAGGGTCCTTCCCGGGTATCCAGCATGAAGGACCCTCACCTCCAGGAAGACAGAGGCAGGGGAGAGTTCCCGTGCAGGGTCTTGCGTATAATAGCAGAGGGACTTCCGGGATAAAACGGAGCCTTAAGGCTGCCTGGCGGGGGGAGGTCGGAGGGAGAAAAACGCCTGGACTAAGGCTTGGAGGATGATTCCTGGTGACTAACGGAGATGAAAAGACATTCTAGACAGAGGAGGGGCGTATGCCCAGGCACAGAGACACACACAGAGCAGGTGCCATGGAGCGGCCACTCCCTTCCTCTATCTCAGTCTGGACAATTCCTCTCCATCCTGGAAAACCCCCTCCGCTGTGCTCCCCTCTCTCCCCGGCCATGTGGTCCCTCCTGCCTCCTGCCCACAGAGCACCTGGTGCTGCCTCTCCGCCTGGCTCTGGGTGTGGGTGTGTTTTGTCCTGTGGTCAGAGGCGTGAACACAAGTCATCCTCTTGTTCCTGCTGGTCTGGAGCACCCTCAGAAACAGGTGGGTTGTTCCTGAGGCTGTCCCTGGCAGAGCCTGGAACGGGCTGATGCAAATGGAAACACCAGCGTAGCCACGACTATCAGGTGGTGTGTGGGGCATCCCGTGTGCAGAGACAAATACACACCGATTGAGGCACATGGCATTTTACACCCAGGGAACACCCAGCCTGTGCTAAGTGCTTGAAGTTGGTCCTTGCAGTAATGTGTTTCCAGATAGGGTCACTGTGACAGGGAGAAGAAACCAAAGCCCAAAGTCTCAGATTCCAAGAGAAGCAAAGCAAAATCTCAAATGCAGGGCGATCTGACTCCTAACCCAGCATTCTCCCCCCGACACCTGAAATGCCCTCCCTGCTCCCGGGGCTGTGGCGGGACTAGCTGGGAGGACAGTGCCGAGAGCCTTCCAAGGCTCTGCAGACAAGCAGGTCCTCAGGCCCCAGGCTGGGGAGTCCTGGCTGCTTCCTGGGCAGGGAGGCAGTGCTGGTGAGGGCAGGTGCCTGGCAACGCTGGGCCCCAGGCCCGGTCCTGCGTGTGCATAAGTGACAGGGACCACAGCCCACAGGGCAGGCCCAGGAGCATCCCAGGAGGATGGAAACGCTGGCCAGTGAAGTCAGACTGTCCTACATTATCCAATTTTTCTGGCACCAAAATTCCTGCTCTCCCAGCTTGGTGGTTGTGAGACTAACCCCAGGCATACCGTTCCAGTGATGTCAGTGCGTGTAATCAGAATCAGAAACACATGCACGAAAGGGCCTGCGTGGGTTCAGTGAACCCAGGAAATTACACTTCGAGGGGAAGACCCACCGGATGGGACCATTAGAATTCCAGAAGTGAACACTGTGTGTGTCTGGCACGGCCCTTGGCATCAGGCACACCCCATATCCACCCAAGTGCAGTGGATGCCAAGGGCTTTGAGATCATTTCAGCAACTGCTTAACCCTGGAGGACATAACATAGAGCCGGAATGGGGCTTTCAAAGTGTGGAGCATTGTCACATCTGTCACTTCAGCTGAACCCCGCAATGCCCTTGTGTACTGGGCTGGCAGGACGGTCACCCCCTTCCCAGGGGGAGGGTAGGCCCAGAGAGCTGGAATGCCTTGTCCAGAGTCGCACCGTTAGTTCAGGCGCACAATTGCTAATTGACACCTACTCAGCACAAGGCACGGTGACACTTTGCACATTTCATTTCATTTTTACGAGTTCTTGAGGCTGAAGTTAATACCCTCATTTACAAATGGGGAAATGGAGGTTTTGAGAGTCGAAGCAGCTTGGCTAAAGTCCCACGGTGGGTCAGCGGCAGATCTGGGACTCACGCCCCCGACACATGACGGCATACGCTGTCTCTGAAGAGAGTGGGACCTGGCAGCAGGAGATCGGCCAGAGTTAGGTGGTACCAGCAAAACGCAAGCTGAGAAGCGAGGCCAGGCCTGGAGCAGACCAAGGACTGGAAGCCTTGCCTCCGCTCCTCCCCCCAGAATGTGAGCAATGTTTGATGACGTGTGACACCGGCCCTCAGCCGCCTCCAGGGTGAGATGGGGCCCTGGGCCTCTCTGAGCCCGGGTGGGCCTGGTGGCTGGGGGCTGCGTGTCCTTCGCGATGAATGGAGCCCCAGTGAGAGAGCAGGCCCGGCGGGGACCCGGGGGCAGAGGCATGGGCACAACCACTCCATTGTGTGGGCATCCGGCAAGGGAACCCGCTGGGGCCACGTGCAAATGAGCCAGCTCCTGGGGGCGGGCAGCCGCAGGCCGGGAGCCGGCTGCAAAGAGGAGCAGAGAGGGAGAAGCCATCGGGAGAAGCCCAGAACCCCGGCACACAGTCCTCGGCATGCTGCAAGCCGAGACGCAAGTGACGGCTGCCTGGCCTGGCTCCTCTATGGTAACGGGTCAGTAATGCCACAAGCAGTGGAGGATTTGTGCCCTCAGGTCTGGGCCGGCCCAGACTCCCCACACGCGCTCATGCACAGGCAGAAACGCAAGCAGTTCACGCCTGGTGCATGCCCTGGACACAGGTCTTCCCAACAGCACCTTTATAGCAAATTGAAATAATTATGAAATTCCCTTAAAATTCGCATAGACCTATCATTCCCACAGTCATTCCTTTTCTGTTATTTTCATCGATCCTCCCAGTCACCATTGAGGTCAAGAAAGCAGCAAACTTCTTCCCCCAAAACTTCTTTTCCAGATGAAGAAGCTACAGTTTGGTGGGTACAGTTGACTTAAATAAGGTAAATTGCCAGCCGGTGGCAAAGCTGGTACTAGAAACGAGGTCTTGTGGTTTTGAGCCCCAAACCTTCCTCCACCAGGTGTCTGCACTGTCTGTCCTAGTGCCTTGGGCCTGGGCTCACCTTCCTGCCGGCTCCCGTTGGATGCCACCAGGTCCCTATTTCCATCCCTCTTGTGTCACTCTCTCAGCTCACGGCGGCTCTGCTCTGCCTCAACCCTCCTAACACAGCCGGGGCCAGTCCCCGGGTCTCCTCCCGCCTGGGGATAAGAGGATGGAAGACTTGTAAATGGGCGAATCCTTTAGACCAGGAGAGAACGGTTCAGGTGGATTATAACAGCTGGGAGACCAGCTACCCAGACACGTAAGGAAAAAACCCATCTGCGGTATTAATGGGCATGGTAGAGGTGGCACCATCAGGGGACAAGGGACGTGATCCTGGCCAAGACAAAGTTCCCTAAGAGAAGTTGCTTGTCTAGTTTTCCCCTTCTGGGCACCAGAATTTTAGCTACAATATATTCGTGTGGTGTACTTGGCCTCAATATCTATCCAAAACATGCCTACTGAGTTTTCTTTTTTTAAATTCCAAACTCCATAAAAATGTCAAGAGACCGTTCTAACCCATGCCGTAAAAGGGGTGCCGTATACAGTGGCGTTGTGGCGGTCACTGACAATCTCCACCCCGGAAATGGCTGCAACGCGTCCCCACAGTGAGGCCGCAGGAGGCAAAGCCGGGTGGACATTTACGGGGACCCCAGCACCTGGCACGGAGCCAGCCACGGCCAGCGTGTGCAAGGCGTGACGTCGAACGTGAATCCTTACTCTCTGCTTTCTCCTATTTGAGTTGGAAACAGACTTTGTCCTTACGACTTCCTTTGTCCTCGTTGGAAAACAGGACAGATGTGAAAGGCCTGGCGAGTGTCTGTGATCTGGGCGAAAACATCTGCTTCCAGCACACACGAAGCAAATCAGCCAGAGCCACGAGCGTCCCGCCACACCCGCTACCGTTTGACTTCTTTTATTAATAACTTGGGAGGATTGAAGGCGAGGGCTTCTGGCAGGAATGAAAGGAAATGATCCAAGGAAAAAAAATCAAACCCATAAATAAGTTAAAGTCACCGATGGAGGGCTTTTGATCTTTTTTTTTTTTTAAATGAATTATGGGCATTTCCCTCCAGAACCCGCAGGTAGAGGCAGTGGCCAAGGGGGCTGTCTTCTTAGGGGTTAATGGTTGGCGGTGGGGGAGGGCAGACACGGTACTTTCAAACTACGGCCTCTTCTCAAGGGGTCTTGTGGGGGTCGGCAGTCTCAGCTGGGCGGTGGGGAAGGCGGCAGCATGAAGGAGAAAGGGCACGAACTTCGGGATCGGGCCACGCTGGGTTTCAAACTAGTTGTGTGATCTCTCGGGCAAGTTCATTACCCAAACCGGATGTCCCTTTTGCGTCCACTGAGGGAGAGAATGCCCACCCCACCTCCAGAATATTTGTGGAAACTGCATTTGGTGGTGGAAATGTATCCGCCAGGGTAAACATTCACTGACTGCTGCAGTAGACAAGTCTCAAAGGTTCCGTGGCGGAGCTTGGTTGCCCAGTGTGACACAATTTGCCTGTCCCAGATACAGCGCAGGCTGGTGGGGCACCCCTGTGTCCCGTGGCAGAAGGACTGGCCATCCCACCTGCCTGGGACCGTGTGGTCTACACCTGCTATCCCGGCTTGGTACTAGCCCTCTTCCCTCTCGAAAGTGTCCCGGTTCGGATGACAAGTTACATGGTCACGTCAGACTCAGGGAGTCTGTCCTGTGATGCCATCTTCTCTACATGTGGCATGCAAGGTGACCGTGGCACAAAGGCCTGTAAATGCATCAGCTCCGTAGTGACATATGTGATTCTGCCCCTATTTTGTCAGCTGGATGAGTCACCGAGCCTCACCTGAGAGCCCTGCGGTCTTCCCACGTGCCCAGGAAGGGAGTGAAGCAGACTTGAGTGTGCTGGCACATGGCAGGTTCTCCCTGAGTGTTCTGTCCCTTCTCTGTTCTTCCCACCCTTCCTCGGGAGGCCCACAGGTTACGAAGAGAAAAACATGGTCCTCAGGACATGTGGGACCACAGAACACTAAAGGCTCTAGGATATACACATTTTTAAGGTAAAAGGAAATACAGCCTTTTACTGTTTCCAAAGGGCTTTCACAGTCATGGTCTCACTTGATCTTCCCAACAGCACCCATGAGGCAACACTGGAAGTTCCATGTACGAGGGGAAACTGAGGTTCCCAGAGACACACACGCTCTTCACAAGGCTGCCAAGTGATGGCGCCATGACTTGGGCGCACCCTCCCACCTTGCAGTGCAGTTCTTTCCCTCTCTGCCCCTCCCAGGCCTGCACGTGCTCGGGGCAATGCTACGGGCACCCTGGTCAGCGAGCCCACCATCGACCTCCTGAGTACAGGACTGAGAGTGGGTGTCCAGGCCAGGGCTGAGGGCTGAAGCTGCTCGTGTGGGATAACAATATAGCGGCCGAGGGAACATCTTCTGATCCCCTTGCCTGGCCTCTTCCTTATTGTACTCCGGGAAACTGAGGCCCAGAGAGGGGGGAGTGACTTACCTGAGATCACACAGTGAGCCAGTGCCTGGGCCAGCTGGCTCCCCGAGTGCCTGTCCCAGTGTTGTTGCTGTGGCTCTATTACACAATCAAAGGGGGGAAAATGAAGAGACAGAGTGTTTCCTTGGCTATTCTGAGATAGAGAGAAGCTACCATAGGCATATGAGCTCTGCCACATTAGTGGGACACACAGGGACCCTCAGTGCTGAAGAGCAGGAAATCCCTAGAGACTCACAGTTGGTGAATTGCGAGCCAGACTTCTCTGGCAAGGACCGCCAGCTCCCTAAGAACCACTCTCCTATGGAGCTGCCCAGCTGCTGCGCATTCCTCAGCCTTCTGCGAGATCAAGTACGGCCAGATGATGAAGTTTTTGCTAGTGAGCAAAACAGAGGTATGATACTTCTAGACCTGACTGATAAAATCTGAATATACTCTTCTGTGCATTTCCCCCTTCTCATGGGAAGCTTACACCTTGGAAGCTACATGTTGAGAACAGAAGAGCCTCAGTCTACCCGGATTCCTGACTACTGGGTCGGCTGGAGACACTGTCCACCAGAATACTCCACCCCATTCCCTGGCTGTATGCAAAAGGAATGAATCTCTTGTCTTTAAAGCCTCAGAATCCTTGGGAGCTGTTTGTTGTAGCAGCTTAGACTGTTCTAATTAAGATAGGCTAGAAGGCTAGATACACTTTCCAGAAGAAGAGATGGAAGTAAGTCATTCTAAGTTGAAAGGAAATGGATGCATAAGCATGTAGACGTTCATCCATTTATTCTTCCAACGTATATTTCCTGAGCATGCATGTGTGCTGAGCCACCGTGCTGCGTACTGGGCACACCATCATGAACAATTCAGTTCCTGTCCTTGGGAAGCTCCCAGTCTAGCTGGGGAGACAGCCACTTAGGACACAAGCACTGACCCAACCTAGGTGGCAACAAAGAGGATTTACTCCCTGGAGTAGGTGATACTAAACTGAGATGTGGACTGGGTGAGTAGCTCTAGGTGGGCTGGAGCAAAGTTTGGGTTTAAATATGAGGAGAGATGATGCCTCCCAGGAAGACACAAGGGAACCAGAATATGAAGGACCTTGATTGCAGAGAGTTTGCACTTGATCCTGAAGGCAACGAGAGCCACTGAAGAACTTGCAGCAGAAGGGTGAAGTTATCAGATTAGGGTTTAAGAACTATCTCTCCAGCAGCTCCATGAGGGATGGGCTGCAGATGGAGACTAGACGCAGGTGAAGCTTATGTGGGTCTCTGTCCCCAGCTATGAGCAGTGTGGTACAGAGTAGTCCCTTTGAAAGAGCTTATCAGGCCGGGTGCGGTGGCTCATGCCTGTAATCCTAGCACTCTGGGAGGCCGAGGCGGGCGGATTGCTCAAGGTCAGGAGTTCGAAACCAGCCTGAGAGAGACCCTGTCTCTACCATAAAAATAGAAAGAAATTAATTGGCCAACTAATATATATAATATAAAAATCAGCACGGTGGCTCGTGCCTGTAGTCCCAGCTACTCGGGAGGGAGGCTGAGGCAAGAGGATCGCTTGAGTCCAGGAGTTTGAGGTTGCTATGAGCTAGGCTGACACCACGGCACTCATTCTAGCCTAGGCAAGAAAGCGAGACTCTTGTCTCAAAAAAAAGAAAAGAAAAGAAAGAGCTTATCAAACTCACCTGAACTTAGCTGAGATTCAGTCCCTGCCCTCAAAGGCCTCACAGTCAGTCTCAGGTGGCACCTATGTGCACAAATGACTGCTTCCAGGAGGGATTGACAGTGAGAGATGACGCCACTCTGGGCTGCAGGAGGTACTGGAAGGGTTGGGTCTATACTGTGGAGCACAGAGGGAGGCCACTGGTTCTGAGGGGGCTTGTAGAGAGCTCCCTGGTATTGTGCAAACACACCCCCTGTTTCTGGTTGGATCTTCAGTGTCAGGGACAGGATCTCCCCCACAGTGGGCTGTCTCCTCAAACAAAGTATCCCCAACTCTCAAGACCTTGACAAAGATCTGTGTCTTGCTTCTGTCACAGTGCCGTGCAGGCTGGCGGAGAACCACGCAGCCGCTCAGAGTCCCAGCTCCTTCCATTCTGAGCAGGTGTCCTCCATCTTGGCATAGCTGATATGGAAAATGTCGGGCGCCAGGACGTGGCCGATTGCCGCCTCCCCATCGCTCCGCATCTCCACGAGCCAGCGCTGCGTGTGGCCAGTTGGAGGGCACACTGCTGAGGCCAGGCCCTGTGGCAAGGAGCCGCCGGGGGCCCACGTGCCGCCTGGGGCCCGTGTGCTGGAATGCGGCCCGGCCCACTTGTTGCCGCCTGTTTACGGCCATACTGCTTCAGTGATCCTGATTGGGTAATTTTTGAATCCCACTGCTTTTGATTGGATGTTAAAGCTTGTTGTTGATTGGATGTTAAAGCTTGTAGTTGATTGGACGCTTTTTGAGCCCTACCAAGGGTATAAAAGCAAGAGGAGAACAAGGAAAGGTCAGAAGATCAGAATACAGGAAGAGAGCTGTAGCACTAGGTGTGCTGAGCCTGCTGTGGAAGAATAAAAGCTGTTCTCCTACGGTTCTTTCCCCGGTCAAGAGCTGTAACACTAGCTGTACACATTGCTGCAACATAGGGACACTTTGGAACCAGATAATTCTTTGTTGTAGGGGGCTGCCCTGTGCACGGTAGGATGTCTAGAAGCATCCCTGGGACACTAGATGCCGGGAGCACACACACCCCCAGTTGTGACAACCCAAAATGCCTCCAGACATTGCTAAAGTTCCGTGGGCGGCAAAATTGCTCCCAGTTGGGAACCACTGGTCTGGAGGCTCTGCCCTCCTCTACAGCCTTCAAGTGCTCCCTTTAGTCCTCCACCTGCTCTGGGAGCTGAGGGAAGGGGCAGAGCTTCGGGGCTGCACAGGAGGTTTCACAGGCTGGCGCTGCAAGTGACAAACAGCGTGCCTCCTCACATTCTACTGGGCAGACTTAGTCCCATGCCCATGGCCTAGAAGTCTCCAATGCCTGCCACCCACTACAGTGACTCAGCATCTCCTGTGTGACCATGGTAGGGTCAGTCCCTGCCCTTGTGAGTGTGTTTTCCCGCAGTGGGTATGAGCCTTCCTCGCACACAACTGTCCAGAAGGACAGGTCTGCAGCATGCCCAGGGAGCTCAGCACGGCCGGCCGCAGCTGCAAGACCCCACACAGAAGTGGGGAGGCGAGATGGGGTTCTGGGGATGGGAATGGCATGAATGGAACCAGTGGGGGGTGAGACTAGAACGTGGGGGAAGCGTCCAGGAGTTTTTTGACCAGATGGAATGTACGCGTTGAAGAACTAGAATCTCAGGGCTGTGGAGGTAACCTGGGCATCAGAATGCCAGGTGAGCACAAACCCTTTAGTTTGCGTTTTCCAGTGGGCAGTGGGCGCTGTGACTCTCTGAGTGAACTACATAACACTTACCACGAAGACTTTTTCTAGAAGCCTCCAGAGGAAAATGGTCGTTTTGAACCCCGCCTGAAGTCCCTTTCTCCAACAGCGAGCAAACGCCTGAACTTCTCCACCCCAAATGTTTCACGTGGGGTAACCGAGAATTAATTAGAAAAGAAAAGAAAAAAAAATCTCTCAAGTCAAAACACATATCTCACAACCTATTAGCATTAAGATTAGCATTAAAGAAAGTTGGAAACTATAACATTTTAAGCACAATTTATAAGTCTAATTTCCTGTGTGGCACTCTCAGATAATAAATGCTTTTCCTTCAAGTCGAAAAGTCTTGGAGGAAAGCAGGGGGTGGGGGTGGGGGGGAGAGGGCGAAAGAAAGAAAAAGTTAATTTAAGGCCTATTAGTTTATTTTTAGTCGCCCAAGATCTGAGGGGCTGAGAACATTTCCCTTTTCTGATAGAACACGCCTTCCTGTGTAGTGAGGAAGTCCCCTGACCTCGGGCCCCCTCCAAGGTGCTACTGATTTTTGACAGAATTCCTCAGGCAAGGGCTTTGAAAGAGGCTCAGCCAGGCCTGTGAGGGGCCTGGAGGGACAAGGTTAATTGCTTGGAGCAGTGGAGAACCAGGCTGCAAAGAGAGGGATGCCTGGGACAGGGAGGCCACTTGCTTCCTGCAACGCTCTGGAAGAAGTTCGGTCGCCCACCGCTTCCATAATAAGACATTCCTGCTAATTTTCCGGGAGCTGAAAGGGATTTCTGTTTTTAGCTTTGGGTCCGTGGCAACTGTTTTGTTTTAGATGAAAATTAAATGGGGACAAGGAGCCCGGGCTGGGTGGGGGAGGGGAGGCGGAGCCATAATTGAAGTGCATTACTGGTAATTACCTCGTCCTTTCTTTCACTCATCATGTTGACAGAGAAATCTATTACCCAGCAGCTCCGTTTCCACAAATTGCCCTTCCCTGAGGACTTGGGGAGGGGGCGGGGCCGGCGGTACTAGAGGAAATCGCTGCTTTGTTCAGAAAGTGGGACTCCAGCCATCCCGAGCTAGGCTCCAGCTGTCTCCTAACCAGAGCGAGGGAAGCGTGGGGACCCCCGCGCGAGGGAGTCACCTGAGAGTCTCGTCCCTCATGCCGCGGAGGATCCGTTTGGACTGCTGACTGGAGGGACGGGGGTGCCGCCGTGTCCCTGCCTCAAAAGAAGCCAGTGGGCTGGAGGGGCAGCCCCTGCCTGATGGCGCAGTCCTGTTCTGAAAGCTCTTGCACCTTTGTCCAGCGAAATGAGGAGAGCAGCCCTGGGCTGTGCCTCCTGCCATCATTCTGCACCACCTGGGCCGCCCCTGCTTTCCGCTCTCCCTCCACCTCCCCGTCCTCCTGCTCCCTGCAGCTGACGTGTCTCCGCTTTGCTGCTCTACCTGCCGCCTTCACCTCCAGCCCAGCACCTTCCTCTTTCCTCTGCTCTTTTAGGCTCCTGGTGGCTTCAGCCTCCTTAGGGCCAGTGTTGGGGAGTTGGGAAGAGTCGTATCAGTACCCATGGATGTCCCCTCCATCCTCCCCTCCATCCTCCTAGATCAGCCCTTAAGGCTTGGGACTCCAGCACGTTCCAGGGCTTTAGGGACCTACTCATGGGTAAGACAACGAAAGCACTCCGCCCAGCAGGGCCTGCCAGCTTCAGCCCTGTCTGCCTTCCCCTCAGCGCTTACTCCTCCACACGTGGAGCCTCTGTTGTGAGTGAGGTTCAAACACAGAGCGGGACATGAGCCCAGGGCTGAGCCTCTCCGAGGCTGGGCTGCCTGGGGCCCCGTCTCTGCGCCACAAACGCTAGTCCGGCATCCACAATAATGTAAAAGCAGCAGAAACCTTGACTTCGGAGTCTGAAGGGAGATTGCATTTGTAATGCATGGCAAAACCTCTGGAAATCCCTTTCTAATAAAGTGATTCCAGCTTCTTCCCATTCCCTGGCCTCCCCCAGTGACTCACTCTCACCTGTCCAGTGTCAACCAGGCCACCATGGCTTGTCCAGTCTACCTGCCGCATAGCCGCCTCAGCCTCCTCTCTCCACACTGGGTGCAGACAGAAGTACCCTCAGGGGTGTTGGAAGGTCGTCTTTCCATAAGTCCATAGCTGCTCAGTCCCTCACCCCACTCCCCTCCCCAGCTCATCTTTGAGCTTTGAGAGCACATACAAATTTCTAAGACAGGAATGTGGTTCCCACTTAAGAGTGGCTGTGACCTGCCTTGACGGCGGGTGTGAAGGAGGACCAGGGTGCCCACCAGCCTCCTGAGTGCCCCTGGGGGTGTGGGCTTCCGCCTTCCCAGAGGCCTTTGCTTTCGGTTCCCAGCCTAAGGCACAGGGCAGGAGCGAAAGGAAAATGTGTCTACAGCTGGATTCGAATCCTGTCTGCAAACCCCGGAGGGTACCTGGGAGGGCGGCTGGCTATTCAAGGTCTCAGGGCACCCCCTGGGGCCTGGACAGGGCTGTGGTCCTCCTGCCTTTCCTCTCACCCTTCTTGTAGGACCCATGTGCCCTCAGAGGCAGGGCCTGGAAGGTGTCAGACGCATTTATGGGGAAACGACTTCTCCAGAGTCACGTTCCTTTCTGTTCTATACGGTAGAGTCATGGACTGTCCACCTGTCCTTGACTTATCTGGCAAAGATCCATTCAGGAAGCAGGTCACACCCGCTATCTGGACTTATGTGACCTGCCAAGAGCCACCTTAAAACAGCCGTCAACATCCACTACACGCTCCCCTCTGATCCTCTCCACAACACCATGAGTGGGCATTATTGATATTATTATCTCTGCTCTAGAGAGAAGGAAACTCAGCCTTACGGAGGTTATGCAGAATTGTCCCAAGTCACAAAACTCGTGGAGCACAGAACCAGATTTTGAACTCAGATCTATCTGACTCCAAAACCTGGTCTCTTTCTACGGCCCCAGCTGCCTCTCAGAGCTGAATGCTGAGCGGCTGTTTCATTTTCCTAAAGAAGGAGTAGCCACGTGGCCTGTTGGGAAGCTTTCGTACGCCGTGGCTCTTCTCTCAGACATCAAGTCCTCACGTAGCGTCACTGTGCGAGGACATCCAGCAGCTGAAACAGGAACTGGTCCAAGCATCCTTTCAGACCTTGTGCTAGAAGGCTGCTTGTGGCCATTAACAAAGGAAAGGATCCTATTATAGTTGTCAGAAAGCCATTCCATCCAGGCTCTGCTACTTCAGCCTTCGGTATTGGGGCTGGGGGCTCCCAAGCATGTTTCTGGACAACGGGGCAGTGAGGGGGACTGAAGAGAGGCTCCTGACCTGACCAGAGGCTCCCAGCTGGTGGTGAAACAGCCAACTCTGATCTTTTTATCCTGCAGGTCACAGTGAACATATTAAATGAATTGGACATACTAGAGTCAACTGGATTTGGTTCAATATTTTCTGAGCATCCATTCTTGCCCAGATGCTGGGCTGGAGGAGATAGGGATTGAGAGAACAGGACACACAGAAACCGTTATCTCTTAGGGGAGACAGACTACACAGCCCAGCTTGGAAAGTGGTCGGAGAGATGCTAGCACGCGGTCGGGGGAGAGGTGACAGCCGCAGCTAACCCAGCCCAGTGGGGTGGAGTGCAGGGTCTTCCTTCTGTCCCCTAAATGCTTCTAGAAAAACATGTAAAATGCTCCAGCAATATGCCAGCTCCCAGGAGAAAGGTGGGCATTCATGGATACGGTGGAACTATTTTGTTTGGTAGAGCCGAAGGGATGTGGAAAGTAGGAGGGTTTTTGTTTTGTTTGATTTTTGTTTGCATTTTTGTAAACCCTGGAAGACTCTCCCCTCTTTCTTTAATATCTAGGGTTATACACATACGGTTGGGGCTGCACACACACATGGAATAGGAGTATTTTGGTCTCAAAGATAGACAATTTGTCCAAATCCCCATTTTTTTCTTTGGCTGCATGTGCTAACGTAGGAACGGAGGAGAGGGGAAACGGAGTGGAGGATGAGGATGATTTTACCTTATTCAATGCTCTCCTAAAGGGCTGATTGGCAAGGTGTAATGCTCCATCCTAACTGAACAAGCATTTACACATTACCCACTATGTGCTAGAAACTGTGCCACATACATTCACACACACACACACACACACACACACACACACACACACACACATCATCCAATTTCAATCCTCAAAACAATCCTGTTGTACATAGTATTCTCCCCATTTGTACAGGTAATGGGCAAAAGGCCTGTTGGCCTGAAAAGCTTGTATCTGTTCTCCCAGCCGCACTGGCTTCCAAACAGGTAGGGGTTTTGCTGGGGCACTGGTTTCCATGTCAAAGCCCTTTTGTTGAGTTTCTGAGATGGTCTCCTGGTCTGGCAAGGCTCCAGCTCGTCGTCACCTTCCTTCTTTCTCTGATCCCAGTGTGGACTCTCCGGAGGAGCTGGCGCCTCCCTGCAGCGCCCCTCCCCGCCAGCTGGAAGGCAGGCAGTCAGGCGACACGCAGGCATCACACGAGGAAGGGCTTCTGCAGAGGTCTAAAGCTTCCCGCCCTCCCTTGACCTTGACGTGGAGGTCTCCGTCCACAGGCCTGGGGTGGATGCTGGTGTGGTCTGCACTGAGCGCTCTAAGTAGCCGACTATCAGGCTGCTCCTGGGTACAAAGTTTACCCCTGCTGTTGCACATGAGACTGAGTTTCCTGCAGAGAGAGACCTGAGATGGAGCACAGAGGGGGCACTCTCAGGGGAAACAGCTGACTTTGTCCTAAGTGTAAACAGGGAGCAATCGGGGCCACACTCAGCCACAGTCGCGGAGGGTGGGCACGGAGAGGGCACCCAGCCCAACCTCCTCATAGGCCTGGTGGCCCAGAGGGGGGAGACGCTCGTCCAGAGTCGGGGCAGGAGCCTCCACCTCCCCTTCCTCGCCGCGCTCCCACGGCACCGGCACAATGAGGTTAATTTCACTACGGGAAAGCTCGCAGGATGGAAAACCCCCCAACTGTCTCTGCTTGGGCTTAGTTTTTAGAAATCCAAGGACGTGCGTTTCAGTTTTTTCAAAAATGAATGTTTAAAATTCAGGCATCTTTTGTTCCGCTCCATCCTGGAAGAATAAATCTAGGGACTTCAAGATCACGTTTAACAAGCGTAACAGCTTGATGAAATGCTGATTTTCATATTGTTCTCGAAACTGCACAGTTGCAGAAGCCAATGCCAAATGAAAGCAGGATATTTCGAAGGAAAAAGCTTAAAATTTAAATCCACGTTGACAAATCCGAGGGTGAATGTGAATGGCGGCGTGATGAGCTCAGGGTTGTAGTTTCTCAGTCGGCCTGGAAAGGCGGTGGGGCGTGGCCAGGGACACAGGCTGCGGTCTGCGTGGCTCAGGTCTCAGCTCTGCGGCTGCTGGCTAAGTCACCAAAATGATAAGGGAATCTCGGCTGGTTATGAGGATTCAGCTAGGTTTTCACTCACTGGCTGACTTCCCACGTGGATGCTGAGCTGATAGATTAGACATTACATACAGCACCCACATCAAGGACAACTCCAGGTGGTACCTGGAGCAGAGGCTGGAGCCGAATAAATCATTTTGGATGATGAATGAGCAATGGCCATTCTGGACGCTGTTTTGGGAAGAATTAAGAGGCCTCCTCCTAGTTTATTAGCAAGAACAGTTGTAGTGATTAACCAGCCATGAACAGCTTGGGGTGGGACAAGGGTGCCACAAGTGCACTGTTGTTACTGACCCTGGACTAGTGAGCTCCAGGCTCCTGTGGATGGCTGATGACATCAGGTTCTGTGTGCACACAACATCGGACCACCCACTGGAGAAGCACCAAGCTCACCTGTCTGGAGAGCTGGGCACTGGGTGCAGGGCTGCTGCACAACTCCAGGGGGCGCCCTTCATGTCAGCCACAGGGAGCATGCTCCTCCAGAGCTGTGCAGCACAATGGCACTGGCTGGGAGCCAGCAAGGTAAGACTGAAGGAGCACTGGCCAGGCACCCAGGAGCCCTGGTTTCTAGTTCTCTATCTGGATCTGCTGCCAACTTCCCACGGTGGCCACATGCAAGGGTCCCCCCTGCTTCAGGCTTTGGTGTCCCCATGCAAGTTTGCATCCGCTGGCTCCCAAGTAGGCCCTGTTAGCAACACTCAGGATTCCAAGAACTTGGGTGTTGAGAAGGCTCTGTTTGCCTTTGTATCTGGCCACAGGGCCAGATACAAAGCCAGGCCGACCCTGCAGACTGTGAAGAGCAGTAGTGGTGCTGGAGATGAGGCGTCTGCCAGCTCGGAGGCTCCAGGGCTCCTAGCAGGACTCCTGGCAGGGGCCAGGCCCTGCTTTGCAGAGCAGGCAAAGCATTTGAGTGGCCGTCACTTTTGGACACTGCATGGGGGGCAGACCCCAGCCTTCCTCTTCTTTCTTAAGGGGTGAGTCCAGCCGAAGGCCCTTTGCTCCTTGTGCAGCAACTCCGCTGGCCTCCCAGCCAGTCTCTGCCCTGGCCGCGCTGTGTCCTCCCTCTGAGCCTTTGTACAGACCAGTCCTTCTGCCGGGAATGCCTTCCCCCTCCCTCTCACCTAGCCTCGAAGTCCCACCTGAGCACAGCCATCTCAGTGAGACGAACCTGACTCGATCCCTGCCAAAGAGAAGCAGTCGCCTCCCCTCTGCGTGGCCCTGCTTCCTTTCAAGCTTCTCGTAACTGAGTCTTCCACAGTGCCTAGGAGCGCTCTAGGAAGGGACAATATCTGTACAAAACAGTAACAGGCCACTTCTATCAAGCACTGACCACGTGCTAAAGATTCCGCATGTATGATTTGATGAAGCAGGTACCAAACTTGACTCCATTTCAATGAGGAGGAAAGTGAGATCAAGGTCACTCAGCAAGTGAGCCAAGCTTGGGATTCCAGCTGCCTGTCTCCAGAGCCCGGAGACCTGCCCGCTGCCTCTCCAGAGTGAGACGTCCCCTCCGCCCCTCCTGTCACACTCTGCCCCAGTTCTGGGTACCAGGTGCCCTGTCTCGGAGGATCAGGTCTCTGAGCACTGCAGGCAGGAAGCCTTGGCAGCCGGGTGTGGCGCGGGGGAGGGCAGTGGGTTGATCCTGTGCGGTGGAGCCGGGCAGACACAAACATTACCGAGGGAGACGCACCATTTTCCAAGGAGACTGTTATCTGTGCAGGCTCGTTTGAGATCCATTGAAATAAATTCCTTCCAGGGGGATTTATCTTTCCTGTCTCTGTGTGTGTGTGTACGTGTGTGTGTGTGGCAAGTGTTAAAACTAGTTTTCAAGATCTGTTAATGAATGCCAGAGTGATTATGTTGCTATCTCCATCAACTACGGAGAAAATCAGGTAACCAGACTATTTACTTTATATAATAGATGTGTGGGCTTCTTGTTCACTCTCTGAAAGAACATTCCTGAAAGGGTCATTTTTTATTTCCTGAGATGCTTTTTTCCCTAATTGCTTGAAGGTTTGAACATTGCTCCCGTTCCCCCGTTTTCGTTCTGTGCAAATGTGTTTCCTCGTGTCCCATTTCCCTGACACCTCCGGTCCCCTGCAGAAGCAGATCCCCTCCTCCAGCCTCCCACGTGCCTTCTGTCTCACCAGGAAAACCTCCGAGATTCAAAACCAAGTTGGAAGAAACACAGCTCCTTTGGTTTTTCTCTTTTGTAAACAGATTTGACACAATGGAGTGGGAAGAGCCTGATCCTGGCTGGAAGGAGAGCTGGTTTCTAGTCCCAGGTCTGCCTTGAGTTTGCCGAGTGACTTGGGAACATCACTTCTTCCTTCTGCCTCCTCAACTCTAAAGTGAGGGGCAAAGACAAAGTATGGGTCTTAGAGGTAGGACGGGTGGCTCATTCCTGCACTTAATCCTAGCACTCTGGGGGGATGAGGCAGGAGGATTGCTTGAAATCAGGAGTTTGAGACCAGCCGGAGCAAAAGCAAGACGCTGTCTTTACTAAAAATAGGAAAAAAAAATTGGCTGGGCAACTAAAAATAGCAAAAATTAGCTGGGCATGGTGGTGAGTCCCTATAGTCCTAGCTACTTGGGAGGCTGAGGCAGGAGGATCGCTTGAGCCCAGGAGTTTGAGGTTGCTGTGAGCTAAGCTGATGCCAGGGCACTCTAGCCTGGATGACAGAGCAAGACTCAAAAAAAAAAAAAAAAAAAAAGAGGTAGGACAGAGGTGATTGAAGATTGAAGATCAGGGAGCCAGATTTTGGTTGACTCGGAGGGACTCTCTCTCTGAGAGCTGTCTGACACATCCAGCCTGCCCAGTGAGATGATCCGAGCTGAGAGTGGGCAGCTGTCATGGAAGATGCTGCACACAAGGGATGCCGATATTGATGAGGTCGGGCCAGGTGACCCTCAAGTCTCATGTAGCCTCAGAATCCCTGGTTTCTTGGCTAGATGTTGTCAACAGTTTCTGCCACCTTCAGAAGTCAGCAGTCCACCTTGCTGGCCGCCCCTCTACATTTCAAGCCACCTGCTCGAGCAGCAGGGAGGCTTGTCACCTGTGTGGACACGCTCCTCTTGGCTCTTCCACTCTATCACCTTGCACAAATGTTACAGGCCTGAGCTGAACGCGTCTTCCTTAATGCCTGGGGTTTGAGACCCCATCTGACCACACTGGAAAGACATAAAGTGGAGATGGGATGTTCCCTAAATGTGTCTCTGTCTACACAATGCTAACTTGCCGGACTGCAGAGGGGCAAGCCAAGCAGAGACTTCCCAAACCGGCGTCCCTTATTGTCTTCATTGAACATTGTGCATTTCTTTCCAGCCTAAAAAAAAAACCACCATCGTTGGCTTTGCCTGGATGGGACATACAGAGCACAGGAGCATTAGTTCAAACCAGCCCTGGGCTTGCTCAGTGAGTCTTGAGCACTGTCCCTCCCTGCCCCGCTGGGGCTATGACTGTCCCCACACTCAGCCCCCTGCCACCCAGCCCACAAGCACGGGCCTGCCACGTGAGTGAGAAATACGCTTCCATCGTGCGAAGCTTCTGACACTTTGGGTTTATCTGTTAGAGCAGCCAGCACTGACTGAGCTGACTGGCCCTTTAAACCTCTCACCATGCTGTCATGTAACCGCCCGTGTGCCCTTATCTACGGAAAGAAGGGGGCTCGTGGGGAGTAAGGGCCGTGTCTGGTTTGTCCTTGTATTCTCGGGGACGATGACCGTGCCTGCCACGCAGTTGGGATCCATGTTGGCCGAACGGATGACTGTGTAAAACTGCAACCAGAAAGCAACTGGAAAGGCTGAACACCGTGCTGGTTGACGTTTTTCCCATCAAAGACGATTTCAAGAGGCCTGGAAATCCTAGAGTGCTTCCTAGGCGAGGTAACTTGAAGTGAAAAAAAAAAAAAAAAAGAAAGAAACAATTAAATTGAGTTGGATAGCAAGGGAGAAACACCCTAAAACAGGAAACTCACGAGACATGTGGGCAGCTGAAACTGACGGCATGTTGGGGTAGGCGGGGGTGGGGAAGGGCATAGGATCTCGGGGAGTGAAAGAAAAGCCACGGAAAACATGGCATGAAAGAAAGCACAAGGAAGCAGGAGGGCAGAGCCCTAGCCGCTGCCCAACGCTCTCTGCGTGCCAGAGGCCTGCGTGTCCGTATTTTACTCTTCCTCCTCCGCAGGTTCAAGGCTATGTGACAAGTGGGCCTCAGAGACTGGAGCACTTGCCCAAGGCCGTGCAGAAGTGAGACCAAGCTCGTTCCAGCCCGAAGCCTGTGCTCGTTTCTCCTTCACACCCGTAAAACGGGGCTGCCCTGCCAGGTGGGAGGGTCACACCATCCCCCCTTCCCGGCGGCCGCGTGTCTCCAGGAGCAGGAGGGTGGCCGTGGCCAGAAGGGCTCCAGCCTGGCAGTCTGCGCACCACGGCCTCGCTCTATCGCTGCCCCTGCTCTCCTGTATGGCCTTGAAAAAGTCCCTTTTCTTCTCTGACACTTGACCTGCACTCTGAATAATGACAAATTGGGTCCAGCGACCTTCAAAGGCTTCTGAATAAACTGGTACAGGATTCCTGTCTCCAGGGAGACCCACCGTCTCCCGGTGAAGGAGAGAGACCTTTGCCCACCCTCTGCCAGGGAGGGTGGGAGCGGGACTGCAGGGGGGAGTGCAGTGGCAGGGCAGCGGGGTGGAGAGGGGAGATGGGTCCCAGCTGCAGCCTCGCTTCTCCCTGGGAGCCAGGAAGTCCCCTTTAGGGGACATCATACAACACAAGGAAGGGCTAGAGTTCAGCCCCCTAGCTGCACTTGCACGAGCCCCAGCCTCAGGGTTTCAGGTCCCTCATGGAAAGACAAATCACTCTACTTCCAGGAGATGTTTTTGCGGAATTAGGTAAATACGTGAACATCTGTGCTAGAGCGAAGCACACACCACAAATGGTTTTGCAGAACAGGTTCTTCTTCAACATTCTGAGTGTTTGGGGTAAATAGAAATGCATTCCCCTCCTCACCCACCCTCTGTCGATGCTACCCACAAAGGAAATGGAGATTAGGGTGGATGCCTTTGGATAATTTAGTTATTCACGGATTCACTCATTCATTGAAGATGTATCGGGCGCCGACTATGTACAGCTCAGTCCTATGCTGGTGCCAGGCGTACAGTGGTGGACAAGTCAGGCTTGGTGGAGCTGACATACTGGGATATACGGGAAGTCAACACATGATTAAATAAACAAGATTCTTTCAGAGGTTATGAAGGAGCTAAACAGAGAGACACTGAATGAGGAGTGGGGTTTAAGGGCTTCCTTTAGACAGACCATGCAGGGAAGGCGTCTCCGGAAAGGGACATTTGAGCTAAGTAAAAGGGGACTGATGAGAAGGAGCCAGCCATGCAGAGCTGGCAGATGGGAGCCCCAGGAGGAGGGGGCTTTACGAAAAGACCCTGGAGGCCCCAGAGAAGCCCAGTGCTGCCTGGCACCCAATGCCATTGGGCTTTGGCTACCTACTCCCTAGGACAGAGGCATTTTGTGACCAGACCCCAAAGCGAAGCCCAAGACCAAGCAAGCGCTCTGGTCCACAGGAAATCAAAAGCTCTGATTCCGGCGTCTGTCCTCATCATTTCTGGCGTTTGACAACGACTTCCCTTCCATCCCAGGCCCAGCCTCCAAGTGCAGAAACGCCGCAGCACGCCAATGAAATTGATTTAGTGTTCGCCTCGCATTCTCTTCCCCAGCCTCGGGCAGCAGAGATTTACGGCTCCTGGAAGTGCCACCCCTCCCTGCTTCCTGTAAATCTCCCACCACATTTTGGGCGGCTGGAGCTATTTGGGTAACCTTTATCTGAACCAGAACTTCCTCGCCAGGAACTTCAGAGGGTACCTCCAGGAAGGACGGGAGAACCCCAGGGGCCGGCTTGTTTGGGGGAAGATTCCAGGCCTGCTGAGGACAGCTGCGTGGCAGGCGCCTCGCAGAGAACAGAGTTCTCCTTTGATGCCGTGACTGCCTTTGTGGGGATGGTGCAAAACCCCAAAGGAGCATGTAGGGTTTATGGAGGGCGTGTGGGTCGGCAGCACGCTATTAAGCCTGACGTCGGGCCCCTGGACATAGGCAGGATGGAGGGAAGCGGTGGGGGCCAGATGCTCGTGCGGGGATGGAAGTCATGCGTGGTAGAAGACAGAGCCTAGCTTTCGAGTCAGACAGGCCTTAGAGATGTTATGTTATGTTTATGCCCATGTGTCCACTGCCGTTTCCCTGCCTGGAAGCTCATCTCCATGCGGCCAGGGCTTTGATTACTCTTGGATCCATCCCCACACCTGGAACCACAACTGGCTTATAGTCGTAACACTCAGTAAGTAATTGATGGGTAAACAGATAACCGTGGATATATTCTGGCCCCATCACTGTGCGACCTTGGGCAAGTCATTTCCTCCCTAAGCCTCAGTTTCCTCCTCTAGATGTTGGGAATAGCAGTCGATCAGTCAAAATAGTAAAGGAGCTACTATTTGCTTCCATGTGTTCAGTACATGCTATCTCCTTTCTCTTTCCTCTCTCTTGATCCTCTCTGAGGCCTGGGGACAGAGGAAAAAGTGCATGTGCTGTGCCCTCTTAGTGCAGGGCCTCCGGGGTTTGGGGCACTTGCCGTTAGCAGAGGGAGCCGTCTGGACAAGGCACTGGAGACGTGTGGGCTGCACAGAGGTGACTAAGCAGAGTCCAGAGGGGCCCTTTGCAGCCCCCATGGCGAGGTTGCAGTCTGGTGGGAAGAGGACAGTACTGTCCTGTTCCAGGACAGAGCCGGCCCCGTAGCAGCTGGCATGCGACTCTTTCTCTGGGAAGAGTTCTGGGATCCAGGCAAAGCCGGGTCTCCCCTCGAGCCCTTAGAGCCCCATACTGGGATGGGGTCCCCTGAGTCAGAGCGTTGTCCCTTCTTTCATTGCTTCCCCACTGGACAGTAGGATCCTTGGGGACAACATCTTGTACCTTCCTCCTCTTTATAACTTACACCCTTCGCTCCTTTCGCAGAGTCTGAGTGTGGTGGTTGCGGGGCAGCTCCCGGCCCGACACAGGAAGGGGGCAGTGGGTCCAACCTCCCCCAGTGCCCGTGGTGACATTTATCCTAAACAGGGCAGCCAGTGGCCACAATCTCTGGCCAGAGGGAGCACAGCGAAATTGCTTCAGTAAACAGCTCAGCCGAGAGCAAACCCGGGCCTCATTAAACCACAATTAGGATTTCTGGTCCGGCTTCACAGGAACACCTTTTGGGACCCGAGACTGTTTATTTGAGTAAGACTGCGGAGGGGCTGGGGGAGGCGGGGCGGAGGTGGGGGTGGAGGTCAGGCGGCGGGCGTTGGATCTTTCTGTCATTCTGGACACTTTAATAATGGGAAGACCTTTGACCTGAGCCCTCCCAGATCCCTGGATTCCAGAACCCAAATACCTACAGGCCGGCAGTTTTGAATCTCCCCTAAATGACTAATTAAATGGGATAAGGCATGCAGAGTGCTCTGCACACGGAGGACTGGGAGACGCGAGCTGCCCCTCGTTGGTTTGGCCCGGCATCCTCACCAAAGCCACAAGAAGAAAAGCTCACTTTTCACCAAGATTCTTCTTCAGAGTGTGAAAAGCCACAGTGTCTTAATTTGGCCGCTACTTCTTCCTATTGAAAAGGAAACAAGCAAATGAACGACCAGGTCTTTTGTGGCCTGACTGCGAAGGGTTTTAGGTTCTAAATACCACGTTTCTTGCAGCTTTCCTCGAGAGGTTCAGCCCAGCTAACGCACCGCTGGCTCTGGGTTCTCCCGTAGCTCTTTGAATTTCTCTTGTACCACGTGGCAGTGGCAAGAGCTAGTCTTTTTCTTAAAGCTTTGCCATTTACAAAGTTCTTCTTTCATATAGTCTACTTGTCCAATTCTCCCAAGGAGTCATGTCAGATCAGTGTCATTGGTTTTTCCATTTTAGACACAAGAAAAGTGAGGTTTAGAGAGGGGAGATTATTTTGCCCACATGTCCAAGCCAGTAAGGAGCTCCCAACAGACAGTCCATCCAATTAACAATCAGGTATCGAGCACCTACGGAGTGTGGGCACTTGAGACGCAAAATGAAGGCACAGTCCCTGCTCTTGCTGTGCTGGCCACCGGTGGTTTATGTGGCTGAATTTCTCTGGGCCTCTTGAAGCAACTCGCACGGGATCCAGTCACTGAGGTTTGCTGGTTGAATGAATGGCTGGCAGGCTCAATGAGTGGGGAAATGTCGGGAAGCTCTGAGCTCCACCAGCTTCCCCCCTGCGTGCTGTGAGCACAGCACTCATGCTTTGAGGAGCTAGGATCACAGCGGGGCTGATTCCACCTACTTCCCTGATGCCTGGGGCCCGCACTCAGACACGCCAAGCCTCTGAAGAGGGCTTGGGCGGAGCTGCAGCCTGGAGAGGACCACTGCTTCCCCCTGACCTGGGGTCCCCAGGCCAGCCCACCCTAAGTTCCCAGTGGGCTAAGAATGGTATTAGACAACTGTCCTGCAGCAAAGCAGAATCCACCAACAGATTCATTCTGTTCTAGGTGAAAAGCACGCCACGTTCCCTGAAACTGTCACGATTGCATGTCCAGTCAATGTTTTGTGTGAAGACCCACCCAGAAAATAGAGCTGGAAATTTGAGTAGAGATCAGTATCAAACTTTTCTTTCCATACGTAAGAAAACCAAGGCCAAAAGAGAGTTCGTCCAAGCTCCCTTGGCCTGTTCTAGAACATAATATTAGGACATACTGTACTGTGGGGTTGAAGACTGCATCTTAGATAGGAAGACAGAACCTTAACTCTGCTAACCTACTCTGTGCCCTCGAATAATTCTCTCTCCCACAGTCTAGGCCTTGGTTTTCTCACCTGAAAAATGGGAGGTAGCCCCTATAACTCCTCTAACCCTAAAAGTTAACCAAAATCTGGATTTTACATTATGCATGCAAAGATTAGGCAACATGGAGAATTATGTATCTATTGATAGAGTCAAGATATGTACCAGGAGTATAAATTCCATTTTCTCTGGCTAGGAAACCTGAGAAGGGGAAGGACCTCCTTGTAACAGTGAATTGAACTTAGCAGGCGTTGGCAGAAGCCTGTCGCATAGGCCTGGTCAGTACCGGGCTCTCGGTAAGCGTTTGTCGGAGGAGTGAAGCAGATGGAGGCACAGGCTCTGCAGAGGGGACACATGCCTGACACCCTGACCTGTGTGACTCCCTTGAGGTCCATGCTCAGGACAACCGAAAGTAGACCTAGGGCAAGCCAAGCCCTAGGGCCACCGCAGGGCCCCGTTATGCTCACGGCCTCCAGGCCAGAGGCCTCTCCTCTGCAGCAGCCTGCTGCCGTCCTCCCTGCGAGCTCCCAGGGGACATGCTCTGGGAGACCCTGGGTGCCCAGGGGGAAACATGACCTTGACCAGCCTAATCCCACGGCCGTTCCAGGAAGCGCACCACCCACCCACTGCACCCACCCCTCACTGCTCTGGGCTCCCAGGGCATTCTCCCTCCCTCTGCTCTAGTCCTCCCCTGGTGCTGCTTCGCTGTACACCTGCATGGGTGTCGGCCTCCCTCACTGAGCGTCTCCACACCTTCCGAGCCTGAGCCCAGGGCCTGGCACGCCAGAGGCTCCTGTCATGGGATGGACGCATGAGTGGCACTGATTCTATCGTCTACAGCTGGCTGCTCCCTGGAACTCAGAGAACACTGAGCGAAGACATGTTGCCTTCCATTATTGTTTGCTTTTTTTCCAAGTAGGAATAACTGCATATTTTGCACCATTGCTAGTAAACAGTTTTAAGTTTCTAATAGCAATACTTTCCTTAGCAACGACCCCTCCTATATGCATAACCCTTTGTAGATTTTAATGCATTATCCTGATTGTCTCATTTTCATTCCCATAGCATCCCCCATAGAGAGAGGGGACAGAGACCATAAACTTCCACTCGGGAAAGAAACCGAGACTCATGGAAGTCAAGTGACTTGTTCAAAGTCATGTTGAGGGTCGGGGCAGTGGTAGGATCAGCCCAGCTTTCCTGATTCCTGGCCCTGGGCTCTTTCCAATCTACAGTTTTCTATTTTTGCTTGCCCTGTGGCCATGCTGAAAACAAACAAGGAGGCAAAGAATGGTTTGGTGGAAGAATGTTTAAAGAGAATGATGTTCTTAATTAATAACAAAAGCAAAAGCACACGCTTAGTGGGTTCATAAATAATGAGCTTAAACCTAATTGATTAAAATGCCCTGGTCGCAGGTTAACAGTGACTTCAAAAACAATGAAATCCAGCCAAGGCCATAATAAAAGCATTTTCCCTCTTTTTAATTATCTTTGTTGTTTGCGAATTTGCCTGAAACTTATCTCTCTGTCTGGGCAGGTCACACCTGCTATTTTGCCATGAGTGGGAAAGCAATGTGGGGTAGGGAAGGGCCAGCGACTCTGCAGTTTAATCTGCCCCTTAGCAGCTCCATGACCTGGAACAAGTCACTAACTGCTCCAGGCCTCGGCTTGCTTGCCTTTAAAATGGGGAGAGCAATACTTGCCTTATAGGATTAAATGCTTTACATGTAGATAAAACAGCTGTCGTGGTGGCTAGCACATTAGAGGTGGTCAATAAATGCCTTCTGCTTCCTCTTTCTGCATAAGATCCTTTAAAGACCTTAAAGACTGTTTAAATGCAGGAATGAGGGGGCATCTACCCAGAGAGGGGCGCCTCATGGCCAGATTCCTGTGGCCCAAGTTACTGGTCTTGTGCGGGACTTTTGGAATCAGACCCTCTGTATTTGGTGTGACATTAGGCATGTCATTCAGCTTCTCTGAGCCTCAGTTTTCTCATCTGTGAAATGGAGATCACCATACTGATGTGTGTGCTTTGTTAGCATTGAATGGGATCATGCGCAAAGCCCTGGGCTCAGTACATGATAGATATTACTAGTTCACGGGCTGGAAGGAAGAGGGCTTGGGAGAAAATGTCAGGAGATACAGGTTCAAGCCCCCCGCACAGCCACTCACAGGCATGCCGCGTTCTGCTCCTGGAGCCTTGTCTTTGTAATCTCTAGAATGGGGAGAAGGGTTCCTCGCCCGCCCACCTGCAGCACTGCCTGAGGGCCCTGGGATAATTGACGGTCTTTACCTTGATGGCACATTACAGTTACTCAAGGAGCTTTAAATCCGATGCCAGGGAACCGTCTCCCATCAACTTAATCTGGATTTCGCCGGCTGGGTCCCAGGCGTGGGTGTTTTGAGATCTCCCAGGTGAGTCTAAGATGCTGCCAGTTTTCGAATCACTGGGTTAAAGATGCGGCTTGTTTTCCAAATCACAGAGCCCCGTGTACATGAAGGGTCCATGTGGGAGGGCCCCCCTCTAGCTCCTGGCAGGCTGGAGACCTCTCGGGGGTCACCGCTCCTTCCTCCTCCGGGTCAGAAGGCATAAGCTTCTTTGATTCCCTTTCAACACTTCCCAGGGCTTCTGTCCCATCTGAAGAGGGAAGCAGGGTGCTGGCAGTAACCAAGGGCATGCTGATTTTCACCTTTAAAAAAACAAGCTTTATTGTGAAGACCAAAAGGTCTTATAAACCTTAATGAGCGGCATATGTGAAACACATACGCAATTTGCTTGTTTGAAAAATATTTCCCAGCTAGCCTTCAATAGCAGAGCCTTATTATTCTAAACGGGGAGCTTGTCTTACCAGAGGACTGAACAAAACCCCAGTTGGAGATAATTATCTTAGCAGAATTCCCCGTGGGTCCCTGGGGCGGGGATGGGGGGTGGAAGCCGCTGGAACACATGTGCTAACTTAGGCTGCCTTTGTGTACACAACAAACACCAAAGCTGGGCTTTCGGCAGCGAGGAGAATTCCGGCTCCTGAAACGGTGACCTCAACATTCGTTCCGGGGACGGCAGATCCGTTTGTCTCCATGGGAGGGGGCAGGAGGTGGGAAGGCCGGCCACGGAAGACACGTGTCCAAACTTCGGTTGCAGAGGCCGGAGGGGGGTGGAAGCGTATGAGGGACTGTCTAGGGCAGGGGAAAAAATAATTGGAATAATTTAAAACTAAATAAAATAAAAAACATTTGATTGCTTCAGAAATCAGGAGACCTGGGCTATACGAGTCACTTCAGGGTCGGGCGTGTGGCTCTGTGCACATCTCTCCTGCTGTCCAGGGCTTAGTTTCTCCACGTGTGAAACTGCGATAATTGGGCAGGATGACAAAAGTGATGGGAAATTATCGAGTCCAGTGTCCTAGGAAGGGAAGTAATCCCCACATCTCATCAAATGCGAACTCACGGCCCATCCCGTGGGCCGCAGTCTCACACACAGCCCGCCTTCACCTCAGACAGGGGGAGGCTGGAGACGCGCCAGGATGCAAGAATTTCAGGTTCCCAGGGTGCCCAAGTCAGGGGACCGGTCAGCCGCCATCACCTGGATAGTTTGGGCCGTCTTCCCTCTGGGCCTGGCACCCAGATGTTCAGGGAAAGTGGGCCACTGGGCTTCAATTAGCTGGGTAATTGTTTCAATTCCCTACCCCTTAATTATCTCCCTGCTGCCTTCCATTCCTGAGCTCAGGAATGCCACAGCCCTCCCTTTTCGCAGCCCGGCAGCCACAGAGGAGCTGCGGTGGGACTTGTCCCACAACCACAGACAGCCGGGGGAGCCATAGGCAAGCTCCGTCAGGCCCGCGGCACCTTTGATGGCCGTCTTCCACTCTAGACTTCCTCCAGAAGGGCTAGGATGAGCTTGGTTACGGGTGGGTAAGGGAGGAGGGGTTGGGCTAGATCAGTGGTCCCCAACCTTTCTGGCACCAGGAATCATTTTCGTGGAAGAGAATTTTTCCACGGACTGGGGATGGGGGGGGGGGGCTGGTGGTTTGGGGATGATTCAAGGGCGTTACATTTGTTGTGCACTTTACTTCCGTTATCATTACATTGTAATGTGTAATGAAACAATTGAACAACTCATGCTAGATCGGGGACCCCTGGACCACATGACCTTTGAGGCTTTGAGGGTGCAATGGACCAAACCAGGGATTTGGACTAGGAATTAAGGGCTGTGTTACCTTGTGCTAATGATTTCACTTCTCCCAGCCTCAATTTTATCATCTGTAAAATGGGGCTAATAAGGAGCCCTCTCCAGAAAAGTTGTGGTTTTTAGGGCTAAGTTAGCTAATTCTGTAATGTGCATACATAACAACTCTGTGCCTGGCATCCAGGTGTTTTATACATAGCCCACTTTCCTCCTGCTTCGTGAGCCCTTCCGTCAGCAGTAACTCCGTATGAGTTCAGTGAGGCAGCTCACGGAAGTGGGAAGAGTCTCAGAGCAGGGGTTACCAGCTTGCTTTGGGACCATGGGTAGGTAAGCTGCAATCCATGATTTGAGCCTCAGTTTCCCCATCGGGAAAATGTTACTCCCTTAGGTACTCTTATCTTTCAACATTCTATGAGGAGAGAACGGGGCGTCCTCCAAGCCCCAGGCATTTTCCCTCCCAGACAAAGCCCCGTGTCTGCTCCTGTCCTGCCTCCAACACAGGCACCCTAAGTGTTTTCCCACCAGGGTAAACAGAGTCATTAACACTTTATCTTAATTGCCACTAATGATGGTAAATTTTCTCATTACGAAAAACGGGGCTTTCTGGTCTAATTTGTTTCCTAAGCTGAGCTGGAACATTTAAAATTTCAACTGAGTAATTCCAGCTTTGCACTGAACCTAATTGGTCAATTGTGGGTTATTAATGGTGGATTTGACTCCTCCTACGATAGGATGCTGGGGACAAATATGGGACAGGAGCACAAAGAAGGAGCAACCACCCAGGTCAGGGCAAACTTATAGAAGAAGACTAGGGAAGGGTTTTCCCCCTGAGGTTACTCCATTTAATTCTTGCACCGCCATTTTTATAGATTTTCCTAAGTATTCATCTTTTTAAAAATTTTCACAAAGTGTTTTAAATTTAGACTCCATCACTTGGCACTTTTATGAAATGTTTTAAAAGATTCAAAGTTGGTTTTACCTTCTAGTCATCATCTCACCGTACTTTATATATTTCATTGATCTTATATTGAAATATTTCTTTTATTATTTTTTTAAACTAGAATTCCATTTTGGGTTTCTTGACAATATTGTCTGATCATAATGTTTAACTTTTCTTTTTACCATTTCTCCCTTTTTAAAAAATTCAATAAATTGCATTTAGGTCTATGGTAGTGTCTAAATGCCAAATGCATACATATGTGTATTTTCTTCAACAACCTAAAAAAAGTTGGTTTATCAGCCTCTCCGGTTGGAGAATTTTTAATTGAAAATAATGTGATGATCCAATGCCAAGACTAAGTGTGTGGACAATACTGGCAGGACTGAGATGGCTTCTCTTCCTGAGCCCATCTTCTTTCTTCATCTCACAGGACCCTGAGCAAGCAGGACTCCAAAAACAGTTCTGTGCCGGGTCGACACAGAAGGACATTTTTACATGTACTCTTGACCAGGTAAATTTGACCCTGATGGGTCAATTTGCAACCTGTATTTACCTTTTCATTCTCATTGTTTTAGGACTTCATGATTTACACAACACTCTCATATCCATTTTTCTGTTTGATCATCACGATTTTGTGAGGTTGAAGGAAGGCAGTGGTTCAGATCCCACTTTACAGATGAATAAACTGAGGCTCATACTGATCTCCTCCAGGCTTCTCATAGACTCCAACCCAGATCTTCTGAGTCCCAGAATCCAGTGATCATCCACTGCTCTGCGGACACTGGACAGGTGGTCAGGTGAGAAAAGACCCAGGAAGGGATGGCAGCATCGGGAGGTGGGCATCAGGTCAGCACCGGCTCCCTCGGACCCCTGTATCACTCCCTCAGCGTCTATGGCCACTGTGTTAGTCACAGTTCTGCAGAGAAACAGAACCAATAGGATATATACAGATACCCAAGAGATTTACTATGGGAATTGGCTCATGTGATGATGGAGGCTGAGAAGTCCTATGATCTGTCATCTACAAGATGGAAAGGACCAGGAATGCCAGTGGTGTGATTCAATCTGATTGCAAAGTCCTGAGACCCCAGACAGGAGGGGTACTAGTGTAAGTCCCACAGTCCAAAGGCCCAAGAATAAGGAGCTCCACTGTCTGAGGGACAGGGGGAGATGGATGTCCCAGCTCAGGCAAAGAGAGAGAGAATTTGCCCTTCCTTCATCTCTTTGTTCTATCTGAAACTTGAGTGGTTTGGAGGGTGCCTGCTGCCCACATTGGTGGGTGGATCTTTACTCACTTTACTGATTCAAACACTCATCTATTCTAATAATAGCCTCACAGACACACCCAGCTATCTGGGCACCCCTTAACCCAGGCAAGCTGACACCTAAAATTAAGTCATTCTCTGAAAAAATAGGTCACTAGACAATGAGTTCTGCCTTACTGGGCGTGTTAGGGACTGAACTGTGCACCCTCCCCCTGTCCCAGATTCATGTGTTGAAGACCCCGTGATTTTCCATGTCACCTTGACCAGATTAAGGAATACCTAGGGAACTGGGAAAGCGTTACTTCTGGGTGTGTTTCTGAGGGCGTTTCCAGAGGACATTGGTGGGCAACAGGAGACTAAGTGGGGAAGACCCACTCTCCACCTGGACTGGCACCAGCCGGTCAGCTGGGGCCTGAATAGAACAATAAAGGAAAGAAATGGATTCCCCCTCCTAGAACTGGGACATTCTCCTCCCCCCGCCCCACCCTTGGGCATCAGAACTGCATGCTCTCTAGCCTTGGGACTCCGGGACCTACACCAGCAGCCACCTGGGTTCTCAGGCCTTCGACCTTAGACTAAGAATCACGCCATTGGCTTCCCTAGTTCTGAGGCTTTTAGACTTGCATGAGCCAATTCTGATAAATTCCCTCATATATTTCCATATATACATCTCTTATTTGTTCTATCTCTCTGGAGAACCCCAGCTAATACAAGCCCTAACCCCCAACGTAAGTCTATTTGGAGATAGGGACTTTAAAGAGGTAATTAAGATTAGATAGGATTATACGGGTGGGGCTTTAATCCAAAATGACAGGTGTCCCTATAAAAAAGAGGAAGAGACACCTGGGATGTGTGTGCACAGAGAAGAAGTCACATGAGGACACAGTGAGACGGTGGCCATCTACAAGCCAGGAGAGAAGCCTGAGGCAGAGCCATCCCAATTACGACCTTGACCTTGGACTTTGAGCCTCCAGATCTGTGAGAAATGGGCTTCTGTTGCTTAATCCACTGTCCAGTATTCTGTAATGTAGCCCTCCCACACCTCCACCAGCCGTGGTCTTCTTGTGTCACCCCTCCCCTGGCAGCTGGTACGGAGGTAGGAGCAGGCTTTGGGTGGCTCTAAATACGAAAGGCTTGTCCTCCTCAGAGTACGGCACTGCCTGAGTGAGGGCAACCCCACGGGGGGACAGGGCTGCCTCTAGGGTGTGCAGGGCCCTGGGCAAATGATTTTTGTCTTATGGAAACAATTTGAATGAAAACTGATTCATAGAATTCATGGGCCCCTGTGAGTTCCAAGTGATTCTCATTATTTGCCGTAGTTATGTTCTATCAAGTCTCCATGAACATCAAATTGGCAAATACTGAAACCATAGCTCCTAGGAAAAGCACAGGGTTAGGTTCCTGTGAGCCTCGGGTCACATTTTCATCAACAGATCAACACATGACTTTGCTGTGTGTTTCTGTTTTAAGGCACCTTATTTAATATATATTGTTGATTCCTTAGCACTGACCTCATGGCCAACATCACTGTAACTGCTCCCTGAGCAAAGCGTACCTAAACCTACATATTTTCCCCATAAGGCATGTCAGAGCCTTCTTGCACTTAGGGACACCAGACAGAGCTTCGACGCTAGGCTCAGGGGCCATTTTAAACAGCCAAATCGCCAACAAAAAGTACAAAACTACCAAAAAACGTGCCACTAAATAGACCACAAAGAGGATATTTGTTTACAGCGTGAGAGCTAAAACAGGCCAGAGCATGGCTTCTCCTTGCTTCACCTTGCTTCAGCTACGAACTTGCATGTTGGGTGACTCCAGTTTTTTACCACTCTGTGTATGTCTATAAACGAGTGCAAAGCACATGAATACTGATTTGGGGGTTACAAATAAATTTTAGTGGGTAGGTAGATTTGTAGATATAGAATCTGCAAATAATGAGGATCAACTGTGCACTGGACAGTTTAGAGAAGGTGCTCCAATAGCAAAAAGAGGGGTCAGAGTGTTGCACTGGTCCAGGCAAGAGATCATGGAGGTCTTCTAGGAGTGCAACAGCTTGGAAGTGGATTCTTCAGCCCCCCACCCAGGCCTTCAGAGATGGCAACCCTGGCTGTCTGTACCCTCAGGAGAGGCTGAGCCAGAACCACCCAGGGAAGCCACTCCCAGGTTCCTGCCCCAGAAAAATGGTGAGGCAATAAAGATATGTGGTTTAAGACTGTGGTCCCCAATCCTCGGCCTGTTAGGGACCAGGCTGCAGAGCTCCACTGCTGCTCCAGAACAATGACCTGCCCCACCACCACCAGCATCTGCAGAAAAATTGTCTCCCTTAGAAAAGGGGTCATAGCAGGAGATGAGTGGCTGGCAAATGGCAAAGCTTCATCTGTATTGACAGCCACTCCCCATGGCTCACACACTGCCTGAGCTCCACCCCTCCCCATCCCCGCCATCCGTGGAAAAATTGTCTTCCATGAAACTGGTCCCTGGTGCCAACGAGGTTGGGGACCACTGGTTTCAGCCATTAACTTCTGGGCCGCTAAATTGTTACTCAGTGATAGGTAACTATTACAATTCTTAACCAGTGGGGATCAGGAATCAACGCTTCAGCCTTCCATCCTGTGGAGGGACAACTGTGCCCGTTACTCAGAGAGCACCCGGGGTAGAGCCACAATTGCCACCGTGAGACCCGCTCGGTAACACACTCCTTTCTGATTCCCTCTGATTCTTTTTCTTCATCACTCCAGACTCCCAGGCTCATTTCCCAAATAAACCACCTGTACCCCACTACTCATCTCAGGCTCTTCTTGGAGGGGACCCAAACTAAGCCAGGGCACTGCGTGCTAAAGGCTTCAAGCCAGAAAGCGAGACCCGCATGAGGGGACAGGAAGCAGAACTGGGTGGCACCAAAGCTTTGAGGGGACAGACAGCCCACGAGTTCCAGATTCGTGCCCTCCCCTTGTATGCGTCTCCCAGGGCTGCCCTGGCACAGTTCAACAAACTGGGTGGCTTCAAACACAGGTTTGTCCTCTTACAGCTCTGGTGGCTGCAAGCGGGAGATCAGAGTGGCAGCAAGGCCATGTTTCCTGGGACTCTGGGCAGACCCCTTCCTGTTTCTATCTCCTGGTGGTGGCCGGCAGTCCTTGGTGTCCCTCGGTTTGCAGCTGCTTCACATCGGTCTCTGCCTCTGTCCTCACTTGGCATTTTCACTCTGTCTTCCTGTCTTCATCTGTTATCCCTTCCTACAAGGACACCAGTTACCATGTAGGGTAGGATTAGGGCCCAACCCCATCGAGTATGGTCTCATCTCACCTTGATTACATCTGTAAAACCTGCTGCCAAATAAGGTCATATTCTGAGGTCCTGGGGGACAGGAATTTGGGGCAGACACATTTCAACCCGGTTCGCCCCAGTGTAAGACAAAACAAACCCTCCTAGCCTAGGTGAAGGGGCCAGATGTCATGTTGCCCACATCTTCGACACCCGGCAGGAAAGAGGAGGGGAGCTGGGCCTCCCTCTCCCACCAGCGTGCTCTGTTCACAAGCTCACTCTGCCTCCTCAAGCCTCAGTTCTCCAATCCAGATGGCCGAGTCTGACTCCCTGCCCAGGACGCTGGTGTAGACTCCATGGTAGAAGGATGGTAAGTGGTGGAGGGACGGCCAGGGCCATCTCCAGGCCCCCTGCCATGTGATCCCCTGGGTTCAGCATTCTATCCCCACCCCTCAGTGGCCTCCCCGACCTGGATTGTGAACCAGTTCAAAATCCGTCCACACGTGCTCTGGGGCCTGGGGGTGGGGCCGCCTGTGAGCACGAGGGTCTGCTCATCCTTCTGCCGTGTTGCTCCGTGATGGGACGGGAGGGGCGGGTTTCTCACTTGCGAAAGTGACAGCATCATTTCCTAATTATCACATTTGGGGGAACAGATGGGGAAGCATGTGGAGGAATTATGGGCTTCTTTAAAAAAAAAGGGGGGGTATGTTTTCTAAAGAAAGTTGCCTCAGAACATTTCCACCCAGTTGTCCTGAAAGCATTTGGGATTTACAAGGCATTTAGTAAATAGGATGCTTTTTTACAGATGAGGAAACAGAAGTGGCGGAGGGGAGGCAGGATGAATATTTATTAAACACCTGCAGCGTGGCAGGCCTTCTACATTCTTAGTACCTCGGCTATTTACAGCAGCCCCGTGAGACAGGTGTTATGATCTATGCTTCAAAAACAAGAAAATGAAGGCTCAGCTATTGAGAAGAGGAGCTGGGATTTGAACCTAAGATTGTCGGGCCCCCAAGACCCCTTCTGGGTTTGCCCCAGGGAGGTGAATGCAGCCCTGGCTGCCCTCCTCAGGCCCCGGGTTGGTACTTACGTGGCCATAGGAAGCCCTGACGCAATTCCTCAAAGACTTAGACATGGTATTTCTGTATGATGCAGCAATTTCACTCCTAGGTGCGTACCCAGAGAAGAGACTGGAAGCGGGAACTGGAACAGAGGCTGGCACACCGACATCCACAGCAGCAGCATGCATGATAGCCAAAAGCAGAAACAACCCAAGTGTCCATCGACAGGTGAATGGATAAACAAATGTGGTATATTCAAGTAAAAACCAACCCTGACAACACATACAACAGAATATTATTTAGCACGATGAAGTGCTGATACATGCTATTACATGGGCGAGCCTGGAGGACATTGTGCTAAGCGAAAGAAACCAGACACAAAAAGACAAATACTACATGATTCCACCTAGATGAAGTACCAAGAGAAGTCAAATTCATAGAGACAGAGAGTAGAGTGGTAGGTGCCAGGGGCCGCGGGGAGAGATGAAAAACTTCTAGAAATAGTGGAGATGATTTCACATATTGTGAATGTACTTTCTGCCACTGAATCGTTCACTTAAAAATGGCAAAAATGGCTGGGCGTGGTGGCTCACGCCTGTAATCCTAGCACTTTGGGAGGCTGAGGCGGGCGGATTGCTCAAGGTCAGGAGTTCGAAACCAGCCTGAGCGAGACCCCGTCTCTACCAAAAATAGAAATAAATTAATTGACCAACTAATATATATAGAAAACATTAGCCGGGCATGGTGGCACATGCCTGTAGTCCCAGCTACTCGGGAGGCTGAGGCAGTAGGATCGCTGAGCCCCGGAGATTGAGGTTGCTGTGAGCCAGGCTGATGCCACGGCACTCACTCTAGCCTGGGCAACAAAATGAGACTCTGTCTCAAAAAAAAAAAAAAAATGGCTAAAATGGTAAATTTTTATGATATGTGTGTTTTATCACAATTCAAAAAAAAAAAAAAAAAGCCCCGGGCAGCCAGATTCCTCACAGAGCCTTGTGGGAGCCCAGGCTGGGGAGAGATGGGATCTGGCAGCCAGAGCTGGCCCTGCAGCTTCCTGGGGGAGAGAAGAGCGGTTGGGGCTTGAAGGGTATGTGGACTTCGCTGGCGGTTCTGGAGGAAAGAGGGCATCCCTGGGCCACACAGAAGAAATGTGAGCGAAGTCCGTACAGAGGGGGCTGAAGGACCCATGAGGGGTGGGGTGTGTCGCAGGGCTGGGCACTGTCTCTTGTGGCTGGACCACTTGGTGGCACAACCAGCGACGAGGATGAAGGACTTTGAGGGCCACAAAGTGCCCTCTTCCACCTACGGGTGGAAGCACAGGGGTACCAGCATGTCTTGGCCTCCACAGAAGTGGGCATGGAGAACGGCAGCCCCTAGCAATCCCATGTGTACGTGCGGGGGCCTCCCTCACGTCCCCCCTACCGCCTGTGCTCACCACCCCGAGACAGGCGAGTGAGGCTGGCTGGGCTCCTCCCTCCACTTCCGGAGGCCTCTGCCGCTGAGACCGGCCCCAGGTCCTGCCGCGGAGACACGCTGGCTATTGGCCAAAGGGGACCATTGCCTGTGCAGGTTCTAGAATCCCTTTGATGAGCTGAGTCCCTAATAGCATTGAGAAGCCCATGGATTAGGAAAGGAGGATTTGCTCCCAACCGTCTAGGGAGGATATTTACTGGCACCCAAGAATTCCTTCATTTGGCCAATCGCAAAAGCTTCTGACGTGCAGGCTCTGTGCCCACAGCTATTCCTCATGTCCGCGTAGCATGTCACGGTCTTACAGTTTTCACACCTTCTATCCCCTGAGCCCCTCAACAGCACCGCGAGGAACTATTATTATCTCCTCTGTGCAGTTCTGAGTTGTGCGTCCAGCCCAGGTGTCTGGACATCACGATTCCTTGCTCTTCCTACCATACACATCCTCCTGGCCGGAGAAGTCTGGGCCCGGCCGACCTCTCCAGCTCCGTGTCCCCCTGGGACTCTGCTGGGTGATGTACACCCGCAAACGCAGCTCCCGTACTCTCTCCCGTGCACATTCGCTGGGGCGGCTCCCTCCGCCTGATTGCTTCCCCATTTTGTGTTCGGATACTCCAGCTCAGCTCCCGCTGCCACGAGGACTTTCCCAAAGGAACAGGGCTTCACTTCCTCTGACCACCCCCACTGTCCTCGGGTCCCTCCCAGGGCCATCGCCACGGCCTGGGAGAACTTTTCCTGCTCAACACGCAATCAAGTCCCAATCAGAAGAACTTGGCAGGTGTCTTCATTCTGAGTCACTAGGCGTGATCGTGGCAGAGTCACCGGCTTGTTCTTTGCTTCTGTTTCCGTCTCTATAAAATGCAGGTGAAGACAATACCTGGCTGTCCTATGAGGGGCTTCTAGTCAACATCAGAGGTGTACTGCACACCTATCAGAATGGCTAAAAAGCAAAAAAAAAAAAAAAAAAAAAAAAACAAGGCAGAATCCCTGACTGTACCGGACGCTGGCAAGGATATGGAGCTACTGCAACTCTCAAAATTCATTACTGGGGGCGGGGTGCAAAACCATGCGGCCACTTTGGAAAACAGCTGGGCAGTTTCTTCAAAGATAAACATACACTTACCATAGGATCTGATGACCTCACTCCTAGGTTTTACCTAAGAGAACTGAATATGTATGTGGCTATCAAAACTAGTGTGTGGATGCTTACATGTGGCTTAATACCTAATCTCCAAGTACTAGAAGCAACTAAATGACCTTCAACTGGCGAAGGATAGACAAACAGGTACACCTGTGCGATGGAATAGATGACATTCTGGAAGAAGTAACACTAGAGGACCAGAAACCAGTCAGTGGCTGCCAGGGGCTGGCAGTGGGGAGAGAAGGTCACTATGAAGGAGAACGGTGGAATGTGGGGTGACAGGCTGTTCTCCGTTTTGATTGCCATGGTGGTCTCACGACTGTATGCATTTGTCAAAACTCATAGATATGTGTACCAAAAAAGAATGAATTTTGCTGTATGTAAATTATGCCCCAATTTTAAAAATGAACGGGAGAATAATTAGAGGGTGGATGTGCCCACACTCTGGAGTGCTGGGCAGAGGGGAGGGCTGGATATCTGCCGTCACCCAGCCTGTGCCACTGTTGTCAGCGAGCATGGGCTCAGACCCTCTGGCTCCCCTGCCACACACACACACACACAAGGCTGGAGACTCTCCAGGGAGGGGTCCTCCCCAGCCCCCTCCCCTGGCCCCGCATGCTACAGGTGCCTGGTGCTCAGGGGTCTGTGCCGACCACTGATTGAGGAGACGCCCATGCAACCGTCTGCCCATCAAAACCCCAGGCAGTGAGCACTGTCAGGGAAAACACTTTGTGAGCCCACATAAAACTACGATCAATGCAGAGATGGGGAGAAGCGGGGAGGAAGGGACAGGAAATATAGAAAAGAATGTGTATTGGAGCTCATAGCTGGCCCAGGCCTGTGGCTCCTGCACCCGCATGATTTCTTCTGCACAGGCGCGCCGGGAAGGTAAGAAGAATCAGTTGCACAAAAGGGCAGCCACCGGCCTTAGCTGACCTGCTAAACTGTGCTTGGAGACATGCTTCCAGCTCCCTCTCCGAGCTTGGGAAAGAGCCTTTGTCTTCTGGGCCTCAGTTTCCCTGGGTAGAAGAAGTGATGGAAAAGGTGGTGTCCAGACTCCTAGGATTCCCTGGTACCCCTGAGTGCTACACATAGATAGGTTTGGCATTTGGCAGCGACTTGGATAGTCTCAGGTGTGTGGCTGAGGTTCGAGGACGGAGGCAGGTTAGTGTGACAGATTTCCAGCCCTGTTAAAAGTCTAGTGGTGTAGTCTGGTCCCAAGGACGGTTCTCTCCCTTCCTGGGAGAGAATACCCCGAGCAGTTCCAAGATTTTTTGAGTGATCACCAAAGACCACATTTATGTCTTTGTTAGGAGGACAAATAACAAGGGAACGTGCCACTGCAGTCCTCGAGGAAGAGCAGGGGTGAGATGAGAATTGCATTGACCCAGCGCCGCTTCTGTGCCGGGAACTGTCTGCTGAGTTATTTCAATTCTTCTCTCCCGGCGAGATAAGCCTCACTGGGACTGGCGGCTACTCCCCTAGTGCCTCCTCCAAGCTCCATCCCAAACCCCACCCTCCGTTGATCCTTCTCCAAATTACACGCATTACCCATCACATGCTGTCTCCTTAAGGGTTGCAGCCACCCCAGAGGCCATCTCCATGGATTTGTCTGCAGATGACACCACGAACTGTCTGTGCAGCCCTTGTCTGCCCGATTGCGCTTGTCACCTGCCCACTGCCCACCATCACCGGGTGTTCCCTCCACGGGCTCTGCAGACCCAGCACCTGACTCTCACGCCTCCTTCTGTCCCTGTCAGCTACCCACGCCAGAAGCCCGGGCTCTATCCTTGCCACCTCCTGCCGGTCACAAAGCCCGTTCACGTATCCTGGTAAACCTTCCTTGTGAGCCTAGAATCTTCTTTCCATCCCAGCTGCCACTGCCTGGGTCCGGCCACTGGTGAAGTCCCGGTGTAAGGACTTGGCACTGCCCGACCTGGTCTGAGACGGGTCCCACCGTCTCTCTACTAGGCTAGTCTCCATCGGTCTCCGCCTGGAAATTCACCAAGGGCAGTCCTGGGGAGGTTTGGTTTTATTCTATCCACCTCAAAGATTTTGGTCTCAGGGTTGTGGGTGGAGGCCAGGGAGCTCTCTGAGTGAGGTCAGAGCATGTCCAGGGTTAGGGTCATTGGGATACGTGGCCCTGGCAGGCTGTCCAGCCTCCTGCCTGGCATGGCATGCCCACACTGCCCCCTGTGTGACCTTCTCCTCCTTCACCCCACAGGAGCTTGCACGATGGGGACCCCGACTGGCCTCCTCCCTCCCGGACCCTTGTTCCCCCGAGGCCGGGCCCTGCCTGCACTTGGCGTTGAGGGTGCCCGTCCGGCAGGCCCTCACCCCTGCGCTGTCCAGCCGCTGACCACGACCTGAGCCCCTTCCAGCTAAAGACTGTGCCTTTCTGAGCACTTGGCGGAGGGTTGAAACAGCTCAGGTATTCAGTAAATACTTCCTTAAACAGTCTCTCCCAGCTTTCAGACGTTAGAAACCTTTTTATCGACGTATAGCATACAAAGAGAAAGATGTACAAACCCTGTGTGTATGGCTCCTTCCATCTCATGGAGTAAGCACGCTTGGGGACAGGAACTGACAAGCACCCAGCGAGCCCCGTCTGCACCTTCAGTCTCCACCTTCCCGCAGGGCCAGCTGCCTCCACCTTCTAGAACTGCAGTTGTTCTCATTTGTGACCCCCACACAGATGAAATCCTATAGTGTGGACTGGACTCTCCTGCGTCTATTTGCTTTCTCTTTGTTATGTTTGTGACATTCATCCGTATTGTGGACAGCAGTAATCTTTTCTCATTTCAACTTTCAGGGTTTTATTTATTTATTTATTTGAGATAGAGTCTTGCTCTTGTCTCCTGGCCTGGAGTGAGTGCAGGGATGCCATCATAGCTCATGGCAACCTCCAGTTCCTGGGCTCAAGTGATCCTCCTACCTCAGCCTCCCAAGTAGCAGGGACCACAGGCATGTGCCACCGCGTCCGGCCGATTTTTCTTTTTTTTTTTTTTGTAGAGATGGGGTCTCACTCTTGCCCAGGCTGGTCTTGAACTCCTGGGCTCAAGCGATCCTACCACCTTGGCCTCCCAAAGTGCTAAGATTTACAGGTGTGAGCCACTGTGCCCGGCCTCAACTTTCAGATTTTTTTTTTTTTTTTTACAGCAGAATGGGAGGAAAAAATAATTCCTTGCCTGTGTACGTCCTGGGTCCTGTTCCCTCCTCTGCACGGCTCACTCACGGCCATTGCCAGGGCGAGCCCGCCCCTGCCTGGTCTCAACCCTGCATCTGCGGAGAGTGGACCACAGGGATTCCTTGGGGCCCTTCTGGCTCCCGCCACCCCTGCCTCAAGCTCTCAGCGCCTTACGCTCTGCTCCTCCCCACGGAGATGACTTCAGGCCCAGGGAATGCCAGGCTGGAGGCCTGATTCGATTAGGGGGTAAGAGGAGCCTTGTGCAGCCACAGGGCAGGCGTGCCACCACACTGACCCCGCAGAGGCTGGGGATGATGCCGTGTGGGGCTGCGCCGGGGCTGACGCCGGCCCCGGCAAACCTGATTACAGGGCCTCCGTAAATAGAGAGAGCGGTCTTTATTCCCCCAGGCAGTCCCCGGGCAGGCAGGTCCAAATTGAATCAGGCGCTGGTCCCTGGCACAGAACGGGCCATTCACCGGCCCTGCCGTCCCCTAGCAAAACAGGCCCCCGGCCATATGGCCGTGTGGGTAAATCGGGCGGACGTGTGGCCGGTGGCCAGGCCTCACAGTGGCCTGTGCAGACCCGCTTGGAAGGGCCCACTCCAGGGCTCAGGGACAGATGTCAGCACCGACTGCCACTGTGGGTTAGGTGAGCAGAGAGAACACAGGCTGGGGGGGGAGGGGACCTGGTTCTCGTCCCAGCCACATCACGTAATAGTGGAACCTTGGGAAATCGCTCAGCCTCGCGGTCCATGATGGGAGGATGGTGCCCCTCTCCTCCTGAGCGCCTTGCGGGGCTGCTGTGAGGATGGGGTGGGATGCGGAGCGTGACCCTGCCAGGGCTGGGCCTGCGGAGGGGTCAGTGTTAGCCCGAGGCTGCTGTGAGGTGACACGGGGCCAGGAGACAGCAGCAGGGACATGAGGCCTCAGGCAGAGGCACCGGCCACATGGTCCCCCCTCTTTGCCAGCCCTGGCGGGAGTGGCCCTGACATTAGGCTGCCTGTGCTGCTGCCCAAGCCTGTCACATGCCTGCTCCTGTGACAATATCCAGCCACAGGGGGCAGGGCTGGACGGAGCCAAGATACCACTCCCGACTTATGGATGGAAAAAAACACCCGCCCAGAGGCTAAGTCACCTGCCCACATCAGAGGCAGAGGGGGACTGAAATTCAGCCTGGCCCCCAGTATAGCAGCTCTACACTAACCCTTAATTTGGAGACAAGGAAGCCACGGCCAGTGAGGGGACGTGATTCTCCAAGGTCTGTGGTGAGGCGCCCATCTTACGGCGTGACTCCAACTCTCACGCCTGTGCCCCCAGCCTGCTCAGGGCCAGTCATAGCTGCGGGGGGCAGGACCAGTGCATGGCGAGCAGTCAGCGTGTGGGAGGCCCTTGAGCTGAGCCAGTGAAGGCCCAGGAAAAATATTAGCACAAAAATATATCCTTCAGTACAGGTTTAGCTGCTGCCAGCAGTGTGCTAAACTCAGACCGGCCCCACGGCTAAGACCCCAGGCAGGCTGAGGTGCCTCTGGGCTGTCCCTCCCCTGCCACCCCACACTCGGCCTCCCGACCTCTGCCCCCGCGGGAACGGATGCGGGGGTCACGCCAAAGCACACCCGGAGCATCACCTTGGTGTGCTGCCTCCTGCTCCTGTTTCCATGGAAACACCTGGGAACCCATTGATCAATGCTTATTTGAGGCTTTCATTAGCCTGCACGTTGGAATAAGTTTTGATTCAAACATGACACTTTTTAACGCAGTGAAAAACTCGTTTTGTACAAAACCCCATTATGTGGAACAGACACGCGGGTTGATGGCCAATTTAGTTAATAGAGCTTTGCAGCTGACATTGAATTAGATCTGCAGGAAGCAGCCTCTGTTTTTCTGAGGAGAGTCACATGCAGGCCCTCTGTGGGCTGGGGGTGCCCCGGGAGGCTGCCCACCCTCTCCGCCCTGCCCAGCGTCCCTGCCCTCCCTCCTACCTCAGAAGGGGCAGCTCCAGCACCTCTCAGGGACTCTGGTGCTCAAGGCTGAATTTAGAGGATCACTTGAGCCCAGGAGTTTGAGGTTGCTGTGAGCTAGGATGATGACTCCACACTCTAGCCTAGGTGATAGAGTGAGACTCTGTCTCAAAAAAAAAGGTATATATATATAGATTTTTAAGGTTGCTAACAAAACAAAACTTTTTACTAATTATAAAGTTAACACGTTTATTGTTGATAATTGGCAAAATAAAGGAAAAGATGAATATAAAAAACTAAGTCACACAAACATTAAATCACACCAGTCAGAGACGTCCTGTATAATTTTAACCAATTTTTTTTGCAATTATTTTTGAGGCTTTCAATACTTACCAATAAATTGCTTTCCATAAAGTTACATTTCCACCAACAAAAAAAATTATATTAATATATAAGAAAGTCTATATTACAGCAAGCATCCTCACCAGTAATGAAAATTATCACCTTTTAAAATCTTTGAGAATATGAATGGTAAAAATGTCATGGTTTTACTTGGCATTTGATTTCTGGGGATTGACTACTTTAAGGTACTCTCAGCTGTTTGTTTGCTCTCAGGTATATTGTCTAATGAAGTTCGAATTCCAGTTTTTGTTTTTTTTTTTATTTTAATAAGGGTCTGAGTGTTTTTCTTCTGCATTTGTATAACCTCTTTATACATTAGATATTAACCTTTTGTTACACTGGTTCCAGGTTTTTTCCTTCTTTTTTTAGCCTTTTCACATCGATCATTTTTAATGCACATTTTCTATGTTCAAATCTACTGATTTTTGTCTTTGTGATTTCTTCCACTGCATTTACCTTTAGGTAAATCCTTTCTCCATTCTGAACATCATGAGTTATTTGTATGTTCTTCTAGGTTTCTTACTTTTTTATATTTTTACTTTTAATTCTTTAAAATTTATTTGCAAGTGCAATATGAAACTAACATCTAAGATTTGGTTGTTCTTTAACAACTTTCAAATTGTCTCTGCATAATCTATTGAATGATTCTTCCCCTGTGGGATGCCTACTTGGACACACGTTAAGTTTGTAAGTGTTCTAGAGCTGGTGTTGGTCTAACTCTCTGTTTCATTGATCCATATGTTCATATGTATTCTAGTACCTACTTTCTAACATTATATTTTATAGTTTTTCCTCATTTCTCTCTCTCTCTCTCTATATATATATATTTATACACACACACACACACACACACATACACACATGCACACACACACACACCCCCCTCGGAGATATTGCAGGTTTGCTTCCAGACCACTGTAATAAAGAGAATATCACAATAAAATGATTAACACAATTTCTTTTGTTTCCCAGTGCATATAAAAGTTATGTTTACACACTATATTGTGGTCTATTAAGTGTACTATTATACACGTTCAATTTATTGCATTACATCCCCAAAACAATGTATATACTTTAATTAAAAAATACTTTACTGCTAAAAGAAAAATGCCAATGAAGTGAGCACATGCTATTGGAAAAGTGGCACCAACAGAGTGGCTTGACACAGGGTTACCACAGATCTTCATTTTGTAAAAAATAAAATATCTGCAAAGCACAATAAAGCAACGCACAAGACAAGGTATGCCTTTATATTTTGTCTGCTTGTTTGTTTTGTTTTCTTCTTAACTACACACACCTGATTGTCTTCCAGGTGGCATTTGAGATGAGGGGGGCTTCTCTTTCACCACTGTCTGCCAAGGTGGGGGCAGTTGCTCCTCCTGCCATGTCACTGACATCCCCGGGGCCAGCCAGATAGAGAGCACCGTGCCTGTGAGCATCGGCCCCTGCTTGCTTCAGAGACAGAGAAATCTGGTCACTTGATACTTAAAAACAACACAGACAAGTCCTGGTGGAAGGGGGGAAGACAAAATGCACGCACCCCACTCACCATTTTAGGACTGATTCGTGTAGCTGCCCGGTCCAAAGGGGTGGCAGCATTTCCCAAGCCTGACTGATGACAAGAACCACCTGGGTACTTGTCTCTATCCCCGAGTCTAGCCTAGACCCGGGGAATCAGAATCCCCAAAGGGCGGGGTCCAGGAACAGGTGTTTGTTAACAGGTGCCCCTGGGTGATTCTCTACCTGAGACCAGGTTGGGAAACAGTTCTAAGAGAAGGCGATAGAGCAAAGACTAGAACCAGGAAGCCATTTGGACTACCCAGGCAGCAAAACGGGCCATCGTGAGCCCAGTGGAGAGAACACCCTGGGAAGAGTTCCTGAAAGGGGCCAGAATCCAGCTAGAGATCTGGGAGACAGGACAGAAATGGACAGAATGACAACCATCCTGCCAGAAAGGAGCAGCTGGCACTGCTCGGACCTGGCTGGGGCGAGAGGAACGTGCCAGGAGGCAGAGCCAACTCTGAACATCTTCAGCAAAAGTTTCCAAAGCCTGCTGCCGGGTACAGAAGACACACAGACAAGCAGGGTGTGGCCCTGCCCTCAAGGAGCTCAAAGGCAGGTAACTAGAAGATTACAGCAGGGCAGATAAATGCCCGATAGAGAGATACATGATTTCTTTGGAAGCGTGTGGGAAGTAGACGTTAATTCTGCCCAGAGCAGTCCAGAGAGACGTCAGAGAGAAGATGACCTTGAGTGGGGCTGGAAGGAGGCATAGTAGATTGTTGGGCGATCGCTTGTTGGGGTTAGCAGGTGTGGAGAGTAAAAATGTAGGAGTTCTGGGAAGTAGGAACAGCCAGAGGAAAGCTAGGAAGTGAGAAAATGCCTGGTGGTTTGGGAGAAGTCCAAGTGGTTCAGTCCAAGAAGTGCCTGGTGCGTTTGTCCAGGAGCAGGACGTACCTCTGAGCCCAGCGGGGAGCCACAAGCAGGTTTAAACAGGACAATGAGGTGATCCGATTTGCGTTCTAAAGAGGTCACTCTAGGACAATGGTTATGTATGCAAAAGAATGAAAACACTTAAAACTTAAAACTTAAAATTAAAACACTTAAAACTTAAAATTTATTTATTTATTTATTTTTGAGACAGAGTCTCGCTTTGGTGCCCAGGCTAGAGTGAGTGCCGTGGCATCAGCCTAGCTCACAGCAACCTCAAACTCCTGGGCTCAAGCAATCCTGCTGCCTCAGCCTCCCGAGTAGCTGGGACTACAGGCATGGGCCACCATGCCCAGCTAATTTTTTCTCTATATATTAGTTGGCCAATTAATTTATTTCTATTTATAGTAGAGACGGGGTCTCGCTCTTGCTCAGGCTGGTTTTGAACTCCTGACCTCGAGCAATCCGCCCGCCTCGGCCTCCCAGAGAGCTAGGATTACAGGCGTGAGCCACCCCGCCCGGCCTCTAGTAACTTCTTTTGTAGATTTCATTGGCTTTCCTGTTTAAGTGGTCATGTTGTCTGCCAATAAAGGAAGTTTTTGTTTTTTCTTTTCCATTTGGATACCTTTTTCTTTTCTTGCTTTCTCAGCTAGCTATAAACCGCGACGTGCAATGCTGAGTAGAAGTGGGGAGAGTGGACATCCCTGTCTTGTTTTTTATGTCATGGGAAAGCAGCCGGTCTCTCAGCATTAAATTTGTTTGGTGTTGGTGTTTGCTGGATGCACTTTGTCAAAGCACAGTTAGGAAGGGCAGATTTGGATTTGAACTCAGCCTCTCAGCCCTTCCCTCAACAAGAACGAGTACCCTTTCTTCATTTGTGCATAGCTCATTTTACAAAAGCCACTTCCCCATCCCCTGAAAATATGTGTTTTTTTTTTTTTTTTTTTAACTAGGCAATGGGGAGGAACAGATTTCTCAAAGGCTGTTTCATCAGAAACTTGATGAACGTTCTGTGTTGCTCTAATGTACAGGTTCTTATTTCTCATCAGCTAGACTCTTCATTAATTTCATGTAAGTGGTGTAATTAAAGTAACTGTTAATTGGAGTATTACTAAGGTGCCATTATGGTATGTGACAAGCCTTAATTAGCATGTGGTCTGGCACTCGGTGTTCTCAGCGAATCACTGGGAGACAGAGATTGTTCTCTCAAGAGCGGCAAATTGATCTGAACAGAAAGGTAGCACAGTTTTAAGGTGATGGGGAAAAAAGGGGAGAGAGAAATCACCCCTCGTGTGCTCTCCTCACGTGAGCCGGACTCTTCACTTCCTCGGCCGAAGACACCTTCAGGGCAAAATGGACCGCAGCGAGACCACATGTTGGTCTGCACTAACCGGAGAAGGAAGCACGAAGAAACCACCTCCCATTGTCTCAGCAAACACAGACATCTCTTTAACTGATGTGGCTGCTCTGTCAAGTAGGCGACCCCTGAGAGCACTGTGACCTCACTACTTCCTCTGCCTGGAAGGTCTTGGGAAATTCCTGCTCACTCTGGGACACAGGAGTCACCTTATTCGTTCTTTCTGACATCCACGCAGCCCCCTTTCCATCCAGTAAGTATTGTCACAGCGCACACTGTGAGCACAAGATTCTAAGGAGATCAGGAGAGGAACGTGGCAGGGCCCTGCCCTTGAGAAGCTCACAGAGCTGTGTCCACTCTGCAGCCGCACTTACCCCCGCCAGGAACTGCCACGTGGTGCTGTAACCCGCTTTCCCGCAGGTGCTGTGGTCCTTGAGGGTGGCTTGTTCTACCGTGCATCCCTGACTCTCAAACACCTAGTTCAAGACCTGAAATATTAATTAACAAGCTGTTAACGTGAATCATTCCATTTCCATTCATGGCATTAAAATGAATGGTGGGGTGTAGTGGGAAAAAATATTGCTTTAAAATTAGAACACTTTCCATCTGGGTAAATCTGGACCAGTCAACTTTGTCTTTTTGAGCCTCAGTTTTATCATCCTCAAAATGGGAATGAAAATAAGTCACACAGTTGTGAAATTTATGTGTGGCTCAAAGGATGTACTTTATGTGATGACACATGTTAAACTGAAAAGCGTCATTCAAATCAATTCTAAATAAGTTATTTTATTAGTTATTAATAAAAAATTTCACCCTGATGCCACTTAAAATAACACGCCAATCATCCACAGAACATCACTGAAAGTGAAAGCTTCTATTCTATTCTGGAAGTTTCCTAAGAAGTCAATTTCCATAATTTAGGGAACTTTTCTAATAACTAACAATCCTGCTGGTCAGAAACAAAGTCTTTAAGATAAATATTTCCTATCACCAATTTCCTATGGATCACTATGAAATGCAAACACACAGTCTTTGTTCAGTTTGGGTTTTTGTTTGTTTAGTTGTTTTAATCAACTCAGATCAGATAGATTATCTAGCAGTTTGATTCAATGTGTATCAATCTGTTTTTATTGCAAAACTAACATATTAATAAATAAATCACAACCCATTTAACTACCTAGCTTACAAAATTTCAATTTTAATCCCGTTTAAAAAATATTAACCAAGTCTGTGCCAAGCATTGCACTAGGTGCTGAGCATACAGTAGTAAGAGAGGCATGGCTGGTTTATATATCATTACTAACTTACCTGCTATAAATAGCAACACTATAGCCAGTGGCCAGAAATCTCAGTTCCATAGTAAAATATTGGAAATAACTGGTAAATCAATGGCAACTAAAAACTGGAGAGATATTTTTCAGGTAGGATGCAGTCTAGAAGATTCTCTCTCTCATTTAGAATCACAGATAACCAATTGTATAATAGTTTGTATAGAAGTAATGATGCAAAATCCACTTGGACTTTCACATCCTCATAGATCTTGAGGCACTTAGAATATCCACAGCCAAAGCAATGGAAAAAAAGTTGCTATACTCCACTGTTTGAGTAGAACACATCTGTTCTTTAAAGATTGATCTTAGAGCATTTGCGAATAGAGAGTCTGAGAGCACTCCACGGGGAGCTGGTCAGCACTGACACTGGAAAGCTGTTGGTCAGAAAATGATGAAAAAGTGATGTCCAAAGAGAGGAAGAGATGAACCCCCAGGGGCTGCCAAACTGCACAACTTGATTGAGCACCATTCACATTATAGACTCCAGGGGGCGCCATTCATGCAGACATCAACCTTGCATAGGCAGCGTTTCTGGGTCCAGATAAGGGCTTTACCCAGGCACTGGGTATCAGTACTTAACTCTGGAACCATTTCCAAGTTGATATGTATGTACTTAACATACATATCAGTACTTAACTCTGGAACCATTTCCAAGTTGATATGTATGTGTATATATATTACTTTATCTATAAGCTAGCATTTTTATTTGTATATGTAAATGTACAGATATATTTAATAAAACTTATCAACTCTGTACATAACTCAATCTATGCACTAAACTGAGTTATTTAGTATCGAAGTTAAACAAAGCCTACAGAAACCTGAACTGACAGACATGATACCTGGATGTCCTAGTGGGGTAGGTCAATTACAAAGGTCTCATTGAGTTGGTGAAACCATGTTTGGGTCAGCCAAGGTTTACCTTATGAAACTGTTAGAAAAACAAGTACAGTGTCTTCCCATGTAATACATAGACACTGCCGAATTTATAAATTAAGATATTGTATATTGAAATGTTAGGCATTTTGTCCAATAACTTCAAAAAAGGCATAGAATTCTGATCAAAGGATTAATGCTAAGAGTTTTACTCTGCTATCGAATTATTCTAAGCCAAGACAAGAGAATTCTATAAATACATTTTGTTATGGCAGCCTCCCTCTGACTCTCAGAAACTTCTCTCAATGAATGTCATTATTCAAGGCTGCAATTGTCAGACGGTGCAGGCACAGATAATGGCTCTTCATTCAATATATAACTCCCAGCGAGGAAACGGTCTCAACTTCTCTTTAAAAAGCTCAACAGGCTAGAAAAAATGATTGAAGACAATAGCTTTTAAGGTCCGTCTAAAGGGGCATGATTGTCCTGAAGCATTTTCCTTAACCCTGTAAGAATCTTATGTTGCTTCTGCCCAGGTAATGCCTTCAAATCTTTTATACAAGGCAGGTATTCAAACATTTTATTTTAGATATCAATTGATACAGTAAAGGGACTTGTACTTGAAATAAAAGTTCAGTTTAGCTTCTATTATTCCACTGAGAAAGGATGGATTAGACTTTATTGATACATTTTTAAAAAGAGTTGTTCAGTGCTTATTAGAAACCAGACAGTGTTTGAGGTGCTAGAGATCTGGCACTGAACAAAGAGACAGGGCTCCTGCATTCATGAAATCTATATTGTAGCAAGGAAGACAGAATTAACAAATAAATGTATTTTAATGTGGCAGATGATGAGGAACTGCAAGGAAAAACAGACAAGGGTGGGGTGATAGTGACAGAATGTTTTTAAAAACCATGCCTTTTTTTTTAAAGGAGAGGACATGAAGAAAATACTTGTAATAGATATAGCTAATGAGGACTTATATCTAGAATATATAAAGAAGTTTACAACTCAATAATAAGAAGATTAGCAATCCCATTTTAAAACAGGCAAAAGATTTAACAGACACTATAAAAAGAAGATTTTGAATGGCCAATAAACACGTTAAAAGATGTTCAATGTCTCTAGTCATGAGGAAATGCAAATTAAAACCATAATGAGATACTAAGACAAACCAAGTAGAATGAGTAAAAATTTTTGAAAGACTTACAATACCAAGCATTGGCAAGAATGTGGAGCAATGAAATTTTCTAGATGGCTGGTGAGAGTGTAAAATTGGACAAATACTTCAGAAAATAGTTTGGTTTTTCCCTTATAAAATTAAACATAAACTTTCCCTATCACTCATTAATTCCACTCCTAGGTAATTACCTAAAAAGAATAAAAACACTTGTCCACAGAAAACATTTGTGTTCAATAATCATAGAAGCTTTATTTATAATAATAAACAACTAGGTCAGAGGGGGGAATATCCATAGATGTCTACCAATAGGTAAATGGATAAACAAATTGTGGTATATTCATGTGATCAAAAGAACAACTACAGATACAACAACGTGAATAAATCTCGAATCATTATGCTGAAGAGAAAGGCAGCCAGATAGAAAAGCGTGCATACTGCATGATATCATTTATATGATGTTCTAGAGCAGGCAAAACTATTACAGAACAGAAAGCAGATCAGTGATGGCCTGGGGAGGGAGTGAGCTGGGCATTGACTGCAAAAGGAAATAAAGGATGGATATACTCTATGTATCTTATACTCTAGATAAAATAGTATGTATTATACTATATACATGGATGGATGGATGGATATACATGCAGGTGGACATACAGTCGACCCTTGAACAACATGGATTTGAACTGCATGGATCCTCTTATACGTGGATTTCCTTCCACCTCTGCCATCCCTGAGACAGCAATAGCCACCCTCCTCTTCCTCCTCTCCTTCAGTCTACTCAACATGAAGTTGACGAAGATGAAGGCCTTTGTGATGATCCACTTTCACTTAATGAATAGTAAATATACTTTCTCTTCCTTGTGATTTTCTTAAAAACATTTTCTTTATCCAGCTTACTTTATTGTAAGAATACAGTATATTATGTAATACATAAAACATACAGAATATGTACTAATCAACTGTACGTTATCCGTAAGGGTTCCAGTCAGCCGTAGGGTACTAGTAGTTAAGTCTGGGGGAGTCAAAAGTTATACATACACTTTCGACTGCTCAGGGGGTCCCTGCCTCTAACCTTCATGTTGTTCAAGGGTCCAACGTACTGTGAGTTTTAATTGGGGTGATGGTTAGACATTTGGGGTGATGGTATATACATTTGTCAAAACTGACCAACTTGTTCACTTAAAATATACACATTTTACTGTTTGCAAATTATACTTTAATATAATTGAAACACATTTTTAAAAGAAGGGAGTCAAAATTGAAGTTAAAAACTGAATAGATGAGTTTAAATGGAGATTAAGACCAATGAAAAAAAATTGGTAAATTGAAATATAAAGAAATGATCCAGACTATATCACAGAGACAAAGCAAAAAAGTTTAAGGGGCCGGGCGCGGTGGCTCACGCCTGTAATCCTAGCACTCTGGGACCGAGGAGGGCGGATTGCTCGAGGTCAGGAGTTCAAAACCAGCCTGAGCAAGAGCGGGACCCCGACTCTACTATAAATAGAAAGAAATTAATTGGCCAACTAATATATATAGAAAAAATTAGCCGGGCATGGTGGCGCATGCCTGTAGTCCCAGCTACTCGGGAGGCTGAGGCAATAGGATTGCTTGAGCCCAGGAGTTTGAGAGTTTGAGGTTGCTGTGAGCTAGGCTGATGCCACGGCACTCACTCTAGCCTGGGCAACAGACTGAGACTCTGCCTAAAAAAAAAAAAAAAAAAAAAGCAAAATGATTAAGAGACATGGAGGATAGAGTGGGAAGGACTAGCACATTAAAATTGAAGTTCCATCGGGAAAGCAGTGAGGAAATGCCCAGGAGATGCTACAGGAGCAGAGGTGAGTGATCCTCACTGAGCCTTGCCCAAACTGCCAATTCAAGAGCAAAATAAATCATTATTGCTGTCTTAGGTAACCAAGTTCGAGCTAGGTGGATTTTTTTTTTTTTTTTTTTTATGAAGCAGTAGACAACTGGAACAGGTTGTGATACCAGAATTGGGAGGGTGCTGTGAATAAAAACCTAAAGATGCAAAGCTGGCTCTGAGACCAGATGGTGGGTGGAAGACAGAAGGCCTTGAGGAGGCTGTGGGTGAGGACTTGGAGGGATGTGGGAAAGATGTATCACAATCTAAGAGAAAGAAGACCCTTGTATTCAGGGGCATAAACTTTAACAACACTACCACCCTTGGTAACACATGAAATAGAAAACATACCATTAGCTTGGTTTAACTATTCCACATCCCATTCATAAATCATAATACCACTTTGTACATCATAAATATATTCAATTATAAACTGTCAATTTACAACAACATTTTTAAAAAGAATTAGACCTAAATAAAATGACATGAATGAAAATAAAAAGGAAGAAAATATGTCTAATGAACTTATAATCTAGCTAAGGAAGTTTCCAGGCAGAGTGGTGCTGCCTGGTTTTTCCTAGTTGTCTATAATAAAATGAGAGAGAAGAGAGATAAAGTCGTGAATTTCAACTTTTAAAAAATTAAAAAGCTACTCAAATGAATTAAAGTATCCATATGCAAACCTACACATAGATGTTGATATGAGCTTTATTCATAACTGCCAAAACTTGATAACAAGCAAAATGTCCTTCAATTGACAAAGGCAGCAATGAACGGTGGTACACAGATACAACAGAGTATTGTTCTGCCAAGGATTCGACTCTCAAACCTTTGTTAAGACCCCAGGTAGGTTTACGGTGGTGCCCAGCAGACCTGTTCAAACAGACCCAAGTCCTTCCAAGGCCCTTCATGCCGTGTGCCTCACGGCCCTGCTTTGTTAAACAACTAAACTTCCAAAAACCTCACAAGGAGCCCAAAGTAGAGAAAAGATTCTCTCTCTGAAATCGGTGGGTGTGGCTTTTGTGTAATGGAAGGGATTTATAGACTGACTCATAAGAAACCCACAAAAGTTTTAAAGGAATTTTTGTATCACTTTAGACTGAAAGAGGCAGAGGCAGTACAAACTAAAAAGGAATCTTTGGACCTCTGAACTATTCTCAAGAAACAGGCAGAGAAAACCACTGGGCATCAGCATCTATCTGCCAGTCATGTGGTAGAGCCACTTAGAAGTGCTTTTCTGAGCTGGCTCTCATAACACAGTGTGGAGCAGACACAAGCTGTCCCCTCAGGCGCCTGTCCAAGCTACAGATTTGTGAGTGAAATACATGAGGGTTATTGTTTTAAGCCACTAAATTTAGGGTGGTTTGTTATTATATATAGCAATAGAAAACTGAAATAGGAATTTTCCAGAATTGATGACAGACATCAATCCAGAAGACTCCAGAAGTGTAATGAATCCCTAGCAGGAAAAATAAAGGAAATAAATAACATACATAATAGTGAAACTAGAGAACATCAAAGACAAAAAGGTCTTAAGTACAGTCAGAAAAAATGTTAACAATGGTTGAAACTTGAGACAGGTGTATGATGTTCATTGTTCTGTTAAATTTAAAATAAGCTGAAAACGTTTACACTTGTGCACAGTCAAAACGTTGCAGCAAGTAGGTGAGACCAAAAAAAGAGAGATTACCTTCAACCCAGGGAAATTGAAATTAGTACCTGACTTCGACACAGCAATAACGAAGCCAAAGGACAGAGGAATAAAATAGCGCTGAGATAAATAATTAATGTGCTGAGAGGGTCACCATCCTAAATGAAAATGAAATAGGTGAGTGTCGTTATAGCTTCGGGGTAGAGAAAGATTTCTCAATTAGATTAAAAAAGCATTATCTGTAAAGAAAAAAGTGATACACATGAATGTATCAAAATTAAAACGCCTCAGTTCAAAAAACATCATTAAGAATGTGACAAATAGAAACCAAGAAAAGAGAGAAGATTGGCAACATACATAACCAACGAAGGACTTTTATCCAAAATATTTTTAAAAAGCACTCCAGCACATCAGTAAGATAGAATAGACAATACAGTAAAAATATAGGCAAAAGACCATAACAGATACTTCATCAAAGGAAAAACACAAACGTAGAATGAGATTTTCAGACATATTCATCATTAAGAAATTGCAACTGTGATGAGATACTGCTTTTCCATTAACTTGGGGGGAAAAAAAGGCTGACAATAACAAGTATTAGTGAGGGCAGGTAGCAAGAAGAGCCCTCATACACCGCTGATGGCAATGGAAATATATATAACCACTTTGGAAAACAATTTGGCATTACTAATGACAGTTAAAAACACTTAGATACCATGTAAGGCCCTGAAATTCCACTCCTGAATTATAGTCTAAAAAAAGTCGTGTATGTACGCACAAGACCCTGTGGAAGAGTGCTCAGAGGTGCATTATTTTGGAATCAAAAAAACTGGGAACAACAACGATGTCCGTGAACAATAGAATGGATTAGTAATGTTGTACATTCATGTAACACACTAATACGTAAACCATGAAAACGAATGAAATCCTGCTAAACGCAACAGCACGGATGAATCTTAAAAGCACGCGGAGTGGAAGAGGAAGGACTTGAAGTGCTCATATCGTATGATTCCATTCATGGGATATTCAAACCCGGGCAAAACTAAACTACATTGTTGAGAGATACATACATGGGTGGTAAGACTGTAAAGAAACAAGGAACTGTTTACCAGAGAATTCTAGACAGTGGTTACTTTTAGGAACTAGGGAAGGGGGCATGACCAGGGCAGGAGCACGCAGGGTGTCACTGGCGTGATGCCAATGTTCCAGTTCTCGACTGGGCGATGGCTACACAGGTGCTCACTCTACATGTGTTTATTTTGCTCTACATTGATAAACTTTGTTTTTCTATATATGTTCGTTATATTCCACAATTTAAACAAAAGGTGAGAAAAAGTGTAAGTGGTTTTCTCAGGGTCAAGGAGCCAATTCCTCACAGATTCACACGGGGCAATCTGTCACCAAGACCCAATGACCTCTGTATGACACAGTCTGTCCACTGATGTCTGTGTTGTTCCACCTACAGCCCTTTCTACCCTCCTGCACGGTGACCTTCACCTAGGTGCCGATCTTTCCTACTATCGATCCAAATTTGTTTGAAACAATAAAAAAGACTTTGCTCCTGATTTGCAAGAGCCTAGTTTGGCAATAATAATAAAAGGAACAGACATGGTTGCTTTCTGCAGTTATGCTGTGACAGCCCCAATCTGCAGAAGTTTGGATGCCTGTGTCTGAGCGGAGAAGGACAGGTAGTACGGGACATGGCACAAGAGGACCACTCTTGGTTTACTGTTGCAAGGCTCTGTCTCACCACGTGCCTCTGCCCCACCAAGGAATCCCTTTCAGCTTGGACGCCAACCTGGAAGTGACTTCAACTCCAGCCATCAGGAGCTGGAGCTTAGCAAAATGACCCCCTCATCAGAATATGGGCCAGAGAGAGAGAGAGATTACCATGGAGATACTCAACTGTCAGACTGGAGAAAACTGGGATTCAAAAGAGAAAAGACACACAGAATAGAAACGCCATTCTCTGTTGATTCACACACACACACACACACACACACACACACACACACACTCTCACACCGGCTCCAGATGTAGCAGTGAAGCAACACTTCGCAGCAGTAGGGTGGAAGTTGCAGATTTATCGTTACCTGTGAAAAACTATGTAGGAAAAGAAGTCCCCATGGCGGAAGCAACATCCCCCCAGCTCAGGCGGGCCTGGGACAAGACCGGCATGGAGGACTCACAAGAGGTTCAGGCCCTGGGAGCACAGGAAACCAGAAGACTCCTCGCAGGGACAAATAAATCCAATCCATTCAATGAACATCCACAAGTCCCTCGGTGAGGCAGGCCCTGTGCTCAGGTCACAGCGGGCGGGGAGCAGATTAGCCCCAACTTTCTGCCTGGCGGCTCCTGCCATGAACCTGACTTTCTTAAATGTTTCCAGCAAAATCCAGCTGGGGATTATAAAGTGCTAACGGGGTCAGATTCTAAACTGATCTCATTCAAGAGCATAGCTAAGTCATTCTCGTCATTTTACACAGTTTTGAGTGAAGGCACCCCTCCAAGCCAAGACAGACATATCATGAAGCTGAAGTTTGGGGTCCCTCCCTTGTCCTGCCTCTTCTAAGGCCCTGGGAACCTCCGAGAAAGTGCTGGCAGGGTCACGTGTCTTGGTAACATTTTCAAAAGGAAGATAATTTAATACCAATCTGTTAAGACCGCCATGTTTTTCCACTTCGACTTCCCCTCCATCACATTTTCCTTGCGTCAGATGGTATTCAACTGAGGGTACATGTGGGTTTCATAGAATATGTTATGTGGTTGGGAGTCCCTTCTGGATACAGCAAGTGATTGCACCCCATCTTGGTGTGTGCAGGCTTTTGGAGGTCTCCCCATCACCCACGCTGTCAACTCAGCCGGTGGTGTGATGTCAAAATGCCAGGTGTTGTGTCACCTGTGTACACATCTGTCCAACATCCGAAGTCAGTGGTTAGTGGAGTAGAGACGAGGTTTGAGATATACAGGGCTGGAAGCTAGTCTGTGGGAACCTCTCTCACTTGGGGCACGTGTAAAATTGTAAGCAGGTTCTTGCTGATGCCAGTCAAAATCTTCCGGTCAAGAATATTTGAGATATTGCAGCATACACAACTATTTTTTTTTTTTGAGACAGAGTCTCACTCTGTTGCCCAGGCTAGAGTGCCATGGCATCAGCCTAGCTCACAGCAACCTCAAACTCCTGGGCTCAAGCGATCCTTCTGTCTCAGCCTCCCAAGTAGCTGGGACTACAGGCATGTGCCACCATGCCCAGCTAATTTTTTCTATATATTTTTATTTAGCCAATTAATTTCTTTTTATTTTTAGTAGAGATGGGGGTCTCGCTCTTGCTCAGGCTGGTCTTGAACTCCTGACCTTGAGTGATCCTCCCACCTTGGCCTCCCAGAGTGCTAGGATTACAGGTATAAGCCACCACACCTGGCCCACAACTATTAATATAAGGACACCATAGACTTCTCTTCTCATATAAATTGCATGAAACAAAATTGATCAGAATTCTCCTATTCTTAGGGCACAAATCTGGAGTAGTAATACCAATAACAAGTAGTTCATATAAAAAAGAAACTAGGTAGAAGTTTTCCCAAATTAGACCATAATCCTAAAAACTTACATGACTTTCATAATTGAGTTCTGAAGACAAAAGAAACTTTTCTAAACTAGAAATAATAAAGCCCAAAGTTGATCAATTATGCTACAGGAAATAATTATCTTTCTATTTTCTGTATAGAAAATACCACACAATCATTGATACCTTAAGTATCAATCATGTATCAATCAAATAGGATACAGCAAGAGAATATAAGGAGAGGGTATTACAAATGTTGTAGGGCAGTTAATTAATAAACATATGTTATTTTTCTGGATTTTGAAATGTTTGTTGCGGTTTTAAGATTTTTTTTAAGATATGTAACTTGCTGTGATTTTTTTCCATTAAGGATATTCACCCTTGTACCTTTAATTAAATTTGTAATTATATATATATATATATATATATATATATATATATAATATATATATATTTTAAGAGGGTCTCCCAGATTGCATAAGCTTTAGGCTCCACGAAAACAGATCTATCTTCATCTCTAGATGTTTTTTTTTTTTTTCAGGCATATTATAGGGGTACAAATTTTAAGGTTTCAATAAATGCCCTTTCCCCTCTCCCCCCTCCAGAAGTTGAAATATCTGGGCCAGGCATGCCCCTGGAGCAGCTGAGATTCCAGTAACGAGGACGGCCACACTGGACAACCTCTATGCTCCCACATGCTCATGGCTAGGGCAGCATGAGCTGCCCACCTGCAACTGCTCCATGTAATGCATACAATGAACTTCTCCATATTCACCTCCGCTTTCCCCATACCAATCAATATAGCAGGTTGCTTTCTTCCTAGGAGCCTGGATAGACTATTCACTTCTTCGATTCACCCAAGGTAATAGCCCTGGTCTGATAGTCATTTACCTGTTGGAGATCCTTTACTGGTTCCCTGATGCCAGCTCTCCACCTGTCCTCCCGGGCAGGAAAGAGCCCCCCCTGCACTGGAAAGGTAGATCTCAGGGGACAGTGACTTTGGAAAGAGCACAATATGTCCACAGGCTTTGCTGATGAGAACCAAGAGAGCAATTCGAAGATGATCAAAGTGAAAACCCAGGCTGGGCGAGCAATAGGGAGTCCACCTGAAGATTAACCCAGGCATAAAGCAACAGGGCCAAAATTGGTAAGTGGGAGACAGAACTGAAAGACATTTCTGAGGTCCTTGAACCTGGCTGCAGGCATCACTGGCAGAGTGCCCATGGTCTCGGCTAGAAAGCAAGTGAGAACGTTTTAGTATAGGGAGTTAAGCTGAGTCAAACAACACAAGAATAACTTAAAATTTTAAGCTTGACATTCAAAGTTCCCAAACTTTGACACTAATATTCCCTTCCAGCTTCATCTCCCGCTGTACATGCCCCTTATACACATCCCCAATGTTTGGGCCACCCCCGGCGAGGAACCGTAGCTTAGCTCCATTGCTGAAACACCTCCACGCTTTCCCTGTCTCAGTTCGTCAATTACCATTTACCGAGAGTGTGTGTGGCCGAAACCTGGGGCACACCAAGCCCTGTGCTAGGTGCTTGACAGCCATCCTTGCAGAAGGTCAAGCAGTATTAGCCCCATTGTCCTTTAGGGAAATTGCAGAGGGTAGAAATCCTATGCCCAGAAGGGGAAGAGCTATGTCTTGAATCCAGGTCCTTCAAACTAACAACTCGGCATCCTGCCTCGCCAGCCCCCACTGCTCCCAGGGCTGCCCAGGACGGGCTGGGTCCTGTGGGTGCCACGGTGTCTTCAAAGGGCTCTGCAGACCAGGAGCAAAGGCCCGGCTGCTGCCCAGCAAAAAAAACAGTCCAGGTGAGCCGCAGGTGCCTGTTGGTGAGCGTTGGCACCACAGTGTCAGCTTGAAGGCATCTTAAGGGCAGCAGAAAGTTGGGGAGCAAAATCAACTATACCACAATAACTGATTTTTCTGAATAAGATATCCTGCCCTCGCAGCCCAGTTCCCAGGGAGCAAGCAACTCCTTGCATTCTATTTCGGTGAGCTAAGCACGGGTGTGTCATCGGGATGAGAAACTCAGGCATGCAAAGGCCCTCACAGTATTCACAAACCAGCACCGCTTCTTAGAGCGAGTGGGACCTTGCAAATCGCCTGAGTTGGCCCGGTATTTGGTGAGACCCTCAGTGGCAGTTCTCACTCATCCGAGGGTTTAGTAATCATATCAATAAATGGCTTAATAATCCCTGCAGAACCAATGCAGAGTTACCATACGGCTTGTGGTTTGAAAAGTAGCCTCACATCTCTTCTCTCACTCGTACTCCCACATCAACTCTGCAGTGTGCTGGGAGGAACGAGTCTGCCATCCCATGTCACAGACACAGAGCCAGCCCAGAGGGCAAAAATCCCTTCCCCAAGGAGACATGGCCAGCTGATTTCCCAGCCTCTTACCAAGTACCTATTAATTATGGTAGACACTTTGCATGAATCATTTGATTAAAACCTTACAACATCCTAAGAAGTAGAAATGACTCTCATGTTGAGAATATTATTTGATTCTAAAATGCATATGAAAGAGCAAAGTGCCAAGAATATTGCACACATTTCTGAAGATAATGAACAAAGTGAGGGATTTGGTAAATCTTATCAAATATCAAGAACTATTATAAAGCCACGATCATGAAGACAATATAGCATCAGTGTGGGAGAGTCAGATTGATTATTGAACAGACAACTGAGATCGGATTAGCAAGGCCAGGACCAGAAGACTCTTGCATAGATGGAACCAGATTTATGACAGAGCAGACATTGCAAATCAGAGGTGAAAGGAGAAAATTTAATAAATGGTGTTGGGACAATTGGTTACCTATACAGCAGATATGATATTGGACCATGCTACGATGTTGTGTGTAACAGCAAAGGAGGAGAAATAACCTGAAAGATCACCAGTTAGAAATTGGCTAAATACATTATAATATATCCCTAGAATTCCAGTCCAAAGCCGTGGGTATATAAAGAAACAAATATATATATATATATATATATATATATATATATATATATATATATATATATTCCTAGAATGAAATAGTATGCAGTCATAAAAGAATGAAGGAATTCTTATAAACAAATATGGAAAATTCTCTGATATACCATTTGGTGGGAAAAAAGAAAGGTTCAGAACAGTGTTTATAATATGCTACCATTTGAGTAATAAAGTAGGAAAAAGATATGTGTTTAAATACATAAAATATCTTTGGTGAAATATACAAGAACTAGGTAACATTGGTTGCCTCTGGGAAGAGAACTAGGTAGGTAAAAAAAACGTACACTTTAAGCCATGTGGATACAGTACCTAATTCTAAACTTAAAAATTGTTAAGTGTTAAATAATTTATGCCAATTCTAGAACACTCCAGCAAGTTAAAAAAATAAAAGTCTAGACAGATGAGAGAGGTTCGGCAAAATACCAGCGGTGTTGAACTAGGTTATGGGTGATAAATGTCTGTATTAAAGTTATATAAAGAAACCTGAAAAGTTCTGGGTTAAGACTCAGAGTAAGCACATGTGTTTAAATCCTCGCCATCTCAAGACCCAATTAAATTGACATAAAGCACATTTTAAAGCTATATACACAACATAGCTTGCCATTTAAAATTACAACAGCAACCAGAATCAACCTATAGAGATGGTTTAATAAATGACTGTGTAGCCATGTGAAGTAAAATTATATAGCCAGAGCCCAGGCTCTCAAGCTAACTAGCCCTTAAAAGGGATTTATTGCATTTGGGAGACCAGGGTTTGGTAGTGTTTACACTTGGTTCCACTCCACTTGCACATGGAGGATGGGTCTCTGGCCTCAGGTATTAATTGAGTGAATTCAGAGGGCAGAGAAACTGGACATGTCCTACAAGAGAAGTCAGTTATCAAAATTGAGATAGCTCACTGCTGTTAATGCCAAAAGACTTGAAAAGTTCCATATTTCCATCAATAGGGGACTAATTGAATAAACTATGGTATATCCACATAGTATTGTGTAGCTGCAAAATAAAACAAGAAAAATCTCCGTATTCTAAAATAAGACATCCCTGGAATATACTATTAATTGAAAACCAAAATGGAGAAGATTATACAATGCTATTATTTATCAGGGAGTAGGGCAGAGTGAATATATATACTGATTTGTTTATAGATGTTTTTTAAATAGAAGGAATAACTAAAAACTAAAAAAAAAATTATTACCTATAGGGGAAGGAGAAAACAGGGATGAGACAGACAGAAAAGAGATTTCTCTGCATATACCTTGTTTTGTATATTCTATTTTGGAACCATGTAACTATTTTACATAAATTAAACTAAATTAAACTTAGCTTAAAAATTTAAAAAGCAATCTCAAAATTAAAATAAAAATGAAACAAGTGGATCTAATTGTTGGTGGGGAAACCCCACAGAGACGAATTTTTTCAATTGACTTCAAAGCACAGCAACTTGCTGCACATCCGCAGTGGGGGGACCGAAAGCATCTTATCTTCTTTTCAGTAATTGTACTTTTGTGGCAGTTGCTGGCATTGTTATTCTGAGATTGCAAATAAATAATTAGAGCGGAATTAATAGAAATCAGGATGTTTTGACATGAATGAAAAAAGATATATATGTATAAGGTCAATTAAATTAAATAGAATCCCTATAGTCTTATATTTAAAATAGATCTGTCAGTTTGAACCCATGTGTTTTATGTATTTATTTATTATTATTATTATTATTATTATTTTGAGACAGAATCTCGCTTTGTTGCCCAGGCTAGAGTGAGTGCCGTGGCGTCAGCCTAGCTTACAGCAACCTCAAACTCCTGGGCTCAAGCAATCCTGCTGCCTCAGCCTCCCGAGTAGCTGGGACTATAGGCATGCGCCACCACGTCCGGCTAATTTTTTCTATATATATTAGTTGGCCAATTAATTTCTTTCTATTTATGGTAAAGATGGGGTCTCTCTCTTGCTTAGGTTGGTTTTGAACTCCTGACCTTGAGCAATCCACCCGCCTCGGCCTCCCAGAGTACTAGGATTGCAGGCTTGAGCCTGTAGATAGGTAGATAGTTATTAAGAGAGAGAGAGATGAATAGGTGAGTAGATAGACAGAACCTGAATCTGACCCAAACTCTAGAGTACAGGGATGAAATTAGAGGAGATTAGGGGACATCATATGGATGCAATCAGCATGATTTGGTTTGGAAAACTCCACGGGACAGGTAACCTGGTGTCTTCAACAAACAACCCTCAAGGAAAAAAAAAGCCCAATTAAAAAAGAAAAAGAAATGGAAGGGAACTGATAGATTAAAAGACAAAAGGTATGCCAACCACTTGCAATGCATGGTTCTTATCTGGTTCATGATTCATTTAAACAAATTGTAATTTTTTTTTTTTTTTACAAAGGAAAGAAAAACAAATCTTTAAGCCAGTGAAAATTGAACATCAATTAGATATTGGATAATCTTGAAGAATTCCTATCAAACGTTATGATATTGTGGGCTTTTCGTTTTAATTTTTAGAGCCCTTTTCTTCTAGAAAGGAAGACCAAAATAATTGTTAATGAAATAAATTCTGCATGGAAAAAAAACTTGATAAAAATAAAGGAAAAATAAATACATTGGGAAATATATAAAAAAGCTAATATCTAGAATGTTTTCAGAATCCCTTTAAATTGACTTAAAAAAAAAGAGCAATAACCCAATTTGAGTGGCCAATCAATTTGGTTTCTCAGGACCAAAGAGATTTCCAGGACATGAGACTTTCAGTATTAAAACTGGGACAGTCCCAGGCAAATGGAGACAAAGTGGTCATTGTGAATTCAATATAAAGCTGAGCAAAGGGCATGAACTAAGACTTGTGTATAAGAGAAACATCAATGGATATCATGGAAAAAGTATTCAATTCTATTCATAATATGAGATATGAAAATTTTGTTTGTAAAGAGATAGTATTTTCATTTATCAGATTAGTGAAAATTAAAAAGTATAGGCTGGGCGCAGTGGCTCACACCTGTAATCCTAACACTCTGGGAGGCTGAGGCGGGAGGATTGCTCGAGGTCAGGAGTTCAAAATCAGCCTGAGCAAGAGAGAGACCCCATCTCTACTATAAATAGAAAGAAATTAATTGGCCAACTAATATATATAGAAAAAATTAGCCGGGCTTGGTGGCGCATGCCTGTAGCCCCAGCTACTCAGGAGGCTGAGGCAGCAGGATTGCTTGAGCCCAGGAGTTTGAAGTTGCTGTGAGCTAGGCTGACGCCACGGCACTCACTCTAGCCTGGGCAACAAAGCGAGACTCTGTCTCAAAAATAAATAAATAAATAAATATAAAAAGTATCAGCATATACAGTATTTGATGAAGCTTATTCAGGGGAAAGCCTCTAACTTTGATAGTGGAAATATAAACTGATATTACCTCTTTATTTTGTAACACAAGTGCTTATGCCCTTTAAGCAATTCAGTTTCTAGAAATTCATCCTACAGGACAAAGACATAAGTATAAGGATATTCATGTATGGAATAATCTATAGCAAAACACTAAAAATGACCTTATATTCATGAAGACAGGACAGGGTGAATACATTATGTTATGTCATATAACATATCCACCGAAAATGCAGGTCTGTGAATTCTAGCATGGAACGATTTCAAACAATCAAGGTGCAGAGCAGCGTGTGCAGTGTGCCAATAAAAGGAGTATATCCATACATGTACATCAGGGTTTGACACACTTTTTCCGTGAAGGACTAGATATTGTAGGCTTTGTGGGCCACACCCTCTTCGTCACAGCAGAAAGTGAGCCGAGATGATCCGGGTCACTTCTGAGCCAACGAGGTTAAGAGGCAGGTGCTGGTTCTTGCTCCTTCCATGGGCTTTATGCACGAGAGCAGACTGAAAGACACAATTAAAACACAGAGCCATACCCTGAGCCCGGGTCTTAGATCCAGGCTTGGAGGGGAGTCACCAGGAACACATAGTCTCAACTTCACATGAGTGAGAAAAGGAAAAAAAAATTACACTTTATTTGAGCTACTGTACATTCTTTTGGTTTGTGACAGTAGTGAGCTTTCCCCAAAGTAATACACACATTTTCCAGTAGAGACACATTCATAAATTTCAGCCTGAAAGAAGAGGGTGAGGGTCCCCCGACGGGCCCCTCTCTCAGCCTGCTTCCTGACCTGCTCTTCTTCCTCCTCCTCGCCTTGCTCTCCTGCTAACATGGGAGGCAGTGAGTTACTGTCCCAGCCCAACAGCTGAAGCTGAAGCTCGTATAGGCAAAGTGACTTGTCCTCACTCTTCTCTCTTGACCAGAGAGCGGCGGGGACAGAGTTGCACCAAGTCCAGAAGCCCCCACTGGCCCCCCAACCCCCTGTCGTTGGTGAATGCCTGCTGGAGACCACACTGTGCGACAGGGCGGGGCTGGCTCTCTGGACGAAACTCCATCAGGATTTGATTTGGAAATTGACCTGGAGTGGCTGCGTTATCGACAGGCACAGAGGCAGCCACTTGGGAGACAGCAGGGTGTCTGTGAGAAGAAATCACAGAAGCCTCGCAGAGCAAAAAGCCTGTTTTCACACCAGCTGCAAAGTGCAAAATGATATTAAATTGTCAACATCTTCCCCCTGGTCTTAAGAATCTGAAATCCTACCCGAGTCTGTCTGTCATCAGGTCTGCCGCGGGGCTGGGGGGTCTGGGGGCCCGAACACAGAATGCTACAGGCCCGGAGCGCCACCGTTTCCAACTCTGGGAATGGGGACCAGGCTTCCTTGTCTTGCTCTGAATCTCATTTTTCTCATGTGTAAAGCTGAGACTTCAGGGCTGGGAGGTTTGTGATGAGGATTTAAAAATATTACGTGTCAAAATGCTTTGTAAGCTGGGAAAGGCTCAACTAATGTTATCTCATTAAGTAAGATAATATATGTAAAATATCCACCCGGTGCCTGTTATGTAAGTAGGTGGTCAGCCTGAAGTAGCTTTCCCTTGTTTCCGACGCGATTCCTACTATGACTGTTATTTCTTACCCAGGCCGCTCCATGATGTGAAGTCTTGGAGGGTATCAGGCCCCTTTTCATTCTATATTATCATCTCCTGTGGCCAATTGTAATTTCCGAAAATGGCCACAGCAGTATTTTTAGTCTCACGTGGCCTTCCAGAATCTTGCCACGCCCTGTCAAAAGTTAGAATTTATTTTCCCCTCTCCTTGAACGTGTGTGGGACACTGTGACGGCCTTGTTGAATAGAATGTGGCGGAAGTGATGCTGTGTGATTGGTGAAGCGAGTTCATAAAAGACCATACAGTGGGCCAGGCACGGTGGCTCACGCCTGTAATTCTAGCACTCTGGGAGGCCGAGGCGGGTGGATCACTCAAGGTCAGGAGTTGGAAACCAGCCTGAGCAAGAGCGAGACCCCGTCTCTACTATAAATAGAAAGAAATTAATTGGCCAACTAAAAATACATACACGAAAAACTAGCTGAGCGTGGTGGCGCATGCCTGTAGTCCCAGCTACTGGGGAGGCTGAGGCAAGAAGGATCGCTTGAGCCCAGGAGTTTGAGGTTGCTGTGAGCTAGGCTGATGCCATGGCGCTCACTCTAGCCTGGGCAACAAAGCGAGACTCTGTCTCAAAAAAAGACAAAAAGACAATACAGTGTCTGCTAGGATCTCTCGTCTTTGAAATCAGCCACCATGCTGAGAGGGAGCCCAACTAGCCCAGGTGGAGAAGCCCATGGAGGGGAACTGAGGCCGCCAGCCACCAGCCGCCAGCCAGCATCACCACCAGACAACGTTAAGGCAACGACCTTTTCCATGATAAATACTGGTAAAGGAGTAATGGCGGCAGGCATACCTGGGTGGGATGGTTGGCGACAGCCTCTCTGAGAAGGCAGTGTTGGTGCTGACGGATGAGGAAGTCTTGGGAGAGGTGGGATGGGCGTGAGGAACATTCTGGGTGGATGGAGCGATACATGCTGCCCGTGAGCAGAAAGAGCTGGGGATGTTCCGGGAAATGAAAGAAGAGAAGCACAGGACCTGGTAGACCAAGGCAGGCTGGAAGCTGGAGAGTGAGAAGGGGCCAGGCCATGAAGCCTGGTCGGCCGTGGAAAGCTGCTTGGATTTTCTTCCAAAGGCAGTGGGGAGCCACGGGAGGGTTTTAAGCACAGTCGTATAATTTTCATGAGTTTGCCTAATACCTCCTTGGTCTCGCTTTCCGGCACCAGCTGTGCCCGAGAGAGCAGAGCGGCGAAGGGGCCTTGTGTCAACAGCTATGTTCCCACAGGTCCTTGGCAGGAGTTAGAAAATAAACTCTCTGGAAATGCTAAGTATGGTCTCTACAGAGGACGGCCTTCCGCTATGCAATAGACGCACACGAGGCCTGGAAGCCAGGATGGGCATCGTTGTGGTTTCAGTTACAGGGGAGCTGCCAGTTTGCATGGGGCATTGTCCCTCCATCACACGCTCATGCACACGCATGCACACACATGCACACATACGCACACACATACAGAACACCAGCCAAAGTAGGTAAACAAGAAAAAAGGAGCTTCTGAACCACCAAAGTCATGGCCCCCAAGTGCCATATCCTCTATGGTCTGAAAAGCCTCTTACCCCTCACTGAGCGCTCACGGGCTCTCACGTGTGTCCGGTCCCGGCGACCCTGGTTGTCTGAGGTGTGATGGCCACAGGCGCCCCAGCAGTGCTGTACCCGCCACTCCAGCTGCCGTCCGTGCTCTCAGTGGCCTGTGCCCAATGTCCCTGGTTTAAGAAAGCAAGACATTGGTAGCTTATTGTAATTTATATTCCAAGTATATAACAAAGACGATGATAATATCCAGTGTTCTATTTCTCGGGGCCTGCCGTTTGCCAGGTGCTATTCAGCCACAGTGTCCTTGCCATGGGCTCTCAGCTCTCTGGACGGGCGGCTCTCTCGTCCAATGAGACCCTGCTCGTCCCTGGACCCCTTCCCTAAGTGCACACGCACAGCCTCCAAGTATGTTCTCGTGGCTGCTCACAGATGTTTCCTTCTTACCCTTTCTGAACCCACCAAATAAAATCCACATTCTGCTGGAGCAAGAGCAAGGGAGCAGCTGTGCGGGGCCCCCAGGCCAGGACCTGCGGGGTGTCAGGGGGTGTGAGGGACTCAAGAGCCATCCCTGGAGCCTGCTTCTTTCAGAGGGACGGTGGCCGGGCTGGTAGGAGTGGGGCTTGGGCTCTGCTTTCTGCATGCAGTGTGGCCGACTGTCGGCCCATCTTTTGAGTGTGGTCCCCTTCCCAGCTGTTGCTGCCTGAAGTGTGTTTTCCCACGCCCAAGCCTGCCCGAGCTGTCACCAGCTGTGACCAGCTGTCAGCCAGTTGTTAGCACTCTGCTTCCCTCCCTGGCCTGCCGGAGCCAGAGGAGCCTTCTGACAAGCGGCCTCACGGGCAGGTGGCGTTCAGGCACCCTGCAGTCAGATGGAGACTCACCGGATGAGCCAGCCAGCCAGACAGACACCCCGAGACACAAGGATGGAGGCAGAATCAGAGAGAAAAAAAAGCCATCGACATAAGAGCCCAGCAGACAAGGGAGGGGAGGCCATCCCGGGCAAACAGGGTGGCAACGGTGCATTTTCTTCTGACTGTGGCTCTGGGAGCCAGAGCACCAGGGGTGTCGCCAGCGGCCCCCACAGCCTAATACTCAAAGGGTGGTCCTCGCCCCAGGACGGGCAGCCTGGGAGCCTGTTAGAGCCATAGGCCCACCCCAGGCAATCAGCAGCTGCAGTTTTACTGGAGCCCCAGGAGGTTTATAAGCACGGGAAGCATGAGAAGTGCCGCTCGGAGTCGTGCGCCGCCCCTCGGCTGCGCAAGTTTGGAGTTGGGTGTTCAGAGTGTGCACTGTCACTCCTTCCTTCCGGAGGACAGGAGGAGCCTCGGGGAAGGGGTGTGGCCTCTCTGGCTCTGAATAAGGACAGAGGGAGGGGGTGTGGCAGCCACCCACCCACTCTGCCCCCACCCAGCCTCCACCCTGCCCTCACCCTCCAACTCCTCTGCCTCTGCCCCACAGGGATGCTGTTGTTTCCCCTTCCAGGCCCACAGCTGCTTTCTTCCTTCCACACGCAGTCTCAGGCTCACTGAGGCAGGAGGCCTCCGGTAGACCCAGAAGGCGAAGCTCTCCTCTCCTCTCCCCGCTAACCACAGTCTAAGCAGTGATAGCCACCAACCGTCTGGACACTGTCCCTGTTCCCAGGCTGCTCTGCTGATTTTTCTCACTCCGTCCTCACTGGAACTGAATTAAGTCCTGCTATTACCCCCATTTCACAGATGAAAGCACCGAGACTTAGAGTGCTGGCCTGTCCTTCATTCAGCGAGGTCCTGGGGGGAACCACGTCTGTGGCAGTTTGAGGGCCAGCCATCTGTGAGCCCCACCCTAAGGCTTCTGCACCCGCTGGTGGACCTGGGGTGGCGAATGGGCAGGCCACGCCCGGGGGAGGCAGCCGGAGCCGGGACATCTCAGCTGCCCGGCCAGAGATAAGGCGCTTTGTTCTCCAGCCGGTTTCCCGCTCTAAGGAATTCCATTCCGGCCCACAGGCGGCGGCTACCGCCTCCGGCTCTGAAACGTCAAGAATAACAGTTATTATTTATTAATGAACTCAGGATCTGCTTGGTTCCACAAGCTGGGGTCTCCCCTGGGAGAGGCCCCTCCCCAGCTCTCAAGCAGCCTTCTACAGGGGCTCCCCTGCCCTCAGCCTGTCACTGCCTGGAACCGGGCAAGGCGCAGGTGCCCCCACTGGAGGCCTGCTGGTGGTGATGGACAGAGGGGTAGGAAAGGGGGACACTGGGAGGACACCCTCACCCCGGGGGGCCGCAATCCTAGGGTAGACAGAAGAGACACTGTGTTCTCCGCCTATCAGCTGGGTCTCCTGGGGCAACTGACCTCGGCTGTCTGGAAGTCAGGTTTGCAGCTGAAAATGGGGACAGGGTTCCTAGTGCTGCCTATCTAGAGAGGGCTGGGGGAGTCTGAAGAATGTGAAAGTTCCAAAGGCCAGCAGGGCAGGGCACTGTCCTGATTCCTACGGGGCAGGGACAGCCTCCAGCTGGAGGAGAACACCTCTAGCTCTCATCTGGGAGATTACATTTTTAAGCCATTGCCGAGGGAACGCAACTTGCATGATGCTGATAACAATTTCCATCTTTCAAAAGCTTGTTCGGGACGGGCCTGTAATCCTAGCACTCTGGGAGCCTAAGGTGGGAGGATCACTCAAGGTCAGAAGTTCGAAACCAGCCTGAACAAGAGCAAGATCCTGTCTCTACTAAAAATAGAAAGAAATTAATTGGCTGACTAAATCTATATAGAAAAAATTAGCCGGGCATGGTGGCAAAAGCCTGTAGTCCCAGCTACTCGGGAGGCTGAGGCAGGAGGATTGCTTGAGTCTGGGAATGTGAGGTTGCTGTGAGCTAGGCTGATGCCATGGCACTCTAGCCCGGGCAAAAGAGTGAGACTCGGTCTCAAAAAAAAAATAAAATAAAAGCTTGTTTCTTGTAGAACTTTCTATGTTATTGCTGTAAAGAACAGGCCCTAGCTTGTAAGGGAGGGCTCTCTGTAATCTTTAAGGATGTGGTTTGAAAGCTATAAATGTATAAAAAGGAAAAGACCTTTATTACTGACATTTCTGCAGGAAAAAGAACTTTATTTTTGCTTGTCTGAAATGGTCACAAAAACAATTCCTTGTAGAACAAGATTTCTGAGATTTCATGTGAATATCACGCTTGTGCTTTAGCAGGACAGCCTGCTTGGCGCCCCTGCCATGCACTAAGCTGTTCTAGCTTAATCCTTTCAACAGCTTCAGCGGGTAGCTATGTCTCCATTTTCCAGGTAAAAAAACTGAGGCCCGGAGAGGAGCAGTGATAGGTTGCACGGTTGGCAGGAGGGAAGGAACTTGGAGGCAGCACTGTGGGTCTGCAGAGCTGCAATACTCAACCCGTTCTTTTCTGCAGGAAAGGATCGGTGCAGGGCTCCACCCCAATAAACACCAGATGACACCAACTAGCAGAGGTGAGAGAAGTCTGTCAACTGTGAAGTCCTACACATAGGTCAGAGCTTTTTATATCAAGGCTCTAATTTATTACAAGTAATTTAGAGCTTGTTATTTCCTTCACCAACGGAGCCTTGCTTTTACAGAAGGAACCACCGCAGGGTTCCTTGAATAATGAGCATTTAAAATATTACTAAACACAACTTTCCAGGAGCACAATCTGCTGAAGGGAAGTGAGGGGCACTTTGGGCCAGGAAGTGAAATCTCTGGAACTGCGTGATCGGCACAGGCAGGAGATCCACTGAGGCCTCCTTACAAGGACAAATGCTTTTGGTCACCCTAACCTGTGGACAGCCCTGGAGCAACCAGCTCATTTTTTTTTTTAACCTACATCATATTTACCATCACTATCCATATAGGAAATTATGTTTATGGTAGGGTCTAACAGAGTTATTATTTCCAAAGATGCACAAAAAAGATTCAGTATTCTGCCTAACGTCGTATATATTATTAAAACCAGCATCTCTTAACAGCCAATACACAACCATATGGTCCAGCAATTCCACTTCTAGGCATACACGCAAAAGAACTGAAAGCACGGGCCGGGCGCGGTGGCTCACGCCTGTAATCCTAGCACTCCGGGAGGCTGAGGGGGGCAGATTGCTCGAGGTCAGGAGTTCGAAACCAGCCTGAGCAAGAGCAAGACCCTGTCTCTACTATAAATAGAAAGAAATTAATTGGCCAACTAATATATATAGAAAAAATTAGCCGGGCATGGTGGTGCATGCCTGTAGTCCCAGTTACTTGGGAGGCTGAGGCAGGAGGATTGCTTGAGCCCAGGAGTTTGAGGTTTCTGTGAGCTAGGCTGACGCCACGGCACTCACTCTAACCTGGGCAACAAAGTGAGACTCTGTCTCAAAAAAAAGAGAGGGATTGGAGTGAACACACGCCTCTGTTCATACCACCATTATTCACAGTAGCCAAAATGTGTAAGTAACCCAAATGTCCACGGGCAGATGAATGGATAAACAAATGTGACATACGATTGAATATTGCTCAGCCTGAAAAAGGAATGAAATTCTCATACATGCTATAACATGAAGAATCTTGATGACATTGTGCTAAGTGAAAAAAGCCAGACACAAAAAAGGACAAATACTGTATGATTCTACCTATATGAGGTACCGAGAGCAGTCAGACTCATAGACAGAGAAAATAGAATGTTGGTTGCCTGGGGCTGTAGGAAAGGAAGAATGGGAATTATTTAATATTATTTAATGGATATGGAGGTTTTGCTTGGGAAAACACAAAAGTTCTAGAGGTAAATAGTGGTGATGGTTGTATAACAGTGTCAATGCACTTAATGTCACTAAAGTGTACACTTAGAAATGGTCAAAATAGTAGGTTTTATGTCATATACATATTACCACAATGAAAAAACAAAGTCAACCAGGCACAGTGGCTCACGCCTGTAATCCTAACACTTCGGGAGGCTGAGGTGGAAGGATCACTTGAGGTCAGGAGTTCGAGACCACCCTGAGTATGAGCGAGACCCCCATCTCTACTAAAAATAGAAAAAATTAGCTGGGCATGGTGATGCGTGCCTGTAGTCCCAGCTACTTGGGATGCTGAGGCAGGAGGATTGCTTGAGCCCAGGAGTTTGAGGTTGCTGAGTTAGTCTGACCCATGGCACTTTAGCCCGGGCAACAGAGCGAGACACTGTCTCAAAAACAAAAACAAAACAAAGTCAATGTATGACCTGAATAATAACGGTGGTTACTATTTATTGCAGACCTACCAGGTACTCAATACAACTATGTGAGGAAGTTATTATCCTCCCGATTTTATAGATGAAGAAACTGAGGTTCAGAGTGGTTAAGTGACTGCCCCCAAGTCACAAAGCCAGAATCAAAACTGGAATGTAAAACCAAGTCTTTCGGACAGGTCTCGCTCTGCTCCTGTGTGCTGCCTCTTCTTTGAATGCCTTAGCGGCCTCTGCGTGGCCTTTGGTAAAAGGATTTTGTTTCTTTTACAGAAGACAATCACTGAAAGGCATTTAGCCTTGGATCATTAGTTAGGAGCTGCCTCTGGCACAAATTCAGTGCGGCCTGGGCCTAGGCCCTGCCCACTCCGCAGCTCGGCTTCCCCAGCAGGCAATGAGATGGCTGGACTGGCGGCTGCCCTCCAAGGGCACGTCCAAGTCCCACATTCCAACACTTTCTAACACCACGTAGCTTATCAAACCGAGCTGTCTTTAAAAAGAAGCCAAATTTGTGTGTCGGCTCTAAGTCCCACTTTGCCTCGGACAGCTCCGGTTTCTGTGTGTTGCCTCGTGCAATAACAATTTCACCCTCTTGTACTTTCCAGAGTGCCCTGGTTTGGATGATGTGTTCACCCTACAGATTCCCCAACGGTGTTTTGTTTTGGCAACAGTTGGCCTCAGACCTCACAGTCAGAGCTGCCTCTTGTAAATTCTTTATTGCTGTTTGGTTTGAAACCTGCAAGGTAAAACCGTCCAAAGGTTGTCAAGATTGATATTGCAGGCTTTGTTTTGAAGTCACTCAATGGGGACAGTTATATGTATCTTTGTTTAAAACTTGCAAGCCAAGATCCCTAATGATTTGTTTGTCTCTGCTTCAAAGCTTTTAAAATCTCTTTTATCTATTGTCTGATATGAATTCTTCTGTTATTTAAAAAAACACAACAATTCAGTTCAATGATTTTTAAAAAAAATCTAAGTGGAGGTAGGGCCAGCACATGCAAAGTGGCTGGCCTGGCAGGATGGGAGAAAGAATAACTGTGACAGAGTGTTTATGACTTGATTCTTAGAAGAACCATACTTTTATTCAAGTGGAGTGAGTCAAAGATTGTCCTTTTATATGCTTTGCCAATGTATTGTCATTTTCAAAAGGCTTTAAACATTTTTTACTTGATCAAAAAGAATACACAGTCAGATCTAGAAAATGTGAAAAATACAGAAAAACATAAAAAGACAATAATCTCATTATTCAAGATACCTACTATTAAATTCTGATATATATTTCTAGTAATAGTTATTTTTGCATTTGTGTGTGTGTGTGTGTGTGTGTGTGTATTTAGAGGTAGGATCTGGCTCTTTTATTTAGGCTGGAGTGCAGTGGTGCAATCATAGCTCACGGCAGTCTCTAACTCCTGGATTCAAGCGATCCTCCCACCTCAGCCTCCCAAATAGCTGGGATTGCAGGTTTGAGCCACCATGCCTGGCAATATTCATGTATATATTATTTATTCAAAAATAGGATCACAAGCTACATTATCTTCATAGCCTACTTTTGTTCATTTATATGCCAGATGGTTTTTCCCTTTTATTTCATTAAATATATTCTATAAAATCACTTTAATAACTACATAGTATTAATAGTGCATCATGTGAATATATATCAAAATTTACTTAGCTATGCTTCTACTGTTAGATGATTCTTTCCAATTTTTTTGCTTAAAAAAAACAAAAAGAACTGAGATCATCATTTGGCTAAATGTTGTGCACATCTCAAATATTTTTGGAGAATAAATTTCTGCAAATGCCTTTGCTTGGTTAAAAGACACACAGTTCTAAGGCTCTTGTTATGTTGTTTTCTTATTATAGTTGTTGTGAAAATTCTAAAATTTCCAAAATAAACACAAAGCAAGAAGAGATTGAAGGGGCAGTCAACAATTCCAGACCTTGTCCCCATGATGTGCTTCCTCTGTGTCTCATCATGAGAGTTTCCAAATCAAAATGGGCTGCCTGTTCTAATATCTGCAGTGTTCTGAGACAAGCTGTAGAGGGGGAGAACACAGGATTAGGAATTGGACACCTGGCTGCTGCTGCTGCTGCTGCTGCTTCTTCTTCTTCTTTTTTTATTCTTCAGCTGAAACAGCAGAAGATATGCCACAACTGAGAACAGAACTAGTCCAGAAAGTCAAGTCCAGGGCAAAGGACCAACAGGGACTGTTTGGGTATGAGCAAGATGAGTCTCTCAGAGGTGGTCCTGGCAAACACACGGTGATGAGGGGCAAGTTCTGGGCAGTAGCATGCGGTCCAATGACTTGTACCAGTGTCCCCAGACTCTGGCAGTCCGTGTCTCTGCCCTTGTGGCCTTCACGTGTGCATAAGCAAGCAGTGTACTTGGACCTCTGCCTCATCTTTCTTCTTTTGTGCTTCAGCCTGCCCATTCGCTTCTTCCTCCACTTGGCCTTCATGGCGTGGAGGTTTCTAGAAAGATGACGCTAAGGCTGAGAGAGGACATCTGGCTTCTAATCCTGGCTCAGGCTTCACCAGTCTGGCCATAAACAAGATATATGGCCTTCTGGGCTTAAGTTCCTCTCTTTATGAAACGAGGGTGTCGGCCAGATGATTACAAAAGGCCCTTCCTGCTCTTATATTGGAAATGAAAGAAAATTGGTGGGAATGCAGGTAAAATATTAACATGGTCCTTCTAATTGCTTTTCATCCCCCACACTTTCCCTCTCATTTCAAGTTCTCTGGGTGCTTCCCCATATTTGGCTGTAGCATTTCACTCTAAAACTCATACGTGGGCAGGCTTCAGCTGAGTGGCCAACGATGACCAAGCCTTTTTGAGTCATTAGGAGTTAGAATAATCTCTCCCCAATGTGCTCTTTTGCAGTTTTCTGGAGCCTTTGAAATGTAAATCACTCCAACCTGCAGCTGGGGAAACTGGACTCACAGGGCCTCCAGCTGACCTCCACGGCCTGTGCCCAGCGAGCCCCAAGTGGGCAGTATCCCATGGGCTGCTTCCAAAGATCAAAGAGGCATTGTTCATCCAAAGTTCACCACCAGAAAACCTAGATTAGCGAGTACTTCCACCCCCACCAGGCTTTAATACCAAACCTCTGTTAGCACAGGCGGGACCCAGGAGTCGGCCACTGGGCTCTGAGCGATTCAAGAAAGGAAGCTACTGAGACATCTCGCAAGAGGGACAAGGTAGAAGGTGACGGTGCTGCTCTCATCTCTCTTGATCTAGAATAAATCAAAAGTGCTTAAGAATGGCAGCTCTGGGGTCCAGTGGGCTGGTGTGTTTCTTGGCCTTGCACAGTGAGGTGCTAACACAGGCTTTGGAATGAATTAAATGAATTCCTACAGCCGTGTCTAGGAAATATGTGTTCCAGTTGCTCCAGTGGTAACATTTGCGATCTCTGCCTTGCTCTTCTTCGATCTAGTCCTGACCGGGCAATGGAGGTCAGCAAGCTCTGGCCAGCATGAAGTGGACTCTGAGCTGCCTGACCACCACACATCTCCATCCTTCTCAGTTTGATTGCCTGGGCCCCTGCCTTGTCTTACCAGTAAATGCCCCAGGGACACAACATTATCTCCATTCCCTCCTGAAATCCCACTAAAATGATAGTAAAGGAATGCAAAAGGCACGAACCACAAGGACAAAGAGAAGAGAGGAGAGGACACCGGGTAGGAGATAGCTACACAATTCTAGAAGCTGGAAAACAGATGGATTAGTAGCGACTGACTTAGCAGACAGAATAATCATCTAACTTTTTTTCAGTAGGTTGAATAAGCTAAAAGTAGACAACAGCAAACGAGAGATGTCAACAAAGTTCTAAAAGCACGAAGCAGATGGATTAATGGTATCTGGCTGGGAAGAGAGAAGAAAAGTGAAGCTAACTTTTTTCAGTAAGACGAACTAGAAATAAGCTGATATGAGCCCTAGCACTATGGAACGGCTCCAAATTGGAGGCCTCAGCTTTCTCCGAAGGTGGGGACTAAGAATGGGGCTAAAAACTGGAATATCAGCTAAAATCCTTCATAAGGAGCAATTAGACCTCCAGATATCCCCCTGCCCCATACCTCATGTCCCTATTTTGGTGAAATGATAAAGGTTTACTATCTAAAGAAGTTGGGCTGTACAGGTTGCCATCTTGGAGACACCTGGCACAGCTGAAGGTAGGTGATATTTGATCTCGAAATCAGGGGAACAAATTAAAACCATACAGTGATATTACCCCAGCCAGAAGCTCCTGTCTCTGCCTGTCTCTCCCCATGATGGCACTCAGCCTTACCATTTCTTCCATGTCCATTTTGGCAAGAGAGTGGAGAAATTCTCATTGCAGAAATTGACCGAAACAAAATGAAGGATCTATAAGTACCGACATTTGAAAGTTAACCCAAAGACCCCGACAGGTCCCTCCTCAGTTATATTATAATAAAGCCTCCTAGTTAGCAAACTCCATACATGCACACAGAGGAATGCAGTGCCTCACGCTTAAATATGGGTGGAAAGACAACAAGCAATACATGTTTGTAGAAACCTCTAAGATGATGGAGAATCCAGAACAATTTGAAAAAAGGAAATCAGACGAATCAGAAGATCCTTATCTGAATTTTAGAAACTCCAGAGCCAATTTTCAAGTATTCAATTGAGTATATGTGAAAAAACTACCCACAGTCATGGAAAGAAGCATGAGAAGAATTAGAGGAACAGTGCGGAGACCAATGCTTGTCCCAGTAGTCAGACGGTAACATCTCGTAACGCATGAGGCATCAGCTGGAATACTTCGGAGGATTTTGCTTCAGTCTTGTAGAAAAACTAACCCTGGAGTAACCATTGCTTTATTCTGGCCTAACAAATATTAAAAGCAAGGACCACATTGTTTCTATGTAATTGAATCTCATCCCAGGACAAAATTTGAGAGTATTTTCAGAGATGCAAAGATATCCAGCACTAAACACAGATAAAATCTACAATGTCTGGTATCCAGTCAAAAAATTCCACCATGAAAAGAAGGAAAATGAAACTCATGCTGAAAATGAAACTCATAACTCATAGTCACTTAATGGGAATGTACCCAGAAATCGCACTAATAATAGAAATAGTAGACAACAACATTAAAATAGTTGTTATCACCACGTTTTATTTCTCCAAGAAGTTGGATGAAAGATCAAATGTGTTTAGTAGAGAGATGAAAGCTATAACTAAGATCCAAACAGAACTTCTAGAGATGAAAACTTTCCATATCTAAAATGAAAAGTATGGTGGATGGGAATAATGGCAGATTATAGATTGTAGGAAAAAAGATTAGTTAACTTGAAGACCCAGCAATAGAAAGCATTCAAAATGAAACACAGAGGAAAAAAAAAAAAGGACTAAAAAAAGAAATAAACAGCATCAGTGAAATGTAGGACAACTTAAGCAATCAGATGTGAGTGAGGGTTACTGCAAAATACTCCACATTAACAGATGAGCCACAGCTCCTGGGACACATGGCATTGTGAAGTCCCCTCTGTAGGCTGTGGGGTGGGCTTGGTGAGTCACCAAAGAGCAGGATAAAGCAGATGTGATGGTGAGTGACTTGGAAATCAGGGTCCCAGAGGAAAAGGAACAGGGGAGACAAAATATTTGAAGAAATCTTGCCAAAAAGTTGCCGGAGTTGATAAAAATGATAAACCAAGTGGCTAAAACAAACCTGAAGAAAATGATACCAAGCCATAATGTCATCAAATTCCTTTAAACGAGTGATAAAAAGAAAAATCCTAAAAGCAGCCAGGGGTTGGGGGGTGGGGGAGGACACATATACGAGATTTCTTACCAAAACTCAAAGACAGGGAAGCGACATCTCTTAAGGAGTGAAAGTGTGAGGTGGGGTGGGGATGGGGGGGGACTGTCAACATAGAATTCTTCATGCAGTGAAATTATCTTTCAAAAGACAAAGATGAAATAAAGCCTTTTGCAGACATATAAAAGCAATTCATCACTAGCAGACCTACACTATAAGAAATGTTAAAGGAAGTATTTCAAGTAGAAGAAAAATGATGCCCCAGGGTACAAAGCATTGCTCCAAGAATGTGATTCTCTGCAAGCCTGACTGCTGAAACTGCTTGCTGTAACCTGAAGCCAGCGTTGTCTATAGCTACTGAGATAACTTGCTACAGAGCCAGGACTCATTTTGCCCCCTGCCTGCCATTGCTCACCAATGGGAGCTGGCCAGCCCCCCAAGTTCTCACTAGTGCCAACGAACTTCCTCAAAGAGTAATATGTAAGATTTCTCCTTTTTAATAAAACCTCTGATGCTCTCTTGGTTCTTTAAACATACTGAAGACCATTCTGCCTACATGTAAGCCCTGAATTGCAATTCTTTCTTTCCAAATAAAACATTAAACTTAGAGACTCATCTCTACATTTTTATTTTGACTTTGACCTACAAAGCACAAATAGTCGATATCAGCAATGAGTGAGGTGACACCATACAGATCCTCTAGATAGTAAAAGGATAATAGAGAAATATTACGAACAGCTCTATGCCAATACATTTGACAAATTTAGGGAAATGGACAAAGCCTTAGAAAGACAAACTACCAAAGTTTACTCAAAAAGAAATGGATAACCTAATATTATGTCTTTTATACAAATCGAATTTGTCGTTAAAAAGTTACCCACAAAGAAAATCCCAGACGACTTCACTGATGAGTTCTACTAAACAGTTAAGGAAGCAGTAATACTGATTCTATGCAAAAATCTTTTAGAACACAGAAGCAGAAAGAATACTTCCCAACAGATTCTAGGAGCATTGCACTTATATCAAAACCAGACAAAGGAATTACAAGAAAACTTGACCAATTTCCCTCATGAACATATGCAATAATTCTTAGCAAAAGTTTGGCAAATTGAATCCAACAATATATAAAAAGACCCAATTAGGCCGGGCGTGGTGGCTCATGCCTGTAATCCTAGCACTCTGGGAGGCCAAGGCGGGCAGATCGCTCAAGGTCAGGAGTTTGACACCAGCCTGAGCAAGAGCGAGACCTCATCTCATCTCTACTAAAAATAGAAAAAGAATTAATTGGCCAACTAAAAATATATAGAAAAAATTAGCCGGGCATGGTGGCGCATGCCTGTAGTCCCAGCTACTCGGAAGGCTGAGGCAGGAGAATCGCCTGAGCCCAGGAGTTTGAGGTTGCTGTGAGCTAGGGTGACGCCACAGAACTCTAGCCCGGGCAATAGAGTGAGACTCTGTTAAAAAAAACACAATTATTCCAGAAATACAAGGTTGGTTTTACATTTGAAAGTCAAGTAATATAAGTCACCATATTAACAGACTAAAACGTAAACCAAAACGAAGCAGAAAAGCTTATGATCATCTCTAATAGATGGCAGAAAAAGCATTTGACAAAACCCAACATCTATTTCTGACAAAAACTCTCAGCAAACTAGGAATATGGGAAAACTTCCTCAATCAGATAAAGGACGTTTGCAAAGACTTTGCAACTAACATCATGCAAAAACTAAATGCTTCCTTTCTGAGATCAGGTTCAAGGCAATGATATCCTCTCTCACCATTTCTATGCAACATCGTACTGCATGTCGAAGCCATTGCATAAAGGCAAGGAAAAGGGTGAAAGGGCATCTATTAATAGATTGGAAAGGGAGAAATAAAACTGTCCTTATTTATAGATTACATGATTACCTACATAGAAAATTCTTTTGAATCCACAAAGAAAAGCAATTAGAATTACAATATAGAGTAAAAATACACTTCTACATGACCCAGCCATTCCACTCTTAGATATTTACTCGAGAGAAATGATGGCATCTGTGTACATGCAAACGGAGCTTAGCAGAGTTGCAGGACACAAGGACAATTTACAAAAATTAACTGTATTTCTGGATACAACAAAGATTCAGAAATTGAAATGAAACCAATATCATTTACAACAGCAGCCAAAATATTAACTACTAAAGGATAAATCTGACAAAAGATGTGTAAGACCTGTACACTGGAAACCACAAAGCATTGCTAAGGGAATTAAAGAAGACCTAACTATGTGGAAAGAAATATATGTTCATAGATCCAATAACTCAATAATTTTAAGAGGTCAGTTCTTACTAAATCTCTCCAGATTCAACACACTTCCAGTAAAATCCGAGCAAGGCTTTTTGGAAGAAATTTGACATATTGATTCTAAAATTAATATGGAAATTAAAAGGACCTAGAGTAGCCAAAACAATTTTGAAAAAAAGAACAAAGCTGGAATCTGATCTTACCTGCCTTTGAGACTTAAAAAGCTGCAAAAATCAAGACAGTTTGGTAATAATCTCAAACTAGGCAAATAAATAAACACAACAAAATAGACCCACATATATATACACAGTTGATTTTTGACAAGCATGCAAAGATAATTCAGGGTAAAATGATAGTTTTTCTATAAATGGTATTAAAGTCATTGATTATCCATATGCAAAGAATGAGCTTTAGCAGGGCATGGTGGCTTATGCCTGTAATCCTAGCATTCTGGGAGGCTGAGGCAGGCCAATCGTTTGAGCTCAGGAGTTCTAGACCAGCCTGAGGAAGAGCAAGACCCCCTCTCTACTAAAAAATTAGAAATCAATTAGCTGGACAACTAAAAAATATATATATACAATATTAGCCAGGCACGGTAGTGCATGCCTGTAGTCCCAGCTACTTGGGAGGCCGAGGCAGTAGGATTGCTTGAGCCCAGGAGTTTGAGGTTACTGGGAGCTAAGCTGATGCCATAGCACTCTAGCCTGGACAAGAGAGTGAGGCTCTGTTTCAACAACAACAAAAAATGAACTTTGATCCTTACATAAAACCATATACAAAATTTAACTCAAAATGGATCAGAGACATAAATATAAACACTAGAACTACAAAAATAGAAAAAGATAGGAGAAAATCGTTGCAGCCTTGAGTTAATTATCTCTTAGATACAATACCAGTCCTACAATCCATGAAAACAAAAAGATAAATGGGGCCGGGCACGGTGGCTCAAGCCTGTAATCCTAGTACTCTGGGAGGCTGAGGCGGGTGGATTGCTTGAGGTCAGAAGTTCGAAACCAGCCTGAGCAAGAGTGAGACCCCCATCTCTACTATAAATAGAAAGAAATTAATTGGCCAACTAATATATATAGAAAAAATTAGCCGGGCATGGTGGCGCATGCCTGTAGTCCCAGCTACTCGGGAGGCTGAGGCAGAAGGATTGCTTGAGTCTAGGAGTTTGAGGTTGCTGTGAGTTAGGCTGACGCCAGGGCACTCACTCTAGCCTGGGCAACAAAATGAGACTCTGTCTCAAATAAATAAATAAATGAATAGACTTCATAAACATCAAGAATTTCTGCTTTTCGGCCAGGCGTGGTGGCTCGCGCCTGTAATTCTAGCACTCTGGGAGGCCGAGGCGGGAGGATTACTCAAGGTGAGGAGTTTGAAACTAGCCAGAGCAAGAGCGAGACCTTGTCTCTACTAAAAATAGAAAGAAATTAATTGGCCAAGTAAAAATATATAGAAAATATTATCCAGGCATGGTGGCACATGCCTGTAGTCCCAGTTACTTGGGAGGCTGAAGCAAGAAGTATTGCTTGAGCCCAGGAGTATGAGGTTGCTGTGAGCTAGGCTGACACCATGGCCTAAACAAATTGTGAGACATCTACACAATGGACTACTGCTCCACAATAAAATGGCACTCTAGCCTGGGCAACAGAGTGAGACTCTGTCTCAAAAAGAATTTCTGCTTTTCAAAATCACTATTATAAAAGACAAGTCACAGGCTTGAAGAAAATACTTGCAAAGTACATATCTGATAAAGCCTTTGTAGCCAGAATATATACAGAATTCTCAAAACTCAATAAGAAAACTAGCAATTATAAAATGAGCAAAAGATGTGAACAACAAAGATATGGATGGCAAATAAGCACATGAAATTAAGCTCAGCATTGTTCATCATTACAAAATGGAAATTAAAACCATAATGAAATATCACCTAATACAATGTCTGAAATTAAAAAGACTCATCTTACCAAGTATTGGCCATAATGTGGAACAACTGGAACTCTCATACACTGCTGGTGTAATGATAATATGGTTCAAACATTTTGGAAAACTGATATTTTCTTTTTCTTTTTTTTTTTTTTTTTGAGACAGAGTCTCACTCTGTTGCCCAGGCTAGAGTGCCATGGCATCAGCCTAGCTCACAGCAACCTCAAACTCCTGAGCTCAAGCAATCCTTCTGCCTCAGCCTCCCGAGTAGCTGGGACTACAGGCATGTGCCACTATGCCCAGCTAATTTTTTCTACATATTTTTAGTTGGCTGATTAATTTCTTTCTATTTTTATTAGAGAGGGGGTCTTGCTCTTGCTCAGGCTGGTTTCGAACTCCTGACCTGAAGCAATCCGCCCGCCTCGGCCTCCCAGAGTACTAGGATTATGGGCATGAACCACCACTCCCAGCCCTGATATTTTCTTAAACAACAACAGCAATAAAAAAAAAAAACACCCTCATATGAGCTAGCTATTCAACTCCTAGATATTATATTCAAGAGGAATGAAAACATATATCCATATAATGGTTTTTACATGAATGTTCATAGCAGCTTTGTTTGTAATAGCCAAAGAATAGAAACAACCCAAGTGTCCTCAACAGGAGAGTGGATAAACAAATTGTGAGACATCTACACAATGGACTACTGCTCCACAATAAAAACAATGAACTATTGGTAGAAGCAGCAACATGAATCAATCTCAAAACAATTATGCTGAGTCCATGAAGCCAGATAACAGCAAGTATATATGAATCCATTTATACAGCCATTCTGGAGAATGCCAACCACTCTATAGTGACAGAAAGCAGATGAGTGGTTGCCTGGGGTTGGGGGCAGAGTAGAAGAGAGGAATTACACAACAGGCATGAGGACACTTTGGGAGGTGATGGATATGTTCATTATCTTGATGATGGTCATAGTTTCTCAAATGTATACTTACATGCCAAAGCCTATCAGATTGTACATTTTAAAATGTGAAGCTTACCATTTGTTAATTATACCTTAATAAGCTGCTGAAGATGAAAAGAGCAAAAAGCCCTTAAAAAAAAAAAAAAAAAAACAAGGTGTATAGGACCCAGGGGACCCAACACAAGAGATAGGAGATGGGGATGCCTGAGAGGCCATAGAGCAAAGGCCTAAAAGTCAGCTGGGCACAGGAAGCAGCCGGTCCAGACTGGAACAGGAGGTGGAGCCCTCCAGGGATGATGTCTCCAAGGAACAAATGCAAGGCAGAGCTTACTCTGTGTGTTTGAATGTGCTGATTAAAACACTAAGGTAATACAGTTCTACTGGAGAGTTTGGGGGTGAATTAAAGATAGATACATAGAAACCTAAGTCAACCCAGTGAGGCAGTTATTAATTCCAGAGAAAACACAAAAGTTGTACAAGACAAAAGATGTAATAGCAGCAAGAATGAGAGGGCTATGATCTTAGCTACCATACCAAGAAGTCAAAAGTCAAAAATCTAAGAGTAGGATGTCAAGAAATGCTCACATAGGCATACGATTTAGACAGATGGATGCCAATGCCAGGGATATCGCCTAAGGAAATAATAGCAGCTGCCTCCAGGGCCTGGGAGTGGGGTGGGGAGACTGAGGCATTGGACTGCTGGTTGTCATCGAAAGCCAATACTCTCTGACTTTTTAAACACTCTATAAATAACCCTGGGACATGACAAAATTAAATTTAAGAAAATGTATGGAAAAAGTCTGGAAAGAACATCACTAAAAATTATGAGACTTCGATTTTTTATTTTCCCTGCTAATTCGTACTTGTCCAGAGTTTTTCTAAACCCTATTTATTACTTTCATATAGAATAAAATAAATGAGTCAATCAATGCAAGTGAACCAAACCCACCCCATTTCCAATTCTCAATAAGGTGGAGGATGAGACTTTGAAAAGAAAGTGGAAGTCAAGATGAGGAATCCTGGAGTTGAGAGCAGCTGGGAGGCTCCAGGTCTGTGGTGCCTAAGGGCAGCCTTCCCCTGGGAGATCATCGTGGAGTTGGTCCACGACAAAGATCAGGCTTCCCGAGACCCTGGGGCTGTCTGGCTGCTGTGGGGGTCTGGCCTCTAAAGCCCCCCCGACCCCCCCAACAACAAACACACACACACAACAGCTGAGGCTGGTGTAAGAATCCCACCATCACTCACTCACTGCCTTCCGTGCCTAAGACTTACTCTCTCAAAAACATCTGCTATTGGGTAACTTCAGTTTTCCAAACATCTCTTTTTTTTAGATGGGAAGTGAAAGGTGAAAGGGGGGTAAAGGGAGTGAGAGGAGAAATAAGAAAGACTTTTGTGTTATTCTGAAGAGAACATTCTAGAAGTTTCCAGGGCAAAAAGAAGAAAATGCGTTCTTTGCACGTATTATCTCATTGAATTACAAACAGAATTTGGAATCCCTTTTGACAGAAAAGGAATCAAAAACTGAGAGAAATTGAAGGATCTTTCCTGGTTCACCAACATCAGAATGGGAGCCCAGGACTTCTCCCTCCTTCCTTGCTCCCTTTCTTCTTTCCGTCTTCCCTTCCCTTCCTTCGTTATTTTTTTTTTTCTTCTGAAAACATTCACCTAGCACCCAAGCAGGCTACTACATGCTGGCCCGGGGCTTCATGGAACTGAACTCTAGTGGGAGAGATGGAAAGAAAAATCAACAAATAAATAAGTAAATGAACAGAGTTTCTGACACTTGGGCTGTGCAGAGAACAAGACAGGGTGGTGGGACACACAGAAACAAGGCCACCTCTTGTCGGGCACTTTAGGGCAAGTGGCCAAGGGAGATTTCCAGGGAAGCAGTGTTTGAGAACCCTAGATGACAAGCTGTGGAAAGATCTAGCAGCACAGAACCTCAGGTACAGAGTAGTAAGGGCAAAGACCATCAGGTAAAAACGGAAATAAAGCTACCCAAACCCATGCTGAGCCCCAACAGCCGGGATCAGAACATTCCTTGCTAGTACGGCCTCTACCTGGTCTGGCCTGAGGTTCCCTGGAAGGCTGATTCTGAAATTGGGACCAGGGCGCAGGAAGATCATTGAGCAGTGCTCTTGTGAGGAGTGAAGGCAGCAGCCGGGCAGAGGGAGGTGCTGACCTGTGCTGACGTCTCAAGGCACTTGGCATGAGACCTTGACTTTGGTGTTGGAGACAACATGGGTTGAGAATTCAACTGCCTTGGAGCTCTGCTACTCCTAAAAATTCAGTGCTGGACTTGAAGCTCAGCCTTTCCTGTCTTTAGGCTGTGAGAGATGATGATGGCTTTATGTGCTACCAAAAAGGTCCCTTGGCCATCACACTTGACCTTAGTGATTAATCACCCTCAGATGTCCACTATCTTTCTCAGAAGTATCAGTGGTTCTCAGCAACAGCATCCTACTCTGTAGTTCTCCCCTTCTGGCCATCCTTTCCAGCATCTGAGATATTGCACCCGTCATAGATATTCCACCCAGGTTCATCATGGGAACTTCTAACAATGGCGCAGCATGCACGACGCCACCGGTGCTCACTGACCACAAGTGATGAGATCCTCATGGTCCACTGAGCGGTGAGCCATCAAACTCCAAAACTGCACACAGGGTCTGTTTGCTCAAACCCTTCCTGGCACCAGCATCTCTGAGCTGGAGACTTGCGCGTGGTAAGTTTACTGGGAAACGTCCTCCGGATCAACCCCTGCCGCAAGTGAAGGAAGTAAGCTTGACTCGAAGAAGGAGTTGACTTCTCATCCTTTGCAACAAGGGCTCAGCCAGGCCCAGGGGCACTCTGGAGTGGGGTGGCTTTTCAGAGGGGTCCCCAAGTGAAGCACAGAAAAACAGGGATCTGTACACTGCATCGCCAGTTGTGGGATTCGGCTGCCTCCTGGGAGGGCCCATAACGTGGAGTGCAGAAACTGCCTTCAGCCAGGACTAGTGTAAAGGGAGGGACTCAGCTGAACTTGAGCCGACCTTCTGCACTTCAGCAGGCGACGCTGCCGGGAGCTGGGGGAATGCGTGCTCTGGTCCTGCAGGGGTCCTGGGGAGAGCACGAGGACAGCCACCACAGCCCCACTTCCACACTCCCAGTGCAAAGAACAATTAGCTCCTTTTCCTGGGGCACCAACAGAGCCAACATCTGGACACCACAAGCCTGAGACCCATTACAAGTAGCAAAAGAATTTGGACAGGATGCATTTAATCTTGACTTAATGGTACAGTGCTCCGCCAAGATAAACTTCTCAGCCTCAACATATTTTATTCTGAAAAAAAATGTTATTGTCAGGTACAAGGGAAATTCCTCCTAACTCAGGACTCTCTGCCAGATGACATAATCACTGGAGGGGACCATTTGTCTGGTGTGTTATCTTTTTCATCTGAGTAGGGCTTTCCTCTACTGGCCCATCTCCCCAAAAGCTGGCCACAGTTCCTAAGTAATTCTAGCCCCTGACAGCTGCAGGGAAGAAAACAAATGTGACTTGAAAGCAGACATTTTTGGGTGCCATGTTTCTAAACACCAGATTTGTTGGATTTCCCCTCCCCCTCCCCATGCCCGTTCTCTTCTGGATGGAATTCAAATGAGGAGTTACAGGGAGCACCTTGAACCTGATTTCCAATCCTCACATTTGTATTGAGCACCTACTCTGTGGCCAGTGTGTTGGTAGTTATTAATAATAATAACCACCATTCATGTCCTGTCACGGGCCAGGCACTGGGCAGACAGGACACACTCATAAGGACTGTAGGGTGTAGATGGAGGTTTAAATTATCCCATTTGTCTAGAAGGGGAAATGGAGGCTCAATGAGATTAAGCAACCTAACCAAGCCAGGTGCGAAACCAAGCTCATGATACAGGACTTCAGTTTTAAAGTGCAAGGAGTTGCCATCTACCATGAGTCTGGTGAAGAGAGGAACTCAGTAAATGTATGTTTTTCTTTTCTTTTTTTTTCTTTTTTTTTTTTTGAGACAGAGTCTCGCTTTGTTGCCCAGGCTAGAGTGAGTGCCGTGGCATCAGCCTAGCTCACAGCAACCTCAAACTCCTGGGCTCAAGCAATCCTTCTGCCTCAGCCTTCCGAGTAGCTGGGACTACAGGCATGCACCACCATGCCTGGCGAAATTTTTCTATATGTATTAGCTGGCCAATTAATTTCTTTCTATTTATAGTAGAGACGGGGTCTTGCTCTTGCTCAGGCTGGTTTTGAACTCCTGACCTCGAGCAATCCGCCCGCCTTGGCCTCCCAAAGTGCTAGGATTACAGGCGTGAGCCACCTCGTCTGGCCAGTAAATGTACATTGAAGGCAGGATGGAGCCATTTAGGCTAAACATCAGGGTGGGACTGGGTGCAGCGGTGTTGCCCGCTGCCACAGCGTGCAGTCTGGGTGCAGCACCCACACCTGCTCCTGAGAAAGGTCCCACACTCCTGGTGAACTCTGGAGAACTGACATCTCAGTCCAGGCCTGGGAGGAATTTCTTCTGGAAGGACAGGTCGTGCACGCCCAGGAGAGGGGCTGCCTTTTGGTCCTGAGCTCTCCTTCTTTGCCCCAGGACAGCTGGGAGTGGCTGGTGTGTTTACATTCACACAGAAGCAGGAGGGTTTGGCTTTCCTTTCTATGAGAGCTTCCTTTAGGGGTAGCACAGGGCCAAGGATAGGATAGGATGTGGCCAGAGGGGATGTCCTACAGCCCACGTCCACCACAGACTCTCAAAGCCCACAGTGAAGTGCTGGACGTAAATACCAAAGCTGAGGCCTGCGGGGCAAGGCCCTCTCTGAATGCCACCCCCCCCCCCCCACGCCATCTGAGCCAGGAGTCTGGGAGGGGCACTGTGGCTCTGCAGTCAGAAGGGCTGGGTGTGAAGCCCAGGTCTCTAGCGGGGTGCACTTGGGTAAGTGACTTCGCTTCTCTTAGCCTCAGTTTTCTAATTCATAAAATGGGGCTAGTAATCCTTGCATCAGAGAGGTTGCTCTGAGCATTAAAGGATATCACAGCTGTGAAGAAGCTGGCCCATGGTGTTTGAAATCCATCTCACATCTGTTTTTCCCCTTCTAAAAGATGTGCGATTATTCCTGCATATGTGACTGTTCTTATACATTTATTTTTACCTGTCTTATTCTAAAAATAATTTGAGGCAGCTGATTTAATGAAAAACTCAAAGTAGAGAGCTCTTTGTCCCCTTTAGCCCTGGCTCTCTAAGAGTTAGTGCAGGTGGCTGTATCATCTTGAAGAGGTGGGAAGTAAAAGAAGTGCAAGGCGCCCATTCAACAGGTACTATGCCAGGCACGGACACTCAGGAGGGACAAGTGCCACCGTCACCGGGTGCATGAGCAGAGATGGCACACAACCTGTGAGCTGGACCGTGCAGGCTTTCCATCCATCAAGCTCTGGCAATTCTGCCCATTTAATATTTGCAGGATCTATCTACTTCTCCTTGTCCTCTCAGCCACTTCCCTAGCCTGGGCCCTCATTGTCTCGTGCCCGGATTTCTGTGACAAGAGCGTTGTAGCTGGTGGCCGGCACTCCTGTCTTCCTCCAGTCCTTTGTCTACACTGTAGGCAGAAGGATGTTTCTGGAACACACACCCACAGCTCAGCTCCTCTGCTCTCACCTTTTGGTGGCTTCCCAGGAACTGGGCATAAAGCCCAGCATGGTGGCCCAGAGGACACTTGCCTCTCTCTCCAGGGTCCTTCCTCGCTCTTCCCTCCGTACTGTGCCTCTTTCTTGCATGCCCCTCTCTTGCCATTTCCGATGTTCTTCCCTCGGCCGGGACCTCTCTGCATCTGTCCAGCTCAGCTTGGCTGTCACTGCCTCCACTCAGGATTTGCTGAGCGCCCACCGTCTTCTAAACAGGGTGCTGTCATATTCCAGCAGGGAGACAGTCAAGAAATGAGTGCACGTACCAACAAATGACATACATAATCTTCGTGATCGGTAAGTGCTCTAAAGCACAAGGGGCGAGAAGGCCCGCAGGACGGCAGGTGTGCCATAGGTGACATGCTCGGGAAGTGCGTGCCTCGGAAGCTGGGTGCAGAGGGAAGTGACATGAGGGTTGTGTGAAGGTGGTGGGGTCACAGCCATTCAAGGTGTGTGTCTTAGTGGGGGGAACCAGTGCAGAAACCCCAGTGAGGATAAAGTTGGAGTGTGTGCAGGCAGCAGCAGGGAGTTCAGAGTGGCTGGAGCAGAGAGGAAGGGGTCCGTGGGAGATGAGATGGCCTGGGGCACTGTGGACGTTGCCTGACACTCTGCCCTGTGGCCTCAAAGGCAGCCTGTGTGTCCCCTGATCACACTTCTTGGCACGCTGCATTGTAAGTGATTATTTAAGTGTTCATGTTCCCAACCGCACTATACGCTTTTTGTGTCTCATTCATAAATTAGTTTCTGCAACAAAGTAGGTGCTCAATAAATATTTGCAGCCGAGTGAATCACTAGCAGGAACAACAGTAGAGTTGGGGTTTGGGGGATAAGATGTCAAGAACTCCATGCAGAGGGGTCCATGACAAGCAACCGGTAAGGGTGGGAGGCCTACAGAGCAGCCAGAAGCTGGGGAGGGAGAGATTCTTCTACATTGGGGATGAGGGGAGGGCGTAGTGTGGAGATGGAGGGAATCAGGGGTTCGCCCTGCAGGAGAGCAGCCGAGTTGGGTTTTGGCGGCTGAAAGGAGGAGGCTGGGAGGGGAATTCCCAGCAGAGGGAATCCCTGCAGGTGGGAAGGTTGGGGCTGACTTGGAAAACAGTGAGTATTTCTTGTACCAACATGGAAAGAGCACAGAGCAGGGAGAGAGTCCAAGAATGCCTCACTCCTCTGTGGGCCTGAGAGCTGGGGTTATCAGTGGGGGTGGACGTGCTTGCCTTTGTGAATTTCCACGAGCTCTGACCTTCGAGGAGGCGAAGAGCCCTGAGCCCTCGGCCAGCTAGAGAGAGAAGGGAGGTGTTAGGATGCCGGTGCTGGGGTTAGCTCCTGGGTGCAGACACCTGCCCAGAGCTGGGCGAACACACAGCGGGCCCACAAGGCTGCCGGAGGTGAATCCATCCCTGTGGTGTGGTTGGACAGTTTGTCTAACGAGTCCACTCTGTGTGCGACCCCAGTTCATCTCACTTATTTCTCACCCACGGCAGAAGGTGGAATTCCCTGTGTGCTAGTTTTCTAGGGCTGGCATAAACACCACCACTCACTGGATGGCTTAAGCGATAAGAATTTATCCTCACAGTCCTAGAGGCCGGAAGTCTGAAATCTTTCCTTGCCTCTCCGCAGACTCTGGTGGTTTTCTGGCAATCTTTGAGGTTCCTCCGCTTGTAGCCGCCTCACTCCAGTCTCGGCTTTGGAGACTGGGCCTTCACACGGCCCCCTCCCTGTGCCCCTCTGTCCGCACAAGAGGACGCCCATCATGTTGGATTAGGGGCCCACCCTGCTCCAGGCTGACCTCATCTTAACTAATACAAGTGCACAGCCTCATTTCCAAACAAGGTCACACTCTGAGGTGCTGGGGGTCAGGACTTCGATGTACCATTTTGGTTCAGGGGACAGGGAGGCACAGGTGTAGGCCCATAGACGCTTCCAGGCTGTCCCCAGCACGGAGCCTTTTCTCTGGCAGGCACTCCCGCTGATGGGCTGGAGCTCTCCCGCCTCCCTCTCTCCCCGTCCCTCCCTCCCTTCCTCTCTCCCACAAATATTTATCAAGGGATTAATATATTCTAGGAATGATGCCAAGTCCGGGGTGCCCAACTGTAAACAAAACAGATCAGGGAAAGACTTTCATTACATCATCCTCTCCCACGGGTCCCCGGAGGCCACACGGAGCACCCCGGCTGCACCCTGAGCGGCTGGGTGCCTGCAGATGGGGACGGGCTCCCAGACACTCCTGTGGGTTGGACACCTTTGGTTTCTTTACATATTCCTTTTCCAGAGGGTGACTATATATTTCATGGAGCGAACCAGGACACTTTGGAGAGCGGAAGTGGGTGCTACTAATAATGACACTGAAGCACAGGCATAGACCAGGGATGTCTGGGGCAACTGAAACATGTGGCCCTGGCTTTCCAGGCCCCTCTGTACCCCAGATGCTCTCTTCTGGATGTTTGGTAATTCGTCTGCTTTTAAATCATTGCTTCTAGAACTAACTGCCACCTGTGTCTGCCATGTTGGAAAAACCTAAACAGGCAAGGAGATCATTTTAATGTTATGGGCTCAGCACTGTAAAAGAGGCAAGAAATAGTCCGGAGAAAGAAATAATTAAGTCTTTCTGAGAAAGTGGAGGACAATGTCATAGAGGAGTTGATGTCTGAGCTGGATCTCTGAGCGTGATCTAACGTGAGCACAAGTTCACCCAGGTAGAGAAGTCGAGGTTGGGGGTGACTTGGGAAGAGGCACCGTTGTCTTCCCTCAGGCTGGAGGGGAGGGCACAGTCCCCTGCACAGCTGCTGCTACTGCAACTCATTGCTATTTTCCAAGAGCCTTGTGGGGTCGCATCTGATGCTAGCCCTGCTTTGAGCTAACTCTAGAATATTATGGGAAGGATGCACTTGTCCTGCCTGTCAGTAGTTTAGCCCTAAACTTCTGATCTTCAGGTTTGTTCTAAAGAAAAACAGCCAAAATACAGGCAGAATTTGGCAAACGAGGCATCGGGCAACTTGGTGCCATATCCATCGTCCTTCTAGACCCCAGTCGAAATGAGTCATTTATAAGCATTTGCTGGGAACAGGTCGCATTGATAGGTCTGCACGGGTCCCTGGGAGGCAAAGGTCACACTTGGTCACTGATCTCAAAGAAATTGGCTTAGTGAGCAAGACACATGCGTGCAGTTAACTTCAAACCATGACAAAACATCTACGGACTATCACACACAGAGCTCCAAGAGGGGAGCTCTCCTACCACCTCTTTGGGGAGGTCTCCTCAACCCCTTCTTGGCTGGAGCAGGGCCTGTCTCCCCGGGCGCTCCCTGTCCCCTGCAGAGCATCGACCGTGCACTGTCGCGGTCGTGCATTTCTGCATCTTCGTCCCTTCTGGACTGTGAGCGACCTGAGGGCAGGGAGTGTCGCTTCCTCATTTCTGACCCTCAGACCTGGCACACACAGGTGGTGGTCAACACATGTGGACAGAGGAAGGAAAGTGAGGGGAAGAGGAAGGAGGTGGACCCAGGAAGGCATGGAGTTGGAAGCTTGAAGGCCACGGTTCTGATCTGGTTGATGCTGAAAGAGAGAATTCTTGGGGAACAGTGGGCTTTAGAGGAAAGTCAGTGAATTCAGCTTGGGACACATTGAACGTGATGGATCTCTGGAGTTCTCAGGAAGCGATACCTGTGTTGAATAGATGGATGTAGATGTCTTAGGTTAGGAAATAAGATGGAAATGTAAATAGAGATCTGGAACATATCGGTAGGCACACAGTAGGCTCTGAAGAAATCTGTCCTGACGTGGTGTTGCCAACACCCCAGGGTTGAATGAGACCCCCCTCCCCACAGGAACACGTTATCCCAGCTTGGGAGGTGGCTGGGAGGACCCCACGCAGGCTGACTTTAAGGGAAAACACAGAACATCCTTTGTCTGATTAGGATCGACTCAGACAACTGGAGGGCATATTTCGGCTCAGAGCACCCAAGGTGTGGGGCTTGTCAGAAGTCAGCAGAAGAACCAGCAAGAGCTTGTCTTCAACCTTGAAGATCCGGGAGGAATAAGAAGAAGTTGCATTTTCCAAACCCTGAAGCAATACGTATTTTTCCTTCACATCTACTTCTCTAAGTGTATTTTTTTTTGCTTTGTTGATAGCCATTATATAATCACATTGTTTAAATATTTGAGATAGTGATTACACCACCATTCAATTTTAATTGGTACTTCTGTTAATATGTCAGATGTTCTCAGGCAAGATTAATTAGGACCAAACAAACAATTGATGGTCTTTAAAATGCAAACTGGGAGACTGAGGTGGGAGGATCACTTGAGCTCAGGAGTTTGAGACCAGCCTGAACAAGAGCGAGACCCCGACTCTACTAAAAATAGAAAAATTAGCCAGGTGGTGGCTCGGGCCTGTAGTGCCAGCTACTTGTGAGGTTGAGACAGGAGGATTGTTTAAGCCCAGGAGTTTGAGGTTGCTCTGAGCTATGATCAGGCCACTGAACTTTAGCCTGGGCGACAGAGCCAGACTCTGTTAAAAAAAAAAAAAAAAAGAAAGCAAAAGCAAAAAACCCCCAAACTTTCAGAAACGAACAAGTTTCATCATCTATCAAATGACATCGTAGGGTTATTTTGAACAGTAGAATTTTTCAGCTCAGGGATGATCTCCCTGAGACCAAATGTTAGTGTTGTCAATAATAGATAAAAATGCAAAACACACAGTTGAGAAGCAGAATTTCCAACCTCTTATCTGAGACAGAAATCCCATTCACAGCAAGTCAGATGCTTCCCTGGTCTTTTTTCAAATCCTATGAATGACAGGGATCTCAGCACCTGTGAAGACAGCCTCATTCATTGTTGGTTTGTTCTAATTGTTACCAAATTCCTTCTTATGCCATACTGGAATTGCATTCCCTGTCCTCTCCTCCTGTCAGTTGTAAATTTCACTTTCTGGAGCAAGACAGAGAAATTCTGCTTGTGATCTGAAGATCCCTGTGAGAACGGAATGCTCATGGATAGGAAAACAAACAGGCTTATAGGATGCCGTACTCTACTCCCCAGTGATTCTATTAGGGTGAGGCTCTTGGGAAGGCTGTGTCAGACTTCATTTCATATTTTGGTATTGTGAGTCTACGAATCTACAGTATTTTAGAAACCGTTATCCTAAAAGGAGTTCTGAACAGATTGGTTAATTGATGTGGCTGCACCTAGATGCAATTCTAATAAAAGACAGCACACTCCAAGGTCTTCCCTATGCCCTGCTCATTTGGGTGGATGCGTGTTCACTCAAGATCACCAAGAGGATTAATATGCAATATTAAATATTTTATTTTATAATGAGATTGCATGTATGAGTATGTATTGATAAAAATAAATTTTAATTATGTGCATAAGTTTTAATACAATCTTTTTTTTTTTTTTTTGAGACAGAGTCTCGCTTTGTTGCCCAGGCTAGAGTGAGTGTCAATCTAGCTCACAGCAACCTCAATCTCCTGGACTCAAGCAATTCTGCTGCCTCAGCCTCCTGAGTAGCTGGGACTACAGGCATGTGCCACCATGCCCGGCTAATGTTTTTCTATATATATTAGTTGGCCAATTAATTTCTTTCTATTTATGGTAGAGACGGGGTCTCACTCTTGCTCAGGCTGGTTTCGAACTCCTGACCTCGAGCAATCCGCCCCCCTTGGCCTCCCAGAGTGCTAGGATTACAGGCGCGAGCCGCCGTGCCCGGCCTTAATGCAGTCTTAAAGATGATAACAGGAAACCTAGACAGGAATACTAGGTCATTAAATATGAAATGTCCAATTTTGAGTCAAAAGTGTAATTTATTATACTCAAACGAGAAGCAGTACAATTGATCAAAGTGTGCGCCTAAACTATCAAGACAGGGTTGCCATCTTAACAGTAGCTTGTTTATGCCAGCAGCAAAGAAGCCTGGAGAGCAAGTGGCAATGAAGTCGTGAAAGTCGTTTTCCACAGCTTCTTGAGAATGGAATATTTTTCCTTGCAAGAAGTGGTCCAAAACCTGGAAGAAGTGGTAGTCAGTTGGTGCAAGGTGTGAATATGATAGATGACAGAGAGCCTCCAAGTCCAGCCTCTGTAGTTTGAGCAGTGTTGTTTGTGCTATGTGTGGTTGAGCATTGTCTTGCAAGAAGATTGGCCTGTCTCTATTGACCAATCTTGGCTCTTAACCACAAGCATCCTCATCATTTGATCCAATTGGTTGCAGTAGAAATTTCCTATAATTGATTGACCAAGTTTTATGAAGCTGTAGTGGATAATACAGTGCTGGACCACCAAACAGACACCATTAGCTTTTATTGATGAATATTTGGTTTTGAAATGCATTTCAGTACTTCCTCTTTATCCAACCATTGGGCTGAGCACTTGTGATTGGCAAAAAGAACCCATTTTTCATTGCATATATAATGCAGTGTAGAAATGGTTCACCTTTATGTTGTGACAGCAAAAGAATTCAAGCTTCCTGACGATTTCTCTTCAGATGCACGTTTATTTCTTGTGGAACCCATCTATCCAGCTTCTTTACCTTGCCTATTTGTTTCAAATGGTCCAATATTGTTGGAATAGTAATGCCAAACCTTGCTGCTAATTCATGCACAGGTTGAGATGGATTCGCTTCTACTACAGCTTTCAGCCTATCTTTAATCCACCTTGGTCTCAGGTCGCCCACATGGCTCATTTTCAAGATTAAAATCACCAGAATGGAACTTCTTAAACAATCGATATACTGTGCATTAATTAGCCACATCTCACCCAAACATTTCGTTGATTTTCGAGCTGCCTGGGCAGCCTCGGTTTTACAAAGGAACTCTTAATTTGAAAATAACACAGATTTTTGACTTACCCATGGTTTCACAAAAATTTCTCCAAAAAAAATAAAAAAATTGAAAGATAATCACAAGCCAAATTGTGCATTTGCAAGAATGAAGACGTACTTTCACAATACAAATGAAAGAAGAAGTGTCAAAGTGAAATGTCAGAGATAGCAACTGTCAAGCTTAGTACTTAAGGAAATCGGACATTTCATACTTAATAACTTTAATACCTTCATAAACAAATGTGTACTTTGGAGTCAAATTGTGCTGGGTTAGAATTCCAGCTGTGGTACTTATTAACCATGTGACCCTGGGCCCCAGTTTCTTCAGATGGAAAGTGGGTATGAAAATAATTAACCTTGCAAGGCTGGAGTGAAGATTTAGTGGGAAAATGCCTCTATATTCAGCCAGGATGTAGCAGCTGCTCAATGCATAGACTGATTAGAATCATAGATTCCAATTTTAAACATGAGAGAGAATGTTCACTTAACTTATTTAGAAAGTTTAATAGTAAGAACAGACATATACAATCTATTAAAATATACTTCAAGGCTACATGTTTGAAGTCTTTGTCAATGATTAAAAATGTTATTAATTTTAAAAGTAGTACCCGGCCGGGCGTGGTGGCTCACGCCTGTAATCCTAGCACTCTGGGAGGCCAAGGCAGGCGGATTGCTCGAGGTCAGGAGTTCGAAACCAGCCTGAGCAAGAGCAAGACCCTGTCTCTACTAAAAATAAAAAAAAATTAATTGGCCAACTAATATATATATAGAAAAAATTAGCCGGGCATGGTGGCGCATGCCTATAGTCCCAGCTACTCGGGAGGCTGAGGCAGGAGGATTGCTTGAGTACAGGAAATTGAGGTTGCTGTGAGCTAGGCTGATGCCACGGCACTCACTCTAGCCTGGGCAACAAAGTGAGACTCTGTCTCAAAAATAAATAAATAAATAAAAATAAAAAAAATAAAAAGTAATTATATATATATATATATATATGAAAGAGAATCGCACAGGAATATATATTTTTAAATCAAAACAAATAATAGAAAAACAAATGAAAATTCCCTCAAGGGCTGCTGAGGGTGGGCTCTCTTGGCTCACATTAGCAACTCTGGGAGGGACTGATAGCCCTTGTCAGAGTCTCTCTGGGGCCCTCACAGAGGGGAGTTGTCACTCTCGTCTGGTGCCACTGTGAGTCAGGAGTCTTTAGTCAGCCGGAGAAGAGCTGCTGACCAGCAGGGCATCTTCTCCCTTTTTCTCCGCCTCCCTAGTAGCCTGCACTGTGAGAAATGACTATCAGATGGAGGAACCCAAAGCCAGTTCTGCAGAATAGGTGACCTGTGCCAGGGTTCTCCCCTTCATGAGCTCCCGGAGCCCTGCTTAACTAATTTGTGCCTCTGGGGGAACCTCAGGTCCTTGGACCTAAGGGGGTGTCCTTTTCCAGGCACTGGAGCCAGTAGAAACAAAATGTACCATCTCCCCAGACCTCAGAGAAGAATAGAGACAACTGCAGATTTAAACAGGAGGCAGATGGCCGGGCGCGGTGGCTCAAACCTGTAATCCTAGCACTCTGGGAGGGTGAGGCGGGCGGATTGCTCGAGGCCAGGAGTTCGAAACCACCCTGAGCAAGAGAGAGACCCTGTCTCTACTATAAATAGAAATAAATTAATTGGCCAACTAATATATATAGAAAAAATTAGCCGGGCATGGTGGCTCATGCCTGTAGTCCCAGCTATTCGGGAGGCTGAGGCAGGAGGATCGCCTGACCCCAGGAGTTTGAGGTTGCTGTGAGCTAGGCTGACGCCACGGCACTCACTCTAGCCTGGGCAACAGAGTGAGACTCTGTCTCAAAAAAAATAAAAAATAAAAAAATAAACAGGAGGCAGAAATGAAAGCCGGAAACTTCTGGTTTCATGAGAAAGTGCTGAGGTTTTGTTGTTTGTGTGATTTGATTGATCTAAATGTGTGGCTTTCAATCTGGGGTTGAAATTCCTCAAGATCCCCAGAAGTTCCTGGAGGGAGCTAGGAAGAGCCTGAGCTAGTGGGGTTCAGGCTCCTGTTCCCACATCAACTAGAGCCATTCCACTTGTATCACATTAAAAAAATGGAGCTTAGTGTAAAAGTAATGTAATCATTATTATTCTTAACAAAGGGTTTTGCAGCTGTAACTAAGTTTGAAAACTACAGGTCTGCTGCCTCAGTTTTCTATAGAATGCTGGTCCTGACCTTCTGTTTATGAACATCAAGATCAGTCTTGCTTTGGGAGAACAGAGAGAATTCATTCATTCATTCTACAAATATTATGGAGTACCTGCTTGGTGCCAGGTGCAACCATGCATCATGAAACACAAAAAGGTCCGATAAAGGCCACCCCTGCCCTTGAGGACACTGTGAGGCTGTGCTCAGTTGCACAGGTTACACCATGACAGCACATTCAGAGGAATGGTTAGAATGAGCTTCACAGTCATGTCTGGGTTTCCTTCCTTTAATAATTTGATTCCAATCAGCTCTAACCACAGACACAATTCTCTCCCAGACCCCTCTTTTCTCTCTAGATTTACTTTCAGCACCTTCAGCTTGTGAGGCTTCTTTGGGTCAGCTAAGCTCTTGATCTTTTTCCCTCAAATCATGTTGTCTTACTGGGGCCACCTTAATCCATTTGAGGGGTTTTAAAAAAGGGTGTAACAAGGCCGGGCGCGGTGGCTCACGCCTGTAATCCTAGCACTCTGGGAGGCCGAGGCGGGCGGATTGCTCAAGGTCAGGAGTTCAAAACCAGCCTGAGCGAGACCCCGTCTCTACCATAAAAATAGAAAGAAATTAATTGGCCAACTAATATATATAATATAAAAATCAGCCAGGCATGGTGGCTCGTGCCTGTAGTCCCAGCTACTCGGGAGGCTGAGGCAGGAGGATCGCTTGAGCCCAGGAGTTTGAGGTTGCTGTGAGCTAGGCTGACGCCACGGCACTCACTCTAGCCTGGGCAACAAAGCGAGACTCTGTCTCAAAAAAAAAAAAGGGTGTAACAGCTGCACTCTTGGCTTGGTTTGTGCCCTTTTGCTATTTTTCGTCTTTCAAGAGGGGTTGCTCCATTAATAAGGAAGATATAATGTGTAAAGAGAACAAAAACTAAGGCTTCGGTGTATTAAGCTGCTGAGATTTGGGGTTGTTTGTTACAACAGCATAACTTCACCCACCCTGACTAATGCAATCCAATAGACCCTTATGTCCTGGGCAACTTCCTGCTCCTCAAGTCAGAGCTCAAATGTCTCCCAGTCTGTGAAGCCATGTTTCTCTCCCCCAGGTGGAGGTGAGTCTTTTTCCTCTGGGCCATCCTGCATGATAGCACACCATAAGTTTTGTTGGGCTTTTCTTTGTAGTTTGTAAGTGCCTTGAGAACAGAAGTTATTGTTATATATAGTCATATACAAGTGTTTGTTGATGGACTGAATGAATGCTGGTATTTAGAAATTGCTTCCTAAAGCCTACTGTTCAGTGCTCATTTCTGAGCTGCAAAGAAACAGTCTGTCACTGTACAAGTGACACGGTGCAATCATCAGCATCTGCCCCACCACTCGGGTTAGATACGAAAGCTTAAAATCAAGGCAGTTAGGAAAGAAGACCTGTAAGGTTTCTTTACACTCTAACGGTCAGGGTCCTGGGAACACTGCGGACCAGAAAGGAATCTGCCTTAGCCAGTGTCAGGGAAAACAGCATAGTCCTCCACGATGAAATAATTTGTTAGCATTTACCAGCTCACATTTTTCTGTATTTTAACTTCTAATTGGTTTCCTCTTTTGTGCTAGGAATGCCATCTGTCCCTTTGACAGGTTTTTGGATTTGGTACCACTTACCAGGAAATATGACCATCATAAGCATTGTAAGAGTATTCGGAAGTGTCCGTCCCAAACAGCCGTGTTTTAGTCACTTCACACAGAATCCAACACTGTTCAAGTGGAACGGTTTCACCACTTTTCAAGCCCCTGCCACACAGAATAAAGCCCTTCACCACCACAATTTCTTGGATTTCATAAATATATAATGCAAAGGAACATGCATGCTCTCATTTTGCTTCTGGATTTCCTAGCTACTCTGTTGCAGTAAGAAGGAAAAGTACTATTATCTCTATTTGTAGATGAGAAAACAGAGGCTGATGGAAGACTTATCTAAGATCATATCGAAGTGATCGTACAAGGTCATTAAACTTTTTTTTTTTTTTTGAGACAGAGTCTCACTTTGTTGCCCGGGCTAGAGTGTCGTGGTGTCAGCTTAGCTCACAGCAACCTCAAACTCCTGGGCTCAAGTTATCCTCCTGCCTCAGCCTCCCAAGTAGCTGGGACTACAGGCACATGCCACCATGCCCAGCTAATTTTTTTCTCTATATATTTTTAGTTGGCCAATTAATTTCTTTCTATTTTTTTAGTAGAGAGGGGTCTCGCTCAGGCTGGTTTCGAACTCCTGACCTTGAATGATCTGCCCGCCTCGGCCTCCCAGAGTGCTAGGATTATAGGCGTAAGCCACCGCGCCCAGAAAAGGTCATTAAACTTAATTCCTAAGTCTAAGCTCATTGCTTCACAGATACCATCTCTCTCCCGTAGAATAAAAGCAGGGATGGGGCTCGTTATTTGCATTTGATGAACCAGGAAACTGAGGCCAACAGAAGTTAACTGATCAATCTAAAATCCTTCAACAAATAAGACACAATTCTAGGCTTGAAGAGCTCCTATCCTCTCTCCTGTGATCTTGTTCTCTTATCACAACTATCTTACACTACCTTGACTTTGCAATGCCCTCATCCAAGTCTAAAGCTACTTGGTCATGGATAAGCTAAGAAGAACCCAGGGGAGCAGCCCAGGAGAGGTTCTAGTTGGAGAAAGGATTATTCACTAGTTTCATAAAAATAGAGAACCAACTTCACAAAGCGCCATGTGGGACCTAAATGTTGTGGGCCACTGCTGTAGGATTCACTGAGCCCTTGCAGGAGGGCCAGGGCTAGAAGGAAGAGAGAGAACTAACATTTATTGAGCATCCTGTATACGCCAGGTACTGTACAGGTGCTACCTCATCTGATCTTCATCTAATTTAAAGATGAAGAAATTGGCCAGGCGCAGTGGTTCACACCTGTAATCCCAGCACTTTGGGGCCTAGGTGGGAGGATCGTTTGAGCCCAAGAGTTTGAGGTTGCAGTGATCTATGATCATGCCACTGCACTCCAGCCTGGGTGACAGTGAGACCCATCTCGAAAATGAATTCAAGCTCATAGAAACTGCCTGGATTGTTCAAGATTGCAGAGCTCGCTGGCTTCAGAGCTCAGCTCTTTGCACCGTTCACTGCAGCAGATGCTTTGCAACATGCAAAGGCAGGGTGGGGAAGGAGCTGCTAATCATGTTTAGGGGAACCATGCATACACACAGACCTGACAAAGAACACCAGGTCCAGTGTGCTAGTGTCGGCAGGCAGTACAAGATTAATGGAGATTTGGGGGCGAGGAGTAGGGTTAGGGGAAGGGAGGATGGGATTCCTTTCAGGAGAGTGTCCAGCTGAACTTTGAATAAGCAGAAAAGAAAGGAAGACTTTCTAGGCCAGAAGCAGCAGTTTCTGGAAATTAGCAAATTGGATCCGCGAAATTTATCAGTGATCATTATCTGAGCACAAGGAAACTGAAAGGGCCAAGTAGATTCTTACAATTCCACTCAGATATTGGGGTGGGCCGGGGTAGGCAGGGCAGTCCTGGGGCTATGCAGTGTCTCCAGTAGTCAAGGAAAATGACATTAGCAAGAATCAATAGGTGAGATCAGCCATCGACTAGAAGATGTGAAAACACCCAATGCAGGAGGAGATCTAGACGCACCCAAAGCCTGTCCTTCTGTCTGGAAAGTAATCCCAGAAAAGGGAGACCCATCCCCTTTGTAGACAGCCTGCTCTTTCTAAGGAGCAGAGCCAAATGCATTCAAAGACCAGATCTGGAGCCAGAATTTATTTGTAGCCCTTATAGTTTCCTACAAGAAGGTCCACAAGGGGAAGCCTGTTCCTTCCACTCCCATGAGCAGCTGCCTGCTTCCGGAACATCTCTCCCATCACAGTTTAAGCATAAGGACACTAAGGGAAATGAGAATTCCGACTCCACGGCAACAATATCACCTTGCATCCCAAATAGCTCCTTCCGGTTTACAACACATTTTTATTCACCGTCTTGGTCCTGGCCCCAAGCCTCTGTAACGTGCTCAGTTGGAGGGCAGTTTTCACAGGACCTTTGAGCTGCCTCAAAGGATGCAAAATCTGTCTTCGAGGGCAGTCCAGGGCCTGCTAGAGACTTCCACTTTCCACATCAGAATTAAATTACAGGCATTAAATGATGATAAGTTTTGCTTTAAACATAATTATGCCATTACCAATAAAATTCCCCACCTCCAAAACACTCCCAATGCTAGGTCTCAAACTTTCCTCCAGCCTCAGATATCAAAAAATATGAGTCTTGCCTTAGGCACATTCAACATCATCTACTTTATACGTTAAATGGCTTTGGTGGTTTGATTCTAACGTTCATGTAATCAGTGCCTATTTGGGCCCATCTTGGTCTCTTTGAACCCACTCTCAGCTGACTCAGTTCAGCAGCAGTTTGGATGGAAAGAATGCCAACCAGCTAGGGAAAGAAAGGAGAAATTTGGAGGTGGTTTTAGGTTTCACAGACCAGTCCTTTACTTTCCTCAAAAATGATTAGCTTCATGGGAGAGTAACAAAAAAAAAAAATTTATTTTTTATTTATTTTAATTTTTTCATTATTTATTTCTTCCTTTTATTTTTTTTCTTTTTCTGCCTCTAAGGGGAATTGATACAGTTGTGAAAATTTTTGTTTTTTGAAAAACAACAAAAACAAAAAAATTAACTTTGCTCATAATTCCACTGCTTCAAAAAAATTGTATCAAGAGGAAAGTTTGTCCCTCCACCTATTTGATTCTATTCCTCAAAGTAAACCATTGTTAACAACCTGTTGCACATTCTTCCCAGTTCGTAGATATATCTAAATATACCTGTATCCAAAATGCCAGACACATTGACCAATACCTTGCTTATTTTCCTTTATACTCATGAACATTTTCTAAGTCATTAACTGTAGATATTACACATTTTTTTATTGGCTGAGCATTATTCCACTGCATGGCTGTATTATATGTCATTCTCCCCTTGATGGGCATTTAGATTGTTTACAACAATCTTGAGAACAACACAGCAACACACATTCTTATTTATATGGTTTTATGTATCTGTTTTATTATTTCTTGCAGGATGGGTTCCAAAGAGTGGAATTGTTTTTACTCCTGGGACTGGCACACCAAAGTGTATGAAAGGGCCCTGTCCCCCAAGCCCCAGCCTTGCCAACATTTTGTCTAATCTGCTACACCCCCAAATGTTAATGTCTTTGAGATTTAATTTGCATTTCCCTGACTACTGGTAAAGTTAAGTATCTTTTCATATTTTTTTTTCCTTCAATTTGTAGTAGCTCTTTATATACATGAGATGTACTGTTTGCCTCTTATAGATGGGGCAAGTATTTCCCATCACTCTTTTATTTTTTAATATTTCTTTTAGCTGACCAATTAATTTCTATTTTTAGTAGAGATGGGGTCTGGCTCAGGCTGGTTTTGAACTCCTGACCTTGAGCAATCCTCCCCCCTCTGCCTCCTGGAGTGCTATTATTACAGGCATGAGCCACCACACCTGGCCCCTATCACTCTTTTGTTGTCATTTTTGACTTTGTTTAGGGTGTGTTTTAACTATACATTCTCATTTTTATTGCCTTCAAATACATTAAATATTTTCTCCCTTCTTTCTAGACTGTCTATCTTAGAAAGAACTCTAGTCTGTATTTTCTTCTTGTACTTACATAGTCTTAACTTTTTCCATTTGAATCTTAAAAATACAGACTCTTCGTCCCTTCCACTTTATTTTTGCATTTGAGTAAGGCAAGGAGCTAGCTTTACTTTTTTCCATATGAAGAGTCAATTGATCCCAGAGAGTCAATTGATTTTTAAATGATTTAATCCATAAAAATGTACATGATTTAGGGGAGAAAGGGGTAGGGACGCAGTGGTCCCTGAGGCTGCACCCAACAGATCTTTAACTCATAATCTGGGATAAACACATTGAGGTTGCTGCTTTCCAAGTCATGGGTTGGGACCTTCTGAATGTGCCTATGTGTGTTTTTTGTTTTTGCTTGTGTCTGTGTTTTAGTAAAGAAGGGATTGAAAAACTCAGATAGTCTCCTCCCTCAAAAATCACCTCATTTATAAACTAAAGCCAGTGTCTAGCTCTACCCTATCAGTTGGACATTAAATGGAAGTATCCCTCTTAGGAGTGTATCTCCCCCTCTGGTGAGCTCTTTGAGGCTGTGCCTTAACTCATCTCAGTTCTGAACCTACCAAGGGGCTCAGGACACAGTAGATGGATACTTGTCTTGGTCGGGATTACATTTCCAACACGTGCTTTTTTTGGGGGGACACATTGAAACCATAGCAGCATTGAACAAAACCTTGGCTTTGAAGCCATCTAAAGATGTGTTTTGTGTGTGTTCACCTAATCGGAGTGTTTCAACATTTTTTTTTTTTTTTGAGACAGAGTCTCGCTTTGTTGCCCAGGCTAGAGTGAGTGCCATAGCGTCAACCTAGCTCACAGCAACCTCAAACTCTTGGGCTCAAGCAATCCAATCCTGTCTCAGCCTCCCCAGCAGCTGGGACTACAGGCATGCACCACCATGCCCGGCTAATGTTTTCTATATATATATTAGTTGGCCAATTAATTTCTTTCTATTTATAGTAGAGATGGGGTCTCGCTCTTGCTCAGGCTGGTTTCGAACTCCTGACATCAAGCAATCCACCCGCCTCGGCCTCCCAGAGTGCTAGGATTACAGGCGTGAGCCACCGTGCCCGGCCTGTTTCAACATTTTTAAGAGGGATTTTCAGGCTTCTCTACAAGCAAACTAAGACTAAGCAGCATTAGCACATTTTCTCCATGTACGAAGTCTTTTATCTTTCCTCTTGCAAATGAAGGTAACCAATAAATATTTGTTGAATTTTACCATTTGGTTAACCTTCAGATTCAGACTTGTCAGTAATTACTGGCTTGCATTAAAAGCAGGAGATTAGAGATCAGGTCGAGGAAGGATAACTGATTTGCTCAAAGGCATGTAGAGTAACCAGTTCTCCTGTCCCCTGTCCCCTTCTTCTGCTACACATTGTCCCTCAACAAAGGGAAATGGCCCGGTGACAGCCATTCTCTAGTGAGAGGACCAGGATAGGGCTTTGAAAGGGAACAGCTGGGCCCATCTTGGCCTATTTTTTCACAGTCCCGCCATGTAAGATCTGGGGGCCTTAGAGGAATCCGTTCAGTGATCTCTGTCCTGAGCACATCATCAAGCACTTACTGCAAGGAGGCGCCCTGCCGTGGTGCCCTGAGGATTCTCTGGAGCAAAACAGACCCAGCCTCTCCTCCTGGAGCTCACAGGTTAGGGAGGGAGTCTAAGCCTGTCTTCCACAGTGTCACAGGAAGCAAATATTAAACCAATACTCCCAGGCATAGATAATTAGAAATGGAAGCAAATGCTCTCTGCAGGAAAAGGCAGGATTCTTGGAAAGAATACAGCAGGTGGGCTTGGCTTAGATTAGGGGGTTAGGGAAAAGTAGAAGTGGGGGTGTTAAAGGCTTCTGCAAAGGTGAAGCGTTTTACATATGTGTGGGAAATAACAATAATAAAGGTGCTTGGAAGGGCAGCTCATCCTCATTCATGGGCCACTTCCTAGAACTCTGGGAATCTGCATCTGTCCCCAGAATTATGTAGGCATCCGGGTGAGGGCCCGAGAGGCCTTCACAAATGCTAATCCGTGAGCGTTTTATGGGTTTCCCCCTGACCTTTTGCACCCCCATCCTTAGCTAGTTCCAATGCTGAGGTGAATGGGGGACATTTCCAATTTGGAAGGAAAGGGGGAGGTGGGGAAGCCTTCCCACCCACTGGGGAGGGGGGGCCAGGGTCCCCTCCCCCAAACAAGCCTAAGGAATGTTTTTCAAGGCAAAATCCCACCTCGCTGTGTTTTGGTTGTGAAGGGGGCTGCTCTGGAGACCTGGGTTGTTCCTGGGGCGTTTTGCAGGCAGGGGCAATAATGTCTGACCCCACCCCCCAAACACATCCTTAAGCAAGCTTGGCGGGGAGTGAAGTGAGGATTCCATAGTGGCGGTGGAACAGGAGACGGCAAATGCTGCCGCTGGACAGGGGGCGTTAACTTGCTGGGAAGAATCTATCATGCTCTGGCCGTACTAATAATAATTATAGCTGACACTTATTATGGGCTGGGAACTGTTCTAAGCGCTTTCATAACTCTTATTTCTCAAAACAACCCATTCCATTTCACAGTTGAAACTGAGGCACAAAGAGGCTAAGTAGGTAGTGATAGCAGCCTTCTTTTTTGCCTCCAACAATTTGGGCTCTTGAGCTGAGGTTTGGTCTCTAGGAGGTGTGGACAGCAGTTCCTGCTATGTGAACCGGATCTGCCTGCCCATAATTCAGGATACTGGCTTTGAAAGGTTAATTTAGGAGCGGTGGGTACGGCTGCAGCGGACGCACGCCCATTCCACCCGGGGCCTGAGCCAGACCGCCCTCCCCCGCCCCCCTGCAGTGGTGAGGACCCGTTGACAGTCCCGTGGGGCTGCGGGAGAGTAGTGGAGTGGCCCCACCCCGGGTCCGCGCCAGGACCCGGCTGCTCCGCTTTCTGCTGGGTCTCCGCGAGGTGTCGCTTTCGGCCGAAGAAACCACCGTGGCGCCACCCTCGTAGCCCGCACTTATTTATTTATTTTCAAACAAGGGGGGCGCCCCTCTCCTCTTTTCAATTTGAAACTAGAAACATCCATCAGTCTGGTTCCTAAACGGGCGCGTCCTCTCCCTCCCATTTTGCACCCTCAGTCTAGCCTTCCTTCAGGATTACAGACGAGCAACCCCTTTGCACCGCCTTGCACGACATTGGCCTCGCGCTCAGCTGCACACAAACGCTGTCAAGGAGGGGGCTGGATTAGAAGCCACGGTCTCCCCTCCCCAACACACACCCACCAAGCCCTCCGGAAAATTTTTTTTAATGCCAAGCAATTGCCAGGCCCACAGGGTGGGCGCTGCATTGCACCGCTCGGCGCGCAGCTGGTTCGCAGAGTGCACCCGGTGCAAGCCCGGGGGTCCAAAAGGGCGGGAGGAGCACACCCCGGGCTTCCCAGCTTTGCAGGCTGCTCTGCAAAGAAAAGCAAGTGGCTTTTGGCGCGAAAGCCTTGGCGCCTCCCCTGATTTTTATGGAAATCAAGAGGGCGGAGTAAAGCCGCTTTCCTCTGCCTTTCTCCCAGCCCCTTGTCTGCGCCACAGCCCCCTTCTCTCCCCGCCCCCCGGGTGTGTCAGATTTTTCAGTTAATAATATCCCCCGAGCTTCAAAGCACAGCCTGTGACAGTCATCTGTCTGGACGCGCTGGGTGGATGCGGGGGGCTCCTGGGAACTGGGTTGGAGCCCAGCGAGCGCTAGCCAGGCGCAAGCGCGCACAGACTGCAGCCATCCGAGGCCCCCCCGCCCCCCGGCCCACCCGGAGACACCCGAGCAGAATCGCCTCTGGATCCCCGGCAGTCGGCGGGAGGTAAGGAGCGGGGTTGCAAACCGCCGGGCGGCCCGGGAGCCGCGAGCGCCCGCGGCAAGGCAAGCCCTGGACGGGATCGCCACTCGCGCACGGGCGCCTGAATATGCCCGGGGGACTTTCTGCTTCCGAAATAAAACCATCTCGGTGTTTTCCCTGAAACGCCAGTCCCAGCCCGAAGGCACCCGAGCTAGGAGAGACCCGCCCTAATCCTTCTGCAGCCCTTGCCGGGGGGGTAGTAATGGCTTCTGAGAAAAGAAATTCCCCCTGCTCTAGAAGATTTGTCTGTTCGAGCTGACGGAGAGCCGGTGCGTCCCCGCCGCAGGCTGGGGCTCTTCTCCAAAGGGTGTCCCCCGAGGAAGAAGGAGGGTTAGGCGGGGCGAGGCCGCCGCGGTGGTAATCTGGGTCACGGCTGCTCCAGCTCGGAGGAGACGCGGCTTCTCCCGGAGACACTCCCCGCGCGGGTGCCCCTGCACCATTCCTGGGAACCCGGGCTCAGCCTCCCCCTTCCCTTGGAAGAGGACGCTGTTGGGGGTTTGGAAGAGTGGGGGGTGGGGTTAGAAGAGGTTCCAAATATGCTATTGGCAGGAGTATCCCTGCAGCGGGTGAGTGTCGAGGGGCGTCTGCTCAACATTTTTGGGGGTGCGATTTGTGGATTTGGGTGCCTGTTGTTGGTCTCTGCTTAGAGAAAGGTTTTTTCCGTTTGCAAAGTTTTCTGAATCCCCTGCTATCCTTTGCTCCCCCGAGGTTGCGTTTTTACAAAGGGGGGATTGAGTACTCCGAATCCCCTACCCGGTAGCTGGGTCGGAGAGCCCTGGGCTGGCCCCACACTGGTGCAAGCGGGGTCGTCGGCGTGCTGCTGGAGGGAGCTGGGATTCTGCAGCCTCGAACAGCCCCCTCCCCCAGGCACAGCCTTGTGTGAATGAAATGGCAGTTTCCAAAGTTGCGGAGCCACGCCACCACCCCCTGCATCTGCATGCCCCCTCCCACCCCCTGTCGTAGACAGCTTGTACACAAAAGGAGGGAGGGAGGCAGGGAGCGAGAGCCAGAACTTCCTTCACCTTCGGGAGCACTGGGCGGAGTGGGGAGCTCCGAGGGGAGATTGGGGGACGGGGCTGGAGGGGGCGCCCGCTGCCTGTCCCCGCCGTCTGCTCCGCTTGCCCATCCTCTCCCGGTGTGTCTGTCGGTTGCAGTGTTGGAGGTTGACGCGGGCCCCCGCCTTCCGCGCCCCCCACGGGAAGGAAGCGCCCCCCGCATTAAAACGAGCGGAGCGGAAAGAAGTGTGCAGTCGCCGGCCGGGAGGCGAGCCGATGCCGAGCTGCTCCGCGTCCACCATGCCGGGGATGATCTGCAAGAACCCAGACCTCGAGTTCGACTCGCTGCAGCCCTGCTTCTACCCGGACGAAGATGACTTCTACTTCGGCGGCCCCGATTCGACCCCCCCAGGGGAGGACATCTGGAAGAAGTTTGAGCTGCTGCCCACGCCCCCGCTGTCGCCCAGCCGTGGCTTCGCGGAGCCCATCCCGCAAGCCTGGGCCACCGAGATGGTGCTGGGCGATTACGACCTGTGGAGCAGCCCGGCCGAGGAGGACGCGTTCGGCCTGGGGGGGCTGGGCGGCCTCACCCCCAACCCGGTCATCCTCCAGGACTGCATGTGGAGCGGCTTCTCAGCCCGCGAGAAGCTGGAGCGCGCCGTGAGCGAGAAGCTGCAGCACGGCCGCGGGCCGCCGGCCGCCGGCCCCGCCGCCCCGGCCCAGGGAACGGGCGCCGCCAGCCCTGCGGGGCGCGGGCACGGCGGGGCTGCGGGAGCCGGCCGCGCCGGGGCCGCCCTGCCCGCCGAGCTGGCCCACCCGGCAGCCGAGTGCGTGGATCCCGCCGTGGTCTTCCCCTTCCCGGTGAACAAGCGGGAGCCGGCGCCCGCACCCGCCGCCCCGGCCAGTGCCCCGGCGGCGGGCGCTGCGGTCGCCTCGGGAGCGAGCGCGGCCGCCCCGGCCGGGGCCCCGGTGGCCGCCCCTCCGCGCGCAGGCGGCCGCCCGGCCAGCGGCGGCGACCACAAGGCCCTCAGCACCTCCGGAGAGGACACTCTGAGCGACTCAGGTAAAGACCCGGCCCGGCCCGGGCTGCCTCCCTGGGGTACTGGACTCCGGGGGTCTCCGTCCCCTCCCCTTTGTTAGTGTTCACGCCTTGGCTTTGGAGAGCGTTTTGGACGCAACGCTGGTGGCAGGGAGGTCCTGTTTTCTCCAAGCCTGTCCCCAGGGTAAAGATGAGCGGCTGAGTGAAAGCTGCTGCAAGGAGGGTGCTCTCCCAAGTCGCACCTCCGCTGAAGTTGCTTCCACCCTATCCCGGGAGCCTTCCTCTGGGCCGTCACAGGCCCCCACCCCGTCCCCCACCTCTCTTTTGCCGCGCTGTGCGAGCATTGAAACTGGGAAAAGTTGGTGTCAAAACTGGGTAGAAGGTTAGGAGGCTGCTGGGTGCATTGCGTGGACAGAAACCTGTTAGCGCCGGGGCGGAAAAGGACTCCGTCCCAGGTCAAGTTTGGGGAAAGGCCTCCCAAGAAGACACAAGGGCTGTGCAAAATCCTACTTGGAGCAGAGGAAGTTAGACGGAGATTGCACGGAGGGCTAGTGCGGATTTTTTTTTTCCCCATACGTAGGTACCTCCCCCCCAGTCCTCGGTGGGTGGTGGGCTAATTTGCTCCTGGTGGTTGGCCAGCAGGCGGCGACATGCGTGGCCGGTAGAAGGGCCAAGCATCTCATAGGCTGGGGGTGGTGGAGGTCCCCCTCCCTCCCTCCATTCAGCAGCTGGCGGCAAGTGCAACAGCAGTTGTGTACATTCTCTAGGGGCCTCCTCTTTCCAGGGTGCAGTGAAAACAGGGTCCAGTTTTGTCTGCTAGCCCGAATTCCAGGGCTAATTCGAGATCCCAGTTGTGTTCTGTAACCTAGTGCCTTTGAAGGTGAAGGTGGGCACTTAGCAGCCTCTCCAGGATTGCACGCATATTGATTAGTTCTATTGTGTGCATTCGTTTGCATCTTTAGCTGAGGGAAAGGTTAAAACCAAGCCTTTGCCTGGGGCTCTGGAGGTAGCACTCTGCCCAAACGCCGCCAGAAAAGCCCTTGTCCTTGGAGCTGGCAGCTGGGGCCCCCCTTCGACCTTGAAAACCAGTGTTTTCAGAATGCCGGTAAATGGAAATCCTAAATTTCCTTTGGGGCTGAGGACAGATCTTTCTGAGGCTTCTGGAAAGAAACTTGGTGATAAGCCTTCAGTTTGAAACGGCTCTGTCCCTTTAATGTCTATGCCTTGACAGCTTTTGGTGAGGAAGCACTTCCTTCCAACAGCTGTCTTCTTGGCAGAAAACCAAAACATTGGCTTAAAGGGACCCACAGACTGGAACAGCCTCACATTTCGGCTTTAGAACAAATCCCACAATTGTTCAGCTTTCCGGTCCCCTTCAGATCAAGCAGAAGATGTGTTTTGATTTTCATGCTTGCATTTTAAACAATAATTTTCTACCCCAGCGTGGTAGTCCGTGAGGAGAGAAGGGAAAAATGCACGCATGTTGCTACACGTTTTTGTTGTTGCTGTTATTATTGGTGACTTGGAGAGGAGAGCTGCTCCCATTTGGGGGTTTATGGTGACTATGGATTATGGTTTTGTAGTTGAGATTTGATGGTTGTTAGATAAAAAAAAAACTGCTTACTGTATAAAACTCAGGTTGGTGGAAGAAAAGTTTTTTACCCCCCCCCCCACTTAATTAAATTGTTCCTCAAGTTTGTCGAAGGACTTAAAATGAAACACAACCGTACTTAAATTGCTAAATGGGGCTCTTAAAACAGAGGGGCCTCAATTCTTATGTGTGGAGATAAAAATGTAAATAATCTACAGGGCAGACTGGTGATTATGGTAAAAGCTACCATTTACTGAGCTGCTGGGCACAGCTCTATGCTCATTCTACATATTATCTGTCAAAGTGGTATTAATATTATCCCCGTTTAATAGCTGAGGAAGCTGAGGCTTAGAAAAGTCGAATAACTTGCCCAGCGTCATGCAACTAGTCTGCCATAGAGCCAGGATTCTTTCTGTCCGACCCCAAAGCCCAGGTCCTTTCTCCCCTACCATCTGCTAAAGTCATGAAGTAGAGAGTGAAAGCCCAGCAGGGGTACGGTCCGGAAGGACAGAGTGTTTCCAGATATAATATTTAATTTTTAAAGAGATCCGAAACGAGTAACATTTCTGTCTACATCTGTGTTGACGATGGACCCATTGCAGTAGCAAACTGTGTCGGGGCCTGCTGGAAGACACACGGACATGCGTTAACGCGGATAGATTCGTGACTTCCACGCGCATGTGTCTCCCGTGAGAGTAACTCCTCCCGTCTTTTGCTCACAGACGATGAAGATGACGAGGAGGAAGACGAGGAGGAGGAGATCGACGTGGTCACCGTGGAGAAGCGGCGCTCCTCCTCCTCCACCAGCAAGGCTGTCACCACATTCACCATCACCATGCGCCCCAAGAGCGCCGCCCTGGGCCCCGGGCGGGCGCAGCCCGGCGAGCTGATCCTGAAGCGGTGCCTCCCCATCCACCAGCAGCACAACTACGCCGCCCCGTCGCCCTACGTGGAGAGCGAGGACGCGCCGCCCCAGAAGAAGGCCAAGAGCGAGGCGTCCCCGCGCCCCCTCAAGAGCATCGCCCCCCCGAAGGCCAAGAGCCTGAGCCCCCGCAACTCCGACTCGGAGGACAGCGAGCGTCGCCGCAATCACAACATCCTGGAGCGCCAGCGCCGCAACGACCTGCGCTCCAGCTTCCTCACGCTCAGGGACCACGTGCCCGAGCTGGTGAAGAACGAGAAGGCCGCCAAGGTGGTCATCCTGAAAAAGGCCACCGAGTATGTCCACTCCCTTCAGGCCGAAGAGCAGCAGCTTTTGCAGGAAAAGGAAAAGTTGCAGGCAAGACAGCAGCAGTTGCTCAAGAAAATCGAACACGCTCGGACTTGCTAAAAACGCTTCTCAGAACTGGACAGTCACTGCCACTTTGCACATTTTGATTTTTTTTTTTTTTTTTTAAAACAAACATTGTGTTGACATTAAGAATGTTGGTTTACTTTCAGATCGGTCCCCTGTGGAGTTTGGCCCTGGGTGGGGAGCAGGACCACCTGAGCGGGGTTCTGCCAGGACCTCGGAGAGCCTGCGTCTCGGGATGTTGGTGGCCCTGTGGCCGCCTCCACCTCACCTCCGGGACAGCGGTGGGAGTCGGTGACACTTGGGAGCCTCTGGGGCTGTTGAAGTCACCTTGTTTGTTCCAAGTTATAAACAACAGAAAGTCATTCCTTCTTTTTAAAATGGTGCTTACGTTCCAGCAGATGCCACGGAAGGGGTTTGCCATTGGACGCCCCTGGGGAACATTTCTGTAAATACCATTGACACACCCGCCTTTTGTATACGTCCTGGGTCATGAGAGGTGGCTTTTGCGGCCAGTATTAGACTGGAAGTTCATACCTAAGTACTGTAATAATACCTCAATGTTTGAGGAGCATGTTTTGTATACAAATATATTGTTAATCTCTGTTATGTACTGTACTAATTCTTACACTGCCTGTATACTTTAGTATGATGCTGATACATAACTAAATTTGATACTTATATTTTCGTATGAAAATGAGTTGTGAAAGTTTTGAGTAGATATTACTTTATCACTTTTTGAACTAAGAAACTTTTGTAAAGAAATTTACTATATATATATGCCTTTTTCCTAGCCTGTTTCTTCCTGTTAATGTATTTGTTCATGTTTGGTGCATAGAACTGGGTAAATGCAAAGTTCTGTGTTTAATTTCTTCAAAATGTATATATTTAGTGCTGCATCTTATAGCACTTTGAAATACCTCATGTTTATGAAAATAAATAGCAATTAAATGATGCAACTCCACTTTTTCCTTAATAGCACTAAACTATTCCTTAAGCAGCAGCCACAAATAATTCATAACGTAGAGAAGCTTAGTTTTCTGCAGTTAACCCCTCTATTATCTGTGCGGTCCTTTTATATCTGTACAATCTGGGTTGGGGGCATGGGTCCCATTTGGGTGGAAGAGACTGAGTTTGGGGAGGTTAAGAATACTTCCCCAAGATTACACAGATGAGAGATGTTATTAACGACTCTTTGCATTGTGTAAGAACAATAGCGCTCAATAGTTTACAAAACACTTTTATATATGTTGGCCCTTCAGTGGAATTGAGCTGAGACATCATCAGATCAACCCTTTAGAAGAAGTAAAATCAGACACAGGGTTGTTTAACTTGCCTGTTTTTGGTGTTGGTAATATCTGTCCCACTGGCAGACAGTTTTATATTTTGGTGGAGAGCATAGTTTGTCTCCAAGGAGATTCATTCTTAAAAATATGCTAGGACTAGTGCAAGCCTCAAGGCTAAGCATTGTAGCAGGACAAAAAGATGAAAGTTGGTCCCTCCCTTCAATGAACTCACAGCATGACTTACCCAGTTGTAACTCAGGAATTGACAGCTATGTAGCCCAGATCAAGTGCCAGGTGTGGGAGAGACCCAGGCGTCAAACTGAAACCCCATATGGGTAGTGTAGCTCTCTCTACTTGCCATTCCTACCGCACAGGGCAGCATTTCGGCTACCAGGGTTGCCCTGTGCAAACACCACCAACCTTTTTTTTTTTTTTTTTTTTGAGACAGAGTCTCACTTTGTTGCCCAGGCTAGAGTGAGTGCCCTGGCGTCAGCCTAGCTCACAGCAACCTCAAACTCCTGGGCTCAAGCAATCCTTCTGCCTCAGCCTCCCGAGTAGCTGGGACTACAGGCATGTGCCACCATGCCCGGCTAATTTTTTCTATATATATTAGTTGGCCAATTAATTTCTTTCTATTTATAGTAGAGACAGGGTCTTGCTCTTGCTCAGGCTGGTTTTGAACTCCTGACCTCGAGTAATCCGCCCGCCTCAGCTTCCCAGAGTGCTAACCACTAACCTTTGCAGGCTCTGAAGGACAAAGCCAGGACGAGAGGATTGGAGGGAGACATAATTGAGCTCCCTGTTAGGGAGAAGTTTCAGAGAGTTTACCTGGTGGGATAGAAGATCCTTGCTTATGAGGCACTCAAGCTTCTGAGAACTAAAGGTGTGCAAATAACTTATTTGTCTTTGGGGTGACAGGTTGTACTTAGTTATTTCTCTAGGGTTTCATTCATCTCAGATTTTTAGCTCTCAGCTGAGAAAAAGACCTTTTGCACATGGGATGAGACAAATTTTCTTGCCTGGCCACACAGTTTGCCAGGGCAGAGATGAGAGATCCCAGGCCCTGTGAGTCCCTGCTGGCTTTGGCCACTTTATAAGGGCAAGTAGGAGCTTAGAACTTGAGGGCCTCATCTTGGTTAAGCACGTGCCTTAGAGATGTGAGGTTGCTGGGACTGCCACTGGCATCTCTCTGCTGGTCTGACTGCTGAAAATCAGGTAAAATGCCCTTTAATCCCTCTATGGGTCCCTATCCCCAGACTAGAATATAAGGCACCCTTTTTGAAACTCGTTTTTGAATTGTTATTCAAAAGGACATCCATTCATTTACATTTTGCAGGCCCCAAATTACTCAATAGTCTATGCACCTGGTTTATGTATCCATGAGCCAAAAGAAAGTTAAGTGACTTCAAATTAATTGAGCACCTGAGATTCTTGAAGCCCAGCTCAATCATTCCAATTTCTCTGTTTGTGGTTCCCATAAGGGGCCTACCTGAGTGTGCCTGTGAAGAAAGAAAACTGTCCAGATGAATGAGGCCACTAAAATACAATTCCTACTATGTTCTCTTTTTGCTCTGGCTGCTGGGAAGCTCAGAGCCAAACTTCATGCTTTTTACATCTCTTACATTCCATTTTCACTTTTCTTCTAAATGTTTATGGTTTCTTGTTTTTCCTTGTTGGGTTAATCACCCTTCTTATGTTCTTTACATTATATAACACAACTTTTTGCATTCGGTGGGTCATAATTATCTACCTAAAATATTAAAACCAAAGTGAAAAAAAGTCACATATTTGCCTTTCCTGACCGAGCTGATGGAATGTGTCATCCAATTTAGCACTGCAATTATCTATAAAGTAATTGCTGTAGTCACAGAGAATTAAACTAGTCGCTTTAATAACATGAGAAACCATCTCTGTATTCCAAGAGCAGTTCTGAGACTGAGAAAGTGCTCTATGTCAGATCACTACATTATAGAGCTTAGATGGAGCGTGTAGATCACCTCGTCACACTACCTCACTTCACAGAATAGGGGTGGGGCATTGCATCTGGAATCGGTAGCTGAGCCCAGGGTGAGAGTTGGGGTCCCCTAGTGACCTGACCGGTGCTCTTTCCATGGCACTGGCTTCTTTACTGCCCACATAGTAGTCTCCTTAGCTCCTGTCTCACCCATCCATCTCCGTCACAGTCCATACTAATCCATCTAAATCACCGGCCCTGTGTACACACTTCCAATAGTTCCCTGCCATTTGCAGGTTCGAGGCCCCATCCTCAAGCCTGGCACAGAAGTGCATCCACCGGTTCATAGGCTCCGTCACCTGCGGCCCTCCACATCCTGTCCTTCCAGCCAGGCTGGCCTCAGTGGGTGGCTCTAGCTCACCTCTGACGTGTTTCCCCACATTCCCCTCCTGGCTTATCCAGATTCCCTTTATTGAGATTCTTCTTTTTTTTTTTTTTTGAGACAGAATCTCACTTTGTTGCCCAGGCTAGAGTGAGTGCTGTGGCGTCAGCCTAGCTCACAGCAACCTCAAACTCCTGTGCTCAAGCGATCCTCCTGCCTCAGCCTCCCGAGTAGCTGGGACTACAGGCATACGCCACCATGCCCGGCTAATTTTCTGTACATATATATTTTTAGTTGGTCAATTCGTTTCTTTCTATTTTTAGTAGAGATGGAGTCTCGCTCAGGCTGGTTTCGAACTCCTGACCTTGAGCAATCCACCCGCCTCGGCCTCCCAGAGCGCTAGGATTACAGGCGTGAGCCACCGCGCCTGGCCTGAGGTTCTTCTTGACTTTGAACAGCAACCCCATGGTTATCTCTTTCGGGACACCTTCCAGTACCCCAGGTGGACCTTTCCAGCTTTCTGACCCGTTCAGCTCTCTGTTGCTGCGCATTTATCCTCTATCCCCTCTGGAGACAGAAGAGCTGCCCTAATCACCCTCCCAGGCCCCTATACCTGAGGGCTCCCTTAAAGCAGGTCGGGCCGTCATTTGTCTCTGATTCTGCGCTCTGGCCAGGTGACGGACGGATGACAGGGCCTTGGCAGATGCCAGCACAGCGGACGGCAGCAGAGGAAGGAGCAAGGGGCAGATGTCCACTGCCGGAGCGTCTCCTGCCAACCCTGCTTTATAAGCTCTCGGGCTCATTATTCCATTGGGAAACGACACCCATTAGCCATCAGTGAGCATCTGGCACCGACTGTGCTGGAAGCTTTGCGGGAAGTGAAGACGAAACGCCTGGGCAGGCCTGTCTTCAGGCAGCCTGTGGTCTGGAGGAGTTACAGGCCTGGGTTTCACACACAAGGCCAGGAAGGGAGACAGGCAGGATTGGGAGTGGGGGCTATTGAATAAAGCTAAGTAAGGGGGGCGTCCCTAAAAGCTGAAGCTGGGGCTCTCTGCTGGAGGGAGCCAGTCTACCACTGGCCTATGGCAGCTCAGACACTTGTCACAGGCCAGAGATCGCCCGCACTCAGAGTGACAAAGGTTGTCATGCTGCCACCACCCCTGTGCAGCACTGTAGCACTTACTGAGCTTTTGTAGGCTTGAGTCTCACAAGCCTTTAAAACTTTTAACCAGTTCATCATGTTCCCATTTTATAGGTAAGGGAATTGGGTCTTCTGGGTTTGAGTTTCATTAATCCCGCATGGTGGCTATGTTTTGAAAATTCTGATTTGGGCTGTTTTCAGAATCAGAGGTTGTTAGGTTTGGGAGGGACACAGAAGCCATGGAGCTCATCTCCATTTCAGGGGAAGCACACACAACCTGCACGAGAGCCTTCTGCTTCCTCTCTTCCTTTTCCTTCCTCTCTCTCTCTCTCCTTCTCAACAAATATTTATTTAGCAGCTATCATGTGTCGAGCACTGTTCTAAGTGCTTGGGAGACATCAGTGAACAAAAGAGAAAAAAAACTCTCCCAAATCCCTGATTTCCTAGAGTTTATAGTCTTGGAGAGAGTGACAACAATATAAGTAAACATAGTAAGCAAGTAAATTAAATAGCATCTAATACGGTGGTGGTGAGCACGGTGGAAGAGAAGTAGAGAGGATAGAGGAATTCAGGGATGCCACAGGAGCGGGGAGGCGGGTCAGGGCGGGCCCACCTGGCACAGGGAGCTGAGAACAGAGAGGGGAGAGCACCCGGCCCGGGGCACCCCTGTGGCTGCTCAGAGACCAGAGCCCAGGCCTTAGGCTTCTTGGTTCGGAGCTCAGCCTCCCTCATTTGTCTCTGGACGTAGGTAAATGTTTCCCATCAGCTTTTTATTCATCCTCCCAAGGAGAAGCAATAGAGTATAGTATTAACAGTTAAGAGAATAAATCTGAAGTTAGACACCCTGGGTTTGAATCCGACCCCCACACTCACAAGCTCGGGGTTACACAGTCTGCCCCCTCCACGACATACACACACAAGCCGGGGACGACACCGTCTATCTCATAGGGGTGTCAGGGAGATGGCACCAATTAATTTATATACAGCACACAGAATAGTCCCTGGCACATGATAGGTGCGATTTAAGTGTGTTAAATAATATAATTTGATGTTGACAGGATCTTTCCTCCCTCTATTTCTTCAGTAAGTTACTAGGGCAAAGAATCTTAAAAAAAAAAAATTACCGGTAGAACAAATTCAGAAGCTTGAGCTTAACAAGAACTTTGCAGACTTTTGTTCCTCAAAAGAGGCCTTACAAAACCTGAAAACGGGTACCTTGGAAACAAATGAATGTGAGCTTTGAAGCCTATTTTAAGACGGAGCCTAGGAATTTGAGTGCCTCGGAACATCTACGCCTTCCACAATGGTTTATTAGTTTTCCTTACTTGTAAAGGAAATCTCTTCATAGGCCACTGACCAGGGTTACCTGATCCCTTTTGATATTGACATATCATGCTACAAGACATTCATCCTGAAACCTTTGACCAAGAGAAGTAACAGAGCCCTTTTATGGTCCTAGCACACAGACCTGTCGGCACAATGCACACTTGGAGAACACACACAGCACGTACTCCCAGGATAGAGTCGGAGGATTTGCAGTAGGATGAGCTCTGAAGAGGCAACACAAAATCTACTCACTTCTGCATTCCAGCAGACCCGAGATTTTCAGTGGGTTTTGGGGGTGGGGGAAAGAAGCCCGTCCTTCACAAGGCCTCAGTTGAATTCTGTGTGTTCTTGTTTGTGTCTTAGGTTTCCACCACCTTCCTGAGGGAAGACAAAAAAAAAAAAAAAGCATTCTCTCCACTGGACAAAGCGATGTTCCACACTGACTGGGAGGTAGTCTTGGGTAATAGAAACCCTTCGTTTGGAAGAAGAAGTCCTTGACTTGGGTCTTTCACTATTTTCAGCCTCGGATAGGAAATTAACTTCTTGTTGCTCAATTTCCTCATCTACAAGTGGGATGGGCTGGGGTTGGCGATCTCCAAGGCCCCCTTTCAACTTTGAGGATGGAAAGAGTCATTGAGCCTTAGATATGGCTGAAGCCTTAGAGAGGGCTGCAAATGTCTGCAGTGGAGGTGAACACCTTCCTGTTGGAAGCTGCTATGGCTCACATGTGCCTCCCAAAGTGCATGTGTTGGAAATTTCATTCCCAATGCAATAATGCTGGGAGGTGGGGCCCAATAACAGGTGATTATGTCATGAGGGCTCCGTCCTCATGAATGGATTAATGTAGTTATTGCAGCAAGAAGGTCCTTTCCAGGTGCAGCCTGCCTGACCTTGGACTTCCCACCCTACAGAACTGTAAGAAAAAAGTTTCTTTTCTTTATGAATGACCCAGCCTGTGGTATTCTGTTATAAAAGCAGAAAACAGACTAAGACAGAAGCCCTGGGGGCATATCTTGGCTTTGCTGTTCGGCAACTCCGAGTGATTCAGGGTAAATCTCTTCCCTCTGAATCCCACGGTCTTTATCTCTGGAACAACAATAATAATCACCACCTTACCAGGTTCTTATAAGGATCAAATGGCATAAGGTATAGGAGGGGATGTGACAGCATTTTGGAAATTAGGAAGTCTTTTAAGAACTCTTATTGCCCCTGACATTACCATCTTCAGCCCTTGTCCAGGGTGTCCCTCCCACTTCACAGTTTGTTTTCTAGATTCATCTCTAAGTGGGTTTCCCCAAGTAAGAAACTACTGTAAAGACAACAGGTACGCCTCTGATTGCCGCTCTCTACCTAGAACAGGGGTCTGCACATAATAGCTACACTACAATGTTTGTTAAATAATTATTAACAATGAAAAGACTTGACTAATTGTGCAAAGCCAGCTAGAGAGACTTGATTTGGGCAAACAAACTGGGTACACAGGCTTGTCTCATCTGGAACTAGAGAACACTATGATTAATCCAGTTTTTAATTTGGCTACTCAAATGAAATCAAATATGGTAACAGACATCTAACACCTTGGGTTTTGCTTGGGTTGGTTTAGCCACTTTTTTTTTTTTTTTTTTTTTGGAGTAAAGCCAAGAAGAACAGGAATTTAAACTGAGACTAGAGCTTTGAAACTGCCCAAGCTGTAGTTGTCTGCATTTCTGTTGGTAAAGAGGGCAGGATTAAGACATGAATTTACTATTCTAAAAGTTTTAATTGTGTTTGGGTTTGAAAATAAATCTTTCCCATCCGAATTGGGCCTTCTTCTGAATTTGCTGAACTAATATTTTACAGTCTGTCTTGAGGGAAAATCATCTTTCGACCAGAAATCCCCTCCCCAACAAGTCTCATTAAAAAAATGAACGTGGAGGTTTTCTTGGATGTCTTTAACTGTAAACTTCCGGGGTGGCTGTGAGTACATTTCGTTTGACACTTCTGGGAGGTTGTTTCTCCTGGAGTGTTACCTCGCTCGGTAATTCCTCCGGGTAATAAATGTGCACATGTCAATTTCTTGCTGCGGCTCCTGCCTCCATTGTCTTTGGCTGACAGTGGCGGCTGCCACCTCCACCGCCCGTGGCCTTTGGTCCTGCTGGCTCAGCAGCCACAGACAACTTTTCTTGCCCACTGCAACGAACTGCAAGGTGAAAATGTTGGAGAGACGAAACAGCATTTACCCCAAGTACAAACTAAGCCTCAGCTTCATCAGAGGCGTGGCTCGCTGAGGGCTGGGCAACTGGAGTGGAAACCACCATAAAATGCTTACATGATGTTCGCTGACTTTCAAGCGCTCTCTCCACGGTGTCTTCGTTTGAGAGGGAGAAGTCTTTTTGCAGGGATGCTGTTTCTTTTCTCTCTTTACCTAGAGTACTGACTCGTCCCAATTTGCCTGTGAGTGTCCCAATTTTAAAATGGAAAGTCCTGTGTCCCAGGAAACTCTCAGTCTCTGACAAATGGGAACATGGGAGCGGAGGGCATTCTTCCCTCTCTTCTGTGTTTGCTTTTTCTCTCCGCAGTTTAACCAGCTTAACTAGGCCAGCTATGGTGGGCTTGGAGACCGAGGCTGGCACTGCACAGCGCAGGGGCCAAGGGCTCCAGCACGGGCGTTGCAAGGGGCAGCCAAGCCGTGTGGAGTCCTAGGACCCTTCCCAAGCCACCGGGGCATGGAAAGCACATTGTCTTGATGTTTGAGCACATGGATTTGAGCTCTGGAAACCCCAGTAAGTGACCTAGAGTGAGTCACCCAGAGATGGCCAAAGAGGAGAAATCTCTGCTTTCCTTCGAGGACCGGCAGGAAACAATGAGTGTGAAGGTAGCAGGTCCCACACCAATGCTGGGCCTGACGTTCGCTGACCTGCGTCTTGACTTGTCTTAGGCTCTGGGGATCCTTCTGAATAATACCAAGTATCATGTATTGGAGGCATGGCTTTGGTCTGCTAGTCTAGCCTTCAGGAATCTCCTTCAATCTTCAGGTCTTTGCAAGGACTCAAAAGTAGCTGTTTTCAAATTATTAAAACAATCCCAGGTTGTGAGGATGTGGGCTTCCCTGAAGCTCTCTGGGCATAACTTGTCTCAGGAGCAGCTAGGGGAGCACGAGGAACTAAATCCTCCCCAAGATTCTGGGGGTAGCTGGCCGGCCCCATTCCAACAGGGACGCTGCTGCAAGTTCAGGTGCCTAGACCTGGGCGTGGGCCTTGTTCCTCTGGGTTGAAGATCCTGTGAAAATATCGCCACTAATGCACTCCACTAGGTTGACTGCTCCCTGTGGTGGGTTTGTCCTTTCTATTGGCTGTGTGAGACCAGTTTGGCGTCTGTTGTTGGGGTCGGGGGGTGTCATTCCTCAGGATTGGAAGATGCGTTCCTTCAAGAAGGAACAGGATGGAAAGTCAAGTAGATCTTTTAGGGACTGTTAAAAGAGGTGTTTACATATTATTTTGGTTTTGAGGGGAAGCCCTGAAATTAACTCCCAGCCAACAACAGCTTTTATAGCCTGAAAAGCCTTATTTGAGGGATTCAAAGCACCCAGCTGAAGCCAGTCCCCAGTCCCCAGCCACCCCCCCCAAGAGGAGCCAGTTTGTCATGTTAATGGCATGTGCATATTATGAAGGGAAGGGTCCGAGGGACCCGAGCTTGGGAATGAGAGTTTGTTGTAGGTATTCTTCACTATGCAGATGGATGCCTTATGGGGGTGGCAGAGGAGGGCCCCCGGGGGTGTCAACCTCATAAAGCCGTCCTGGTGGAGACCCCCTGCTGTTTTGAGGGGTGCTCTCCCTTCTGCTCCCCAGCCTCGTATAAAATGATGCCCTCCTGCGTGACCACAGAATGCCCGCTGAAGTAGAAATTCAATTCTGTTTTGATGTCTTTGAATTAAAAATGGCCAACTGTATAGAATGCCCGGCTCCCCAATCTTTCCCAAGCCATGGAACACTTCCCCTAGGGAGATGTGTTAAATCCAACTCGGGCAGTTTCAGGCAGCCCTTCTAGAGATGCAGAGGGTGTGCGTGGACTAGACAAGGGAAGGTGGGAGAAGAGCTGGAGGACCGTGGCTCTGAGCATCACTTAGGAAGGGGCCGAGGGGCAGCCTGAGTGTAGGTGTGCACATGTGCGGGGCTTGTTTAAGGCACAAATGCATCTTGGAGCAGGTGGGTGGAGCTTAAGTCTCACCTCCAGGCAATGGGGAAGGGTGTCTGAGATGGACAGGGACATGATGAGGTCCCTTGTGACTTCAGGAGAATTTTCCAAGTTGTCCCGGTCAGTGCGCACCAGCTTCAGTAACAAGTAACCACTGCACCTGCTTTCCAAGCGTGTGGCTCGGGCACACCTGGAGGCGGTGTGGAGGGCACCTCTAGGGGTCTGCAGCTCCGCTTGGCTTGGCCACCACTTGGAGTTTCGGCCACTTCAAGCCTCGGATGCTCCTGTGCTTTCTGCCTTCCCTCTGCCCATCTCCCTGTCCTCCTAGGTCGGAAGCCCACCTGTCTTCCAGGGACCAGCTCACGTGCACCTCCTGCTCCACAAACCTCACCCTCCTCTGCGGAAAGCTCGCTCTCCTGCCTCTAACCTCACCTAGTGCTTTTTCTATACCCTTTTGTGTTTAAAAGATGTAAATAACTTCCTCCCTTCCTACCATAGCAAATAAGAAAGAAAAATATCTCTCGTAATCCACTTTTCAGATAGCCACTGTTGAAATTTTGGTGCGTTTCTTTCTATATTTTTCCACATACACACAAATGCATATGAATATGCCTATTTGTTTTATATCTTTGTAAGGTCATTAGTTACTTTATAAGTATTATAATTTCTTATCTCTTACTAGGTGTAAGAGGCCCTCTCATCTTTGAGTATTTTGCATTTTTTAGAATGGGCTTTACACATAGTAGGTAGCAGCAAGTGATGCAGGCACGTGTTCCTATATCCATCTGTAAAATGAGGACTTTGGATTATATTGTCTCCAAGGTCCTTTCCAGTTCCAATCATCCGGAGACTTCAGATTATTACATCTCTAACATGTGTAGAAGAAAGAACTTTCCTACAATTGTGATAACTGGGCATATCGTATCTAGCACTAACACTGTAATGTCCCCAAACTAAAATGAGATAAAAAAGTGTAATCCACTCAGCCTATGTCTGTATAAAATGTAAGGGTCACCAGTTTTAGAGTGGACTAATGTCTTTTTTGTCTAATCCAAAGTGAGCCATTTGGAAATATCAGTTGACACTTAGAATCTGAGAACACCCAGTTGTTTTGAATGTTGTGGGTTTCTCATTTCTTCCGACCTGCCATGCTACTCATAGTCTATAAGGCACCTTTGCTTGAATTGGAAAAGGGCTTGCTGCCCACTGTGGGCAGATGCCGCTTGGTGAACAGATCACAGCTGGATTTTAGCTCCTTTCTTGCACCCAGAGAAGGGGACCCCTTAGGCAGGACATAATCTGTACAATTATATTGGCAGCTCTTGTGCAGAGTACCTAGAAGAACGGACAATGCCACTTAAATGCTCCATATTTATGTTCAAGATTCTTCTTCATGCAAATAAGCAAGAAAGGTGTTATCAATATCAAAAGGGACAGCGTGTGTGAGCTGGCATAACAGCACAGGTCCGAGCTAGGATGCGGCTACTCCCCAGCATCTGTGCTTTCCTCCTGCTGGCCCCTCTCTCTGGAAGCTGCCCTGTCCCCCTCCATCACCCATTTGTCATGGCTCAGCTCCGAGGCTATCTCTCCCACGAAGCCTTCCGTGACCCGCCTTGCTGGAATTCGCCAAAACCTCCGTGTGCCTCCTTGGTGCTTCCTGGACCCTCTCTTGTTCCCCATCTCACGTTTTCCTTGAGTGTTTGGTGATCAGTTCACATACCAGCCATGCGACCTTCTGAGCTGCCATTTCATCATCCCTGAAATAGAGATGATAAAATAGATCTTCCAGATTCCTCATCGATACTATGATCACTATAATGATAATATAGACCTTTTACCGTTTATGAAATGCTGCTGTCTTATTTGATCTCTGGATCCACCATAGTACCACGATGCGGAATATAGAGTGTCTGGTGTTCATAGAATTTATTTGAAACAATTTGAAGAAAAGCCTTAAAGGGTAGGCGGCGCCATCTATTTAGAACACTTTCTACACTTACATTCTCTTTACCTGCTCTCTGAGTCCATTGTGTCTGGTATATTCTTATTCCTTCTTCCCTTGGTCTTTTGTATTTCTGTAGCTCTGCATAGTTTCCCAGGCTTCATACTAACCTAACAGGGTAGGTATTATTAGTCCCACTCCATAGACGAAGAGAAACCAAGACTTAAACATATGCACCTAGAAAGTGGTAGAAGTAGGATTGAACTTTGCATTTCTGTCTCACAGCTCAGTGTTCATACACTAAACACTGCCTCACAGCACTAATGGAAAAGTAACTGAAGTCCCCGAAGACCTTCCAAGTTTGAGTCGCTTACCTGTGTTGTTAGGAGTCTCAGTTTGACGTGCTCTTAGACGAGTGACACCTCCATTTCTTTTCCCCAGTGGAGCCTCGCCAGGAAAAACAGAGATTCGAGGGTCAATGCTGGTCTTTTCCGGAGTCCTGGTGCTTGAGCATAAGCAGCTTTCACCAGAAACAACCTACAAGCAAAGTGCGATCACCTGCAACCCAATTTTATACTTTATAGTCAGCAAAGTATTATTAAGGTCTTGGTGAAGAGATTAAATTAAGCCTATGTTTTCCTTCCAACCTCAACTCCATTTCCTCCTCCTTAAAAAAAAAAAAAAGCCACGGAGAAGAATTGTTACTAGCTTCTGTCTTTAGGTATTTTTAAAAATATAGTGCGTAGCCCCGAAGTGCCCTCCTTTCAGATAGGATTTCTCAAAAGTGAAAGGAGCACGGCTAGCAGTCCTGTAGTTCCCTGTGACTCATCCATGGGGTCAGAAGGGGGATTTGAAGATTGGAGGAAGGCGAGGCTTTTAGGCACAAATTAAGTTTTGGAGGAGAGTCTGTAAGTATTTAAGAAAAGAAGGAAAAGAAAATGCCCCCACACCCTGCCCTAATCAGTCCCCAAACTCACCGTGAGTTCCACAGGGTTCCCCAAGGCTCTCCCGGGCGGGGGCTCAGCCCCCAGGCTGGAGGCTGTGCTCTGCGCATCTCCCTGTTCCTCACCCCAGTCTGCTCTAGGGAACGGGCGATGGTGCCTGTCCCTGAAGCCTGTTTCCTGTCACCTTACAGTGCTTCCCATCCCTGGCTGGATGTTAGGAACATCTGGAAAACTTTTTTAAAAATCCCAAAGCCCCGCCCCAAAACAAACAACCCAATTCAAAAATGAGCAAAGGTTTTAAATAGACACTTCCCCAAAGAAGATACAAGAATGGCCAATAAGCCCATGAAAAGATGCTCAACGTCACTAATCATTAGAGAAATACACATCAAAAGTGCCATGAGATACCACTTCATGCCCAACAGGATGGCTATTTAGAAAAACAAAACAATGGGAGGCCAAGGCGGGCTGATCGCTCAAGATCAGGAGTTCGAAACCAGCCTGAGCAAGAGCGAGACCCTGTCTCTACTAAAAATAGAAAGAAATTAATTGGCCAACTAATATATATAGAAAAAATTAGCCGGGCATGGTGGTGCATGCCTGTAGTCCCAGCTACTAGGGAGGCTGAGGCAGCAGGATTTTGAGGTTGCTGTGAGCTAGGCTGACGCCACAGCACTCACTCTAGCCTGGGCAACAAAGCGAGACTCTGTGTCTCAAAAAAATAAAATAAAATAAAATAAAAAATAAAACAAAACAAGACAAGACCGAACAGCAACAGAAACAGAAAATAGCACGTGTTGATGAGGAATTGGATCCCCTGTGCATTGCTGGTAGGAATGTTAAATGGTATAGCTGCTGCAGAAAGCAGTATGGCCGTTCCTTCAAAAAGTTAAACACGGAATTACCATATGATCCAGAAATCCCACTTCTTTGGGGTAAATACCCAAAAGAATTGACAGGAGTGACTCAAACAGATACAGTGCTCACAGCAGCATTGTTCACAACAGCCAGAAGGCGGAAAAACCCAAATGCCTATTAACGGATGAATGGATAAAGAAAGTGTGGTATATACACACAATGGAATATTATTCAGCCCTGAAAAAGAATGAAATTGTGACACATGCTACTACATAAATAAACCTTGAAAATATTATGCTAAATGAAGTAAGCCAAATGTAAAAAGCACAAATGCTGTATGACTCCACTTATATGATGTGACTAGAGGTGCCTGTAATAGGCAAATGCATAGAGGCAGAGTGTAATGGAGGTTACCAGGCTCTGGGGAAAGGGGGAAATGGGGAGTTGTTGTTTGGAGCTTCAGTTTGGGATAATGACAAATTCTGGAAATAAATAGTGGTGATGGTTGCACAACATTATGAATGTACTTAAATGCTACTGAATTGTGCACTTAAAAAATGGTTAAAATAATTAAAAAATTCCTAATGTTCATGTCACATTATAGACCAATTATTAATAAATTGGATTTTCTGATGGGATAGTCATTCATACATTTCTAAACTTTCTGGATGATTCTAGTTCAATTTTTTTTTTTTTTTTTTTTTTTTTTTGAGACAGAGTCTCACTTTGTTGCCCAGGCTAGAGTGAGTGCTGTGGCATCAGCCTAGCTCATAGTAACTTCAATCTCCTGGGCTCAAGCAATCCTGCTACCTCAGCCTCCCGAGTAGCTGGGACTACAGGCATGCGCCACCATGCCCAGCTAATTTTTTGTATATATATTTTTAGTTTGTCAATTAGCTTCTTTCTATCTTTAGTAGAGGTGGAGTCTCGCTCAGGCTGGTTTTGAACTCCTGACCTTGAGGGATGCACCCGCCTCGGTCTCCCAGAGTGCTAGGACTAGTGTGTAGCCAACGCTGGGAGTGATGACTTCTGGTTCTGAATTATTTTTAAGTCCCACATTCTCTGCTCCTATTATTTACTTCCTAGGTGTCTCAATGGCACTCATACTCAACTTGTCCAAACTGAACTCATCACTCTCCTCCCCATACTGGTTCCTCCTCAGTTATTCACCGTTTTGGTCTCCAGCGCCACCATCTACCTGGTCATGCGACTTAGACACCTGGGCCCTGCCCTTGGGAGGATGAATCTCTCCTTGCTGCTCCTGGCACACGGTGCAGTGTTGGCAGGGAGGGGGAGGTCGCCCTAACATCTGTGGGGCTGGAGCAAGAGCACAAATGGGGCCCACCCCCACTTGCCTTCCGGTCCTCCCTTCGCCTGCCTCACCCTGCACCTGGTGGGCACACCTCCTGGCTGGGCAGGTGTGGCTGGGAGGGGCTGACGCAGGGGCTGAGAGCCCGGATCTGAAGGTGGTACCAGGTAGAGGTAGGTTCTGGCCAAGTGCACAGGGAGCTTGACTCGGTTCTCTGGTCTATTGCACGGAGCCCACACACAGCTCCTGCCCCCACAGCCCAGCTCCCTGTCGCTTCCTTCAGTGGCCAAGTGCACCAGGCCATTGCAGTGGCCTCTCTTTGGGGCGTCTTCCCCAACTTCTCCCCCTGGGCTGATCCTTGGCTCCTGTCAAGGCTCAGCTCACAAAGCTGCTTGCTGTCCTGCCCTCTGCTGCGTCTCCAGGGCAGAGCCACTTCTCCCTGCTCCACGCCTTCACAACATCCCCTCAAAGAGTATCTGTCACTACACAGTGTCCTGAGCGCTCCTTGGGTGCATGTCATATCATGTTGACCATCACTTGTTGGATCAAAGGGAAATTTTGTTCCTTCCAGGTTTGATCCAGGTTCCCTCTGCTATACGGCTCCATGACCTTTTTGGGGGGTGCGATGGTTTTTACAGCTATAACGGGAGGACAGACCCTGACTTCCATCCCCGAATGCTTTGGTGCCAGCCTGATAGCGTGATTTCAGATCACAGGCCCTCGCTCACACTGCCTAGATCTGTATTCCAAATCCTCCACTTAGTGCTGTGCCTGTGACTTGCAGGTCCCCACGGTCACATTGGGAAAATAGACATAAAAAACATCTTGCTCTTTGGTTTATTGCAAACGGGTAATAGAGTGGCAAAACCCATGGTAAGTATTTAATGAAAGTTAGTAATTATTTTTGTAATTTTTAAAAACCTGGTTGGCGTAGTTAAGAAATCCCAGGAGAAGCCCGAGCAGACGTGGCCAGACCTTTGGGACCCGGCACCTGCCTCAAGGCCACGCCCACTTTCAGTGCGATCCTTGTTTGCCCCGTGTCTTGGCAGAAGAGCACATGACAGGAACATGTGGGCATGTGCAAGGAGGCACCGAGGCCCGGACAGAGGAGCCAGGGAGAGAACTGCTGCAACGGAGCACAGGCTTGGAGCGTCTGGGGCGAGGCCGGCGCAGAACCACACAGAACACAAGCCATAGGGGTGGGAGGATGCACGCAGCTCGCTCTTCCTCCCCTCTGAGCCGCGTGGGCATCTGAACTCGGGCGCCAGTGACCTCATCTGCAAAAGGCAGCGAAAATTCCAACCTCACAAGGTGGTGAGGAGGATTAACTGAAATAAAGGACAGCAAGGGTTATGTAAACTGTAAAGCGCCACACAAATCTAAGGGATTACTGTTACCCATTAGCTCATTGCATTTGCATAATCCCCCCCCTGAGGTGGGTAGAGGTGATTCCCATTTTAGGGCCAGCCATTGGCTCCCCGAGTCTGTCCTTTGTGCCCATGGGCCTGGTCTGGTTGGAGGCAGGAGCCCATGGATGGGAGGCGGCTCGCAGGGACCCCTGGGCGGCAGGGTGGGCCTTCCCCGGGAACTTCACGCTGTGAGCACGCACGCAGCCATCCAGCCCTTTGGGGCTGGGGCAGCTCCGTCTGGGGACAGTGTCTCATCCCTCCCGCGCCACAGGGGCCAGGCCCTAATCGCTTTCTTTAGAGGCCTTTGTGCAGCCGGTTCTTTCATTCTGGGCCCAACACAATGCAGGGGTGAGCTGAGGTCAGATTTTCCACCTTCAGCTCTGGATTGCCTGTCTTTTGTCGGGTGGAGGACAGATTATGCCACCCGGCTTCCTGTCATCTCAGCACTGGGGGCTCCCCCGCCCTGGCACCAGCCCGCGACGGGAGACTGGGAAATCCTCTTGGGAGGTGAAGAGGGAGACTCTACCCTTCGTCTCCAGCCATGCACACACCCGCGGTGGCTGCTGTTGGATATTGAATATCCTCTAGGTCTTTCGGTTACTGAAAAATGGCGTCTTGCGGGATTTGGACTCTGATGGCATCCTACAGGCCACTGAAATATCATGTGTTAAAAATTTACCAGGCCAGGAGCAGTGGCTCACACCTGTAATCCTAGCACTCTGGGAGGCCCAGGCCGGTGTATTGCTCGAGGTCAGGAGTTCGAAAGCAACCTGAGCAAGAGCGAGACCCCGTCTCTACTAAAAATAGAAAGGAATTAATTGGCCAACTAAAAATATATAGAAAAAATTAGCCGGGCATGGTGGCGCATGCCTGTAGTCCCAGGTACTCAGGAGGCTGAGGTAGTAGGATCGCTTGAGCCCAGGAGTTTGAGGTTGCTGTGAGCCAGGCCGACACCACGGCACTCTAGCCAGGGCAACACAGTGAGACTCTGTCTCAAAAAAAAAAAAAAAAAATCACCATCCCCAGTAAGTGACACTCAGTGGACACTCAGGTCCTTCATCTCCTTTGCAGCCCAGATTATGCAGTATGACAATGTGAGGAGCAGGTCCCAGTGGCAGAAGGGAGGTAAGACGTGGAGAGTCTGTCTGAGAGGACACTGTGTCACAGGCGAGGAACGGGGGTGGGGGTGGGGCTGTATTCACCCCCTAGGGCCACCATAACAAAGTACTTCAAATGGGGAGGCTTAAACCACAGAAATTCATTTCTGGAGGCTAGAAATCAGAAATCGAGGTGTTGGCAGGGCTGGTTCATTCTAGAGCTGTAGGGGACACTGCCTGCTGGCCACCGTTAGTGTGCCCTGGCGTGTAGCTGCGTCACTGCCTTTGTCTTCTCACGGCCTCTCCCTGGGTCTCTGTCCGCACAGGGCTGTCTTCTTACAAGGACACCCATCATGTTGGGTTAGGGGCCTGCCGTACTCCAGTGGGACCTCGTCTTAACTAATTGCATCTGCAAAGACCCTATTTCCAAATACGTTCACATTCTGGGTACCGAAGGCCGATGGGCCTGTGGGCAGGCACTTCTCTTGCCCCTCAGTACCTGGGTCTCAAGGGAGAGAGGAAAAACCAACATCACAGAAGCTGGATGTGACGTTTCCAACTGCTTTAGTGAACTCGTTTGATTCTTTTTTGGAGCTGTGAATCATGGCTCACGCCATGCGAAATTAAGTGGTGTGAATACCTTGAAATAGCGCATGCTCTGTTGGACAGGAACGCTCCACCCTGACCCCTGGTGAACTTGGGGATGCTGGGAATGGGGTGCCTGGGGTCTGGGGAAGCAGAGCCGAAGGGCAGCCGAAGGCCTGGAACCAACAATCCACAACTCGTTTTTGGATTCTTCCCACAAAGAAAGCAGGAGCATCTGTGTTGGGCTTGGTCTTTTTTAAGAGTTGTTAAATGAGGTCGCACATTCATCGTTGCAGAATCTGAAACATGAACCAATTTCCCCAGAAACGTGCTTCACCGCAGCCGTCACCACATCCCCACGGGGGAAGCAAAGGAAGGAGGATCTCGCTGGCATCGGTACGGGCTTTCTCCTTCGCAAACGTCTAACACCAAATGCCTCCTGATCCTTACCGTGCACCGCGCGGCAGCAGGAGGGCATTTTGTGCCCATTTCACAGGTGAGGAAACCGAGGTGCAGATAGATAGGTCCTGTGGCTTTCAGGGAGCAAGTGGCGGGCCCAGATTCACAGTGAGCCTCAACCCACACCCAGGCGTCTTTCAGCTGGGCTGCTGGAGTTTCCTCAAGGAATCTGCCCCCAACCCGGGCCTTTCTTCCACCTAATCTGGCCTCCCAGCGGTGGCTGATCCTCAGGAACTCTGATCTGGGTGGGATTGGCCAAGGCAGGCTTCTCTAGATTAGAGTCAGCACGTAGCTTAGTGAGTGAATCACAGGCCCGGGAGTCCCCACTCGGCCTCTTCCTTGCTCTGTGGTCACAGGCAGGTCCCTTGAACTCTGCATGTTTCTATAGGACATAACGAAAGTTTGGGGCTGTATTTGTGGAGTCAGTGTGTCATATCAATGTCCCCTTAGCTGGATGGCAAAAATGTCTGTGACCCTCCTCTTCCCGTAGCGGGCTGTTTTGTCTGCTTCTGTTGTACACTGTGGTTATCTTCATCAACGATCTCGGCTACTCCTTCTGCACAACTGCTGCGGCTTCTCCATCGGCACTGGCTGCTTCACCCGTGTTACGGAGATGGCTTCTTTCCTTAAACCTCACGAACCAACTTCTGCTAGATTCAAACTCTCCTCCTGCCTCTTCCTCACCTCTCTCAGCCTTCACAGAATTGAAGAGAGTTAGTAATCCTTTCTCTGGATTAGGCTTTGGCTTAAGGGAATGTCGTGCTTGGTTTGATCTTTTATCCAGACTACTGAAACTTTCCCCATATCAGCAATACGGCTGTTTCACTCCTTATCATTTGTGTGTTCACTGGAGTAGCACTTTTAATTTCCTTCTAGAACTTTTCTTTTGCATTCCTGACATTTGGCACAGGAGGCCTAGCTTTGGGCCTATCTCAGCTTTTGACATGCCTTCCCCACTAAGCTTAATCATTTCTAGCTTTTGATTTAAAATAAGAAACATGCAACTCTTTTTTTTTTCTTCCTGCTTGTACATATGAGGTCATTGTAGGATTATTAATTGATCTAATTTTAATATTGTTGTGTCTCAGGAGGCCTCAGCAGAGGGAGAGAGGGAGGAGAATTGCTGGTCAGTGGAGCAGTCAGAACACACACAATGTGTATCGGCTAATGTTGCCATCGTACCTGGGCATGGTTCGAGGCACCCCAAAACAATTAACAATAATAACATCAAAGATCGCCGACCACAGATCACCAGAACAGACATAACGGTAATGAAAAAGTTTGAAATATTGCCAAGGAGAATTAACAAAATGTGACACAGGGACAGGAAGTGAGCACATGCTGTTGGAAAAATGACACCAATGGATTTGCTCAATGCAGGGTTGTCACGAACCTTCCTTTCAGTTTGTAAAAAATATAATACCTTCGAAGTGCAATAAAGCAAAGTGCAATAAAACGAGGTATGCCTGCGCAGGACAGAAAGAGTGTCACTCACTGGCCTTGAAACTCTTCCCCTTCCCCCCTGGTCTTGTCTTTCAATTTTCCCTCCCTTTTCCCCACGGGATTTTTCCAGGACCAGGCTGTCACCCTGTTTCCTGGCCCTGTTCCCAGGTGCCATTCAGCCCTTGCACACTTGTGCTTCGGCTGTCCTGACATTTTTTCCTGCCTCTCTTTCACCTTCCTCTGTCCAAGTTTAATCTAACGTCAAACTGCTTCCTTTAGTCCAAACGATTGTTTCTCGTGTCTGTGTCCTTCTTATAACTCATTTGTGTCACCAGCTCACTGGTCATCTGTTTTTGCCTCCCCACTCTGGACTCCTGGAGGGGCAGGGACCCTGCATTAGCCATCTTTGGCTGCAGGGAATGTCACCCCCCAGAATCAGCACGTGTGCGTTGTCCAAGAGTTGCGAGCGGTTTGAAGAACTCCACATCATGACTCAACCAGAATGATTTTCCCTTTAAGTAACCCCAGTAACCAGTTAGGATTCATCAGACAAATATTTACAAGACGATTACTTTCAAATACATCACTGTGGATTATAATATCACCTGTGCCTAAATAAACACAGCAGAGGAATTGGAGGCTTTTAAGAGTTCACTTCAACTTAAAATGAGATTATAAATAATTCTAAAAGCCCCGCAACTTTATGACAGGGCACTGGAAGAGCTATTGGGAATGAGGAAGGAAACGAAATAAAACCCAAGCCCGGGATGAAAGCGTACCCCAGACATCCTCCGTGACCCTTCCCCTGCACAATTAGAAACTGATACAGCAGGAAAGACACGCTCACTTACGGGCTTCCAGATTCCTTTAAGGCTGTTTCTCTGCTAAGGAGAGAGGGGAGGAAACACCACCCTTGTGTGCTGTGGGCCCCACTGCAGGGGGGCTGGGAGGGCTCAGGGCCCACCCAGGTGAGCTCCCCCACAGGGCCCTCCGGTTACCCACTAGGTACCCCTGACTGTGGAGGACAACCACTTCTGTATTCCCCGTGGAAGCTGCTCCACTCCTGCACCGGGCTAGGAGTCAGGATACGTGGGTCTTAACCCAAATTCTGTTGTGAATTCAGCTTCTGAGGCCAAGCAAGCCGCCCAGCCTGTCTGGGACTCACTCTCCTCATGAGTTCCAGCCCTGGGGCATGTCTGCTCTCCGGGCACAGGACACGCAGAGGTGATCTGGAAATGGACAGGTGTGATGGTTGCACCACATTGTGAATACACTTAATGCAGTGAATTGGACACAGAAATGGCGAAAGTGGTCCATTTTATGTTACATATATTTTAAACATTAAAAATGTCAAAAAATTTTTTAAAAAGTTGAACAAAAGATAAAACTCAGCTCCTCAATCATACTAGCTGCATTTCAAAGGTTCAGCAGCCGAGTGTGACTAGTGGCCACTGTACTGTTCAGAGCACACAGAGAATTTTGCCATCATTGTGGAAGGTTCTAGTGGACAGAGCCGTTCCAGATCCTTCTGGGCCCACTTATGCTTTAAAACATCCCTTGAAGCTCCAATTAGCTGCAATGCCTTGGAATTCTTGGAATTATCTGTTTTGACCTCTTTCAAGGCTTTATCATATTCTTCATTGTATTTCGGGCAAATACATGGTCAGCTGATTTCCCAACAAAATTGTGAGCTGGGGAAAGGGCAGGGAGGAAGTTCCATGTATCCATCTGGGTAGGCTCATCCCACCCCAGCCTCTAGCGCTCTGTACGCTAATACGCGGTAACCAAATAGGTGTCTTTGTATGAATGAACGAGACAAGAAGACAAACCGCCCGACCACAAACCTTTCGTGCTATCACCATTCACTCTGGGAATGCAATTCCATTTTATGTATTTCAGAAGCCATTTGAGGAAGACATATTTGCCTTCCGTGAATACATTTGTATCACAACCCTTGGGCCATAAATTAGATGTCTTCTGTGAGCTCCCCTGGGAATGAAAGGAGTGCTCTCTGGGAACTTTTGTGAATTAGATAGAAATTTGTCCTGTGTATGTGTGAAGTCACTTCTCAGCTAACTATTGAAGGGTCCTGCCAAGCCTTTCTTCCAAAAACAAATGGCCAAGTCGCTTTGTGTTTTGTAACACAAACCCTCTTGCAACAAATAGAGTCCTTTTCTGGTCATTATCTTGTCATGAAAACCTCTGGCTTGATGTATTTCCCTATAAAATAAACCTGAGACCTTATTCAGAAGGAGGAAAAACGCAAACACGGGCTCTACCGCGTCTGAAAGCCACCCCCTGTAAAAAGAGCTTTCTTTCGCCTCTTGAGTTGGATGATGAGATCTCGTGGCCAGACAACATTTTTTGACTGGTAAGAGCAGAAACGACCCTCTTGAGTTTCTGTTCAGTGAATGAGGGCCTTTGTTTCCCACAGGAGAATTAAAAACCTACGGGCGTCCCCCACGCAAACAGGAATACGTTTCACACAGCGATGCTGGGATTGAGTGCCTGGATCATGAGACAAGCCGGAACAATGGCTACTCACGTTTTAATCATTTACCTGGCGTTCCAGGGGAGACGGTTCCACCTAAAACCAGAAGATTAGGTGAAAAGTGACTTTGCCCAAGTGCTCTTTCTCTGTGACTCTCTGCTCCTTCTTGTGTATCCCCAAAGCAGAAAGTAAAGGAATACTGCCCATTTTCTTTCGGCCAAGTGTGAAGATGGCAGTGTAGACTCTGGGAGTTGGAAGCAGCTTCTTGCTCATGCCAGAGAGGGCGTGGACCATCCATCATTCTGCAGGTGAGGGAATGAGGCTCAGAGAAAGGTGACATGCCCGGTGTCACCCACAGAGTAAGGAGCAAAGCTGAGAGGAGAATGGCCACTCCTCACTCCAGGTTAGGTTTTTCCTCCCGTAACGACTGGCTGATTTTGACATTTCTCCAACTCAAAATGATCTTCCCCTTCTTTAAAGTGATGCATGCTATCTGAGGTAAAAAGAAGCTCGCTCAGTGGCAAGGAATCGATGCGGTGAGGTGGAAGACGTAGGGCTGGACATTCTACCGCGCTGCCCTCAGTCTGCCGTCAGCGAGCTGGGTGACCTGGAGCCAGACACTCATTTGCTGCCTTTCCTTCACCTGTGCATTGACAACACTGCCAGTCTCACGGGCTTATTAGGGTACAACAAGACCACAGACGGGAAAGTGCTGTAAAGAGTTCAAAGTGCTAAGTGAATGCGAAGTATAATTATCCATGTGAAAACTGCGGCTTTGCTCAATGTAAAATAGGGGAAAATGATGAAAAGTGTGAAGGTGCTCCTTGAAAGAGGAAGGCAGTTTATAGCCAGAGCGCTTTCTTGGAGACAAAGCTGGCCTGGAGATATTAGAGGGATTGTCCAAGGTTAGGTTGAGACTGGAATTGAGATGTTTGGCGAAAGAAATGGCCACAACAATGACTGTGGCCAAAGGTGACCCTCCAGAATGGGGTGGGGGACACGAAAAATAATGTTTCGAGAAGGGGAGACAGGGTGGGGGTGTGGAGGATGGGAGCGGGAGAGAATCCAAAACCTCGTGTAACTATTGCTTTCCCCCTAGTCACTCTTTAGGACACAAGGCAAGGTCCTGAGGTTGCCCTCAGAGCTGCAGGTGGCTGTGTGGGGAGGTGGCATCCCTGCCAGGGGGCGTGAGGGAACGCTGAAGCTGGCCCAGGAGCCGTGGGGACAAGAAAGCTCTCCGTGTGGGACAGAATGACAGTCACAGAGTTTCAGGCCCAGAAGGGTCATCGAAGGCCAGCGAGACCCACTGCCTGTCTGATGCTCTGTGTCCTCCTGTGCTGTCCCTGTCAGGCACAGGCACGGACGCGCCCTCCTGAGTGGTCCAGTTCATCTTTGGACAGCACCGACTACACAGAGCATTTTTTTTTTTTTTTAAATCTGGCCAGGTGCCAAGAATTCACATAGAATTTCCTTCGTCTGACTTGATTCCCTCAAATCCCCGCCTTTCCGTCTCTGCACACCTACTACTCCATCCACCCCAGCAGTGACCCCAGCGGCCACTGTGCCCTGTGCTGTCTTCAGTGCTCACAGGTACTGGGCCACGAGCCATCATCACAACCTCCCCAGGAGGGGAGGCGTTGTACTATTATCGTCCCTGCTTCACAGAAGAGGAAACCAGAGCACAGAGAGGTTGAGTCTTTTGGTAAAAGTCACACAGCTAGCAAGCTCTGTAGCCAGGATTCAAACACAGGCAAGCCGGGGGTCTTGACCCCAACCCAGCGTGGCCTGCCCTGATCACCGCAGAGCAAGATGCCTTTTCCCCAGCACTTTCTGTGTCGTTTTCAAATGGCCTTTGCATTTTCTACCTTGTATTAAGCCTTGGTATCTGGCGTTTCACCTTCTTTGGGTCAACCAGCCAAAGGCCCCACTGGAAGCCCCAGTCCTGTGGACAGTGTGTTTTGTGGGTGGCAATCCCAATCCCGGGCAGCCCAGCCTGCAGTGTGGCATTTGGATCTCAAAGAAGCTCTGTGGCTTTCTACTGATTTCAAACACAGTGACCACGGGAAGGGTCCCACAATATCCGAGTGTCGAGGTTGGCAGGTGACTGGAGGCCGCCTCCTGGGTCTCCTTCACCTGGAGACCCTCACGCCACCTCACCCAGTGCCTTTCACATATAGTCCATCAAGAGACAGTTGTGATGGGTCTGGGGGAGTTTGTTTTGTTTAGTTATTGTCTACTGTGTGCAAGACAACAGATGTTGGATGCCTTCATGCAAGAAAATTTCATTTCTAAAGAAATCAGGGCTGGGCGCGGTGGCTCACGCCTGTAATCCTAGCACTCTGGGAGGCCGAGGCAGGCGGATTGCTCGAAGTCAGGAGTTCGAAATCAGCCTGAGCGAGACCCCGTCTCTACTAAAAATAGAAAGAAATTAATTGACCAACTAAAAATATATATACAAAAAAATTAGCAGGGCATGGTGGCACATGCCTGTAGTCCCAGCTACTCGGGAGGCTGAGGCAGCAGGATCGCTTGAGCCCAGGAGTTTGAGGTTGCTGTGAGCTAGGCTGATGCCACAGCACTCACTCTAGCCTGGGCAACAAAGTGAGACTCTGTCTCAAAAAAAAAAAAAAAAAAAAGAAAGAAATCAAATATGGGTCTCCTTGGCTTCCAAAGACGGGAGAGATGTCCAGTTTCTTCTTTTCTGCAGATGATTCTCCCACTAATCTTGTGGCTCTGATGCTGGGCAGATCTCAGCACCTGGCTCCGTGTTCTGCTCCATGCCTTTCCCTGTCCCCGGGATGCTCCCACTCCAGGCTCTGCGCAGGAAATCCCACTCTTCTCTTGAGGCTCAGCTCTCCTGTTACCCCAGGAAGCCTTCCTGAGCCCCAACAGAGCAGCCCGCTGCCCCTCACCAAGCACCCCTTCCTCGCAGAACTTAGAGCTGTGCACCGGTCAGTCCCCTGTCTCCTGGGAGTCCCTCGGGCCCCCAACTGTTATAGCTTTGTGTCTCCCCGCAGTCCCTTGCCGGGCGCACGGCTCACAGCCGGGCTCATTCCGGTTAGTCCCAATCCATCTACGCCCAGCTGAAGTCAATCTCATTTAAGCTTTGCTCCTGCGTGTGTCCTATCTGTTGCAGGACTGCGGGATGAAAAGAAGTGATCGTCACCTTGGCCCAAACTCGAGGCACGTACATTCTTCCGTTTCAAAATGCTTGCTTGCTCCTGGAGAGGGGAAATAGGGCCGTTCCCCGGCTCGGGCTAGGGACTGGGCTTTAGATCGCGGCGTTCTCATTCCACCTGGATCTAGCAAGCCTTTTATAAGAGTCGACACCAGAGAATCTCTGTTCCCCACCAGCCATTTCTCTTCTGTGCCTCCCAAGGATAAAGATCTATTTGTCTCTGTGTGTATGTTACAAAAAATGAATGGGGATTTAATTACAGCTGCTCATTTCCTAAAAGGAAGTCCTATTTACGATGCACCATATGTTTTGCCAGCGGCCATACCCCCGAGGGCTGGAGTCCTGTCAGATCTCCTTAGATAAGCAGGGTCGGGCTGGCCTGGACCTGGGAGGACAGCAGAAGGGTCCAGGAAGTGGGGGCGGAGGGGGCGAAGGTGGGCTGTGGGCCAGCCGGAGCCCAGACCGCTGGAGAGCGTCAGCCAGGGGCCCGGGGAGGCCGCCCCGGGCTTCGGAGGAGATGGAATCAGAGGCTCTAACAATTTGTGATGATTAAAAATCGCCTGGCCTTTTTCATCTACTAAAGTGGCTCTTGAGGGGGAGAGAGTCTCTCTCTGATCCTTCCTTTCGTGGTTTTAATTCCCCCTCTGCCACTTCTGAGCCAGGGCAGATGGCTTCCCAGAGCTCCAGAACCTTCCACGAGGGATGCCTGGCAGCGGAGGGGAGCTGGGGAGGGGCCTGGTTTCACCCTAGTGCTTACTCCTTCTCCTGCCTCCTCTCTCGATCTCACTGTTTACATTCTATCCCCAGGGAAATGGTCAACGCCTTCTTCCCCTTTCTTATGTTCCTACCCATCCCCTCTGCCCTGTCCCATACTGCCTGGACGTCAGACTTCGTGAGTTTCCCGGGTCAGTATTCACTGCCTGTGATCTTTAAACTTTGTTCCTTCTGAATTGGGGCAGGAGGTGGACACCAGAATGTCTGAAGTGTCCCTTCCAGCTCTTATACTCCCTCAGGCCAATTATCGAGTAGTCCTGTCTTTTCTACTGAAAGGGTCTAAGCAAACCCTCCGGGGACCCCACTTGCTCTGAAGCGGCAAGGAATCAGGCAGAGCCAAGAGAAATCAAGTGTCCTCCTGGGAGGCTAAGAAGTTGATGGAAAATTAGGATGGGAATTGCCAGTCCTTGGATGGTGGTCCTGAAAGGCTTAGATGCTCCAAGACTTGGGTTTTCATTGTAGGAACCAGGACGGAGCTGAGGGACTGGCTGGTGGCCGGCTGGTCGGTGGGAGAGTGTCCACATAGAGGTGTGCAAAAATCTCAGGTGTGGAGATGCTCAGTGCTCACTGTGGGCCCTGGGGTCCTCAGAGCCCCTGGAAAACAGGGACAGACTTGCTCAGTCTCTTGAATCCGGATGCCTACTGTCCCCCCTGCCCCGGGGGCGGCCCCCAGACTGCTTGGGCGTCTGGACACAAATGCCCTCTGCCCTCCGGAAGGGCCAGAGCAGGCCTTTTTCAGGCTCCCTGTTTCCGGGACTTTGGCTAAACTGCTCAGCCGCCCCTTCACATTATCTCCAAGGAGGAATTACACGGGCTTTAGGTCCATTTTAAAAAGCATTCTTCTAATTTCCTGGGACTTAAAGCTCTGTTAGCTCTCTCAGCTACCCCTCTCTAAGTAGAGAGTGATTTGATTTGAGATGCCTTCTGCTAATTAGAAACCCTTCTCGCTCTCCTGTTACACAAGAATCCGGGGCACCACCTGACCCTCTGAAAAACTGGCTAGTTATTTAAAAGGTATTTTTAGCCAGAATCAAAGGGTGAGATTTTTGCTCAACTTTGCAGCAATGAAGCTGTGATTTCCTCGCTCCCTCTTCACCCTTTCCTTCCTTCTCCGTTGGGTTGGTCTCTCTGCTCCTTACTCTCTCCCCACTTTCTGCCTCTCTTCCCCTCCCGCTTCTGCAGCAGGAGGCCTGGCTGTGTGTGCACACGTGTGCATGTGCGTGTACGCGTGTGTGCGCGTGTGTATGGGGTGCGTGTGGAGGTGTGAGGGCCGGCTGGGAGTGCGGCCTCGGTGCCAGGCGGCCATGCTGCATTTCTGGCTGCTCATTGTTCAGTCCCGTCTCCATGGCGACAGGAGCAGCTGCTCCATTCTGGGCCTTGGCTGGGCTGCTGGGGCGGCCCGCCCGCCTGTCTGCCCGCCCGCCCGCCTGCCCGGCCGTGGGAGCTGCCAGCGCCTCGCCCTCCCGCTGCCCACAGACCCTGCCAGGCTGGGCGCAAGAAAGCGTGTTTACTAACACCATCCACACGGCTCCCTGGGCACCGTGGCTCTGCCCAGAAGATGTCAGGCCGAGGGCACCGGGAGGTGGGCCCGGAGCCAGGCTGTCTGCAGCCGAGGAGGCCGCCCTGGCCGGCTGCTGCCCGGCCTGCCAGCCTGCAGGCAGAGCACAGGCACAGGGCTTGAGAGGCCCTGCAGGGCCACTCTGAGGGGGCCTTCCTTTCCTGGAGTGCTGGCGGGAACCTCCTGAGCGTCCTGCCTCGCTCTGCTCCTGGGGGCCTCGTCACTGCCCTGGCTGTGGCGCCACTCCTGCCCATAGCACTCACAGATGTAAAGAATTGCAGAGCTGGGGTGACCTCAGAGGTGTCTCAGTCCGACGACACCACAGAGCACACCCTGGCTGTGCAGGGACAGGTCTGTGTCAATGTCCTCCCAGCCCAGGGCACCTCTGACACCAGGCTGCCCTACGGGCGCCTTGGAGACCGAGCTTGGCCTCAGCCCAAGCTCCCCGGCACTGCGATCCCTACTCCCTCCCCGCCGCACCCTCTCCTTTCTTCTCCGTGGGTCTCTCTCCCTTCTCACCTTCTGTCTGCCTCTCCTCCCCACGCCCTCCTCCCACTGCTTCTCCACGGGCTCTGTGTGTGTGTGTGTCTGTCCGTCTGTCTGTGTCTGTGTCTGACTGTGCCTGTGGGTGTATTTGTGTATCTGTGTGTCTGTGTGTCTCTGTGTATATGTCTGTGTCTGTGTGTCTACAGGTATCTATGTGTGTCTGTGTGTGTGTTTGCAGATGTCTGTGTGTGTATTTTTGTGTCTGTGTATGTACGTCTCTGTGTGTCTGTGTCTGTGTGTTTGTGTGTGTCTGCATGTGTATCTGTGTGTGTGTGTGTGTGTGTGTTACCTTCCTCTCATCACCTAGCCCAGGGCTGAGTCACTGATGAACAAGTTGCCCGAAGCTGGTCTGAAAACCTGGGAGCCCAAGGCCAGATGGTCCTGAACTTCAGCCTCTTCTCTGTCCTTGCCCTCCCTCTCTTTCTCTCTGTGCTGTGCTTCCTGAGAGCTCACTTCTCTAGAGTAAAAACGTCTCCCTAGTGGGCCCCCCACATCCTGATCTCCCATCATTGCTTCCTTAGGAATTCCTGTTGAGTGTGAGTCTGAGTTATGTGCAAACTCAGGTCCGTCCCCCACTCACTCACCGAGCCTCTGCTAAGTGCCCAGCAGGATATAGACCTGCGAGTGCCTGGGCTTGCCAAGACCACCTTGTCTAGTGCTTCAGCTGTTTCCTGCCGGTGCTGAACCCTGACGTTCTCCTTCAGGTTCCCACAGGGCACATCCTCTCGTCCCCCATAGGGAAAAATCTGAGACCTATCACTGGCAAGTCACAGAGGGCGTGCCTTCTTCTCCAGCATTTGCACCCCAAGTCTGATCTGGGCTGCGGAATTAGAAGCTGCCTATGTCCTCAGGAAAGGGACGTCAGGCCCAGCAGGCATACTGGGAAAACATTCTCGGGGGCATTTCCAGGTTCCTGGAGGGCTGCCTGCAGACCCCTCGGAGGCAGGGGGTGCCAGGGGGCGTTGGGAGGTACAAATGGAGCCTCATGGTGGGCGGTCCTGGCCCGGCAGCGGGCGCTGGAGGAGGGATGGGCCCAGAGGAACCCGCTGCTTGTGTTAAGCATCTACTCTGCCTACCGCATGCCAGGCACGGGACTAAGTGCCTTCCACGTGGGCCCGTTCATTTAATCCTCACGGGGACCCTGTGAGTCAGATATGGTCTCATTTGCAGATAGAAAAGGAGAAAGCTCAGAGCATTTAAGTGACTTGCCCAAGATTATCCAGCTGGGGCCCAGAGCCCAGCTCTGAGAAACCCACCTCTCTTTCCTGAATCATCCTGTCTCACAAGACTGCTGAGGCTTCTTCTGTGTGTGGTCTCCACAGTCAGCTTCGCACTGGACAGCACAAGGAGGGTACCCCGAGTAACCCCACCTCGCCACCGTTCCCTCAGCCAGGCCACCCCGTCTTTTGCCAGGAACTCAATCGCAGTCTTCTATCTGCAATCCTCCAGGCCTCTGCTCCTATTTCTTAGGCAATGGCCACAGGGACAGCCCTAAGATGCAAATCATTCAAGGGAGGGGGGGGGGGAGAAAGAAAAAAAGAGGAAAATGGTATATACTAGAGGGTACTTGGGAGTTGAAATTGCATGGTATACCAGATCTCCCTGACCAAGAGGCTGGGATTTCTGTTTCCTTAAGTGCCTGGAACCATTTTGGCAGCTTGTAGGCACTTGGTAAAGAGCCCCACCATTGGCAAACCCAAGGTGACTTTAACAAAACATAATTGTTCATGTTTGGAGACAGAGGGGTAAAGACAATTTGAGGAAGGTCCCTAAATCTCCACTTAAGGAAGAAAGACTTTATAAGGATTTGGGCAAATGGTCCCATGGAAGGGTCATAGGGCCCAATTTTTGGTAATTTTTATCAAAAACTTGAGAATGCTTTTGTAGCAGAAATAGCTACCCCGGAAAAGCAGGATATAGGAGTTTTCTTGTCCTACTTTTCTCACCATTTGGCTGGTGTCCTTAGATGAACCATATACCTCTTGGGGCCTCAGTTTCCTCCTCTGCACAGATCTAGCTACTGTCATCTCTAAAATTGGGAGAATCTCTCTTTTGGAATTCATAATTCATCCCCATTGTGACTCAAATGCTAGACACATAGCTGTAAAATTTTCAATAGAAAAGAAGATTACTTAATAAATAATTTGAACTCTGATACACAAACTATAAGGTCAATAAGATAATACAGCTTGAGAGTAACCTGTAATTTAAACAAAGATGTGTGAAATCTAGAAATGTTGAAAATCATTTCAAAATGCTGTAATAGGCTGAGCACGGTGGCTCACGCCTGTAATCCTAGCACTCTGGGAGGCCAAGGCAGGAGGATCGCTTGAGGTCAGCAGTTTGAGACCAGCCTGAGCAAGAGCAAGACGCCATCTCTACTAAAAATAGAAAAAATTAACCGGGCCTGGTGGTACACACCTGTCCCAGCTACTTGGGACAGTGGATCCCAAGGCAGGAAGATCTCTTGAGCCCAGGTGTTTGAGGTTACAGTGAGCTATCATAATGCCACTGCACTCTACCCAAGGTGACAGAGCGAGAGTCTGTCTCAAAAAAAAAAAAAAAAGAAAAAGAAAAAAAAGCCATAATAGTTCAAGATTGAGGTTACCCTATTCTCTGTGTGCAAGTGTGTGTATCTTAAAGTGCTAGTATTATATATTATAGCTGTTATTATTCAAAGAGAGCTGGCATCGTGTGAAGAATTGGAAGTCATTGTAGTCAGTATATAAACAGAAAGAAATCAGCCCAGGAGACGAGGCTTTCATGCTTATTTATGAGAAAATGCTGTTTAACTAACCTTGAAGTAAAATCTTTTGAAAAAAACAATCTTTCTTGTGGTTTGCAAAGGCTTTTCCCCTGAAACACAAAAGAAAGAAAGTGGGATTAAAAAAGAGTTTATGTATAAAAAAACAATTTTCTTCCTTTCCAATCAGGTATACATTTGAACTTGAAATTATAAAGGGACCGTGCTTATAGAGGTGGTCGTGGGTGGGGGTAGGGAGATCTTGCTGACCTGATTCCGGTGCCCAGGAAGCCGTTGGCAGAGGTCCTTTGAGGGAAGTTCATGAAGGATTTTTCTTTCTTTGGAGCCTGGGGCAGGAAGGTCTGAGTGCTCTGAGTGCGCCTGCCCGCAATACCAGTCAAGCCACATTCTCAAAAGCCTCCTGTGCTATTAACAACAGTGCGTTCCAGTGAGTTTTCCTGACGTCTGCTAGTAGCAGCAGGGAATGTAGAGTCAAGGTTTGTGAACTGCAAAGGGACCCAGAAATCACCAAGGCCAAGCCCTTCATTTGCAAAGGAGGACACGGAGGCTGCAGAGAAGAAGAGCCTGGGAGGCCGAGCGCGGTGCTGGACCCAGGGCAGGACCCGGAGTGCGGGGCTCCTCCCGCTGCAGCAGGGGTGGGCCGTGACGCCAGGCGCCGGGGTGGGCTTCTGCCCGTACTTCAGACCTCGTCAAGAGGAGTCCTGGCGTCTTCTGCTGAGGACGAAGCCCCTGCTTCTGTCTTCAGAGGTGAGGCTCAGAGTGCAAGCGCCTTGCGGGGAGGGGGCCCAGTGGCTTTGGTGTCACTGCATGTGGTGGGCGGAAAGTCGGCTGTGCAGGTGCAGGGCAGAGAAGAGGGAGAGGAGGACGAAGGATGGCGTGGGGAGGGCTGGCGGGCGCCAGAGCATGGTGGGGAAGGCCGCGCACAGGGAACGCCGGCGGGAGCTAAGCGCTTCCTTCCTGACACTTGGAACAACACGTGCGGTCTGGTGTCCGCGTGGACTCGGCCGGGCTGGTGGGTGGCTTTCCCCACGCAGTTTCAGGCCTCCCCCTCTGCAGCTCATCGTCCTGGGACTGGACATTCTCACTTCAGCCCTATCAGCCTGCAGATGTCATTTTCCTGATATCTTCTGCCATGGACTAAAAGGCTTGTGTCTCCCCCCCATGCACACGCTGGAATCCTAATCCCAGACTGACGGTGTTTGGAGGGTGGGTCTTTGGGCGGTGACGAGATCATGCGGGTGGAGCCCACGTGGCTGGCGTCAGCGCGCTTATGAGAGGAAGCCAGAGGCCCAGCTCGCTCGCTCTCTGCTGTGTGAGGATGCAGCGAGAAGGCGGCCGGCCACCTGCAAACCAGGAAGGCCCCCGCCAGACACCAATCTGCCGGGCACCTTGACCTTGAACTTCCAGTCTCCAGAACTGTGAGAAACAACTCATCCAGTTTAAGCCACCCAGTCCATGGCAACTTGTTACAGCAGTCCAAACTGAGTAAGACATCTTCTTTTTTAAAAAACCCAATTTCAAGATGGAAAACTGGAGGCTCAGAGGGGTGGAATGACTTGCACAAGGCCCCAGGCCGATTTGTGCAGACTGTGGTCCCCAACTCACACCTGCTGTTCTCAGTCTAGTGGATCCTGCTATCTTGCCTTTGAGACCATGACCTGGACTCATAGATAGAAACTAACAACCGCCCAGCCCCAAAGGGTGCTGGTGGGAGAGGACCAGCTACCCCTGCCTGTCAGTGCCCACGGGATAAGGGGATGCTCCCAGACCTCGGGAGCAGAAGTGGAGCCACAACCGAATCCTCACAACAGCCAGTGATTTGTCCCGGGCGGAGGCCTCTGTGTGCCCAGGCCTGGGCCAGGCCCTGCAGAGGATTCAAAGTCACTTAGGACTAAGTGCATGACCTTGAGAATCTTTGTCTAAGAAACAGATCATTTCTTACAACACAGCATCGTGGAAGACACAGAGGGGTGCCCAAAGGAGCCCACAGTTTGGCCACTAGGCTTACTCTGGTGGCTTGGATGAGTGACTTAAACCCTTTGCTCCTCTGTTTCTTTAATCTGTGAAATGAAGGAAGAAAGGCCTTTCTCAGAGGGCTGCGGCTGATACCATAATGAATGCAAAGCGCCAACACAGGCCTGGCACACGGGGGTGAACAAACGTTTGGGGGCTCCTCCCAGGGTCTGTCCCGACTCCCTCCCAGTTACTGCATTCAGTAACTGGGGGCTCACTGTCTTCCAGACTCACCCACCCTCCTTGGGCCCCCACTTTGGATTTTGCCCATCCCCTGACTTAGGTGCCTTCACCCCATGTCTGTCTACTGAAGTCTTACCCTGGAGGAGGTCCGGCCTGAAGGTCCCTGCTTAGGGACACTCATCGTGCTTCTCTGCTCATTTCTTCTTAAAGGCCTCAATGCCTTCTGGCAGGCACCGGAGCTGCTTTGTATACATTGCTTCTACCCCACTCTTTCTCTTGTTTCATGCCAGGAAGGAAATGGCCTTAGTCTCTCGAATGCTGGCTTTTTAATTTATGAACCATGTGGCCACGGACCACTCACTCCAACATTTCTGTGTCTCAGTCTCCTCATCTATAAAGTGAAGATGACAATAATGACATTCCAAGGAAACTAGAATAAAATCATGTGTAAACAGCACAGTGCCTGACCCAGAGTGGTCACCGATCGATGATTAACTGTTGTTACTCTCATTAGACTGTAAGGGCATGGAGGGTGGAGTCCATGTCTTACTCTGTTTTATCCTTTCTAATGTTTGGTGTGGAGTTAGTACAGAGTGAAGGTCCCTTGATCTGAGAATGAATGGTGGTTTGGAATGAAGCCAGGTCCTGGAGCCAGAGACATCCTGGAGAGAGACAGAGAGAGAGAGAGAGAGAGAGAGACAGACAGAGAGAGAGAGAATCGTGTAGCTTGAGGCGGGGAATTGGCTTGATCTGTGTTCGAAGCTTAGCGCCGAGCCGGGACTCACCCACTATGTGACCTTAGGCGGTTCAATCCTTGTCTCTGTTTTTGAACCCGAAAATGGAGAAACTACTACCAGCCTCAAATAAGAAGCATGAGTCCCCTCGCAGGCGCCCAGCAGCAGCTTGGACCATTGCAGTGAAAATGGTTTTCTGCGGTTCTCTGGGGGACTCCAGCACCAGCCCTGGGCAAGGGCGTGAGCGCCCGGGGCTGAGGGAACAGGTGAGGCGCCCGGCTCCCCTGGGGCCGGGCTTGCTGCCGCGCATTTCCCCGGCCATATGGCGCGAGAACACTAATACAGTTGTCGGTGCACAACTGTAACCAACAATCTGCCGATTGTTTCTTAGGGCACCTCCCACCATGTGACAGGTGGCTCTGCGTCACAGTGGAAACGCTGTCCGAGGCGGAACAAACCCTATTTGCCCCGGGCCCGGGCTCAGGAAGGGACAGAAGCAAATGGAAGTGACGAAGGCTACAGAACACTTTTAAGTAAGAAAACTGACCATTAAAAATTGGGGACCACTTGGGAAGAGGATCCCAGGGAGATATGTTTCCCCTGTGCCTCAGTTTCCTCATCTCTAAAATTCAGGAGTTAGGCTGGCTCAGGGCTAAAGGCCTTTCCAGATCCACTATGCTAAGATTTGAAGACAGATGCCTTCCAAATCCACCAGTTGGCTTTTTAAGACTTTGGCCAAAAGATCTCTAGCTAATAGCGTTGCAAACTCTGAATGTTCATCTGACCATGCCACTCCCCAGCTTAAACCTTTCCACGGCTCTCCCTTGCCCATAGTGTAACCTGCCCACCCTCTCCCTGGGCTCACTAGCTCAGGGGTCGACTCCTGCTGGAACCCTCCGGGGACTGCTCCGTTTCCTAGGTCAGGTGCCCACCTGTGGAGACCTTAGTCTTATCCCACTGTTTTGAAAGAAGAGAAGTTAAGGCCTGCCTTTCCCCTCACCCTGCCAGCTCCTGGAAACGTTCCCTCTTGTCGCAGAAGCGAGAGGAAAACGGTGAGAGGAGGTGAGAGGTGGGGGTGAGGTAGGGGTGTCGCTGGGAAGCCTGGGGGCAAGGGGGGAAGAGGAGGAGAGAGGAGGGGAAAGAAAGACACAAAGAAGGAACTGGGGAGGAGGCCATTGGTCATTTCACTTGTGTGGGCTCTAGTGTCTCATCGGCAAAATGGGTGTAAAAACTCCCCTGCCCAATAGCTTCACAGCAAGGATCAAAAAGAGAGTCATGTGAAAGCATCGCACCTATTAATATGATCTTGGAGATAATGTCAACTATTACAAATGAAAGAAGTCACCCAGTGTATGCAAAGGCAATATCTTCTCTGGTGGATTATCAAAACAATCATACCCGGCATCTTGCCTGTCCATAGAAGGTACTCAATAAGTAGTAATTACTGTCATTATATTCCAATTGTTACTATTGGCCTATTGAAGATGTTTCTACCTAGAAAATCAAACTTGCACACAAGTGTGTGAAAGTCTGGCCTTCTTTCTGCAGACCTTTCCTGGGTGTCAGACCCCGTGCTAGGCCCTGGGGACACAAAGTCAAAGAGGACCCATCTTTGCCCTCATGGGAAATCCCAGAGTCAGGAGATGCTAGGGACCTCTGGGTCATCTGACCTAACTGCTCACTTTTATGGGAAAGAGAGCAGGCAGAGCAGGCAGGGCTGTCTCCCAGCCAGCCCACACTGTCTCTTGTGCAAAGCCAGAAGGGAGCTGGCTTCTGAACTCAGTCTACCAAAATATAAGGAGAAACAGCATTGGGCCAGTAATCCTAGCACTCTGCGGGAGTGGGAGGCTGAGGCAGGAGGATCGCTTGAGGTCAGGAGATCGAGACCAGAATGAGCAAAAGCGAGACCCCCATCTTGGACTAAAAATAGAAAAATTAGCTGGGCATGGCGCCTGTAGTCCCAGCTATGGGAGGCTGAGGCAGGAGGATTGCTTGAGCCCAGGAGTTTGAGGTTGCTGTGAGCTAGGCTGACGCCATGGCACTCACTCTAGCCCGGGCAACAGAGTGAGACTCTGTCTCAAAAAAAAAAAGAAAAAAAAAAGAAAAAAAAGCATCAAAGTGGGAAAATATACTATCACTGTGCTCAGAAGAAGGAAAAAAACCCTAGCTTTCTCGTTTTCTTTTTAAGCCATTTCTAGGTTGCCTTTTGGAGTCAGGCAAACGTGTTGCAGTTTGGTCCTCATGGTGCTCAGCTTTTGTCATCGACATCAGAACAAGTTGTGCAAATCACCAGAATATACTAAAGTTGTAACAAGCTCGACGGACGGATGGCCTGGAATCCATCCCCTGTCCTAATGCACAGCTGTAACTCACAGTATGTTCAAAACGCACTCCTTGGAACCCCAGCTTCAAATACCCAGAGATCAGTTTTCAATAGACTGACAAATAGATGACATTAAGCATTATTCATAGAAACAGTGTTTATTTAATCTTTAATGCTACCTAATGCATTTCAGTCGAAGTCATCAGTTCATGTTCAGGCTTTATTGTGTGGAAAATGGATGTGCTATTAATAAGTCAATACAAATACAAATATGGTTTCAATTGGAAATCATTAGGTTGCATTAAATGGCAAATGAAATCCATAGGAAGGATTTGTTTTATTTTGTTTGTAAGGAGGAAAAGGAGCCCTGAGAGGCATTTCTGCACTCGGTAATGAGGAGGAATGATTGGTTTCTGCAGAGCGGTGGATTACAGTCCGGGCCTGGCCTTATTCTCCTTAGGATGGGACTGGCTGGGCTTTTGCTGCTGTGGGCCAAGCTGAAGTCACTGCGTGCTTTGGAGAGTCGAATGGTGCCACCCAGCACATAGCAGGTGGAGGCGTTGAGAAGCCCTGTCTCTCCCTGCCACTGGTCACCCAGGTGGACCTCAGCCCTCCTGAAGCTGGCCTGCTCTTATTTATTTATTTATTTATTTATTTATTTATTTATTTATTTATTTATCTATCTATCTGTTACCCGGGCTAGAGTGAGTGCTGTGGCATCAGCCTAACTCACAGCAACCTCAAACTCCTGGGCTCAAGCAATCCTTCTGCCTCAGCCTCCCGAGTAGCTGGGTCTACAGGCACATACCACCATTCGCGGCTAATTTTTTCTATATATTTTTAGTTGGCCAATTAATTTCTTTCTATTTTTAGTAGAGATGGAGTCTCGCTCTTGCTCAGGCTGGCTTCGAACTCCTGACCTTGAGCGATCCTCCTGCCTCGGCCTCCCAGAGTGCCAGGATTACAGACGTGAGCCACTGCACCCGGCCCAGGCCTGCTCTTTGAAGGTACTGACCTGGACACATCTCTTCTCCTGGCTCAACAGCAGGACCCATGAAAGATGCAGGCATTGGCGTGATTAGAAGCTCGTTGTGAGTAGAAAAACGGCCAAAGCAAATCCTGTGTTAAAAAGGAGATTCTTGGGCAAATTCAGCAGAGTGGGTGACCTCTATCCTGTTGTAGTGAGAGGACGGATTCTGAAGCTGAACTGGTCTAGATTCAATTCTGGTCCTTCCATCTATCATCCGCGTGACCTAGAGACAGTCTGGTCTTTAGCACCCTCATCTCCTGTGTGATGGGGCCACGAGACAGTGCATGCAAAGTGCTAGCACATAGTGGGGCTCCAATACTAGCACATAGTGGGGCTCCATAGACACTTGCTTCTTTCTTCCAATCCTGAGAATCTATGAGGCTATGCTTGGACCCTGTTCCCTAATCTTCTCCTTTTTTTCCCCATCCAACTATAAGGAATATCCAGGCCTGAGCAAAAATAGATCGATGCTCGATGCTGTTAAGTATTTTTAATGAATGGCTTCATCTATTTTTAACTCATCATATTCTTTCTGCTGCGCTGTTTCACCTAAACCGGGCAGCTGATCTGCCTCCCTTGCTCGGCACAAAGCAGGTGAGGTCTTGCACACTTCCAGGCCAACAGGTGCCCCTTTTGCTGAGAATGCCCAGGTCACCTCTTCGTGCCACTGAGAAGGGCAGCAAGGACTAGAGATTGGCTCTCTGGCCCCAGGTGCCCTCAGCAGAGCCTGCCAGCTGCAGGTGGAGCGGCAGCCAAGCTCCAGGGACATTCCAGCAGAGGCCATGGCCAGGGCATGACGCTGCTGGAGAAAGTCCCCCCGCCTGCAGAGCATCTCAGAGCCAGGGGGCTTGTGGTCTCTTGGTTCCATCTCCAGGGGCGACAGGACAGATGATGGTTAGCTCTGGAGGACAAACTAGTCAGGAAGCCTCACTCAACCTTGTCCCCAGAGTTACTTCAGAGCAGTTTAAATCTACCCAGATCAAAATAACTTATAATACTAACATATGCAGCACTTACCTGGTGCCAGGCAGTGCTTTACTTCAATTCATCCTTACGACTGTCTTCATTCTACTGATGAGGAAGCTAAAGCACAGAGAGGCTAAGTAACTTCCCAGAGGTCACACAGCAGGTAACAGTGGAATGAGGGTTAGGAGGTCAGTCTTGCTCCAGAGTCTGAGTTCTTACTCTCAGCACTCTCCTGCCTCTCATGCTATAAACGTCTGCTCAGGGAGGAGGACAGAACTAGAATTCTGGCAGATTAGGAGTTGTGCTGCCATGCCTGGCTGTGTGGCCTTGCCATGCCACTTGGTCCCTTTGACCCAAGTGTGTCCTCTGAACTAGCTGGCTCGTGTGAGGGTTGAGAGACGAGGGCAATGTTGTTAAACGTCTACCTATTGCCCAACAGGTTATGGACATGCAGACACCTCATACATAACTGCCAATATGACTTCAATATTAAAAAGAAAACCCAAACCAAAATAGCCTGCGTACTTTCTTCCGGGAGGTTTGCACTGGGCAGCATCGGAACCGCAGAATCTCAGGGGAGGGAGTGTCCTAAGAGGTCTTCGGTTCTCACGCCCGTCCCTTCCTGGACCCCTCGTCAGCACTGCCACGAATGCCTTGCGTACACAGGCTGCCCGGCCTGCTGAAGCGGCTCCTCGTGTCGCACGGCTCCGCACTCAGGGCATCTGAATTCACGTCGTGGCCCTCCCTGCTGTCGCGTGATCTTACTCTGTGGCCGAGGCCCCCTCTGAGCGTCAGATTCTGCACTGTGTGCAATGTGGATAACCGCATTTGCCTTGCTGAGTTGTTGTGAGGAGAAAGGGGAAAGAACACGCCCAGTGACCAGGAAATCACCAGCACGTAGTAGGAACTCCGCGAGCGGGAGCTGCGCACGTGTGTCTCGTCCACTCTGGAATGTCCGTGCTATGCTGCGTGCTGTATTTTCCCCTGTGGCTTCACTCACTCCTCACCTTCCCTGGAGTGCACAAAGCCCGAGACCCACCTCTCTTCCACGTGGCAGCCCCCAGGCTTGTGGGGCTGTGCTCCTACTTTCCTGAATATTCTCTTTTCGTGGCCAAACAGCCCAGACCTTCAACTATTTTTTTTTCCCTTTGCCAGATTCTGGTCAGCTCGCTGCATGCACCTCTTGTCGGTCTCATTGATATTACACATTCAGTATTTACATCATCCGTTTTTATTTATCGGGGTGAGGCCAAACCGTGGACGTTTTTCATCGGAACAAAGCTGGGGTCAAATGCTGCCTTGGCTGGGGGAGCCGCCGGTGTGCTGGAGAGCCATGCCTGTGACAGAAGCAAACTGACAACCATTGCTCTCATTTGACCTCTGGGGAACCAGGGAGTAATTTGAGACTTGAAATGTGGGATGCAAATTAGTGTCTGCCTCCTCCCTGGCTTCAGGAAAAAGCCTTTCATTTTCCAAGGTGATTACAGTAAATTACACCTGGAAGAGAGAACCTAGAATGATGCCTCAAAGTGCCGTGAATTAATCGAAGAGTTTTCGCCACACGTACACGTGTCGTGGAAGTGGAGCAGAAAGATGGAGACGGGGAAGGAGAGTGTTTAATAGATTAATTAGGAGCAGAAACCAGCTCAGCCCCCCTTTTATTGTGACAGTTTCTGAATGCCTGAGCCTTAAGTATAGGAATAATATGGAGAGTCATTAGCACTCTCTTTAACTGGGGTCTCTAGAATGGAATATATTACCCTAATATAACTTTCAGAGGTGCTTAACAGCAACGTCAGAGCTTCTTCTGAGTCTTAGAACATATCACGAATTAAGGGTGGTGAAGCCAAATTAAGAAATAAGCTGAGCGATTGCTACTCGCCTGCAAAAGAGGGTCTGGCGTGTGCCCGGCACCCCAGGATAAAATTAGAAGAGATGGATGTCGTGAGAGTCGACATGAGGGCGCATTCTTCACCTCGAGAGTCCAGCGTGGAGCCAGGAAGTCGAAATGAGGGCAGCAATATAGTTTGGAGGAGGAAAAGTTCAACGAATAGGGTCATTTAACCTAAGGAAGGTGGGCCCAAGGAGTCATCTAATCACAGTGCTGCAGGACATGAGTGGGTGTCATTTAGAAGAGAGTCGTGCTTTGTCTGGCAGGCTGAGAATGGACTAAGTAGGGAAGGAGAGAAATTGTAGCACCAAGGACTTAGATAAGTCACCAGTGAGAAAATTCCAGGTATGAGGTTGCTCATCTACAGAGGATTCTTTAGGGAAGTCAGAGAATTGCTTGAATTAGAATTTAGAATTTTTCAAACTTCAAACTCATGTTTTCTGAACAGTGTAGAGTGCCATCTTTCTGGAAAGGGAATTGGGGGACCTTTGGCATGCTTCGCCATGGAATTTGTCTGCAATTAGGAATGATTAGGAATGTTTCCTAGCCATAGATCAACTGGGTGCCTGAACAGTCTGTAAGGAAGGGGATCAAACTCGGTTCTTGGGAGTTGGCAGCCCTGGGCAGATCATGTGGGGAGTCTGCCAAGAGCTCGCTGTGTCGCATGACTGTATATGCATACGTGTGTATGTCCATATATGTATGTGTGTGTGTGTGTGTGTGTGTGCATACAATCGATTCTCATTATTCCTGGTAGTTATGTTCTGTAAGGTCACCATAAATGCTGAATTAGCAAATACCGACAGACAGTGACAACAACGTTGCTCCGAGGGGAAACGTGAAGTTAGGTTTCTTTAAGGCAAGACTCAAGTCATGACATTTTTTTAACCGATTAATACATAACCTTGTTTTACATGTTTTCTGTTTAAAGACACCTTGTTTAATGTATTATATACCATAGGTTCACTAACATGGAACTCTCGGCCACACGCACACGCAGTGCTGTCACTCAGGCCCCTGAAGGCGCGTCACAGCTTCTTGTGCTAGAGAACACAGGACAGCTTCAGCACTGGGCTTAGGGACATTTTAAATCACCGGCCAAAAAAAGCACAAAAATGCGAAGACGACGGCACTAGATCGACCTCTCAGAGGACGCTGTTAGCAGTACGGGAGCTGAAACAAGCAAGCGAACCCTGCCGTGCTTGATCTCAGCTGGGATCGCGTGTGTTGGGTGACTCAAAGTTTTCACCGCTCTGCACAAGGTCACGAATGACCTTGAAAACACAGGAGTATTCATTTGGGGGTTACACATACTTTTAGTGAGGAGATGAATTTGCAAAAACAGAGTCTTGAATAATGAGGATCGACTGTCGATACATAATCGATGTATTTCCAGAACACAGTCCTTCAATGAGCTGAGGAGACTGCACGGGCTAAAATCCTCCTGTCGTTTTTGTTTTGGGCGCTGGTCAGGGTGGGAACGAGAGCAAGTGCCGAAGGTACAAGCCATCGCCTCTCTCCATTCATTTCCGCTTTCAACACCTGTCACTGCCAGAGCAGTCAGCCTGGCACCGAGCGGATGCCCAGATGAGCAAGATGACGCCTCCCGCAAGGCCCTAGTAACGCAGTTGGGGGTAACGCACTTGGGCTCACGTGCCAGGTGATGAGAGTGAAGAAAAGGCGGAAGAACTTTCCGAGAGAGCGAGCCTTCCAGACGGGCAACTGGGGAAGGCTTCCTGGAGGAGGTGAGCGAACGGGGCCTTTGAGAAATGGGAGCGTCTGTGGGTAGGAGGGTGGACTGCAGAGGGTTGCGTGTGTGTGCGTGAGTGCTGTGTTCCGTGCGGGTGTGTCGGGGTGTGCAAGAGTGTGCTGCGTGTGAGTGGTGGGCCAGGGGTGCTGCGGGGTGCCAAGTGGCTCCGCGTTGAGAAGCTACAGAGGGTGGAGGTTAATACTATGAAACCAGACTGCCCACGGCCGTTCCTCCTTTCTGCCCCTTGCTAGCTGTCACCTGAGGCAAGTCTCTTAACCTCTTAGTGTCTCTGTTCCTCATTTACAAAATGTGGATAATTATAGGATCTCTCTTTTAGGATTATTGTGAAGTCTAAATGAGTTAATACTTGCAAAATGGTTAAGACAGTGCCTGGCACAGCTGAATGGCATGTAAGCATTTGCTAGGATTGCCAAGGAGGCCGGGGAGACCCAGGCAGGAGCCTTGGGGTAGGGGGACTCGGGGTGAGCTGCCAGGAGGGGCATTATCTAGGGAGTGGGGTCGGGGCCAGGGTAGTCCAGAGCAGGCAGCGATGTGGGCACTGGTCAAAGCAAGAGGACCACAGTGGAGTCAGCGAGAGTGTCTGTTCCTGTGGCTGTTGCTGTGTGTGGTGAGCAAGAGGAGGAGATGCATCAGGTGACAACAAGCTTGGCTGTGCAGAGATGTATGCAGCGGGGGCAAAGTGGGGACAGAGACTGGAGGGCAGGGATGAAGAAGGCACGTTCAGGCCCAATGGTCTGGGCCAGCCTGATTGTCAGCCAGGTAGATTGTCCTGGTAGAACGAGAGGGAGACAACATCTGCACACCGGGGGCTTGACGCCCCCCTCATGAACCTCCCCTCCCCCCTCACTCCCCCCGTCCCCCCCCCCAGCTCTGTGGTGCCTCCTGCCATCACTTAGAATTCAGACTGTGAGACGGTGACTGGGCACGGTGCAAAGAGAGCCGATAACCACCTGGATGAGCTAAGGGACCTCCTGATGCGTGGCAATTTAGCATGTCACTGGGAGTGAACTGTAAAGGCCCGTTTAGGTCACTGTCTGCCCCACGAGACTGCGAGACACTCAAGAGCAAAGCCCTTGTTTATTATTTCATCTCCAGCACATATCACGGGGCCTATAGCATAGGCGGGCTCAACAAATATTTGTAGAAATTTTGGGGAAACTGAGGCCTGAAGAAATGAAGGGAATGAGGTTCACTGTATCCAACTGGTGGCACGCTGGTTCTTTGGATAGTGTAGTTTACCTATAGGGCTCTCTAGGAAGCTGTGACGTCAGCACCCCTTGGCTCTAGGGCCCCCCTGCGTGTTTTTTGTTTGCTTGTTTTTGAATCCCGTCTGTCCTACCCTGGTCCTCCAGACCTGTTCCTCCATCCGCTTTTGTTCTGCTCATAGCTAACTCACTTCTTATGAAGAGGAAGCCACCAACTATACTGGGTTACACACAGAAGTAGGAAGTTGCTTTGGTGAGATATTTTTAGAATTGAACATTTGATTTTGAAAGACTCATCCCTTTCCTGGGATTGGTTGGCCCATTCATGGAACACTGTGTTTCCATTGATGTGACCTGGGCGGGGGAGTATTTCTGGCCGGAAGGGTCTGCCTCATCTCTGAAGGGGCCCTCAGAGTGACTCGTGTGTATAAAGCCATGCTGAGTCCTGAACCGCGTCTTGGAGAGGCCTGGCCTGTGGACCCAGCGAGGCCTAGGAATGAGGAAAGTCATATTTGAAGCTCACTTACCCTATTTGGAATGAGAATGAACATGATGCCTATCTATGTTTCAAGGGTGTTGTGATTAAATATGAGGTAACATAAGTGAAACTGCCAAGTCAGAGACCAGGTAGGTGCTCTGAAATGGTTTCTCCTTCTTTCTCTTCTTCTCTTCTTTCTTTCTCTTTCAGTTTCTTTTTTGAAAACCACTCCTCTATAGATGACAAATATGGTAAACTCTTCCGTGAAATGCTGGAAAGAGTTCATGACTCAAACATGCCAAACAACACGGAGATTCAGACAGAAATTGGACAGATGATTAAGCATGTGTATATATCTGCATTGATTAGATATTTTAATTCTACCATGATACTGCTCATACGCAATGATAGAAGCCAAGAAACTATCTTGTCTGACCACTTGTATTTTCAGATGTGACCCAGAAAAATCGGTTGACTTGTTCAAGGCATCCTGACTGGTTCCCGGCAGATCTGAACCTGGAACTCCAATCTCATTCTCTGCCTCTAGACACACACACGCTTGCACACACTCGTGCAAACATCTCATGCTGCTTTCCATTTTTCAAAAAATGACATCTGGCCAGGAATAACATTGCACTATGGCAATCTTTTCTTCTCTTCCTGCATTTGAGCTGTTGCTCTTGCCTCTGAAGTGCTGGCACAGCCTCTTTGCCCTGTGGACTTACTCAGAAGAAAGGGATAATGACAAGCGAGTGGGTCCGACACTCTGGGGTGCACGGCCTGCACCACGGTGGGAAGCAGAGACGTGCTGGGGTCAAAGCAGCCCTGGTCTTGCTGTTCCTACGTAAGATCTCTTCTTGTCGCTACCTGATGGGCCAGTGCTCTAAATGTGGAAACTGTTTATAGCCAAAGGTCAGTTTCCCGCTAAAACAGGCCGCCTCTTTTGCTTTGGAGGCAGCTGAGTCTGGGCTGGCTCACAGCACTTGAAGGGAGATGGCTGGGCCAAGTTTCCTGGGCAGCGAGCTAAGTTGTGGCCCTTGAGGGTTTTACGCGGCACAGCACAACCTTCTTGCTTCATGTCTGGGGGCTCAGTGTGTCCCCAAGGCCATACCCACCGCAGACAACTGCGTCTTCCTGGGAAACAGGAGCTGCCTTTCAACTCTGATTCCTTTATCATAGGTTTGGCCAACAAGGCCAATAACAGCTCCTGTTTTTGAGCACATTTGTGAGTTCTGTGCCAGGCACACATTATCTCATTGAATCCCTATAATAATCCTTTAGGGGTAGGCATTTTATCTCCCTTTTAAAATCCGGAAACTGAGTCTCAGAGAGGATATGTGGTTTGCCCACAGGTTGTGAACCAAGGTCCTTGTTTCTGTATTAAAACAACCCTGGGTTCTCTCCTCCTGCCCAGAACCAAGGCTCCAGGGAAGTCAAAGGGGGCTCTACAGTGACAGACGAATAGAATTTGCATCCTCATGGTGAACACTCATGTCTCACCTTCCCACCTGGCATGGGCCAGCACTGTCCCGTGGGCTCTGGGAGTCTCCTCTGAGAATGTCACCTTGTGGATTTTTTTATTTTTAGCTTAAGTGAGCCTCAAGCTACAGTCATTAAATCAATACACATTTGGGGTCTAGATTGAGCTTCTGGAAGAAAGTGAGACATCAGTGCCTGACACATCGTAGGAATTTAGAAAATATTTGCTTGAAGGATTAATAAGCACCTACTCTGTGCCAGGTGCTGGGAGGACAATGTGGAACAGAGATGGGTAAGATGACAAGTAGCCCAAAACCCAGATTAGAAGAGAAGCCACGTGGTGTGCACTTTAACAGTGAACAGTACAAGTTACCCATGTTAGGGTCCGAATGGGTGATACTGTCAGGAAATTCAGAAGAAAGATCCCTGGGGACTGCAGGCTTCCAGCTGGTGTGAGGAAGCTGGAATAATGGAGAGGTCTGATTTGTGTGGCAGGATCCTAACCAGAAAAAGAACTTAGTGGCCACCTAGCAGAGTCCCAGAGGGCCTGGGAAGCAGGAATCTCTTTCTCCCTGAGAGGACTCAGGAGACTAGAAGGCAGAAGGAATGTGTGGGGAAGGTGGGAGTCTTTTTGCACTAGGAGGTGTTAGGTAGATAGGATCTCTGGCTCTTCTAGGGAGGAATTGCTCTACTTGGGAAGAAGAATAAGAGTGGCCATTCTTTTTTTGTGATGCTCATCCTTAATTCTCTCCCAAGCAACCTACACCTAGAGAAGGAGGGAATGCTTTATCAATCTGGGAATTCCCCAGCCCAGGTGTGATAGGGTTTGGAAAGTGACTTAGAGTAACCTAAAGGTGATTATGTCATTAGCTTAAATCTGCACTGTGGCTCAGCCCCCACCACTAACCCCCGCCCCCTGTGGGCTTTTGGAGAGGGAGCTTATATGTATATATGTATATATATGCAGATGGAATTTTGAGGTCACCCATTGATCATTTGGTAGCATCCCACACCTCCTGAGACCCCTCCCCCAGATTGGGCCAAGAAAAAGAAACAATCTAAGAATTCAGAGAGAGAGAGAGAGAGAGTCAGTCAGTTAGTAGTCGGCCTGTCTCTCTCCCGTGTGAAAGAGCTGCCGTGTGACACTGCTGTGTGACACTGCGTCCTGCCTGAGGTTACTCCATCACATTGGCCCAGCTGGTGACTTTTCCGAGCTAGGTGCCAGAGGACCAGGAGAATAGAATGGACTTGAGACTTTGGTGTCTGGTCATTCTTCGGCCAAGAGCACACGGAGACCAAGGGCAGACCGACACCCTGACAGAAGGAGCTTGGCCCTAAGTTTCTCATTCCATCATCGAATCAGGGGATCTTCCCAGAGAAAGTTGTTGTTTAGAACCCGAACCAAAAAACAGTATCCACAAAATGAACCGTGGAACTCTTCTAGAATGTTGGATACAATTCTCGTATGCTTATTTCATGCTCTGTTGCATTCCATTTTAAAATCCTCATTCCCGGATGGGACTTAGGGAGAGAAAGGGAATCCCAGGCTCATAGACACATGGACGCTGGTGGCATCACTCAGAGGTGACTGACTTGTCTTCCATGAGGGTGTTGGAGCCCTCTTTTGCTTCCAAAGTGTCTTCTCTGTTCTAGGATGCTGCAGTCCTCTAGGGTATGAATGTGGGGCCAGGCGAGTGTGAGCTCCTAGCAGGACAAAAAAAAAAAACAAAAACAAAAATGAAAACCCAAGTCCTGTGGGACCACTGCTCTCCCAGTCGGGGAGGTAGAAAGATGCCTACTGGCTTTGGAGGCCACCTGGCCAGGAGGCAGGGTCATTTTCCATCATGGTTCTCTTCTGCAAGGCTCCCATGTGTCCCTCCCACAGGAACTCTGGGGCTCTCTGTGTCTCCTTCCTTCTCTGTCACATGGCGGAGGTGAGGGACGGGAATGCCTGGTAAGTGTATTTGCTCAACGTCACAGATTGGTGTGGGGTCAGGTCTTGGGATGAAATAAAATCATCTTTCAAATTCTGTATTCAGCAGCATGTGCCCCTTCTAAAGACCCAACCTGCAACCATTTGCCCAGAACCTATGTTTGGGAAGGGAGGTGGCGGCGTTACAGAAAGAAACCATTGTTAGAGGCAGGTTAAAGTGGAGGCAGAGCTGAGTGAGTGACCACGGAATGTGCAGGGACCAGCTCAAGAGAGGAAGAGATCACTTAATTATTGTGGAATGTCAGAAGAGGTCACACAGGGGTGGCAGTGGTACAGGTGGAAGTCCTGGGAGGTTTTGGGGGGGAGGGAACAGTTCAACAGGATCTTCAATTAAGATCGTCAACAAAATCTTCAACAAGATCTTCAGTCTTCAGTATAGTCAGCAATTGTCCATCTGTCCCTCCCTCCATGCATCAGTCCTTTTATCCATCTATCCATCCATCCATCTACTATCCAATCACCTGTCCATCTGTCTGGTTTCAGTGTGAAAATGTCAGTTCTTAGTGCGCTCATGGCTGAAGAATGACCAGACACACCAAAGTAAGGTAAGCACAAAAGTGCGGTTTGTTGAGGAAAGAAAGATAGGATTATAGGGCAAGAGCAAGATATGGGTTTACCGAGCTTGATAGATACAACAAGATGATGACCAGATGCATTGTCACAGCAAAAGGAGAGCAAATGGAAGGGCGCAAAAAAGGGGGTTGGTTATGGTCTGCATCTTGTTTTATGATGCCCAGATTGGGAACCCCCTAGTGGCTCAGATGTCACCATGGAAACACTTTGGACAGTTGGGAGTTGCATTACTACACCCATGGGTTATTCTATGTCAATTTCCAGACCCTATGGTATCTGTGCTGCTTGGCCCGTGGGCTAGAGAGTCCTCTGCATTCTTCTGCAGCTGGCATACTAAGTTGATTGGCAGACTCGTAGGGCATTCCCTCATCCCCAGGTATGGCAGTCTTCAGGGAGATTAGGGTGGAGCAGGACCAAGATGGTGGCCATGGCACCCACATTTTTCCCTAGGAGACCCAGAATCCCTCACTATCTACATAACACATCCATCCTTCCACTCATCCGTTGATCTACTCATTTATCAAATAGATACTGAGTTTCTATGATGTGTCTGTTACATTGCTCGGCACTTTCACATACATTTCTTGTTTAATTACAGCAATTCTGTCAGGTAGGCAATAATATCCCCAATTCACAGATAAAGATGCTAACTCCAGGCAACAAAATTTTTCTCCTTTTACCCCTTTCTACTCTATCCCATCCTATATCAAGGAAGAAACCTCTACTTATCTTCAAGAGCCACCTCCCTTTGCTTCACCGACCTCCCTCCCTGTCTCTATTCACTTCTCCACTCCAATCCATTCAGCTGTGACTGCCCGAGGTATCTAAGACAGGGACCTGTGCAAGTCACATTTCTTACCCATAACCTCAAGAGGGCTTCCCATTGACCAGGACCCAAGTCCCACCCCTTGAATTCAATGGTCAAGACCCTGCATGACCTACTTTCACTGCCTTCATCGCATTATACCTCTTTTCTAACTTTTATATTAGTTAAATTAGGCAACCTACTGTTCCCTAAGTACCTCTGGGTTTTTCCCATTTCAGAGTCTTTGCTTACCCCATTTAAAATTATCTACCCCATTTAAATTGGCCTCCCTGCGTAGTACAAATGTGTTAAATTGAAGTCAATTCCAAATGTGCCCTAAATCCTCCTTTCTTCAGGAAGTGTGCAGAAGGGCAATTTCAGACCTCCTGGCACCTCCTGGAACCCAGGGCAATAATTGCAGCCCCTCCCTCCACATGGGGCAGGGAGCTATTTCTGGTTGATGGTGTTGAGCAGGCAAGGACCCTATTCCCAGCAGTCTGCAATGCCTGGGTCATAGCAGACGGCCCTCGGGACATACCCCCACATTGGATATGTTGATTGTATGCCCTGCAGCTGCCTAAACGGTACTTGATCTCAACAAGAAAGATGGGCGACAGGCATCTGCCCCTGCCCCAGTCCTTTCCTCCCTTAGTTACTGACTCCAACCCCAGCCTGAGCCTCGCCCATCTCTGACTCTAACTTTACCCCAGACTAAACTTCATTCCTCAGAGGTGCTGACGTGGATGTCAGATTTGCCTTATAGTTCTGTTTTTATTCATCAGCAGGGACTATATTACTCATTGTGCTTACAAAACGGTGCTATGGAGTGAATGTTCCCCCGCTCCCTGCTGTCAAATTCAAGTGTCAAAATCCTAATCCTTAATGTGACAGTATTTGGAGCTGGAGCCTTTGGGAGGCGATTGGGTCAGGAGGGCGAAGCCATCAACATAGGATTAGTGCCCTCACCAGAAGAGACGCAAGGGCTTGCCCTCTCTCCTGCTTCCACCACGTGAGAACACCGCGAGAAGATCACCATCTGCACGCCAGGAAGAGGGCTCTCCCAGCCCCGGCCCCGGATCCCTCGGCACCTTGATCTGGGACTTCCAGCCTTCCCAACTGTGAGAAACGCATGTTTGTTGTTTAAGCCATTCAGTCCACGGTCATTTGTTACAGCAGCCCGAACGGACTAAGACAAATGGAAAAGTAAGGAACTCTCGCAGCCCGCCTAGTGGGTTTTCATCTGTTTTCACATAAACTAGAGCAGGAGTTTTGCATACACAGCAGCAAAGCACTCAGCGTCTCCAGGAGGTAGTTCAAGGCCAGTGCGACCAAGCGAGGCGCTCGAAAGCAATAAAGGGAAGAGAAACAGGTGGCATGTCAGGGACAGAGTGGGGGGAGGAGATGCACAGAGGGGTGGGACGGATCAAGGCTCCCGTGTGCTGTGGCCCACAGTGCCAGGTATATACCCGATTAGGAAATGATAAAGGATTTTTAGGCCCTGTTAAAATGTTTTCTCAAAATAGCCTGGCATTGAAACAGTCATATGAAGCAGAGACCAGCGAGCTTTGAAGGAGAGATCTGCTCTGCCACCCGAACCAGCTCGGCTTCAGTCCGTGCTCCTCCTTCCAAGCGCCGCAAGCCCTGTCTTCACCAGGCTTCTCTGATGGGCGGTGACACAGCCTGCCTCCACGGTGGACCCGACTCATTTTCCCATCCGTCGTGAGCAGACTGACGAAGAAACAGCACTTTTCTGTCTTCATCTGGAGTCCCTGGCAGGGGCCACTTCAGCTGAGGTTCAGGACAATAGGAACTCCTGGGCGGAGCATGCTCTGACGGTGGCCTGGCAGTGGCAGCTTGCACAAGTGAGTGGCGCACAGGCCAGGCAGGAGCTGGGCTCTGGGGGAGCCACAGGGGGGCCCTGGTCCACCGTGTCCACGATCCCCAGGAATGCCAATGAGTTTTCTCGACCTGTCCTGCCAACGACATATGTGGCAATTTTGAATGTGAATAGCCACTTCCCAGACTTTTTTCCTAGTAAAACACTCACGTCATTTCCTTCCTTTTGGGGGCTCTTCCTTAGACCCCTGGTTGGGAGGCACATAGTAGGCACTCAATAAATACTTGCCGAGTGTGTGCATGGGTGGTAATCCAGCACTAATCCCCTCTCTTCAGCTCCCCACCCCCAGGAAGAAATAAAAGATGTCCATTTGTGGTTCGGCCACATTCAGGCAAACTTCCATATTGCTGCCAAGTCCTGCCATCTGCCACCTCCGAGGTGCAGGTGCCGGGCCGCCTCGGCACCCACAAAGCCCGGCCGCAGGCACAAAGGCCCGATGTGCGCTGATAATTGCTGAGTGCACAGCCCGCCAGGCCGGCCAGGCTCATGCAAGTTTGCTGGTCTGCTGAGATTTGCATACAGATGGCCAGTCGGGGCGCAGGGCCGCCGCCGCCACCGCGACAACGCCGCCTGCGCCCCGGGTAGACTGGCCGCAGCCCCTTTAGAAGTGCGGGCGGCTTTGACTGCAGCCCAGCCCGCCCGAAAGAGGCCTCATTCTGCCTATCTTGAATAGTCAGTCATTCAAGGGGTTGCTTTGAAATTTGAAGAGAGAGAGAAAGAGAAACTGAGATGCAAAGAGAGAGATAGACACGCACACACAGAGAAAGGGAGAGACTGAGAAACATTGAGACAGGGAGACTGAAAGATAGAGACAGAGAGAGAGAAGGAGAGCATGGAAGAAGGAAAAAAAAAGGCGAATTCCTTTCTTTGTGAGACTGGGGAGTGTTGGGCAGGAGGCCACGGGGGCTTCAAGAATGTGAGTGAACCCCAGGAACGAGGTGGGGTCTCTGTGGAGACGCAGCCTCAGATGTGCAGTGTTCACTCCCTCCTGCTCCTGGCCCTCGGGAGCCGGGGTCTCTCAGAGCCCAAGATGTGCAGGAAGCTCTGAGACAGGTGGCAGAAAAGGCACCTCTGTCACCTTGCAATGTCAAAGGCAAGTTGCAGCTGCTCTGAAACCAGCGAAAGAAAACCCACACACAAGAAGAGATTTAAAAAAAAAATCCTGGTAGCCAGAAACACAAACGTGGAAAGTTAAGCTGGAAGAGCTGTCCCTAAATCACGTCCCGGGAGCCTCTAAGTGAGTTGGTGGGTGCCACAGGCTTTTTGCTCTTTGTGTTTCTCCATCTCGTTTGGTTTGGAAACAGCGTGCCAGGGTGAGCGGCCAGACCTCGGGGACACGCCCGGGCGCTCTGGGCATCCGACACATGGCAGGTGTTCCGGCCTCGCCCGATTCAGCCCGGCTCTCTGTTTAACAACCATCCCGAGGCTTTGGCTCCGTGTTTACTAATACCCCGCGCCCCCAGCCCTCCCACCAGCTCCCCCACCCCAGTGACTCCAGTGAATGGCCAACAAGGCTGCAAAAAAGAAAGGCGTTATTGAGAGAGTGTTGCCTCCCTTGTCCAAACTAAATGAAAGGGAATAGAATAGCCCCAGAGAGTAGCTATTTATCATGTTCTAACTGAACGCTCCAAACCAGCTCCTTGTCCTGCGTCACCTCTGTGTGAGAAATCTGGGGTCGGCCTGGGTCTCCCCCTCTCGCCCTCCGCAGCCGAGCAGCACTGCAGCCTCGGGTCCTCCAGCCTCCTCTGCGCTGGCTTCTGTCCACCCGCCCCTCCCCAGGCCCCCCACAGTGAGCTCAGAAGCCTCTAGAGCCCCTTCCCTCCACCTTAGCTGCCCGCCCTCTAGCCCATCTTCTCCCACTGCAGCCAGAAAGCTGTTTCTAAACTACAGTTCCAGTTGTGTCTCTCTCTTAAAACAGTTCAATGACCCGTGATTGTCATCTAGAGAATACAGACCCAGCACTCCAGATTGGCGTGGAAACCCTCCTGGGTCCGGTTCCTCTCCCTTGTCGGTCCTGCACCTTGCACCGGGTGAATGAGCTGCCTCTGGATTCCACCCTAGTCTGGACCCTTTCCCACTCTTTTCTCTCTGCTCAAGTGCCGCCTCCTCTCCTGATGAGCAAGATGAGTCTCCTTCCCCCCTCCCTCCCTCCCTCCCTCCTTCCTTTCAGCCAACAGGTACTTTTAGGAGCCAACTATTAAGCACGACACAGGAGCTGAGGATACAGGGACGGAGACATGAGCACTTTTCTCTTCCAGCCCTTCCCTCGGGAGCGTGAGGGTCCCAGTAGGGCCCTCTGCCGTGGTACCCCATGTCCCTGTCCCAGCAGAGACAAGACAAAGGCAGAAACCAATGAGAGCAAGACCAGTGAACCCGGAGCTGAAGGATCTTCCTCAATATTTTTTTGCCATGTTTTCCATGTCTAGAACTCTGCCAGGAAGTCAGGGAACGTTATTCCCAGAGGCTCAGTCACGGAGCATCAGCCACGAAAGAGAAAAGGGAAATCACTGAAGATGTGACCCAGACACCAGCTTCGCTTTCCTGGTCTCTTTTGCCTTTCATTGCTCGAAACGTCAGAGTGACACCTTAGATGCTGGGTTGCACCCTTTCCACTAATATTTAATGTGAACGAACACGATTGTGAGTGAGGTGTTTGGGTGATGATTTTTTATGAACTAGCTTGAAAATGTTCATATTTTCATGCTCAGAGATGCGTCCCGACGTGGTGGCTTTCTCCCAGTGACCTTGTACCTGCTCTTGTCACTCGCTGCAGGTCTTGCGTGGTCTCTGGCCAAAAGCAATGCAACCTGGTCTAAGCAGAAATGGGAAGATGTGCTGGAGTTAAAGAAGTTTCATGGGGACAGAGTCTGCAGGTAAAATGGTTTCCTTAGGGCTGAATTTGGGGGGCTGTTGGGTAATGATAAACCTTATCCAGGCTTTGGCTCATTCCTCCTTAACTTAAGTGGTGGGCAGACCAATTTCAAGGGGCTGGCATGAGGGTGGGGTGGCTGGGGGTGGGGAGGAAAATGAAAGATCATACATGGGAGAAAACGATCCAAATATTGTGGACAGTCTCAAGGTTTTCACATGAGTCATTTTGATCTCATTTCAGACTGACTTTGCATCATTATTGGAAAGCCAACGTGGTAAAAGCAAGGAGAAGAAACAGCATTCGGGGAAGGGTGGAAGCCCTGTTACCAGGGATGTGACTTGACGCCAGGTACGTAGCTCACTGAGCAGCATTTTCTTATTTCTGAAGATAATAGGCCGGGCGTGGTGGCTCACGCCTGTAATCCTAGCACTCTGCGAGGCCGAGGCGGGCGGATTGCTCAAGGTCAGGAGTTCGAAACCAGCCTGAGCAAGAGCGAGATCCCATCTCTACTATAAATAGAAAGAAATTAATTGGCCAACTAATAGATATAGAAAAAATTAGCTGGGCATGGTGGTGCATGCCTGTAGTCCCAGCTACTCGGGAGGCTGAGGCAGCAGGATTGCTTGAGCCCAGGAGATTGAGGTTGCTGTGAGCTAGGCTGACGCCACGGCACTCACTCTAGCCTGGGCAACAAAGCGAGACTCTATCTCAAAATAAATAAATAAATAAAGATAATAACACCTCCTTTTTAGGCTTTTTGTAAGAGTTAAGTGAAATGATGTATACCCAGTGGAGCAGCTACCAAATAATAGGTGCTAAAAAGGAGTAGTTATTATTGTTTATGTTTATTATTGCTAAGAAGTAAAAATGTGAAATAAAACTATCTATGGATTGGATCTTTTACCCACACGAAAGTATGAAGCAGAAACATAATTATTGCACCTTAGCTGCCCTGTTTCCAATTGTACTTCCATTTGTCACATTTTTCCTATGGCAATTTCATGAGCACGAAGTCATACTAACTTTATTTAGAGTATGGAATGGCAGTGTCCCCATTTCCTGGTCACTTCAAGGGGCAACGAGCTATTGAAATATAATGTTTTATGAAGCATCATCCAGTTAAATTCCATCCAATTCTATTCAGCAGATATTTCTGGAACATAACCGACATTTCTGAGGGAGCAAAGCATCATGATGTGGGAAATGTGCAGATGACAGGCATGAGTGACACATCTAAGAGAGGTGAGGGATCATGACAGTGACACGGCCCTCTGAATCCCGCCCTGTGACTTACTGTGTGACCCCGAGCAAGTTACTTATCTTCTTTAAGCTTTTATTTCCTCAACTGCAGAAGGGAGAACAGGACACCTGCTCTCGCAGGGCTGCTGCGAAGACGAGGGGGGGACGGACAGGCGGAATGCCTAGCGTGGAGGCCGCAAGGTTGTCATAGGCTGCTTTAAAGTGCAGGCAGGTGTGCTGAGTGTCCTACAGAGGCGGGATGACTTGAACACAGCCACGACTTGCGCCATCAATGAGCAGAGCGAGGTGCTCCCTTGCTGTGAAACTGTCCGTGGCCACCAGAGCTGTGAGCTGTCAGCCAGGGGCGATGACAGGCACGGGAGATGCGTGTCAGCCTTTCGGAGCCATGCAGGCCTGAGCTGCTTAGAAAATGGGACCTCCCTGGGCCTCACTTTCTTCCTTTGACAAATGGGAGGATGCTGCCTCCTTGAATTTCCTCCCAGCACAGGGGTGGGGGGAAGAGACGTGAGCAGACAGAGGGGAAAAGGGCTCTGTAAATAGAAAGTTGCTACCCCAATGCAAAAGATGGTTATCGGGTCCCAAAAAGGAGGTGCAGAGACACTCCCGTCAATTTCCTGAGTTCTGTGTTACTCCCGGAGCGGATTTGCTGTGCTGAGCTGGTGGGAGCCACTGGCGTTCCATTCCATGACCTTCCTACTCCAAGTGTGGTCCCTGGACCAGCTGCACCTCTGTCACCTGGGAACTCGTTGGAGACGCAGAGCCCTGGTCCCCCTTTCACTCCTCACAAAGCAGAACTCAGCAGAGCGTCTCCTAGTCGTCTGCACGTTCGAGTTTAAGAAGCACTGGTCTAGAGGTTTTGGTGTCAAAAGAGAAAGAAAAAGAGTTGATAGCAATGTACTCAGTAGGAAATTAACCAGTAATAGCCAAGCAGCACTGTGGCCCCGGAGGAGAAACGGGTGAGTTGTGGACACCTGCCTGTAGGGCTTCAGGGTTGCTTGGGACCATGTCAGAACTTGTGGCATGCAGTAAAAGAGGAGGGGACAGAAGAGTGAGGAAATGTTGGGCTGTCACAAAATATGGGGGCCCACAGACTGTCGCTTGCTCCCTGGACTGTGGCTTCCCCAGGTCCCCCTTCAGCCACCTGTGGTTCAACCCCGGTGGCAGTCACCTCAGGTCATTGCTCCGAGGAGCCATTCAGGTGCTCTGCAAGAAAATCCAGGCAAACACTGTCTCAGCTGAGCCTAAATTCTTTGGAAGATCCTACTTAGCTCAATCAACATCACAAAGGCTTCTAATGAGGAGATAGCATTTAGGAACCCTTTGTTATCAATTAGTTAATCATTATTAGGTCAACCTGCACTTACTGATGGCTGGACTAGCTATACTTAGAGGCACCCTGACATTTTTACTGTTAGAAGATAAATCAGAGGTGGATCTAATTGTCTGCCCAATGCATTCTCAGGCTTTCTTACCTTTCATTGTGGGGTTCCTTCTGCTGAGAATCCTTTCTCCTCCATTCTCTTCTCCATTTAATGCTTAACGAGGGTCTTAGACTTAGCTCAGTTGACACCCAACCAATGTGACCCTGGTCTCAGGGGGACTCCCAGCCCATCAGTTTTGGGTCATCGTGCACAAGGAAGCTGAACATCCGGAAAGGTAGTCTGTTCCCTTAGAGCTCCTTCCTTCCGTCCTTCCTTCCTTCCTTCCTTCCTTCCTTCCTTCCTTCCTTCCTTCCTCCCTCCCTCTCTCCCTCCCTCCCTCTCTTTCTTATCTTTCTTTCCTTTCTCACTTTCTTTTTTTCTCTCTTTCTCTTTTTCTTTCTTTTCTTTCCTTTTTTTTTTCTTTCTTTCTTTTGGGTGTATTTAGCCATTACAACTGGTTAGAAGCCAGAGATATTTAGGCGTCTTCTGGTTGGAACAGAAATAGCCCTGTTAGCTGTGGACTGCGTCCAAGCTCCTGAACAGCCCCACGAAAAGATCTCCATATAAATGGTTCCTTCAGGACTCCCCTTTGAATGCTTTCTTGGTCTTGGGGGTCTGAAATGGAGCCAATTTGAGGGAGTTCCAGGCATTTCCCACAGGGCCTCCTTCCCAAAAGCTTTTCAAAGCAATCCCAGAGGTCCAAGCTTCCTAGCTGGGGACTCTCACCATTGCGAGGAATTTGGAAAACTTGCCCTTTTAAGTTCCTGACACCTTTGCCTGTGACACCATGAAGGTCCACAAACCTGGCTGATGTGTCCTCTAGCACAGAGACAGTAGCAGGACAATAATGGCACCCAGTAGGTTTGCAATACATGTTCATTAGCTTCAACTCTGGAATATATAGGGACTTCACTGATGTCCTCTTGAGCTAAGGAATGTACTCAATTTCCAAGTGCCCTGATTGCCAAAGGATTTCGTGGTGTCTGCACAGTTCCTAATAACACTTTTTAATAAATGAAATAATCTAGTGATTTAAATATACTCTTGAATATATAAGAAAAAATCGCAGTAAACTCACGGATATTCCAAATTTTCATACCACTGGGGGTATCATGTGTGTGTTAAAATAATAATAGCAAAAGCAACATCACTTCAGCAAGGAACAGTAGGAAAAGGAGTCCAGTTTCAATCCAGTTTGAATCAGTTTGAATCCATGCTATTTTCCAGAGAAGTGCTTGATCTCTTTGAACTTGTTTCTTCATTATTATTACCTATTTAAGGCCTTTACTCAAATGAGATAACAAGAAAATATTTTGCAATGCATACATTTATTCATACTTCTATTTATTGGGACAAATTTTTAGAAGCTGGCAAACTGTTTTTTTTTTTTTTTTTAAAGAACAAATTCTAAATAAACTCATCTTGAATTAATAGTATTTTACTATGTTTAAAATGCCCGTGCAGTGGGTGGGAGGAGGCAGCCGAGGCTCAGGGAGGGGTAGCAGCCATCCAGATCCTTGCAGCCCTGGTGTCTGGCCTGAAGAATAGTCCTCTTAAATCCGAACTCCACATGCTCATTTCCCTCTTCTCCTCAACCAGAGAGCGGTCAGTGTACACCGTCTCGCTACTCCCCAAGGTCACCATTGTGCTGTGTGACCTTGGACAATACTCCTGTCTCCCCCATCTGTAAAGTAAACATCATGGGCTTGACAATCTCAAGGGCTCTTTCTTATTCCAATCTTTCAGCATTTTAAGGTCCACGGGAAGACGGTGTTAGAAAGAGCAGGCTCAGTTTGCACGTCTCCCCTTCGATTGACTTGATCCCTCCCTCTCCCGGGCTGGGAAAAATTTTTCTTTAAGCTTGGTTATAGCAGGCATCATACTGTGTTGCAGTTTTCTTGATGGTAGGGAATATATCTCACGAATATCTCTTTGTACCGTCTGAAGACCCTAGGACAGAGCTGACATGGAGTAAATGTTCGGGAAATGCTTGTTGAATTCAAGACCCATCAGGCCGTCGGTCAGTGTGATACGTCGTCTAATGCCACTAAATTGGTAACCAGGAAGACTATGGGGAACCGTGGGAAAATGACTAAGGTACAGGATCAATGGAAACAGCAGACCTTTTCAATACAAGGTCTCTACATTCTGATTCAACCATAACGGACGTCTGGACATGAGCAAGATACTACTACTACTATTACCACCACCAACTCATGTCTATTGAGCTTATACGTGTCTAGTGGTTTTCTAAGCTCTTCAGATATGTCATTTCACTCAGTTTCCATAAAATCCTCACGAGGAATGTAATATTACTGTCTGTATTTTATGGATGAGGAAACTGAGGCCCCAAGAAGTTAAATAATTTGCCTTGGATTGTACAGCCAGTGGACGGCAGAGCTGGGACCAACACCTAAGCCATCTCTTACCTGGCAGGCACATTTATGTGTTCAATTCAGTTAGTCTTCACAACCTTCCTAGGGAGCTGTCTTTATCCCCATTTTACTCTTGGAGAAATCTGAGGCTCAGAGAGAATTCCGCAGGTCTGGAGGGTATCAGCACAGAAGGCAGCTGATGCCAAGGGCATGCCCTCTTAGGCCACTCTGCCTGGGTTCCCACCCTGCTCTGCCACCAGGATACATGTGGACTGGGGCTAGTTGCTTAATTGTTCTGTGCCTCAGTTTCTTATCTTTAAAATGAGGATCATTGCAGGTAGTGACCAGTGACTTGAAGAACACTCAGCAGATAATGGGACAGAATGATAAAACCGTGCCAGGCATATGAAGAGCATCTCAGCTGAGGCTTAGTGTGTTCAAGGGACAGAAACTCAAGTGGCTGGTGTGTGGAGAGAGAGAACAATACTAAAGAGAAGACTCTCTAAACTCAGAGTCTATGCTTCAACTGCTACATGATGCAACCTTTCAGGTTAAAATGACAAGGATTATGCACAATATTTGATTTCTGAAGTTGTGCTTATGTTATTGAATCAGTAAACATTTTAGAGGGGATTTAAATATGAAATGACAAAACTGGATCACTCACCGTGGAATCTGAAAGTCATGTTTTTCTTACTGCTCAGGGAAGTGCTCATCCTCTGTCACGTTGTTCTTGTTATCATGATGATGATGAACGTATTAATGAGATTATCAAAAATAATTATTACCATTGTTTATCGATTTACGAAAGCACTTTCCAGACTGCAAGGCCTTCATTTATACATAAAGAAGGAAAGTCTATTAATGAGCAGAGAGCTGGGTACTGTCAGCTGGTGCTTTGATGTGTTAATTGCAAGTCATTCTAATCTTATTATTAAAGAACAGCTTCTGCCAGGCGATGAGCCCAGTTGTAAATACCATATGTACTTGAAATCAATCTGACTCCATTTGTTTTGCACGTTCCTACAATTTCCACTGTATGCAATTGTTTATTAAGCATCTACTGTGGCCTCAGCACCATGGCCAGCTTTGTGGGTGAATAAGAAACGGTAAGTGATGTGGCCTTTGCCCTCAAAGCTGTTAAAGTCTAGCTCAGAATACTAGATGTGTCAGCATGGAAAGCATAGGGAATGGAATCCGAAATCAGATGTGACCACAGGTACCATGAGACTTTGAGTTTATGTCTTTGAGCTGCAATTTCTTTATCAAACAGAGATGGTAACAGAGGCAGGATCACATAGAGGTTACACACGTGGACTCTGGACACAGACTGGGTTCTGACACTTCTCAGCTGTGTGATCTTGGGTGTGTAACTTAACTTCTCTGTCCTCAGTTCCCTGTCTGGAAAAATGAGGGGGGTGATAGTTCCTGCCTCATGAGTTTGCTATGAAGATTAAATTAGTTAATAGTGTAAAGAGCTTAAAAGAGTCCCTGAAAATGGTAACCACCAAGGGTTTGTGAAATAAATGAAATAAGTAGTGTCTACCTCGCAATATGGCTTTCAAAGTTAAATGGAATAGCATATAAAATTTCCTAGTATAGAAATTTTCATATGATAGACATTCAATTAATATTGGCTCTCCCTTTCTTTGCTCTTGTCATTTCTTTCAAAACACTCCACCAGGAGCGTTTTTTTGCCTACTGCTGCATAAGAGGTGTAGGCCAGTGGTTCCCAAGCTCTGCTGCACATCAGAATCACTTGGGGAACTTTAATTATTCCTGATTTCTAGGCACATCTTAGATGAATTAAATCAGATGAACCAGGAGTGGGACCCAGGCGTCAGCATTTTAAAAAATGTGTCCCGCGGTTCCAATGTGTAGCCAAGTTGGAAAACCAGTAGTATATAGATCAGCAGGGTTCTAGCAGGGGCCTGAAAGTGGCCAGAGGTGGTTTCTTGGAGAAGGTCTTCTTTTTATTGTCTCATGGAGGTTGTCCTCTCCTCAGAAGCTGAATTTGTGCCTTTGACAAGTTGTTCTCGTCACCTGTGCTGTGTGAGGTACAGAGGGTGCGTCACTGAGCAGGTAAAGCCAAGTCCTGTCCTTACGGAGCTTATGCATTACAGAAAGTGGAGGTGGACACGTGTGGGAAGGAATGAAGACAGTGCTGAGAAGAATAATGGTGAGTGCTGTGAAGTCGAGGACATAGCGACGGTGTGGGGAGACCACGCGGGGTGGGCGTGGAGAGCTGTTCTGCAAAGCCAGTGTTCGTGCTGAGCCCAGAGTAGGGAGATGGTGCCACTCATGTGAAGAGCTCTCTGGGTAGAGGTGACGGCTTTGCTTGCTCAAGGGACAGGAGGCCAAAACCTGGTGCTCTGTGAGCACAGAGGAAGGACCTGGCCCAGAGCACGGAACTTGGAGGTGCAGGCCCTGGGCTCTCAGGGCCTTGTGGAAATGCTGAGGATTTTATCTGCATTTTATTTGACCTGCAATGGGCAGCCACTGGAGGCTTCAGCGCCAGAGTGATCTGGTCTAGTTTACATTGTAAAAGGATGGTCCTTGCTGGGTGGAGCAGAGGAGGGGGGGGACTAAGGGAGGGTCGTGAATGCAGGGAGGAGTCAGGAGGCTGCAGGTGCAGCTCGAGCTGGAGGTAACTGTGGTCTAGACTAGGGTGGGGGCAGGGAATAAAGCTGGCAACACATGGGGCCTATTGAGGAAAAGAGCCCATAGGACTTGCTGGTGGACGGGACCTAGTGGGTACAGGAAGGTACAGGATCAAAATGACTCCCAGATATTTGGCCTGAACAGCTAAGAAGGTGCCATTTCTAGATGAGGAAGCCAAGGCAGGAGTAGCTATCAGAGGGTGGGACCAAGAATGAGAGCAAGAGAGCAAGAGACAAGAAGCTACCAACTCTGTATCTGACACCTTAAGGTGCCATGTGGACATGTTAAGGTGTCATGTAGACGTGTAGTTGGAGGTGTCTGGAGCCCAGAGAAGAGGTCAGACAGAGCTCTAAATGTTGGCAGCATCATGCACTGAGGACATTTAAGGGTGGCACCGGCTGAAATCATCCTCCCTGAGGCTTTGGCTCAGATGCCACCCCTCGCATTCGGAAGGCCCTTCCCACTGGTCTGCGATGTGTGGTGGGGTTTTCTGCTGGTCGTGTTCTTCTCTACATGGTCTGAATATCTCGGGCTGATACCCATGGCCGGGATGGGGGTGGGAGTGTAGGGGTTAACAGCTCCTGTGTTCCCTGGAAATGCCAGGCCCACCCGGAACCACACACATGCTCCTCTGGCCCAGGAGCACTGGGAGAAGCTTCGATCTCACCTGGAAATAGCCATGAAGTTGACATTGCAAATGCTGTGCAGGATAGCACCTGGGAACAGGGTGATTTCAAGCATTCATTGCTTTCTCTCCCTTTGCCTGGAAGCAGAGCTGAGCCGGTTGCCTCAGCAAACTCATCTCTGTCGTCTTAAAGCTGAGCTTTGGATTTCTTTTCCAACAACTTCCTGGAAGCAGCACAGTTGAAAGAGCCCTCGTGTGGGAGCCCAGCTGACTGGCTTTGTGGTCTTGGGCAAGTCACTTAACCTCTGGGAGCCGCAGTTCCTTCATCTGCAAGATGCAGAGGTCAGATGGGATGTCGGCTACGCTCTCTTTTAGCGCTAATGATCTGGTTCCTTCAATCAGATCCCTTCCTCTGCTCCTATTAAAGACGTGAGGACGAGAGAGGTGGGGAGGAATCGCCTGCCTGGATCAAAGTGCTGCCTCCCAGAGCCCTGCCTGCAGCCCGTGGGACGTTCTCATCCTGCCTCTTAAAAACTAAAAGGAAAAGGAATGTGATAATCGAAGACCTTTGTGGATTCTAAGGTGGAACTCGATCAATATTTGTTGGGCACCTACTCAGAGCCTGAGCATAAACTGGTCACTGATGAACTAGAATTCATCAAAAAAAAAAAAAAAATTCAAAATTTTTTTAAATTTGTCAAAAAAAAAAAAAAGAAAAGAAATTAAGAAAAAAGATGATTCATTTCCTGCTTTCAAGAAACCCACATTCTAATTGTTCATTCAGTAAAGCATAACATTATTGAACCCTTTCTCTGTGCTAACAAATGAGTGTGAGCTAAGTATGCTATATCATTGAATTCTCTTTTAAAATGCTACAGTCTTCCCTTTTGTCAATTTTCGGAATGACTTTGTGCCCAAGCAACCTCTAAGATAAACAGTGAGATTTTAAAAATGATTGTGAACTCATAGGTTTTTATATATTTCACATTTTAGTCCTTTGGTTATTTGTTCATTTTTTTCATGCTAAAATTGTGTCATTTGGGGTCATGGACAATCCTTCAATAGGCTCCTGTGTCCTTGGGACACAGTTTCCTTGCTTCGTGGTACAACATTATGTCAGCCTCGCAACAACCCCAAAGATACGGACACCACTGCTATGCGCCCTACAGATGATGGCGTGGAGGATTGCCCAAGGCCACGAGGCCAGCAAAAGTGGAGCTGGGGTTTGATCTTCACCACTGCATGCATTCCTTGTTGGAAGAGAGAAGATTAACACGAAAGGAATATTTAGGAACCGGCATGGGTCGTATATACATTTTGGTTGATTCATTGAACATTGAACATTTATTGAGCTCCCATCAGATGCCACATTTATCCTCAGGAACTTGCGTTTCAGTAAGCATGGACCTTTGCAGCCATGGTAACGGGTAGGAAGGGAATTCACCGTGGGCTTGAGAGGCCTGGGGAGACCTCTGGGATGGGATAGGGTATGGCCCTTGAAGCCTGGTTAAGAACTCGCCTGGGAAGAGGCATTTCAGACAGGGGACGGCACGAACAAAAGCCCAGAGGCAGGAACCAGCCTGGCAGAGGAGGTGGCCGAAGCCAGTGATGTCTCAAACCTCTCATCTTCCACAGGCTCGGTTCCAAGAAGAGAGAGGGCGCATGGATCCAGTGTGCTGCGTGAATGACTCTTAATTGTCAAAAGAACATTCAAGTTCTGCATTGTAGGGAGGGTCAAAGGTTATAGGAAGATTTGTCCCCAAATGGTCTGCAATATTATACTGTGGTTTTTATTAAACCCTTCCCATACGGAATGAGAATGGAGGTCCATTCTGCAAACGCTTACTCATACTATGGCCCACCCTGCGCTATTCTGGAAGTGATTGCAGCGGAACCTGATAGAGACATGCAACAGTTTATAGTTTAATCATGTGAGAATATTCTTAGGGTATACTGTGAACTCAAAACATTCAGGTTATGAAATCATAAACACAAAATGACCCTAACTATGTAAAAACAAACGGGCAGACCAAAAGCCTGGCAAGAAATACACTGCAAATGTCAACACGAGCTTGTCTCTGGGATGGTTATTTTCCTCTTTTTGCTTTCCTTTATTTTCTAAAATGCGTATGCCTGACTTTTATCATAGGCGGAACAAAGGCCATGTGAAGGGTGGTCACTGTGCTTCTTTACGTACCGACTCCACGTTTCATCGATTTAAAAGCCAAATGTTATTTTTACTACCTAAACCGGCACAGCCAAGTCAGGAGGGGTGGTGGACAAGTTGGGAAGGGCGGGGCGGTGGGGGGGTGGTCGCAGCAGAACAGTTTGGGAAGAGGCATGAGGACCCTGCCGAGTGGCTTGAAGAAGGGCTGGGAGTCCCCACCTTGGTGGCTCCCACCCCTGTTCTGGGGCTACCTGAGAAGGTAGCTTGGCAAGTGCTGGGGGAAACTTCAATTTTATGGCAATTAGGGGCGCCCGTGGGCTGGGCAATCAGCGCAGGCTTTGATCTGGTTAACCTCACTGGGGGTCAGGGCGCTGACCTCACAGTGTTCTCACTCCGGAGCTGCAGCCGGGTCAGCGCTCCCATTGTTTGGCCTGCGACATTAACTCCCCGGCCAAAGAACAGGGCTCGCTCCCCACCGCCCGCTCCCCACCGCCCGCTCCCCACCGGCCCTGCCTCCCGCCCAAGTGGGCGCTTTGTTCCCTCCCCATCGGCTCCCATTGTGCCTACTCAGGGGGAAAAAGCCTGCGCTCATTTCCTTACTCTAATGGCTCCATCCTCTTCCAGCCCGTAAGCATTTTGTCACCGTGACCCCGGAGGTTATTCGGGCCTTTTGATCTTGCCTACCTCTAGCCTGGCTCCCCAGCTGCCACCGCAGCCCGCCACCCAGGGGCTGTGCCCACAGGGAGCGGGAGCACAGGGGGCTCAGCTGAGGGGGGCTGGAGACCAGGGTGGGGCAGGCCCCAGCGGGAGGCATTTCAGCCTTCATCTCCATTAGAACTGCTCTCTTCCTCAGAGGGCCTGGGGCCTTCCTCCCTCGGGCCAGGGCAGAGGGACATTCAGGCCTGCAGCCCCCAGTGGCTGCCCCAGCCAGCCCTGCCCGCCCCACCCTCTCTCAGCTATATGTGGTCTCAAGATGGTCCTGCAGCCCCCTGGGGTGTTCACCCTTCGCTGTGCTCCCCATGCTCCACAGTGAGGCCACCCTTCCCAGCCCCTGCAGCGCGGGACTCACAGTTCTACCACAACATGTCCTGACCCCCTGCCAGCAGGGCTGCCACTCCTGGGGCCTGAGTCCCCGTGCAAGGGTGAGCTCTCCAGCAGTGCCCGAGACAATGAAAGGATAGTGTGTAGTGACTTTGAAACAGGGGTAAGGTGACTTTGGATGTTTTTGGAAGGAGCTTTATAGCATCAACAGGAATAAATAAGGTTTAGGAACCGAATTCTGAATCGGGTGGAAGGGGTTGAGAGGTGGTATAAGAATTGGGAATGGCTTTGGTGAGTTTTTAAAAACACTGGAAGAATTAATTTAGTGGCTCATTTATTTATACAAACATGAATGAAGCCCCTTCTCTGGGTGATTATTAAATTGGTCTTAGCACTGGAAATGCAGAAGAGAAAAAAAAAATCTTGGTCCCCATCTGCGCTGGGCTCCCTGCCTGGGAGTGGTAACACGCACACAGGTTGGACATCCTGACCCATCGGGACGTGTGACGACAGGCAAAGTCTTGTGCAAGCTGAATTCTACGTAGAGGGAGAAGGAGCTGGACCTTCAAGGAAAGGTTAAACTTGTCAAGACAGATGCAAAATGTTCACCACAACAAATTTATTAGGCAATATTGTATAGCCTGGGAGAATTAATCTATTTCTTCCAAAGTGAATAATCTCAATTCAAGTTCCAATTAATGGCTTTGAGGAAACGACGCTGAGGCATCACACAGCAAATTAAATACAGCTTTTCCTGTCCGTCTCTCGATAGCCGGATGTGCTTTATTGACATTTGTCTCTACGCCTTTTCAGGAAATTTGGGCTCGCCCGTCGGCAGCCAGCCAGGACCGCCTGTGCTCCATGCCAGCCCTCAGCCGTCTACCTAGAGTCCCCTGGGCGTGGGGTGGAGTCTATTGTTGGTCTACGGGCTGCTCCTTTTCAGCCCAGATTTCACGTTGTCCCAAAAGCTAAACTGATTCTTTTCATTAGTACATTCTCATTCGTTCATTCAATCATTTGTTAGTTCCAATCTATAATTAATTCCTTGTCAGTCAATGAGCAATTTTCATTTATTCATTCCACAAACACTTTGCTAAGTGCTTCGAACTATGTTAGGTTTAGGAGATATAAAAATTAGACAGGAACGGTGGCTCCAGCCTACAATCCTAGCAAGTTGGGAGGCTAGGGTGGGAGGATCACTTAGCTCAGGAGTTCAAGACCAGCCTGAGCAAGAGCAAGACCCTGTCTCTACAAAATAATAGAAGAATTAGCTGGGTGTGGTGGTGCACACCTGGAGTCCTAGCTACTTAGGAGGCTGAGGCAGGAGGATCCCTAGAGCCCAGGAGTTTGAGATTGGTGTGAGATGTGATGATGCCACTGCATTCTAGCTGCTGGGGTGACAGAGAGAGACTCTGGAAAGAAAGAAAGAAAGAAAGAAAGAAAGAAAGAAAGAAAGAAAGAAAGAAAGAAAGAAAGAAAGAAAGAAAGAAAGAAAGAAAGAAGAAGGAAGGAAGGAAGGAAGGAAGGAAGGAAGGAAGGAAGGAAGGAAGGAAGGAAGGAAGGAAGGAAGGAAGGAAGGAAGGAAGGAAGAGGGCAAGGGTAGTCCCTGCCCGAAGGATATTATTTTAGTGAGGCTCATTTGTAAGGCCACCTGGAAAGTGCTGTTATGAGGGAGACAAAAACATATCAGAGGAACCCTTGAGCGGGTCCTTGACCCCATCTTGGTGCTGTCAGAAAGGCAAAGACTTGCTGGGCGAGGCTACACTTGCTTGCTCCTTGGAGGTTCAGGAGCTGCCAGGCGAGGAGGTGGGAAGGAGGGTGGATGGATGGGAAGACCCTGGAAACAGGAGACTGGGTGGGAATCCTTGCTTCGGCAGGGCCCCTCAGGAATGGGATCGTGCATCCCACCAGTGTGGTCTTTCTGCTGGGGCTCCCCCTGTGTCCCGGGGCCAGGCCCCAGTCTGATCACCACCTCCTGACGCGCTGCAGCTCTGGGTACCAGTTCTGTACACGCTACTCTCCAACAGGACTTACCTTTGTCGTTGACAAACTCCCTAGCAACACGCAAAACCCTTGCTATCCTCCAAAACGGTTTGCGGTGTCTGTGCAGATAGTTTTTTAGAACACTTATGGCTCCAAACGGTCCTACATTCAGTTGGTGGCATCTTTCCCCCCCACCTCCACCACCTCCCCGGATGTGTGGATAGATGCCGCTAAAACGTGCTGTCTGGATCTGAGGCAGAAAGATAATTATTTGCCTTTCTCAGAAGGAAAAGCTAATTACTAGAAGGAATCCCAGCATAATTACACAGTTAGGCTTAGCGTCTTTGTACACATCGCTTCCTGACAAAGACGTCCAGTTAGCCTCTAGCCATTTGTTGGAGGAGGGGGCAGTCGTTCCTGATTCTGTCTAGCTTTGCCACCCTGAAGCCTGCCCCCAGTGATGACCCTGGGGGTGGGTAAACCGAGTCAGGTGCCTGGGTAACAGGACAGGGAGAGTGGCGCCTGCAGGTGCAGCTCCCCACACTGACGCTCTGGGGCAGTTGCTAGAGCCATTCCCAGAAGAGACTTGCCCGGTGCTCGGGGAGGCCGTGCCACCTGCTCGAGGCCCCTCTGCCTAGAGCACTTGGAGTTGGAATTTGAACCTGGGGCTCTCTGGCTGGAAAGCTTCTCCCTTTCCCCATGAAAAAGGGGAAACGGATGCTTGACTTGGCTGTCAGAAAGCCCCGTGGGGAGGCCAGGGCAGGAATGAGGACCTGGCTTCTCAGCAGGGTGGGCCCGGTCAGGGAGATCACTATCAAGGTATTGAACTTACTGAGTGCCCGTGGGTGGGGACCTGGCAGGAAGGGTGGGGACCGAGGTGTGGTCCTCAAGCGGAAGCAGTGCTCCCACCTGGGAGGGAGGGGTGGGTCCCGGGTGGGTCCCTCCCAGTCCCGGGTGGGTCCCTCCCACCCCTGCGGGTCCCCTTCTGTCCCAGCACAGACCACGACTAACTGACAGGCAGGGAAAGCTCCGCAAGGCAGGGCCTGGTGGCCAGGAGGCCTGCGTGACTTCTCCACAAGCAGAAATGGGCCCGGAGACCACATAAGGCAAAGGAAAGAGCAAGAGGAAAGAATCAAATTGAGCCAAAGCCAAACTCACCACGTGGCTGGACGTGAGTAAACTACAGCCCGGAGAGGGGGGAGCACTGGACGGAGTGAGCAGTGACCACAGCCCGAGGTCACACGGCCCCACCGTGAGTCCTCATCTGGGAGGGGGCCAGCTGATCGTAAAGGTTCCTGCCTCTTTTGACACTCTGTGGTTCAATGTTTAAAATACATTTAAATATTTATAACATCGTTTGGATACATCCATCAAGGATCTTAAACTATTGATATTCTTTTTTTTTTCCTTTTTTTCTCCATTTTTGTAGGAGTCGGAGGTAAATGAATAGAATAATGCTTTTTATCCAATCATCTCCCCCAGCACATTTCAATGGCCCAAAGTTTAGTTAACAGAACAGGGAAGCTTCCCTGAACGGAACCCAACACTTCTGAATATTCACACTCTTTGACATAGAATAACACTTCAGGAAATCTTTCTGAAGAAAACAGACATACGAACAAGGATGTTCATTACCGCATAGTTTATAAAGCTGGGAATAACCTAACAATCCAACAACAGGAGACTCACCGTAAACCGCGTACATCCTCGCAATGGGTTTTTAGACAGTAATTGAAGAGGATGTTTATGAAGACTTTATAAAAACACAGGGAAATGGTTACATCACAATATTAACAGGGAGTGATGGGCTAGCAAATTATGCATTTAGTCACAAATACAAAAAAACACAGTCTCCTAGAACAACAGACACACACCTGTGCATAGGGAAAAGCTAGAAAAAGGCATTAATGGTGGCTATCTTGGACTAATGGAATTATAGGAGAATTAAAAATAATTTTACTTTTCCAATAAAAAGGATAAACTTTATTAATATATTTTAAAAAAATTAAAATGCAAAACAATGGCAACAAAAGCTCCAAGGCAAGGGTCAGATAATTCTTCCTCCCTTTGGAGGAAGTTGAGGCCTGTGGCTGGTCCATGACTTGGCCAAAGGCCGCTTCAGGCCACAGAAGAGGCTTCAGAATGGACAACCACGCAAGGAAGCCTGGGTGGGGGTGATGGTGGACTCCAGGACAAAGGGCAGGTGTCTTAGAGGGTTCAATTGCCCAGAGGCGCTGAGGCACCAGATGGATTGAGCCCAGGGATCTGTCAGCACCTGCAGTGCCCGGAGCCGACATGAAGAAAGTGGTGAGTCTATCCACCTAGGGTTTTGCACAATGTTCATATGGCCTAGTTTCTATCTTTAAACTTCTTGGGAAACAGTGGGAGGCCGAGTGGTTTCATGGTTGAGTTTAGACTTTGGGGGCAGAGCACCAGGCTCCAATCCTGCTTCTACCTCTTACTCCTTCTGGGACCTTGAAAGAGGGGATTATAACACAGACCCCAAAGACCTAGGCACAGAATTTAGATGAGGTCCGCTCTGCAAAGTGCCTGGCTCGGAGGAGGGGCTAGGCGCCTGGTAGCTTGTGTTGGTGGCTGCTTCTCAGCTGACAGATACCCTGACTTAGCTGCTTCCTCCTTTGTTGGGAAGACATGTCCCCCTGGTTGTGAGCACTGGCTGTGAAGATCCTAGTTTTAAATTGGCCAGTTTGGTTAATGACATGGCCTAGCAGGCAGTCCTCATTGTGTGAGCGAGCACTAAATTAGGCCCACAAAGGAAATTGCTTCACTGATGTCCTGCACTGGTACCAATGAGAATGCCCCCCTCTCTCCAGGACAGAGCAGGTGGCCAATCACTGCAGTCTGCCGAGGGCTTTTACAACATCTGAGCACTGGAGGCAAAGCCGGCTTTCACGGGGCTAGCTTGGCTCCTGGGGCCTCGGGCCCGTGTGCCTTTCTGCTGTGTCTTCCACATGCTCGGCACCTGTTTAGTGAACACTTCTAGGTTCCATGGCATAAGCAAAACCTTCCCATTGTCACTAAATGGGGATTTCACAAGAGTTCATGATACATATTTTCTGGCCAGATGGCTCAGAGACACCCTGGGAGCCCCAAGATGACCTAATAAGCGGGGAGCTTAGGTGGCTAGGGTTCTCAAGGTCATGGAGGAGACTGCCTTGTCTAGAAAGACCAGCCTAATTAATGCCTGCTATTCCATGGTGACAGCCCCAACTCCGCAGAGCCTTGAAGACACTCAGGCCTCGTGGTCCCTTTTTACAAGGTCAACCGTCTTGGGAAGGTCTCATCCTATGCCACGGCTGGTGACGGTTGCGAGGTCAGGTTAGTAGGGATAAGCAAGGATAAGGTGCTAGCTGGGCTCTGAGAAGCAGGGCCGGGCAAAATAAAACCAGAGAGGAGAAGATCAGTGGAGATGCCACAGATCAGCCCTCTCTGATCCCCTATGATATAAGTTTTATCTGCTCTTTAGGGCAGTTTTAAGTCAAGCCTGAAGCGTGATGAGAGAATCTAGGAAACCGTCTCAAATGGGGATGGAAGGTCTAGGGTGGGATTGGTGATATGTGAGTGACACTTGTGGGCTCGACTGTTCATCCGAACATGAGGGAGTGGCTGAGATGGCTTCCAGAGCCACTTTCAACCCCAAGTATTCGCCTTCCATTCTTAGGGCCCCCATCCCGGAAGGGACATCAGTGATGACTCCTCATGACAGATAGAGCTGCGGTCCAGGTCGGAAGCCTTCTGCCTGGCCCGGCCGGTGGAAGCCGCCTTCAGGTAGTGCGCCGGAGAAGCTGCTTCTGACGTGCTGATCTCGTGTTGGTACAAAGCGTTGTGTTGTCACTGAGTTGGGACCGGCTGAGCAAAGTGACTTGGGAACAGCTGCACAGCCGAATTCATGTGACTCTTCATACATTCACGTGTGACGCCGGTATGTGAAGGCTATGAAACTATGAAAAGGACCCTAGCTTGTCTGAGTTTAGATGGGGAAACTGAGGCCCAGTGGGGGAGGTGACCTCCCCACTGCTAGTCTCAGAAATAAATCCCCACCAGACCCTTGATCTTCTCCCTGTGCCACCCAGTCCCCAGTCACCTGCAGCCGGCAGGGCTCTACGGCATTTCCTCCCTCATGTGTACAATTGTGAGGATTTATTGTAGCCGGGATTTTGTTTCAAGCCTTTAATATGATTAGCAAACATCAAATATCAAAAGCTTATCTAGTAAACACCTCCCGTCCATGCCATGGATGTTACGGTCAGCTTCGGATTGAAGTCGAGTCACATTTCAAAACAGATGCAGTTTCAAGAGGCCAGAGCGTGGCCGCCCGCGTCTGCTGGCTGTGATCTTTCGTGTGCAGTAAATGGCATTGTTGGGGAGCTCGGCTTTACAACTCAGCCTGGTCAGCAGGACCTGCTTACAATGCAGGGAGCTTTCCGGGGGATTTTAAAAATGCAGTCGAGCACTCTGAGGCCGGTGGGCAGTCTGCCGGGGCAAGAACAAGCCGGCTGTTGAAGACTGGCATGTTCAAAGCAAATATTTATTATCTTTGACCAAAATTCAAGTGATACACTTAGGAGCAGCAGGGTTTCCAGGAATGATTCTGGTCAGGGAGGCAGGAGGGGTTTGTAACAGAAACCCCAAATCTCGCCGTTTAAGCCAAAGGACGTGAGACTGAAAACTAAAGTTCTTTGTAGCATTTGTGACTAAAAGCGGAGAATAAACCTGAGAAATGTCCAGTGGCATTTCCCTTTGGTCCGTGAATACCATGGCTAAGCACGATGTGTCTTCTTGGAACTGTCAGTGCCAGAAATTGGGCTCTGCCCTGGTGCCACTGAGCACTGCAGCTCGTCTTCAGGGATGCCGGGTGTGTGTTGGTGCGGGCACGCGTGTGTGAGAGAGCAGGAGTGTGAGTGAGTACGTAGACTTCCCAGTGACTCCAATCACCACCGGCCACCGGCAACCCCCGGCTGCTTTGCTCTTGTTGCTGTCCCCGTGGGAGGCAGGAGACACTCTATCTGGGGGACTAATGTTTCCCCGGGTGCCACAGCCCGTGATTTGAGTGACCTGTTCCAGCTGTTTCTGGCGGCAGCTCCGGAGCTGTCGGTGGCCTGGCGGGTGGCAGGGCGGGTTGCACCGTGGAAAATGCGTTCCTGATGGGGCAACAGCTGCCACCCGGCGAGAGCCCCAGGAGTTGGTGTAACGGGAGAAATTGTTCTCTGCTGCCGGGTCTGGCAGCTTTCACCCATAAATGAAGATCTGCTGCTTCCAACAGGGGAGGCATTTGTTTGTTTAGATTCCTAGAGGCTGAAGAGGAGGTGCGGCTTCCCTGTGAGCAAGGCACCCAGTGCTCCCGCAGGGGCGCCACACTCCGCCCCGCACTCCGGCTGGGGCTGAGCCCGGTCCGGCTGCAGCCCGCAATGTTGCTGAAGACCAAAGTCACCTGGGTTTCTCAAGGTGAACCCCACTCTAGGTGCTGTGGAATCTTGGGGTGTTCGGGAGCAGAGCGAGAGGGCGGGGGTAGTTGCAGTGGGACAGGAGGGTGGGGAAGGATTTCTAAAAGGGCTGCTGTATCCGATGCCACGGTGGCCAGTGGCCCAGGTCACTGTCATCGCCACACTGGCCGTGACTCGGGTCCACTGAGGACTTATTTTTTCTTTACTTTAGTTTTTAACTTTTATCAAAGCTATACACGCATACCATTTTAAAAATTCTGCAAGGCGTCTTATGAAAAGCGACCCTCTCCCCCAGCCTCTCCCTCCCTGTTTGCTTTTCCCCAGAGGCAATGACTTCTAAGTATTTTGGTTGACTCTTGTCATTGTCCTCCACCTCTTTCAGCAACTTATTGTTTCTTGATGTGACAGTTTTAGAACCAATCTATTGATTTCCCACTGTGGAAGACGAAGATTTAGCCTTTTTAATGACTGTCTTCCTTCCCATTGCCAGACACGCCAGAACAGACGCTTGATGCTGAGCTATTTTGCCACTTCTCGGACTCTGCTTCATGGTGAAGGTTAGGGTGAGGGTTGCCTAGTCTCCCTCTGCGCCCAGATCTGTTTGGCTGGTGGGCACCGATCACTTTTGTTGCCATATAGCTCTTCCCATTGACCAAATCTCCAAAGCACCTACTGCGACTGAGTGACTCAGAGGTGTCCAGGAGCCAGGAGAATGAAAGGAGGGTAGGGCGGCGGGACACCCTCCTGTCCTCCTGGAGTGTGCTCAGAGCACCCTCTTTTGCTTGCTGACTCGAAAGCAGGGAAAGCGACGGCCTTCACTCTGCTACGACTCTGGACTCCGGGTTTGGGAGCATAATTTTGTTTGTTTGTTTTTTATATTAATTTATTTATGAGACATAGTCTCACTTTGTTGCCCAGTAGAGTGAGTGCCATGGCGTCAGCCTAGCTCACAGCAACCTCAAACTCCTGGGCTAAAGCAATCCTGCTGCCTCAGCCTCCTGAGTAGCTGGGACTACAGGCATGCGCCACCATGCCTGGCTAATTTTTTCTATATCTATTGTTGGCCAATTAATTTCTTTCTATTTATAGTAGAGACGGGGTCTTGCTCTTGCTCAGGCTGGTTTCAAACTCCTGACCTCGAGCAATCCGCCCGCCTCGGCCTCCCAGAGTGCTAGGACTACAGGTGTGAGCCACTGCACCCGGCCTGTTTTTTAAATTTAAAAACAACATACTTGGCTGGGTGCAGTGGTTCATGCCTGTAATCCTAGCACTCTGGGAGGCAGAAGTGGGAGGATTGCTTGAGCTCAGGAGTTTGAGACCAGCCTAAGAGCAAGACCCTGTCTCTATTAAAAGTAGAAAAAAATCAGTCAGGCGTCATGGTGTGTGCTTGTAGTCCCAGCCACTCAGGAGGCTGAGAGAGGAGGATCCCTTGAGCCCAGGAGTTTGAGGTTGCTGTGAGCTAGGCTGATGCCACGGCACTGTACTCAGGGCAACAGAGTGAGACTCTATCTCACAACAACAACAACAACAACAAAGCTTAAAAATATATATATCATTATAATACATTTTTATTGATGTAAACTTTGCATTTGTTCTGAGAATGACCCTCACATCATAGCTCTGGGTGGGGAGGAGAGAAGAAATGCAAGAAACAGAATGTGGAGCCCAGGCACTCACAGCCAAAGGAAGATAGAACTATTTCTCAGTGAATCATGGAAAATGTGGAGTTTGGGGCTAAAATTGTACATGTAGAGGGTGGTTGGTGCACGCAGACCCCAAAACAATGTGATGTATTCCGTAAGACAGGGAGTCGCTGGAAAAGCTGTGGGGTGGAGAATGTGTCTCTCTCCACCTTTCCAACCTAGCTGGGATTAGGAATACACTTTTCCCAGAGCTCGGGAGGCCCAGGAGAGGTGTTCAGGGGCACATAAATAATAGAGGAGCTGCAGCAAATGCATTAGAAGGGAGCCATCTGTCCCTGCTGCAAAGCAGAGACAGGAAAACATGACTGTGACCACGAGGTCCCAGAACAGGGCAGGACCAGGTCACATCTATGAGAGACACTGAGAGGAGCATTGTGCTTGGCACAAAAGTAGGTGCTCGAAACACACTGGTCTTCAATGAAAGTAACAGCTCATTTTGCAGACAAGTAAACTGAGGGTGGGAGAATTGAAATGGCCTGCTCTGGGCCATGTGGCAGATTCATTGGGAGCTGGTCGAGGACCCAGCTGCCCTGCCTGTCTCGAACCGATGAGCCCATCCCTGCCAGGTAGTGTGTCAGGCACTGAGGATTAAAAAGACAGGAGACAGAGTCTGTGCCAGAGGAGCTAAGAGTCTTGTGGGGAGGCCGCACGTAACTGGAGTCATGGAAGTACGGAACGTGCTGCGATGGGGGTAATTTACATGAGGTACTTTGGGAAGACGGAGAAGAGGGAATTAATTCAGATTATAATAGAAGTCAAGAAAGGCTTCCCAGAAAAAGCGGTCATTGAGCTTGATCACAAAAGATGAATAAACCTCAGCCTGAAAGAATATGGCCAAACTTTCATTATGTGATCTCTTGAAGGGATATGCAAGGACCACAGGAAGGGAGGCGTCTGGCGGTGGGGCGACCAGGGAGGAGGCCCTTTTACTTATGCAGGTGAGAAAAGATGGCAGCCTGAACCAGCAGGACAGTGGCATGGGAATGTGGAGAGAGGGAAGCTTCAAGAAATGCCTTGGAACAAGATCCGACATCACCCTGTGGTTGGCTAGACTTGGGTGGGAGAGGGAGGATTGAGGCTGACTCCCAGATTCCTGACTCGGTTATTTGGCTGGATGGTGATGCCCTTCACTAGAAGAGAGAACACAAGGGATGATCAAACAGGTTTGGGGGAAAACAGAGTACATTTAGGTTTGAACTCCTGGTATTTATTTAGTTTTAGAATTTTTCTTTTCTTTCTTTCTTTCTTTCTTTCTTTTTTTGAGACAAAGTCTCTCATGGGCTAGAGTCCCATGGTGTCAGCCTAGCTCACAGCAACCTCAAATTCCTGGGCTCAAGCGATCCTTCTGCCTCAGCCTCCTGTGTAGCTGGGACTATAGGCATGCACCACCATGCCCAGCTAATTTTTTCTAGATATTTTTAGTTGTCCAGCTAATTTCTTTCTATTTTTTTTTTTTTAGTAGAGACAGGGTCTTGCTCTTGCTCAGGCTGGTCTCATATTGCTGAGCTCAAATGATCCGTCCACCTTGGCCTCCCAGAGTGCTAGGATTACAGGCGTGAGCCACTGGGCCCGGCCAGAGCTCTTGGCATTTAATACGTGAGGAATGTAAGTGGAAAGATTCAGTGGGCAATTGAATTGAAGGGTTGTAAATGCAGAATAGAGGGCTAGAGAGAAGTCATAAGTTCAGGTTGTTGCTGAAGCCATAGGAAAGAAATGCCGTCAGTCAAGGGCATGTGCAATGAGAGAAGAAGGTCGAGACATGTGGGACAGTGAGGAGGTATCGGCAAAGGAAAATCCAGAGATACAAGAGGAACTTCACTCAAGGAAAGGAAATTTATTGCAGGAAGGAGATGATGGTCTATGTGTCTAATGTGGCAGGAAAATCTGGAAAAGAAAAGACTGACGAAGCCCTTCGGGTCAGGCTACACAGCAGATGGCCAAAGCTAGACTGAGTGCAGTGGTAGGCCTCTGGGCAGCAGACGTCCATGCCATCAGGAACCCTCTCTGGCCTTGGGATGGATGAAGGATACCAGTCTGTAGTCCTAGCTTCTTGGGACCCATGAAAGAGCTGCCTAGAGGGCAGGGGATAGATTCCAGCCTAGGCTGAGACCAGGGCAGTTTGACTGATAAGGGAGTAGGACCCATTCCTGCCTCTTGGTGACTCTGTTTTTCTTCCTACTCTGACTGGTGTCTACATCTGTGAGCATCCAGTGGATAATGTTCCCTGCTGCTTCTAGGTGGAGACCAACCAGAATGAGCTATCATAGAACCAGAATTCAAAGATAGGGTGCAACTGAGTTTCTTTTAACTCTCTAACAAGGTCTCTTTCCTGATTCGAAGACCGAGCTAAGCAGTTTTACTTCTTCTTTACTTTAGTGAATCAATTAGCAAATCTTCTTGTATGCATGATCTCCAATCCTTGGCTTGGATGAGGGGCTTGCATTTATTCTTTGGATGAGAAAAATCAATGACATAGACCTCAAGGAGGGGACCTATATTATAAGGATTTCTGTTTGTTTATGTAATAAGACATTTAGGAACCAGGTAGATAAAGGGTGTTTTCCATAAATTATTTCCAGGTTTTCACTTATTTAATAGTTTCCTATGAGTTTCCATGGTGATTGAAGAGTCAGTCCCGACTTTGAACCAAATGACACTTAAACCTTGTCCTTAAAACTCTGTCCCTTTGGAAAAGGATTGGACACAGATTGCAATAGTCTTGTTAGTGAACCATTAAAGAGTAGAAAAACAGGAGAGGTGTGAATCTTCTGTGTATGGGAGAGAGAAAAACATAACAGGTAATTGGGGTAAGGTAGTAACTACAGGTGAGGACTGTCTTTGGCCTTGAACTTCTTAATCTCGATGCAAGAAGGAAAACAGGCTGATTGTATAATTGTCCATAAAAAATTACATAAAATGCAGCAGCAGTGACTTTACAAATTATATAACTGTGTACTTAGATGGAAGGGTAGCTGTTTTGGGTAAAGTTGGTATGGAGGACATGGTGTCCACTGCACCCTGACCTCCACTGGTGCAGGTCATAGTGGAACAGTGCGGGTCACTTTTCTCATTCACCACTTCATTTCAAATATGGGGAAACTGAGGCCAGAGAGGTGAATAAATCTACTTTATGTCGTTCAGTTGATTGGTTGGTGAACCGGGACTAAATTCTTGATCTTCCACTTGCTTTTTTGTTACAAGTCATTTTATCTAAGTGGCATTTTTACTAAATTTAGTAAATTGATATTTATTAAATTCACTAATAATTGGTCAATCTCACCATTCAGAGATAAGTACTGTTAAACATTCAAACATACACACGCAATTTATAGATTATATGTCCATTTCTTCTGCTTCTTTAATTTTCCCATGTTGTTAGAAATTTTTCTGTGAATGTGATTTTTAATATTTATATCAGATATTACCATATGGATATATCATATAATGAACTTACCTGAGAGATTGGCTGTATTTTTTCCCAGCCTTTTGGGAGAAAATAACCCTAGAAAAATTTTCTAGTACTGATAGCTTGGCTCTACTTCCTACATGGAGATATTTGGGCATGATGACTTAGAGTTTCTGCATTCCCAAGAGTGGCTTACATTATTTCTGCCGACGTCTCTCCACAGCGTCATTTCCACGTGGGAGACTTGGCTCCTTAACTGGACCAGCAGCCCTCAGCGCTTCCTCCTGCATCCAAGGAGCAAAGGGAAAGCCACAGACTTTTCCAGAATCAGTAGTAGAGCCTCCAAAAGGGTTAGGCATTGGCCTAAGAGAAAGTAGATTCTTTAGGATTTTAGAAGTGCCAACATACGATCAATTCCTACAAGACTAACAAAACAGGAAAGAACAAAGAGGAGTGTTCAGAAAGATGACCTCAGGTCATTGCCAGGCCCTGAAAGTGCCTTCTGAATCATCAAAGAAAGATTGCATTACTGCCAGGACAGCTATAATGTCAGGTTTGGTTTATTATGTCTGGATGCCTTGAAAATTAATCATTTAAGAATAAGTATTTTATTATTTATTTATGATCCACACTCTGCTGACTTCAAAAATGAATCAGAAATAGCATGCCATATATATATATACATATACGTATATATATATTTTTTATTTGTATTTTTGTTAAAGTAAAATGCACATTGTTTTAACATCAGCAACAACAACAATCCCCTGCTCTATTCCTTTCTACCTTTTTTTTTCCTTTCTACCTTTTGATTTTGCTACTTAAAGGCAACAAATTTTTTTTTACATGGTTTATTTTCATTTTCAACATTTTCAACATATATTGCTATTTTTAAGTTTATTGACGCTAGGCACTGTCCATACTGACTGCTGGTGGTGCACCTCTGGGTGTCATACACTCAACACTGAGTTTCGATGGAGTGAGATAGTGTGGACACAGAGCCTAGGAAAGGATATCTCCCCATCAGATTGCTTTAGCAGACCATCCATGGCCCCTTGCTTCCTCTTTTTCTAACCTCCCCATGTAATTACCTCACAATTCGAAATGAAATTGATAGTCAATACTTACATTTGAACTGTGAAAATATTTTCACCGAAGAGCCAAGGACTGTATTATAAAGAATACTTTCCTTGGCCGGGTGCGGTGGCTCACGCCCATAATCCTAGCACTCTGGTAGCCTGAGGTGGGTGGATCGCTCAAGGTCAGGAGTTCAAAACCACCCTGAGCAAGAGCGAGACCCCATCTCTACTATAAAAATAGAAAGAAATTAATTGGCCAACTAATATATAGAGAAAAAATTAGCCGGGCATGGTGGCTCATGCCTATAGTCCCAGCTACTTGGGAGGCTGAGGCAGGAGGATCGCTTGAGTCCAGGAGTTTGAGGTTGCTGTGAGCTAGGCTGACGCCACGGCACTCACTCTAGCCTGGACAACAAAGTGAGACTCTGTCTCAAAAAAAAAAAAAAAAAAGAAAAAAAAAAAAGAATACTTTCCTTTTTTTATACAATGTTCTGGTTTCTTCTGAAGTTAATCATTCCTTCATTTTTTTTCTCCTTTTATAATACTTGCATAGTACTATGTACATATTCTTCGTTCTTTTTTTTTTTTTTTTTTTTTTACTTTCCTTCCAACAAAGCCTCCAGATATCTTCGTTCTTAAAATTAAAAAAATATTTAATTTTTGTTAATAGTTTTTCACCAGAGCTAATCTACCAGTTGCATTTCCCCACCTGCAGAGCTCCCTCCCGTGGCTCTCCACCTTCTTCTGCCCCGGGCCAGACTGCTTTTTGAGGCTGACACACAGCTGCCATCCTGGGAGGTGGTAGACTGCAGTCTCAAAAAAATAAAACAAAAAACAAAAAAAAACATATTCATCGTCCCTTCTTGGATGAAGATTCTCTTTCCGTGTCCCATTGATATCTGGCTTCGTCACATAACTTGCTTTGGCCAATGAAACATGACTGGAAGCCACATGTGTGTGTGTCACTTCAGAAAAGGAACGTTGGAGTCTGAGTATGGTTTGCTATGATCTCTTTCATCCTTTGCCGTGATGGCTGTCAATATTTCAGATAAAGGATGCTACCTCAAGTCAGATCTGGAGTACAGATGACATGGAGCAGAGCCATAGCCAACCCACAATGGATGTGCAGCAAGATGCAAACCTTTGCACTTGTACAGCAGCACAATTTGACCTAGCCTATCTTCCTATCTTGTCTAGGCCATGCAGCTTATCACTGTGGCCTCTTTTTTTTTTTTTTTTTTTTGAGACAGAGTCTTGCTTTTTTGCCCAGGCTAGAGTGAGTGCTGTGACGTCAGTTTAGTTCACAGCAACCTCAATCTCCTGGGCTCAAGCAATCCTGCTGCCTCAGCCTCCCAAGTAGCTGGGACTACAAGCATGTGCCACCATGCCTGGCTAATTTTTTCTGTATATATATTAGTTGGCCAATTAATTTCTTTCTATTTATAGTAGAGACGGGGTCCCGCTCCTGCTCAGGCTGGTTTCGAACTCCTGACCTTGAGCAATCCACCCACCTCAGCCTCCCAGAGTGCTAGGATTACAGGCGTGAGCCACCACGCCCGGCTGACTGCAGCCTTTCTATGCTGGCTGTGACTATGGTCTGAATGTTTGTGTCCCCCCCACCCCCCGACACCCAGCATTTGTGTGCTGAAACCTAATCCCCAATGCAATACTGTCAAGAAGTGGGGCCCTGAGGAGGTGATTAGGTCATGGTGGAAGCTGCCCTCATGTCTGGGATTAGTGCTCTTATTGAAGAGGCCCAAGAGAGCTAGTCCGTCCCTTCCACCATGTGTCAGGACACTCAGAAGGTGCATCTGTAAGGATTGGCGCTTTGATCTTGGACTTCCCAGCCTCCAGAACTGTGAGCAACAAATATCTACTGTTTATGAGTTACCCAGTCTAAAGTATTTTGTTATAGCAGCCCTAATATACTAGGACAACTGGTCTGCTCCTAGTTTGCTTGTTTATTTAGTTATTATTTAAGCCCTTGTTTTGATGGAGCGTCACCAGTGAGAAATGATGCATGGGAGATAAAATGTTTGCATTCTTGCATAACTAAAAATTTCTTCCTTCTATCTTTATATTATTCAGCTAGTTTGGCTGGTTGTAGAGATCTATGTTGAAAATTACTTTCAGAATGTTTAAGGTGCTGCTTTTTTGTTTTCTAATATTTTGTGTTGCTGTTGGAAGTCTGATGCCATTCTGACCCTTAATTCTCTGGAAAAGATTTTAGTTTTTTTTTTTATGGAAGCTTTTAAGATTTTTCCTTACCCCAGTGGGTTGAAATTTTACTCTAATGTAACTTACCATGGGTCTTTTCTCATCATTTTTTCTACATACTTTCAATCCTAGAGCTCACATCCCGCCCTTCTAGGAAATTTTTAGAAAAGTAATTATTATGTCTTTAATAATTTTACCCCTCTATTTTCTCTTTCTGTAATTAGTATGAATCAGATATTGGATATTCTGGATTGATCCTGACATTTCATCTTTTCTTTCCTATTCTCCAGTTCTTTGCTATTTAAAAAAATTTTTTTTGAAGATTCCTTAACTTTATTGCCTTATCTTTCTATTAAACTTTCTATTTTAGCTATGTTGTTTAATTCAAAGGAATAATTTACAAGAGAATTTAAAGGAGATAACTTTGGGGATGTTAATCTATGATGTTTAACTTTAAAATCTGCATGGACCTTGAAATTACTGTTTTTAGTGTCTTCTTCCCCCCCCACCCCCATCCTACCCCATTGCCCCAGTATCAACCCCCAATTTGAATGATGAAGATGATGGTTTCCAGAAAGGAAAAGGACTCATCTAAAGTAATACAGCACATCTTCCTAATGCCTGGTCAGCTTTTTCTCATCACAATGTTGTACATGTTCATCTTATCATAGCTGAAGCTTTGTTTCATTTCTAATAAATGACATTTTTAAAATTAGCTTCTGAATGGAAGTAAACAAAGAAGATGGGTTGGTGCATCGTTTAAAAGCAGGCACCTACTGTGATGGTGAGTGAGCATTGCTCAGAGCTAAGGCTGAAAAATTTAATTTCTCTTCTCTTCCTACTTACACTGTAATTTTGACAAGATGTTTCATCTTTTAGACCTTGGTTTCCTCATCTGCCAATTGAAGAGGCTGGAATAGGTCACTGCTTTTCAAACTCAAAGCTCTCACTGTCCCATGGGGTGCCTTGGGCCGATGGCTTGGAGGGGTGGAGGCTGAACAAGGAGAAGGGAGGTGGGTTTCTGTGTTCTCTGCTACTACCTGAGCAGTTTCACCTGGATCTGGTCTATGTGTTTGGTGTTCTATGTTTTTGGCTTTTATTGCCGCAAAACATTATGTGACTGAATGTTTGAGAACCACTTCCCCAAACTTCTGTAGGTTTTCTTTTGGCATCGTGCTTTTCTGCTACTCTGATTAGAGCTGTTCTTTTAGACACTCAGGCTCAAATTTATATGCTTTCAAGCTCTCTGGAGTTCCTATAAATTAGGATACATATTGAGGTAATTGCCATTCTGGAATTCTAAGCACTTGAATACAAGTCAACCCTTATAACCGCCTTTCAGAGCAATTGTGTCACCGCAGATATTATGGTCACTCAATACACATTATTGAATGCCAATAAAATAGGAAACTGGATCCTGCCATTTTCCTGACTAGATAGCACAGACAGGTTAAAGCCAGAGTCACAGCCGTCATTCTGCCGGCAGGATCCTGCTTCTCTTCCCAGCCAGCCAAAGCCTTGATGTCAGGCCAGGCACAGACACGACTCAACGCCTTTCATGTCCCTGCGTTGGAGAGGGACAGAACAGAGCAGCTTGCAGCCCCTGCCCTTGGGAAGGAAACCGGTTTTCTGCTCTGTTCAACCATGTTTACTAATCATTAACGGAAGCAATAGATGTAGGCCAAGCACTGGTATCAAATGATGGGGCGGAGAGTGAGCAGACCAGTGTCGGAGCCAAGGTCACTGTCCAGAGACATGGCTTGTTCAGGGTACGTCAGCTCTGAAAGAGCCTGGTTACCTGGGGGCTGAGGCAGAGAAGAACTTTAGGATGACTTCATCTCAGAATGACCTTCCAGAAAGCCCCTGGAGATTGTATGGTTAAACATCCTCATTGTACACCTGGGAAAACTAAAACCTAGAGAAGGGACATCCCTTGCCCATAGTCATGCACAAGTGTATTTTATATATTTTATTCCTCCTACTCTACATTTGTATTGTCCTCAGATATCTCTGAACCGGGACTGGGCACTTAAAGTAGGTAACTGGCAAGGAGCCAGGTTTCCTTGAGGAGGGAAGGTGGGGATTTTTTTTTTTTTACCTTGGGCCATTGGCGTATGGGCAGAAACCAATGTTCCACCGGTCAAACCCGGACCAAACCCATCACATGGTGAGAATCCAGACCCCACACCCTGCTGGGGACTTCAGACAATATCCAGTGTCTGTAGGAATTCCCTCCTGCCTTCCCTAATTCTCAGCCCACACCAGCCTGTGCTAGTAAGTTTATCTTGAATTAAAAATACCACCACCTACAACACACCCCAAACCCACAGTCCTTAGGCCATCTCTGCACTGAAGCACTGAGGTCCACAGCCTACGGCCATCTGATAGGCACAGTGAACTCACTCACATCATCTACTTCTGTAAATATTCATTCAGTTAATGAGCGTCCACCGAGAGAGGAAGGATCATTTCCAGCTTCCTAGGGCATAGGGTTTGGTTTCAGGACAAGATAGATTGGGCAGCAGATCAAATAAAGCCATCACCAGCCCACAGGACAGTCTCAAGAAGGGTAACTGTCCCTGTCCTCTACAATTGTTGCTGGAGAGCAGTTTGCCCTTGAATCCTCCACACCACCCCTAAATCGACAATTTCATTTCCCTTCAACTCCGCCCCCTACCCCGAAGATCTGCTGAAACCGCCAGTTCCATCTGAGAAGGCAACAGGATAATAGGTGAGCTCCATCCATCCATCAGCGATAATGTTGTGGGCACTCTCCATGCCTTTTGTCTGCTGCTTTCCCTGAGGATTCGGGCTGGGGACCTGGGGCATTTACTCTGCCTTTGTGTGTATGTGCTTTTAAAATCAGTCCTCTTGTTTACTTTCCTGCCTTTAGCCGGGCTGTTTACTACCTTTGGAGGGGCCAGGCCACTAAGTCAACACACATTAAGACCCAACAGCAAAATGTCATAATGCGAATGAACAGAATTCGGGAAGGCCAGGGACATTGGCTGCTCTGTTGGGTCCTGTTTAGTCTGAGGGTAATGAAGAGCTCACAGATGACCTGATTTCATTAAACTAGGTCAGACTCAGCTGAAAAGCGGCTATGACTCTCACCCAGTTGTACAGCCAGCCCTTCCTCCCTCCCGCCCTCCCTCCGTCCCCGCCCCCACCTCGGGGCACGAATGCTTTCTGGGAATTAACGCTGAGTTTTGTCAATACAGTAGCTAAATCTCCATGGAATAATTGGACCTTTCCCTTCGGCGGCTTCTGTTTGTGCAGCGGGGAGGCCAGGCATGGGAGAGAAGGGGGTGGACTTTAAAGCAGGACGTATGATTCAGTTGTAGCAGTTTGCTTTCGAGCCAAACATTCTGAGTTGCAGCATCTTATCTGAGGGCTGTATTGACGGAAGCAGCTGAACTGGCTCAAAGAGGAGCTATCCTGCGAACAAGGCTTTCAATGTGCTCAGCCTCACCAGCAACAAACACACAGGCCCTCGCGTCTTAGGAAAGCTCGTGCTGGGGAGTAGGAAAGGGACTGGGCAGAGGGTGGTGGCAGGAGGGAGTGGTATCTGAAGCTATTGGGGGAGGAGGGGCTGTCCTCTTGTCCCCTTCCTGCCAGGGAAAGACTGGCCCGTGGTGGGCATTCCAGGCAGGCAGAATTCAGCTCATTCACACAGAAGAAAACATTAACAATCAGAACTCTCCAAAGATTGAACGGGCTGTCAGATGAGACCATTTAAGTATGACACTTTGTTAGGCATCTCCTTGGCATCTACTATGGCTCAGGCCTTTGCGCTGGGCACTTTTCTCTGAGCACCACAACATTGTGATTGATGAGGAGAGATGAGGAAACTGAGGTTTGGAAGTATTAAGTGACTTTTTGTAAGGTGCCAAAGCTAATAATACACGGCAGATACAGGACTTGAATCCAGATCGGTCTACGCCATGCTCTTTCCACTGTCTCTGCTGTCCCCCACCTCCTGTTCAGCGCACACAGGGGGTGCCGTGTTTCTACTCAGTGAGGTCTGGGGCCTTAGCTGCAGGACTCAGAGGCCGAGGCCGGAGGCTGCAGTGATCTGAAGGCTTGCTTGTTGTGGCTGTGCTGGCTGTTGGTTGGGGAGCCTCAGTTTCTCTCCACAGGGACTGAACCACGTTTGCTGCTTGGGTTCCCTCACAGCATGGCGGCTGGGTTCTGAGGGTGAGCATCCCCAGAGAGAGAGTGGCAGGCTGCAGTTGAATCACTTTTCGACCTATCCTTGAAAGTCATACCATGCCATGTCTGTACATTGTATTAGACAGCATGCACTAGAAGTGAGTCACTGAACCTGGCTTGTGTGCTAAGGGAAAGGAGATTAAACTGATGGGAGGAGACTCAAGTTTCTAGAGAAACGCATAGGATCATAAATATTGTTGGGCCTTTTGGCAAAATACAATCTGCCACAACATTCATAATCATTGCCATCGTGTTCTAATGTAGCTTTACAAGTAAGAGGCTGAACGATCACCTAATAGTGTTGTGGGCTTAACCCAGAGGTTTCCCAAACTTTTTTGGTTCATGCTGCCCCTAGGCTGAAATAAATACCTAACAGTTTTATTTAAATAGTTATATATAAAAACTTAATATCGGCCGGGCGCTGTGGCTCACGCCTGTAATCCTAGCTCTTGGGAGGCCGAGGCGGGCGGATTGTTCAAGGTCAGGAGTTCAAAACCAGCCTGAGCAAGAGCGAGACCCCGTCTCTACTATAAATAGAAAGAAATTAATTGGCCAACTGATATATATATAAAAAAAAAAAATTAGCCGGGCATGGTGGCGCATGCCTGTAGTCCCAGCTACTCGGGAGGCTGAGGCAGAAGGATCACTCAAGCCCAGGAGTTTGAGGTTGCTGTGAGCTAGGCTGATGCCACGGCACTCACTCTAGCCTGGACAACAAAGTGAGACTCTGTCTCAAAAAAAAAAAAAAAAAAAAAAAAAAAAAACTTAATAGACATTTATCTATTAGTAGCTATTTGAAATAATAGTACCCATAAATGGAAAGAAAAAGTACTATTTTCAAATTTTATTCTTAAATAACTACAACTAACAGGATGTTTGAGCCTGTTGGACACTACACACCTCAGATCCTGGGATCTGGTTGGACCTTTCCACCTTCCTTTCCTGTTTCATGTTGATTTTCACATTGTCATGCTTGTTATCATGGCAACCACCCCAAACTCAGCTCTTCAAGGATATGACGTCATTGAAAGGAATGTAGCCCAATCTGATGCTGAGACGGAGAACAACTCTAAATTCCGAGTTGTGCGTTGTATAAGGGATGTCGGTCATTGCTCCAGAATTTGAAATGCTTCTCGGTGCTCCTGTGATTTTGCTGTGGGTCTCGGGGCACCTCATCACACAGTTTGAGAAACATGGGCTTGAACTCAATAGATCTGAAATCAGGGACTGCTCCATGTGCCAGAGGAGCAGTTTCCTAACAGATACCCGACTGCCTAACAAGGTCGTTCAGATTTCACACCTTTGGGAGATACTGAACTTGGAGAACTCAGTGTCCAGGATAGCTGAGCTGATGTGTCCAAACTGATGGATTTTAAGGATCCGCTGTGGCTTTCACGTGCGACAGGAAACAACGATCTCCTCCCCTCCTCTCAGGGATGGTGAGTTGTGAGCTACGCACTGACTTCCAGACATTGACGATTGCCCTGGAAAATGTCACACGCAGAGACTGAGGGAAGGATACAAGGGAAGCTTGAACCATACAGGAGGCTCTGTCTGGAAAGTATCCAGCCGTCGTTAACACAAAGAGAACAGTTACGTGGCTGGGTACTTTGCCGACGGCCCTTGTGTGGGTTTAGAGGTTGTCCCAGCCAGGCCACGCGGGGAAGGAAAAGCAGAGACATTTCATTCCAAGCTACCATCAGTCATTTTTCCACTCCCCCATCCTTCGCCCAATACAAAGAGAAATTTTATATGAATTGTGACAAATGGAGATGAACCTACTTTACCTCCAAGCCCAAATCATTTTGGAAACTCTTGAAGTCATACGAGCCTGGAACATTGACATATATTCCAAAGCAACTTATTTAGCTTAGAACTTTGTATGTGACCTCAATAAGGCCAATTTATGGCTCTCAGTTTCTCTGAATAAAGTACCGAGGTTGTAAAAAGGCATTATTTTTCTATAAGGTTACTTAGCAGATTTCAAATTAAAGAGGAAATATACATGCGACTGGAGAGTTCGTCACCTTACTGAACTAGAAAATATGGCCCAATTTCTCTCTCTCTTCTCTCTCTCTCTCTCTCTTGCTCATAATTCTCAGACAAGACAATGGGAGTCATGTGATGTGACTGGGAAATTGGGCCAGTTAAAAATAGAAGGCGCACTCCACCAAGTTCATTAGAAAGTGGAAGCTCCATTGTTGATTGCCATTAATTTATCTCTGCCTGCCACATCTGTGAGGGGGGCGAGAGACAAGTGCGGATTCTGAGAGCCCGTCTGGGAGCCTGGCTCTCTTTCCTGCCCTGGCTGAGCAGTAGCGCCGAGGAGGAGCTCACCTGAGCCCTGAATATGCTCTCTCAGCTCCCAGGGGACCCTCTCCGGGGTTTTCAGTTGGGAAAATGCTCTGGTTGGCTCCTCTTTGCCCCCAATAGGAGTGCTCCACGTCAGCCTTTATAAACGGGGAAGAAGGTCTCCAGCTTCATAAATTCGACAGAGCGTCGGTACCGTTGTCCTTGCTGAGCTCTGAAGGTCTTAACACGCCCGCTGCGTGGCTGGGAAGCGTGAGGGGGAGGCAGCCACTCTGAGCCAGGAACCTCCAGCTGTGTAAATGGAACGGAGTCCTCCTTCCCCTCCTGCATGGGCACAGGGAGCACCACTGTCAGGCCTCAGGCTCCCAGGTGCAGAGGGGCCCGAGGAAGGGCAGGCCCAGAACCCTCAGACCTGGTCCCTCCGATGCGGGTTCCTATTCTCATTGCAGATTGTTCCATTGAGCCCGCTATTCTCACCCTTGTTTCACAGAGAAGCTACTGGAGGCCCTGAGGTGGGGAGCCCAGACAGGGGACCCTTTCCTTTTAGGTTGGGCGATTTGTCATTTGTCCTGGGTCCCTTCTGCTGAGGTTGTAGGGAGAGGGTGTGGTTCTAAGCCTGGGCTGGGCAGGCAGAGCGTGCTGGAGGTTGGGTTGGGTGGGCACGTCTGGGCCAGGCTGTTCTTCCTAGTATACAGTTCGTCCAGGCTGTATTCCAAGCTGCGCTCACCCCCACTCCCGTCCCCCTGAGCTGGGGCCGGCTGAGCAGCAGCCACAGCAGTGGGCGGATGGAGACCCAGGCCCCGGCCTCACAGCGGACAAGGTTGGCTGGCGGGCACGGCCTGGTTCCGTGGCTGCAGTCTGGCTTCCTAACCCCACCCTCCAAGCTCCTGCGTCATGACAACCCACCTGAGGAAGAGCTGGGGCCGCTGAGCCGTGATGTTTTCCTGTGTTTTCTGCCTCACCCTGTCCACCCTACGTGTGGGAAGCACAGCAGATGCAGGTCTGGTTCTGCGTGGAGCCGGCGGGCCGGGCCCTGCCCTGCGAATGCCCATCCTGCGGAGGCATGGTGCGTCACACCAGCGGGTCAGGCAGGCGCAGGGAAGGCCGAGCCACCATGCCTGGCCCCACCAGGCAGGTGAGTCCGGGCCTTTCCTTAGGGAGGTTCCCGTGAAGGGAGAGGGGCAGGGCCCAGAGTGCCCCCTCCTCCTCATTCCCTCGCAGGTTCCTCTCATGGTCATGGGGCTGCCTCTCATTTCACCTTCAGCTTGCCCTGAGCTGAGGGGCCCGTGTCCCGCGCCTGCCCGCTGTGCCACGGTGCTCAGACGGCATGTCTGGCATGACCCACGGGCTGACTCGTGCTGTGGAAAAGACCCCAACCACAGTCTGACTCACAAAGAGCAGGTGGATTCTTCAGTAGCGTCCAGGGCACAGGCTGTGGCACGGACGGGCCGGCCCAGCAGGTGAGGCGGTTTGACCCAAGAGCAGCTGGTGTCACCTGCTCTCCAGGTGGAATTTCAAACTTCAGCTATCCCACAGGGTGGCTTGTCAGTGGGCCAGACCCACTGGGTCCCCACCTGGTGTTCTTTCGGACGACTTTTCTGCGGGCAGCTGGCGGAGGGGGCTGGGAGCCAGGGCTGGGGGAGGGTGTGGAATCCCTAACTTGAGAGGTTTTAAGGCACGTGTGTCTGCACCAGCTTTCCACACTGCCTGGAGAGGAAGCCAGACCAGCCGACTCTCAGACTAGCTGGGGAGGAGGGTGGCCAACAGAGCGCCCTTTACAGGCCGGGGTAGAGAACAGGATCTCCGGGGAATCGCCCAGAGTCTCCGAGAGCTTCTCCTGGTTTTCCTTTCACTGCCCTTTCTAGGCTCTTCTCCTTCCACCCATTCCTAGAATGCGGGGTTCTGCTGCCAAATGACCCCCCACCAAGAGCTCGGTGATCTCCATCCTCTTTTCCCTCCCTCTCTCTCCCCTCCCCTCCTCTTCCACAGACCTCAGGTAAAAATAGGACCCTGTGCCAAAGGGAGAGGAGACGCCGAGGCCCAGAGCGGGAAAGAGTCTTCTTGGACATTTTAGGTGTATATTGACAGGCCCAAAATGGATCTGTTGAAGCTGCATGTCAACCTAGAGAGGAATAAGCATTTTTTTGAGTCCAAGTGTCCTTGGCCCAGTCCTGGCCAAGGTGTGGGACGTGTGGCGTGTACACATGGAGGGTGGCACGTGACTTCACCTTTCCCAGTTTTTCTCCTGTGACACGGGGGCATTTGCTTATCTCTGTCCCAGGATTACTCCTAGTGGGAAGTCCATGGGAAAGGGCTAAGCTGGTCCCTGGCAGGCAGCGCATCAATAAATGTCATTCATTCATTGCCCAAGGGCAGCAGAACCTCGTGGTTAAGGATGTGGGTTCTGTGGCCCGATTGCTTGAGTTCTGGTCCTAGCTCTGCAAGTCACTAGCTGCGAGACCTTGGGAGAGTTATCTTACCTCTCTGGACCTCAAATGTCTTGTCTATAAAATGAGGATGATAATCATATCACCTTGGTGGGCCGATGTGAGGATCAAATGAGGATTACATAAGTAACCCACCAAGAACAGTGTCTGGCGTGTAAGTGCTCAATTAGTATTAGCTGCGACAATAACCATTGCTATTGGCAAACCATGGTTGTTATTGTAATTGTTATTCCAGAATTTCAGGGCCCCTGAGTGAAGGTGGAGTTGAAAGGTAGGATTAATAAAAAAAATTCTTCCAGCTCTCCATGAATAGGGATGTCCAGGGAAATATTGAACGACGATTTTTTTTCTGGGATGCTACTAGAGGATTTTTGCACAGAAGGAGAAATTAGAGCTAATGTCTTCTTCAAAGATTCCATGTTTGCAAACAACACTATGAATTGTTCAGGTACTTAAATAAATGTGCAAGAAGGCATTGCACCTTCTTTTAAAGAAGCTGACCTCTGTCTTCTCCCACTTATTCATTCAGTGCTTTCAGAATACTTTTTAGGTGTCAGACTCTGCACAGGCACTGGGGACCAGAGATGAGTGAGATACAGCCTTTGTCCCCAAGAGAGACGGACATATAAGCCCGTGTTTTCAGGGCAGGCTGTTGGGTACAATGAATCTACCAGGTGCACTGTGGGGCAAGGGGCATGCTGTGACTGATTTGGGGGAGTTGTGACCAAGAATTCTTCAGAGAGGAAAAGCCACTAGTCCTGGGTCTCTAAGAGGAGTGGGCATACACCAGACAAGTAAGAGGTGGAGACATTCCCGGAGGAGGGAACACTGTCTTCTTCTCCCCCATGGTATCAGGAGACAGAGATCATAACAGTGGTATAATTGCTTTGCAAAATAGCTGATGAGAAAGGTTATCAGCAGACCAACCAGTTTGCCTCTGACTTTGCAAGAAGTGAAGTCTGACCCCTGCTTTGGGACTCACCATCATATCTGAGCTCTTCTAGTAATATTTATGATGTCAAACCTGAGGTTTTATGCTGGGTACCAGACAGCCCGCCCCCTCGGTTGAGATACCAGTTAAGGTGATCCCTCTGTTTCTGAAATGTAGACCAAATGAAACAAACCTTATTTCTATCTTGACCTCATCTTTGATAAATGCCAAGAAAAGGCCCAACGTTCCCCCCACCCTCACCCCCAACTCAGATCCATTCAAATCAAAAGTGGAGATCAAAACCCCTACCTTGAAAAGCTTCTGGAATACAATAGCCTCTGCCCTCCCCACTTCATCGCGTCCCTTCCCACATCACAGCCGAGTCAGGTGTGAGTTTCAGTTCGCCTGGGATCAGGTATTGAAGGCTGAGTGCCCATCAATTACTTCCATAAAGGCAGGGCCCGGGACCAGAGAATAGAAACAGCCATCATGTCAGGCATGTGTGATTGCAGGAGAAAGGAGGAATTCAGGTGGGAGAATTGTAGGGAGGGGAGGAGAAAGCAGAGCCCCAGGGATTATGTGTCCCTGTGGTCTTTGTAGGAGGCCGACCGACCCTGCTCCCTCCGATCTGGTGACCACAGGAGCTGTGCCAGGCCAGCTCAGGACCACAGACGGCTCCAGCCTGGCACGGCAGAAACAGCAGGGGACTTGGAGTCACCGAGGCCTGGGCTAGAATCGTGGTAGTTCTCATCCGCTGTGTGGCTTTGCCAGGATGACTTAATTTAAGTCTCTTAAGTAAGAGATTTACCTAAGTTTCCTTACTGACAAAGTGAAGCTAATAAAATCGACCTCTGAAGGTAATGGGGATTAAACAATATAATGAAAGTAAAGGTGTGGGCACAGGGCTACTTGCAGAGTACACAGCAAGTGATCAGTGGATGTTAATAAGTCAAGGAACAGGCATTCATTGAGCACCTACTAAGAGCCCCCCATGTTGGACCGACTGTCTTTGATCACTGTTGTCTCAACTCAAGTCATTCATTTACTCACTAAACATTTATTGAGACACGCTGTGTATCAAACACTGGCACAGAATAATGTAAGGCAGGTGAGTGTCTTTGGGGAGCTCACACGCCACACCCACGAAGATGCTCTTTGCAGCCCGGTCCAATAAGGTTGAAATGTTGGAAATAACCTGAATGCCCAACAATAAGGGAATAGTTAAGTTGATGATGGTTTGTCCACACACAGGAGCATTATCGTGTGGCTGTACTGACGACTGCTTATGATTTATTACTAGCTGAATAGAGCAGGAAATGACATCGTACGTTCAGTTGATCCTCTCTATTCACAGTAGTTACGTTCCAAAAAGTTGCCATGAACGCTGAGTTAATGAATACAGAACACTGCTCCTAGGAGAAATGCCTGAGAGCCTCTGGTCATAACATTTCCTCAATTGATCAATGCATGACCTCATTTTATGTACGCTTCTGTTTAAAGACACCTTATTATTTATTTATTTATTTATTTATTTATTTATTTATTTATTTTGTGAGACATGGTCTCCCTCTCTCACCCAGGTTAGAATGCAGTGGCATCATCACAGCTCACTGCAACCTCCAACTCCTGGGCTCAAGCAATCCACCTGCCTCAGCCTCCCAAGCAGCTGGGACTACAGGCACGTGCCACCATGCCAGGCTAATTTTTCTATTTTTTGCAGAGATGGGGTCTCTCTATTGCCCAGGCTGGACTTGAACTCTTGGGCTCAAGCGATCCTCCTGCCTCAGCCTCCCAAAGTGCTAGGATTACAGGTGTGAGCTGCTGCACCCAGCAAAGACATCTTATTTAATGTGTCTTGTTGATTGATTGATATAGAACTCATGGCCAAGGGTCCTGTACCACCTGCCTGCATGGAGCTTGTCTAGCATGTGTTCTCTCTGCAAAGCACATTACAGCCTCCTTGCACCTAAGAACACTAGACGACACTTCAGTGCTATGCTTAGGGCATTTTAAACAGTAAAATTACCAACAGAAAGCACAAAAATGGGAAAACACGAGTACTAACTAAAACTGCTGAAGAGACGCTTGTTGACAGCAGGAGAGTTGAAATGAGAAGGCAAGACATGCCTCGTTCAAACTCTGCTGGAAACGTGATCGTGGAACAACTCAAAGTTCTCACCACTTCGTGCATGTCTGTGAACGACCGAGGCAGTGCCACGAGGATTGGTTCGGGCGTTACAAATACGTTTCAGCGAGGTAGGTGAATTCGCAAACACAGCATCCACGAATGACGAGAATGTGCGTGTGGGTAAACGCTTGGAGAGAAAGTGGGATAAAACTAAAACATGGGTCGCAGGATTACTACTGATGTTTTTTCTGTTTTACAATTTTCATTAATGTCATTTTTTTTTCTTCCTTTAACAATAAATATGCCTCAGGGAAAACAAACAATTGAAGCCTGCAGATAGCTCTTAAGCCTCCCTCTCCTTCTCCCAGTTCCCGTGACGGGCAGTGGGTTCAGGAAGGTGGGAATGAAGCTTACGGGCAGGGGTCCTAGCCTGGCCTCCTCCCTGCCAGAGCCTCTGGAGTGGCCATGGACAGTTCAAACGTTGCCCCGGCACAGCTAAAATTATGCGCGTGCACAGTCTCACGGGATGGCACAGCACTGGCCGGCGTCTCTCCGGTGGTGACCATGTGATCTCCATGTGGCAGCTCCCGTGACCCCATCAGAAGCTCCGACACGCAGTTTCCTGTGTTTTGATGACGGGAAACTGGAAAAACGAATTCATTAGAACAGTGCAATTTGTTTCATTGAATGAGTCTTCCCAAAACTTGGGCTCTTTGGAGGAAAAATTACAGAAAAAAATAAATAAATAAAAAGGGAATGCCTGTGATTGAAATATTGAGAGTTATTGCTCTAAATTATATAAAAAGGCATCTTTTTCAGTTCCTTTTAAAAAGTATTTGGCCAGAAACCAGCTCCTCCACTGACGGGACCTACATGCTCCATGAGATGATTCTACGGAGCTATTTAAAGGAGAAGATACAGAAGCGTCTTCCTCGTTACTTGCCGAGGCTGGTATTGTCCTAATTCCTGGCTCTGTGAACAGGAAATTCCAGGCCACAAAGGTTGCTCACATTTTTACCTGATTTGCCTCCAGATTTGAAGTTATGTGAATGGCTTGTTTGTCTAACTCAGCTCTGCTCAAATCAATCTTCCACAGCCCCCTCCCCATAAAGATCACCTTGGGTCAAAGGTCATAGGTCATCGTGGTTCTCAAATACCTGCTCACTTTGTGAGAGCTCCAAAGTGGACAATTACTCAGAAATTAGTGAGGAATAAAAGCAAGTATTTCAAAAGACTAATTGGGAAAAATGAGTACAGCATGCGCAATAACGTTTCAAATGTTGTCTTTATGGCTCTCCCGATTAATTTCCCGTCTTTCTCCAACCTGGCTTTTGATAACATAGAATAGGAGAGAAGCACCTGCTATCCTTGCAGAGTCCCTCGTGTTACATGTGATCTCCGTCTCTTTCATGTGCCAGCGTGTGTGTTCAGACAATTTACGGTTTTAACATACGTTGAGTCCAGATACAGGCTTACAAAGCTATGACAAAAAGATTTCCCTAAAGTAATTAATTCAGGGCTACTGCTGAGAAAAATTAAAACAAAACAAAACAAAACTTAGAGAGACTTTCCAAAAATATCACAGTTTTCCGGGTCAGTCCTGATTTCTTAGGGTGCCAATGTATTAATTTTGGTTTAATAAAAAGTCCAAGTGTTCATAGAAGAAAGCGAGAAATTCAAAGGCACCTTAAGATTATACGAAAAGGCAGAAACTGAAGGGTGGGCTAGAGATGATCTGAATGGCAGGCTAAAGTAACGGAGGCAATGAGAACAGAGCAGGTTGCTTGAATATATATATACATTTAAAAAGGGTGGGTGCTTACTACACACGGCAATTCACAGGCTCTGCTTCCTGGGGAGCCAGGTAGTAGTTGCTTTCTGATGAAAGAAAAACCAAAACCGTTTCAACCTGAGGAGCGAAAGGGCTTTTCCAATACAGCTTCTTGGAAATGTGACCTGTGTGCACATGGCAAGATGGTACCTGTTTACCTTCACGCCGTGCTTTCAGATCAACTCTTGGCAACTTTGAACATTTCTGTTGTGCAGTTTCAGGGCAAGGATGAAAAAGAAAGCCATCTGTTAATATTTGTCTGTCTTGCCCTTTGTTAGCTGCAGAGTCCTAGGAACTTTGCAGTTTAGAGGAAGAACTTCCCTCCATCTGGGCGAGAGGCGGCTTCTGTGACTTGGGCCCCCTCCTGGTGGGGGGCACTTAGAGAAGGAAGAACCTGGCGACACACCTTGCCAGTGACGCTGTCCCTTCTCTGGTCAGCGGAGCGAGATGCCGGAACATACAGGCCTGGCTGTGAGATGGCGAATGGATTCACTCTAGATGGCTGTTACTTCCCTTCACTCTGCAGGTGGACGGAGCAGCATTTGCATCTACTCTGTGCCAGACACCGAGCTGGACGCCTTGTAAATCTCCTGTAATCCCTGTGACAAGGCTGCGAAGTGAGCGCTATAAATATCTCTGTTGAAATGAGGCAGCACGGAGATGTCAAGCAGCCTCGCCGAAGTCACTCAGCTAAGTAAGTGGCTGAGCTGGGATTGAAGCCACGTGTGTCTGTCTTTGTAGCATCTACTGGGTCACACTTCCCAGAAGCCCTGAAATCACCATCGAGGAAAGATGGTGTCCCTGAGTGCCTCCGAGTGGGGTGGGGACCAGGATGGGGGCGGGGAGGCAGAGGAGCCGCCAGATGCTCCAGCCATCTTGGGTCAAATGAAGCCTGATCCTTTCTCAGCTTGATTTGACCTGGAACTGGGAAACAGATGGGTCCAAGCTGCCCCAGGGTCGGAGGGAGGCTGAGCAGGCACCTGGGTCCTGGCTGCGGTCGCTCCTATTCCGAGCTCCAGCGGCACCTATTGACTTATAAAGCCCGAGATGGGGACTCAGCGGTGGGCACCTCCGGGGAGACAAGGCAGATGTCAACGGATGCATCGTAAACAAGGGGGCCGGCTGCTGGAAGAGACAGCAGGGAAGATAAACAGAGGCCTAGGAAAGTCGCCCGAGGGACTTCATGCCAGCGCCACAGCGCAGAGCTGCCCCTTTGCGATGGGGCTGCTTAGAATGGCCTTCTAGCTGGATGAGCATGGGACGCGCCTCACAGATGTTTACTATACGAGGCTTGGACAAACGAGCAAATGAATAGAGACTTGGGCATTATCCATCCATTCGCTACTCACTTACTGACCAGGGCTGCAACAGTCCTGGCTTGCTCAGGACGGAGGGGGTGTCCTGGGATTTGGGACTTTCAGTGCTGAAACGAGGACTGTCCTGGGCAAGCCAGGATGAGGTGGTGCCCTTGCTCACCGGGCACTTGTGACGGACCAGGCCCCTGGGTCCCGAGGGGCAGGTGGCGCAGACTCAGCTCCTGCTCTCCAGAAGCCCACGGCACTGTTGGAACAGACAGATACAAGGCACTGTGGCAAGCGTCACGACAGGGCCACGGACAAGAGCAAGGCTGTGGCATCTGAAGCTTCGGTGATGGCTTTTAGGAGGAGGAGCAAACACTGGAAGCGGGTCTCCTGGGGGAAGGGCTCACCAGATCTCTACAAGGAGCTTGGGAAGGGCCTTGGGGGCAAGAGACAGCTGGGACGCGGGCCTGGAGGCTTACACAACAATGGTTCTGTTCAAGAAACAGTAGCAGCAGCATATGCGTGTTGGGGGAGATCGGGGGCATGTGGAGGTTGTAAGGTTGCAGGGTCTTGAGGGGGCCAGTTGCCAGGTCGTCAGTCGTGTTGAGAAACGAAATTGATCCTATCGGCAATAGGGAGCCATTGAAGGTCTTTGGAGAAGGGAGAGAGAGAATCAGATATTACAAAAGGTTTCATTCATGTAACAAATGTTTACTGAGCATCTATTGTGCGCCAGGCACTGTGCTAGAGGAACGAGTGAATGACTATCATTCCATTTTCCAGCCACAGGGAGGGACCTTGAAGTCCAGGCCCCAGCTGATGTGCTGGGCTGGGCCCGTGGCCTGTCAGGAAAATCCTTCCTCAGCGATGAGAAGACGGCCAGCGCCGGCTCCGACCACCGCCGCCTTATCTGTTTTTCTTTTTCCAAAAGACCTTGAGGCCTGGAGTTGATTCCACTACAAAACAGTTACACAATTTCCCCGGGAGAAGGCGAGTTTCCACCTTTGGGGATGAATGAGCCCTTTCTTTTCCGGAGAGCTGGCCGGGGAGGAACAGGCTGGGTGCCACTGGAGGGGCCGTGAACAGCAGGCCTCGGTCTAATTTGGGGGTAACTATTTGTTTTTTCATTAAACAAAGTCTGCACGGCAGGAATTGTGGTGGCAAGAGCCTCCGGAGGCTGCGAAAGCTGGCAGCGTGAGTCCCGCGGAGCCCGTGAGCCACTCTCTGACTCCGGCCCTGCCCAAAGCGCCCGTTTTTCTGGGGTGGCGGGCCCTATAAGAGGTGCCCTTGGGGAGGCTGCCCCGGCGACTGCAGGACCCTCCCTGCAGCACCCACTCGGCCACTGGATTCTGAAAGCCGGATTGTCCCTCCCCAAGCCCTGCCCTCCTGCGACATTCCTCACGCTGACCATTGTCTGCAGAAAGAGGCCATTGTCTGGGGCTGACATATCTGCTGACCAGCCACATGAAACAAGCGGAGCTTTGGGGAGAAAGAAATCCACCCAAAACAACAAAAACCCTGAGCCTAGCCTCAGGGAAGGGCTTAGACGGGGCTTGTTGAATTTCCTGATGTGCTGGTGTCCTTCCCGAGAGGAAATGCCCACCATTATGGGAGGATCCAGCTTTATCTCTGGGCTGGAATGACACCATCCCGGCCTTTGTGTCAACAGCACTGAGAGGCCTTGTTTAGGGTGCTGTGGCCGGTGCTGAGAAGGGCTGTTTGAAGAGAAAAAGAAAAAAACAGAACAATGTTTACCCAGCAGGCAGCTCCTGCCAACTTGGCCTCCCCTCCAGCCTCTGGGCTCGGCTCGTGGCCCTCGGGGCTGTCCCTTGGCCCGGGTGCCGGCGGGGAGGGCAGGCAGCTGGCGGACACCGGCATTCGGTGCCAGGTCTTAAACGACAGAGGTGGGTAAACGGTCAGGCTGCCGCCCCCACCCCTCCACACACACCCTGCGGCCTTGACTGCCCAACCCCTCCCCCAGCGTCCTCCTGGCCCAGAACTAAAGGCTAACTCACCCTGGGGACAGCAGAGTCTGCAGGGCTGCAGCGGGCCACTGTCGCAGCTTCGCTTGTCGCCCTGGGTGCAGGAGGGGCCCTGAGGCCTGCTGGACTACAGCTGGGGACTAAGCCTCAGAGACCCTTGCTGCTCAAGGGGGGGGGGGGTGAACCAGGACTGGCAGCATCAGCGTCACCAGGAGTTTGTCAGAAACGCAGGCTCTCAGGCCCCGCCTCACTGCATCAGAATCTGCATTTTTTTTTTTTAAACAAGAGTGCCTGCATCTATTTGCACTTTTAAGTTTGAGAAACGCTGGTCTATATCAGTGGTTCTCGAGCACAGCTGCATGTTGGGATCACCTGGGGAGCCTTTAAAAGTCCCAAAGGCTAGACAGCATCTCAGGCCAGTCGTGTCAGGATCGCTGGGGATGGCCCGGGAACATTAACACTTTCTAAAACTCCCCAAGCGATTCCATTGTGTCCACAGCTTTGAGACAAAGGAGTTAGGGTGACAACTTCTTTCCCCTGTCCTAAGACTGAATGTCCATTGATCATGCTATTTTCACTTAGTTCCATTTGGCAACTGTTCCTGAGCACTTTCTATTTGCCAGACACCGTGGCAGCTGCTGAATCTTCATCAATGATGATGGTACATGTTCACGTCTGCAATGCCTGTTGGGTCTGAAGAACTCCTATTCATCCCTCAAAACCCAGTTTAGAAGCCTCTTCCTCTGTGATGTGTTCTTGGATCTCCTGAAGCAGGGAAAATATTTCTTCCTCTGAACTCACACTGCTCTCAATGTTTCTCCATTATCATACTTGTCATAGCGAGGCAGAATGATCTGTTTGCCTATCTCTGGACCGGGAGCCTTGGGGACGGGGCCTATATCTTACTTGTCTTTGCATCCTGGGGCCTAGGGCAGGGCCTGAGCATGAAGCAGGTTGTAGACCCACTATATGAATAAATTGGTGAATGCCTGAATGAATGCAAAGATGAGTGAAGCTACATTCCCTGCCCTTAAAAAACTAAAATTCTAGAAGAAGAGACCATGCTACCCCAAATTAACGAGACGCGAACCTCTGGTGGGTGCTGTGATAGAGGTTTGACCCAGTACTGTGGGAGTGCAGAGTGTGGAGAGGGGCTTCAGCTAAGAACTCTGTTCTAGGCCCACTGGGATCCGGGTGGTCCACACCCTCTGCTTTTCCTCCCATTTTCAGTGTACACAGAATACAAGGATGCCACTCTAGAGATGCTCTCTGGCTCCTTGTCATATTTGGAGATAAGAAGATATCCAATGGATGGAAGGTAAAGACTCTGTTTGCACTTCTAGAAGATGCTTGTTACTGTTACCTGTTGGACAGGTGACTGCCCTTGTGCTCCCAGGCCCCAGACACAAGCCTGGAGAGCCTGGGACGGAGGGAGGGAGGGAGGAGTCTAACGAGCCCAGGCAACTGCTGAGCAGATGGTGCCAGCCGGGCCGGCCACCGTGCGTCTGCCCTGGTGTGAGCTGTGGGCTGGCTGGTCACAGCTAAGGTCAGGGCCCTGGCAGCCTGCAGGCCTGGCCTGGTCAGAGGCAGGACGGGCTGCCCAGTCAGTGGGTGTCCATGGGCTCAGGCGGGCTCCCTTCCTGCAAAGGATAAAGCCAAGCCCCCCAGCCCTGGAGGATGGGCAGAGGCCGGGTGATCAGATAAACAGGTGCAAGAAACTGACAAAGCGAGGAGAGGCCAGGGCAGCTGCTGGAAGCTGGCACGCAGAGGCAGAGGCCAGAGGCTGCAAAGGTTTGGGCCAAGAGACAGCAGGCTAAAGCAGGCAGGGTGGACGGGGCTGGGACAATACCCAGAAGAGGGGTCTAGATCTGTAAGCTAAACCTTTATTACCCCCTGGTAGCTTGATAAGGAAGAAGAAGGCTCAGGGAGGGGTGGTGGGGACCCAGGTGGTCCATTTGCCCAGTAGACAAGAGAAGAAAGCTGGGCCTGCTGACCCCACGTTTGGAGCCGGCAGTTTGGCCGGCATCTCTCCCCAAAAGCAGACCCCAGGGGTCCCTTCAGAGGCTCAGGGGAGACACGACCCGAGAGCCGCATGGCTGGCTGAAACTCTGGGGTCCTGGGACACTTGGGAGGAAGGTTTCCATTTCCCTGTCTTTTCTCAGTTTCCTGCACAGGCCAGGGGTTCATTTTCTGTGTCAAAGAAATCTGTTCTACTCTTTATCAATGCATCTCTCTCTTCCCTCCGCACCACACACAGACAGCTCCTGTGTCAGGAAGTCGAGAAGATTTTCTCAAGGGAAAATCAGCCTAGAAGTCGTCAGCTCCTGACAAGCATGATCCCCAAAGGGTCCTTTTGGAAAATAGCCTTAAGGATGGAATGACAAGGATTTAGAAGATGGGCAAGCAGCTCGTCAACTTCCCAGAGAAGAAGGCAGGCTGGCGGGGGGCAGGGGTGGGTGTCTCTGGGGCATGTCCCCAGTGTCCCTATCTGCAGTTCTGTCTTTTCTAATTCCTCCACTTCTGGGGCCAGCGAGCGGGGCTGGGCGGGGCAGGGCACCAGGAGAGGCTGGGAGGGGAGATCCAGAGGGTCCCAGCAGGGTCCGAGTGTCATCCTCAAGGCCAAATTGGATGGGCCTGGTTCAGGGAGCTCCAAGGAGGTCCTGGGGCAGAAGCAGGACCACGCTCTGTGTAGAGTGGGAGCCCAGGCTGAGTCAGAGACGTGGAGCCTGGGGAGTAGCCTCCTCCAGCCACTGAGGAAGCCCAAGGCATCCCTTTGTTGGCCCCTGGGTGAGGGATGGGCGCAGGACCACCAGACTCGGTTAAGCATCTTGGCAGGTGCAGTCTCTGCCAAGAAATCTCCCAGGTAATCCCAGACGGAAATGATCCCACATCCTAGGGACTCACTGTGCACCTTTACTTCTCCCTCTGCTTACAGATACGTGTGTCTATGCCCCTCCACTCACTGGCCTCGCGCCTTCCACAGGCTGGACCTGCCTCGTCCCTTCTGTGCAATTCTGGGTGCCCAGCTTGGAACCTGGCTCACCCCAGGGCACAGTGAGCACTTCCTGAATCTAGTAAATAAATGGGCTGACTGGCCTCTTGCCAAGAGTGCTACTTTCAAAGTGTGGGGCAGAGACAGGAGAGGACCCCAGAATGCTGCTCAGGACAGCGGCTACTGGGATTTCCCACCTGCAGGACGGGCTTGGGAACACCCTCCCCATCTGAGAACCTGCCTGTCAAACGTGGAAAGTCTGACACTGGTCAGAGGTGGGGTCACACAATGGTCCAGGGTTTGCCTGTGTCCCAGGACTGACAGGGAGTGAAGCCCAAGCCACTGCAGATTGTTGTCTAGCCCGGGGCCAGTGACAACTTCCTCATGCCTCGGATTCCTCCTCTGTCACATGGGCTATTGTGAGGATTGCCACGTGCTCCAAATTTGGGGACCTATATCTTGATTCGGGATTTCTTATAATACATCACCCATCTTTAAGACATAATATTGGAAGGTGGAGGAAGGGTGAATTCATTCTTCTTGAGTTTGGGACAGCCATCCTTCTCTGTAAACAAACAAACAAACAAAGAAAGAAAAGCGAAAATTAAAAAAAAAGAAAAGAAAAAGACATAATATTGGCTTCCAAAGGCAGTCTCCCCCCTCCCACCAACAGTGGGATACAATGACATGCCGTGTCCATGTGGCCCTTATGTAGAAGCTGCATGTTTACAAATGAGTCTGGCTAGTTAGGATTTGCCCATCATCAGAGTGAGGTCACTTAAGAATTTAAGGCAAAACAAAACAAATAAATAAAGATAAAATAAAAATGCCAACCTCTAATTTATTTTTTAAGAACATATTTTTATAAGTCAAAAGAGTGCATTTTAGAATAACAGCATTTTTTCCCTCCTCATCTTTGCAGAGTTCAGAAAACGGTGCAAGCCCCCAGGTACTGGCTTGCTGCTGAGCTGGCATCATGTAGCTTTATCAGTTGTCAACAATTATTTGCAGCCCGAGAACCTACTCTGTACTCAGCACGGTGCTCAGGCTGTGGAATGTCGGGGTGGAGGCACATCCGGGACACGCAGTGTGGCTCCCACTTTGGAAATGGAAGCAGGTGCTTGGTGCACAGCTGGGCACTGAGGCCAAATGAGAGTGCACAGGCCGGCATCCCTCAGAGTTAGCGTAGCAGGGGTGCTGGTGGGGGGAGGTCCCCGAAGGCTCTGTCAGCTTGGACCGAGCAGGAGGATGTCCCAGACGGGGGTAACGTCGCACTCTCAGCTGACAGGCATGCAGTGCTTGCTTTGTGCTTGGGGCTGTTGCGATGGTTTCTCACGGCTGAGCTCAGTTAAATGTCGCTACCGCCCCATGAGAGAACTACTTCCATGATTCTCACCTTCCGGAGGAGGACCCTGGGGTGCTGAGTGTTTCAACGATCAGCCGCGGTTCACACAGCACTCTGGTGGCAGAGCTGGGACCACACCAAGGCTCCCTGACACACTCCCAGCCAGCGCACCAGAAAGCCCTCTGTGCGTGGAGTCGTCCCACTACATTCATGAACAACACATCTAGATGACCCGAGCAAGGAAAATGTCCAAAAGAATGGCAGTTGGGAGGCCAAAGAGAGCAGTTTGGTCAAACTTGGAAAGAACAAACCTAACGCGTGCTATAAGCGCTCAGCACGTGGCGGTGGCATGCACAGATGGAGTCCGCGGGGAACGACTGGGAGCGGGAACGCGTGAGGGCTGGAGTCCGGCAATGCTATTCATGATAAACGCCATTTCCCGAGCATCCCGGATGGTGCCAGGTGCATGCATGTGTCTTATCTCACTGGATCCTTAGAGGTACCCCTCGGTGAGAAGTAGTCTCCCCATTTTATAGATGAGGAAACTGAGGCTTAATGAGATACGTGGCTACACTAGAATTTGAACCCCTTTCCATATGGCTTCCAAACCCAAGTTCTTTCCAAGTGTCACTGGGATGATTTGTGTCCCCTGCACATTCCTGTGTAGCACCCCTGACCCCTAGAACTCCAGAATGTAACTATATTTGGAGATACAGCTTTTAAAGAGGTGAGGTGTTTAAAGTTTTAACGAGGTGATGAGGGTGGGCTCTAACCTAATAGAACTGGTGTTGTCCGTATAAGAGGAGGAGATTAGGACACAAACGAGCACAGAGGAAAGACCTTGTGAAGACACAAAGACAACGACCATCTATGGCCAAGAAGAGAGGGGCCTCAAGAAAACCACCCCTGCCAATACCTTGATCTCAGTCTTCCAGCCCCCAGAACTGTGAGGAAACAAACTTCTGTTGTTTTAGGCATCCAGTCCGCAGTCCTTTGTTATGGAAGCCCTGCAGCTCCCTAGCTCTGCCACCATTGTGTAAAAGCAGCCATGGGCACTATGTAGATGAACACATTTGGCTGTGTGCCAATAAAACTTTATTCACAAAGACAGGTGGTGGGTTGGATTTGGCTCCTGGGCCTGTAGTTTGCCAACCTCTGATCTAGAAGGAAAGACAGATGTTGAACAAGTCACGATGACTCAGCTGTGGCATTTCTCATGGTGATGTTTTTTCCACTTTCCGGACCTCGGTGCAGAGGGTTGAGTTACTCTGCAGTCATGAAGCATCACCTCGCTGGTCCCTGCTAGGGTCCTCTTATTTAGCTACTTTGTTCATGTTCCCATTCCCATTTCCCTTCCCCTCTTCCCACAGGCAACTCTCCCAATGCACCTGCTTTGTAGCCTTGAAATGATACGCATCTCTCTAAAGCACGTTGCTTCGTTGCTCTGCGTGATGTATTTTGAAGCTATACAAATGGTACTGTGCTATCAACTGTTCCATTTCTTGCTTTTTTCCCCATGAAGTATTGCGTTTTTCAAATCTAAGCTGTGTGCACATCTAGTTAATTGCTTCCAAATGCTGCAAAACATGTGACATTGCACGTCACTAAATTCTCCTTATCCGTTCCCTGGTGAGGGCCACTGAGCGTGCTGCCTGTGCCCGACACCGCAAGCTCCCTCCTGTGTTTCCCCGTGTGGATGCTGCTTACGCCTGGCTTCCCCTCTTGGCACGCCCCTTTGTTGTAACATTTGTCCACTGGATGGGGTTGTGATTGAATGTCTGCCCCGCCCTGGACTGGAGTGGCCTGAGGTTGGTCATCAGATTCGTCTTCCCCCGGAGCCTAATCCGGTACACCTGGCACTCAGTAGGGCCAATAATATAGGGTGAATGAATCCGTCTTTCTGGGAAGGACTCTGCCAGCCTCCTTTCTGTCCTTCATACAGACTAACAGAGCACCTGCTATGTCCTGGTTGTCCCCAAACAGCCCCCACCCCAGCAGCCCCTGCTCTGCGGGGCACCTTTTCTCTAGAAGAGCACTTTCCCCTTATTGCCTCTCAGGTAGTAGTAATACCTTGTTGACTGTCGGATGGGCTGACTCCTTTTCATGTTTCAACTTGGGAAGGAGTGATGCTTCATTTTCTGGATCAATGTGGCTAGTCTGTGGTGCCTAGTTGTACAGCCTAGATGTCACTGTGAAGGTATTTTTGGATGAGATTAACGTTGAAATCGGTATATTTTGAGTCAACATATTATTCTCCGGGCCTAAAGGACTGAGGTCCACCGAAGAATTCTGCTTCCAACTGCCTCTGGACTCAAGACTGCAGCATCAACTCTTCCTGGGGTCTCCAGCTTGCCAGCCTGCCCTGCAGATTTCAGTTTTGCCAACACCCACAATCGTGCGAGCTAACTTTTTAAATTAAATCAACGGATCTCTATATATTTGTGTGTGTGTGTGTGTGTGTGTGTGTGTGTGTGTGGTTTCTCTGAAAAACCCTGACGAACACAGGAAGGGCCAGCATAAGTCAGGAGGATTTTACAGCTCCAGGGCAAAACCTTTCTCATGATATTTAAAGCCTGAAAGGGACTTTTGGAGACTCTGTGAAAGTATCTAAGAGTGGCTCCTGGCAGAGAGCCACCACATATAGACACGGGAAATGCCAGGTGACCATCCTCAAATTCAGGTTGAGTCAGTGGGCTTTAAAATCAACAAAGACCCCCAACAAAGACCCTCATTATTTCTTTCTTCCATCTGCCTTCAGAGTGTGCAAACTGTCCAGTTGACTTGGGGACCCAGACTGACACAAGCCTCGATCCGCACGAATCACACATGAGACTAAGCTCAGCTGCCCCAAGAAGATCACAGCAGCACCATGCTTTGCTGCACCGCCTCCAACTTGGTTCCAAGGGGAAAGGGACTCTGCCATTTGATCCCTATTATTTTTCTTAAATTTATGGAGTTTCTGGTAATGTGTCCCAGGCACTCGATAAACTACTTATAATTTTCACAGCCCTGCAATGGCTGCCCCACCAGTTCCATTTTACAGATGAGGAGATGGAGCCTGGACAGGTTGAGCCACTTGTCTGGAGGTAGGAGTGTAGTCATATTCTAGCCCGGGTTTGTGATGTGAGGCCAAAACCTGTGCTCATTCCTTTGCACCCTGACTCAGTTTCTTTCATTCATTCATGCATTCATTCTCTCTTTGATGCTAGGGAATGTTCTAGGTGTAAGAGGATCTAGAATAAGACATTTTCTTTTGTCTTCAAGAGGCTCACAGATACACAGAAAAATAATGGGCTGGTGAGACAGTCCTGACCTGGAGGTGCGTGCAAAGTGAGCACAGAAGTGCTGAACTGTTCTCCCCTGGGGATGCCCGGGGTGGGGGGGGGCAGGTGATGTCAGCAGGAGAGCCTGTGGCAGAGCTCCTAGCCCTGTGCAATAAAAGGGGGCTGTTGGTGGCACTGGAGGAGGAGCTGCCCAGTGGGGCGGGGAGCCCGGGAGACAGCAAGGATGTTGCAGGAGGGAGGAGAGTGCACAAGGGCCAGTTGGAGAACCGGTCACCGGGGCTAGGGGCGAATGCAGAGCCCGTGCCCAGGGAGGAGGCCGAGGCGACCGGAAATGCAGGGAGAGGCAGTGCTGAGTGGACGGGACTCATACCTCATCCTAGGGGTCACCTGGGCTTTTGTTGAAGGCTGAGAGGAGGGTGAGGTGAGTGAGGCCAAAAGACTCAGTTATCGAGAGAAATGATATCAAAGATCAGTGCAAAACTGCCCATGATGAGCAACAGAGTAAACTCTTAAATTAAGATGGAACTGACCCTGCACTTGAATGAGTCACCCCGCTCACCCTAAACCTGGCCTTGCTTTTGTTAAAAACCAAGATTCCTGGCTCTTCCCATGGGCCTACCGATGACTCAGGCTTTCCAGAAGAGGGGTCCTATCATTTCCTAGCGCTCTGGGTGACTTTTATGGCTGTGTTTCTTCTTTTTAAAAGTATCCATGGTTAATATCTGCATGGGAGCATGCAGTAAAAACATAGATTTTTTAAGCGGCTCCCAGACCTTCTGCATGAACCTATTGTGAAGAGGCCTGAGGGGCTGGAGGTTGAGTAAGGCACAAGGGTGTCAATTGTCACACCGTCTGGGCACAATGGCAAGCAGTGGTGACAATGACAAGTCATCCTGGCTGAGTTTTCCACTTTTCAGTTTCCAAATGGGACAACGTCCCAGTTGTTGAAAGCTGCACGTTACACCCCTACCGTCGGTCCTCTGATAGGAATTCTAAGAGACTGTCCACACGGCAAGCCCCAACTCCTAGCCCCGCACGAAGGCCCTACACAGCGGGCCCGTCCTCTCTCTCCACCTCTCCCTCCTCTACCCACCCCTAAATGCCGCTCTGTCCTTAAGGCTCAGAGGAGGCCCTTCCTCCCCAGGAAGCCCCCGCTTGCCCGGAATGTCACGGCTGCAGCGGCCACTCTGTCCTCTGAAGTCAGGTCTCCTCTCCCTCTGGCAAGCGCGGTGCTGTCTCTGTGTCTACGTTCTCTTGTGTCTGTATCGTGCCCCCGAAGCCTCCTCTTCCTCCTGCACACTCCTCCGAGAGTGCTCCTCCTGGCGCAGGGACGTGCTCCGGAGGGTCGCGGTTGCAGAGTCCGAAAACATGGCTCCAAGTCTCAGGTCTGGGGGCCCTTGGACATGTCCTCTGCCCTACGGTTTCTTGGGACAAAATATGCTAATAGTTGCCTCAGTGGGGGAGTGTGGGGCAGAGGAGAGGGTGTCACTGGAAGGGGAAGAGCATCATGCAAATGAGGTCGCTGTCATTTGCAAGGCGCAGGGGACGTTCACTCCTACGGTCCCCATCTCCTCCTGCTCACAGACAGCAGCCCACGGGCCAGGCTCACCGGCCGTGGACTCGCCTCCCAGACCCGCACCTCGCGCTTCCCTTCGTCGGCAGGTGGCTGGGGCTGGTTCTAGACACCCATCCATTCCTTCCCCAAGGAGGGCGGGCTTAGGGTGGAAATGTCCTGAAGGGGCTTATTTATCGCTCACTTTATTCTGCAATAAGATATCTTACGAAGGTTGGGATGGGGGTGGAGAATGTTTATTTTAAATTCTCTCCGACTCAGTTTTTGGGATTCCAGGAGCATCTGGAAAACATGCTTTTCTGCAAGGCGCGGAGGCGGTTGTGTTTTCTAAATTGCCACGCGATGTGAACATTCCTCAAGGAGACGCGGCCCTCTCTGCAAGTGCTGCATCGGGAGGGACACAGGCTGTTGGAGCCAAGTAGCCTGTCCTAGGGCGTGGGGGGCGCCAGGGGGGCCCAGGACGGAATGGGGGAGCCGGGACCTAGAAAAGACCCTGGCGTGTGTTCCGGTGCTGGGTGCTGGCGTTAGCCGAGCAGACCAGCTCGTGGTTTCATCTCAGGAAAGACAGGGTGAGTAAGGAGGGGCTTGTTTCTTTGTGTGGAGAGCCTGCTGGTGAGCACGGATGGAAAACTCAATTATCAGTGAGGTGAGGGGCAGGGTGAGAGGTCAGGGCCGAATGCCCGCTCTTCCTCTGGGCGCTGAGAGAGCTGCTCCCGTCTCCGCTGCTGGGAGGAGGATGCATTGATCAGGGTCAAAGGTTGTGTGTCATCAAAGGCAGTCCGGGAATAAAGGGAATCCTTCCCAAGGATTCTAGGATGGCCCACGAAAACCCAAGGCGACTCACTCCCGTAGTAAGCTCCATGTGCCTCCTACTCAACAAGTCTCGAATTCTCATTATAAAATTTACAAGAAAATGTTGCTTTATCCTAAGATAGCTTCCCAAGACTTAGGATTCGGAGAGGCAGGGGTTGGAAACATTCTCCTTCTATCCTCCTCAGCCAAGAACTCTCCCTCTCTGGGGGAGAGACTACACATGTCTTCCTTTTTTGAGGAAAAACAATTCATTAAAAAGTTCTTTGTATAAGCCTGGACACCTCAAAGATAGGACCCTAGCTGCCCTTGTTTCACACTTATCTTTTCCCATGGGAATATTTCCTTTCTAGACAGAAAACACACACACACACACACACACACACACACACACACACACACACACACAGTAGTTTGAAAATTGGAAGTTAAATTTGAAGAATAACATGGTCAATGGATTGTGTAGAAAAATGACAAAGATAAAAAGAAAAAGAAAGAAAGACACTCTACCAAAAGACAGGCCGGGAGGTAGAAAGGAACACAGATAGGAAGGAATTCAGGGACAGAAAGAAAGTTCATTCATGCCTGAAACCAGAAGGGGAAAAAAAAAAAAAAAAAAAGAGCACCACATGGGCAGATGCAGCCTCAGCCGACTGTCATCAGCTGATTTAAAATATGACAAACATCCCCCAAAACCAGCTTCTGAAAGAGAGAAGAGAAAGGAGTTTTCCAGCAGAGATACATATATTCAATAATCATTTCTTGTTCTTCATGGTGAAGTGTGGAAAATGAACAAAGGGCCCGATTGTGTGTCTGCTTAACTTTCCAGTTGTTAAAGCAAATTGAGCACAGAGAGGACAGGGCTGATGACATATCAGAGCCAATTTCATTTCCAGAGCAGGTCTGAGTCCCAGGTGAAGACTGGGGCTGGCTGAGGCAGGAGACACCGCTTAAACAAGCCGTGGGGCTCTGCAGGGGAAGGGCAGAGGGGTGGGAGTTCTCCCTGCAGAGATGCCATTTGGTGACTTGGGTGTTTTCCTTCTAACACAAACATATCAAGGCGTTAACAAGAATCTAACCCTGTGTAAGAAGTCTAGACTACCTGCCAGACAGGACTGGCCAGTGTCTCACCAGTGACTCTAGGAACCCATTTCTAGATTACTGAGAATGAGCACAAGGATAATGTGTATTGGGCATTGTGCTCCTGGATCTCTCCAGATTTCGCTTACTGCAGGGTGCCTCCACCGGTCCTGGTGCCAAGACCACCTCCTCTAGGAAGACTTCCCCACTTGTCCTGTCTCAGTGACATTTTTCTCCAGTGGCTTCTCTGCACAGGACTGCCTGGTGCCTGTCCTTCACCGTGGGTCTAGTCAGCAGTTCCTGGGATGTCCCTTGCTCGTGTCTTATCTCCCCGTCTGGTTTGGAGGCTCCTGGGCAGGGACCACTGTGCTGGGCTATCGTAGGTCCTCTGTAAAGACCTGTTGACTAATTAGAAGAGACAGAGGCCCCATCTGGATATCAATAATCCTGAATCTAATCAATTTCCTAGGATCCCGTTTATCTTGCAAGTAGGATAAGAATGTCATTGACATCATATCATTTGGTCACGAAAGGGCTAACATAGCCAGTGTCACTACTCATTAAGTATACTGTTTAGCTCAGCTGTTTTTTTTTTTTTTCTATTTTTTTCATGCAAGCCTTTCTCAATGAAGGAAGTAGGGCATTGATTTATATTCTAATGCAAGCTCCTTATCTCATGACAGACTGGTAACCACACCGAGTTGCACTGACATAGAACATAGGCCTCACCCTCTTCACTTGACAAATGTGGACTTTGAGGCTGAAAAAGAAGAAGCAGTTTGTTCAGGATTGCGCAGCAAGAAATAGAGCTGCGGTCGGTGCCAGGGGCTCCTGATATCCGGGTCTATAATAATAATAAATCAGCAACATTGCTGATGCCTGCAATTTTTACACACTTTCCACACGGCATCTACAAGTGGTGCTGAGAACTGGGAGTGGCGGGCATTCGTGTCTTTACATGAGGAAACTGAGGCTCAGAGAGGACAAAGACTTGTCCAGAGGCATAGAGCAGGGAAGTGGTAAAAAATAGGACACTAGAATGTCCCAGTCTCCCAGTTCGTGCTTGTCCCAACACACTGGGCTTCTGATGAGCTAGACGTTTTGGCTAGACATGCTCCGGCCATGACCTCAGAGGTATAGGTACAGAATGAAGGAAGGCCCAAGCCTCAGTTAAGACAACTGGGTGCAGATATACAAGTGCTATAGTTTGGAACGCTCCAAGTTCTTAGCGGTTTCGTCTGTAATAGAATTCAATTTCCAAGAGGCTCTATACCCGTGTCTTTGGTTGGCATACCTACTAGCTGTCTCAAGTCAGTTTTTGAACGCAATGTGGTTAAGATAAATACCTATGTCACACATTGATCTTGGAATGTGCATCACAGTGAGCGAGGTCTCTGATATGAAACACACTGTGAATCATGGACCTCATGAAAATGGCAGGTATTATTCTTATTTCTAAGCCTGGAACAAGCGGCTATTTGATGGTTTCTAATCATTACTAAAAGTGTAGGGTGGGATACTTGCCCATTAATAACTTAACATCACCCGTGAAATCTCATTTTTGTCATTTTCATTTTTAAGAACACAAATCAGACCAATTGAATCTTTTAAATCATTTTTTTTAAAAAAAATGCTTTTAAACAAAACAAGCCATACACAGGAACCCAGAGGTTCCTTACAAAGACTTTCTCTTTCCTCTGGGGTGTACATCTACCACTGGGACATCCACAAGTAAGTTTCTCTGCGATATTTATAGCCAAGGATTTGCCAAACGTTCACAGGCTTTGCATAAACTCATTTTGTGTGGGAAACCCATGAACGTTTTATTCCTGCTCCCAACTTCCCATCTAGATGTGGGTGTCCAGTGGGCCTGGGAAGGGTTTGTGGTCCCAGGGTCCCCCCACAGCTCTGTGGCTGCGAGTGTCCAAGGCTGCCTAATGAAGCCTCATTTCTTATAATGAAGTGAGACAACAGGGCTGATAGGCCTATATTTCCTTTTCTTTTTTTCTCAGGAAAATGTAGAACCCCTAAGGAGTGGTGTCTAGACATTTTGGAAGGACACTTGGCTAACTGTAGTCCACAGAGAAGGATGGGGAAAATCCTTTGTTTTCTAGACCTGTGATTTTTCTGATGCAAGTGTCCAACACTTACATCTGTTTAAGCGTAGGTCTTTATGCAAGCTCCCACTGCGGCCGAAAAGCTGAGAATTCCATGGCAGAAAATCCCTATTCTAATTTTAACACTGCTTTGCCAACCCAACTCCCATGTTTTCAGAAAGATTTCAAGGTCCGGTGCCTCTGGGATGAAGTTGAAACTCCTGGGCTGGCCCCGGGTGGGAGCAGCGTAGCGTAGCCAGGAGAGCCGGGCTCTGGAGGTGGCTGGGATTTGGTCTGAACCCCGACTGGGAGCGCCCACAAATGAGCCTGGGAAGGCAACTCCACCTCCCAATGGCTCAAGGTTCTCATCTCTGAGATGGGGTCAATGATGACCTCTAGATTCTTGAGTTATTGTGAAGATTAAAGGAGACAATGCATAAAATGTCTCCTCCTCCCCGAACACTGATAACCTCATCTGTCACCTCCTTTTCCTTCTCTTTCTTATCGTTCCTACCCTTTTTCTTGCTTCTTATTCGTTTAGGTCATACTCATAGGCAGGCCCCAGACACTAGGAAACAGTGTGGAATTCCAGAAGGTTCCAGTCCTCAAGGAGGACACCTCCTGGGCAGACAGACAAGTGGGATGATGGATGACAGTAGGTCCACAGTCTCAGAGGACGAACATCTAACTCGGGGAGTTCCCACTGTCCTTCTGGGTCCTTCTCTGGCTTATGTCTACAGTTTTATTCATATCCATTGCCCCTCTCACAGGGAATAATCTTTAGGGGGGACATGTGTGTGCACACAAAGGGGGGGGGGGAGAGAGAGAGAGAGAGAGAGAGAGAGAGAGAGAGAGAGAGAGAGACCCTTTGGTCCCTGGCCACTCAGGGTTCATGGTCTCCAAGGAGAAATAGAACAGGATACAGGCAGCAGCCACTGTCCTGCTCCTGGAAGCATGTGCCCATTGTCCAGAGAGAGGGACAAGGGCGATCTATGGGGGACAGCATGCACCCTAGCGTGGGGAGGACAGGCAGGCAGGAGTGCTATTATGATGTGTGTCACTTCACAGTTAAGGGCTCAGCTGAGTCTGTATACAGAAAGACGATTCAACAGGCTAGCGCTGTCTGAATACCCAACCCCTCCTATAGGTCCTCAAAAGGCCAGGTATTGGGCAGGGGGTGGTCCTCAGCTGGTCGTGGCCATGCCAAGATGAGCCGTGGGGCTGGGATTTGGAGGCCTTCTCTCCGCCCAGCCCTGCAGGCCCTGCCCAGTGGATGCGGCTTAGCAAGGCCCTGGCCCCCATGTCTCTCCTGAGCACAAAGGCCTCTTGTCTGACTGAGCTCAGAGAGTGGACACAGACCACCCTCTCTTCTCTTTGTCACTAATGCAATCTATTTGATCTTGAGGGTGGTTTTGTTTCGGTCTTTCAAGGGGTGGGAGTGGGGGGGGACAGAAGGCAACATTTCTTCTGACTTTGAAGAGTAGAATGAAAGGGTTAAGCATAGAAATGAAGCCCAGGAGGGAGAAGCATCTCTATCCCCTTTTCCTTGTTAGAAAAGAACTAATGCTCATACCTATGGGAGGTTCACCTATTCTTTGGAAGGAGAGTGCTTTTGTTATTATTGCTAATAGTATTATTACACTTACTTACATTTATTTATGTACATCTAACCTTTTTTTCAAAAAAACTTTTAAACATACCAGTAAAACAGATTTATAATGAATAAATAAAAGAGTCATGGCCAAGAGAAAATAAGGATGAGCCGATAATAGACAAAAAATTATAAGTTAAAATTTCCCCTCTGAGGGCCTGGGCTGGATATGGAGTAGGACGTGGTTTTGAGCTTCCTAGCAGCCATAATAATGAGGGAAACACCTACATGGTTCATACCATCAACAAGAAACAAAGCTGCCTCAGTTAAAAAAAAAGGCACCTTGTGATGTATCAGAAAAATAATATCAATAAAAACCCTCCATAGATTTGGATGTTAGGAGATATGGCCCTTTGGGAATTCCTAAATTTATAAATATCTCTAGAGCCACGTTTTCTAAATTGTGTTCTGTGAAACATTGATTCTGTGGGACACTAAGAGGTGTTCCTCAAAAACGGAGCATTGTGGCCAGATGTGCATAGTCAGTGCACTCCTAACGCCCCCCTCAGGGCCTTTGCACAGCTGTTAGAGTCGAGCAGCTGCAAGGTGGACGGACCTTTCCTTGCTAACACCGATCCCCTCTCACTGCATAGCATCGATGCCGACAAACCACCGTTTCTGTTTTACCAAAGATCCTCAGTGCACCCAGAGGCTTGGGTGGGAGAGGGGCAGGCCTGCCACGTGGGTACCAGGCAGTTACAAGCCAGCGTGGGAAACAGAGATATCTGTGAGCTCTCAGAAGGAACAGAAGGCCTGTGGTTCCAGGGAGGCTTCCTGGAGGAGGTGACACTTTACGGAGATTGAAAAGATTGGCATACGTTCTGAGAAAGAGGTGTGGAGTCGTGCTGGGGCCTGGGGGGGGGGGACAAATGGTCAGAACTGGAACAAATGGTCGGGGTGGAGGCAGTCGCTGGGCAGCAGGTGGAGGCCAGCCCAACCCAGGGCTCCAGCGTTCCAAGAGGAGGCACAGAGGGACCCTAGGGGGCATGGCAGGACTTTCCCACTAGAAAGAGCCGCTTGGTGATGATGGGCTGTAGGGTGGAGGCTGCACACAGGTCGGCCGGGATCCTGAGTGACAAGGACTCACCCAGGGCAACAGCTCCAGGGAGAGGGACAGACAGAGCCTGGCCATCGGCTCTGTGGGGATCACAGGGCGGCAGGACAAGCTCATCATGCTCCCTGGAGGACTGGCGCTGCCCTGGCCAAATGTCAGAACGAGTTCAGGGCACTTGTCTCACGGCCCTGTGTGGCTGTAGTGGGGTGGCCGGCCGGCAGGCGAATGTGGCCTCAGCAGCATCTGGGACCTTGACCACTGGCCTTGGAGCAGGAAAAGCTCTCTCTGCCTCGCCTGCTTGGGGAGCAATGTGCAGAAGTCCTGAGACTCTATGGCAACCAAGGACTCCTGTGTCAGGGTCACGGTCGGAGGTTTGCTGTGCTCGCCAGTGTGGAAAACAGAAGGCTCGCGCTCCATCAGAGTCATCCCTGGTTTGCATGCGGGGACACACAGAGCAGGGACAGTAGCCATGGCTTGCCTTCCCATTTTGCTAAGTGTTGACTCATCTGACCTCACAATACTCTGTGACGCTGAGATTACTTAATATCCCCACTCTACAGACAAGGGAGCTCCGGAAGGTTCAGAAATGGGAAGGGCTTTACTCAAAATCTGATTCCAACGTTGCTGCTCTCTCCACGTCATTAGATGTGCAGGTGTCTCCGAGCTCCGTGAGGCATGAGCTGGAAGACAGAATGCCCTTCCCCACTGGGGTTCCCCCCTGAGTCCCCTGGTGCCAGGAGGGCAGGCACCCCCCAAGGTAGGGCTTCCTGGGCACATCCTGGGCTGACTCTGAGGTCTGAGGGTGAAATGGCTGGGAATGAACGATGGACGATGAGTCACATTTCTTCATCCAGTGCTTGGAAACTGTCCTGGAGTCACCACCAGCAGGGTCAAGGGTCAAAGTCTCTGGGTTCCTAGGAAACACCTGGGCCCACGCCAGTCTCTCTGTGCAGCCGCCCCTTCTCCTGCGCCTGCCTTCAAGACACCGTCACCCCCCCCCCCGGCACACCTGAGTCCCCATAGCCTGTTGCCCGGAAAGGCTTCTTGAATCCTTCATCTGGCCAGGTGGCTCCTCTCTGTCCCCTCACTGCCTTTGGGATGTCCCCTCCCGCAGAACTTGTGCCGCTTGCAGATCACGGCTCCGTTTATAGTTTTCGCTGCATGAAGACAGAGACCTTGCGTGGCCCTCAGCTGTGTCCCCAGCACCCGGCCCTGTGCCTGGCACACACAGGGCTCATCCCATATTTGATGAAGGAAGGAAGGAAGGAAGGAAGAAATGAGCGAATGGAAGATTTCCCTTTCCTGGGGTAAAACACAGACATTCAGCCTCAGGGAAGCTCGCCCCAGCCCCGGGGGGGCTGGGCTGATAAGTCTAATTATGGGTAAACCTGAGCGCTGGATCCACTAAGCTCAGCTGGCGGCTGCGGTGGTTTCTGGCATCTGTGTGCCAGTATAGGCTTGTCGGGATTCTGGGGCAAACAGTGATCTTGCTGAATTATGCAAAGAGTCAGGTAGTTGGAATTCCACATAGATCTCAGCCAAGGCCTAGTGATGCTTTGAGAGGATGGGAATATAAGTGAAATCAAAATGCAATAGCAACTAATTTTGAAAAAAAGTAATGTATGTTTTCTACAGAAATTTTAGAAATGCAGGTAAGCAAAAAGAATAAAATCAGTAAATGAACAAAGCTGTCATCCCATCACTTGGTGGCAATGAGCATCAGTATCTGGGGCCACCCGTGCGTCTCTCTCTGTCTCCATGTGGCCTCTCCACGTGTTCTCCCCAGCACCGTGGCTTTAGGGTAGCTGGACTGCTTAAATGGCAGCTCAGGGCTCCAAACACCCATGTCCCAGAAGGCAGAGCCAGGGGGAAATGGAAGTCACTCAGCCTCACGTCTGCCAGATTCCTTTGCTGGGGGCAGTTAGAACGTTCCACCAGGTTCTAGGAGAGGGAGCATGAAGCCCACCTCTCAGTGGAGACGTGGCACCCACCACTGTAAGAAGAGCTTGCAGGATGGGATGGGAGATTTGCAGACATTGCCATCTTTGGAAAACATGACAATTTTAATCTCAGCATTTATTATTATAATGTTGATTGAAGCCACCATTATTTTAATTGGGATTCCTTTATTGTTCCCCTAAAGTGAAAGACAAATTTTTTTTACCAAATGATGCATAACCACCGTACGGTGTATAGTGTCTCTCAGCTTTCAAAAGTCTTAGCACGATTCACTTCATTTAATGCTCAAATTGTCCTGGTAGGGCTCATCACCTGCATTTGACAGGTATGGAAACTGAAATCTAGAAGGGAATGAAAAAGGATGGAGAGAGATCTAAATATCCTTTTTCAATCCCAGAATTCTCTCCTCTACTCCAGGTGATGCCACTTGCTGTGGGCAAAATCCACCTGGGAGCCACAAATCCACTCTTTCTTAGAAAATTGTAAAATTAGCCCAGGAGATAAGGTTTCCCTTTAATGCTTTAACTTTAGCTTGGCCTTCAGCCTCTAAGTCTAGAATGGCTTGTACTGAGAAAACATTAACCCGGTGCTAGATGACTGATGTTTTATTAGCTGGAGGAATGCTCCGCAGAATGGGCCGGTGGAGGAGACGGGTGGGCGGGCCTGACACTTGGAGATGGCACCCAGCGCTTGGGTCAGCACATATCTGAAAGTCTCTGCAGCTTGCCGGGCGGCCTAGGTGGGCACCTGCCTCGTGGAGAAAGTATCAGGGGTGATGTCCTGATCCCTCAGGCTGGGTCAGACGATGGGTTGGATTCTTTGAAGACCTCTTGCAGGCCCCAGCACTGTCATTTCTGGAGACTTTGCCCAACACCACGTCAAATATGTTACAATATATTCATATTTCACGTGATGGATAGTTCTTTTTTGCTTTGGAAAAAATTTTTAAAAAATTTTGCCTTTGAAATTATTTGGCTGTGGGTAATTTAATGAATTTACAAAGTTTTTTTTCTTTTTTTTTTCCTCAGCTTACTTGGGACTCATGCAAAGTGAGAAAATGTAACCTACAAAAATGTTTTTGAACATAATGGCATTTTCACGAATGATAAATTCAGCAATTTAAGGAAGTGGCACATGACACAACGTTGCATTTCTCAGGCATTTAATTTAACACATTTATCCACTTTGACTTTGCAATTTTCATTTTGTATTTTAGAGCTAATCATTTTTGGTTTTCAGATCTCAAATGTTTTGGTAGGACTCTTAAGAAGCTCCTAAGCCGGGTTCCGTAGCTTTGGCCCCTGACGGGGAAGATGATTCTGACTGTGACGGAGCTTGTGCCTCCCAGATACAAAGAGCCCCCTGAGTCCCTGTAGTGGGATACCTTATCGTGGTACCTCCAAGGTGGAAGCCACAAAGAGAAGTCATTCCTCATTGCAGTTGTCCTTTCTAGCCTCCACTCACCTGCTTTGGCTGCTGCTCCGTCAACAGAACTCCCTGGGCGGAGATGATCACCAAGTCACTCCGGAGGCTGGTGGCTCAGAAGCGTCAATGAGACGGGGAACTCAGTGATGGGAAAACTCTTACGGAGAAGAAAACAGGCCACAGAAGGGACTTGCCTAAGTCCTACCAGGAAAGGTAGCAGGGGAGAGAAAGAAGCTCACATTGTTAAAAACCAAACCAAACTGGCGTCGTACTGAGGCTCTGATGAACTTATTTGGCCTTTTCCTGTCTTTTCAAGGTGAATATTTGCCCATTTTACAGGACAGACCACTGGGGCTCGGAAAGGCCAAATATTTGTTCCACATGATACAGCGACAAGAACCCAGGTTTGCCTGATTCCAAAGCTCTGCTGTGCCTTCCTGCCATGGTGGGCGGACAGACATATTTGCCTTTTTTAGAGGAAATTAGCGGCATGTCGTGCCGTTTGCACTCGGAATACCAGCAGGATTAAGGGACTTGCAGGAGTGATGCCTTTTAGAATTTTCTATTTGCAAAAGCCACAATCCTATGACAAACACTCAAGATGAAAGCGGTGGAGAGAAGCAAACTAAGGGCTTAGGCCAGCGAGTCTTTGTCTAGAGTAGTGGAGCCAAGAACCCAGCTGGCTTAGTTGACAAATACGCATTGAGCACCTACTCCGTGCAGGAGGCCCTGAAGGATGATAACCTCTTGGTCTCGGGCCCTCTGTTACACCAAAGTGCAGTGGAGAGAGGAGCATGGGCAGATGAGTCACAAGATCAGAATTCACAAACTCCCCCACTCCCTGGCTGTGTGCCCTTAGACCAATGAGTGCACCTCTCTGAGCCTCAGCTACCTGGTAAGTGGAGGTGATCATTCTTGCTCAGTCCAGCTCCTACGCCTGCGATGTGCCTCCTAGGTCATCTGTGTGATGACTCTCCCCAGCGCAGGCCCTCTAGGAGGGCAGGCAGGTGAGGTGTCCTGTGTCTCTGTCCTCAGCACTGGCCTAGAACCGAGCAGGTAAGCGCTTCGTGAGCACAGGGTCAATCTCCTAAATCTCGGCTGAAGCACAACATTAACCAGGACCTTCCTGCTCTCTTGCTACTTTACACAAGAATCCAGCCTCTCATTGCACTGGCCAGAGCTCTCTTCTTTGAACATGCAGAAAATGCTTCCTTAAGATCAACTTTGTTTGTCAGATAACTATGACTCATTCTGTAAAAGCCAAGGACTCCTGTGGCTATCTCCCTGAAAAGGAACTATCTTCTGTAGCTGCTGAGTCTTCACGAATAAATACTCTTTCGATTCACACCGTGGATTAGGCAAGGATCCTTTGTAACTCCCAGAATCACAGAATCCCGGACTATCAGCAATTCACCGCCCTTGGAGGTCACATATTTTCACTCTTCTATTTTATGGAAGAGTTTGCAGAAGGGAGGGAAGGAATTTGCTCAAGGTCACAGAGCAGGGCTGGTCTTAGAGTTGTGCCTCCTTCCCTCAGCTTTATAGAAACGACACTCTTCCCAGGACATCTCTGGACCAAAGCCAGTGGTCCTCTCTGGATGCCATGGGCCACCAAGCTGGGCTCTGAAACAGGTGGACAAATTAAGGGGTCCCTGGTCTGATGGACTCATTTTCTTCTGACACTGTTTGCAAGTGTTTTCCTGGTGCAGCGCTCTGCACGGGCCCTGCAGAGAGAGACACACACAGTGGCTGTTTTCATGGACTGGTTGCGGCCAGGGTGGCCGTCGGCTGAAGTGGCTCTGATGGGCTATGCAGCGTGTGTGGACGGACTTCCCTTCCTCCTCCAGCCTGAGCTCGCAGGGCCTCGGGAGAAGACGGGTGTCCTGCAGGTCAGGCCCGAGAACAGTGGCTGGCTGATGGCAGCCGGGGCAGTCCCGAACGGCTTGCACAGTACCTTGATCTGGAACACGCAGGGGTTATTGGCTGCAATGGCAGATTAGTGCAATTCCCAGCTGGTGTCTCTGAGCAGGGAGTTTGAGGTGAAAAGGCCTGGACTTCCTTCCTCCTCCGCTAAAACAGCGCTGGAGGACGGGGCCCTTGCACTGTAATTGTACTCCGACAGGAAACAAATAACTAAGACATGCTTCTAAGTGAGGAAGGAAGGGAAACATCCAAGGCTCTGGGATCTTTCCGCTTCTGTTCTTGAGGCTTTGGAGTAAGGAGAACAGCTATCTGCTCTGAAATCTGTACCGAGCCCCACGAAGTGGGTACCGTCAGCCGTCAGCCTATGTCTACAGACGCAGGGGTGGCGAGTCGCCCCCAGCTGCAATGCTAGTAAACGGTGTGTGTCACGGGGCCGGGGCGGAAGGTCATTCTACGTCACCCAGTGTCCTGTGGAGTGAGCCCTTTCCCTTACTAGCTCAGGGCAGCCCCAGTAAGTCACACAAGGAGCCCAAGCAAAGCGGCTGAAGTCCACCCTCCACTTTCCTTGACAACCTGTGCGCCCGGAGCACTCCTGCCCCTTCCTGGAGGGGAGGGCCCCTGCACCTCGGCCATGCCCCGCACCCCGGGTGCACCCACGCCACAGGGGAGGCTTTTTTTCTAGTTCTCACAAAGGCACCCAGTAGGCTGGGGGTGGCCTTATATTAACTGTAGTCGTGTTATCTTTTCTCCTGAGAGGTGAGGCTCTTATGAAACGTCCTGCATCCAGAGCAAGCGTCCCAGCTGCGGGACACACGGGACGTTGGTAGGCATTTGTGCACGGGCGAGTGCTAAAGGGACACATCGCTGCTTGCTCGCCCGTCTCCCTGGGCTTACTTCCTACTGGTCATTTCAAGTCCTGGGGTGGGTTTCTGCCAATACGGGCTGCCCCTGCTTGGACTTGGCAGTGATGGGCGGGTGAGCCTGCCCTCGCCACAGGGCTTCCTGTGAGCACCCGAGGGGAGAGAGCTGTGTGTGAGCGTCCCCAGGTTAGGGACAGGCCAGGAGGGAATGAACAGCCCAGGAAGGAGAGTGGCAAGGGCCCGCCCTGCCCTGCCACTGCGGGCACCCCAGGAACGTGTCCTTCCCTGAACCCTCACCCTCACCCTTCCCTTTCTCACCTCCTTGCTTTTGTAAATGTCCTCACTCCCCTTCTCGGACTAGCTGAGTCCTATTCCACCTTCTTGTCCCACACTGAGCACACAGCCCCGGGCGCACAGTAGGTGCTCTGCCATGTTTCTTGAGCAAATGGCCAAGTGAATGTCTGTGCAGGCCCCAGGCCCTGGCCTTGCTGTGCTCCTCGGGTTCCCCTTCCCCTGCCCACAGGCCCTCACCCAATAAGCTGCCCTCTCTCACCTCTTTATCTTCTTGGGGACTTCCCAGGTATGCCAAGACCCCCAGGAGCCAGAGCCCCTGCAGGGTCAGATCCAGGGAAGCCCAGCCCAGAGGGGGCGTAGTCTCCACGGGTGTGAAAAGGCCATCTCTCCTCCAGCCCCAGGACAGCCCCCAACAGTGGGAGCCTCTCCCAGCGGTCCCAGGCTCTTGGGGGCCGCTTTATCTGACACAGGAGATAAGGCCCTGCTGCCCTGCTGGTGGAGCCATAAAGCAGCAGGGCTGGCCGCTCAGGTCCGAGGGGCCAGAGCTTTGAACTCTGCCCTCGGAGGGCCGGGAGGCCTTTATGGCCCGGCTGCTCCGGCAGAGGTGGGAGCAGAACCATTCCTACGGGAGGAAAGTATCCCCGGAGCCGGCCCCAGGCCCCGAGACTGCGGGAGGGGGGAGGAGCGGGAGGGGGATCCCGTGAGGTGGAACCAGAGGCGGAAATGGGCGCCCCATCCTGGCTTTATTGACTTGTAAACGACACCATAAAGAGGGCGCCCTCACCCAGCCTGGAACAGCCCTGGGAGCCTCAGATCTGCAGGCAGTGAGCTCTGGGCTGCAGCAACGCCAGGACCCCCCACTGCGGCGCTGGGCTGTGAGGTCCAGCAGGGGAACTGTCAGTGGCCTACTGAAGTTTTCCAAACACATTTTTTTAAAAAGAGAAAAATTCTCAGAAACCTTTGAGTCACCACTTGTATAGTCAGCCCAGAGGCATGGACGCTGAGGAGGGCTGCGGGAGCAGAAGGGCTCAGAGAGGCCCGCAGAGGGTCTTAGCCCACCTTGGCTTCTTACCATGCATCTGGGGACAAGCCTCAGAGCCCCCAGGTCTTAGATATTTTTTTTTTTTTACGTTTAAAACAGGCATACTGCTACTTCTCGAAGGGAGGCCACAATGATCACATGAGAGAACACCCGACTAGGGGAAGGTGCCCAATAAGTTAATTTTTTTTTTTTTTTTACTTCTAAGATTGACAATAAAACAAAATGGAAATTAAGGATCTTGGCCTTTTTTTGTTTTGCTCCCAGGAAATTAGCTAACTTTGCAAAACAGAAGGCTGGACTGCTAGCTGTCTAGGGACAGGGGCGACCCTGCCTGCTCCAGTTTTGCTCACTTAGTTGTGCAGAAGGAAGCTGGTGCAGAATTCTGGGAATGTTTTCAATAAATATTTGGGGAATAAATAAAACAGGAAAAGAGGAAAAAAGAAAGAAGGAAGGAAGCAAGAATGGAAGGGAAGGAGGAAGGATGTAAGATCACTTTTCCTCTGGAACAAATTCAGTAGTTTTGGAAAAGAAAGGAAAGGAGAAATGACATTTGTGTGTTGTGCTGTGAGTCATTGTGCTGTAAAAGGTAGTTCCCACAACCACCGGGAGGACCCTCAGGTGTTTGCCCAAGCGCTGATATTTACTTATTAACCAATGAATAAATTTGCCCGCTGGGCAAGTTATTTGCTCTGCGGGTGAATATATCCTCTGTGCCCCTATTTTCTCCTCTAAAACAGTGCTAGTTAAATGAGATAATATGTGTAAAGCTGTTACCGCAGTTATTGGCAAACACTAAGTGCTCAATAGATGTTGGATGTTATTATGCTTCAAGATGAAGGAACTGAGGTTAAGTAACTTGTCTGACCGACAAAGCTGAGGAGTGCCATTGCGGGTCCCCGCGTTGCTTCCAGAGCTCCCCACGGTTCCTCTAGGCTCTGGCACTGTCGGGGTACCGCGGATCCCACAGCTGCGAGGTCCCTCCCGGAAGGTGTTACCAGACACAACTACTAAAAGTAAGTCTTTAGAGATAGGCTTCTGTGCTGAGCTCCTGAAAAGGGTTAATTGGGCCATTGGGATCCTTATCTTTGCCTGCTGGATACCTTCCTTCGGTAAATAACAAACAGATAAATAAACACAAGGAAAAAGGAGATAGGGTTGGGAGACATTTAAGGAGCCCTTGCTGGGCCAGTGGTCCCCCACCTTCCTGACTACAGGGCCTTAGTGTTTGGGAACCGCTGCCTGTCACAAGTAGAATGTCCTCCTCCGGGCTGTGTCTCAGGCTGTGTCTCTGTGGGAGCTCGAGGCTGTCATCTCTGGGCGTCAGTTTCTTATCGGGTAATGAGGAGGCATGATGACAAGTGGCATTTCCCATCCTCTGGAATTCTTGAATGACTCCCAGTGAAAGGGATCTCTGCATGGTCCCTCTGCGGCAGCCGTTGTAGGCGCTTTGAGTATTTTAAATGATCTGGAGAGTTTATCCCGTGCTTAGAACAGCCCTTACTACGTGCAAGGCACTGCTCCCTACGTTCACAAACGCCAACCTATTTAATCCTCACCCCGATGCCTGGGGGAGGTCGCCTTTATTACCGTTCGGGGTTTCCGGGCGAGGCACTGAGGCACAGAGAGTGGAAGCCACACAGCCTGTGCTGAGGATCTCACTGTGCCGCCTGGCTCCACAGTGGGTGCCCCACGCTCTGCTGTCTCCTCTCCAAATCCATCACAGCAAAACGGGCTCCAGTTTACAAAGTGGCTTTCAACTTCCAAGGAAGGCTAGACTGAAGGGGCTAAAGACTGAGGGTGAGAGAAAAGAAAGAAGTGCAGAAAAAAGAGATAGGGCGGGGCACCTCTTCCTCTCCCAACACCTGAGACGCCTGGGCTCTCTGCTATCCCTTCCTCCAGCACCTCTGCCAACAACTTCCTGGTAATCCCTCCAAGGACTCCAGGCAGGTCCCAGGGCTTCTTGGGAAGTAGCAGGCCGAGGCCAACATCGTGGACCTGTGAGTCCAGTTCCGGTCTGAGAGCAGCAGAGAAAGCTTCAGGGAGAGGCAGGGCTTCCCAGCCTGCCACATTCCATTCTTCAGGTCTTAAAAGCCCCCTATTCTTTTACAAATCACTGGTTCAGGCCTAAATTATCCAGATAATTGAGCTGCCTGGCCCGTCATTTTGTTGGCATAGACACCATTTATGTGTAATCTGAGAATATTCTATCTGCTGTGGAGTTTCTTCCAAAGGCATTATTTCTAACCATCTCTAAGAAACAAATTTCCTGTTGCCATGGAGATCATCTTTTGGCTAATTTTATCGGGCTCAGGAGCTGGGGCTGGAAGCAGCTCTCTCCTGTCTCCCAGGTTCTCGGCTTTGTAGTGTCCCAGGCTGTCTTTGTTACAAGGGGCTCCCTGACCTGCGCACCCCACAATGAGACAATTCAGATAATGGTTACCTTTTGGTGTTGAATTTTAAAAGCCTCAACATCACCTGCATAGGCACTTTTGATTTGTTTTAATGAGAAAACACCTACAATAAAGATTCAGGGCTGATAAGTTTCATAAATGCATGCTTTCTGGAACCCAGCTGTGAGGGAACTGCTGAAATGAGAGGTTTCTGAGCTAGAAAAGACTGTCTTTCACAAATTCAAAACAAGGAACAAGGAACAGGCTTTTCTTGAGTACCAAGCCCTGCCCTGCCCTGCCCTGCCCTGAGGTGTACTAGAGAAAGCAGGAGGAATGGAACATGCAATTTGCCTCCTTGGAGTTTGCAATCTGGGGAGAATTAAATAGCTTCAGGGCTGGGAGGCCCCTCAAGGACCATCTCTTTTAAAACTCTAATTTTATAAATTGGGAAATTAATCCAAATTCTCAGTGCTGCTGCTCGGGAGAGTTTGGGACTAAAGTCTCGGGACTCGCAGGCACTTAGGATAAAGTCCACTCTACGTCCTCCCAAGTGGGACCAGGCTCGGCTCCTTCCAGACTTCCAGCCACTAGAACTCCCCCAGCCCCCCACCCCATGTTCTCATCCCACCTCCGTGTTTTTGCACGTTCAGTTCCTGTTCTCCTGAATGCGCTTCCACCCTCTTGGACGTTTTTTTAATATCCTTTAGGGCTCACCTCAGGTGTTAGCTTTTCTGGAATTCTCTAGCAGGGACCAAGTTCTCCCATGGAGCCCATCATGCTGTGTAATTGTTTGTGAGTGACCCAGCTTGTCTGCTGGGCGGTAAGTTTCTTGCGGATCGTGTTCTCGTCGTCTCCGTGTTCTGGCGCCTAAGGCGGCACCTGGCTTGGAGGAGGCGCTCAATCAATGTTTGAAGTCAATAACCCTAACAGCTGACACGTGAGAACCTACCAGGCACCGGGTATTGTATTAATGCGTCACCTCGCTTACTACTCCTGCTAGTCCTAGGAGGTTGTTACTATTGTTTTGCTGTTTAGGAAACTGAGGCCCAGCAAAGTATCTTATCTAAGGCCACTCAGCTAGAGAGTATTGGGGTCAGGACTGGAACCCTGGCAATCTGAATTTTCACTTTTAACATGATAGGGTTCAGGATATGCTACCCTGAAATATGGCACCTTGACATTTGACAGAATAGCAGAAGCAGGAAGGTCTCTCTGACCTCCTGCCGTTCTCCCCTGAAGCAGGCCATGAAGAATCCTCTGACCTTTCTCTAAAGTAGGTCATAAGACCCTATTCCAGAGGGGTTCTCCTTATCCTTGGGGGAGACAAGTGAAGACATAGAAAATAATCTGAAAAAACAGACCTGAGTTCCCCCCAGTTTGTAATATTAGATCACACTCTTTGGTCCTTCAATCGCACTTCTGTTTAACTGTCTATAAAAATACACAGTTTTCCCTGATTCTTTGGGTCTTCCTTTCCGAATGCTCCCATGTCACCCGAAACTTACAGGGAATAAATGTGTATGCTTTTCTCTTGCTAATCTGTCTTCTGTTACAGGTGCCTCTGCCATAAACCTTCACTTGGAAGCTGTACGTCTATAACGTGAGGGCCGCCACATGGTAGGAGCCCTTCCTGCCGCACACAGTGGCAGCCTGGCCTGAACAAGCAGAGCCCCAGGAGGGGACGGCACCAGTGGCAAAGCCAAGGCCAGCAGTTCCTCTGGCCAGCCTCCTGCTTCCAGGCTAGAGGGATGTTCCAACCTCCTACGCAGGAAGAAAAGCTACTGACATCAGCATTGCACACCTAGGTATCGAGGTAGGCGGGCAAAGGTACTGGCTCTTCTCCCCTGTGCCAGGTACTCTGGATGCCCTTTGCATCAATGTGCAGCCAGCAGTAGGCATACACCACGTTTGATAGCTGAGGAGACGGACACTTAATGATAAAAGGACTCTCCCAGGGTCACATGAGCAGCGAATGATGGAACCAGGTACAAAGCTGGGATGTCTGACTGTGTAGCCGCTTCACCACCCTTCCTCCGAAATTCAGTGTGGAATTATGTGGCACTGGCCATAAATATTTTAGAGACCGATTCTCCTGTGAGACTTTCCAGTTTTCCCTTATAATTCCTACTTAAAATACTTTAATTCGGGGATAGCTCCCACTCTCGAGCACAGAAAGCCCTGAAGCGTCTCTCCTCTGTGTACGTGGGAGACGCGTAACAAGTGTGCGTGGGCCGGGCGGCTCTCCCCGTCGCAGGGACCTTCCCAGGTACCAAGATGCAGAGACATGAGGAGCAGATAATTTTCATCTTGGTTCTGTTTCTTCAATTTAAACACACCTAAATGAGTCCTTTAACTTGAATTTTTCAATCAAAGGAATAAATGGAAATGAACCAAATTATCACCCCTCGAGATGCTGACGCCTGTCTGCACAGAGGATGCCTGTGAAGATTCAGCTCCTTGCAACTGTGCTGGGTATGTCATGCTGACCTAAGTAGCTTTTTTCTTCCTCGGTAGGAGGTTGGGACATCCCTCTAGCCTGGAAACTGGCGGCTTCCTCCCGTGTCACTGCCCTCATCTTACATATGTAGAGCTTCCAAGTGAAGGAAATATTGATAGGCTCATGGCCTGGGCCACAGGGTCTCGGAGCTGCATTGACCAGAGCATCTTTTGGGTAAACCCTTACTTTGTCCCCGTGGTCCCATTCCTGCTATCTGCTCTACCCTCCAGTTCTCCACGTTTCCTTGCATCTTAAATTGCAGCATATTAGGGTGGGATCCCTGGGACACACTCTATGGCCCTGTGGCTACCTTTGGTTCTCCTGCATCAGACTTCCCCTTTATTGCACAACTGGGTGGTAAGAGAATGCAGCTCTGCATCAGGGGCAAAGGCTGAGACCAGCCTTCAGTCGCACACCCCAGCAGCAATGTCCCACCGGCACATGTGCACGTGCAGCGGTCCTGTGTGCATGGCCCCTCCCCAGCCAGCCTCTGCTTTCCCCACTCTGGGTTCCCAGAACACGTACTGAGACTCTGCTCTGCTTGGCATGGTCTGACTCTCCCAGTTCTCCAGGGGAGGGTCACGTTCCTCCTGGCCTGTGAGGTTCCCCGGGCAGTGACTGTGAGTCATCCTTTGTGGGTCTCCAGTGCTCGGCAAAGAATCTGGTGCAGAGCAAGTGCTCAGAATATACTTGGTGAATGAAAGAATACATGGATGGTAAAATGAAGGGGGATAATGACGGATTATCTTTTATTTTACTTAGTGTAAAATAAGTATTTAAAAACTTTGGAGTGAAGCCCCAAGGCCATGGGTTTGCCAATTTTTGTTTTGCTCATTATTCTTTTTTTTTTTGGTGGTGGTGGTGGTGGGGAATTGTTATTTCCTTCTTTATTCCGGCTTTCTTGTAGGGATAGGTTGCTTTTTTGCTTGTTTTCATTCCACTTCCATTTAGGATGTGAATCCTTTGGAAACAGCTGACTTGTGGGGCAGTGAAAGAACTTCGAACTGCAAGCTGGGATATCCAGGTTCTGATCGCACGTTGCTGCCAGCAAGGTGGGCTTCGAGAAGGTCATTTCTCCTCTCAGCGTGTTATATATTTATTCAAAAATCTGTAAAATGTCGAGGTGGGCTGGATGATCTCTAAATGAGTATTCCTCGATCTCAAAGTTTCTGTAACTTTATTGTTTCCAGTGACGTTGTATTTCTGATGCCTGGTTAGGTAGAAAGGAAACAGCTGCTCTCATGGTTGATGCTACAGCTGACCAAGCAGCGCAGGAGAGGGCTGAAGGGCCTGGGTTTGGGGGAGCTGGCCAGGCCACGCCCGAGGAGAGGGGGAGCAGCCCTTCCACGGGAAGGTCTTCTCTGCTGAGACAGTGACAGGTTCAGCGGTTTCGCGTCCTGAGGCAGCTCAGGGGTGCTGGCGTGTGCAGTGTGAGCAGGATGGGGGGCAGCAGGTGGGGCGGAAACTGCAGGCGGGGCAGGGTGGGGGGCCTCCTACAGAGTGGGCGGGAGGTTGGACTTTGTCGCAGGGGCTGTGGGGGTCCCAGCCTGGAGCGCGTTGGAGAGAGAGCAGGTAAGAGGTGAGGAGGCTCGAGCGAGGGCAGTGATACAGAGCCGAGAGGCGGACATGCTCTTAGAAATGTGTAGGAAGTAAAACGTTGCGATTCAGCTCTGGTTTGGATGTGGGCAGTGGGGAGTCAGAGTCAGAGTGATTTGCACGGGCTTCTTTGGGGAGGAGGCTCCACCTCAGGCGGAGAACACGGGGGCAGCAGGCACGACGAACCAGGCTTGGGGACGCAGAGTCGGGGGAGGTCAGTGGTGTGTCCGGATCTCCTGTCTCAGAGGCAGCTGCTGGTCCGAGTTGGGACTCACACAGGTCACAGCTGGAGATGGGGCGTGAAGTCATCAAGCCCAGCTGGGCGTGGGCTGACCAGAAGTGAGTTTTGGGGGCAAGAAGACATTGGTCCAGGACAGAACCGAGGGGACAGGTCTCAGCTCAGAGAGAAGGGAGTAGTCCCAGAGGGTGTGGCTTCAAGGAACTCTAAGTAAAGAGCTTCATGCTACAGAAAGTGGCCAGCAGGGTCGGGCAGCATGGAGGGCACTGGGTTTGGTAGGGCAGCAGGCCCCGGTGACCCTGGGGAGAGCACTGTCATTGGAACCAAGGACCATCGTCAACTGGAGAGGAGAACGGGATATGTGGAACCCAAGTTAGAGTACAGACGACTCTCTTTTTGAACTTTGAAAAATGAGGGGGAGAAATTAGATGGTAGTGAGAGAGAGATGCGGAGGCCAGAGAAAACATTTTTCAGGGTGGAAGAGATCTGAGCCTGTTGTGTCTTAGAGAAAAGGTTGGAAGAGAGGAAGCAGTTAAAGACGTGGGCTATGTGTGTGTGTGTATATGTTTGTGTGTGTCTGTGTGTATGTCTCTGTGTGTCTATGTGTCTGTGTGTGTGTGAGAGAGAGAGACAGAGAGAGAGAGAGAGAGAGAGAGAGAGAGAGAGAGAGATGGATGAAGATTGCGAACACATTTGGCCGGGCGCTGTGGCTCACGCCTGTAATCCTAGCTCTTGGGAGGCCGAGGCGGGCGGACTGCTCAAGGTCAGGAGTTCAAAACCAGCCTGAGCAAGAGCGAGACCCCGTCTCTACTATAAATAGAAAGAAATTAATTGGCCAACTGATATATATATAAAAAATTAGCCGGGCATGGTGGCGCATGCCTGTAGTCCCAGCTACTCGGGAGGCTGAGGCAGAAGGATCACTCAAGCCCAGGAGTTTGAGGTTGCTGTGAGCTAGGCTGACGCCACGGCACTCACTCTAGCCTGGACAACAAAGTGAGACTCTGTCTCAAAAAAAAAAAAAAAAAAAAAAAAAAAAGATTGCGGAGGACAGGATGAAGACAAAGGCCCAGGTGGGAGAGCTGGCCAGGCCCGAGAGGTACAGTCAGGGGAGAGGAAGGTGCAGAAGGACCGTCCTGATCCTGCAGGAGGTGCTCACATCCGTGAGGGACAGTGGCTGTAGGAGTTGAGCACAGGGCTTGGGGTACCGGTGTGGCCTTTGAGGAGGCAGAGGGAGCCAGGGCAGAGGGAGAGGCTGCTGGGGGGGGGGGGGGAGGCAGGTGGGCAGTGCCGCAGTTTGTGCAGCTGGGAAGCTTCCTCCCAAAGCCCTCGTCCTGGAGCTGCAGGTCTGAGGAGGGTCGAGGACGAGGCTTCGCTGGGCAGGTGGGGGCGCGCAGATGTTGGTGGTGAGCACCCAGAGTCTGCTTATGCGGGACAGGTGGGTGCTCAGTGCCCACTGCATGCCGGCCCTATGTGGGGGTGTCAGGAACAGTGAGAGACACAGGACCCAAATCAGACTGCATGTGACTGTGCACCTGTGGAGACAGATTCAGTGCTAGAGTCACCGGGCTGGGACCCAGCGCTGCCTCCGCCTCTGCCCCTGAGCAGCCGACGGCCACAGGCACGCTCACCCAGCTCTTCCCCACTCCAGAGTCCTCCTCTGTGGTTGACGTTATCCGTATGTACCTTGTAGTAACAGTTGTCATTAATAGGCCAGAACCGACGGAGCTTCCCACCGCATTATTGGAAGCAAGGGAGGGGGCTGAAACCAAGACCTGGGGGGGCTTCCTGAGCCCCACGACTGGATTATTCCAATGCTCTGGGTTACCACCAGGCCTGCCTGTGGTGGGCTCAGGTCCCAAGCCCTCTCCGTGCCATGTGGCCCTGGTCCACCCGTGACGCTGTGCTGTGCAGATGGCCCTGCGGTGCTGGCTTGGCCCAGCCACGGCGGGAGCTGCTAACGTTCCTGGCGGCGGGCTACCAGAGCCCTGCGCAGACCACCCAGACCGTCACTGCCGCCTGCTCTGAGACCTGCTCGGTCACCAGGACCCCTCCCGCTGTGCTGACACGTCCTGCTCAGGGCCTAAGAAATGCCCTGTGGATTCCTGGTGCCTGAAATGAAAAATACACGCAACATACAACACTATAGGTGCCATTTTAGGGTTACCCAGGGCGTAGTCGATGTTTGAGGCAAGACCGGTGTTCCCAAAGGAGGAGGGGAAGGGACAGTGTAAGTGGGGGAGGACGTCTTGAAGGGTCCAAAGGACAAAGCAAATTAGTATTGGGAAGCAGCTCCTTTAGGTCAGCAATTCTGCAACGGTCATTTCTTTAGTTCTCTGGGGAAGCCCATTAGGTAGGCGCTCTCACTTCCAATTCACAAGTAGAGAAACTGAGGCCCAGGGAGATCGGGCCAAGCCAGACTGCAAAGCCTACGCCTCTTCCACTGCACAGCCCTGTCAGAACCAGCCCTTACACAAGGTTCACTTTCCAAGTCGTTTATTATACATGGAAAGAGCTTCTGAGGCCTGTTGAGGCTGATTTGCATAATTCATTTTTAGAACATTAATTAGCCAGGATGTGTAATAGTTCTTGTGCCAATTTGTGTTTCAATTTCAAATGCAAATACAAATTAGCAAATGTTATTCCTGTGGCACCTTAAGGATGAAACATTTGCTGCTCGTAGAGAGTATTAATCTTTACATTTCTGAAAGTATCACTGATAGAAGCAATAATATCTTCTAATTTGCAGGATTGAGGGGAAAAAAATCCAGTCTGATGGGGGCTGGGGTGGGTGAGAGGTAATTCTTTTTCAGCAAAAGAAAACAGCATGTTAGGCATCCACACATCCACCCATCCATCTGTTAATGGTGTTGAGCACCTACTAAGGGTCAGACGTTGTGGTAGAAGACAGAGACAGGACCAGAGAGCTCACGCACTTAGTGGGGAGGGAGTTATGTGAATACAGAGGCACATTCGGTTGTGATGGGCTTCGAAATAAAACAGGCCTGAGCTTTAAGTGGTGGAACAGAAAGGTTGGAAAATCCCAGGAATGCTTCCCAAAGAGTGGGTGGGGTGTTGGGCGAGGTGGGTCTTGAAGGGGAAGTTGGTGAAGGCCAGGGCCAGGTGGGTGGTCATGGGTGGGGACAACGGTGACAGGAGCCATACCAGGAGAGGAGACAAGGAAGTGAGATCTGGTGTATTTGGGGAACTCCAAGCCATTCAGCACAGCTGGAACTCGGGCTTATCTGCAGGTGTGGCTGCAGGGGTGGGACGGTGGACAGACGCCGTGCGGGCTGTCGTCTGGAATTCTCCCTGCAGACCTGTGCGAGCCATCGGCAGAAGCAGCCGGTCAGACAGACATTTCAGAAAGCTCACCCTGGAGGCTGTGTGGGGAACGTTTGCAAGGAGGCGACGTCAGATAAGAAACGAAGACATTATTGGAGTCACCCACCAGTGGAAGAGGAAGTGAGAGATATTTCAGGAGCATCATTATGGGCAGGCAATCTGGGGCCGCGCTCTGAACCCTTTCCGCTCTCTTTCCACCCTGACTCTGACTCTGGGCCTGTCTCTGCCACAGCGAGCTCCTCTGTAAAACAGGCACGACAGTAAAACCAAGTCCCAGCTCCCAGAGCGGCTGTCTACACGGGAAACACTCAAGAATACATAGGGACCATGATGGCGGTGCTGGTCAACATGGCTTCTAACTGGATGTGGGGGCTGAGGGAGAAAAAGGAGTCTAGAAAAGTGCTCACGTTTCTGATCCGGATTGCTGAAACAGATTATGTTACCGTTTATCCAATAAAGAACCTCTTGAGGGGTGGTTCAGAAAATGAATAGATCAGTGTAGAAAGGGTGGGGAAGGGATTTAGTAGAGAACGTATGCAAGTTTTAGAAGAGATCTTCTAAAGGCAGCCCTCTCATAACCGTCATCAGCCCTTGTGTCCTTCTCCTCAAGTCCAAGTTCATGCTCGGTAGCATGGTATTGAGGCACTGCCCTTCTATCACCAGCTTCCAAAGGCACCAGCCTCGGGTGCTTCCCGGGACACCCCGGTCGTCCTAGGTCCAGCCAAGCAGGGTTTCATGCTGGAAGCACGCATGTCAACATTCTTATTGTAAGGATGCTTCTTCTCGCAGAAGACAACCTTGGGTCCCCTGGAAGCCCATTTTGAAGACTATTCTATTCAGGAGTGGAGCTTGGGTTGGGGAGGGCGCCCTGAAGAACCTTACTCTGATGGGAGGAAAAAAGAATAATAGAAACTGATGTTCTCCTGCAGCCTCTGGAAAACATATAAAGAAACACTTTTGTCATAGATTATGAGAGAGAGAGAATGAATTTGGAAATAGGGATGAGGAACAAAGACCAAACTTCATTTCGTTGTCATTGCTAACTTGGATATCTCTCCTTCCTTCTGGACTGTTTTACTCTCTGTAAAAAAGGAAAGGATTGATTTTGTTAATTTAATTTCATTAATAATTTATTCAACATACATTTATTTTGTACCAACTTTGGCCAGTTAGTACCTCATATGCTTGAATCCAGAGATAAAAAAAAGACATAATCTCTACTTCTAAGATGTGCTCACTAGAGTCAGACATTGCTTCATTATGTATAGCATGTAAAAACCACCCCGAAATTTAGCATCTTAAAACAACAATTTATTATAATCACTTGCGATTCTGTGGGTTAACTCTGCATCCAGTGGGTGGTTCTTCTGCTGTCTGCTTTGGGTCTGTCAGGAGGTTGCAATAAGGTGATATCTGGTGCTGGAGTCTGCAAAGGGACTTGAGTGGGATGGAACATCCCGATGGCTTCTTCTCTCACATGTTTAGTGGTCTACTCTCACGTGGCCACTTTTTCCATGTGGCATCTCATCCTCTAGAGCCTGTCAACAGGGCCATTTTCTTCAGCAGAGTAATTGGACTTTGTATTTTTTTTATTTATTATTATTATTTTTTTTATTTCACATCCACTGGAGTATGGACTTTCTAAATGGTGGCTGACTTTTAAGAGTGTAAAAGCAGAATCTTACAGGGTCATTTTGACTTATATTGTTGTTTAAAACAATTCACAGAAACAATTCACATTGAAAGTGGGAGGATCTACACGAGGGCATGAATGAATATAGCTGGATGTGGTTCATTAGGTCCAATTTTGGAGACTCAGCAGGACAGGCATGTACAAAGGTTGTCTGTCTTTGCAATAATAAAGTAATAGTTATGACAGTTCACAGACCTGTGAGGTTCCAGCCTCCCCAGAAGGCCCTTGTATATGCTATTTCATCTTTGCAACAATCCTCCAAGGCAGATGTTGCCTTGCCTCTTTTTACATTTAAGGAAATTGGGGTTCTATAACTAGAACATGGTCACCGTTAATAAATAGTCTAAATTGGATCTGAATATAGATCACTCTAACCATAAAGCTCATACTTTATTTTCTCCAAAATGCTGCACCCATGACTACTGCTATAAAAGATCCTTAGAACCTCAGGGATAGTACCAACTCCAGTTTAGTGGTGACAAGGTATGCTTCATGGCAGCAGCAACACTTGATCTCCAACCTTCCTTCCAGCCCTACTATTTCATGTCGGTCAGTTGCAGTCTAAGCTAAATAAGACTCCACTGGCTGTAAACTTTACAAAGGATGAGGCCAAATTGCTTTGGTAGTCTGGGACTCAGTTTAGAACTCGGGCCAATTTCCCAGAGAACTTCTTTCTACTTAAATTACACACATCTGGAAATCACTGCACGACATACCGTGGACAATGTCCTATACCAACCTTCTATACCATGCTTCTAACATGGAGGTGTGAAACCCCAGCAGTCACTTGGTACAGGGAGCGTGTTGGTAAATTAGCAATTTCAAGTTTAGCAGGGGCTAAATCATCACCTCAAATCACCATGGAAAATATCCCACATCTGAGCAAATCTAAAAAGACGTGAAGCTTCAGCATCATGTTAAGGATGGCATACCAGGGATGTAGTTGAGAGAATATGCACTTTTACCAGATAATAACTGTTCAGTTACTAACACAGCCTCCCGGGCAAGGCCAACTTTTCCTGTGAAAGTTAATGCTGAATATTGTGACTCTTATATCCCCACCTTCTAAAGGGTATATATCAGAATTTATAACCTTTGAACAAGCCTTTAGAAAGCCTAACTAGAGCATATGTTAATAAAATATGGCAGTTAGCAGTGACACTTGAAAAGCTGATGTCACGTTACTGTGGCATTTTTGGTAGGGATGCCACTCTGAGAAATGAACAGGATGGAACCTTCCTTGGGAGAGCCCAACAAAAGTGACTGGAATTTGTGCCTGTGAACATTCCGTTCTTCTTCTATTTTAGGAGTATGATGGGAAGGGATTAGAGTTCTAATCATAGCTTCTCGGGGACTCAGTTTACCTAACTTTAGACTAAGGATGTTGGAAGGGATAATTTTTTTAGAGCCCCGTCTGCTCTTTCTGTTGTTTCTTTAGGAATCCCTCAGTGTGACAATTCTAAAGCCATCAGTCCATCATCATTTTATGTATTATGTCATGCTAGTGACTTTGGATTGTAGGGATTCCTCAGAGAAGGGTGGACAGGCTGCTTCTATAGGGGAAAAAAGTCTCAAGAGTCTAGAGTCCCACATTTTTCTGAGGTCATCTAAATGTATGCATTCTAATTTTTAGAATTTCCACTTTTTTCCAGGCAATGTTGTGTATAAACCTAGTAAGGCTGCAAATTCAATTTATATTGTCATTTTGCAACCCATAGGGTTAAAGTTGGGGTCTGATTTTCACCTGTATTGACCCTGAGGCTACAGTACATTGGAGATTCTTTTAGGGCTGACACAGAAGCTTTCTGGCTTTCAGACTGGGCTTTAAACTAGGTTTTTAAAGTCACGTCTTGTCATTCTCTTCACGTAAACTCTCCAGTGGAATCAGAAATAGCGCCTCTCCACCCACCCAAGTTGCAATCATTATTCTCAACATCTTCAGTCACTTGATCTTTCAGAACTTCGTTTTCAATGAGCACTTTATCACAGACAACCACAGGTAACAAGTAACTGTTTTGTCCCTGCACTACAGGGGCCACTAGTCGTGGTCTACTAGCAGTAGAAACTGGTCTACTGGTGTGCCATTTTCACTAGACATCCAGATAACCAATCTCAGGTTTGCAATTTTGAGAGTTGGTTGCCCAGAGTCCAAGACCATCGATGTCACTGAGATGTTGGGGTGACTGCTGCTACTGCTGCTAAAACACAGGTTTGCAGGGAACCAGGAACCTGCTGCCATCAGCATCGCAGGTGCTTCTTTTGGAAGCCACAGTTGCCTGCCTCTGTTCTGTTCCTCCGAGTCAGAACCCTCAAGTCCACCACGCCCTCAAGATTGCTGACCGGCCGCTGCCACCCCAGAGTCGGAGCCATGGGCGCCGTGCTGCTGGGACATCCTCCATCACCGTGACCTGTGAGCCTAAGCAGAAACCCGGTGTCCACACCTCCACGCCGGTTCTGCTGCTGCTGCTAGAAGCAAAAGTAGGAAAACAGAATGGCTTCCCCTTTTTCTCCTGCCTTTCAGTCTCCTGGCAGAACTCTACCTAAAGCCGGTTGGCCAGAAAATCTGGGCATGCATGTAGGTTCCAGGCTTCCAGCCTCTTTCGACTCAAAGCAGAGGAAAAGAAAAAGTTGTAATGAAGCTGTTAGCAATCAGTAACATGGTTGGTGCATATACCATATACCAGATAAATTACTAGGCATTCTATAGGATTGAAAAAATTGAACTTCCGTGACTCAATGACCCTGTTTATTTTTCATCCTATATTCATGCAATGTAACCTTTCAGCTCCTTTCGCTAAGAGTTGGGGTCTGTTTCCCCACCTCTTGAATCTCGGCTTGCCGTGTGACTTATCGTGGTCAATAAGATACAGCAGCAGTGCTAGCAAGCCTGTTCCCAGCCTTAGCCTGCAAAGGCCCTGCGTGTTCCCACTTACCGTCTTTGAGTCGGACCTCCACGTGAGAAAAGCCCAGCACAGCATGTTGGAGATTAAGGGACTACACGGAGCAGAGACAGGTTGTATCGATGGCGGCTTCTGTATAGACTAGTGAGTTCTTAGTCCATCTGGCAGCTAACCTTGGACACATGAATGAGTTCAGCCAAGAACACCCCATTCCCAGACAACTCATAGACTTGTGATTTTTTCAGAGTGGTTTGTTATGTAGCAACAGCTAACTGATACATCTGTTCTCAAGAGTACAAAATCTGGCAAAGAAGAGAAAACACACACACACACACACACACACACAGAATGAAAACAAATGACCTAGTAATATGAGTTCATGCTCACTGAATTATACAATATTTCACACCCAAAGGGTTTCCAAGCAGAAGGAAGACCCTGTAAACTGAGTTTCCATGTCTTTCAAAAGAGGTAAAACTTGAGCTGGGCCTTGGAAAATTAGCAGTATTTTAGTTGACTCAATATTTCTAAATATTTAGAAAAATGGCACAACAACCAACAATTTAATGCAAAGACTCTCTGGCGTATTGAGTGAAAATTTTGAAGAAGTCATCACTATCTTCTCTTTCACCTACATAAATATTTGCTGGGCTATATAGCTGAGTCCTGTCAGAGTAATTAAACATATGACCACAAATATATTTTTAAAACAAGTTAAATTAGTATAAATATATTTTTTAACTAGCACAGCATTTTATAATTATTGAAATAAACTTGGAAATTATGGAGAAAAACATTTCTCATCTAATCTATAATCTCACTTACAGAAGCAGTCATTATTACTGTTTTAGTATATTTTTTTCCAGCCTTTAAAAAAATACATATTTATATAGTCAATATCAAATGGTAAATATTCCTTCCACTTTATATTTTAACAGATATTTTCTCATGTATTAAATTGCCTCAGAAATGTAGTTTTTAGTGGCATCATAATATTTTACCTTCTGGATATACCATTATTTATTTCATCTTTTGCATTTTATTGGACATTTATATTGTTTTTCTATTCCTATTTTGTTCTATTGTAAGTAGCTATCTGAGAGCCTACCTTTCTATTTAAAACACATTTGGATTATTTTCTTCATATAGTTTACTAGAGGTGGGCCAAAGTTTATGCATTTTTAAAGGGTCTGGGTGTATGTTGCCAGATATCTTTCTTTTGCAGAAAGGGTGTTCCAAGTTTTTCTCTCTCATAAATGAACGGTACTGCTCATTTCATTGCATCTTCCTTGCATTATCACCTAATATATACATATATGTCGTTATTTTTAATAAACACAAATTGAAAACCTGTGGTTGCTTTAATTTGTGCTTCCTTGAGTAGGAGATAGATTGGACATTTTTTCATGCACTTATTGCCTCTTTGTTTCCTTTTTGTGAACTGACTGTTCATGGTCTAGAGAATTGATATTGACATCAAAGTTCTTTTGTGGATAACCAGCTGCTCCTCACCTCCCGTGGGATGTGGGCTGTGCAGTGGGGAAGCTGTCATCTCCTATAAAAATGCCTATAGGATGGACTGCCTCACACGGCCATCCCTGCAGCTGTCACCAGGGTGGCATTGCCAGGGCTCTGCAGTAGACAGTCCTCCTACACAGGAGACGTGGGATCTCAAATCCATTTTATGCAGTCGCCTCCAGGGTCCTGAACTCTGTGGGACTCGTGCCCTGGGGGTTGTTTCCTATTCATGATAGGAGCATTTTGAGGATTTTCATTTTCCCAAAGGTACAAGGCCCTGCTGTGGGCACCATAAGGCTGTGCTGCTTGGGTGGTTCTCAGGGATATTGTGGGCTGCTTGGCCTGGACTCACTGCTTTCTTCCCCAGCTCCCTGGTCTCTGCAATGCCGAAGGCTCTGGTGCAGAGCTTTGAGTCTCCTCACCCATCCGGAGTCCCATGTCACTCTGCAGTAAGCCACTTGTTAGTGTCAAAAGAAAAGCCTGATTTGTGCATATTTACTGGAGGCAATGCATCCATTTTGGGTCAAATAGAGAGCTTGGTAACATGAGTGATGAAGATGACTTGGAGATCAGCTTGCTGCCATTCCATGCCCCATGGCATCTGGGACACCCTTTTGTTACAGCATCTATCACTTGGTGGTATAATTATCCGTTGGCTCAAATTCTTCTGCCTCTGGAGTGTGAGCTCTGCATGGGCAACATCTCATTCCTCCCTGTGTCTCCAGCCCACTGTTCCCGAGCTGGCACAGAGTAGTTGCTCAGTAAATATTTGTGGAACCAAAGGAGTGTCATTTGGATTCAGAGGAAAAGAAAGCCTTGTGGAACCTGTGAGCATAGGTCATTTGCTGACAAAGTTCTCAAAAGCAGCTGGGGAAGGAGTGGGTCTGGTCCCAGGGCTGCAGCAGACCCCTGGCCTAGGCTGCAGCAGAGCCCTGGCCTCGAACATGCGTCCCTCCACCAGAGGCTGCTGCTGCAAGACGTGACCACAGGTCCTGCAGTGGGAGAAGGAGGAGGATCCAGTGATTCATGCCCAATTAGTAAAGTCATGATTTTTCCATCTGTTTGGTGTTAGGGTTGACCTATATCCCCCAGAAAGATATGCTGAAGTCCTAACCCTCAGTACCTCAGAATGTGGCTTCATTTGGAAATAGGGTCATTGCAGGTGTCACTAGTCATGTTAGGGTCACACTGGAGTGGGGGGGGGCTCCCACTGCATCAGGACTGGTGTCTTTATTAGGAGAGGGACATTTGGACACAGAAACACAAAGGGAAGACGGTCGTGTGAACACAGAGGCAGAGACCGGAGCGAGGTCCCGTCAAGCCAAGGAACGCCCGGGCTGCCCGACGCTGGAAGAGGCCAGGGCCGCTGACACCTCCATTTCTGACTTCCGGCCTTCAGAACTGGGAGAGAAGAAACCTCTGAGGTTTTTAGCCACCTGGTTGGCAGTGATTTGTTCCAGCAGCCCTAGGAAGCGAATACATGTGGTATGGTGTAGCCTCCCCTTCTGTGCGCCACACACACGCATACACACGCACACACGCGCACACACGCGGGCACACATGCACATGCACCCCCCAACACTCTTCTCCAGCGCTGGCCTCCTTTCTGAGAAACGATCGATACACCTCAGGCAAGTCTCTGCAGCTACCCTGGAGTTGCATTTTATTTCCCTTGTGTGGACCAGACAGAGAGCTTGTTTTTCACTCTGAGCTGTATTTTGATCATGGGCTGAGTATGTGGGAGTCCGGCTTGTCGCAGCTCTGGGGGGCATGCTGGCTTTGCACAGGCCACCCGGGGGTATTCTTGGGCTCTTTGAAGGCACAGGGGCCCCGGCCATTGCCAATTTTTGGGCAGAAACACGATCAGCTGTCCTTCCAAATAGCGTGTTGAGCTGAAGGTGGGGCCCCCGCCTGACCCCAGAGGCAGCCCGGTAAAAGGCAAGGGGGATCAGGCTCTGGGCTGGGCCACTGGCTCCCACCTTCCCCTCCATGTGATACTGGCCAGGTCGCTTCTCTTCTGGGAACGTGGGTTCCCCACGGTTACAGTGATTGCACCTGTGCCCTCTCAGAGCTCGTTTCTCGGTGGTGTCCCAGTGGGGTACGCTCCCCCCCCCCCAGTGCCCGGGAAGGTGGGAAGACCGTAGAGCAGGCCGGGAGGGCCTGAGGTGCAAGAAATGATCTGGTCTCGCCCAGGAACCAGCTCCCAGCGACTTCGGCACGCCTGCCTTGGGATAACAGTAATATTATAGTAATAAAGAACAAACCGTGATTTCTTGGTGCAATCCCTCCTATTTAAAAGACAAATTCAGGATCAGAGGGCGGGGTTTGAGTTCTGACGTGCGTCTGATCAAGTGTGCAGCCTGAGCTAAGCCCCTTCGTCCCTCTGAGCCCCGGTTCTCTCCGCCTGGAAAGCGAGGACGACAATTTGCACCGGGGAGGGGCTGCCGCGCCCCCAGATGGGCATGCTCGGCGCCCTGCAGAGGGCGGCCAGGGAGGCTGCTCGGCGCCCAGCCCGACACCTCTGTGTTTTCTCCCCTTCTGCGTCTCCTTCCCCCATCCGCAGGGCCTCTAATGGCTTTGGCATCTCTGCGGTCCATTTCCTGGATGGAGGGTGTAAATTATTTATGGACGGACACATCAGCCAGCAGGCGAGGCCGCCGCATGGGCGAGTGCCCACGGGAGGGGGTGGGTCGGCCAGGCCTGGCCCTGCTCCCAGCTCCCGGCTCCCAGAGGGGACCTCCAGCCCTGGGCCTGCACCTCCGGCCTTCATGCCACCCTCGGGGGCGTCCCTGGGCCCTCCTCCCCTGGCCCAGGCGGCAGCACTCTGAGCCAGGGGGTTTCTTCCTTGGAAGGAAGCTGGGGCTCTCACTGGCCATGAATAATCCATGAGCTCCCAGGGCAGGGATCTGGGGAGGAGCACTCCCGCCATTAGTGACCCTGCTCTAACCCCTGAGCTGCCCCCTTTGCCATGCTGCCCCTGCCCCCAGCACACAGCTGGGTTGGGCGTGGTGAGCAGGGCTTTTTCTGAGCTGCGGAGAGGATGGTCAAAGATGCTCTGAGAGCTGTCGGCTGCTGCCCTGTGAGGGACGTGCCAGCATGACTCTGGTCACCCGCCTGAGGAAGTGCAGGACGCTTGCCCAGCGGGGAACTGTGTGTACGGGTCCCCGTGCAGTTGTTCTTGACCTGGGGCAGGGGAGGTAGGCGATGGATTCTTTTGAGTGTCAGGGAAGCTACAGATGCTTGCCCCAGGAACCGTGCATACACACAGACACAGAGACTTGGCAGGAGTCTTGGCTGGTCCCAGCGGGTCCCCAGCCGCCCCTCCCACCCCCCACAGCCCTATTTTCAGGCCTCAGCAAGTGCCTTTGCAGCCTCCAGGGTGAGTGTAGGTTCTGGCAGTCTGTACCTTTCTTCCCCTGATGTTTGTCATGCCAGTTCTTATGGTTTTATTGTTGGTTTGTTTTCTTCGCCACTTCATCCTAAGTGCTTAGCATGGTGCTCGTCTCCCGGTAGGCCCTGAGCAAATATTAATCTTGGATCAGGTGCTCAGCATTGCATGCTACTATACCCACGGAAGGAATGATCAGATCCACTTCCTAAAACGAAGCAGGTAATGCACTGGGAGAGGGTTTCCATTTCATCCTGTAATGACTTAGGTGAGCTCTTATTTTTCTCTGGCCTCCTGAGCTTGGGGGTTTGTAGGCCAGAGATAATGTGTAGGGTGGTCCTACCCCATACACTCTTGTCAGCTCTTGTAAAGTCACTTGCATTAGCTGGGTGGTTCTGTTTTTTTTTTTCTTTTATTTTTGTTTTAGAGACGAGGTCTCACTCTGTTGCCCAGGCTGGAGTGCAGTGGTGTGATCATAGCTCACTAGGTCACTATATAACCTCAACGTCCTGACCTCAAGTCTCCCCAAAGTGCTGGGATTACAGGCATGAGCCACTGTGCCTGGCCCTTCTGGCTTCTCTATGGAGCAGGAGTAGATAGGTACTAGACCTACAATTTTCCCAATCAGGGCATGATTAAATCCTGGATAAAGGAGACTGAAGAAGCTTGTTAGGTTGTTTTGTAGTTTACCAAGGATTTGGGTTAGCAATTTAAAGACTTAAGCCACCCTGGGGGCAGAGTAGGGGACAGGGATGAGAGGAGGGAAAGAAGGGGATCCCCGCTTTCTAAGCAGCTACCATGGACCAGGGATGGTGCTGCTAGGCATGTCATTTATTAGGTTATTTGTTTCTTATGGCCCCAGGCATTGAGTATTTTTAATATCCATTTATGGAAGAAGAAACTGAGGCTCAGAGTGGTCACATAACTTGCCTGAGTTCACACAGTTCACAGGGAAGGATGGGACAGGGGTGATGTTCCAACATGTGATGTGTGCTAAGGTTCTTGCTTTCAAAGCATGGGTGCCTTTCAGTGGTCTTGGCCACAGGCTCACGTGGTGGGCAGGGCAGATGTCGCTGTGCCCATCAGATAGGTGAAAAGCGGGGATGCTTGGAGATGTGAAGTGACTTACTCAAGATCACACGTCTGGGAGAGCAGTGGAGACACAGAATGCCTGGGTGGCCAGGGAGGGAAGGACAGCGTGGGGCCCAGCCTGCAGCTTGGATGGAACGTGAATGTGTGATCTGAGGTATCGACTCATCCTGCCCGACCCTGTTCCCCCTAGACATGCCAGGCCTGGGGCAGCTTATCAGGGGAGGCCCTACTATAAGGCCAGTGCCCAGGGGAGACAATTGTCACCCAAGTAATGTCTCCTGGAGGAGCAACATTTTCTCATTTGCAAAGCAATCTTACAGCCACTTTCTCCTTTGATGGTCCAGAAAGCCCCACAGAGCAGGTGCTATTGTCCCATTTTGCAAATGAGGAAACTGAGGCTCCACAGTTTGGTGCAACCTGCCCGGGAGCACACTGGTAGGAGGCTGCGGAGCTGGGATCGCCGCCCACCCAGCTTCTGGTCTTTTACACCCAAGGTCAACCCTGGACCATTTAGGCCGATGACCTTGGTTTCCCTGTGATTTCCAGCTGGCGCCGTGCCCTTTGTCCCTGGGTGGAGGGCCTGCTCCTTCACGCTGTGAGCCTGACTGATAGAAGCAGAGCTGGTTTCCGACAACCAGAGACTTGCTTGGGGTCCTGCAGAGGAAGCACTGACTCCCTTGTGGCCACAAGGAGCCCATGAGACCTCGGTTGGTCACCCTGTCTCTGGAGAGTGACTATCTGGAAACATCTCCTTGGCTTCCTGCCAAGGCAGGGCAGGGCGTCAGCCAGCCACCATGACAAAAACACACTGGAGGGACACACAGAGTACATAGCCTCTGTACAGACCCCATTGAACAGCTGCCCAGAATGTGTTTGTTTCTAGCGTATCTTTTTTCATTTTCTATTTGCTGCTACATCTAAGAGGAGTAATTTCTGAATGTGAATGACTAATAGATTCTTTTATCGTTTGATTCATATTTTTCATGATTTGCCAATGAGAATCATATTTGGTGCACAATACAAGGAATGGCATAGCGGCTTGGAAACGTATAAAGGTAGGAGACGATGGATGACCACTACGAACACACCTAAGCTGTGCACCTCGGGGCAGAGGTGTTCCTCCTCTTCGTTTTCTACTTGTGACGCAGAGGGAAGAGAGCTAGCAAACCTGGGCACTATTCTGAGTGAGGCACAGATTTCCATGTAATCTACACAGCAGCCTGAGGGAGCAGGAGGTATTAGCATCTTTGCACCAATGAGAAACTGAGGCCCAGAGTTGTTGCCCAAAGTCCCCTGAGTAGCAACAGAGGCCAGTGGGGAAGGAAGCATTTCTATCTGTCTGATTTTGCAGCCATGTCCTCCTGGGCGACCTCACATTCTCGCTCATGGACACTGTGTTTTGCATGACCCACATCTACAGTCTTGTCCGTGATCCCTCTTCCCTGCCCTTATTTAAGACCATCAGCTCTTTCTGTTGCCACTTACTATTAGCCTCATCTGTCCCAGCCCCGAGCACAGTCTGATCCCACCAGCCTTCTGCACAGGCCCTTTGCTGGCTCCCAGTTGACCAGAAATACATCTCTTGGTGTGATATTTGAAGCTTCTCACTTGTCTCCTGCTTGCCTTTCCAGATTTACAACCATACCTACATCTGCAAGAGTAATACACTTTATAGAGGAAGAGTTTACATATGTTAACCTCAGCGGCTTACTGTATCTCTTATTTTCTAGCCAGCAAGTTTAGGCACCACTCCCTGAAAATCTCTTATGTATATTCTTGCCTTGAGGCATTTCTTCATGGGCTGTCTTTGGCCTGAAATGTATTTTTCACTTTTTCTTTTTCCTTCAATGCCCTTTTGAAACAGCGCCTCCTCCACAAAGTGTTCTGTGATCTCTATGCCACACCAGAGTCCACGCTCGGATTTCCAGTGTCACCGGATGCCCAGCTTCTGGAGGTGGGGGTCCAGGTCTGAGCCTCAGTGTCCCTCACGAGCCTCAGGAAATGTGTGTTACACAAAAACATTGGAAGGCATTGAATTAATTATAATACTATCAATCAATAGCATTGCTTTCTGGATGAATGCCAATTAGGTCAAATGATTATTATTAGCCCAAGGCTGTGAAATACAATGGAAATAAAGGGATTGGATCCCGGGAAAAGGAGGGCAGCTGAGATGCGCCACCTTGGGTGAGCCCTTAGGGAACTGTTGAGGAAGGCATGGCCACACTCTCTACTGGAACCAAGGGTTGGAAGAGGCAGACCTGGGGCTCCTCACTCCCAAGGACCATCCCTGCCTCTCCCCCAGGACCTTCCCAGAAAATCCATTAGCCTGTATCTTTCCTCCATTCAAAAAGCCCAGCGGGGCTCAATGCATCTAGCAACAGAGGAACGCCAGGATACCACTAAGGATGATGGACATGGTTGCCAGTGGGCGACCACGTTTCGCCATTGCAGTGTACTGTCACTGACCAGGTGCTCTTGCGTAAATCTGTTTTCTTTTTTACTTGCTTGCTAATTATGGACTGTGAGACCTGGTGCCCTTAACTGCCCCAGCCTTGGTTTCTTCATCTGCAAAACAGAACTGACCCTCCCTGACCTGCACGCTTCACGGTGTGAAATGGTGAATATTACTGGGAAGACAGGCAGGGGTATCCGCAGGAGTGGAGCAGGGCAGTTGCAGGGGAGCAGGGATGTCCTCTGAGGTCCCAGGATCAGTTCTCCAGATCCTACAGATGGGAATTCTTATTCCTGCTGGGCCTGCCTCGTGAGCCTGTATAAGATCTACGGAGAAAACTTAGGAGCCGTGCATGAGCGTCAGCGTACCTCAGTGTGCTGACGGGGCTGATGGTGGCTGTCAGACGGACCTCGGATTTAATCTTGGCTCCGATGCTCACTGGCTGGGTGACCGAACACCTCAATGACCTCAGATGTGAAATGGGATGATAAAAGTAATGGACAAAAATTGTGCGATGCACACTCTACATGCAAGGACTATAGGTATGCGTGGGTGTGTATTCATTTAATTCATTTAACCTCTCAACAACTCAATGAATTCAGAGTTATTAAATTTCCATTCTATAAATGGACAAACTGAGTCACAGAGCAGTTGAGTAAGTACCTTGGGACATAATCAGGGAGCTGTGGGTATGGCTACGCATGGCATGGTGTCTCCTGCCTCCCAGGGTTTGGGGTAGGGAAGAAGAGGCGATGAATATGAGGCCCAGTGCCCCGCCAGGATCTGTAAATCTGATCATCTGATCGCTTTTCTGATGCTGCTGCGGTTTTGCTGATAGAGCTCATTTTAGAAAAACATGGACCCCCCGCAGGCACCAATAGTGACCTGACTTTCCAAATTATGTTCCATCTTCTGTCCAACCATTTTCCACACTGACATCTTTCTTTACAGCTTTGGGAACATTTTAATGCTTTTGAAATGGATGGATCACAAAATTCAGTGCCCAGTTCGACCCAGTCTGCTCCACACGGCATTTTAAAGACCCAGAGAAATGGAGAGAACTGGACCACGGCGGGCGGGATCCGCATTGCTATGTGCTTTGTGTGTATATGCTCCGCTAGTAACTCCGTGAGTGTGCAGGCGTGCCTTTCTTAACAAGAGCACCGTGGATGAGGTTTTCTGTCTCTCCCTTCATGGCTTCCTCTACCCACCCTTGATGGGGAAGGGTCTAAAGCATGGTAACTCACCAGTGTTATTCAATGAGAAGTGGTCAACGTTTGCAAGAGAAATTAATTCTAGATGCTTCACTCTGAAGGGTACAGAAGATTGGTGCTGACTCTTTAGGCAAACATTCCAGCAGGGTGGGGACAAGGGTGCACCTGGGGACTGGCTCCACCTTGAGAGTGACGCTCCTCAAGTTTTGCACCCTAGATGCCTGTCTGGCCTCTCCCAGTCCCTGCACTGGGCTTCAGCACCCACCAATGATACGAGCTCTGAAGACCTCTGTGGCCTTGACCTCCAGGAGAGCTCCAGACGGAGGTGGTCTGCCAGGGAGCCAGAGGGCTCGAGAACCAGAGGTTGTCTCTGTGGGGACCGTTGTATGACTCAGTGTACAAGAGACGCTGTTTGTGTGTTAGGCTCTGGTTTTTGTGTGTTTGGGATTGGCTACTAATAATTCTTCCTGGTGGTGTTACACGTGCGCTCACTTGCAGACTTTGAAGGACGTCATGAAGGAGTCACCGACGCATAAGTGAAATGAAATGAAATATCCAAGCCGTGTCTGCCCCGGCAGTTCAACCTCCCGCCGCTGCAATGGAGGGCGGCCTCAGCCCTACCCGGGAGAGTCACCTCCTTAGGGGCCCACAGAGCATCATCCAGTGACTTTTAGTGGGGAGGGGACAAGGGAGAGGGAAAAAAGGCAACACTTGGAGGTCCCACCTCTATTGAGCCCTGGAACCTTCAGCTTTATCAAGTTTTGTACACTGTGATTCTGAACAGTTGATTTAGTTTTTCATGAGCTAAGAAAACAGTTTGGATCACTGTCCTGAGAGATACTTTATTAAGTACCTTCGAGGATGCCTCACGGACGTCGGGCGGCCCACGCCCTTGCTCTGAGCTATGCAGGACAGACGCGTTTCCCGCAGCCTCGGCAGAGTGGGGACGGGGCTGCCACAGTAATTCAGTCCGCAAGGGTTTCGTGTCACCTGCAACACCTCGGGGGCAGGAAAGACGCTGGGGAAACAGGAGCAGCAAAAGGAAGAGAGACAGTAAGTACAGGCTGTGCACACCGTGAGGACATATAGACGGTACTATGTCCCCGGATGACAAAGACATGAACAAATATATATGTCTTTAACATATATTTTATGGTATTTAATATTTAATATATTTTTATATGATGTATTTTATTTTATATATATTTTATATTTAATTTAATGTGTTTTATTTGATACATAATGTTCCCTGATGATAAAGACTGTGAAAACAGCAGGGCAGGGCTCGGCGGAGGGCGGGAGTGGTGGGGACGCGTGTGTCCCGTCTTTCGCTGGACAGGCAGAGCAGGTTTCTCTAACAAGGTGCTATTGGAACCGAGGCCTGGCGAAGTGAGGGGCTGGCTTCGGTGGGGTGCAAGCACCTGGGCGAAGGCACCGCTTGTGCAGCCGCCCTAAGAAGGACGAGCAGCAGGGACGCTGCGTGGCTGGCGTCGGCGCTGGCGGGGCGGTGGGAGCGCTCGGGGGTGGGAGTACCTGAGGCCATGTTCCTCCGCCCTCCCCATCGCCGGGGCTGGCACTGGTGCCCACGTCCGGCGGGCCTTGATGGATGAGGACTGGCTGCCGATCGACGGGTCACACTTCCCTCTGGTTCTCTGGGTCACTGCGGCTTCTGGGTCAAAGCTTCACAAGGACAGCCTGGCTCCAGCCACACCAGTGTGGCCGGACTGCTGACCTTTTGTTGTGGGTGACGGAGGTTCCTGAACGATCCACACCCCAAGCCATTCCCTGTCATCCCTTGATCTCGTGGCCTCCAGAAGTTTCCGTGGCCCCTCTCTGCAGGTGAGCCCCCTGCGCAGACCCACCCTGGGGCAGAGCTCAGGAAGGTGACGTTGTCACTCAACACCATTCTGTGTAATTTCATAAAGTCACTTGCCAGACTGTGTATCCAGACGCTAGGAGTGTGGCTGGCTCCTTAAGAGAAGTCCCATGTTATGTGTTTGCTCCAGGCTGTTAAATTTGTTAACATTGCATTCTTGGTTGGAAGTGTATTTAAGTGGCTCTGCCCTGGACAGTATAGATTTGGACAGATTGCTTGTCTCCTGTGCCCTGGGAGTCACGAGGCTCATCGTCAGCCCCACGGCTCAGAGGGAGTAACGGGGCAGGAACAGCCAGCACAGACTTCTCTGCAGTGACCCACCTTGGGCTTCAACTTGCCCACTTGCCACGCTGCTCTTACTTCTTTCCTGTATTAATTTTTCATCTTACTAAACCAGTTTGAACCTTTTTGAAGTGATGTAGATCTTACATTCACCCCTAAGTAAACTACTTTTTCAGACACCTTTATTTGTAAATAGGTTTTAAGCACCGACCATGTCAAAGGAAGCCCGTTAGGCCCGGTAGGAAGGGCACCAAAAACGTGTTGCGGACTCCGCCTGGAGTCTCGGTTCTGTTTGTCCATCAGTTTCTCATGGGTCAGGTCTCAATTAACATGGGCATTCTACAGAAGCAAGGAACTGACCCCCAAATCCCACCCCTCCAAAGGATTAATTATTAGCATAATTTACCTTGTTAATAATGGTGCTGGGGCCCAGTACCTGCAGAGAGGAAATAGATTTTTAAAAAAGAAGATGGTTGGGTCTTCATTACTTCAACGTGTCTGTGTCTTTGTCTTGAAGGGAATTAAGAACCTCGGTGTGAGTTTTTAAATGCCTGACCAACCATCCCCCACACTTTCACCCAACATGGCCACAAAGGGAGGTTGAAACTAATTCAAACCAGAACTCAGCAGCCTCATACAGGCCTATGCATGAGGGGGGAGGGGAGGGGCTTGGGGAGAGAATATATTGAGATCTGCCCTTTGATCGTGTTCAATGCGACTTTGCATTTACCTGAGGGATTAAAAGTTCTCATTGACCAAGGCTCCCGGCTTCCTACTCAGCCTTTGACGGGACAAGTGTTAATTGGACAATATAATGGGGACAATGTTAATTCCCCTCTTAGAGTTCCTTTTCTTGTTCAGTCAAATAGAAAGGCCCTTTTAAATGGCAGAGAGAGGAAGAAAGGAGCTGGTTTATAAGGGTAATAGACTGCACATCTTGCCCCTTGTCTCAAAACAAGCGCAATGGAGTCAGCATAAAGGCAGGCCCCTAAACAGGGAAAGAAAGGGAAACGACGTGGTGGTTTGCCTGGAATGTCACCCTGGATTAGGGACCAGGGAAATAGGGCCAGTAGGTTCTGTCTGTTTTTATAACACTGTGTGTGGGGGTGGGTTTGAGGGGGTGGTTGCAGAGGACAGAGGCCCATGAGATCCAGGGCAGGGGAGGACAGGATGGTGAGGGACGGGATGGGAGGCAGGGATGACAAGGACATGGAATGTAAACAATCAGAAACCTGGTGAGCTCCACTGAGCATTTGGACCGGTTCTGGTAGACCCAACAGCAAACGGTTCACCACCATGCATGGGTGATGGGCCAGAGTCAGGGATTCTAGAAGCAACCGCTGCTTCTAGGAGCTTCTGTAATTATTCTAGAGTCTTCCTCCTGGTAGATCTTGAAGGAGACTGAGGCTCAGCTCTCCATGGGTTCTGGGAGCCACTCTCAGCTCTCTCCCGGGTATAGGAACTCACTCTTCCCCACTGGCTTGCACCTCTTCATGTGGACCTCTCTTCTCACAAAGTCTTCCTGCTGGCCCCAGCTAATATCCCCCCCCCCCACCGCTCTTATGAATGAGGACCATGGCCCGTTCCAGTTTTTATTCCATAGTTGATTCAATAAGCACTACTTCCTGGCATCTCCTGTGTGGCGGGTCCTTTCCTGCATGGCTTTGAACCAGTCACTTCCACTCGCTGTGCCTCACACACTCTGCTGTCCTGGCCTTGAGTCCACAGGGCTCTCTTTGGGATCAATGGAGATAATGGCTGTAAAAAATGCCTTATAAACTGCAAAATAAGTGAAATGAATTATTCTCTTTCTTATTTTTATTCACTGGAGAGATAAAAAACAGTGCACAAGACATGATGAGGAGAAGAGACAATCTCTGTTAAAAGACCAACTTGCTGGGCACAGGCAGGGCACGGGGCAGCTGGCTGGGGCCCGAGTGGTCAGGGCAGACTGTGGCTGTCCAGGTTGTCACCTGAGCTCAGTCCCCTGCCCTCCCTTTCTGGCACTCAGGTCTCCTGGCAGCACACGGACAGGTTAAGCTGCCTGCCTTGCTGATGGAGCATTTATGATCCTACCTGGGCTGGGATTCTTTCCAACTTTTATTTTGCAAGTCTAATAACCACACCAATTTGAGTTAGTTTGAGAACTGTAAACAGAAATGAAACCTGCAAGTTTCAAGCAAATCAATCAAACATTGGTTTGGTTTTAGGGTTGACTAAGAAGTAGCCAATCCCCCAAGCCCCACCCCCCATATTTGAAGACTAAATACTGGAGAAACCCCTCACACTTATGAGGGACTTATTTTATGATGAAACAATGGGGAAAAGTAAGGAGGCCAAGCTTCACTTTATTCACCTAGAGCCGTTTCCCTCAGGTAGCAAGGGCCCAGTGCCTGCTATTCACCTGTTGTTTCTCAGTTCTACATACACCTTTTTATACTCTGGAGCTAGAAGGCTGCAAACTACATTTCTTAGGTTCCTTTGCCAGCAGACTTCTGCTTGCTTCTGCCAGTAGGAATTCCTGGTGGGAGACTGACCCCCGGGAGAAGAAACAGGGAAGAATTGTGCTGTGACTCAGACTGGACAACACTGCTGGCCGCCCTGGTGGCTGTGGCTGCTGCGGTGGTGGCAGGAGTGGGTGACGGGCTGGGAAGAGGCAGCATGCTGATCAGCAGGTGCAGCCCTGGTAGAGGACGTGCCTCTTTGGTGGCTCCAGAACCAACTGAGACACCATCCCCAAAGCCAGCAGCAAGAGCAGGCTTCTGATCTCTAAGTACAGCCTCCTTTTCTGTTGGTCCCATCAATGCTCGCTCATTCTCTCTCTCTCTTTTTTTCTTTTTTTAATTTTCTCTTCCAACTTTTCTAACCATGTTGTAACCAATTTCTTGTATTAAATTCCCTCTGTCTGAACCACTAGAGCAAATGAAATGATTTCTTACTGCTACAAAGATTGTACAAGAACTCATTGCTTATGGTGCTCTTGGGGCTGAAAAGAACACAATTCCTCCTCAAAGGTGAACCTGAGAACGGAGTGAAGATCCACTGCTTGCTCACCCTGACACCTGGCGCCATTCCCACCACCTCTCCGAGCCTCAGTTCTCGGGTCTCTGAAATGCTCGTAGTAAGTTCAGGTCTTCATTACTCACAGTGGCGAGTTATTACTCACAAACAGAGCAGCGCTGAGCGGCTGTCCATAATCTCAGTGCTGTGGAGCCAGGACACCGGGTGCACTTGGACCCGGAACACTTCCGCAGCAACCTGTCTTCATGCACCTGCTCCATCATCTAGTGTCCGGCCTTTGACAGGGCTCTTTCTGCTCTGGGCTGCAAGCTGCATGCTTCAGACTCTCCAACCCTTAAATATTTCATAGCAGACTGGCTGGAAATTAATATTTAATCACAGACTCCTTGGCACTTAAATATTTAATCACTGATGTGGCTGATGAGTAATGAATCAGCGCCCAGAAAAACTTTTGGTATCTGGTGCCAATTTTAAAGGATCTTTGGTTCTGGTCTCAAAGGACAGAGGAACAAGTGACAGGTTTACTTCTACATCAAGTTTACTCACATTTAATATTTTTAAGGTCCAAAAAAAATTGCCTCAACACCAGTCTGAGACTCTGGAAAACCATAAGCAACTGGAAATAACTGTAGTTGGGGCAGAACTGGCTGAGTGGCTAAAGTACCAGGCACTTATATCAGTTCACATCCTAAAAAAGGAAAGATGCCGAATAGAAGGAAGCGCTATCCTTAGAGGAACAAAAGTGGGGTTCAAGGTGGGAAATTGGAGCCCCTTTTATTTCTCGTGGTGATTTGGAGTATGGAGTGAACAGCAGGTTACAGGAAAAAAATTAGAAAATCTTAGAATAAGAACAGGAGGTACAGAAAGGATCAGGTTGGAAGAACTCATGGAGATCCAGGTTTAAAACATTTCTTGAGTTGAAATTCAAAGAAACTGCTGGTGTTCATCTGTGATAAGGGCAGCCTTGTCTCTAAGAATGAAGGATGTTTCTAGACTTTGGACTGAAAGGACTTTGCTTCTCAATCATCACAGACACCCGTCTTTGCTACCCGACAGCCATCGTTCCCATTTGTTTGGGGGTTCATCCTCCCATGTGCTTAGTGGAGGGGGAACATTCCATCTCATAGGATGAATGTTATGAGTCTAAAATGACCATGGAAATTCCATTCCCCTTTCTTGTCATTGCTTTAGTCATGGGCACGTAATGTCACCCAAACCAATATGGTGTGAAGGGAAACCAGGCATGTCTGGTCCAGGGGCCTCACTGATGAAAAGAGACACAGGACGGGGAAGCACCTTCCTGCCTCCTGATGCAGTTGGGTGGAGTCGTGCGGCAGCGGCCTGGCCCTTGGGAGGAGACAGGCAGAAGACCCAAGCTGAAGGTGCTAGAGAAGAAGAACGGAAGCCCCTGGTGCTAGGGCTGCTAAATTCATCGACTATGAGACCACACTATCGCTGGCCTTTTTGTTAGGTTTCAGCTGCTTTTAGTGGGGCGTTTTGTTACTTGCAACCAAAAGCATTCTGACCTATAGACCACATGAATAAGGGAGGTGGCAAGGTAAAGGTTAAAGACAAATAAGAGGTCAATGAGAAACTTTCCCACATCCACCAGATTGGCTAGTGAGCTGACCCTTGGTGAGAGTGTGGCTCCATGGGGCCGCTCCTGCACTGCCAGTGGAAGTGTTCCTTGCACAGTGACTTCAGGGAACAAGTTGGCAACATCTAGTGAGACAGAAGAGGCACATAATCTGTGATCCAGCAGTTCTCATCTTTGACATATAGCCGGAGATACTCTGGAACATGCAGAGAGAGAGAGACACGCATAACAGAGTTCCATACAGCACTGTTTGTGACGGAGGGAATTGGAAACACGCCTTAATGACCATCAACTAAGAAACAAATAAATCACACGTCTAGACTTGGGGATACTACCAAGCAGGGACAATGAGTAATTTCTAGTTATACGTATCAACACAATCAAATGTCGAAACACAATTTTGAGTGAAAAAAAAGCAAGTTTCAGAGGGATATGTAGGGCCTGAAACTGTTCATACTAAATTTAACACTTTAACTGCTATGTGAGTTGTATTTTACCCAAACTAGTTTCGAGCCCGGGGCCTCGTGAAGCATGTGTAACTCAAATGTCCCTTCACTTTGGGAGCCCAGAGAACTGTTCTTCAAGTTGCATATAACTCACGCACAGAAAACAATAAAAAATAACACATTTTTCATTAAATCAGAAAGGATCGTTTTGTTTTCGAAGTTTTTATTCTATTTTTCTAAGAAAACACTAGGGTCCCAAGGAAAAAAACTTTTTTTTTTTTTCTAGTGTGGCAGTCAATGTGCTAAAAACCTACAAATAATACAATATAGTAAAAATGTAAATAAAGTGCTTTGGTGGCTGCCTTTGAGAAAAGAGAGAGGGTAGAAAGGAGGGTGTATAGGAAGCTCCAATCAGACGTGAAGTGTGTTCTTTCTGCAGCAGTAAGTAGATGTGTGGCCATTATATGATCACTGATCATTTTTGCATGTTGAAATATTTCATTAAAAATCCCTAGAGACTGAGATTATGGGTTAGAATCAGTGGAGTGAAATTTGACGAAGACAACTATATGGTCATGGACGGCGATAGATTCTGTTTGGAAGCCTGGAGTGAGAAGTTTCCCGGCACTGCACAGGGACTAACGACGGGCACAAGAAGGGTGCTCACACACTCCCCCCCCCAAGACAGCGGCCAACGAGACATACCTCTGGGGAATGTCACAGACAGTGAAATGAGATCCAGGGATCCAAGCAGATGCAGAGAATGCGGGTACAGAATAATGTACAAGAAAAGGAATAAAAGATGGGTGGGTCTGATGCTCAATGAAACATGGAAATTCAGGGAAATATCTTCATTTGTACTTGGATTTGCTGTTAATGCTTCTCATTGTTGTATAGCTTTCAGCTAAGCATCCTTAGTTTTATGAACAAAACAGTGTACATGTGATTTCATTTTAAAAACCATATTGTATGTAGGCATGTAGTAATATGTTGTATAAAGAATTTTTTTCCCAATAAATATATATAGTATTGAATTATGTTCCTAAAGTGAGTTGTTTTAGGGTTGGATGGTGGTACTTGTATTAATAGCAGTTCATATGAAAAGGAGCCACAACAATTTTGTTTGTTTGTTTTTACCGCAACAGGTTCACAGGGTGATGCAGTTTCTAAATAAGTTAGTGTAAACTTGCATTATTGTATTAGGATTGCAGTAGCAACACTAATGGAAGTGAGCATCTGGCTTTATTTCCACTGGCCAGACTTTACCTAGATGTTGAGTTTACATTTTTCATATTCCAAGGAATATGGTTGCAATAGAAGAGGAGAAAATTGGATAACTTGATGAAAGCACTTGGAATAATGTCACATAAAGAATGACTGGTGCAGAGGTGATGTCACTGTCTGGGGCATCACAGTCACTGTCACCACATCTCTGATGGGCTGCCGTGGAGCAGAGGGACAAGGTATGTCACACAGGCTAGAGGGCAGAGCCACATACAACTGTGGAAGGTACGGGGTGCATGGATTAGGTGGGGGGATAATTTCAGCTCAGTAGGAGCCAGAGGTGTCCTGGGATGGGGTCAGTGGTCTTATGGGTAGCAGGAATCCTGTCACTGGGAATGTCCAAAAAAGTTCTATAGTGGGGGTTTCAGAAACAAGTAGGTAGTGGGATCGGACAAACTCTGAGGGACCAGTTTCGAGGATATCTAGTCATGGGACATAGCACATAATCCATCTACTACTGGGCAATGCCAACAGGTCGTGTGACTAGACATGAGAGCTTCAGGTCCACCCAGGAGAAGTCCTTCAGGTAATCCCAGACCTGGCTTACCCATCGGCTCATTACTCAGGAGCATCAGTTAATCTTTAGCCTTCCTTTTTGCTGAGGGTGGAAGAAAAAGTTTTGGACATAGAGGGGGCTTGTTGCTCCCAGATGGAGCTAGCTGATGCACAGGTTGTGGGGAATATGGCACCATCCCCTGTAAGCACAGGGATATACAGTCCTCCCAAGAAGGCTGATGCAATATCCTAGTGTTCAAAGATGGCTGAGTCTGTAAGCTACAGCTGGTGAGATACAAGTCTTGCCGGATGGCTGGCTGTTCTCCGTGTTGGTGAGTGAGAAGGAGGTGCACTTTTAAGCAGCAATAGGTAGCTGGGCAGGCAGGAGATAAAACTCAAACAGCATTTTCAGCAGTTGTAATTGTGGGAACTAGGATTTCTATACAGGGACTCCAGAGTTCTGGGTTCTAGGAGGTACAAAGAGGCAGTGAGAATATAAATACATCTCTGTAAACCAACTTTTCTCAATGGATAGTGTTCTATATTTCTTTGTTTTTTCCCTAAATCCTTTAATAAAGTGTTGTTTCATTGTTCCACTCAAGTCTCGGCTGTGTTTGGTAGAGTGTTAAAAGCAGAGTGCCAAATGACAGAAAGCATTAGGAATCGGTGACAGATTCCTCCCACCCTGCCACGGGACTGTAAAATCTCTGCACTAGAGGGGGGAGTCGTGGTCTAGCAGTGTCTCTTTCCCATGTCAAATGTAGAGCCTACAGATGCTATTTTTGCAAAGGAAAGAGATCAATCTTCTTAGAGGTATGTTTGTATATACTCAGCACCTGTCCTGGGGGAGGGAGGGGGGGGTCACCTCTTTCCTCTAGCCAGGAATCAGAGAGATCATGGCTGGGGTTTGGAGGCCATGCAGTAGGAGTGTATTAGTTATCTATGCTGCGTAACAAATTGGCCCAAAACTTAGCTGTTTTAAACACCCGCCATTTATTTTCTTTCACGGTTTCTGAGTGTAGGAACTGGCTATAGCTTAGCTGGGGGCTCTGACTCAGTTTCTCTCATAGGGTTGCAGTCTTTGCAGGTGTGGGTGAGTCTGACAATCCACTCGCTCCCAAGCTCACTTTAGTGGCCGTTGGCAGGGGGCTCCATTTCCTCTCCTTAGGGATGCTCGTGAAACAATTTCCCTCAGGACAAGTGTCCCAAGAGTAAGAGAGTGACAGAAAAACAGAGCAACAAAAATAGAAACGTCAGCCTCTTATAACCTAATCTTGGAAGTGACATACCATCGTTTCTGCCGTATTCTTTGGTGGCACAGACCAACCTTGGCTCACAGCACCAGGTGTAAAGACTAGGAGGCAAGGATCATTGGGGATTGTAATTCTCCTTGCAGACATGAAAGTTTAAATTAGTTCCAGAAAGATCCATATCTGGGCGGAAGGAATTCATTCGTTCAACAGACTCATTAAGCACTTCCTTTGTGCCAGTCACTGTTCTAGGTGCTGAAAATACTAGGAAGAACAAAACATTCAAAGTTTCTGCTTTCAAGGATTTTACATTTTAAAGAGACAGACAGAAAGTTAACAAATACAAAAATAAGCAGTTCTAAGTGCTAGGAAGGAAATGAAAAAAAGACATGCTGGTGAAGGGGGAGATGCATCTATACGGCTTGTTTACATCAACTCAGTCTTTCAACCGTTGGGGTGGTGTTATCAGCATTCCGTTTCCTGTGTGATTTTGCTCCCAATCCTAGTTAGTAAGAGGCAGAGCTGGGTTTTGAGAGCAAGTCCTTCGCCTCTTTCCAGGCCTACGTGGACGACTTCTGGGTGGATCAATCAGAAGAGCCCTGTGAGCGGGGTGGGGATTTAGAACACCTGCTGAAGGTGAGCCGTGGAAAGGGTTCTAGTCCTCATCAGATCGTAGGCTCCCTGGGGGCTGGCTCGTGCTCTCTCAGTCAGTCTCTGTGTCCCCCAGACATCCGGGGATTTGCAGAGGGACTGGCCCCCAGTCTGGTGCACCCTCCCTGGGATCTGTCCTGACCGCGTGTGTCCACCACCGTCTTGGGTGTGTCCTCCTGCCTTGGGCCCCTCCCCCGACGCTCTTCTGGCTGTTTCCACTGGACACAGCCCCCCAGAGTTAATGTTGGGAGCCCTGGTCACCTCTGAAAGTCTCACTTTCGACAAGTGTACTCTGAAAGAGAAAAAAGAATTGGTTGTTTGTCGACAAAAATGAGTACTGAGACCTAAAGTGCTTTCCCATTCGTTTTCTCATGCCTTGCAAAACAGCCTCATGAAGTAGGCGGGATGGAGTTCACTGGCCGGTTTTACAGATGACGACACCGAGATGCAGAGAGATAAAGCCACTTTTCTAGAAGCTCATGACTAAGGTGTCAGGAGCTGGGAAATCTGATCATACGACAGAGGTGTGTTTCTTCCCCCACCCCTGTAGCTATTTCTGTGTTATGTTCTGTGAAATAAAATCCAGGTGGTCTAGTCTAGTGGAGCGCTTTGCAAACTTCAGGATCGTGTTTAATGGCAAATGCTGATTCCATACGTAGGCCTCTGGTGGTGCCTGAGGCTCTGCATATCTCAGAAGTTTCCAGAAGACGCCCACACTGCTGCTCCAGAGACCACATTTGGAGTGGGCCCCATTTCCTTAAGTCACAACCCCAGCCATCCATCAAAATACAAGGACCAAGATCCCTGCACCCTTGAAACTTCCCTGATGCTGCTGGAAGTGCCACTTTCTCCCTGAATACCGATGCCAAGGACTGGCAACCCCCTCCCACCCCCCTGGAGGGCACTGGGCATGTGCTACCTGAGTGAAGTGACTTACGATCATGGCCCACACTGGACTGGACTCAGAGTAACTCTCAATGAATGTATTTGTTTTTTAACCATGGACCACATAGGCAGTATCAGTAATGAGACAAGGGCCCTGGGTTGAGCAGCTGAGCTGAGTCTTAATTCTCCATTTCTTTTTCACTGGGACATTTCACTCACCAACATAATCTTACAGGGATACTGGCAAGGCTGTGCTTCCAGGCGGTTGGGGCAGTCTGAATTTAAACTGATAAGACGGCTGATGAATAGACCCTGGGCTTTAAGCCTGTGCGTAATCTTCGTAACTGGCAAATTCTGAGTCAGTTGCAGCTGACCTTTACTTAGGGAAAAATCTCTTTTTAGAAAACGGAAGACCCAGATATGTGTTGAGCATCTTTGCTGTACCAGGCTCTGGTCAGCAGCAGATATAAGATTCACGGAGGGGGAGGGACCCCCTGATATTCATATCTAAAGCCCCATTATCTGGAGCATGTAGGCGTACTCAATAAATTCTCAAACACCAACTGTGCCGGGCCACATGCATATGTTACTACTTAACACAAAAACCAACCAGGGAAGTATTTTAAACACATTCTCAAAGAATTTCAGTCTTTTGAAAGTTTAGGATTAGACAATCTTGTAGGTAAGGAAGTTGGTGATTCCTTTTTACGGGACAGATGGGCACACGGACGCTCTGGGAGTTGATTAACCCCGCCCTGGCATTTTTGCAGTCCTGGCTTTGTCTTACAGTGGGTCTTGGAACATGTCCAACATACACTTAGACATACTTCTCAGGGAGAAAAGCTTTTACACTTCAGAAACTCTCTCTCTCTTTCTCTCTCTCTTAATTTGAGGTTGAATTTTTCTGCCCTAATTAGCTGCGTCTTTAAGCTTCAAGAGCTAGTTTTACTGTGGTTATTAACGAGGCCAATCTCTGATCGCTGGCCTTTTTCAAAAGCATTCCAGCCTGCTAAACAGCGGCCTTTCATGATTTACAAGTTTGGAATCTTTGAGAGTTTTCAACAATTAAGGTGCTAACTTTTCACACTCGCTTGGTCTCCAAACTTTTTAATCACAAAACCTTGAACGTGGGCTGCAGTGAAGGAAGCTGGGTGCCTTTGCAGGTTGCCTCCTAGACTTGGGAGGGTCCAGGGAGCTTGCCTGGTCAGTGGGGCATCGTTTCCCGAGAGGTTGTGGGCAGGAAGTCACCTGGTGCTGCCCTTGAACGCGAAGCCTGGGCTTAGTGTGAAGTAATGGCCCAGAGCAAGGGCTGTCAGATAGTGACTCCAAGGACTCCAGAGCAAACAATCACTCGCTTTAACTTGGCCTGTCACTGTTTTTAAAGTGCTTGCAAACTTGAAAGCTCACTTGATCTTTATAACAAAGCTGTGTGGTGCACAGACAAAACACTATTATTACTGAATGGGTGAAGCAAGGATCAGAGAGGTAAAGCAACTTGCCTAAGGACACACAGTCAGTAGTAGAGCTACCAGGACTTTCTGGTTCCTGGTCAAAAGCTCATTCCAACAGTTGTGTCAAGTCCTTCGGTCTAAAAATGCATCCCTTCCTCGGTGAAAAGATTAAAGAGGTTGACTTAAGACTTTTCAACCATGATCAATGAACCACATCTTACTTTCATAAGACATTTATAGATGCTTTGGACATCCCATGTCCCTGTTTGTTTTATAACAGTGAATCTTAATGCACAACACCAGTACAAAGTCAAAAAGATCAGTCAGTGAATGTTAAGGCACCTCTTTTTTTTTTCACAGAGATAACTTACTGCTAGTTAGTGTTGATAAATGAGCACTAGTGGCATGTTGCGGAAATGTAGAAAATAAAAAGGAATGACTGTATAGCAACAGCAGGACCCACAGGCGACATCATGAATATGTAATGTCGTATATTTTATCAAGATAGATGACATCCAGAATTCACTGATGTGAATTATCTGAATTATGTGAATTATCTGAAATAAGGCATGTGAAAACGTGTACATTTTAGCTGTTTTCTTACTATGATGATAATGTCTCCAGCACTGTAACTTGAATTCATAACTTCTCCCCAAATCTGCCTCCAAAGTAGCTTCATGTACATCCACTTCTCAGGGCATCCAGTTGGTCTGAGCTTCCACTGTCTCTTTCCCAAGTGCTATGGTCTGACTATGTATGCCCCCCCCCCAAAAAACATTCAGATGTTGAAATTCTAAGCCCCAAGGTGATGGAATTAGGAGGTGGGGTGGATGGGGAGGTGATTAGGACATAAGGATGGAGTCCTCATGAGTGGGATTAGTGCCCTTAGAAAAGAGGCCCCTTCCTCCATGTGGGGCACAGTGAGAAGTTCCCATCTATGAACCAGTGAATAGGCCCTTATCACACACTGGACTTACTAGTGTCTTGATCTTGGACTTCTCAGCCTCTAGAACAGTGAGAAATAGATTTCTGTTGTTTATAAGCCACCCTGTCTATGGCATTTTGTTACAGCAGCCTGAACGGACCAAGACCCCGGGCAACTGGGCAGCTTCCTGTAGAGTCCATCTGCTTTCTCCCTTACTCCAGACAGCCACTGTCCACACAGTAGCCAGAGTGATCTTTTGTGTAACACCCCAGCTTAAAACCTGACACTGGCTTCCCATTACCTTTAGAAGAAAACCCAACCCTTACTGTGGCCTGCAGTGTCCTGCATGACCCAACTTCTGCCCATGTCACCATCGTCCCCTTCCACCTCTTGACCCCTGTCTACTGCACTCTGGCCGCTGGCCTGTTGGCTGTTGCGGGGCACACCCATCCCATTCCTGCCCCAGAACCTGCCCCGGCCTTATGTGATCTGTCCCTAGATCTCTGCAATGCTGGGTCCTCCTGATCCTTCAGCTCTGTGTGGTCTCCTCAGAGTGGCCTTCCCTGACCATGCTTGCTATCCGAGGTACCCACTCATGTCATCTTGTCCCAGCCACTCTTATCAGACTAGCCTGTCTTTTCCTTCTACCCAGCACACATCCCTACTTGAAAAAAACCTTCCTCATCGTCTGTCTTGTCCCTACAAGAATGTAAGCTCCGAGAAAGCAAGAAAATGGTTGATTTTATTCACTTTGTTGTCCCCAGTGCCTAAAACAGAGACTGGTGTGAGTCGGGTGTTCAAGAAATATCTGTGACTCAATGAAGCATGGACAAAGAGAGAAGCAAAGAGAAGACATGTTTATTGACAGTTAACCATAGTGAGGTCTCTCTCACCTTCCTTACTTTTAATCTTCTAGCAATGCTGGGTAGCGTTAGCTCACTGGGCGCAGAGGGGCAAACTGAGGCTCAGAGAAGCTTACTAGTCTGCATAAGAATTTGCAGTTCTTAACAGACCAATAGGACGGCACACTGAGTTGAGGGGCACCCCAAGGCTGTGGCTCTTCCACTGCACCGTGGAGCATCATTTATGGTGTAAGTGACAGCCAGGCTTCTGGCATCTTTCTTCCCTAGTAGCATGGATCAGTTAGAACTCATCAATGGAGAGAATGTGCACAAAGGGAAAATGTAACTTTAATAAGCCACTGCAATAAATGCTGCCTTCTCTTTTGACAGCCCAGCTTGAACTAAAATCCTTCTCAAGTGCACCAAAAGTGGCTCTGGATAAGGGTGCAGATGATTACGTGGGTTCCCAGCTCTATGGTTATGTCACCAGCTTGGAAATCCTACGGTGGAAACTCATACTTAGTGTTATGGGTTGATGTGTTCCCGCAGAATGATATGTGGAAACCCCCAGTGCCACGGAATACAGTGCTTACAAGACCACTCTGGCTGATTATGAACAAAATGGATTTGGAGGTGGGAGAGCAGGAGATTGGCAAAAGTAACTTGAAGGAATGTAATGGCAGGGAAGTTGCAGATAAGGAGACATTCCAGAGATAAGAAAGAGATCAAGATAATAGGAGTTAGTGACTGATTGGATGGGGAAGGTAGAGAGGAGGAAGTAAAGGCAGGTACTGAAGATAACCTTGACGTTTAGGGCTTTGAAATTTAAGTGGATGATGAGGATGTTCAGGAAGTAGGAAACCCCCAGGGAAGACCAGGGTTAAGGAGCACAGTGCCGAGTTCTGTGTTGGATATATTGAGTTTGGGGAGCTTTTCTGCTATCCCAGTGGACACATCACATGGGTGACTGAACATAGGGGTCTTGAAATTTGGAGAGTCATCATGTCTAGAGTGTATCTGGAGTCAGGGGTGGGATGAGATAGCCTAGTAGGAAGATGAGCTGAGGCCCAGGGATCAGGGCTTGAGGAACTTAGCGTCTAAGAGCCAGGTTTGAGGAGACCAGAGAAGAATGTACAGAGGTGAATGATGTTGAAAGCTGCTAAAATGTCAAGTAAAAAAAAATGACTAAAAATATGCTTTGGACTAATGATGTGGGTGTTGGAGGCATGGTGGAGGTTGGGACCAAGCTGGTGCAAGTTGACAAGGGAGTGGGAAGGGAAGATAGTATCAAACATGGGACAATATGCATAGAGTTCTGGGATTTGACCAAAGATGGTGAAGATTTTCTGGGCACAAACTCCAGTGAGCTGGCGCTAATGAGTTCCCTTCCTATAGAAGACCGTGTTAATTCTTTGTGATTCTCCCATCTCTCAACCTAGAAATATTGTTCAGCAATGACTCTTCTTGAGCACATTGGATACTGGGTCCTTTCTTCTTTGTTTCTCTTTTCTCTGACTTGTTCACTTATTTCACATGGATTATCTGGGTTACCTAGACGAGTCAAACCAGCCAGAGGTAAAATTTATCCCTAAATTTTTATTTCTAGGTGTGTTCGTTTCCTAGGGCTTCCGTAACAAGGCTTCAACAACTGGGTGGTTTAAAACAACAGAAATTTATCCCCTCGTAGTTCTAAAGATTAGAAGTCCAAAATCAAGGTCTTTGTTCTGGCTAACCCTCTAAGGAAGGGGTTTCCTTGCTTCTTCTAGCTTTTGGTGGCCCCAGGCTTTCCTTGGTTTATGGAAGTGTAACTCCAATCTCTGCTTCTGTCTTCACATGGCTGTTTTCTTGGTGTGTCACTGCATACAAATTTTCTTCTTCTTATACCAGTCATATTGGAGTAGGGAATGCCCAACTCTCCTGTACGAACTCATGTCAGCTAATATCTTGGCTGAGGGAGTGCTATGTATTGATTTGTTGGGCCCTAATTATCTCAAGGGATGGCTGGTGCAAAGAGGGTGAAGTTACCCTGATTGGGTTAAAAATAACCAGATCCACTCTTGGACCCAGGGATAAGGTGAATCCCTCTTCTCTCACCCTATTGCCACACACAAAACCCAACCGCCTGGCTTCTCCAGCCTTGTGGGGGTTGGTAGGAGGAATGCAGAAGAAGCCACGTTATTAAATACCACCAGAGTGACCTCCTGCCCCCTTTTATCTAGGTAATTCCTATTCATTGTTCGAAGCACAGCGCAAACATCACCTACACAGGGAAATCTTCCCTGAACTCTTCTTTTTTTTCTTTTGAGTCAGAGTCTCACCCTGTTGCCTGGACTAGAGTGCCATGGCATCAACCTAGCTCACAGCAACCTCAAACTCCTGGGCTCAAGTGATCCTCCTGCCTCAGCCTCCCAAGTAGCTGAGACTATAGGCATGAGCCACCATGCCCGGCTAATTTTTTGTGTATATATATATTTAGTTGGTCAGTTCATTTCTTTTTATTTTTAGTAGAGATGGGGTCTTGCTCTTGCTCAGGCTGGTTTCGAACTCCTGACCTTGAGCGATCCACTCGCCTTGGCCTCCCAGAGCGCTAGGATTACAACGTGTGAGCCACCACTCGAGCCACCGCGCCCGGCCCTGAACTCTTCTTAAATCCATCCCCCATAACCAATTATACATTAGATCTCTCTGTTACGTATTGCCTGAGCCCCCAACCTCCCACTTGGCAATGCCCCCTACCACTGCTGTGAGTAATTGATTCTGTAATTACCATGATGTCTGTATTCTCCCCTCCCACCCCCACAGACTGTGAGCTCCACCAGGGCAGGGCTATGTCTGCCCTTTCCACCTCTGTGTCTTTAATTATGAGTACAGTGCTTTGCACATCATAGGTGGTCATTAAAAATGTGTTATTACGAGCACAGCTACATTTAAAAAAAAACCCAAAGAGTGTGTTGAATAAACCAATAAAAGTAATATATAAAATCTATAGATAATAGGGAAGTATAAAGAAACAGCAAACACTAAGTTTTTTCATTGATATCGTAACACTAATATATTGATGAAACCATTTCCGTATTAATGGTTTATGTGATCTACTTTCAATTTGTGTGTGTAGATGTATATTTGCTTATAAAAACACTCCAATGAATATCCTTTTGCATGATACCATGTATGTATTTTAGGTTAGGCACATTCTTAGAGGTTGAATTACAGGAACAAAGGGCATGATATCTATTAAACTTTTTCTGTATATTATAAACACTGGTCATGCTATCAGTTGGTGAAGCACATGCTATATTTTAGCCCAGAGCATGGACCAAACAACTATCTACAATGCAAATTAAAACTGTCCTTCAAGAGTAATATAATATTGTTACAGCAAACCAGACCAGGCAACAAATGGAGAGCCACAGGAGAGTACCGCAAAACAGGCTTTTATTGTGCCAGCAGGCTTAGAGGGATCTCACCTCCAAATTCTGAGCAAAATGGGATCTAAGCATGGTGGCTTTTATATGTTACAGAAGCAAATGGTTACAAAGTCTGCATAAGACCAAGGTCTAGTCACGTGTTACTCTATAGTTGCTGAGTCATGCTATTTTGCAGTTATGCACAAGATTGAAATCTAGTCAAAGGTCACTCTTTTAGTTGCTTTGTCATGCTAGTTTGCAGTTATGCTACTATTAGGAAGGGAGTGGAAAAATTCTCCCATACAATATATATTTTTAACCTCTGTATGAGAGTAATAATGATATTCTAAATAGTCCTTTATATTTGGCTACTAGCAAATTCATTACCAGATGATGCAAATCTGGGATTATTCATTTTCAGATTCACTGGGACTATTGGAAGATGTAGCAATTGGTTATAGCAACGCTAAATATATAGTTTCTGTGTCCCTGTCTTTTTTTTTATCTTTCTCTTCTTCCTCACCACTGTAAACTCCCTCACCTTCATTTTAATTTTTTTCCCCTTTCTTCTCTTCCATCCACTGTGCTAAAGCATACACTCCTGAAGGTGTAGGCATTTGGCTGCATTCTCACTGCCAGAGAGTTTGGGATAATTTCACAGAAGAGATTAAAGCAGATCTTTCCTATAAAACAGATTAGCAGTCTGTGGGGCTCTCTGGCTGAGGGCTTTTGTTTGTTTGCTTGTTTTTCCTTTCCACCCCCAGCAAGCGAGCCCACAGAATCATCCTCTGGTTCATTCTCCTCTCTTCCAAGCAGGGCTGCAGGACTGTCGTCTCGTGCAGAATAATTATTTTTCTCAGTAAGATTTCCAAGCGATGTATCTCCCGCATTGCGCAAAAGTCAGCCGTTGATTCGTTCTTCCCAGAATGTTTATTATGTGTGTAATTGCCAGGATGAGGTTGGCGCTGGAGAGACAGACAGGAAAGAGGAACACCTCCCCTCGGGGCGCATGCAATCTAGAGGGAAGTGGATCTGGCCTGCAATTAAAAGAGTCACCACAAAAGGGGCAGGAGGCTGTCAGAGGGCTGCCCAGGGCCACGGGATTCCAGCAGCACATTTACGTTCTCTGATGCATGGGCACATGCCTCTCCGAGCTGCACTGTTTCCGACACAGATGCCCCTCCGTTCAGAAGCCGAGCCCCAGGCTTTGGAGTAAGCAAGCCGTGGGGGTGAGTACTTCAGCCTTGCCATTTTCTTGCTGTGTGGCCTGAAACAATTTCTTAAATTCTTAGAGCCTCAGTTTCCTCTTCTGTAAAATGGGACTAAAAAGCGCCCACCTAGGGGCTCGAGGCGTCAGTAGGGCGATGCATACAGAGCCCTCTGCGCGGCGCTTGCAACGCGGCGCGCTCATGACAGCGCGAGGTCGCGGTGCCGCTTGGCGTGACTGTGCCCCGCGGTACCCGGGCTGCTCTCCGAAGGCTGCGTGTCTGCAAACCTGCCGCGGGGGCGGAGGGGCAACCCGGAAATCCCGCCCTCTGTGAACCGGTGACCTCGCCGGCCGCGGAAGCAGACAGGTCATTTAAAAAATGTAATTTTCGCGTTGACATTCTTCATGCTAAGTCCGGGGCAGGCATGTCCGTTCTGCTCAGGGAGAGCTCCGGGGCAGTAACCCAGAAAGCAGAGGCGGCCCTCACTTCGCCATTCTGCGCCCGGGCCGCTGACAAAAGAATTGTGCAAATGAACCTTTAAATCCGTAAATAGTGCCCCCACAATGCCGGGAAGAATGCAGTGGCGACAAAGGGCAATATTCACAGTTTATCTCAGGGTGATGGATCTGAATGGACGCATGAACACGGGTTTGTTAGAGAAAGAGCCGGCCACAGCCCCCCGCCGGGAACCCAGTGGCCGCAGTCTGCAGTGCAAACAGTCAGCCTAAATCCCGAACAATTAGGGGAAACCAAGCTGCCATTATCTGAACTTCAACTTGTTCCCATGATTGATATGGGAAATGAAAAGTTGTACACGGCTTGGGGAAGGCTCCGCTCGCCCTGGCCGCGCGCGGGGCCTCCGAGAAGGTGCGGAGCGTGTGTTTCCTGCGCGCGGCGGGAGCGCCCGCGCCACCCAGGTTCGCGCAGGGGTGCGGTGGCTGCGATCATGGGATTGTCCCCAGGTCATTTTCTTTGTGTGGTACTGGTCTCTGATGGGCCAAATATTCCTCTTCAATGTGAGTTCTCTAAAAAAACCTTACTCCATAACCTCAGTGAAAGACCAAATTCTCCAAATTCGTTCTTGGATGAGATGGGGCATTTCTCTGTAAGTGGAAACTGCATGAGATGTTAGCTGCATGGTCTTGGTCCAGTCAGCTAATAATCTGCCTGTACCTCAGTGTTTGTTTTTTTTTTTTTTTTTGAGACAGAGTCTCGCTTTGTTGCCCAGGCTAGAGTGAGCGCCCTGGCGTCAGCCTAGCTCACAGCAACCTCAAACTCCTGGGCTCAAGCAATCCTGCTGCCTCAGCCTCCCGAGTAGCTGGGACTACAGGCATGCACCACCATGCCCGGCTAATTTTTTCTATATATATTAGTTGGCCAATTAATTTCTTTTTTTTATTTATAGTAGAGACGGGGGTCTCACTCTTGCTCAGGCTGGTTTCGAACTCCTAACCTCAAGGGATCTGCCCACCTTGTCCTCCTAGAGTGCTAAGATTACAGGCGTGAGCCACCGCGCCCGGCCTGTACCTCAGTTTTGTCAGTTGTAAAGTGGGGATAGGGCATAATTCTCACAAAAGTATGTGGCTTGACTGGCTTGGCACTTGTCAAATGATGGGCGCTCAGTACATAGGCATTGCCATGTTCATTCATTCCATAGCTTAGAGCTTGAGTTTGCGCTAAGTGGATGATGAGGGCGGTGCACATGCAGATGGCACAACTTGCCTTTGCAGGTACAGGCTGGGCTGAGGGGCAGGAAGAGGCTGGTGCTCGACAGACTGTTTGCAGCTTTTCAAGGCAGGGCTGTGGCTCACTCTCCTTGGAGGCTGTAGTTTCTGGGCTCAGAGGAGAAGCTTGATCAAGTGCTTGCTGAGCTGATGCGAGCCATGCGCTGGTGGGAGGGGCATGGCGCAAGGAGGATGAAGCGTTTGAACGGGACCTGGAAGGATGGTGGGATTTGAGAGGCTGCTCTGAAGGGGAAGGGCACGATTCCAGGCTGAAGAGACCACCAGCAGGGCAGGAAGCCAGGCCACATAGGATGCTTCAGCTGGAGCCTGGGGTTCCTGGAAGGGAAAGGTAGGAGTTGAGGCCGGAAAAGTTGGCAAGTCATCAAGAGTCTAGAAGCTAAGAGGCCAAGTTTGCCTTTTGCCCTGTAGGCAATAGGGAGCAATAAACTATTCTAGAGTGAGGGTTGGATGTGAGGGGAGAGAGGTCAAAGGTGACAAGGTTGTGAGTCTTTGGGTCCTTCTGTACCAATTCATTAATTAATGAAACTTCTCTTAACTCCTTTCCATCAGAAAGGAATGTCAGAATTCCACATGCTGGCTCACCAGTTGCCAGGAAATTATATCATCCATCCATTAATTATACACTTATATACTTTGGGGATATGAAGCAGAAGGTGTGCCCCTTTAATATTCATTCAAGTCTTGCAACATACTCGTGTGGGAACCATTCCCACTTGTATTTCACAGTCGGGGAAACTGAGGCCTGGGACAATTAAATGACTGCCTTGCCCGAGCTCAGGCTGGGATTTGAACCGGGTTCTGTCTGATGACAAAGCCATTCACTGTCCTTTATGCTAAAGCAGGCTCTGGTGAGGCTGGCCTGGAGGCATGCATAGGATTGCACAAAAAGACCTGCACTGGGGCCACCGAGGCTGAAACAGAGACTTCCAAGAACCCTCTTCAAAGCAGCCAGAGGCATTCAGCACTGCCCAGGCATTCAGGCTGGAAGTATTTCCCCTTTGTCTCCACCATCAGAGGTAAGTGACATCTTGAACGCCTCAAGAAGATTAAATAGCCCGGCTCTGTCGGAAAGCTTAAAAAAAAAAAAAGTGAGAGAGAGGGAGAGAGAGAGAAGAAAGGGGCCAAGTTGGTCATTATGGAGCTGGTCCTCTTTTGTCGGGGAAAGCGCTCTCAAGGAGCACTATTGGAAGAAGTGGCCCAGATAGGAAGACAATGACAGGAGCCGGGAGCACTCCGAGAGGAGCCGGGTGGGCGCCGGGAATGCGGATTACTGCGCTGGGGGCCGCCAAAGAGAAGGGGGACCCTGGTCAGGATGAAAATGAGGAATTACTTTTTCCCTTCCCCTCTGAGACTGCAGTTCACTGCGCAGCAACAATGCGTGACGGGGGAACTCGACAAGCCCCTCTTCCTGGCCGCGCTGGTGCCCAGGTGGGGCTCCCGGGACGGGGCGGCGCAGACCCAAACAAAGCCCATTTTAACCCAATAAACTCGCCCTGCATTCGAGAAGAGAAACCACGAAAGCTTGGGCTGCCAATTATCTGCCCACAGCCCAAACACGTGGGGCACATACAGAGTTTGGATTTGCATGTGTTTGGACTATGTAAACTTCATCTCTATTAATAGAAATAGAAATTCCTTCCTCCCTCCTTTCCTTTCCTTCCTTCCATCCCTCCCTTCTTCCTTCTTTTTTTTTTCTTATGTATTTCCTTCTCTTTCTTTTTCCTTTCCTTCTTTTTTTACCTCCCTTCTCTCTCTTTTTTCTCTGCTTCCCTGGAGCCGTTTGCAACTTCCTCAAAAGAACTCATTTCTTGTGGGTAATAAAGGTGTGATCCGAGAAGGAGGAAGAGATTGAATTTGCTCAGTTCCTGAGAACACGACTTGCTTTTTAAACATTCATTGTCCCAATCTACCTCTGAATCACTACCTTGTAGGCTCAGCATTCATTTAGGAAATGTGTACAAAGAGATGAAAGAGCTTTAGACCCAAGGCAGGAGATCTGGGTTCGAGTCTGCCAACAAATTCCTGACGTTTTTTGCAAGAATGCTTCCCTTCTCAGAGCTTCAGTTCTGTCCTATGTATTGGGCACTCTGTTGCTTGGATAATGTCTTAGTGGTTTAAACAATGTGTTCTCTACATCTCCATAGTGTGTGGCATACAGTAGGTGCTTTGCAAATACATGTGTGAATGAATAGTGCTTGGTCCTGCCTCTTCAGAGAAAAATCAGGTAGAATGATGAGTGCTAAATTGGTTTTCAAACTGTAAGTGTATTTTTCAAACGCAAGGTATCATACTTATTGTTTTTCTATTTTTTTCTTTGTGAAAATCAGTAACTAAAAAACTAGTAGTATCCACAGAGCCCAATTCTTGTATGAAAGTTAGCCCAATGAAAATTCAAAATTATTTTCATTTACATACAGTCATTAATGATTTTAAATTCTCATACTATCTTACAAATAAGCCCATGGCAGGTGTTAAAATAAGAAATGTGATAGAAACCTGAGTGATCACTTGGTAAATCTTTCTCTCGTCTATTCAGTACCTCATGTGTGCTGAAATAAGACCAGCTTTTTATATCTAGTTTTAAGCTGTCTTTTTATTTGTTTGTTTATTTATTTATTTATTGAGACAGAATCTCACTTTGTTGCCCAGGCTAGAGTGAGTGCCATGGTGTCAGCCTAGCTCACAGCAACCTCCAACTCCTGGGCTCAAGTGATCCTCCTGCCTCAGCCTCCCGAGTAGCTGGGACTACAGGCATGCGCCACCATGCCTGGCTAATTTTTTCTCTCTATATTGGTCAGCCAATTAATTTTTTTCTATTTATAGTAGAGATGGGGTCTCACTCTTGCTCAGGCTGGTTTTGAACTCCTGACTTCGAGCAATCCGCCCGCCTCGGCCTCCCAGAGTGCTGGGATTACAGGCGTGAGCCACCCGATGCGGAAAATGTTGGGCATCGGGACGCGACTGCTTGCCACCTCCCTGTAGCTCCCATCTCCGCAGGCCAGTTGGAGGGCACCCTGCTGGGGCCGGGCCCTGTGCCAGAGAGCCTCCAGGGCCCTACATGCACCTGGGACCCTGCATGCCGGAATACCCCCAGGCCTGGTGCACTGTTTCCGGCAACACTGCTTGCATGATCCTGATTGGGCGATTTTTGAATCCCACTGTATTCATTGGATGTTAAAGCTTTTTGTTGATTGGATGTCAAAGCCTGTAGTTGATTGGACGCTTTTTGAGCCCTACCAAGGGTATAAAAGCAGGAGGAGAACTGGGCAGAAGGGTCGGAAGACTCCAAGATTGCTGTAAAGCTAGGTGTGCTGAGTCTGCTGTGGAAGAATAAAAGCTGTTCTCCGACTCTTCTGTGTGCTGCTTGCTTCTTTCCCTGGTCAAACGAATAAGAGCTGTAACGCTAGCTGTACTCCCTGCGTAACACCACCGTGCCGGCCTAAGCTGTCTTTTTAAATTCGGATTTTGCTCTCTGCTTTCCTTCCTGCCTTTTCCTTCCCTCCGCTTGCTAAGAGTCCCTTGGGGCTCCCCTTGCTGGGAACGGCTGTCCTTCCCAGGTGGCAGAGCGGAGCCTCTCACAGCTGCTTCTGCGGGCCTGGTGTCGCCCCCAGGTGCATTCAACTCGGCTCCTCCCGAGCCGGTAGCCGTGTGACAAGGGCAGGGGCCTTGAGCTGAGGACCAAGGCAGCTCAGAACGCGCACCCTGCTACTCCCCTCTAGCCACGGACCCTCGTGAGCCACAGAACCGCTCTGGGCTTGGCTTCCAATGCTCCAGAGCTCGTGAGAGGATACAGCGAGCTGGCGTCCCTGACAGCTCTGCCAGGGGCTGGCCCCAGATGAGGAACGCGCTGACCCGGCAGCGCTGCTAACGCAGAGCGAGCAGTGCTCACAGCAGGGCTGTGGGCTCTGAACTGGCTCCACCACTTGGTGGAGAATATGGGATCTGCCCGCTTGGCCTTCTGAGACCCCACCCCATGTTCTGGAATTGCAGGTGGAATCACTAAAGGAAGAGAGACTTTGCACACATTCCCAAGTCCCAGTGGCTCCGGCCAGCTGAGACTTACTGCTCACTGCTGATGGCCGTTGGCAACAGGTTTGTTGGAGTTCCGCTTTGCTCCATAAGCCTTTTTTTTTTTTTTTAAAGCTTTCTGGCTTTTTTTATCCACCAAATTTTATAATGGTAAAAAAATGTTGATCTTACAGCCAGAAGGTATCGAGCTCTTGTTATATAGAAATAAACCTTGAGTTTCAAATGTTGCCACTGGTGAAACTTCTCATGCATTACAGTCGAAGTTCCAGGGGACACGTTAAATAGTAAGGACACACAATATACTGTGTGGCTGGATTACTGTATTTTAGTTAACCACAACAAATGTACTCTAAGTACACTACCTACAGATTAAACAAAATGGAAGCAGTTAACTTATAAGATTCACATTATATATGCTATAGTTGTAGCACATAATACTAACAATTATAGCTGTTATATCATGTTTCCAATTGAGCCATTATATAATCTCATAATGGAATAATACTAAAAGAAACAAAATAAAAAAATATTTTTATAGAGAGAGACAAAAACGTCTTGTAGTTGTTATAAATATTCAAAGTAGGCAGGATGGAAGGTGTATCTACTCGGAAGTTGAGCCACTTCTGCTTCCATGTTGTGTGGACACAGGATTGGATCCAGTGGTTCTCGTTAAGAAGTTGCTCGTTGCCAGGGAAGACGAGGGCTGGGCCAGGGAGGATCCTTTGTAGAAGGGACCCTGCAGGAACTTTGTCTTCACGTTCAGAAGAGGGGGAAGCACAGGATGTCCTCTTCTCAGGACCTTCTTCCTAGGATCCTTCCCTTCTTCAACATCTGACCTCTGGGGGGTCAATGTGAAGGGTCAGATCCTGGCTGCTCCTCTCTCCTGTGGGGTGGTCGAGTCCAGAGCAGCTATTGTGTTTCTAACTGTACGAGCAGCACCCCAACAAGCCGTCTTCCTCTCCTGGAGAACCTGGAGACTCAAGGTGGGGTTGGCCAGACCGGAGGGACCCTCAGGGGTGGCAACTGGTCATCACAGCCTGAAGCTCTTTCCTCACCAATCTTATCATCCATTGGATTCCCTGGTTGTTCTCTCAGGCCTCTACCGAATGTCCCACTGGGAACATCAAGGATGGGAGGAGACTTTTCCAAGCCTTTACAGTCTCCCTCAATCAACTTTTGTGTGAAGTATGTGTTTCCTTTTCTTGTGTTATTGAGGTTTGTCTCAGCTAACACAGCTGTCATTCCAGTATCATCAATTTTTCTTCTTTTTGGGAAAAAAAGAGGTGTTGATAACACTCAGTTTTTCTCCTGAATGTTTCTGAAATAATTTTGGGTTCAATTTTATAGGTGTGTATGTAACTCTTTAGATGTATTTCTAATGTTTTCATCTGCATTGGAAAGATTCCCCTCTGTGCTTACAGGGTAAATCCTCTGTAGGCTTGGTGTGGGATAAGAACTTCTTTTTCTCAGTGTGGTGTAGGCAGGACTTGATGTTTCTGCTGGAACTTTTGCATCCTTCTTTCTACCTTGGTGTTTTCTGACTGCAGCGAAAATTTCTTGGTTTGGAGACTTTCATATGATCCTTAAGTGCACTGATTATGTTAGTTTCTTCAGTTAACTTCATGTTTATTTGTTTGTTTGTTTTTCTCTGAGAGTTCTAAATAAGTATTTACACTCCACCACATAAATTAGTTTCTTCAAAACTCTTCTGGATTTATCTTGTAAGAGATCACCATGAGATGCCTTCCGCATCTGCAATTCCAAGTTCTCATCATCCATGTTGTCTTCCCCAAGAATAGCACTGCAGTAGTTGACCTTTAGCAAGTGTTCACTTAGAGGCTTGATGTGCTTCTCTTTACTGTTAAGAACTTGCTCCATAGGCAGGTTAGGATTTTCTGAGATTTTTTTCTTTTTATTAATTTTACCACTCTTCCATTTTTGAGATTCTTGTGAAAGCAGCTTTACACTTCTTTGAAGATTGGTATTTTTCTCCAGAATTCCTGTTAGTACTCCTAAGCTGGTTTCTGTACAAAACTGATGTTTTTTTTTTTTTTAAGAAAGTTTTGGTTGCAGCCACTTGTTGGATTTGCTTGGTTGAGTCTCCTAAGGACTGAGATTTGCTTGTCATCTCAGCCGTCAGCTGAACCTCTTGTAAACATTTAGATTTTTCTTCTTTTCATGCTTCTCTCTAAGAATCTATTTTAAGACCAAGTAGAGAGTTGTAGCTTTCCAGCTCTTTGTTCATGGTTTTCACATTTGCTATTTTTGGTAGTTTGTTCTCGAGTCTGACTTCTAAAATAGTTGATTTAAGTTCTCAAAATTCTCTTTCGATGTGGCTAAACCTCTCAAAAATGTAATGTCTTTCTCCTGGAAGGACTGAGACTCCAGTGGCCGGCTCTTTGTCTCTCCTAGCATAGTAACATGGAATTCGAAGCATAGAAGCCCCCACTGTGATGATAGAAGCCATCATCTCCCTAACAGCCTTTGGGATACTGTCACCACCTGGCACAGGGTCTCTAGCATCAGCACCACACAGAGCATCAAGGCCATCAGGGGACCCTTGGGGGCTTCCAAGGACACTGCTCTGTCTTCTCGGGTTGCCAGGACCCTGCTGGCCACAGCAGATGTCAGAGCCGGCTCCGTGGCGAGCATTCTGCCCAGGACCTCCTCAGTGTCTGGCACCAGGGCCGACCTCAGTGTAGGGGACATGAAAAACCGCGTCCCCTCCCTTCCCACATCTTGACTCAAAGGACAATGATTATATCACATGACCCTGGGGATATGGCCTAGATTATGCAGGCCAGAGGGATTGGCCAAGGGATCTGGTCATCTTTGGCCCTTCCTGACTGCTCCAAGAACTAAAAAAAAAAAAACTGATATCTTTCCACACCGGCGGTACCCATTCTGAGTCACCAGTTTGGGAGGCTCCATAGTGGAGAATTTTCAGGTTTGTAGCACTGGTCACTGGTTCTCTTTCTCCCTTTCTTCTTCTTCTTCTTCTTCTTCTTCTTCTTCTTCTTCTTCTTCTTCTTCTTCTTCTTCTTCTCCTTCTCCTTCTCCCTTCCCCCTTCCCCCTTCTCCCTTCTCCCTTCTCCCTTCTCCCTTCTTTTTCTTTTCTCTCTCTCTCTCTCTTTTTGTTTGTTTTGTTTTGTTTTCTGAGAGAGGGTCTCACCACTCTGTCTCTTGGGCTAGGGTGCATTGGTATCATTGTAGCTCACTGCAACCTCTAACTCCTGGGCTCAAGGGATCTTCCTGCCTCAGCTGGTACTACAGGCGTGTGCCACGACGCCTGGCTAAATTTTCTATTTTTGTAGAGATGGGGTCTCGCTCTTGCTCAGACTGGTCTTGAACTCCTGGCCTCAAGCAATCCTCCCTCCTCAGCCTCCTAGAATGCTAGGATTATAGGCATGAGCCACCTCACCTGGCCCTATCTCTGTCCTTTTTAAAATTGAGATGATATTCGTCTAACATTATATTAACCATGTTAAAACAACCAATCCAGGGGCAATTAGTATATCACAATGTTGTGCAACCAACAACTCTATCTAGTTTGAAAACGTTTGCACCACCAAGAAGAAAAACCCCACATCCATTAACAGTTGGTCCCTATTGCCCTCTGCCCTGTCTGTTCCTGGCAACCTCTGACCTGGGATCTACTCTGGGTTTCCTTATTCTGAATATTTCATGTAAAAGAATCATATACTGTATGACCATTTTTATCTCTGGTTTCTTTCACTTAGCATATATTCATTCACATTGTAGCATGTATCAGTACTTCATTCCTTGTTTGTGGCCAAATAATGCTCCACTGTATGCGTATACCACCATTTGTTTATCTGTTCATTTACTGGTGAACATTTGGGCTGTTTCTACCTCTTGACAATTGTGAGTAGTGTTGCTATGAACATATGTGTGTATGCATTTGTTTTAATACTAGTTTTTAATTTTTGGACCAGGTATATACTAGGCGGAATTGCTGGGTCACATGGTAATTCTGTTAAATTTTTTGAGAAACCACAAAATTATTTTCCACAGTGGATGTAGCTGTTTACAATTCCACCAGCAATGTACCAATGCTCCAGTCTCTCCATATCTTCATTAATACTTGCTATTTTCTGTTTTTGAAATTATAGCCATCCTAGTGAATGTGGAGTGGTATCTCATTGTGGTTTTGTTTTTTTTTTTTTTTTTTTAGACAGAGTCTCACTTGTTGCCCAGGCTAGAGTGAGTGCCGTGGCGTCAGCCTAGCTCACAGCAACCTCAAACTCCTGGGCTCAAGCGATCCTCCTGCCTCAGCCTCCCGAGTAGCTGGGACTACAGGCATGTGCCACCATGCCCGGCTAATTTTTTCTATATATATTAGTTGGCCAATTAATTTCTTTCTATTTATAGTAGAGACGAGGTCTCGCTCTTGCTCAGGCTGGTTTCGAACTCCTGACCTTGAGCAATCCGCCCGTCTCGGCCTCCCAGAGAGCTAGGATTACAGGCGTGAGCCACCACTCCCGGCCTCTCATTGTGGTTTTGATTTGCGTTTGCCTAACAATTGGTGATGTTGAACATTTTTTTTCGTGTGCTTGTTGGCTGCTTGTATATCTTCTTTGGAGAAATGCCAATTTATGTCCTTTGCCCATTTTTCAATTGGGTTGTTTGTTTTTTTGTTGTTTAGTAGTAAAGGTTCTTTATATTTCTGGATTCTAGGCCCTTATCAGATATATGATTTCTAAATATTTTCTCTCATTTTGTAAGTTGCCTTTTCATTTTCTTAATAACGTCCTTTGATTCATAAGAGTTTTTAAGTTTGATAAAATCCAATTTACCTGTGGTTTTTAAAAAAATTAAAAAAAAATGTTTTAGAGACAGAGTCTTGCTCTGTCGCCCAAGCTGGAGTGCAGTGGCACAATCATAGCTCACAGAAACCTCCAACTCCCCATCAAATGATTCTCCTGCTTCAGGCTTCCAAGTAGCTAGGACAATAGGCACACACCACATGCTCAGCTAATTTTTAAATTTTTTTTATAGAGATGAGATCTGTGTTGCCCATGCTGGTCTAAAACTTCTGGGCTCAAGTGGTCCTCCCACCTCAGCCTCCCAAAGTGATGTGACTACAGGCATCAGCCACCGTGCCCAGCCTGTTTTTTCTTTTGTTGTTCATGCATTTGGTGTCATATCTAGGAATCTGCTTCCAAATCCGAGGTTATAAAGGTTTACCCCTGTGTTTCCTTCTAAGAGTTTTATGGTTTTAGCTCTTACAGCATAGGCCATTATTTCATTTGGAGTTAATTTTTTATGTGATGTGAAGTCATTGTATCTTCTCCACAGGTTCCAGGTGAAAGGTGCATCCTCCATCTGGGACATCCATTCTCACAGCAGAGAGAAAAGACCAAACGCTGATCCATGTAACAGCTTTTAAAGACTCAGCTCAGACGTGGTATATGGTGTGTCCACTGTCGTTGCTTTGGCTGAGCCTGAAGTCAATTCGAGAGTGGGTGTTCTTTTCTCTCAGAAAGTTATTGAAAACACTCAAGGCAGTGGAAAGAATATATAATCTCTTACAGGGGGAGAGAGAAACAGATATTTGGGAACAATGACATAATCACATATAAACGCCCTAGAAATTATCATACATGGATCAGAAAAATAGAATTCATACTACCAATACTTTATTTAATCAGAAAAATAGAATTCAGACTACCAATACTTTATTTACAGGAAATCTTTGAACATTACATGTACATCTCCATAATCCATTATCTGAAACCATTGGGATCAAATGTCTTCAGAATTCAGATTTTTTTGGAATTTAGAAGAGAAATATAGTACCTGTACTATATGTATAATATATACTGTATAACACCCCCAGTGGGATCTAGGGCTGTATCTTATGATTAATACATTAACATTTCTTTGCAGCAAAACAGATGACTCTGCACAAAATAAAGCCTCACTTTAGTTTAGATTAAAGTTTACTGCCAAAATTGCAAAAGTACATTTAGGTCAAGTCAAGTCTTGTTGACAAATGAACTTAAAAACCAACAAAATATATCTTCCCTCCCCACTCCTGTTTTTGTTTTTTTGTTTTTTTTTTTTTTTTAAGATGTTTTTGGATTTTGGAATTGTGGAGAAGGGATTGTTGGCTTGTGTTTTAGAAAGTCAGACACATTTCTTTAAATAATTTAGGAGAAGCAATCCATAGCGACATACCTCCCTCTCAGTTTTTTTCTGGGCAATAATCAGACAACACCTTCCCTAGGGAGCTGAGTGACTTGTAAAACAGCCTTTATCTGTCAGGTGCTGTACGTCAGTGACTGGAGGTTTCCAGGTGGCCGTGCGGGAGCATCTACTGAGTGGCGTTTCTACTCTGCACAAAGTCTGGGTGAGGGGCCTTTGGGAGAGACCAGGAAGTCGGTGGCCTCCTCCTTGCCCTCATGGCACCTATGACCTGGGTGTGGAGAGCAGACAGTGACAAGCAGGATGGTTTTTGTGGCACACGGCTGTGTGGTCGGAGCTACGAGAAGAGGTGGTGCAACATGGGGTGGGGCCAACCAGGGAAGGTTCTGGAACAGGGCAGAGGGAGTTTGATTCAGTGAAGGGAGGCTCTCTGAGCATTCCAGGCAGGGAGGAATCCCTTGGACAAAAGGTGCGGAGGCAGGAGGGTCCATTGGGGTCTGGGAGGGAGGAGGGGGCTGCGGGTTGGAGACTCTCCCAGGCCACAAGACTGGCTTGGAGGAGGCCCGGTTGTCTGTTTTCAGTGTTTGTGGGATAGAATGGCTTCTTTACAGCAATTCCTTTTTAGTGGAGTTATTATAGAGCAAAAGACATGTTTTCAGGAAGTTTAATTAAAATGCACTTCCTTGGGAATTATGTCCCAGGGGCAAGTGGGTTTAAGCAGGTCACTTGGCACGCACCGGTCGGGAGGTGCCGATCTCATTCCTGACTCCTCGGAGAGGTGAGGGAGGGGCCCGGGCCGGGCAGGAGAGGAAGCAGGTGGGCAGGGGAGGCGGGGAAGGGAGAGGCATGTGTTTGCAGGTTCCTGTAGGAATTTGCCTGGCGTAGACTTCCCAGGCCGCAGGTACACAGTTGTTCCTACTGTCTGGGGCCAGACTTCTGCCAGGGCTTAAATGTGGCAGACACCTGTTTCCGTGATCTCCAAGTGAGTTTTCCAGACAAATGATTCCTGTCTGCCTGATTACAAGTCAGGCTCTCCCTCCTTGTTATCTAGGGTACCTTCCTTCTCGAGTCTGCGGGGGTCTTTGAAATTTGAAAATTGCCTTGTGGAACCAAAGCTGGGGAAGAGGTAGCTTGGCGGGGGGTGAGAGGAGAGAGATGAGACAGTCCCCAAGAGTGAGTCCATCAGCAGGGCCGGCCTGAGCACCTCCTGTGTCCTCGGTCCTGGCAGACCTATCAGGAGACGTAGGCACAGCTGTTGCCTCGATTTGCTCTCTCGTTGGGGAAGCAAGACGTTTAGAAGCATTTACCGAGTCTTCACCAAAGTCTGAGCCCTCTTCAACATGCTAGTGCTACAAGACCAAAGTCACTGCGAAACGATGGCTCCAGCGTTTACGGCACAGCCTGGAGAACCCTAAACAGGTGGGGCGGGGTAGTTGAGCGGTGCATTCGAGGCTGGACCTCAGGCTCTCCCACTGTGACTTTGTGCTATGACTCCACGCCAGGCTTCCCAAGGGGAACCTGGCACCATGTTTTCTTACCTGGGTAAGAGAATCATGTTTTCTTACCTGGGTGTACACACTCTGTTTTTCCTGCTGGAAGCCCTGCCTGCCTCCTCTCTCTAAGGATTCTTGGAATAAAGAGCAGGAGACCTGCGCTGGGCACCACATGCCACTGCACACCATGCTATCAGGTCTCCTTTATTTGTTGTCACTGTCCCTAAACTCTGGGTTTGCTGAGAGCAGCACAAGCACACAGCCCAGGGCCTGGCACAGAGGGATGCATCCAGGGTGCGCTGTGCTGTCCTTGGAAGTCACTGTCGATGAGCGGTAGGTTGCAGGCTGAGGTGGCGCCCAAGCGCCAGTGTCTGCAATGCCCTGATTCTCCGACACAGCTGCCCCTGGCCGGGGAGCCAGCGGTGGTCTGGCCGCGGGGACGGGGTTCCCGTTCTGAATGTCAGCATCCTGGGTGAAGAATAGCACTTTGCCCACACTGTGGTCTGGAGAGGGGAGAAGGAAAAGCACTACTGGGTGTCAGGGTGGGGTAGAACTCAGGCCCAGGGGAGTCCCCAGGCAGGGCCAGTAGGTGAGAGCCCCTTTGGGGAGGGCCGGGAGAGAAGGGAACAATATTTGGGGGAGTTTGGGCTGCAAGAGGAGCTTCCATCCAGACTGGGAGCCTGGGCAAGGCCTCAGGGTGGGCTGGAGACTGATCCAGGAGGACGTGGGGGTCCCAAGGGCCCAGCCCAGCTCCGGTTGAAGTCCTGCCTGGCCTCTGAGAGCTTCCTATCTGGTCCGATTACCCCAAGCTCATCCCTGCTGCAGAGGTGGCTGGGGAGCCCACTTCATAAAGGACAGGACATGGCACTCTCCTGCTGCAAGCCCATCAACAGCTGTCCCTTGTCTGCTGAGTATAGTGGGATCTCACAGTGGAATGCCAAGTCTGGCTGTGGAAGGCTTTTCAGAGGGGGCCACATGTGAGCTGAGTCCTGAAGGTCCGGCGGGTGTTCAGGAGTCAGTCAGCAGCAAGTGGCTGGCGGGGAGGTGGAGTGGGGGCCAAAGCACCCCCAGACAGAGGAGGGGTCAAGCAGCAAAGCATGCAGGGGGTGCTAAGAATGGGGCCAGTGTGGGAGGGTTGGGAAATGTGGAGGGGGCGTAGGCTGGAGAGGGTCAGGGAGTGGATCCCAAAGGCTCTTGGATAACAAGTTCAGGTACCAGTGAGAAGCCCTGAAGTGTGTTTTTTCTGCTATAATAATGCATGTAAAGTACAAATTGGAAAAAACGAAAGCGAATGTGGGATCTGACTGTACCTGGTTTTCTAGCCTCCTTTTCCATCCACTATTACATGGAGAGCATTTTCCACACAGCATGAAGATCCTTCGCGAACATTTCTGTGCCTGCATAATAGTCCATCAACTAGACATATTGAAGTGCATTTACTGCATCTCTAGTTTTTGATACTTAAGTTGTTTTAATTTTTTAATATTAAAAATAATGCAGTAATAAACCCCTATGCATACATCTTTGATTTGCATTTCTAATTATTTCCCTAGAATTGATTCCCGGAAGGGAAATTCCCGGATGAAGAGTAATGGGCATTTTTAAGGCTTTTGATACCTGTTGTTAAATTGCTTCCACAAAATGCTACACGCATTTTATATTCTCTACCCTCAGGACACCATAGTGCCCGTCTCATTGTACCCTCGTGGACAATGAGAACAATCATTTGATAAAAGCAGTCATTTTGAGAGGAAAAAAATATTTAGTTACATTAATTGGGTTTCCCTTGATTTTTGAAGTCAAAACATTTCCAGATATTTATTTACCTCATGTCTTTCTTCTGCAAATAGTTCATTTCCTTTGCTCAATTTTATGGGATGATTTTCCTTATTTATTTAGAAAAAGGTTTTGCATATTAAACATGCTAACTCTTTAGAGTTGTTGACAGTTTTGTTTTTCCTGTTTCATACTTGCTTTTTCATTTAATGAATATTGTAATTTAAATATCTAGATGGGAGCCCCCTTCGGACTTCACGCCCCCAGGCTGGTGGGTCAGGCAGGCAGGGAGGGAAGGGTGAGCCCAGGATGACCTGTAGGTTTCTGGCTGGGACACTGGGGAGAGGTTGGGACCCTCAGATGATCAGGAATTGCCAGAGGAAGGCATGAGGCACCACACTGGGTGTGCCTGTAGAAAATGCAGGTTGAGATGGATGAGAAAGTGAGGGATAATGTCTGGACCTCATTCCTTGCATGTGGCCAAGAAGTGTCTGTTGAAAGAATGAATGGACATCTCTATTTAGATCTCAGCCTAGTTTTAGGAGGAGACGCAAGCCCTGAGATCATGTAAGGGTGACAATCAGAGCCCGAGCCTTCTGGCTCCTGCCCCAGGGCTCATTCCTTAGAATCAGATGGGATAGGGAGGGTATCAAGTCAATGAAGTATCTGATTTTCAACTTTCCTACTCTTTTTTTTTTTTTTTATGAAAATTTGATATTCTTACTCCTTTCTAACCTGTAATCGGCTTCTCCTTTCCCTTGGGAGATGGGTCATGTTTGGATACCTCAAGCCAAATTATTCTTGGAGGTGGGCAGAGGAAATTATCAGATGTTCAACGTGATGAATCAGCTCTCCATCTGCATTCATTAATTTAGTCTTTTCTACAGCAAGTGGCATTAATACAGCATAATTGACTTTTCCATTACGCTGGATTAATTAATAGGAATCAATACGGTAGGAACACTAACGAGGTACGGGGGCAATCAAAATCTTCAACAATTAGTCCTCATTCCTTTGCATTTCTGTCACTGAGGGAGAAAAACCGCCACCAAAAACAACAGCAACAACAACATGCGGAAAACTCTGCATGAGCAAAGATCATTTTCTTTTTTGCTTCTGCTTTGTGACTTGGCAAAATCGGATAAAACCGTGGTGCTTTATTTTACAGCATGCCTATAATTTGGTGTCACTGGCATAAAGATACTCCTCCACCAGAAAAATCATGGAACAATGGTTTTTCCTTGGGGCTGGATCATTTTTAAAGGTATTTGTAATAGAGGATTTGCAGGATTGTGTAGTGGGGCCAGGAATGTGTCTGTGCAGGTTGCCAAGTGAATGTCACTCTCCTTTGTCATCCCCTTGTCCTGTGGCCCCTCCCTTCGTCATCGGGAACTTTCCCTTACAGATCATCTGCCCTGACAGCAGCCAGGCAGGAGGCGCTCCCCTCTGCAGCCTGCTCCATGCTGCGGAAGGGCCCTGCGCAGACCCAGGTCTCCACGCGGAGGAGGTCAGAACCCGGGCACAGCTGCCTGATCGAGTCTCCCCCACACGCCCTCCTCTCTCCTGTTGTGCACTCTGGCAGTGGTGGGCCGGACGACACCGAGTCACAGACAAGAAAGGGACCAGCCCGAGGTCTCTTGGCAATTAGAGAACAGATCTTTTCGAGAGAACCCAGATCTCCTCCAGCTCCAAAACTCTCACTGGAAAATAGATGTTGGGAGGGCCCATTCATAGCAATCTCCATATGATCCTGATTTTTGGTCCAAAGATCACTTCCAGGAAGCAAGGCGCAATCCTGGGCTTACAAATTATGTATTATTAAAAGTGTTATCGGATGCAATGTGTATGGTTAAATGTCTCATGTGTTTGTTTGCTGTCTTTGATTTTTCTTAGTTTTTCCAAACTGAGCAGTGACATTTCGGGACTCAAAGGCACATAACTGTGCAGAAGGAAGGGCCTGCAGAATACCGTGTGCCCGTGGGCCCACACATCCAGGCTGGGCGGGCTTGGCTGGGGTTGTGGGGGGAGGCCCAGCCAGCTGGCTGCTTTGGGGACCGCCAGCCCCTCTTGGGCCTCCTCAGCGTTGCCTGGAAACAGTGCAACAATGCCTCCCAAGCAGCCCCGCGATGATCTTTTCTGAAGTGGCAGCCCCTTCAATTATTTTATTTCCATTATATTATGTTAATTAAATCAGCAAAAAGAACAGAGCACATGCATGTCCAAAGTGGAGTGGCTGTGAAGGGTTAATCGAAATGGCCCTGGCTGCTGCTGAACCAGCGAGGACAGGCCGTCTTCTGCCTGGCCCCGTCCCGCCGATCTGTCAGGGAGCACCCGGGTCTGCATTTTGGTCCTTGTTTCTACAGCTCTTGCCACCCACTGGCTGCCCCTGTGGGAGCAAGTGCAGCCAGAGCGCCCGGCTGGGGCCACAGCGAAGGGGTCCTGTGTTCCTCTGAAGGCCCACTGAGCACAGAGGCCAGGCCTTGCAGCAGCTCACCCGCCCAGAGCCAACGCGCCTGTCACTGGCAGGGATGAAGGTCCTGCAGGTACATCACGTGAATGCTCTTAGGCAGTGGTTTTTAGAACATCAAGGTGCATTGCTATAAAAATCTTATACTGAATCCACCAAATAGGAACCAAATAATAGCGGGCCACTTTTTTATAGAGTCAGAGCCGGGGTGTGGGCAATATCTTCCTGCTCCATCTTTGATGCGGGGCACGGTTTGAAAACTAGCACTTTAGAGCACCCCCAGGGGTACCAGAACTGGGGGGTTTTATCTAGGCTACTGGTTTTGGACGTCCGACGGCACAGCTCTCCCAATCTGATGTTCCAAGGCCTGCAGAAACGGGCTTTAGGATCCTCCGGGATTTCTGCAGTTGGAAACGAAAGGTGCCCTCCTGCCTCAGTGTACTTGTCTGCATAATGGACATAAAATACTATGTGGCCTCCTAGGCTCATACATTTTAAGAACTGATGCATAATGGCTGCTTCCCTGTCTGTCGTAATCTCTCTTAGGAAGGTGAAATGACCTTCTCCTTGGAGTATTTCTTGAGGGTGTCTGTGTGTTAGCAAAGGTGGTGCTCAGAATATCATCCCTGCACCTCTTCTCTTACAGCTGGGCAGTAAGGTGGCTATCATAGGCTGTTATTTTACTCTCATGCTTCTTGGCCTTGTGCAGAGGCCTGTCACGGTCTGCCATCCAATTCTGCTCTGGTCTCCGCCATGCTGCGAGGCGGGAGACCGGCCCTCCAGGCTCTGGCCTGTGGTTTCTCCTTCTGTGGAGTGAAGGCGTCACCGTCAATGATCTCTTAGATTCCCTGCAGCTGTGGCATCCTCTCATTTGAATACCATCAACAAAAATAGCAATGCGATGCCTTATGTTTAAAAGACGACCGCGCAATTACTCTAAAGTTTATTTCCTGCTCCCTTGCCTTTCCAATATTGCAAATCTCCTCAGTTTTAAAATTAAGTTGTAAATGAGATTTGAGTTCCACATCGCTTGCTTTGTTCTCTCTCCAAGAGAAAGAGTCGAATCACCAGTTCAAAGAAAACGTACACATAACTGAAATTCAAAGGCGGTCGGAGGGATTTTCTTTCTCCTAATCTTGGTTACTGGGCTCGCCATCTGATTAACCTTCCACAGCCACCACTGTGAAGAAGCGAGTGTCTGATCCAGCACCCAAGTGCCTGCCCCTTGTTTACAGGACAAAGTCCGAGATCAGCCCCATCACCGCCATCATCTTAGAAATCATGGAAAATGGTTAAACGTGCTCCCTGTGGGCCAGACATCTTACATAGACAAATTTTTCAAAACTTCTCTCAGCCACTCTTTGAGGCAGATATTGTCGTACCCACTTTACGGATCAGGACACAGAGGCACGGATGGGTTGAGTAACGCACTGGACGTTTTACAGCTGCCGAATCGGGGGGCCAGGATTCCAGCCCAAGCTGTTTGTTTATGGAGCTTTCTGCTCTTAATCCCTGAACTTGACTCACACAGAGTCAAGTTCTTCTCTGTAGGAAGGAAGGGCTGAAAGATCTTCTAGTCAAACTGCCCTTGGGATACTCAAGTCTCCTGCAAGCCCGCCTGCATCGAAACGCTCCCGGAGAGCACTTCCCTTTGAGGACAGTCAGTCATTCATCCAGTTGACAAATGTGCAGGGGCCCCGTCCGAGTGCCAGACCTTGTGCTCAGCGCTGGGCCATAAAGCTGAATGTGTCACAGTTCCTCCTGCTGGGGCACCTGTTGTGGCCTTGAACAGCTCTGGTTACTAGAAAATTCTGCTTTTACTCAACTGGAAAAGACCTCTGTATAACTAAAGTGATCGTATGACTACTGTCCAAACCAGGACACTGCTAAGAGTGAACAGGGACGCATAACAAGATGTCGGGGTGACAGGCATATACACTGGGCCTGTCCCCTGCAAATGGGAATGCATGGCCCTAACCTATGAGCCATGTCCTGGGTGTCGGCCTTGGAGTCCACCTGTCAGCCCTCTGGGGCTTGAGGACCATCATCTCACCTGCTCAGAGCCTCCCCCCTCTCTTCTGTGGCCATCTCAGCTCTTTAAATGATTCTCCAGCTCCTTAGCCCGGAGCCCTGCCCCACTTCCTGCTCTCCCCAGACCACGTCCACTGCTCTCCCCGTGGCTTTCTGCTCCTTCCCTGATCTGGCCTGACTCAGTGGGGAGGGGCCACGTCTTCCTCTCTAAGGAGAAGGACAAAGGCTGAACGTTTACCAGAGACGCTGTGGCAGCCTGGTTGGTGACCGAACGTGGCCTGTGGCGGTGAGAACAGCGTCGGGGTGCTCTCTGCCTAGCGGGAGGCAGGGCTTAGAAATCCAAGATGAGAAGGTTTGGGGGAGAGGGCAGAAAAACATATTTCGCTGGTATTTCTGAAGCTTGGAAAACATGTTTATTTTTAGATGAGATTCTTCTTTTAACCCATCAGCCTTGAGACCATAAATGTCTATTTATTCGCGCAGTTGGTCAACAAACATGTATTGACTAGCAGTTATTTTCAGGCTACACAGATGACACAGTCCCTGCTCCCAAGGAACTCAGGGTTTAGGTGGGGGCAGGCCGGGTGACAGAGTGGCAAAGGGCTCTGCCAGCAGGTGCCACAAGAGAGGGAGCCCCTGCCCCCCTGGTCAGCAGGTGTCAGGCTTCACGGACCAGGCCCTTGCTGAGCTGGTCCTCCGGGAATGAGCAGACACTTTCTTGGCAGGGAAGGGGTGGAGCATGCTCCAGGCAGAGGGTGACAAGAGAGTGACAAGAGGCATGAGCGGGCATTGGTGGTCAGGTGGCTCTGCACCTCTGGTGGGGAGGGGGAGTGACAGGAGACGGTGTGGGACGGGGAGGTGGGATCTCGATGCCACTTGCAGCATTCGGTGCTGCCCTGGAAGAGACCTGCACCCTCGTGGGCCTCTTTGCAACTCCGAGCACTGGTGGGTGGACTCAGATGTCCCTGCCTTCACTTCACCAGCGCCAAGCGCACATGAGAGAATGCTTTTATTTGAGAGCCATGTTTTTGAAATGTTGCTCAGCTGCCAGCTGACTGTGCACTCTGGCAGGAACGGCAAGCGATACTTAGCTTTCTTCAAGCTCCATTAATCTGCCCATTTCTTTGCTTCAAATCCCACTTCAAACACGCAGCGGCTCCTCAAATTCATAATGAAATAAATGATTTCTAATCCTGTTGGGAGCCAGCAAGCTCCTGTCAGGTGGTTCAGGTGGTTCAGGTGGGTGGGGTTGATCCAGCTGACCCTCCACGGCATGTCAGAGGAAGACAGTGGCTCTCCTCGCCGCCTCACACACACATGCACATACACATGCACACACATGCACACACACATGCACACAAATGCACACATGCATGCATGCACACGCATGCACTCTACATACCTTCCTCGATGCATCGCCCTTGCCCTGTCTTTAGCCCCTTTTTGTCACCACATGGGTTCTCCTGGGAGAGCCCAGTGACCCTGGTCAAAGGACAGTGCTCCTTTATCTAAGCCTATAATATTGTGCAAGGTAGGAATGTGTTATCTCCATTTTCAGTGAGGGGATAGCTGGAGGTACACAGAGGTTAAGTGACAGGCACCCATTTGCATTAAGCTGGTAGGTGGGGGACCAGGATTTGAACCTGTGACGGTGGGGCCCTTTCACTCTATCTGAGAATCTAGCAGGCAGGTGCCACCAGCTCACCTGCTCTTGCCCAGACCTGAGACTGGGATGCAGCAGCTGAATCCAGCTACTGTCTGCGGGAAGGTTTGGGGGTCGGGATCAGAGTGGAGTGCCTTGGTTCACTTGTTCGCCCGGCCCTTTCTGCGTGGGCGCCGGAGGCAGATGTCGCATCCATGGCGGGGGATGCGGGGAGGAGTGATGCAGCCGCCGTGGTCAGAAAGTTAGTGTGGAGAGAGAGAAGTGTCGCATCGACCCATACGACCCATACGCTGCCGGTGCTCAGTGGGAAGCTGGGGTGAGCGAGGGGTGCCGTGGGGCCCGGGGCAGGGCTCAGGCCTCGGGGCGAAGGGCACCCAGAGGACATGACTGTGTGACAGTCTCGATGGCTGCAGGCCTCTGCCAGGCAGGACAGGGAAGGTGCTCCAGGCACAGGGAACAGAGGAGCAAAGACAAAGTGTTCATGAAGAGCAGGAACGCTGGGGAGGGTGGCCAGATGGTCTATTGCTCAAACTGGGACTTTTTCTCCCCAATTTTTACTTTGAAAAATGTTATGCTACGTAAGAGTTGCAAGAATAGTACAATGAACACTTGTATATTCATTATCTAGATTCAGAAACTGTTAACATCCTGTATTTGTTTTAACTTCTCTCTCTCTCCCTCTGTCTTTCTCTCTTTATACATAGTGTATGTGCATGTGCTGTTTGCGTGTGTACATATTTGTTTTTGCTGAACTATTTGAAGATAAGTTGCAGACATAACATTTTACCCCTAAAATGTGTCGTCTATATTTATAAAATGGCAATAGCTGTATTTCAGGGTTGTGAAACATGATTGATGGAATGCAGTATGTACCAAAAGCCTGACTTGATGCCTGAAATACAGCAGGTACTCAATAAATGTTAGCATTGAAACCCCAACTCGGACTTGCTGTGGATCAGCACTTCCCATGTAAAATCTTATTTAGTTTCCACAGTCACTTGTGGGGTAGGTGCTGTCACTTCCACAGTACAGGAAAAGAGAACGTAGGCCCAGGGAGGGAAAGCGGCTTGCCCAAGGTCTTACAGCTATGAAGTGATGAAGCTGCGGTTCCAGCCCGACTTTGTCTTATTCCAAAGCTCCAAATCATTCTAGGATTTCTGGGTAGATATTAATTCTCTCACTTGAGCTTGGGATGCAATTTCTATGCAGGGGAAATGGACCTAAACTTACTTCGGCTTGATTAGAGGTTTATACTTCATTCTGAGGTTGATCATTACATTGTAGCTGGAGAGGATCGTAAATGGCACAGGAAAATGAAAGAAAAATCTGCTCCAAGAGTTCTTCTCAAATCCCCTCTCCAGAGTGACTTCCCACCACTCCTTTCTCCCCTCCAGCCCTGCCTGCTCCCACAGACCATGCTCTGCTCCTTGCTGGTTAATTCCATAAGTTGTTAATGACTCATGATGACTTCTGCACTTTAATAAAGGGCTCCATGCCTTCCTCCCAAAGGAGGGCTGTGTTGTCATTTTAGACACCAGAATCACTAAGGGAGAGGTCTGTTTGTGCGCCCCGCGGAGGGCAGGAACCCTGACCCCTTACTGTGTGGGTGCACTGCCTGCCCCCTCTGCTAGGCCGCATTTACAAATGCACGCAAAGGAGAAGCCAAGGCTCGCCTTCCCTCTTCCCACTCTGCTGGGGCCCTTGCTCAGCACACAGGCAGCTCAGCCGCCCAAGGCCAACCCGCAGCCCGGCCCACGCTGCATCTGGCTCTGGGGTCTCCCTCTCCCCCCCAAACACCACTTCTCCACCCTCCAGCAGAGGACTCTGGTGGCCCTGGGGACTGGCCATGGCCGCCATCAGAACGGCTGCTTCTTTCCGGGCCCGGCCAGTCACCCCACTGGAGATGAGTGGCCTCCAAGCCCCAGTGAGACATGCTCTCCATCTCTTGGTTCCAGCTACTCTGTTCCTGCAGCCTCAGGACTTTCTGGAGCTTGTTTGTCTAAAGGAAGAATGGCAGGCTTTGTCCCTGCCGGGGCTTATTTCCTGCCAAGTGCTGAGCCCCTCTTCCCGGCAGCTGCCATCACAGTCGTGGGGTGAACTGGCCTCTTCGTTCCTCCCCACTGGACGGCGGGCTGAGAGCAGCCAGCCTTGCACGGGCATGGTAGGACAGTCCCACGGAGCAGCCCGGTGACGCTGGCACTTGTCGGACACCCTGTCCTGTCTGCCTTTCCCACGCGGCCGTGAGCAGGAGTCGGGGAAGCTGCTCGGTTGTGAACGCTTTGTAATGTCGGAAGCCCCGAGTAAAAATCAGTGCCATTATTTGTTATACAATCCGGACACTCAAGCTCTTCCCCTTTAGGAGAACTATTAAAATAACAGTCCCAATGATTAATAAAATTTCTGATTATGAATTCTAAACTTCAGATATAGTTGCCAGCATATACGACCTCGTTATGTTTTCCAGAAGGCAGGAATGAGCTTGTTGTCAGAGGAGACCACAAAACTCTTTATTTTTTTTTAAATTTCAGCATATTATGGGGGTACAAATGTTAAAGTTACGTATATTGCCCGTGCCCCCCCCCCATCCGCCGGACACCTGATAAATGTTATTCCTATACATCGATTAAGTGTTGATCCGTTAATACCAATTTGCTGGTGAGTACATGGACCACAAAACTCTTGACTTCAGGTTCTTTAAGAACCAAAGACTTGTGTCACCCCAGATATTTCTAGTCCTGTGTAGCCCCAGGTTGAGTCGAAAAAGCCTCAAAGGCTCCTTTTAATCTTTTACATGCATCCTTCCTTTAGGATTGATATCAATTCCAAATGAAAAACCAGACCCATTTTTCATTAAGAATAATAATTTTGCAGGGCAGTTTCCCTTCGCAAACAATATTACTCCCAATGTTTTCGCATAACCGTGCTCTTTCTCCTGGAGTCGCTGCAGGAGACTCGGTCGGCCGCATGTTCACCGTCCACCACTGGCCTGTCCTCTCTCGGAGCCTGGATTAGATTTGAGTGATGTTTGTTGTACGCCAGGCCTCTGCTAGGCTCTGTGGAAGATATGGAAATAAATAATGACAGTTCCTGCCTTTGGGGAGTCTGCTGTCTAGTAAGGGACACAGGATGTGTCCGGAAATGGTCATAACGGAATTAAAAAGCACTTTGGGAGCAGGAGCTGGGGTAATGGGGGAGGCGTGGGTGGCTGATTATTTTAAATTAGAAGGTTTGGAAAAGTCTTCCTAGGGGAGGAAGTGTTCGAGATGGGCCTTGCAGGACACGAGGATTTCAGTGAGTGGTTTGGAGCAAGGTGAGGGCGAAGGGAATTTCAGGAGAAGGAAGGTGTCAGCAAGGTGGGGACTGGGAAAGGCCGAGGCATGCTTGGTGGATGGAGGGGCTTCTGGCTGGGCTGGTGGGCTGGGCCTCTGTGGGACCGCAGAGGGACATGAGACACAAAGCACGCTGTGTCTAGGCCACGAGGTTCTCGTGAGTATGGAATTAACCCACTCACTCACCCCTCTTCAGTCCCATGTGCTGACCTACTTCTTGGGGATTCTGAAGAGGAGCAAGTCACAATCCTGCCTGTGGCTTCGTAGTGGCAGGTCCAAAATAGAATAGAATAAATCCCGTGACAGAGATAAGGTCAGAGGAGGAAGCAACTGCTCCGAGCTGGGAGTTAGGGAAAGCTCCACAGGAAAGGCTGCCTTTGGATGGAGTCTTGGAGGATGATAGCTGCTCGACTCAGTTTTGCTTGAACTGAATCCAGAAATTGATCCAGTGGTTCTCAACTGGGGGTGATTTTGTCTCCCAGGAGATGGTTGTCAATGTCAAGAGACATTTTTGGTTGTTATGACTTGGGGGGAGGGTGCCACCGGCATCTGGTGGGTAGAGGTCAGGGATGCTGCTGCACATCCTAAAATGCACAGGGCAGCCCCCACGACTAAAAAGGATCTGGCCCGAAATGCTGCCAGTGCTGAGATGGAGGAACTCTGTGTTGAAGAATGCATTAAACTACAGCAGACTGGGAACCAGGAGGTGGCTGAGTGGCCAACAGCTTCCTGTGGCTCTGGACAGGTCTCAGTATCTCTGGTGGACCTTATGCCATGGACTGAATGTGTCCTCCCAGCCACCCCCCCCCCCAACTCGTATGTGAAAGCCTTAATACCCAACGTATTGGTATTTGGAGATGGGGCCTTTGAAGGAAATTAGGGTTCGGTTAGGTCATAAGGGTGGAGCCCCCATTATGGGATTAATGCTCTTTATAAGAGAAAGAGATGTGAGGTATCCCGCCTCCCCACTACTCCCTTTCTTTCTCCTCTCTCTCCCCAGTGTGAGATTGCAGCAAGAAGCCAACCATCTGCAAGCCAGGAAGCCGGCCCTCACTAGGAACCCAATCTGTTGGCACCTTGATCTTGGACTTCCCAGCCTTCAGAACCATAAAGAACAAATGTCTATGGTTTCGGCCACCTTGTCTGTGATATTCTTTTGTAACAGCCCGGACACACTAAGACAACTTGGTGTCCTCCTCTATCTGGTCACAAGTCTCTGAGGCTGGGTGCTCTGTTATGCCTGGATCCCCTTTCCAGTATACCGAGAGAGGGTTATTCGACAAATGCTCAGCTCACTCATTTTCTGGCAGAGCATGGTTTTCATCCATCTTCAGAGATGGATGATTTATGAGTTTCTAGTGACAGCTTCACAGACCACTTCGGTTAAAGTGTTTTGTGTGTTTGTTGGGTATAGTGGGTTTTTTCACGTTGTTGGCTTCCTGGAAGATTCAGAAACAAAATGCACTATCATGCGATATTAGGATCCTTCACTCTGACCCCATCCAGCCCATTTCCTCCACACCATACTCAGTCCTGGTCACATAAAGTGACCCAGGCATACAGCAACTCTGGTGGCTGGAGAGACTCTTGCCCTTGCCTCGGCCTCTGATAGCCTCCCACTGCCTGTTGGCTGGAGCCCTGTCCCCATCGCCTGACCTCCCTGGCTCTGCACACTCTAACTCCAGTGGCCGCTCCATACTGTCCGGTGCCTCCTTCCCCCAGACTGCACGGTGTACTTGCTTTAGCTGCAGCAGATCCATCATTGCTCCCCAAACGAACACCCCTGGAGGGCAGAGACTATGCCTGAAGTCTTGCTCTGTCACCCAGGTTGGAGTGCAGTCACATGATCACGCAGCCTTGAACTCCTGGCGATCCTCCTGCCCCAGACTCCCAAAGTGCTGGGATTACAGGTGTGAGCCACCGTGCCTGGCCACTTTTGTATTTTGAGAGTCTTCTCTTTACAAAAGCAAACAAACAAACAAAAAAATGAAAACTAGAAATGTTTAACTAGGTAACAGAGCTGTGATAGTTAATTTTATGTGTCACTTGGCTGGGCTGCGGTGCTCAGATATTTGGTCAAAGATTGTTCTGGATGTTTTTGTGCAGGTGCTTTTTGGATGAGATTAACATTTAAATTGGTGGACCTTGAGTTGTGCAGATTGCCTTTCATAATGTGGATGGGCCTCATCCAATCGCTTGAAGGCCTTAATACAAAAAAGACTGACCACTCCCAAGGAGGACGGAATTCTCTTGGCTGTTGGCTTTTAGAGTGAGCCCATTCCTTAAAATAAATCTCTGTCTCTGTCTCTCTCTAACGCCTTCTATTGGCTCTGTTTCTCTGGAGAACTTCCTAACCCAAGTGCCTTGGGAGGGTCCCAGCCCAGAAGGGCCCAGATACCCTTTGTAAAACCCTCCCTAGAAGCCGGGCCCTTGGTCCCTGCTCTGGCCCTCGGGCTCCCCTCTGTGAGACTCTGATGATGAGCCCTGGCCGTGGCGAAGAGCCCCGTGCACAGAGCAGGCGCCAGTCTCTGGGCACCTCGCTCTGAGAGCCAAGCATCAGTTCCCTGGCCCTGCCGCGGCCGTCCCCACACCGAGGCCCAGGCACACGAGTGAGGCTCCGAGCGCAGGCGGCGGTGCAAGGGCCGCCTCCTCACGCCGGCAGCTTTCCGTGGACTGCACAACCCACATTGCCACAGACCCCTGGCCAAGCCGTCGCTTCTCTTTCTTCATCTGAGTTCTCACCCATTTGCGTCTTTCTAAGTGCCGTGGGCTGTCGTTTGTGGACCACAGAAGGAAACGGTGGTTCGGTGATTTCTAGCTCTAATCAAACACCCTTGTCAAGGCCCGGTGGTTGTTTGCCTGTCGCTACTAATGAGAATACCCCTTCTCGAGCGGCATTCTGAAGTGGACAGAGCCCCCGCATGGGGCAGGAGAGCTGGGTGCAGGGGTCCTGCTAACTGGCCCTGTGGCCCTGACCAGTTCCTCCTCCTCGGTGACCCTCAGCTGACACTTGGGCTTTGCTGGATGACCTGAGATCTTCCCAGCTGTAGCGCCGGTGGACAGACTTTGCGCTCGCTCCTCTGCGCCCGTGTGCTCCGCGACCTGGCCCTTCGCAGAAGACAGAGGGGATGGAGGGGTCGTTGGGCACTGAGTTTGGAACTCTTCTTATGTGGGGTGGACTTGCCAAGAAGTCAGACACGCTGGAAAACGAACGAGCAAGCAACACGTGAACACTTTCACTAGTTTGCATTTTTGGTGTGCAGGGACCGCTCCTGTGCTTTGGGTGTGCATGCGTGTGTGCATGCGTGTGTGCATGCGTGTGTGCGCGCGCGCGCAGGAGCGGCGTGGGGAGGAAATGACCCTTGCTTGGTTTGGTCCGGGCCAGCCTCTGCAAGCTGCAGCTTATGGGATGCAGGAGAGGGTCATCGGCCTTCATCATCAGAGGAAGAATTCCTCCGTCTGGCTGGAGAGGAGACAGTGCATGAAAAATGGTGGCAAGGGGTCAGGGGGCGAAGGCAAGTGAGAAAACACTTTCATCTATTATCCCGGGGTCAATGGGCTCCCTCCCATCAGGGAACCTCGAGGCCCGATGAATGGCCCATGGCAGGAGGTGCGGCATTGTGTGGACCCGGAGCCCCACAGCACAATCCCCCAGCTCGGGACAAAAGCGCCTAAGAAAGTGGTGGGTGGCTCGCCTCCCAGGAGCCTGCTTCTTCTTATCAAAGGGCTTTCACCGGAACGCCCCAGCCCGCTTAGGAAGGAGGGAGAGCTGTTTGTCCAATAATGCGAAGTCATTTCAGACTCATTCCAAATTCCCCGTCATGGCGATTAGGTTGGTCCGTATTGAATTTCGTCCAGAACCAGTGTGGGTTTCTCAGCTGTTGCCGCTCCCTAAAAGCCACACATATTCTTTGAGTTGAGTAATTTTTTTTTTTGAAGAACAACGCATTCCTGTTTAAAATAAAGTCCAAATCCTATGCTGAAAAAGAAGATGCCCCGAGGACCACGCTTGTCCGTCCAGCCTCGGACGGGAGGCAGCGGGCAGGCCCCTGCTTTGGGCAAAACCATGGGCTCGCCTACTGCCTGACACTTCCTCAGCAACAGCCCATGGCTATGAGTTTTAAAGTGTCTGGCAAGTGAGTTGTGAGTCTGCCATTGTGACTTCCTTTACTGAGATAGGGGCTGGTTGGCTTCCTGTGTTTACAGAAATACGGCAGCGGATGGGGAGAACACAGCATACCCGCGGGACCCGACACTCCCTCCTCCCTTAACTTTACAAGTGAGTGGCCAGAGACGTGTTGTGGTGCTATTGTCACATCTGGCAGGGAGCCTAGAGTCTCAGATCCCAAAATGAGCATGCATGAAGCCGAGAAAGCCCGCATATTTCACACCCAGCACTGGTACTTACACGGAGCCCCCCTTGGCTGCAGTGGCTTTCCTGGTGAGCAAAAGTGATTGTGCAGGGGCAGGGATTGTGTGGAAAATGTGCCTCCCAGCCCCGGGCCTTGTAAATGGCTCCCTTGCACTTTCAGTTGGCAATTTCCTTAGCAAGGCTGTGGAATGATAGGCCCAATACATGGATCTGGAGAAACAAAAAGAAATACAAATTGGTCCCTGTCCATGTTGGGGACAAATTAATATGTAGATAAATGCAAGTGATTAGCATTATGGAAGAACTACACAAGGTATAGCCTGCATTGTAAACATCTTGAAGGAAGAATTACTTCAAATTTAATTACTTCAAATTTAATTCTAGTGCATAGCAAGGAGTCCATGAGAGTACACTGGGTTGAATAGTGTCAATCCAATTCATGTCCACCGAGACCTGAGGATAGAGCCTTCTTTGGATATAGGGTCTTTGCAGGTGTAATTAGTTAAGATAAGGTGGCTCTGGATTAGGGTGGGCTCTGGTGTTCTTATAGGAAGGTCACATGAAGACAGAGGCAGAGCTTGAAGTGATGCAGCTAGAAGCCAAGGACTACTGGCCACCGGCAGAGGCTAGGAGAAATGCATGGGACAGATCCTCCCTTCATGCCTCCAGCAGGAACAGACCCTCACTACAGCTTGATTTCTGACTTCTGGCCTCCTGAATGATGAGACAATACATTTCTGTTGTTTTAAGCCACCAACTTTGTAGTAATTTGTTACCGCAATCCTAAGAAGCTAATATACATAGCATATCATCAATAATATTTCATCGGAATGATTGAATGCAAGTTTGCACAGTAGGGTGGAGTGGGAGCCGTGCTGGGGGCTATGCATGGAGAGAAGTGGGGCCAGGGACCACAGGCGAGGGGTTATGGGGAGCAGAGAGACACGAGAGGGCACAGAAGCATCAGCCCTGTGGGTGGCACGTGCCAGGAATGACGAGGGCATGTGAGACCCTGGGGAGTTGGGGCTGGGAGAGAACAAGGCAGGTCAGAGGGCCTTGGGGACCAAACTACAGAGTGTGGATTTTATCCTTGTCCTACCTTCCCGCCTCTTCTCTATCCAATCAGTGGTCCCTGCCACACTCATCATACAGAATTGCAATAGGTGGATGGAGGTTGCAGGGAAAACCAAAAGGATAAAGCTGCCCACTTCTCCATGATACAACATTGCACAGAAAACCTCAGCATAAACAGATGCCAGATTCCAGCGGAGTGGTGTGCACAGGCACAATTGTAAAAATTAAATTAAATGGTATATCTTAGAGTCATCTGTTTACTTTTTCTGTAAAATACAGAGCAAAAAGGATACAGCTTTCCCTACTGGAAGGCATTTCTGTTGCGGACTCCCACACCAGGGCCCTGCTCTGACTCAGACGTCGGGGGATGCATGGTGACACTAGTGCACCGCGGAGCACGGGGACTGGGTGGCGTGGTCGGGAGACCCTTTCCATAGGAGACGGCATCTGAGCTTCCTCATGGTGTGAGGGCATGACAGAGAAGAGGAGGGAAGGGGATGTTCTAGCCTCAGGAAATGGACTAAGGCGTGGGGACAGTTTGTGTAAGGTGCATCTCAATAAAGGAAGGAGATGTGGCCACCAGAGATGAGATGGAAAAGGTCCACCAAAGCCCTCCTGGGAAGGTCCTTAACGTGCGGGCAGGAAAGTTAAGAATTCTTCCTATTTCATATAAGGAATCGGGAGCTAGGGATGGTTATTTTTAACAAGGCACCTTGATTTAATTCCGGTTCTTAAGATTGCAGTACCTAAGACGTCCAACTGGTGACTGGATCTTGTGGTCTGATGGGAGAGATGTCAAACCCTCCAGTGTCCCCCTATGACACATTCCTCTTTGTCAGCCACCCCGTAGGAGAATCGAGGGCACGTGTCCTGAAGTGCTTCTTCCAAAGGGTCTCTCTAGCAACTGCGCTGGTCAAGATGACAACAGCCCTTCCTGCAGTATGTTCTGCAGACTCAGCTTCCTGCTGCGTCCTCTGCCCGAGGCCTCCTTCCCTGGGTCCCCAGCACAAGCAGGGCGATGCTAGGCCCTCTGCAAGCCTCTCCTATGTGGGCCCTTGGACATGGAGACGCAGCGGGAAGGGCACCGCTGGGGATCAGGAGACCTGGGCTGCCACATGTCTTTTGCTGCATATGAAACCATCCCAAAGCCTGGCTAAAAAGATCAACTCATTTGATTACAGCTTCTCACACTGCTGGGAGATGCGTGAGCTCGGATCTGGGTCTCACAGTAAACGTCAGTGGTGACGGGAGCTGGAATTATTCTAAGGTTCTGTCACTCATGAGTTTGGTGCCTGAGCTGGAATGACTCAAAACATCTGGGGCTGAAACAGCTGGGGCCGAGTCACGTTCTCAGGCACTTCATGACATCTTCCCCTAGTAAAGTCTGTAATTACTAGTCTGTCTGTCAGCAAAGCTCAGAGGATGAGTTACCTGGAGCTGAGGAAGCTGAGTCTTCAGGGCCCAGCATTTGCACATCCAAGACATCAGTTATGATACAATCACCAGGACCCACGAAAGGTTTCTTCTTTCCTGCAAGGTTCTTCTTTCCATGAAAGGTTTCTTCTTTCTTACAGAGGCAGCTGGGTGATTGCTCTAGAAATTTGGCTACAGGCATGTCGCTCCCCAATTTTCTGGAAGTACCATGAAATTTCCTGCAAAGCCGGAATAACACAAATGTCTTCAGGCTAGGCAGTCAACCTTAAGGTGTGAAGTGGCCACAGTGGGACCACAGTAGGGGTGGGGTCTTCAGTCAACTAAAGAAGACCCTGAAGGCATTCACTTTCACTTTTTTTAAACACTTGGATACTAGGCAATAATTGCTATGGATCAGATGGGAGCTGTAGGAGGTAGCGAGTTTGTGATTTTGACTCACAAGAAAACATACCCAACACTTTACATTTGTATCTGAGACCTGCCACCTGCTGTCTGCCCTCCCTCCCTGCTGCTCTAGCCACCCTTGCACTCCAGGGATTAGCTAACTTCTGTGACTGGATTTTTGCTCCTTCCTCCTTGATCTCAGTCCTGCATTCTGTGTGATGAACCACCAGTTCCAGGCAGTGGAAACCCACCTGACTGTCATACCCCAGCTCAGATCTCATCTTCTAGAAGCTTCCCTGAACTCCAGGATCATTATGATTAACCTGAATAATTAATTCAACTTGGCGCTTGCAGAGTCTCTCATCTACTGATGTTTTGAAGTGTCAAGGAAAGTTTTATTTATTTATTTTTTTTGGCCTCTTTCTTCTCTCCACAGCTAGAGTGGGATTTCCCTGAGGACCCAGGCTTAGTTTTATTAAATCTTCATTTCCCCAACCCTTCTAAAGACTCCTCACAAAGCCTGGATCTCAATGGGTGCTCAATAGCCTCATGATGTGATTGATTTGGTTTGGTTAATTTATAAGTTTCTTTTCCAGCTCTGTTGTGAGTGTGATATAGAAGTTGAGCTTGGTGGCTCACACCTGTAATCACAGCATCTGGAGAGGCAGGAGGATCTCTTGAGGCCAGGAGTTCCAGACCAGCCTGGACAACACAGTGAGACCTTGTCTCTACAAAAAATTTAAAATTTAGCCAGATGTGGTGGCGCATGCCTGTAGTCCCAGCTACTCGGGAGGCTGAGGCAGGAGGATCGCTTTTGCCCAGGAGTTGGAGGCTGCATGAGGGATGACTGCACCGCTGCACTCCATCCTGGGTGACAGAGTGAGACCCTGCCCCTAAAATAAATAAATAAGTATTGAGCTAAAAAGCAGTAACTTAGTTTTATCAGTTCTGTTTTTGTGGGGGATTAGTCAGGTTAAGCTTGGGAGTGGAGAAGGAACGATGAAGAAATCTGTAACTGGTTGTGATCAGTTAGTTGAATTGCATGTTGGGTATGAAGTTACCTTGCTTCTATCAAGGAAACCCTTGGCGTTGCTCTCATAGTTGACACTCTTGGTCTCCAGAGCCCTTAGGTGCTGGACGTGCACTTCTGACCTTGCTCCTTCTCTGCTCCTGTGCGTCCTCCTCCCTGCCTTCTCAGCCCCACACTCCCTGCAACAAGCTCCTGGTGCAGGCCCTGGGCTCCTCTGATGCTGGTGTCCTCACAGTTTCTTACCCAGGGCTACACACCTTATAGGTGCCCAGTGCTTTCTGATTTGTTGATTTGTTTATAAGCAGGGAAGTCTGGGTCTATGCCAAATTGTAATGGGATATTATTAATTGTTGGCTTCTAAAAGAGATTCAGAGTGTCCCAGGACCACCAGTCCCTGGGCAGTTTTTCAGCTTGAGTAGTTGTGTGAGCAGTGGTACTTCGATTAAAATGGGAGTGACTGGTGGAAGAGCAGGCTTGGTGATGGAGGAGGAGACCATAAGGAATTCTGGTTGAGGATCATGTTGAATTTGAGACGACTATTAGCCATGCAAGGGGAGATGTCAAGTAGACTGTTGATTATCTGAGCCAGAAGCTTAGGAGACTGGTGTGAGCTGGAGAAAGGAATTGGGGCTCTGTGGCAAAAACGGCGATTTGCTTTTCAATAGCCATCCCCCTGTTTTCTTACTCATGAGAACTCCACCCAGATGGGAGATGACATTCCTCAGCCTCCCTTGCAGCTAGGTGTGGCTGTGAATTGGCCAAGGAAACATAATCACAGGGAATCCTCCTTAGAAAGGTGACTCTCTTTCCCCTCCCTGCACCCTGATGTTTGGAACCTGGCTGTGATGGCCAGCACTCCAGCAATCTTCTGGGATCAGGAGGATGAGGGCAGTAGGGGAGGAAAAGTAGTTATTTTTTTACTACCCATTGCAAGGATCGTGGTTGACACCTCATAACAAATGACAGATTAACAAGGAAATAGCATAACAAATTTATTTAAGAAAAGTTTTACGTGATGCAGGAAACTTTGGAAAGGAAGACTGAAAAACCCAGGAGACACTGGGTATTTTTACACGAAGTCTAACGATAAAAGTGGATAGCTGTGGGGAAACATGATTGGACAAAACGTGATGTGGTGTAAGGGTAATAAACTGGGGCGACCTTCAGCAAGGCCTGTTTGTTCAGAGTTTTCCTGTGTCTCTGCATGACATTCCTTCCCCTGCGTGTGGAGCAGGACCCCACCCCTTGAGAAGGAGGGTCCTATGCCCTGCTTTCAGGGGAGATAGGTCAGAGAATTCCTTTATGACAGTGCTTTACAGGAGAAAGGCAGGAGGAGGTCAGAGTGGCCTTTTTGCTTCTGCAGTTTTCTCAATGGCCACGTGCCACATTTTGGGGTATCAAGTTCTGAGCCACTGCAGGGCTGTACTTTAGAGAAGGTGAAGGTGGAAGATAAAGTCTGCCTACTTGATAGCTGTGTTGCTTCTACAGCAACCCCAGATGCCTGTATCTGGACTTGAGAAAAGTAAACTTTTATCTTTTTTTCTATTTTTATTTTATTTTATTTTCAAATTCACATACAGTAAATTGGGGGTGCATGCAGTTCTAAGAATGTTAACACCTGTGTAGATTTGTGCAACCGTGAGCACAACAGGGGTGCAGAGGGACTCCTTCACCCGCAGATGCCCCTGTGCTATCCTCCTGCCGTCACGCCCTCCCCACCCCAACCCACCTGGCCACCACTGGCCCGTGCTCCACCACCATAGCTTTGTCTTTCTGAGAATGTCATAGAAACGGAATCACCGTCTATAACTTTTGGGGACTGATTTCTTTCACTCAGAAAAATGCATTTAACATTCATACATGCTGCTGTGTGAATCAGTAGCTTGTTCCTTTCCATTCCTGAGTGGTATTCCATTGCATGAATGTACAAGTTTGTTTTTCCATTCCAATGCTGAAGGACATTTGAGTTGTTTCCAGTTTTTGGAAATTATAAATAGGGCTACTAGAAACATTCATGTGAAGAGTTTTGCCTGAATTTAAGTTTTTATTTCTCTGGGGTAAGTAGCCATGAGTGAGATTGTTGGTTCATATGGTAAGTGTGTGTTTAACTTTATGAGAACTGTCAAACTGTTTTCTGGAATGCCTGCATCATTTTGCACTCCTACTAGCAACGTATGAGTGAGCCATTTGCTCCGCAGCCTTGCCAGCTCTTGGTATTGGCAGGATTCTGTATTTTATCCATTCTAACCAGTATGTGGTGTGACCTCATCACGGCTTTAATTTGCATTTCCCTAATGAGTAATGATGAAGATTATCTTTTCATGTGCTTATTTGCCGTCCATAAATCTTTAGTGAAATGTCTGCTGAGGTCTTTTGTCCATTTTTAAATTGGTTTGTTGTTTTTTCACTGCTGAGTTTTAAGAGTTCTTTATATAGACCATATACAAATTGTTTGTTGGATATGTGATTTGAAAATATTTTCTCTAAGTCCATAACTTGTCTTTCATCCTTGTAATAGTTTCTATTGCAGAGCAAAAGTTTTTTTTTTAACTTTGATGAAGTCCATTTTCTCAATTTTTATTTTATGTATCATATTTTTTATTTTAATGTCTAATTTCAATCCATTTTTTAGGTCTCCGTGACTCAGAGAAAATTTAATTTTGATTAGACATGTCACCAGAACATACACTGTACTCAAAGACACGTACTGGCGTGAGCTCCCCTTGAAAACCTGCAGCTTGCAGAGGCACGCCACCCCTGCGGTAACTGGTGCACTTTCTGCCTGTGACTTCTTGCCCTGTCAGAGAACAGCAGCACCAGATCCCCAAAGAGGTGCTAGCACCCTGCACGAGGGGGAAAGTTCCAGGCTTGGTCTTTGCTTTTACTTAATAATTCTGCAAATGTTTACTGAGCACCTGCTATATACTATTATATACTCCTGTATGTGTAAGGTGTACAATGCTCAACAGGTCAGCAAAGTCTCTTCCATTCTAGAGTGGAGAGACAGACACTAAACAAATACATAAGGACATGTCCGAGAGTGGTTACGTTTAATTAAGATTATTTTCAGACACTTGTGACCTCAAGGCTCAGGACTGCGTGGTTCAGAGATGGCTTCTCTGAGCAGGACATTTCTCCTGATAGCGCTGTCACCTCCTCCGTGTCTGCCTTCATAGGTGTCAACCAGTGAAGTCTCACAGGGCCCCCAGTTCACAAAGGCCCTGCGCTCAGAAAAGGGGCCCCCGTTTCGTTTAATGCCCTATTGTTACTGTCTTGAAATTCTTCCTTTTTGAACAAGGGGCCTCAACATTTCCATTTTGTTGTGGTTCTGTCAAATTAGGGAGCAGTCTTGCTTCCGCTGTGTCCAGACAGGAAAACAAACAAAAATAGCAACAGGACATGCCATCCTTACACACTTCTGGTGATCTCGGTGGACAGACCAGGCCACTCGTTTTGATTCCACAAAAACCGATCCTTAAGATGCATTTCTCACTGTGAAAATTCACTAGACCAAGAGTCCATTCCGGATGGTTGGGTGGACCCACATCCACCCTTCTTTCTTGTCCCTCTGGCTGTCTCTATAGGTCTCCTTTGCTTGGTTAGAGTTTGCCTAACAGAATTGTAAGCCCTCGTTCATAAACACCACAAACGTCTGTCGGTGGTGGTGTGGATGTACTCTTGTCACCGGAAGCACATTAAAAGAATGCTGTATTGGGCAGAGTGCTGGTCATTTTACATACAGTCATGTGCCACATGACATCGTTTGGGTCAGTGATGGACCAAATATATATTAATATAATCCCATAAGATTGTAATACTATATTTTTACTGTACCTTTGTATGTTTCGATGTGTTTACAGAAATACTAATCGTTGTGTTACAATTGCATACAGTTGTATTATTGTATGTATGTAATTGTATTCGGGACAATAACATGCTGCACAGGTTTGTAGCCCGGGAGCAATAGGCTATACCTATAGCCTCGGAGTGTAGTGGGCTGCACCTTCTAGTGGGTGTAAGGATGCTATGATGTTTGCACAGCAATGAAATGACCTAAGGATGCATTTCTCAGAATGTATTCCTGTCGTTAAGTGACGCATGACTGTATTTATTTGCATTTTATCTCCACAAGAGTTCATTTTAGAGATGTAGGAACTGCAGCCCAGAGAAGCTAAGTCTTTTTTTTTTTTTTTTTTTCACAATACAGCAAGCAAGTGAGTAAAATCCTTGTCTGTCTTCAATACCGAGGTGGGGGGTACTCTGATGTTTCTTATATGAATTCCCTATTTTCTCAATCGAAGAGGCGTGGACATTTTAGACATCTTTGATCATCTTTTGGATATCAAAGGCAACAATTTCTAAGGAAGCTATCGTTCCCTTTCATATTGATACTTTGAACATCGGGGCTGAATTGCTAAGTGAGATTGTGCCATCGAGAGTGGAGGGTCTGAAGACACCATCATCACCCTGCGAGGGATGGATGTCCACGTGAAGAAAGCTATCCGTGACCCGGAGACTCTTTGCTTGGAGAGGAAGCTGTGTACATTCTTATGTTTTGGCTTATAACTGCTTATGAGGGAGGCAGAGCCGGGCAGGACTGGCGGAGTCTTAGGTGCTCTGGGAAACGGAAGCAGGCAGTGTTGGCCCACGCAGTGTTGGCCTGCCCCACCCTGCCCTTCACCCAGACTCCTCCCTGCTCCCTGGGCGCTTGGGGAAACTGGCTTCCGGAGCCTGACACATGTTCCTTTGTCTGGCCCCAGCTGTTAGAATCTGTCTTCATTCATTAAGCAGGAAGGGAGTTCTCAGAACTGCTTCTGCAGTCTGATGTCATGGATCAGCCACACTCGAACCTCGGCAACTTCAAATCAGAGATGTCAAAATAAACCGTGGGGGCCTCGCTGCGCACCCACTAAGCCTCAGGCGCAGGGCGGGATGCTTCCGCCCCGATGGAATCTTCGGTCCCCAGGACAACCTGCACAGGAGGTGTCACTATCATTCACGGGAAAGGAAACTGAGGCTCAGAAAGGTTATAGGGCATCTCAGAGCTCCGTGCTCAGAAAGAGGAAGGATCCGAGCCCAGGCTGGGGTGACTCCAAGCCTGGCTCTCCGAACACCCCACCCACCGCCTTTCCTACCAACAGAAAACCGCAGCCATCTTCCCTGCTCCTAAAAGACGTGCGGAGAAGGCTCGTCTTTTAGAAAATAACCTTGCCATCTTCGGGGAGAACACAGGCTCCTGTCCCGGGCCTGGCTCACCTCCCTGCCGAGAAGGGCCTCCACGCTCAGCCTGGTGCTCGGGGACTGCACAGTATTGTCACCGATAATTGTCCAGACCCATTCATCAGCGGGAATCCTATTTCAAACAGCTCTCCGACTCCAACGGCACGAAAAGCATGAACTAAGCACAGTTTAATTAATTCTGATCTCACAGACAGGCTGCCTGATCAGCAGCGGTGGTGCAGGGACACGAGGCAGGGGAGATCGCCCCGGCCTGGGAAGCAGGGCGCATTCAAATGATCCCTTCATTCCTTCACGATGGATCATTTGTTTTTCAGTAAATTCATGGGAGACGTTTGTTCGAACCCTCACTGCCTCCCATCTTTCTGGGAAAGTGTTCCTCGAAACCTGGGCGGCTGCAAAGCCCCTGATCTCGTTCACTCCCGCAAAAAGAAATGAGCCTCTTTGCTTTTAGCCCAATAACAGTAGCTCAGATTCTTGGAGGTTTTTATGGGAATCTTTAAACATCATCAAAAAAATCCATGTTCACAGTCCAATCACCCAGTCACCTTTGAGGAAAGGGAGGGGGAAAATATCACTATTTGAATTTCAAGGAAAGAAAGACGTCGGAGAGCTGGGCATCCTTCTGCCAAGGAGCCCGGGGGTCTCTGCACCCTGAGACAGTCTCTGCTTGGGTATGAAGTGCCGAGGAGAAAGTGAGGGTGACACGCAGAGACGGAGTCTCCGGAACCCGGAGGGCTGGGCTCTGCCCAGAGCCGGGACCATCCCAGGAAATCGGCAAGCTTCTGCCCCTAAATCACTTCACATAAACCGCACAGCTGCCGCAGTGGGGAAGGATGCTCCCATTTTATAGGGGGAACTACCGTGACACAGAGAGGCTGGGCCACAGCCACAGCGTGGCAGGGTCAGAGGATGTCCACGTGCCCCACCTGGACCACTAACATCAAGGCAAGTCCCCTCCTTTCTCCAAGTCCTGATGGCCCCACGTGTGAAGGCAGGACCGCCAAGAACACCAGATACCGCTGGTTAACACTGGCGCCCGCTGCATCATAACGCGGTAAGTCCTCTTCTGGAAGTGAGAACCGCAGTTTTTCTTCCTTGGGGAAGGGAAGGAAGGAGGACGGGAGAGGAGGGAGGATCAGAGTACAGTTTCTACTCATCCACTCTGCGTCTAGCACTGTGTTCAGAGCTGGGGACTCAGAGATGATGAAGACACGGGCCCCTTTCTCGAGGGGCCTTGCAGTCTTCCGGGGACACATTACAAATGAAACCATTGAAGATGGGCCATACACGCTCGGGTAGAGATGTGCACGGGGAGTTGAGGGAACAGAGGAGAGACAGCAACTGCCTTTGACCCTGAGCAGGTCATTTAAATCATTTTGGACCTTGACGTCCTCATCTTTAAAACAAAATGGTCATAACTCATACTTTACAGAGGTGCAGGTGGCGGTACCCAGGTTAGGGACTCTGAGTTTGCAATGGGTCTGAGGAGGCTCAAAGTCTTGGGATTCTTCTAGGCCATACCAGCCTCCACCTTCCCCCGTCCATGTGCCAACAGACCAGCCAGCAGGGAGCCTGTGTGGGGGCTTGAAAATTGCTTAACCTCTCTGGGCCTCAGCATCCTCACCTGGAAAGGAGGGGTGGTGCCTGCACAAGTGCCAGGATCAGTGAGTGCTAAGTAAAGGTAACCTTCCTCCTCCAGCTTCCCCCTACACCCCTTCCTTTTCCCCTCCCTCCTCCTCTCCATCACTATTAATGCATGCAATGTCAAGTGTGGCAGCAGGATTCTCACCCTGTTCCGCTTTCCACACGCTGAGATGCGTCCCCTCAGGGCCACGCTCAGGGTGAGAGGGAACAGCAGGGGCCTGGAGGCACACCAAGGAGGTGGGAGTTTCAATCCATACCTGCTGTGTGATCATGGCAAATTACTTACCCTCTCTGGGCCTAAGCTTCCCTGGTGGTAAGATGGGGGTACTGACACCTTTCTCACTGTTTTGTTGTGAAGAGTAAATTAGATAATCTCAACTGAGAACACGCAGTGGGTAGTAACTGTCCCGTCCCCGACCTGCGCCAGGAGGAACCTGGGTCTGAGGAGCTCGGCTTCTCCAGGATGAGGTGGCTGCGAATTCCACCTGGGCTGCTTGCAAAAGCAGCCTTTGGGGTGACCGTGTCTTTAGACAACACCTCTCAGAGAAGCCCTTTTCTTTTGTGGGTGTCTCACACCAGCCCTGTGAGTTAGGGGTTCAGTAACGGCAAAGACGGCAATGGGAATGGCAGCTAGCAAATGTTGAGGCTTCCACGTGCCAGGAACTGTGCTGCACCTGTCGCTACCGACAGGGTGGGGAAAGTGCGCTCACAGTGGCTCCTTTCAGGGCAGATGTCATTGACAGATGTCGTTGATCCCACCTTACAGAGAAGACTCAGAGGCTCCAAATAAGATGTGATCACCTGAAGTCAAATGCTCACACAGGGAACAGCTGGGAGCTTCATCCAGGTCTGGCTTCCTCCAACCTCATGTTTTTTGGTGAAGCTGAGTGGGCTTTCTCAGGTAAAGGAGAAAAGAGGACACGAGGCCGAGGGTAAGATGGAAAGCCTGTCTCTGACCTTTAGGTTCATCTTATTGATTTTATCATTTGTCTCCCTAGACATGGTCCTCAAGCCCGTGTTAGCAAGAGTCAGCTTCTTGGGGCCAACACCAACTCACAGCCCACCACCGGCAGGTGCTTCCACACCCTTCCTGTGATCCACGTCCTCCCTGAGCTCCTCCTCCACCCCAAGACCCACATCCCCAACCACCCCTCCCCCCAGATCCTTGTCCTCCCGGAGATCCTCATCCACCCTGAGATCCTCATCTACCCCTGAGATCTTCACCCACCCTGAGTTCCTTACCCACCCTGAGATCCTCACCTACCTTGGGATCCTCATCTACCCCTGAGATCCTCATCCACCCCTGAGATCCTCATCCTCCCTGAGATCCTCACCCACCCCTGAGATCCTCATCATCCCTGAGATCCTCACCCACCCCTGAGATCCTCATCATCCCTGAGATCCTCATCCACCCTGAGATCCTCATCTACCCCTGAGATCCTCACCCACCCTGAGTTCCTCCCCCACCATGAGATCCTCATCATCCCTGAGATCCTCATCATCCCTGAGATCCTCACCCACCCTGAGATCCTCATCCACCCTGAGTTCCTCCCCCACCATGAGATCCTCATCATCCCTGAGATCCTCATCCACCCTGAGATCCTCACCCACCCTGAGATCCTCATCTACCCTGAGATCCTCATCATCCCTGAGATCCTCATCTACCCTGAGATCCTCATCTACCCTGAGATCCTCATTATACCTGAGATCCTCATCCACCCTGAGATCCTCATCCTCCCTGAGTTCCTCATCTACCCTGAGATCCTCACCCACCCTGAGATCCTCACCCACCCTGAGATCCTCATCTACCCTGAGATCCTCATCATCCCTGAGATCCTCATCTACCCTGAGATCCTCATCTACCCTGAGATCCTCATTATACCTGAGATCCTCATCCACCCTGAGATCCTCATCCTCCCTGAGTTCCTCATCTACCCTGAGATCCTCATCTACCCTGAGATCCTCATCTACCCTGAGACCCTCATCCACCCTGAGATCCACATCCTCCCGTGACTCCAACCCCAGCTTTGCACAAAAGCCTGCTCTGGTCATGGCTGACAGGGCAGTTGGTCTGGGTACAGCCTTGTGGGCAGTCGAGGCTGGATCCAACCCTGCTCTTGCGAGAGACCAATGGGGCCCAGCCTGGGGCATCGGGCAATGTCTTCCATGACTTTGGCGTGTCTTCTTTCCCTACCTTTCCTGTGCTGTTCCCCTCCCCTAAGTCCCCTTCCCCACCTCTGCTCCACGCGCCAAGGCCTGCTCCATTCCCCGGGAGCTGCCTCTCTCCATGAAGCACCTCTGGGAACCCCAAGTCCAGTGAAGCACCTGCTCTGTGCTGCCACAGCCCCGACCTTCCATTGTGCAGCCCCAGGCCTGTGCCAGGCGATTGTGTCCTGCACCAGACTGTGAGCCCTCTGAGGGCAGAGGCCAGTCTTAACATCCATGTGTCCGAGCTGCTCCAGGGATGCAGAACAGTAGTTCCTGCTGGTCGGGCAGGACCAGCTCTGCTGCAGGAGCAAAGGGACCCTGGCAGCTCAGTGGCTTAGCGCCTTGCAGGCTCATCCGCTCATGTTAAAGCCTGGTGCTGGTCGTGTGGTCCTCAGTCATCTTGCTTGAAGCAGTGCTGTCAGGACTGGCTTCCTCCCTTCTCTATGAAGGACAGAGAGAGCTGGAAAAACACATGCAATGATGTTAAGCCAGGCCCAGAAGTGGCACATGTCACTTCCACCCGTTCCCATTGTGTGGGCCCAGCCACCTGGCCCAGTCCAGCCGCAGGGGAGGCCGGATCTTTGAGTAGCACAAGACTTCCCTGATACAGGCATAGGGAGGTTGGCTTCTGCTCAGTTCTGGGGAGAACTTCCTCGAAGAGACGGTGGGGTGAGAAGGCTCCCTAGCCCCCGAAACTCAGAACTGGCGAGCCCGTGGAAATAAAATCGCTTCCCTTCACCTCGGCCAGAGACTCGAGTTCAGGCAAAAATCAGCTTTTTGAAACACAAGGGGCCTGGCCCTGGAAACTCCCGTTTAGCCCTGTCAGTCTCGAAGATGCCTGGTGTTCCCAGCTCTCGGCGTCCTTTGTCCTCTGTGAGCTCCCTTCGCCTAGAGAGGTGACTTCTTTATTCTCGGGAGCTGCTATTTATAACTTCCAAAGGACCCTTACTCCTTTGCTTCTGTACCGAGGCTCAGAAAAAGAGTCTGCCCTCCCCAGCAGCCCTCCCCCAGCACCAGGCCTCTCTACCCCCAGAGCAATCCCGTAAATAAAGGATGAAAGGCCCCGTAATTATTACCATTCGAAAACACAGAGACTGTCAAAACCAGGAGTCCAACAAAAGCCTTTACATAAATCACAGCTGATACAATGGCTCCTAGCTGAAGGGGAGAGGGGCTTAGAGTCTCAGCGCTGCTGAAAGAAGGTTTGTGTCTGGGGGAGGAATTGCCAGAGTCAGGCAGCCCCTGGGGAAGAGACGGGGCCTGATGTCTGAACAGAGGGAGAAGTCCTAAGGCGGGGGCCGCGGAACGGACCGAGAGCGAAAATCTGGGGGCAAACTCCAGATGTGACATCGCCGTGGCTCGGGGACGGTCCTGACATTGGGGACTGGGCAGGTCGCCCTCCGTCAGCAAGTTCCAGTCTAGCCTGGCAGAGTGGTGCCCCCTGGGAGGACACGCTGCCCACAGCGGGGCCGGGCAAGGGCAGGCCGCAGCCGCCGAGTCCCGGGGGCCGCAGCGCTCTGGGCTCCGAGGGCAGAGGCAGGTCTGAGCGGGCTGGGCTGCCCAGGCAGGCTTCCCACAGGCGGCCGTGCCTTGTAGGGAAGGCACAGGGGAGGACAGAACCCTCCAGGGGCAAGTGATGAGGCCGACTCAGGTCACGTGTCTTGAGAATGTGTCCACAGACCTGGGATTACAGAGTGACGCTGTCGAGGGCCTCTGTCCCTAAAGAAGGACAGAGAGCTTTCCAGGGGGTGGCAGATTCCAGAAAAGCTCGGAAATTGGTAAGAGACTTCACATCTCTGGGCGCAACAATTATTCCTTTTGAAAAAGCCGTTCGGTGGAAAATTAAGAATTCAGTGGCATTTAAAAAATGCTGGTGGCTCCTCTTATGTGCTGTGCACCACTCGACTCCTACCGCTTCTTCCTTTGAAGATGAATGAGACATTGTCCGTAAGACACGTAGGGCCAGGGAAGGAGGCAGACACAGGAACAAGAGCTGTAACGGAGGGCGACTGGTGCAGACGGACGGCTGCCAAGAGGCGAACCCCCTGGGTCTGAGTCCCCAGCCCCCCCATCTTGCTTCTCCCAGCTCGGTGATCTTGGGACAGTCATTTACTTCTCTGGGCATCAGTGACATCAGAATATTAGTGGGGGTTACGGGGATTAGAAGAGAATCAGAACGGTGTCTGGTATCTAGTCACTGCTCTGTGGGCATTAGTCTTGTTTTAAATTGCTTGGCTAGCGAGCAAGGGTTTATGAAGCATATTAGCGTCTGTGCTCTAATCCGACCCTAACGTGACGGGGATCAATTTAACCTTCTCATGTAAAAGACAAGACAGGCTCAGAGAGGAAAGCGATGCGCCCAGGCTCACACCGCCAGGGCAGAGCCCGGGCCGCCCCACAGAGCATATTCTGTGCTGACTGAGTGCACATGGGCTTCTGCCTCTTTTTTTTTTTTGCTGGGCAGGGGGTGGGAGGTGAGTCGGGGATCTTTGGCCTACTGCAGAGTCCCAAGGGACTCTTCAGGCAGCCAATGGCCTTGCTCATGGCGAGCTGTGACCTCACCCAGAGCCGGGCCCTTCTGCCCAGGCTGCACTGAGCCCATGCAAGAATGCACGCCCCCGAGCCGAGAGGCCCTCTGCAAACCACAGCAACCGCCAGGGCCCAGGGAGCTGCCAGAAGCACAGGGCTCAGGGGCTGCTCCCCACTCCTCGTGGGTCCACGTGGCCCTGGGGTGGATTCTCACTGCTTGGGATGGCGTGGTCCCCGCTGACGTCTCAGGGGCCTGGTTAGCGTCAGTCTCCCTCACCCAGGGTGGCCGCATGCAGGCGCCCGTTCCGCATTCTGCCTCAATGGCGTCCCTGGTTTATCCGTGGTGGGTACTGTGTGAAGGGTCCCCTTTGGACTTGCGATACCCTGTGCAGGTACCAGCGAGCCACAGCTGGGTGTCCAGAATGGAAGCAGGGTCAAGTGGGGTACGCCGTAGCTCCCCAAACAACCCATCCTAGACCCCCGTGAGCGATGGGGCAGCGGATCCTTTGGGAGAGCAGAGTTGATGAGAAAGGGAGCAGTGGGGAAGGCTGGAGGCCCCAGGGGGCTCGGGAAGCCACGGAAAGGGTGGGAATTTAGAAATAACCCGCAGTGGCCGCCCAGGTGCGTTGCAGCCTGCGCCTCGCCCCGTCTGCCGGGAGGAGCCGGCTGCAGGCATGCGTGCGGGGCGAGCTGATCCTCAGGGACTCCCACGGGGACCATCCTCGGCAGAGGGCAGGTCAGGCCGGCACACGCTGGTCCTCCCTCCCTCGGGGGTGCGACTCAGTGGCAGGCCTGATGCCGGTTTTGTATGTCAATATATGCATTAAAAACACAGAGTGGCGTGCAACAGAGCAGAAAATAGAGTGCGTGGCACACGGTGATGTGCATATTATTTCAGTCAACTTCTGTGTATGTAGATCCGTAATATAAAACATATTTTTTACTGAGTGATTAAGATAACGTTTGGAAACTCCGCTGCGGTATTTCGGTCTCTGAGATAGACTCAGCCCTGTGCTCGGGCAGAACGGGGTTCCAAAGCTCCGGGCTCTGGGAAAATTGCTCACACTTGAGCCTCAGCTTCCGCACCTGTTAGATGAAGTCAACACCGCGGGCGTGGCTGGGCCACTGCGAGGGTCACAGGAGACGACGCGAAGCACGGAGCAGGATCGCTACGTGCTTACTCCCTGGCCCCTCCCCCACTAGCAGGGATGGGGTGTTGGGTGAGGGGCAGTGACAGCGAGTGCCACTGCCCCCTGCAGTTGCTCCTGGTGCCAGGCTGAGCTGCCAGTTGCTCTCCCCGAGGTCCCTGCGCCCCGTCTGCACTGAAGTTCAGGTCAAGCCCCATTCCCACATGGGAACCGTGGGCGCGGGGGGCTCCCTCTCTCCTCCTTCCCCCTGGGCACCAGACAGAGCCTGGTACTGAAGACGCGAGGGGCGGGGGACAGGTCGGCCACAGGACATCTGTCCATCCGTCTGTCTGTGAAGCGCACTGGCGATTGGACCACCCTCTGCTCGCCTGTTCTCTCCCCGACACGCCACCTGACAGACTGACGCGGAAAGCCAGCCCGGCCAGCCCTGCCCCCCGAGTTGGTGGCACGGGGAAGATGAGGGAATTAACTTCTGGCCCGCTGACAGTGGCGCAGCCTGCCAAAGCCGCCCGGGTAATTTGGTTCCTTTCCTTTGTTGACCTGGTGCCAACGCACAAGAGCGGATTAAGCAGGGAAATTCTGCATGGAGAACTCTCCCCCTTGGCGCTCCGATCCCATTGTCTCCCGAGAATGACAGCGCTGGTGGTGCCAACGCACACCGCTCACTGGCACGTCCCCAGAACAGATCAGCTTCCCATTCCTGAAAAGAGGGATTTGTTAAAGAACTGGAGTTAAAAGAAAGAAGGAGAGGCAGGAGAGGACAGGCCGTAGAGTAAAAGTTACGCCTGGCTTGTTAATTAAAGGAGCAAGGTCCTCTAATGCTAATGCTGGTGCCTGCGGGGGACTGTGGTGCCTCTCAAATCAATTTGGCCCACGCTTCCCGGGCCCGGGCATTGGGCTCCGGGCTGGTTGGTGGGGTGGAGATGAACAACCGGCCCCTTTAAGAGAGACGTGTCAAAGAGTCCCACCTTTTCAAGGACACGGTCACTTGCACAAAAACCTGGGATAATAATGGTGCTATTTACTGAGCCCTTGCTATGTTCCAGTCACTGTTCTTGGCATTTTATCCTCATCTGCTAATTTAATGATCCTAATAACCCCACGAGGTCTGTATTATGATTATTACTATACCCCACTTTGAAGATGGGAGACGCAGGCATGCACGGTGTTAGGCTGTCCACGTTAGCGACTGTTCTCTGGAAAAAAAATGAGAATAAAAGCAAGCCCTGTAAACTGCAGCATGTGCCCCTTTCTGTGGTGGCCGTGCTCCCACCATGCCCAATTTCAAGCTCCCCCGGGGAGGTCACAGGACATGAAGTTGGGAAGGTTCACACGCCCTCAGCTCATGGGCTGGCTCCATGCCACAAGGCATGTTCAGCAGCGTGTCCACACTTGTGCACTGAGTGGCAGAGTCAAGGTTTGTACCCAGGTCACCTAGTTCCTGAGCCCATCCTCCCTACCCCTGCACAGCTCAAGCTCTGCTCAGAGACAAGGACCCGAGGCTGGAGGGGCTTGTTCTGAAGGCTAAGCGACATGGAAGACACCTCTCTGTCCCTCGTCCCCGACAGTCCTCCTGGCCCCGTCCTGTTTGCTCTCCTCTCTTACAAGTGCTTGAGCCCAGTAACTCTAGGTTCAAGAAGCCTGGGTACACCACGACACATCTCAGGCAGAACGTGAGATGTCCAGCCACCCTTGGTATCCCAGGTAAAAAATTTTGTAACTACTAATGAGGTCTTTAAATCCTCTCTTTGTATATCATTTTCATTTCATTATCACAGCATGCTGGTGAGAAATATGGCTAAAATTATTTAGTCCAAGTGTAAAATAATAGACCCCTGCTGCCAATTTCCCCCCTTCTGTGTGCCCTGCACACTGGCTGATTTATACCCTCGATCCCAGGCATCTGAGCAGTCTCCTCGCTAGAAACCTTCTGCAGCTCCCACTACCTGTGGATGGAATTTAGGCTTTTTAGTTGGCATTCTAGGCCCGCCAACCTGTTATGCACATACACATACATCCACCCGTGTGACTTACAGGCACTCTACCAAGTGAAGCCATGCCAAACTTATTCCTATAACTTTTCATTCATTCCTATAATCAATCAGTCATCATTGAGCATGTATTATAAACTAGGTTCTGAGACACAAATGTGGACAAATATGACATAGACTTTGCTTTTAAGGACTGTTTATCCCAGGCAAATATGGTTTCTCTTGCCAAAACATTTTCCTGCCTCTATGCCTTTGTGCACACTGCCTTTTCTGCCTGGGAGGCCCTCTCTACATGCAATTTATTGGTTGTTCAAGGTCTCAGTGAGGCATCCTTCGGAAGCCTCTCCTAGTGTCCTGCCTCACCCTACCACATTGGACCCCATGCACCTTCCCTGAACTTCTCCTGCAGTCCTCGGCCTCCTCTTCTGACCCAACTCTTCCTGTTTTGGACTGAAATCATTTGCATCCATGTCCATTCTCTGTTGCTAGAACCTGCCTTCCTGAGGCTCCCGGACAGGAGGGTTGACACTCACATCCCCTCCCCTCGGGAAGCAGGTGAGCAGCAGGTGCCCATTGAATGAATGAGGAAGAAAAACAATCATAAAGGTGAGACATGCTCTCTTCTCTTTGTTGCGAAGTCACAACTTTGGGCACAGGAATATAACGAAGTCCTTTCCAAATAGAAAACGGCTACTTTAGACCCATTTGGGCTCCTTACGAGTTGCACGGTGTGTGTTTTATTCCTCTTTAACATTTTTTTCATAGTTAGCTTCATTAAAATGACAATCACTTCTGGGAGCAAATTAATAAATTGAAGCATATAGGATTAGAGTTTGAAGGGACCTGCAAGGCCTGTTGGTTTTAGTCCCTAATTTTAGATCTAAGAAAATTGGGTCAAGAGAGGCAAAATAACTTACTCAGATTACCTTGTGAGTGATCACAGTTTCTTGTACAATAGTGATTGTTGTACCATAATAATTGTTTATAGTGGTTGAGTCATTCACCCAATTACTCTGCATGTCAACTATGTGTCAGGCAAAAGGTGATTCAAAACCATTAAAGGAAAGGGAGAATGTATTTATTAGTGGTTTCATTGTTTAGAAACATTTCCATTAACAGTAGCAAAAAGAGAAGCTAATAACAGATCATATAAGGTAAATTTCAGTAATCTGGAAAATTACCTATGCTAAATGTCCCATTTTACATGTTAAGAGAGCAGGAGGATGGGGATATAAATCGAGTGACCACATTTCCTGGTTTGCAGGGGATGGTCTACGCTTACTCTTCTTATCCTAGCACAATTATTATTACTTTTTTTTGAGACAGAGTCTCGCTTTTTGCCCAGGTTAGAGTGAGTTCCGTGGCGGCAGCCTAGCTCACAGCAACCTCAAACTCCTGGGCTCAAGCAATCCTCCTGCCTCAGCCTTCCTAGTAGCTGGGACTACAGGCATGTGACACCATGCCTGGCTAATTTTTTCTATATATATTAGTTGGCCAATTAATTTCTTTCTATTTATAGTAGAGACGGGGTCTTGCTTTTGCTCAGGTTGGTTTCAAACTCCTGACCTTGAGCAATCCGCCCGCCTCGGACTCCCAGAATGCTAGGATTACAGGCGTGAGCCACCGCGCCCGGCCATAGCACAATTATTAACAGTGCCTTCTTTCACTCTCAGCAGTGTTCTGGCTTGGACAATAAAATATATGGTCATCCTATGTATAAAGCTTAGCAGCTTTATTCGTATAGCTGTGATATTGCAGAAGTGGTTTTTAATTAGGAGCAGGTTCTAAGCAATGTGTCACTGATCTGTCGTTGTGGCACCCTGGACATCTTGAGGCTCTCTGCCTGACAGAACCCCTAGAAAACCATCAGAGATGCCAGTGGTGCCCTCTTTTCCCCCAGAGTCTCTACTGAGAAGATTTTCTATTCATAAATCCTATGGCACATCCTTTCAAATCTCAGGAAAATGAAAGAACCTTAGAAGCAGGTTGATAGTTTTGCCAAAAATAGAAGCTAAAAGCAGCCTTGGGGGTGGGGAGGTAGAGGATGTTGATGGGGTGTCAGAGGCCAAATGCAAGCCATTCCAGGCATTTTTGCATAAAAATCGACTTCCAATCTTCCTACATGAACTTGTCATTAGGTAAATTGCTTTAAAGTATTAAATGAACCATAAAATTGTCCATTTGGGAATTGCTAAACTTCCAAAAAATGTGCTTTGCCAATTTGGGATGCTCAAATGGTTTGAATTCTCTTTTGCTGTCCAACTCACATTCTTTGGGGTTGGTGGGGATAAAGATGACTTAAAGGGAAGGCGTACGGGGGCACATCAGCCCCAAGGCCCTTGAGAATTCTTGTCAGAGGCCCTAAGTGACATCACATAACTCAACCTCTATTGCACGTCTTTGTAGAAATGGATATGACAGACAAGGTGTCTGAAAGGTGGTCTTACTAAGATTGTTGGAAAGATATTAGGGCTCAATTTCCATCTAAGTCTTGCTCCATGGCAGTTGTTTCATACTTGGGCCCCTGTCTTTAGTCTGTTCCCTCATAGTTCACCTTCTCCACTGTGGTCCAAGAGACATTTCTGGAGCAGAGAGACACAGGCAGTTCAGAATCCTGCTTCTGACACACTGGGGGATCACTACCTGCAGAAATAATGTCCCAACACCATGCAGCAAAGGCTTCAATCAGCTGACCCTTCTGTTTCTTTCTTGCTAAATGTTCCAGTATAACATTTTTTCTATTGTGTACTTTCAAGTTAAAGTGAAAACTAAAGCAGGCACCAGAATCAAATGCATCAACTCTTGCCATTACCAACAGATGGCAGGCACTTGTAAGTGTCACTTTGGACTTCAGAACAAAAGGATTTAAGAACAGATTCTGAGAACCAAGTTTGCTGTAACCAGAGGAGCCTCTTTTTTTTCCAGTTTTCCCATCCATCCATTTATCCACCCATCTTCCCACCCATCCATCTGTCCATCCTTCCATTCATTCATCCATCCATTCCTCTACTTTCTCATCCATCCATCCATCCATCCATCCATCCATCCATCCATCCATCCATCCATCTATCTGCCCATTCTTCCAATGGCTGATTGTGCCAGACATAAGCTCTGTGTTGATAATATGTTGGAGGACAGTACAGTCCCTGGCTTTTCTGAATGTAAAATCTAGTCGGAAACCGCTGTAGTCCCCTAACATGCTTGCCCATTGCCTATGACCACAGAGCATCCTTCACTTAATGTGCCATTATTCATGTTCTCTATCTAGAAAATGCTTCATTAATGTTAAGACCTATCTCAAGCACTTCTTTCTAAGACTGTCTATCTCTGCCAAAAAGCAAGAATGTGGAGTGACAAAGACCTACAAAAAAATCTCATGGAGTTAGACAGACCTACAAAAGTTTCATTTCCCCTTTACTACCCACAGAACATTGAACAAATCAATCCCTCAGGGCCTCAGTTTTCTAAACTAAAAAATAGGAAGAATAATAATTTCTCATCTCATTGCACAGAGTAGTTGTGAGGTTCAAATAAATGTTTCCATGCCTTAAACCACTATCTATCCATTCATTAACTCCCTGAACATTTGCTAAGAGCCTGCTCTGTGGGCCCAGCCCCGTGGTAGTGCTGGACATCCACATTCAAGTAGAACCTTCCCAGAGGGGGCACATCATCTAGAGTGGGCAACAGTCATGGAAGAGTCACCACGTAGCGTGAGACGTGTAATGGGAAGAGCTTCCACAGGGTGTGGCAGGAACCTAGGGAGGGTGGCCTCAAACCTGAAAACCACGTGATTTAAAATAACTAGAGCAAATATTCATCTCACACTTCCTATGCTTCCTGCCCTGTTCTAAGCGCTTTACATGCATTAGCCCATTTAATGCTCACATTTATTATTCCTCTTTGAGGTAGGTACATCTATTGTCCCCATTGTATAGATGAGGGAGATTTCAGCCCAAGATGGCATGACCACTACGTGGTAGAGGTGATATATAAACCTCTTATGTCCTTTATAAGCAAAGTCCACTAGTGGGGGTGAGTAGATATCACACGTGACCGGGGCAGGGAGCAAGGATGTTGGCATGACCAGAGCAGGAAAAGGGGAGCATGGGGAGCAGTCAGATCCCTGGGGGGCTGCAGCAGGCTGAGGAGTGTGCAATCCCTGAGGCCTCTCAAAGCAGGAATGGTGTGATCAAGGCCAGAACATCTAGGAGTTTGGATTTACCTCTTCCCTTGTCTGCCCTCCCCCTTTCCTTCCATTCCCGGGGAATGTCCTCCTGTCCATCTTCCTGCACACAGACTTTGAACAAGGCTGGCTATAAAATATGGTTGGAGACTAGAACCAGGTTTTGGTTTGCAGAGTCCTAACATTCCCTGTTTGCAGTTGCATGTTACGGCCCCAGCACATCTGCTGAGTGTGCGGGAAGAAAGCAGCCATTCATCTAGATGTTTCTTTACCTGTTGGACTCTTGGATATATGATAAAAAGTTGCTAAGTGGCTACGTGACATCTTTTCTTTTTATTTTTATTTATCTGACCCTAAAAATTGGGGTATTGGCATCATTCGGTCAGCAATTCATTTGATTTACCCTCAACTGATCTTTGTTAAGGCTCCAGGCTGGGTTAAGTCAGTGATCTCTTCTCTTCTCTTTTAAATTGTACTGCTTTGGGGGATTTTTGTTTGAAAATCTTTTATTGACTTTTCCTAAAAGAAGAAGTGACACCTTGGATTCTAAATGAAATCTGCTTTTCAAGGGGGCGTGAGGTCCTCACAATGAGTTCACAACCACCAAGATCTTGAAGTTGAAAGTACTCACAGATGTCACCCAGCCCAGCGGTTCCCATGCCTGGCCCATCACCAGAATCACGAGGGGGCTTCAGGGACAGAAGGACAACAGCAACGGCAAGGATAACAGCAGCAGCAGCAGCAGCAGAATGAATAAATCAGAATCTCCAACTGTGACTCCACTTACGAGGACTCTCCCCAGATCTTTCTGTGGCAGCATGTCTGGGGCCCCCTGTCGTCGCTGGCCTGCCTGACGGGGCAGCCACCCAGAACAGTGCGGTTTTGGCACTACACACAGCTGAGGAAGCACGTGGGGGCTGAAATCCAGCCCGGGCTGCAGAGGAAGGACACCTTTTTCTTTGTGTGACTCTGTCAGCCTGTGGGGTGTGCCTTCAGGGCAAAATCCACACAGGGGAACACTTTTTTCTTAATTTGCACAAAGGTTCCCTATAGGGTCATGGGGCATTTCTAAGAAACCCCTAATACTGGAATTATTTTAAGGGCCATTCTGACCAATGGTTGTATTGGACTGCTCTCAGGGTAGCCTGATCCACCACAGGAACCATGGGGTTACAGTTCTTCCTCTTCCTCTGCTTCTCTATCACCTGCAGCCATGAGTCCCATTTAGACCCTGCAGCCTGCGGAACATCCATTGCTCTTCCCCAAAGGGAAACCCTCGAGGATTTGAATACTACCAACCTGTTCCCACTAGTCTTAGGTTTCCTGGTTAGAATAACACCACTTCCTTCCATCATTTCCTGCATAATCTGACTTTGGTTTCTCTTTCCCATTTGTCAAAGTCTCCCTTAACCTGTGTCATCCCCGAGGAGGGACATGCATTTGGCCGTTCACCCACGCGCAACATCAGTGCACCCTGTGGAGCTGGTCCCCTGAGTGCTAGCTGCCTGTTGTCTGAGGCCGGTGAGGCAGAGCACGCATGCGCACAGCAAGTTCCACGAGGAGGGATTTTTACTTACAGATAGGTTGCAAGGGACGACAGAAGCCTAGGGCTCATTGCCAGCCAGTCCCCTAAGGCTCAGGGAAGCTGTCCAGAGTGGATAGAACTCCGCCTGCCCATGCTCCATTTGTATCGCCGCCGATGGACCCCAGAAAGCAGGTCTCTCTGGTTCTATACTCCATGGTCCCATGACGTGCTGGGCTGAAGCACTGAAGGAATCTTGTTTCTGAGGGAGACTGGAACAGGACCGCGGCTGCTCTGGCCAGTCCCTCCTTATCTCAGGATATTGCATTCCCAGCACATTCTAAAGTTGTTCTTAAGAACTGCAAGTGAGAAAGGGGAGAGACTGGGTTGGTCCAAGGCCACCCAGAGAACCCTGCTGCACATATCATATGCCAAGCATTCAACAGCCTTTGGGGATATAGTGAGAAACAAAGTAGAACGTGTTTCTTAGTTCGTGGACTTTTCAATCTGGTGGTGGGAAAGACAGAAAATAAACAAGTAAGCCAATGAATAAGAAAGATAATTCCAAACAGTGTTGAGTATCAAGCCCTTTGCAAGGTGTTAAGGGGCAAAGAGATGACAAAGACTCATATTCTGCAACTCGCTTGGTCGAGTGTAGAGCTCACACCCACAGCTCCCACCTGGCAGGGCTCATGCCGAAGTCAAGGCCGTGGGAGGACTGTGGGAGCACGGAGTGGGAAGGGCCTCCTCCAGGATCAGGCCTTTTCGGCCCAGAAGGAGCAGCCTGTTCCCCAGTTAGGACCAAGTTTGTTCTAGTTTTTCTTAAATAACTCTGGTTTACTACATCGTTTTAAAAGTCATATTGGGTAGACTTGATTTTAGACTCTGATTTTTCCCTCCTTAGGGGTGGAAGGAGCTTTCCTTGAGGGAAAAAAAAAAAATTCCATGTTGCAATTCCCATTTCAGTTTTGTGGGCCTTGGAGCCAAAATAGCTTGTGCACTAACTACTAAGCCATGCAGAGATGGGAGATATTCGGCTCCTTCAATCTGGTAGGCTTGGCAGGGCCAGCTCTTGGTAACAATGACTTCCTATATGCCAGCCACAGTATAAAAACTGTAGCCTGTGTTTTGTCTTGCTCTGTGCCCTCTGGGGCCAATTCCAGCGCTAAGCTCCCTTTGAAGTCTCCGCGCCTGGACTGGCTTCGCAGACTCTGAAGCCAGATGAGAAATGGGCCCATTATTAACAGGGGCAAAGCATTTGCACCCTCTTCATACAGTGTGGGTGGCACTGGGCTTCCATGGAATATGCTAGGCAGAGTGTCAGACTTCTCAGAGTGCTAGTGCCGGCTTGGCACTGGTCTATTTTGGGACCTGTTGGCAGCAAGTGTCAGTGAGTCAGGAACGACTTCCCTGTGTTTAGCTGCCGAACGATGAGAGGTTATTCTGGACAGATGATGAGCTTGGAGGATCACGCATTAGGAGAACAGATTCATTCATTGTTTAATTGATTGATTCGCTCATTCAAATGTTTACTAAGCTCCACTCTGTGCCAGACCTTGTGTCCCTCCACTTCTCAGGGAACAAAGGCCCATAAGATTCCAGTAGAAAAGATGAGCATACAGCATACTCGGTACAAAGCAGAGTTACGGGCACCACAGAAAAAATCTGGGGAGCTGGAGGATGAGACACAATGAAGGGTGCCATCAAATCTCCCTGGCTGGGGGTGGTTAACAAAAGGCTTCATAGAGGGGATGGTGTTTGAACTGTATTTTAAAAGGTAAACAGAAACAAACCAATGATAAAGGAACCTGTGTGTTGCATTAGGATGAGACACCTGCTCTGCTCACAATGCCTTAGCCGGGCTGCTCGGGTGGCTCAGTTCTGAATAGAGGAGTTTGTAATGGCGCTGTTCTGTTTAGCAAGGTGTCACAGCGACAAGAGGGTACTCTCCTAGTAGTCAAGAGGTCTGAGTTTGGACAGTCCTCACTTTCCCTCTCCGGGTGTCACTTTACTCACCTATAAAGTGAGAGCAGTGGCCTCGGCAATATTCCGCCATTTCATAAGAAGAGTGGAGATGACGGTCAGGGTGGGACAGTCGGGATCTCCTGCCAGGCCACCCCTGCTCCCCGAGGGCGTCCCTCAAAGGAAAGCTGGATTTTGCAGAACATCTCGTCGACCTCATGATCAAATCATTTCTAGGACTCTTTCCAGTCTAACACCTGGCACCTGATCTCAGGCTGTCAATTCACAGCTGTGTGACCTGGGACATGTCGCTGTCTTCCTTCTTTCCTCATGTCCCCATGATGTCAGGGCTGGACAAGATGATCTGGAAGTCCTGCCTTTTGGGGCTCTACAGACCGAGATCTGCAGATCCAACCACACTGGCTGTGTAGGGCATTTGGTTATCGGGAAAGAAAAGTGAGACTATTTGTCAGGTGCCTCCTAGGGACGGGGCACAGGACTCAGGATTTCGCATGCATTACTTCATCTGACCGGCACAAAGATCTCCTAAGGTAGTTACCATTGCTTCACAGATTCATTGCTTTACAGATAAGGAAATAAGCCCCAGATGGTCAAAGGCTTGGACAAAATTCTACGGAGGATGTGCGAAGGAACGGGAAGAGTGGACAGGGACCTCTGCCTCTCAGTCCGGGGCTATTTCTGTCATTCTAAATCTTCGATATCACTAACAGTGCGGCCCCCTTTTCTGGGTTGTCCGGTCAACGCGTGGGCTGCTGCGCTGGGCGGGGCGCTGTGGGGGCCACAGCATCTGCCGGCCTGGCTGGGCAGTCAGGCCACACACCCAGGGAAATGCAATGGCCCTGTGAGGGACACGTCTCGTGGGAGTTGCTTGAATGGACAGACAGAGGCTGTGGCATTCCAGATGGGGGCGTCCTGGGCTCAGAGTCAGGGGAGCCTCCACTTTGTGCTATGTGGGGGGCTGGTGTCTTACATTGGGGAAACAGAGGCCGTGGGTCCGCGTGGAACGACCCTAGAGAGTAAATGTCCTCCAGATACGGCATGAGCAAGAGAGGCACGAGAGGAGCTGGTACACGCCTCGGGGGTGCATGTATCCTTGCCCGTCTTCACCTGTGCCGCAGGAGTGCACGCCAGTGTGTCCTACGGCCGGTGTGATGGGTACGCATCGGCAGTGTGTGTGCCACAGGTTTGTGCCAGGGAATACACGTGAAGGAAGCCTGTGTATGTTTGCACATGTGTTTGTGCACATGGAAAGAGAATGGAGGGTATGTGTTGTATGGGTTCATGTGTGTATTGGGAAAAATGCTTTTAAACTTGACTGTGAAAAACAGTCCATTATGAAGACAAGCATTATCTGGGGAGAGAGATCTAATTTATATTTTTTCATAGCACCTTCTTTCGCTCCCAGGTAATAACTATTCTTATTTTGACTACCACCCCAGGTCCTGCCCTGAGGACAAGCTAGGCTGTCTAGAACAGGCTGTCCATTTTGACCATGAGAATGGCCCTTGATTTGAACAGAGCAAGGCCAGACTTGGACAAGAAGTATTTTCAACTCCCAAGGGGCGAGCTGTGGAGTGGGTGCTATCAGAACTCAGGGCAAGGAAGCCAGGCCCCCAGGGTCGGTATGCAGGAACACTTGGTAACGAATCTCTGGCGGGACGAGGAGAAGGGAGGAGGTGGAATATCAGCGGCTTCTGGGCCTGAGAAATCTGTGTCCGCCCCCACAGGTGACTCACGAGGCCTCACCTTCCTCGCCATGAGCCAGACCGGCTGGAAAGCCGACTGCCCTCTCCCCGCCAGAGCAGAGCGAGGGCTGATGAAGTCATGTCTCCCCCAGGCTTCGAGATCCTTTGGGAAAGTTGCTGTAAAACCGTAGGGTGTTATTACCACGGGGACACCAAAAAGTCACTGGGGCATGGAGGTGAGCATTCCAGTCTACGGGGCCTCTGGGTGTCTACCTGCTTTCATGTTCTGTTGCTGCCACAGACCTCGATGCCCTGAGCGAGTCAGAGAAGCAGGAGGAGCTGCTGGCAGCGCCTGGCAAGGCCGGGGAGAGAGCCATCTGGAGTCGCCGTCCTGCCCGGCTGCCTGTGCACAGGTGGCCGCGTGTCCTCAGGGGCGCTGAGGTTTGGAGGCCCTGCTACCTCTGAAGGTGGGCAGTGCTGTCGGTTTAATGGAGACTTCCCAGCAAGGCAGCTTTGGGGAAGCTCAGCAAACACCTTCCTCACCCCGGTTTGGAGCCCATTAAAAGAAGGGAGCTAACAGTGATGAGCCCTGCTCTGTGCTCAGACATCCTAACCCAGGGGTCCTCAAACTACAGCCCATGGGCCACATGCGGCCCACCGAGGACATTTATCCGGCCCACCGGGTGTTTTTGCCGGAGCTGCCTGTCCTGCTTAGCAACCGACTCGTCCCGGGCCCACAGTGCGCGTGTGTGGAATGTGCACCGCACTCTCCAACGGGCCTCCGACAGCCTGAGGGATGGTGATCTGGACCCCTGTTTAAAAAGTTTGACGACCCCTGTGACCTAACCCCTAATGCCCTTTAGCTCATCTGATCCAGACAGCAGCTGATGAGATGTAAAGTGTAGCCTCTGTGTTCTGGATGTGTAATCTGTGGCCCGGCTGCCCGTAGGCTGTGGTCCAACAAGGCAAGGCAGGTGTTCAGGGCCAGCCCCACTGAGCCTGGCACCGTCCTCTGCCCCCACCACGAATCTTCTCCCATGTCCACGGCCCTGCCCCAGCCCCTCCACCTTCCACCCAGCCTTCTCTTTGGTCGCCTTTGTGCCCCTCCAACCAAATCCGCCCCTCCCCTGCCCACCACCTACCCAGCCCGAAATTTGACAAGTATCACCTGTGCTGCGGAAGCACCTCATCCCCCACCCTGTGTCCCCACGGCCTGCAGCTTCTGAAACGTCTCAGCATCTTCACTGTAGAAAATGTCTTTAGAAAAAAGAATCCTCACGGCCTTCATTGTCACAAGGAAGAAGACGCTGACTCGGTTCATTCGCTGTCATTCATCCACTGGAGACACAAAGGCGAGAAGACAGACCCCTGTCCCCGAGGATCCCAGAGAGTGTGGGTGGAGGCAGGGGGGAGCTGGGCCAGGCATGTGCTGGGTGCTGTGTGGGCCTTACCCTGTGTCGTTCCCACACCAGCCCTCGTGGGTAAGGACAGCTGCCACCCTCCCCACGGGGCACTCGTCACTCTGCCCGCCTGCCTCCTGAGGAAGTGTGTGATCCGGCATCGCGTGATGGTGTCGTAGAGTCACCGAGCACAGGGCCGGGGGTCGTTGGTTTGGCTGGTGCAGGGGCCGGGGGCAGTTTAGAGAGGGTGACCAGAAGCCCGAGAAGTGTGGGGAGCCCCTGCAGGGGGCAGGAGGGACAGTGCGGGGCCGGATCTGGGCTGGTCCTGAGGCCCGGCACCCAAGCCAGGCACGCCGGGCACACGGCGGGCGGCGTGAACATCATCGAGGGCGAGGGCGCGGGCACCGGGCAGCAGAGCCCGCCTGCGGGGTTGGGACCGTGCCTGTCGGGAATGGGACGCTGGATGGGTACCGTTGAGTCCCGTTATTCGCGGCAGTTGTGTTCTATGAAGCCGCCAAAAGCTCTGGATTAGCGAATGCCGAACCGCAGCTCCCAGGGGAGACACAGGGCTTCCCTCCCGCAAGCCTCTGGACGAGTTTTCTTCAACCTTCCAGCGCAGAACCTTGTTTGGTGGGTGTTTCTATTTGAAGACCCCTTATCTAAGGCATACTCTATTCATTCACGTTAAACTCGCGGCCGACAGTAACTCGCGCCTGCCTGCACGTAGCCCAGATAACGCGGGCTTCCCCCTCGCGCTCCGGACCGCTGGACGGCATCTCGGCACTGTGTTTGGGGGCCGTTTTAAACGGTGACTCTCCAAAAACATGCACAAAACATGGACCGCGTGGCCCTGGGCAGACTGAGAAGGGGCCACTTGTTTACAGTGGGGCGGCTGGAACACGAAGGCAGAAAGGTGCATCTTTCGAGCCTAGCCGGGAGCGTGTGTGACGGGCGCCCACGTGCCTCGCTGCTCCACACACGTCCGCGCAGAGCTGGCCAAGTGCCCGGGTGTTCATCTGGGGGTCACCGATACGTCTCAGAGACGAGGCAAAGTGGCAGTGACGGAATCTGCCAATCGGGACTGGCACTGGGGGAAGAGCCCACGGCCCTGCCCTGGAGCCGCCCTGTCCCCCCACGAGGTTCCCTAGTCAGTGCGTGGGGACTCCCCTGCTGTGTCCCCCCAGGAGGGGACTCGCTGCATGCACTCTGCCCTTAGATCTCCGCGGAGCCATGGAAGTGGCCTGGGAATGGGATACACTCTCTCGAGGGACTGAAAACCGGGGCTCAGGCGAGGTCCACGGCCCGAGGCTGGGCCCAGCGGAGGTGAACGTGAAAGCAGAGGCCGCACTGCGGAGAGGCGCCAGGCCTCTGTCCCATGCAACCAGCGTCTCCAGCGTTTCCCCCAAACCACGCTTTCAGTGTGAAGCTGTTTCCACTTGCACATAAAAGGCGGTTGGGGAAAATCAACTTCGGAGAAAAGGAGGGAAGCTACAGGTGCGTGCGGTGGGCTCTGTTAGCCGGGGCGGGGCGCTCCCTGCCGCACAGGCCAAGTGGCAGGGGGCAGCTCCTGGCAGCAGAAGTTATTTACATCCCATAAATATCCATCCCCACAGCAGAGCCGGGACCACCTCTAACACTTCGCTGCTGTTTTAAATAAACTTTGGACGCTTTCGTGATGACTAAATATAACTGTCCCAACATTGCTTTGTAGAGTCACTGCTTGATGTTCTTAAGTTTGGGGAAATATTTCAAAGTATCCCTGACCTCCGCTTCTCACGCTTCAGCGCTGGGTCAGGCCTGGCCGGGTCATCCTGCTCCATATATAGCCACTCACTTGCACGTGGGGCCGCGGGAGGTGGGTGACCGGGTTGGTTCGGAGTTGCCTTGCTGTTCGTTCTGGGCAGGGTGGCTGTGGGGTTCCGGGTCATGGTGAGCACTTCCATAGCCACGCATTGGCAGACGAGCTGGGAGACGGCTTCGAGGTGTGCCCCCCACCGATCCCTGGCTTTGTTTTTTCCTTCTGCAAAATGGGAGAGGAAACAATACCCCGACTTCCTCCAAGCACTGTGGGGAGGGTTAGACAACTGGACAGGGTGCCATGCTGTTTATTTTGTTTGTTAAACAAAAGTCTAGTCACAGGTTCCAGCAACGCTAAGCTTATCTTTTTTGGAAAATGGCAAAAACAACAGCATGATAGCTTAGCAGTAATAGGTTTCATTGTTTGATTAACAAATAAAAACTCTCTACCCTCAAAATACGGCCTTGGGTATCAAGTATTATTAATTTCTGAATCATGGTAAATATGATCCTGGGATGTACAGATATATAGCACGTATGGCTCTATACATAAATAGACACTCTCACACTCTGTGTATATGTGAACTCATAGAAGTGGGTGTCTCTTTGTATACTGAGAACTACCAACATGGAAAATATATTAAAAATATATAGATATATATTCCACTTCTATTTAGATAGTACTCATTTCTATGCCCATGTAAATTCTTGAGTCAGAGTTTCAAATATGTGGGCAGCCCCTGTGAATGCACATGGAGTTTTAATACAAATGTTCCTAAACATATATGGCTTTGAGTGCTCCAAAGAAAAGGCCCATTGTCTCAACCTGGGTCAGGCAGGGAACCCCAAAGCAAGAAGGTCTTGCCCTAGCTTTTCCAGAGACTCAAACCCTGACCCTATGGAGGGTACTTAATTTCTCTGCCTCACAATCCTCCTCTCGGGACTCGTCCCATTCACAGAGGTGTCCATTCATCCCGACGCCCAGCCTCTCCCAGGAGGCTGCCAAGTGTCTATGCCAAGTGTTTGTCGTCTTCTCATTCTGAACTCTTTCAACGAGGTACAGGCAGAGACAATCCACGTCTGGCTTCTAAAGAAGCCGGTTATCTGCAGACCTTCAGGGTAGAGAAGTTGGAAGCTGGAAGGACATGCATCGGCCAGGAGAAAACACCCCGTGCCTGGCCTGTTTTCAATAACACGAGGAGGAGGCTCGGTGCCGAAAGGGAGGCATTTCCTCCACGGTCCCCTGCTCCAGAATGATCCCTTTTACAGACCTGGCTAAGAAAACACGGGCAGAGGACTCTGGGAGCCTCATGCCCTCCTGGCCCCCGCCATTTATCCAATTTACACTGATCAGACCCACATTGGCAAATGAAAGCCCCCTCTTTCCTTCTGTTTGTATGAGTTACTCACGGGGGCAATTTGAACGGATTGGATTTCCCCTTGGAAATGCTGGTATTTCCATGATTTGAAAAGTCTGGCTCAATTAGAATAATCTTCGGGCACTTCCTCTCCTTTTATTCAGGTAAATCATGGATAATTTAAAAGCAAAAGAACCTTTCGGGACCATTGGGCCTGCCTCTTTCATCTCCTTGCCCTCATAATTGCACTTCCATTGTGAGACCTCCGTGGTGAGTTCGGGGGGCTGATTAAGAGGTGCAGGGCTGGGCCACGCAGAAGGGAGGGTCGAGGGCCACCGCACAGGGCCTCGCCTTCAAAGACACTTCCTCTGCAGCAGGTATGTTAAATACCAAACCTGAGTCAGGTTACGCTCTCAATTGATGCCATATGATCCCAAGTGCCCAGACAAAGGCAGGCCGTGATTAGAAAGTTCAAGACTAGGAATGCTTCTGGGGGCAGCGGGTAATCAAGTGCCTGGGGACGGGGAGGGAGACGTAAGGCGAGCTGACAGCGGTATGCGGCGCCCCCCAAAACAGGTTTGGAACTGAAGAAATTGTTCTTTTACCTCGGCTGCCCACGCTTCAATCTGGCACGCGGCAAGAGCTCGCTCTGCTCCAGTCTCTGCAGAATGCGCCGGGGACTGGGCGAATCACACGGGGAAAGGCTGTTTTGACTTCCAGCTTTAATGAGGCATGTGTGCATGTTCTCTGCTCCTTCCACCTTGGAGAGGGGAATGCCTTGTTGTGACTGCTACCGAGTGGTGGTGGGGGGCTTCAAGGGAGGTGGGATTCCAGATGTTCGCAGCTGGGAGAGTGCTCCAGAGCAGCTCAGCCAGCCTGCTGGTTTGACTGATGGAGAAACTGAGGCCCAGGGTCACTCGGTCTATGATGTCTGAGCGGTGCTAGAACTCAGTGTCTCAGCCAGCCCTGTTCTAGCACCCCAGCTGCCTTGGAGGTGGAGGTAGAGGCGGAGGACTTCTGCCTTCAAGCCTTGGCCTCCTCATTTGGTTTGGGCTCCCTTTGTTCCTGGCCTGGCTTGCTCATGCCTCACCAGACTGCAGCAACCCCTGGAGACAGAATCCTTTGGGAGATGGGGGTGCCCTGAGGACCCCATGAAGGGCCAGGCAGGAACAGGTCAGTGAAACAGGCAGACCACGTGTGCCGCATGCCCTCACATGACAGCCGGGGCAGTGAGGGAGCAGGGGACTGGGTCAGGACACCAGGGCTCAAGTTTGAGCTCTGCTGGCACTCGCTCAGCTACCACTTTGGAGAGGGAGGTCTCTTTCCCAGATCAGGTCTCAATTTTTCCTTTTCTTACACTGTGGGCATGGAGCTAGTGATCTTGAAGGATCCTGCGAGTCTCCAAATTCAGAGTTACTTGTGGAGTGTGTGCAGTTGACGTGGCCAGTGTTAGCAAGAACCCTTATGGTGATTCCTCATCAAAAGGCTGCAGACCTCCAGCGAGCCCGCCCTGCGAGGAGTGCTGCGCAGACGTGCAGGACGTGGGTAGCAGGAGTGAGCCGGAAATGACGGGCAGGGAGCAGAGCCACGCCAGTCTGGCTCAGCCCCAGGGGTCCCCAAGGACAGAATCCTCAGCAGCGGGAGTGTCGGGGGAAGCCTGGAGATGGGGGAGCACATGGCCAGAAGACGGGATCGATGGAAAATGGAATTCAATGAAAACAAATCCAATAAAGATTTATTGGCCAACATACTGGAGCTCCCACTTAGCAGCAATTCCTGCTCATAAAGTGTAAAAAGATGCGTGTTCTAACCCTCCTGCCTCATCTGTGAAGATGCCGGGAACCGGGGTGACAAGCTTCCTAGAGTCTCTCACTGGCTCTTGCTCTGATTCCTGCGCTGCTGCTTCACTTGCTACTTGCCTTGCGGTTTCTTATTTACACACCAGCCTCCACCACAGACCGGGAGCGGCTGGGGGCAGGAACTGAATCTAGTCCTGGGGCCCGTCCCGTCTCCCGTGGGTCTGGCACAGGCTAAGTGGTTCCTTATACAGTGCTTAACTGAACTGAATTCTGCCTCACGGGTAGGTCCAAGGGTGTCCCGTTTTATAGCGCTAGAGCCTGCGAGCTTCAAACACAAGTGTCAGGAGTTAAATTCCTGTGGGATTGTGGTCCTGTTTCTTCCAGGATCTGAAGAAACTCTCTGTTTCCTCCCTTATAAAAAAGGTCTGTGATACGGTGTTCACAGTCTCAGCTGGCCTTCACGAGGCACTCCGCAATTGCCAGTTCCATGAGTGAGTTCCTATTGCCATTCCCATTTTAGGAATGAAGAAGCAGAGACACAGGGAGGCTGAGTGACTTGTCCAAGGCCACACAGCCAGTGGCAGCCCCAGGACTGAAAGTGATGCAGGCAGTCTGGTGTCGGTGCACGCACCCATGGCCTCCCCGTGCGCTCTGAGTGCCCAGCTGGGGCCTGGCGCCCGGCAGGTGCTGAGAAGCGAATGCTCATTCCTGGTTCTTCAGTTATGTCCATGCACCACGAGGGTGCAGGCGCTGGTGGAGAGATGCCAGCCTCTCGTGGAGAATCCGCAGAGGGGCCCTCCAGATGGCCTGCTCGGGGCCGGTGGGATTGCCATTTCCCCACAATCCCAGTTTTAGGACGCCGGAAAAGTCCACAGCATCCCTGTGACGCAAACACCCACCGAGGCTCCTGCTGTCGTCGAGCAGGAATTTTCAGATGCTGGGGCCTCCAGAGATAGTTCTCGGGGTCGGCCTGACTCCCGCATGCCCCTAATTAACTTGGAAGAGAATCCAGCCCCGGGAGCGCCCCTCTCCAGGAGGCACTTGAAAAATGCAGGGAGGTAAAGAAGTTCAAGGTTTGGGTATCTGCTGCCCTTGGTTCTGCTCAGGAATTCTTTAGCTGATTACACGGCTCTCATTTCAACAACACCAGCTTTGTGTGCTGGGCTATGGGAAGACTCCTCTCCGCCACTGCCCGCCACCGCACAGGGTCACCCCGCCGGGAAAACGCATCTGGAGCAAAGCACTTCCACCAGATCTTAAGTAAAATACTCCAGAAGGAGCATTTTCTCGAGGAGGATTTCTTTGTTCTCTTCTCTTCCCTTTTCCCTTTTTTTTTCTTTTTTTTGGTATGGGCTAAGAGTTATTGCAGCGTCCCTGCATCCTTACAAATCCCTGGACTGAAACTGGGTTGAAAGCCACTGACTGATGAAGAACTTGGCGTGCCTCATCTTGGAGCCCTCATGGCTGGTGACATCCCACCTCTGGGTCTCTGTGATGAGGTCGCTGTGAGCTAGGCTGACACGCCACGGCACTTTAGGCGGGGCAACAAGAGTGAGACTGTCTCCAAAGAAAAAATAATAATAATAATAATTAAACAACCATATCCCCTCACCTAGCAGCAATCACTTCAAAAATCCTTTGCATTGTTTCCAAAATTTTATGAAAATATATATTTATATTTTTCTCTAAATGGGATTATATTGCATATCCTATTTTTCATCTTCTTTTGCCTGTTAACAATATGTTATGACTGATTTTTTTCCTGTCATTAAATATTCTGTCTCATTTTAATGCTGTGTTTTATTACATTGGAGTGCCTTGACTTACTTGGTCTACTGTGTCCATGGCCCACAGTTTACTAAGTGCTTAGTAAATATTTGTTGAATGACTTACTTGAATGAATGCTGAATGCTTAGTTTCTGTTTCTAAATATTTGCTGTTACAAACAGCACTGCAGCAAACATCCTTTTGGCTAAATCATTAACACATCCGTAATTATTTCCTTAAGATCAATCCTCAACAGTGGAATTGTTCGGTTAAAGAGGATGAGCATCTTTAAACCTTTTGAATAGTTTCCAAAAAGGTTACACCGATTTGCACTCCCACCTACAGTATAGGAAAATCTACATTTACTTTCACCCCAGACAACCCTTGGTATTTAAAATGAAAATCTTTTCTAATTTGATATGTCAAATATGGAATTTCATTTTGGTATACTTCATAATACTTCTATACTTAGTGAAATTGAACTCTTTTTCACGCACTTATTGATCATTCATATATCTTTTATGAAAATGTTTTTATGTTTGTTGTGCACTTAAAATTTTTGCTGCTAATTATTTTTATTATTGACTTACAAGTGCTTTTTATATCAAAAATAATAACCATTGTGCAAAAATACACAGTTATAATTTTTTCCAATTCAGCATTTTCTTTTAATTTCTCTATAATTTTTAAAGACTACATGGTCACTTTAATCTTCCATTTATGTTTTTATGCTTTGACTTTGTGATTAGAAAGGATTTCTCCACCTCTGAAGTTACAGAGCTATTTAGTTATGGTGGTACTGTCCCTGTTTTGCAGGTAAAGAAGATAAGGTTCATAGAGTCTAAAGTTAGACAGCTCATGACACACGTTTCATGTTTGACTTCAAAACCCAATGCTACTTTTTTCTAAATCAGGCCACCTCCTTTATCCAACAATATTTTGAATTACTCGAGTCAGTTCTATTGAGCAGTTGGTTTATATAACTGTGGAAGCCAAGAGGTCATACTGCCAGGGGTAGATTCCCAAAGAGAGTGACTAAAAGCTAATCCTGGAAAGTCACACCTAATCTCCTCTACTCATCTCTGCCGTGTCAGCACCTCCCCTGGGTTGACCCTGAGTGCTCATAACTCAGTACACTTTCCTGCAGCGGTGTCCTTGGAGGAACAGGGCTGGCTCCTGATGCGAGTGAGAAATTTCACCTGCTAGTAAATTACCCTGATAACACGGAGCCTGCAGAAGGAAAGGGCAGCTGTGGCCTTGACCTTCAGATGCTCTGTGCAATCCTGCTGGTGCCCCCATAGCCCTTGCAGCCCTTGTGCCAACCCACCATGCCAAGCCCCAGGCTTTGGACAGGACACGTCACCAGGGCTGGGGGATCATTTCCCTCCATGCCTTTTTGGACTTGGCCACCTGGAGAGGATATTGAGTAGGCAAGAAAGTGAGGCTGTAGCAGGGGGCTTTTGAAAGAAGATAGATACTCAATCAAAGTCTTCAGTATTTGTATTTTCTCTAATATTTTCCCAATCCCTACAAATACTTCTCACCTGATCCCAGGGTCTGGCAATGGCATAATAAGTTAGCAACATGTGCAGTTTAGAGGGAAATATTTTTCTTTCTCTTCTTTTTATAAACTTCTCTTTGGAAACTTACATACTATCTGCTGTACCAATAACCAATAAATGAACCATACCAGTCTTTATTCTATTGTGATTTATTTTCACTATTTACCTTAAAAATTAAGAGTAGGGACTATAGAGTAACTAAATACTAACCTACATGAACCTGTGTTTATTGAAACAGAAAATATGGCTTGTTTTTGTTGTTTTTCCCTTAAAAATAAATCACTGTGACAACTTTAATAGAGGTTAAGAGAATAAGGTCAGCTTTTTTTCTGCCTAATAAAAGTATAAAGTTTTAATATTGACTCAACCCTATGACTTTTAGAAGAGGGGTGTTTGCCCAAGATTCACCATGTAATTCCAGAGTTAATTACCAGCTATTGTGGAGATTTTTCTCCCAGTCACAAACCATGGAAGCTCCCCCCATCTAGGCATATAGGGCCTTGGTTTAAACAGGAGGGGAATAAACATATAAACAGGGACTGAGCTAGGGGAGCAGATGAGACAGGAGGTCTGATTAGCAGTAATCTGAAGCATCTACAACTACCTGTGTCATCTAGAACTCACTGATCCAGAGGCTTGGCAGATCCAGGGCAGTAGCATTTATTGTCAGTAAGCAGTGCTGCCAGTGTGGGGCATCCAGCTGGGTGTGAGCCCCCAGCTTGGTCAGTGAGGCTATTACAGATGACATTCAGGGTGATGGGACTTGGGCTGGCATTCATACTTATGGGCTACAAATTTGAAGATGCAGCAGCAGTAATTTGTTTTTAAATCTCCCCACCCCTGCAACTTTTCTTTGGAGGGGGAATTGCACAAGTAATATAACTTACTATAAAGTCAAAGGGAAGAAATGGGAATGGAGTGAATAAAATAAAATGCAAATGCCCTGTGTCTTTCCATCCTCCTGCACTGAGTTTGGTGTGGGAGTGGAATTCTGAGGTCCCTGGGCAAGAAGGGGACCCTTATCGTTCCACCTGTCTGGAAGACCACTCAAGCCTGCTGACCGAGAGGTTCAGAGTCTGTGACCCAGTGGGTCTGGGGCAAGAAGAGGCTTCCAGTAGCTTCCTCCAAGTTCATTCCCATTCCTAGGATAACTAGAAATCTGAGGAATGTGAGTTGATGCTGGTATTTTAAAGGGCAGGTAAAATGTATGTCAGGACAATGTGATGAAACTCTGAGTGCCTTTCTCTCCACCCTCCGCTCCTGGCTTTGGAAAGTAGCAATGTTCTGGAAAGTGGCAAATGGATCCTTATCTGTGTGTGTGTCCCTGTCTGCCATACCACCTATCTCAGTTTCCTTTGGTTAGTTTCCACTCATTAGGGATGTGTACATTGTTTTGTTTTTAAGCTGGTATGTGTGGAAAGTGACAGAGGTGCCAAGCCCCATGGAAATGTGTAAAAAAAGCTGTTCAGAACTGAGGTCACATTCTGCTGTGATGGAACAAAAAGAAAGAAATTAAAGAATGTGGGGTCCCTGGGGGTACAGGGGAAAGCTTGCCTTTTCCCCTGCCCTAGTCATAGGGACCATATTTTTGACATCCAAGCTGCCTCTGCTAACCATTTTACTGACTTTCCAGTTAGAATCTTCTCGACGAGACACTCTCAACTCTGGAGCTGACTTTCTACCAGTATCTGGGCAACCCTGGCACACCCGCCTTTGAATCGGGTACCTTTGCCAACTATATGCTTGGTTCGGATCTTGCATATGGCGCGCACAGCATGCTCGCGACGGGGCCTGGGAAGCCCGGGGCTGGGCACTCGCGCTTGCTCCGGGCACAGTGTGCTTACGAGCAGAGCAGTTTTTGCTCCAAGATGTCTCAATCAGCAGGGCCTCCACAAACTTTCTTTCTTTCTTTTTTTTTTTTTTTAAACACCGTCCTCTCATTGCTTGTGTTCGAAGGATCAGACATGTGAGTGATCCTTTCATCCCTTCCAGGGAATTTGTGGGGAGCTGAACCAGGACGACAGGATTTGGAACCTGAGAGGGGTTTCTTTTTGTCTGCAGCGGCCTATCACCAGTCAAATCCAGCGTGTAGGTTAATAAGGCTTAAACTTTAAAGGAAGGTTGAACATCTGATTGACAAGCTAGTGAATAAGAGTCCAGGGGGAAGTTCTGTGCTTGGAAAGTTACCCGTTTCCTGAGATGCAGCTGAATTTTAAAGAGGGGTACTTAGCAGTCAGGCGGAGGCAAACACCTCCGAGAGGTTAACTTGCACTAAAATACCGAATTGCTCCACTAAATCGCGGTTTTCAGTCCGGTTGAAGATTGGCAAATTATTTGCCTCCGTTAATTGCTATTTATTGTCCTTGAATCAAAGAGTGGCTAGAACCTGCCCTCAAGTCAGAATTATCTTCTGTGAATGCTGACGTTTATGCTCCGAGGTGGTCAAGACCAGCCTAGTGACGGCGCCGAAAAGTGAAAGTGGCATGAGTGTTCTGCTCGCCACAGGGTGAGGGATGGAGCGATGTGTGTTATCCTGAGAACTGAAAATATCTAATAAGATTATTTGGGGCTCTTTTTTTTTCCTCTCCGAGTCCAAAGTAGTATTTATCCTGTAGCTTGACAAGGTGCAGCCTTTGGGATTTGCTTCAGAGTTGCTTGAACAGCGAAAGCTATCTGAAGGCTGGCCTGGGGGTGTTCCATCCGGGCATCCTGCGATCACGAGCTCGAACCCCTGATCCTTGGCTTCCTGGGGTGGCAGCTTTCGCGGTGATGTTCAAAATCCCCCTCTAGACGGAGGAGACAGCCCATGGCAACATCAAACAGGGCTAGCTGGACTGGAATGAAAAATGAAAAAACACCAAAGATAGGATTTTAAATTGTAAAGAATTAATATCACTTGCCAACACAATTGTTTTTTACTTTTCTGTGAAAGCATCGGTCTCTATCTACATATATGCATACCTTTGCAAAATTCTAGCTATGGTAAGAGCAACATTTTGGGTCTTGATTTTTTTATTAATATTATACTAGAAATATTTTAAGATTGCTTAAAAATTACGATGGCTGCACAACGTTCATTTATATGGATGGCCATCTTCTGTTTGGGGAAATATTTGAAATGTTTGTTATTTTCCCAATGGTAGCTAAAATTTACTAAACTGTGTCTTTAATATGCAATTTCAGAAAAAAGGTCATAAAAGGCATGAATATCTCTGTGACTTTTGCTACATGCTATCATATAATTTTCCGAAAGGGCTGAGTCAATTTGTTATGTCATCAGAATACGGGTGTACTAGTTATACCTAACTCTGCCAGCATTGGGTGTTATCATGTTTTTAAAAATTTTAGTGACTTTTTTTGCGGTAAAATGATACGTCACAGATAACTTTAATTTGCATTGTTTTGGATTATTTGTGAGAACACACATTTTTGCCCTTGTGTTTGTGAACTATCTATATTTCCTCTTAGGCGAAATGTCTATCTCTATGGATTTTTTTTTTTTTTAACAAACTAGATTTTTTAGAATTTTAGGATCTATTATACACAGGACTTCTTTCCACCCGAGCGTTTGCCGTGGTGATGGCTGTTTCCGATTTTGTTCACATAACAAAGCACACGGGTGAGCCAACGTCTGGGCACATTCAAGAGATTGATTTGGGGCCTTGTTTCCTGGGGTTTAAACAAGCAAATTTTCCAAGTAAACATTTCAAGAAGCATAATTTGAACACTTACAGAAGGTACTTGATCACCACAGTAATCATCTATACTCTCAAAGAAGCGTGGTTGAATTGCGTGACATAATTGCATGCCTACAGATCAGCTCAGACGTTTATCAGTTCGAAGGCTCTGAATCTTACCACTTGAAGAAACTTAGAAGTCTTCTAGTGACCAGAAGTGACCAACAGGTTTCACCTGTGGAGACGCCCTTGAGGACTTGAGCAGCTGGCTGGACTCTCAGACCCACATCCCACAGCCGGTGGGGGGGGAGGGGCAGTGAGGCGAATCAGCCATTATTCCCACAGGCCTCAGCAGGCGTGGCACGAATGCACACTGGTCGTTGCCACCTCTGATCTCTCATTTTAGAGCCAGGAGAGTCCCACTCTCATTTCATAGACGAAAACCCCGGGCAAGGGAAGGAGAGTGGCTTGCCTGAGCACACAGAGGCGTGGAGTGGCAGAGTTAGCCCAAGAACTACATCTCCTGGCTCTTTCTGACCTTGGGGGCCCTCCCTGTGTCCTCGGGGTGCTTCCTGACTCTTTGAGTCTAAGGGAGGGTGTCCAAACGGCTGCTATGAGGTCACATCAAAGCCAGATCCTAAACCTGTGAGCAACAGGCTGGTAGCTGCCATGTCTATGGAGCCGCAGTCACAGCCAGGCCAGGGCTCTGGGCCACCGGGTCTTCTCCGAGTCCCCCAGGACCTGGGACAGGGCTGCGCTTGCATCCTCATCCTCAGACGTGCAGGGTGGTTCTGTCTCTGCATCCCAACCAGCTGCTCTGCAGAAACCAAGATGAAATGGAGGAAAACCTCCTGGAGTCAGATGAGAAACCCGGCCAGACATCCAAACTCCGCACACTTACATCGCCCAGCACTTGGATATTTGGAAACCTCTGCATGCTGGAATTTTCTTACTTTCACTTGGACACTTTAAAGGAAAGGCTAAGCAGGGGTTAAATGGTGCCAAGAAGTAAAAATAATGTATTTGCTAATGAATGAATTGCTGATTGACCCATAATTCAATTAATTCAGTCAGTCAATTCAGGTTTGTTGAGTAACAGATGATACTGTTAGTATTAAAGTTTATCACTTTATAATTTATAAGGCACTTCACACTTGTGATTGCACTTATGTCCCACGATACCTGTGTGGTGCATCTTACTGTGCTCAATTTATAGAGGTAGAAACTGGAAATCAGGAAGGACCGTCAAAGAGCATGGAACTAGCTTGTGACCCAAATTCTACTTTTCTGAAATTTGAAGTTTATTAATTCATGAAATTTCATGAACATTTAATATCAACCATATGCCAGACACTGTGCTAAGCCCAAGAGAAAAAGAGGTTTAAAAAAAAAAGAGAGAGAGAGAGACAGTCCTTTCCATCAAAAGCCCCAAAATCTAGCAAGGGAGATGCATGGAAAATTTAACGCAGTGTGGTAAGACATACAGCGGCACCAGATATCCGCGAGTTCTGCATCTCTGAATTCAACCAACCACGGGTCAAAATTTAGAAAAAAAATTGATAATACAACAATAAAAAATAATACACATGAAACAATACAGTATAACAGCTATTCACATAACATGCGCAACATATTGTGAGTAATCTAGATATGACAGAGTGCACTGGAGCAGGTGCATGGGTTATATGCAAATGCTGTGTCATTTTATATCAGGCCTGTGAGTGTCTTTGTATGTTGGGATCCACCGGGGGTCCTGGGACCAAGCTTGCAAGGATACCTTGGGACAACTGTAGTATGCAGAAAATAAGGCACAGGCTGCAAGAAGAGTTAAAAGGGGGCTCCTGACCCAGAGTGAGCAGCCTGGGATGCTTCCTGGGGGAGGTGACCCTTTCAGGACGAGTCTTTAGGGACGAATAGAGAATATTAGGCAGGCAGAGAAAGGGTGTGAATATTGAATAATTTAAAAAATATATAACCTGCAGGCTTATCTCTAGGATTAAATATTTAAAGTGAAATTCTGTTATCTATTTGCCAGTGAGCTGAGAATATGTCTTAAGATTTTAGCACAAAACCTCCGATTATCATTTGCATTAAAGATTTTAGCCACAGACAGTGTGTGAGAAGTAAATGCTTAACAGAAGCCACCAAATCCACCAATGAGCTAAAAACAGGCATTTGAAGAAACAGATGTTCAGAGGTTAGGGAGTGAAGTCAGGGAATTAATGGCTATTGAATTAAACGGGCCGGAAATAGTTTCGGGTTGAACTGAATCACTGCTGCTCAGACAGGGCTGGGCAGAGGACAAAGGCTCACTGCCTCACAGAAGCAGCACAGATATTTGGCTTAAGGAGAGGGATTATCAACTCAATGTATAGAAAGATAATATTAACAGAGCAGCATATCAATATCTATCATCTTTAGGGAACCAGATATATCATGTAAATGCATTTTCAGATGCCAAAAGTGCAAATATTATCTATGTTTTAAAATTTTTAATGGAAGTCATTCTAAAAATCAGTAATACACATCCTCTCCAAGCTCCGTCCCTCATTAGCCCCATAACCTTGGGTGAGTTCTTCCAACATCTCTCTGCCTCAGTTTCATTCTCTGGAAAACAGAACTGATAATCCTTTCTCCCTCTAAGGGTTGTGTTGATTATGAAAATAAGTTCATGCAAGTAGAACTGAGAGCCTGGCCTACAGCAAGCACTTAGCAGATGAAGACATCACAACCAGCATTATTATACATGGTAAGCACAGGGTACCCAACCAAATTTACCAATTTCTAAGGGATTTTACTTTTGGAGGGAAAAGGAGAGTCTGTTAACCTTCTTGGGTCTTAGTCTGTTCATCTGCGCAACAAAAGTTTGAACTTGAGAAACTCAAGGGACTGTTATAGCCTAGACATGCCATGTGCCATGCCTGCCTGGTTGTTTTCACATACATCTGTTATTTCACCGGGCTGCTGCACATTGTTATGGTGGTGGTGGTGGTGGTGGTGGTGGTGGTGGTGGTGGTGGTGGTGGTGTGAGGGGGTCCCGCCTCTTGCTCTGGCATTAAATGGCCCAGAGTGTTGTCTGCCATGCTGGTTTCACCTCCCTCCTTTCTGAATGTTGGCTGACCCTTCTTGGTGGTTATACTCCTGTGATGTTATAAAATATATATTAATACCTGGCATACAACTTTTAAAATCCTTGGAATCTCCAAAGTGACAAGTGTCTTAGTATGCTAATAAGTTGACTGGTGGCTGGCAGCCCCTAGATAGCTTCAGGATGGGGCTGGCCCCTGGAGAGGCCAAGGCAGCATTAGAAGGTTTGGACTTTTAGCATCCCTATCCCCCCCAAACTCTGGGGAGGGAAGAGGGACTAAAGGTTAAGTTGATCACCAATGCTCAGTGATTTAATCAACCATGCCTACATAATTCAATCCTCCATAAAAATCCAAAAGGACTGGGTTTGGAGAGCTTCCAGTTAGCTAAACATGTGGTGATTCCTGGAGGGTGGCATGCCTAGGAAGGGTACAGAAGCTCCACACTGCTTCCCCAGATCTCCCTTACACATCTCTTCACCTGCATCCTTGGTAAAATCCTTTAAACTAACCCAGTAAGTGTTAGTGTTTCTCTGAGTTCTGTGAGCTGCTCTAGCAAGTTAATTGAATCCAGGAAAGGGATCCTGGGAACCCCAATTTAGAGCCGGTTGGTCAGAAGCACAGGCCATAACTCGGGGCTTGGGATTGGCACTGGAAGTGGCGAGGGGTCTTGTGGGACTGAGCCTCCACCCGTGGTTTCTGACTCCGTCTCCCAGAAAACAGTGTCAGAACGAACTGGATTGAGGATGCCCAGCTGGTGTTCGCTGCACGGTTGATCAGTTGCTGGTGGGAAGCAATCGCCACGCACTTCTTGGGGACCAGAGGAGAAGTATTCTGTGTTGATTTTTGAGTGGGACGATAGGAACCCCACTCCAGGTCAGGTTTTTAAACTTGATCAGCACATTCTGGATTCTATTATTTTACTGGTGCACATGCAGCTTTCTGCCTTTTGAAACAAAGCCATGGACAGAACATGGTTTTCCCAATACCCATACAGCTCCCCTCAACTCTCCCCTGCCCATCTTTTTCCATTTCTATAAACATCATGTGGCTTTTAGCCTTTGGTTCACTATGACTTACAAGAGACCTGGATATTAGTGCAAAATCAAGTATTGAATAACAGAAGCTTATTCTGTGATTCATATGTGTATAAAAATACATTCAATGATATCTTTAGACCTGCATGCTAGAAAGGGGGAGCTCTCTGGATGGAGGGGTTCTTCAATCCCACAGAATAGTAAGGGACTAAGGATGGGATGATTTGGTGAGAATTAAGGATGAAGGCCTAAGAGGACCATAGCATGCTAGGGGAGCATTCACAGCCTTCTAGAGAGTCAGTGGCCACACAGAGATCTTTGTAACTAACTTCTTCATATTAGTCATTTTTGTTAGTTATGGTTTGTCCAGTGGGGCTTAATTATTTAATTATTATTTTAAATTATTTAGGCAAATATATAAATGCAACCAAAATGTTTGTGCTCTCATATTTTCTTGAAATAAAAAAAATTAAAGTTAAATTTAAACTATTTAAATAATTATTACTGCTTTAGCTGCAGTTGGCTGAGTACCCACCATATACGAGAAGTCCTGTCTTCATGACACCCGATCATTAGAGCAGTTCTGCGAGGGAGGCAGTAGCAACACTCCTGCTCTACGCGTTACACATGAGGAAACTGACTCTCAGGGTAGTTGAGTTACCCGCCCGGTAATTGCTGGAGTTGGAGAGTAAGCCCAGGCCCTACTGACAACTAAGCTAACAGTCTTGCACTATACCAAAGATCTTCTAATATTCCCCCAAAAGACAAGGATTTCAAGGTTTTTTGTTAGACATGAAGTTGGCGAGATGGCCTATTTTGCATCCTTTCTTGGGGGATGAATGGCCAAGGAATGGAGTGGAAGAGTAGAGACAGCTCTAATAAAAGCCAGCAAGAGCAAGGATAAATCCTTAGGGAAGGTCCATTGAGGACTCACCAATAAGAGGTTTCTGGGGTGTCTGAACATGTTAAAGTTCATGGACTCAGTGAAGAATGCCAGCCGCCCATGAGATTTCAGGTGTGGCAGTCCTGTGACCACTCCTGGTACCAGTCAGGATTCTGTCCGTCACTTCTGAATGGGTGGCTGTGCTCAGCATGGGTGGTTGCCGGGAACTCAGATGCTAGATCAATGATGCCAATGTTCTACCCATGGCTTTGTTTCAAAAGGCAGAAGACTGCATGTGCAGCAGTGAAATAATAGAATCCAGACTCTGCTGATTAAGTTGGAAAGCCTAATCTGGCATGTGGTGCTGGGTGGGTCCTGAAGGCATATGCTCCAGAACACCTGACGCCAGGAGGAGCCAAGAGGGGCTCCTCAAGCCAAAGGTATTTGGGTTCTGTTTGTAATTTCTATTCTGTTTGCCCCTTCCCCTCTTCCTTCCCTTCCCTTCCCTTCCCTTCCCTTCCCTTCCCTTCCCTTCCCTTCCCTTCCCCTTCCTTCCCTTCCCTTCCCTTCCCTTCCCCTCTTCCTTCCCTTCCCTTCCCTTCCCTTCCCTTCCCTTCCCTTCCCTTCCCCTCCCTTCCCTTCCCTTCCCCTCTTCCTTCCCTTCTCTTCCCTTCCCCTCTTCCTTCCCTTCCCTTCCCTTCCCTTCCCCTCTTCCTTCCCTTCCCTTCCCTTCCCTTCCCTTCCCTTCCCTTCCCTTCCCTTCCCTTCCCTTCCCTTCCCTTCCCTTCCCCTCTTCCTTCCCTTCCCTTCCCTTCCCTTCCCTTCCCTTCCCTTCCCTTCCCTTCCCTTCCCTTCCCTTCCCTCCTCTCTCCTTCCCTTCCCTTCCCTTCCCTTCCCCTCTTCCTTCCCTTCCCTTCCCTTCCCTTCCCTTCCCTTCCCTTCCCTTCCCTTCCCTTCCCTTCCCTTCCCTTCCCTTCCCTTCCCTTCCCTCCTCTCCCCTTCCCTTCCCTTCCCTTCCCTTCCCTTCCCTTCCCTTCCCTTCCCTTCCCTTCCCTTCCCTTCCCTTCCCTTCCCTTCCCTTCCCTTCCCTTCCCTTCCCTCCTCTCCCCTTCTCTTCCTTCCCCCAGCATTTATTAAGCATCTTGTCTGCCTCAAATCCTGCACTTGTGATATGACCCAGGATTCCTGACCTTGAAGATCTTACGTTCTCATGGAGGAGGCAGAATCAATTCTCAGTTGTGAAAAGGGGTCACGAGGTACTGTGGGGACACCAAGGAGGGGGCTTCCATCTACTCCAGGATGGGACTGAGCTGAGCGTCGAGGCATTAATTGGCTGGATTTAGCCAGAAGTGGATGGAGGAGAGAGAATGTGCAGACAGTGGGAAGGAAGAGGGTAGGGCAAGGCACAGAAAAGCATGAAACCTTCCAGAAACTACACAAGTTCATTATAAGTGGTCCAGAGGGCTTGGGTGCCATATTGCTGGGATAGGTCATGGGTAGGGCCAGATCATGAAAAGAGCTGTACCCTACTCTGCAGAGATTAGGAAACCAATTAAGCAGGAGACTTATGATGACTGATTTGCTGAAAAGATAACTGGAGCTTCTTGCCTGATATTAATAGTTATGCAGGAGGGTAGGAGCCCAAGGAAGGGAGAGTGGTTTGTAGACTGGGAGCATTCCAGTGTGTCTCCTGGTCTAGGGCATCTAGAGTAGATTCAGAGCACAGGAAGTTAAAATATGGCCTAAAGCATCAAAATCCTTCTCTGAGACTGTATTTCTAAGAACAGACATCCTGGCAGACAGGTGACCTCAATGAACAGCAGCACCAAGGGTTTTAGGAACTGAGTTGTTGCAAAAGTTAACTTCGGTTTACAAAGAGCAGTTTTTAAAATGTCTGGCCTCTCCTTCTCCTAAATGCCTCGGGACGTCCATAGAGAATTCAGCAGATTAGAAGCTAGAGACCAAGAGACAACTGATGACACAAAGCCAGACAGGTGTGTGCAAAGCTTGGTTTTTCCCAGGACTTCCACTTTTATAATTAGTGCCCCTTTTTGCTAAAGCAATTATCCACTTAACTGCTTCAATGAGAACTGAGACCACTGTCAGCTCCTGGGGTGAAGAAGTAATTTACTTGCCTCTGCAAATTGTGTGCATGCTTGTTCTTTGTTCAAACTGTTCCTGCATGCCTAATGTGTGGCTAGGTGCTTTGCACAGTTTATCTCATTGAATTCTCATAGGAAGCCCCCCCCCCCCCCCAGCGTGGTAGTGTCATCCTCATTTCATGTAGGAGGAAACAGATTACTCAGGTTAAATCTCAAGTGGACAGAGATGTCGAGTTGTAGAACAAGGACCTAACCCAGAGTATGAGGCTGAAGCATCATTCCTGGATCGAGGGACATCTCCCTGCTTACTGGGAGAGGCAGAAACACACCAAAGTGAAGAGTCTGGGTTTTAGAGTGAGATTTTCCTGTGCTGAATTCTGGCTTTGCCAGGGGCTAGTTGTGGAATTTGCCCAAGGGCTCATAGGTTGAACCTTACATGAAATGAGGTGGTACAGGTAAGCACTAAGCACGGAGCCTGGCCAGAACAAGTGACCCATACATCCTATCACTATTAGAAAGAACTGTGAGGACAAATCCCCTTCTGAATTTTTTCCCCAATGATCATACCAGGCTTGCTGGAGTATCGTCAGATAATTTCATACACATACTTAGGGAGAAAGCACCTGTCACATGCCAGATGCTATCCTAAGATTATTAACTTATTTAATCTTCAACTTGAAGATTAAATTAGTTAATACCCTAGACCAACCTGAGGGCCCAAGTCAATATATTCCATCTCAGTTGGCCAGCTCGGAGCCAACGCTCTCTCCTCACCATGCTGTGCTGCCTGTCCTTGCCTTTGTGTTTGTCGGCAAGGTTGAGACAAGAACCACCGTGGTGATTAGAACCCTGAACTGGGCAGAGAACAAATGCACCTCACTAATTTGAAGTTAGCACTGAAAGTGCTGGCCTTTTAAGGGATTTCTTTCCATGTAAGATTTCCAATGACACACATTTGTTCTGCACGATTAACTTTGCAGAGCATGGCTAACACAGACTTTTTGTAGTAATATAAACAAAAGCAAGATGTTAATTAAATAGTTACTTTTAAGAGCTGTAGTCTTTTAATGGCTTAAAAAAAACCCAAACTACCCACTGCATTATGCTATTACCACTAACTCATATATTTCTAACGAGAAACATTCAAAGGGTACGATTTAATTGAGTGTCTAGATTTATATAAACTCACCACTGAGCTGGCTGGTTAATATCTTTGTGTCATATAATCCTTGCAGTAAGCTCATGGCTGGTTACCATCATCCCCCTAACTGAGGACAAGGAGGCTCAGAGATGCTACATAGCTTGCCCAAGTTCACAGAGCCAGAATATAAGACTGGTGGTATTCTTTCTACTTTACTATGTTCTAATTTGAACAGGTACAGGACCTTTGAAATTAAAACTGGTGAGCACTGATATCCTAGATATACATTTTCCAGATCTTTCATATGTGACACTGAACCCTTGGCCAGTTGTAGACCGACAGACACCAAGAATATGCGTAAAGGGTAGAGCAATTCTCAAAGAATTGCAGCTTGGAGTTATTTAAGGTCAGAGTGGGCAGGATGACAGAAATTCTGGTAAGTAGGGGATAGTGATGTATGTAAGGAGAAAGTGAATAAAATGTTCAAAAACATTAATGGGATCAGGACACCAATCATCAGAGTGTTGGAATCCGAGCCTGATTCTGAATTATTCATTGACTTAAGCAGGTGTCTTATATATTCCTTGGCAGGATGAGTATAGTTCTCAGGGCTGGCTAAGCCTGTGTGTGTAAGTATAAGTGGAGAAGTAGCTCCATGTGCTGAGAAGAGGCCGAGAAACTGACAGGAAAGGTGGGTTCTGACAGTAGGAATATGAGGTGGGAGAGGTAAGGGTCATGGGCTAAACCTCAAACTGGAACAGAAGACATGTTTAAGTAAAAGAACAAAATGACTCTCGTGGAGAAGTTAAGCTTTTGAAACACAACTGAGCGATAGAACTTTCTGTGATAATGGGAAATTTCTATATCTGTGCTATCCAATATGGCAAGCCACTAGCTGCACGAGGCTATGGAATATGTAATATCCCCCTAGGTGTGTGACTAAGGGATTGAATTTTTTGCTTTATTTAACTTTAGTTGATTTAAATTTAAACTTAAGTTGCCATATGTGGTTAGTGACTACCATATCGGATGGTGCAGCTCTAAAAAAAAAAATCACGGTGTTCCCCTGAGAAACTTAAAATACTGAAAATCACTTTGATCAGAAACTCTTCAAAGACTGTGAAGAAGATTGAGACATAAAATGGAAGAAACCCTTCTCACAGATCAGCAAAGCAACGATTGCATCAAGAAAGAGTTTATTTTTATGATGGATGAGATTACATAGGAGATTATGGATGATAGCAGAAAAGACAAATATTTGTGCCAAATAAATATTATAACAACGGTTTTATCCAAAGCACTATTGGGTGATTCCAACCGCCCAGTTGTTTTTTGTTGTTGTTGTTGTTGTTGTTGCTGCTGTTGCTGCTGTTTTGGGCGCAAGAAGGAAGCTATTGTTAAGAAGGATTTCGATAAATTAATATTTATCCCATTTTTCAAAAATTTATCTCAAAATAATGATTTGAGTACTGCCATTCCATTAATTATAGAAGAATAATTTATTACATGGTTAACTCTGAATTTTCAAGTTGTTTTCATCATGAGCCCTAAAAGAGACAGGCAAGTGCACACAAGTCTGACGACGGTCAAGGTAAATTCTTGTCAGTTCTTTAGGGGTGAGCAACTCCAGCTTAGGGGGCCACTCCAGAAACACACGTGTGGTCACAGTCAGCACCCACCAAATAATTCCCTGGGAGGTGGCTGCAGTTGAGGACTCAGTAAGGGAGGGGGTCAGTGAGGTAGGGCACAGGCTTCGTTTTCTTACATCAACAACCCAGAATTCCCCAAGCAGGAGGGACGGAGGCCGCCATATTGCCAGTTAGCCAGCTTTTCATAATTTCCCTCTTCTGCGGCTCCCTCTGACCTCTAGGCATCTGGGAGTCATCCCTGGAGCAGAAGGCTGTTTAGACCCCGCAAATGGAGCCGATCTTCCCTAGCAGGGGACAGAGTAAATGACTTAATAGGCCTATCACATCTTAATTTTTTTTAATGGCTTTATATCCTGGGGTAACAGTGGGGAAGGCATGATTTTATTATTATTAATTATTATTATATTATTACAGTTTTCCAGTCTGGCTCTTTGATGTTTACAAGTTCAGACAACATGTGGTTTCCAAACCAGATTTCATAACCTTAAACTACCTTTCCATCTGGCTTCCGTCCACCCTATTCTGTTTTAGATCTTGTTTACGTTTGGCTTCAACCATGAATTGGCTGCGGTGTTTATTTTGCCACATGGACGTAAGGCGTCAGACGAAGACAGCGATTTGGACGGCATCTACAGGGAAGAGCAGCTACAAAGCCTGGGTGCTAACACTTGCCAGCCCCTGGCTGGGTGGTGGAGTCCCGGGATGCCACCGACTTCCGCCTGGTCCCTACCACTCGCCTCGTGAGGGTGTGAGCTTTACGTCTGCCGTCTGGATCCCCTGCTCAAACTAGAACGCGCCTGTTCTGCATGGATTTTTGACTTCAGTAGTCACAAATGTTAGATGCGTATGTGTGTGGTGTAACTTGAAGTAAGATGAACAGCTATGCTGGGGACAGATTGTCATGCATCTTGAGGGCCGGGTGAAAGGGCTTGTACCTTGTGGAGCAAGGCAGCGGTACTTACAGTGTGTGGTCCTTAGAACAACAGCCTCAGCGTCATCTGGCAGTTTGTTACAAAATGTGCGTTTTCAGGCCCTGTTCTAGACCTACTGAATCAGAAACTCTTGGCCTGGAACCCACAAGTCCCTGAAGTAACAAGCCCTACAGGTGACAGGTGATGCTGATGCACACTCAGGTTTGGGAACCACTGATATGCAGAATGGGAAGCTAGCTGAAAAGTGATAGCTAGTGGAATAACATGGTCATTCGCACGTATTTTAGAAAGTTCTCGCCTGAAACGGGAGAGACAGTGGAGCCGGCGGAGAACAGTAAATCCACTTTATTGCAAAATTCTGAGCAAGAACATGATGAGTGTCTGACCGAGAATGTAGCAATGGGGCTAAAACTCACTGGGCTCATCTGAAAGATGTTAGAGAGGTAGAATTCACTGCACTTGGTCACAGTCTAATTATTGAATATAAGGACCAGCAGCCTGGAATGACGCCTAACTTCTGTCTTAGGTAGATACTGATGCTCTGTAACAAGATAGAAAGCAAAGGAAAGGGCTTTTCCCTAAGACCAAAAAAGCAGCCAGAGAACAAAAATTCAACATCCAGTTGAATTTGTGTGGTTTTGGCCACTTGGCCAGAGCTCTAGAGAAAGGACGCTGTTGAAAGGCAGACAATAAAGTGTCGACCACAAAGTCAAGCGCACAACGGGGCATATTGAAACCACATGGCTCCTGCACCAAAATGTGTGTTGTGATGGTTCTGTCTTCACTTCTCTTGGGCACCTGTAGAGTTAGCGGGGTGTGAGCTGGCTGTGAAGACCCAGGCCGAGGCCGGACACACGCAGACGGGAGGGTTCCGTTGGCACGGCGGCGTAGGGGCTGGTTTGTGTGGGGCACACGCCCTCGCCACGTCGCCTCGGATCTTAGGCAACTTTGCCATTATTACCAAGAATGTGGTCTTGTCTGTGGTCTGCGTGAACATAGGTATGAAGAAGCTATGCAAAAGAGTGGTTATTCTCTGTGGTCATAGACTTCAATAAAGGTCAGAGCGTAACAATGTCCTAGCATTTTATAGCGGAAAGAGACCTCAGTGATGAGTCACCAAACGCGCTTATTTCACGGATGGGAAAATTAAGGCTCAGGGAAAGGAAGTGGCTTGCCTATGCCCAGGCACCCCACTCAGGGCAGAGTACAAGATGCCTTTCTCCGGGATCACCTCTAGGCAATTCCTAATTTCTGCTCACGTCTCACTCTATACGAGTGATAAGGATGAACGTTTATTGAGCACTTTTATGAGCCAGCAGGCACCGTGCTACTCCTGCCCCATGGATCACCTCCTTCAATCCCCACTTCAGCGTGGCACATTGATGCTGATATTGCTCCCATTCTAGCAGATGTGAAAACAGAGGCTTAGAGCGGTTGAGTTCTTGCCCAAGTTAACGCTACCAGCTAGTAATGGTCAGAGCTGGGATTCGAAGCCAGGTGCCTGATTCCAGGACCTGTGACTTCAACAATCAAGCTCTGCTGCACCTCTTGTCCCTGGAGCTTTCCTGAGCCCCCCAGGAGGAGCTGGCCTCTTCCTCTTGTCCCAGCAGTCTCAGTTCCTCCTTGTATTGCAACCCCTATCTCTGGACGTCATTGTCCTCTGTTGTCGTCCTATCTGCACTCCCATGAAGCCCTGCGTTCTGTCTTCACCACAGGTCATGCTTTGCTCACAGGCTGTCCCCCGCTTGACTGCAAGCTCCAGGAGAAGGACACCCCGTTCATCTTGCTCACAGCTATCCAGGGGCCTGGCACCTACTAAGTGTTCAATAAATACTTTTTGAGAGAATGAACATATAGAAGGATGTGGGCTTTTCCAGGCAGAGATCATATGTCAGCCAACTCACTTTCTCCTCCAAAGCCTACCGCGCCATTGTCATGCAGTGGGGATATCATAATAGGTTTTTGAATGTATGAATCAAGAGGAGAATTTTTCCTAGAACAAAGAACCAGGTGAGTCACAAGTAGATTCGGGAGAATTCTGGGCCTTCTGGAATAGAGGTGGCAGTTAGCACAGAAAGGGTTTGGAGACTCCCTGGGGCCAACCTCACAAATGCTCCCCACCTGTGGAACACTGCAAGTCTGGGAGGCATTCTCGACAGGGAGGAGGGAGAGAAGAATGAAGTTCCCATTAGCTTAGTGTCTACACCACCAGCTGCACTTCCTCCTCAGTCCCACAGTCAGTGGAAGCTGCCGCTCCTGTCCCCAACGCTAAAGAATCTCTACAGCACCTGCACATACAATAGTAGGCATGCTGCAAATGGCAAACGAATGCATGCAGGAAACACCAATAGTCTTCATTAACATTTATTAAGCACTTGCTACAAACCAGCCACTATAGGCATGTTACATGGGCTATAAAGTAGACTACCATTATCCTCAATTTATCATGGAGGAAACTGAAGTCTTGCAGGGTGGAATTGCCTGCCTATGGTCACACAGGTAGCAGGTGGCAAAATGGGATCTGAACCTGGCAGTCAAGTATCTTTGCCCTTCACCGCCCCTGTGTCCAGCCCGCTGAGTGCCATGCTGTAGCAGCACAGCTGTGCAGCAGACAGGGGCGCCTCCTCAGGGGATGCATTTCTCTGACTGCATAATAGGGGCAGGCTGGGTGCCGAATGAGGGTGTAGCATGGATCAGCCACTTATAACAGCAGGCAGCACCGAGCAAGTGTCCCTGGCAGGAGCACCGAAGTCCATGAATGGGGTAGTTGGGTGCTGGGTGAGAAGGGATGGAAGCCAGTGTTCCCCCACCCTGGTAGGTGATCGCTGTCTCTTCCTCACCTGCTGTCTCTAAAAATTCAGCATCTAGGAAATGTGCTCTAGATTAGACAGTTTCCCCTTAGGGATTCTGGGAACATCTTCCCTTCGGGGAGGTGAGGGGACTGGCTAGACGAGTCCAGCAGCCAGAGGGTCATGGAGCTGGAAGCGACCTTGAGCCGGGTCTCATGCCATCTCATACCCTCTCGCCACTTAGCCAGGGAACTGAGGCTCAGCCACCGAGAGGGGAGCGATTGCTGGAAATAAGAAGAGAAGCAGGCGGGGCCTGGGCCTTGTCCGCTGCCCGGCAGACTTCGCCTACTCAGTGGGCTGCCTTCTGTGTGGCCCCGAGGAAGCCCTTGAAGGGCTTGGGCCTTTTGTCTGTGGAGCGGACGATGACAATGCTGCCCAGCCCCTGAGGACCCTGAGTGAGAGCCAGTGACTGAGAAGGACGTGGGCGGCAGGCACGGTGTGGCTCCCTGCTGGATCTGGGCCCACCGTGAAAGCCGGCTCTCCTGACCCAGCACTCTGGTCAGCCCACCACGCCCTCCTGGAGGGTCCTGGCGCGTGTTTGTGTGTGTGCGCGCGTGCTTGCGTCTGTAGACGTCTGCTGGTTCTACCAGGGAATTGGTTCTTTACAACCGAGCTTTTAACCCAGGCAGGCGGCCTGGCAGTGACGTCAGCGTCTCTCCACTGGCCCTGTGGGATGGACTCTGTCCCCACACTCTCTCCTCCTGCCACTCACACGTGAACCCCTGCCTTCCGTGCCTCTGGTCCTGGCAACGAGCCGTGTCGTAAGCGCAGGGGCTCCTACCTACAACGCACTGGGCATTTCCGGTCCAAGCGCATGGCGCTGACCAGGAGAATGGTCCTCCAGGCACAGTGGAGAAGGGCATACCTTACGCCAGGATTGTTCCAGATACTGCATGAGGACCTTTAATTCTTAAAAATGATTCTGAAAGGGAGATATTTTTATGCCATTTTACTGATGAAGATGTCAAGGCTCAGGGATGTTACAGGAATATCCACAGCGAGTAAGCGGTGGAGCCTGTGGTTTTTATTTTCTTATCTTGTCAAGACTTGCGAGGCTGAGGAGGGATGCCGCCAAGGCCATGGACACTAGACTCTTCAGTGGTCTCTGCTGTACTCTGGGGGAGCTCACAGATTGATTGTTCCTCAAGAAGGGACTGGGGTTCCCTACCTCCCATTGGAGCATCCGTTCCTGAGCCTGACATTTCTCTACAGCGAGCCAGTTGTCCTGTTTTATTCTCCCATCTCAGCTTTGCCAATAAGCAGGCAGCCTCTGTAGAACCCACAGAGTGGACTGCCTGAGTTCTAATCCCTGTTCTGCACAATTGGAGGCCAATCTCTTTCCCTCTCTGGGCCTCAGTTTCCTCATCAGTGATATGGGATTATTCTAAAATGATATTTTCAGGTCTTTCCAGCTCTGACTTCATGTCATCTCATTCAATTGCATTGCATTGCGTTGTGTTGCTTTGCTTTTAATCTCTAGACCCCTCCCCTTGCTGAAATCCTACCATTTTTCTCATGGAGGCCTCACCCCTTCTTGCAAGTGGCTGTGAAAGTATAGCACCACCTTCTGGTGGCTGGTTTACTCCTTTCTTTTCCCCTTTGGCTAGTGTCTGTATCTTGGTTCCTCCCTTCTCCAGAAGCTAGATGGAAAACCTGGTGACTAGTCGGGTCCCCTGGTTGGGGGCAACCCCCCCGCAGAGCTCTCCATCAGGCGGGTCAGTGGTGGGTTGTGGCTGCACCCGGCGTCCTTCCGTCGGGACAATGCGATGCCTTCCCTGGAGCTGAGGTCACACACCAGGAGCCTGGCGGGCTGGCCACCATGGCACAGGGACCAGGGCGCCTGGGGCGCACAGCTGAAAGCACACAGTTCACCACGTGGGACTGTTCCGTCAGGAAGCAAGGGTGGAAAGAGATGAGGTCCTCACCACATTTGTTCCCTCGCCTTCTCTTTGGGCTTTTGTCTTTGTTTTTGAGGTGAAGAAGCAGGTTTCAGAAAAATATATGGATGAACAAGTTGCAGAGCCTCTTAGAGTTTGGGGAAATTTTTGGCTTCAGTTTGGCGGAAAAAAGCAAGAAAAAGGACCATGAGAAGGGGTGTGTATATTTAGGGCTTTCTAATCCTGAAGGAAATGTGAAAGTCGTCTCTGAGTGTGTGGCCTTATTCCTCCAAACAGATCCCTTTGAGCCACTGTCATCTACCTCACACCCGTGACAGGCGGGGGTTCTGGGGGTTCAGCCGCAGGTCTGGAGCAGGGATCTCCCCTCGGCCCTGTCAGCTCCATGCCTAGGAGGACAGAGTTTGGGCTTGTCTCCAACTGGGGGAAACAAACCCAACTGCCCCCACACAGATGAGGCCATGTGTGGCTTTAAATTCCTGAACGTACACTTAGTATTTACTCGGGGATATTTGCTGAAAGAATTCTGAGCTGGCAAGTAGGAGACTAGCTTCCAGAGTTGCCTGGAACTAGCTGCTCTGGGTGTTCTTGAGCAAGTGTCTTCCCTCTGCCAGCCACAATTTCTTCTGCAAGGAGAAAGTAGAAATGGACTATTTGCAAGATTTCTAAGCTTCATTCCATCCCATTGTTCTAGAACACTAGGAGTTAGGTGATAAGGGTGTTCATTCACACTCTGCCACTTCCCTGATAAGCAAGCAACCTGCTTGGTTCCTACGGTGTTTGTCAGCCCGGGGAACATCATATACTGGGGTAAAGTTGGGGGCAGGGTGTGCAGGGGCCCGATGCCAGCTCATGCTTCTAACCTGTGCATACTGTCAGGGTTGTTGGAAGGACGTGCAATGCTGCGTGAAACGTCCCACTGTGGGTGGAATGGGTGAGCACACGCATGGCTGCCTGGGCCCCACTGGGGCTGGGGAACACAGGAAAACAAACAGACCCCATGGGATGGATATGATCCCATGCTGAGAGGCACTAATAGCCATAATTAAGGCCCATATCTCAATTAAATTAAAGGAATTATCAACACTTTAGAGAGAAACGTAAACAGGATTCCAAATTGTACGTTTGTTTGTTTATCTCCACCCAGCCTGGTGGTCTGGGTTTGCTCCACGCTGAGAGGCCGATGCCTGCAGCCGCACCGACCCCCTGTGTGCGCGTGCCCTAAGTGGGAAGGGCCACACTGAACGGGGCCAGCGGGGTGATACTCAGCCGCCAGGTCTCCAGCCCTGTGGGAACTGGCAGGAAACCGTTGGTAAATCACTTGGGATTCTGCAGGGAACGGGCGCTGTGTTCATGGAAGATATCATTAACGCCTTTCGTCCCGAGCCAGAAGCCCACGGTGCGGTCCACCGATGCTTGACTTAGCTTGTCCAGTAGTGAAATTAGCATAATAAAACTCAGTTGACAGAGATGCTACGGATTTAATTAGTTCCTTAACAATTAAAGAAGAATTATGAGATCTTGAGCTCTCCATCTTCAAAAGCAATTTGGGCCGATTGATGTCACCGGCTGACGTCTCTGCTGAAATTCTGGGCTGCCAAAGTCGACTTGGGAAATTGCTCTTGTTATGCCGCTTCTAGGCAAGTACACACACTTTCCTACCGCCTTGAAAGGAAGCGCTTCCACGTCCCCTCTCAACTGACTCCCCCGGAGCCCGGAGCCTGGAGGCTCAACCGGAAGTGGGTAAGTTCTGTGGTCAGGGTGGTGGGGACTCTTGTACATGTCTGGCTCCCGGCCCCCTCCAACCCCCAAAATCCAGCACCTGCCTCATCTCCCTTTATGCTCTGCAGGTGCTGAGAAAATAGGGGTGTTGTAGCACTGTATCGTCCGTCTAACTTCCTCTTTGGAATCCGTATTAGATGCTATAAAAGGGAATGTGGCTATTAAGCTGTTTGCTCTGGGCTGGTGGATTTAGCAGTGTTTACAGCCCACAGCAGGAGACCGAGAGCTAGAACAACCAGAGAGGTCCAGGACACTCACTCAGGGAGCCTGCGGCCGCTCAGTCTCTCATCTTCTGGGTATCTGTCTCTGCGGGAATCCCATTTGCAAAGCATTCTCTTGGCAAGAGGCCATCTATAGGACCCAGGCCGTCTGACCCCAAATCAGGTGTCCTCTATAGCCTTGTGGCCGTGGTCCTCTGACAGCAGCAGCAGCAACATCTGGGAGCTGATAGAGGAATGCAGAGTCTCAGGCCCCACCCTAGATCCACTCAAGTGGAATCTGCATTTCAACAAGACTTCCAGGCAATTCATAAGCGTATGAATGTCTGAGCAGCACTGCTTTGTGACACTTTATAGCAATCTCTCCTGTCCAAAGAGTGCCCGATCTGGGGACAGAACTAGCCGTTGAGGCCCGAGAAGCTCCCAAGCGTCCTTGGCCCCCTCCCTCTCTGGCAGCAGCAACCTCCATGAGCCGTCCTTGGTGGTCTGATCTCAGCATCCTGCCAGTCCTGGCGAAGGCACCATGCCACACTGACAGATGGCCCGAAGTAGGACAGACAGAAGAAATGTGTGTTTATCAAATTTGGGTTGAAAAGACCACGTTGCCGCAGCATAGGCTGTCAAACAGCTGTCATCCAGGAGCATATGGCCCGGCGGTGAGAGGGCACAGACATGGCTAATCCCACTCTCAGAGAGATTAGCCCTGACGAGTGAGGGAAGTTGCGGCTGTCGCCTGAGTGCTGCCTGGGAGGAGCGGGTGGCGTGTCTGCGCTGCGGTTCATTCCCCGAGTCCCCTGCCCTGAGATCCAGGCGCCTGTCCCCAGAAGAGACTCCAGAATACAATGATGCAGATAGAAATGATAACTATGGAGTAACAACTACACAAAATCTACCACTTATCGACCACTTGCTGTGTCAAGTGACAGCAGGTTATGTATTTCTACTATTTTCTTTATTCCATGTAGGGGCTCTTTCAGCAACTCATTATTGCTTCCACTTTACAGATGAGGAAAAGGAGGGCTCTGAAATGCAACTGTGGGTCCCCAGGGTGGAGGGAGTGACGGTCTCCCCAGACTCTGGGCAGGTCAGGTCACAGTCCTGCATTCGTGGCACCAGTTCTGGGCCTGTGTGAGGGAGACGCTGGCCATAAAAGCGTTTGCAGATGAGACGCTGCCTCCGTGCAGTGGATTAGGTGGGTGAGTGGCTTCTTGTATCGCTGAGAATCCAGGACCACAGAATGGGATGGGCAGGCCCAGCACAGTGTGACCCTCTGTCCAGCACAGCTGAAGCCCAGGCGTGAGATGTCACTCCTGGTGTCTTCATTTCCGTACAAAACTCCACACTTCCAGGGGCCGTCTGCGCTGAGTGGGCTAATGGAGCTGAGACCGTAAGAGCTGAGTGCACACTTAGAGAGCCGGCCCTCCTAGACACCTGTCGCGCGTCATGCAGCCTGGCCCACATTGGGGCCGCAGTCCCCCTGCAGGTGGAGGGTGCTGAGGCTGCAGGGACTGAAGAGAAACAGGCAGGAAGGTTCTGCCCAAGCTGCAGAGGAGCAGCTCTTGCTGCATGCTCAGGATGGTTCCAGGCGCTTCAGAAGCAGTTTCGTTTCCTCAGCTGAAGCTGTTAGTCTGAATTGCCATGAGCGTTTCTCATTCCACCCAGGAACAGAGGCTGAAGGGTTAAAAGACGCTTTCGTGTAGCAACTTGCGCAGAGATTCTGGTCTGAACAGAATGAGAGCGAGAGTGCCGAGTATGATAGTAGACATTCAAACATGTTTAATTGCATTACGTGCTTGGAGGAAAAGATCACACAGGCCATTCGTTAGTCAGATTTTGGAGGGTTCCCCTGAATGACCTTGAAGAGCTCCTGATCTCAGTAAAAGCAAGCATTTGGGTTCAATGAGTGTTTGTGGAGTACATGCACATGCCAGGAATGCAGACGTGACTAGGACATGAGCCTTGCCCTCCAGGGGCTCTTAATTGAGAGGGGAAAAGCAGCTAAGAGAACGCCCTGCTTGGTTTATCATTTATGGTTTCAATTATTACAAGGAAACCCAAAGGTTCATGGTATGTAGTTTCTTGTAACTTCTTGTGGAGTGTGGCAGGCGGAATAATGCCCTGCGCCCCCTACAAAGAGGTCCGCATACTTTAGAAAGGAGACGTGATGATAGAGCTGAGGTCAAGTGGTGCAGGGCCCTGAGCCAAGTATTGCAGAAAGCTCTAGAAGCTAAAAAATCGAGGAAATAGAGAAACTTCCTAGACCCTAGAAGGAGCACAGTCCCACTGACTCCTTGACTTTAGCCCAGTGAGATTTTAGACTTTTGACCTCCACACACATAAGCTAATACAAGAATAATTTTAAGCCACTAGGTTTGTAATAATTTGTAACAGCAGCAAAAGTAAGCTAACGTAGGGCACAATCTGAATTGCACATGGGAGAATGGCCAGAGGGCATGCTACCAGGATGGCAAGTGACTGCCAAACGCCTGCTCGCTAATAAGTGGTGCGATGTCTACTTGCCAGGTAAGTGGTAACAATCATGGGATCAGTGTTATTGTATTTAATGGGGAGAAGTATATGCTATAATGATATTTGCAAATTTGGGAGAAAGTGATGATCTCAAACTCTAGTCCTTGGGAATGTTTGGGCTCTGCTATCCAGGTGAGCACAGGACGTGCTGGGAGCCCAGAGCTGGGGTAGCTCACCAAGCTGGGCAAGTCAGAGAAGACTCCCTGAGGAGAAGACACCAAGCTCAGTTTTGAAGGGTGGCTAGGACTGAGCCAGGTGACTGATAGCAAGGATCAAGCACATAGCATGACAAGAACACAGAAGTGTGTTCAGTTCTGTATCAAGAGAAGACACATCATGAAGCCCAGGCAGGTTCTGCAGAGAAATGCAGCTGCCAGGCCACAGGGGATATTTTATGACATGGTAAGGAATTTGAACATTGCCTATTTGGGCAATAATGGTAAGCCATCAACACACTTTAAGCAAAGGTTAAACTGATCAGTCCGTGCTTTAAAAAGATCATATTGACCAATGAAATTTGGACTGGAGGGAGCAGGACTAATGTCCCATTAGGAAAATTCCAGATAAGAAGATGATGGGTTCCTCCAAAAAACTAAGTTGCTGTCTTTTCCCTCTCTGCCTAGATTTCTTAGAGCTCTTCCCTAGGGTGTCTTCTCTTACCTTCTTAATCACATGGGTGGGCTTCTCCCTCAGTCACTTCACTTTTCGGGAATAATGGACACACGCTTGTTTAGTTCTGGTCCTCGGAGTGGGCCCTGATCTAAGCACTCACAGATCCTGGGGAAGGACTAGAATCTGGACCTGGTTGTCTTCTGTCCTGGAGACCTAAAGCAGCCTGGAGCTGTTGTTTGGAAGCTCTTGTTGTAATCTGTCCAAATTTACCAAGTGCCAGAGTTCTGTCTAACACTAGATATAGTACTAGTCTGTTTTTCCACAATGTACAAAATCAAGGATTCTGGAAGCTACAGATGAAGGAGATTGAAGCTGATTTGTGGCAGAATTCTAGAACAGGTTATGAAGCAGATTGTTGGTATTTTGAGAACAGTGATTATGAGAAATTAACATCCATTCATCAAGAATAACATCTGCCCTTTCTTTACAGATGAGATCTAGGGATAAAAATCCAACAAACCCACCTCCTTAGCTCACAACGACAAGGGCGGACGCATTTTACTTGTGGGGCTGTTGTGTGTTTGACACGGAGTAGCTGCCAATTGTGAGAGACGCTGGGCATGGTCCTCAGGCATCATGATAGGCACGAAGGTTCTTAGGGGGAAAATGCTTGTCCCATTTGGGTGCCTGAAAGCTACTGGATAGCTTTTGCTTCGGAAAATGGCCCAGGGAATGGAGAAGAGGCAGGACAGCAGAGAGATTCTAAGCAGGACCTGAAGACTAAAAATATTAAAAGTATGAAAAGTATTTCATTCTGTAATCTTATTACCACAGAATATTAGAGCTAGGTCCTCTTGATAGTCCGTTCACTTGTGTTTTTAATAATGTTTCTCTCAGTGACTATTTGTGGACCAAGTGCTGTGTCAAGCATAGAGGATGCAAGGCCAACCTCCCTAACAGGTGTTTCCCTGGCAACTGGTCTCAAGGTAGAACAAGCAACAATGATAAACACTAATTTTGTACCAGCCCCTTTTCAAACCAAGTTAGATCGATGTTTCTGGTAGGCTCGATGCTGCAGCTTGCAAAGGGATTTATTTCTCAACAGCTCTCTAAGAGTGATCAACTTGGAAAGTCTTTGTTCCACTGTGACTTCATTAAGATGTAGTTTTCAAATATTATGGCATTGGTTTCTTTTTCAGATAAAGAAAATCATCAAAAAATCATCAAAAGCTGATGAACCAAAATTCAAACTAATCAAGATTTTGATATCTTGTTCTCAGCACGAACACACTCTCTCTCTCTCTCATGATTTTCTGCTTCTGAAGTGATGGATTCAAAATTTCAAGACATTGCTGAGATATAACTCACTTGAGGAAGTTATTTGAAATAGTGGAAATGATCTTTACTTGTATTATCAGTGTCTTGAAGAAACATTTTAATCAGATCACTTGTTTCAAAGCTTGAGGACCTCTTCCCTACACAACCAGATTCTTATTAAACATGGAAAAGCAGGATGGTCACTGTTTTCACTATTTCCTTAAATCCTGAATCGAGGTCAGGAGGTGTACAATTGACAGCCAGCTGTGGACAAACAATGGCTGGGTTGACACTCAGGTGTAACCTTTTATTTTTATGCGATCACTCCCTTTCTTGTGGTACACACGGTTAGTCCGCTCTGCCTGTTTGCTATCTACACGACAGCCTGTAAAGCAGTTATTACCAGCATGAAAAAATCATTTGCCTGTTATGTGGTTTTCAGTGACAAATACAACAAAAAAAGCCACCAAGCACCTTTCCCTTGTAGCTGTGCTGTGCGTATGCCAAGAGCACATTCATTACCCTCCTATGAGTGGTGATAATAATTGCTTTTTCACGTTGCATGCTACTGATATTATCTATCATCCATCAATATTAGTTCCTAAAGGAAATTTGCTGCTTTCTCTTTCTCTCTCTTTGAGCATAATATTTGTCATTAACTTTGCGGGTGGTTTACAAGCTCCTTGGCAACAGCGTAATTGTACCTGTTTTTGTGCTATGAAATTTTAACTTTGAATGATGCTCCTTTGGTTTTCCTTTCTTTTCTACATTTAGTGATAGAATTCATTAATTTCCTATGGGAAGTATTTTATTCAATTTGTTCTAGAATATTCTGATGGGTTTAGTACAAATGTCACCGGACCTTGCTCAAAAGTGACTTTATGACATGCTGTGATGAAGTTCTGTAACGGTGTGCTAGGAACTAAGGATGAATGGATCCTCCATCCTAAAACTCCAATTTTTGAATATATATCATTATAATTACTAGCCATATTTTTTATCTTTTTTCTTTTTGGTTGCTTGAGCAAAATTATCAATGAGAGTGTCTGTGCTTCACGATATGTGGAGTCATATTTTATATTTGATCTATGGTCATGTTCCCTTGTTCATGTATGACTATACAGATACAGAAAAAACAAACTCAGTTGCTCCTACCATACTCTCACAACATGTAACACTTCTGTGACCCAATTACATATGTGGGAGTTTTCCCCACATATCATGCAAGCAAGCCTATCCTTGGATTCCCCAGTGGGATCCTAGCTGGTGTCCTCTAATTCAATTCATTCAATTCAATTATGATGCTGTCTACCCGGAGATAGCGTCAGACCCCATAGGTTGAGGGCTCAGTCCCACAAGACGGCCTCCTCTTCCGATGCCAGTCACAGGTCTGGGCTTTCAGGACTTCTGACCAAATGGCTATAAACTTGGGTTCCCATAACCCCTTCCCCAGCTTTCATTAATTTGTTAGTGCATGTCGCAGGACTCAGGGAAACACTGCACTCATGGTTCCTGGCTAACTGATACAGGACATGGCAAAGGAGAGAGCTGAGCAGCCACATGGAGAAACGCACAGGCTAAGCCTGGCAGGGTCCAGAGCACAGAAGCGTACGTCCCTGCGGAGTTGAGGTGGCCCACCTTCCCGTCGTGCTCACGTGCTCACCAACCCAGGAGCTTGGAACCTAGTCCGTTTGGGTTTTTATAAAAGCTTTATTATACAGGCATGGTTAATGACATCCTTAGCCATTGGTGACCATTGCAACCTTCGGTTCCTCTCCTCTCCCCAGAGGTTAGGGGTGGGGCTGAAAGTGACAAGCCCCCATCCTGTGACCAGCCCCCATCCTGAAGCCACCTAGGGGCTGTTAGCCACCAGTCATCTCATAAGCATACCGAAGACACTCTTATCACTAAGGACATTCCAAGGGTTTTAAGAACTGTAATCAGGAAATGGGAGGAAGACAAAGTATATATTCCATAATATCACAATGACTTTAATCTGAGTTGTAATATTTACTACTATCATGACAGGTGCCATATGCCATTAATTCATCTTTTGGGGGGTTTGTGGATTAATACAACAAAACAGTAACAATAACATATGTAATAATATATGTGATAACATACATATACATATATATTTTCCAATATGTACAATAGTGTGTAATGAAATGTAGAAACAATAGCAAAAATAGCCTGTTAATAGAATAACTTAGGTGAACTGACAACATAATCTCTATAGTACATGTAAAACTGTTAAGCATATAGCAATGCTTAACGGAAGAGATTTCTTTGAAAAAATTATAATTAATCTTCCATTTCAAATTTGTGAAATGTATATGAGCCTGGTTGTTTTATCCCTTTTCATTTGAAACCATTTCACTACCTGTAGACCATTTGCAAGGCCATACGGCAACCCCAGGACCTGTGGACCACAGTTGGAGAAACCTGGAGCTACTTGGAACTCCATCCTTTCCATTGGGCATCTTCAAGCTCGAAATGTGGAGTCTTTGGACTCCTCCTTCCCAAGGCAGCATTTGCCATCCACATCCATCTGTGGCCTTTTCATGCAAGTGGGCAGGACTCACAGAGTCAAGTCCAGATTCCTCAGTGTGGTGCTCAGGGCCCTCCACGATGTGTGTGCTTCTCATGTTGCTGTGACGACCACCCCCAAGTTCTCTGAAGGTGTGTGGGTGTCCTGTGCATGCTCTCTTATGACAAGTCCTTTCCCCTTCCCACTTGCAGTGGCCACATGAGAACATGTGATGAACATACTTCACCCATCTGAGAAGTACCAGTTTCGAAGCACAGAGCAGTAGTACCTCCCATCTCCACATTCACAGAGGAACTCTGGGGCCCCAGGTGTGAAGGTGACCGGCTTTCATCACAGCCCCTCCCAAAGACGTGAGCCCAGAGATCTGGGGCAGGAGAAACCTCCACTGTCAGCACATCGTGGTGTACTTCAACTTCTTCCCTTTGAATCCTGCGTGTTCTCCCCATCTGAGCTGCATGCCTGCCCCACCTGCTGCCAGCCACAGTTCCTTCTCTAGCCCCATGCTCTTCTGGGGGACTAGAGGGTGCCCCTTGTTCTCATGGTCATGGCTGAGGGGGTTACTGCTGAGGGTTTAATCATTGCATATTCCAAGAGGTTCTTTGGTCCCTCATGTGCCTAGATCCCTCTGGGTCTATCCCATCTGCTGTCCAGATATCTCTGGACATGACTGCATGGGCAGTGAGGACCTAACTTAATCCTGGACTCTGGGATTCCATTGCAATGGGTCCTCAGCCCACATGGCACCACATTCAATTTCTTCAGCGTAGCCTTCAAGACTCTCCACAGTGTGTGTGGCTGCCAGTCTTTGGCGTCGTGTCTCCGCAGTTCCCAGCACTGAGCCTGTTTCCAGCGCACTGGACCTTAGACTCTTCCTTACGGGGTGCTGTCCAGTCTCCAGACCTTTGCCTCTGACCCTTGTCTCCTCTGTCCCCTCCTTCTGGAGCAGCATGGACCTTCTTTGCCGTCTCCAGCCCTAGTGCCGCCTTCTGCATGTGCTCTCCGTGGATTCCCACTGGCTTAGTTTCTGAAATCAGGTAGACATGAGTTCAAGTTCCAGGTGTGCTTCTTACTCACCTCTCACCCTGTGACATCGGATTTTTCACTGAACCATTCTGTGCTTTGACTTGCCCAACTGCAAAACAGGCGCAATGATTCCTACCTTGGAAGGAAGTTATGTCAAAAGCAAAAGCAACAATGTCTTTAAAGTGAAGTGCCCTACACAGATATCATGCCTGATAAACGCAGACTTGCTCCTTTCTTTCTTTGTATGCCTGCAGCGTGTTGATTTTCCTTCTGCTTTAGTTCCTACTTAATTTTCTTTATAATTATTTATAACAAATTTGTCTTCTGAATGAAGCTGTGAAATCCTTAAGATTAGGAAATATTTTCTTCATCTCCTGGGACTCCTTTGTTCTAGTTTGGAATAGGTGCTTAGTAAATGTCTGTTTATTAGAACCGAAATGTATGCCATTACGTTATATTCACACACGCACAGAGAGAGAGAGAGAGAGAGAGAGAGAGAGAGAGAGAGAGAGAGAGAGAGAGAGAGAGAGAGAGAGGAGACTTGCTGTTTCGGCTAAGGGCATAATACGTCTAGAATAACAGACTTTACCTTTTTAAAGTTTGTATGTGTGACACTGTGCAGAGGAAAGGGAGGAAGTCATAGAGCTTTCTGCCCTAGAGGAGCAAAACAAAAAAGGGAGTGACAAGATGGACAGGCATGCTGGAGGGAAAAGAGCATGCTATCCTGAAACTCATCACCCAAACCCTCTCTGCAAAATATCAGTGCTGCTCTGGGCAAGGAAAGGGAGATGATGCCAAGTGAAAGCGCCTCTGTTGCAAGCTTATCCCAGATATCAAGGGTTAAAGGCAAACACACACACACATGCACTCACACACATATACACAACTGTTTTCCCTTGCAAGATTAGCACTGCTTTCCAATGCCTGATTTCCCCCAACCATGTTCCTATGTGATGATCCATCGCCACACACAAGACTGTCATTGTATATTCATTCATTAGAGATAATGATTTTGAGTTTCTGTCCCCACTGACCTGTGGACAGATGGCTGGCATGAATGCCACGTTTATCTGGACACCAGATCAGCCCCGGCAGCCCTCTGATGGGTCGGTCTGATCACCGTGCGGCAGCTGCCTTACAGACCCGCCTCCTTTCTCCCATCTCCCGGCGGGCTGCCGACTGGGTGCACTGAATGTGAACTTCTGCAGAAATGGGCCTTTTGGTCCTGACCAGTTTTGCTTTCTTTTCATAACCATCTGATAAATGTCAGGACTGCTTAGAGCTAATCATCTCGGATTGGAGTAAAAACAATTTGAAGTTCTGGACTGTTAGAAGCATCATTCAGTTCTCTCTCCCCTCTCTCTCTTAATATGTAAGTGTTCAGACAAAGCAGCCCAAGTGAATGGAAGGGTCGCATCTGTGAATTGTACCTGCTGAACTCTCGGGTGCATTTAAAGATCTGATTGCAATGCTATAAACAGGGACCAATTCCTGGCTGGAATAACTTATGCTGCACTCACTTCATGAAAAACAGGCAAACCACTAATTTGATCATTTTACACAAATAGATTTCTGGAGTAATTATTTTCTTTCAGCAAAAATTGTTTCTCTTAGCAAAAAGACTTACAATAAGATGGTCTTAATGAACTATTTTCTCCATGGCTTTAAATAAGATATTTGGCTATACTAAACTCATAGTAGCTTTTAGAGTCAGATTTGTATGAATAAATAAACTAGATTAATTTTGGTTTAATCACCAGTTGCAAAACCTCTTGTAAAGAAAGTTACACTTAAGGCTTCTAGCAATTGCTTTAATTTTATTAATTCATTCAACAAACAATTTTTACTTATAAAATTCTAGAGCAAGATCTGACCTCTATATGTCAAGACAGTTTTTCCTTTTCCGGGGGAGATTGACTATCTCTCAAACTTTACCAGGAGGGGAAAAAGGGCAATGCAAGTTTAGAAATCCCCATGAGAGATTTTAGAATCCATTCCCTCCCATTAACATGTTCCCAGTAATTACCTCTTCTACAATATTCGTATTTTAAAATTAGGTCCTGAATGTGTTAAAAAACTTCTATAGGATGATACCTCTCCTTGTCATCGCCACTGTGATCCAAAGTGGATTTCACCAAGCTCAATTCAGCATTTAAAAAAAAGCTGCTTGGAGTACAATATAGCTATGGATTCTTCTGGTTATGTTCCTTTTGAGACCTTCTATCCTTTGCATTTTTCTAAGTTCCTAAGTAGACCACCTCTATCTCTACCTACCCAAATTCTTTCCATGCCTCCATTTCCAAGCTCCCTCTAGTCTTTCCTTGGCAGTGGATTCTCTCCTTCCTGGTCCTCTGTTTCTCTCCTGTTCTTGCAAACCTTTTCCCTGCAGCTAGCACGCTCACTCTAGTTTCTACCCTCACCTTTCCTCACTGTCTCTTCTTGCAGGCCCACATGAAATCAAGTCCACAGATTGACTTGACAGTGTTCTCTGGCTTCAATTTTTTTCTAAACATAATTAATTGTTTTAGAATAGTTTTAGATTTACAGAAACATTGAGGTGATCGTGCACAGAGTTTCCACAGTCTCCACACAGTTTCTCCTACAATTAACATCTTACGTTAGGTAGATTTGTTATAATCGATACACCAATATTGATATATTATTATTAACCAAAGTCCACAGTTTACTCAGATTTCCTTTGTTTTTACCTAATGATTTTTTCATCCCAGGATCCTATCCAAGATACCATGTTACATTTATTTGTCATCTCTCCTTAGGCTCCTCTTGCTGTGACAGTTTTTCAGAATTTCTTTGTTTTGGATGACCTCAACAGTTTCGTGTGTGTGAGGGAGATGGGGAAACTTTTCATGTTGGAAGGGTGCATTGATTTAGCTGGAATCAAATAAGGACGAATTCAAGAAATTTCAATTAGATATACTTAAAAATGTACACTATTTTGTAAAAATCTACTATGTATTTAATAATTTCAAAAAAATGAAAGCCATTTGTAAATTTTGAAGTTAACTAACCTTTTAATGACTTAGTTGTGTCTGCTTTTTTGTTGGAAAGCATTTGAATATTTGGCTGCAACATGGAGGCCCACAGTTTCAGTTGATCCTCTAAACGAGTATCAGTCATTTGTGACCTGAAAGGTATCTTAATTTGGGTTAGGTAGGAGAATGTAGATTCACAGCAGTAAGCGGTTGAAAAGCAAGAAAGCATTTTCTGGGCATGTTGCCAAAGATATGGGTATTCTACTGTATTTTTCCGTATTTCAATTGGATGTTTCTTAGCACTAAACAATGACTTTAAAATGTCACCTACTTAGAGTTCAATCAATTCAATTTGTAGTTTTTCAGTTGCCTTGGTGATATCAACTTGGATTTCTTGCCACATATCATATATAGATTTAGTTTTACCTTGCAAAGAAATATTTAAGTCATTTTGATTTGACATGATATCACCCAGAAATGTTGCATTCCTATAGAAATCTTCTGTCAATAATTAACATTGCTGAGTCTGTTCTTCATAAAATTTACTCTCTGTTCTCACAGAGATAAAATTTTGGCTAACATTTGTCCCTGGGATAGAAAATGCACTTTAGAATGATGCAGCAAATCCATACTGAATAAATACCTCATTGTTCAACGTTAGCATGTTACGAAACTGATGATGTGTTATTGAATTTGCACCTATATAGTTAATAATACTTATAACTTGTTGCAAAATGTCACTTAAAACATTAATAGTAGCTTTGGCACAGAGATTTTGCTGATGCAAGATACAATGAAAAGAAATGAGAGCATCTGGATCCATAAATGCTTTTTTAAATTAGTGCAATAAACCCTTCATGTTTTCCTGTCATGGAAGGTGCACTGCCTGTACATACACTCAATGAAATTACCAAATTCAGTCCAACTTCATGACATTTATCTTGAAAGGTCTTGAAGATATCTATTCCTCACGTTTTATTTACATGAGTGCCCAAAGCAAGTAACTCTTCATAGCAAAGAAAATCTTCTGCTATGACCAGAATGAAGTATAAAATCTGCATTGAGTCAATAGTATTAGTTGATTCATCCAAAGCTATTGAATAATATATTTTTTCCTTTTCAAGTATTGTATGAAGTTGTTCTGTTAAGTTGAAGGCTAATTCATCCTGCTGATCAGTTATGATTCTTTGAAAGAGGCAGTTGTTTGTACTTTGAAACATTATCAGGGGTCTAATCTGCCTCCAACTTTGATGATGCATTCATTTTCAAATTCTACATCACTGAATGGCTTCCCTTTTTTTCCTGAGTATATGACTTTATAAGTTGCTTCAGTGGCAGTGTTTCCAGATCTTATTGCTGCTTGAAAGAACTGTCTTTGCTTTTGCTTTTCATCTTTTACTTTTTATAATACACCTTTCATGCCTCTCTCTGTAATTTAAATTATTTGTGATCCTTATGAGTGTTATAATGCTGATGAGCATTGAACTTCTTTAATGTTGAAATTGCAGTAGCACAAAGCAAGCAAATCATCTTATCTTTAGCAGAAACAAGATAATATTGCAATTCCCAATCCTCATTAAAAAAAAAAATCTGTTTTCTTCCTTCAGCATTCTCTTGGTCTTCTTTGACATGATGGGCTGTTAGACAGACTTAAAAAATGCTGTTGAGTTGTGCAACTATTCACAAATTCCACTTCAAACACAGTGGAAACGCAGTGTACTTTTGTCAAAAGCTGATAACAGACCGGCATATTCGAGTCCCAGAAACTCTTGCTAACCAGCCTCGTGTAGTAGTGGCACCAGTCAGGCAGGGGAAGTTAGCAGTCGCCAAGTTAGCCCTTATGGCTTAGTCATGTTCTAATTGTGCCAGTCAATCTGGAAGGATTATTTTTTGAAATTAATTTTATTCTTTGATATTTTAAATATGTTCATTTTTAGAATAAAATAAAAATATAAAAGATGAACAAAAATGGATTAGTAAAAATAAAAAAGTTTGTTCTGTAAAATTTTGATTCGGTCAAAAGGCCGCACTTAAGGACCTAGAAGGCCACATGTAGCCTTAAGGCTGCAGGTTCCCAACCCTGATTTTGGTCAGCTATTTTGTAGAATGTTCCTCTCCTGAGATCTGTCCAGTGTTTTCTCTTGATTAAACTGAGGTTGTGGGTTATTGGGAGGAAGACCACAGAGGTAAAGCCAGTCTTATGGAATCATATTAAGGTTACATGCCATCTACATGATTTATGACTTTGGTGTTAGTCTTGAACACCCGACTGAAGTAGTGCTTGTTAGGTTTCTCCATTGCAAAATTACTTTCCGATTTGCCCCCATTCCATACTGTGCTCTTGGAAAAAAGTCACTGTAGCCCCACGTAAGGAGCAGAGAGTTATGCTCCAGCTCTTTGAAGGCAGGGTATCTACCTACATCCAGGATAGATGATTTCTATGCACTAATTCTTCTGCACAGGAGCTTTGTCTCTTCTCCCTCAGTGTGGCATGTCTCAGAATCACTCTCAGCGTGACAGTCCCCCCAACTCTATCAAGATGCTAGGTTCTCCCTTGGGCAACCTGTCCTGCTTGGGCATCTCCACCCTCGACACTCACTCAGGTACCCAGCTCTAAAACACAGCTACTTAGCATCATTTACAAAAGAAAGCTAATGCCTCTGCATGCAGACAAAGCCCTCTAGTATCTGGCACTTTCTATCTTCCCATTTTCATCTTCCCTCCCTTCTCTACCCCAGCTTTGCTCCAGAGCAAATGAATTACCATTCCACCCAAAGATTCACGCTATTTCAAGTCTCCCTGTCTTTGCACATACTCGTCTTTCCATCTGGAAAGCACCTGCCCTCCTTGACTGTCCTTAAGCCTTAAAGACAGTCCAATGTTCTTATCCTCCAGAAAGTTTCCCTGAACTAGTCAGAGTTCCTCTTTTCTTTGTACCACTGAATCTTCTTGGTACGTTCCTCTGGCACTACACTCACCACGTGCCATTTTAATTATTTGATCCTGTATCTGCTTCCCTATAGGATGGGCACTTAGAGTGCAGGGATTCTGGCCTATTTCCCTCTCTGCTACCCGGCTCATCCCAGCATCTGACATTTAGTGTCTGTGGAATGAATGACTGGCTGAATCATTGTGACTTTTCACACCTGTGCCTTTTCTCTTCCATGGCGTGGTGCCCCCTTAGAGAGCAGGTACCACAGCCCGCTGTTCTTGGTGTCCCTCACAGTGCCTGAAGGCTCATCTGCACACAGCAGGACACTGATACCTGTTATCGGTTGGTTGGCTAATAGTCAGGGAGAAGTCCTGGGGTGGCCTCCTCCTCAAACGCAGGGATATTCTGCATGCCCAAAGAGCTGCTGATTACAAACAAGCCATCCAAATAAGTGGCTGCTTCATCTGAGAGTTGGTTTTAGTTGTGGAAAAGTGCTGACCATCCTTCAATACTGAGACAGGAAAGAGGCACTACAATCAAACATAATTGGAAGATTACAGGAGCTCAAAATTCCCCTATAGCAGAAAGTTCTATTTCATGCTAGGCAGAGAAAACCCAGGCATTGATTTTTTTTTTCCCTCGTCTCTATGTGAGGAAGCCTCTTGAAGATAATCAGATTTCACTGAGAAGATACAATTGCAGATTTTCCCATTAAACTAATTCCTCAATGGACATTCACAAAGATCATCTGCAATGGTGTCAGAAATAACATAGAAACCTCTCATTGGGGTAATTTAAGATTTGTATAAATCTGAGTTGGCAACACTGTCATGCTGAACTCCATTTACTCTTTGATTTCTTTCCCTGCTGTTCAGGTACAAGGCCTCCAGGTGTGCACTCAGGACTGGGCCATAATATCCCATAATAGGCCATTAGTCTTTCCAAAGGCACGGACAACTGAGAAATACACGTTCCTACATTTATCCAAGTGATTATATATTCTCTTAAAATATTATATCCTTGGCACTCTTGTACACTCCTACTAGGACTCTAAATTGCTACAGCGTTTGTGGAAAGCAATTTGACAACACATTTTAAATGCCTTGGAAACACTCATACCCAGGAATTTTACTTCTGGATACATATTGTTTATTTATTTATTTATTTTTTAAAATTGTCATTATGGTAAATTTCAAACCAATACAAGAATAGAAGAAAATAATGACCTTCCATGTATTCAACCTCCAGCTTCTATATTTCTTGATTTATGGCCAATCTTATTTTAAATATACCTACCCACCTCTCCCCAGTTGGGTCAACTGGATTATTTGGAAGCAAATCTAAGACATCATGTCATTCAAATAATTTCTTCTTTAAATATTTCAGTATATATCTTCAAGTGATAAGGAATTTAAACAATAACCTTCCTTTCTATTATCACATCTAAAAAAAATAGCCACAATTCCTTAATGTCATCAGGTATTCTGTCAGTGGCCAAAATGTTGTGATTGTTTCATAAATATTTTTATGCTAAGTTTGTTCAATAAAAATATGAAAAAGATCCATACATTGCTTTAGGTCGTTATGCCTTAAGTCTCTTTACTTTTTGGTTCCTCCTCGATTTCTATTTTTCTTTGCAATCTATTTGTTACTTCTACTGTAGTTTTCCACATTCTGTATTTCCTGCTTTATATCTGTGTGCTTTTGTTTGATCTGTTTCTATATCCTTCCTCTCCCCCACCCTGTATTGCTGACACACTGGTGGTTAGATCTAGGGGGTCTTTTCATATCCAGGTTTGATGTGGGGTCAAGAAAGCCTCAACAGTAGTGTTTTATCCTTTCGTGGGAGGCATATAATATCTTGTCGTCTCCTTTCATAACGTTAAAATTAATCGGTGCATCCAGGTGACTCAATTAATATAAAGGTTCCCAAGAGCTTTTCATCAAATGGTTTTAGCAGTCATTGATGATCACTGCTCAGATGCATTACTTCATTAGGGTTGCGAATGGCAATATTCTGATGTTTCCTCCTTCCATAATTTATTAGCTGGACTATATCTTTAAAAAGAGACTTTCCTTCAATAACTATTTGGCTACTCTGAGATATAGTTTGTAGACAAAAGGTAGGATAAATACTCATCTTTTCTTTTATTTAGCAATTTAGCAATTTACCAATTCAGAATGATGCGTTAGTTCCCTAGCAGCCTAGGATGATGGCTGTGGAGCCAGAACAATGGTCACCAAAGTTGTCCAGGATCTCATCCCTGGAAACTATGCTGTGTTATTTGACACTGCAAAAGGGACTTTGCATATGTGATTAAGTTAGGGACATAGTTGGGAGATGATCCTGGATTATCCTGGTGGCACTGTGTGATCACAAGGGGCAAAAAGGGAGGCAAGAGGGTCAGGGTCAGAGGAGAGGAGAGGACAGAGCAGAGGTCCTAGTGGTGTGGCCGTGAGCCAAGGAATGTGGGCTGCCTCCTGAAGCTGGAAAAGGCAGGGAACCGCATTGCCCCCTAGCGTCTCTGGAGGGAACACAGCCTTGCCACCAATTCGGACTTCTGACCTCTAAAACTGTGGAATAGTAAGTTGGTGTTGTTTTCAGCCTCCAAGCTTGTGATAGTTTGTTGTAGTTGCAATAGGAAACGAACACAATGACTCTATGTTTTTAAATATTTGGTCTTTCTATCCAAATTCTTTTTGAAGCTCAAATTACTCCATTGTCTCTTGTGTCATACAGACAGAATCACAAGGATAAACTCTTTTTTGTACTATCAAGTATTCTAGGTTTTTCTTGTACATTTTCTGCAATGAGATTTCTTTCAAGGGGTCCTACTTTCTTTTATTGAGAAATGCTATTTAGAGATCAGAGTTTGAGTGGTAGGACACTCATTGCTATTGGAGTGATCGTTTTTTTCTCGAAATGTTTTCAGTGCACAGAGCTAGGAAATATAACATGAATTCATACTAGTATTTTAAATTCAAATTTAGAATTATCAAACTGTTAGTTCTTTGACATTATATCTCTTTTTATGCTGCAATCTTGGTTCTTAACAATCTTACACAATTTTTAAATTTAAATGCTATATATATGTGTGAGTTATATATACATATCTCTACATACTTGTTTCTTTGCTGAGTCAAAGGGTACATATATATGTCATTTTGAGAGTTTGCCATATTGTTTTCCAGCTGGTGTTTCTTTCCCACCAGGAATTCATGGCAGTGACTGTTCCCTATCAATTCAACTACAGAATTATGTGGTCAAACTTGAGAATCTTAGGGTTAATATCTCAATGTATTTTTAACTTACGTCTCTTTAATCCTCAGTGAGGATGAGCATCTTTCCATATGCTTAAGAGCAATGTGCATTCTGTTCTTTGTGAAGTCTCTGTTCATATTTCTAGCCATTTTTAAAAATATGGCTGAAGTGTTTTTCTTCTCTATTTTTAGAAGCTTTTTATATATTAAGGATATGAATCTTTTATACTGTGGTGTAAGTTTCAAATAATTTTTTCTAGTTTGACATTTATCTTTTTTCTCTTATGTTGTTTTTTTGCTTACGTAATTACTATTTTTTTACATTTTAAAAATGTTTATGAAGTCAAATGTGTCTAGATTTCCCTTTATTGCTTCCAGATTTGGGGATATAGCTAGGAAAGTTTGTCCCAATCCCAAGTGATAGAAGGATTCATCCATGTTTCCTTCTGGGGTTTATGTAGTTTCATTTTTATTTATTGATTGATTTTTTTACATTTAGGTATCTCCTTGGTGTATGGTAGGAGGAGCAGATATTATATCTGTTTCCATGTGGCTATTTACTTATCCCAACAACCTTTATAAATGTCTATCTTTCCCCACAGATTTGAAATGTTGCCTTTATCATACGTAAATTTTCATATGCGATGGATCTATCTCTGAATTGCTATTCTGCTCCATTGGTCTGTCCATCCAGAAGTGTTCCATGCCACACTGCTTTTATTATAGGGAGTCTAGTAGTGTGTTCAATATATTGCTTTTCTTTTCTAGGGTTTCTTTCTTTTATTGCTTATGTGTCCTTTCAAATAAACTTTACAGTCAGCTTAGCTAGGAAAAGAAAACACAAATGTAACATTATTTTTTGTTGAAAATGGACACAAATTAAATAGAAAAGTTAATTTTATCAATTTTTAGAATTAATAAATAAATCACATTACATAGAAAAATTAATTTCTTCATGTCCAGGAATATGGTATGTCTTTTCATGTGTTCAAGTCTACTTCTGTTATCTTTCAAAAGGTTATGCTCATAGATTTTTTTATATTTAAGTTTGTGCCTAGGTTAATATATGTATTTATTTTTGCTATTCTAAAAGAAGTGTTCTCTTTTACTGCATCTTTTATAATAACTACCTTTTGTATTTAATATATGAAGGTTACTAATTTTTACATGTTGATTTATTAATTACTAAATTCTCATGGTTCTCAGTAGTTTTGAACTGATTATTTTGGTTTTAAGTGTAATTGATAAAGTTTTATCAGTTTACCCAATTCTCAACCTCTAATTTTGTTGTCATTGTCTATCTACATTGGTTAATTATTGAAACAATGCTAAAAACTAGTGAGGATGATAGTTATTTTACGTTGTTTCAAAGATTAGTGAAAAAAGTATCTAGTGTTTCTTATTTCCTCATTAAATAAGATGCTGGCTTTGGGGTTGATATGTGTGTGTGTGTGTGTGTGTGTGTGTGTGTGTGCATGCATGTGTAATCATAATATAATTTCATCCAGAATTAACTATCAGTTCTTATTTTGCTGAATAATTTTTACATGGATGAGTGACAAATTTAAGATATACTTTAATAAATGGAAAATAAACATGTCACTCTTTTCTCCTTAGCTATATTATGGGTTCTATTAATAGATTTTTAAAAAACATTGAACTATCTTTGCATTCCTGGATACAAACATCAGGAAAATCACTTTTTGTTTTTTAATTGTTTATTTGTTTATGCTGGCAAATTCTTCGGTTTGCTAATGCTTTATTTAATTTTTTTTTGTTTTTTTTTTTTTTTTAGAGACAGGATCTCACTATGTTGCCCAGGCTGAAGTGGCAGTTGCTTGCTATTCACAGATGTGATCATAGCACACTACAGCCTTGAACTGTTGGACTCAAGTGATTCTTCTGCCTCAGCCTCCCACGTAGCTGGGACTACAGGCACCTGCCACCGCACCCGGCACTATTTGATATTCTTAAGTGAGATTGATCTGTTTTCTTTTTTTGGTGCAGTTTTTATAAGTTTTTGGCATCAATGTCATATTCTTCATAGAAAAGAACTGAAGTGTTTTCTTTGCTTTTCTGTGCTGTGAAACAGTTTCAGGAGCAGTTGGGATTCTTGATTTTTGCAAATGTGGTAGAATTCCTGTGTAAAAATATCCTGGGTTGGTGCTTTTATTGTGGGGGAGTTTTCAGCATTCATTATTTTCTCTAAGATAAATGGTTAGTTTAGATGTTCCGTCTTCATAGGGATTATTTTTGGTAAGTTCTATTTCTTTCTATAATATCCATTTTATCTAGTTTTTCTTATTTACTTGCATAGAGTTGTGCAAAGTGGTCTCTTATGACTTTAACATTTTCTCTCTTCTATTTCTTTTTGATACTCATTTCCTTCTTGTGGGCATCTATTCTAAAGAATAATTAAAAATCAGAAAAAGTACTGACTAATAATGACTCACATTGCAATAAAGATTATAATAGTAAAAACCCAGAAAAAGGATGGGTGGTGGGAGAGACAAAGATATCTAACAGTAGGGATATAGCGAAATGGATTATCGTCTGTACATATAAGAAAATATTCTGTAGATAAAGGGGATATTTACATAGAATGTTTGATATCATAGGAAAAATATTTTGAGTTAGCATTAAATTAAAAAGATATGAAATTATCCATGGAACATGATCTTAATAACAAAATAAAATACCTAGAAAAGGATGGGAAGAAGTACATCAGATCATTGAAAATAGATATGCATATATAATATGTTTAGATTCCAAATGTCCTTCTTGGGGACATGAAGGGTCACTCTGCCATGGGCTGAGTCTTTGCAATGAGGAGGGTGTGTGCAGGCTACTTCTTAAGGCCTTAAGAAGAATTGAAACTGATGGGGAAATCGGAGGACAATATTATGCATCTCTAAACACTGAAGCCCAGGCACAATGACACCCCTAGGCATCACCAAAAAGAAATCTTGTTTTGTGACAAGAATTTCTTTCCTTCCTTCCTTCTTTTCCTCCCTCCTTTCCTCCCTTCCTCCCTTCCTTCCTAGAGCATTTTCCTTGCAGTCAGAATTAGAAAGTCCCCAAGGATCAAAAAGTCAAAATACTTTACTGATTCATTAATTCATTTAACAAATATTTATGAAGTCTCCAGCATTGTCTCACTGTGGGAAAAACGGGCTGAAGTCTGTGCTCTCAGGGCGAGTGAGGACTTGCAGGGCGCACAGTCTCCGGGGAGGAGAGTGCGTGCAGCGTGGTGAGCGAGCGCCTCCAGAAAGTGTGGTCCCTCCTCCCAGCGGAGGCATCAGCATCGCTTGGGAACTTGGTGCAAATTCTTGGGCCCCACTTCAGAGCTACTGAATTAGAAATTCTGAGGGTGGGCCCAGCAAACTGTGTTTTAACAAGCTTCCAGGTGATTCTGAGAACTACTGCTAGAGTATGGAGCTTAGCAAATTTTTCAGGAAAGGGCAAGATAGTAACTATATTTCAGGCTTTTCAAACCCTATGGTTTCAATCCCAGCTACTCAACTCTGCAATTACAGTACAAAAGAGCCAGAGACAAGCGGGTAGAGGTGTGTTCTCATAAAACATTATTTAGGGACACTCAAATTTGAATTCCATATAATTTTTGTGTGCTGCGACATATTATTCTTGCTTTGATTTTTTTCCCCAACCATTAAAAAGTATCAAAACTATTCTTAGTTCTCTGGACCAACGAAAATAGGAGGTGAGTTGGACTAGCCCTGTGGCTGGCAGTCCCTGCATTGGACAGCTCTGGTCATTAAGGCAAGTCTTCCTGTTTTAAGCTGATATCATCACTCTGTCATTTAGTCTCATTGAATTTCTGGGGCTACACAGGGAGCCTGCCCAGTTTTTCACATGATTGGTTTCCTTTAAAAGTCCGTAAGCTTTTTGAGAGAACTGATTACGTTTTCTAGGTGGTCTTTCCTCTGAGATAAACACTCCCGCTTCGTTTCTGCAGTGCATGTCCTCACCGGACAGCTTCTCTCCAATCCTAGTCCCTCCTCTCAACAGCCTTGGGCGGTTATTGTTTGTCTCCAAGCTCAGGGAACAGAACGTGATGGATAAAGCCAGACTGAGCATCACATCCCTCATTCTGGACGCTGTGCCTCCGCTGATGCTAACAAGGGCCAGCCATCTTAATGGATCGCATCCCCCCTCACCTAGGACCTCTAAATGTTTTCGTATATATCATTGCCAGTAAGTCAGCCTGTGCATGAGTACCAACACTTGCCATCCCAGAGACCTTTGGGTGGCAGATACGGGAGGCTGATTGCTTTCGGCATGCCACGAAGATGCACATTTCCAAGGGGCGTGACCAGGCACACCTCCTGTCCCTCTCTGTTTAGACTCTCCACTGTGGCAGAAAGAGTCCACTCCACCTTCTTGAAATCCTATTCTCTCCTGGCTGCCCTTTTGGCACTTGCAGTGTGGCCTTACTTCTACCTCATTGGCTTTCCTTGTCTAGTTCCTTCTGGGACTCCTTCCTCCTCTGTCACTGCCCTGTCCCTCTGGGTTGGGTGCTGGGCCCTGCTGTCTCCTCTGCTGAGCTGACTCACTGGCCCTCCATCATCACACCCAGAGCGGGGTATCCATGTGCTCGTGATTCCGGATCTGGAGCTAGTTCAGCCCAGACTTCTCTGAGCTAACAACTCATCGTTCCAACTTCACGCTTTTGTCTCTACTCGAAGACATCTCAGACTTGTTAAAAATGGAATAATTGATTCAACAACCACCCATCCCCTGCCTCACCCAAAATGTGTTCTGCTTTGTCCCTGCCACCCTAGAAAAGGCACCTCCACACATGCACCTGGGCATCAGCCAAGCCAGGATTCCCGAGGTCATCTTTGAATCTCATTCTCACAGCCCCTTCCTCACATCACATCCAGTCCAGCCAGAAGCCTGCTAGTTCTAGCTCTAAAATAGGTCTCAGATCTGCACACTTTTCTCCATTTCTAGACTAGGTCAATATCATTTCTCACCGAAATGTTTGCTATGTTATCCTAACGGGTGTCCCCTGCAGCTTTCTAATCTATTCTCCATGCAACCACAATGATTATGCTACTTGCCTGCTTAAAACTTTTCATAGACCCCCCTGCCCCCTTGGGCCCCTTGGCCCTAGAATAATGGCAGGGGCCCTACGGTGGCCCACAGGAGGCGGCGCAACTTGACTCCTGCCAATCTTCCCTTTCCTTGTGACTCTCCACATGTCTGGACGTCTTATGTGTTTGGTTTTCTGTTCCTATGATATATCAAGCTATTTCCCCATATCAGGGACGTCGTTGATTTTGTCATGCCCTCTACCCGGATCACTCTTTTTTCACATTGTGGGCATGTTTAGCAACTACTCATCCTTCAAAACTCACCCTAAGTGTGCTCACCTTCTCAAGGAGGCCTCCCTAAGCAGCCGGTCTACAGAAACTGCTCTTCCATTATCCTCCGCTGTTCTTGGTCTTCATGGCACACATCACGAAGCATTTATTCCTTTTTTGTTTGTGGTTTTGAATCTCTCTGCCATACTAAAGTGTAGCTCCAGGAGGTCAGGCACCAGGTTTGTCATGATTGGCATTGTATTCCAGAGACTAAGGACCTGAAACACGAATCGTTCCCAATAATTATTTTACACAAAAGTAAATCATTAATAGTATTTACCATTTTAGTGTGATGGAGAATTCTTTCAGGTCATCTTATTCATCGCCACGTCTACAAGACCATGAAAAAGACAGGTGCTTAGTAAATGTTAAGTAGACAGGCAGATGAATGGCTGGAAGAGTGCACCTAACACAGCACATACAGGTGGATGCATGAACACAGACGTGAACACAGAACGGATAAAGGCAAGGATCATATTCTGTTTCCTTCGCTTAATGTATTTAAATTAGTCTCAACCTAGCTCTGAAAACTTGACAGAATTTCACAGCAGAACTGCCGAAATCCTCTCCCCTCCATAGAACAAAATCAGAAAGAAGGTGAAAAGTTTGGAATATTTGATTCCCAAGGGTACAAAACCCAGACATGACTTCTTCCTGTCTCTCGGCCCCGTTTCAACTAAGTCGGGGTCCCCGGGAGCGGTGCGTATGAGTGGGGTGTGCCGTAGAGACTCTGACAAGCCCTGAGCAATGACATCAGCTCTTTTAAAGCTTCAAATAAGCCTTCGTGGAAGTTTCAGCCCATCCCCGGGACAGGGATGTTGAGGGCTGGATCTCTGAACACAGTAAAACTGGGAATGATGTTTTGGTGAAACCGAAGTTCAAACACTTACTGCCACCTCCGCACCTGCGCCTTCTTGCCACACTCTCTGCGTATCATGTCATGGCACTATGATCAGCAGCTATAGGTTTCTGCCCACCTGTGTTGTTCCAGGTACTTTATGTATAGTATACATTAAAAACAAACAAACAAAACACTACAAAACAACCTCTCTCCTCCCATATCTTGCAAGTATTGGAGACTCTTCCTTCCTCCCCTACTGAAGGTCATGACCCTTGCTGTTGGGGTCAGCTGTTGGCCCCACGCAGCCCCAGGGCCAGCAAGCCCAGATGTGGACAGTGTCTCCGGGGCAGGTCTGCTGCTCTCGGAGCCCCCTGTCCCTCCTGCAGACTCCCCGTCCTTGAGCACAGCTACTCAAGGTCTCCACTCAGATAGATAGGATTTGAAAGGGTTTAAATCATAAATAACAAAGAGGAAGAAAGCGGAGGCAGAAACAAGGGTATTCTGGATAAGGAAGTAATTTGTTGGTGGGAGGAAGAGGAGAAGGAAAAAGCAAACTCATTACGCACAACTTTGCTGTAGTTAAAGTGAGATCTTTGTGTGCATCTCCTGGGCATTGGTTATTATATTTTCATTTTCAAGGTAGGTAGTGTGGTCTCCATTTCAGATGAAAAAGCTAAGGCTGAGGCAGGCTGTGGCCATGTCCAATGATCAAGAGGAAGGGAGGGACTCCAGGTCAGGCCTTCCCTAAAAGAGGAGTAAGTATATAAGAACCCTTCCAGAAGACCAGTCCTGGGGTGGGAGTTTGGGAATGGGGCTGGGGGGACTTCAACCCCTTAACTTTCTGTGAGCAGGAGAGGAATTGTCACTGAGACAGGTACCAGGGTCAGTGCTAAGAACATGGAGGTTATTCAGAGGAAGTCAGAAGAAATCTAGAGACAGCAACACCCCTAAATAATCTGATCTTGTCTCTCTGGGCTCTTAAAAAACTTTCCCTCCTTTCTTCCTCTTATCTTTCTGAGGAGCCCAATGGCATTGGGACTGAGAGACCAAACAAAGGAAGATGAATCAGTGGCTTTTCTATGATAATGGAACTCTGAGAGCAGACGGTCCCCAAGCCTCAGGTGTGAGATGTGCCTCTAAAGTGGCCTTGCACAGATTCCAGGAGGGAAGAAGCTGAAATTCCAAGCCGTTACTGCAGAGAGTCGTTTATCCATTCACCCATTCATCTATCCATCCGTTCTTCATTTGCTTATTCTTTATTTCAAAGGGAAACTTATTGAATGTCTACTGTGTCCCAGACATGGTGCAAGGTGCTAGCAATACAGAGATGAGTAAGAATCTTGGAGTCGTTTTGGTCAGTAGGAAATAAAGATATCAGATGGCTTGTCACAAAATAAGGGAAGAGGTGTCACAGTCAAAAATGTATAAAGGGTTGTGAGGATACATCAGAAAGAATAAACTTCCCTATGTATAATTTTGAAAGTTTTCACAAAGGAGGGGACATTTGATTTTGGTCTTTAAGGATAAGTAGGTGTTTGTCAGGCGTACACATTTGCAAATGGTATGCATGCCTGGCAGTGAGTAGCATGAACAGTAGGTACAAAAGAAGTAATAATGGGCCTTCGTGGCCTATGACCCAATCAAGAATTGTGTGTGTGTGGGGGGTCTTGAATGGGAAAGGAGGGAAACTAGACCACATTGTTGGGTCCAGGTTATGAATGGTCACAAATGCCAGGCCAAAAAACTTACGTGTGTTCCTATGGATAATAGAGTGAAACTGAAGTTCTGCTGAGATGCCAGTCTGCACGTTGCCATCATTTCATAAGTTCCCCATTTTTGATTATGGTTTCTTTGGAGCTTGCTCTTCAAGTCTACCAGCTTGTGCAATTAATAAGTATTAGTGAAAAGAACATGGATCATATCTGGGGAATATGAACCTTTTACAAATTAACATAGACAACTTCTTGGCAATAAATACAAGTAATTTATCAGAATTGATCATCCCGTCCCAATTCCATCAAAACACCCTGATTAGTCTCAGGGACAATTGGTCATATCATGTCCTGTGATGCAAACCAGAGGCCGGTTCCTCTATTGGGACACACAGACTGACTGTGGTCATTTGGGCTCCAAAGACTTATAACATGTTGCACCTTACTGTACTATGATGGAAACTTGATATCACCTATGCTACAGTGTTTTTATAGTCAGTCTTCATGGAAAGAAACTGAGGTTCAGAGACATAAAGTGCTTGGTTGAAGGTCACACAGGTAAAAAGTGATAAGGCTTAAATTTAAGTTCAGGTCTGTTTGGCTTCCAGATCTGGCGTGGGAGTGAGATAGAGAAGTCCTCTTATTCCCTTCTTTTGACAGGGGTTCATGCTGATTTTAGACAACTTTGTCTGGATTCATGACTCCATTCAGTGGATTTTATCAAGCATCTTCTATGAGCTATGTGCTCTTCTATATCTGGAAAGTCAATATTGCTGCCATGATGGAGCTCATATTTTGATGTGTCTGACAGAAAATAAATAAATGAACCAAATATAATTGAAGAAAATAAATTAGGGGCAGGGGATGGACAGTGACTGGGACGAGGGGAGTGTAGGGTAAAGTGGGGTATAGATACTGGTTCAAGACACAAAAAACATTTAAATGTTTTTAATTGTGGTAAAATATATGAAAAATAAAATTTACTATATTAACCATTTTTAAGTGTACATACAATTCAATAGCGTTAAATACATTCACATCGTTGTACAACCAATCTCCACAGCTCTTTTCATCTTGCAAAACTAAAAATCTCTACCTGTTAATCAACAACTCTCCATTTCTCTTTCCCTAGACCCTGGCAACCCTTCTACTTTCTGTCTCTATGGGTTTGACTTCTCTAGGTACTTCATGTAACTAGAATCATACAGTATTTGTTCTTTTGGCTTATTCCACTTAGCACAATGTTTTCAAGATCGATCTAAGCTGTAATGTGCATCAGAATTTACTTCCTTTTGAAAGATGAGTTGTATTTCATTGTATGTATCTACAACATTTTGTTTATCCATTCACCATCTATGAATGTTTAGGCCATTTCCATTTTTTGACTATTGTGAATACTGCTGCTGTGAACATGGGTATACAAATATCTCTTTGAGATCCTGCTTTCAATTATGTTGAGTATATATCCACAATTGGAATTGCTGAATCACAGGGTAACATCTATTTTTAATTTTATGAGGAACTGCCACGCTGTCTTCCCTAGTGGCTGCACCATTTTACATTTACATCAACAGTGCACAGGGGTTCTAGTTTTTCCACATCCTCACGGACAATTATCATGTTCCATTTTATTTTTTAAAACAGCCATCCTAATGGTTATGAGTTGGTACAAAAAAATATTTTTTAAGTGTTTTTTTAAGTTATTTTTGATCCCGAAACCAGAGCATCACAAAAGGCTACCACCTGTTAGAGACTTCCTCAATTCTCCATCAAGGCTGTGACAGGCTAACTCAGCAGCCTACAGGCAGGATCCGCCCCAGGTCGGAAAGCTAAGGACTTTATTTTTGAGATGAGTTTTGCTTCTGTTTAAATCTGCTGTATAGTTGATTGCTGAGGACTTGAGCCATCCTTTCCATAAGAAGCATCATTTTTCCTTGCTGTCTTGAGTTGAACGACAGTGAAAGACTAGAAGTGAACTCCCTCAATTGAATAAAAGTCCTCTATGAATAAACTATGGCTCAGATCATGTTTAACAGTGAGATATTGAATGCTTTTCCTCAAAGCTAGGGAACAAGCCAAGGATGCCCACTCTCACTTTTATTCACAATTGTCCTAAAAATCCTAGCTATTGTAATACTGCAAGAAAAAGAAAAAAGTGACAGAGTATCTATTTGCAGATAACATAATTGCATACATAAAAATTCTATAGAATCTACAGAATCTAAGAAACAACTACTAAAACTAATAACAATCAATTATATTTTATATATAAGCAGCAAATAGTTTTTAAAAACTTCAAAAGTATTCCATTTGCAATAGCATCAAAATCCAAAAAACCTAAGACTAGATTTAACAAAAGATATTGAAGACCTCTGCATTGAAAACTACAAACTATTATAGAGAGAAATTTTAAAATGCTGAAATGGAGAAATATATCATGTTCATGGATCAGAAGAATAGTGTTATAATGTAAATTATACTCAAACTGGTCTATAGATTTAATAGAATTGCAATCAAAATTCCAGCAGGCTTTTCTTAAAAATAGAGTTTGATAAGCTGATTCTAAAATTTGTGCAAAAATGCAAATGACAAGGCAATGTTTAAAATGAAGAATAAAGTTAAGATCTTTTACTGCCTGATTTCATGTAAAGTTGCAGTAATCATGATAGCATGGCATTGATAGGGGATAGACACACAGATCAACAAGACAGAATGGAGAGTTCTGAAATAAACCCATACATGTATGGTCAGTTCATTTTTGACAAACATTTCAATTCAATGGAAAAAAGAAAATCTTTTCAACAAATGGTGACAGGAAAAAATAAACAAACATCAACTCTTACTCCACACTATACACAAAAATATTAATTATAATGGATCCTTGACCTAAATGAAAAAGCTAACACTACAAAACTTCTGAAGGAAAATGCAAGAGAAAAATCTTTATGATTTTGGTGTATGGACAAATACTTCTTAGATCGCTAAGAGCACAAACCATAAAAAAAAATGACAAGTTGAACTTCATCAAAAGCTAAAAAAACACAAATTTTTCTTCAAAAGACACAGTTAAAATAAAACCAAGCCACAGAGAAAATATTCACAAGTCTATATTTGACAAACAACTTTGATAAAGAATATACAAAGGACTCAGAATTCAAAAATAAGACAACTCAATAGAAAAAAATGGACAACATGCTTGAAGAGATGCTTCACAAAAGAAGACACTTTATGAAAAAGCACATGACAAAGTGTTTAACATAATTTGTCATCAGAAAATAGCAAATTAAAAACAACGAGATATGATTACAAACACTCGGATTGGCTAAAATAAAAAAAAATATTGACAATAACAAATATTGGTAAAGATGTGGAGTAACTGGAATTCTCATATACTGCTGGTGGGAATATAAAATTGTATAGCTATTTTGAATAACAGGAGTTTTTATAAAAGTTAAACATACCCTATAACATTCACTCCAAGGTATTTACCCAAGAGAAATAAAAGCATACATTTACAAAAGACTTGTATTCAAATATTCACAGCAGTTTTGTAATAAATGCTGTGTAATAGCTAAAAATTGAAAATATTACAAATGTCCATCGGTAAGTAAATGAGAAACAAACTGGTGCATTCATACGATAGAATACTTCTCAGCAATGGAAAGCAATAACCTATTGACATACACAGCAACTTGTGTGAGTCCCAAAATAATATTGCAGAGTGGAAAAAAAGTCAGGCAAATAAAGAGAACACATAATATATGATGCCATTTATATAAAATTCTGGATGATATATATTAATTTATAGTGTCAAAGAGCTAACCAGTTCTGGGGCCAGAGGTGAAAGGAGGGTAGAGTGTCAAGGGGTGAGAGGAAATTTTTTGCAGGTGACTGAAATGTTCTGCATCTTGATTGTGGCAGGTGTAAAGCCAAAGTCTTTGAACACTCAAAGAAATTGAACTCTACACACTGCACATTAGCAGGTTATTGCACCTAAATTATACCCAGTAAAGTAGATTGACATGAAATGAGAGGTGCGTGTCAAGGTGGGTAGACGGGTGGGTGCAGACAGGGAGGTGCCCATGCTGAACCACACTGAGGGCCTGAGAGCTCAGAGGAGGGTCCAATCCCCAACCCAGGTTCTGCCTGTGGGCCTGGCCAGTCTGGGATTAAAGGACATCGGTGCCTTCTAGTGGGACCACCCTGCCCTAGATCTGAAAGTCATCAGCAGCAGAAAACAGAGCTATTACCTCAAATGGGACGGAATCTCGGGCTGGGGTGGGCTTGGCCAGGTAATACCACGCGCAGTCCTTAGTAGTCTGGCTGTCATCTGTCTCCGTCAGAGCTTTCTGCTTGATACTGAGCAGTGATCCTCTCCTCTCGGCGGCTGAAAATTCAAATCTCCAAAGTGAGGAAGTTGACTGAGAGCCCAAGATGATCAGAAAAGTTCTCCAAAACTTGACATTTAAAAAAAAAAAAAAAAAAAAAAAAGTTTAGGCTGTCTTATTTGCTTGGGAAAAAAGTGCTCTTTTTTTTTTTTTTTCAGTTTTAGAAACATATTTTTCTAAGATAATGAGGGAATTCAAAGCCTTTGACATGAAGCCTAACATGCTTCAGAACCTGGTCCAAGCTCCTGCCTGCTTATCTCTGGGCTGCTCTACGCACAGTTTGTACCCTGCGCTCCAGGCACACAGGACTTTGTGCCATTTTCCCAACACTGTAGGCTCTTTCAGACTTCCTGTGCTATCTCTGCTGAAAAACTCCAATTAGTTCTCTAAGACCTGGCTCAAACACAATCTCTCTCGGAGGCTTCTCCTGACTCACTTGGGCACAATTAGTTGCTTCCTTCTCGGTGGCTCCCTCAGTGCCCCTTTTTGAATTTTGCTACAGATGTAACTCACCGCGTTATACTAATTTATATTTGAGCGACTCCCTTTTATCACCCAGTATGGGTCTGATCATCTTGTGTGTTTCCCTATTTTAGTATTTATCCAGCCTCCATTTACACACAGGGATTGCATACAGCAAAATAGCAAAATAAAAGTGAAAAGGAAAACACTGGGATCAGAGAACATAAATTATAGCCATTGAGATGAAACAGGGGAAATGGACCTCTTGTGTTCGCTGGCAAGGTCCCAATCAGCTGCTAAAGTTGGGCATCTTGGAGGCCAAACGGCTCAGTAGGCATCAAAACCATGAGCTACTTGGTCCTCCTTGCTCCAGAGGTAAACAGAAGCCACCAGACAAAGCAAAGCTTTTCCTAGCTCTCTCTTTTAACATAAATGTTTCCTGTGCGACTTCACAGTGGGGACATTAAAAGACAGTGTGGCCCACGTCCCTGGTGGCATTCCTGGGTCAAAGGCAGGAGCTGATCTCACAAGGCTGTTGGTCCCTCTGTGAAGGCTGAAGGCTGAATGCAGGACCCCAAAGAGACCTAGGCCAGCCATTCTGGGACTTGTGTGACAGTGGTGAGTCCCATTGCGATAGGCTGCCACATTTGTGAGCTGTTTGCACATTGAAGGGACGCGGCTGGCAGTCACTGTTGTCCGTGTTCTACCCCCAAGGCTGAGAGAGGCTGAGGATGTGTACGTGATCTCGTAGGTGGCAAGAGACATCCGTTCAGCAGAAACTTCTGGAGCACCTAGTGCATGCCAGACACTTCCTTGCACTGGGGATAGGCAGTGAGGAAAACAAATGCCTTCCTCTTGCGGCTCTTTCGTTCTAGTGATGAGCAATCAGACTAAGGACAACTACGTGTGACACTGCCTGGTGACGCCTGCCATGAAGGACGGCCGTGCCAGGCGGTTAGGGGAGGGGCGTCCTGTTTGGCAGCCGGTCATGCGGGGGGCGCGATGCCTCCCTGCCTGACGAGACCGGAGGGAGGTGAGGGGCGAGCCTCGGGCATCTGAGCAAAGCTGCTCTGGGTGGAGGAAGCGGGAACCACAAAGTCTTGGCGGGGGGACGTGCGGGGGCTGCCGAGATGCAGCCGAGAGGTTGCCGGGCAGATGGGTGAGCGGGCGCGTGGCGGGAGCCACAGCCGGAGGGACAGCGCGGGTCAGTTCACATGAGGCCCCGTGGGCCGTGGCAAGGAATTTGGACTTTACTGAAAATGACAAGGAGTGACCCTGGAGGATTAAGGGCAGAGATGGATGTGAAGTGGCTTGCAAAGTGTACATATTAATTTCCCAGGGCTGCCAGACTCGAAGGCTTGAAGCAACAGGAATTTATTCTCTCAGTTCTGAAGGCCAGAAGCCTGCAGTGTAGGTGTCAGCGGGCCGCGTCCCCTCGGGGGCTCTAGAGGAGAAGCTTGCCTGCCTCCTGCAACCGCCGGGGCTCCAGGAGTTCTGTGGCTTGCGGCTGCCTAACTCCAGCCTCTGCCTCCAACTTCTCCTCCGTCTACTTGTGTCTTTCCTTCACATCTCTTTTAGGCGTATTTGTCTTTAGATTTAGGGCCCATTCAGAAAATCTGGAATGATCTCATAATTTTTAATTTAATTAGATCCATAAAGACCTTTTTTTTTCCAAATAAGGTCACCTTCGCTGTGTCCAGGTGTTAGGATGTGGACATATCTTTTTGGGGGGCAACCTTTCAGCCCACCACACGGCGAGAATCCCACTCACTGTTTTCTGGAGAGCAGTCTGTGGGGGGCAGGGGGAAGGGGGCTCAGTGAGCAGGCACACACAGTTATCCGCTTGGGAGATGCCGTGGCCTGGGCCAGGGCGGGCAGTGGAGGAAGAAGTGGATGCGCACAGAACCAACTTCGGATGAGACTTGTGAGAGGAGGAGAGCGGACAGGATTTTTCCAAAGATGGGAGGAAATTGACATTGACAGAGATGAGGATAACTGTGGGAGAGGCCTGTTTGGGGCAGTGGGAGCCAGAGTTCTGTTTTGGGTACGTGCATGTATTTTGTCCCTGTTAGACATCAAAGTGAGTAGTTGGATGTACCAGTCTGGAGTTCCGAAGAGAGGCTGGTGCTCTGGATTGAATCACTACGTCATGGGTGGGACAGGGATCTTGGGGAGATCCCTAGGGAGTGAGTGCAGATGGAGAAGAGAGGGTTGGCAGATGGGGTCCTGGGCTCTGCAGCACTGAGCGATCAGGAGGAAGGGTACGAAATCAGCAAAAGAGACAGAGGAGGAGCAGCCAGTGGTTGGAGAACTGGGAGTTGGGACTTGCATAGAAATCTCTCTGGGTCCAAACTCCCTTTCCACCACCATGTGGAGGGGCCATGCTACAGATTACGTCTCTGTCTCTTCACCAGCGGTCACAGGGCCTGGCACAGAGCAGGTGCCAGCCTTGTGTCTGCTTTATGGTGAGAAGGATCCCAGACACGGCACCAGGTGGACTGGACCCTCTGTGACAGCAGCACCCAGTGTGACATGCTGGAGCAGGATGGAGGGGCGGCGAGTCAGCGAGGACCTTGGCTTTCCTCCCCCAGCTGGAGCGACCCTATGCCTCAGGTTGGCCTTTCAGAACGCCCTCGGCCTTCCAAGGCAGTACCGGACAGAAAGGTGTAAAAGAGCCAGTTAGACAGGAGGGCTGGCTCTCTGGTATGCAGCGTAGGAAGAGCTGAAAAGCAGAGAAGACGGGAAGAAGAGGAAGAAGGTGTGGCCATGGGGAGGAGAAGGCAGGACTCAGGGGAGAGGAGGAGGTTGGAACCAAGAGAGCAGCTCAGATGACAGGGATGGCACGGGGCTATGGGGATTTGGCTCTGGCAGAGGTTCTATACCTTTTTGTGCCTCAGTTTTCCCATCTGCTTTGTGATGAGGATCAAGTGGCATAATGCAAGTGAAAGCCCCTTGCAAGCAGGAAGCACAGAGGCCGGGAAAGAGGTCCGTCCTGAAGGGTGATCACCAGCAGCGGCCTGGAGAGCAGTGATCTGCCAGATGAGAATGCCCAGAATGCCCGCTGCCATGTCCGTCTAATTCTGTGCGACAGACATACGTGAGTTCCCGGTCAGTATCGAGTTCTGTGTTCAGCTCTGGAAGAATGAGGAATAACCAGATGAGATCCTGACTCTAAAGGGCCCCTCGTCAAAGTGGGGCAGGGGGTGGGTGAAGCTGGCTCGGATTCCACACTCTGTCTTGCGTCCCCCTGATGCCACTAGTGGCTACACCGCTGCAGGCTCTGAGGATAGAGCAGTGATGCTAGAGTTACCCTGGCCAAGGGAGGATGTCTTTAGAGCCAAAGGAACCTGAGCCCTGGAAAATTGGCGCCTTGAGCATGACCTGGGAATTTACAAAAATGGAAAACCTTGGGGCCCTTCCTGGACCAACTGTATCCACTAGCACAAGCTCCAGGTGATTTGTGCACACATTAAAATTGCAGAAGGAGTGACACTCTTGGTATTTGCACTGGATAATTGTTTTGGGTGCATGCACTGTGCATGGTCGGATGTTCAGTAGTATCCCTGGCCTCTACCCACCGGACAGTATCACCTCGCCCCAGTTTTGAAAATCAATAATGCCTTTAGATATCCTCCAAATGTCCCCTGGGAGGCAAAATCCCCCCAGCACTGAGAACACCGGATTAGAGCAGGGCTCCTCTCAATGCGGTCCAGACTGACAGCCTCAGCACCTGGGGACTTGTGAGGATGCAGATTCTCAGGCTCCAACCCAGGCCTCCTGTAGCAGAAACTCTGGGGATGGGGCAGCACAGTCCGGCTTTCACAAGCCCTCCAGGTGTTTCTGGACTCTGATGAACACTGAAGTGTGTGGCAGCCGAGGTCTCTTGCCTGGAGGTACGCTACAATCTCCTGGGGAGCTTTGACAGCCGTGTGTATAATCTCTGCTCCCCACCCCAAACCGAGTGAATCAGATCTCCGACAGAAAGTTGATCCTGGCGACTCAGAGGCACAGGTTGGGCTGAGAACCAATCGAGACAAATGCGGAGGGGGTTCAGCCAGGCTCGCTGAGGAAGCCAAGAAGATTCCAGAGCTCAAGTCTCCCGACTCTCCGGTCCAAGGGGCCTTTCCTCACTAGGAAGATGACAAGGTGACAAAGAGCTCCTGAGGAATTCCACGCCCACAGGGCATGTTTAGACACACCTTTGATCAGGAGTCCTGCTGCGTGCAGAATGCCCTCCTCTCTGATTTTCTGTGACACAAATCGCCCCATGGGTTTTGCGGATAGATTTGAAGGAATTCACTGTGTTTGTGGCTTTCTGGACACCAGCAAAGAATTCTGGACCCGGATCTTCCTCTCTCTGTCCCCTGTCCCCACCCCTCACACCCCAAGGTCAGAACATTTTGCTGACTTCTTTTCACAGGCTCTGTAGGTGATGTTGTCCTATCAGGAAACACCAGAAATGTCAGCACTCCTACAAACGTGTTTGTCACAGGTGATAACCCACGTAGTCACTCAAGCGCCACAGGACAAAAATAGGCAGAAGGAGCTTTTGAAATTCTTTAGGGGCAGATAGGCAGTAAGTGGGCTTCGCACTCTTTCCTCGGCGTCCCCCAGCGCGGTTGAGAGCAAGCGCGGGACGTGGCTGCGGGGGAAGCCGGACGTGACCGTGCAGGGTTCGCGTGCCTGTCGTGGCGGAGCTGAGACAGCACACGGCTCACTCCCGTCCCTATCTCAGTACTGCCACGGGGACTCTGTGGCGAGGGATTTATTGCCACTTGGCAGCTGTAGAAACTGAGGCTCAGAAATATCTTCCTTCTCCTGCTCAGTCGGCCGGTCGGCATCTACCGCATGTCACAGTGGGGACCTTGAGCCGAGCGCTGGAGACAGGCAGCGGTTTCCGGCCTTCGCAGAGCCCGGAGTCAAATGCAAGGGCCAACAGATAGGTGCCGCGTGGCGTGGGGCTGGGTCCGTGCCGGGTCCTGGCCGTTGTCTCTCACCCAGACGCAGCCCGAGCTCTGTGACGAGGGGTGGGAGCCTGAGAACCACGTTTCCAGAACCCCTCGCCGGCTGCTTAAGTTCTGGCATCAGGAGGGATTGGGGGGTCTCGTGCTGCTTTTCCATCTCTCACGGCAGCAGTGGGGACCTCCAGCCCGTCCGGGTCTGTGTCACCTGAACACAGGTGCACACGGCTCTGTGCACCAGCCGTGAAGGCCGGGAAGGCCTTCCGGGTTTCAGGCTGCTCCCGCCCCACGCAGAGGCCCACGCAGCGACTGTGAGGGCCACGGACACGTGGCTGCTGCGTGGTGGGCACATGCCCTGTCTCCGAACTTCTAGATGCTTGGAACCTCAGCTCTTCGTTTTTGTTCCCCCAAATCTAGAGCTAGTAGTGGCTTCCCAAAGTCACAAATCCCTGAATAAACTCACCGCTAAGTTTTAAAAACCATTCAGCGTTCCCACATCTATGTAACAAATTCATATTCGATCCTCTCGGTTTGGAATAACCCATCATAACTTCTAGGTCCTTCCTGGACCCCGACTGATTCGGGTCAGCTCAACCTGGGGATGGCTTTCTTGGGAAAGGGACAAAGCTGAGACGTGGAGAATGGACAGGAGGCAGCCAGGTAAAGACAGGGAGGGGTGTGGCAGGAAGAAGGAAAGGCATGTGCAAAGGCCCTGCGGTACGAGAGCACTTCCAGCATGACAGCAGCTGTGAGAGGACCCACGTAGCTGTGGGGAGGAGAGAGTAGAACACAGTGAGGCATAGGGGGTACAGAGGCCTCTTGTGCTGTGGGGACCTGGTAGCAGGGCCAGGTGCAGGGTGTGCCCTGTCCTCCTGGGGGGGGGCATGACCCGAATGACCTTTCTGAGGTGTTTTCTGGGTTGCCTTTACCTGTAGGTCCCAGGAAGGTGTTGGATCTGATCTCAGGGGCAATGGAGAGTCATCAAGGGTGTCACACAGGAGAGGTGCAGGGTGTGATCTGTATTTGCAAAGGGCTGTTCCATCTGCTGCGCCGAGAACACGCTGGACAGAGGCTGAGTGGAGCTGGAGACGGGTTAGGAGGTGGCTGCAGTGATCTGTCCAGAAAGAGGAGGGAGAAACGGGGCTGCAATAGTAGCCTGGGGCTCACTTACTGGCTTTGTGACCTGGAGTGAGTCGCTTCCTCTCTCTGTTTAACCAGCCACACATGAGGAGTGTGAGCCAGAGCAGGGGCTCTCCCACTGGGGCCTGAGCCCTCTGGTGGTCCTTGGAGGGGCATCAGGGGGTAGCAGAGACTCTGAGACTGCACCAGTGGTTGGACCTACGTCCATAGATGGATACCTTTATCCCACAGGTGTCTCCCCACATTCTCTGCAAGGTTAATAACCCCAGAGTTTTAAGCCTACGTTCCCCAACTCCTGGGCTGTGGACTGGTACCAGTCTGCTGCCTGTTAGGGACCGGGCCACAGAGCTCCACTGCCAACCCTCCAACCCCCTGCTGTCTGGAGAAGCATTGTTTTCCATGAAACTTAGGAAAGGGGGTGCACACAGCAGGAGGTGAGCGGTGGGCGAGCAAGAGAAGCTTCATCTGTATTTACAGCCACTCCCCATCGCTCGCATCACCGTCTCAGCTTCTCCCTGCAACTTCGCCCCGCCCCTGGTCCACGGAAAAATTGTCTTCCATGAAATTGGTCCCTGGTGCCAAAAAGGTCGGGGGCCACTGTTGTAAGTCACTCATCCAGTCACCTAAACAGCCTGCAAATGCATTTGCAGCTCACATCGCCAACAGCTGGAAACCCCGCGCCCTTCCCGTGAGTAAGGTGTTTCCAAAGTGCTCCCGCTGGCTGTGAAAGGGAGGGAGAGGAGGGGACCCTGGCGCCAGCTGGAGGCAGGTTGACCTTCCCCTAGAGCCACCCCCAGCACAGGTTCAGAGCTGACCCGCTCACTGCGCCTTTCTGAGCACCAGGCTGGAGGCCACCATTGCACTTGGTCATCACGGCAGTGACACCCGCTGACGCCAGCTCTGTGACCTGTCCGAAGGCTCCCTGAGGCCACCACGCCCCCCTGCTCTCCCACACCAGAATGAGGGCAGACTTCGGGAAGGGGGGGGGTTGCCGTGCTTGCCCTCCATAGCCCTGAACCCCAGCACCTCTCACCCCCAGCCGGTGCCTACTTTGACGCTTCATTCTATCTCTGTGCTCTTCCAACACAACGGAGTTCTCCGCAAAACAAAACCTCATATCATACTCATCCTCAGTCACATGAATTAAGGTCACTGGGTCCAATCTCCAGAGGGAAATGTAGCTTCATGCCGCAGTGAGACTGCAAATTTTGCTCCTTTCTGTAAAAGTAGGTCAGGCACCAGAATGTTTTAGGGCTGAGGTCTTTCCACGTTGCCCCCGAAATCCCAGAAGGCAGGCAGCAGCTGGCGCCCCCAGTGTGCCCACTGCACCCCGCCTGCCCAGCCCGGGGCCGCATCCCGCAGCCCGGCTGGCGTGGGGGCTGCAGGCGCCTTTCCTAGGACTCCCGCGTGCCCCATCTTGCTGGGATTTTTCAGATTTCTCTGTGGAAGCCCTTTATGGTCTGTGACCCTGGCCACTGCAGAGCTGGAAAGACAACAGATTTATGGCAGGCCTGGAGAGCAACCATCCAAGGATGCGTTTTCCTTGCTCTCAGTTGATAATTTATTTTTAAATGATCTTTCTGTTGTTTATGTGTTTCGGTGACTCTGATGGCTGGGGTGAGCTGCATCTTATCAGACCAGCAAACTGACCGGATTAAAGGGAAACCCTCACCTATCATCAAAAGGAGGGCCCAGGTCTCAGAACTGGGATGTCTCCTTTTGTCCCTGAACAGCGACATGGCTCAGGGCAAAGCCCCTGCACCTTGGGGGTCACACCTTCCTGGGCTCCTCAGTAAGGGGCAGCACCAGGCATGTCCCTTGGGTTGCTTTTCTCTTTGTAAAGTGGGGCTCACGACACCTGCTGCAGACACTTACAGGTGACAGTTAGGGGTAAGTCGTATCAGACATCTGGCATGTCTACACGCAGTAAATGCTACCCGTGCGATCATTACCTTCTTTACCTGCTCTCAGCTCCCCTCTGGGAACACACAACTCAAAACCCAGGGTGGGAAGGCGGCTGTCTTTATGTGGGGGTTGACTACCTTCACAAGCTAAATTCCAACAATAAACCCACCTGGAGTCCTGAACCCTGATGGTGGAGGAACACGGGCAGGTAACCAGGGTGTCAGCTTGTTCTTCTCCCAGGAATGAAGACCCGCTTCCACTCCAGCGTAATTACAGTTTAGAGGGGCCGTGTCTGAGGCTGACGATTCTCGCAAGTACACAACTGTCTATTGTTCTCCTGTAGCTCGTTACCATGGCGATCTAATTAAAGCAGCACCCCATGCTGCCAGCCCATAGGTAGGGGCTGCTTGCAGCTCCTGGCGGCGGGGAGGGGGCGCGTGGCCGACCCCTCCTGAGGCACTTCCCCAAATTCTGACTGAGGGCTGGTAGTCCGGGACATGACCCAGAAAATGCCTTCATTTTGGGGACAAGCCGTGAGTTAAATGCCACTCCCCGAGTGCTTTCTGACAGAAAGACGATGAGCTAGGTGCCGCAGGCATGCTTTGGGACCTCAGGACGTTGCTTACTTAATACGTTTCATTTTCAGTTTACTCATGTATAACCGGGATGACAAGACCTGCTTCGCAGAGGAAAGAAAAGGTCTTCGGAAGGGCTTGAAGGAAACTCGGGGGACGGCGGCATCACTGCCACCCTTCTGCAGGGCAGGGCCAAGGTGGGGGTGAGGGAGGAAGCCTGGGCTTTGCCGTCTGGCAGACCCGGGTGCAGGTCATGGCCCCGAGGCAGGGGGTGAGCGGCCCCACTGGGTCCCTTCGCTGGCCTGTGAGACGGGGACGGTGGTCTGCTCACTGCTTACGAAGGTGCAATGACCTGTGTGACATTCCTAGCACAGGCCGGGCACGCCGTAGCCCCTCAGCAAATGCCAGTCCCAGGGAAGGGCACCCATGGTGCAGTGCCCCGGCATCCTGGCATGCCAGTACAGCAAGGCACTGGAGGAATTAGAGTTCGAGTCATAGTGAGGGCGGTGCTGGGCATGTCACCTACTTTCTTCAGACCTCTAGTCTTGTCTGTAAAATGCATCCTAATAGTGATGGGACTGGGGCCAAATGAATGACAAAAATGGTCCATATTTAGCATATACTGTCTACAGAACCAGAGGTTGACCAGCTCCCTCCGGTTCCGCCTGTGCCAGGCACTTTCGACCTCCTTCCTCTGGCTGCTGCGCTCGGCTGTGCCGTGTCCCGAGCATGCTCCCAGCGAACGAGCGCTTTCCAGGGGCCCCCACGCACTCATGTTGTCTCCTTTAATCCTACAACCCAGGCTATGATGTGGGTACCATTGTCACCCCAGTTTTCAGAGGGATACACAGATTTAGAAGGGGAAGGTGACTTGCCCAAGGCAACACTGTTCGCAAGTAATGGCACCGGGATGTGAGCGGAGGCGTCTGCCCGCCTCTCCCCAAGCTCACGCTTTTTCTTAACCACGATGATCCTCTGCTGCCTCTCACTGGATTGTGGCTGTACCCTGCGAAGAGGCACGAGCATCCCCCTTTAAGGAGATCAGTGGACGGGCCCAGAGAAAGGCAGCGTCTTGCACAGTGCCTGGCAGCTGGTCAATGTAGGGCAGGACGTCTATGTGGTCCTCTGCCCACACTCAAGGGTCAACAAGCGCTGTCCCACCCTGGTGCTCTGCGCCAGCCCTTTGCATGCTCACTGATACCAGGAAGCCACCCAATTAGCCACCTGCCGATGTCCTCCCGCCCTGCCTCCCCTCGCCACCTCTCTGAGCACTCTCAGAGCCTCGTGTGAATCGGGCAGTGTGTCTGGACATGTGCTACTGATTATGTCCCTGGCTCATCAAAGGCCCGGCCTCTTTCCTTGTAGCCAGAACAGCTCAACACCTCATCCACCCACCGCAGCCCTCATTTCCTTTTTATGAAGATTGGGGAGCAAAAACATTTCAAAGGCCACCAATTAAATGAACCCTGCCATGCCCGTAACCACAGTGCACCTTTGGAGAGCCGGGCAGTTATAGAGTCAGTAACTGACAGGCCAGCACATGTGGTCTTTATAACCCCGCAGTTCTTCTCCCAAGTGCTGGCTGCCTTCCCTTCATTCCCGATGCCCTGGATCCTGCCCCGTCAGTCCAAGGGACGGGGCTGTGGCCCAACCTGGCATATTTCCAACTGGTGTCTGCTAATCACATGTGCCCACCAGTAGGCCTCTAATACTCCACAGGCCAGACAAGCTGATGGCCCTGAAGTGGCAGCTTTAGTGAGCAGAGAGACTGGGCTCTGCACGTTGAATTGCTGGCCTAGCCCAAATGTCCTCCGTTCCTCAAATCACACGTGAGTCTTCTCTTTCTCTCCTTCCCATCTCCACGGCCCTTAATTAAGACCTTGTCATCTTCCTTCTGGGATGTTCCAGTTGTCCTACTTGATCTCCCATCCTCCACCAGCTCTAACATCAATCACCCTTTGCACGGTCCCTAAGGGATCTTCCAGGACACTTACATCTTTGCTGCCATATTTAAGGTCCTTTAGTGACTCCCTGAAGCCTACAGCACAGATGTCACTCTCCCTAGGCCGGTGCACAGACTCTCTATGTTGGGGTCTCTACCTATTTGTCTAAATCTGCCACTCCCAAACTTAAACTCTCTGTTCCAGCAACACTGAATAGTATGAAGGTCCCTGTGAACACCAAACCCTCCATACTTTTGCTCATGCTGTTGAGTCTGCCTGTGACACCCTTCCAAGTTCTCCTTCACGAGAATCATTCTATCTGCTGTCTTACACACAGCCCAGGATCACCTCCAGTGAGGGAGACCCCCATAGTCACCCGTGTTCACAGTCCAAGGAAATGGATTTCTACATATGGGTGGGCCTCTTTCTACACAACACTCGTTTTGGTTTTGTTTTGTCTTGTTTGTTTTTGAAACAGGGCCTCAACTTGTTGCTCAGGCTGGAGTGCAGTGGCATCAGCATGGCTCACTGCAACCTCAAAGTCCTGGGCTCATGGGATCCTCCTGCATCAGCCTCCTGAGTAGCTGGGTCTACAAGTGCGTGCCACCATAGGCAACTACTTTTAAAATTTAGAGACGAGACCTCACTATGTTGCTCAAGCTAGTCTCCAACTCCTGGCCTCAAGCAATCCTCCCACCCCTTCCTCCCAAAGTACTAGGATTACAGGCGTGAGCCACCGCACCCAGCTGACGTCATTTTACAGCCTAGAGATCTGATTTCTTATTTTTTTTCTTCTGCTAGACTGATGGGCTTCTGAGAGCAGGCGCTGCACCTTATTCATTTTGTAGTTCCAGGGTCTCAATCAGCTGCTGGCTGAGAGTAGACACTCAATAAGAGTCTGTTGAACGGAGCCAAGATTGAGTTGGCTCAGGGAAAAAGGAACAGCTGGCAGTCTCGAGAGAAGATCTTTACCTCTTTGGGCTCAACTGTGTGTTTCATTGATCTTGAATAAGAAACCAATAAAGGAGTTCACGTGTCTCTGCTTCCAAGGGGGCTGGCATTTGACCAAACAGTAGTGTGTGTGTGTGTGTGTGTGTGTGTGTGTGTGAGAGAGAGAGAGAGAGAGAGAGAGAGATTTTTATCATCTTAACCTCAAACCAAGAATGGGCCGAGTTTTGAGGGATTCAGATCACATGCCTCAGTGTGTGGAAACATATTCTTCAACACTTGCATTACTTTGGGTCAGAGGAAGAGACATCATTCCCCGAGCGTGTCAGATTTGGAGCTCAACTCAATAAAATCACCCCAGAATGAGCATCCACTGTGAGCTGCCTGGGGATGAGCCCTGCACAGTGGGCGGGGGAGCTCCCGGGGAGGCAGGAGTGAATCCTCCCTGGTCTCTGCCCGCAGCAAGATGTTCGTAGTCAGGTGCAGGGTCAGAAGATGGCATAAACGCCTATAATGCATGTGCTGTAATCCGGGGAAACCCGAGGGGCTGCAGGGAAGCCTCCTGTCCGACTATGTGGTCTAGAACAGAAGGCTCCTACACTCATTTTCAAAGAACTTCTAGAACTAAACCAAGGCGGGGGGGGGGTGGTGGTGGGAGCTGCTGCTTGGTCAACAGACTGGCTGTGCTGCCGTGTATAATATGCCCAGCTGCTTCGAGAGGCCGCAGACAGCCCAGGCGGCCCCAACACACACACGCAGAGGTCCCCTCTGCATCTCCCGGTGGCCCTTTGAGTTCTCCTAATAGCCTGGCCTCTAGGCCACCCTCGGCAGCAGGCTCATTGCTAATGCTAATCCAGGATGCACCCTTCAAGGCAGCCCTGTGGATCATTGCTTTTAAAACAAAGATCAAAATGGAAACATTTTGTAGCTGTAGCTGGTGAAGTGACATAACAATAGGGCCATCCCCCGGTTCCAGTGTAAGCTTTGTCATAATACGAGCTGTCTGACTTTGAGGGAGTCCCCTCACCTGTCTGAGCCTCAGTTTCCCCATATACCCATTCATTCTATCCTGACTTCTGTGGCCTTTGGGGAGATTTGATAAGAATCTCCTTCCAGCCTGGTTTTCTGCAAGAAAGGCCTCTCCCTGGGCGGGGTATCAGGTCCCAGCTCGGAGTGGAGCCTGAGATGTTAGACATAGGCACTGAGGACTGGGCTGGGGTGGCCGTACCTGGATTTCCCGTGCTGGGCAGGCAGGGCTGCAACTCGGCACGACCGCTGTAGCTCGGACAGCCGCTGCAGACACGAAGCCTCAGAATTACCCTGCAATGCACACAGGTCACGAAGCAATAAAACGCCTTTTAAAATGTCATCTGCTGAACTGCAGATTCCAACTAATAAATCCCCATGACCTGGAGGTACCTGGGGGTCAAACATTTGCAATATGGCCCCTGGAGCTGCCCTGCTCCCTGGAAGATGAGCCGGCTTTATGAGCTGGCTGTTTGATGGTTGCCATAGAGGGCGGCACGTCCCCACGGGGCGGGGGCATGGGGAGGGGACAGAGACTCAGCAACATCTTGTCATGAGCCAATGTCCTGGTGACTCACGTGTCAGCACCCACAGTTTGGGGAAAATTGGGAGCTGCAGCTCTCCAAGGGCCAGCTCTGTAATCTGTAAAACAACGTGATCACCATCTGGGCCAAGAGGAATGGAGACAGGGCTCAGAGAGTAAAGAAAGGGAAGCGAGAAGAGCTAATGACAGCCACAGAGAGAACAGCGCTAAGACAGACTGCTGCTCTGACGTGTGACAGAGCTCGGTCCGTTCACCTCACCTCACTTTCCGGCAGCTCTAGACATGGGCGTGCAGCCTCCTTCCAAGAGCCCATGTCACCTTCCCAGGGCCGTCCTGGGAAGAGGACCAGCCCTGGTCTTTCTGGCTCTTTCCTCTACTTCTTTCACATAGCACCTTTCCGTGCAGGGGGCATGTTCTCTCCTGCATGGGACAGTCCTGGCCCATGGGCAAGAGGAAGGTCGTGCCTGTCCTTTTACAGAGGAACACGTGGAAGCGTGGAGAGTGGAGAGAGATTGAGCCTTCGAAAGGCAATTGGCTTTTGAATAAGCTTAAAGGGACGGGGCGTCCTGGCCTCGAGGGGACAGCCGTGAGCGCCGGCCGGAGTGCGGGCACCTGAGGTGTGTTTGGGCCCAGCAGAGACGGCCCTCGGGCCTTGCTGTCACACACAGGATTGCAGGTTCTCACAAAACCACCTTTGTGGAGTGACCCTAGATGTACGCTTAGAAGATGGGTGCCCCCTCCACCACCTGACACCCAGGACAGGCCACCAACTGACCACGGCTTCTCTCTTCAGACACTCTCCCTGTCGAGGCCCTTCGTTCCTGCCAGTGCGTCTCAACACGCCCCGTTCCTCTCACGCGTCCCCCTGCTCACGTCCTAGACAACCCGCCTCACCTTCAGGGCCCAGTCCAAGCCCCAACGCCTCCAGGAAGCCCATCCGGATTGCCAGCTCTCTGAGTCCTCCATGCATTCTACTTCCAAATAAAAACAGCTTCTCCTTTTTTTCCTCCATTAGGACCCAAAACTCATAATAAACATATATAATAATTTATATATAACACGTGTAATTTATACATAAACCACTTATTTCCCTCTTCTGACTTCACACCGTCCTCATCCACTGAATTCACAGTCTCCGCTCTGTTCACCTTGCATAGAACACCAGGTCTAGATGAGTGGATATCGCGTGAAGACCAAGGAAAAGAAAAGGGAAAGCTGGCCACATCTCGGTGCTTGGGGCCGTGATAATATCATTGCAGTGCTTTATGCTCGCTGCAGAAAATAATGGAATCAATCTTCCCGTTGGTGTCTGATTGTTTCAATCTAATGGGTCCCTGGAGAGGAAAGCTCTAGCTTATTGGAGCAGGCATGGCTTCCTGCGATACAGAGAAACTGCTGGTTACCTCCAACGCAGAAAAGCATTTGCTACCCAGGCTTTCCTGCTTTCTGCTTTCCCCCCTGATTATTGCTTCTTCACTTAGACCTATAGCTCTTTGGGGGCTGAAACATCAGCCTCTGCAGGCTCGGAGCCCCTGGCTCCCCAGGAGTCCTGGAGATAGTCCATGTCCCATCCACTCTGGCTGGAGTACTCTTTTGTCACTGCTACAAAAAGGAAGGAGCAAAATGATCATGGCAGCCTTTCCTAGTGCGAGAGAGTGAGGTATAGGGATGTGCTGCAATTTGTATGTAAATGGCGTGGGTTAAAGCTGACTTTGCCACAGGGAAATATTGATGGGGCCTTAAAAATAATGACCCAGCTAATTAATGGTGAATTATCACAGGGTTTCTGGAGAAGTCCTCAGGACCCTTTTATTCAGAGCATCCAATAAGAAAGAGGAGTGGCCGAGCGGCCTGGTGCCTGGCGCTCACTCACGCTCCAGGTGCTACAGCTCTGTCTCCTATCTGTGACCTGGGTGCTGTCAGGGCACCAGGCACAGGAGCCACATGATGTGATCCCAGACAAAGCACCACTTTTTGATTCAGGAGTAAAATAAATGGGGTGCAAAGAGTTCACAGTTTGGAGCCAGAGGGACCCACGTTTGAGACTGAAGCTTGGCTTTGGACAGGATACTTAACCTTTTCTTAGCTCAGTTTCCTCGCTGGAGATAAATATGCCAACTGTGCAGGATTGGAGGGAGATGAACACACAGAGCTTTTTGAAAAGCTCCTAGCAAATATCACATGTCTCATCTATGTTAGTCTGTGCCCCAAAGTCACCCCTGTCATTTGATACTCACACTATATAATTTCCACGATCCAGCTGATCCTGTAAATATTTCTGCAGGCAAACTCTGGACTTGTGTCTCATCGCTGGTTGCTTCTCCTTGGACCTGGGTGGCTGGTGGCTGGCCTAGTAGAAGGACAGGGGAGAGCCCATGCGGCCCAATGTGCAGAAGTCTCCAAGTCAGGCCCACCCTTCCAGGAACCTTTCTTTTCCTAGTCCAGCCTACCCTGAGCTCTCCCCGCTCCATCTTATTATCTGCTGACATTGTTTTTGTGTTTTTAGAAAGGCCAGGGATCATTTCATGAATCTGGATTTGCCATTAGAAAACTCAGCTTCTAGGAAGTTCTGTTTACTGTGGCTGGGAGGAGTTACGGAAATGCTGTTAGCCTCAGTATCCACATCTGTAAAGTGGGGATAACAATACCTGCCTCTCTGCTTTGTTATAAGGATCAAAAGTGATCTCGTGTGGATGGCAGAAGCCCCATCATGGGGTAGAATGGATACTTCCAAAGTGCCTTTGCTGGTACGCGAAGCTCTTCCCCAGGAGTCCTGCCCTTATCCAGTGATGCAGACAAACCGCCCTCGCCCACTGTCCTCTAAACACTTCTTGCACATTTCAGACCCTTCCTTGGTGCTGCTGTTGTTCCCCTCCCTGTGTGTGCTTCCCATTTTACTCGCCCTCCCCTGAACTTCTGGGAACCAGCTAATCTGCCCTCATCCCTCTGCTGCCAGAGGCCAGAGACCGCTCTCTTTGGGGACCCTGCCAGGCCTTGCTCCTCAGGCTGCGAGAAGAAGCGGAGGTCAGGTGGGGAGGTTAGGCTTGGAGAAGGGAAACCTCGTGGGCCATACTGGACCACAGATATAAGTGCCTTTCATTAGGTCCCTACTGCGTGCCAGATTCTCCGACAGGCACTTAATAAACACTGTTCCTCATTCTCATTAGAATGAGAAACCCAAGGAGGTTTTAGGTTTTGCCAAGGAGGAGGCAGAAGCTGAAAGGTGAAGTCACCTGCCCGCATTTGTAGCCCACAGAAACAGGGCGCCTGCTGGACCCCGGGGTGGAACCCAGGTCTGTCTGGCTCCAGAGATCCAGCTGTTTGTGCAGCTGCACGAAGCAGGACAAAGCGTGGCCCACGGGCACGACAGGACGGCATCTTCTGACTCAACAGGAGGACTCGATCGCTCGCCATGGAATGGACCTTTGGGAGACTGAGTGGCCCAACACTGGGCCACACTAGCAGGAGTAAGAGGCCACAGGCAGCGGCTGCTGCAGAAGAGATGCGGGTGTCTCGCAATTGTAAAGCTAAGTGAAAAAAAAGTCACGCTCTCTTTCCTCTTCTGGCCCTGCTTCCAGAAGCGTATTCTGTCTGACTGACACTCGAGGCTGAGAATCAGTCACTCTCGCTGTCTCGCTGTCTCGCAGGCTCCACACTAACCCCAGAAGCTAACGGAGGGGCGAGCCCCACCCCCCAGATCTCAGGCCCGGCTCTCCGGAGGAAGCTGGCTGCCCCCCGCACCCGAGCCTCGAACACCCACTCGAGTGGGGCCGAAGGTGGGGACTGGGAATGGGGGCCCCCTGCCCGCCTGTCCGGGTGCTCCATGTCCGGAAGGGTCCCCCAAAGATGGGCCCCTCAAGGGGAGGCTTTGGCGGCCTGATTGCATGACAAACACCACACATATTGAAACACTCTGGCGGTTTCCCGGTGCTCCCAGTCAGAGGCCTGACCCCTCTGACCTCAAACATCTTATTAAAGCCCCTAGAGCCCCGAGTCTCTGTGAGGGAGAGAACGAAGCAACTCCTGGACTCATTCTCTCCCCTAATTCATTCAAGTAAGCCCGGCTGAGTGGGGCCTGGGCCTTTGATGTTAAAGGCCCCTAATTGGAAGGAAGTGAAGTGTTAGCCTGTCAGCCTTTTAGTCTCTCATCAAATACTTTAAGAGGTATCCGCAGAGCGCAGCTCTCACACTGGTGCCGAGAAAGCCCGGAGTGGACTGCTTTTTGTTAAAATGTTTAAACTTTGCATCTGTCTAACAGAAAGTTCAATACAGATGTCACAGTTCCTGGTGGGCTCTCTCTCCCCCCTCTCTGGCTGGGGAGGACCCTGTCCCTGGGCCACAGTGCTTGCCCACGGGAGAGGAAGGTGGCGGCAGGAGCTAATTACCGACCCAGAAGCAGGCCTGCAAGCTCCTGGTTGGGGCCTCCCTCGTGGAACCCCTTTGATCTGGCTGTTTGGAATTGTGTCACTCCCCAGGAATGCACTCCCCCACCCCAGCCCTGCATCCCACGGTGTAACCCTTTCGTGGCGCCTCTTCATTTCATGGCCTGGGTGGTGGAGCACAGAAAGGGAAAGTGACTTGCCCAGTGTCCTCCTGGTGGCAGCGCTTGGTCCACAAGCCAGGGCTCTGACCCCCAGGACTGTGGGATTCTGCGCAGACCTGGGCGCCTCTCTTTAGGAAGGGAAGAAGGCCGTGGCTTGAGCGGTTGCAATCTATAAATGGAATTTATATGAATGGGCTTAGGTTTGCCCGAAGTCGTGGACAACAGGCCCGATGAAGTCATCCCTGGGGGCAGAGGGCTGGTGCCTGGGTTGCAAAGGCGTAGGGGTGGCTCTTGTCCTGGGGGAGCGAGCCGAGCCCTGACTGGGAGAGAGGCAGGCTCTGAGCCACCCCAGCCCACACGCTGCTCTAGAAGGGAAAAGAGGGAAAGGAGAGAGGGTGGGAGACAGCGAAGGAGAGAGCAAAGGGAGGAGAAGGGACAGAGAGCCTGGCATCAGTCATGGGCCTCAGGGAGTGGGGGAAAGGCGCGGGCAGAGCAGGGAGCAGCAGAGCAGGGCTCACGTTCTCCTGGAGGAAGAAGGTGGGAGGGGGCTGGAGAGGTGAGCAGGCCACCGCCCGAAGGGTGTCCGCCATCTGTGAGGCACTGACCACTCATTCAGGACTTGGTGGGACTCTCAGACCAGTGTCCCTTGCGCCAGGGGATGCAGATGGAGGCGGAGTGGCTGCCAGACCAGGTGTGGACTGCATGTCGCTGCTCCCGTGGTGCTCCCGTGACCGTGGTGCTCCCATGACCATGATGCTCCCGTGACTGTGGTGTTCCCGTGACTGTGCTGCTCCCGTGACTGTGCTGCTCCCGTGACTGTGCTGCTCCCGTGACCGTGGTGCTCCCATGACCATGATGCTCCCGTGACTGTGCTGCTCCCGTGACTGTGCTGCTCCCATGACTGTGCTGCTCCCGTGACTGTGCTGCTCCCGTGACTGTGCTGCTCCCGTGACTGTGCTGCTCCCATGACTGTGCTGCTCCCGTGACCGTGGTGCTCCCGTGACTGTGCTGCTCCCGTGACTGTGCTGCTCCCATGAATGTGGTGCTCCCGTGACTGTGCTGCTCCCGTGACTGTGCTGCTCCCGTGACTGTGCTGCTCCCGTGAATGTGGTGCTCCCGTGACTGTGCTGCTCCCCTGACTGTGCTGCTCCCGTGACTATGCTGCTCCCGTGAATGTGCTGCTCCCGTGACTGTGCTGCTCCCGTGACTGTGCTGCTCCCGTGACCGTGATGCTCCCGTGACTGTGCTGCTCCCGTGACCGTGCTGCTCCCGTGACCGTGATGCTCCCGTGACTGTGCTGCTCCCGTGACTGTGCTGCTCCCGTGACTGTGCTGCTCCCGTGACTGTGGTGCTCCCGTGACCGTGGTGCTCCCGTGACCGTGCTGCTCCCGTGAATGTGCTGCTCCCGTGACTGTGCTGCTCCCGTGACTGTGCTGCTCCCGTGACTGTGCTGCTCCCGTGACCGTGATGCTCCCGTGACCGTGCTGCTCCCGTGACTGTGCTGCTCCCGTGACCGTGATGCTCCCGTGACTGTGCTGCTCCCGTGACTGTGCTGCTCCCGTGACCGTGCTGCTCCCGCACGTTGGTTTGATGACTATAGTAACCTTATAACTGATATCTTGTGGTTGATGGAGAAAGCGGCAAAATTGCTACCTCGTGGGGCTCTTAAGGGTCCCTACAAGGGCCACTGTGATGCAGTAGAAAGCGTTGCATATTTAATAAATACCAGATAAATTTCATTTCCCAGCCCTTTTTTGACTTTCTGCAGTTACATAGTAGATGCTAGGCTCTAGGAAGATGCCCTTCAGAAATCTCAGTGAAAATATAAAAGATTAAAATTTGAAACAATACAACTCAATTCAATTCACTCCTAGACCCGAAGTCCCCCCTTTCCATTTATAAATATAAATATGGCTCAATTATTATGGTTTTAGAGAATTCATTCACTTATTCATTTATTCAGAACATTCGCCTCGCGCTCCTGTTATAGGCCAAAATGGCGTATATCTCATGTCCTGTTTTCTCTCCAGTGTGTTTTTATATAATTGGTGTCTCCATAACAGAGAAAGGGAGAGCTGAACGTTTTAAGTGTGAGAATTAGAAGTGGAAAAACAGCGCTGCTAACCGCACCAGGGACCCCCTGACAGCTGTTGGTCACGCCTGTCTGACTGCACCTGACCGAACACGGCTACTGTTTCAGTCCTTGATTGTGTTCACCGGGGTGGCTAGCCACACCCTGGCCACCAAGCACTCGTAGTGGGTCACGCTTTTGACCACACTCTAGGCTCAGGCAGGGTAATGAGCTGGTATTAAGACAGAAGACGGAGACCCCGTCTCTCACCAGGAAAGCCTTCAACTCAGCTTACTTTGTCGGCCCGAGGGCTTGAGAGCAGACTTGAACTTTGCTATGTTTGATTTTGAGATCTTTGCAGACCAAGGGTGAGAACAGGCTGGAGAAGGCCAAGTGCCCACTGGGAGAGAGACACAGGCAGACAGGCTGGCCCAGGCCAGTCGAGGAGACCCCTCCCTCTGTCACAGATCCACCTTAAATAAGTCCGTGACATTTCCATGAAGAAATTCCCAGAGCAAAGCTCCTGTTGGCAAAGTTTGCCTGGGCGTACACAGGTTTGGGAGAGATCTGGCACTGTGGGGAAGCCACAGGCCTGGGGTAGAGTCCTAACATACCACATGTATATTTCGAAGTCCCTTAAATTCTTTGAGCATTTCTAAAATGAAGCTATTATTACAGTAGATTAGCTGTAAGGTCTGTTCCAGAGTGAATGTTTCATGATATTATGAGAGTACCAGAACACATGGAATAGTTTAATTATCATTACTAAATATAATAGTCCCCAGGTTGCCAAGTATTTGGGTAAAAACAGAATGACAAGGCCGTGTTGCCTAAGTATATGAAGTTCCATGTCATTTTCAGATTGTTCCATCTCATCTGAACATTCCACGCGGGGTCACCTAACCTCTGTGTTAGATCCAGGTGATGAGCACGCAAAGTCGGCATCATCACCAGCTTTCCCAGGGGAGGAAACGGAGGCTGAGAGAAAACTCAGCCCCTGATTCAACAGCCACAGAATCCGAGGGTTGGAGCCCGGTGTCCTAACCCCTGTCCCATGCTGATGGATTCCCCGGGATCTTGACCCAGTGTCCTCATAGTGTGGGCACTGAGAGTGTCCACTTCATCCACTGGACTGAATCTTTCACTTTTCATCTAGCTGTTTGCATGTTGTAAAAACAAAACAAAACAAAACAAAAAAACTAGAAGTCATCCTTTCTTCAAGGTGGCACATAGCTACTGTGGGGAAGTCAGATGCCTTCCTTGCAATTCTGAATCTGCGGAAATACTTTAATCTGATTGAGTCAATTCATTACTAGCTTCTAAGACTTTAATCAACTGAACTTTCTGTGCTAAGGCAAAACCAAACACACTATTTTAAAATGAAAAAGAGCCATTTCTAATCAACTTGACTCCCACTTCAAGTACCTTAGCTGGGAATCTTCTTTGGCCCCTCTCTAGTTGTCTAATTGAGGCAGTATTAAACTGACACCAAGCAAATGGGAGCTGAATTGTGTGCTAACAGTTTGGGCAAGCTGAGAAGAAGTGTAATTTCTGCGGGTAAGCCAGATGGGAGGAGAGAACAGGAAGGGATATGTGCATGCTAATTTGCAGTTTGACGAACCCTTTTTGTAAAAATAAACACTTTTGCAGAAGTCTAAGGAAAGCAAATGTCATCCGTTTCATATCACACAATGCCTACTCGTAGATATCGAAAACGTGCTCATTTCCAATTGCATTTTACAATGAGTCTCATCTAATGAAAGCAGAGAAGTTTGCCTATTTAGACCATCACCACGATATTGGCTGTCAGGTGCAAAGAGATTTGAGCTGAACTAAGAGATGTAGCCAGCCTTGTGTTGGATGAACTGGCCAGAGGCCCAGGAGACTGAGCAGCTTGCATCTTGCAGCTTGCAAGACGCCCACTGGAGCCACAATGTGGGGAGGGAGTATTATTCTGGCCCACCTCCTCCATCAGATCTTCAATGCCTAGTCTGAGGGAAAGGGAAGATTTGTTGCACTCCATCGCTGGATATCCAGTAGAGGCTTTAGTGGAATCAAGAGTCCAAGATCAGGGGCGATGACTACCATAGTGCTGTAGGCTTTTTGTTCACATTCCTCCCAGAAATAGATCTGGAGGTGAGCCACTCAGATCCTTGAAGCAAGGACTTGTTGCCACAGTCATTAGGACTGAGGTCAATGGATAAACTCTAGCTAGGTTAAGATGTCCTGCAGCTGCAGAGAACGGCCCTGTGCAAGGTTGCACGCTTTGGGGGCAGCCTGTGCCAGGTGTCTGTGTAAGGCAAGAAGTCATGGAGGCCCAGCCATTTTAAGCCATTATGTGGAGCTCTGAGGGACAATACTTCTCTCCAGAGACCAACTGGGTGGGGAAAGCTTTGCTGGGTCTGCATCACAGTTCATCTTCTTCCACTCCCTAATCCTGCCTCCTTCTCCTTTCCTTCATAGACCTTGGTCCCTAATAGACATCTTGCTCTCCAAACTCCCTCTCAGTCTCTGCTTCCAGAGAACCCAACTTAGGACACTGTGTTTCCTGCTTGTTTTGCCTCTGTTTTCTGTAGGGATTCGCAATAAGACCCTGTAAAATAAAAGAATGCTTGCATTGGCTTTCAGAGATATGAGCCAAAGTGGAGAATATTTTATCCTGCTTGGAGCTGGAGACTTGGGCTAAGAACTCTACTACTGGATGACTTAGGATCCCTTCGGTGATGAGGACCGCTGCTTTATGTGTCTGTGTGGCTGAGTACCTGTGTAGACCAGACTGACAGAGAGGAGAGTGAGGACCCGGCTGTGGGCAGCCTTAGAGGTTAACTCCTAACACTCAGGAGTTGAGCAGATTTCTCCAAGTAGAGGCCTCTGGGGACACAATCAGAGTAATCTAGACAGCCTGGACAATTACTTCTGAGTGTATTAAATTAAGGCCAAAGACCAATTCAGGTCAGAAAATAGCTTGGTCATTTGAATTTCCAAAAACAAACAAACAAACAAACAAACAAACAAACAAACAATCTAGTTCCCTTGGAGGGCAGCTGATCCCTGAAATGGAATTGAGCCCGAGAACCCCACAGCAAACTTCCCTAATAGATACGGTCACAAATTGCAGTGCCTACATTGTGTAAGAATCGCTAGGCATACAGGCAGGTGGGGGTGATGCTGGCCTAGGGAGAGAACTGCCACCATCACAAAATGCCCAAACATGTGGTTTGGGGGGAGCAGTCCCCAAATGACCCTGCATATCCCCACAATAGTCATAGGGAACCCCTTTGAGTAGCCCTGGTTAGGATACACAATTCAACCACCCATAAGCGATTAGAAACATCATATGCCCAGACATTTTACCAAGACAAGCTCAGGCCTTCCCAGAACATAAGAAGGAAATGCTGTGGCTCAGTATTTACATGAAGCTAATTGTTATTTTGGCTTTCTCTGTGGCTTAGAAAGATAGCTCATAATTAAGGCTGAAGTGTCTCAGCTGCCACTGGCAGGGCAGAGCTGCAGACCCAGGGGCAGAGGAAGTCTGTTAACTCAGAAACTGGCAAAACAGGAATTATTAGAAAACATACTGGAATCTAGTGATTAGAGGAGAGTGGACCCTAAATTGAAACCAGGAGACAAAACCACTGTGGACTTTTTCTGCAAACCACAGGGTAGGATGCAATTTCAGCTGAACTGAAATGAGCAAGACTTAAGAATGGAGGAAGATTAAAGATAACTCATTTAGGGACGTTCCAATGGTCCTGATTTGATACTTGATGGTCCATTAGAATTCTTGGAAAGTATAAAAGGAGAAATACATTGCTTTCAATTATCAAAGGGTCATTAGGCAAACACCTTCTGGCCTGCCTTCCTGGTGGCCATTCTGAGCATACATTGCCATTTTCACAAGGACCCTACTTAGAAATACAGAATGCTAGGAGGAGTGGAGATTTAAAGACCCATCTACAGCACAGATGTCATAGATGAGGAAACAAAAATCTAAAGGGGATGGGACTTGCCCACGTCTACACAACTCCCTGGTCCTATGTGGGGACCAGGCTTCCTACTTCCCAATTCACTCCCCTCCTGTGTTGACCTGAAACATTTATGCTCAGGATTTTCAAGAAGCCAAGCAAAGAGAATCCCATTATGCACCTAAGACTTCTGTAGTGCTATAATATGCTATGCAAAGTCTTGGGTCTTTGGGAGCTCAGGAAATAGTGCCTGTGGCCTATCCAGTGGCAGCCACACCAAACCTCACCTGAGAAAGGCCCCCAACCAGGGAGGAAATTTGTAGAGTGTGACTTGTTTGGTTTTGGATATTGGTGAAACAGATATGATTGGTTATTTGGGGAAAGTACTATGGGAGGCAAGAGGAGAGAGCCTCTCTGTATACCCAACCTACAAAGGGGAAAAGAATCCCATTTAATAAATGGTGCTGGGAAAATTGGATAGCCACATGTAGACGACTGAAACAGGATCTGCACCACTCACCACTCACAAAAATTAATTCATGATGGATAACAGACCTAAACCTAAGGCATGAAACTATAAGAATTCTAGAGAAAGAGGATAGAAAAACTCTTGTAGATATTGGCCTAAGCAAATAATTTATGAAGAAGACCCCAAAGGCAATCACAGCAACAACAAAAATAAGTAAATGATACCTGGATAAATTAAAATGCTTCTGCACAGCCAAGGAAACAATCAATAGACAATCTACAGAATGGGAGAAAATATTTGCATGCTATCCATCCAATAAAGGGCTAATAACCAGAATCTATGACGAACTCAAGCAAATCAGCAAAAAACATTGCAGAACCCCATTAAAAAGTGGGCAAAAGACATGAATAGTAGCTTTCAAAAGAAGATGGACTAATGGCCAGTTAACATATGAAAAAATGTTCAACATCTCTAATCACTGAGGAAATGCAAATCAAACCCACAATGAGATATCACCTAGCTTCAGTGAGAATGGCTTTATAAAAAAGTCCCAAAACAACAAAGGCTGGTGTGGATATGGAGAGAAAGGAATACTTATACACTGTTAGTGGGACTGCAAAGTAGTTCAACTCCTGTGAAAGTAGTCTGGAGATACATCAAAGAACTAAAAGTCGACCTACCATTTGATCCAGCAATCCCACTGCTGGATATTTACCCAAAGGAAAAAAGAGACATTTTATTAAAAAGATACTGGCACTTGAATGTTTAGCACAGCACAATTCACAATCACAAAGATATGGAAACAACTCAAGTGCCCATCAATACATGAGTGGATTAATAAAATGTGGTATATGTATACCATGGAGTACTACTCAGTCATAAAAAAAAAATGGTAAACTAATATGCTTTGTAACAACCTGGATGGAACTGGAACCATCCTCCTAAGTGAAGTATCACAAGAATGGAAAAACAAACACCACATGTAGTCATTATTAAGTTGTACCTAAATGATCAACACTCATGTGTACATATGGTAGTAAAATTCAACTGAAATCAAGCAAGTGGATGGGGGGAAGGAGGGATTGGGTTAATTCACACCTAACTGGTACAATGCACACTATCTGGACACACTTATAACTTTGACTTATACTGTACAAAAGTAATTCATGTAATCAAAACTTTTGATTACATAATCCACATAATATTCTGAAATAAAATAATAATAATAAAAAAGAGGAAATTGGGGTTGGGGAGTGGAGGGTGGGAGTTAGGTAAGAGATCAGTGGTGGCTTAACCTGTCCTTCTGTCTGCTTCATCTATTATGAGTCTCACCTTGCCATGGAGTTACCAAGAGGATCAAGTAACAACAGAAATATGTTACATTAGAAGAGAGCTCACAGCAGACAGTAGATACAGACCTTGCACTGGTGAATCTGTTGTCAACAGGCTCAAAGGAATTAGTGGGGGTCTGTGTTAGGGACTGACTATGATGGGTAAAGAGAAGTTTGGGGGACAGTTCTGTCCACTTGCCATTGTTCCAATAGTTACCAGTTGCTTTACAAGTTATATTCTTGATTCGGATGAGGATGTTTTGGTCAATGATGGACTGCGTATATGACAGTGGTCCCATAAGATTATAATAGAACTGAAAAATTCCTATCACCTAGTAATGTCATTGTATTGTAATGTCATAGTACAATTTATTTTTTTAAAAAAATGTAGTATATCCTAAAGTGTTTATAAACTCAATACTAGTCCTTCTCATTCATTCATCACTTACTCACTGACTCACCCAGAATAATTTCCAGTCCTGCAAGCTCCATTCATGGTAAGTGCCCTATACAGTTGTACCATTTGCTATCTTTTATACTGTATCTTTACTGTACCTTTTCTGTTTAGATATGTTAAGATACATAAAAACTTACCATTTGTGTCCCAATCACCTATAGTATTCATTATCATAATATGTTTGTACAGATTTGTAGCCTAAGAGCAATAGGCTATACCTTATAGCCTAGGCGTGTTGTAGGCTATACCATCTAGGTTTGTATAAATACCATGTTTGCACAATAACAAAATTGCCTAATGGTGCATTTCTCAGAATATATCCCTGCTGTTAAGCAACACATGACTGTATTAGCTTCATCCCCAAAGACTGAGTCTTCAGTACACAAGCACACTGTCCAGGGACGTGGGTGTCACCCAGTGCAGTCCAACACTGGTGGCACCTGAGCACTCCTCTGGGTTTGAGGTTGGGCCCATTCAACCTGCTGCTACTACACAGCTAGCACCCACCCTGCATGTGCCACCTGTGGGCCTGGGGGCTGGCCTTCCCAGCCCATTGCAGCCACCACCAACATAGGTGTGGACTGCTTGGGTCTCAGAGGGTCATCCCACCACTGCTCCTGCTATCACCCATGTCATGTCTGCTGTTCGCAGGCTCAAAAATCCATCTACCCATCTCTCCCACCACTGTCATTCCTGATACCTGAGTAAGCCACCTGGAGGCCTAAGAATCAGCCTGCCTGGATCCACTAACACTGATGCCAGCATGTGTTACTCTGGGACCCAAGGACAAATATGCTCAGCCTTCAGCTGCCACCACTGCCACCACAGGTGCCCAAAGACTGACCCACTTGGGTCAGTCCCAGTCGCCAGCAAACTTTACCACAGCCTCCACTAACAACTGCACCACAAGCCAATGAGGAAGTCACAGACACCACTGAGCTAATTACAGCCAAGGAAATCATATAGAGATCACACTACTTCACACAACCAGAATAAAAGCCAAGTGTCCTAGCCAACCAATACCATAAACACATCTTCAGGAAAAAGTACTCCCCTACAAAAGCAAATTTTAAAAATCAGAAGAAGCAACCGTTATATCATATGTGTAGCTATCAACATAAGGACACAAGAAACATGAAAAAGCAAGGAAATATGACACCTCCAAAGGAACACAATAATTCTTTAGTAACAGGTCTCAATCAAAAAGAAATTTATGAAACACTAGAAAAATAATTTAAAAATATTTATACCAAATAAGCTCAATGAGATATAAGAGAGTACAGAAAAAAATTCAAAGAAGTCAGAAGAATAATTCAGGATATGAATAAGAAATTTACCAAACAGAGAGATATAATGTAAAAGAACCAAACAAAAATTCTGGAACTGAATAATTCAATGAATGAAATACGAAATACATTCAAGAGCTTCAGCAATAGACTAGATCAAACATAAAAAATAATATCAGAGGCCGGGCGCGGTGGCTCACGCCTGTAATCCTAGCTCTCTGGGAGGCCGAGGCATGCGAATTGCTCGAGGTCAGGAGTTCGAAACCAGCCTGACCAAGAGTGAGACCCTGTCTCTACTATAAATAGAAAGAAATTAATTGGCCAACTAATATATAGAGAAAAAATTGGCCGGGCATGGTGGTGCATGCCTGTATTCCCAGCTACTTGGGAGGCTGAGGCAGGAGGATCACTAGAGCCCAGGAGTTGGAGGTTGCTGTGAGCTAGGCTGACGCCATAGCACTCACTCTAGCCTGGGCAACAAAGCGAGACTCTATCTCAAAAATAATAATAATAATAATGATCTCAGAACTTGAAGATAGGTCTTTTGAAATAACCCAGCCACATAAAGATGAAGAAAAAAAAGAATAAGTAAAGCCTGTGTGATATATGGGACACCATAAAGTGATCAAATATTATAATTTTTAGTGTCCCTGAAAGAGAAGAGAAAATGAAAGGGTTAGAAAATCTATTTAATGAAATAATAAATGAAAACATCAAAATATAGGAGCTCAATGATCTCCAAATAGGTAGAAATCAAAAAGATTTTCTCACAGCACATTATAGTCAAATTGTCAAAAGTATAAGACAAAGAGAAAATCCTAAAAATATCAAGAAAAAAGCATGTAGTTACTAACAAAGGAACCTCTCATCAGACTAACTGTAGATTTCACAGCAAAAACCTTATAGGCCAGGGGTGAGTGGGATGATATATTTAGAATGCTGATAGATTAAATAACTGTCACTAAGGATATTATACCAGAGAAGTTGTACTTCATAAGTGAGGGAGAATTAAAGTCTCTTCCAGATAAGCCAAAGCTAAGAAAAATCATCACAACTAGACCAGCCCTACAAGAAATGCATAAGCAAGTACTATACCTGAAAGCTAAAGAGCAATAATCTACCATCATGAAAACACAGGAAAATATAAATACCACTGGTAGAATAAACACACAGTCAAGGCAGAGAAAAAAACTCAAATGTTACCACTACAGAATATTACCAAACCACAATAATAAGCAATAAGATAGAAAAGAAGGAACAAAAGATACACAAAAGAACCAGAAATCAATTAATAAAATGACTGGATTAAGCCCTCACATATCAATAATAACCTTGAATATAAACAGATTACATTTTCCGTTTAAAAGATATAGGCTGACTAAATGGATTAAAAAATATGACCCAACTATATATTGCCTTCAAGAAACACATCTCACCTGTAAAGACACATAGAGACTAAAGTAAATGGATGGAAAGAGATATTCCATGCAAATGGCAGCCCAAAGCAAGCAGGAGTAGCTATACTTATATCAGATAAAACTAATTTTAAGTCAAAAACAGTGAAAAGAGACAAAGAAGGTCATTATATAGTGACAAAGGGATCAATTAACAAGAGGATATAACAATTCTGAACATATGTGCACCCAACATCAAAACATCCAGATATATAAAGCAAACATTATTAGATCTAAAGGGAGAGATAGACTCCAATACAATCATAGTTAGGGACTTCACACTCTATCCAGCATTTGACAGATCATCCAGACAGAAAATTAACAAAAAAATACATTGAATTTAAACTACATATTAGACTAAATAGACCTAAAAGATATTTACAGAACATTTCATGCAAAAGCAATGGAATACACATTCTTCTCATCTGCATATGGAACATTATCAGGATAGACCATATGTTAGGACACAAAATAAATCTCTATAAATTTTTTAAAAATCAAAATTACATCAAGTATCTTGTCATCCTACAACGGGATAAAACTAGAAATCACAAGGGTAGTGTGTCTGTTCAATCCACCATCTTCAATGGAAGGGTCACAATTACTTCTTTTTCTTTAGGATTGGATGAGTCTCTACTCATGACACTGATAACTCAAACCTCGGGCAAACCAAAGTAGTCTCCATTATCTTCAGAATGCCTTTGACTTTTTTCCTCCTCCTTTTCTCAACCATCATTCTTTGAATAGTTATTAACTCATCATACCATATCTAGGCCTGTGGGGCAAAACACTAGGTATATATGGACCCAAAAAAGGGGGACGAGGACAGGCATTCCAGGCAGGAAAGTGAGGTTGGTGCAAATAGAGACAGGAGCAAACATTGCGTGTTTGGTGGACACAGTGACCCATGTGACAGAAATACAGGGTGTATATTGGCAGCATGTGATGCATCTGGATAAGAAAGTCAAAGCTGGCCGCACATTCTTTCCTCACCTCTCCCTTCAACAAAGCTGCCCCACTTGTAGGTTTCTAAAAGCTCCACCTGTTTTATGATTCCACGCTTACTTTTGCCCATTTCCTTTGCCTGGAATGCAAAGTCTCCACTTTGTATATTTGGAAAACTACTTTTTCAAGATTCAGCTCAACAGTATCTTCTCTATTAAGCCTTTTATCCACCTTGCATCTTATTCCCTTAGTCTGGGACACTGGGCACTCTCTTTGTATTCTCATGGTTACTTGTACAGCCTTCTATTATTGAAATAAATACTATGTGTTTGTCTCAAGGGTAAAGATGGTGTCTTCTCATATTTTCAAGGACCTGGCACACAGCAGGTGGTCAGTAACTTGTGTTGAATTAGAGATTACTTTACCTTAAATGGGTTATTTATTTGCTCATGTATTCCTTTCATTTTTGACTCAATGAGTCATTCAATCGTTATTGAGACTGTCAGTGATCAGGACAATCAAACAAGAACTAATACTCAGTGGAAAAAAACCTTCTCTGAGCTGCAATGATCAGGAAGGTATTCTGTGGAATGGAGACTTAGGTCTTGCAGAATGGGAAAGATGTGAACAGATCAAGAAGAGCCTATTCACAGACTCTCCCCTTAAGAAACTCACAGTCTTTGGGGAAAATAAGACATAAGTCCCATTACTTTGAAAATTGAGTAGAATGTGTTATGTGGTTTAAGAGAATTTCAAATTACTATGGGCATACAAAAAGTGGGGAAGAACCACTGGTAAGGAGCTCTAGGGATCTCACGAAAGAGACACGTAATGGGTGTTGTTTGCATCCATACATTCATCCACCCATGTCCATCTGCAAACATTTACTCCACACTTTCTCTATATGAGGATGCTTGCGATTAAACAGCTGAGATTGGTCAATAGAGACAGGCCAATCCTTTTGCAAGACAAGGCTCAACCAGTTGTTACACAGACAATGCTGCTCAAACTATGGAAGGGACTTAGAAATTCTGTGTCATCCACCATATTCACCAGACCTTACACCAACTGACTACCGCTTCTTCCAGACTGTGGATCACTTCTTGCAAGGAAAAATAATTCAATTCTCAATAGGCTGTGAAAAATGCTCTTTGAGATCCCATGGTCACTAGCTCTCCAGGCTTCTTCATTGCTGGCATAAACAAGCTACCATTAAGATGGCAAAACTGTATCGATAGTTTAGACATGTACTTTGATTAATTGCACTGCTTCTTATTTGAGATATAATAAACTATAACTTTGATTCAAAATCAGACATTTCATCTTTAATGACTTAGTAACCCACCTGCCATTTCCACTGAGTTAATGACCGCTGGGGAGAGTAAGTCCTCTATCCATGAAATAAACTGCTCGAAAGGAAGTCAGGGGCCCGCATAGCTGCAGCTGAGGCGCAGAGGGCGTCATTGGCTGGATCAAGGGAGATGGTAGAAAGTTCCGAGGTCAGGAGGATAGCAGGAAAGTGACGGAATCAACGTGGAGCCCAGAACTGGGAATGAGGAGGCTCTGCCATCCTGCGAAATCTAAGAGCTGGTGTTGCTTCCACTTTGGCCAGCAGAGCCCCTCGCTACCCAGTGGGAAGGGCTTCCAGAAGAACTGGATGGGAACACAAGCAAATAAACCACTGTGCCCCATCCCCACCAGCGGGCAACTCTCACCCTGGAGCCAAGGAAGTCTCTGAGGAAGGGTTACAACATGCATAGCACTACTTGCACCAGCTTGTGTTTGCACCATGAGCTACCTTTTATGTTATTGGACCTCTGGGTGCACAGAATTAGTTTGATCATAATCCTCGATTCCTGACACATACTCATTGGTTCATCATCACTGGTTACTTTTATTTAGTTATCCTTAATTATTTTTAATAATGCAACAAGTGTTCATGAAAACACTATCTAAAAACGGTCAAGACCTTGACAAAAGCCTGTGTCTAGCAATGAGGTTCTCCCTCCACCCACCGGTAACCAACCCATCCTTCTGTCTCCTTGATCTCTCCCTGCAGGGAACCAATGCCGGAGGTCTTGTGTTATTAATAGTTTGCTCACTTCCCTGTTTATAGAGTCTTATTGGCTCACTACACAACATGTTGTATGTGTGTGTGTGTGTGAATGCAGAGAGAGAGAATATAGTGTCTGTATATATTATATACAACTGTGTGTATATACACAAATATATGTTCACTCTAGTTGTATTATACTATGTATGATCTTTTGAGATTTACTTCTTTTCCTTAATATTGCATTGTTAAGGTCAGTTTATGTTGTTATATATCACTGTGTTTCCTATCTAACTGCTGTATAATATAGAAGTATGAGAATATATCACACTGTAATTACTTTCCTTTTGATAGGCATTTGGGTTGTTTCCTGTTGTTTTTTGCTATTGAGTACATTGCTGTAATGGATATTTTTGTGTATGTATGTCATACTTTCCAACAATTTCTATTCTCCATCCTGATAGGATATGCTGCCTTTGTCTTACAATAAAATTATGTACATTCATGTGTTTGTTTCTGGGTTCTCTGTTCTATTCCATTGGTCAGTGTGGCTGTCTTGCTTCAATGCCAAACTGACCTGATTAATATAGCTTCATAATAAGTCTGAAGTTTGATAAGGCAAGTTCCTTATCTTTGTTCTTTTTCAAAAGCATCCTGGCTACTTTTAGCCCTTAACTTTTTCATATATACTTTATAATCAGCTTATCAAAATTCATTTTAAAATACTTCCATTGGGATTTTAATTTGAATTGCGCTGAATTAATTTGAATCCATGAGTTGACTGGGCAGAACTGACAGTATTGAAATGGTGTCCTCATGAATATATTTCTCTATCTATATATGTTAGAACTTCTGACAATTGTAAGTTATTGTCTCCTCTTTATGTTTTCTGTTTGGCTTGTGTTTAGAACAGCAGTTGACATTTTTATATTGATTTTGTACCCAGTTACCTTGCTAAAATCTCATTATTTATAATTATTTTCAGGTAGATTCTTTTTGTTTTGTAAGTAAAAACCATTATCATCTGCAAGTAATAACAGTTTTATTTTCAACTTTCAAAATTTTTATGCATTTATTTTTTCTGGTCTTATTACACTGGCTACACTCTTCATTGCATTATTGCCTAAATATGGTGATGGAATAAATATTTCTCTCATTCCTGATTTTTTTTTTTTTTTGAGACAGAGTCTCGCTTTGTTGCCCAGGCTAGAGTGAGCGCCCTGGCGTCAGCCTAGCTCACAGCAACCTCAAACTCCTGGGCTCAAGCAATCCTGTGGCCTCAGCCTCCCGACTAGCTGGGACTACAGGCATGCGCCACCATGCCCGGCTAATTTTTTTTCTATATATATATATTAGTTGGCCAATTAATTTCTTTCTATTTATGGTAGAGACAGGGTCTTGCTCTTGCTCAGGCTGGTTTCGAACTCCTGACCTCGAGCAATCCGCCCGCCTCGGCCTCCCAGAGAGCTAGGATTACAGGCGTGAGCCACCACGCCCGGCCTCATTCCTGATTTTAAGGAGAATGCTTCCAACAGTTTTCCATTTAGGATAATGTCTGCTTTAAAATTTTAATAGACATTATTTACGGGGTTAATAAAATTTCCTCCTCTTTCTAATCTGCTAAGAGTCTTATCAAGAATGGGTGTTGAATTTTACCAAATGTTTGCAAAATGAATTGGTGTTAGGGTTATACTGGCTTTATAGAATAAACTAGGCCATTTAGGGTGTATTTTCTCTTTTTCTGCCATCTAAAAGAGATAACATATTCCTGGAAAGTTTGGTAGAACCTGCCTGTAAAATCATCAGGGATTGGTTTTTTCTTTGTGAGATTTTGATCATTGTATTAATTTAATAGTTATAAGACTTTCAATTTATTTTTTCTTGAGTTGGTTCTGCTTGATTTATATTTTTAAGTATTTGTCCATTTAACCTAAGCTTTCAAAGTTGCAGGCAAATAGTCCTGATTGTGTTTCCTATCCTTTCTAATCTCGTTTATCTGTCTTTATGGCTCAAATTATATCCCATTTTTCATTATTATTTAATTTGTGCCTTCTGTCATCTTCTCTAAATTACTCTTATCAGAGACTTGTTTACTTTGTTTTTTCCCAACTTTTGACTATTGATATTTTCTTTTGTATTTTATTTTGTTGATTTTTGCTCTTAATTTTATTATCTTTTCCTTCTGCTTTCCATGGTTTTATTCTTTTTTTCTTATTTCTTAAGATAGACAATTAGCTCCTTAATTTTAAGGCTTTCTACCTTTCTAATATTATTTATAGCTTGTATTAAAAAATATTACCACATCTCACACATGTTTTGATGTGTTTTGTTTTCCTTATCATGGGGTTCTAAATATTTTAAAATGTTTATTATTTCTTCTGTAACATATAAGTTTTTAGCATTTATATTACAATTTACAAATGGAATCATAAAACATTTTTTAAACTTATAATTTAATTTTAAACTTATAATTTAATGTTGTGTTCAGAGGTCATGGCCTGTATAATTACCTTTGAAATTTAATTTACCAAGGCTTTCTGTTTTTCCTTTATTGTCTTAATGCCTGCTCAGTTTTTCTAAATGGTACATGTATAGTTGAAGAAAGTATATATTCTCTAACTATTTCAAAGAAACTATATTTGCTCATTAGTTAAGATTCTTAATTGAGTTTTTTATATCTCTTATATGCTTCTTAACTTTTTTCTGAGAAAGTTATCAAATTCTCCAAATGTGTTAGGGGATTTGTCTGCTTCTTTTTGTATATTTTTTGTTTCATGTATGTTGAGGCCATTTATTAAGTTTAAAAATTTTAAATTTGCTATAGCCTCTAAATTAATTGAAATTAATATTTTAGGTATGCAAGGATGGTTTAATCATTAGAAAGTGTCCCATTCATCCTTAATAATGTTTTATATTTTAAAATCTATTTTTACTTTATTAATGTAGGTTAAACAAAGAAAGAGCTTAGTTAAAGTAGTTTTCTTTTAGTTAGTATTTGTCTTATTTTTTCCCATCATTTTACTTTCAATTTTATGTTTTAGGTGTGTCTTTTTGTAAATATCATATACATGGATTTATAAAATCAAATTTCTCTAATTTTGTCTTTGAAGAATTTCATGCCTTTACTTTAACTTGAATTATTGATTTTTTTTGCTTGTATCTGCCATTTTATTAGATTTATTTCAGTATGTCTCACCTTGTATGAAAACATCCATTCTTATATTTTCACAAATTGATATCTATGTCAACCTGTGTAAGGTAGGAACTTAGCAGCCTCTCAGATCCATGGAGCCCTCCAATCCACAACCACTATATTGATATTATCTACATTTTTAAACTACAGATAAACTATGGGTTATGATAGTTACATTTCTCTTTTTCTTTAGTCTTAACATATTTAGATAACTGTAAGTTTTACCAAAGTATTTGACCCCTTTTCAATGTGTGCCTTTGTGAAGAAATACTTCTAAATCTTTGTATGCCAGATAATATTTTTATCATGTTTTCATATATGAATGACAGTTTGGCTAGAAATTAAATTTTGGATTCTAAGTTCTTTCTCTTTGGTACTCTAAAAATACTACTTCATTATCTTCTTGCATCAATGTTGCTGCCGAAAAATCAAATGTCATCTGATTCTTGTTTCTTCATGTATGATTTATACTTTTCCTTTGGAAGTTTTAGAATTTTCTCTTTGATATTAATTTTATTAACATATATCCAAATCTAGTTCCCACTCCTCATCTTTCCTCTTTTTCTAATTCTGAGAAATTTTTCTTTACTACTTATTTAAATTTTTTTTGATGACCTTAGTGTCCACTGGGCAAAACACACTTTTCCAGCGTCAGCAAGAAAACAGAGATGAACCCACTGATAATAATCCTCATGGCACTTGTGCTAATAAGCTTAAGGACCAGGTAATTGAGATACATTCTTCCCCTACCTTAAAAACATCTATTTAGATATGAGTACCTCCACCCCTAAATGGCCATATTTAAATTTCTTAAATTCATTTTTGCCTCTCAGCTCTCATGGTCAGATTCTCAGTTGTCAACTTTTGCTTCTAGTGTTCTCATCTCCTTGGCTGATCTGTTTGGTAAAAATACACATAAAACAGTCATTGATAGCATCCATGTAGGGGACTGGAATATGTCCAATGAATAATGAGCATGGATTTGATGAAACTTTTTGCTTGCTCAGAGATTCTCTTGCTTCTTCCAGGTATAAAATATAAAGAATTTAATTTTTCTATTTCAGTAAAAAATAATAAATTTTAAAATCCCTTCAATTTATACACAGAGATCATCATCAGTAGGGATCTTTGGGGAGTCATGGAACACTGATACAGGCTTGGACTGGAAGCCAGATAGCAGAGGATAGCCGGGGGTAGGGAGTGTTGGATACTACATGACACCCCATTTCTAATGCTGATTCTGTAATCCATGAGACCAATTTGACTTCCAATTCTGACTCCTCAATTATCGCATTGTGTGAGTTTGTACAAAGGAATTATCATCACTTTGTCTCTGTTTCCCCATCCATATAGGAAATTTATTGGGAAAGTCTCTATAATTTCCTCTAGCTCTGGAAAACAAAATTTTCCAGTTGAGTCTGGAAAGTCTTACAGCTTTATAATACTATATTTTGCAGAAATATTTGTGATAAGGTGTAGATAAAGATGTGCACAGTCTTAGATATACACATTCCAGAACAATTACATCTGCCCCTCAGTTTTATGGGCTGGTCCTCATGACCTTGTCCTTTCTTGTTCCAGTGGATATCAGACAAGGTCTTGCTGCAATGATTATACAACAGAGCTCTTAGAATCAGATCTAAAACCCACAATGACAGATCTGATTGTCTGTCGATTTGAGACTAACCATGACAATTTCTGTACATCATACCAGTGTTTGCCACCCTAGCAAGCTGGTAAAATATATACATGCTTTACTGTGTATTATTAAAACTTTACATGCCTATCCTCTGATAGTAAAAATTTTTAAATGATTTTATTCACTTATTCATGAGATAAAATGCAAATCATATTGAACATGCTGAGTTTTAATTTAATTTTTATAACATAGATCTTTTACAGTAAACATTCTGTAGTCATGAAGATCATTATTGATTTGTTGATATCAATGGGAAATATTGCTCAATACTGTTTTGTAAAGTTTTCATATTTTTTAGGTCAATACTCTTACTATGGTACGATGTCAATCATACCATAGTTACTATAAAGTTACTATGGTACATTTCAGTGTACATAAAATTCCTCAGTCCTGCCTGAGACTTCCTGGTGAGTTGTGGGTCTTAGCCAAATGAAAACTGACTTTCTATGCAACATAACCTGTTACAAAAAGGTATGGAAACAATCCTCCTGGTTTAATAAATAATATAATTTGCACATATCAGTAAAAGAAAAATAAATTCTTTAAAAAAACCTTTTAATTTAGACACAGAGATCATTACAAGCATGGATTTTTTGAGAAGGGATGGGATATTGATAGAAGGGAACAAAGGTTATTTCTATGAGCATTAAAAGAAAGACAGCTGTAGAAGGAGAAAAGGTATCAGAGACACTTAACTGACAAACCACAAGACATTTTTCTAAGTTACAATTTATTAATAAAATTACCAGTCAACATGGTTTGGAATGTCCAGGCTGGTGGTATTGGGACAAGAAGGGCCATTCTTTATGGGGAAAAGGACCAAGATCAAGGTTGCATAGTCCACACTGATGTGCACTCAGGTAATATTTGTGATTCACAAAGGAGAGAAGATTGAAGCTGAGACTAGCTCCAGGAAGGTCTGAGCCATGATAGGGTGTGCATAATTGCCTGAATGGCTTTGTCATTTTTGTCTCCCCTTATTTGACCTCACATGGAACTACATGTTTTTTTTTTTTTTTTTTTTTTTTGAGACTGAGTCTCACTTTGTTGCCCAGGCTAGAGTGAGTGCTGTGGCTTCAGTCTAGCTCACAGTAACCTCAATCTTCTGGGCTCAAGTGATCCTACTGCCTCAGCCTCCTCAGGAACTGGGACTACAGGCACGCACCACCATGCTCGGCTAATTTTTTGTATATATATTTTTAGTCGATCAGTTAATTTCTTTCTATTTTTAGTAGAGACAGGGTCTCGCTCAGGCTGGTTTTGTACTCCTGACCTCAAGCAATCCGCCCTCCTTGGCTTCCCAGAGTGCTAGGATTACAGGCGTGAGCCACCACGCCCGGCTCACATGGAACTATAAATAATGGGTTGTCTTCAGTGCTTCTCAAAGGAAGCATGATTGGCATTTTGTAAATGCAGTTTTTCCTTGTGTTGAACTATCCCATGTATTGCAGGATGTTTACCATTTTGAGTTCTCTGCCCACAAAATGCTAGTAACCTGATGGCAGTTATGACAACTAAAAATACCCAGGACACTTTCAAATGCCCCCTAGAGGGCAGTACCTCCACCGGTTGATTGCCGTTGGCACGTGATGATCTCTACAGGCTATTTCATCTCTGAGAGGTGTTATTTTTTCTCTATGTATTATGCATTTTCACAGTGGGGAGGAATACACTGGGGGAAACGAACCCATTATATCTTAGAAGGCTTGTAAAGCATCATTCATTTTTCATGACTCTAGTCCACCACGATCACTGCCTTCTGGAAGACTTCTTTGATCTCACCAAACAGAAGCTAGTCCTCCTCTGAGCTACCTTAGACCCAACTCATCCCTCTATCACAGCAGTGGCCACGTTGCCATCACTGCCTGGCTCTGTCCTCTCCTAGACCTCAGCCTGCAAGTTCTTTGATAATGCAGACTGTGCCTTATTTATTTTCCACCACCAGTGAACAGGCACTCTACAATGTGTTGCCAAATGAATAAACAGATGAGAGAATAGTAAAGTTGAATCTTTTGTCTTTTCCACATGAAAATTTTCCATCCAAAGGGATTTTCACTGTATTTTCAGCTTAATAGAAACAGAGAGCTAAGAGATTTCGTCCAGTTGATAATAACAACGACACAACAAAAATGATCATAAATAACATTAAGTCAGAATCTTAATTGTAAACATCATTACCGAAGATCTTGCTCTGTGCCAGGCACTGTTTAAGCCGGGGACTAGGGTGAACCAAGCACTCACTCCCAGGATCCTACAAGTGCGAAATTCAAGGAGGTTTCACTCTTCGCTGCTGACCCTGCACTTGTAGAATCCTGGGAGTGAGTGCTTGGTTCACCCTAGTCCCCGGCTTGCCTCTCACTCATTCTCTCAAATATTGTTTATTTTATGGATGAAGAAACCAAAGCTCAGAGAGTTAAAATAAATTGCCCATCCAAGCAGGTAGTGAGTGATGGAGCAGGGAATCACACCCAAGCCTATCTGGTTCTGAAGCACACTCTTTTATCCACGAGAGACAGGACTGGATCCAGAGCAGGGGACTGTTTGTTACTGGTCCACTCCGGGGGAGTACAGAAGCAGATAGGAAGGCATTTAGAAGCTTTATAGCAATTTGCCATTGCCCTTACAACCAAGCCCATGAGCAGTGCACTCATTGCCTTGAACAGAGTTCAGACACAAAAGTATCAGCACATCAAGCACTGGGAAAAACAAACAAACAAGCAAAAATATTGGTCCTTTGACATAGTTTGAGAAGTACTGCATTAGGAAATGCTGGAGAAATCGGGACATCCATTTTTTTAGAAGTTTTATTTCTCTGCAGTTATAGCACAAGTTGAAAGATAGGGTACTCAAGAGACTAATGTAATAATGTGACATTTTCTCAGACTCTATTTTTAATTATTTAATTTTATTTTTATCTTTTTTTAAATATTTTTAGTACCACACATATATAGACTTGAGTTGTAGTTATTGTAATCTATCGTTTATGATGCAGTCTCAGAGTCATCTGTGACCTTCTTTCCTCTATGTGTTAATATGATACGAACACCCATGAATCACCCCCTAACTTAGAAATGAGACCAGCTCCATTAACTTGCAACTACCCGAGAACTCCTGCACGATCCTATCTGCTTCCCTCTCATGTCCCTCAACATTATGCCACCAACAATCACCCATGTTTCAGCCATGGATATTATTCCTTGGAGTTTTTCATTCATTTTCATGGTGACAATATTCCATGATGTGAATATTCTTATTTTCCCCTTTATGGGCATTTGGATTGTGTGCCAGTTTAGTGTCTCTAGGTCCAGAGCCACCCTCCATCGCCTGTTCCATGATAATGGGGATGGACCCTGTAAACATTTCACCTTTGTTAGTAATGGATACTAGGGACAGGAGGGCATACAGCTTACCTTCCAGTTTCAGTGTGCTCCTCTTGGAAGGCTTCTGCAGCATGCGTGGCTTTTCCAGTGCCAGCTCTGGCCGTGCACAGAGGCCGGAGCCCATAAGGGCCAGCAGCGTGTGGACCCCTCTGTGGGAAGCTTCCCATGGTACCCTTTAGTGGCCTTGCTGTGAGTTCTGAGGCACACTGCCTCCCTGTGGGCAGTTTCTGCTGGTATCCCAGGGGGTGGGTTCCCACCAAACACCCCAGTAGACTTCTCTGTCATCTAGTGAACCATAGTGGCTCTCTCTCCAGTGGAGTCTGCATCTCAGCCTTGGGAGAAGGACTCTCTTCCAGATGAATTCTTCTCCTTAATGCTCTAACTCAGCTCTAGGCAGAGTGGCTGCACATTATACCTGCTATCCTTGTATTCTTTAGAGTTCTCTTTGCCCCTTCATAACCAATTCCCTGTTACTCCTGTCCCCTATTATAGGTAATGTTATCAATGTTATCAATGTTTAACATTCTCTGTTCAAACTACTGTATGATTTTTGTCCCTTGATTGGACCCTGACTGATACAGTTCATTTCTCCTTTTTTGTTATTATAAACAGTGCTTCTATAAACATTCTTGTACATGTCTCTTGTGTACATGTGTAAAACTTTTTCCTTGGTACAAGAATGCAATTGTACAATCATGAAGTGTGCAAAAGTTAAACTTTATAAGATTACCCCAAAGTATTATCATTGCTAGCTGTGTATGACAGAGCCATTGTTTCATATTCTCTCCACTACTTTTTATTCTCTAACTTCTCAGTTTTTGTCAAGCAGAATGGCTGGAAATAATATGTCATTGGGTTCTGATTTTCATTTCTTTGATTAAGAGTGAATTTGAACATATCTTCATATTTTTATTGGTCATATGATTTTCTTCTTCTTTGACTTGCCTGCTCACATCTCTGCTGATTTTTCAATTGAGTTTGTCTTTTCTCACTTTGATTTTTACAAGTTTTTAATATACATTTTTCTTGACATGTCACAAGTGTCTTTGTCTAGTTTGTTGATTTAAAAAAATTTAAAAGGACAGTTCTATGCACTGCAAGGGATAACTTTTTTATTTAATGTAGTCAAATTGATCAAACTTATTTTATGGTTAACAATATATCTTGTTTAAGAAATTTTTAGCTGTGCAAAGACCAAATATGTTTGTTCTTACAGTTTCTTCCAACAATTTTACAATTTTGCTGTTGACGTTTGGGTCCAAAAAAAGTTGACATTTGTTTATGGTGTGAGGTAGTAATCCCATCTAATCTTTCCACATTAAAATAATATTTTTCGGACTACCATCTCCTTCTTTTCACTCTATTCTTCCATGCCTCCTTTATCATATGTGAAAATTCCAAATGTGAGTGGATCTGTTTCTGTGTTCTCAATTTTGCTCCCTTATGGACCCTATTTTTCATATAGGAGAGAGAGTCAGGATGATGAAATGGTGATAATTGGTGCAGAAGTGGCATTGGCAGCTACTAAGAATTAATCAAGTATTGTATTGGGCATTTTGTTCTTACATGCATTTTACCCTGTAGTCCTGGCAATATCCTCTGAACCGTACATTATTATCCATACTTCACATATGAAGAAACCAAAGCTTGGGAGACTGTGTGACTTGCTTAATCTCATCCAGTTTGTAAGTGGTGGGAGCCAGAATATGAGTCCAAATTCTGTGTTCTTTCCACTATACTATATTGTTTTAGTAAATCATCCAAATGGAATTAATTCACATCTTTAAGAATTGGAGCTGGAGTAAGATCAATGTAAGAATAATTCTATAATTTAATTTAGGCATTTCTTATAGTTAGAAGACAGGCTTTGGAACACACAGTGAAGATGAAATATGCAAGCATCTGTAGGCTTGTCCTTGGCATTCAGAGAATGGGCTTTGGGCCATAGACTCATTCTGCCTCCTACCAGCTGGTGGGGTTGGGTAGTCATGCACCATTATGTCTTATTCTCATTGGCCAGGGGAGCGGGTAAGGTGGAGCCCATGGCAACCTGCTGGAGTGAAAAGAGCAGAAACCAGCAAGACTGTGATTCACATTCTGGCTCTTTCATTGACTTGTTGTGCATACTTGGAAAATCTCTTTCCTTCTCTGAGCCTTAAGTTCCACATTTGTAAAATAGGGAAAATAAACCCCATCTTTGTATGGCTGTTATCAGAACGGGAAATACCTATTAACTGTCTAGCACAGTGGTTGGCCTGCATTAGGTGATTAGTAGATAACAGCTCTTTCTTTCCCCTAGCAAAGGCTGAGATGAGAGCAGGAAGAGACTCTCCAGGCTGCTCCCATAGCTCCTGCTCCAAAAATACTCTTCCTTGTAGGGATATTTATTTTTGCTGTGAGAACTTCAGCTCTCCCAGGCCCCCAGATCACTAAGCACAGGGTTTACCACTCTGCTAAAAAGGTCAGGCATTTCTGGTCTTCTCAGGATGTCCTCAAAAGTGAAGTTATCCCTTGCAAGACAGGGAGAATGCTGCAGCTCCTTAGCACAGGTCCTTGACTGCATTACATTTGCTTTTATACCTTCAATCTTGCCTGTTTCAGAGGCAGATTAAGCTTTAAGACGGAAACGGACCACCAGGATCAACTAACCCAGCCTACTTCTTGTGCTGAGAGAGCAGAGCCAGAGAAAGCAAGAGTCACCCAGGGCCCCGCAGTGATCTGAGATAGAGCCGCTCCCTGCCCTGCTGCGGCTGCTACCACAGCCCTCTCTAAACATTCTGTCCAAAAACGTGAGAATCACTTCCTGTGAAGAATCAGTTATTCCTACTCACTTGCTATCTGAGTATTATTTTTATTTTTTTTTTTACTGTCAACTAAAATAGTGATTTAAAGATTCAGCAGATTTGTAACAGCAACTAAATGCCCTAAATAATAGGCAATATCTGTAAAACATTTACTATGTTTCAGGCACTATTTAAGTGCCTCATTTAATCCTCACAACAGTGCTACGAAGTAGCTATGGTTACTGTTCCCACTTTTGGAGATAAGGAAGCTGAGGCAGATATTATACAACTTACCCTACGTCACTTGGTTCATGAGCTTATATTTTTAACCACTTTGATATAGTGCCTTATTTGCTCTGCTGTAAAGGGACTGACATATAACAAAATGGACCCCCCCCCAAAAAAATTTACACTCCAGAAAGAAAAGTAAGGTTTTAGGACATCTTGGAAGCTCTCGCGGTTATATTCCAGATACATAGCATCACACTGAGTTTACTTTATATTTTTCTCCCAGGACTTACGTCTCTGGGTGGGAAGTTCCCAAGCAAGTGACTCAAATACTGCAATAGACTACTATTCAGAAAAGAAGTTTGGAGCACCACTTCTGGCTAATTCGGTGATGGTAACAGTATTGAAAATATCTGCAATTTCAAAGATTCAAGGTGTAGGAAATACCCAGTTATAGGAATTAAATATCAGAAATATGCAGTCTAAGATAATTTCATTAATAAATGTATATAACATTTATTGGGTGTCGGGCAGGTGGGAGGGGGGAAGATGGGATGTGTATATACAAACACAATGAGTGAGATGTGCAATGTTTGGGGGATGGTCACGCTTGAGGCTCTGACTCGAGGGGGGGCATGGGCAATATACGTAATCTTAACATGTGTACCCCCATAATACGCTAAAATAAAAAAAGTAAATGTATATACATATAGCTAGGTGGAATTCACACGTATACTACAGTAACTGTGTGTTGTGTCAGTAGGAGTCCCTCATTGTCAGACTAGAATCCATTATCTGAGTCTCACAGTCCTGAGGCTTCAAGGGGCATCAACAGCCTTTAAAGGAGTGATGACCATTTATAAAATTGGTCTCTAAATACCCTTCTCAACTTTAACATCCATTCTTACTTGTTGCTTCAATAGCTATCAGCCATTTGCTATTTTTAGATATTAAACATTTATTGTAAACTGCCAACCGTACCATGCAAGTCAATTGCAAATGTGAGAATTGTCATTTCATAAAAGTTGCAAGATTTCATGAAGTCGCCGTAAGTAATGATAGATACTGTTTGGATCACATACAGAGCTGTTGACACATCAGTAATTGTCAGAGACAGTCCTGTTGAAACATAGAACATTTAAAAACTGATGGTCACAGGATAGGTGTGTTCAAAGGGGATTGATTTAAACATCAAAGCCCTTGGAGAAATTAATAAAGTCCTTGAATTTTTTTTTTTTTTTTTTTGGCTAAAAATACATGATCTCTTTTATGATGCAGTAAAATCCAAATGTGAATTGAAATTGTCATAGTAACTTTGTAATACAATTTTGCCTGGAAAAACAATGCTCCCTCAAATTCTAAGATTCATCTCATTGTAGCTATAATTTTTTGTTAAACATAAGATGAGAGACTTATTCTAAGTTTTATTTCATTTTATTGCAACCAAAACTTACTTGCCCTTATAAAGATATCATAAAATGATCCCCCTATGTTAAGTTTAAATTACTTTAAATTTGTTTTTCACAAAATCCATTATCCTTGGTTAGTGAATACCCCTTGCATTTAATCATAGCATAAATATAGACTGTGTAAGTTATGCTTCAACAAGAATTCTTAGAAAGAAGAAAAATGCAAGTATCAATTCAATTAATAAACAAATGCCTATTAAGTGTTCACAACAACACTATGATCAGAAACCGAATCATCTCATTTTATTTAGGGGGTTTATATTTGGAACATAGCACTTCAGTAACTTTCCTGATCAGTGTGCAAAAAAAAAGCAGTAAGCAAAAAAAAAAAAAGAAATAAGCCAAAAGGTCTCAAGTCACCCCAAACAAACTATAGAAGCTCCGAGCGGTGTCTATAAAACCAGTGGCTCTTTGATATGAAGTTATTGATGATCATGTTTCTCAGTCTAACAGTCAGCCAAGAAACAGTCAAAGGAGAACAGTTTATTGTGTATATTAATTACCTATTTCATGTTTGTGCAGAAAAGTTTCTATTTTTGAATGAAGTTTTAGCAAACCTTTCACAAAGACAAGGAAGGGAGCTTGAACAGGCTTGAACAGACAGGCTGAAGCGCGAGCTAAGAGCAGGGACGTGGTCCGGTCTTGATCAGCCATTCCCTGCCAGCTCCGACACAGCTGGCTGGCTTTCTTCTCCTCTGCAGAAGGTGTCTGCACGTTCATTGCCGAGCATGGCACATGTAAACTATTGTTTTCCATGGCCCGATACGCAGAGGATATACTTCTGGTTTGCAGGAAGAAATCTAAACCCTGCTGGCAGTCCATAAAGGAGGCTCAGAAATAACAAGACCCTACCTCATTCGGGACACACAGTCTTCTCAGTCTCTGCTTCTCTTTACTTTAGGGCTTCTCTTTACGGCCTTGCACTCGTGAAGCTGTAACATGTGGAGAAGAGTAAAGCCACAGTGCATTAATAGTCCTGTACAAGGTCCCAAGGAAAGGAGGGCCTTGCGTGAGGGGGGAGAACAAAAGACATGAAGTTACAGCAAGGCAAACCAAGGTTACTTTAACAAAAGGAAGCATCGGTCAGGACTTGCAATGGTTTCAGAATAAAGAAAGCACGTGAATACAAGGTTGAAGCGACCAGCAGTATCTGGGGTGACTGGGGTTCTATCGAGAGTGGAAGAGGACACCGTTAATGATTAATCCTGGGCCCTGGGCGTACCCTGTGACGGTCTTGGGAAAACAGGACTTACATTCCCCCCGGCAACGGCTGACCACAGAAGGAAGGGAGCGCAGAGCCAGTGGGGAGAGTCGTGGGAGGGTGGGTGACACTCACTCCCTGCCCCTGGCTCGAAAGATCAAGAATTTGCACAGTGAAGGCAGAAACTTTGCCAGCTTTATTTAACCACTACAGAATTAGTGGTGTTTTAGGTTAATAAAACATACAGCTGTACTCTTGTATAGATATATCTACCATCTACAGAAGGGCTTGAATGGGAGAACATACCAACCTCTCATTTCTTTAATCTAATAACTTGAGGGCTCGGGTGTTTATTTTATAGTAATTTTGTTTATTATTATTGTTATATTAATATATTAAATATCATGTATATGATATTTCATAAAATTTTTCAGGAAAGTAATCTTTGTGAATCTTATGTTGACCGAAATTGCCCATGGGAAATCCATGTCAGTGTGTTCTGTAACCCCAGGTTATCAGATTCATATATAACCCTTGGACTATAATAATAGGATCCTACTCTGTCCTCTGTATGTTTTCAGTTTTGTCTTTCACAACGAAGTCTTTAATCCACGTGAAGTTGATTTTTGTATGTGGCATGAAATAAAGATCCAAATCTTATTTTATTTTTTTCCTGTATGGCTAATGAATGCTCCCAGCACTGTTCATTAAATGACTACTCCTTTCCCCACTGAACGGCAATGTTAGGATCAGGATAGATTTCAGATAAAAGAAACCATATATACACATACTCTATATCCTACTATATATAGTCTATATACCACATACAGTATATTTATCATATACTACATATGTTATATATTTACGTCTTCTTTATTATCCCTCAATATGTTTTTATACTTTTATCCATATAAATCCTTTGCATATTGAAAATTTATTCCTAGGACATTAAAGTTATTTGTGGCCTTTAAAAAATTATATTGCATTTTCTAACTTTGCTTTATATTAATAGCATATAGAAATAAAATCAACTTTTAGATGAGTTTATTTTCTTACTAAACTGTCTTACTAGGTCTCATAATTTGACTATAAATTCTTCAAATTTTATATATGAGTAATCAAAGTATCTATGAAAAAAATCACAGTTTTGTGTCCTTATTTTCAATGTTTATACCATTTACTTTTAAGTTTTTGTGCTAAGACCTCTAATAGAATGTTAAATAGAAGTGTTGATAGTCAGCACTTTTTTCTTATTCCTGTTTTTGATAATCCATCATTAAATATAATGTTTACTATAAATATTTGAGAATAATATTTTATGAAGTTAATCAAATTTCTGTCTATTTTAATTTGCTAAGAGATTTTTGCTGTTGTTTTTAAATGGCATCAAATTTTAAAAATCTTTTTCTGCTATTGTTGAGATGATCTAAAGATTACCATTAATTACATTAAAGGTTTTTCTATTATGAAATCAGCTCACATTCCTATGAAAAAAATTGGCTTGGTCATGAGTGTATGTGTGTATGTGCCCATGTATACAGGTGTGAATATAGTCTGTTACTGTTTATCCTTTGTCGCATTCTTTTTTTATATATAGGCTATTATTTGGTAGTTTTCTCATTTTGTTCATATGTAAGATCAGATTATAATTTTCTGTGTCCTTTTTTTAGGATAAATATTTTTTGAGGGAATAATTTTGGTTTTTCAGGGATGTTACAAAGTTAGTATAGCTCCTATATACTCCTCACTTAGTTTCCCCAATTGTTAACTTCTTACATTAGCATGGTACCATTGTCAAAACTAAAGGAACCAACATTAGTACATTACTATTAATTAAACTACAGGCTATGTAGATTTCCCCAGTTTTTCCATTAATGTGCCTTTCTGTTTGAGGATCCAATTCAAGGTATCACATTGCATTTGTTTGTCATCTCACCTTAGCCTCCTCTGATCTGTGACAGTTTTTCAGTCTTTCCTTGTCTTCTCATGATCTTGATAAACTTGAGTACTGTCCAGGTAGCTTGTAGAATGTCCACAGTCTTGGTTCTCTGTTGCTTTTCTCGTGGTTAGACCGGGATTACCGGTTTGGGGAAGAACATCACAAAGGTGATCACATCACATCATAGCAAGGGGTACATGAGATCATGTGACGTCTCTGGTGGTGTTACCAGTCATCACTTGGCTTAGGTAACATTTGATAGGTTTCTTCACTATACAGTTACTATTTTTCCCTTTCTCTAATCTATTTTTTGGAAGTTAATCACCAAGACTATACTATCCTGGGGTGGGGGGGGGCAGGGAGAAAGGGTTAAACTGTACCTCTCAGATGGGAATATCTACATATATTCCTTACGAAATTCTTCAATAAGAAAGTTTGGTCTCTTCTCCCCCATTTATTAACTTATTCATTTATTGATATTGACATGCTCTAACATACATTTATTTTGTACTTTAGGTAGAATTGGGTTATAATTCACTACTACTTTATTTATTTCGATGCTTAAATTATTTCAGCTTTGGTCATTGGAGCTTTTTCATGTTGGCTCCTGTGTCCCTTTTATTTGCTCTCATCTTTTTGTTTTTGAGCACTTCCTTACTTTCTGATACTGCTCCAACAGGATGCTCCAGGCTTATCTTAGACCTCAGAATAGAGATGAATGGGATTAGAAAATCGACCATTTCTTCAAGGAGCTCTGGTTCATTATTTTTTTTAATAGGAAAATGGTATTTAAAAACCAAGATTTTGGTTATGAGTGTGTTCATTGCCTCTGGGACTTTTTAGGGGACAGAGCCTAAAAAATACATGCATGTATACTAACCCAGGTATGCACATATATCTATAATTATTTCTGTGCATATATACATCTGTATCTATATTAACTAAACATATGTTCCTTCTTATGTGTCCAGTTCTATCTAATTGAATATCAAAGAAGTCATTCTACTCATCCTTTAACTTCTTTTTCTAACACTTTGAAACTTGGTTTTTACTTCAACATCCATTTATTAATTTTATATTTAAGTTTTATAGAAAAAAATGCCATTGAGTCCTATATTTTAAGAGATCTCTTTTTGTAATCATTATTAACTAAATTGCTAGTTTTTTTTAAAGAGACTGATTATTTTAGTGTACAGACTAGCGCATTTAGCCTTTTACATTTATTGTGACTACTGACCTATTTGTGCTTTTTTCCCTTCTGTTTTATTTTGTGGTTTCCATTTGCCTTACTTTTTTTTTCATTTATTTTTTCTAGCAAGGCTTTCTTTTTGTTAAAAAGAATCATCTTATCACATAGAACATGAGGTCTAGAGCTTTCCTTGCATTTGCAAACTCTAAATCAAAGTTGCCTTATGGATGCAAGTACTTTGAATTTTACATCATAATAAACATATAGTATAGTTCTCGATAGTTTGCCATATCTTATGCCCCCTAAACTTTAGAAACCCTGATTTTATCCAGACAATATTTCGATGCAAAGATCCCTTCAGCGTAGGCATGTATAAGGCCACCGGTCATCCTGGAGAATGGGCAGTTGCTTTCTAAAGGAATAGACTTTTAAGAATTATGATCTTGGATGCTTTTTTTGAGGGGAAGGAGCATAAATGAATTTCAAACATCAGATTATCTTGGTGACAGTAAAATTCTAGTGAGTATCTCTCTTCCATAAGAATGGAAGTCAAGGTCCCAGCAGAGAACAGACTTCTTCCATTTGGACAGTCTTCCCAAAAGCGGAGTTGAAATTTACTGAGTGATACTTCTTTCCCTGCCGTGCAGATCCATAGCAATTTGTTTCTTTATTCCCCTCTCCTTCTTTCTTTTCTCCCTCCCTATCTGTCTTCTTCCCTCCCTCTTTTCTTCTACCACTCTTCCCTTTCTCCCTCTTTTTCTCCTTTTCTTCAGTCTTTAGTCTTCTTTCCCTCTTTCTCCTTTTCTTCTCCTCTTTCCAAACTTGGGTTCAAAGCTTGGCTCTAACTCTTATTATCTGGAAGGTTTTAGGGGTTATCTAACCTCAAAGAGCCATGTTGTCTATATTTTAAAATGCGGATCATGATACCTTCATTGAAGAGCTTTTGTGAGACTTAAAAATGAGCCTCAAATTACCTAGTACAGTGCCTGGCACATAGTAGGTGTTTTAAAAAATAGTAGGCATTATCATTATTTTCTCCTTTTAAATCCTACTCTCTGGTGCTATTTCTTTCCCATTTACTCTTGGTAGATAGGAAGGCAAGCCACGGAGGAAGGTGTTCTCCAGTTTTTGTAAGTCCTCATGTGAACACATTCCACCAGGGGGAGAGGGAAATAATTTTTCTATCTGTTCAAAGCCAACCAGGTTGAACTCAGAGGACTGTGTCAGGTGACAGTTATACCCTTAGCCAGCACTAGTGTATAATTTAAGATTGACATGGATGATGATCCAAGAAAGAGGCTTTTTTTGGACTGATCAACTATAATATAACATTATAATTCAGTCCAGGCTCTGTAAGTGGCCCCAGACATTTCAAACCAAGAAGCAAGCATGAGAAGTAGCTTACCTAGTACTAGATAATGTTGATGGCAAACTAATAAATTAGAGTTTATAAAACCTTTTGCACCATGATTTTATTTGATGCACTCAATGACATTGTGAAGTGGTTATTATTATACTTGTACACGTAGGGAAACTGAAATTCAGAGAAGGAAAGTGGTTATATGACCCAAACCTTGCTCACATTTCCAGATCCTCTCAATGGCTTCCTTCATTATATTGGCCAGTGCCCCCGAGATGCCCTTCTACCTCCAGACGTGGACAGAAGACCACACAACGGGGATGTGCTGCAGCTTTGGGATCTAGAAGTCAGATGATGCGATCTCAGCATGTGTGGGCATTTGTGCCCCATGGAATGAAGCTTGACCATTGGGATTGAGAGATGGGGGGCAACAGACGTGTGACTTTTCCACCCTTTCTTCCCCCTGTAGACAGCTTTGGGTGCAGATTTTCTACCAAGCTGTATTTGTTTTCTAGGAACACCGTAATGAAATACTACAGACACGGAGGCTTAAACAACAGAAATGTACTTCCTCACAGTTCTAGGGGCTGGAAATCTGCGGTCAAGGTGCTGGCAGTGTTGGTTTCTACTGAGGCTGCTCTCCTTGGCATGCAGATGGCCACCTTCTCACCATGTCCTCACATGGTCTTTCCTTCTCCACTTGCATACCTGGTGTCCCTTTTTGTGGTCCAAATTTCCTCTTCTTATATGGATGCCAGTCAGATTGGATTAGGTCTACTGTAATAGCCTTATTTTAACTTAATCACCTCTTTAACATCCCTACCTCCAAATAGAGTCACGTTCAAAGGCACTGGGGTTTAGGGCTTCAGTGCATGCATTTTGTGGGTGATAGGGGGACACAGTTCAGCCCATGGCACACACTTTCCAGAGAAGCCCCACATGGCAGGCAAGCACGTCTTCTGAGTGAGCTGCTATGTTTACTAACAACCGGTAGGAAAAGCAGGGTACTAAAGCATTGCCTGATACCATTCCACATCTTCCTGACTTTATTTCTGCCTTTTTTCTCATTCTCACTGCCCCGATGTTGCAATTCCAAATAAAGCACCAGCACATTCATCCTTGCCTTAGGCTCTGCTTTCTATAGTAACTAGGCTAATACAGTGGCTCATCCAAGGTGGCAGCTGAGGCTTGGGCTCAGGCCTTTTGGTCCCAGATCTCATGATATTTTCATTACTTTAAATTTGTCATTCATTCATCAATGTTTTTTGGCCTATGACATGCAGGGCATTGCCAGGCACTAAAGAATTACTGTGATGAACAAGAAACAGCCTGAAATCAGGGGCCTACAATCCAATGGAGAGATGTGACCACATGCAACATAAATACAAAAATACCCATGAAAGCATGACTTACTGAGCAAGAATAACTCCTTGTAGAAAGGTATTTATATTTTTTTATGTATTTTTTTTAATATATTCTGCAACTTATTCCTCGATGCCAAGTTCTGGGATATCCCACTGGTGAATAGAGAAGACATTCTACATAAATTAAATTCAAATAATTAAACACTAAGCACAAGCAGGGCTGATATAGTATCTAAGCTGAATAATCATGGGGTGGCCAAAGACCAAAGGCTTATGAAACTTGTTCACAAGTACTCTTGAGACTTTCAGAGTTTATGATAGCTCAAATGTCTCGTGCTCAGGTTAATGCATGTGGAGAGACAGGTAGACACCCTTGTCCTTGGCAATGTTCTGCAAACATTTATACTGATCAGTCAAGATTTGAAAGATTCAATAAGTACTTCTTTTCCCTTTCCAACAGGAAAAGCAAGAGTTGTTTCTCTTGGTGACTTACAGTTCAAATAGCTATTCCAATTTCCTTGTAACCTGAAAGTATCCTCAGTATCCCTGCCCTTTAGTCTTAAGGTTCTGACAGATAGATTCTAAGCTAGGCTAGAAATATTAGGCCTTATTGCACCTGGACTTTTTTCAGAGGAAAGTCAACTTTAATCATGATGCCAACAACCTAACCAATACTCTTTTTTATTTTTATTTTTTTTAACTTTTTTATGGGCTGGGGGTACTTGACATTAAATATATCAAGTGGCACTGGAGAAGGAAAAGAGCTTTGGATTAGACAGACTGAGGCTCAGATCTAGCTTTTATTTGGGTGGCAAATTCTTAGGGCCTTGGTTTTGACATCTATAAAGTATAGCTAATAATACCTACCTAATTATTGCAAGGATTAAATAAGATAATGATGGTGAATGCCAGCTCTGCTTCTAACTGGTTGTGTGAGGTTGGTCAAGTTACTTAAAATCTCTCTTTCTCATTTCTTCATGTGTAAAATATGAATTGTACTAATACATATGCCTATACCTATGTATACATATGTATAACAGATCTACATTGACATAGGCTTATTATGAGGACAAAATCAGTTCAAATATGTAAGGTGCTAGAGCTGTACCTAACACTCAACAAAGAGCATTAAACAAGTATTAGCTATTTTTATTTGCATTATTGCTGTGAGTGATCACAACTGCTATTTAAATAGCAGTTGCTCATTTGGCTCCTTGATTGCATTTGATTTTCTTTGCTTCTTTAAAGTCCTTTTCTTGTTCATGAAAAGTATCTGATGGAACTAGTGGTGAAAGATTTCTTGAGAATATTCATTTTTACACAAGTCGTTGTTTCAACCAAACCATTCCCTTAGCCAAAGTGCATGCTCTACAAACCTGGAGAATCTCAACACTTCCCTATCTAACAATCTGCCATAATTTTATCAACAAATGGGACGTGCTTTCGTTTAAAATTTCTCTCTGATTTATTCTTTTCCATTCTCATTACCACTTGCTCACTCTGTGGCTCACTCTGTGGTGGCTATTGAAGGGGCAGAGTTATTTAATAGATGGTGCTACCCCAAAAGGTTAGCTATTAGAACATAATCAAGTCAGAATACACCTAGTGAATTATAGCTAATGAAGCACACCTCTACAACGCACGTAATGAAAATAGAGGCAAAACAATGCCTGAGCACTTTCTAGAATTGAAAGTTATTATTTCATGAATAAGGACATTATCCCTCAGGTAATATGTACTCACTAAGTTCTGAGCAAAATATATAACAAAATAAATCCATGCCCAGATCCATTCTTCTACAGGCAAATGGCGAAGTTCAAGGATGAAGAGCATATATTACATAATACACTAAAATGAACTAAAGTTAGAATGCATGAAAGTTAGAGGTGGAGCTCCTGCAGGGATGTGAGCAATGGGGAGAGGCTGTAAATACAGATGAAGCCCCACTGCTCACCTCCTAATGTGACAATGGGTTCCTAACAGGCCACTGACTGTACCAGTTTGCCGCCTGCGGGCTGGGAGCTGCGGTTGCAGGAGACAGGTCACAGAGGACCTTGTAGGTTCGTAGAAGGAGTCAAACAGGAGTTCATCAAAGGACGTTTTGAGCTGATGAGTGACTTGCTCAGACATAATTTTAAAAGATTGCTTTGGCTGCTCTGTTGATGATAGGTTGTATAATAGAAGAGTAATTGCGGAGACAGGGAAGCCATTGCATTTATCCAGGCAAGAGATGATGTTGGTTGGGCCAGACAGTGGTCATAGGGGTGATGAGGACTAGTTGGATTTCGAATCTGTTTTTAAGGTCAAGCCAATAAGATTTTTCTGATGGATTGAATGTATAAAGTAAAGGAAAGGATCAAGGATAATTCCAAGGATTTTAGCCTGAGCAATTGAACTAGATGGATAGAGTTGCCATCAGCTAAACTGGGGAAGACTGTGGATAGCTCAAAAGTTTTGGTCTTGTTACAGTTTTCTATTAGTCACCCAAATGGAGAAGAATCCATCCAATAATAATTTTTTGTGTTTGCTTTGATATAAGAATCTATATTTCCCCTACAAGTGAAGCCAATGAACCTAACGTCACATTCAGAGAGGTCTACATTTTTACCACTGATTTACAATCACACAGCTATGATTTTGCCAGTTCCCATTGATGCTTGGATCCGTTTGGAGACTCTTTTTGTTCCGTTGGTCTATCTGCCTTAATTATTTATGCTGCCTTAATCACATCATATGATTTTATTATAAGTCTTGACATCAGATAGGACAAATGCCCCTTTCATCTTCATTCTCCTAACTCTCTTTCCCAGGGGTCCCCCACGTTTCACGGATCATGGTGCCATTCTGCACAGTTTCTTCCTCACATCATCACGTCTGAGTCTGGCTCTCTAGACCAAAAGATATACCCGACAATTGTGTCTACTCAGCAGTTAAGTTCTGAACAACTTAATGAGGTTTTGTGTCCTAACAACTTAGTAGCCATTTGAAAAAATAATTCATCTACATTGAAAGAAAAAAAGCAATGTTTTTTATTACATCTTTAAATACCACAATTACTGATGAGATGTGTGTGCCTGCTGAGCATAGTACAGCTTCTCAATCCTTGGAGTGAGAATGGATACCACCACCCTCTTTTCCTGCCCCGCATTTGTTTTTGTGAGGTTCTTGCTTTTTATTACAGCAACCAGTGAAAGCCCAACTTTGCAAGTATCACATCATTGATAGAAATGCAGTGTGATTCCATGTTGAAATTGAGAACTTTCTTAAGCTCGCAGTTCATGTGATGTCCAATAGATGTTGGTGGGTTTCCCTTGAAATTGTAAAATATCCCACATCACGCTTGTGAGTTTGTAGCAGTGCCTCGGTGTACAGTTGGGGAAATGTATCTTAGTTATTGTTGGACATTTCCTGAGCATAGGAATTTGCCAAGTTCCACAAAAATTTCTGATAAAATTTTGATTAATATTATATTGAATTTATACAGCAAATCAGAGATAATTGAGATTTTTGTGTTATGGTTTTCCATACATGCAAAAGATGTTTTTACTTTGATTGTAATCTTTCTCTATAATGGTCTTGCAGTCTTTTTTTGGTTTTGCTTTTCTTCATTATGATTTTTCTTGCTATTAGAAATTGGTATATTTTTCTTTTTTCTGTTTAAATTTACAAGTGACCATGCTATTTATTTTGGATGTTGATTTTATATTCAACAGTCTTGGGAAACTCTCTTATTAATTTTATTGCTTTGTTGGATTGTCTAGACTATCATATTGTCCAAAAATTTATTTAAAATGGCTCTTATTCCCTATTATATGCCCTGTCTTCCTTCTTCTTCTTCTCCTTTGCTTCTTTCTATCCACTAGTTAAGATGTCCAACATCCCGGGGAAAGAATAGCGGCTAATACCAGATAAGACCCAGCATCCTTGCTTTGTTTCTGATTTTATTGAAAATGCTATCAAAGTTTCATCATTTAATATAATGCTGCTCTACTTTTTCATAGTTACTCAGGTTAAAGAATGTTAAAGAAGTTCTTTATTTCTTGTTTGCTTAGAGCTATTTTGCTTGTTTTAGCATTTATAATTATGGAATTTTGTCAATTGTTTTATTTTATGTGAGTACTGAGATGATCATATATCTTTGAATTCAATATCAGATGAATTTCATTAGATTTTTTTCTGATATTAAGCCATCTTTATATTCCCAAGACAAACCTTATTTCATCTGATGTATTGCGCTTTTAAAAGTACATTTCTGAATCCAATTTTGTAACACTTGGAGTTTTACATCTACGTTCACTAATGAGATTGGTATATCATCTTATTTTCTCAAAAATTACTTATCTGGTCTCTGGACAAGCTAAACTAATTCCATAAAATAGGTTGGGAGGTTTTTCTTCTCTTTTCTTGTCATGAATAGATATCAAAGTTTGTCAAATAATTTTTTTGCATTTATTGAGATGATTGTATTTTTTCTTTTCTAATCTGTTAGTATGGTGAATGGTTTTCAAAAGTTGAAACAGCTTTGTGTTCCCAGGATAAGTCCCACTTAGTTATAGTGTATTAAAATGACCTGTTTGCATATTGTGGGATGCAATTTGTTAAATTTTGTTAAAGATTGTTGCATATATGTTCATGATGTAAGATTAACATGCAGTTTTCTTATTGTGTCGTATCTTTGTTTTTCATATCAGAGTAACGATCACCTCATAGAATGGATTGGAAAGTCTTTCCTTCTTTACAACTGTTTGGAAGAGATTTGTAAAATTGATATTACTTTTTTTTTAAACTATTCTTTTCAAAGAATTCATCAGTGAAAGCATTGTGGCATGAAGTTATCTTTGTGGAAAGTTTTAAACTACAAATTTAGTTGCTCTTTTTTTTTAATAGATAACATAGCTACTCAGATTGTCCTTTTCTTCTTGAGTGAGTTTTGGTAGTTTGTGTTTTTCAAGGAATTTTTCCATTTCATCTAAGTTGTCAGATTTTTTGATATAAACTTCACCATGATATTTCCTTGTTATTATTTTAATATCTGTAGGATCTATGGCCTTGCCACCTTTCTCCTTTCTGATTCTTGTAGTTTGTGTTTATTCTCTTTCTTCATCAGTCTGGCTGGAGCTTTATCAATCTTGTTGGTCTCCTCAAGAATCAGCTTTGGTTCCACTAAATTTCTCTAGTTTCTCTGATTTTCAAGTGACTATCTGATTGCTCTCATACTAAAAAAGATAAAATACACATAAAACACAATAGTCTCTGGCACATTGGGAGCATTTAATGAATGATTACTTTTAATGTTAGTTTATAATTATCATCATCTTTCAAGATGTGAATTCAGGTGCTTTGCTCATTTCTGTTACAGACTTGTCTTGTGTATGAATTTCATTTTTTCTTTTTTCTATGGTTTCTAGCAATTTTATAATGCCTTCTCCCTGGTACAGTAGTATTCCTTGTCCAGAACTAGGTCATATATTACTGGTTTGAGTTTTCATCTCACACAGCTACCATAAATCAGTGTTCAGAAATAAGGAGCAGCTAGGCCAGTGTCCTGTTCAAGCAGGTATCTCTGATCTCTCTTAACTCCTTGGCTGCAAGTTAGTATCAGCGCTTTAGGTAGGGCATGCAGCTCTTTGTATTTAATACACCCTATTCACAGGTGGTAGATTCCATCTCTGGCTTTCACATAAGGAGATTCTCTCCAAGCACGACTTCTTGGTGGGGGTGGGGGTGATATTGGAGGTGAGAATCAGTCCTAAGAATGGCATCTCTACATGTTGGGCAGTGCACCCCTTGCCCAACCACGCATGGTAGTCACGCCTGTTTTGGTTTTCCATATTTACCCTGAACATGTCTAATTCTTGGCTGCTTCTGCCTGTTTTGGTTCTGGAGCCTAGTAAGATGACATTTTAGCTTTCCGGTGATATATTTTCACTATTTATGGCTCCTGGAATTCATAGTATTATTTTTAAGCCTGGCTGTCTTTTGGCATATTTTTCATCAATTATCTACTATGATATGTGTCTGGATGTACGGGTGGGGTAAAGTGGTTTACTTGGGAACTCACAGGCCCATCTTGACTAAAAGCCAGCATTAATTTTAATAGTAAAATTTTTGAAACAACCTAAATATCAGGCATAGGGAAATGGTTAACTACATTAAGTACTTTCATAGCATGGAATTTTATGCAGCCTTTTAAAGTTTTTGAAATAACTTTAATGACATTTGAAAATCCTCATGTGATAATGTTAACTAGAAAAATAAGGTTTTTAAACTTACATATTACAATCTCAACTAAGTAAAAATAGGCTTATAAACAGACTGTAGGAACCAATGTAAAATAATACCTACCATTCTCTGAATGGTGTTACTATGGGTGGTTAAATCGCTTAAATAAATACTTTCATAAACTTTAATTTTTTCACAATGATTATATATTACATTGGTAAGCAGAAAAGTGTGAGTAATGTAATAACGGCAAAAGTCTACTCATTGCACTGGGCCTATCTTAGAAGAGGCACGTCTGTGTGTCTCTTCCTTTCCGTACCCAAATCTAGGGACTTTCAGACTCAAACAATGCTACCAGTTGGATAGGCTAGCACTCAGTCTTCTTAGGACCTGCAAGTTCATGATGGTAGCCCACATTGATCTGCCTCTTCTTTAACATTCTTTGTGTGTATATATACTACCCAATTAGCAGATCATGGTTTGCCATGTTAAGGGACCTCGATGGCTATTTATCTCGGCTCAAACACTACATGATAGTACATGTAGTCCAGCACTGGCATATACCATACGGATCCAGGAATTTTTGCATACAGTAGGTGCTTAATACATGTCTCCTGAAATCATCCTCATCTGCATACAGTTCTGCCTCTGCTCAGGATGAAGGAAGCATAGAAAAACAAAAAGAAGTGGTTTGATAAGGTGGTAGGATTCTGGGTGATTCTTTTTTTTATTATTTAAAATTTCTATTTTGACTATCATAATGTTTTTGTGCAATAAAATACAATGTATCATAAATTCTTTAGTTCCTTTGATTCCTCTGCAGTTGGGATTGTGGTCCAGAGCTCTTATTTCTAGAGAACTAGGTTCAAATGCTGACCCCCTTCTGCCACGGCGTGGCCTTCCCAAGCCACTTTGCTTTCCATGTCTTATCCCTAGCAGCAAAGTAGCAAGAATTATACTGGCTTTGAAGGGTTGATGTGAGGTTCAGTCAAGGTCACCTATGTAAAGTGCTTTGTGCATAGCAGTTACTAGATGAGAAAGCTCTTCTTCCTCTCTCTCCCATATACGGTAAATCCAGGTGGGTTTATAGAGTAAGAGCATTTTGGGTTTCCTTGTTGGGGGAGGGGTGGTACAGGGTGGAGGGTAGGAGGTCTTTGCTGTAGCTAAAGGGCTTACAGAGTGATTTTACCTAGATGAGTAGGTGAGGGTACATACCTCAGAGAACTGAAGACCTTGGGCTGCACATTGCTCTGCTCCAGGGGAATTTCCTTGGGATTATCCAGGGCACCTTTTTAATTTCTCAGACACCTCTGCCTCTCCCTTTCATCTCAGGGCCCAGGAGAAGAGACTTTGATTGGACCTGTCAACATCTCTAAGGACACCACTTGAGAGTCATTTGAAGGATTCCTGCACCCAAGAGCTTCTCAGAGCAGCTGGGGAGACTCAGGCAACCTTGAACCTCAGGTCCACGTCTTGCCCCAGAATGCCAGCTTCTGAATGGAAAGGGGCTTGCTCTGTGTGAGATTGTCAAAGGGGGCCTCTGTGTGTGTTTGTAGTTTTGCAACCCACCACTGTAGCAGTCAGAGAGCAGCACAAGAACTAACCAGATAGTGTTGCAACCCACCACTGTAGCAGTCAAGGACTAACCAGATAGTGTGTTCCTTTTGCTACGTAAAACATTATCAGCATTAATTATAATATTGATAATACATAACATGAATAAAATACTATCCAGTACTGAGCTCCTTTTGTGCTCCAGACACTCTGCTAGATACCCTACCTACCTTATCTCTAACCCTAGCCACACCCTGCGACATAGGAATTGTGGTTCCCGTTTATGATGAAGAAACAGGTTCACAGAGGTCAAAGGATTTTCCAAAGGTCACTTGATGGAGGAACCTGGATTAAAACATAGGTCGATTTTAAATCCTGTGCTTTTTAAAAACTAAATTTAACTGCCTTTCAATAAACATAAAGATAGTTTGACGGGAAAAGAGTACGGGCAGTTGCTAACATTAAGAGCCAAGACAGGGGGGAGAAAAGCCAATTTCCCTGGGCTGATGTTTGAGTTAAAAGGTTCTTGCTCGTATGAGCCACAGTTAAACTGGCACCAATTAGAGTCAAGTGTAATGAAAAATAAATACAGCTGAGCTGCAAGGCGAGCTGCTGTGGCGCGGCATCTGTCAGCACTTCTATTATGCATTGCGTTTTTTCAAGGAATTATAAGGGCTGTAAAAATGTGTGCTATGGTGGAACTTGGCAGAAAAAAAAGTTTCCATTTAAAGAGCTTTTCAAATATATTTTCTAAAGTTTCAAAAAAATTCGGTTTCAAACTTTAGTCATGAGGTTAGCAACCCTTTAAATAGCCTTGCCACCTTTTAGCCGACTGCAACTGTCTGCTGGAGTGACAAAACCCCTGGGCACCAGGACAAACGCCTCCGTGGGGGTCCCTGCACCCGCCCACTCGGGGGCTTCTGCCAGGGCCTTCCTTCCCCGCCGTGCTCCTGTTGGTCTCCGCAGCGGCTGCAATAGCAGGCTCAGGTGTCATGTTCTTCTGGGGGAGCAGAGAGGGAGGCATGAGGGTCCCCGCAAAGACCGTGGTGGCAGATGCCGGGAAGACACTACATCCCGTGCACCGTGATGCTCTTCGGAAAGCCCACGCGGAACCCAGCCAGCGTCTCCAGAATGATCTGCTGGAGGCTGACGACCTTCCCCGTGAGGGACCTTGCAGAGGTTGGGGCTGTGGAGGTCGGAGCCAGGGAGGCTTCAGAGCTCCCGTGTAGAGGCTACACGGTCTGGTGGCAGAAGGTCTTGATCTGATTTGAATCAATTAATTAATTAATCGATTATTTTTCTGAGAGCTACAGATGGAAAATCATGGTGTCATTAGAGTATACTTGAAAATAACTAAAAGAGCAGAATTGGAATGTTCCTAACACACACACACACACACACACACACACACACACACAAATGTGAAATGCCTGAGGTGATGGATACCCCAATTACCCTGATTTGATTAATTCACATTGTATGTCTGTGTCCAAACATCCTATGTGTCCTATAAGCATATACAACTATCAACTATTATGTACGCATAATAATTTAAAAAGGAAGTAAGGAAGGAGAAAGCACACCCTAATAAATGTTGAATTTTCTCAAAAAATAAAAATAAAGAAAAGAAAACCATAGTGTGAACTCTAGCTCTGCTACTACCCTATCTTTTGATAATATGCACACTGCCTACTCACTTTGGGCTTTAGTTAATGTAATTCTGAATAGAAATTATGATGTTGAAGAGATCACAGCTGTAGACTAGGAGAGAAATGAGCGTGGACGTACTCCGTAAGCTTTAAAGAGACACGCAGGTAGAATGAACGATAATCGTAGTGAAGCGCGTGCCAATCCTTTCCTACTAGCCAGGCGCTGCGAAGGCGAGAAGCATGAACACAACACGCCATCTACACACAAAGACACTGAACCGCGTAGGGGGACGTTGGACCGAAGGGCATACTGACAAACGCCCACATCCAAGGCAGAGGGGTAAAGCTGGGACCCAGTGGGCTCCACACAGCAGCCCACCCCAGTATTTCACCAGGGCGTCCCAGGGAGAGAGCTGACATTGCATTCCATGCCAGGAGCCTCGTGTCCAGAATCCCATCATTGCCCATCATCATGTCGTACATGGTCTTGGTGTTTCTTGTCCTAGGTTCACAACCAATGCCATGGTCAGCACACAAGTAACGTTTCTGCGTAAGCCAGGCAGGAACAGGTGCATAACCATGGGAGTAGGAACTCTCAGAAGTGACTCTGTGTGGGATTCCCTCCTGCAGCTTAAAACGCAGAGACCTTGCCCCTCCTTATTATTCTGTCTCTTAAGGCAACAGCCCCTAAATCTGAATTTCCAGAAACTCCTTAGCTGGTAGTGGACCACATGGCCTAGTTTGAAAAACTCTGAATTTAGACTTCACTGAAAGGGCCATGTGAATCCAGATTGTCAGAGCTGGAGATCTCGAATGCAACTTCCTCATTTAGTTGCCGAGAAAACACTGTGGAGGGAAGAACTGGTGTTCACTGAGCACACACGCGGTGAGTGTCAGATGCTCACATGTATGTTGGCACTTAACCTGGGCTATCTCATTTCATCTTCCTGGTGCGTCTGGATCCTCCCGCAGAAGGCATTAAAATGTATTCCAACTTGGCATCAACCTGCCTCTCTGCCCCAACATCTGGGTGGCTCAAGACAAAAAAATAGCAACGTGTGTGTAGCCATTGCACATGCATGTGCTCTGTCATTAGTGGGGCCCCAGAGCCACCCGCCAATCAATCATCTTGTTCTTGGGGCTTCTTCTACCTCACCCTCAAGGAGCACTTTTACATGTGCCTTTTTCTTCAAGCTCCTTATCCTCCTCCAGTCCTTCACTCTCTAAATAATCCCCGCTCTTTCTTCATTAAGAAATTTGCCACGACCCGAACTTCCCATCCATCAGCCACAAATTCACCTGCGTCCACCCCGTTTTGATTCCTCTTCTCCAGTCTCCGGGAACGAGGCCCCGGTCTCCTGCAGGGGAACCTTTTCATCCAATATCTTTGACTCGATTTCTCCCACCAAGTCAGGTTTATTAATCCCCAATACACCTGCCCCTTCCTGCATCTTAAATCTCCTTTTTACTGTTCTTGTCTTAGAAACATGTTTCAGACTCTTCTGTATTAAAATAAACTTATTTTCACACCGTGTTCCCTCAGAGTCACTCTGTGGCCTTTCTTCCCTCCTTCTCTTCTGACTTCTTGAAAGACTGTTCTTTCCTCTCTTCGTTCTTACTTTCCATTCGCTCCCAACCCGATTCTGTCTGTCTTCCAGCCACTCTCCTTTAGTGGAATTCAGTTTGCTAAGGTTACCATTATAAACTTTTGGCCAAATGCTACGAGTATTTTTCAGTCCTTCATTAGTAAATAGGGATCTTAATACATACCCCATAAACTTATTCTAAGGATTAGTGTATAATGTACGGAAAGTGCTCAGCACCAGGGCCTGTCACAGAATAAGCACTTAGTAAATTGTCCCTCTTCCTTCCTTCTCCTCTTCCTCCTCTTTGTTATTATAGTTGCTGCCGTCAGCATTTCGGGGCTTTCCCACTGTCTTTGACACCATCAGCCATTGGATTCCATGATGTCCATTGTCCCAGTGCTCTCATTCCCAGACTGTCCCCGAGCCCCATGGGCTTCTGGTTTTTCTCTTCCTCTGAGATCAGTGTCCCCAGGAGTCTCTGGCCCTTTCCTCATCTAACTCTTCATGCTTCCCCTGGGCAGCTGCTGCATTCTCGCACTTGCGGTTGTTGTCTGTTAATGCATGCCAATAAATTCTGTTTTCCCCGCACTCAGGCCTGCCCCTGAGCCATGTGTCCAGTCTGCCGGACGTTTCTTCCCATCCCACAGGACTTGGCATGTAGGAGATGCTCAGAAACTGTATGTGCACATGTGCATGTGTGTACATGTGTGTGCATGTGTGTGTGTGTGTGTGGCAGCTCCAGCCTCTACTGCCTCCTATTGGAAATGGAGCACATTTGGCACTGTGGGGCCTTGGGCACAGCTGCCAGGTGGCACGGAGCCACCCAGAGAGAAGGGGAAGAATGAGGGTGAGGTTAGCTGAGGAGGAGCCGGAGCCAGCGGCAGGCAGTGGCGATGAAGGAAGCTCTCACAGTGACATAGAGGGTCTTGGGCCCTATCTGGCAGAAATTACAGCGGAGACAAAATGCAATTGTAAAGCCTGAGAGACTAAAGTGAAAGTTGTTTCCAAGTTCACTTCACAATGCTAATTTCTTATATGCTTAGCTTTCAACTTTCCATAAATACGGGCAGAATTGTTGGCATGTGAAAACGCCGCATCCCCAAACCTGACATGGGACGAAAATAGCAGTGTTTGGATTCTGGATTTAGACAAATCTTGGCTCCTCTTGCCAAATGCATGACTTTGGTCAACTTATTCAACTTTTCTGAGTCTCAGTCATCTGTAACAGAGTGGCGACACCTGCTCCAAAGCATTAGTCATTCATTCACCACGTTTCACGGAGAGCCTAGTAAGTCTGGGCACCAGGCTAGGTGCAAAAGTGCCCGGATGACTCAGCTACGTCCTGACCTCGAGGACTGTGGAGAACAGAAGAGGAAACTGGCACACGCAGGGAGGAGGTGCCAGGCTGTCTCTCAGGAGGGCGGAAAAGGAAGCGGTCAAGGATCGCGCCTGGGTTTCTGCCTCTGGAACCAAGAAGGTGACAGGATCAGTCCTGGAGAGGAGGTCACGGGAGAAGAGCCAGGCTGATGTGGGGGCAGGTGAGCTCCACTCCAGTCACATAGGGTGTGAGACGCCTGCAGCACATCCACGTGGAGATGCCACTCAGGCCAGGAGGGAGCTGCACCTGTCTGGACACCAGGAGAAACTCTTTGCGTTAGAAACACATATTTGGAGTCCTCGACACAAACAGGTTCAATGAGCCTCGGAACCAATGATGCTGCTGGGAAAGAGTGTACTAAAAAAGACAGCCAGCCAAGCAAAGGTAGGGGAAGAGGAGCCCAGGAAGGGCTGGTTGCACACCCAGGAGGAAGAACGGAAGAGCACAGGGATGTATTAATAGACACCGAGAGCAGGGACAGGCTGGTAGTTCTGAACGCTGCAGGACTCAGGCAGAAGACGGCTTGGCAATAAAGAAGTTCTTGGTGACTCTGGCACAAGCAACTTCAAAGAAGTAATAAGGCTGGAAGGCTGGGCCTTGGAGAAGAGGTCTCCTGATTCTTCTGGTGGGACCCAGAGAAGACTGGAAGGAACGGAGACAGGTAAGCTGGCAGGTGATTTGGCAAGCCCTGGTCAGATCTTCTTTTTGGTGGACTCTAATGTGTGCATGACACCACGACTGACATTTGCTCTTAGTAAGGGCCAGCTCGTTCGGTGGTAGATGTGGGAGAGGCAGGGACGTTTGATGTGGACTGAGGAGGGTGGGCATGGGCCAGGCTCAGGGAGCATCACAGACCCGGGTGGGGAGAGACTCAGTCTGTGGCGGTGGCAATCTGCACACCTGTCATTTTCTGCATGAACGCACTGCATTCTGGGGGCAGGTACACAGAAGGTGGCTGGCCGGCTGCATCCAGGGTTTCAATGTTTCCAGATGAGTTTAAAGAAAGAACAGTAGGAGTCAGGACAAGCTAAAGATGGACTGGGTAAGTAAAGGGGCTGGGAGACCAGTGGTCTCCATGAAGCCAAATTCGTGGACTGGTGAAGGAGTGGGAAGAACTGAGGAAAAGCCAGAAGTAGCTGGGAGCTGTGGTCAGAGCCAGGTATGCACTCAGGGCCTCAGAGCTAAAGCAGCTCCCGATATTGGCCAGTTCCCAGGTGAAATCAGGGGAATGAGTGATGGAGGAACTGGAAGGTCCCATGTAGCTGATGTCACTCAGGGCGAGGGCTGCACTGGGGGTGAGGAGAAATACTGAGATCTGGGAGTTGAGGTCTTCATTGGAGGAGATTGTTCAGGAAGCTGAATAGCTGGTCTGGGAGAATGGGCTTGCATTTTACCCGCAAATATGGGGAAGAAGGGGAACATAAGGTATGGGTGACTAGGGACTTGGCTTCAACCCTTTGGTGACTTAGCAATGTGCCACTTTCATCAAGTCTCTTGCAGCATTCTGTAGAGCCAGATTCTCCCCGGAGTCCCTGGCCACTGGACAGACTGGTGCCAAGCCCGTCCCACCACCTGGTGTCCAGGGACAGCACCTGAGTGTGGCAATTCACGCACCAGTGGAGCCCTCAGCAGAGTCCCGGCCACATGACTGGGGACCCACAATCCCAGAGTTTGCAGGACAGACCAGCTCCCACCGCTGGCTGAAGGCTAACTCTTGGCGTTCGAAGGTGGGTTTTGTTTAGACGCAGAATGTCACAGCCACTGAAAAATGTTTCCAGACTTGTTCCTGAAGACATGGTAGAAGTAGAAAAGGAGATGGGACATTTCAAGGCCTTCAAAGGGAGTCTCGGTGCCTGGCCCCACCCTAAGAGTCCGCACGCAGGTGTGGCGTCCCGCGCAGACCCGGTGCGAGCCCGCCGTACGGGTGGACGCCACGAGCAGCCTCGGTGGCTCACAGATCGAGCTCGGTTTAAAGTTCAAGTCACGACGGGACAAGGAGTATTTGTCTCTGACCCACACTCAGCACAAAAAAGGGTTGCACTTTTTTCTAAAAGGCATCAAATGTGGACAAATATTAGCTCTTGGAAATAAAGGGGGAAGTTATTCATTCACTCAGCAGCATTTTCCAAGCCATCAATCTTCTGGGGATTTCTATTGCTTTAATCATCAAGGTTGTTTATTTGGAGCAATTTCTGAGAGAATAAAAGTACCTGTGGCCTTTATCTGCTGTCATCAAAGCATCCATTAGGGGACGGCTCAAGGGATTATTCTGAGAGGTTTTCTGAAACGCATAGGAATCCTGCTTTTTCTTCTCCCTGGTGTGGCAGTGCAGTTTAAACTGTAATCTGAAAGGCTGAGTTTGCCGTCAGGTGTGTGCCATTTGAGCAGGATTTTGTTCAAGGCGAGCCCACAGATAAAGGCTTTGCGAGTGGCCTGGAACAAAGGCCGGCCTGCCTGGAGAAAGCGTGGGGCTTCTGCCGCCTCTGGCGTGGTTGTCCTGACAATGGCATGGCAGAGTCCTCAGCAGCCTGTGAAACAGCAGGTGTCCCGGTGTCGTCTTCTGGGGGGAGGGGCCGTGGGCAGGGGCAGGTAAAGGGCTGGCCCCCCCCCCCCCCACCAGAAAGTGAAGGGTTTACTCTGCTTGGGGAGCCAGAGTGGGATGAAAAAGAATTCAAAGTGTGTGGACCCTGTGGGTAAATGCCACATACCAGACATACCACACACATGCACACACATGTGCACACACCACACACCCACACCTCACATGCACATGCCCACATGTGTACACACACTTGTACATGCGTACACACCACACATGTACACACCCACACACATGTGTACACACCATGCATATGTACATACATGTGCACATATATCACAGACACACACCACACAGGCATACACACTCATATGCACATGCCCACAGGCAGCGAGGGCTGGGAGGCATTTGCTGGCCGGAGACCACAGAGTCACTGGTTTATTTCTCAGCCTGGGCATGTGAGGAAAGCTCCAGAGACTTCCTCCTGGGCCCTTCCCAGTGTCCCACGTGTCAGCTGCGCCACCCACACTCGTAGAGAGCCGGATCAGCAGTTACCTGTGTGGGAACACGCACCACACACACACACACACACACACACACACACACCATGCCATACACACCACAGAGATTACACACACGATAGAGGTACACAAACACCCATATACCTGCAACATCTGTATATCTATGTGTGTGTTTATATGTGTGTATAGCACAGAGATACGTACCACATAAACATATATATGCGCACCTCATACAAGGGCAAGGACATAGGAATATCTACATATAGGAATATCTACACACACACACACACACACACACACACCATGCCACAAACACCATAGAGATACAGACACATAGAAACATCTACATACATATATATGTCAGAGACATCTGTATATTTATGTGTGTGTATGTGTGTGTGAGTATACATGTACACACACATACCACAGAGACATATATACAGACACACACCTCCCACACAGGGACATCAACACACACACACCACATCATACACACCATAGATATACACATACACGGAAATGTCTACATATACACGTGCCTCAGAGACATCTGTATACCTACCTGTCCACACCACAGAGACACACACACACACAGTCACCACAAAGATATCTACACACACACACACACACACACACACACACACATGCAACGTGCCATACATACATCACAGAGCTGCACACACACAGAGAAACTTCTACATACACGTGCCTCAGAGACATTTTTATATGCACACACATACACACGACCGAGGCAGATACACACACTCATCTGTTAGAAAGACAGGAAGCCCCACTCCCCTCACAGTGCACGTGAACACGGACACAGACCACCACCGGCACATGCTGCGCACGCTGCACGCGCCCAGCTTTGCAAACTCTGTACAGCCTCCCCGCCGGCGTGTCAGAGGCACTTCCAGCCAGCCCAGACCTGCAGGAGAGAAGGGCAGGCCCAGCAGGAAAGGCGGACGGTGTTGGCAGGAGGAGGTCTCCAGGCCCTGGAGCCCGTGGGACCCCAGAGCAGCAGGGCCCACAGATCAGAGGGGACATCCCTCCCGTGCTGGGCGAGGAGCGAGGACACTGAGACCAGAGAGCGAGGAGTGGCCTGTGGAAGCACAGCCCTTCGCTCAGGCCCCGTCCCCGACTCTCTCTGTGGCCTGGAGCCAGAGTCACCGTGTTCTGAGCCTCAGGTTCCCCATCTGTAAAATGGAGCTAATATAAGAAGCGAAAACGAGAGCAACAGATGTGGAGGTGCCGAACACGACCAGAGCTGCGAACTTATTGTCATCTGTGCGGGCATTTTATTTGTTTGTCTTTTTACTGGAGGGCAAAAACCCTTCACTGAAATCTGAAATCATCTGAAAGTTAGGCGGTAGACGGTGTGCTGTAGGAGTATCGAGAGATGCATGGGGCGCACCCTAAGGGCGGAGGTCCGGATCTGAATCAAGTCCCTGCTTTCCTGTGGTCTCCCCGTGGCTCCTTTGCTGCCCACGTCCCAGAGGAGCTGGCAGGAGCCCGGGCTCCTCAACTTGAGGGAGGTTTGGTGGCAGTGCCTGGCCGGCTGGAGGGGACCAGGCGCTGAGTGCCAGGCAGTGCCGGCAGCTGGTGAGGGGCCCTGCCCACCCCGAGCCTCTGGCCTCCCACTCCCTGGGTCTGCAGTGTTACCTCTGTCTACACTGTGATATGCCAAGTGACTTTTATGATCCTGGTGTGTTTTAAGTAGCTAAAACTTACCTGCTGGAAAAAAAAGTAAAATAAACAACTATGTCTAGAAACTCTAGTGGATTTTTTAAGACCCAAACTAATCACCTAATCACCTCTTTTTGTGTGAAGACTTACCTGGGCCCCTGGTGTCCACAGGGCCCCCACTATGGCTTGGGCACCCCTCTACTGTAGTGCAGCTGGTGCGGACACCAGATGATGTATAGATTTGTGAGTATGTATCCTGACCAGACTCTGAACACTTGAGTCCCAAACTCGTAGCACAGTGCAGGGCTGGAGTACGAGTGCAGTAAAAGTCAGCAGAACCATTTAACTAAACTGCATATTCTGATTCTGTCTCTGGCTGGAAATTCTGTGGATCAAGGAAGTACCACGAGAAAGATAGAGTCAATGCCGTGTATCCTGGGAGAGACATGCGAGGAAAACCTTACAAGTTCCAAGGAAGAGAGGTCACATCCACTCTGGGAGCAAAAACAGCTTCTGCAAGAAGCTGCCTTTGGGATGGATTGTTCAAAGGATGGGTGTCTCGCTTTCTGTGTGCCACCCTGGGAGGCTGTGGCTACTCTGATCTTGATCACTGCCTAGTGAGATGTTATGGAGACTGGCCTCACACATCTGCTTGGCCTCAGTCAGTTTTCCCTTGCAAATGGCCTTAGCTCAGGGTGGACTGGATGTCCCTTCTTATGGACATTGTATCCTTAAACTGAGTGGGCAGCTGCCCTGTGGAAGCCCACGCTTCACGCCGCACATAGCACCATTACAGTCCTCACCACACTGTGTTAGTAACTGTTTGCTATGTGTCTGTTTCTCCCTCCAGCCTGTGGCCATCCATCCCATCATCTTCATTTCTTTTCACGTCTGGCACACAGTAGGCAGGTGGGCTCCAGAAAGTACTTCCTGAAGGATTGATGAGGGAACAAGTCCTGGTTAAGCTGTCTGGTGGCTGGCAGCTCCGAGGTCCCTGGATGGCTGGTGATCAGTTTCAGACCCCAAACCCCTCACCTCCCAGCTAGTTTCTGCACAAGGGGATGAAGCTTCTACATTGAAGTTGATTGGGGAAGCAAAGTTTGGGAAACAGCCTTTCATATCCAGATGTGCACACCAGTAACGACATAAAGCGTTCCCATTTCTTATTTTGGTGAGAGTTGAAAGCAGATATTTGAAAATAGAGCTCTGTCTTACAATAAAATCTAGCCACTTGGAAAATGTGTTCTAATTGATTTTTTTGTTATTTAAGTTAAAGAGCATCTTCCTAAACAAAAATATATCACTCCCATAAGAAGATTCAATTATTACTTTTTATTTTCTTTCCACCTCACTCTTATACTTTCCTGGAAATACAGGGATTACTCAGTAAATGACCAAAGTCAGCAATTTTTTGAGTGCAGCGTGTGCATTTATGTTGAGGTCTTAACAAATCAAGTCTAATTCAGCCAGGAAAAGTAGTAGAGCCGCTGCCACGATCACTACTCTCCTCCTGGTCTGACAGATGACCACAGGGAGATAGGCTAAGTATTCACAAGGCAACATGGGAACAGTGGGCAATATTTTGTCCAACCGGTTTATGATGGGGGAGCGTGGTGGGTAGCGGAGTGTGAGAAGAAAACAAGGTGTCTGCTGTTAGACAGACTGAGGTTCAAATCTTGGCTGCATGTTGGACTAGCTGTGTACTACTCCAAACTTCTCTGAACCTATTTCATAACTTGTGAAATGGGAATTCTTATAACTAAATGAGTATGTTTGGGGTGAGGTTTAAAGATACAGTGTCTATAATGTACCTAGCATTCTACTTGGTATATAGCAGAGTTGAATAGCTTTTATTTATTATTATTATTATTATTATTATTATTATTATTATTATTTGAGATAGTCTCACTCTGTTGCCCGGGAAAGTGCCGTGGCATCAGCTTAGCTCACAGCAACCTCCAACTCCTGGGCTCAAGCAATCCTCCCACTAGGTGTGAGCCACTATGCCCAGCAATTATTATTATTATTACTATTGGGCGAACAATAAGTCTTAGAATTTCATATGACATTCGGTTCTCAGGACTTACAGGAAATGAAAATATCGTACTAGGAATGCAGGAGCTATTTTACTCATTTTATCTCAATTATAGTCACCATAGACTTTCGTTGTTTCCTAAAAGGATTTTTAAATCCCATTATAATAGTCTATTATATCAATTTTTTTTTAATAAATGCAACTGATTAGATCAAGATTTCGTAGTTTAAACCAGAAGTAACTTTTCAGATTCTAATTAGACATAAGGTCTATAGTTATGTATAGAGAGGTGTAGGCGTTATATGTACAGTAAATAATATATATCTATCTATAAATATATATAAGACAAGTATTTATTATCTCATAAGCATACTAGCAACTACAGATGTCAGAATACACCTATCTGATGGTTCAAGATGTACCCGTTTACTTTGAAAGCCAACTTAGTGTCCAATGCCAGTAGGATTTACAATATTAACACTATAAAATCTGACATATGCACTAACATGGCTGAAGGTTCCAGAAGCCCAGAGGCCTAAACCGACTCACACACATTGACCCTGCGCAGGCCCTGGTTTGTCAGAGCACGATTAGCACCTGCCTAACCGAGGGGGGCAACTTCTTACCGGAAACTGGCCGTCTGCTTAGCGCGGCAGGGAAGTTGCTTCGTTCATCGGCTTAAAATCTCTTTCTGTATTTCCTGGCCATTTCCTTTTCTTCTCTCCTCGGGGAGACTGGAAGAGCAGGTCATGACCTTTCTTATGCTCGGGTGTAAAGATAACTCTTCAAAGCCTGCAGAGCCGGGCGGCTCTTGCGGGAGAGCCGGGAGGCGGCTGTGCCTGTCGCGCGGGTCCTGTCGCGCGGGTCCCCGCGAGGCTGCACGGGGGTGCCACGTGGCTAGCACGCTGCTTGGGGATAACCAGGCCCTTCAGAGAGACTCCGCTGCTGGGGACCACGCTAGGGGGGTGGCAGGGAGGACACGCGTCTTCAGAGCTTCTTCTGGGGAAAGAAGTTGGACTGAAGAAAGTCTGTTTCAGGTGGCTTTAGGAAGTTTTCCGAAGTTCACTTTGGTTTGGAATGACAGGGCGTGGGGTCCGGGGTGGAATCTAATGTATCTCTGAGAACTCACTTTGAAGGAATTTCAGCACTTAAGATAATATACTATAGAGTTTATATATATACACACACATATATGTGCATGTATATCCAACATATATAAACTACAGAGTTTATGTCTTGAGTGCCTAATATGCGCTAGACACTTTAATAAATTACCTAATTGAATCCTTGCAAAAACCCTGATAGAGAGATTAAACCCTCTTTATAGATGTGGGAACTGAGAATTTGAGAGCTTACCTAGTTTATTAAGTGCAAAACTGGGTTTCAAATCTGAGTTTCCTGATTACTATTGAGACATCCCTCATTCCTACCGTAACGATCAGGGAAAATATGACTTCATTTTTGGGGAGATTGAGTTTAAAATTATGATCCCGCAGCCGCATTGCTGCTAATGCTGTTCTGAATTACTTGTTTTAAACGGACACAATACAAAATTATGAAAATGTATGTGTTTTGTGTGGAGAGAAGACGACTTCGAGGAGGGTATTGCTGTTCTCCAAAAGCTGCCTAATTCCTCTTGCTGATAATTAGAGCTCTTCGTATAGCAGTACTTACTATAATCATGATAATATAATGATTTATTGAACAGGTGTTTACCGTGTGCCTGCTAGGTGCAGGCACAAGGAACAGTGAAATAATTTACAAATGTCCCTGTCTTCATGCAGCTTACAATGAAGTGGTAATTGATGAATTGTCAGTTATCCTGTTTCCCTGAGGAGGCGGTTTTATTTATAGGTGGAGAGAGTGCAGCCTGACTTAACTTGGACAGGAATAGGGACAGGGACATGCATTTCCTCTCCTATCCAGCAGAAGAGAAGCAGTGTTGCTGACCTCAGGGCCACCTGGAGCCAGGCATCCAGATGCTACAGGCCAGACTGCATTGCTGCACCTCTCATCGTGGGCTCTCTTGGTGAAGGGGCTCCATCCGCCCAGGGCATCCTTCTCCGTTGTGCCAAAATCATGCTACTTACTGCTCCTCTTAGGCCCAACAGATCTCAGTGGCGTTGTCAGATAGGGAATGGGTCTCTCTGTCTCTGGTCCCACTTTAAACGACCTGAAGAAAGGCTGTGACTGACCCAGATGAGCTAAAAGACGGCAACAAGGAGGAATCTGTAGGAGGACAGAGCCACCGTGTGAACACGTGGACCACACCGTCGGAACAAGACCGTGGCGTTTCCCAGAAGGACGGGGCCGGGAGGGGCAAACAATACGCATCCACGACACATGGTTGTTCCTTTAATACTTTATCACACACAATGGGTTTGTACAGATGTCACCCTCCTCAAGCTAACCCCATCAGCATTGCAGGGTAGAAATCATTATCCTCGTTTGACAGATGAGGAAACTGACATCAAAGAGGTGGCGCTGGGCTGGAGGTCACACAGCTAATACGTAGCCGAGTCAGAATTCAAATGCTGATTTTCCAGATTCAATTTTCATATTGTGAAAGGGACTGAAAGGCCGTCTGAATTTCCAGAGACAGGGTCAGTTAAGCTTTGTGTAATTTTAGTGCTGCGTGTTTTCCTGAGCTTGGATCCCTTCAACACCAGTAATTCCAGTACAGCTCCGGTACAGCTCTCTATTAACAAATTTGTTGGGTCAATAAGAAACATGGTTCCCTGGTCAAGTGAGAAAGCTGATGTTTTGTAATTATATGGTAATTTTAGGTGGAATGGGGCAAAAAGCACTAACTGAATTTTTCTAAACCATCCACTTTATCACTGTGGGAAATCCTACAACATCCATCATGGCTGCACGTCAAAGCTTTTTGTTTGTTTTCTTACTAAGTCTCCTTCCAAAGCAAGGATAGCATCAGGATTCTCGCAACATTTATTTCCTCATCCATCTGTTCGTCTATCCACTCATCCATCCAAACCTCCCTCTGCTGACACAGCCATCCATTATGCCATCTATTTATTCAAAAGTCTATTTACCACGTGTTTTATGCCAGGCATTGAGCTAAAATTGAATGGAATGGAGATAATAGAACACAAACTCTTCCTTCCCCAAGCTCTCAGTCAAGGTTGGGAGACAACATTTAGTAACAAATAAAGCCAAGGGCTCTACTGAGGCCACCTAGAATTCTTAGAGTGATTAAAGAAATACTCAATGTGTAGTAGATAGAACTTATGTTTCCAGATCACGACCTGTCACTTGGTTATAATTTGTTGCGGCATTAATACATTTAAATAAAAGATACCAATAGGAGGACCTTAGACATAGAATCAGAATTAAGAATCTGTCACACAGTGTCCAGGTGATGGGCACCTGAGCCCTCAACCATCAGGTCTCCCTGGAGGCTGCCCTTTTGAGGAGTAGCATATCTTGCTTATCCTCACCAAATCATTCTGTGTCTCTTCTTCTGAGTATAAGCTCACCAAACTTGTGTCGAAATAATTTTAATTCCAAGCTCCCAGGATTCCAGGGTTCAGCAGAGTACGGGGCATCTCCAATAGGGTTGAGTTTCAAGTATTAATACTATAGCACGTGCACAGGGATAGTCTTAATTATCGATGAGTAGCTCACATTCTGATCTATTTATAGTCATCTGTACCTTTGCTTAATTTGATTCTGCCACTGAGATTCCTTTGGGAATCTCGACAGACCAGGGTCAAAACTCTGAAGTGAGAAACCCTCAGTCATGGCGTTGCCCTTGGAGAGCTCTGCGTAGAACCAGTCAGCTCATGTAAAAAGCATCCCAATCTTTGTTTCCTCACCGACTGCCTTCTCCCTCCACCCAGCCAAAACATGGCAGGTCACAGATGCGTGGAATCACTCAGACAAGGGGAGCGGGAGGTGCAAACTCTTAACTCACGTTAACTCTTAACTGGGCATGGGAAGTAGAATGTGCACTGAGCCCTAAGTGTGAGGATGATTTTGATGGGTAGGGAATGTAGGTGACTCTGTCTCAGGCTGAGGGAAGAACATGCACAACTGCACGGAGGTCTTGGGCAAAGTGTGTTCAGAGAAATGTGCATGGGGAGGTGTTGAAGACTCAGCAGGTTAGCAAATGAGGGTAGAAATGTTGACTGGCTTGATATCGTGGAAATTTGCAATGCTTCATAAGGAACTTGGCTTTTCTACTAAAAAAATAAAGGTGTTAAGCCGAGAGAATGATGTGTTCAGATTTATGCTTTTTGCATTTTCCCCGGAGGCAGTTTGAAGGACGGACTAGAGTGGGAGATGGAGAGTATAGCTAGGGGGTGGCTGCGTGGTCCAGGACACTCCACTGCCAATCTGTGCGGCAGAATCGCACTTGCCAGGGACTCCGTGATGCTTTTTACACATGAGGTCGGATTTTCTTCTGAATCATTATGAATATGTCCATGCTCATAAACTACTTCGTGTGCTTTGATTTACTTAATCATTTCTGCCAATCAAGCTGAAAGTGCCAATAAGCTGTTTCACATGTGTAACCAAACTTCTGAGAAATTAAACTCAGCTCACAATATTTACTGAGCAGCGGTTGTGCACACAGCGTGCTACGGGACTCTGCAGCTGCTACAGAAAGGCATACGACGTGGGTGTCTTCCCCTTTGGTTTACTTCTCATCTCATGGGTGGGAGACAGCTGTGGCCCATCCGCATGCCAGGAGAATCTCTCTCCCCCTGGGCCTGGGTGGAGTGACAAGGTCCTTGGCTAGCAGACGCCTTGCAGTTGGGTTCTCAGGTAGAGAAAAGGGACTTCTAGGAGAGGAAACTTGGGAATGAGCTTCTAGACCGTTAGTGATCTTTTTCACTCCAAAGGCATTCATAGTGGGAAAGCTGGGACTGTCACCTAAATCTTCTATCTACAATTCACATGCCCTTTGTGTCAAAGTAGGAAACTCCCCGTAAGCCTAAAGAAACCTCAGTGTTAGAACCGATGGCAACAACATAGAAGGTGTGTGTGTTGTTAGTCTGCTAGGGCCGCCATAAGAAAATCCCACAGACTGAGTACTTTAACAACAGAAAGTTATGTTTCTATAACTCTGGAAGCTAGAATTGGATTCTTCTGAGGCCCCTCACCTTGGTTTGTGGTGGTCATCTTCTCACTGTGTCTTCACGTGGTCTTCCCTTTCCATCTGTGCATGCCTGCGTCCTAATCTCCTTTGCTTATAAGAATATCAGTCATAGTGGATTAGGGCCCACCCTCATGGCTTCATCTTACCTTAATCACCTCCTTACAGACCCTGTCTCCAGTACAGTCACATTCTGAGCTTCTGGGGTTAGGATATCAACATACAAATTTGAGGACATACAATTCAGGCCATAGCAATGCTTAACGTATGTCTGTAGCATTAGAAATAACAACTAAACACAGTAAAGGGAGTTTTGTGAAGCTCATTGGAGGTAATTCATTCACCCACTCAATCCCCAAATGCTTACTGATGGCCTCTACTTCACACACGTTGAGTACTTTTAGCTGCAGTATGGCACTGAGCATCCTTAGCGGCACAAGTTATTAGTTCTACGTCACCAATGAGGGAGAGGAGACTTAGGAAAGGACATGAAGCTACTCCCAAAGTTGCACGCTTAGAGAATGGAGTACTAGGGATTCGAACTTGCATCTTTGTCACCAACCTTACTCTTAGGGAAAAAAAGCCAATGACAATAAACAGTCGGGATTTAATGGCAGGCTCATTCTGTTCCTTTCCCACTTGCCCAGATTCCGCTTGCACTGAAATTATTAAACTGACAAGGGGGTAGGTGGGTGGAATGCAGATACTATTGCTTTCAGAGAATGAGGCTCCCTTGGGCGACCCTTTCTTACTGTCTCGGCCGGGGGAAAAGCCCCTAGCCAGAGGGAATCAAATACTTTTCAAATGTCTCATTAAAATAAAAAGGTGATTCTTGCATTGGTCCTCTGATAAAGACTACAAAGCAGCACCATGAAAACTCCCTGGTTTACCCTTCTGAATAGGCCTCCGCTCGGCAGCAGAATGAATTAGCAGCCACCCATTATCTGTCACCCTTAGAGAGCGCAACCCAGGCTTTGATCTGCCAGTGTCAAGGAAACTGATAAAAACTCGTTCTGTTTCTAAGCTTTCCAGGCCTGAAATTCTCTTTTCCCTTCAGCGCGCTATAAATGACCCTCTGAAGTGGCTGGGCATTCTTTCACAGTCTTGTTTCCAATCTATTCATAACCACGGTTATCAATTATTATACCAGCTGGAATTTCTGAGGGCCAGGAGGCTGTCAGGAGCTCTAATTGTGGTTCAGGGATAAAAGCAAAAACACACAAATTTTAACCAATCATAATTAACTTATTCTCCAAGTGCAAGGAAGAAAAGAAACCCCCCCCCCAAACAAAACAACACAAAACCAAGGCCTATGAATCCCCCTCTGCTAATCACTCTTGAAAGCAGCCAGGAAGGGGGAGAGGGACCCTTTTATTACCGTGGTCGCTCCCTATTGGTTCCTCAGGAAGGAGTGGGGCCAACTGGCAACCAGAGAAGTTCTCAAATCATTGGGGCTTTTTTTTTTTTAATCTTAAAAAACCCTCATTTTTCAAAGTAGCATGATGTTTTCCAAGCTCCTGACAGAGCTTTGAATAAAGAGGCATCAATTTCTCATTGAACCCAAACAACTGATGGAGTGGCCCCAAATATTTCATTAAAAAGAAGTTCAGTGGCAGCTATCACATTAATAAAGGAGGCGCGTGTGACCTGGAAGGGGGCCCCGAGTCATCTGATCCCCAGGCACGGGGTCAGGCAGCAGGATGAGCTGGGGAAAGCCTGTGCACAGGCCTGGCACTTAGTAGGTGCTCAAGGGGTCAGCTCCTGTCCCCAGCCTGCTCCCTGCTCAGACTGGCCAACAGCCAAACGTCTCGGAGGCATCTGGCTAGTGGCAAAGGCATCTGAATGGAGGGCCCATGATGTCATGGAAAAGGCATGGCTTTGGAGTTGACAGCTCTTCGTTTTCAAGCCTCTCTGAGACTCAGTGTCCTCTCTTTTACAAAGGCGATAGCATGCCCAATTTGTAGGACTGCCGTGGGCGCCAGGAAAAATGCTCTTCGCAAAGTGCCTGACACAAAGTGGGTGCTATGCAAAGGTTTGCTGTGGTTCCCGATGGTGCCTTTGGGATGTGTGGTCTCAGTATATGTCATTTCTGGCAAGAGCTGCAAAGACTGCCTCCTCTCTCTACATCGTCGTTTGGCATTTGCACTGAATCTTTCTGTAATCCTTATTAGGATAGCAGATCGGAGGAAGGGTTAGAGCCTTCTTATAGCAAACATGCTGGGGAGGGACATCAAAAGAAAAGGCACAAGGGAATGCTTCCCAAGACAAAGAAAATAAGGCATTAATGAAACAAGTATACAATATCATTATTTCTACGTACAGTATCAGCCTACAGAAAATGTTATTTGTATTTTCATCTCTTAACACAATACGGGTTATTTCTTGCTCAGGTGACATCGAATGAGGGGGGCATCCTGATTTCACCCTGTGGCCATGCTATAGGGACTGTTGCATCCAAGCTTTTTATAACTCGGGACAAGAAGGATAGAAAAGGCATGGGAATCTGTAACAGCTTGAGACCAGAAGTGATATAAATTACTTCCACTCACTGGGACCTGAACTATTAACACAGCCCCATATTATCACAAGGGGAGCTGGGAAATGTAGGGAAGCAAAAGAAATACTTACTGAGTAGAAAATGTCTCTGCCATAGGGAACATTAGAGGTGACACTTTGGCTTTGCACCCATGGCATAGGGTGTTCACAGGAGAGAAGACCAATGAGACAAGGCTGTTGGAATTCAGGTTCCTGAAGAGAGTAGCCTAGGGCATAGGGTTGACCCTCCCCATGAAGAAGTATATAGTCTCCAAAGACCATGGGAACCTTAGCCTGTGGCTGTACCAATAGGATGGTATTTGGGCTGAGCAGTGCATGGGATTGTTTGACACCAGCTGATTTCAGCATAGAGTGAAGATTTTGGTGTCAAACATAGATCAAGACGATCCATCAGTGCCCATGAAAGGAACTCTGGAAAAGGGGCTGGCAGGACTTTGATTAGGGGTGAGGGCCCCTGCTGACCAACCTAGGGTTCAAAGTTGGAATTCAACTGTAAGTGGGAACTGGTGAGAAGTGGCCACCTGGTTAGAAGACTAGGCAGGCAGGGAGACTAGCAATGTGCAGTTGGGATGAGATAAGGAGCTGTGATCTTAAGTAAAGGCAGGTGCTGTGATGATGAAGTTCACCCCAGTGGACACCAGCTAAAGAAGCTGCAGACTCTTTCCAGGGCCCACTTGAGGGGGCTGGGGGAGCCCCCAAAAGCCAATGAAGTCAGACTAGGCTGAGCCTGCAGAGAGCAGGTATTTTTACTGGTTGCTAGGAGAGGTTTGCAGAGTGAGATGATCATAATTGCTGCTACTTTATTTTAAATGAATTTTGGTTAGCTTCTCTCTTTCAAAGGTAAACATATAGAAGAAGAATGGGATCCTACAAAGGACACAGTGGTGCAAGTCTGGCAGAGAAGAGACTAATGACAGTAATTGTGAGTCTGGTACATGCAGTGCTTTTCATTTTCATCCCTGAGCCGATTTGTTCCTGACCAAGAGTCTGTTAGGTATGCAAGGATTATATTTATTACAGTTATATTAATGAGGGAGCTGTGCTCTTTCAGGAAAGCCAAAATGATTAGCTCATGGGTGAGCAGCTAATATATCACAGAGCTGAAATTCAAACCCAGAACACCTGATTCTAGCTCTGTGATACAATATTGCCTCTCAGAAGAAGGAAGCAACAACTGAAAGAGCTGCTGTAGTGGTGACTGCCACTCCTCCTGCACTTTCTCCATTACCAAATCATCATCATCACCACTGTCGAAATCATCACCACCATCATTATCATCATCATTATCACCACCATCATCACCATCATTACCGCCACCATCATCATCATCATCATCACCACCATTATCACCATCATCATTATCACCACCATCATCACCACCATCATCACCATCACCATCATCACCATCATCACCACCATCATTACCATCATCATCACCATCATCGCCATCATCACCACCATTATCACCATCATCATTATCACCACCATCATCACCACCATCATCACCATCATCACCACCATCATTATCATCATCATTATCACCACCATCATCACCATCATTAGTGCCACCATCATCATCATCATCATCATCACCATCATCACCATCATCATCACCATCATCGCCATCATCACCACCATTATCACCATCATCATTATCACCACCATCATCACCACCATCATCACCATCACCATCATCACCATCATCACCACCATCATCACCATCACCATCATCACCATCATCACCACCATCATCACCATCATCACCACCATCATCACCATCATCATCACCATCATCACCATCACCATCATCGCCATCATCACCACCATTATCACCATCATCATTATCACCACCATCATCACCATCACCATCATCACCATCATCACCACCATCATCACCATCACTATCATCACCATCATCACCATCATCACCACCATTATCACCACCATCATCACCACCATCATCACCATCCATCATCACCATCATCACGACCATTATCACCACCATCATCACCACCATCATCACCATCACCATCATCACCATCATCACCACCATCACCACCATCATCATCATCACCATCATCACCATCATCACCACCATTATCACCATCATCATCCTCATTGCCACCATCATTATCTTCTTCATCCTAAAGATAATCCCACTGCTCAGCAATAACCAACATCTCTCCTCTCAGTTTTGTCTCTGGTGATACTGAATTCATTCAAACACCCTCACTCACTTCCTAACCAATAATTTCATTCAACAACGAAAGGTAATTATTCAGTATAAAAATGACAGCATCATTTCATTTAGCTTCAGATCTTCTCCTTGTACCTGCTCAAAGGACAGCAGAGAAGACCTAATTTACCTGAGTAACCAGGGGAAATGAGTCTGGGAGGGTGAGAATGATTGTTTGGTCATTTACTATATCAATAAGTGGCCACTACTATGCAAAGTAATGACTCTCTAGGCACCAAACAGACCACCTTCTATGCCATGTGCTGGCCTGGGGACAGATGTTCTTGTAATAGGGGTGAATAAGTTTCATTTCCTGCTTTGACATGGTAAATGCTGCCCTTCACTGAGTCTCTGTAGGAGAAAATTCGTGATTCTTCTTTTGAAACCAAAGTTTATGAGGCCTGTTATTTCAGTGTGGGCTCCATCTTCAAACTCATCATCAATGTTTGAGTTTAGATTTAGAAATAGATATGAATGTACTGTCTCATGAGTACATTCTAGCCCAGTGATTAGCAAACTATGACTGAAACCAAATCACCTGCACTTGCAAATAAGATTGTATTAGAATACAGCCTCACTCACTCATTTACGTATCACTTATGGCCACTTTAGAGCTACATCAGCAGAGCTGAATATTTGGGACAGGAAACATACAACTGGCAAAGCCTAAAACAGTGACTATCTGGCCTCTGCCTTCGATGCTGCCTGTTGTTGTAAATGAACTATTAATGTCATATCTCTGTCTAAAGCCTCTCCTTCCACAAGTGCACTAGACCCCAATCCATCCCCCATCTACTCAAGAGCATCATTCCAACAAGTTTCTCTCCATCCATTTTGCACTCTACTGGATTATTCCCTCAGATTATGAGCATGCTGCTATTTCTCCCATCTTAGAAAGCAGAACCAAACCTTCTCCTGCCCCTGCACTTGTTCCACCAGTTACTGCCCATTTCTCAATACTTCTTTCCAGTGTAATTTTTCACAAGAGTTGCCAACATTAATTCCACTTCTGCCGCTCTTACTTGAACTTACTCGGACATGGAAACTGTTCTTGTTAAAGTCACAGATGACTTCCAGTTTGCCTGATCCGATGCTCAGTTCTTTGTCCTCATCCTACTTGACCTCCACACAGCGGCGGACACAATCTCCCCACCCCTCCCTACCCCGCCTCCCTTGCTCCTTTTCCTCACCTGGCTTCCAGAACAGGACACGTTCACATCCCCTTCTTGCCTCCCTGCTGCCCTTTCCCAACCTCTCCTCTGATCCTTCCACTTCTCCCAGTCTTTGAAGAGTCCAGGATGTACAGTCCTGGGTCCTCTTCTATTCTCCTTTGATACTTTAACTCAGTCTTATCACTGGTTCAGGCAGCTATAACAAATTAGTATTAATATAGACTGGGTGGCTTAAGCAATGTTTATTTCTTGGGGTTCTGAATGCTGGAAGATTAGAGTGCCAGTATGGTCAGCTTCTTGGTGAGGGCCTTTTCCCAGTTATGTCCCTTATGTGTTCAGGCACACAGAGAGATGTGTTAATTCCATCATGGGGGCTCTGCCCTAGTGACCCCTCTAATAGTGAATATCTCCCAAAGGTCTTTTCTCTAAATCCCATCACATTAGGGGTTAGAGCTTCAACATATGAATTTAGAAGGGTGGAGGGCAGACATAAACATTCAGTCCATAGCCAATCTCATAGTCCTAGATGCAATCCATGTGCTGAAGAATCCCAGACTTTTACCTCCACCCCAGCACTTTCTCCTTCCCCTCGGCTTGTATCTCATGGACTACTCAACAGATATGCATGACTGTGGATCAGACATCTGCAAGTCAGCATAACCAAATGGAGATTTTAGTGACACTCCCCACACATGCACAGTGGTAGAGGCACTGAAGTTGCTTGAGCCTCACCCCTTAGCCATCCACGACTCTTCCTTTCCTTCACTTCCTGTATCCAGTGCATTAAGAAAGCATGCCAGCCCTACCCCCCTGCCTCCTGCCCTGCTCCCTGTGAGATCCCAGGTGTCTCTCCCCTGGACTACGACAATAGTGTCCTAGCTGATTTCTCTGCTCCAACTGCTGTTCCCTGCCTCCCTGTTAGCCTCCCACCCTCATGTCCTTGGTCTATTCTTAGCAGAGGAGTCAGCTACCCTTTCTAAAATAGGTCAGATTCTACCTCTCCTTTCCTTGGTCTTCTCCCATGGCTCCTCATTTCACTGAAAGTAAAAGCCAAAGCCCTTAAAAGAGCCTATGGGACCCTATGTCACCTGGTTCAGCACTACTTGGCCCTATGTCTCTGGTCTCATCTCCTTCTCCTCTGCACCCCTCACTCTGTTTCAGCCACACCAGCCTTCCATACCTTGAACATACCAGGCATCCTGATACCACAGGACTTTGGACCTAATTCTCTCCTATGTCTGGAACTCTCTTCCCCCAGATATGCAAACCTTTGCTTGACTATCCCAGCTCAACGAGAGCTATTTACCTTTTACCTTATTAAAATTGCAAATTGCAGTCATTGTCATTCTTTTCTTCCACAATTTTTTTCTGCATAGCGTTTGTCCCCTTCTATCATAATAGATTCTTCACTTAAATATTATGTCTGCTGTTGATAGATTATTTCCCTTTACTAGAATGTAAGACCCACTAGGATGGGGGTTATTGTCTCTTCTGTTTCCTGATTTATTCTACGTGCCATGAACAAAGCCTGGTTCAGTGGAGGCACTCGACAAATATTTGTCCAATTAATGAGTCATTAAGTATAAGGTAGTGATCAATTCAGACAATTAGTAACATTCTCTACTCTTAAAAAAAAAAAAAAATCCCTGGTAGCTAGAGATAGACTTGGGAAACTGTCAGCAGGAGGCAGACACAAAACAACCCGGGGCGTTCCGGCTTCCGGGCCGCTGACCAGCAGTGAGAGGTTCCCAGGGCATGTGGCTAAGTGGGGCTCCCGGCGCGAGAGGCCTGCGTGTCCCAGATAAGCAGGCATCATGTGCGGTGGCTGTGGTTCTGATGAGTGCAGGGACTATTTTTACATAACGGAGGGGAAGATAATCCTACAGACATGATGTAACGGTCTGAAACGTGTCGTACCATCTCAGGAAGGCTGGCGAGTGACGCTGTTTATTCCAGGGATGCCTCACTTGCAGATAGTGTTTTTTTCTTTTTTCTTTTTTCTTTTTTTTTTTTTTTTTTCTTGAGACAGAGTCTCACTCTGTTGCCTGGGCTAGAGTGCTGTGGCATCAGCCTAGCTCACAGCAACCTCAGACTCCTGGGCTCAAGTGATCCTCTTGCCTCAGCCTCCTGAGTAGCTGGGACTACAGGCATGCGCCACTACACCCGGCTAAATTTTTGGATATATGTTTTTAGTTGGCCAATGAATTTCTTTCTATTTTTAGTAGAAACAGGGTCTCACTCTTGCTCAGGCTGGTCTTGAACTCCTGACCTCGAGTGATCTGCCCGCCTTGGCCTCCCAGAGTGCTAGGATTACAGGCATGAGCCACCGCGCCTGGCCACAGATAATGTTTAAAAGCATGGGAAGGAATCTACAGGTTGTTCCTGGCCAGGAAATATTTTCTCGTGCTCTCATGGTATTCCATGACCCTTGAACAGTTTGGGGAGCTCTCCTGGAGTGGGACAAGCATGGGTTTGGGGTCAGGAGAGGATTTGGGGTCATGTATATATCCTTCTTTATAGAGAAGAAAACATCCTTCTTTAACCATGGGAGTATAGGATCTTAAAAGTGGACATATCAGTATTCTGAAACCTTACATAGACACAAGCTTATTTTTATAAAGTTAACGACTACTGTTATGTACTAGATGTCTGTGTTCCCTCCAAAATTCATATGTTGAAATTCTAAACTCTAATGTGATGGTATTTGGAGATGGGCCTTTGGGAAGTGATTAGGTCCTGAGGGTGGAGCCCTCATGAATGGGGTTAGTGCCCTGATAGGAAGGACCCCAGAGAGCTCTCTCATCGCTTTTCTTTTCCTCTTTCAAATGTTTTTTTCTTTTGATTGGCAGTACAAACAAAGGAAGGAAGGAATGCAATGTTGAATTCAAAGAACTCTGAGTTCATTCAGCTCTCTAATTTTAAATATATGTAAAGAATGTGCTGTAGGTTGATCATTTTTAGAATTCCTGTGTTTCTATAGAGTCCCTTATATTCCTTCATTCATTCGATATATTTTTTTCTATTTTTAAAATTTTTAATTGACACGTAATAATTGTGTATATTTGTGGGGTTCAGCATAATGTTTGGATACATGGATACACTATGCAGTGATCAAAGCAGGGTCATTAGCATATGCATGACCTCAAACATTTATCAGTCCTTAGTGGTGAGAATAATCAAATCCATCTCTTCTAATTTTTGGACATTATAGAATACATTCGTGTTAACCATAGTCACGCTATTGTGACCCTACTGTGACTCTAGAACTTATTTCTCCTGTCTAACTGTGACAGCGTATGGTTGTCTAACTTCTTCCTCCTCCTTGCTGGGCTCCTCAGACTCTGGCAACCTCTAGTCTGCTGTCTGCTTCTAGGGGCTCAACTTTAAAAATTCTACCTATGAGCGAGATCATGCAGTACTTGTTTTTCTATGCCTGGCTTATTTTACTTAACATAATGTCTTTTAGGCTCATCCATGTTGTCACATGTTAAATTCTTTTTTACAGCTTAACAGTATTCCATTGTGTATATATACACCACATTTTCTTTATCTTCCCAGTTCAAATATTTGTAAATATTTATGCCCAAGCACTGTCCTAGGAACAGGTAAACAGCATTAAAGAACAGAATCAAAGTCCCTGCCCTGAAGGAGCTTACATAGCAGAATCAGAGTGGGAAGCAGACCACAAACAAATAAACAAGCATAGTATGTCATACCAATTCAGGTCCTGAAACATCAAGTGAGATGTCAGAGGGGGATGGGGACTCTTTTTCAGGAAAGGTTGTTGGGAAGGCCTTAGAGGAGGGAACATTCAAGTGAATATCTGAATGAAGTAGTATTTTATTAAAAATAAGCTCTTCATACTGCAAGTTATTGTGGGCTAATGCTAGCCCTTCAATTTCATGTATAAAATCTGTACTCCAGACTGATATTAACTTAGCAGGAGCCCTGCCCTGGAGACATCCCATTTGGCTTGAGGGATGATATGAATCTTCTCACAGCATCACGAAGCCCTGTGTTGCATTGTTGGACTTTTAAAACTATTGAGTGGGTTTGCCTTTTACTGAGCTCAAATGTGGCTTCCTCTAATATCCATTGGAACTAGCTTTTCTTTCTGTGAACAAAAATTACTAACTGTTCATCAAAATATTCTGTCTGTGCATGGTGGCTCATGCCTATAATACCAGCATTTTGGAAGGCTGAGGTGGGAGGATGGCTTGAAGCCAGGAATTCAAGAACAGCCTGGGCAACATAGTGAGATCCTGTCTTGAAAGAAGGAAAGAGAAAGGAAAGAAAGAAAGAAGAAAAAAAGAAAGAGAAAGAAGAAAAAAAGAAAGAGAAAGAAAGAAAGAAAGAAAGAAAGAAAGAAAGAAAGAAAGAAAGAAAGAAAGAAAGAAAGAAAGAAGGAAGGAAGGAAGGAAGGAAGGAAGGAAGGAAGGAAGGAAGGAAGGAAGGAAGGAAGAAAGAAAGAAAGAAAGAAAGAAAGAAAGAAAGAAAGAAAGAAAGAAAGAAAGAAAGAAAGGAAAGAAAGAAAGAAAGAAAGAAAGAAAGAAAGAAAGAAAGAAAGAAAGAGAGAAAGAAAGGAAGGAAGGAGGAAGGGAGGGAGGGAGAAAGGGAGAGAGGAAGGGATGGAGAAAGGAAGGAAGGAAAGAAAGAAAGGAGAGAGGGAGGGAGGAAATAAAAAATGTAGTCAATGCCAGAGGTTTGGGGGACTAAAAAAAAAAAAAAAAAAAAAAAAAAAAAAATGTAGTCAAGCATCGTAGCACATGCCTGTAGTCCCAGCTACTTGAGAGGCTGAGGTGGGAGAATCACTTATGCCCAGAAGTTTGAGGTTGCTGTGAGCTATGATTAGACTACTGCACTCTAGCCTGGGTGACAGAGTGAGACCCTGTCTCTAAAAAACAAACAAACAGACAACCCCCTCAAGCTCCACATTATTCTCTTCTTCCTAGACCACAGCTAGACTTCATCTCCCAGTCTCCTTTGCAGGTAGGTGTGGACATGCACCTGAGTTACAGCTGAAGAAATACAGGCAAATGGATGTCCCTCCTGGACCTGCCCCATAAAGCCCTCAGGCACGAGTGCCCTCATACTTTTTTCTCTCTGTCAGCTAAACCCAGATGATGACGCAGCCCTAAGGAGAGCAGAGCCACAATGTGGAAGGAGTTATAGATCCCAAAATTATCAAGTGAAAGGCAGAAACCCCATGAACTTACTTACTTTCACAAGACTATAAACACAAGCTAGAAACAGGCTTTGATTTTGTTGAGCCAATACCTGTTAGAGTGTAATTCCGTAGCTATGCTGATATCATATGTGTGTGTGAGTTTAATTCTGTAGCAGAAGGTCTATTGTAATGACCACACCCCGGAAAAGAACAGTATGTCTGCCAGGCATGCCAGGGGCTTTCCAAACCTCTGATATCATACTGCATTGATTGTACTTGCAAACCTGCTCTAATATTAAAATTGATTTATGTAAATCCATATGTTCCCACAAGACAAAATGAAGGAAAATACGAGCACATGTAAGATCTTTTTCTCAAACTTTATTTACAATTTACAGTGCCTGAGGCACATAGTAGGTGGTATGCTTGTCCAATGAATGAATGATCGTACTCTGATGAGCTGCGTACACCAAATGGGTAGAGAGTGGTATTTGGGACAAGTTTCTTACCTATCAGCACTTATGGGTCAATGTGGTGGATGGCTGCAGGCATCACGGAGACACCTTGAACATTATGCAAATGCCAAAGGAACATGTTACCTTATTTTGGGCTCAGTAAAGACAAGAGAATAGTAGCCAAAAATAATTTCCCCCACCTGTTTTATTTTCATAAGAATTTGAATTATAAAATCTGAATTACATATTTTTCAGAGAAGGATTTTGGAGGTAAAACTGCCAAATTGATACTGGACCTAGAATCCTAGCGTGGCCCATCTGTTTGCCTGTAACATTGGGTGCTGTCTTCCTTCTGAAGGAACTACTTGTGCAAACTTGAGATCTGAGGCAGAAAACACACTTTTACACTCTTGTTTTCAAAATTTATCATGTATTTACTACTATATGCCAGATACAGAGCTATGCCCTTTATACATGAACACACACACACACACACACACACACGTTAAGCAAATAAGCTGTAGTCCTCAAACTCTGAGCTGGTCATGTTGTAGGTGGTGAACATCATGCCCCTGCAGGAGTTCAGAGTTCAGGCAGACCTGGACAGCCATGAGTCTGTATACAGAATATCTGCTTACGGATATTCTTTCTCTCTCTCTCTCTCTCTCTCTCTCTCTCTCTCTCTCTCTCTTTTAGACAGGAGTCTCATTCTGTTGCCTGGGCTAGAGTGCAGGGCATCATCATAGCTCACTATAACCTCAAACCCCTGAGCTCAAGCAATCCTCCTACCTCAGCCTCCCTAATAGCTGAGACTACAGGTGTGAGCCACCACTCTTTTTCTTATAAATTGTTGTTTCTGGATGTGGACTATTTACCAGGCTTAGTTGAAGCCATATTGTGGAAGCATACAGAGATGCCAATTCTTAGCTCATTTATTACTGATATTCCGCCCCTTTCCAAAAAGATCTGAGGAAATTTACAAAGATGCAAATAATAGATTAAGATAAAAATAAAACATTAAAGGCACATGATTGTCAACAGAGTAAAACTTGTAAAATTAGAAGAATAATGATCACATCCAGTTGCATACTCTAATGTCCTGCTGTCGTGTGTGTTGAGCTGCAGTATGGACTCTGGATGTCCCAGCAGCCAGCAAAGAGGAAAGTATGATCAGTTACCCGATTCAGTCACACATGATGAATGTACATCAGTTGCTCAGGAAAAGTGTCTATTCCTAGAACTGAGACATGAAGAAATTTTTCCTGTGGGGTCTCATAAAGGCAATGTACTGTGTTGTTCTCAACCAAGTAAGTCCTCAATAACATTTTTGTAATAAGAAAGACTGTAAAATCTCCTGGTGTCAGCCCTGGTTACAATGCCAAGGGGCTCCTCACAGGACTGATGAGGGTGGGAACCAAAATGCCATGATCCAGGAGCATAGATTTTAACGGTCAGATGCAACAAGAGTTTTAACGGAATAGACATTCTATCTCACAACAAAGTTTGTATATTTGCTTTCCATAATTGAGCTGCTGACAAGTCCTAGAGACTAAAGAATTTGCAAGTAAATTGTCAGTCCCTGAACTGAAGAATCCCAGAGTGTAATCGTTGTTTGTGCTGCATTTCTTATTTGTCTTCCTTTCCCATGATTAAGTTCCAGGTTTCCAGAGATTTCTTTCTTTCTCTTTTTCCCCTCACCAATGCCTACTTTTAGGAGAACATACTATTGACTGCAAGTCAATCTCTATGTCTGCCTCCCTTTACTTTAGGAGGGCAGTCATTGTTATTGAAATCATTCAAAAACTCCTGCATCAAAGCATCCTTGACATGAACTGTCATAACCTCACATTAAAAAAAGACAGTTGAACTCTTTTGAGACTGTGGAAGAAATTCCATCAACTATAGCACTAGTCAGAGAAGCTGAGAACAGTGCTTTGTAATTGGCAAATGCTTTGCCACCTGAAAGAGACCAGCACAGCCACTCTGGAACCAAGGTGGACAACTACTCTGCTCCTCCCCAAAGGTCTGGATGCTCAGCGACTGTGCATGGGAATTCTGTCCAGATTTCCCCTGATGTGCTTTAGTGAGGTACCCCACGTGTAAAAGGGGATCTTTATTGTAGCAACACTGCTCTCCTACTCTCCTCATCAGAAACTTCCACTCAATATCTGTTAAGAGACTATGATTGCCAGAAAATGAAAGACAAATGGCAAAAGGGGATTGGCAATAGATAGAACATTGTCTCCCAAGAGGTGTGAATGTCAGAAGCAAAGCACTGCAGGTGGGGCTGGGGACAGAAAAGAGGCCTGGAAGGAGTGCCCTGAGTAGGAGTGACCTGTACCTGTGTGGCCTGACAATGATTTGGGAACTGGAGAAAACTTCTTTAACATGAAAAAGAATATCTGTGTTAAACTCAGAAGACAACTGCAAACACACTTCATGGTGAAATTCTATGGGCATTCTTTCTAAAATCAGAAAAGAATAGAAATTACAATTATCACTTAACTTTTTTTTCTCAGATGTTGTGCAATTGCAGATGTTTAATCAATCTGGCTTATTAAGTGCCAGGTATTGTGCTAAACACTGGGTATAAAATATGGTATAAAAAAATCAATATGGTACCAGGCCACATGGAGCTGCTTCCAATTTGTAAGGGGGATAGATAGGTATGCATTAAATGATCATACACAATATGTGACATTGAATTAGTGGCAAATGTTGCGAATAGAGCTCCATGGGGACTTTCAGCATATGTAACTGGGGGCTTTGATGTGGAGGGAAGCGTCCCAGAGAAAGTGAGTCTAGAACTCAGGTGGAAAGATGTGAGGAATTTACTAGGCGAAGAGGAAGGCGTACTTGGAGCAATTCATAGAAATGACATGTTTTGTTAGGGGAGGTTTGGAGGGTGGGAGTTTTACATGTGACCTGCAACTGGTGAGGTAGGTAAAGACTAGCCATGCTGCAGATTACAGGCCATAGTAGGGAACTTTGTCTTTATCTTGAGAGAAACAGAGAGACACACTGACTTTTTCTGGATTGGAGTACATAATCATTTTATGCAGAAGATTGTCCAGGTGACAGTGCTAAGAATAAACTAGAAGGCTGCCAATGGGAAGGTGGGTAGACTTGCTAGGAGACTCTGGCCTCAGTGAGGCTGAGAGTTGACATGAGCTTGGATGAGGCTGGTGATGGTGGTAGAGAGAAGTGGGAAGGTTCGACCAGCCCAGGAGCATACGGAGCAGGACTGAGAAGAGGGGTCATGGGAAGCAGGAACTCAGTGCTCTCACTTACTGTCAATACAATTGTCTATTTAGAAAACAAAAGACGATCAATGCAAATACTTCTAAATTATTAAGAGTTCAACAAAAAACCAAATTATAGAAAGTTATATGGATATACTCTATTTCAGTAAGCAGATGCTATAATAAAGACACTAATGTATTTATGATAGCAAACATAATATAGAATATCCAATAGTAACATAAATCAAAATTTATCAGAACATAATTTTACTGACAGATATAAAAGAAGATCCACATGAATGGAAAAAAAAATATGATATCCTTCAAAGGAAAGAGTACTTACTATAAGATATCAATTCTTCCCAAACTTATTTACAGATTGAATTAAATACCAATGGTGAATATTCCATAAAGATTTCATAAATCTTGATAAAATAATTTAATAATTCATCTGAAAATAAACAGATAAATGATTTACATTTTTTTATAATTTGTTTTAAATAGTTGGGTTTCTTTAAGTAAAAAGGAAGTGGAGAAATTCCTCTTCCAGATACCAAGTCTTATAATGCTACAAAGATTAAGAAAAAAAAAAAATTAAACACGTGATTCTGGTACAAGACTCACCTAACATTTGAATGGAAAAGAGGAGATACTGCCTTGAAGCAGATGGCGGCATACAATAAAAGTATCGTCACAACCCCACAGGGAAAGAATGCTTATGTAACAAATGGTGTTGGGTCTAACATTATGGTTGTAGGAAAGACTCTCACAGGAGTATTTTTTTCTTGTTTTGAGCCATGACAGTTGATCAAAATTACCAGGGTAAGAGAAAAAATTCATTATTTTCCTAAGTTTTAAATTTTGCACTAGAGACTCAAACTCACTGAACTCTTCCTCAAACTGATATCCATAATAAAGTCTTACTCCAACAATTTTCTTTGCAAATAGAAGGTAAGAAGCACCATAAGACAACGGTTTATAATATTCCTTCTCAGCTGTAGGTATTACCCAATTTGGTTGTAAAGTGTGATGAATCTGTAAATTGAATATGTATTGTATCTCCTCGGGGTCCCAAAATATTTTTGTCCAGTATGTTCTTAATAGTTTTATATTTTTTGGATTTTTAAGTGGTCCCTCAGACAACTAATTCAGAAGTGTGTGGTGGGCATATACCCATATTTGGGGATCTTTAGTGTATTTAAATGCTACTCGATGGGAAAAAACACTAACACATGTTCCCTTTCTTCTCTCTGCCTGCAGTGACTAATTCATTTCCAAAAAATATTCAGACTGATATGGCTGTAAAAAGGCATCTAAAGTTTATATGTATTAGACTATTTCTAATTTTGTTTGAATTTCCTAGGAGACCCACAGTTTCTAAATGTATTAAACTGAGCGATTAAACAATAAACATCCCATCAGCTTTGCGAAGGGGAAACATGGATTCAGGACAACAGCATCTTCTGAGTATGTGTGGTTCGGGCACTACAAGGGATGGAGTGTAGGGTTAGGGGTGAAACAGGCCTTGGATCTGTCTCCTGAGACCTCAGCATCTGCGAGGAACCACAGCCAAAGCCTCTGTAAGCCCCCACACTCTTGCACGATTTCTTTTGACCAACACGACCAATGGTCCTCTCAGCCCATGCAGTTGTTTGTTCAATCTGCAGCTAGAGCGCTTGCTCCATGAGAAATGACATGATCTTGTAGGGATCAAACTTAAACTCCAGTTTTGGCCTCTGGCACCCTGTTCTCAACCATAACCCGTAGAAACAATTCTTTCCCGTCTGAAATTGGGCTTTTGGGGTAGAGAGGGAAGGAAGTTGAAAACATTGATCATAGAACCGAATACAATACTAACACTAATTTCTACTTTCAATTTAAGCAAAAGGGGGACCTTTCCAAGAGTTCTTACTCTTTCGAAACATTAAGGATTGGGAAAGTGCACCACATATAGTTCGTAGTGAGAGTTCCTTGCTCCTGGGGCCATTCTCTTGACTCTCCTTGCTCGAGGAAATTTCCTGTTTGGGAGAATGGGGAGTATAGACCACCACTCAACCATGGAAAGACACTAACATATTTCCATCCAGGCACTATGTGGAAAAGAAAATTTGATTTCCAAATTATAGCCATTTTATTATAGTACCTGATCATAATAGGGTAAAACCCCTTCAATTGGAGTTGTAGAAAATCAGGCAACAATACATGTCAGCTTATCCAGGTGTCATCCATGCTACAGAACCCGTGCAATTCGTTGATCTCTGACTGCTTCTCATGTCTGATGCTATGGATTTTGCATGCATTATCTTATTCATCTCTCAGACATTAGAGGTGGGTTTTATAACTTTCACCTCACATATTTAAGAAAACGTAACCAATAGTGGCTTTGAGAAGAAAGTAAGTGGCTTTATCTACTGGATTCGCCTATTGATAACTGTTTTTAAAAACGCTGAATGGGCAGAAATGGCAATATCTTAGAACAAATGTTGCATATTATGTGAGGAATCACTTGGGTGCCTTCCTAAGTTATGAAACTTATAGGGCCAGTAGGTACTGATTGGGTTTGAGGAAGTTTCAACAGAGCATTTTGGGCTTGATTAAACCTATTATTGTGCAGGAACAGTGCTGGTGTGGGAAATTCAGACATTAATATCCTGCACACTCTGCATGAGGCTCTCAGTACGGTGGACACACAGTGCTGGGTGAGGGTGTAATGCAGTGAAAGTTGAATACTGGAACAAAGCTGTGTGAGTTCAGTGACGACTGTTGGAGCTCCCAGCCCAGGAAGTGGCACTGGAACTCCAAGTTGAGGAGAGCTTTGAAGGGTGGGTGGGTCCATGCAGGCATGCTGGAGGAGGTAGGCTTTGCCCTGGCTCTGGAGCCTGCTTTATCTATGGCAGATCATGCCAACCCGAACTGGCTTGGGCAGGACAGCAATCATATACTATGCAGAGCAGCAGAAGAGCAGGCTCATGGTGTCATGGTGCCAGGGCTCCAGCTCTACTGCTCTGCAAATGCTCTCAGCTGTGTCCTCTGAGTTTGGGATTGTAGCATGATGACACAGCAGTTCCAGGAGCCACATCCAGATGGGACAAGAACCCAGGGGAAGAACAGAGCCTTCTCTTTCTCTCCCTCTTTAGAAGCAAGGAAAACACCCCCAGAATCCCCCCAGCTGATGTTCCCCCATAGCTCAGTGGCCAGACCTGTATCACAGGCACAGTACTGAACCAATCACTGACAAGGGAGGGAGATTATGACCCTGATCTTCTCATACCAGTCAGGTTTCCTCTTGTTACTGAGGATGGGGTGGGCTTGGGAGCAGGTGACTTTCTGAAAGTGATTTGGGTTCTTTTGCAAAAAAGAAGGACCAGAATGACATAGGCAAATAACTGAGTACATTATGCACATAGTTTTTTATTTTTTGTTTTTTAAAAGATAATTAGAATTAGGAGAGGACATTCTAAATAGGGGCTAAAGCAAGACACCTTGTTTGAAGAGAAATGATTAATTTGGCTGGAGCATGAAGGCAAGAAGGAGAGCTAGGCCCACAGGGGAAGGTATTCTAGACAATAATGCAATTATGATATCAGAAAACTTTTCATTTAAAAAAATATTTCACCCGATTCCTACACCAACTAGAAGCTGGAGGAAGAGCAGTGTCCCCAGAGGAATCCGAAGTCCAGATCAGGCAAGTCAGTTTTCCAAGGTCAAACAGCTTCTAAACAACAAAGTTGATTGCAGAATTCAGGTCCGGTGACTCTCTGCCCTAAAATAGCAGCAGTTTCTTGGCAATAAGTTGAGGCAGGCATCTTAGTTTTCTATTGCCGCATAACAAATTACCCCAAATAGTGACTTAGACATTTTTTTTTATTTGACCGTTTCTGCAGTCCAGGAATTCGGGATCGGATCAGCTGAGTGGTTCTGGACCAGCGGAGGTTGCAGTCGAGCTGTCGACTAGGACGAGTCATGTAAGGCTTATCTGGGCTGCAGGATCTGTGTCTAAGCTCAGGCACATGGTTTATGGCAGAATACCTCGGTCCTTATCACAGGGACCACTCCACATCGCTTCTTGAGTTTCCTTCTGACATGGCAGCTGGCTCCCACCACAGCCCATGATAAAAGAGAAGGAGTAAGATGGAATCTTCAGCATTTTTTACGACCTACACTTGGAAGTCACACTCGATAGTTTCCATCACATTCCTTTGGTTAGACATGAGTCAGTAAGTTCAGCTCACACTTGGGGATGTGGGAGATTAATCTCTACATCTCGATGGGAAGAGTACCAAAGATCTTGGCATATTTTCAAACCACCATAGCAGCAAAAATGCAACCTGTATCCTGACATCCAGGATAAGTTCACAATGGCGAAATCACCAAATCTGAAGGCATTAGAGTACAAAGATGGCACTTCACAGCGATAATAGATGCAGATGACGCAATAGGAATTACGGTGGTAGTGGCAACAGGAATTTGACAAAGGTTCATTAATAAAAAACCTCAATGATGTTGGTCCCATAGCTGTGCATAAATTTGGAGAGAGACCACCTTATAGGTAGGGAGGTGGGGAGTGGGTGAAATTTCCCGCTCATCACTCTGCCCTGGTAACACACATCAACTGCTCACTATTATAATCAAAATAACACTCCACTCCTCTTTCTGCTGACGGTGAGGCCTCAGGCTCCCTGTGTCTCTGCCTCAATGGGAGGCAGTCTTCCCCATGGCCAAAAATTACGAGATCTTTTACTAGTATCCTCTTAGCAGTTTCCAAAATTCTGGAGAGAGCCCTGCATTCTTGGACCAGAAAGGAAAGCGCAGAGTGGTACCCCACCCCCATCCCACCCCACCCCACCCCACCCCACCCCGTGCAGTCCCCGTGGGGGCTTTCAATCCAATGGCTTCATTCTGGGGAACCTTGGGCGAGCTGGCAAATACTCTAAACAGATAAAAGATAATTGAACAAGGAGTGAGTAGTAAACGGTGACAAAGTGATATTTCCATAATAAGCTTATCTGAGTAAACTTTCTCAGAGCCCCTGAGTTCCCGAGCAGGGTGTGGATTTGGCAATAGTAAAGAAACAGGCCACGCCAGGAATGTCTGGGAGCTAATGAATGCCCCTGAAGTGGTTGACGTTCCTATCTCTGCTTTGGATCCCTGCCACCTTGACTCGAATGTCAGACGGTGTTTAATTGGCAAACAGGGCTTCAAAGGGTTGCTGGGCCCTGCTCCCAGGGCCCTGGGGCTGTTAATGTTTAATTGTCATGTGCAAGGGCCCACTAGCTCTCGGTAGATTTGGGCGTTTTATTGCACTGTGAAAAAGCAGTATTATGAGTCTCCTTCTTGCTCCGTGGGCATTTTTACAGACATGCCTTGGAGTCACATGTTGCCTCACCTAAACTATGAGTAGCAAAGTCACCAAGCTATTCAGGAGGGGTAAAGAGAATCACCTTCGAGCTGGAAATACTCCAGATTTACTGCATGTGCCCTTAAATCAAGAAGTATTCAGGGAACATCTGGATCAGCAACAGCAAACAGACTGAGTTGGGGGTTTGGGGTTGAGGGGAGAGAGAAAAGGCACAGAAGTGAAACTGCTAAATGGCAAATTATATAATTTCTCCATTGAGTGCTGAGGGTGTCTGCCTGAAGCTGGCTGTTCCTTGTGGCTCTGCTGGAAATGCAAAGGTTTTTTTTTTTTTTTTTCTTTTCTCTCCCCAAAAGAGATCTATGTGCTTTATATTGTTCATGTAATTAAAAAAGTCTAGAGACTGTCTTAACAAGACTTCATAGCCTTCATCTAATTACATAGGGAGGAAGAAGAAATAACAGAAGACAAATACTTTTTTTCCCCCAAACTACATGGAAATTATGAATAAAGAAGTAGCTTCCAACTTCCTGACATTTGAAAAGCACTACTTTGAATTGAATATGAATGATGCCTTTGAATTTTCAATTCAATTCAATTTAATTGAACACATCTTCATTGAGTGCTTACTAAGTGTTCCTATCAAACAATTTCTTTGGTTTTGAATTAGTGGCTTTATAGAAATTGTTTCTTTTGTTGAATTCTGGAAATGTATTGGTTTGTTGTTTTAATCATCCTTTTGCTGATTGGGAATATCTCTCTAAGGAAGGAATGTAAAGAGAAATATCTAATTACACCACTTATATCAGAATGGCAAAGCATATATTTATCTTGTTTGTTAATTATATATGTCACAGCTAAAGACCCAACATCAGCTAATGTCAACATTAGCCAGAAGGGTCTGGCAAACATCAAGAGCTAGGTGGATAACAAATAAAAACCAATATAGCAAGTGCAAAGCATATATACCTTTTATATGTTTATATGAAATCGAATTTTCTTTGTTCCTTTTTGCAGTTCTGCGTTCCAAACATAGCCAGAATGTCATATGGCGGGTCTCTAAGAAGTGTGCTTTAAAGCAGAATTGCAAACATGAGGACATTTCAGGGTCTTCCTGCACGTGTTCAGGTTTTTAAGGCAATGTAGCAGACACTTTATAGAGTCTTTTGAAGGACTGAATCTGTTTCCTTTAGCTCTCTGGTTTGCCTCTGTTCACAGTCCTTCCATCTCGACCACTGACGTAAGGACACCTCCCCTTTGCCAAGAGTTAAGCAGACAACGTCTTCCAATCAGAGCCAGCACCATGAAGTTCAATCACGTCCAGGATGCCCAGCCCCAGAGTTTCAGCCTCCTATGAATGTGGACTCAGGAACATAATCCATTGTGCACAAGGCACGTGCCCTCCAAATGCATACGCACAGTTAATTAGTTGAGAGTCCTAAAATATTATGTGATTCCTTTCTTAATAGAAATGCAAAGTGGTAAAGACGAGAGGCGTTTATTCACACTTTATCAGCTATTTTAAATTAAGGGGTATATTATCCACTGGATAGATTTACAGGAACACCCATTATGCACCCAGCTCCTATTGTCCTTATTGGCGGCAAAGGCATGCCCACACAAGCTTAGGGCAAGAGCCCACTCTTTTCCTCCTGTTATTAGCCATTCTTGCCTTGCATTTCTTAAATATCTGCAAAATGAAACAAAACGTTGCTCATGATTTAAAGACTATATGGGTATACATTTTTCAAAGGAAATTAGATTGGTACGTTACAAGGGTTTGCAAATTTACTTTATGATAGCAAATGATTATGACTGCCACTGCTCACCCCGTATGAATCTCTCTAGATGGGGGAGTGCAGGGCCGGGAGTGGTGGGGTGTCAAGGTTTCCCGTGTGAGCACAGTACAAGGGTCTGCTAGCAAAGAATTAGAATCTTTAGCCTGTTGACTGTTTTCTTTCAGTATAAACAAAGCCAAGATTAATGTATGGGAGGGATAGAAGAGTGGGAGAATAGGCTGTTAAGCAGAGCTTCCAACTATGGGGAAGAGGCTATTCTGTATCCATCCATTCATTCGTTTGTTAATCCATCCACTACTTTGCTCAACACATATGTATTAAATACCTACCATGTGTGTGCCAGGCAGGGTGCTGGGCTATAAGGACATGACGATGAAGAAGAAAGATTATGACCTACCCCCAGACAACTCTCAATTTGAGGAAAAGGTAGAAATGAAGCAACTCGTCGCACAGTTGGCTCTGTGAATATGGCGGTACAGGAGAAGCGCAGGGAGCCTTGAAGAACCTGGCTGAGTGGAGGAGGGAGAGGCCCTGTGGAAATTCGGCAGAGCTTCACTCTGAAACAAGTGCAAGTCGTCATGGTGACGGGAGATGTCTGAGGAAGAGCAGCCAGGTGGAAGGAGGGACATGTACAAAACCCCCGAGGCAGGCAGGACTCACATTCTGGCCGTGCCATGCGGTAAATAAGAGTAACAGTGGTGGGTCCTTCCGTCTGACACTCACTGTACAGAAGGGTGCGTTCGCTTTTCCCCCTGCAGAAAAAGGCATGCAGCGAGAGGCACCGTTCCCCACGAATAACGTGACATGAAACTGCAGCTAGACTCCAAACCAGCACACTCTGGGGGTTTGGACTGAAAACCAGCAGAACCCCTGCTAACTGGCCCCTGCCCAGGCCCCCTAACCACCCACGGACAGATCACCCCAGTGGTCCCGCCACAGAAGAGTCAGTGTTGGAGGAATGGGCCGTGGGAGTCCTCTGTACCTGTACTTGTCAATTTATCTATGAGGATTAAAAGTGGTTTAACTTTTAGAAATTTAAAAAAATCTTATTGTTAAAAATTTTTAAACAGATTTTTTAAAAGTTCTGCTGGAAGCTGATACTTTTATAAAATACAATAAAATAAATTACTGGAAAAAATAATCATGCACTTTGATGCCATGACCATTTCAATTGCTAGAAACATCTTCTAAATGCCTAGTTTCAATTTCTGTATTACCTTGTTGTAGATTGGTGACAACTAACTTGCAGACCAGCCCTCCCCTACAAGATTAGGACCATCCCTGTGTTCCACACCCTGCCTCACTGACCTCCAGCCACACTGTCACCCAGTAATCTATCTACAACTCTCGAAATTATTTGCATTTCATTTCTGGGCCACATATTGGGCAAGAGGTTTCCCAGCATTACTCCCGACAGCAAGAAACAGCATTTTCTTGATAAACATGCATTTCTAAAACTCTAAGAAACACTTACTTCAAGTCCTGGGATTTCCAGAGCTGGGAAGTCAATCCCAGGTGTTTCATGCTTGTTTCGTGCCTCTTTTTCTAAAAACTTTAATATTCATGCAAGAACTAAGATTCGGAAACCAGCAGAGCGGCTGGCTAGAAAATCCGGCACACACGCAGAGGCCAAAGAACCCCGGCAGCAGGAACAGGAGGTGTGTTTATGCTCCGTGTTCTGTGGATGGGACTGGGAGGCTAAGAAGGGCGCTGGAGTCCCTGCTGGTGGATTTGGGAGAAAGACAAGCAAAGGCAAGAGAGTGACTACAGGGCAGAGCGTGGTGGGGTCCACGCGTGGGTGCTGGTCCCTGGCGGAGCTTCTTGAGGCAGGCAGGCTGTGGCATCTGCAGTCCGGGCCATCGGGAACCTGGCCCTGGGAAGCTGGAGCCATGGATAGAGCACAGGTCCCTGAGACCTAAGAGAAGAAGAAACCCCAGGAGATGTTAAAGCAATCCCCAGGCCCTCTTGCTAGCTCTCTTCCCTCTACATGGCTTTGTGGGCTCAGAGGACTTTAATGTTTAGTTTCCACCTCGTTTGTCTTCTACTGTGCAATATTGCACTAGATTACCTTGCTACCAACATGGCTTGAATTATTCCATCAAAACCAATAACTTCTGAATTATTTCTTTAATATATATTCTCTTCTGGACTCCAGGGTTTATGTCAAACTAACCCCTAACCCCAAACGGTGGGCTGAATAATTCTTCCACCCTAAGAGTCTAGGTCCTAGTTTCCCAAACCTGTGAATGTGATACCAGGACGTAGCACAGGGGACTCTGCAGGTGGATCAAGTGGAGGAACCTGAGACGGGGATGATCCTGGATTACCCGGCGGGGCCCAGAGTCATCGCCAGGGACTGCAGAAGGGGGATGCGGGAGAGTCAGCGTCGGAGAAGAAGATTTGATGACAGAAGGAGGGAGTGAGAGCCGAGGAGTGCGGGCAGCCTGTGGAGCCAGAACAGGAAGGGAGCAAACGCTCCCTGGAGCTTCCAGAGGACTGTGCCTCCACCAACACCTTGGTTTTGGCCTAACACTGACTTCCTGCTTCTGATCTCCAAAACTGTACCATCAGAATTGCATTGTTTTAAGCCACTTAGTTTGTGGTGACTTGTTACATCAGCAGCAGAAAACTACTGCACCCCAGAGGGTCCCACAGGTAACCCCAACTCACCGCCTGCCCTCCAACACGTGCCGTTCCTCCCGAACTATTCATTTCAAAGAAATGACCCACGACCCACCTAGTTCCCAATTAGAAGCGTGGAAGCCATCCTGGAAACCTCCCACTTGCTCACCCGCCATGTCCAGTGGTGTCCCTTGTTTTAAGATACAGTTGGAAATCCTTAAAGAAACCTACAGGGCCCTGTGAACGTGCCCGACGGTCTCTCTGACCTCCCAGGCTCCCATGTTCTGGTCACATGGGACTTTTGCGAGTGACCAGACGTCCCCCCCATGCGTTCACACTCGCTCCAGAACCAGCCTGGAAGTCACCCCTCCTCCCCTGCAGCCGTGTGCCTGGTGACTCCTTGAGGTCTCAGCTCCCCTGACTTTTCCTCCAAGAAGCCTTCTCGGTAGCCCCTGCTTCAGTTAGGTGCCCAGTCACGAGCATCCCTAAATTCCTGTGCTTTTGCCTTGCAACAGTCACCGCAAGTATAATGTTCACTTTCCCTCCTTCCGGTTATTCTGTGTGTCACGCAGGCAGGAGCCACGCCTGTCTGCCTCTGGACTGTAGGCTCTGTAGCTGGCACAGAAGCAAACACGCAGCGATACTTCCTGAAAAACGAAAACAAAAGGAAAAGAATGGGTGAGTGAGATTCAGGCAGCAGCTCAGGCCTAGGAGCCTGGGACGAAGCCATCAGGGAGAGACTCAGGATGACTCGGACTTGACCATGCTGGCGGAGCCTTCTACTTGGCACTGGTCCAGAACAGGTTTGCGGAGCTAACCCGACAGCCGGGGAGCCGAGCTCTCCCTGCGGGCTGGAGTTCTGGGTGGTAAATCATGATAAGGGCTGATGCTTCTCGAGCTCTTACGCAATAGGCACCATGCCAAGCGCTTGCTTTACTGGATTAGCTAATTCCATCCTCACGTGAACTCCATGTTGCTATTGTTATCACATTTTACAGACGGAAAAATGGAGGCAGAGGGGAGTTGAGTGTTCTGCCTAAATCATACAGCTAATAAATGACACAGCTAGAACTTGAACCCATGCACTGTGACTCCAGGGTCCTTGCTCCTAAACACTGTGTCGTGCTTCCTAGAGCGTGAAAGGAGGGGCTCTCGGAGGTTACGTGGGCGAAACTCCCCCCATTGATGTTGCCCCATTTACTTATTTCACATGTATCTGCTGCTCATTCACTAGGTAGCAGACACTGTGCTGGGTGTTAGGAATAAGCGGATGAATGTCATGTGCCTTCAAAAGGTGCGAGCTTTAGTTAGAAGACAAGGAAGAATAAGAGTGTGATACAACATGGCAAGAGGGGACACAGGGTGGAAGCCCAGGAAAGGACTCAGACCTGCTGTCTGGGTTTTGAAAGGAGTGTAAATTGCTCCAGGAGGAGGAGAGGACAGGAAGGGCCACCAGGCGGAGGGGAAAGCAGGGGCAAGGGCACGGCAAGGGAGAGCAAGGCTGTTGGCATAAAGCGCTTGTAATGCCTTCAGCTCAGCGAGGCAGGAGGAGGGTGTGCAATGGTGGCAGGGACATGAGGCCCACTGGGGACACCATGCCGAGGACCCCAGTCTGACCACCTCATTCCTGTCAACCTGGAAAAGCAGAGGCTGCTGTTCTTCTCCTGCCTGGGTCGCCACTCGGCTCCCAGCTTGAAGAGATGCGTGCGGTTTACATCATGAATACTGACCAGTCGGGCCAGTCCTGGTCCAGACAAACAGCTGGTGCCTCCTGGCTGCGTATTAGCCCAGCCTCGAGCCCTAGCACGTAGTGAAGCTCGCTCCAAAGTTGTGAGGACAGCAGGAGGGAACTATGTTTTGTCACGCCTCAGTACAGAAGGATGGGAACAGCCGTCTTCTAGAATCGCCCTTGCCCGTAGAGGATTTCCACCCGAAGAGAGGAGGCCACAGAGGGAGGATGGGGCATCGGAGTCCAAGCTCTGCCTCTATCTCCCACGGCCCCTCTTGGAAGTCACCAGTCTTACTTATAAAATGGAGTTAATCCTGCATATGCTACAAGGCTATTGTGAGGTTCACATGAGAGCAGGTATGGGAAAGTGCCTTACAAATTATGAAAAACAAACACAAACAAAACCCACAAAACAGCTACTGAAAGGTCTTGGTTCTAAAGTGCATGAAAGTTTTATGTGGTCCACTCTAGAGATCATTCATCCCTTCAAGGAGTCGTAACTGCAGCCCTACTCTGTGCTGCACCTGCTCCTATTCACTCACTTTCAGGAGATCTGTCCTTCCCTGTCGCGTACAAGCCACAGCATGGCCACCTGGCAGGACTCGTGGGGCTGCCTCTGCAGCCTTCTTTTCCTTCCTTGGCCTTGTCCTACTTGAATCATTCCTGAATTCTTCTTCTGACAACTTTTCCCCGGTCTCCTTCACTGGAAGAAGCAGCCAGGGCCTCTGCTTTTAAGACAAGCTCAGCGTGTCTAGAGAGGCAGACAGACTAACGCAGCCCCCTCTGTTAGAGGGAGCCAAGTGACGCTGTCCCTTTCTTAAAGGCCTTCCAGAATCTCAGTGTCTTCATCTACATGGGCTACACTCATGTGAGGACCCAGCTGCCAGGAGGGTCCTTACTGAGGAGCTATTTACAAGTGGGGCTGTGATGGGGAGGACTCTAGAATCCTGTCAGTATCATGGTCTGAACGAGCCCTGCATATCATAGCAACCTCTTCGATCTCAGCTATCTCATTCATAAAACTGGGATGATAATAATAGCATTCCTTCTTTCAGGATCATTATAAGAAACAGATTGAAATAATGTACAGGCACCAACTTTGAGTATGATAAGCCCCAGTATATTAGTGAGCTCAGGCTGCCGTAACAACAGATTGAGCGTTTGAACAACAGAAATTGATTTTCTCACAGCTCTGGGGGCTGGAAGTCCAAGATCAAGGTACCTTCAGGGTTGGTTGTTTTCTGGCAGGCCTTTTTCCTTGGCTTGTGGACAGACACCTACTCAGTGTGTCCTCACATGGCCTTTTCTCTCTGCACACACATCCCTGGTATCTCTTCCTCTTCTTATAAAAACAACAGTCCTATAGGACTAAGGCCCCAGCCTTAAAATCTTGCTTAATCTTAGTTACCTTTTCAAGGGCCCCAACTACATATTCAACAACATTGGGGGTTATGAATTTGGGGGAAATGCAATTCAGTCCATAACACCCGGTATTCATGTAAATAATGTCTGTATAATGCTTAGTGCTCACTTGAGAACAAACATGAATTAGCCATGAGGTTTTTCTAAGGTAAAATCTTTGGAAAATAAATCATAAATTTGTAGGGACACTTCCAAAGTAAAATTAAAATGTGTCCTTTTACCTTCTCTTTATCCACCCACATTCCAGCTACACTTCTTTGCTTCGGGAGCCAGTATCAGAATGGATTCTTCATGAACAACGCCCCTTGGAGGTCTCCTGTGGCCACCAAATGCTGACTTTTCTCTCCAGGGAGCCCTGCTCCCAGCTCTGAGATCTCCCAGCCTCTAAGGCAGGCCCCCAGATCTGGGCCCTGGACCCTCAGGGCTTCTTCCCATCATCTTCCTGCTTGGAGTTCTGCCTTTGGTGCCCAGAAACATAGCAAATTATACATTCAGGTCAGCATGACCGACAGACTGAGCACAATCCTTTCTGTTTACCTGAAAGATTGCCCAGTATGGAAAGGTCCAAATGAAAATCCGCTCCTTTGAGTACAAATGCCACTTCACGTCATTTCTCCCAGGAGCCATCCCATCCAGGTGTCCACATAGGTGGGGAGGACAGAAAGAGACTAATCTGGCAGAGCTGTGAGGATGGGAGGAAACTCGCCGAGGATGTGAATCTATGATCATCATTCTTGTTCTACCTGGGAGTGAATAGGAAATGAGTCACAGGCCCCCACGAAGCAAATGGCAGCAGAAATGAAACCAAAATGTGTGTTTCTAAAGGTAGCTCTTGATTAACCTAAGCTTTTTGTCCTTTCAAAGCTTCTTTTGGTCCTAAATTATTCCTGATAGAAAATAAAGTTTATATACTACAAAAGGAGCAATTGACATTTCTTTTTACATTCCATTGAGGCTGCTTAGCCCAGGTCACAGGGCAAAGTGGACTTGGGGACTGAAGAAGAGAGGTCAAGTGTTCCAGCGTGGAGCTGGGGTCTGGCCAGGGCTAAGGCTGAAAGCAGTTAAGTGGAGTGTCCTTTGCTAGGGGCAGAGGGGGATATTCTCAGTTTAACTCGCACCCCTTTGTTCTTCTGAGTTACTGTTATCATTTTTCCTTTTTGTTTCTGTAGGTAGCATCATTCATTTACTCAAAAGCAGTAACAAGAGCAGCCAGTGCTAGTTACTGGGAATGCAGAGGTCAGTGAGAGACCTTAAGGGACTCCAGAGATGGCACATAACAGCTGGGTGGGTTTCAGGTTTGGTTTGTTCAGCTGCTTAAATATGTCACTGAGGACCCGTTTCTCTGCCTTACCAGCAACAGCCTCACTTCCAACCTATGCCAGTAATTAAGACGGGTACTCGCTTTCTTGCCTATACCTCTCCTCAAACCACAAAACCTCTATGGGGCCCACTTAGATGCACAACCCTGGCCCAGTAACTGCTGTCAGTGAAATGCCCTCTGGTGATGGGCTGGGCTCTCAATGTCACAGTCTCTGGAAGGGGGTGGAGGTACCAGGAATGGCTTAGACCAACCAGAATTCTCAGATGCGCAGCATGAAACCACAATGCTGGGCCGAGGTGGGAAGATGCAACGGTGCTCTGGAGGCAGTGATGGCACGGGCCAGACTACAGCTAACTCCTCCTGTCTTTTTAATTCATGTCACTTGAAACTGACTTGAAACTATCCCCAACTCCCAACCACCATTCCTCACACACACTTTTCATGCTTGTCCCCTTCCCTTTATTCCTGGGTCTTCACACTACGGCCAAATCCAACCACCTGCCCGTTTTTCTGTGGTCCCTGACATGAGAATGTTTTTTATATTTTTCAAGAGTTATAAACAACAAAAACAAAAAAGAGATTATATGTGCCCCACGAAACCTCAAATATTTGCTATCTTGCCCTTTACAGAATAAATTTGCCAAATCCTGCTCTACCCTACCAATATGGTAGTATTAAAATTTTAGCAAAATCAGTAATAATTTTTTACATCATTATGATCAAATGAATATTGTTTATTATAGGCCCAAGTAATATACTATATAATATTCCCTCTTTTTTTTTTTGGTATAGCTTTTTAAAAAATTGAGCATTAATAATTATACTCACCAGTCCAGTTGCTCATCTATCCTTAATCTTTATCAGGCTCTATTCATTGAATCAAGTTTCTATTAACATCATTTTAAAAAATATCAAGGATATCATGGGATGCATCAGTTCCTTTTTCCTCTCTGAAACCTCTTTCCTGGGTCTTTCTAGCTTTCTGTCCCAACTTGGCCTGTCTGTCTCCAGGCACAACTGCCATCCGGGTCCTCTTCTTTGTTGGATCACAATTTCTTGTATCCTACAAGAAATCCTATCTTCTTTTTCCTTCATATACAATCCCTCCACCTCGCCCCACTCAGGATAACATCCTCCAATAACTTCCCAAGAAAAGAAATATAGGAAATAGGGGCTATTTTTGCCCTTGTTATCTAAAAATGTCTTTATTCTATACTCATACTGCTGACATTTGGCTGGATATAGAATTCTACTTTGACTTGTAATTTTTTTATCTCAGAATGATGAAGGTAGGATTGCATTATCTCTTGGCATCCTTGTCTTTTTATTCACATTTAACAGTAGGTCCCCAGGAAGCTCTGTGTCCATGGGACCAAGGTGCTTGATTGCTTGACTCTGCTGTGTGGTGGCAGTGGAGAGAGATGAGATGAGTTGGCCTTCTCGTTAGGAAGTTCCCAGATGCCCACAGCTGGATGTCTCTTAACTGGACTGTTCCATTTCAGTAAACAACATGCCTCCATTTTTCACCATGAGGCATGCCAGGGTTTTGGGGAAGAAGGCTAGAGTACCATCATTCAGATTTGGCGTATCCATTTCCTCTAAATCCTTCTGTTTTAGGTGCTGTGTTTCTTTTTTTTTTTTTTAACTTTTATTTTATCATATTATGGAGGTTCAAATATTGTTAGAGTTACATATATTGCCCCTGCCATTCCTCCTCCCGCCCCCTGCCTTACCAAAACATCAAGCGTGTCCTACCCCCAGGTGATGCGCACCACACCTATTTTGTAAGTATAAATTCTCCCCCCCCCCCCCGTCTGCCCACCACCTGATAATAGTTTTTTTCTTTTTTCTTTTTTTGACATTTTGGTTACATTGTATATTTTTGCCTTTCCCTACGAAGGGTTAGAGGTATTCCCTCCACCCCACCACAATGTTCGCCACAACCCTAAGACGGGTATCTCCCCCTTCCCCAAACCCTGATGGGCACTATCACCATTTGAGCACCATAGTTTTAATCAGTCAGTACCAATTTGGTGGCGAGTAGATGTGGAGCCCATTTTCTTGATCTTGTGCCGCCTCACTTTGGATAATGGGCTTAAGCTTAATCCAGGATAGCATAAACGGTGCTAGCTCGCTGTCATTTCTTAGAATTGAGTAGTATTCCATTGTGAGCATATACCAAATTTTAATTATCCACTCATGAATTGACCGACACTTGGGTTGTTTCCATGATCTTGCAATAGTGAATTGTGCTGCCATAAATGTTCAGGTGCAGATGTCTTTATAGTAGAATGTCTTATGCTCTTTTGGATAGATGCCCAACAATGCTATTGCTGGGTTGAATGGTATTTCTATATCTAGCTATTTGAGGTATCTCCAAATTCTTTTCCATAGAGGTTGCACTAATTTGCAGTCCCACCAGCAGTGTAGGAGTGTTCTTGTCTCTCTGCATCCTTGCCAGCATTTGTTATTTTGCGATTTCTTGATATAAGCCATTGGGCGCTGTGTTTCATCCCCTCTCTCTCCTGTGTCTGGTGCTGGAGTCTACAGCTCACCCACCATTTTGGTTTCTTTAAAAAAGTAAACTATGGTCTCCTGCTTGGTTATTTAAGGCCTGAGAGGAGACCTGGAGGTTCAAGTGTTTCACATTTTGATTTTCAACCACACTAGTCATTTTAGCTCCATGTTTGCCTCCCTGCCCAGCCCCTTCCTCCTCCCCCTCCTGTGGTGGCCGGCACGTGTGGAGCCTTTCCAGGTCCTTTGCGCCTTTGTGGTCTGTGTCACAAGCACCTCAGGTGATACTTTCTCCTCCCAGCAACTTTTTCATTCCACTTTGGTCTTCAAAGAGTCTGATTTGATGGCAGCATTGGTTACTCATTCCAGGAAATGTGCAGAACTGAAAGATGGAACTGAAAAGCCTCCTGAATGGTAGGAAGCCACGAGGAGGCTCATTTTACAAGGAGGATGAACCTGTCGGTCTCAGGAATGAGTTGGTAAGGAATAAATAGTTCCTGGAAGACGCATTCAGAAACAATGATTTCTCAGCGTTTGTTAAAAAACTGAGCTACATTCCAGGCTCTGTGCTAGGGGATGAATAAGTATGACTTGGTCCCTGCACTCAGAAGCTCAGAGCCTGGGGATGGTGACATGGTAGATAGGAAAATAGCATGATGGCAACACCCAGAGAAAATTCTATGAAGAAGAGATGTTCAAGAGCTATAAATCCCAGATGAGAAACACTTGGTCTGGGAGGTTGGAAATAACTTCCTGGTGAAGAGTATGTCTATCTGAGTAGATTCAACTCTTTAATTTGTTGAATAAAATAGTTGTCCTTGGTTTCCTGGAGTCTTATATAGGATGGACCTAAATAAGCTCATTTTTCTTCATCATGGATCTGGCTTGGGGTATCTTCCAAGCTTGAGACCTGTCCTATGAACACAGTTCAGTTTATCAGTACCTAAGACTGAGCTCTGTTCCCCAGGTGTGGGGGGCAAGGATTACATACAAACCAGCACTTCCCAAGCCTGTCTTTGTGCCAGGAATTGTGGTGTTTCTCATGCATTTATCTCATCAACTATTCATTATAATTTTATAAGCTAGCTAGGTCCTAATATTATTCCACTTTGTAAGTGAAGAAAGTTATAAAAGTGAAATTTCTTGCCAAGGTATCTACTATACACAGTGAGGCCAGAAATTGAAGCCCGTTCTGTTTGAATCATAAGATTGTACTCTCAACCACTAAGATATAGTGTGTACCATGTTTTAGGATGGCCTTTTTCTCTTGGGAGGGAATGAAATGCTCTGCATACCGGGAGTAAGGGTGTGCTAGATGCCATGAATACACGCTGAAACTCAAAGTTTAAAACCAGCTCAGGCTCTACTCTGGGTCAAACCTGTAAGCTGGGAGGTGCCTGGGTTTGTACAAAATAAATTCTCCTCCCAAGGTCTCAGGCCTCATGCCACTAAAATGAATGAGGGATTCACTCTATGCCCTTTCCCAGTGCACAGAGTATGGAAAGGCATTAGAGAAACGAGGACTTTCTCCCTACTCTCCAGTGTCCTGAGATGGTGAATGAAATTGATGGGTCAGGAGCCACCAGCCCCTGAAGTTTATTAGTCCAGTCTTTGAGCCCATCCAGCCTGCACTCCAAACACAGGCCACAAACCATGAGACCAAGGCCTGACAATCTCCCTGGTTCTGAATGGCCCCACAGGACAGGCCGACCCCGTGGCCTCAGAAAGAATTATGAGATCTGGTATCCTGTAGTGAAAGCAACAGGAATCTTCCCTCAGTCAACTGCCCTTGACACACGAACAACATGATTCATGACTCATGAGAACTATTTCTTTCTTCAGAGGGAACCTTGGGCTTTGCCTTGGGCCCAGGAATAAATTGGCCATAGTCAACTCTCTTGGAGAAGTGGTTTCCCAACCACATAATTCTTCCTTCTGAGAACAATGGCTTTGCTCAGTGTGGTAAAGGGGAAGTTTAACCAAAGGAAAAACTGAGCCCACACTGATAAAATGTCAGTGTTATCAAGGGACCACCAGATGTGAGAGCTGACACTCTTGCCTTGTGGTGAGTTGAGGAGTACCCTTTGCATACATTTTCCAACTGCCCCCAAGTGTGGATGTCTCCCCCCTCCAAAAAATAAAAATGCAGTATGGGCCATGCACAGTGGCTCACACCTGTAATCCTAGCACTCTGGGAGGCAGAGGTGGGCGGATCACTCAAGGTCTGGAGTTCGAAACCAGCCGGAGCAAGAGTGAGACCCTGTCTCTACTAAAAATAGAAAATAAAGTAATTGGCCAACTAAAAATATATAGAAAAAATTAGCCAGGTATGGTGGCACATGCCTGTAGGCCTAGCTACTCGGGAGGCTGAGGCAGAAGGATCGCTTGAGCCCAGGAGTTTGAGGTTGCTGTGAACGAGGCTGACACTACGGCACTTTAGCCTGGGCAACAGAGTGAGACTCTGTCTCAAAAAAAAAAAAAAATGTAGTATGATGCTGGAGTTCAAGAGACTTGCCCTTTTTGACTTAAACTTCTTCTCCAATCCTCCCCCGTCACCCACATAATGATGTTGTCTTTACAAGGCTCATAAAGACATGTTTACTAAAGGACATGGCAGTCACTTCTCTGGGGGCAGCCTGGGTGGCACTGAGGAAGCCACATATGACCTGGAGTAGCTTCTGGCATTGACTATTAAATGCCAACTAACCACCAAGGAACATCTAGATACCTATATTTGTTCTCTCATTCTATCTCCATGAAACTCTATCAGGAGAGTAGTGTTTGTCTATTTTTAGAAACAGGTTCAAAGAGTTAAACAAATTTCTTAATGTACCATAGTTACAGAGTAGGCCTTAACTTGGACTATTTGAAACAAGGGAGCATATGTAGGCTGCCACTCAAATGTTTCTACATGGGAAAAAAGGCCTGAGAAAAAAGAAAATGGAACCCAAGTATGTTTTTGTATGGGTTTCAGAAAAATCTACTGTTTCCTTTAAATCCCAATGTATAATAATTTTCTGATTAAGAAACAGAGATGCCTATGTGCGGTCTCCAAGTCGGGAATGTTGTCCACTCTGGCTGAGAACTTTACTTGCAAGGAAACCCTTAAAGAGTGAAGATGGAATGATAAGGGTCAGGAGGTCTATCTTTCATCTCTAACTAAGGGAAACCCAAGGCTGGCCCTCCAACCCCCCTCTCTGCCCAACCAATCAAGGTAGGCCCCATGGAGGAGGCTCTGTCACACCACGATGCCACAGCCCCTCCACAGAGCAGGGCTCCCCTGGGCCTCTAGACTGAACAGTCCCTCACTCCAGAAGCAGCAGACACCGGGGAATGTCTTGCTCACCTTCTCCTCCATCTTAACCACTTCACAGTAAAAAAAAATTACTTACCAATCTTAAGCACAATCTATTGTGTTCAATTCCACTAGACCAATGCATTACATAACTGTTTTTGGTCTGATACAGTAGATGTACATTGATATTGTGATCTTTCATCATGTGGGAAAATGATCTTTCATCATGTGGGAAAATAGTATAGCATCTATCTTGTTCTAAGCTTTTTGGTATATGGTTTATAATACATACAAAAAATTTACAACAGATTAACAAATATACATAAGTGATATTTATTAAAAACAGTATATAAATGTTTGTGAAGGCACATGATAAAAGTTCTTTTTTTTGAAATGATAGATGATCATAAAAGTTTAAAAACAGCTATAATCTTATGGGGAGACCTATGTGACCAGAAAGCTGTGCAAAGTCCCATTGGAATGATGACAATGCTCTATTTGTACGTGGGCCAGGGAAAGAGAGAAAGGAGTGCAGAAGGAAAAGACTGTCATTAGACAGTAGTAGTATTTACATAAGCAAATTCATTGTTTAGATGTGTACACTATCATATATAAATTTTAATAATTTAGTTACTAGTACTATTATTATTGTTATTGTTTAGTTAGTACTAAACAAACTATTTATTTAGTTAGTACCATTATTATTGTTATTGTGTAGTTATTAGTACTATTATTATTGTTATTGTTATTAGTACTATTTAGATTATTTATTTGGCTTTTCAGAGTTCCATTTCTCCTTGTCTTTTCACAGGAATTTGGAATAACTTAGGTTGTGTTTAGAACATTATTTCTAAGTGTAGAATCGCCCCTAGTAGTGAGAGCCTGACTATGCTGGGAGCTCCCACATTCCCGGACACAGCCTCTCTCTGTGGCCAGAGCTTAGAGTCCAAGGGGAGAATGGAAGTTGAGGTGGGGCCAGGCCTGCCTCCCTGGACAAGCACAGACCCCACCGCCTGGCTGCAGCAAGACACAGCCTTTCCTCCCAGCTCTCCTGCTACATGGCATCCAAACCTCATGCCGCCTCCCTACAGTGAGCACCTCCTCACCTCTTTTCCATCATTCAGAGAATCAAGGCAATACCCATTTCAGTCTTGGAGTCGTTCTGGATTTCTCTCACTCTCTTGTCACTAATCAACGCACCTTTCCAGATCATCATATTGTCCTCTGGAGCTACCTTCTAATTTTTCCACGTGTCATCTCTCCTCTGACTTGACTCCTATGGACTTCCTTCCATCCTCCCTCATTTATTGCCCACGACAACATTCCTGCTTATATCTAATCTCCACTCTGTAGAGTAACCTTTCTAAAGTACTGATGGGATCCAGTCGCTGCTGTTGTGGAGACATTCTTCATTGGTTCTCCAGTCTCTGACCTGGCAAACTGTGCTATCCATGGTCTGGACCCAAGCCTGAGCCCTCACCACTCCCTCCTAGGCCAACATTCCAAGTGGGCACTAATGCGATTGCCCAGTTCCTTTCTAGACCTTTGTTTAGAATGTACCAGGTACACCTTTCCTTCCCTTCCTTTCTCTAATGCAAAATCCTTCCTGCCCTACAAAGCCTTGCTTAATGTCACTTTTGGGACTCAGTTCCTAGACCATAGGAAGAACTGAGCGCATTCTCTTCTGTGTGTCTCCTGCACTACCAGTCTATCGCCCTGTTGTCTCTGTATGTCTGCATGACTACCTACCCTGTTGGACTAATAGCTCCTGAGGATCAAGGATTACGTCTCATCATTGCATTCTCCGTGCAGCAGCTCCTGACAACTCTGAGAACCACAGTAGCTCAACCAAATTCCATCTTCTACTGGTCTTTGCTGCCTCAATTCCTCAAGAGCTATAACACTGCCCTCACTAGGTAGTGTAAGGGCACTCAGACTAGTAATGACCATTACTGGATCTAAACATGACCTCCTGACCACCAACAAATTTCCAGTGAGGGTTAAGAAATACGCATTGTTTTTGGAATCTGAAGACAAGCCCTCCTAGCCGAAACATCTGGATTCTGGTCAAGGTAACCTTCCAGAGAGCCATTAATGGTCACTTACAATTGGGCTGCAAGATAAAAACCTGTTTTCTACCCTTAACCTCCATACTCTTTTAGTGGTAGAGAGCTCCAGACATATGTCAAAATGGCAAACACTGTCAGAAATAATTGGTACATATGGGAAAGGGAGGTAGAACCTAGAGATATTGAGATGCATTTCAGAGATTAACATATTTTGTGGGTCCAAGAACAAAGGTATTTGGAGTGAAACCCACACTGGCAGAGGGAATTAGGGAGGTGCTGTCTGTGTCTCAGATGCATCCTATTGTCATCGCCAGGATAGTGCGAATAAAGTTGCTCTCCACCCCACACTAGAAAGCTGTCCCTTTCTGTTCCTCTACAAATTCCCTGTGTACTCTTTCCTCACTTCCTCTTAATCAGTCACTCAGCTCTAGGACATGTCGGTTCCTCTGGTTCCTCTGTATTTTTTCCAGAGACTGAGTGAATAAGGAGTAGTGTAGACTTTCAGGCGATGGAAGAGAGCTGGAGCAATAGGAAGAAGAAGCTAAGAGCATGAAAAGGAGAGCCACAGTAGCTGGATACTTCTTGCTCCCAGGCCCAACTGTTGGGACTTCAGCAACTTTACTACCAAAGACAAGGAAGTGATCAATGTTCCAAAAAAAGTCCGCCTTAGCAACTATAAGCTACTACACAAGACAGATCTTCCTGGCTCTAGTTGGAACTCAGTGTGGGAGAACCCTGGAGAAGTCCTTTCCTCTAACCATACCCTAGTGGCCTCATCCATGAAGAATGGAATGGAGAGATGACATTTGTCTTCTGAAGGTCAAAGCTACCTACAGCTGGGAGGGTTCATGGCTGAGCCCTGATATCTGTTTGCCTTTACTGAAAGCAAGTTCAGGGTCTTGTATTGGGTTTAAGACCATTGCATATAGTTATATAGGTTGTGCTCAGCTCAAATTTAAGAGATACCACTTGCATAAATGTCATAGGGTGATAGTCACATAAATTCTAATTAAATGGAACCCCTAGAATTGAGCAGTACACAAGCTACATAATGGTGAATGGTAGCCCTGCCTAGGGAGAGGTTCAGATACGCCAGAGTAATCCAGGACCTCCTGTAACATAATCCCCATGGTTCAGTTGGATGACCTTGCTTTCTGATTGGGAAGGACACATACAAACTATGGGTACCTTCTCTTTCAGAATGAAAATCAGGTTGACAAAATAATCTTTCTGATTTATGATATTACCAATAGTGTGTACTCCTAAAGAGTAGAAAAATACATTACTTTTAGTTAAATAATTAAGTAACTTTAACAAAATCAATAAACTTACCATTATATTGAAATGATCTTGGAATGCTTATACAGATAAGACACTACAAAGATATTGTATTCATCAGCTCAGGCTGCTTTAACAAAATATCACGAACTGGGTGGTTTAAACAACAGAAATTTATTTTCTCACAGTTCTGGAGGCTGGGAAATTCAAGACCAAGGCGTAAGCCAATCTGTTGTCTGGTGAGGGCTTCCGTCCTGGCTTGCAGATATCTACCTTCTCTCCGTGTCCTCACAAGGCAGAAGGAGGAAGAAAGAGAGTGAGCTCTGTGTCTCTTCCTCTTCTTATAGGAACAACAGCCATATTATATTAAGGTCCCTATGACTTTAGGTTCTTATGACATCACTTAACCTTTATCACCTCATCACAGGACCTATCTCCAAATACAGTCCCATTGCAGATTAGATCTTCAACATATGAATTGGGGGGGGGGCACAAACATTTACTCCATAACAGATATCAAATACTATTCACTTGCCCCATAAACCTAGCCCAATATACAGCCAGCTCCTAAGATTGTCCCTCATAATGTCTCCTTCCTGATATTCATGCCTTTGTATAATCTCCTCCAACACCGAACATATCTGAGCTCTGTAACCAATAGGATATTGTGGGGATCACAATATGTGGCTTTTGAGGCTTGATCAAAGACATTGTGCCTTCCACCTTGCTCTTTTAAATCACTAGCTCTAGGGTAAGTTGTCTGCTATCTGGTCAGGTCAGCCAAGCAGCTCTACCAGGAGGTCCACATGGCAAGAACTGATGTACACATTACCTGCAAAGGTTTTAGCCAAGTTGTATTGGCAGAAGCGCTGCCAAGCTTGGATAGAAAAAGGGACAATATAAAATGTGAAGGGGTCTTTGGACATCCAAACTTCTAAAGGCAGGAAGCAGGCCATGAAAAATACTCAACTGAAAAAATGTGCCACCTTTCACGGAAAAGGAAGAATGACTGAGAGGGTGGAACCAAGAGCTCAGTTAAAGCCTGCACAGCCACACTGGTGCCGTGTGGTGACAGTGACAGACTGCATATGCACAGCTGCCCCATAGCACCGCCTGTTTATCACCAGAAAGAAGTGTTACCATAATTTTCATGCAAAATGCAAGAGAGCTCTTAGAACCAAAGCTTCAGCAGTTGTAATGAGCTAAGACACTTTGGAGGTAGCGTGGGGTAGTGGAAGGACCTCCGGGGTCTAGAACCTTGCTCTGGCCCTAATGGGCAGTGTCACCTAAGGCTGACAGACATCATTGTCTCTCAGCCTCAGTTTCCTTATCTGTACGATGGCAGAAATAACAGTGACAACTGGACAACGTGTAGGGTTGTGAGCATTAAAGAGCAGATGTGTATACATAAAAGTGCTTTTGTTCATTTGGCCTTTTGTTCAGTGGCCCTTCCTTTGGAGGGGCCATTTTGGGGCAAATGGGAGATTTAGTTAAATGGTTGTTTATGTTGAATTTTTGCCAGGGTGACATTTAATATATTAAGATCCAATTGACATTTCAGACTTACAATTTGGAGGGACACAAGGTAATATCAACCTCTTCTGACAGGTAGTGTTAATAGTGCGTATTTTCTCCCAAATTGTGACGTGATGTCATGGAGTCCAAAGCACAAACCTCAATTTCCATTTTAATTTGTATTAGAAAGAAATATAGGCAAACAGGCATGCTTTTGCTAGGAAATGATCCAAATGTTTCCTGGGACTTCTTCTCCCACAGCTCTCTCCTCAAAGAATGTCTACAAATAAGCAACAGATTATGTAGATGTTAGGGCTCGGGTTCTATCTTCATCCATCTTCATGGCTCTAGGACCTTTGCCGACGCCACCGCCCCAGCCCGCAAGGCCCCCTTGCGCAGCCCCTGCTCTCCTTGGCTTCCAAGCTTTAGCTCAAAGCTTCCCTCCTCCTTCCAACCTTCTTTGACATCCTCAGGCAGAGTTAGGAGTCGCCACAGTCATTCCACTCTCCCATGTCCTAGGGCTTTCACCATCCCGGCTGAGTACCGGCACTTAGATACAGTGTATGCCTTCCCCTAACTCGTACCTCACACCAAAGACCGTGAACTCCCAGAGGACAGGGAGCATTATAGTTTTCTAACCAACAGCACACTGTCTGGCAGCTTTAATGTGATGTTTATTTATACAGGAAGGAAGGGAGGGAGGGAGGGAAAGAAGAAAGGAAGGAGAACGGGATGGGAGAAGGGAGAAGTGACAAGAGGGAAAGTAGAGTTATTGCTTATCTGTTATTTTAGGGACTATTCTGTTCAGTTTCACTGGAAGTTAATCATCAGAGGTATTATTATCTCCATTTTACAGAGGAGGAAACTGAGGCTTAGAAATTGCCGAAGATTATGCACCGGGGAAGGGGCAGATATATAGGAAATGCTGCTGTAGGTAAAGGGAGGAAACTGGAGTAGAGAATGATGGGGAGAGGAGGTGGCTGAGGATTTGGGCTATGCCTGAGTGACCGTAAGAACGGATGCTATCAGTGTGCGCAACAAAGTCCAAGCAAACAAGGCCATCGGAAGGGAGTTGGAGCTGTGTTGGGATTGGGGGTCGGGGGTAGGGGAGTATGGGGTAGGAATTATTTTTATCCAGCATTCTTGGAGCATCAGAGCTAATCAGAAGCAAATCTGCAGTACTGCATGAGGCTGCGGTGAGAGGGAGACCACAGGCCAGCCCTGTGCCATCTCCAAAGCCGGGCAGTTACTGCCCTTGCCTGTGGGTATAAAGATGTCCCCCCCTAAAAAAAAAAAAAAAAAAAAGATGTCCCCCTGCGTCTGGGCAGAGGAAGCAGGTTTGCTCCCAGCCAGGACATGTCCGCATGGAGAGTGTTCTCCTGACCTGGCTGGACTCAGGCTCCCTCGCAGGTATCTCTCCTTCACCTGTCTGAATTGCTGCCTTTCCTTTTCTCAGTCTGAACAAGCTCTGCGTGTCCTCTCCTGTCATGGCCTTGATTACAAGACACAAGCTCATGACTTCCGCAATCTGTCTAAGTTTCACCCTAGATTTCTCCCCTGAGCTCCAAACCCACACTTGGAGCCATTCACTGGGCAGCTCCGGTTGACTGTGCCATACTCGTGGCTCAGTCTCCAAACCCACTTTATTAGTAATAAATTGAAATTCACTTATCTGCTCAACTGTGAATAATTGGTTCTAAACTTGGAAGTAGACGGATGAAAGAGGGATGATTCATGTTGACCCTTAAAACCCCTATATTCCCTACTTTACAGATTGGGAAATGGAGTCCGAAAGCCAATGCAGACTGAGCCCAGAGGGTCCAAGTCTCATCTAAGGTCATTCATATTAAGTAACAGGATTGCGATCTAAGCCTACATTTTTCTGAAACCCCAACCTATGATTTTTCAGTATGGGCTTCTTGGAGAGGTTGGACTTAACTTGGAATGATTCATTTAACCCCGTTGGCATTAAATGTAAGGCAATTTATTGGGAGCTTTGAAATTATTGGGGATGAAAGACAGGTTTAAGTGACAGTGGCTATCATCGCTACCACCCGCCTCTTGGTTTTGGATAATAACAGCCGCTGCCTCCATCTACCAAGTGCAGCCAAGCAGCGTCCAGAATTTTGTGTTTCAAATGTGCAAAAATAGGCCTCGACAAACAACATCAAGAAATTCTTCTCCCCAATACTTAAAATTGATTTTCAATACTTAAAATAGAAATGTCAAGGAATGTGTTGTCCTAGGTAAACTGCACTCATTTATGATAAACCAAAGATTTGCAAGAGAATAATTTAAAAAGACTCAGGATGTATCCCTTTTGTACTTCAAAAGCCACTTGGTCCTGGGCCCATTAGGCAAAGGGGTGATTATGGTCCCATGTGGGGAAAGGCGGGTGAGGCCGGAATGTGCCCAGTAAACATGAAACCCCATCCACAGGGCTCCACTTGCTGCCCCTGCTCTGCTGAGGCTAATTGGAGGAGAACAACTTTTTTGAGAAAGGAAAGAAATTTCTGGATTTGAAGCAGATGTCTGAAACTTACCGAATCTACAATGCAGGCTTTTAAAGGAAATATTGCAATAATTAGGAGTCCAGTTTGAAGTCAATGTGTTGCTGTAAAAATTAAGGATGTTTACAACTGTGGGAAGGTTCTCTTTAAAAACTCAATTCTGATTCCAATTTGCTAGCAAATTGCATCCTGGCCCCATGGAAGGAGTGACCAGGGGACCTGGTTAATATATCAGGATGCTCAGTGTCCAGCAAAGAGGAGGATGTTCACTCACTGTTTATGAAATGTAAATATGAATTCCCATGTATGACCCAAAATTCATTTGCAGAGTTTTATAACCCAAAAAGATAGTTTGAGATGTGGAATCAAACAGAATGCTTTCTCAATTGATTATAAAACAAAAATAAAAACACACCAAAAAATACAACACAAAACAAACAAACAAACAGAAAACTCTGATGACTTGGCTTTCCTTGTGTGGTCCCTGGAAGAGGAAATCTAGTGTTTGCTAAAATTACTACAATTTCTCAGATACTGGTTGATCATGAAACACTGTTTTACACTCAATTTCAGGTTATTCAAGGATGAGAAATTAGACAATGCATGGATTGAGTTTTCATGCAATCATGGAACATTATTAAGTATCTGGAAAAAGTAGTTTTACTTGCATGAACCAAATATGCAACATGCTATAATAAAAGGAAGAACAGAGTTAGACATACCTGAGTGCAAATCCAGTTTCTACAAGTCAGTAGTTTCATGGCTATGAAATTTTTGAACTTTGATTCCTTGACTATACTGAGTATAATAATATCTACCTTTCCTTGTTGTTTTGGGAATGGATCGTAACAGCATATGGGAAGCAGTTACTATGGCACCGACACACTCTAGGTACATAAACGACAATGACAGATACCCCCCCATGCACACACAGTTTTATTTGCCAGGTGCTATATTTATATATCAGTAGTTCAATGTCATCATTGGGACAATACATCTTATAGCAGTTCAGAGAAGAAGGGAAGAAAATTGTGTTAGAATCAGCTAAATAATTCCCAATAGCTATTCTCCCTTTTCATAAGAGAACCCCCAAGTTCTAGTTGGGACAGGACTGCTCAGCCCAAGGCTCTATTTCCTCGCTTCTCTTGTAGCAAAGAATGCCACGTGACTAGATGCTGTCCACGTGTCCAATTTGCACATCACACCGCTTGCCCTCCACCCCTTCTTTCTGTTCCTGGCCAAGAACATGTACACAATGATAGTGAGTCCATTTCACCCCGTAGGTAAAGTCAACATCCCAATGGCTAGAGGGACAAAATAGAAGCAGCTGGGGTCCCTGGATGGCTTTGTGGAGCACAGTTTCCCATGCCTCTGGGATCATCTGCCACTTCAGAGTTTTACATAAGAGATTAAAATAAAGTTATTTTGTATCAGTCATTTTTATTTTGCTCACTATTAAAGCCCCTAAACCTAATACTCTATCATAGGAACTTATCTTTATTGTGTTTAAAATACATATTAGATCATGTCAGTCCTCTGATCCAGAAACTTCTGTGGCTCTCCATGGTTCATCTGTGGATTAAGAATGGCAGTTCCGGGTCAGAGGGGAGACCAGCCTGGCTGCAGCCGTGGGCAGAGGCTGCCGGATAACGGAAGATAAGCTTAGAGAGGTGAGTTGAGACTACTTATGAGGGGCTTTATTTGATTATGAAGCCAACTTCAGGGTGTTGGGTTTAGGAAGTAATTCTTGGGACTCTCATCTACCCTGGCCAAATACTGGATGATTCAGTTTGATTCAGGCCTTTATTTTTTAGAGGTTTATTTTGAGTATGCAAACAAACATTGCATTGGCCCTGAGCCTATTCTTCAAGGCCCACCTCAACCCCTGATTCTTAAAGACTCCCCTCATTGGCCTGAATTAACTCAGTCAAGTGGAATTACAAGTTTTCCCTATGCCCCACAGTGTTCAATCACTTCATTCGCTTATTCCGAGTTCAGCAATTTAACAGAGTCTTACTGAGCACTTACTATGTGTCCAGTCTGTACCAGGTATGGAGAATACAGATATGCGTGAAACCTGACCCTCTGCATCAGGGAGTTTGCAGTCTAGAATCTCTTAATCCTTATTGTCAGGGACTGGCCTCCCCCGCCATGGTGGGTCTTTTGAAAGTGCTGTGAATAGAGAGACAGCCTTTGTCTTCTGGAAGCCCGTGATCCACAATTATTATTAAATACAGTCTTCATTTAGTTCCGCCTTGTAATTATAGATAGTTGTGTTCTATGCTTGGCCCTATCACCAGACTGTGAGTTCCTTCCAAGTAAAACCTGTGTTGTATTTATCTCTAGTCCTCTCCACACAAATATTTCTTGCCTAATATATAGTAAATATTCTACAAATGTTTGCTGAAAGGAAATGCAATCCACACAGCAAAAGGCATGATTCCAAATGTAGACATCTCCATTCTACAAAATCAAAGGCACATGCAAAGGCATTTTTAATTTCTCAGTCATCCTTAAGCGGCATCAAACTGGTTATTACCAAGAGAATAATTTTAAAACACAAAGCAATCACGTCTGCTGTAATGTTCTTCCTCACTTTTCCTTTGTTAATGGTAAGAGATGGTGATAATTCATTTCTCCTCAATGTTTTCCAGAAGCCCCTTTGCAACTGGTAAAAGCTCAAGTGGTTTTTATACTTCATTTATGAGGCAATAACTGAGTAAGTGATTTTTACACTTCATTTATAAGGTAGCAACTGAGATACATGTGTAAAAGTTATTTTGAACTAATTTTTCAAGACAGTTTCAATGTTTAGTACCCAAACCTGCATTTTCATAAAATAACAAGTTCATGTTTCAATTCACACCTTCATTTTTAACTAATTTTATTTAGAGGAGGATAAAATTAGTTTGGAAAACATATATTCTAATTAAAGCACCAACTATAATAAAATATTAATTTTTCAACACTGTTAATCAAATCTAACTTACAGTGACACGTGCAGGCCAGAGCAACACTGCTTTTAAAATATATCAATTTGTTCTAAATGTCCAGCCACTAAAGAGAAGATAGGAGGACTGGTCTTAAAGACTGAGTATAGGAAATCCTTAAAATATATTTTAGAGACCCAAAGAAAAGTCCTCATGAAAGCATCAAATAGAAACAGTTGCCTAATACTAACCTCAGTTAAGCACAGTGCCTCTAGCAATTGCCTGAAATATATAAACCAATGGCCTAACATAGTTTTTTATTGGTGGTTTACAAAGAAAATGCAGGGTTTATTTCAACTGGAAGGGGGAAAAAAGTCAAAATAAGTGTCTCATTAGAGAAACACTCAATGGTCTTCTTTAACTCAGAGCCTTAAGGCCTTTTGCTTAGATGATTAAAAGAACCTCTCAACTGGCCTCCCACTCCCCTAAATGCAAGCCCTCCCAAATATGAAGGCCAGAATGAGCCGTCTAAACTGCAAATTTGAACAATGTCACTCCTCCACTGAAAATCTTTTACAACTCCATCACATTCAGAATTCATAAAATAATACACGACAGTGGTTTCTAAGCAAGGGCCCAGGGACCCATGCTGGGCCACACTGCTACATTTTCACTGGCCCATGGCTAAATGACACACAAAGAGTACAGCATAGGATGTTGTTTATAAAGCCAAATTAAATAGGATTGATTCAATTTATTAAAAGTATGGTTCTCTATCCTGAGGTCATATCAATCTGACTTCTTTTGGTTTTGTGTTTTAATGCTCTTATTTGGCAGATTTAAAATTTGGCTTGACCAGGGCTCTGTGACCCTTCTTGCTGACTGAGCCCCCAGTCTGCTCTCACTGGTCATGCGGACCTCTGTGAGTGTCATGTTCTTTAGTGTTTTCTATCAGATCCATGGGCTGGGGTGACCACCACCAGCCTCCACCCAAAAGCCATCTCCCCTGAATCCAGGGTGAGTCCTGTACAAGTCCCCTGACTCTTGTCTCAGCTTCTATGTCACATAGGAACTAAGGGAACCTCGGGAATACCAAGACCTTTTCTGCCTGGCGTGTCTCTCTGTCCTCAGAATTGAGCTTGGAACACCCTGTCTTATCAGAAACAAAAAGTGAGCAGGGGAAGACCCCCCTCATCCCTTTATCTCAATTACTTATCTTAATGCTCTCTTTAGGTAGATATTGTTATCACACCCATCTTTACAGGTAAGGAAGTCAAGATATAGGAAAGTTGTTCTTTCTCTCAGCGCTGTGGCTAGCAAGCGGAAGAGATGAGATTCGAACTTCAGTAATCAGATTCCTATTCATTCGTCTATCTCCAGTATCCAGCAAAGTTCCCGACACATAGAGGACATTTGATAAATAAATAAGTGAATGATTTGGTTTTCATTTTTTTAGCTTTTAACCAGAATATAATGTTTTTCATTTTTAATCATTATTAAAAATAAAGATAGTTTATTCTTTCTGATAATAAATACACTTTCATGTTGTATGAATTTCACACCTTAAAATGTAAAGAAAGAGTCCCCTGAAATCCTTTCACTAAGAGGTAACCTTGGTAACATGTTGATCACCATCATTTTGCATATTCATGGTAATATTGGGGCTCAGAAACTGATATTCTCAAATATGGCATTTTGTCATGCTAAACTGAAGAGACCCCAAGCTCTCTCTGACCCACTCCCCCAAACGACTCTCTCAAAGCCAGGATGAAGTTGTTCTCTGAAATTCTTTATCTTCCTAAAGTCCAGACCCACCAAAAAGAACAATTATATTTCCCTCCCCTCCCTGTCAGACCAAGAATGTAAAGATACCTGAACAGATCTTTTGCAAGGTAACATTGTTTCTCAGGCTCATTCAAATTCCCAAGAAAACTATTTGCAAGTTAATCTCTGTTCCCTGACCCATTCATTCTCCCTACTAATGCTTTATTGCCCCTCAACAGAATTTTTCTTCTCCCCCACCCTTAACCGGCTTTGCCAGGTTGGCACATAAGCCTCTGAATCCTGTTGGGGCATTAATAATCATTCTGTGTGCACATTAATGTTAATAAATTTTTACACCTTTTCTCCAATTAATCTGCCTTTTGTGAGTTGATTCTTCAGCAAAACTTCGGAGGGAGAAGGAAAGTTTCTCTTGGCCCCTACACTTAATACATCTCCATATAAAAATGCCATATAAATGGGATATTGTATATGTTTTTCACAACATACTTTTTCACTCAATATATCATGGACAATATTTCCAACCAAAAAATATAGATCTATATATTGTAAAAATTCAGAGTATTATATTGTTTGGATATATACACTATGGTTTAACTAACTATTTCATTTCTTATGGAAATATAAGTTGTCACCAGTTTCTTTGGCTGTTATAAACCAATGCTATGCTGAATATTCCTACATATATATCTTAGTATACTTCTTTGATTATATCCTTGAGATTAATTTCTAAAAGAGGATTCTTGTCATCACAGTAGTTATATCCTTAATTAGAATACATATTACTAAACCGCCTAAGATACTAATATGTAGAATACTAATATGTAGAATACATATTACTAAACCACTAAGATACTAATTTACTCTCATGCATGAGAATTTACAATCATGCATGAGAATGATAGTACCTAATTTCCCTAGAGTAAGGGATTGGCAACTAGAGTCAAGGTCAACATTTTTATAAATAGTCAAAGAAGTTGGCTGAACTGTGCCCATGCCATGCCTTAGGGCTTTGTGGAAGACCAAACAGTGATAAACTAGGATATCTGGCAGAAAACATTTCTAAGCAAAATATAGCAGAAGCTGCTTGGTTACTTTTGTCCGCTTACACTGAGATTCAAGAGCAAATGAATAATTTAAAGATGGAATTTATAATTAAAAGGGAGCAGAGTGGAAAGATTGGGCAAATTCTCAGCCTGGCCACAAAAAAGTGAAAAAGTGAGTTCAGGAGAGAAAACCAAAGGCGGAGCACAGGGGCTATTTGCTAAAGAGATTAGCATGGAGAGAAGGGAGCCAGATACTGTTCCTTAAGACAAGGAAGAAAGACCCTGAAGGCATTTCAAGATCTTCATGGATGTCCCTCCCATCTTTGGCCTAAGAAGGCAGAATGGTATAAGGTAACAGGCCCCAGGGATTCTCCAGGGGCTCACTGTCCAGAGCCACCTCTGCACTCTGCTCCCTGCACTGTGACTGCCCTTGCCATGGCTCAAGTGTCCCCAGGTGTGCCCTGCGTTGCAGCTCCAAGAAGGTCCAAGTGGTAAACCTTGCTGGTGTCCACATGGTGCTATTCTGCTCAGATTTCAAAGGATGTCTTTGAAAATCTAGGAACCTAGGTAGAGACTTGTCACAGAGCAGAGGCACCTCAGAGAGTCTCCATTAGAGAAATGCTGTTGGAAATACAGGGTTGGAGCTGCCAGAGAGAGTCCCCACAAGGGCAATGCTTAGTGGAGACATGGGATGGGACTGTCACAGAGATCCCAGCACTGTGGAGTCACTGGCAGCATGCAGTGCCCACCTGGGAAAGCTTTAGGCAGTGGACTCCAACTTGTATGAGTAGCCATAGGGGTGGGGCTACCTGAGGCACTGGGGGCCCAACCTCCACCTCAATGTATCCCAGAGGTGACCAGTGGAGTCAAAAGAGATTATTCTCCAGCTTTAGTATTAAATGTCTATCCTATTGGGGTTTGAACTTTCTTGGATCCACCCCTCCTTTGTTTTTGTCTATTTCACCCTTTGAAATGCAAATATGTCTTATACCTGTACCATCTTTGTATCTTGGAAGTAGATAACTTGTTTTGATTTCACAGGCTTACAGATGAAACTCTGGTCTTTGGGCTTCTGAGTTGGTTCTGGAATGAGTTAAGATTTGGGGGACATGGGGTTGGAGTGAATGCATTTATATGTGAGACGGTTGTGAGTTTGGGGGACCAGGGGTAGAATACTAGGGTTTGAATATTTGACTCCTCCAAAATTCATGTTGGAACTTAACCCTCAATGTGGCAGTATTGTAAAGCAGGGCCTTTAAGAGGTGATTGAATCATGAGGGCTCTGCCCTTACAAATGTATTAATGGATTATCAGGGGAGTAGGACTGGTGGCTTCACAAGAGAAATAGAGACCTAAGCTAGCCCACTCAGTCTCCTTGCCATATGATGCCCTGTGCTGCCTCAGGACTCTGCAGACAGTCCACACCAGCAAGAAAGCTGCCACCAGATGTGTCCTCCCCTACCTCAGACTTCCCAGCCTTGAGAATTGTAAGTCATTATATGTTTTCCAGTTTTAGGTATTCTGTTATAAGCAACAGAGAATGGACTATGACAGCATCAATATTTTTAAACTAACTTAATGAGATGTATTTTATATACAACAAAATTTACCAATTTTAAGGATACAATTCAACATAGCCACCATCACAATGGAGATATAGACTATTTCTATAACCCCCAAAATGTCCCCAGGCAACTTTGTCACCAGTCGTCCCATCCAATAACTGGTAACCACTGATCTACTTTCTATTACCACAATTTAACCTTTTCTAGAATTTCATACAAATGAAAACACACAGTATGTAGTCTTTTGTGTCTGGCTTCTTTCAGTTTAATTGGTACTTTTGGAGATTCATCTACATTATTGCATGTATCAATAGTTCATTTATTTTAGTTATATTGTGCCATTGTATGGATATTTCACAATTTCCTTATCTGTTCACCAGTTGATGTACATTTGGAATGTTTTCAGCTCAGGGTTATTATGAAAAAAGCCATGTGAACATTCAAATATAAACATTTTGGTGGACATATGTTTTTATTTCTTTGGGGTAAAAATTTAAGAGTGAGATTTTTGGGTGAAGTGGTAAATGTATATTTAACATTATAGGAACTATATAATTGTTTTCCAGTGTTACTGTACAATTTTGCTTTTCCTCCAGGCATGTATGAATGTTTTAGTGTTTCTCATCCTGGACAACATTTCATTTTGTCAGTCTTTTTAATTTTAGTCATCCTACTGCTTATATAGTGGTATATCATTAAGGTTTTAATTTAGATTTTTCTAGTGACTAATGATGTATAGTATCTTTTATGTATACATTTACCATTCATATATCTTTTTTTATAAAGTATCTCTTCCAAACTTTTGCTTTTTTTAATTTGAGAATTTGTCTTTTTTTTATGATGTTGTAAGAATTTTCTATTTATTCTGAATACACATATGTATTTCATATATTCTGGATATAAGTGCTTTGCAAGATATATCTTCTGCAAATATTTTCTCTCAATGTCTAACATTTCTCTTATCACTGACTTATGAAAAGTAAACAATTTTAATTTTAACACAGTCTAATTTTTTTCTTTTTTCTTTTATGTCTTATATCTGTTGCTTCCTATCTAAGAAATCTTTGCCCATGCCAAAGATACAAAAAAATTTCTTTTAGAAGTTTTATATTTTTAGTTCCTATATTAGGTCTTTTGTCCATTGTGAATTAGTTATGCTACTTTTGAGTTATATGTCCTATAAATGCCAATTTGGTCAAATTGGTTGATAGTATGGATCAAGTCTACTCTTCCCTTAATGATATTGACTTCCTCTATTCCAATGTCCTTTATTTCTTTCTCTTACCTAACGGGTCTGTCTAAGCCTTCCAGTACAATATTGAATAGAAGTGGTAAAAGTGGGCATCCTTATCTTGTTCCAGTTCTTAGGGGGAATGCTTTCAACTTTACCCCATTCTGTAAGTTTCCATCAAATTTAGAAAAATAATTTCAGCCATTATTTCTTCAAACATCTATTTTTCCCTATGTCTTTGTCTTCTCCTTCTGTGATTTCACTAACGTGTATGTTAGTTGGCTTGACATTGTTCTGCAGGCCACCAATGCTGTGCTTATTTATTTATTTTTAATCTGTTTTCTTTCTCTGTTTAATTTTAGATAGTTTCTGTTTATATATTTTGGTGTTCACCAGTGGTTTCTTCCACATGTTTAATGTGCTACTAATCCTTTGTGGGGTATTTTTGGCCTTAGATATTGTATTTTTCATCTCTTAAAGTTCCATTGGATCTTTTTTTATCTTCCACTTATCTTGTCATCATGCTCATGTTTACTTTTAAATCCTTGAATTTGAGTATAATAGCTGTTTTAATGTCTTCTCTGCTAATATCATCATATCCATCATTTTAGTGTCTGTTTCTATTGATTGATGTTTCTACTGGTCATGGGTCATAATTTGGGGCTTCTTTGCATGCATGTTGATTTTTATTAGATGCCCAATATTGTGGATTTATGATGTTGGGCTCTAGATTTTGTTGTAATTCTTTAGTTAACATGAAATTTTCTTTTCTGGCATGCATTTGAGTTACTTAGCATAAGCTTGAGTCTCTCTATGATTGTCATTAAACTTTGTTTGGGAGAACCTATAGCAACTTTTAGACTAGGACTAATTTAGCCCCATTCCTAATCTATACATTTTCAGTGACTATATCCACTATTAGCAGTCCTTCAAGAGCTCTCAGAACTATTCAGCTTACTACATTTTGCTGTTTTTCCTCCTCTTCTCCCCATCTTATGGAGCTTTCCTCATGCACAAAGAGATCACTAGTCAGTTTGAGGGGGTCCCTCTGAAAGTCTTTAGAGCTCTCTCTGAAGCTTCCTTCTTTTTCGTATTCTGCCCTGCAAATTCTAGTTTAGAAAATTGGCTTCCTGGAACTCTGATCTCTGTCTCAACTCAGTAGGACTGCTGAGTTTTGTTTCTCTGCTCTACACTATATCTTGCAAACTGCTTCCAGGTAGCAAAATGCACAACTGTAGGGCTCACTTCATTTGTTTCTTTTCTCTTGGGGATAACAGCCCTGCTCTGCCTATTGCCTAGTACCTGAAAACAGTTGTTTCATGTACTTGTCTGGGTTTATAGCTGTTTATGGTGGAAAGGCAATTCCCATAACAGTTAATCCTTCATGGTCAGAGGCAGATGTTGGCATCAATATTTCATAAAGTTCTTTGGATTACTCTATTGTGCTGCCAGGGTTGAGAACCAGTGCTTTAGACACATCAATATCAGTTTTGTCTTTTAGATAATTGTGAATTCTTTATATGAAAAATGATATATCCATTTTTTGAACTTCAATTATTTTTAAAGTTGAATAACTTTTTATATTTACTGGCCATTTGCATTTTTCTATTTTAGATTGGGCTGGTCATGATTTTTTTAACCCCCTTCCTTTTTCTTTGAGAAATCTACTTTTTTTCTTATAGGTTCTCAGGATTTCTTTTTATAGTAGTCCTCCCTTATCTGTGGGAGACATGATCCAAGACTCCTAGTAGATGCCTTAAACCACAGATAGTATCAAACTCTATATATTCTGGGTTTTTTTCTATACTCACATACCTATGATAAAGTTTAATTTATAAATTAGGCACAGTAAGAGTTTAACAATAGCTAGTTGTAAAATATAACAATTCTAACAACATAAGATTATAAAATTTATATGGATTTGGTCTCTCTTTCTCAAAATATTTTATCATAATATGCCCACATATTTTCAGACTAGGGTTGACTGTGAGTAATTGAAACCAGGTAAGGAAAACTACTGTAGATTACTGAATTACTCATTCTTTATGTTGTTACTACAAATGATTTTTCCAACTTATTATGTGTTTCAACCTTGTTTATTGTGGTTATAATATGGTGGATGAGGAGGAGAAGGTCACAGTGTGTGCCATGAAGATGCTTCTGTTTTTATAAGTAGCCAGATATATCAGTTCTTGTGTGGTTTCTGGCTTGCATCTCATCTCATAAAAGATGATGTTCTGTGGCATAGTAGAGTGATTTATTTTATTTTCAACAGTTTTCTTTAAGCACATCCCTTCCGAGGCACACTCCAAAGAATGGACTTCTTTTCAGTGGTACTTTGTCTTCTTTGGTTAACAAACTCCTAGAAATCTGATAGAACATAATAGAACCTATGACCTCAGACAACTGTGGATGTGCACAAATGCTAAAAGTTTGCATATGTTCCAGGTCCCCTGGACCCCTGGTTAGTGACCCCCTATTGTGTTAATCAGATTTCTCTAGAGAAAAAGAATCAATAGGAAATAGGTAGATACAGATACAGATGAGATATAGCTATAGATAAATACAGACATAGATATAGATGGATAGCTATAATAGAAGATTTATTTTGAGTATTTGATTCATGCGATTATGGAGGCTGCGGAGTCCCACCATCTGCCATCTACAACCAGGAACACTGGTGGTGTAATTCCAGACCGAGTGTAAGAAAAGCCTGATGCCCCAGCTTAAGCAGGAAAGCAAGAATCAAAAAGGAATGAATTCCTCCTCCCTTTGCCTTTTCATTTTATTTAGGCCCTTAATGGATTAGATGATGTCCATGCACATGGGTGAGGGCAATCTACTTTACTAAGTTCAACAGTTCAAATATAAATCTCACCCACAGACATCCTCACAGACACACCCAGAAATAACGTTTAATCTGGGCACTCTGTAGCGTGGTGAATTTGGCACATGAAATGAGCCATCGTATCTACCCTAGACTACACATGAGAGAAGACTCCATTAATGGTGTCTGTGAGTATGAGAGCCAGGAAGGCCATGGCAGATTTCCCCTGCAGTCACCCGGGAAGTGGTATTGCTGTTGGAGGGGCTCTTCCTTGGGGCATTTCTTCTCATAGGATTCCCCCACACACACTCAGGTATTGCTACTTTACACTTCAGTGAAGTACACAATAGAATTGGAAAATGTCTGGGTTTGGAATGAACAAAGGGTTGAGGTTACGTTGAGGTAAGTGAGAGTCTGACCTCTGTAGGACAGCCAATGTTTGGTCCTGTTGATTGAGATCAGTTCTGTATATGGTTTTTGCCGGAATTCTTCAAACCTTTACACCTCTTGGATCCATAAGAGATTCCTAGCTGGCTTTTATCTTCTTAGCTTTTTTGCTCTCTTTAGTTGACACAGGAAGCCAGAGAGGCTAGAGTAAGAGAAATGGCCCTTCTGTAGGTGCAATTAGGCTCTGGTGTAATCTTTATGCGCTAGGCTACTTCACAATGGTCACCTTCCCCCTTTCCTTCCATGCTGCCCCCCCGGAAGCAGATGGGGATCTTTCCTGGCTTTTCACTTTGAGAATTCGGTGGGGTTCCTAGAGGTAAAACCACAGATGTTCCTCCGCGCAACTCTGCCCGAGCAGCCAGCAGAAAGTTCTTCCAGAGGGGGGAGGAGGGGATGGGTATATACAAACACAATGAGTGAGATGTGCAACGTTTAGGGGATGGACACGCTTGAAGCTCTTACTCGAGGGGTGAGGGGGCATGGGCAATATATGTAACCTTAACACTTGTACCCCCATAATATGCTAAAATAAAAAAAAAGAAAAGGAAAAAGAAAGTTCTTCCAGCCTAACAGATTGAACTTTAGGCTCCTTAACCCCAACAGGGACCAGTCTTCTTTGCAGTCCATAGAGCAAGGAGAGAACTGAGATTTGACAAGCAGGTGGGGCCCAGGCCATGCAAAGGAGTTTGGACTTTCTTAGATGCCTGTTCTAAGGGCAGTGAGGAACCACCTAAGAAGAGGTTGTAAGTGAGATTTTCAGATTTGCATTTCCTAAAGTCACCCTGGTGCCCTGTGAAGTGGGTTTGAAGGGAATGAATTAGGAGCCTATTGCCATCATCTGGGACAGAGACTGGACTGGACCAGAGTGATAGCCTTGGGCATGAGGATGACATTAAGGATCCAAGTGAAGAAGCAGCACATTTGGTGACTGATGGTGGGTGGTGGCAGAAAGAGGCACAAAGTCTGGGCAGGCCCAGCACATCGCAGCTTCAAACCTCCTAGAAATGGTCCAGGAACCCCAGCCGCAGCACAGCTGATCCCCCTTGCTCCAAGGTGGTGATGAAGGAGAGCGTAGAGGTACCTATCAGACTCCCTTTATCCACCATCAGGCACAAGAGTCAACGTGTTCACAGGTAATTGCTGAGCACAGTCTAGTCAGATTCTAATCACACCACGAGACACTTACTTGAAATTCTTAACATGGGAACAGTCCTGTTACACTACGAAAGATTGGCAAAATATAAAAAGAACCCCGTTTACATGACTAACCTGAATGTGCCAATTAAGCTAACTAGCAGCAGCTTATGCAATTGTTTTGCATCTGAGAAATATCCCCATAGAATGGATCCAGCTGAGTACAAAGTGTTGCTCCACCGCAGGCTCAGATAATGTCAGACCGGCTGGGTACACCAGCCAACGATCCCGCAGCACAGTCCTCGGAACAGCAAGAACCCACAAGCCACAGTCTGGACCAGCTCTCTGCTTTCAGGAAAGGGTCATTCCCATTTAACTGATGAGGCCATTGCATCACTGAGACACCAAATAAACCAACCCAAGCCCTTAGGACCAGGCATTTCAACTATGGCACAGATCCCAGGAAATTCTCTTTTTAAAGATAAAAGCTAAAAATATCAACGTCCCTTTAAGGTAAACCTTTATCCTTTTCAGTTGACCTCTCTGAAATTATATTAAAGGATGAATGATAAAAAAAAATGCCTATGACAGTTGGTTAAAGATTTGGAAGGCATGAAAATATATGCACATTTATAGTCAGAGCATTTTTTATTTCTCCCAACACTCTTACCTCAAAAGCAAGCTCCGTGTGCTGTGTTCATCAGTTCTAGGCAGCACAGATGACAACGCCATGCTTTCTTTACAGGACAGAATATGCATCTTCCCTTGACTGAGGAGTTCAGAACATCCTCAGAGTCATTTGCAATATCCTTTGCAAAGCCCTGTGATGCTTATTCTTAGTGCTGCTTAGGAATTGGGAATTTCCAGAGATACAGTGTTGTTGATTTCCTCAAAAATTCTTGTCCAGCATCATGTGGGTACTCTCATTTATCTGGATGAGTACTCACATTTATCTGGGCTTTCTCATGCAGCAAAGGACTTTCCTTTTCATAGATTCCTTCTTCAACACCCTTGAATAACCTGCCCCAGGGGAAATCAGCTCAGACTTTGAGTCACACAGACTTGGATTTGAGTCCAATCTCCACCCCCATCTGATGGCGGATATTTGGGTGAATCACTTATCTCTGTGCCTCAGTTTTCTTATCCATCTAAGGGAGGTGGCAGATTAGTCTGTGAGCTTCTAGTCAATTCTGAGTTTATAGATCCAGTTCTCAGCTCCCAAAGATGTCAGTGAGAAGAGGGCTGCAGGAGAAGATGATGGGGGTGGGGCGTGTGTGTGTGTGTGTGTGTGTGTGTGACAAATTGTCCCTGAAATGGTCTGAGTTTTTCCAACCTCAGCTTCCAGACAATGAATTTACAATATTCCTAGGCTCATGCATGCCCTTCCGAGCTGTTCACAAGGAATTCAACAGACATGCAGATAGCCAAAGTCACTCTCATGAGCTGTTGTAACAAAAGCATGTTAAGTTACTTTCCAAATGAACTTAAGTCAAGGTACAACCAAGCCAACATCCTAAGCAGGGTTTACCCAGCTTCTTTTTGTAGGTTCCAAAGAGGGCAGCTGATACTTTCATTTGAGGTCAACACTAACTGTTAAAAGTACCAACTCAGTTCTACACCAGTATCTTTCTACTTGATGCTAAGAGGGAATTAAGGAAATCTACTGCAACATACAATTTTAGTGATTGAAGAGGCTATCCAAAAGCCCAAGTCCTTCTGGGTCAGTGAGTTGAAAGCTGTGCTCCAAACTACTTTCAACAAAAAGCAGTCATGGATACTCAGTTTGTCTAGTCTAGAGGATTTGTTCAAGTAGAAATAGCAGCTATCTGAATTTCTTTCTCTGATTCTTTCTCCTTCTACCCCATTCTTTCTCTGGTTACTGAAGGCTTACTGTATCTCAGGCTCTGTACTACCTCTCAGGATGAATAATAGGCAGATAATGTTTTTGGTGCAAAAGACCATGTGAGCAAAGGCATGGCCACAGGGATGCATAAGACAGGCTCACGGAGAAATGTGGAGAACCGCCTGTCTCAGGGGAAGTGTGGGCACGAGGTAAAATCTTCTGGGGCTGAGGCCACCCTGGGGAGAGTCCACAATCTACCATCCAAATCACTAGACTGGCTGAAGTTTTGGAAAACAACACATTTCACTTTGCCAGTGTTGATATATTCTTCTTCTAAGATTATTTGTTTATGGAGACAGCTTAAAGAGTTTTGTAAGAATAACTAATAATACAGATCATAGTAATTATCTACTAGGCCAACCATGATTACATATGATATGAATGTCCTAAAACTTAGTCATCAGACAGTGATGAATGGTATGATTAGGGGACACTTACTGGTTGGTATAGAAAGAGAATTTATCACCAAAATGAACATGCAGACATGTGCCACACACACAGTTCACCTAATGAAGTTAGTCTATGGTTATGGGCTGGTGGGTCTGGGCTCAGTTCAATGTAAGCCTGATGCTACTTGTTACTACATACAGGTAGCTACTGTCATCCATTCAAGTCACAGTTTTCTCCTCCAGGACATCAAAAGGTTCTGGAGATATAGCCCATCTCTCACTTTAGAGACAGAGGATTATAAACTAACCTCCAGGGAAATGACTAAAGAGCCCCTAAGGCCACCCAAGTGAAAAGAATAAGCAGCCAAAGACCATAGCCCAGGACACAAAAGACCAAGAAAGCCAGGTGTGCAGAGAGCAAATGGAGGGCTACTTGCTCAGTGTCAAGTGCTCTCTGGGACTTGGGCTAACTAGTTCTCTCTAAATAGCCAAGGAAGAATGTTTGATAGAAGTTTCCTACTGCTTTGTATAGGGGAAAACCTATGTTTTAAAACTGAAAGGAAACTCCGAATGTATTTGTGCATGAATCTCTTTCCCTAAGAAACCATGCATGACCCCTGTATGCCCACCTTCCTAACTAGAGGTGCTTTAGGTGTTTCCCCTCTGGGGTCCTCTAATCTCCTGTGAACAGCATCTGTGCATTTTGACTTACAAAGAAATAACTTCTCTTTTAAGTTGCTCCTCGATTGTCTATAAAGTTTCATTTTATTTTGTTTTTAAGAGTATGTCTGAGTCATCTTGCAATCTCTAGCATCTAGTTTTGAATTACAGCATATGGTAGATGTTAAAGAAACATTTGCTGAATACATGAATGAATAAATGAATGAATGAATGAAAACAATCGCAGTAACTCTCTGGGGCTTTCTACTTACGATATTTCCAAAATCTGATCCACGTGCATGCCCAGAACATCTTGCCATAACAGATTTTCTTCCCCCTCAAGGAGATTTCATTGCCTTTCACAGCGAGCTCCATTCTAACGAGCAGCCGGAAGAACTGAGAGATGAATGCCTTGCGCTCGAACCCACAGGAACAGAGAGTTGGGCAAGAGCCACTGTGGCTGTGCCGCTAATCCTGGTGGACAGCTCTGCCTGCAGTGACAACGAGGCCACCCAGGCTGCCGATTGATGTGGCCAGGGCAGGCCCGAGCATGGGTGGTCAGTCTCTGTGGCTGGCAGAGGTGTGGGTGTGCGAGAATCCGCTCCACGCCCACACAGCCCAGGACGCCAGGTCTGGCCCGGGGCAGTCTAGGGAGAAGGCCAGCCCACTCCCCCCAGAGCTGGGCAGCACAGGGCCTTGCCATGCTTTCTGGGCCCTCAGAAGTTCACTCAGAAGTTGGGTGGAGAACTGCAGTGGGCCTCCCGGACTCCATCTCCATATACTGCTCCTACCCAACTACTGTCGGTCACACGGCCTCAGTGGCTGAACACCTGCCCTGCGTACATTTGGGCTCACATACACAGTTCCCATAACCCAGAGAGTGTAGAAGGAAGAGTGCAGATGATGAAGATAGACTGTCCGGGTGGTGCATCCCAGCTCTGCCACTGACCAGCTCTGTGGCCTTGGGCAACCTACTTAACTCCATTGTGCCTCAATTTCCTAAACTTTTAAATTAGGCACCAATGATGTCCATTTCATAGGGTTGCTGTGTTAGCTATGGCTGCGTTTAGTTGGAAACCTACCATGTGCCTGGACCTTTACATACTCAATCAGCTAATCCTAAACAACACCCTGCAAAGCATGCAATATCATAATGCCTGTTTTATACGGACAGATACGAATCCAGCCTGTAAGAGATCCAGTGCAGATTCCACCCTAGGTCTGCCTGAACTCAAATCCAGAGGTTTTTTAATACATAGGTTGATGTCATATCTCAGTTTGGGTAGAAACTAATTAATGTTTACTATATAGGAGTAATTATTAATAGTGCCCTTTTCACTTGTAAAAGTGTCCTGGTTTGAGCAATAAATTACATGATTTTCCTACTTGTTCCATATCTCTCCTCTGAGAAGGAGACTCTGCCTTTCTATAAAATATATATTTTCCCTGAAAACTTGAACTGGAGAGCCATAGTGACTGGGCAAGCTACCCTGACCTGATAATTAGATTGGGCATCTTGACTTAATGACCTGCATCTAACAGAATTTTAGGCCAGTCAAGGAGAAAATACAGGAAGAAATACAGTCTTATTTTTCTTTATTTTTGCAAATTTTACCAAAATGCATCTGCAATCACCTGGCCTTTACACAGATTATTGTGGACCTTGGAGGACTGTTTTGTGGTATTTATCTAGTCATTTACCCTCAAACTTGGACATTCTCTCTGCAATATTTCATAGGTCAGCACACACAGCCTCTATAGACATGGAGGGTGGTAAGTTCAGAAAGCTTTTCTATGAACCTTTACTTATTTTTACCTCTGGGTTCAGAGTTTCAATTCTTTAATAACATTTCCTCTTCTTTATAAAATATGTTGATATTAAATAGAGAAGCAAACAACAAGAGCAAACTAATCACAACACAAATCCAAAAGCAACAAAACAACAATAAACAGGTGAAAACATAGACTAATGTATTTTGAAATCAACAATGGAAAATCATTCCTGAAAGAGAAAGAATGTCCATTCGGAAAAAGCTCAGGGGAGGAAAGCTCCCCTGATCACATGAATGGTGATGACGTTTATGTCGCATTATTTGTCTCCTAGATTTGCACTTGCTCTGAATCCTAATAAGGGCAAAGTCTTATTCTCAGTCCTTGCCCTCCCCACAGCACACACCCCCAGCAGATTCCCAACAATCTCTAGCTCCTGATCTATGAGCTGAATGACCTTGGACAAAGAGACCTGGGACATACAGAGTCCCTATATCTTTGCCTCAGTACATCTGGGAGGTGATTTCCAAGGGTCCTTCCTGCTTAAAATCACCATGGTTGTAATCCATTTATGGCCAACTACCTTGTATTTGGCCAAAACATTATTCAATGCAATTGTGCTGGGGAATCTGCCCAGATAAAGAGAAGACTAACTAGGTCATTCTGCTTATTATAGTCAAGCTTGGAATCCTTGATCGACACTTCTGTATTCTTTCCTTTTTATATTCTCTGAACTCTTGGAGGCATTAGGTTAATTTTACCATAGTATCTCCAATGCCTAGTACAATAATATATTCAATAATTATTTGTTGAACAAATGAATGGATGAGTGCATTTTTACCACCACATGGAAATATGAAATCTTGCTCTAAGTTATAATTTCTTTTAATAGTGTATGTGAGACAATAACTATCATCTGAAATCTTTTTGTACAACTAAGTGGGAAAAATGAAGGATAGAAATAATTTTAAGTTGTATTAATTAATTATTGTGCTTTATTTTACTAAGAGTTATTTTCAGGGAAAAATCTGAATTGCTTAGGCAGTATATGGTTGGCCCTCCATATTGGCGGGGGATTGGTTCCAGGACTGTCCCTCTTCCACCCCCATATACACTAATCCACAGATGCTTAACACATTTGGGTCATTTTCCACTGTTGGTTGAATCCTCAGATGTGAAACCCAAGGATATAGAGGGTCAATTACATATACTGTGGCTTAGGTAGGAAATCTAACCAGTTGGCTTACTTGGCCCAATCTCAGCTCAGCTAAAATGCAAGGTTGTTGCTGAAAAGGAAATATATACAACACTCCTTCACCAATGACGGGCACTGGTGTGAAAAACACTGTGGCTGAAAATCCTAGTTGGCAAGAAGAATAAAGGTCTTACTGAAAATGAGGTGCTAGGGAAAATTTGAAATTGCTCTAAAGATGGATTTTAAAACACAGTAAATAAAATTTCTAGGAAAAAAAATAACTGTCAAAACAAACTAGTTTGGTTCAAGGTAAAAGTTAAATCTCAGAGGCAGTCCTCTTTTTATTGCTCAAGAGGAAATGCTACCGATTCACGATCTGCTGCAGTGGACTTTCAGTTCTTTGAATCTGAAAATCCAATCTGCAAAGGCTACATCCTGTATTGATTCCAGACTCTATGTCATTTGACACTGTTTGAACCTGCTCTTACCAAGTGGAAATGTGCTCTCAGTCTCCCTTTTTAATTTTTGCATGTTTTGACAAAATGCAGCTGTAGTCACCTGGCCTTTTCACAAATTACTGTGGAATTTAGAAACCTGTTCTGTGGTGGTTATCGTGTCATCTGTCCTGAAACTGGGATCTTCTGTCTCTGCAGTATTTCACAGGTCAGGCCACACAGCCTGGGCCAAGAGAGAGAAGGGCAAGAAATCATTTCTATCGTGTTCTCTTACTTAAGGTGACAAAATAAAATCTCAAGGATTAAAAATAAAAGGTCACCAAATGCTGGTGAGGATGTGGAGCAATGGAAATTCTCATTCTTTGCTGGTGGGAATGCAAAATGGGACGACAGCCATTCTGGAAGGCAGTTTGGCTTTTTCTCACAAAACTAAACAAACTCTCACCATACAGTCCACCAATCAATTTCCTTGCCATTTACCCAAAGGGGTTGAAAACTTAAGTTAACATAAAAACCCATACGTGGATATCGATAGCAGCTTTATTCATAATTGCCAAAACTTGAAAGCAACCAAGATGTCCTTCAGGAGGCGAGTGGATAAATAACCTGCGGTACATCCAGACAATGGAATGCTATTCAGCACTAAAAATACATGAGCTATCAAGCCATGAAAAGACAGGGAGGAAATTTAAATGCATAGCACTAAGTGAAAAAAGTCAATCTGAAAAGGCTATACTGTATGGTTCCAATTATATGACATTATGGAAAAGGGAAAACTGTGACTATGATAAAAAAGATCAGTGGTTGCCAGGGGGTGGATAGGGATGAACAGGCAAAGCACAGAGCATTTGTAGGGCAGTGCCAATACTCTGCACGATCCTGTAATGATGCATACGTGTCATTTTACACTTATCTAAACCCACAGAATGTACAATATCAGAAGTGAGCCCTAAAGTACACTGTGGACTTTGGGTGATTATGATGTGTCGATGCAGACTCATTGATTGTGACAAAGTGCCACCCTGGTGGGGGTGCCAGTAATGGGGAGGTTGTGTGGGCAGGGGTGAGGCGTGGAGGTGTATAGGAAATCCCTGTACCTTCCTCTCAATTTTACTGTGAACCTAAAACTGCTCTAAAAAAATGAAGTCTTTAATAATTAAAAAATGTCATGAGTTTGAACATTTTAACATACAATTATAAATCAGTGTCAGCTCTAATTCATAAATTGGCAAGAGATTATTAGAGCTCCTGACTGCTCCTGAATTAAGTAGACTGCTCCCCTCCTCCCACCTCCTTTTTTCCACACCCGCCCCCCACCCCCAACTCCCCAACAGTTTTAGGGGAGGAGGCCGGGCAAACACCACGGGCCTGTGGGGTCAAGGCAAATAGTGGCAGCATCTCCTACCACAGTTGTAGAAGGGAGGTGTTTGGAGATGTGCAAGTTGAGATCTGCGGATAATTAACCTGGAGAAAAGGTCCAAATGGGTTGTCAAGACAAGGAGGGCCCGAGGCTGATGTGAGGAATCAGATAACAGAGGCGAGGTGTGGGAGAGACAGGGAGACTGAGGGAAAGAGGCAGCAGGAAGAAAGGGGTGTAGGAGGTTCTCTGGGTGAGTATCAGAGACAGGGCGCAGTTGAGCATGGCTGGGCTTTTCCACGTCCTCCGAGATGGGTTATTTGCTGGGTTGGAGCCATTCCCAGGGCTTGGGAGGAAGCCAGCCCGTCTTCTTCCTTTGGCTTCTCTGGGCCTCTAGCTCTTACTCCCTGCCTTCTGCTGAACCTTCCCTTCCTCTACCTTACCCTCTCCCCGCTGGGACTTCCCATCTGATTCAGGTGTTCCAGCACAATATAGTCAATGGCATTACTGCACGAGGTATTAGGGTGCTGTGCAGCATGTGCATGGGCGTGGGTGGGTGTGGGGTAGAGGGAGGGGGGCCACCTGTAGCTAAGGCTCATTTCTAAAGGAGTTTTTTTTTCCCTGGACCCCCATGTTTCTAAGTACCCCTGCTGGTGATGCTCTTCCAAGATGTAGTGTGACATAGAAGAAAGAGCAGGGGACTCTAAGCCTGGGTCTTTGGGCTTCAAGTACAAGCTCTTTCCACTACTCTGTACTTGAAGTCTCGGCTGGGTGCGAGTGCTGACACACTCCCAGGCACTCCAGGAGTTACAGAGGGTGGAGCATCCCTCTTCTTAAGTAGAATAACAGATTGTACTGAGTATGGCACTGACACCCAATGCAATGGGAAAACAGCACAGAAATGACGTCAAACTGGCAAGGTGACTTAAGTATAGCCTGGCCCATGGGTGCTTGGGAATTCCAGGGGATCAGTGCAGGAGGGTGCTGAAGGAGCTCATCTTTGGGGCCAGCAGCCAGACTCCAGGGGACATTTGCACATTAAAATGATGATGATGTCATATGAAATAACTATAATGATAATAACATAAACCAATATTTTGAGTGCCTATTATATGCTAGGATATTGTACCAGGTGCTTTATTTTGGATTATTTTCTATGTATACTCATTCAAATCCACAAGGTAGGAGTTATTAGCTATATTTTGTGGAAGAGGACATTGAAGATCAGACTAGGATTCTTACCAACGTCGCACAGCTGTAATAGATACAGCAGGGGACGTGTCCCCACTCTGCCTGTTCCTGATACTGCCTCACACTCTTCCCTTCACCCTCTGATGTCTCAGCTCAGCAGTGGAATGTTGTGATGGTTAATTTTGTGTGCCAACGTGACTGGGCGAGGGATGCCCAGGGAGCTGGGAAAGCATCGTTTCTAGGTGTGTCTGGGAGAGATGAGGAGGCTGAAAAAAGAAACTCACCCTCCCCAGGGTGAGTGGGCATCACCCAATTCATTGAGGCCCTGGGTAGAACAGAAAAGCAGAGGAGGGAGAATTTGCTCCCGGCCTGGGCTGAGGCAGCCGCTTTTTCCTGGCCTCGGACGCCAGCAGTCCTGGTTGTCAGGTTCATGGAGTCAGACTGATCCCACAACACGGACCCTGCGCTCAGGCCTTCAGACTCCGGCTGAACCGCACCGCTGGCTGTCCTGGGTCCCCAGCTTGCAGACGGCAGACTGTGGGGCTTTCCAGCCCCCATAATCATGTGAGCCAATTTCTGTAATAAATCAGTGTGCATGTGTGCGCGTGTGCATGTGTGTGTGTATGTGTGTGTGTATCTGGCATTGCTTTTCTTTCTCTGGAAAACCCTAATACTGAATCTTAGTCAAAACACTTTCATAGAATAAAGTGAAAGCAAGTCAGTCCTTTAATGGGACCAGTATTACGAATTTCAAGTTCTTCAACCATTGCTTCCTCAGTTAATTTATAAAAATGCATGGCCACAAAGCATCCACAAATAGGACTCGTAGCCAGAAAATAAACTGGAGACAGACGACTCTGGAATTTTTTGGGGTGTCTTATTTCAACTCCTTTAGTGAGCTCAAGATAGTATATTTAACCATGTGGTCAAAATAAATTGACAGAAATATTAATAGTTACTATTTCAATTTCCCTTTAAAATCTTTTCTCATTCTTACTGAGTTATTTATTTATGAATCTGAGCTTAATTTCTAATTGGCATATTCATTGATTCCATTTGTTTTTTGTTAAAAAAAAAAAAAGAAGAAGAACTTCTTCAACCGGCCCAGTAGCCTCACATGCTCAGGGGTCGGCCGCCTTGTCTCAGCTGCACAAGATCGGTGGGTCCCGGGAGAGTAGCTTCACCGGACAGCACAGGTGCCACTGCTCTGAGCCACCCCTGGGGGGACTGCCACACCTGACCTTGTTCCGTTTGCTGTGACGAGAGAGGGCTGAGGTTTGTGAAACTGTTTTTGAAGACAATGTCATAAAACTATGACAGGCATGGGGATAGTTATGTACAGTGTGTGTAGCAAGGGCAATAGGGAAATGGTGTGTGCCGTGAGAGAGTACAGGTGTGTGTGGTGTGTGAGCGAGGGTGGGAGAGGGAGGGGGAGAGACAGAGAAAGGGAGAGACTAAGAGAGAAGGAGGCTGGAGGAGGGGAGAGACAGAGAGAATGGAAGAATGGAAACCACCACTCCTGGAGCACCAACTATCTGCTAGGCACTGGGCTAGGCACATCATCTCACAAAGTTGATATGTGCTGTGTAGGGTCTGTGATAGCATCACCGTGTGATAGAGGGGAAATGGGAAACTCAAAGTGAGGTTAAGAGACTCCCACAAGGACACAGGGAAATCCAGCTGACTCTCGGCTCAGCCACACTCGCTTCCTGCTCGTGCAGGGATTCACTGAGAGCCTAATCCTGTGTTAGTAGTCAGGAGCCAGGCAAGTCTGGGAGTAAGGAGATGAAAAAGTATGAATTTCTTTCCTTTCTTGGAACATCTGCACCAAGGAAAAGAACCCAGACCTTCTGTTTACCTGTTAAGAATTAACAGGTAAAGGACGTGTCTTTTATACTCCAGAAGTTAAAGCATCAGGGTACAAAATGGGAGGTGACCACCTTAGTAATTTTCACTCAGCATGTCATTCTCAGAAATTTGACCGGTTAGAAGTCCAGCTCACAGCGATGTAGAACAAGGCAGTAGTAGGGAGATGACACCGTTCCTACTGGAGAATAGGTGGTCAGACTTTGAAAACAAACACAAAAGCAAGTCCAGAGTAAGGACAGATCTAAGGTGTTTCACATCGCAATAAATATCAAAGTGGTAAACATGAGGCATCAAGAAAATATTAGTTCATGTTAAGTAACATCTCTTTAAGAATATGAGAAATTGACATTCTATGGTGAAATATTTCCATCCAAAATAGGAATAAATGGTTATATAGTTATGACATTAATATAATATTCCTACAATTGTAAGCTTTAGGCGAGAGGCACAGGTTGAAGGGAAGAGCCACACATATTCTTGACTTCAGAAGAAATGACTGGTGTCTGGGCTTCCCCATTTGTGGGCCATAAATTCTTGGGCTTTCCCTGTCAGTGCCATGTTTTTTTGTGCTCAAAAAATGAGAAAAAGCATTCCAACTCCGCTTTTCTCCAAGGATTGTAGTGAGGCTCAAATGAGAGACCAGTCATCCGGTGTTTTATTAATTATAAGGATCACGGTCACCATCAGGAAAATCTCCTTCATTCTTGGAAGTGCAGGATAAAGCTTTGCAATTGGACTGGATACGCAGTGTGACTGGCAACCCCACTATGGATTCTGTCCTTATAACGGTCTTCTCAGAGCGCTGTTTCCAGACTCCTCTCGATCCCAGGCAAGGGAAACTTTGTCTTTTGGCTTTCACAAGCAATGTGGCTGGGAGCATTTTGTGTACATGTTCTGGTACACACATGCTTGCATTTCTTTAATGAGTATACCTACCTAGTTAGGGTTTGTACATCTTTGGGCCTGATAAAATGAAACAGCTATTATCCCGAAGACATGGGTTCTTTCAGATGACTAGTGGGGTGACTACCATAATCTAATAAGGTTATCCTGTTATCCCCACTTGTAAATCCAGTTTCCTCTAAGTCTTCCCTAGAGAAGTTAAATGTCCCCAGGAATGAGAGTTCTTGAGATAGGAAATTGGACCAGGTAGAGTAGACACTGGCAGAAGAGCAGCATCTACTTCTTTCCCATTCTGCTTCCCTTAGATCTGGACTCCTCCAGTTCTATGACCTGGACAAGATGAGACAGGAGCTTCAAATCAGGGGTGGGAAGCCTGCCAGCGGCTCTTTGTCATGAGCTTGTCTCACAGTGGCCTCTTCCCCACGAGCATAATGTCCCTGTATAAGACAGAGAATATTCAAAAGTGGATGTTCAGGAGAGGCTCATGCTTGTCTTGGACCCAAATTTTATCTCCATATAAGACACTCATTCATCTCCTTCTTCCCCCACATACTTTAGCTTGGGGTAGTGTTTGGTTTTTCCTACTCTGCTAACTATATATTACCAGACTTACAATCCACAGTGGGAGAAGGCCTTCCTTAGTAAAGTTAGATTCCTGCCCACGTTGCGTGCAAGCTAATCAGTTGAAGACTTTTATCTCTGAACTAGTCAGAAGATTGCAAGGCATAGTCAATACTTCTCTGAATTTTTATACTACTTCCTCTAAAGCTACAGCATTGGGGGCACATGATTGCCTTTCCAAAGTAAGTATGAGGTTATTATAACTAAAGTTTTTCAAATGCAAAACCAGGAATCTCCAATTTTCCAGCTTGACCTAGAGGAGTCTTATCATATTTTTTTTTACACACTTTAACAATTGAGCCAAATCCCCATTGTTGGGAATGTTATCTTAAAAATTCCAACTTCTTGAGGCCTCATTCTACATCAGTTAGGATTCTTTAGGAGAATGAGTCTCTTCCCTTCTTAGCCCCAGCAAACACAACACACACCTCCTTTTTATTGTAAACAGTTCATAATATCCCTTTTACTATTCTATGATACAATTCATAGATAATTTAACCCACCCATCATATAATTAAGAATACATATCGCACCCTAACAATAGTATAGTGGAGAAATGAAAGGAAAATAATGTATAACAGAAAGATATGTACATTTTAATATGTAGATGATATCTCACAATTGCACTAGAACACACAATTAAGTAGTCAGAAGTTTCGACTGTGAGATAGAATCACCCTGTGACAGCAATAAATGCAGACTCATAGAAACATATTTGGTTGGCAACTCAAGCCCCATAAGTGTGTCATTATCATTGGTGAAATGATTATCTGAAAAGGTGAAAAAATCTTGGAAAAGTTTCAAACAACAGTACAATATTCCCTTGATTTAAACAATGGAAAACTCAGTGTGTATTAAGGGACATACACACAAAGTAAAAACACTTTGAGTGTATGGAAAATGGAGTTAGGCTTTAGGCTCAGATAATAAATAGGTTTATCACCTACTTGGAAGTTCTATGTGTCATTGAAAAATGTGCAGGATAAGAGAAGAGTCTTTGTCAGGCAAACTTATCCCACAACTTCCATCCAGCTTCCCTGGTCTCCATACATTTTCACATTTTTCTTTCAGTTCTTCTCTGTACAGTATTTTCAACCTCCACCTAGCAGCCAGATGGCTGCAGCAGCCCCGGGGCTCCCATGTGGGCACAAACCTCACCCAGAAAAAGAGAAATACTGTCTCTTCTGGTGGCTTTCTAGAGTAAAGGAAGTTCCCTTGCAGAGCATCAGGAAATAGCTTTTAGGTATTATTGGATCAAGCTGTAGCCTTCAAATTCCTGAACCTATCAGCAGAATTATTCGAACTGATCAGACCCAGCTTGGAAATGTGAGTGGGGTCAGCTACAGGAAGCGGACGGGGAATGGGTGGAGACCGAAATGAAAGTCGGGAATGAAGGGAGAACGGGACTCTGGGTAGGCAATCAAAAGTACGCCTTGCCTACGTGCAGGGTTGAAGATTCACTTTATTCAGGGAGATTCCAGGGTTTTTTGTGCCTCCAGAGACCACCTGGGCCAGAAGTCACGCACACATGGTATGTGATGGGTTCTCAAGGCGTAGTCAGAGTAGCTGGGAACCGAAGGTGGGAGCCCGGGAAAGGAGGAGGCGGGTGTGCAAGTCCAGACGGGCTGCCTTGTAAAAGGATCAAAGCCCCGTGAGATCCCTCTGCCAAAGCTCTTGCAGCGTGTGACAGGAACCCAGGTGAAAGATGGGTGGGAGTAGAAATTGAAAGAGACCCCTGGATAATTTCCTGAGGAAACTCACCTGTTTGGCAATGGCTTTGCTCTGCAAGTTTTCCTCCTGCATCCACATGTCCTCATCAACTCAAACTCAAAGGAAAGTGTGATGGTTGTGAAATTGAAAAGCAACTCTTGGCATATGCAGATAACTCAAATTCAAAATGAGAGGTTATGCAGTGCTGTTTGGCGCCTGCATCGCCATGTTGGGCTCTGGGCCCCCATTTGCCCGGCTCTCAGGCATGACTCTGGTCTCCATCCTATCCGAACAACACCTCACAACCCATTTGATAATGATTCTGCTGCTGTTTTAGCATTCCTCTCTGCCCCCAACATCTGCATTCAGCCTTTTGCCTCCAATCTTTCCTGCTTGTTATGGCCAGCTAGGTTTGCTTAACGCAAACCTCTTGCCCTTTACTGCCTCTGCTCAAACACTTTCAGTGAGGGTCCATTGCCTACAGAATTAAATACTAATTCTAATCCTGAATGTCCACAGTCTGGCCAAGCGCAACACAGCTCTAAGTACTGGTCAGCAGTTTGGCCAATGCATACTGCACTTCTCCACTGCACCAGGCATCGGCAAGGTGTGAGAACTGCCGAACACAATTTTTCATCACCCTCCGTCCTACAACCTGCAGTGCAAGCCAAATCATTTCCATCCATCAAAGCCTGTAGGGGTGTTCTCTCCTTGGAGAACTTGGGTTGGAATTCTCTCACGACACCTGTGCTGTGTCTGTCTGTGTTCTCGCCAACGTCCCAACACCTTAGACGATGAGTCAGTCCTAGCTGAATGCTCTCATCTTCCTCTGATGGTCTATTAATAGCACCTGGTTCAATTTGTGGTAAAAAGTGTATATTCCCTGAGTCTCTCCTGTGTTTCTGGAACTACTACAAAATGTCATAGTCTGGCACTATCAAAAAGGGCTCCACCCCTCTGGTCTCTCCCCGGTTGAAAGGAAAAGAAATGGATTGTCCTCCTCACACACACATTTTATTTCTAATAAATCGCTTTTCAGTCTTTACGCTGATTTTCTTAATGTTTAACATTTCTTAAAGGAAAAAGCTCTTAGGCTCTCCTACTATTTTTTCCCCCTCACTGTAGATTCTGAACTCAGAATGCTACCAATCAGACAACAACTGTTACTCTTTTGGTATAGGTCCTTCAAGCTTTTTATCCTAATAGCTCAGAAACTGCATAGAGGATACACATTTCCATTTTGCTTGCTTTATTTAACATTACGCCATGATTTTCCTGCCCACAATATTTTCCAGGAATATTTTACTCACTGTCCTTTTTGTTCTCATAAGCAACAGTGTGATGAACATCTTTGTGTACAAAATACCTTTCTTATATTTATGATTATTTCCTAAAGATGTAATTGCTGAGTTGAAATTGCTGGGGCAAAAGAGCATAAGGTCTTTAAGACTCTAAATTCATACCTTGGCTTTGCTTTTCAATGTGTGTTTAAGGGGAACGTCATGCATAATGGTGACGGCTCAGCATAGATCCGAGGGGGCCTCCAAATTCTGCCATCTCGCCCTAAGTTATTTCATGGCTATGTTAATGTTTGCCTTCGCCATCCTCTCAATTTCAAGAAAAACTACAAAACACTAAAACTGGATTGAGAGCCAGCCTCTCCCTCTCACTTATGAAGTGTGCCTTCTTGATGTAAAAGGGTGAAAACCTTAAATCTGTCTCTGGAAAAACACGCAATGAAATTGGAGACGGTGGGACCCCAGACCCAGAGGCATCTTCAGATGGATGTGTTTTTCCAGTGCTCCGGGAGGACTGCAGACCTTAACAAAATACAATCAAGACCAACTCCACGCAGTTTACGTTCTTAGCCAAAAGCGCTTTGTTTCTCTATTACTGAGATAGAAACATGCAGATGCAAAACACAGACTGTCCTTGCTTTGAGCTCTAAAACAGCGATTTGTGTTGAAGGTCATCTTGCTTAGAGAGAGGGAAAAAAACGACGGATGTTTGGCAGGGAGGCAGGTGAGGCTGGTGCATGTCTGCCAAGGGCCCGCAATATGGGTGGCCTGGGGGAGCTGCCACCCAGCCCCGGAACAGGTCACGGCCCTGGCTGCTGAGGAAAGAAGAAGGAGGAGAACGGTGTGAATGAAATGAAAATGAAAAAGTTATCCTCTGAACCCTCTGAATCATGAAATTAGAGCCCTCCTAAAAAATTTTAATATTATAAGAAAGCACCTGGACCCTTGAAGTAGCGTAGCTTATTCTGTCTACACAACCCTCCCAAGAATAGGGTCTTTATTCTAAAAGTGGCATGTTTGAGGGGGCAATCATCAGCCCCATTCCAGACTTTGCAGGGAGCAGGGGCTGATTGGTAACCTCTCTGGTTCTAAGCAGCTTCAATGTGACTAACTCGGGGTGGGGAGCATAGTAGGGAAGAGTCCCTTCCTTCTCCCCACGCACCACAAACAGGAAATTCTGCAGGGAGTGGGAGCCCAGAAGGCAGGGATGACGCCTTTGGCCAGTTAGAAGGTTCAAGAAAGGCCACACATCTGTCTCTGGCTCTGACCTCGCGTCAGGCTCTGACGTGTCTTTATCTGTCCACATCTCCTCCCCACAGTCCTGCAAACGTCACACATCCAACATGTCCAGAGATGAACTTTCCTCCTGGGATGGCTTTTCCTCCTGCATTCTTTATCTCAGTCCATGGCTTTATGATGGGCCTCTTGACTCAACCCAGAAACCCAGGGGTTGCTCACCTCCTCTTCATGCCACCCAGCTTGTCAGCTCTCTTCCCGACATCTTTGTCTCTCCTTCTACTTCCAGTTGCCAGGCTCAGGCTGCTTCATTTCTTTGCAAAAGTCCCCTTTGGTTTCCCCCTGCAGTCTCTTCCCATCTCCCTGCCCCATCCTCTGTCCTGCTTTCATTGCCCTGCCCATTGCCCACCCTACAGCCGGCACCATCTTCCTGTAACAATCTCATCGGATTACTGCTCCGCTTCAAATAATTCAGGAGATTCCTGGTGTTCCCAGAAGGTCCAATCTCATAGCACAGCAAGCAGAGCCCTGCCTGGATTTCCTATGTCTTTTACATTCTACCTAAAATTGTATGTTCTGCTCATAATATATTTACCAAATACGCCAGGCTCTTTCAAACCTCCATCCTTTGAAATAGGTAATCCTTTTACCTGAAATGCCTTCTTCCATACTTTTTCACATAGCTGAGTCCACTGCCAGACTTATCCAAAAGATAAGGATCCCAAAAGAGCCTGTGCAGACCCCTGTGGTAGCATTTGTCAGCTACTGTTGTACTGACCACTCTCTAAGCCAGGTGTCCTCAAACTATGGCCTGCGGGCCACATGCCACCCGCTGAGGACATTTATCCTGCCCTCCGGGTGTTTTTGCCATCGCTGCCTGTCCTGCTTAGCAGCCGACTCGTCCCGGGACCACAGTGTGCACTCTCCAATGGTCTGAGGGACAGTGAACTGGCCCCCTGTTTAAAAAGTCTGAGGACCCCTGCTCTAAGCCTATCTTCCTCACTGCAGCGTGAGCTCCCCGAGGATAGGAATCGTTTCTTCCACATTTGCATTTCCCAAGAGTCTTAACTGGTTCTAGGCATGCAGTACATATTTAGTGAATCGAATGAAAGAATTTATTGTTAAGATACACAGTGGGAAAAAACTATGTGCTCTTGACAGCTCTTTGGCTGACCTATATTACTTGGGCCTTAGGTTCTCTCTATAAGAATACACTTCCCTAAGTTTTATAGCTATTTGAAAGCTGGGAATAGTTTGTGTGTAGATTTGTATATGAGTGTGTGCATGTGTGTGCGTGTGCATGTGTGGACACATGTGCCTGTGTAACCACATGTCCTAGGTTGTACTGATAATGGACATTGTCTGTTTGGGGGATAGTCTCATGATAGAGTGTTTAGGAAATAGAAGTGAATGCTTCATGACAAGCACACTTTCTGTGAAATGTGACACATCCTATGAAATAAGATCAAATTCAAATACAGTCGCTTCAGAATGAAGAATTTTGATTTGTAACCTGAGCCCATTGATGAATGTGATTCTGATGTGCAAAGCAGTATCAATTTGCAGTTTCTTTAGACTAGGTCTTGCCTGTTACATGAATTAATATTTAGGCTCACAGGATGACATCTCCAATACTGTATATTTAACAATTCAATTAGTCATTCCCAAGTGAAGCATTCTAATTGATTATTTTCCAGTCTCTGTTGGTGATAAAGATAATGGATGTTTTTGTGGAGTAAATTGGCTTCTTTGCCTAATATCTGTTTCTTGATGTCATTGCCCAGCAAACAAATGGTGAAGTGTATGGCTATAAATAGCATGATGGTTGACAGAGGAAAAAAAATACATCTGTGTTTCCTGACAGTGCAAATTTCACACTGTTTTAATTACCACAAACGTTCACTCCTATCTCGGAGAGCTGGGCAGGAAACCGGGAATAACTGAACATCCGTAGACACTGCTGCGACCTGCAGTCTGGGAAGCAGAGACCCCAGCGTGGCCCGGGGCGCTGCGAGGTCCGCTGGGTGCTCAAAGCGCAGGAGGTAAACGTGGGCCTTCTGAGAATCGGCCGGATGAAACTTGGAATCGTGTCCTGCTCTGTGTGCTCTTGATGCTCCGCATAAAAGGACAGACACCTGTCTCCCCGAAAAAAAACAGTTTGAATTTGAAAAAAACAAAAAGCAAAATGAAAGCACAGAGGGTTGGGATTTTGCTGTTCAGGCAAACACCTACACGCTTTCACAGTTCACACTTTAGGCCATGTTCGAAAAATAATAGGGATAAGTTTACCTTAAGATATTTTCTGAATGTTAGACTTTCTGTCTCCCTCCACTGAGTACTAAGGCTTTTTCTCTCCAGTGGCAACATCTCTTTCCATTTTCTCAACAATCGCCTGTCTTCCCTTCCACCACTCCCACTTTGCCCCATTACCTGGAACACCCCCCCCCCCCCGCAAACTCTGGAACCTTTCTGGCTCTCCTGGAATCCCACTTCCCATGAGAATGGTATGATAACATATTTGCTCCAGCACTAGAGATCCTATTCTTGGGCCTATGGCATATTTTGAATAGGGAGTGAGAAATCTCTGGCTCAAGCCCAGAAATGTGTACAATACTTTGCAGTAATGGGAAAGGCACACACGGGTGCAGGCATGTATACTGTGCTCCAACATCTTGTACACTTTTTCCCACATGAGGATAAATCTCATCGGATTTAAATCCAATCAAATTGGAAATGACAGTATCTTATGATTATTCAGAGAAGTTTCAAGGCTTAAGTAGGTGGTAGAGAAGAGGAAATTTTCATTTCCCATTACGATCATGATGTAATCTCTCATACAGAGTAGGAGGTGGGCCTCTAAGGCTTAGAAGAGGTCCAGGAGGGACCAAAGAACCCAGCCAGTGTGGCAGCTCTATAGATAGAGAGGAAGCAGTCTTTCTCACCTAGCAAAGAATAGGCACTCAAGAAATATTAACTGGGGCCGGGCGCGGTGGCTCACGCCTGTAATCCTAGCACTCTGGGAGGCCGAGGCGGGTGGATTGCTCAAGGTCAGGAGTTCAAAACCAGCCTGAACAAGAATGAGACCCCGTCTCTACTATAAATAGAAAGAAAATTAATTGGCCAACTAATACATACAGAAAAAATTAGCCGGGCATGGTGGCACATGCCTGTAGTCCCAGCTACTCGGGAGGCTGAGGCAGTAGGATCACTTGAGCCCAGGAGTCTGAGGTTGCTGTGAGCTAGGCTGCCGCCATGGCACTCACTCTAGCCTGGGCAACAAAGTGAGACTCTGTCTCAAAAAAAAAAAAAAAAAAAGAAAGAAATATTAATTGATTGAACAAATGAATGTCCAAGCTAAACAAACACCACAAAAGAGTGCAGTACAGGTTAAAAACAATAATACTCAAAGTTTTAGTTGGAAGTAAGCTTAATAAACATCACCAATGCGATATGGCAACCTAAGTCCATACTAGGACATCATGCTTTAGTACCATAGAAATGTCGTTCATACTAAGGAAATTGCTCCGTGTCCTACTCAGCTCTGTGTGTTTCAGTAAGCTTAAGCATCCTGGTGAACATCTTGTAGGAGACAAGCTCTTAGAAGTCCAAGAAGTCAACCCTAAAATCACAGTAATGGAAGTCACAGTCACACGACATCACTTTGACATAAAGAATTGCACGTGGAGGCTGAAGAGTCACAGGGTGGAGAGTGCTAGCTATCAATTTATTGTCTCTCAGTTCCAGATTTCTTCTTTTCACCTGCGCTTTGAAAACAGGGCTGGGCCCTTTCAATATTTTTCTCTTGCCAGCTGACAAAGCAAATGGATGTTAAATTTTTCCATCAGAGAGCAGCAAAGAGACATTAAAGGAGGGAAGTCTTGCTTCCTGGTCCCAGCGCCAAACTCCTGCCTTAGGGTGGCTTCCATAGCAGCGGGCTTCTGCGCCACACACAGCCTCTGCATGCACGGACGCCAGCAGCTCCCAGGGCTAGAAACCCCTGGCACTCCCAGCCTCAGATGGTTTTGTAGCAAAATGCCGCTCATGAGACACCTCCCCATGAACGGCTTCCCCGGCACCCAAGAGAGCAGTTTCCAGCAAATTTTTGCTTGTGTGGCTACACAGCGACTTCTTCTGTCTTGTGAGCCCTGGCTTCTCCAAAACGGTCCAGAACTCAGCTCTGGGGAACCTCTTGCTTCCATCCTAGTCCTGGGCATAATGGCCTCTCCTCATATTTGCTAGTCCCATGTCCTTTAATTTTCTCTTTACTTTTTCCTAGCCAGTCCTTCCCTACAGTTAATAATTCCTCCTAACAGGTTTTCCCTGTTCACATTGCTGTGTGGTTTTGCTCCACTGATTAGACCTTGACTGACACACCCAGCAACAGTACCTTGAGGACGGGACAGAATTTAGATAAGCAAAGAGGAAGGAGACCGGGATATTGAAGTTAAAATGGAAACATTAAGAGCCACATTTTTCATGTTTATATGACTTTGTCAGGATGAGAGACTAACAATAAATACTCTTAACCCGATTATACATTCTTTGAGGCAAAATTTATGTCTGATTCTTCCACAAGGCATATAATATTCTAATGCTTGATAAAAGACCAAAATCTTCTGGTCATTGGCTGGTCTATCAATTTAACCATAACTGAGATCTGAGGAGAAAGACCAGTCACTTTGGAAATAATAATAAATTAGTAATAAAATAATAATAACATTAAAAAAATTAAGTAAATATTATGTGCCAGGATTTATATACAACTGAGTGTGTAAGTAAGAACCTTTAAGGCCTCTATAAGGTAAATATTATTATATCTGAAGCACAGAAATGTCATGTAACTTGTCTAAGTTCAAACAACTATTATAAGTGGCCACACCAGGTTTTAAACCAAAGCAGTCTGTCTCCAGAGCAACTGTCTTTGGTTACTACATAATGCAACTTTCCAACTATACTTAGAGTTGTGGTTATACACCACAGCAATAAAGATCTTTCCTTTTAACATTCTAGGAAAGCCGAAGATGGTGGTCTTTGTGCATTAGCACAGAGCCCCTTTTCTTTGTAAATAGAAATGCTCTCTATTGAGATTCAGAAAAAGGATGGATTTCACAACTCTCCTGTTTGTATATTGGGGATTGAAACCCCCTGTATATTAATTGATATACCTTCTTAGAGAGGTCCCAGGGCTCCTAGCCTCCAGGATATTTATCACTTTATCCCCATTTTTAAGGGATTCCAGCCGTGAATATTTGGATCCCATTAAACAGATCCAGAGAATAGTAGGCAGAGCTCTTCTTCTGGAGCAAAGGTTCTTGTTGGATCCCCTGAAATGGCCACTTCTCCTTCCATTGAAGACCTGCCCTGATTGCCTTGTCACGTGACCAAGTCGCCGTAAATCCACGCTGGCTCACACCCATGTTTTCCATCTCAGCATGATGTGCTTTTATCCTGGGGAATTTGGTATCTAGGGCCCATCTTCTCCTACCTGGATACAATTGCTCCACAAGACCCCACTTTGGCTACTAATGCTTTTTTTTTTTTTTTTTTTTTTTTTTTTTTTTTTTTTTTGAGACAGAGTCTCGCTTTGTTATCCAGGCTAGAGTGAGTGCCGTGGCGTCAGCCTAGCTCACAGCAACCTCAAACTCCTGGGCTCAAGCAATCCTCCTGCCTCAGCCTCCCACGTAGCTGGGACTACAGGCATGTGCCACCATGCCCGGCTAATTTTTTATATATATATCAGTTGGCCAATTAATTTCTTTCTATTTATAGTAGAGACGGGGTCTCGCTCTTGCTCAGGCTGGTTTTGAACTCCTGACCTTTGAGCAATCCGCCCGCCTCGGCCTCCCAAGAGCTAGGATTACAGGCGTGAGCCACAGCGCCCGGCCTACTAATGCTTTTTAATTGCTTTGACCTATAAAATCCTGGATGTATTCTTTCTTTCACCTGAAATATTTATTTTCCCCTCTCCTTCTCATCCTTCATGACCCTGCTCAGATAGGATATCCTTTAGGAGGCATTCTCCAGCCCCTCAGAAGGAATAAAGTTCTCTGCTCTGCCCCGAGGACACTTGGCTCCCACTTCTGTGTTGGACTTCATTGCGTTGCACCTCCAGAGTGCAGACCGGAAGCTCGAGGAAGGCAGAAGATTACCATATCCCTATCTGTATTGCCATAGCCTGACGTGATGACCAAGACTGCAAATAAATAGGTGCTCAAAACCTATTTATTACTTAAATAAATAAATGGACAAGTGAATGGATTGGGGCCTGTCGCAGTCCATCCAGGATTTGTGGACTTGGGCAAATCACGTCACCTCCTTTATCATCTTTAAAATGAGTCCATGTGATTAAATGATGCCAAAGGTTCCTTCCAATTCTGCCACATTATAGGTATGTGATTCAATACCCACTTTTATGTGTTGTCCCTGAGTTTGACTAAGAAACTTTTATACATCCAATTTTTTTTTTTTATGATTTCAAATATTATGTACAACCTCAACTCTAAGATGTCAGGTAGAGGAACTCTGTCCATCTCCTCTTCAAAAGATTCATGGGTTCAAATACCAATGACATTCCTCTGACTGTGGGCAGAAGGGTCCACCATACCCTGTAAGAGAAAATTAACCATGTAAGCATCTTTCAGGGCATTCAGCCTGTTAGCCACAGCTTTGAAAGTTTTGACATCAACCTGTAAATCCAAGACGAGGGGTGAAACTGGCTTATTTGATACAGCTATAAACACCTACAACAGGTTGTCTTCATGCTCCTCGAGGAGTCTGGAGAGGGACCAGCTGCTCTGTCACTGCCCTTACTTAAATGTTTAGCTTAAACTTAAATAGAAAGCTTTAAGCTACAAAATCCAGCTGAAGCCCTGTCTTTTTTGTTGCACAGTGAGCCTAAGAAAGCAGACAAGAGTTTCTTAAAAGCTATAGAGGTTTGAGACATTTGTAAAAAGGACCAAATTATTATACAATTTTATGAGGAAATACAGTTGGAAAGGAGGCTGCATTCCTAGGCACTCCTGTATGTTATACACCTGGAGCAGGCAACCCAGACCCCCTAAGTCCTGGTATCTTAGGCACAATTGGAATTACATCTCTGGAGATCTTCTATCAGTGAGAGGAGATCTCCACTGTGGTTTCTTCCTTAATTTGAGACCAGTTATTGCATTATTTTAATTTTAACCTAATGAAAGTATGAAATGATTCTTTTTCTGGGGAGAACAATCTTTCTTTGTGTTTGATCGAGAAGTTAAATGTATAGTTCATAGAATAATCCTGCTACCTAGGAGGGAATTCTCTGCTCTTGAATTAGAACCTGGGTAACAGCCTCTCCCATGTCCAGATGCCAGGCTTTGCACAACTACAAATTATTGGCTGACTGATGCCAAGGGACACAACGCCCCCAACTGGCCACACGGAAGAAGCGAGTTGAAAATAATGATGAAGAAATTAAGAGTGTGTGTATTGACTTCCCTTTCTAGATGAAGAAATAGGCCCAGAGAGGTTAAGTAGCTAGCCCAGACTCACAAAACTAGTAAGCCTAATTCTAAGTGTGCATGTTTGTGTGTGTGTGTGTGTGTGTGTGTAAAACACAGATTACATTTAAAATTACAAAGTCCTAGACAGCTGTCTGTTCATTTATTTCAAAGATGAAGAAAGTTGAGGTAACACATGCAGTGCTCAAAGTCATATGTCATAAAAGAAGAACTAAAACCTAAGTCTCTTTAGCAATGGCACATTGGTTTCTGTAAATTACCCCACTAGGCAAAGACAATACGGCAAGTCTGCAGACAAACTGGCTTTCCCACTTTGGGACTATACGACCAATGAACCATCTGTATGTCGCCAATGAAATAGGCTCCGAGAAGACAGTAACCACACTGTCTTCATTGTATGATGGGCAAGCCAGGATGATGTGTGTATTGCCTATGTATCAGGACTTAGCAAATGTTACGTTCCTCCTTCCTTGAATAGAGTCATTCAATATTTTAATACTATTATTATTATCATTATGAAACTATTAATAATTCATGTACATGGTAAAAAATTTCAAAAGGTTCAGAGAGTTAGTGTAAGGAAAGGCAATTCTCTCCCCAAGGCCCTTCCTCAGTGGTAATCATTTTTAACCTTTTCTGACTTCTATTATTCTAGTAGTTAGTGTTATAATTCTAAATATTATGATTGTAGTTCTATTCATTTATTTATTGACTTAGTTGCTATAAACGATGTACTTCAACTTCTGTTTCTTATACCACCAACTTTTGGCAGTCTTTTCATTCATATGGTAGGATGAGAAAATTGTCACCCCCCCAGTCCCCCCACCCGCTATCTCTTATCCATTTAGCATTTTCCATAGTCAAATACGACAGCTCTGCAATTACTTTTACATTGTCAAGGTTTACAACATAATTACATTCTATCTGCTACTGTAATTAAATCTTTCAGTTTTTGTCTATAGGTTTATGCTATACATGTACACCAATAAACATTATTTTAAATGTTTTATTATATTAATATTATTCACTGTTACACCAAGTATTGTATTTGGACTAAGAAGGAAAGAAAATAGAATTCTTTGTCACTAGTAAAGTATAGTTAATAAAAGAATGATTCAAGTAACATATTCAGAGTGATTCTTTTTTCCTTTGCTTTATTAAATACTTCAAAATATCTCATATTTTATTTTGCTTTATGTTTGGTTCTTAAATTTGTAATACAGCTTTGTGTTTCTCCTAGTATTTCCGGGTGCTTTTTTTCTTGATTATCAAAGAAACATATCCCTTATTTATAACCTAAAAAATACATATTTTAAATCAGACATATTAATTATCTAATGGTCCCATTTGGACTGATTGCTTTCTTAACTGGTACATTGCACTCTAACCAGGATTATTATTATTATTATTATTTTTTAAATTTACTCCTGAACCAGTTTTATTTACTGTTTCTTGAATCTCATGTCTTCTTTTCTGATGTGTATGTGTTTATGGTATTGCTGCAATATACCCTCAAGTATTTTATCTCCAGAAATAGTGGATGAAAAGTGACTTTCTGAGTTTTTGCATATGTGAAAATGCCTTTATTCCATAATGTTTTAGGAATTCTCCATTTGCTTCTAATGATGATAATAAACTGATAATCAGCTAATAAACTGATTATCAGGTTTTGGCTTAATTTTTTTCAGTTCTTTTTAATTCAATTTTTTCTCTCTCTCTCCTTCTCTCTTCCTATAAGCATCTAAGCATGTCCCCTGAACATGGACAACACACAAACTTTCATAATACTATGTATTAATAGATCAAAGTGGGTCACGTTACGTTCATTCTGCTGGACCTTCAGTGGTCGTGGCAACCTAAGGACTTTGGCTCTGGAAATGTTTATTCTATGATTTAGTTGAACAATCTCCCTTTTTCTTTTCTCTCTCTCTCTCTCTTTTTTTTTTTTTCTGGAACATCTATTAGTTGTATTGTGGTTACCCTGGATTGGTCGTACCTTTTAATTTTTTTTCTTTCATTTACCTCTTTTTGACTTTTGTTCTACTTTTTGTGAGAAATTCCTGATTTTTGTCTTTCTGCCAATCATGTTTTTTCAAATAAATTTTTAATTTTTACTTATTTTCCAAGTGTTCTTCTTTTAGTGATTTTCATTTTGAAATACTTTTAATGTTATCTGAAATTCCTCTAACAATAATCATTCTATTTTTACATTCTCTTTTGTTCTCTGGATTGACTTTATTTCTTCTTCAAGACATGAGTTATTTTCATTTCTTATCTTGTTTCCCCCTGCCATTCCAGCTCTTGGGAGACATTTATGAAGGAAGAATTCACTGATTAGTACAGATAGCTGCAATGGGCTTCCTCCAGGGTTCTGTTGATTTGTTCTCCCAGCAAACCTTTTTCCCGACTGGGGGAACTGATGGTGAACTCTGTGTGTGTGTGTGTGTGTGTGTGTGTGTGTGTGTGTGTGTATGTGTGTGTGTGCGCACGTGTGTGTTGACTGGCAAGATTTAGATTAAATGTTGCGAGCAGACTGCTCTTTCCTGCCCCTTCCCACCTGCCACTAGCCTGTGATACAGGAAGAGTCTTACTCTGAGGGCAGCTCTATGTAGCACTTGACATGCAGGGCTTCCCCAGCAAGTGTTCAGTTTCTGCAGAATGGAGTATGGAGGGCTCTCTGCCTGGAGGAAAGTCACTGCAGGCTGCTCCGTATAGACTGGGCAGTTCAGATGGTCCATAGAGTCTTTTTATTGAATAGCATAGATACCACTCCTTCACTCTTGATTTTCCTTATGCACTGACTTCCAGTTTTGAACCTGTTTAGGGTTCCATTATTTCAAACAACTCCTACCTCTCAAGTTGTTTTATTCTCTGTTTTGGTCATCCACTTTCTCCACTGTGGGTTAGCCAATTTATTTGAATTAATCTGCTTTTCATCTCTTAGAAATTTGGTAAATTTCCCAGTATTCTAGTGTATCTATTTTGGTTCTCTATATTATTATGATTTTATGCTCTGATGTTTGTTTTTTCTGTTATTCCAACAGAAAATGGGAAGGGAGAGGAGGTTAATATGTATATTCAGGTCTCCATCATGAAATAGAAACCCCCAATTCTTAAAAAAATGACTGTAATCTTTTGAAGGAATTATATAAAGTCTTTGGCATTTTCTCATAGTTCTCTGTCTTAGTCTACTCAGGCTGCCAGAGCACAATATCACAGAGTAGGTGCCTTAAACAACATAGATTTATTTCTCAAAGTCTAGAGATTGGAAAGTCCAAGATCAAGGTGCCAGATGATTTGGTTCCTGATGAGGGCCCTCTTCCTGGCTTTCAGACGACTGCCTTGTCATCGTTTCCTTACATGATGGTAAGGAGAGAGAGAGAAAGAGAGAAAAAGAAAGAGAGAGTGAGAGAGAGAGAAAGAGGGAATCTTCTTATAACTCCACAGTCCCACGGGGTTAGGGCCCCACCCTTAGGACCTCATTTAACCTTAATTTTGAGGAGACATAATTTACTACATAGCAGCCACTAATTAGTTTATTATGAGGAAAGAACATTTTAAAATATGGGTTATAGTATTTAATCCCAAAGTGATGCTACATTTGGAAAAGACCTAAATTATAGTACCAAAAACATGTCTGAGTATAAACTACTGAGATCAGTTAAAACCAGTGATTTTTAAAAACGGAATATATAACCTAGAAGACAAAGAACCCAGCACAAGAAAATACAGATGGAGTCAGTTACACACACACACATGCACACAGCCATGTGCCACACACACACTCTCTCTTCTCTCCCCGGGGCTGACAGGCTTCTCTAAACCACTGCATGCAATGTCAAACCCATTTCTTTGGCTGCACACATTTGCAGCGAGATCTTGTTAGGCCTTATCTTATTGGCAAAGGCTTACGGCAATTAAAATGGCATTGGCAATCTTCTGATCTGCCCTTATATAATAGAAAATTCAGATTAAGGAAAGATTATGCTGGTGGGGGAGATGATCTTACAACGGGAAGGGCTTTTTGAAGACAGCTTGTTCAGTTCGCCAACCGACACATACTTTCTGTCTGTAACATCCTGCTTAATGGTCTTTTCTTGATCATCTCCAGTAACGAGAATCTCGGAACCTCCAGGGGCAGCATTTCTTTCTTCAGACAGCGCATTTAAAAGGCCTTTAAGCATAACCCTGATCCAGCTTTTTGTCCCTCCCAGTCGTGTGTACTAGCCATCTCCTTTTCTATGTATAGTACAAGTTGAAACCACTGTCATGTGGAGGAGGAATGTGATTTTTTTTTATATGTTTAACAGGGCAGGTAAGAAAAAGATCTTTTTCATATCAGAGAGTTGTCACTTCCCTATCTAAAGACGCTTGCATTCCTCAAGCAGGTCTTTTACAAAATGCAAGCTTGTTAAGTGAAAGCTTTAAAAATAATTCCATTACCCACCTTACAAAGACAGAGTGACAGCTTATCATTAGAAAAAGAAAGTCTTCACGGATGATGCACAACTTGCAAAGATGCGATTTCACCCATTATCAAAGGAGACGTACAGTAACATCCCACCAAGAGAGCTGTGCTTGCTGGTGGCCCACATCACTTTCATGGCCTCTGCTAGTAGATGAGATTCACCGCGAATATGCCTCAAAGACTGTTAAAGAACGTCTATGGGTGGGAAGAGTTTGGTGTCTTGAAATGCCACTTCTCGTCCTATAAAGAGAGTTCTGGACCACATGTACTCACCAGCAAATTGGTATTAATGGATCAACACCTAAGTGGACATATAGGAGTAACACTTATCGGGTGTTGGGAGGGTGGCAGGGGGGAGGAGGGGATGGGTGTATACAACCACAATGAGTAAGATGTGCAATGTTTGGGGGATGGACACGCTTGAAGCTCTTACTCGAGGAGGGGGGAAGGCATGGACAATATATGTAACCTTAACACTTGTATCCCCATAATACACTAAAATAAAAAAAAAGAGAGAGAGAAAGTTCTGGAAAGTTCTGGAAAGTTCTGGAAAGGAGCATGGCTAGCCCGTGCCGCAGTTCCTGGTACAAATTCACACCAAGGCTATGTGTCCATTGAGGGTCTCCCTGTCTGCCCTTGGGGTATGTCTGAAATGCATTAAAAAAAAGTCCACAGACCACAGGGCTGGGATGTCCTTTGAGTTATCACCTCCAATTCCCTCATCAGATAGGGAATTAGATGCTCAGAGTCATTCAGGAGGTTGGTGGCAGAGAATACACTATAATCTGAGGCTCCTGGTCCCTGGTCCAGAGATGTGTTTTTCTCTTTTACTCTCCTGTTGCAGCCGGAGTTTCTTCCTGACCTGGCACCCATGCCCGGTCTGACCCTCTCCTGAGACTCCCCGCTGTTCATCCTGCCCCAGCTGCGTGGGCTCCTTACCGTCCTCGACACACTCCACCTCAGGGCGGCTGCACTTCCCACCTGTCGGCCAGGTGTGCTCTCCCCGCCCCTCCCCCACTTCATTTAGGCCTCTGTTTAGATGTCACCTCTCAGGAAGATCTTCCCTGATTATTTTATTGAACACAAACTCCCCGTCTCACTGTCACTGTTTATCTCCTTTCCCGGATTCACTGATCTTCACAGCATTTACCAGTGTCCTGGCATGACAGTAGGTATCGAAATATGTATATATGTTGTATATGTATGTCCCCAAGAAGTGTAAGTTCCATGAAGACAGGGACCTTGTGAGTTTGTCCACTGCTATATCCCTAGCCATCTAGCTGGTGCAAATATATAGTTCTGAAGGCATAATTAAAAACCGTCTTTGAAAGCCCCTGCTGCTGTTTGCAGGGTGAGTCAAGCCAGAGTTCAGACGGCACGGCACACCGCCCCACCCCTGGGAGCTCGGTTCGGAATCTGCTGCCACCGCAGATGGTGCGGCTTCCTTGTCACTGATACCCTTTTCCAATTTATACTTGAACTCATGTATTCACTGAGCCCCTAGTATCTTGTGATAATAACTATTCAAGCCACTGGGAAATGACAGTTTGAAGTTCTTTACCTTTTAACGCAAAGTCCCGGGGCACCAAATGTAAGAACAGATAACTACGACTCACTTTGTAAATTCAGAGGCCGAAGATTAACAGTATATTAAGAGATATAAGAACACTGAGGGGAGGAGCCTAATTTGGCCTGGGAACTGACCCCTGGTGAATGAGAAGGAAAGGTTGACCGGGAAAGAGCACCCTCAGGTGGGGGCAATGGCACTGGGCAAAGCCAGAAGCAGCTGAAGAAACCAGACTCGGGAGGAGGCAACCCAGAAGGTGACAGGGAAGGATGAGTCATCAGCGCCGACAGTCATCGATGCTTAGAACGTTGGAGACACTTGCTGTCATAGGAGCCATAGGAGCTGCGGCCGAGCACCTTTCATTCTCGCTGTATGCACAACCACAAGCAGACAGGGACGGGGGCCCTTCATATCCGGCCCACGACCCCATACACTCAAGGAATGTTTGCTAAATTACGTAATGAATACAATAACTGATGTAAAGGCGCATTTCAATAGTAGAGTAAGCACAGGGGACTGGGCACCAGGCAGCCTAGGATGCTGACGCCAGCTGCATCTGTTTAGGCATAGCCCATCCTCCATCTGCACCTTCAATTAATCACCAAATCATTAATAAAGAGGGTAAAACAAATCAGTTCCAAGAGACCTTCCAACTCTGACATCCTAGAATATCATAAAGTATTCTCTTAGGCTATTTTCTTCTTGCCACTGGCCCGTGTTAATTGATTTTAGAAGCACCATTGTGTTTGCTGCCTTAGGAAAATTGCTCTTTGCCACAGTCATGGCCAAGGTCCTTTCAAATAACCAACATGCCAGACCACAATAAGACCCCATTTATCCCCAGGTCCATTTCCCAGCAATCTGACTCATTCAGGACCTTTTGATCCTGAACTCATCAAAAGGGTCCCCTGAGTCCCCACATTAGCTGCCAGAAAGTCCCTGCACTAAAGATTGTGTGCACTGCTGCTCGTGCCTCTCTCAAAGCCTCGTAGAGTCTGGGTTCTTGTTTTCCATCCATTACTCAAGCGCGCCGTTTCCCCTGCTAGAAGTTGTCTTCCAGTTTGTTCTTCCAGGTATCCTCCTGCATGTTCTTCGAGCTTATCTCAAACTTCCATGGCTCCTAAGCTGCTCCCACACCCTCCTGCTGCCCACAGAGTCCGTTGTTCTGGCTTCCAGTTGGCACCGTCCTCGCAGCCTTCGCCGTTCTGTACTGTGGCTACGCCGATCGAGTGTTCGAGCCCGTCGACGTCAGTGCCAGGCTTGCGTTACTCCATGCCCCAGGACAGAGCCTGGCACCAAGCAGGCATGCAGGGAGTCTTTTCCAGAGACTGCTAGCGATCCGGTTTCCTGGACCTTGGCAAAAGAAGCACAGCACCCAGGAAGTGGATGGTTGAAGAAGGCATTCGGGAGAGACAGATTTGCGAGTCCTAAGCAAAATCACAGGGGGCATCTCGAGGTATCGAAGGAAGGGACGAAAGACCTAAAACCAGATACAGAACTGCATCACTGTTCAGGATGCTAATGGGTATTTAGAATGACATCTCTGAGTGATTCTGAAAATTGCGTCGTTCTGTATGGCAGATGGGAATTCAGAATTTCTGGAAATGTCAAATTCATTTCAGAAAGACGTCTATTAAAAAGAGATCACTATGCTTGCTTGGTGTTTGACAAGCTCAACTTCAGTTATCTGGAAAAGGCCAAGATGCCAGACGAATGAGACATTATCTCAAATCATAAACTGACAGGATTGATTAAATGCTGTCGCGTGCCCAGCACTGTACAGTTTGCATCATGATGAGTCCAAGGCTGGACTCTGACGGAAGCAGAGACAAAGCCGGCAGCGCCAAAACGGTCAGGGTGCCAGTTGGCACCCAGCTGACTGGCACAGATCATAGGGTCTTATAGGCCCTTGGCGGGGGAAGAGGTCAGGCCAGTCTGCAAGAGACAGGGAAGGAAGACTTCCTGCAGGACGTAGGAGCTGGGCCAACCCTTGCAGACTGGGGGAGATCAAGAGTGGGCAAGGGGACGAGAAGGTTCTCTGGCTGACGGAGGCCACTCAGGCGAAGGACGTGGGGTGGAACCAAGAGTAAGTGACACCCGCAGAGTTCGGTAGAGTGGCAGGTAGAATACCATCACACAGAGCATCAGGGTATGGGACTGCGGACAGCTGCACAGAAGTATCCAGATCTAGTCATAGCAGGCAGGACAACGAAACAAACGAGCCGACAGGGCAGTGAGGCTATTACCTGGTCTAGTCTCCACCATATGGTCACGTGTGCTTCGAGCGAGGGTGAGGGCGAAGGTGCCAATGGCTGGAATCCCCCACCTCTCTTTGTCGCCTCCTCCAACGGCATCCTGAGAAGCAGGCAGCAGAGTGCACAGACTGCATTCCGCAGAGCGACTGGCTCTGGCCTTCCTCTCTGGGATCCTCCTCTGAATGCTTCATTTCAGAAAGGTCCGATTCGTTCATTTCACAGATGGAGAAACTAAGGCTTAGAGGAACAAGGTGACACAACGTGATTGATGGAGCTGAGACTGGAACCCTGGATGGCAGTCCCTAACTTCCAGTTTAGGGTCCCTGTTATCCTGTACCTTCCCATTTCCCCCTGTGCTTGCACACAATCTGCCCGTATCCCAGCAGGGTGGAGAGAGATGCGATATCTACAGACGTGCAAGGAGGGTGAAGGAAGTCACTTAGGGAGGTGAGGCCTGCCAGGACCACCAGCATTGGAAAGGTGATGCCATCTGTAGGCCTGAAAGCACAAAATGAGGGGTGGTCCGCCCCGCAATCCGAGAGCTGTAGCAACGGGAGAGGGATGGCCACAGCCGAGGGTAGAAGAACACAGGCAGCCTCACACCTGCAGCCCCGAGGTGGCGGCAGTGGGGGTGATAAAGACCCTGCTGTCACTCTCTTGGTGCTCACTAACTTCCTGACCCATCCAACTAGAAGCCTGCAGGCAAGAAAGTCAAACAGAACAGTGGTGTCCATCCCCAGGGAATACAGCAGAGACAGGAAGGTACAGAATCCATCTGGAGGGACAAATGGGGTGATTCATGGAGCAGTTCTGTGATGGTCCTGTCCACCAGCCTCACACCCGCACTCCTTGTTCCTGAGGCCAATGACAGGCTCTTCTTCCCTTCGTCCCCAGTGAGTGCATAAGGCTGGACACAGGAGAGGAAAGGTGACCTGCAGGAAACTCCCACAGACTTGCTGACCAAGAGCAAAGCCAGTGGGAGACAGGTTCACAATGCATAAATTTCTTCCAGGTCCAAGGACACAGAAGCAGTGAAAGAACACACTACACCCCTGGGTTAGGCCAAGGTATGGTAAAGTTCCAGAAAAGGCATAAATGACTTATCTACCTTCTTGGATGAGTAAATAAATAAAGCAAGGGCAGTGACAATAGTGACCCTGAGGACCTAAACCCCCTAAGCACAACTCCAGTGGCTTCTGCACTGGAACAGAAGGTTCATGTCCTCCTCTGCCTTCCCCACTTTTCACAGCCCTCAGAACACCAAACTTCCAACTGACCATACTTCCAAAGCTGACCATGCCCACATTTAGCTCACGCTCTAAGGACAATATCTCCCTCTCCCAGGGCCAGAAGATCCTGGAGGCATCCCGGATCTGCTCAGAAGAGCAGGAATGCATATTAAATGATGTCAGTGCCCCATCGATTGATTTTGTAATATGGCCTAAAAAAATTCTGGTAGCTACCTCCAGCAACATTGCCAAATAGGGATGGGTCATTAATAGAGAGTTTGACTTTGGCAAAATGAAGGCCAAGTAGAGACACCTTTGCCCATGCGGGGTGATCTGCACCTCTCAGCATTTGCTACTGAAAACACAGTGTCACTGAATGTCTTTTCAACAATCAGCTTCACACAAATCGTGTCTCTAAATGCTGTGTTCACCCAATCTGAATACAACATGAATTTCTGGGAGTTCACGGCATTTCGTTCCTTTCCAAAACCTCTCTATGGACCAGCAACCTCCCTCTGAGCTGCAGGCTGAAACAGGATCTCCTCTCAGACCTTACTGGAAGCTTCACATTGAGTCTGTGGGAAACAGTCACCCAGTACACCAGTTCAAAGTTGGCAAAAACATACTACAAGCAGCATGTGCCCATGCTCCTTATACTATGCCTTGGTCTGCTAAGCATTTTAGAGCCTGGGTTCAAGCGTTGACTTCCCTTTTATGGAATAAGTTCTGTCCTCCCACTGCATCTCAATAACAGGTGTTGGTGACAGTCCCTTCTGCCCGTGTCAGCCAGCCTCAGGGTCAGGGATTGGGTCTTTCATGCTCACACTGAGCTTTGGGCTTGGAACACACCAGGGAGGTGGGAAGTGCTTATCGAGGCAAAATGAAGGCCAAGTAGAGGCCTCTTTGCCTATGTGGACTGCTGTGCACCTCTCAGCATTTTCTACTGAAAACACACTGCCACTGAATGTCTCTCCAACCACCAGCTTCACACAAACCGTGTCTCTAAATGCTGTGTTCTTCCAAGGCAAGAAGTTTGAGTTCTCTAAAAATCAACCTTGGAATCCTACTTCCTTCTTCTTTTCTCTAATATTCCATCAGCAAGTCATGTTGCCTGAAATTTTGAGTCCCGTATTTCCAAACCAATTGCTCCTCGCACTATCCTCCACTGCTACCCCATCACCTCTCATCTGAGTTATTGCAACAGCCCCCAAATCCGTATCCCTGTGTTCAGCCTTGTCCTGACTCCACATGGAGCCAGGAAATCCTTTTAAGACTTCAGACACATCTTGTCCCTCCTCCCACCAGTGGCCTCCCCTTCTTACTCAGAGTGAAATACAATGTCACAGAGACCTACAGGACCCTTTATGATCTGGTCCTTTGTCCTTCCTCTCTGCCCTGCTTAGACACCAGCCACACTGGCCTCCACAGAGCTGAGCACCTGCCACCTCTGGGCCTTTGCACTTGCTTTTTCTTCTGCTTGGAATTCTTTTCTCCAAAATACCCACATACTTTGTTTCCCCTTTTCTTTCTAATTTCGCTCAAATGCCACCTCATCAGACAGGGCTCTTCTGATCATCTGTGCAAAATAAGACCTTCATGGAACTCTGCATTCCTCTCCTATTGATTCATTTTTATTCTTGGCACTTATCACCAGGATACTTTATATATTTATTTATTCATTTGGTGTTTACTAATCCTTTATGTATTTGTTTACCTTTTTACTATTTCCCACCCCACCCTACCTCCTGCCAGCCTCCAGATATTAGTTCTGTAAGTGCATTGACTGTAGTAGTGCCAGTGAGAAATTATCTGAGACTAAATGACGATGGTCACTGGGGAGATGGTGACAAAGGAGAAACAGGGATACTTTGAAGGGAAAAATGATAGAGGTTTGGGGACAAGTTTTTATTACTTAATAACTTCATTTATTCACTTCCTTTTCCTGAGCTCCTCCTGCTGGGCTCTTCCACATCCACTGGAAATGCAAGGATATGAACATCCTGAGAAGCTGCATTTGTTTTGTGACTCCCAGGAGCCAGCCATAATATTAGGAAGTGTAGACATCATTGCATCTGATGTTCAGAAAATCCCTGTGAGTAGGTGCTGTCCTTCCCACTCTAGAGTTAAAAAAAACTGGAGCTCCAAGACAGAGGGAAAACAGCTTGCTGAAGCCACACAGCAAGGCTGAGCTGGGGTCAAAAATTGTGGATTCTCGTGGATTGTGAAGCTGTGGATTCTAAGCCTGTGCTCTTTCTACTGCATCAGAGGTGACTAGGACATGGTTTACGTCGCCGAAGGGGTCAGGGTCTAGGGAGCTGAAAGTGGAGCCAGACATGACTCAAGGTTGTAACAGCAGCACACCCGAAGCCTCTGGAAACGAAAGGAAGAAAGAAAGGAGAAGGGAACCTCAAGATGTTTCAATAGTTGACTTTGAAGAATTTTCTTGCCACCAACTTTGTGAAAAGGCGTGCCCTGAGGGTCTGGCTTTTCTCATCTGCTGGGAGTATTGACAAAGTACTTCCCCAAAGTCCTTTCCCTCTCTAATCTGATGGTAAACTATGAGGAAACTGAATTCCAGTGGGCTGATTAGCAATGGGAAGTGAATAGGGGGAGGTTCATCTGGTCTTCTTTGATCTTTTTGCTTTTCTTCAATAGATGTTTCTTCCATTGCTTTCCTGTTCAACTCTAAAGTGCAAGACATAGAATCAAGAAGTTGGGGTCAAGAGAATAAGTTATTATATCAAAAAGACACTTGTACCCAAATGTTTATTCCAGGACAATTGACAATTGCAAAGATGTGGAATCAACCTAAGTGCCCATCAATTAACGAGTGGATAAATGTGACACACACACACACACACACACACACACACACACACACCATGGAGTACTACTCAGCATAAAAAGGAATGAAATAATGTCATTTACAGCAACATGGATGGAACTGGAGACCATTATCCTAAGTGAAGTATCTCAGCAATGGAAAAACAAACACCACATGTTTTCACCAATAAGCGTGAGCTAAACGATGGGTACACACGATCATAAAATGGTGTAAAGGACACTGGAAACTAAGAAGGGGAGAGTGGGAGAGGTGGTGAGAGAGAAAAATCTTACGTATCAGGTACAATGTACACTATTCTGGTGACAGACACACCAAAAGCCCTGACTACAGCATGATACAATTCATCCATGTAACAAGAACACTTGTACTCCCTAATATTTAAAAATAAAAATTATTTTTAAAAAGGTTGGAGTCTTCAGAGAGTATCTATGGGGAATTGGGAATCCAAGGGGAAAACCTCAGCAAGGCCTTTTTCTCTGGGGCCTATGACATCACTCACATCTCCCTGGAGTTTGAAGAGATGTCAAACATTATCCAGACAGAGAGAGGCTCCGTTGTGGCAGACAGAATGCTCGTGTGTATTAGTCTGTTTGTGCTGCTATAACAAAATGCCTGAGACTGGGTAATTTATAAACAATCTCACAGTTCTGGGAGCTGGAAGTCCAAGACTAAGGCTCTAGCAGGTCTCTGGAGAAGGCTTGCTCCTCATAGATGGCACTGTCGAGGTGTCTTCACATGGCAGAAGGGACAGAGGGGCAAAGAAATCCTAAGCTCGCTCCCTCCAGCCCTTTTATAAGACATCAATCTCATGTCTCTTGGCCTAATCCCCTCTGAAAGGCCCCACCTCTTAATGCTTTTGCACTGGGGATTAGATTTCAACATGAATTTTGGAGGGGACACAACATCCCAACCAGAGCACCATGGGTAAAGGATGGCAGCCTGGCCCTCTGTCCTCAGCCTTGGCAAGGGGACCGGAGGAGGCAGGAGATGGCAGTGGGGGCAGAGGTGGGTGGGAGGAAGCACACGCTTCTCCAGCTGGCATCCTGTGCCTTCCAGCCGGTTCCGAGCTGGCAAATGGGAAAGCCAGCACCCACCGTAGCCGGAGGCTGAGCTATTATACACGTCCGGGCAAAAGTAAAATTGGGGCATGGAATGGACTTCTGTTGAGGCAGGACTTTCAAAGTGTTTGGTGTCTACACCGATAGTTTCTGTTGGCACAAATGAGGTCTGTTCAGTTGAAGTTGAACCTGTCCGTAAACTCCCTTTCCTCCCACTTGCTTTCTTTGTCTCTCTCTTTCCTTATACTTTACTGAACAATGTCAAGAAATAGTACATTTATTTTTACCCAGTTCCCAGTGAAAATAAATTAGACTCTTGGCAGTGGTGTGCTCAAGTCAGCTCCTGAGCCGATTACTAAATTTTCAGAAATTTTGTGAGCTGATTATTAAACACAGCCATTATTAAAAATTAAATTACATAACTTACGATTTAATGATAGTGAAATAAACAGTCATAGATAGTCAAAATCATCACTTTCTAGTTATTTTTCTACAGTTAACTATTATCTATGCTCGAGACTACTTATATCACTGTATCTGGATGGTGAAAATACTATATAGTAGTGTGCAGAATCTTCCCGACTTTGTGTTCAGTGAAGTTACCTTGGTGGCTTTAAATTGGTTGAAAGTATTTACACCATGAAAATATCCACATATTACAGATCAGGGCTTGCTTTATTGCCTTGATAATTGTTTAGATGTAGGAGAGTGATGGATAAAATGTTAAAAAAAAAGCAAAGCAAATTTTAAAGTATGCCATGTCTGTAGTGGTGACATTGTGAATAACACACACACACACAAATTGAAGAAATATTATTTTAGTGTTCCAAAACAATTATCTGAGTCAACAAAGGAGTTGCTCACACCATTGACTAACAAGATTCTAACATACATCTTCATTATTTCACTTTCATCTTGTTCATTAACTAAAATGAGAATACCAACTAATATCCATGTCTAAACTACATGCATTCTTTGTCAATAGGTATCATAAGTTGACAACATATAGAACAGTTTGGCAAAAATAAATGAAAGTGTGTCACTTCTCTGTGACTCCTTTCCCCTTCCTGAACCCACCAAGCTTCCTGTTCTTACATTACAGCTCCTGCAAGCAAACAATCTGATTTTCAGTCTTGCCTGCTCTAGAGCATCACATAAGCAGAACCACACACTATGCACCCTTGTCTCTGGCTTCTTCCAGTCGACACGGTGTCTTGGGATTCACCCCCACTGTCACCTGCATCCATAGTTTGTTCCTTTTTATTGCTGAGTAATATTCCATTGCATGGACCTACCACAGTTTGCATGTTCATCTGTCAATAGTCACTTGGACTATTTTCAGTTTTTAATTATCACCAATAAAGATACAAAAAAAATCTAAGGAAAGCATCCTGTGAGCATCAATTGTCTATATGGAATTTATAATAAAGGATGTTATCTTTAAATAGTTGTTAATTGTGTACTACCCATACTTTATATTAGTAAAATCCATAATCTATCTATCCATCATCTATCTATATGCAAATTATATACATAAACATTTTTTTTTCTGGAAAAGTGGTTGGTAAATATTTACCAGCATACACTGGCTCTTGGGGTCATCATTTCCTTGATAGAAATATGAAGGCTTTTATATAATGTCACTATTTGTGACATTGGGCCCCCAGAGTAGATGCTATAGTTAAGTTATTTGAAGACTATGTTAATATTCCATAATATTATCAGATTATATTAAAGTACTTATGAGTTTTATTTCCAATACTTTTTACTCCCTTCCTAACATAGTTGCCATTTCTTATCTCCATATAAAAATTTCTGACTTTGGTCTTTGACATGAGGACTCCTAGCAGGGTAGAAACAGGGACATGGTAGGCGCCAGGAGGTAGAGCTCAGAAAGGATGGAGCAGGCCAGGAGAAGTGCCTTCCAGGAACAGCTCTCACTTTCTCACTTGAAGGCTTGGCTGTCCCAGGTATGAGATTCCATGCCAGGACAAGCAAGTGGACATTTTAAAGACTAGACTCTTGGAAACTCCCTTGCTCCAACCTAGTTTACCTCTATGTGGTATGCATTAAGCACTCTATAAATTCAGAGTCAACAATGAGTCAACATAAGACTGAGCAATCAAAAGTAGCTGCTACATAGTGAGAGCACACGCTATACCTTACTAAGTGCTTAAGGCTTCATATACAATAACTTTCACCTTAAACAGCTCTCTGCAGCTGTTATTATCTGACTCCATTTTACAGATAAGTAAACTGAAGAGCAAAGGTGTTAAGTAACTTAATACCCAACCCAACATTTGTCAGATCCAATTGTTAGCTGGCTTTCATTTACGGGCCTCTCTGATTCTGACACCTGTCTTCTCGCCCCAGTACTATCATGAGGGAGGCAGCATGAGAGAACTGGTACCCAAGGGATGGTGGTGTGTGTGTGTACCCATACCCTGTGGTTTGTAGGTGGCTATTAAGAAAAAGTCAGCACAGCTAGAGGCTCTTCTCAGGTATCAGAAAGACACAAAGAACCTGTTTTCTTCCAGCCAGCTTCCCCATCAGTACAGAAACAAAACATCTTAGGGAGAAGCTTAAGAAGCTTATGTGGCCATATTGTGCCTGAATTTGCTGGACTTTGACAAGGGAGGGTGTCCCAAAGCTTCCTAAACAATCCACTATAGCACTGGGTGGAACTCTAGTTGAGCGTCCCAGTTTATATCTTCAACAAACTCTTAAGGGACAAGAATAACAATAAAATTAATAACAGCAAATATTGAGGTAGTGTAGCTCATGTGCCAGGCACTATTCTAAGTACTTTATGAATATTAAATTAGTAACATTATCCTCAAAATAACTCTAGTACATTGTGACAGAGGCTGCTGGCTGATTTCTGTAATCCATCTGCCCCGTCTTCCTGAGCACACAGCTGAGACTCCATTTCCCAGCCTCCTCTGGGGTTGGGCATGTCATGTGACTTGGCACTGGCCAATGGAATGGGAGCAGAAGGTACATTGGCCTCTTCATGGAGGCACAAGCCATGGACCTCTCATGTTTCCCCTCCACATTCTTCTCCCTCAGAGGGTCTCTGGAAATCAAGTGTCACAATTGATAGAATGACTATTGGCCTGAGTCCCTTCAGTGACTGAAACAAAACCCTCAGCTCATCTGAAACTACCCTGGCCTATTTTATGAGTAAAAGATAAAGTTCTTTTACCTTGAGCTAATGCATGTTTGAATTTGTTACCACAAGTTAACCTAGTCTAGACAAATTTTACACTATTATTATTGTCATCATCCTACAGATGAGCAAACTGAGACACAGGTGACTTGCCCAAGATCACATACAAGTACAGGTGAAATTTAAACCCAGGCAGTCTGGCCCTAGAGTCCATCCATGCCCTTAACCATGTTACTATATGTAATGCCCTTAATCCTTACACTACACGTGCCCTTATGGAATGGAAAAGTGGTTTGTAAGAACACAGGTTTTGGGAGTGGGGTGGAGTGCCACCAGGTGTCTCATGCCCCGTGAATGTCTAGCTTGCATGGGTCAGTAAATCCAGTTGCTAAGAAGAAGAGTCTTCCCCAAGGCCCATCAGCTAGGTAATCAAACGAGTCAGAGTAGGATCCATGTTTCCTGATCCCCAAGTCTTTCTGCTGCACCATCTAGCTACAAAACATAACACAATATGTATCACTACGAATCTGCTGGCTCCACTAACAGCATAGCATTTTTTAACCTCCAGTTTTACAGCTGGGGGAATTGAGTCTTAGAGAGGTGAATTCACCTGCCCAGGGTCACCCAGTTAACAAGTGGGGTAGAGCTGGGGTTCGGATCCCATCCTGAGAGCTGTTCTTCTAACCAACACCCAATACCACTTGACCAGAGAGAAGCAGTGTGGTGTGAGAACCGGGAATACCAGCCCTGTACACTCAGAGTAGAAGGTGAGTCGTGAAGGGGGATTTAAAATGAAGCACACTCGCTCTCATTTGAGGGCAGTAATATCGTTCACAGCGGCCACACAATTTCCAGGGCATTTGCACAAGCGTTCCTTATCTTCCCTGGCCCTGGAGTGTCCCCTCTTGCCATCCACTCTGTCTGGGCACTCACCTGTCCCCTTCTGGCCCGTCCACTGAGCCTGCTGCAGGGCCAGGGCTGGACCTCATTCACCAGGGAAGTCCCAGAGCCCGGAGCTGTGAACAGGAGCGCAGGAAAGGTAGAGTGTAGAAGGGAAGAAGGAGGGACAGGCATCTTCATCCTCATTTTACAGGTGGGGAAACTGACGCTCATGGTCTTGAAAGGACCTCACAGCTGGCCATAGCTTCTTCCCTGAGTCACTGGGCTTGTCCCTTGCAGCCCAGATTCTGTGGGTCAATAATCGAGAAAACGGGGAAAGCTGGAGGAACCTGGGTTGGTGACTGGCACGAAGGGGCCTCCCAAGACACCGCCACCCCCAGGGCCTGGCATGAAGGAGGGTCACACTCCAGCTCCGCAGAGACTCTCCAGGGCTCAGCCCACCTGCTGCCCCGCAAGGCTGGTGGCAGAGCAGCGGGCAGGGAGTGACCGGGGTCCCCAGTCCCAGGCCCTCCCGCTCCTCCCCAGACAGGCGGTTCCCTTCACGGAGAAGCGCTGTTCTGCAGTGCTTGGGTCCCGGGTCCCCGCGGAGTGGCCGCGCCCCCGCCGCTCCTTCCTTTGTCCCGGCCGCGGTCACGGGTCCAGGGCGGCTGGGCGCGGGCAGTGGCCCGCGGGCGCGGCGTGGCCGGTGCAGCAGCGCCACCTAGGGGCCGGCCGGGGAGCCGCGCGGGGAGCGCTCCGCCGGGATCCGTGGGCAGCCTCGTGGCCTTGGGCAAGTCGCTGCTCCAGCCCTGGCCTCGGTTTCCCAGATTAGCGCGGAAGTGATAACCATGCCCGCCCCTGTCAGCTGTCCTCCCTTGTGATGTTTTAATCCCCAAGTTCGATGATCCTACAGCAGCTGACAGGCAAGGAGGGAAACTGAGGCTCTGAGGGGTGAAGTAACTTAAGGAACTTAAGTTCACCTAAGGAACACAACAGGTCTGGGGGCAGAACCGAGGATCAAAACCAGGTGCATTTGGCTAAATGCATTTAGCCCCTTGCTGCACTGCCCTGGGGGAGGGCAGTGTCTCCTGGTGTAGGAAAATGGCTGTGGGACAGCTTGTCTTTCTGCTTGTCCTCTGCTACCTGCTTTCTCTACGACCTTGGCCAAGTCATGTGGCCTCTTTGAACCTCTACTGTCTCTCTTAACCTTGGGGGTCATCCCAAGGCCTTCTTTTGTCTCTGCTCACAGGGAAGCGTGTGCCAACTGTGGGAAGGTTTCTAAGTTAAAATTCAGTCCAAGCAGGTAAATCAGACGGTATGAGTCATAGTCAGGATCAAAAAGAAAGGGCCTCCCTCCAAAAGAGAGCTCGCTCCATAAACTTGTCAAATTATCCTCCCCACAAACGCAGCTCCCTAAGCCTCCAGGCAGAGGCAAACTTCCTTTAGACCCTGGCTTTGAGGCCGCAGCCTGTGTCATTATCTCCATTTTACAGCTGAGAAAATTGAGGCACAAAGAAGCTTAAACGTTTTCTCAGAGCTGCAGTCCTAGGAGAACCACGACCTGTGGCATTGCACCACTGCCTTGCTGCTGTGCTACGGGGACCCCTTTCTGGTCAGGGATGCTCCCCAGGGGACCCTGGAACGGTCTGAAGCACCAGACCACCAAGCCCCAGTGGAGGTTGCCCCAGCCTGAGGCAGAAGGAGGTGAGAGGGTTTGTTCTGGAAAAGAGAAGATCCAGAGGCACAGGAATCCCGTCTCTAAATGCAAGGCTGACACATGCCTGGACAAGCAGAAGGATGGGGCAAAGGGGGTACGTGGAGGCGGCAGAGAGGCTGGGTTTTAGCAAAAAGAGCAGCGGAAGCTGAGACAGGTGAAGACACCCTGCTGCCGAGTGGCATGTGTGGTCATCTCCTCCCACAGTTGCCCTGTGTCCACCCCGTCTCGCTAAGGCCAGCCTCCTGGCAGTTCCATGGGCATCTCTGGCACCCCTGTTTACCCTGTTCTCAAAGGCATGCTGACAGTAAACCTGTAGCTGCTGAGACCTGTGAGAATATCTTGCCTCCCTCCCCTGCAAGGCGGGGTTGGCTTTGATGCACCCTGCAGCCCGGGCCCCCTTGGGACATGCTGGGCCCGTCACTGGTACAGGCTTCTGCAATGCTTCTCAGCTCTGAGACTCCCACATCACGTCGGGTAAACAAAGAGACCTTATTCCTTACAACCCAGCGGCCTAACTCATGCAGCCCACATCCATTTGTCCTTTCCCAGCGCCATGTCTTGAGGATAAGACTTGTCCCTAGATACTTTAAGCCTCTTGAGATCCTGGGTGGTTTTGCTCATTTTCTACCCTGCTCCTACCCCAGCACAATGCTGACAATGAGAGAATTTTCTAGAAACATTTTTGAAATGATAGCACCATTCTCTTTGGGCTTCAATTCTTCCCTTTGGTGTGTAGTTACTCTAGGGCCTCAATGCTGCTAACATTGGTTGAGGAATACCATGTGCCAGACCCTCTGCCAGAACCAGGTGATACACTGAGAAGTCGTCCCCATGCACCTGTACAGGTGGATTGCAGGAATCCCATTGCACATGGAACTGGTAGGAACTATTTCACCTGCTTGGGAATGTGTACAAATACATCTAATTTTTCCAGTTAATCATCTGACCTCCATTTGCCCACCTTAGTAGGATGTTCTTTATCTCTCTCTCAAAGCCAACTGTTGTCCCCCCTCTAGCTGTCCTACAACCTCTCAAAAAAACTCTTTTACTCTGGTCAAAGGGATTGGTCCTGCTTCAAATGCTAGATGAAGAGAGAGCTGAGTCCAGTCAGCTGCAGATGGACTTCCAAGGGACAGTGGCCCTGGACAGACTGAGTGCACAGTTTCTGTGATGCCCTTACTGGCCTGATCCTGCCTGGCCCAGTGCTCCCAGGCTTACAGCTCTTATAGTTTCTGCCCAAGCTCAGTCATTGTAACTAAATGTCATCTCCTCGGCCACCAAGGCTGGGTCCAGAGGGGTTCCATCCATCCTCAGCCACATGTCCTGCAAGATTTCACCTTTCCCTCACAACACACCTGGCATCGAGCCTGGGCCACCAGGATCCTCCTACAATCCTGAAAATTGACTGAGTAGGGGCTGCCTCATTTTCCCAGAGAGGATCTAGTAAGAGTAAATCCCCAAACAGAAGTTAAAATCCCAGGTTCTTTCTTTCCAGAAGGTTCTTTGGCCCTTGTGAAAATGTGTCCGCTGCTTTTTCATTAGTCAATTCTACTGACCAAGAATGTCAGGGAGGGGAAGCTTGGTAAGCCAGAAAATGTCCTCAAACTCCCTTCTCCCAGAGCAGTGGACGATAACTTACCTAGTTTTTACCTAACCAAAGGAAGCTGGTTGGGCAACCCAGGCAGAGAAGAGCCCTGGGCCATCTAGATAGAAAAGACCTGCCACTCTTCCCACCAAAATAAATAAACAAACAGTGAGCTTTGCTTCCCAGACAGGCTGTCACAGCAGACAGAAAAGTGTGGGGCAGCAGGCGGAGAGTCTTGTCCAAGGTCACACAGCTGGTGTGTGGGAGAGCTGGGATTGCAGCCTAGCTCTGCCTGGCTCTCAAATCTGTGTTTCTTTCATTATTATTCTTTCTCGTGGGGGAGTTTTGCCATCCCAAGTATGACCCACACTTTCAGCCTGTTGGAGATCTGGTGTTTTTAATTCTAGTACTATTTAAAGGACAGCTCTCTGCCCCACCCCATCCCCTCCACTCCCCCAAACTCTGGCAGATGTGTATTAGAGCCAATGGATCAGGTTTTGCTCCCTGATTTCCAAAAAAAAGTCTGTGGGCTTTGGTGGGAATTGTATCACCACCAACTGACCAGGTATACCCAAACTGGCTATTCAGTGAAACCAGCGAGACCCTCGACTTCCGTTCTCTGCACTGACGGATCCAATGGGAGAACTGATCCACCGTCTTCTTTGGAGGGTGTCCACATTTCTGCAGGGTGAATGGGCAAAATGTGGTGGGCCTTGCCAAAAAACCAGAGGTACATGATCCCCAAAACAAATTTGAATCACTCCCTCCATCATGCAGTTAAGAAGACTGGGGCCCAGGGAGGAAGGGTGATTTTCCTGGGGGCACCTAGAAATGTCAATGAAGCCAGGATTAGAAAAAAGAAATTGTATATATCACAGAACCTCTTTGATTAAGCAGTGCCCTCTCCAGATACTGTCTTTTGAATACATTGTCGCTGAGTAATATGTAGGACACAAACTAATGTCACTAATTTGTAAATAAGGACACTGGGACCCATGTGGTTGGAATGTCTTATTTAAGGACACTCGGTTGATGGTGGAGCCAGCATTAGACTCCACATCTCTTAGCAGAAAGTTGTTTATTATCATTGTTTTTCCTGGCCAGGAGTGAAGTGCTAAGAAGGTTTTCAGCCTTGCAGATGAGGCTGCCTCCTGACTCTTTCAAGAATGATGTTTCGGTACTATTATACTTCAAAGGAGCTTAGACCCCCAGGCACTGGCTCAGCAAGAACCCAACTTGCCCCATGCCTCAGTCCCACTTGCCTTGTGATTATAGATTGTGGCAAGGGAGAAAAAACTCAGGTTTGTTGTCATAAAGACTTAGTTTTAAACCCTGACCCCATATCTGACCATTTACATGATCTTAGCCACATTTCTCCAAACCAGAGTGTTGTTTCCAGTTCTCAGAAGCTAACAAATGTCTTTGGGTTTTGGCCTTTGCTGCTTAATGTCAGTTGCAATGGCTCCATGCAATGGGATTTGACTGTGCATATTTAGGCCTGCAGTTTGATGTCAAACCCAAGGTGCTGTCCTCTGGGTATGATATGTTTGGCCCACTAGGCACAGAGCCCAGGTTGGCATTGTTCCTAATTGTCACTGGGTACAGGGGTCTCTTCCTCCTGGCTGGCAATGAATGGATCAGGCCCTCATTAATTTAGATCTAAAGAGGCACATTAATTGTTCCCAGTAGGACAATTCCATTGGTCCAAACTTAAGATGACTGCTCAGCTATGAAGGCTACCACCTTGCCCCTGGCTTCAGTTAATGCCATTGATCCCTGGAGCCTTCTGGCCTGTGAGCTACCTGGATGCTATGCCTAGGTGGGGTTGAGTGCACCATACCATGCTCCTTTAGTACTAGGTCACCTGTACTCATGAACATTCTTTAAAAAAAAAAAAAAAAAACAGACATTTTCCGGACCTACATCAGTGAAAGTGTTAGTGTAGGCATAACGAGAAAAAGAGTCCAAAGAGCTGCTTCAATCTCTGTCCTTTGGGGTCCAGATTATTATTGCCCAGTGCAATTGCATCAAATGGTTCCTGCTGCCTACAAGATATGTACAAGACATCCCTTTCTGAATGCATCAATCTGCTCATCTGTGCAGTTGAACCTGAGAATGTCAGACCTAAGCACACTCTAAGGGTTCAAGCAGTGAAGTCTCCTCATTCTGCACAAGGCAAGCCGAAGCCGCAGAGGTGCAGTCACTTGCCTGAGTAGCTCCGGCAAGGCTCAGAGCCAGCTGTCCGGACTCCTGATTAGCCCCCTTTTCACCAGAGCACACTGGAGGGGAGGAGCGAACAGGTCTTCGCAAGCCCTGTTGGCAAAAATGGAATAGCGACCAGAATAGAGCAGAGAAGCTTGAACCAATTAGAAAAGGGACTGAGATGATGGCTCACGCTGTGGAGAGCTGGTCCCTCTGTAGTCAGGGGCTGCAGTGTTCACACACCGCCTTCTGCCACTGACTTGCTGGCTTCCTGCTCACGAAGCCATTGCAAGCCCCGGGGAGAGAGAACAGGTATGAGTTAATCATACCCAAGGAATCATGTATAATCTGTGTTCTTTCTGCTTCTGCCTTGTGAATGGAGGGTCAGAAAGGGCAGAAGCAGAGAGAAGGAGACGTGATATCATCCTTCCCCTGCCCTCTGCTCACTGCCTGCTTCTGTTGCCTGAGAGCCGAGGACCCTTTTAAAACTCAAATAAGGAAAACCCAGTGTGGTAGCTACCGGCTACTGAGGAAGGCCGATGACAGGCCTGCCAGAGCCAGTGGGATTTTTAAAGACATTTACAGCATTCCATTTACAATGTCAACAACAACAACAACAAATAGAAAAAAAAAAAAACTTCAATAAAAGGAGTGGAAGACTTGTACATTAAAAATTACAAAATTTTGCTTACAGAAATTAAAGAGTTAAATAAATGTGAAAACATTCTCTGTTTATGGATTAGACAACTTAATATTGTTAAGATGACAATTCTCCCCAAATTGACCTCTAGCTTCACTACAATTCCCACCAAAGTTCCAGTAGGTGCTTTTGCGGAACCTGAAGTGTATATGGAAATGCAAAGTACACGTAATAACCAGACGATTTTGAGAAAGAACAAAATGGTAAGACTTTCACTTTCTAATTCCAAAACTTTTATAAGGCTACAGTAATCAAGACCGTGTAGCACTCATAAAGACAGGCATAGTTCTAGATATAAATCAGTGGAATAGGAACTGAGGGTACAGAAAAAGACATTATGCTTTCAGTCAACTGATTTTTGACAAAGATGCAATGGCAATTCTTGGGGAAAGGACAGTCTATTTGAGAAATGATGATGGAACAATTGGATACGCACATAAAAGATGAACTTGGACCTTCATCGCAAACCATATGCAAAACTTAACTCTAAATGGATCATATATTTATAGGCAGGAGCTCAAACAATACAAACTTTTGGAAGAAAACATAGAAGAGCACATGAAAAGACATTCAGCATGAATCATCATTGGAGGCTTGCAAATACAACTGCACACCACTAGAATGGCTGTAACCTAGAAGACAGGCAATGGTGAGGTCACAGGCAAATTGGAAGGAAGAATGACACTTCAGCTTGGAGAAGAAACTGAGAGGATAAACAAGTGATGGACACTAGTGATTAACGACAAAGGAACTACATGGTACTTATTTTTTTTTTAACTTTACACAGTTAAAGAAAGTATCTACATAAATGAGAGAATTTAAAAAGTGTTGTGGCTAGCTATTTAAAAACAAATTCTGCTTTTTTTAAGGGAAGATAAGTATAAATTCTTTCATTCTGATTTAATCTCAAATTAGAGCATGGACCTTGAAATTTATAAAGCATATCAGCCAATTAAAGTAGGCAGATGCTTCTCTGTATTGAGCTTGTAAAGATAAGCATCTAATTACAAAAGTGCCACTGATGTGTTTAATAAACACCTTCGCATATGACTTTTCAATGTGGAGGGAAGGCAGGCTGCATTATATATGAAATAGACTAGGCAAGGCCTATCCCATGCGCTGATAGGAATCAGAGTAGAATAGCTAGGAAAGTCATTTGTTGAGCCTTTGTTTATGTTCCTTTGGGGAAAGGTCATCCTTTCTTAATTCAAGTAGAACTTTTGATATCCTGATCCTGGGTGTCAGTATGAGAAAAGTCTTGGCTGAGCCTTGGTCCCTCTTGAGCAAGGCAGGATGCTTGAACTTCAAACACCCATGCGCTCTGTCATCTTAGCCCCTTTATTGATTGTCCAGAAGCAAGTTTAATGAAGACGGAATGCCTCCTGTAAACAAATCATTATCCCTGATCAAGGAAGTGTAAACAGAACCTGGCCTGGGAAAGAGGCTTTTTGTCTCTCCCTACCACAGACATGTGAAACGTCTGGACTCTGGGGATTTACCGGAATCTGGAGTCAATAAGGAAACTTCCTGGAGCACCGGGCAAAGACCCCAGAACCAGAGACGCCGAGAGCCCCACCAGTATCTTCAACATCAGATCTTATTCTAAAAATTGAAAAGATGGAATTAAAACAGATGGAATTGAAGCTTGTTTAAAAAAAATATTGTAAGTTCATCTTAATTATAGTACAAAAACATTTACTACCTCAATATTTTAAATTATAGGACCTAAAGGTTACAGAGTAGGATTTAATTTACTTACCAAAAAAAAAAAAAAAATCAACATTTTACTTTCCCTATGCCCTTAGACAAATCATTAGGACCTTTTGATTCTTAATTTATAATACAGTCTCTATTTGTTTTATAAGATTTGTTTTGTTCTTATTTTTCTGATGAAGATAAAACTGCTTATATAATGATTAAAGTGCCAGGTAAATATAAAACGTTTAGCACATAGTGGGTTCCCAGTAAGTTGTAGCTCTTAGCAGTGTTGTCATAATGATCCTGATTGTCATTGTCCTCACCATGTCACACCTCTGTAGAGGGAAGGATACAAGAATGTCCTAATTATTAATGATGATAAAAAGGATGTACCTCCTTGAGGAAAAGTAATGTAAGCCTAGAAAAGTCTCTTGGAAAGCTCATAATTTTCCTTCCCATTTCGTCACTCTCGTTGTCATTCTCACACGCATGGACTCCAGCAGTATTTCTCGCACATTAAGGGTCTCAGCCACTCCTGAGCATTTTACGCATTAAACCCACCTTTCCCCCCTAGACCTGTCCACCAGTTGCCTGACAAACACCTTGCGGCTGCACCCTCCCCTTGCAGTGGTGAATAGTCAGGACGAGGGTGCGACGCTGCAGACATGCTTTCTCTGTGCCCCAGACTCAGGGAATGGCACAGTGCCCTCAGCTATGCTTGAACACCTCCAGTAACAAGAAGCTCACTACACACCCCAAGGAAGCCCGTTCCCTGACTGAGAAGCTCTGGTGATTTGGAAGTTGGGTGTAGGCGTTCCTATAAGAAGCATTAAGAGAACACAGATTGGTGCACTCTTTTTGGAGGACAAGTTATCAATATACATCAAGAGCTGTAAAATGGTTCGTACTCTTCAATCAGCTAATTTTTGCTCATTCGGTAAGCTAATTCCGTTCTTGGAAATTCATGCTACCAAAAGAATCCAAAATAGTTGGGAAAAAAATGTTATATTTTTGGATGTTAAAATGGCAACAGTATTTATAAGAGCTTAGTATTAATGAATATATGCATAATTAAGGATTTCAGTCGGCCTAACTCTTGCTTAGGCAGCATGTGCGTAGACGTTAAAAGGAGACGTCTAGAGTAATGTGTTTTCACCTTAACTCCCCAGTAGAACGCCTCAGACCAATGAATGAGAGACTCAGGGGATAACTATAATACTCCTTATGGAACAATAGCTCCTAGCTCTTTTTCTTCTTCTTCTTCTTTTTTTTTTTTTTTTCCAAAAACAGCTCTTCTTGTTGGACACCGTAGCTATGGGCATACTTCACAGCCTCTCTTCCTTCAGCATCTGTGCCCGTCCAAGTGGCAGGTTAAGACCAAGGTGAGAGATCTGGGAGCATGTCTGTCTCTGAGAATCAGCATCTAGATCCTTCCAGATCTGGTGCATCTGTCTGTTTGTTCATTTATTGAGCATTAAAAAAATTCCTGCCCTACTGTGCGACTTCAGGTACACAGCAGCATTCTTGGATGGGCGCTTGTCTGGAGTCTGACCTCAGGCAATGAGGAAGTAGAAGGCAGGATTCATCCGGAATCCAACCATTTCTCACCACTCCTGCTGCGAGTGCCCCAGTCCAAGCCACCACCACCTCTTACCTGGATGACTGCGGTGGCCTCCGAAGTCCCCTTGCCGCTTTCCTTCTTCCCCTTACCCCACCTCACAGGCTGGGCTCAAAGACATTAGAGTGTTCTCTTGAAAATGAAATTCATGCTAAAAAGAGGTACTTTTTACCTCTGCTCAAAACTCTGCAGCGACTCGCCATTTCACTCAGAGTAAAGGTCCCGGCTCCTGCGATGACCAGGAAGGCGCAGGCAGGCGGCTCTGCCCTGACCCAGCCCTCAATCCTCATTCTCCCACCTCCTGCCTTGCGTCCACCGTCCTCCAGCTCCAAACCTCGCCCCTCCCTCGCCCTGCAGCCCAGCAGGTCTCTCCTGCCGCAGGGGCCTTGGGTGGCCACTGCTCTCCCTCCCCTCCCCTCGTTCCTTACAATTCCAGTCTAGGGCACTTTTTTCTGCTGCCCATTTCGGAGTGTCGAGTTAGCTGCAGCCTCAGTACAGGAGACAACAGGGCGGTCTGGAGGTTAGACATGTTAAGAAACACTAGTCTGTTCATTAAGGAGTTCCTAGTCTGCTTCTACCTGAAGCCAAACATCTGGACGGAATATGCAAAAGCCAGCCCGCGTATTTGGGTGTTCCTCACATGGCAGCGTTTGCCAGAAGAATGCAGACCATCTGGTGACTGTTGCAGTTTTCACTTTTTATCCTTGGGTTAAGGTTCGGTTACTTTAAATTCAACAAACGTTTGTTTACACCAACATTTTACTAGACCCTGTGTTGGTGGCAGAGGATATAGAGACTAACGATTGCCACCGCGGAGGAACTCGAAGGCTAGACAGTGGGTGACGAGGTCACAAGTAATTATACCGAGGGCAGAAAGTGCTGGGTGGAGGCTCTGGAACCAGAGTTGCCTCATAGAAGGGTCCCAGACAGCCAGGTCACGGGAAACCATTGAGCTGGAACTTGGGAAGTAGCAGCCTCACAAGGCAATGGGACAGAGCCTAAACTCCCTGGTCCAGTCTCTAGAGTGTGGAAGCAGTCCTGGGTTATCCAAGGCTAGAGTGGATGGTGAGGAAAAGAATCTGAGGTCCAGGGTGTAGGGGTGATGCTATACTTATCAGCTAATGAGAGTATGTGCATGCAATTTTTAAAAATTCAGATTAATCCATGGGCTACTCAAATATAGGACTTGTTTACTGCTTCTGAAAATAGATCCTTCCACCACTCTCTCTGCTGGGTAAACATTCACTCACTGCTCGAGATCCAGCTTAACTTCCCCCACTCTCCAAGAGAAGTCTTTTCAGACTGTGGGTACCTGTCTGCAGCCACCTCTCAGCAGCTGAGCTCTGCCATGGTTTGCACCACACCGTGCTCTGCTGGTCTGTGCCCAGGACTCACGCAGATGAGATGGATGAGAATGCACGCCCCCTCCCCTCCCTGGATGCCTCGAAGCCCACCATCCTTCACACTCCAACATGGAGCCTTCCTTAGATGCTCTCTAGGAAGCCAGTCCTGGAGGGACAATTTGGAAAGGATCATAAGGACCCCGAGGGCTGGGGTGGGGAGGAACATTGCCTGGGGAAAATAGTGACAAGCCCTTTGGCTTTCTTTACACAGGGACATGGGGGACCCAAGAGAAACATTTTCTAGCATGCAACAATTTTTCCAAGGACCTATCATGAAGCAGGATTTCAGGGTCCTTGGGAGAGCTCTCTTTTATTGCACACCTTCCATTAACCCCATGTTGCTCTGTTTTTGTTTTCTCTTGCCTCCTCCTTTTTTATTCCTCATTAATTTAACCCTGCCTTTCTTTTTCTCTTTCTTTCTAGCTACCCATCTTAGTTCCTATGTCTTAGGCAGGCCTGAGCTCCTGCAGCCAAAGAGAAGCAAGAGGAAGTACCATTACTATGGGCTTAGCTTTGTGCTAAGTGGGTTCCGCACATTGATTTAATGCTCACCAGGGCAGATTTTCTTGTTCTTATTTTGCAGATGAGAACTATGAGGATGAAGAGATCAAAGAATGTTTCCAAGATCACAAGCCAAGTGAAGGGTCTCTACATCATTCTTTGAGTGCCAGCTGTATACTAGGTCCTGTGCAAACCCCAGGGGTCCAAAGATAAACAGGACATTTGCAGTCAAGGTCTCCTAATCCAGCAGCCGCAGAGATCCTGTGACTCTGCTGAGATTTTGCTGTAGCAGGTTGCCTGGCACAATCAAATCACAATCTGGGAAAAAAACACATAGCAAGTTGAAGTTTATAGGGAGTTATAGATGAAGCAAGAATGGGAAAATGTTGGTAAGTGTTTAAGTTCAGTGATAGGTACCTGGAGATTCACTGTACTACTTTCTTTTCATAGTTAACGTTTGAAAAACTCCATGTCATGTGGCTTATAATTGTGTCTTTTCAGAAATAAAGACTTTCAAGTTCAAAATGGAGCATCCCTTCTTAGAAATTAAGCACCCAGGACAGGGGTCCTGTACACTCTGTTCTTGCTCTCTGGCTTACACAGGGTCTATGGGCAAGCATGGCCTTGGAGAAAGGAGACCACATGTCATGAGCAACACACACCCCATCTGCCTGTGGACACAGTTGGAAGGAGAAGCTCTGTCCAACTGGGACATTATGAGGTACTCAATCCTGTTTTTCCAAGCCTTCTGTGACATACAGCCCCGTAATATGAAAAATAGAGACATTTATGGCTCGATACTTTACAGACAGCCGTTGTATGCAATATCTTTGATGATTATTTTAGAAGACACTAGAAAAACATTATATACTCCTAGACACACGAGCCATTGTTCTTCTAAGAAACCATTCTCCACGATATCGGAGTCTTCATTTTGGAGAAAGCAGTAGAATAATGAATTTCCTACCAGGTTGCTTTGTGCAAGAAAAAAGAGCTTGACTGGAACCAAAATAGATGATTCTACTTCCCATCTGCTCTGAGCAGGCTTTTCTTCCTGGTCCTTTGAGCTCTTTGGCCGTGATGGCTTGTTGGTAGCATGGCTTGTTGGTACCATCTCTACACTGGCAGTAGCAACAGGCAGGGGCCTGTGCTGGTGCCAGACCTCTTCCCACCCCAAATGCTGCCATGCGACAGTCTCAGACAGCTGCCCTCTGGATCTGTCTGCATTTAGAACATGGGTTTAGCTGCTGCCCCAGTGCTCCTGGGTCTGGCCATACTCAGCTTTCTTGGTGGGTCAATTCTGTCAGACCATCGGGAGTCGGGCGATGGTGCCAGTCTGTCAGTTCGGAGCTTTTCCTTGAGCACATTCTACATGCCGAGGCCGGTGCTAGGAGCCAGGGTGTGGGGGAAGGAGGGGAACAAAGAGGAGCGTGACTTCATCCGTCCATGTGGGAGCTGGAGCGACAGAAATAACAGCTCAGGCTGAACACATTCAAAAGCATTTTGCCGGCGGCTCAGTCCCACTTCGGTGAGTGATCCTGCTCCCCACCCAGCCACCCGGACCGCAGACAGGGATTCATCCTGGGTGGCTCCTGCCTTTTTCTCCCCACATATCATCCGTCACTAAGTCCCCTAGATTAGTCTCCCTCCCACCCTGCCAGCCTGTGCCACCCAGCGCCCTCTCTCCTGACCCCTCCCTGAGTCTTGCACGCTGTCCTGTTCCACTCTGAGGCCAGATGGTGGCTCACAGCACTTTCCTTTTCTTTCTTTCTTTCTTTTTTTTTTTTTTTTTTTTTGAGACAGAGTCTCACTTTGTTGCCCAGGCTAAGTGCCGTGGCGTCAGCCTAGCTCACAGCAACCTCAAACTCCTGGGCTCAGGCAATCCTCTTGCCTCAGCCTCCCAAGTAGCTGGGACTACGGGCATTCGCCACCATACCCGGCTCATTTTTTCTATATATATTAGTTGGCCAATTAATTTCTTTCTATTGATAGTAGAGACGGGGTCTCGCTCATGCTCAGGCTGGTTTCGAACTCCTGACCTCGAGCAATCCGCCCGCCTCAGCCTCCCAGAGTGCTAGGATTACAGGCCTGAGCCACCGTGCCTGGCCAGCACTTTCCTTTTCAAGGCTTGTCAATGAATCTCCGTGAATCAATGAATCTTCCTTCAGAGCAAGCCTGTCCAGTCTTCTGAAATCAGCTGCTGTCCATGCTGCAAGCTCAGGGACATTTCCTGTCACACTCCCCACTGCTCTCCTTCCAGGGTCAAAGCAGGCGCCTCGCTGCTTGCAGGATTCAGGTCTCATTTTCCTGAAGCCTCCCCTGACTCTGTCTAGAGTGTGTCTTCCTTTTTCCAAATCCTGCCTGCCCTTCACATCTTGCTCAGATGCCACCCCCTACATGAAGCCTTCCCTGATCTGCCAGTCTAAAGGCCATCTTTTTTTTTTCTTTAAATCCCTTTAAGACTGCTGTTTGTAGAAGCATTGTGGCTAGAGGGGAAGGTTTATATTAATATTAAACAGGCATGGCCTTGACATTTGATTAAGCCGCTAAATACCCGTGTGCTTTTAAGGAGTGAACATCTCGAGCCTCAGTGTTTTTATCTGTGAAACCGAGAATGACCATACCACCTACTTTGTTGTGAGGATCAGAGCTAATATGTGCAAAGCACTTCCACAGCACACACAGTAGGTGCTTTGTAAAGAGCAGGTATTGCTGTTGTCATGGATGCCACCATCATGTAGTACCTTCTAGTTACCTGGGCGTGGGCCACGGCTCCTACAGTCGGACACCCGAGTCCATCCTATAGGGCAGCTGCCCAGGGCCTGCCCCCTGGTGGGTGACGAGGGACCATGCCTGCTGGGGAGAGGGGGTCTAATCTGGACCTCGGAGGGCACAGGGCGGTCACAGAGAAGAGCCGGCCCAGGACCGACACTATCAAAGGCCCGCGGCCCCACCAGGACCCACCCGCTTGTTTTGTTAAAACAAAGGGAAGGGTTTCCTTGAAAATTCCACTCTCCCCCCCCATCTCCCTCTCGGCTGCTTCTGCGGCCACACATGTTTCCGATGAATCCACATACAAATGAATTTCGGCCGACAAATAACTCGATACAGCTCTTTGGTGGGAGAGATTCCATCAGGATGAGGTCATGGTTTGGCAACAGTAAAATTAAAAATAACCCAGAACCCCCCGCCGCCCAGCCTGGCACCGGCCCAGGACAGTGCATTTGGGAACCATTATCGGGTTTATCGGGGTAAGGTATCACAGAAAACCTGCTTCTGTTTATAGACCATTTTATTATTCCGTTTTGACATTTCCCTTTTTTCTTCAACCTTTCTCCCCCTTAAGCAAATATCTATTAGACCGAGTTGAAATGTGATCCAACCAAATATACTCTTTTTCAACTTCGGGCTAGAGCAGGTCTGACTCGAAGCAGAAATGCTTAAGTGAAAAGTTATGATTTACTTTCTTTCTAAAGGGAAACAGTGTCGGGAGGAGAATTTTATGTGACAAGGTAACTCACAGGCGCACAGCGCAGGGGCTGGCAGCTGACACAGCTTTCCTGGGAAAGTGCTGGCTGGTGCTCGGCAGGCCGGGCCCCGTCCCCACGCAGAGTCCCTGTGGCAGACTGGGACTGGCACGCCAGCCGAGCCAGAATGGGCTTGAAAATGACCACATCCCAGACTGGACTGTAGGTGTGTGGACGGTCAGGACGGGAAGAGAACATGGAGATAATGTCCATCCTCACCACCTCATTCTTACTGTTGGGTAAACTGAGGCCCCCAGGGCTGCTGTGCCTTGCGCAGGGTAATCGTGCCCAGGTGTGGTATTGGAGGGCTTGAGCCTGAGACTGTGAAGACATGAATTTGAGAACCAGCTCTGCCACGTGATGTCAGGCAAGACGTTGTTTTGTGCCTAAACTACACCATCCGTAAAATGAGATGTTAGAAAGTTCTAGTGTTCTATAGCACCGTAGGATGACTATAGTTAATGATAATCTGGGTTATAGTTTCAAATAGCTAGAAGGAGGATATTGAATGTTCCCAACATAAAGAAATGATAAATCTTTGACATAATGGATATGCTAATTACCCTGGTCTCAGTGCTGTACTGTATATGTATCAAAACATCACTGGGTATCCCATAAATATGTACAATTATTACGTGTCAATTAAAAGATAAAATAAAGTTCTAAAAGTGGGATAGTAATTACTGCCCTGCTTATATCAAACAGTTTCGGAAGGGTCTCTGTGTGCTACCCCTGTCCCAGGCTTTCACACGGCTCATCCGTACTCTCCGTAGTCCTGCCGGTTGGGTGCAATAATGTGATCCCGTTCTCAAGATGAGGGACATTAGGTAGCATGAGGGAATTATGCTGCTGCAAGAGAATAGAGACTTGACTTGAACCTGGAGTGTTCAATTCCGGAGCCTGTGCACTTAACCATGACGTTGTCTTGTCTCTGTGACCAATTAAATCAGAACCCAGATGCAAAGGTGAAAGGTAAGATCTGGGGTGAGCCGTAGCAGAGACCCGGGTCTCCTGACGGATGTTTCCGGATCCTTCTTCTCCAGGATGGAGGACTGCCGCAATTTCTGCAGAGGGAGGCTGTCGGCTGCTTTCCGGCACTTTCTGTCAGGCCTGGGCAGCAGATTAAATTATGAAAGGGAAAGATGGTTTGAATTCTCTTTGAATGCATCAAAGGGCAGACCTGAAAGGAATGTTTGCTGGTGAAGGTTGGGGGCGCGAGAGGCAGGGCCTCCCCTGAAGGCTGACGTGTATAACAGCATTTCACAGCACAGCTGGGAGGTCGTGAAGTCCCCGCCGCCGCTGAGTCAGGCTCCTACCCCTGCAAGTGCGGCCCTCCCTTCTCCCACCTTCCCCTGCATGTCTGGCTGTTCCCAGGCACCGTGTCCTCCAGGCCAGCCCTCCACCAGAGCCTGCAGTATCGGGCCCACCTTCCTCATTAGCTCCACGCCTTTCTCCCTTTTGCTGCGTGTGTCCTGCTCCCCCCACCCATACATGTGTGTGCATGTGTGTGTGTGTGCATGCGTGACTGTCATTTGTTGTTGTCCTTGTTGTTGTTGATGCTATGTTCCAACTTGGAATGCACCAAGCTTTTGCTTCCCTTAGAGCTGTTGCCTCCACCCAGAACACTCCATCCTCCCCTCTTTGTCTGGCTAACAGCTCCCTCTTCGGATCTTGGTTCAAATGTCCTTCCTCAGTCATAATTAATGTCTCCTAGCTCTCAGTCTCAATTAACCTCTGCCCCGGAACTGTTTCTTTTTGTTTGTGTCCTTCCGGCACTTTGTGCTCACGTATGTATTTATTTTTTATCTATTGCTTTGTCTAGACCAGGGATCAACAAGCTATTCATCAGTGTAGTAAACTGTTTATTACGCCCAACACTGCTCCCTAGTTAAGGGTGATTTCTACAATTTAAATGGTTATTTTTCAAATGTCTATATATAATAAGCACCTACATAAAAGCCTCGGTTTTCCTTCTTGGCCCTGCAACATCTAAAATATGAATATTTATGTTTATCCTTTAAGATAAAATTTGCTGACCCTGCTCTACACTGTAAGCTCCAGGAGAGCAGAGACCAGGTCTCTTTTATCTGCCCTGCATACTCCAGTGCCTGGCACATAGTGGGTCTTCAATAAATATTGGTCTAGTGAAATAATCAATGAATTCTCCGTTCCTCCTAGTCCCCCCAGGAGAAGGCAGTGAGTTCAGTAGGGAGAATCCATGTTGCATCCAAAAGTCTTGTTTGAATGCCAACTCTCCGTACTAGCTGTGGGACTCTGGATTAGTCAGCCCATTGGAACCTCACTTCCCTCCTCCTTTAAATGAAGTTAATAATTGAAGGAATTAAATAAGCTAATAAATATGTAGGTATTTGACAAAATGTAAAGACGATATAAAAAGTATTAAAATTTTATATAAAAGTATACAATTTTATATAAAAAGTAATATAAAATTATTATCAGGATGATTGATGCTATTGTACCAAATAGCAATCCATTGCCCCTGGGCTCCACATCCACTTTTCATTGCTTGCTCTGTGATAAAAGAGGGGGAGGGACCTTGTGCATGTCTCCTTTGCCAGTGTGTGCAATGTTTAGCTCTCTCAGTAGAGGGCGCTAAAGGGACACACACTAGGAGGAAGGGCTTCTTTCTTGATTCTGCTGTGCCATTTTTTGTTTCTAGTGTGCTGTTTCTTGTTCCTACCATACAACTGCCAGCATCGCATTTAGGGGACATCCACTGGTGCTCACACCCATCAAGTTCTGGTGGCATCCCTGTGAACAATGTCCTGTGGATTTCAGCGGTGCCCCTGTGGTGTATCCTCAGGGGTTCTCTCAGGCAGGCAGGACCCGGCTTCCCAGCCCTGCCTGCACCTGGCGGTTTCCAGCTAGCTGGTCACGGGTGTGGCTCACCGCCGGCCAGCTTTGGCTCACACTCACCCCAGAGGTGCAGTTCCTGTTTTCCAATTCTGTCTGTGGGTCTCTGCCCACTACCTCAGTCTACCTATCCTGGGAGGGGTATCTCTTTTTGCCATTTTCCCTCAGCCTGGTGTCTATGGACCAGTTCTGACCTGGGACAGCCCAGCGAACTCCCACGCCATCCTGTGACCTGCAAACCCCACCTTGTTCAAAGAGGTGAATCCATCCTGGGAGAGGCCGTCTGCCCTTCAAGCTTGTTTCTACAAGTTTATTCTGATACTCTCCATCAGTCTTAGGGACTTTCGTACAGTACCCTTTACTCCTTTATAGATTAACTATAACTGTTGTATATCAATAGCTATTAATTCCTTATATTAACTTTTCTCTGTTTCATTAACTGTATGGTTTCTGTTTCCTAATTCCTGACTGATACAGAATTGTTATTAGGAGTGGTCTCAGGAGATAGAGACACAAAGATGGGATTTTGAATTGGTTTGGTTGTGTTTTTAACTTTGAGTGTAGTGCTATGTTTTGTATTTTGTATTTTTTGCCAATAGGAAGCGAGATGTTAGTAATCAATGACATGCCATGGCTACTCGATTTATTGAGCTATCACCTGTGGTTGAAGGTGATGAAATGCCCACTGAAGACACACCTCTGGAGCTCAAGTGGCTACGCTGCTTGACCATGTGGCAGTCATGACGGCCACGTGGACGGTGATGTGGGATGGAATCTTCTGAGGGAACTTGAGAAATTACAGGGAAAAACACGACAAAGTTCTGGTTCTCTTAACTATCAGCTCAAGTCACAAATTGGGGATCAGAGAGCTTTCAAGACAACCCTAAAATATGCTTTTATTTCCTATATAGCCACAAGGATAATATTGCTAAAAATCAATAAAAATTTATTGTGTAAGTTGCTGAATTACAATGACAGTTGAATTCAGAGTCTTTCCAAATTTCTCATGTTAGGACATTAATTGGGAAAGGTTAGGATACTAAACCTTGGAATGAAAACATCTCATTGGACCATGATGAAACTGACAATCATAAACTTCCAAGTTTCTCTGGGTTTTCCTTGCTAATAAAATTAGTTTGCCCTGCTGTGTCTTAGGAGACTAGCCTTCTTTTCCCCGAAAAACCTTATTATAATCTTATCTGGGGTAAATACCTTAATAATGGATGATCAATCTTTTCAAAACCTACTACAACCACTGCCTGTTGCCACTAGACCCATAGCTAGGGCTGTATCTCTATTTGCTCCAGAGATACAGTTACATACTAAGGCCCAGGTATAAATAGCTTAGCATCAAAAAGGGTTGACATTGTGTTAGTAAATATCAGCAGAAACCCAGGGAATATGAGCGGCAGTGGATCATTTGAATGTTAAACCAAAGAAGGTACAATATAACAATAGACTGGGCCAAATTCTTTGTTCCTAGATATTCCAGATAATATGGTTGCTCATGCATCTACAGGTGGCTCTAATGGTTTACTTGATTTGTTGACCAAAACTTGGTCTCAAAATGGGCACTATTAGGGGTTGGTAAACTTCAGTTTGTGGGCAGATGCCTGCTTTTATAAGTAAAGTTTTATTGGAACACAGACACACATAACCATTTGAATATTGTCTATGGGTGTTTTCACCTACAACAAGAGTTCAGTAATTGTAACAGAGACCATATGGCCTATAAGCCTAAAATACTTACTCTGTGACCCTTCAGAAATGGTTTATTGACCCCTGGGCTACATTTTAATGAGGATGGGATGCCATAGTTTCCTATAGATTTTGTACTGAGTCTATTATGTGTGATCTGGACACCCATTTCCCAGCTATGTTCTGTGAGGAGGCCTAGAATATAATTCCTTCACTAAGATACTGACAAATGCGTTAGTAAGGGGAGCACCTCCCTCCTTGAAAACTCATGTTTACTGTCATTTAAAGGCCAGTTATGAATGGAGGGAATGTCACCACTGTAATGAGCTCTCTGATTTGAGTGAGGATGTAGGACTCTTGTGGAAACCAAGGGCATATGGCTGCACTTAACTGCCAAGGACAAGGTGGACCCCTCTACCATAAAGGGCAGCAGGATGCTCAGAATGCTTTGGCCCAGAGATCTGTGGTAGTGGCAGAGATGTAGTACAGCACCAGGTATTGCTTGGTGTGCAAGAGAGGAAAAGCTCTATTATGTCTGATTGCAAAGAAAGAAAAATAAAAGAAAGAAAAAAAAAAAAAAGGAAAAAGAAAACTTGACTTTCATTGCCATAGTGGGTGTTCATGGACTTTCATTAAGTTCTCATCCAGCTTCCAGACCTAAGTTAATTTACAGCTCCAGAAACTATTGATTGGAAAAAAAACAGGTATCCTTGAGAAAAGAACCTAAACTATTATTACTTCAAGTGCATCCCATAAATCTTCCTCCATGCATTTCTGAAAGGAACTGTGGCCATTTACTAGAGTGACTGTGCATATGTGAAATAGGAATATTCAGATTTCTGACAATTATTAGGCACTGGTTCTGAATTGATGCTAATTTCTGGGGATCCCCACAGCAACTGTGTCTCAACAGTTTAAAAAGGGCACTTATGATGAATAGGTGATTGATGGAGTCTTAGATCAAGTCTAACTCTCATTGGGCTTAATCGGTCCAGGATCTATCATGTGATTATTTCTCTTTTCTTGAATCTATAGTTGCCATAGACATATTTGGCAACTGGTGAATCCCCACGTTGGCTGTCTAACCCAAAGGATGAAGATGATTATGGTAGGAAGTGCTAAGTAGAAGGACCTGGAACTTCTCCTCCCTACCAAGACGGTAAATCAGAAGCAATACTGCACACCTGCAGAGATTAAGGACACCATCAAAGACCTGGGAGAAGAGAGGTGGCATTACCCATTACATATCCACTTAACTCAGCAATTTTGCCTCTACTGAACTCAGGTGGATCTTAGAGAACAACTGGATTATGTAAACTTAATCAGGTGTTGACTGCAACTTCAGCTGTTGTCCTCGTTATTGGAGGAAATCAACACAGATCCTAGCACTTGATATAAGTCTACTGAAGTAGATCATTCATTTATCTCTATATTAATTTGCAAGGAGCACTACGGCCAACTGACGTTACCTAGCAGTATGCCATCACAGTCTTGCCTTGAGGCTATGTTGGTTCTCCAGTCCACAGCATCATTTGACATTCCACAACACATCATACATATCCACTATACTGACAGCCTTCTATTGATTAGATCATATGAGCAGAAAGTGATAAGTATTTTAGATGCCTTAGGAAGACATATGTAAACTAATGAGTAGAGACAAACCCCGTGAGAATTCACAGGTCCACTATCTTAGACTCAATAAATTTTCTTTAACTATTATGGACCATGTGAAAATATCTCCTCAAAGGTAAAAAAGAAGTTGATGGACCTCATACTACCTAGGATGAAAAAGGAGGTTCAAATTTTAAAAGGCCACTTTGGATCATGGAGGCAGTCCACACAGTTTGATTGTGCTATATTGACCTATCATCAGAAGGCTGGGCGGCTACCAGATCTGAGAGTGGAAAAGAGCAGCGGGAAACTCATCAGCAAGTTCAGTTTGCCACAAGAGCTGTGCTACCACTTGTTCCTGATGATCCAACAGACCCAAGGATATTTGAAGTGTCTATGGGAAAATAGTGAATCTGTGTAGAACCTCTGGAAAACAGCTACAGGAGAATCACAGCACAGACTTCCAGAATTTGGGAACAGACCTTTTCCCTCTTCTGCATATAATTACTGTTCTTTTGAGAAACAGCTTCTGGCTTGCTACTGGATTTGGTTGAGACTGATTAACCAGCCATTGGATATCAGGAGACGAGAGACCTGAGTGTCCCACCATCAATTAAGTATTGTCTGGCATACCTAGCCACACGTTGGTCATGCACACAGCAATCTAATAACAAATGGAGACTGTATATGGTAGAAAGCCTGGGTAGGTCTAGAAGGCAAAATTAGGCTGCATGACCAGGCAGGTGGCCCAGACTCTTTCAAAATCGACTCCATTGCATTATCTTCTCTCTCTCAACTCGTGACTATGGCCTCCTGGAGTGTTTCTTATGATAAGTTGACTAAGGAGGAGACAATCCAAGACTGGTTTCCATATGTGTCCACACATGATGCTGGAACCACTCTAAAGTAGATGGCTGAAGCCCCACAGCCTCACTCAGGTGACTCTGAGACAGTGGGGAGGGAAATCCCCCCAGTGGGGGGAACATAGAGCAGCACATTTGGTTGTCCACGATGCCAGAAGTGAGCATTTTACACTGATTCATAAACAGTTGCCAACAGCTTAGCTGGAATGAAGACAGAAACAGGTGACAAGAAAGTTGGAAAAAAAGGTATGTGAATAGGCCGCTAAGAATCCACACAAGCTGTACAGTTGTCTCCCAGATGAATGTCTATGAAGGGCAACCCACTGGGAAGGGGGCTTTTAACAGCTGAGTGGAAGGGGACATGAGGCTATAAGAAAAGCAATTTGGTTTTCAGGCTCCAAAGACCCCACTGCCCACCCAAGAGAGTCAAGAACACCATTGGAAGCCCTGGGATGGTGGACCAGTGACAGAGCAACAGTTCCCCATTCCTGCAGACAAGGGACTCCAGTCTTCCATGTCCTGGTTGGTGACTCTGCATTACGAAGCACCCACCTTGGACAGGGCCTCTGTGAGTTGGCAGGAGAGGAGTGGTCTGCAATAGAAAGGAAATATAGAAAATTTGGGGCCTCATCTTCTCCCCCTAGAAGACTATAACTCTTCTAGGAAGCAAGACACAGAGATCCATGTGGAAAGGGAAACCAAAAATAATAACAACAAAAACAACAACAAACCCTCAGGAAGGCAGCTGCACTGGAGCAATAGGAAAATGAGCAACATAAAAACAGCTAGAACTGCAGCACTATGATGCTCAGGGGAGAAACAATTAGGGGATGGAGGAGAAGGAAAGCATTCCCGGAGGGAAGGGGGGGGGCTTTGGCTGGAGCTGGAGGGGTGCCTGGGTTTGAGGAGGCCAGGACAAGGCGGTGGGAGTGGGTGCCAGGGAGGAGCAGGCTTTAGATCAAGAGCAAAGGCCAGGCCACAGGTCAGGGATCCCGAGATCCGCAGAGCTTGACAAATGCCCCACAGATGTCTAAGGCAGCTCTGGGTCCCCACAGGGCACTGACTCCCAACAAAGTACAACCGAATGGTCTTCAGCCTGTGCCCAGTGTCTGGATTTAGGAAAATTCAGCCTCAGAATAGGAATCACTGCAGCTGCAAGTTAACCTCCCCCTTGTCAATTCTAGTTTCTTGTCTGAGGTGACTGCATTTTGAGAACAGCTGCCCTTTTCAGGAGAGAAGCTTCTCCCACCCATAGGGGTGTGGCCAACACTCACACCAATAGCTTGAACTCCATTTTAATAAGATGCAATAGCATTTTGACCAGGGGTTCTGCTCATGCCTTAGGCTCAGCCTGCCTCCCTGCCTGCAGATGGGAGATATTCACTGGGCAACCTGTAAGTTGCCTTTGAGCTCTGAGAGTTTAGGATTCCAGTGCCCATGTCCTTTAGCGCCAGTGCATACAAGGTGCCCTCTTGGAGAGTCTGGGAGACAGGGAGCTGGGGAGGGGTGCCAAGCTCTCTCAGAAGAGATCACTCATATGAAATCAGCATGGAAAGAAAAATCAGGGGGCTCTTTTTGAGTTTGTTTGTTTGTCTGGACCCTGGCAGTCACAGCATGGCCTTACTCTGGGCTTCTGACCGTTTGTATTAGTTGGTTAGTCAAAAAGGCTGCTAAAAGAACTGCAACTCTCGCAGAGCACAGTGCCTGGGAAGAGAAGGGTATGTGTTGTATTTGTACCCTGACTTGGGTACATTAAAAGCGACTCTGGGTCTATCCTCTGGGAGCTGAGCTGCTGTCCAGCTGGAGGGAGTCCAACAAGGACTCAATGGGACGGACGGGCTGAGGAGGCCAGCTGACATCCCCACGAGGAGATTCCCTTTCATTCTGTCCCCAGATGATCTGATAGATATTTTTAGTAATAAAGGAAGCTCCTTATAGCAGTATGCCATTTTGGAGACAGCTGAAAACAGGCAAGGATCTGGCTTTTAGCAGTAGGCGGGCCACCATCACAAACCGCAGGGAAAAGCCCAGGATGGCAGTGGCGCTGGACAGCACATCATGTGAGGGGGAACCAAAGAAAAAGTGTAGACAGGGCTTAAGCACCGTCCTCGGACGTCTGAGAGCAGAGGGTAACCTTGCTTGGTGTGGCTCCAGTGTATATCCTTTCTAGGATATAACACAGAGTAAATGAATGTTTGCATGAATGCATGAGTCGGTCTCAAAGTCAGATCTAGAATTAAACAAACACAAGGTAAGAACAAGAGGTATTTTGGCTGAATATAAACATTACAAGTCAATGTCAAACAGTTAATTAACCAGTGTCCCTTTAGAGGCCTAGGGTCCCCACCACTGTGCTGTGCAGACATCAGCAAAATGACCTCCTAAGAATGTCATCTAAGGGCATTTCTGACCAGCATAAAACCCAGGGAACACATGCCAAGCTGTCACTATCTGGATTTATGCTGATTAAGTTGTGAGATATATATGTGTGGTGGCCACTTGGGGTGACGTTACCCACATATCAAAGTGGGTAAAGGAGCTCCTCCTTTGTGGACCCATCTCTGAATTTCGTGGATGTAACTTTGTTCTATCAGTACCCCAAGCTGCCTCCTTAAGTAAAGCACAGATGTGTGAAAAGAAATAAGAGAAGACACAGAAAGCCTGGGTGACTGCCACAAGGCTAAATTGGATATGTCATGAAATGATAGAATAAAGATGAAATATTCCTTATTATTTGCAAATTTTAACTAAATCTATTAAAAATATTTAATTACAGCTATAAAAGTTGTCATCAAAATGGCCTACCCTAATATGAACATAAAAAGAGAAGATGCATGAAATCTTCATTAGTTAATTAAAATTTCTTAATTTAATGAAGTGTCATTCCGATAGATTAAGTAAATATGGTATGCCCTGTAGTTTACAAATGAAACCCCCCAAATAAGAAATAACTTAAAAGAATAACATTCTTCCTTTGTTTTGTTCATTCATTCAATGCTCTCACTTTAGCTTAATATGATATGCATGCTATTGAATGTCAGAGCTGGAAGGATCCAGAACAAAGGATGAAATTCAATAAACATCATTGTATGCATTGATGATCATCTACTCAAGTGTTCAACCATGGCACAACCATGGCACACCCAGAGGAAAAAGCACTCTGTGCCAAAAACACTTGCATTTTACTAAGGATGAAAGACTTTGTCTACAAAGATATTGCTGTAATGGCAGCATTATAGACATTATCTGACATATTTGGATGAGTTCCTCAGTGTAGCTGCCAATGACTCTGCGTTAAGCTGAGCCTAGGGTGTAAGAATGAGGAGGATCTGATGCCTGCCTTCCCCGGTTACTGTGTGGCAATGAGCCCTCACAGATTGCAAAGTAAGTTTAGAAACATTACTTCGTTAACCAATGAAAGTCCCAGCCCAGGGCTTGCTGGAGATTAATGCAATCATGTTGGCTCCCGTGGGAAGGTGGGCCAACCTCAGGAACGCAGCAAGAGGCATTATTCTGACCTGGGGCGGTGTGGCCTGCTACCTAGCCAGTATGTCGAGATGTAAAGGATTCTCTTTTCTTCTCCCGTGCAAACCTGCACCTTATTGAGGCGATGGTTGTATACACCACCTCAGCTGAAGTGTCTGCTGGATCCATTCGTCAAACATCACACATCAACTGAAGTCCCCACTTCCCAACCCTCTGTTCATGTCTCCTCACCACCTCATGAAGTTGTCTCTTCCCCTTTCTCTATGATATATCCGTATCTAGCCCGTTGATACCCCAGACTCCAAGAGATTACTTAGGGCCATAGCAGCTGCCCAAACCCAGCACGTTGAGAAGAACACCAGGACATGAGTGATGAGAACCATGTAGAACTGGAGACTGGGAGAGCACCAGTATAACTGATCTCTCACTTCCCAACAACACCAGGATGAGTCGCCATGGAGCCTGGCTTACTGTGGGGCACGTCTACCTTTCAACCTTTGCACATTAGTTGTTCAGACACCCATGTTCAAAATATGACCCATGTTTCCAAGTCCAGTTTATGGATCATAGGCTCTAGGGAGGTGGCTCTGACAGCCGTATCTTTGCATCATCAAGTCTCCCATTCTTTAGGGAGTTACAATCTCAGAGCTGCTGGGAAGTTCCCATAACTTCTCGACCAGTAGTTTTCAAAACATGAAGTTCAATGTCTTTGCTCTCTCGTGTTTCACGGAGATTTGGCAGTTAGTTAGGGATCCAAGCCCATCATCCCCACCACTCAAACCACTTCCATTTTTCTTTGTTTTACCTGCTGGAACCCTAGGTAACATTTTGCTTGAACAAAGGCTTTTTTAGGCAAAAATGTTGAAAATCAAAGATCTAGGCCAGCATTTCCTAAGAGAAACCATATAGATGAATATTAAAAATGCAAATTCCTTGGCTCTCTGCAAAGAAATTCTGATCAGCAGTTCTGGAATAGGACCCAGAAATCTGCTTTGTAGGAAGCTTTTCAGAGGATTTTAACACAGACATTGCAAGGGGAACTTTGCAAGGCTCTTAAGCAGGATTTTCTGGTGTGGTGGAAGTGTTCTCTGTCTGTGTTGTCCACTAGAGTAGCCATGACTTGTGGCCAGTGAGAATTTGAAACCTGGCTTGTATGACTGAGCAATTGAATTTAGAATTTCACTTGATTTTACCTAATTTAAATTTAATTAGCTATAGGTACTTGGTGGCTACTATCCTATATGGCATAGGTCCAACATTTTCTCTGTGACTCTGCCCTGTGGCATCCTTAATAGGCAGATACACTTTCTTTTCTTGTTCAGAGACCTTTTGGGATATGTTAGACCATTCCCAGGTTAAGAAGCATTAATTAATGTGCTTATATTACATTTATTAATATTTTGTATCTTGGAATATACAGATAAACAAATCAGAGTCCCTTTCTTTAAAAGCCTCAGAATCCAGTGAGGAAGATTCCAAAGAAATGGGCAGGTCCACTTACATCAAAGGAAGCAGAGAGATTCTGATCATGGCATACTTATTTTCATTCATTTTGGATCCTTAGGTTTCTAATCTCCATGCCGGTTTATTATCAGGTAAGTTTCAGCTTCTGTAATTAGAACCACTGTGTGATTATGAAGGGTCAAAATCCTCATTCTGGACTCATGTTGAACTCCCTTAGGAAACGCATCCAACCTCCCTGTACCTCACTTTCCTCATTTGTAAAATGAGATAATATGATTACCTACCCCCACTCATTGTTGTGAGGGGTAATTGGGATAATGCATGCCAAGTGGATAACATGCTGTCTACAGTGAGTGAATGCCCATAAAAATTCAGTTTTCTACAGCTCAGTGGTTGAGATCACATGCTTTGGAGCTCAGCTGCCTGCTTTAGAATCCCGGATCCTCCACTTACAGCTCTGAGAACTTGGAGAACTTAACTCACCATCTTTGTGCTGTTAAAAAAAATCATATTAAATGACACTTGTTGAAGATGATAAGACTGACTTTGTTCCTGGGGCAGAACTACCGCAGTAGGCAGAAGAGATTGGCCTCACTCTGAATGTGTCGGTAGATAGACAGTTACTTAGGGGGATTCTGGCTAAACCTAACAGAATTCTTGCTGGAGGCAGGCCAGGGTGACCAGACATCACCTGGGCGATGGCAGAGGGTAAGTAATCTGATACGATATCGAAGGTGATCAGAAATCGAAGGTTGGGGTTCTGATTAAACTGACTTAGCAGGATTCTTGCTAGAATCGAACAATGCAGAGAAAAACATGGAAGTCCAAAGTCAGAACTAGGTAAGCAGAGAGTTCAGAAGGAGTCCAAGTAGGGTTTGGTCAAGCACATAATCTTTATCAGAATCTCAATTTCCTCTTCTGTAAAAATGGGATTTATTAGATAGTAGGGATCACATGGAGAGGTTAATATACGTAATTCACGTCCTGGGTCTAACTCGTGGTAGGTGCTATATAAGCATTTGTCTTTAATTATTCTCTTATTCTTAACTGCTGGTTTGCTCTCTTCGAGCCATATTTTCCAAGTCATCCTCCAATCTAGTGGCCACAATAATCACTAAAGGCATAAATTTGCCCATGTCACTTTTCAGTTTAACATCTTTTCATATCTTCCTGTCACCCTTATATATCCTTTTACCAGATAGTCCAGCTTCACCTCTCACTGGGTTCCTACCATTTAACCTCTTCCCACCCTCCATAAAACAAAACAAAACAATGTGCTCCAGCCCTGAGGACTGTTTTTGCACATGCTGCTACCTCTGTCTGAAAGTCACCTCTCATTCTCCCTGCTTTGGACCTTTTCCCACATTCTTCAAAGCTTAGTTCAGCTTCCACAGCCTGGGCGAATTCTTTGACTTCCCCCCAACCTGCCCCAGGCTAGGTTAGGTTTCCCATATCCTTCCTATTACATGACTTTGTGTTTATCTCTAGTATAATCATTATCAAATTGAACCATACTTTTGTCCCACCTCCCAACTAGCACGCAAATCCTCTTTCATAACCATATTCTTGGCAACCAGCACATGATCTTATAGGGAGTATCAGCAACTCAGTAACTACACAGCGAATGCACAAGGGACTGAGGTCAGGAGAAGAAATGAAAGATGTTTCCACTGAGAGCTTCCTCCTTTTAGCCTGGATCTTCACCGACAACCGCAGGAATTCAGAGACGCTAATTTGACAACCCTTTGAGAAAATGGTGCACAGAAAACAGTATCTCTGCACACACAGCCTTGCTATCTTGAGGCTACGAGATGAGTTAATAACAGGTAGTTTAAGTCAACATGCCATGTATGGCTGTTTCTCAGACAACCTAGCTCTGTCTAAGGCTAGAATGGGACATTTATTAAAAACACTAGCAAAGTCTGTCAAAGTGAGACCTTTCATATCCATAATTCCTACCATCTGTAACATCTTATGTTACATAAGATCCCCTATTACCAGTAGCAGTGTTAATCCATCATCTGTCTTAAATATTTTTAGATGTTCTATATATACTCTACTTAGCTCCCCTTTCTGTTTTTCTAAGTGTATGTTTTTTACTTGCCACAATTAATTTTATGCTGGCTTTATCATAGTAAGGGACTATCCGAAATCTTTTGGGAATGACTTTTCAGAAGTAGAATAGGGTGTAATAATAATTTATATTGAAACCAAAGAACAAAATTACATGCGTGTTAATTAAGGAGAGGCAATCAAGTTTTCCCCACTCGTCATATAATATTACAAATATAATCCTCTTACGGAGTTATTACTTCTACCTAGATAAGAAGTTACTCGGTAAGATCAGTGTTATTATTTGTAATAAGAAGAAAGAAGACAGTACATTTTCAGGAAATTACTAATGCGAACGATTTCAGAATGCGTCTGTACTGTCTATTCTTATTTAATACTAAGGAGCTATTTACTCTTTGCATTCTAGTTTTACATAAAGAAATTCTTGGCCAAATACATGTGAACAATTATTTACCATTTTTTAAATAAAAAGAAAATTTTAGAACTATTCTTCTATTTCTTACAAAATGATAATGCTATTCTATACGCCCTAGAATTGTCTGCCTTGTGAAACATTGAGCTTCCTCTTAGTACAAGATTAAAAGCAAAAACTGGAAATCATGCCTCAAAGATCCTTAAAAAATAAAACACTGCCATTGGCAAAATTGAAAAATGGAGGTGATTTCATGTGTAGCATACGATACAGGTGCCCACGCCAGAATCCCTTGGGCTACCTTGGGTGTCAGCTGCAGCTGTGATGGACAGTCCCACGTGCACTGTCAGTGGCCTGCTGTCACAGTCCTTATATTGAAGTAAGGAGGTGGGGCCTTTGAGAGGTGATTAGGTCATGAGGGTGGGGCTCTCAGTGGTGGGATTAGTGCCCTCATAAAAGAGGCCCGAGGGAGCTCCTTTACCTCTTTGCCATTTTCCATGTGATATTAGAGTGAGAAGGCCTTCCCCAGACACTGAAAACACTGGTGCTTTCATCTTGGACTGACCAACCTCCAGAACTGTAAGAAATAAATTTCTGTTGTTTATAAGTCACCCAGTCTATGGTATTTTGTTACAACAGCCTGAATGGCATATGTGCATTGTTCTGCTCATGCACAAGTGGATCTCAGAAAGACAGGATGCCTATACCCACCAGGGTCAAGAAATAGGGGCTGAGAAGCAGTGGATAAATGCCCTAGTAGCAGTCGTTCAGAGGTGATGCTTTGGAGTTTCTACATGGTTCCTCAGAGGGTTTTGAGTGGACTGAGCCCTGGTTACCCACAGAAGTAACTTGCTCAATAATGCATCTATCAAGTGGTCCTCCTTCTCTCGCTCCTTCCCTCTGTCCTCTTGCCCCTGCTTCCTGGGTTCATCTCTTAAATAAACCACCTGTGCCTAAGTCCTAGTATGAGGCTATATTTTGGGGGGAATTCAAACTAAATTGTTAGGTTACAAAGAAAACCATGGTGAATTCCAAAATGGTTAGGGATGTATAGATCACACATTCTGATCATGACACAATAATGCTAACGTTAATGACAAAATTACAATGCGAAACCCAACAAAATCCTCAACTACTTGGATATTTAAAATCACTCTTAAATAAATGATACACAGAGTATAAAATAGCCTATTAAAAAGGATAATGAAGTGTAGCTAAAGGTATTGCCACAGAAAAACACATTTCCTGAGATTTTCCATGAACAGTGAAAAAAGCACTAAATAATCCACATAAGAAGTTACACAAATAGGAAATAAGAAAGCTCATAAATAAAAATAAAGTTAAAAAAGTAGGAAATAAAAATAAAAATTACTACAGCAGACATATTAATAATTACAACTATCAACTATTGATTTGTTACTGTATGCAGGAACCTCATGACATTTTTGTAATTAACATTTTACAGGTGATTACATTAAGGCACAAATAAAATTGCCCAAGATTGCACATTTAATAAATCATGGGACCTGAATGAAAACCCAGGGTGTCTCAAGTTATAGCCTCTTCCTCTCTAACATACTTACTGCTATTTAATGGCTACTTCTTACAACACACACACACACACACACACACACACACACACAGACATGAGTGCACATATACATATATACAAATAGTTAAATCCCTTATTTGTTTAATCAAGATAATAAAAAAGGAGGACAAATTTAAAAAATATTAGTTCCAAGGAACTGGATATAATCTGAGATAAAGAGAAAATAACAAAAATTAAAAAGGAATAATTTATAAAAGTTTTTACTATTTTAAAATATGGATAAATTAAATCATTTTTTGTAAAATTATAAATCATTAAAAATCAAAAGAAATGTGTACACTATATGAACAAGGTTCACAAATACAAAACAATTTGAGAATATGCACTGATAATACCTCTCCAAAAAAAATGAGGTTGAAAAGATTCCTTGTTTCAGATCTTCAAACAACATATAGTTCTATAGTTGTTTTTTTAATGAGAGAATTGATAGAAAACAATAAATCTCTCTGATTCTTTTAAAGAAGTAGCATAAACTCTGTAACAAAGATTGTGAACCTGTACACAGGCACAACAGAGTAGTCTCTCTGTTAATGTTGATAAAAATACTATATAAAGCTAAACCAAAGAGAAGCCAGTAGTATAAACAACTACACACAAAAAATTACATAGCATACTATATAGAAATCATCTCAGGATATAATAATGGTTCAACATTAAGAAATTTTTCCAAAACTATTTTTGATAATATTTTATCACACAGGAAGAAAAGTAAACGTGATCTTCTCATTAGAAACTTAAAAGGACATTTGGGTAAAATATTATTAATTTGCATAACAAAAAAATTTTGTAGGCTTACTATGGGCTGGATATTATTGGATGACGGTGACAGGGTAGTTAGCAACACAGAGAAGGACCCGACTTTATGAAGTTTATAGTCTGGCAGGAAAAGTTAATAATAATAGAGCAATTATAAGTAGGATGTGTGTCAATGAAAGGAAAAATGTAGTGGGTCATGCAACAGATACCTAGAAAGGATATAAAAATCTAAGGATTCAAAATGGGGCTTCCTAAGAAAGTGGTATTTAAGCTAATACAAGAAGATAGGGAAGGAGTTAGATAGTTGGAGGACTTTGGTGAAGGGTGAATTGTACTTGAATGCTTCCAGAAAATTGAAAAGGAGGGAGAGCTTCCTAACTTATTCTATGAGGTCAGCACTACTCTGATACCAAAACCAGAGAAACATACCACAAGAAAGTGACCAACATCTCTCATAAATATAGATGCAAAAATTATTGAAAAATTTTAAGAAAATCAAATAGAAAAACATATAAAAAGAATAACAAATTATGACTGAGTTTTACCTCGTTAATACAAGTATGGTTTAACATTCAAAAATCAATCAATATAATTTACCATATTAGTACACTAAGAAAGAAAAAAGATATGATCCTCTTAATAAAATTATAAAAAGTATTTTACAATAACCAGCATACATTCCTGACAAAGACTCAGCAAAACGAAAAGGAGATTTCTCAACCTGATAAAAGGCCTCCACATAAAACCCACAGATAACATCACCCTTAATGATGAAAGACTAAACATGTCCCCTAAATTCAGGCACTAGAGAGCAATGCCCACCCTCACCACTTCCATTCAATATCATGCTGGAGGTTTTCATTAGGGTTAGAGGTTAAAAATAAATAAAAGGATTCCAATTAAAAAGCAAAAAGTACAACTGTCTTTATTCACAGATCATGTATGTAGAACATCTTGAGAAAATTAAAGAAGACCTAAGCAAATGGAGGGATTTACCATCTTTGTGGGTCAGAAGATTCAATATTGTTAACATGCCCACTCTTCCCAAACTAGCATATATATTCTAAGTAACCTCACTAAAAATCTCAGAAGGATAATTTTTGGTAGAAATTGACAAACTGATTCCGAAATTTATATGGAAATGGAAAGGATCTAGAACAGCCAAAACTAAATTGAATAAGAACAAAATTGAAGGATTTGTATTACCTGAGTTCAAGATTTATTATAAAGTGACATTAATCAAGACAGTGTGGTATTAATGCTGAGTTAGACAAATAGGCCAATGGACTTGAATAGAATCTGGATTTAGATCCACACATACATAGTAAATTTATATTTGACAAAGGTGCAAAAGCAATTCAGTGGAGAAAAGACTGTCTTTTCAAGAGCTATGTTGGGGCTGGGCAGAGTGGCTCATGCCTATAATCCCAGCACTTTTAGGGGCTGAGATGGGAGGATTGCTTGAGGCCAAGAGTTCAAGACCAGCCTGGGCTACATAGTGAGACCCTGTCTCTACAAAAAAAATAAATAAATAAAAATTAGCTGAACATGGTGGTGAGCCTCTGTAGCTCTAGTTATTTGGGAGGCTGATGTGGGAGGATCACTGGAACCCAGGAGTTCAAGGCTGAAGTCAGCTATGATTATGCCACTGCACTCTAGCCTGGACAACAGAGTGAGATCCTGTCTCTAAAAATTTCTAAAAACCCAGTTATGTAGGAACTATTGGAATCTGTATGAAAATAATGGCATTCAAACCATTCCTAATATCAAATACAAACACTAACTCAAATAAATTATGGACCTAAATGTAAAATCTAAAATGCTAACATTTTTAGAATAAAACCTAGGGAAATATATTAGTGACTTTGGGTTAGACAAAATTTCTTAAATGCAACATCAAAAGTGCAATTCATAACAGAACAAGAATTGATAAATTGGACTTCATCAAAATCAAGAAAGTCTGCTTTTCTAAAACTACTTTAAAGAGAATGAAATGACAATTACAGACTGGGAGAAAATGTTTGAAAATTATATGTCTGATAAGTGAATTATATTAATTACACCAAAATAACTCTTAACCCAACAATAAGAAAACAATAAAGACAATAACAAAAGCAAAAAATATGAACAGACCCATCATCAAATAACCAGATATATGGATACCAAATAAAGCACATGAAAATATACTAAACATCGTTAGTGTTCAGGAAAATGCAAATTAAAGCCACAATGAGATATCACCTCAATTTATTAGAATGACTAAATTTAAAAAGGCTGGTTGCACCAATTGGTGGTGAGGATTTGTGGGCAACTGGAACATTCATACACTGTTAGTGGAAATTTAAAATGGTGAAGTCACTTTGGAAAACAGTTTGATAGTTTCTTAAATTATTTTAAATAGTTAAAATATTTTTGCTGTATGATCCAGCCATGGTATTCCAAGTAAATGAAGCATTTGTCCACACAAACACTTATGAAGGGGTGTTCATAACAGCTGTATTTGTGATAGCCAAACAAGTCAAATGTTCGATGAATGGATAAACTATTATGGATGCAATTGAATACTATTCAACAGTAAAAAGGAATAAACTATTGATATATTCAACAACATAGATGAATTCTGAAATGTCGACAATGAGTGTATGAAGACAAAAAATAATATATGCTGTATTGTTCTATTTATAAATATTCCATGAAATAAAAATTAATCTATAATGACAGCAAGCAGATCAGTGATTGCTTTAGGATGATGGGTTAGAGTGGGGGGGAAGTACTACCAAAGGGTGTGACGAAACATACAGTAAGTATAAGTTTATTATAATGATTGTGGTGATGCTTTCACATTGTGTGTGAGTGGGGGGGTCAAAACTAACAAATGTATAAAATAGATTCAGTATAATGTTTGTCAATTAAACTTCAAAGCTGTTTAAAAAGTAGACTAAAATAAATTGGATTGATAATATAGAAAAAAACAAATGCTATGTATAATGTCTATGTGTGTGTGTGTGTGTGTGTGTGTGTGTGTGTATACACCCTCACCACACTCATATACACACAACACACTGGCCTGGAAAGATGCTCATTATATATTTTAAATGAAAAATCAGGTTACACAATTGTATATAGTATGACCTTATTTTCATAAAAATAAGAATGATTCTATTCTCTGTAAACAAAAAATAGATTAAAAGATACCAAAATATTAAAACTTTAAGAAAATGAGAAACAACTATTTTTTAAAAAGATATTTTCTATACATCACTTACATGAAGCCTAAAGCTATTTATTCTAGGCTATTGGATGGGATCAATTCTTGAACGTGCCTTTGGTCCAGTGGCTAATCTTCCATTACCTTATTTGGTGCACCAGAAATTCATAGTTGTTGGCCCAGGACTTTGAAGGTGGTTGGATTTCACAGTAAGCAAAGAGAACTGATCTATAAATAAATGCACTTTCCACAGTGAAATCATATCTCCTCATTATCTCCTTATGTACTAGTGTGTTTATATCTCTCTCTCTCTTGTTAAGGACAATTTCTACCTTCTTAGACCAACCATCCCAAATGCTATGCCACCTGGTACACCTGGTAGTCACACCTCCGTGTCCATATAATCATGATTGCATTGGACTTTGACTCCATGATATATCAAGGACTTTAGAGGTGGATTAATTCTGACCCTCTGAGAATCTTAGTGTGGTCCAGATAGCTTTCAGCATTTAAGGCTGCTTACTCTTGCCTCCAACCTTGAGTTTGAGTAGTGCCAAGTAGATCAGTGATGAACATTTGTGATTAAGTTTCATTATTCTCTTGCCTAAATGTGTCATAAAATAATAGTCCATATCTGAGACCTACTTTAGCTTGAATGCCTTGGGGAAATGTTTCTACTGTAATAACCTATTGACATTGTATTGACAGATCCTGGGGAGATTTATTTAGGTGAGAGTAGCAGAGCTAAGGATAACCAAATACAATGGCAGGAGCAACCAGGACCTGATGGATTCTGGATGGCCTAGTGCATGGCTGTCACGGCTCATGCTTCCTACTGTGAGAACACAAAAAAGATGCTTCTTCTTCCAGGTTTTCACAGCCCATGCCAGGATCATGGCTTGGGGAGTAGAGCAAGAGGCAGACTACAGCCCTTATTGTAATGGCATCTATCTTGAACCATACATTGTGGTTCTGAGCTAGAGTCCTTGGCAAACTGAAGATGCCACCAGAGGAAGAATAGCAGGCAGAACTACATGTTTCCAAAAGCATATGAGGTCATCCTGCTTGGGGTGGTGGGATGGCCTGGGCTTCAGCTCTGGGCAAGAGGAGGAAATGCATTTAAATATGCCCCAAGCATGTATTGAGTGTCATGCATCCCATTATGTGATGTGACTAGAGAGATTAGAGAGAGAAATTAGATAAAGATACTGACTTTAAGTAATCCATTGTCCAGTGAGCAAGCTATAAATAAACACATAGGTAAAATATACTATGCTGGACATCCATATATAAGATGTAAATAAATATTATATTTAATATATTATATTTTAAGAAATATAAATATTATATACTATGTATATGGATGGAATGTTTATCATAATGTTTTGCATCTGTGTGTTTATTTTTTTATGTGTTTAATTATCCAATATCACCTTTAATAGAACGTTAAAATACTCTATATTATATATATATGGTGGGACACATAGGAAAGAGTAATTAACTTTTGGCTGGGCATAGAAAGGTTCAAAGAAGAAGAAACATTTGGGAAATTTCGTGAAGGATGAATAGAATTTCACAAGGCAGATGAGAAGAAATAAAATTTCATGTGGAAGAGGCAACATTATTAGCAACCTATAAATATGAAAAAATAGATGATATGTTAAAGAACTGTGAACAGTTTCATAGCATGTGAAAATGTGATTCATGTTTGGCGGAAGGTGAGTGAGATGGGAGAATTAAGTACAGATTATCTCACAGAAGGAAGGCCTTGCAACTCAAGCCATTAGGTTTGACTTAGCATTGTTTCTGCAGAGTGCTAATGTCCATAAGAAATTACAGATGTTCTGTGAAATACAACAGTCTATAGACAAATACATTTCAGAATTGATATATCATATGGTCCACCCTCCCATGGAGATTTATAATGTATAAAAAATATGATAGTAAAAAAATAAGTAAATAAAATTAACTCTTTAACCTTGTTTCACAAATACTTGAAAACTGACACCTTCTCTCCTCACCCCGACCCCCTCATTGAATGTCAATTAACGTCTCTGTGAACATTTGTCAGAAAACCTGCTGAAGACATGGATATGGTCAGATGTATGCCACAGAAACGTTGGCTGTGTGGAGAATGGACTGAAGGAGGAACAGTAAAGGCCAGGTGATCTTTTAGGGAGGACATGATGGTTGGAGGAAATAAAACCGACTAGGAAAAGTTAATATATTTTGAGAGATCTTTAGAAAGAATACATGTTAGGACTGGAGGTGTGGGGCTAAAGAAGAAGGAAGAGCCATTCCTATGACTTTGGCTTGAATCTAAAAACACCATGAATATGAAAACTCAAGAAGATTCTTGGGCATTTCCAAAACTACTTTTTGCCCATCTTATGTGACATTCAGAAGTCCCAGGAAGAAGAAAAATGCTTTTCCAGCTACCTGATAGCTTCACTTTTGGAAGGAACATATTATCTTTGATAACCAGAGTTCTAGAGACAAAGTTGAATCGACTGATAGGGCTTATAAAGGCAAGGATAAATGGCGGTGCAGTGTTAGGGCAAGATGCCTAGATCGCTATCCAAGGTGCTGAATTGATTTGTCTGGTTAATCTGAAACTCTGCTCCTGGTGCTCTTCTGCCTCTGAGTGTGTCAAACACAGCTCTCTGACAGAATAGCAGCCTTGTCCATGCCATCACCCCCAAATGTCATTTGACTAGCGTGTTGGCTGCATGCCCTTGCCAGCACTAGCTAACTTTGACTTTTGATCAGGACAAGAGCCTGATTTCTCATCTGGACTCCTGGCAGATGGGCCACAAGCTGCAAGCTCTACGTGTCCACAGAGGTTAAAATCATCCTGGCAGGTAGGTAAATACTTCCTCCAGGAATAAAACTGACCAGCCAAGGGAGTACATAATTTATTATTGTGAATTGTTGGTGAGCTTTAGAAATTAATTCTCAGAGTTTCATTTCAGCACACCAGGTTTCAGGACCCCGAAGTTTCTCTTTTGCAGGCAGCTTCTATTGGCCACTGGCCTATACTGAGCCCAGCCTTCTAAAGGACATATTTTGTGCCCTGAAGCACTCAAAATCTGGTGGGAAAACAGACACACATCTCAAATATTATAAAGTGGCCTATATCTAGTTTAAATAAATGAAATGCATGAGGGACCCAGAAGAGAGAGGATTAGCAGGGGATGAAGTAGTTATGAGAAGCTTCATGGAGGGCGTAGACAATGACCAGGGTGTACAGGTGGAATTCAGATAAACTTAGAGGAAGAGGCTGTGCATTAATGGCAGCATCATGGGAATGGAAATCCATGTGGGAGATAGTAAATACTCACCTGGCTCAGCCTAGGGCTCTCTACCTTTTCTGTGCACAGTGTAGCTCAGGCATCCTCAAACTACAGCCCGCGAGCCACATGCAAGCCGCCTAGCACATTTATCCAGCCCTCCTGGTGTTTTTGCCACCACTGCCTGTCCTGCTTAGCAGCCGACTCATCCCAGGCCCACAGTGCACACTCTCCAAAGGTCTGATGGACAATGAACTGGCCCCCTGTTTAAAAAGTTTGAGGACCCCTGTAGCTCATCCTCCCCACCCAGATTCACATATAAAACCACCACTCTTGTATCCTTCCCCACAGTGATTGTATTTTTTCTCTCATACAAAACAAATATCCTTTTCAAATATGTTGACATTTGGAAGAAAATAATTTGATAGCCTCTACCAAATACTTTTGACAAAAAAGAGACATGTTCGTAAAGGTGTAAGGAGCCTCTTAAAACTTCTGGTTCTCAAATCACAGCCCTGACAAGCTTAGCACTTAGGTGGCTTAGGAATGGTTCATAAAATATAGTTTTCAACTTGAAACAAAGCCTGTCATGATACAAACAAGGAAAATTTTAAAATAAACAAAAATGCAGGCAGAGAGGAAGAAGAATCTGAAAGTGTGAGATTTGATTGGGAAAACTGGAAGATTTCATAGAGAAAACAATTTTTAAAGTAAGTTTTCAGAAACTGTCCCTTGAAAACACTCTTTTAAAATTAATTTGTGAGATATATCTAAAATTGTACATAGTACAATTTCAAACAGTATTCCGATGGAGGTATTTTGCGCAATGTATTTTCAGGGCATCCATTTCTCACAGTTCTGGGATTTCCAGACTTTGGTGTAAGAGAAATAGGCAGGGGAAGAGCTACAGAACCACAGCCATAGCCTTGGAAACTTGATGGGACCATGGCAAAAAAAGTTGCCTTCTTTGGAGTTTGACTTCTGAGCTGAAGCAGCGTGGCCAAGACCTCCCTTTATTTACTCTGTGAGAGGTACCATGCAGGTGATGAGATCAGCACAGTTTTAGACTAGTCGTCACCAGTATTTGAATATTGATAGATTAATGTATTAATATTTAATGCATTTGAATAGTTTAAATCAATCAATATTATTTAGTATTAATCAGTCACTTAAGTTGTGATGGCCAAATATAATCTAGATCTTTCAAACAGCAAACATCTAGGAATTCTACCTACTCATTGATAAGCCAAAGTGTGAAATCAGGTGTAAATATGGATTGCAAATATTCACCAGGTTTCAGGAGCTCTTCATTCCTATCATTTCAAGAGAACCCTAAATAAATAACAGCCAACTTTGAAGGGTATGAAGCCAGTATGAAGGGTATTCTGAATCATACACCCCTCAGTTCCTTATGAGCTGTTTTCTTTTTGATAACCACAGACATACTCTCCTTTTCATTTTTCATGTCTGTTGACTCTCAACATTCATTTAATTAGGGACATGTACACACACTCAGAGGCCCCTTTCCTTCTCTCTCCTTCCAGTTTTTGTCTGTTTAAATTTGTCCAGTTGACAATTTATAGAAAAATTCCCATTTCTATTTATTTCCCTTTGTGCCCCCAAGTAATCCTAATGACTGTGCCTTTTGCACAGGGCATCATTGGAAAGTCTCTCTTGGGGATTCTGTCCCATTGAGAGCAAACACAATTAGGTCTCAGGCGATCAGCTTCAGAACTGCATGGATTAAAAGTAATTTACTAGAAAAGCCTCAATGATGAATAGTTAAAAGAGTTGTTTTAGTGCTTACATTGTGTGAAAAACGTACTTATGTGGAATAGGTTATTTGCTGATCTTGCCAAATCTATAAAGTGCTACTGCACTCAAAAGAAAATAAAAGAACATTTATTAGGGTTTCTCAGCATCCCTGGACAAGCAGGTCTCATGCATTTCTAGGTATCAATCATGTCTCTTTTCCTTTTCTGCCTTTTGTATAATGAAGGGCCTTTGCTAAAATGAGTAAGAGACACCTGGTACCAACAATAGCACATTTTGAGCATTAAATGTTCTATTTGAAGAAACTGAGGTATAGAAAGGCGAAGGGCAGCTGGTGTGATTTCCTCAGAGCAGGTATTTAGTAAATATCTATGTGGACTAATAATCATCATGTGTTTGTCACCCACTCAACCTTGAACATCATATAAAGTAGAGGGGTATTTTTAAATATATGTACCAAACTTTAATTTTCATTTCACACTCAAAACTTCTGTACAAAAAGAGGCAAAGCAGGCAAAAAAAAAATTACAATGACTTCAGCAAACAACATATAACAACTTTAAAACAGCTTCCGATGTGCAACAGCCTTTATAGATGTAGTAGGAAAACCGGGTTCCAGGGTTTGGGGCTCTTTAAGATGAAATTCCAATGTTTATTATTAACATTTAAAAAAATTCAGCTGTCCAGGATATGACATTGAATGAGATGTTTCTGAATTCTACTGCACAATTGGATCCCAAGATTGAGTAGACTTTTCTTTTGGAAAAGCAGGAAATTATTTTTACTTCAATGTGATGATGCATCAAAAACCTCAGGTTATCATTAATGACTTGACATAATGGTGATGACTAAGAGCAAATGTGGATGAACATGATATTAATTAATGAATAAAAGGTAACCTGCAAACCTTCCTTTCTGGTTCTTAACACTCCAGTCCTAAAGGGTTAGCACAACTTAAAATATTGATTTCTACTCGTTTTTTTTTTTTTTATTACTCATTCCTAGTGGCACATGAAGGGTTTCTGAGAACAGAGTTCTAATGCCAAAGTAGCAAGGTAACTGAGAAACATAATTTTCACTTTGCTGCTTGCCCCCAAATAAATATCTGAGTTATGGAAAACACTGTTCATTTAAAAACCATGAGACCTCAAATATGAAATATAGTTAACATTGACATTGACACTGTCGCTAGCACTTTCCCCTAAACCACCCATAAGTCTTGGACACGTGTGCTTGCAGCACGAGAAAAAACAACCCGTGATTGTTCAAGGACTCCTGATGCCTGGCGGACAGTCTGTTAAAAGAATTTGTCTCCCACAGTAGCTCTGGAGTGGACCCAAGGCCCATCCCCTGTTCGTGATCACAGACATTCAGTTAACTTGTCCTCTCGACAACCAGAAGCAACAATTCCCACCCTGGGCTTTTCAGTGTCCACGTACTGCTAAGTCTTGGCTTTGAGACAAGCTGGCCTGGCCAGCAGCCCCTCGTGTATGTTTGGTCCCATTGGATAGAATGTCTAATTTAAAATTATAACTGTGCTTAACTATTTACTCTGAGATAAATATATTTAATGACTTGACCGATTATCCTGAACATTTCCTCACTTAGCCGGCCGAGAGGCAGCTATGGTATAGACACATGACTTGAGTCCTGCGAGCCCTGTGCTGCATGGCAAGCCCTTCCTCCCTTCTAGCCTTAATCTCTGCACCTGCTAAAGGAAGAATATGGAACCAGTGATGACAAACATTGTGTGCTTCTATATTTCTAGTCTTGACAATTGTTGCTCAGCATAACACAGGGCTGCCGAATAGAACATTTCTTAAGCTAATTACTTAGTAACTTTGCTCACCTGGTGTTGCCAGCTTGTCTGGATTCCTCTAGGACATCAGAATCCCTAGGTTTGAAAAGGTCCTGAAGGCCACCTGACATACTTCTGTTCTGACAAGAACCTCCACCCATGCAGCTGTACTTCTTGAGCTTGAAAATCTCCAAGGAAAAGAGCCTTTCCTTTCTCTGTTGACCGACGCTTAGATATAGGGAATCTTTCCTGCCACTTGGCTGCATTTCTTTGTTCAAACAAAACAAAACAACTATTTGTCCCTTTCTCTTCGAGGATCCAAGGGAATTTCAGCTGGTCACTCAAGTCTAGAAAACAATGGCATCTTGCAGCTCATTTCTGGGACATTGCAAATGATGCCAAATCCTGGTGTTCCCCATTCCAACTTCCAAGATTATCATTCACTAACTATCTGGGTGACTTTTTCCTTCTAGTGAAAATAGGCAACTAATGATATAGGCCAATTGCAGATTGATGTACAAGCATGGAATCCCATCCCTTAGCATGTGTTCACAGGCCACTTGGTAAAAAGGAAGAGCATGGAGTTAAGAGTGAAGCACCTTGGGAGCCATCCTGTGTGACCACATCCTCTGGTCCCATTTTCCCACTGGAGGTCAGAATAGAAGATTTTCAAGATTCTATTCTAAGCTCTGATCTACATTCGGAATTACTGCAGATCTTTTAATATTGTTAATCAACAACACAAGGTGGGGCGATGTTTAGTGGACCGTACTTACTAAGGAAGAAGGGTAGAGTCAGTCATTTTATTGGCTCTGAGTCTTACTGGGTTGACACAGATTGTCTGTTTTAATTGCCCATGCTATACATGAGGAAGTTGAGATTCAGAGAGCTTACACAAATTTCCCACAATCACACTATGTATCATTAGTAGGGCCAGGACTAAATCCAGGTACTCAGACCGGAGCTTTTATAGTGCAATGATTCAGCAGAAGAGTTAGGGAAGAGTTGCCTTTTAAATATCAGGGAACCAGACCTCATGGATTCTTTTTCCCTCTACATGCCTCCAGTTTTCTGGTAACTAATGAGGTGCCCGAGACCTCTGTTCCCATTGAATGGTCCACAGAGAACAGGGCTCCTAGTAGGAGGGGCTGTGCACTCAGCGCTCTTCAGGCACATGGACAGTTGGCAAACTTACCTATAATTTCAAAGCCAGAGTTCCATTTCCCTGTCCCTGTAGGCAGAGGGTTAAAGCAGGGAGATGGCTGTCCTGTTGCCTGAGTGCCCCTCCTCTAACCTGTGCCCCATCTCCAAGACAACCACCGCCATCCGTCCAGCTGCTACAGTAACCTATCTATTCCTGATGCTCTCCCAGTAACTGATGAAAATACAGGCGGTTTTCCTCTTGCAAAATTAAAAGGGAATGTTAGAGGGTATAAATCCAGACAGAAAGGGAATATGCTGATTAATAAAACACGTGCAAACAGAAAAGTTGCACATGTGGTTTGCAGTCTGAGGACAGTGAGGGGATGTGCTGAATTCAAAACACTTGGGCTTGCCTCTCCACATGCATTTTTCTTTTCTTGGATTCCACTCTCCCTCTGTCAGGATAACAGTTGTGTTTCTTGTAGCTGAGCCGACACAGGAAATCAAATACTTTGTGTTTCTATAAACTATACTTCCCAGAGAGATAACACATCTAGAATTAAAACACTACCACAACCTATTAGGAATTTCTGATTGTTACAGGTGTCATTAAAGGACTCCGGTAGCAAAGATCAAAGCCTCCAAATTTTGCCTTTGGAGAAGGGGGTTTCATTTCAGACATCAAAGGTAAGGCTCTCAAGTCAATTTATGCTCTTCTGGGTTGAGTCAGTCAGGATACAAATTAAGGTCCATATATTTCAGTGACAAGAAGGAAACGGTTATGTAAATACGCAAGTATTAACATCAATCTGTATTAAATTATGTAAACATATACATCTTCTGAGGTCAGCACATAGATCCTCTTCTTGGAGCAGAGCTCTACTGGAGCATGGCTCGAATCTGTTTGGAAGTCGATTCATCATTCAAGTGCTTTGTAGTGAACCTGGATGGGGAGAGAATGACAGGGGTTAGCGTGCAAACAGCACTCTGCGAAAGTTTCAATAAAGACTCACTGGCCCATCTTTACCTCGGAAAACAACTGATATTTATAAATCAAATGCAGTTAGACAAAGAGCCACACTTCAATGCTCACAGTATTCTCAGACAGATTGAATATTTTATTCTTCTTTCCAGAGAAATTTTGTATTAGCGTTAATAAAACAAGCAGATTTTTTTTAATGGAGTCAAAGAATTATGCAGAGGAAGTAGAAGCAACCTCCTTTTCCAAGGAGGTAGACTTCACATGACCTAGTGCAGAGTCTGGACTGTTGAGGCTACCCTACTGAGTCCCGAATTTCAAAACTGGGGTTTGCAAAGCAACATTCCTGTGAGCTTGAATGTTTATTTCTCTCTACTTTCGTGGTGGCGCTTAACCTCATTGTCACCACAAGGGGGCAGAAATGCAGGTTAAACAAACGGACAAAAGTTGTGTAATCTGCAGCCTCCCATTAATTAACCTGGTGGAGAAATCCTTCAGGCAAAGGAAGGAAAAGGTAATTAACATGTAATAAAACTTTGACCATGTCCTAGGCATTCCGTGTACGTTTTTATCTTGCTCACAGTACCTCTTTGAAGGCAAGGTTATTGCCTTCATTTTACAGATGAGAAAACTGAGATTTGGAGAGGTTAAACGACCCACTCCAGATCACAAAGCTAACGATTCAAGACTTGGCTAAACAATTTGTGATTTCCGATGCAAACCTAGATCTGGCTATTTCGAAAACCTGTGCTCTTCTAACTTCATCCCAGTGTCTTCAGGAGATACAAATTCCGACCACTCAGAGGAGACCCACAACCTAACGCAGTGCTTTGCTTGATTCAATGAAGCTGATAAGTTCAAAAAAAATTCAGAAGTTAAAGTCCTCTTACTGTACATAGAAAGCCAGCCTGGTGTAACATGGACTGGTGGTTTACTGGCAGGCTCCGTAAGGCTCTTAAGTTAATAACACATCTGTTTTGAAGGATGATGACTTAGCAGCTCAGCAAGATGGCATCAACCTCATGTGTCTGGTTTGTTCATTTCATGTGTGTCTCAGTTTCTTTTATTTATTTATTTTTTAAAGGCTGGTCAAGTGGAGCAGTGGGAGTGAGCTTCATTTATTAAATGGAGATGAGAGATGACTTGTGATGATTAAGTGAGACAATGTGATTGTAAGTGGAGTATCAAATTAGAGTGTTGCACAGGGGCAGAGGATTATTGATCCGTTCCACTTATATTTATTAAACACTTACTGCATCCACAGCACTGAGTGGAATTGAGGGAAATCAGACATGAATAAGACGACAGGGACCATGCACCTTCCAGATTGCAGTCCAGTGCTGGAATGATTTACACAGCAGTATGATTCAACAAATTCGTGTAGATGTGGCATAGCCAAAAAATAAGAAGCCCCTCTCTGAAGTGAACTAAACACATGCATCCGTGGGGAGTGAGCTGCTGCCGGGGCAAAACTTGTTAGCAGTGAGGAGCTGGAGCACGCCACAGCTGGCCACATATTTAGGCATCCAGACAGTGGATTCTCAGTTATGGCTAATGCATTTGTGAATCGCCTAGGGAGCTTTTGAACAAATAAACAAACAATCACAAAGTGGCTGCCTGAGCCCCAGGCCCAGAAACTGGATCCATTTGGTCTGGGTCAGAGTGTTTTCAAAAGCTGCCCACACACCCCTCATGTGCACTCAGGTTTGGGGACCACTGGTGAAGGGGCCATGAGATCCTGGAAGCCTCTTGCTCTGGGGTATTTCCAGCGACCACAAAGCAGTGTGGCAGAGAATTAGGCCCATGACCTTTGGGGTCACCCAGCTTTGGGTTTAGTCCTAGGTTGGCTATTTACAGTGTGACCTTTGACAAGTTATTCGCCTTCTCTATTGTTTTATCCATCCAAAAGAGGATGATAAAAATGATGCTGACCTCAACAGGTTCTTACACAGGTTATAAGGTTAGAATATGCAGAGGGTTAAGCCTGGTCTTCTACTCGTTGGTCTCCAACAGCATCTAAATCTGCAATAGACCTGAAGGGCTGGCTGCCCCAGTGCGTCTACTGCAGAGCGGAAGCTCACCTGAGGGCATTCAGCAGCCCCTCCACGCTGTCTGGGGCCTGTTCCTTCAACACCTTTATGCAGCCTTTCATCTAAAGGGAGAAAGCACAGTCTTCTGTTAATATTTTGGTCATACTGCACATGCTAATATCCATCCATAATAACACCTGCCCATAATCACATTATTTCTGCTCGTAGAAGTCAAGCACAGAAATGACCAACTGGCTTTCCTGTGCCCTCGGGTTAGTAAGTTGCTCCTTTGGGCTTCTAGAGGGTTCTGTATGATCACAATCATTATTAATTCATACTATATTGCAATTGTATATTCTCCCTGCCAGACATTTAAGGACAAAGACTTGAGGCTTTGATCTTGTCTTGTTCTCCACAATCGAGTGCAGGGCTTTCCCTCTACTTGGTGCTTAGTAGAGATTTACTGAAAGTACTACACATCTAATAATTTTATGCCATCCTTCTGCCCAGAATGCTTTCTCTCCTTCCCTTGTCTGACTGGCAAATTACTTATATTAGGACTTAGCTGAAGATCAGCGACTCCAGGAAGCCTCTTCTGACCTCACTACCCTCACTAGATAGAAGTAACAAACACCTCTTTGTGTTCCCAAGACTACTCTGGCATTTGCCAGAGAACCCTGGGGAGTTTAGTGTCAGGATTAATTTGTCTCCCTCACTAGACCAGGAACTCCTGGAGGTTTAGGTCTGTGTCTCAACCATCTTTAAGGGGACTCATAAAGGGCAATTTTTAAGACTGTGAACCTCACGGAGGCTAAATGCCCAGGTTTGCTCCATGCTTGCTTGTTTGGTATCTGCATGAACCTAGTCAAGTATCCCAGCTTTTGTGCCCTTGGATACAACTTACTCATAATTTGGGAAGTGCAAGAAAACTAAATCTATATAGATCATATTATATGATGCATATCCTGCAGTCTTTTTTGGCAAGGCAAGAATCCTTCTGCAAAGAAGACAGTCATTCATTTTAAACTCAGATGTTCATGTGCTGTCTGTGTTGGATTTGGTTACATTAAGGGCCTCTCTTATAATGATCTCTGAGAAACATTTTCTGTGGTTATACTTCTAGTATGTCAAAAGTTATATCCGTAAGGACCAAGAGAAGCTGATAGACTGATGGAGGCAGCCCGGACACAGGGTCGAGAATCATCTGGGGCTCACATATAGGCTTGTCAAGAAAGAACGTCATGGCCAATTAGAGATGTCTGTCATGGGTACAGGATTGGGAGATGCCACAAGCATGCCAGGGACACGTGCCACCCCAGGCCTGGGATGCAGAGATTTCTGTCCTTCTCTTATAGTCCATTATCACAGTGTAAAAAGTATTCTTGTAAACCCTGTTTAAGAGGCAGTGAAAACACAGATGTGAAGAGGGGTGGAAGAGTAGTAGGTGCGGTTTGGGCATTTCTAGTTTCACCCCAGGATGAGTAGAGCCGTGAGAGTGAGTAATGAGCTGCCGCCAGGGTTGCAGGTAAGGCAGGATCCAGCGAGGGTTTAACAGCATGCCAGGGAGCTGGGGGCCTTTGCCTGCAGAAAACTCGCTAGGTAGGTGTCAGACAATCCAGTGATGTGGTCCACATGGAAAAGGACCAGAAGGAAGTGAGAATGGAGAGGGGGGCCAGTGGGAGCCGCTGGGGGTATTAGGCATGGGAGGCACAGTGGTCTAGGCAGAGGGTGGGAGAGATGGGGGTGAGCAGAGGGTGACTACATAGGGCTTGGGAACTTAGGATATAGGGGTAAAGAAGACAATCCTTAGAACTGTTCCCAAGGACAGTTCTAGGCTCTGGTCTATGAGACAGGGTTGGAGAATGGTGAAACACCGGAGACAGAAACCTGGGAGGAGGAATAGCTTTGTAGGAAAAGGAGAACCTTTGGTGTGGGGCTGGCCATAGTTCACGTGTCCACAGGAAATGGAGTCTGGAATTCTGGGTGAAGTCTGGGATGGGGACAGAGGTTAAGGAGCAATTCCTTATTGGGTCATTTCATAAGACACCAAGGAAATCTTCTGAAAACACTGCCTCACCCTAACCTGCCTGTGCTGGCACCCAAGATCAGCAGCTGTTCCCTGCATGGCCCATAGCCCTCTGGGCCTCATGACTGCTTCGGGGACTCCCTTCCTTCCCTGTGTCCATTGAGGGAAATCCCGCACCTTCCTCAGGGTCCACCTCAAACACCACCCTCTGTGTCTGCTTCTCAGCAGCATGAGTTTCTCCCCTCTGGGTTTCCCCTGGGTTTCCAGAGCTTTCTGCATCCCACGGTTGGCCCTTTGCATGTGCTTAAACAATGCCTCTTCCAGGGCCTCACATAGACACTTGTGTTTTCACAGTTGATGCCGGTGCCCTGATGATTTATAAGCCCACTTGCCTATAACTGCTGGCTTATAAGCAGACTGGTATCTGGAAGGAGTCCCTTTATGTCATCAAAAAAAAAAAAAAAAAAAAGAAAGAAATGATCCATCTTGATATGTTCTGTGCTTGGTAAACCTGAAACTTTCTTAGAGGAACACGCAACCTTCAATATGAACAAACCTTTCTTAGTGAGACCTGCACGAACAAAAATAGACTTCATCAAGACTATGTGCAAAGATTGAAGAAGATAAACTGTTTATGACCTCAATAGAAAGACTCAGTAAATGACATGTAAAGTCAAGGTTTTTAAAGGTTAAGGATACAAGGCATAATTGTACCCAGTGTATTTTTAATTATTGACTCTGTGACAAGTTAACAAATGGCTATGGTAAATGAGAATATCTTATGAGTACCAGGTAATAAACTCAATCTGTATTCAAACAATATTTATAGTTATTCACAGAGTTATTTATACTCGATCTATAGTATGAAAATGTTAAAACTTCACAAAGGATACAATAAAATTATTTATTGGTATAAAAAAATGCCCATAATATATTGTTATGCAAATAAAATATGTTTCAGAGTAGCATGCATAACAGGGCCCTGATTTGTTAGGTACATTTACACACACATTCACACAAACATCTATATAACAGGAAGGCACATATGTATCCTGACATATTAACAGTGGTCATCTCTTTATGGTGAGGTTATTACAGATACATGTAATTTTCTATCTCTCTCTATATATATATTTTAGGAGACAGAGTCTCACTCTATCATCCAGGCAGGAGTGCAGTGGCACAATCATAGCTCACTGCAGCCTCAAACTCCTGGGCTCTAGTGATTCTCCTGCCTCAGCCTCCCGAGTAGCTGGGACTACAGGTGCATGCTACCATGCCTGGCTAAAAATTTTTAAAATTCTTTCTAGAGTTGGGGTCTTGGTATGTTGTCTAGGCTGGCCTCAAACTTCTGGCCTCAACTGATCCTCTTGCCTTGGCTTCCCAAACTGCTGGGATTACAAGTGTGAGCCACCATGCCCAGCCTAGTTCCTATATTTTGATATTCTACATTTTAAAAGCTTTTTATAATAAATATTTACATTCTTGGCAAGTTGAAATAATTAAAATAAAAACCATGAATAGTCTATGAAGAACTCTGCCGCTAGGGACTCAGAACCTCAAAATGAGCAATCCGAGTTACATTTCTCATTGCTAATGTGTCCTGCATTCTTCAGACTCATGGTGCTCCAGGCATGCGGACTCTTTCCTGCACAGTGTGTGAGCATCAAGATGCTGCTCTGTGCAGATGAGTGGACACAGAGAGTGTCACCCAGATTTAGCCAGGTCAGCATAAGATAGCACCACAGAGGTCCTATTCTGCACTTGAAAGGCTTTAGCTTGACACATGGGGGCCACTATCAGGTTGGTGCTGCAGGCGCACCCTGGGCTAACAGAAGGTGTGCGTTGTCCCACAACCAACAGGGCACCTGCACACCAAGACCATGTGTTTTTCCATCCGATAAAGGGCTGATAACAAGAATCTATACAGAACTTACGAAAATCAACAAGAAAAAATCAAATAGCCCCATTGGTAAGTGTGCAAAGGACATGCACAGAAACTTGTTGAAAGAAGATAGACTAATGGCCAGCAAACATATAAAAAAGTGCTCAACATCTCTAATCATTAAGGAAATGCAAACCAAAACCACAATGAGGTATCAACTCAGAGAGATTGGCCTCTATCAAAAAGTCCCGAAATAACAGATGCTGGCGTGGATGTGGAGAGATAGGAGCACTCTTACACTGCTGGTGGGACTGCAAACGGTACAACCCCTATGGAAAGTAATTTGGAGATACCTCAAAGAGCTAAAAATAGAAACACCATTTGATCCAGCAATCCCGCTACTCGGCATTTATCCAAAGGAAAAAAAGACATTCTATAATAAAGACATCTGCACTCGAATGTTTATAGCAGCACCATTTACAATTGCAAAATGTGGAAACAAATGCCTATCAATACACGAGTGGATTAATAAAATGTGATATATGGATATCTTGGACTACTACTCAACTACAAAAAACAATGGTGATCTAGCACTTCTTATATATCCTAGATAGAGATTGAGCCCATCCTTTGAAGTGAGGCATCACAAGGATAGAAAAACAAGCACCACATCAAACTGGTACTAAATGATCAACACTAATGGTGCGCGCATGATAGTAATACTCACTGGGTGCCAGTCAAGTGGGGGGGGGAGAAGGTGGAGGGGGTGTGTGTGGGGGGTAAATTCACAGCTAATGGAAACGGGGCACACTGTATGGGGGAAGGACACACTTGTAGCCCTGGCTTGAGCGAGGCAAATGCATTTCATGTAACCAAAATGTTTGTACCCCCATAATATCCTGAATTAAAATAAATAAAATAAAATAAAATAAATTAAAAAAAGATCATGTGTTTTCCAATTATTTTCATTCATTCCCTCAGTAAAAACTCTGCAGGGCATCTACTGAGTGCCACCCACTATGTCTCAGGTAGTGTGCTAGGCAGCACGGCGGACACTGAGTGTATAGATCACGGTCTCCTTTCTTGTCAAAAAACTCTGTGGGAGAGTCAGAAAATACAAAAACAAAACGGTAAGTACACTGGGGACCAGAGGAGCAGAGACGCTGGACACACGCATGAAATGTGGTCCTAGAACACATGCACATGTGAAGAGTGTCTGAAAGGAACCCACCGTCAGAGAGGAAGAGGAAGGGCACTCTGGGCAGGGGAAAGGGCTCACACATATTCACCTGACAGGAAAGGCATGGAAATCGGGTGAGCAGCCGGTGGGGAGTGACAGGAGAGGGAGTTAGAGGTCATTTGGGATTTGGACATGGTGTCCTGTAACCCAGTATCTCCCAACTCTCTTCACCTTAAGATGCATGTAAAAAAGAAACGATCTATTTGTATAGCAAATAGGTAATGAAGGGGCAGCTTGCAGCTCAGTGGCTGTCATCCACTCCTCTCCCCTAGAGGCTGCGGGGATCAGCACTGCTCCACTGCAGGGATCCGCATCGCTGCGCTCCTGCTACGATTCTGAGGCTGGGTGTCCTGTCCTAAGCACATGCCGAAGTCTGGGCTTCTTCCCCTCAGGAGAGCTGCCACTATGGGCTCTGTGTCCCACAGAGATCGGGCACTGTGGGGACGGAGCCCAGAGGGAGAGAAGCAGGGGCTGTTAGGCAACATTCGAGTGCTCGTATCTGGAAAGCACATTTCACAGCTATTCTTACGTCAATCTTGGACGTCTTGCAGAAAGCTCCGACGGGGTGGACGTGGTCGTAGAGGATGATGACTCCCACCATAACCCTCATGCAGAACATCAGCGTCTCCTCGCTTGTAAACCTACTCCTGTACTCCCTGGAAGAGAGAGCAAACGGCGAGACGTCACTTCCTTGTCGGAGCATGTGCAGTTTCGGCTCCACAACTGGCTACTTTAGACACCTCCAATCCTCTCCTGAGAACAATTCCAGACCTGTAACAAGCAGTTAACATGCTCTTGAAGAAACCCGTGATGATAATTCTCCTTCCATCTATTCAACCAGCCATTCAGGGCAAAAACAGGGAAATTAAAGGGCAGTCAATTCTCTTCTCTCCGCCCTTCAGTGGGCCAGCTGGTCCAGTACATCACTCCCCCGCCCATCAATCTCGAATGTTTTATAGCATGTCCCTCTGGCTGTCCAAGATTATAGAGAGTAATGGCTTCATTACAGAGAAAAAGAACCAGGCTCATTTCTACAGAGCAGCTATCCTGTCTCCGGTCACAGTAACTTCCTTTGTTCAGACACAGGCTGCAGATTGAATTGGATTGACAAAGACACCTAAAAGAAATTATGTACCATTCACTGAACTGAGAGTATTTGTGAGGTCTGTATCTTGTTCACTTACCTCGACAGGGTCCCAGATGATTCCGGTAATTCAGACCAATTCTGGAGGCTTTCTTAGTGACTACTTCATTATGAATCGACCCCACTATGAAGATGACTACTCTTTCTGCCTTGGAATAAATCTTAGCTTTGGCATAAGTGAAATATTTGAAATTAATGCCATCGTGCATTGGAACACAGGATCAGATTTTATAAGGCGCTCTTGATGCCTCTGGACTTCCCAAACACTCTGCGGAATAGACGGCGTGTGGGAACGTCATGAGACTGGAAACCGAGGCTCAGGAGGTCAGGCTGGGTGTTTGCAGGCATCGAAGGGGCTACAGACGTAAGCGGAACCCAGGCTTCTGAGTGCAGATTTCCCCAGAACCACGCCGCTTCGTCCTCAGTGAGCTCAACTGTTTTTAAACCTAGCAACTAGTAACTAGTTTAGGTACAAGGAAATGGGAGGGAGCGAGAGAGCGAAAGACCCCTATTATCACAGTCTTACCACTTCTACTCTTGGTTCTAAATCTTCTCTCAAATCTTTTGTATAATAGATTTGTCACGGTACCCAGCCATTTAGCACATTCCCCCTTTTGCTCCTTGTACATCTTCTAAGAATATCTTTGATTTGAGTCTTGGTTCATATATGCTATGCAATCTTTGAGAGGTCAGTTGACCAGTTTGGGCCTCAGTTTGTTTCTTCCAGTATAAAATGGGGATAATGACACCTGACACCAGGAGTTATTTTTGAAATTAAAGCAGGTAATATACATGTCAGCTTTAGTGTGGTGATCCAATGGTACTCATCATCATCATCATCATCACCATCTTAACAGACCCTGGCTGGGTGAACTCTCAACCACAAATATATGTCTGATTTAACTTACGGAGTTTCCAGCATGACTTTACAGACACTTGTCATGGTACTGAGGCAGTCTGTGGTGTTCTCTATTGGCAGGGTTTTGTTCTAAAGGGGAAACACAAAATGTATGTTAGCCCTGCTAGTGGCTCTTCATGCAATTAAGAGAAAAAAAGCACCTTATTGCTCTGCTCCACTTACTTCGGAGACAAAGTGCATTGTGGCATTGCTAAGGGTTTTCAGCATTGGCGTGGCTTCTGCATAGAAGAGGGACATTCGATTGGCCATCTCGTTATTGACTTCGTTCTCAATGTCTAGCTGATGAAAATAAGAAGAGGAGATGCAATTATAAAGAGAAAGTCAAAATCCCCCATCACTCTCCTCTGGAAATTAAATTACAGACAGGGACTCTGTCTTCTCTCAGTGCTCTGCCTGATGCAGAAATCAAAAGAGCCATGGGGAAGGGTGCAAAGGCCGAGGACACCAGGGACTCACATGCATGTTGTTGATGCGGTTGCGACTTATTGTTCTTCTGTAGTAGCTGAAGTCATTCTGAATAGCCGGGTTCCTCATCTGAAATTCAGAAGAAGGGGAAGAAGGTCATCTCTCAGCATCAGGTGGGGACGTGATTAGAAGCCCAGACACTAGATTTTGTAAAATATGGCATGACTTCTCTTTGTTACACAAAAGTCAAAGCAACTTCTGGTTAAAAATAAGGACCTACAGCTTCGTTATTTTAAAATATGCCCTGTTTTTTACCATAGACTAGGTTTCAGGGAAAGTATGTTTGTTCTCAATGAGGAACAGACACTCTGTTTTCTCTGATTTCATTTGGCAGATTTTGTATTTCCATATACAAATCATCATCTTAAATTACTTTCACCACATGGAATGCAAATTCTCACCACATTATATGTCCCGCTAGGGAAGGAGGGGCTACATCTTACTCATTTCTCTATCCACCCACCCCACAGCATTAACAGAGTAGCTGTAAACAGTAGGTACTCAGAACAAGTTTGTTGAATATTCAGCCTAACCTTTAGTTCATCGAATCGAAGGGTAAAATGTAAAATTTCCGCAAACTCCTTGGCCAGGGCCTGCTCCCGTTCCAGGTGTTGGGTTGGTGTGTAGGGTGGGCAGGTCAGAGATTCCAATAAACTCTGAAGAGCTTTTTCTGAAAGCCAAAGGGATAAATAGATACGCTGGAGGTGGCCTTCAAAAAAGACAACCCTCGTGTCAGTTGACAATCTCAGGATAAGCTGCTTGGGTCTTTACTCTGCATGTCTTTCCCGATAACTGTGTGAGACGTGCCGCATGTGGGTGAGGCAGAGAGGAGACCCCATGCCCAAGCAGGCTGCCTCCCCTCTGAGAAGACTCCCACGGCCACAGTGTTTTGTGAATGTGTCTCTGAGCTCAGCAGGACCCTCGCATATTTAGTAGTCCCAGTTCCTGACACTGTGAGAAAACCACAAACATGTAGTTCTGGATCATGTGTGTGAGACAGCCATTCATGATACAAGATGAGCTGACATAGCAGCCCTAAACATGTGGGTTAGATTACTTGCTTTGCAGGGAAAGACTTCTTATCCTATTTTAGCTTTTCTCTGCATCTACATTCTCACCTAATCCCAGCAATATTCTTCTGCAAACCTACTGCCATATTTATCTCTATTATTATTCTTGCAGCAGTTTCACTACCCCCACTTGTCTATTTCTAAACATCCCCTATAGTTTTTTCTTCAATGTATTTTTCATGGCACAGAATCATTTAAGCAATCATCAGTAGCAGGAGTTGGCAAAGTGTGGTCCAAATCTGGTCCACCACTTGTTTTTGTAAATAAAGTTTTATTAAAACATAGACATGCTCATTCCTTTGTGTATTGACGAGGGCCACTTCTGTGCTGCAATGGCTGAGTTGAGTAGTTGTAAAAAAGAAAGGACAGACCACAAGTCTAAATATTAATATCTACTACCGGGCACTTTACAGAAAAGTTTGCTGATGCCTGCTCTACATAGCTCTTACATGCCTCATACAGCATCTTTACAAGGGGCGTCTCTAGCCATTTTAAAACATTTCCATCTATGGGAACACACTGTCTTCTGAGTCCGGCTGTTCTATGTAGGCCTGCCCTGGTTGATAAATCTTTTCCCTTCTGTTGAGCTAAAATTTGTCTGTTCATTGGATCCAGACATACCCACTGAGGAAACGTAAAGAGAACTTGCTCCCTATCCTACCTGAGAGTCTTCAGAATCCCTCTCTCCTTGTGAAATTGGTTTGGTTAATTCAGCAACTTCCCTTGGTATCAGCTTCTAGTCCTCTCAACATCCTAGTCATTATTCCTCAAAACATTTCAATGTCTTTGTTTTCCTATTAAACCGTGGCACTCATTTTACAGAAAAAGTACAGCAGAGCGTGACTACCCCCTTCCTCATTCTGGATGTACTATTTTAACTCATGACACCTCATACAGCTTTACTGTTGGGGACAGTCATTGTATCATATTGCTGGCCACGCTGAGCCTACTGTCAACCAGACTTGGCATTACTCTTACTTCTACAAAACCATCCTGTACCTGTACAGTTTTGATTCTTTTTTTTTTAAGCTTATGGAAAGAATGTTTTCCTTGTGTTTTACTATATTAAATTTATTGCATGACTCCAGCCAACTAAGTTCTTTTTGGGTCAGCAGGTAACCTCTGTCTTCTGCCTTCTCTGCTATTTCAGAAATGTGATCAGCTTACAGTAAAACTATTAAGATTTAGACGCAGATGAGAATAAGACCAAAGGGACATCCACTACTAGAGACACTCTAAATGTGCCAATAACTTCAGGAGAAGAAACTTTGCAGTAGATTGAAAGAAATAAAAGTGACAAGAGTTGTCCGTGAATGGCCTCTGTTAGTCACAGTGGGTTGATGTGGGGCATTTACCGATATGCTGAGATCTTCCTGCTACCATTTCAAACACCAACATAGAACTTCACATGTGGACATGGACACTATAAACGCATACTCACCTAGTCTTATGGAAAACTCGTAAAATCTCTTTAGCCTTACAACTAGAGGACACACTGCATTCCAAGCTTTTTCTTGAAGTTGAATATCATTTGGATTTTGAATTGCCTACAAAAACATAGTTAGCACTGTCTGATTATAAAGAAGCAATACCCTCCACATCAAAATGATTTTATGTAGTTAAAAAAATACAATCCCTGCTGTGCTTTGCTAATGTGTACTATTTAAATCAACATTGGTTCATTGGACTGTCCCCCAAGATGCTCATTTCAAATGGAAATTTTAGCACTTGAACATAAGCAAGTGGCTCTATGATTAGATACCATGTCATCTTGTTTCTGTTATCTCGAATACAAAAAGATGCACTTCTAGATTGGAACAAACTCAGCCCTCACCATCACCATTTGATTCTTCTAAAGTAGAGTTAGTGCTCATTATAAAGTGCCAATTCTATAGATATTTTCTTTTCTCTATAATATGTATTACCTTCCTGCCGGTCTGTAATGTTACCTAAATTACCCTAAATTAAATGGTGACCCCTAAGGAGAAAAACCACCTTTTAATAGACTGCTACATTCTCAGAAATGCTGTCTCATCTGGGTTTCAGCAGCTTGAGGATGATGACAGTAGTGGTGTTCTTTTCAGAAAGATGGGGGCAGTAGCAGTAGTGTGTGTGTATGTGTGTGCATATGTGTGTGTGCATAGGTGTGTGCTATTTCCACAAACCTAATGCTTTCAAACAAAAGGAGTGTGGAGTTTCTTGCTTTTAAGGCATTGTGAAGTCTCAAAAATTAACCTGATGATTTTTTTTTGTTTTCTTTTTCATTTATTTTTTTAAATCTCAGGAGACATTTAGGACGACAGACCTGTAGTCTACTGAAAGCAAGGTGGTTTTGGCTGTTGTGGGTGACACTGGTGGAACCTGCCAAAATCATTACAAAATGTTGGAAAGCACATGTCAACCCAGACTTCTTGATTCATATTTCAACTGCTGTTTATAGACTTTATATATATGTGTTTCCCTTAAATGAAGTCATATACTGACATGCTATTGTTTTAATGTGAGTCCTGTAATATCAAATGTATGTCTGAGAAGAAAATAACTAATATCTGACATGATCTATAGCACTATGTGCTCAGATTAATGCACTAGAACAAAAGGGACCACTCATACATTTTTTTTTTAAGGGCACATTACCCTCCTTATTCTTCCTAGTACTCTAGGAAATACTGGGACTATTACTTAATCTTGCTGTGTGTGTGCATGTGTGGTTTCCCTCCTCCCAGGGTGTTGTCAGTGCAGTATTCTCATTGGCATACATCTCGGATCTCTGGCCCGGCGCCTTTGTACGCCTGCAGATCTGCGAGGATGCTCTCAGAATCCTGAAGGACAGCGCTGATCTGGTTCCAGATTTCTCTCTCTCCTTCTGTAGGCTGGGCATCTGCGCAGCAGAGAAACCAAGAGACCCAGAGAGCTGGTGTTTACAGATAGGCTAGGAAGAGGAAGCATGTTCAGTTCTAACTGCTGGACAATCTCACCTTATTCCTCCAGTTTCGACATCTACCATTTAACCTAATAGGCTGCCACGGTGCTAGGAACGGAAAACTAACACAACTTCTGCCCATAACTCAGTTAAAAATAGTCAACGATCTTTCCATGCACATTAAAACAAGCATGTTGGAATTACTGTAGGCTCTCTCATTTATTTACGTACAACACATTTTTGTGCACACCTGCTATATGTAAAGCAGCGTGCTGGGTAATAGAAAGAATAAACATTATCTTTTGGGGTCTGCCTTTTTGTCTTTTTATTATTTCTTTAAAGATTAACATTTATATTGTTGTAAAATATGCATAAAACATATTATATTATAAACATAAAATTTGCCATCTTAACCATTTTTAAGTACACAGTTCAGTGGTATTAAATATTCATAATGTTGTGCAACCATCATTACCATCATCTTCAAAATTTCATCTTGAAAAACTAAAACTCTGGATTGGATCTGCTTTTTTGAAACAATTCCAACACTATATTTTATTTAACCCAATATGTCAAGAATATTATCATTTCATTAAGTAACCAACATGGGTCTGATTTTAACAGGGGAAGTGACTGAATATTTCTGTTATGATTGAAAATCTGTGACTCTGAGTATAGATGGGAAAAACAGCTCCCCTCCTCTTTCCATACAAAAATATATGCTGAAAAATTAGGTAATTTACCCTTCAGAGCCATGACAGAGGCATATCATTCATGAACATTGGGTATGTAGAAAGCACTGAGATTTCTCGTCGAACGTGATCTCATGCTCAAAAGTTTTCACAAAGACATTCACGGAGTTCATTTTAAAGACACCTATTCTGTTATCTTTGGTCTTGATCATATTATCCACAAAAACAAGTGACACATTCAAGCTTAAATAAATGAAGGCAATATTCTAACAGCCACAGAAGCACCACTTAGCTCTTCAGTGAATTCTCACTTGATTACATCCCTGGAGCCTGTACGTGTTTTTATACCCAAGAGTATTCCATGGAGGCTAGTGGGTGGAGGGAGAGAGGTGGTAAAAACTGGGTTTTATTTATCTCACAGTTCCTATAAAACAGGTTGGTTGCCTGGACTAGTAAGGAAGTTCATCGCTCTATCTAAAACAAAGGCTCGTGGAGCTGTCATCTCATAAAACTCTGTATTCAAATATCCAAATCCTAAGGCACTGAATGCGCTCAGCAGACTTTGCTAATGGGGGTGAGGGAAGAGTATGGTCTAACACTCCCCCGATCACATCCCAGTTTTGACTAATCTTTGTAAGCGTACAAAGGGCTGATCTCACAAAAGAGTAGCCATTTGCGTGTTACTCTGGGTATAAAAGACAGAATGCACAAGGCCAGTGTCAGGAAAGAGAAGCACTGGCCGTGCTGACCAGGTGTTCAGGAAGGCTGGGATCAAAGCAGGGGCTGAGGCAGGTGGCTCAGTCACCTGTGCTGCACCTGTACTCCATGGCTAGAGCCTCGAGAAGTGAAGCCCATGGAGATTTCTAAACTAGTTTACTCATCATGATGTCCTAACACCTAAGAAATTGTTAGGAAATGAATGGAGAAATTCATCATTCTATAGTAATTCTCTTTAAAAAAAAAAAAAAAAGAAAGAAAAAGAAAGAAAGAAAGAACATCATAGGCCCTCATAGGTTATCAGGAAACTTTGCAACTTTGCAAACTCTACCTTCAAGGAACCAGACAATTTCAGCTAGGGGCTAAGGAGGCACTGAAGGGCACTGCATCAGGATTCAGAGATGGAGGTGAGTGTGGTCTGGGAGGAGTGGAGAAGTTAAACCTTAGGGATGGGACTTGAGCAGGTCGATGGAAGGCAGAAGCAAGAGCGGCATGGGAAAAGGTTTGGCAGCTCAACAAAGCACAACTGGGCCAAGGAGAGGAAAGGACTTGCCAAGCTGGAAGACAGTCTACTAGGAAACAGTAGGGAAAAAGAAACTTATTACAGATTGAGCATCCCAAATCCAAAAATCTGAAATCCAAAATGTCCCAAAATATGGAAGTTTTTGAGCGCTGATATTATGCTCCAAAGAAATGCTCATTGGAGCATTTCAGATTTTGGAATTTTGGGATTTGGTATGCTCAATCAGTAAGAATAATGCAAATATTTCAAAATCTGAAAAAATCCAAAATCCAAAACGTTTCTGGTCCCAAGTATTTTGGATAAGGGATACTCACCCTTCACTCCTTGATCTTTTCATACCCATTCACTGCTTCCCTCAAACGTTTGGAGCATTTTCTCAGGTATAATATTATCCACAATATTAATCATTTTATATTTATCTTCTCCTGCTTTCCCAAACTTTTCTCTAATTGATACAGGCATCCTCAACAGAAACTTAAAAACCCACACACTTAAGATGGCTATAATTGGAGAAAGTGTTTCAGTGGAACAGAATCCCAGGGAAAGGCTGGCAGTTTCCAGGTTAAAAAAGTGTCAAGGAAGAAAACAAAAGAAAAAAAAATGCAAATCAAAGAACCTAGGAAACAAATAACAATCAAACACTCATTATCTCTTTCCCCTTTTGATGAATGTATCAAAAAATCACAAGCTAAACAAAAACAAACTCTTAAAGAAATATCTATTTGGAGAAGAAGAAAAGCGACCTAGAGTCCGTGACCAGGATTCTGAGGGTTAAGACTATTTGGATAGAATTGTAAAACAGCAGATGAAAGGAGAAGGCACTTGGGGGCCAGAAGAGAAAGCCTCTAATCTTGACTGTCACCTGGCTCCAGCATAGCAAGTCACCACTTGATAAGTTTTAGACGAAACAGAATTAAAACTAAATGGAGAAGAAGAGGAAAGCTGGAAAACAAACAAATAAGCAAATCCTGTTGATGATTACTCAAACACAAAAGGAGAAAGATTTCAAGTCAGTTTTTAAAATAGAGGTTATTCTTAAATGCTTCAGAAATAAGACTCTTTCTGCTAAGGTGGCCCCAAAATGGTGTTGGGACTAGAAACAGGCAAGCTTCACCCTCCATCTCAAGGGAAGGGACACTTTCTAGTACAAATGGACATGAACAGTTATATGACCACGGAGAGGCAACATGGGGCTGGTGCCACTTCAATCCCAGAGCAGGCAGAGCTGGGGGCTATGGTGGAGGGGTACCTTGCACCCCACTGCACACCTCTCCTGCCAACCTGGGTGATCTGGGAGACAGGACTCTCAGTCCCCAGCTTCCCTCTCTGGGAAATTGCTTCTTTTGGCAGATTTCCTGGTGTCCTATTGCAAATGTTTCTTGTGTGGTTTACCAGTGGTGGCATGGAGTGGGAGAAACCCAATCCATCAGTAGTTTCTTCACCTGGGCTTAAAAATGCATTGGCTCATTTTCTTCCATAATGTGTTGGTCTTACTGGATGTCCAACTTCTTCTTCCTTCCCTGTCATGGAACTGATGCCGGTTCCTCTTCCAGCTATAATTAGGCCCTTAGTGCTGGCAGCACGGTCCCCGCCTTCTGGGCCAGAGTGCAGTAAGACTCTCAGGGGACTCAGATCACAAGTGAAGTCAGCCTCCAAGGTGGACAGTGACCCCTGGAAGAAACTCTAGTCCGTCCATCTGTCTCTCTCTCTTTTCAAATGGGAAAAGGGCTGTGTAACCCCAGGTGACACTGAACATTGGCCCAAGTCCCTATGGAAAATTCCATGATTCATCCTACTTTCACCCCTTAGCTTAATGATCAGACAGGCAGAACTCATTAATAACAATCTTAATCTGTAGGACTCTGGCCATATTTGTTTCATTTGACATTATATTTCCACGATCTAACACAGTGCCAGGCACATAGTAGCTGCTCAAGAAAAATTCGCTGAATAAACATTTGAACACATTCTATATATATATATACTTCTCACACTGTGTTTTGTGATGGTTTTCCTGCTTGTCTTTGAATTCTGAGGTCTTTTGAGATAGCTGTTGGCACAGAATGGAAAAACAAGGACCACATGTACTCACCACCAAATTGGTATTAACTGATCAACACTTAAGTGCACGTACAGTAATAACATTCATTGGGTGTCAGGCAAGTGGGAGGGGGATGTGGGGGTGGGTATATTCACACCTAATGGGTGTGGTGCACACCATCTGGAGGATGGACACACTTGAAGCTCTGACTTGGATGGGGCAAAGGCAATATATGTAACCTAAATATTTGTATCACCGTAATAAGCTGCAATAATTATAATAAATAAATAAATAAAGTCTTATTACTTCTAGATCCTTTCCTCTGTCTCTTCCCCCTAAATGATTTTTATATGGTGACATCTCTCCCTGATACCATTAAGATATATGTATTCACCTATAATAAAATTGGCTATTCACACCTTCACCAACATTTGTTTTTAAATCATCCATTATTCATCTATGGCCTCAATGTCTCCTCAGTGTGGTTAATACACTAAGAGGGTATTTGTTGAGTCTGGAACAGTGAAAAATTGCACTTATGTTTACTCTTTGAATTCTAAAACTGTTACCATTTTGTCTTCTGGGAAATCCCTTTGAGAGACTTGAGTCTACACTTTTGGCATTCTCTATATTCAGATCCAAGCGGTGACCATGTTTTTAAAATTTATTGTGTTTTCAGATGTCAGAGAAAGACATCTTGAATGGGACCTTGAAGAATTAGTGATTGAAAAGGTTACTATATTTAACCTATCAGCAGTCCCTTAAAGCATTTGTTGAGTGAACAGGAACTCTGAACTATTGGCTTTGCTTTTCTATTTTTAACACAAAGATTGACCTTTAGTCAAAGAAAGGTACAAACATACGCACACACATACACACACCAATAATCTTACCGATGAAAACGGTTTTTATTTCCACTTGCAGCCAGTAAATTCTTTAGGAATGTTTCTTCTAAGAACCACATTGTAATTGTAAACTTCTATCATTGCCAATTATTTCATTGAGATGGAGGAGAATGGTTACATAAAGCTGGGGTTACTCCCGCCTAACAATGAAGCTGTTAAAAATCCTGGTGATTTACACAGGCAATTTCAGAAACCAATACTTCTAGAAGCCCTGGAACAAGTGTATCCAGGCCATTATCCCCACGATGATTTAAAGCTCTGTTGTGAATTTGCTATTGCAGAAAGTATGAAAATGTATCATGTGCCCTGCGACCTTGCACAGACGGAGCTATTGTCAAGAACTCACTAAATTCCAAGTGTTCAGAGTTTTTTAATAGAAAAAAAAACAGCTTCTTCTCATCAATTAAAATGGTTAAATAGCATTAATTCTGTTTGCAGGAAATACATCGCTCCTCCTGTGGCTCCATTTGCTAGTGATGGTGAGTGTGAGTTGGGACACTTTGGTGTCACTAGAGGCAGGGTGGAAGCTTGCCTTGCGGAGCACTGGGATATTTATTTAAAGCAAATGCTTGGCATTCCACTGCACTAATGGAGAGGAAAGTGGCTGTGTTTATCAGGAAGGTCTTTGGAGAACTCACCACAGGGCACAACAGCCAGCCTCAAAGGGAGAAGAGCCTTCAAATCAAAGTGTTCTTATCTTTGCAGATCAGCCAAGGACTCAGCCTATCTTCAAAAGCACCAGGAACGCCCTTACCCTTTCCTAACAAGCTATTTAGGACTGTATGGAAAATGTGACAGAGAATCAAATCGACCTAAGATAATGTGAGAAGACAAAATTTAGGTGGAGATGTTTTTGATTTGATTTTGAAGGAAGTCCTGCCATTTCATCAGTAAGATATACAGCTACCCCTGTGCCCCAATGACTGCTACATAAACACTGAAGAAAGGTCCAGCAAGAAGGATCTGCCTAAAGCCATAAATTAACTCTATGCCTCTCCTCCCCACCCACTTCCTCACTCCTTCATTCCCTCTCCCCTTCAGGATAAACCAAGAAACATAAATAATTGCCTATTATTAACATTTGGGGCTGGGAAAGGGTAATGATTTACAGCAGAATACTAACTGCTTATGGAAACAGCATAAAATTGCAATGGTCCATTGGAAAATATGTGTGACTAGGCTGACATATTTATTCATACAGGACATTAGTCATCTCACATCAGAGCCCAAAGCCCTTTCCTATGGAACAACCACGCCAGGGTTGAAAAGAGCTGGAGGTCAAGGCTTTTGAAGGGCTGTCTATTTCACTCACTTGCAATGGGATCCCTGTGGTAGGGGCATTCCAAAGATGGCATTACAGCCAGCTTTGCCACCCATTCTGTCTTGACAGAATGTGGCATTTGTCAAAGCTGATTGCAATGTGCACTTGCATTTTAGTGCAGGTACATTATGCCTTGATAATAAAAACACAAATTTTAATAAGTGGAGTAATCAGGCAAAGAAGCAAAATGGTATATTCTGGGAAAATAGAATAGTGTCTGCATTAACCAGGAGAAAAAAAGAATTGGATCTTCCAAAGGAATCTTCTTTATTTATTTTATTTTTTTTTTTTGAGACAGAGTCTTGCTTGTTGCCCAGGCTAGAGTGAGTGCCATGGCGTCAGCCTAGCTCACAGCAACCTCAAACTCCTGGGCTCAAGCAATCCTGCTGCCTCAGCCTCCCAAGTAGCTGGGACTACAGGCATGTGCCACCATGCCCAGCTAATTTTATATATATATATTAGTTGGCCAATTAATTTCTTTCTATTTATAGTAGAGACGGGGTCTCGCTCTTGCTCAGGCTGGTTTCGAACTCCTGACCTTGAGCAATCCGCCCGCCTCAGCCTCCCAGAGTGCTAGGATTACAGGCGTGAGCCACTGCGCCCGGCTTCTTTATTTTTTTAATAACAGCTTTGTTGAGATTTAATTCACATACTACACAATTCACCCATTTAAAATGTATAATTCAGTGGTTTTCAATATATTCCCAGTGCTAGGTAACCATCACCACAATAGTTTTACAACATTTATATTACTGTTCCCCCTACCCTGCCCAGCAAAAAAAAAAAAAAAAAAAGACCTTGTACCTGTTACTATGGCCACTCTCCATTTCTCTCCAACACTCTCCCCACCTCCCAGGCCTAGAGTCTACAGATTTGCCTATTCTAGACATTTTACATACATAGAATCTATAGTATGTGATCTTTGTGACTGGCTTCTTTCAATTAGCACAGTGATTTCAAAGTTCATATCAGTACTTCATTTTTCATTGCTCAATAACATCCCATCAAATGGGTATACCACATTTTGTCTGCCCATCCATTAGGTGATGGGTATTTGGGTTGTTCCCGCTTTTCAGCTATTATGAATCATGCTGCTATGACCGTTCATGTATAAGTTCTCATGTGGACATGTATTTTCATTTCTCTCGGCTATAAACTTAGGAGTGGAAGAGCTAGGTCATACAGTAACTTTATGTTTAACCTTGTGAGGAGCTTCCAGACTGTTTTTCAAAGCATATGTACCATTTTACATTCACATCCTCACCAATACTTTTTATTATCTCCTCTTTTGATTAGAACAATCCTAGTGGGTGTAAAATGATATCTCATTGTTTTTTTATCTGTATTTCCCTCATGACTAATGATAGTGATCCTCTTTTCATGTACTTATCGGCCATTTGTTTATCTTCTTGGGAGGAATGTCTACTCAGATCCCAAATGAATCATTAATAGGTCAAATTATTTGCTGATAGAAAAAAAGAAGAATTTCTTTGAAACAAGGTACTCTTGCAAAGGTTTTAGTCTACTTGAATTTCTATCGATCTTGGAGACCTCCCACTCCAAGCTTTTGGGTCCTGGAACTCAAAAAGGCTGCATGGCTTAGCACCCCTGTCCTAAACACTGGGGTGGGCTAGTGCCCCACTTGGATGTGTTACTTAAAGTTTCCCAAGCTGGCTGATCATTAGAAATACCTGGAAATGTGAGGAAAAGCAGATTCTAAGAGTAAACCACAAAAATTAGAAATTGTGGGTGAGGCTCAGGTAGCCATATAAAAAGAAGTTTCACTAGATGTTTGAATGATCATTGCCATATGGGAATCATGAGAACTATTATACTTCACTGGAAGATGAATGCCAGGTGCCCAGGTTGGGTGCCATGCGGCAATCTAACCGAGTAATCCTGGACAGAGCTTCAGGCAGACTTCTTCCTTACACTGTCCTTAAAACCATCACTCATGAAAGGTCAGGGACTTGCGTTAATCTTTCATTCCTCCCCTGTCTCCCAGCCCTCAAAGAGGAAATGGAGACATGGTGAGGCGGTAGAGTGAGAAAAAGAAAAAAGCAGAGGGAAGAAAAACAACAATGAAAAAAAAAAGGTGTTAAGTGGTTGTGGAGAAATGTGAGCATAAAGTGGAGAACTTGCTGCAAAGGCCAAACAAGAATTTCAATCAGATCTACTCAATGCCAAAACCTAAGGACAGATGTGTCTACTTTTGTATTATGTTTTGACCTGGCTTAATTATATCTATTTGACCCAGTTCAATTATATCCCATCACTGACTTCAAAAAGAATATTCAACACTCAAAGCAGAGGTGCCAAATGCATTTATGCTGTTACTACACGCTGTTCAGCTTTCCTTCCTCCCTCCACCCCTTCCTCCTTAACTCTTCACACTCCAGACTCTGCAGGCAAAGCAACAAATCTCGGATCTGCCCTCCCAGTGGCTGCCGCCAGGGATTAGGCAGCTCATTGCCCCTTTCCAAGCCTTATCCTTCCCGAATGTTCTGCAGCACTGAATCCATTTACACTCCCTCCTCCTGGAGCACCTGTGCTCTCCGGACTGCCTGGATTTAGCCTGCTCCAGTCTGTGCCCTCGGGTGACCAGCATCTGCTACTGAAGTTCATTGTGTGCTCAATGCTCCGTGCTCTACATAGGCTAAGTGCTGCACCACCCAAGTGAGTGGAGCTCACTCCCTGCCTTCAGGAATCTCAGTCTAGCAAGGCATCCTTCTTCCTGTCCAGGTGGCCTCTCTCGTGGATCCTCGGGCTGCTCAAGCCTTCTTTAGGCAAAGCACGCCCCTTGCTGCCATCTGCCCAGCTCTGTCTGCCCTCCAGCTTTCCCTCAGGGATGCCAGCGACTCTCTTTGGAGATGAGCCCTGATTGCGGACATCCAGCCCGAGCTTCTCAGCCTGGCGGCCGCGCCTGCCACTGCCGCACCCAAGCCAGGCTTCCACGTCGGTCCCCATTTCTCTCCAACAAGCATTTGGTGCTCTGTCTAAATCAAACCTCTTGCTGTTCTTCAGACATGCCCTTCCTATTCCAGTCCCTGCTTTTAATTATACTGTTTCCATCTGTTGGAAAACTCTCTCCATCTGTGTGCTATAGAAAAACCACTCATTCTTTAAAGCCTATTCCAAATCCCACCTCTTACAAGAAGACTTCTCTGATTCTTTCTACGGTCTTCTGTTTCGAGAAACCAGGTGTACACTTTTTCCTTGTCTACTCCCATGCCACACCGTGCCTCCCTGGAGTCATTTGTTTTATTTTGTCTTGGACTGTGCGCCTGTATTGTCCTCCACTCTAGCCTGGGTCTTCATTAGGCCGCGACTGCTCTCACTTAGCTCTGCACCCCTGATGTCTCGTGGCTTACGTGTATGGTTGTGATCCTACTCAACACAGCCTTACTGGATGGAGCTGAAATCTGCAGGTGCAAGGAGAGGCCATGACAGCAGCCCACCTTCCTGATCCTTCCAGCCCATCAGCAATCTTTCTTGAAAACCACTTTAGGAAACAGGGTTTTCAGGATTAAGAGATCAAAATCAAATTTTTTCTATGCGATGACTTAGTTTGTGGACAACGAAGACGTCCCTCTCTCGTCAGGGATAGAATGATGCTGTGGCCCCTCTAGGAAGCTGCTGGTGACAAGCGCTTCAGGGAAGCAAAGCAGCAGGACGAGGACAGCCAAAGACACCTGTGCTCCCTGGTCACTCCTGTGTGACGTCAACCCAATTATTTACCTTCTCAGAGTCTCAGTAGAATAAAGGTGATCTTCACTTTAGAATCAATGAGGAAATAAACAACATTTTATATATATTTTTATTTATTTAAATTTAATTAATTAATTTATTTAGAGATAGAATCTCACTGTGTCTCCCACGCTGGAGTGCAGTGGTGGTGTGATTACAGCTCACTGCAACCCAGAACTCCTGGGCTCAAGTAATTCTCCCACCTTAGCCTCCCCAGTGGCAGGGACTGTAGGCACATGCCACCACACCTCACTGATTTCTCAAGAAAATTTTTTAGCAATGGGCTCTTACTATGTTGCCCAGCCTGGTCTTGAAATTTTGCGCTCAAGTGATAACTCATGACTCTGCCTCCTGAGTTGTTCGGATTATAGTTGTGAGCCACCATACCAGGCAGTTTTTATAAATTTATAGTTTTATATTTTCCTTAAATATTATAGCTCTAGCCCTAGTAATGAATCATCAGATATGGGGATTCAGTCCTCACTTCTTCCTTTAGAAGAAACTATAATATATCGACAAATGAAGTTTTTATACCATAAACTATTATCACAATTCAAGATTTCTAAGTGCTTTATTTAACCACCATGACCTTTCTTTAAATAAAATGCTAATAAAATGTCCAAAGAACGAGACTGGTCAGGACATCGAGCTCTGGTCACAAGAGGAAAGGAACAGAGGCCCCTCTCCGCCCATCCCTGGCTGCTGTCGTGGCGGGGGACGGGTCCCCAGGCACAGCCTCCGAAATCTGGAACCCCGTAGGCCGCTAGTTGAAAACTACTGTTCTAAATCCCTGTAAAATTTACTTTTGTCATTTTAAGGCTTTTTGAGATTAGACCTGACCGATAACTCAACACTGGTCTTTGTGGAAGCATGGAAAGCCAAGTATCCAAGAACAGCTTGCTTAATAGGCAAGTGGAGTCCCTGAACTCTGGGAGGCACACGTGAGCGTGCACAGGTACGCGTGGGATTCAGGGCTCCCAGAAAGAACAAGCATGTAACTCTCTTAGGTGCTTACATCCCCGACACTTGTGAATGAGTGGGGTATTTCACCACTACTTTGGCCTTTGTACATGCTGAATGCAGCAACGTAAAATGCATGTGACAAGAAATGGAAGGGAGCAATGAAAAACGTAAATAGTAAAATAAGGGTTTATCACTATAGACAATTTAGTTTGTAAAAAAGTTTTAAAGTTATTAATCATTCTTTTAAAAACAACTACATATACACACATACATATATACACATATACACATATGCATTTTAGAGACATTTCTTTCAAAATATCAAATCAATCTGGCTATAGCTGCAGCCCTTACCAAACCAAACCAAGCTAAGCCAAATAGCAGCAGCAGCAACAAGACAGCCCAATGAGTTAAATCCGAAGTGAGGCATCTTTCATTGAACTTAATGTAGATTAAATTTTTTTCAGAACGTATGAGCCTTGGGGACACCTTTACTTTTCTTTTTTTTTTTTTTTTGAGACAGAGTCTTGCTTTATTGCCCAGGCTAGAGTGAATGCCGTGGCGTCAGCCTAGCTCACAGCAACCTCAAACTCCTGGGCTCAAGCAATCCTACTGCCTGAGCCTCCCAAGTAGCTGGGACTACAGGCATGTGCCACCATGCCCGGCTAATTTTTTCTATATATATTAGTTGGCCAATTAATTTCTTTCTATTTATAGTAGAGACGGGGTCTCGCTCTTGCTCAGGCTGGTTTCGAACTCCTGACACTGAGCAATCCGCCCGCCTCGGCCTCCCAGAGTGCTAGGATTATAGGTGTGAGCCACCTTGCCCAGCCACTTTTCAAGCAGCTATTTTGAACACACATAAGACGCTAAAAAGATACACCTAGGGGAACTTTCACCTTTCAGTCTAGTGCATCTTGGAAGGGTCTTCTAGAATTTACTTAGCAAATCTTTGTTAGAAGGTTTCATCTATATGTAAGGAAATTCTAACTATTATTTATAATATAGGTAAAATACTTGAAAAAGTAAAATTAAAAGCAGATTAAAAGGTGCAACAGATAGTGAATGCTAGGGAAAAGGGCATTTAACTGTGCTTGCTGTTGTGGAATTATATTAATAATAAAAAAGAGAGAATACAAAAGTAAAAGTGGAAACATAAGCTTAATTTGATTAAGAATGAATGTGCCACTTATTTGTAAATATGTTTAATCAACAAATAAGAAAGAATTTCTGGGCCTATTCAGTCATGATTCTTAAGCCACTTTAACTGGAAAAAAAAGTTAAGAGTTTTTGATAAAAGAAACATAACCTTTTGGATAAAAGGGATATATCTCAAAAATCCTGAAATGGTTCATACAATCAAATAATATGTAAAGAACAAATGGAAATGACTAAAAAAATCCTTAAGCCTTATTTCTGGTATTAATCATTTTTTCTTTCATATATAGTGATAATCTGTATAAATTACTGTTTATTACTTTCATTTGCAATATGAAACAATAATTCATAAAAGTCTTTAGAAAAAATACATGATGATGATTTATGCTAGGCCTACAAAAGCTGATCACTTCTAAAATCAAAGAAAACCACAGATACATTAAAAATATTTTCCATTATGTTTCTAAAACAATAGAAAAATAAAGAAGTAAAATGACATTAGAAATAATCTCAGAAAGAAATGCACAGTGGCATTTGGATATAGTTTAAAATATCATATAAAATGTTTATAACTTCTTTATCAATAAGCTATAAAGAATGTGAAAAGTTTCCATTATTATGTTATCATTTTTGGCACTTACTTTCAAAATCCAGGAAAAAATGCGGATAGTTTTCAATTTCTCTGGTAAGGACTTTGAGCAGGTTTCCCATCCCAGCAAACCTAGGAAAGACAACACAAAACCAAATGTCATTAGAAAGATAAAAAATAGACTTACACGAACAGCACTGGAATCCCTATAGCTACCTCTGAAGAGGAGAAAGCATGTACCTCCATCCCAGAGGATGGGTAATAACACAGCAAGTCATTTCTGAATTCATGGCAAATAAATATCCTTGAGGCACTGGGTCTCTAAAACCTAGGGACATCTGGCCTAAACCATACAAAGTATGACAGCGATAAAAGTGTCACAAGCTTTCCATTGACGCGGAACATACCATGTCAATAAACAAGTACAACACAGTGGGAATTATTAAAATATCTGTCCAGAAAGGTAAGTTTCTTAAAGCTCACGAGGAATGGAGTTTAGACAACAGAGATTTACAGTTGCCGGGATTCTTTTAACATGTATAGGAGGAGCAATTTTTCAAAGGTCTACCTCACAGGAAAGTTAGAGACTCTCGTAATTTAGCATTTATTTCAATGGTCACGAGATTGGGTACTTCACATGAAGCATAAAAATGAGAAGGCATAATATCCAAAAAGTTACTCTCAATGAAACTGCAGCCTAAGACATTTGCAAAGGTGAGTCAAATCAGAGAGAAATACAAATTGGTTACATATCTGCCAGTCACAACCTGAAAAAAAATAGTTAAAATGTAAATATTTTTAAAGTAAACAGCAAAATTTCTACTGCTTTCAGCTCTAGATGTCAAACTACCTTTTTAGAGAAGTCACTGATCTACCAATTCATTCAACAGGTATTTGCGGAACAGCACTTAGATGTCGGGCACTGAGCTTTCGGGAAAGCATTCATTCCTCTAACTCTGCTATACGTGAACTCTCGTGACCCAGGTACCTCAGCTTGTGAAGGACCAATTTGAAATTTCACTGGACCAGTGCAAGGGAACTGCAGGGCTGCAGTTTTCTGTGCTTATAGCTTCCAACAGCTTTTATGTTGATACAATGAATTTTTTAAAAATATACCACTCTAAGAAAGATGTGGTGAGACAACAGAGATGACTCTGTGCACAAGAATATGTAGCAAGTGGTGGAATCTGGCCTCTGGAATCCTCTGCTGAGAAGATACTCCTGCATTTGCAGATGTGCTCCACTGTATAACTCACTAATGGAAAACCAGAGAACAGACTCTTAAAGCAAGGGTCCTCAAACTTTTTAAACAGACCCTCAGATAGTTGGAGGGCCGTTGGAGAGTGCGGCACACATTCCACACATGCGCACTGTGGGCCTGGGATGAGTCCACTGCTAAGCAGGACAGGCAGCGGCGGCAAAAGCACCTGGTGGGCCGGATAAATGTCCTTGGTGGGCCGCATGTGGCCCGTGGACCGTAGTTCGAGGACCCCTGGATAAAGAGTTTAACCTGAGTCACACTGCCTGAGCCTAATCCCAGCTGTTTCCTGCTGCCTGGTATCCAGGACAAGCAACTTCACCTCTGTAAGCCTCAGTTTCCTCACCTGTAAAATGAATTTCTAAAAAGTATCTGTTTCATCAAGTTGTGAGAATTTATGAGATAAAAATGTAAAATGCTTACCACAGCACTTACAGGAAGTGTCAAGAAATGTTACGTGCTCTTACTAATTATTGATGGTGGTGGTGACAGTTACCACCACCACCATCATTGTCATGATTGTCCTAATAGCCTTCACATGCTCACTTAGGATTAGCTTTTGGAGGATGGATTAGATAGACTGTATGTGGCTCTAAGAAAGATAACTAAGACTTATGGAGAAATAACAAAGAAAAATTTTCTAACCACTGGAGCTGTCTGAATATTGAGTGGTTTTTCTCGTGGCATAGAGAGCTTTCTCTCACTGGTGATGTCGAAGTAGAAATATGCTATATCAGCACTTAACAATGTTATAAAAATGAGTTGTGTGTTGGGCAGAAGGTTGGACTAGATACTTCTTAGACATCTCCCACCTTGAGGTATATGAATATTTTTAGACACACACATGTGTGCACACACACATATACACAAATGGGAGGCAAACACCATATTTTTCTCTTCCAAAAGAATCTTCTCTGTCCCTTTTGTCATTTTTCCTTTTCTCCCCTGCCTTTATGCACGTTTCCTTTCAAGATATAAGATATTTCTGAGCAAAGCCCTGGTGAGGTATGTTATGCCAAATTAAACCTTGGATGGGGTATATTCAGCCCCTGCCACTGAGCAGCACCCACAGACCCTCCTGGGTCTCTAGGAAAGAACCTATTTCCAGCTGAATGGACCAGTCCAGCTTAGACCTGGAGGCACTTCTTGTAGGAAGACGATTTTACTGTTTAGTAGCATCCCTGACTTTCATACAAAGTGCCTTCATGGAAGTTAAATATTCTTAATTTCCACAGTTTTGTGCTATGAATGTATCACAAGAGACCTGCATGGATTCAGCCTCTTCCTAAAATTCTCTCTTATGTGTGAATTTACTGACAGAGCGCCTGGGTGAAAAATATGCCAAGCCTTATGAAATTCATAACAGACTAAAACAAACATACATGGAAATATATCCAAATATTAGCTGTAGAATTCGATCTCTTTAAAAGGTTATCTGAGTGGATTGGCTGATATGGTCAAGTATTTTGGAACGTCATTCTAACATCAACCAAGGTCCATTACTTGGAACTTCCAGGATTCTGGATAAATCACTTCTCAAACAGGAATGTCTGGAACAATGACTATGGGACATTATGCATAATAATATTAGAGTTCAAGTCTAGTCCTATGGAACCTAGAAAATGTGTTTCAAATCCAATACAGGCTCCCCAAATTAGTACAGAGATATTTAACCTCATCTTCTTCATGGTAAAAACTTGGATGCCTTTTCCAAGGTCAGTAAGAATTATGGGAGTATCTTCTGGTCTAGGGAAGTCTGCAAAGTGACTTGGTACATCACTGCATAAAAGGCCACCAGGTAGGGACCACGGTTACTTTTAACTGGACCCAGAGTTCCACTTGGAAAGGTTCCTCACCCATGTTCTTCAAGACACAGACTCTCCAATCTTTTCAAGCAGCTCCTAAGTGAATGCAAAATAGATTGCCATGTACCATAGTACTAGGGAGATGCCTTAGTTAATTAATAGAGATTATCTTTTATTATTTTATCTCATTCAATAAAAGAGTGTCAGACAAGTTATTATACACTATTAGAGAATGCAAACACATACTGGAAGTGGGGGGAATAGAAGAACAAAAAATAGAACAGTAAGGCGATGGTAGACAGGCAAGAAGTGCAGGAGTTACAGGCTGCCCAGGCCGGCTGTCGGAGACAATGCATCAGTGTGGAGGTGAGTTTCTGGAAGCCAAAGCAAAGAGGCAAGAAAACGGTCTCTTTCAAAATTTGGTATTCAGAAAATAAAATGGGAAAAGGAAACATAGCTGAGAGAGTGAATACAAAGAAAAACCTCTTCTGGCTAAGAGAAGAGGATGCTCTGCATCGAAAGTCAAACCTGAGGACAAGCTGAGTCTCAGCGCTCCTGTGGGCAAAGCAGTGGTTTAGCCGAGAAATGGGTGGCAGAGCAGTCTGGCAGGGGGTGTACTCTGGAAAGCTGGGAGTTCTGGTTTCTACATTCCATTCAGAAATTCCATGGCTACATGCCTAATGCAGCTGCCACGTTTGTCTCATTGGATGCCAGCTACCTGCCACATTTCCCTGTGGTGTGGGAAAATAGGGCTATGTCAATCCAGCGGGAGCTCTGAGCCTTAAGTCAGAGGACCTTAACTCGAATTTCTTAAAATGATGCTAATTCTTGGCAGTTTCCATTCATAAGGAAGCTGCTTATTTAAGTTCAGGGCATAGGAAAGGTCTTTTCAACAATAAGGGGGGAAGGAGAATGATTTGAAAGAGAGAAGCAAAAAAAAAAAAAAAAAACACAGGTGCAAAAATACTAAAATCTTAGAAATAGAATCCATAAAGGAGGATGATAACAGGTATTCCAGGCATAAAACAGTCCAAGTAGTAATTTGTAGAGCATTATTATTTGTAGAGTTTATTACAGTATTATTTGTAGAGTTTATTATTTAAAACTAGTATATTGTTTATGTCATAGAGTTTAAGCTTAATTTAAACACACACACACAGACTTTCTTGGCATCTTCAGAGATTATTTGTAAAGTGAAGTCCTCCTGGGAAATGATGTAGTTTCACTGGTGTATATGATGGCTCCAACATCTAAGTTCCTTTGTGGAGGGAGAATAAGGTAGAGGTGGAGCTAGGACCGAGAGTATAGGACGAGTATTCCAAATCCCAAAACCTGAAATCTGAAATGCTCCAAAATCTCAAACTTTTTGAGCATGAATAAATATGCCATTCAAAGGAAGTGCATTCAAAGGATTTTAGATTTTTGGATTTGGGATGCTTAACCAGTAAACATAACGCAAATATTTCAAAATCTGAAAAAAATCTGAAATCTCAAACACTTCTGTTCCCAAGCGTTTTAGATAAAGGGTACTCAACATTTACAAGGTCTTGGTTACCAGAAGAAGAGACAGGAAAGGACACACCAGTTGGATACGTAGTCGTGAAGGGATGGGGCCCCCAAAATACTGTCTGAGCCCCTTACTTGGGATGTACCCTGCTTTGAAGAATGGCACTGGAAGGCCGTCCTCCTTGTATCTGTGCCCACTCTGGACAAGCTCTGACTCTTATAAGCACCAGTCTTCCATGCCTGGATTTTCCAGGACTCTGCTCCTTCTCCACCAAAATAAAGGTGGGTGGGTCACTGGGTCCTGGGCATGGTGGCTTCAGCTCTTGGCTGGGTCTATTTTCCCATGGCATTGCAAGCTGTGACTGACTTAGAAAGATTAAGACAGTTTTGAGAAACTAAAGCATGGAGTAGAGGTTAAAATAACAATATGGTCAACTGATATTTTCAAAAGATGCATAGTGTGGGTAGTAAATGAATCAGATCATAGAAAAACGTGCTTGAAAGAGCCTCACAAACATAAGGCACCATCTAACCGACCCGTTATTCTAGAGCTAGTCATTGTAGCTGTGAGTCTGGGGTTCCTCATCTGCAAAACAGTAACATTACAGAATCTTCTGCATGCTCCTCTTGCAAGGACTAACTGAACGAGTCTGAAAACACCGTGCATGCTATAAAATGCTGTGCAAATATTAGCTATAATTATTCAACATTACAACTCATCTTATGGTTTCAGATAGGCAGGACATCAAATAAATGTACGCCACATCTCCAGAATCACATGACTCGCATTTATCTTTACCTTTCAGGTTCGATCTCCCAGGATCCATGATCCTTTATATTCATCTCTTTCACACTGAGCTATAATCAGGTAAACACTTATAGGTATTAATAGTTAAAAGAGGTTTTTCTATATGCAAGACACTGTAGTTTAGATACATTTTCTTGGTTTATATTCAAAATATACCTGAGGGAAGATTTTTTTTAGGGATTGGAAAACTTAAAATTATTAAAATTAAGCATAGAATCTGACTGAAGAAAATATAAGTTCTTATGAAAGAAAACTAAATTTTCAAAAGAATAATATTCATATAATTCTGTGATAATTAGAGATTGGGGTCTTCAGATAATTCTATATACATACCCATTTTCAATGCAAAATTCTCAAGCATAAACAAGTGAATTTGTAAATATTACTAGCAAGGACACTCTTTTTAGTAAATGCTCAATATGACCATCAAAGATTTTAATTTTTAACCAAACAGCTGTATTCTGTTTACCCTATTTTAATAAATAAAGGATAAAGGCTAAGGAAAACACAAACATCTAATGAAGAAAACCCAACGTGATTCATAAAATATTAATACCTCTATCAAAAAGAAATAAAATGCCAAAGAGCAAAGAGTTAACACATGGATTTGCCAGTGTCCTAAAGAAAAGGGGGCTTGGGATCGCCATCCACTCCGGTCCCAAGAGGTCTGGGACCAAATCTGGTTCACCTTCTTCAACACTGACTCTCTTAGTGACATGACCTACCTGAATAAAAGGACAAAGCAATGCCTATCCCAGAAAAAGGTAATCCCATAATAGTTTGGTGGCAAGTTTCTTCTTCCTTTTTCAGTTTTCTCACAAAAATGTCATGCTTAACAATTACCCTGAGAGAATTAATTAATCACTTGTTGTATACCTGCAATATACAAGGTGCTTGGGAGCAGGGGGTACAGTGAGGGAAGCCATGCTTAGTGCTCAGGTGATGCACATTCTATTTAGGGGGACAGCACATCTTTAATTAAACCATGTAATCTCTCTAAAAGTACATAGCAAATTCCTGATAAACAGTAGCTGCTCAAAGATGTTAACTGGATGTGAAAGTAATAGTAAGTACCTGGTACATATTAAGTACCAATCAGAGTGATTATAGTTATTATTCATACCTGTGAGAGAAATAAGAACATCAGCGTTTTATTGAGTGCCCACTGTGTGCCTGGCACCACACTTGCAGCATTTACACACTTTATTTCATTCAAACCCTACAGCAACCTTCAGGTAGCTGTGACTATTATATCTTTCACATTGATTGGAGGGGAAAAAGAGGCTCAAAATGGCTAACCATCTTCCCAAAGACTACAAGAGGATACAAGATAGAGTCACATTTGACTTTGAAAGTCTGCGAATTCAAAGTCTATGTTCCTTTCCGCACAGAAGGAGACCTAGGGCTCCAGACCCCTAGAAAGTCCCTCGTGGGGACTTCACAGGGTGGTCTGCTGAGAGCACTTGTAGGATATCGTACTGTTGAATGCAGACGCTTATTATTCTGGGGAGAGTCTAGAGCTTCCCTTAGATTCCAAAGGGGCTTGCTCTCCACTGGTGCTGCTCCAAGGCAGGTAGATGGGGCAGAGGTGGTTCTCCAGGGATTGAGAGAAGAAAGAAAACCACATGGGGTGAAGACTTCTGGAAAAGTTTGCTTCATAGAAGAAGTGAGCTACCACCCAGACCTGAAGGATATTGGGGATTTGGGTTGGCTGAGAGAAGCTCTCCCGCTGGGGGAGGTCAGGAGTGTGAAGGGAACAAAAGGGACAAGTTGGGTGACTCATCAAGTCCTTCACAAACAGAAGATCTATTCCTCAAGATTCATTTACTACACTAGTATTTTGAAGTAAGTCTTTTTATTTTTTTCCCCTAAATAGTCTAGAAGAAGGGTGTTTCTCTAGTCACTTTAGGAGTGGTGGCTCTGCCTCTGCAGGCCGCCCGCATGTCCTTGCCAAGGGAGGCACTCATCGTCAGGGGTGACAATTTTGGATGTGCACATGGTCTTTCCTATGACCACTTTCCTGGCTCTCGGCTCAAAACTACTTCTACGGGAGGTGGCTCCAAGGCCACTCAGTGGGAAACAATGACTCTCTTAAAGGAACGATTCTCTGGTAACATTTCCAGTTTGAAAAAAGGGGAGAGAATTAGAACACACACACTTCTTTCCCTTGTTTGGAACTCTATTTTCGTTTAAAAAGAAAGAAATTAAATGATAGCTGCCTTCCCAGAGTTAAAAAAAACAAAACAAAACAAAAAAAACAAGTGAAATCAAACAGGTCTTGTTTTAAAAAGATGTGACCATAGTTTATGGAGAAAAAAAATTTTTTTTTCTGTAATCAAGACACAACAAACAACGGAGGCACAGGGTGTACTCAAAATTTCAATGCCCAGTTTTCATGATTAGCTAACAAGCTCCTAGAAGATTTCTTTTTTGGCTATGACTATTTGAAAGGACAATTCCTAAGCCAATACCACTTTTTATCAATAAAGAACAGAAGGTGAGAAAATAAATAAGTAAATAAATAAATAAAACAGCAGCCCCTCCAGAGTTTATATTCTACTATTTTTCCTTAAGGTCTACGTAAGACAATAGTATTTGTCTTAGGCCTTAAGTTTTCTTAGCATTTTAAATGACCCAACAGAACCTTCCAGAATCTACAATAATTAGTAACTGGTGATAGGACTTTAAGCAATTAAAGACTCACATTACCTATAACTCAATGTTTTGGGAATTAAGAAGTCCTGGCAGATCCGATTATTTTGGGCAACACACCATATAAACCACAGAATGATCATGACATTCATTTCACAGATTTTACAGATAAGAACTCCATGACACAGATGTACTAAGTTTCTTCCCAAGATCTTCCAGGTGAGTCCTGGTAGTCCCACTACACTCCTAAATTTCATCAGAATACACTCCACATCAGAACTGGGCTCATCTTTTTAAATCCCTTATTTTACAATAAAAGACTGCCCAAGGACCCACAGCACATTAGGGCCAAAGAAGGGATTAGAATAGAGGTATTGTGGCTCTCAATCTCGTGCTCTGTCCACTAACACAAAAAGCAAGTGGGACGTCAACTCCATTTTAAGACGTAAAAATACAAGGTGAACTGCTGTCAGTAGGCGTTGCCACTCCCTGTTGGAAGGGCCTCGCTGCATTGAACTGAGAATGCCCACTGCTCCATGAGGACACCCTCACAGGTGGTTCAGAACCATCTTGGACACTTCTCTCCCTCCCCACCTGGAATCTCCTGATTGAGACGCTCAGCAGAGCTTGCTTCGTCCTGCAAGCAACCTCTGATCCTCAGACTCCACTCATTTCCGCACCACTGGCAGAGCCATCTTTCTAAACAGGAACCTGATTTTGTTTCATCCTTGCTCGATACGCTTCCATGGCTCCCCAGTGCCTAAAGGATAAAATTTGTCCAAAGGCGTGCACAGAAAGCCTGGCCTCTGCTGTCCTCCTCCGGCCCCTCTCTCCCTCCCTTCCTGCCACACGCTTCTGCTTAACATTTTTAATGAGCTGCAGGTCAGAAGGGATGAGGGCATTTCCTATATTACACTATTTTCATTTTTACAACAACCATATGAGGTAGGAACTGTTAATATCACAATTTTTAGAGAGAAAGACATAATCTTAGAGATTTAGAAACTTCCAGATGCTCGCAAGTGATAGAGCAGGGTCTGGAATTCAGGTCTATCTGACCTCTAAGCACTGGCTCCTCATAGCCGCAGTCTGCAGCACATTTCCTGGAAATCGGGATCTTCAGATGGAACCCCCCCACCCCTCGCCTTCTCGACCTTTCTATTCCATGCCAACCAAAATAAAACCCACTCCCTTGAGTGAGCTGCTCTTTTCTGTCACCTAACACGCTGTGTTTGCCATGTACAATGCCTATCAGAGCAAATCATAATTATATACAAGATCTCCTTGAGCAGGGCTGTTTTCACACCTCGCTGTATTGCCAGCCCTCGGAGCCAGGCCCGGAGTGTAGGAAGCATTGGAAAAGAAAGTCCTTAGGATTGTTCTATCCATCTGTCCATCCGCCCATCTGTTATCAAGCATCAGCCCCTCCAAGGTAAAATGAGAAAAATAAAGCCTACATGAAGAGCCTTTTGGAAAGCTGGTTATTCAAACATTTCTATGTTGCAGAGTGTTTTTATTTATTTTATAAAATGATGGTGACAGCTGTATTCTAAACTCACAAAGTTTACTGTGAAATTTTACCAGTTGATGACATCTAGAAGTCAAGGAACTACTTGCCTAGTCAGTGACTTGCCCAGGAGTGGGAGCCGAGCTACAAGTGCGACCTGGTCTCTTCAGGCCCGGGCCGGCGCCTTCGGGGCACCCGCTACCTGCTCACTTATTGTCCCCAGAATTCTCACCTCCTGCCTACAATGAGACCCCAACATTTTCCCAGAAGAGGGCAGGGAAGCAGTCCAGTGCTGGCCTTACCAATGTTTCTGGGACTGGAGGCGACTTTAGGAAGGTGCTCATGATAATCTACCTTTCAAGCTGATCAACGAGGTTCAGAATTGGAGAAACCCTGACAGGTGGCCAGGACGGCCACTGCTGTCAGTGACGCCAGCAGCTTCCAGACTCTCCACGCTGCTCTGCAAGCTGGCAACAGCGCTGGCTCCTCCCATGCTCTCCATCAGATGGCATCCAGGGGGTGGCCCTGACACACCCAGTACCCAGACACACTTTCTCCTGGTGACCGCAGAGCCCCTTATACAACATTTATACTACCAGACTGTTTTGAATTATAAGCAAGAAAAGCTGCCAGCTTCCAGTCAGCCATCAACCTATAATATATCAGATACAAAATATGTGGTGTTAAAAAAATATTAATACTTCTCAACTAAAGCAAAGTATTTTCTTAAATGATATAAGCAGCTGCTTTTCTGGGGGTAAAAATGTACCAGTGGAATGAAGTAGCTCAGCTTATAAGTTTCAGGAGCCTGAATTTGCTGAACAAGGTTAGCAGCTTTTGGTAGCTGGGCTGAGCCACAGGCCCCTGCTCCATCTGCCATTTCTGCAATGAAGTCATGAGGTTTTCTGTTCCGTTGTCGAACGTGTTGCCAAGAATCCAACAGATGATTTCATTCCAAGATGAAGGAGGAAAACTGAAGTGGAGTGAGTCTATTAAGCACTTTCATCTGACAATAAAAATGAGTTAATGGCTAAAATGTGTTTTCAAAACGTTTTAACACTACAAGTAATGGCACTCAAATGGGAAAATGCCTTGAATATTCTCATCGATCATTAATACCATGGTGTCCCTCAAAAGGGCTTGGCATTCCCTGTGGAATACAAGCTGCTAGAGTCCAATTGTAAGGCAATCCATGGGAATTCTCAAAAAAAAAAAAAAAGAGTACAGGTTTAAAATAGCTCCTTCAATATCTCAGTTCAGTTTTTTAAAATAGACTATTAGCTCATCATAGCTAATTTTCCCATAAACATCAATATCACAGCAGCAAAAGTATCCAAGAAATTAGATTTTTTTTTTTAGGGAATGTGTATTCCCCCGATTTCACATGCCAGTGAATATGGAAGCAATCAAACTGGGACTTAGCTCCGGCCCAGCCCAGCGCTGGGAAGTCATTAGTGGATTTGTTCCCTGTCACTTGTGAAATCAAGAACACACTTATGAGCAAACGGCTTGGTGAGTCTGCTTCTCACCTACGAGGCTGACGGTCTCAGCCCACCCGGGCGACTTCTGCCCAATTTCAAAGGGAAAGAGACCCCAGGGACACAAGCGCTTGTCTTGGAAATGACGTTCACTGTTTTGTAATGTCGGGCAGGCGGTGGTCCCACCTCTCTTGCATGGCTTCAACTTCAGGCTAGAAAATGAATGGGAACGCCTAAGAAGCTACCTCAAATTTGGGCTGCTCTGACAGTCAGTGAATTAGATTAACAGACTGTCAGTTCTCTTGGATTGTAAACCTCTGAGTTCTCCAGAATTCTTTCCCGGGTATTTAAATAAACAACAGCCAGGACCTCTTGCTCAGACAGAAGGGCTGCAGTGGCTTGCCACATGCACAGTTGATCACGCCCTCCTCCCTGAGACGCTTGGGACCTGCTTCCTTGCTCACTCTCATCCCCCTGCGTGCTCCTCCTTACGTTTCTACTTTCTCCACCTGACTTTTACCTGCTGGTCTCCGTGTTCCTTCTTCATGCCATTTCTCACCCTCTCTGCTGAGACCCTCCTGAGTCCAACTTCCACCCATATGCTGATGACCCATACTTCTGTCCCCAGCTCCAGGACCGTAAATCTAGGTGAAGAGCCCATGAGTACAGCAACCCTCACTTTCTTCCCTTCCCCCAAATCCTCCTCCTCCTCCCTAGTCCAACGAAAAGCACCATCATCCAATTGCATGAGCCCAAAACCTGAGCATCATCTGATGTTTTTCCACCTGCCTCTCCCCTTAGATCCATTCTCCCACCAAACCCTCAGTTTAGCTTTCCACACCTCCCCTCATCCCCTCCTCTTCCCCTGGGCCTTCCTCTCAGTGCCATTGGTCCTCATCACCCCCAGTCCATGCCCTCATCTCTCCCTCTCCCCTCCCTCCACGCCCCACTGGATACTTTAGGCCCTCAGATCATTCACCCATCTCAGAACACGTTACTGAGAATGTCTTGTATAAAATGAATGCTGGTGAATTAAATCTCTTCCATTCTGTTATTGTCCAACAGAAACAAAAAAAAAAAAAGAAAAAAAAGGGGGGCATCCTCTTTATCTCTTCCATGGGCAACTGCATCATGCATTTGTTCTTGAAGTTTCTCTGCCTCTATAGTTCTCTGTCAGGCAGTAAAATACAACCCAGCAGGCCAAGGCACAGGGAGGGGAGGTGCCATTGAATGTCCCCCTAGGGAGCGAAAGCCCCTGAAGAATCCAACAGCCCCAGGACCATGGACTGACTTGGTTCCTAGATCAAGGTTTTCAGGTGCTGAGTTTTCTTACACGGGGGCCCACCTGGGAACCTAGGGAAGCCTTGGAATTGCATGGCAAAACATCAAGGGAATTCGTTCCTAGGTCAAATTTATCTGGGGAGTGGGGGATGTGAAAAATTATATAAGCATGAAAAAATAATAATCCAACAAAAGCCAGTTCGCATGCCGAAAACCTGAAGAAACTGAGGCCAAGGGAGGCTGGCATGCTCTGTGAAATCTCCAGCATCAAGAATGTCCAAAGTGCCAACACCTCACTAGAAGTCGCAGAGACATGTGTGGCTCTGCCTTTGTTTCTAGTTTCTGAAGGGCGCAATTGCCTTGATTTCAAGGTACGCTTCTCTGCAAACAAAACGAATGTTCTAAAACAAAAGCCCCGGCTTGAACTCCAAGCAAGCTGTGAAGACCATCAACCTAGGGCTGGGGACAAGAAAGGTGGGCGGGTTTGTCGTGCAGGGGGAGGCGGTGCTGCAGCTGACACAGACGGGGGAGGGCGAGGAGGACATGGGGTTCGCTGGAAGAAGAAAGGCATGTTTAGCACAAACACTTCCTAAGGTGGTTGCAAAATAAAGGTGAGTAAAATTTTTTACTTGGTATCCCAGACTCTAAACCCTGGCCCAAGGCTCTCGTTTCAAGTTTCAGCCCCTCTGGTGAAACTCCCATGAGCACCTTGAACTTGAGTCACACCAGAACGTGGACAGTGCCAAGGGCTCTCGCCGGCTTCTTGCTTCCGTATTTTCCCTCACGCTGCTTCCTTAGCGGGGAACGCCTTTTCCCTCTCTGCCTGTGGGTGCCTGCCTACCTTTCAACCAAATCAAACAGCACTTCCTGCCAGTGACCCCCCTTGCTTGCTGTGTGTTCTTTCCAGGGCTGTGTGTGACTCATGTCATCGTGTTGGCCGTTTCGACCACCCTTCCTCACTCCTCCCCACGCAGGCACCACGCACGGGCCGGACACATGGCACTTTGCGTGCATGGCCACTGCTGGAAAGGGGTCGCCACTGCTGGATGGGTAGTCACTGCACAGACGTCGCTACTGAGCAGAGAAGACAGTCATTGGTATGAGGAACAGGCCAGAGAAAAATGCACATTTCCCAAAACATAAACATTTTGGTGTGCTTTGACCCTTTTGTTTTAGGATCACAGACTACTTTGAGAATCTGATAAAATCTGGCTTTCTCAGAAAAATGCACACATGTACAATCAACACGCTGAATTCCGAGAACAGAAACCCCCCATCTATTTTAAAATCACAAATTTCAGTTTATAGATGGCCAAGCAGAAAGAGGGAGGCGTTTCCAAGTGTGTGGGCCACAGAGTAAACCACTCTGAAAAGGAAAGGGAATCGTTTAGTGGAAACGGCATGAGCTTTAGAGACCTTGGCAGAGTCATTCTACTCCTTGAAACTGAGTCTTGCTTGTTGCTAAAAATGCAGATCATAATATATCTTTTTTAGTGTTGTTATTAAGTAAGATAATGTAAGTAAAGTACTTGGTGTAATATCTGGCATGCTGTAGCCCCCCACCCCCCACCACACACACACACAACAAATACTAGTTATCTGCACTCCCTGCCTTGCATCTAAAAGATTGCAACCACAGAGCAAATAAGCTACTTCCCTTTTAGCAATAAATTCTGCACTGTCGCTTTGGAGCAGACTCAGACCACCGCCTCAGTGAAGAGGTGAAGCTGGGTGCTGAACGGCTGCTGTGGGTTCATTCGCATGGCTATTAATCATACAAGAGCCCATTTATGACAAACACAGGTCACTCCCTTTGCATGACAAGGCGCATGGGTCCACAGAGCCCCATTATCCAAAAAAAACAGAGCATTGTGGGCGACGCGGGCGAAGCCCAGTGCACACACACAAGCGGACATTGTAAGGCTGTTTGCACAACCCCGCCGTGCTCCTCGCGGATTTCCTGCCAAGGAGACATTTAGATCTCACAGAGTTGGTTGCAGACATTTGCTCATTCAACATGGCTTCAAGCAGAGGGTTGCAGAAACCTGGTGCATGGTCCCCTCTGCTGGTCATCCCTGGAACTGCATGCCAGGGAAACAGCAGATAAAGCAGAGCAGCCTCAGGACCCCAGGCTCTTCTTCCCCTTCCCTGTCTTTCTACAGAGTGCAGTGCCATAGGCATGAGCTCAGGAGTCTGCAAAGCTGGATCTTGGATAAGTGATCTTGTCCTTCAGACTTTAGGTTTACCTGGAGATTGACGTATGTTTCTGCCACAGGACCTTTGTGTTTGCTAGTCCAGCTGTCTGGAATCATCTTCCGCAATATATCTACATGGCTTTTCTTTATATCTCCCTTCAGTATTTATTTTCCAGTGGAGCCCAACCTAACTATTCTGTCCAAAGTAGTTCTTCACTGCACCCCCAGTGAGTGTCTTTATTAGCCTTTTTAGTATCTATCACCATGGATTTCTGCACCCCCTCCAGCTTCTAGAATAGGGCCTGACATATCATAGGAATGCCGTACATACATGCGAGATGAAGACATCCATTCATGAAGACGTCTTCTATGACTCCTCTGTTGCTTCTCCTCTTAAAACGTAAGTTTCTCTCTCCATATCACAGGACAGGAGAGGTTCTCAGACCATCCTGATATTTTGGTCACACACTCTCACTGGTCAAAGTATTTACTACTGTGCAGCATCCAGAACTGTTTCCAAGCCCCTGAGTGTGGTCTGACCAGCAGGACTCCATCTGCCTTCCATCTGGGCACTGCACCTCTACTGATGCAACCCAAGATGGTACTGGGGAATTTTGGCAGACATAACATGTTGCCAGTATGTATTGATTTACAGCCAACAAAATATGAAATTGAATACTTATTGCCTACTTAGCGAGCCGGATAATGATAACTGCCATAAAGAGTGTATGTATTCCGTGCTAGGCATTGTGCTACATACTTTACATACATTGCCACATTCAATGCCCAAATCGACCTCATGCATATGTGCTATCACTATCTCCGTTGTACAAAGGAGTACACAGAAGCAAGTTGAAGAACTTGCCCAAGGTTACTCAGTTAATTACCAGCAGAGCTGGGATTTGAACACAGCCCATCATACCAGAAAACTCCTGCTGTAAGCCACTATGTTATCCACTTGTCAGATACTCCAGAGCTATTATTAGATGTTTTGGGGAAACAAAATTGCTTAAGACATGGCCTGTGGCCTCTGGTTAGGGCAGAGGGTGGTGTTGCAGAAGCCACACCCATGGAACTATTAAACAGCTTGGGCGTTGGACTGCCTGGTATTGAGCAAGGTTTCTAAGAGCAAATCAGCATAGGGGATGCCAGGGAACGCTTCCCGGAGAAGCTGAAATGGGAATTGGGCTTTAAGGAACTCATAGGAGGCTCATTTGGATAAGAATGGGAGAGAAGTAGTAATTTCAGGGGACGAGAGCACTGTCCTAATGAGGGACAGAGTCAAATCATAAAATAGAAGGTGTGCTTTGGGGGCCAGTGATGGGAGAGAGTCAGGAAAATTGGCTACGGGTTATTGTAAAACCTTTCAACCAAAGGACACTCCCAACCAGAAATGAGGCTTGGCCCTTTAGGCGGGTTGGAAGGTAATTGTGTAACCCCATCCTGAAGGACACAGAAGATACCAGTGGCTATAAAGCCACTGGATACACAGGGAGTCACAGGCTCTGTGTCCTATCCCACTGCAGCCACTTATTTGCTATGGGACTTTAGGCAAAGTCATTCCCTTGATCTCAGTCTCATCATCTGTAACCCAACAGGACTGGGCTAGATGATCAGGAAAACTCCTCCCTGTCCCAACAGCCTAGGCTTTTATATAATGAGAACATCAACAATCCCCAAATATATATTCATGCCATATAATGCAAACCATGAGCTAAGTAAATTAGAAATGAGATGCAACTCTGATTTAAGAAATAGAACTGCACAACAACAGCATTTCTGATGAGCATCTGAGGTCTTGTTCCTTAAAGCTCTTTGGATTTCAAGTGATTGAGAAAGACCAAGATGATAGAGTGATAGCACTTTGAGTATACCATGCAATATCAAAATCAGCCACTGCTACAATCAGGGAATGCTACATAGTTCATCTCTGTGAAAAAAGTAGTAATTCAGCTGGGTGGCTGAGGCAGGAGGATTGTTTGAGCCTGAGCAAGAGCAAGACCCAGTCTCTATTAAACATATAAAAATTAGCTGGGTGTTGTGATACACACCTGTAGTCCCAGCTACTCAGGAGGCTAAGGCAGGAGGATTGCTGGAGCCCAGGAGTTTGAGGTTGCTGTGAGCTACAAGGATGCCATTTTTGAACTCTACCTGGGGCATCAAAGCAAGATTCTTCTCAAAAAAAAAAAAAAGTAGTAATTCAGAAATCAGGTTGAATGGATAAACTACAAAAGAGAAGTTGCTCTCAAGTCCTTTTGTACTGGTAAAGCATTAAATGTCATGAAATGCACCAATATGCTAACTACAAATCATTTTCACATGTACAATAAAGCAGGCCCCCATGGTACCCATATAAAGCAATACTTGGACAGCCTGGTTTAATCTATCATGTGTACTCAAAAATCTAATATGATATTTCTCCAATTCACACTCTTACCCTTGGGAATTTCAGAAGCAATTAAGGACCTGCCACATTCTCTGCCCTAGGAGCCCAAATTAGTTCTCACTGCAACTAGAGTAACAGTAAAATTGTAATATCAAGGCACTAGGTTGAAGACAGTTTGCAAATACCGAAGCTATATCCAATGGCTTTCAAAAAATTCCATGAGATGACTAGACAGTGCTGATCCTAAAGATCCCACAGCTTTGGAAGCCTACTTACACTGCAGCATTTGGTCGGAACACATTATAACCTTTGTCAAAAAATTTCCAGAAATTATAAGTATAATCAAAAATTCTGTACAGTTGGCAAAACTGTATTGGTTCTGCTTCGTTCTGTCTACCCCCATTTCACTTCCCATTAATTCAGTTCAGCTGGTCCCCTCCCCCACCCAAATCCAACACCCCCTTCACCCTGGCCATTTGCTCGCAAAGCAGGACTGACTCTTCTTTCTTTTGGCCCTAACATGCATACCCTGTATATCCTGCATATATTTCTACCAAAAATATAGTATTTGCATAGTTCTGCTGTGCTCCTGAGGGCAGGTCTCAGGCACTGCTCATCCTCCACACCCAGCACCGTCCCGGATACGGCACAGAAAGCCGGAGACTAGGCGAAGAGAGAAACACAGGGGCGCCGCCCTCCTCGGAGACTAGAGCTAAAGAGAACATGGTCCCTGCGGCCCAGAACCGTAAGGGTGAGAAGTCATGTTCAAAGACAACTGGGACGGGAGGAAGGATCCAGTGAAGACCTTCCACAGGTAAAGGCAAAGTGTTTGGGGAAGGGATGACTCAGCAGGACTGGAATAACCTGGGACATTTCTTGCAGGAGACGGGAGCGCACCCAGCGGGCATCCCACCGCTGTGAAGTCCAAGACTATGAGCCTGAGGCCCTTCACTTCTTTGGGTCCTGCTGAGATCATGCCTGCATGGGGGTGGGCGGGGACAAGGGACCCTTGGAGTGACAGTGGTAGGAGGCTTGGCTCTGAGCTCAGTTGGCAGCTCCCAGTCTTCCGGTTATGAAGAAGCAGTGGCAGCAGTTTCCTTGTGTGGCTCTTAAATGTGCTCTTAAGGTGCAGGCAGCACTGCCAGGCCATGAGGCCCATCCCAGACCTGCTTGTGGGGAGAACTCCCGGCGCTCTGGCCCTCGCCACAGCCCCACAAGTCCTCTCAGCACATTTCTCTGTTCTTGGCCACACCTATCTACTGCCTGCCTCTCCTAGAAGGCAAAGACTCCCTAGATGGGAGCTGGGACTTTCTTATGATTGAATCCATAGCAGGCTGCCCAGGGCGTGTGTGTTTGCAGAGAGAAGGAGGGAACAGTGACGGTGTGAATGCCCAAATCGGTATCCAAGTACCTTCTGTCTGAGGCCCTTCAATGCAATTACCTAGAAAGAGAGAAAGAGGGAAGGAAGCAAGGGAGGGTGAGTGGAAGAGGAGAAAAGAGTGAGAGGACAGGAGGAAGGAAGGGAGAAAGGAAGAAAGGAAAAAAGGAAGAAAGGAAAAAAGGAAGAAAGGAGAAAAGGAAGGAGGGAGAAAGAGAGAAGGAAGTAGGAAGAAAAATTGTTCCACCACGTCCTCACCTAGTTTAATAAAGACACAGCTAGTTTCAAGCACATAAAGAAGCAGGTAGAGATTCCACACAGTGCTTCAAAGTTAAAAGAAAGAAAACCTGAGTCATCAGAAAAGTGAAATATGTTCTCCATGATGCACAAATTAACCTCTGAAAACAGACAGAGCAAGATTTGAGAAGAGCCTGCCTCCCACTGCTGGGATGAGATGGCCGGAGACTGACTTTCACAAAGAGGAGCCCACAAAACCGCCTCAGCGCGGGCTCCCGCTCTGGAAACTGCCAGTCAGCTCCAGTAGGCCGAGCTGCGCGGAGTCCAACTCCAAGGACGAGCACGGCAAAATAGCAATGTTCCCCTGCCAAGCGGAGGCGGATCCACAGTGTGTGGATGCACCTTCAAACCAACATCCCTGCCCCGTGAGAGTGATGAAGGCTGGGAGACCTCTGTGCATTTTCAAGAGTGGCACTTACGACCTTCCGCCTCTGGGCAGGAGGGCCAGCGGAGAGCCCCGTCCCAGGTGAGGACACTGTACTCTTCAGGCCCCTTCCCTAATGCATCCCAGAGCTGACACGGGGGCCCAGACACTGAAATGGCGAAGAGACTCATTCCCTCTCTTCCATGCAGGCCTTCAGCTGTGCAATTCTCTTTGTCAGATGAACATGCTAGCAGCAGGCATCTGCTGAACAGTCAAGTAGTTTAGTTTTAAGGGCATATTTCTGCTACAATGGAGAGCTTTTCTTTGGGCAAATGTAAGAGCTTGCAGTTAAGTACTTTATCCACTAAGGGGCATTATCGTCTCATATTAAAAATGCCCAGACCTGGTCAGGTAAGGTACTTAGCTCAAAAGCAAAAGTTTGTAAAAAAAGCACAGAGCAGAGGGATCAATTTCAACATCCTGAATATTTTCTAAACATTTATTCTCCTCAGTAGCAAAAAGTGTTTGAAGTCACCGTTGTAATAGCCAATGCTTACTTCATGCAGTAACTCAATTCCTGCTTCAAGGTCATTCCAAAAGCATTAGTCTTGGCCACTTTGCCAGAAATGGAGCCATGACATTTGAGAAGGAAAAAATTAATAGATTCAGCCATTTGGCTTAGTAATTACCCTCTCCAGCCCTCTCAACTTAATTTCTTAAGTGGTGTTTTCCAAGGAGGAAAACATCTTTGTGGTGGGTGAATCAACTTTTCACCAGTTGCAAAGTGTTACGAGTCAAAAAAGGTTGATGTCCTATCACAAGCTTATCGAAATGAGTTCCTATAGCTCACTTTAACAAAACTTCCACTTAAAGTTACATTTTGGGTCTGGAAAATACTCTGGAAATGGAAATTAAGGATAGTTGGAGATCCTCAATTTCTGATCTGCACCCTAAAGCTGTGTCCACAGAGGACGCCCGAGCAGGAAACTTGCGATACACAGGAGAAGGCAGCCAAGTCCCTGCAAAACTTCCCTGTTTGGATAAACCAACGCCACAATCAAACCAAACACTCACAAAGTTTATCTCTGAATTCATGCTGAAGGTCGGTCCTGGGAGCACGGGATGACTCAGCCGTGCTCTATCCTGACTTAAACTTTCCCCTGGAGCCGGGGTTCCCAGGCTGCTGTCTGTGGCCACACGGGCCTCTGCATCAGAACGCTTTGCTCTTCATCCTCTAGGGGCTGGCGAGCCTCACAGACAGATCAAGCACTGTTTAGGCTATTTCTTCATTCCACTTGAAGACAGCAAACCATTATTCAAACACCAGGCCTGGAGCTGCTCCTCGGTTTGCAGCATGTCAGAACCCAGCTCCCAACAAAACCCCAGGTCATCCGGCGCTCAGTGGAGGACGGAAGACACACAGAAGAGGGGCGTGGGGACACGGGCTCACCTGCCACTTGCAGGCCGTATGGCCTTGGCAAGGTGCCATATCCCGTTCCACACAACTGCCCTGTCGCCTGAGTGCCTACTGATGCTCGCCCTTTGCTGGCTCTTCCTAATCCTCAAAACCCCGCTGCAAAGTTTCTTCAGAGAAGGAAACAGAGGACAGTGGGATTCTGGAACTTGTCAAGACCACGCACTTTGTGTGGCTCCATTACACAGACTGCATCAGGAGCTCAGACCTGGTCCCCGTCATTCTTATTCATTAAGGATCCCTGGCAATGAATTTTCCATAATTTCTTAATTTCCAATCATGAAATGTAAAGTTGCTTTTTTTTTTCAGTGAGTTTTCTGGGCTCTTGCTGCTCTAAGTGTGGTCTGGGCACTGCCACCGTCAGCAGCCTCCTGGGAACTTGCAGACGCTCAGGCCCCACCTCAGAATCTGAGTCTGCACTTTAACAGAACCTGCAGGTGCCCCAAGCTGGGGAACCACTGCACTCGACTGAGGATCTGAAATTCCACTATCAGGCCCCCTTTTCTTCCTGCATCTCACAAGCATGAAGAAAGTTGTTTTAGGATTGGGCACTACATCAGGAGTTCCTCACCTACCGGTTCAGTATGCATTTTGTTTTATAAGTGGGATCATTTATTGATCCCACCTGGCACAGATGAAGTTTGAAGTGTAACCAGGCATAGGACTTACAGTGGGCCAGGCCTGGTGCTAAATGCTTTCCATACAGGATCTCAATCCTTGAGCCTGGGGCTAGCCGGCTATAAAGTCTTCACTCGTTCCATGAGCACTGTGGTCTCCCGCTCTCCCAGCCTCGGTTTCCTCACCGGATAAAAGGATCACACAGACCCTAGACCAGATGATCCCTCAGATCCCTCTAAAAGTGAGCCCTATGAAATTTCCAAGGCACGACTCTCCACATAAATCTTTGTTATAATAGAAAATCTGGCTTGTAAAATGCAATGCAAAAGCAGAAAACAATCCACCCATTGTATGCGGCTATTAACGAATCTGACCCTACTATTTTGTCGCTCGCTGCCCAGGCAGCAGGCCTCTCTGTACTGCCAACAGCACAGCCACTCGGGCTGCCCCGGTACAAACCGGGAGAGCAGAGGGCGCAGGCGGCAGGAGCCACCTTCCTCCCTCCGCCGGCCTGGCGGGTTGGCATGGTGACGCCTGGGACAGTCTTCACTTGATTCCTCTCTTCCCTGTCACTCTATTATCGCTGTGTGAGATCTTGCCCCAGAAGGACAGAGAAATCCCGAGGGCGAGGTCTGATGTCAGGGGAGAACAAGCCCGTCTTTGTCGGCCCTTCAAGGGGATGAGGCTGGCCGGGCTCGGGCCGCACAGAGGAGGCCTGTGAGCTCAGCCTGGGAGCCCCGGGGCCTGCTCCGTCCCTCATGGTGGCAGTGGGGACCCTCCACTTGCACGTCCCATGTCCTCACCCTCCCCTGACTCCAGAGCTGGGCAGAGAGGAGGAATCTGCTCCTGGGGCTTGCAGGCATTTTCACTGAGAAGGCTTCAAGCGGAACTTACTGCCCACACCAGCACCAAAAAAAAAAAAAAAAAAAAAAATCACTGTTGAACGATCCCTCTCTCCCCAGCTGGTCTCCCTCCCATCCACGATGGCACCCTCTCCCTAAGTCCCCCTTCACCGACTCCTCAGCCCATGGGCTCTCCCAGGCTTCTGTTTCCATCCTGACCCTGGGCCTCCTTGCCTCCTCTGCGAACCGTCCTCGTTCAGAGAGCTTTCCTGCCCCTGCGTCCTAAGATAGTTCTTCGGTTGTTCTAAGGGCACAGATAGTGTCAGATCCTAGTGATGCCTGACGTGTGTTCACCACTGTTTATCGCTGACTTCAGCTTAGTAGCTCCATTGTCTGAGACTAGTTCTGCACCCAGGAGATGCTCTCTAAATACTCATTAAAGGATTGGATCTACATCCTACCCCAGAAGCTAACGTCTAATAGAAAATTGAACGGAGGCTTTAGTTCAAAATAAAAATAGCTAACACGTACTGACTCCTCACAATGCGCCGGGGCCCTGTTTTAAACACTTACGTGCATGTAATTACCATAGCAACCTTAGGAGGCTGGTGCTATTAGTTTCCTCATTTTATAGACGAGGAAACTGCGGAATGGAGAGTTTTGACAACTTGTTCAAGTGCATCAGCCGGTAGCGGACAGAAGAGAATTCAAACCCAGGCAACTGGCTCTAGATTCTATGCTCCTAACCACGCTACGCAGAATCACATGATGACCACAGTTAAAGCAAATCTCACCTGACTGCACTAAGATGCACAACACTTGTTGTGTGGGATTCCTTGAGCTAGGTGTGTGTCGCTCTGCAACTGTCACCAAACTGCTGGGCTCCTTGCATTCCACGTTACAGCAACTGAAGACAACTGTTCCAGAATAGATGCCCACACCCTTCTTCCCCGACCAGCAGCATAGTCAGGGCTCCAGGCCTGGAGACAAGCAAGAGCTCACGTACTGGGAAGGAGGCCTTGGGAGGGGCGCTGATGGCCAAGCAGGGGTCCTTAGTGGCAACACTGGCCAAGCTGCTTTCGGCAGTCACGATTCCACGTAACTCTTCCGCCAGTGTGCACCTAGCCCCGTCCCTGGACCTGCGTCCAGGCCAGTGCAGTCCTGCTGCTAGGGCCAGTGGGCCAGCAGCTCCCAGCAAACACTGAGAAAGGCAGACTCACCCTGAGACCTGGGCCAAACCCCTCCAAGCTGGTTCTCCTAGTTTCCAACCCAAAGAAGGAGCAGAGACAGAGCTGCAAGGAAAAGAGAGGACTGAAACCAAGGAACTGAACAGGGGCTGTGGCTGCACAGGGCTGGCAGCTGTCTCCATGAAGGCCTCAAGCAGGAGGGTGGGGTGCAGGCTTAGCCCCTTGCACTCCGTGAGCCAGCTGTTCCCTACGGAGGGCTTATAGGGGCCCTCCATGTCACGAAGAGGCAAGAGGTCATTTCTCTCTTTGCAGGGGGGCTTCCTGGTGGTGGAGGTGTGAATGTGAACCCCTCACTGGGGTCCTGGCAGGCCGCATGGGATTCAGCAGGACTCAAGGAGTCTTCTGGGGGCTGTGCATCTGAAAGACTAGTTCAGAGATGGAAGCTGGACAATGCAGCCCAATTCCTGCACATTACCATGGAGAAGGGAAGAGGGTTGTCCAAGGTCAAATGGTGAGTCAGTGCCAGAGTGTGGGCTAGAACCCAAGTTAACCCCAGATACCATGGTCATTTTTTCTCCCTCCCTTCCTTCTTCTTTTTAAAATCTGTATCCCTGTTAGATTGAGAAGTGCCAAAGAGAGGCAGCACTGCGGGCTTTGGAGGAGAAAGGGACTTTTTCCAGCTGGGCTATCAAGGCAGGCTTCCTTGAGGAGGTGGCCCTTTTGTGGGTTCGGAGGACACAAGGCACGCCAGCAGGTCTGAGCAGGATGAGCGCATGTTCGTGCAGGGGAGCGGGCCAGCGTGCGGGCGCAGGGGCAGACGGTGCTGCCCCTGGAGAACACTGTCACCTCTCCCTTCACTGCCTCTTCCCAGCACCTTCTCTTTCTGTTTCGTTTTTAAAAATCCTTTTGAACTTCACCTTATATGAAAGGAAGTGCTCACTCCCCTTGAGCACAGCTAGAGTTTTAAAGAAAAAGTCAGAGGAAGTTCTTCAAGGGAAAAGAGAAGAAGCCCAGGGAATAATAAGTCTCGCTCCCAGCCCATTCGGATGAACAAAGAGGCCCCTCCAAGAACAAAAACAAGCAGCCCTGGCTGTGGTAAAGGCAACTGGATCTCCAAGAGGACAAACACAGGGGAGGGCATGTCACGGGGCTGCCTCTGTTTCCAAAAGGCTCCATGAGAGCAAAGCACCCACCTAGAAGCCCCTCACTGCTGAGATGCTTATCCCAGCCAGAAATGGGACCTGGCTAGGCTCAGAAATGACCATGTAAGGAGGGATAGCTGTCCAGTATCTGGCAATAGAACCAGTTTCCTTGCAAAGTAATGAGTTCCCTGTCTCTGGGAGCATGCAAGCAGACAGCTGCAAGGCAAGATGTAGCTTTCAAAGGGCTTCCGGACATACGCCTGTCTGACTCCATAACAGGATGTCACTGCTCTGCCCAGTTCTGCATTTTTGGAGTTAAGGTGTGAGAACCACGTCCAAGGACAATTCTTAGTTTCAGACTCTCCTCCTTGGTCCACCTGAGGCCCCACCTCTATGTAAAGATACACAGCACACACAATCAGAAAAGAGATTGAATCCTGACCTCCTGAGAGCTGGGGGCCTGGGCAAGCCACTTCATCTCTCTGCACTGGTTTCATCTTCCGTGCCTGGTCCCAAGGCTCCCTCCTGGTGTGATTATGAATATCCGACACCATGAAGGGCACAGGCCTTGGCACATCTGAGGAAGTGTGCAGGTAGCAAGGTTGGTCCTAACCCATCCATTCAACTTCCGGCCAGCAAGAGGGACAGGGGTAGACTGTATCAGGCTCTGTGCTAGGTTCTAGAATGAATTCTATATAATATACACATACACACAGACACTCATATATATACATGTGTTTAGATGTATATATACACATACCTGTACCCACATCTGTGTGTGTATGTTGTGTATGTATGTATATATATATATGACAATGCGTGCGTATGTATGTCCCCCCCCCCCTTCTAAGAGGAAGGCAGCAAGACAGATGCAGTTTCATCGGGAAGAAGCAGACCCAGTTCTCTGTAGAGCTGCATTTTGCCACCAGAGAGCTGCAGAGCAATCCATGGGCTTCCGCATGATGGAGACTGATTCCTCCCCCTCTTCTTTCTACTTCTTTTCTTGGTCCCCTTGTCCTATTCTGCCCACTAACACTTTCCTGGGGTCACAGAAGAGATAACTCAAATTAGTTAATTTGTTTCTCATTAGTCACTGCTGGGAACAAAGTGGGCGGATGAGGAGGTGGCTACTAATGGATTTTTGAAAAGCAGAGTTGAGGCACTATCTGTGCACGATGAGCACTCTGGCTATTTCCTCCTCACCCATCCCAGAGAATTGAACGTTGGCCCCTATTTATAGAGCGTGGTTCTGTACCAGGAGTGCCTCTCTTTCAGCTCCCAACTCCTACTCATCCTGCAATGCCCAGCTCACATGGCTCCTCCTCTTGGAGCCATCCCTGACTTTCCTGGGCAGAGAACATGCTCTCTCCTCTGTGTCTAATCACTTTACTCGTGCTGGGGCTCTTGCCTACTGTCTTCTCCTCTGAGTGGTGGCTCATCTGTCTTTGCCACATGATTATGAACCCCTCGAGGCGCTGACCGTGTCGGACCTGTCTTGGTGTTCACAGGCCCAGCACTGTCTGCCACACGGGAGGTACTCGGGTTCCACCTGCCTGCTCCCCTCTGCCCTCTGCCGCCCTGGCCTCCTTCCACAGGCCCCCCTTTCCTTCTGCTGCAGCCCTGCCAGGCACTTGTGGCTGGCAAAGCCCAAGCACGCTCCACCCTGGGAGCCTTTGCCCCAGCCTTGTTCACTCACTTCCTTCATACCCTGCTCCAGTAAGGCCTTGTCCAGAAGACCCTCCCTGGGACTCTGCATAAAACAGCCATGCCCGTTTCCCTCAACTCCTAGCTCTCTGGCTTGGTTTTCTTTCTTTCTTTCTTTCTTTCTTTTCTTTCTTTCTTTCTTTTCTTTCTTTCTTTCTTTCTTTCTTTCTTTCTTTCTTTCTTTCTTTCTTTCTTTCTTTCTTTCTCTCTCTCTCTCTCTCTCTCTCTCTCTTTCTTTCTCTCTCTCTCTCTCTCTCTCTCTCTCTCTCTCTCTCTCTCTTTCTTCCTTCCTTTCTTCCTTTCTTCCTTTCTTCCTTTCTTCCTTTCTTCCTTTCTTCCTTTCTTCCTTTCTTCCTTTCTTCCTTCCTTCCTTCCTTCCTTCCTTCCTTCCTTTCTTCCTTTCTTCCTTCCTTCCTTCCTTCCTTCCTTCCTTCCTTCCTTCCTTCCTTCCTTCCTTCCTTCCTTTCTTCCTTCCTTCCTTCCTTCCTTCCTTCCTTCCTTCCTTCCTTCCTTCCTTCCTTCCTTTCTTCCTTCCTTCCTTCCTTCCTTCCTTCCTTCCTTCCTTCCTTCCTTCCTTCCTTCCTTCCTTTCTTTCTTTCTCTCTCTCTTTCTCTCTCTCTCTCTCTCTCTTTCTCTCTCTCTCTTTCTTTCTCTCTCTCTCTTTCTCTTTCTCTCTCTTTCCTTCCTTTCCTTCCCTTCCCTTCCCCTTCCTTCCTTCCTTCCTTCCTTCCTTCCTTCCTTCCTTCCTTCCTTAACACCTTCCACTACCTGATGTCACGTAGGTACCGGTAAGGGAGAAAGCCCTGGATGCACACGAGCTTGAGCCCTAACCGTCTGGCTGAGTGCTGGGCCACGGTGCCTGCCCCGGATCAACTGGCCCATTTCTCTGGGTCTTGGAAGTATGCTAGTCTCAAGCGAAAAAGCCACAGGGAGGGAGTTAGTTTTTAGCTAATAACTCATGGGCCAAAGGATGGTGTCAAGGGGTTAGGGGAGCAGTGGCCTAAATTTGGATATCACAGAGCAAACCTTCCAACACCAGGCCAGAGAGACAAGCTGACCAAGCCCGGGTGAGGAAAGGCTGCTGGTGAAGGGGGCTCTGAAATCAAAGGCCTGTTAACAGTTTCTCTCCTCTTTAACTTGCTGGGACTAACGGTGTTTATGGACAAGGCCTGGCACTGGATTTTAGGCACAAGGTTCCAGTGGAATCCGGATATGAGATCAAAGCTATATTTAAGTAGCTCTGAAAAAGGCAGGGTGGGGAAGGAGCTAACAGTTGCTGAGGGCTCCTATAAGTAAGAAACTATACTCAGGTTTGCTCTCATCTAATCTCCACCACCATAGAATGTGGCGTCCTGTCGCAGAATGTCCTGTCCCCATCTTACAGGCAGGGAAACAGAAGCTCAGGAATTTAAAACAATGTAAGCAGTATCACTGAACCAATAAATAGCAGAGCTGAAATTTGAAGTAAGGTCTGTCTAATTCCCAAAGCATTTCCCCTTCCTCCTAAGGGAGATGTGTTAATACACTTGAGTCCAGAGAGGTGAACCCTCAACAGATCTTTAATCACCTGGAAAAAATGTCAGCCTACACCAAGTGCAAGTCCAGTGAAGACATTCATGTAGATGTGGCCATATTCTTGCACATAAGAAGAAAAATGTCCATACCTGATTAGGAGAAGGTGGACAGTACCAAGACAGAACCAATGTGTTAGTGGTCAGGGAAGAGGGCAATGGAGTGGTTCACTGTAGCCTGCCCACTGCAAGTGCTCTTGGTTGATAATTTTATAAACTGAATTTGTCTTTAAACATGGGATAGCAAGCGGGGTGCAAGTAAGGTCTCTAACATGAGACCTACATTCTGTCTCAGGTTGGCTACCAAAGGACTTCTCCTCTTGCTTATTTAAATCTGGCTGGCCAGGATGGGCAGGAAGGAGCACTGACTGGCTCTATCTTAAGTGGATTCTGCAAGGAAAAAGGAACCTGGATCTACAGCTCCAATCTGCTCCTCCCCTGCATGTACTTCTAAGCTACTTTATTTTATCCCTAAACACCCAAAAGACTCAAGATGGCACAGATCCCACTGAAAATACAGCTACAGAACCCAGGGGCCTTTACTTCAAAATGACAATCAACTTAAAGTGCTTGTCAATTATTATGTATGTCTTTTCTTTTGCTTGTCTTTCTTTAGATGTACGTGATGTTGGGAGGTATGGCTTCTAATCAATGAAGACAAATTGGGTCAAATGAACATCTTTAACAGTTTCAAGTCTTCTGTAAGTGTGCACATTACGTCCCCGCTTCATTACAGTGATGGTTATTATTGTGCCATATAGGCTACAACCAAAGTCAGTTGCTTCTTACCTGGAAATAGCTCTTAAGGGTTCAGTTTCACCAATCCAGGCTGATGGGACGAACCAGCTGAGCCTCTGTCTGGCCAAGGCACGTCCGGCTCCCCAAATTAGGACTGTGGCCTCCGGGAGTCCCACAGCTTCTCTGTCCTAAAGCTGGCCCTGCTAAGAGAGAGCGCAAGTCATGTTACCAAGAGAGGCAACTTCCTGTTCTCCTGCAATCACAATGTATTTTTTAAAGGAGAGCAGAGAAAGTCACAAGATCATAGATTGCCAGGGCTGGGAGATATCTATGAGATAATTTTATCTAATTCTTTCATTTTACAGTTGGGGAAGTCGAGGCTCAGAGAACAAAGCGGCCTCACCCGTGGCTTCAGCAGTTTGGGAGCAGAATCCACACTGAAACATGACTCTGACTCTTTGGCCTGTGGAATTTTTTAAAATGCAGACACATGGTCAGGCTGACTTCTCAAACAAGTGGTCATTGACCTTGAATGAGAAGGGTTTTTTGTTGTTGTTGTTTTTATCGGTTTTTTAAAACAGATTTTCAAACAGGGAGGTGACACTTTTTCCAGATTGCTGTTTTTGCAGTTTTACCCCTGGGAGCTAAATTAGTAAAACAGTTCACCTCAGGCATGTGGTTGGGATGCTTCTCCCTGTTTTCCATTAGAAAAATATTGTTGTGGAATACCACGACCCAGGCACTCGGTGACGCGGCCATGGGTGGGCTGTTTTTCAGTGACAAGCATGTGTGCACCCAGGTGTCTCTCTCGCCACCTCCCCGTGTTTCAGGGAAACAGTAACAGACACGGGCTCCCCTTCCATGAGTGTCATTTACCACGAGATTTTTTTCTGGCTATTGTACATCTGAACGGCCACTCCTCTGTGTAGAAACTCATAGAAAAACAGAAGAGAGTTCACATTTATTAAACAACTATCTGCCAGGCATACCATGAGAATTTTAAAGATACGTTTTCCTCATTTGTCCTCAAAAAAATCCCCGTGAGATACCATTAACTTCATTTTTTCCAAAGAGGTAGAAAACAAGGCATTCAAGAGCTGGAATGATGCACAGAGTCATAAAGAGAAGACAGGGCAGAACCAAAAACGAACCCGAGTCTAACTCCTAAATCTTTCTGTCATCTAAACTGGACTATGGTGAGTTATTAGGCCACAACACTCAGAATGGTCTAATTTTTCCAATGTTTTAGCTCAAATGCTTGAGAACAGCTCAAATGCATGAGAAATGCAGCTTCTTCGGAAGCTGGTACTGTTACACGGACGTGAGGGATTATTCTTATTATCTCCTCCTTCTGACAGGGGGCTCTACAGACCGCGCTTCCTGCCCGGCTCCCAGCCGGGGCGCGCAGGCCCCCAGAGCCTGGGCTGGCAGCAAGAGGCCACCTCAGGAAGTCAGGACTATCAATGCTCCCTGGCTCTGGGCTCTGTTCCTGTTCTCGGACAACAGGGGACATGCCAGGAGAGATGGGGTGGGGGTGGAGAAAGAGGAAGAAAAAACAGGAAGTGGGGGGGGGAGGAGGGAAGGAAATGATACAGAAAACACAGCAACTCTGAGACGTCCTTGGCCCGCTGAGAAAGTGACTTTGGAGGGGACATTTGTGGAGCCCAGCCTTGCAGTTTGGGAAAGCGGGTCACAGTGATAACGGGGAGTAGGGGGAGAGAGAAGTTGCTTTCCTGGGGACTCAGGGTGGGCGCCCATAAATTCCACTTCGCGCCACAGAGCTGGCCTGGCACGGGGCTGCTTCCCACACACGCAGGTGCGGCCTGGCACCCAGGGAGGAGAATTTCCAAAGGAGGAGCCTGGGGTAAGAGCACATCCCTCATCTCTTGGCTGTGAGGCACAGGTGTGTCACAGAAGGATCTGGAAGCCAGAGAGAAGCTGCTGACGTGACCAGGTATCAGGGGGAGTTATCCCAGCCCCATTGCTTTCCTCTCTCAAATGTTCTCAGAATGATAACCCGTTTTCAGCGTGTGCCGATTTGGGACTGATTTGCCCAACCGGGCTCAGCAAGAATGCAGCCATCCTCTACTGCAAAACCAGGAGGGTCAGTTCTGCAGAACGCTGAGTCTCCTCCAGATGGTGAACCTAAGATCCTTCCTGCATGCTTTTTATCCACTGTGTCTACTCTACTTACTTACAGATGCTTACGTGGGTTCCCAAACTCCACATATACAGCATTAAGGATGGCAGTCACCTGGTAAGTTGAACAACTACACAAATAGCAACTCAGTACTTTAATACTAATACTAATAGTGCTTTACATCCCCAGTGGGCACCAGGAGGGGGCAGAGCACGTAGAGCCCCCCAGCAGACAAGGCCCCGGGACCACCCCACCCCTCCAGCGCTTCCCCCAAACGCGCTGTGCATCTGGGAAGCTAATAATAAGGACAGACCCAACCCACAGTAGGGGACAGGAGATTTGTATGGTTAAAAATCTTCTGGGAGGGGTTTAGTGCCCCCGACCTGGCTCTGGTCCAAGGACTGGCATTTGGATAGCACGTGTCCTGATTCAGCCCTCACCACCCTCCTCCTCCCAGCCCCAGAGGCAGCCGCAGAGGCCCCATGAGGGCAGGGCTCCCTCGAGGTCCCGCAGGGAACAGCCACCCTGGGATCAGCCCTGATGCTGTAAATTACCCCCACTCCCAATCCAAACAAACACAGAGAAGCAAAAAGTAAAGTGTATGTTTGAGAGGAGTCCAAGGTTTTTGAAGTGACTGCTGGTGGTTTCTGTTGTGTGAGTCACCCACGGGCCAAATGTCCCGCAGTGAAAACAGAGATCAAGTAGGGAAGGAAACTTCCAGCTCCCACGGGGATCTCCGCAGGCAGCATCGCCTCACCCAGCACCGCAGCCGTGGCCAGCGCCCCCACGGCCCCTCTCCCTGTGCCGGGCAGCACCAGCACCGCCTCTGCGGCGCGTGGAGAACAGCAAAGAGCTTGTCAATATCTCGTCTTCTCTGGCCATTTCGAGAGAGATACAAAGCAGGAGAGATCGCCTTGTTTTAAAAGCAGAGAAGCTGACATGAGATGACATATCCAGGGTCACAGAACCGAACCAGGACTTGAACAGGTGTCACCTCACGTCCACTCTTGTGACCTTTTTCACTAAGTCATGTGCCCCCCACCCCAGTCAGCGGAGGGGCTGAGAAACAGCTTAAAAAGTTGCCCGGCTTCTACTTCTGAATGGTCCCAGCAACAGGAAGGCAGGGCTGGGGCAAACAGAAGAGGAGGCAAAACAGACGGCAGGAGGATGAAAGTGACCCCATTCCCACCCTCCGGCTGGGTGGACAAGGGGCCTGACCCCGGCATGGGATCGAGCTTGTGCAAAGTCCCACAGCTCACCAGTGGCAGAGCTTAGACTGAATCAGTGGCCTCTTTCTAATGATACCTGGAGCAGGACCAACATTAAGAAATATCAGCCGGGCGCTGTGGCTCACGCCTGTAATCCTAGCTCTTGGGAGGCCGAGGCGGGCGGATTGCTCGAGGTCAGGAGTTCAAAACCAGCCTGAGCGAGACCCCGTCTCTACTATAAATAGAAAGAAATTAATTGGCCAACTGATATATATATATATAAAATTAGCCGGGCATGGTGGCGCATGCCTGTAGTCCCAGCTACCTGGGAGGCTGAGGCAGAAGGATCACTCGAGCCCAGGAGTTTGAGGTTGCTGTGAGCTAGGCTGACGCCACGGCACTCACTCTAGCCCGGGCAACAAAGCGAGACTCTGTCTCAAAAAAAAAAAAAAAAAAAAAAAAAAAAAAAAAAAAAAAAAAAAAGAAATATCAGAAGGGGCAGGTGTTTAGATAATAAAAATAGCTAATGCTTATCAAGTACCTACTGTGTGTCGGGCTTTGATTAACACCGTGCATCTAGTAACTTCCCGAAAGTTCACAGCAACCATACAAGGTAGGCATTGCTATTGCCCCCTTTGCAGATGAGGGAACTGAGGCACAGACTGGTTAAGTCACTTGTCCAAGGGATTCAGCTTTTGTAAGATGGAGCCAAGGTGTGCATTTAGGTAGTCTGGCTCGAACTTTGTGAGTGGAAAGAAAGAGAAAGCAGCACTAGGACCAGCTGACACCGTCATTCCCAAGGAGAGCAGGGAGACAGGGAAGTCCCCAGGCAGGGACTGTTGAGATGGTGTGTGCAGGCAGGACCCCAAAGTTGGTCTCTGGTGCCCTCTGGGTGGCAGCCCACCAGTGTCAGCTGACACCAGTAAATGGCATCCTGGTCCCGGTGTTTACACAGCACTACTTGTGGGAGGAGGGAGTGGCTGGGCTGGAGAGGGGACAGAGGGAGGGCCTGAGATGGGACAGTCATTGAGGTGGGTGGAGGGGATGATGTCTTGGGAACCCGGTTCCCATCTCCCAGAGGGACGGACCGGCTGGGCGGGCGGGTGGCACTCTGCCGACAGTCCCCGGCCCTGCCAGCACACACACTCCTGGGACACAGGCTTCTGGGATGCAGCCTGGTTCCAGCCTCTTGCAGCCTGGGAAGCAGGGAAAGACAGGACTCATCTCTCACCAGTTCCCGGATGAACGGACTAAAGCCCAAACGGTCACAGTCCTGGAATAACAATAATAACAATAACGGCAGCCACCATGTGCTGGCGGCCCTATTACACGTCAGGAAATAAGTTGCACGTTTTACATAGATTATTTAATAACTATTAACTATACCAACTCTGAGAGGTTCATATGTTATTCAAAAAGCTGAATAATTTTGTAAAGGTCAAAGCTAGCAGGCTGTGAGAGAGGATCTGAGCCACTACTTATAGGAGTTTGGGGCCCAAGATCTCACCTCAAAGCCGCGTGGGCTGTGAAATGCTTAAGTGACTTAGCCATGACCATGCGACGGTGCTAACCCACAGCCAAGGTCTGAAAGCACAGCACGGGCCCAGGTTTGCACTGAAACGTTCTGTCCACACTGCACGTCCGTGCTCAGTGCCGCTAACCACTTCCACGTACACAGTGAATTAGGGTGACTTAACGGCTTGTCATCCAAACCTGGATACTCCTGAGAGTGAAAGGGGGTCCTTTTAATAATATCACTGGGACAGCAGGCGCACACCTGGACTGAACCGGGCACACAAGGACACATGGTCACCCGAACACGATCCACAGTCCCAGGGGGCGTTACCCCGGGCCCAGTTGTGTTGGCAGAGAACTCTCCCGGACCATGCGCTGCTTTCCAATTACACAAACGCTCCTTTGTAACAATTCATTCTCCCTTTGTTCACCAGGCTGTCTGCTAAATTTGTTGAGCTTGTAGGCCTCATAGATAAAACTGGCTGATGCAACTTGGTTATAAAGCAGTCGTGCTATGATGTGAGAAAGGAGGGTAATGACTAGTTTTAAAAATATATTTTAGAAGACTGGTGGGTTCCTTGTGCCCTGACAGCCCAGAACCTGAATGCCTGGCTGTTCTGATAACCAGCTAGCCCCCCGGCAGTGGGGACTCTGCAGCTCGCCCATCTAGGGCAGCCTAGGGCCACTGGACGGGCACCCGGGCTGGGGCGTAGCAGCGGCTGCCGCTGCCCAGACCCGCTGGAGAAACTGCGTCCACTGGGAGGACACAGACCCGGTTTCCTCGGCGCCTGGCGCATCTCTGGGACAAGGCCCGGCCTTTGTCCACTGCCAGCAGGCACCAACCCTGCCTGGAGGGTGAGCAGCTCTGGCATTTTTGACTAGGGGTCCTCCCCTTTCCCCCCACTAGGCCTGGGGAGGACGGAGGCTGCGTTTAAAGCCTGCTTTTGTTTTACTCGTTCCCTAAGAATCTGCCTTCTTATGAATCTCTGGCCAAGAGGAAGAAAGAATCTGGTGTTCTTTTAAAATCAGGAAATCGGTCTTGAATCAAACTCACACATCAATACAGGTAAAGCGCAGTGCTGACAAGAAGGCAAAGGGCATCAGTCTATTCTCTGAACAGACTGTTGCTGGCATTTATTTAATTACGGAGCATCGCAGGGCTTCTAGGCCAGGGATTTTCTGAGGCCCCAGAGAAGCCCGCAGGCTCTGAGCAACCCCAGAGACCCCGGACACGGCTCTTGCAGGTACCAGCCAGCAGGGCTCTGGGCCCTCATCCTGAATGACTAACACGACCGCAGAGGTGAGACCCTTTTTCCAAACTGAGTCACGTGCAAAGGTTGCAGAAATTAGGGCATGGCCTTCCTTTCTCCAGGCCTGCCATGCAGCCCCCCACCGCTGTTTTATTACTACTATGAGTGTGCACAGCAGTGGCAGTCAGTGGATACCTGAGACCCATACAAGGAAAGGGCTCGTCTAATACCGCCCAGCAGGGAGGCGGGAAAGCCAGGACAAGCACCGTTCCCTGACTCACTGTTAGGTCTCTTCCATCTCGGCATGTGGCCTCCTGCACTGGGGAACCAGGGTGGGAACCCGAGCGTGAGACCAGAAACCAGATGGTGACCGACAGGGGTGACCCTGGCTCAGGCAATCCTGCACAGTCAGAGGTCAATGACCCGATGGTGATGGTGATGGGGCAGAAGAACGCCACTGGCTACACGCCAGGCACCAAACTAGGCACCACTTGAGTGTTTCCCCCAGTCCTCGTGTCAGTCCCGCTGGACATGTGGTCTCAAGTCACCCTCCTCTCACAGAATGGAACTGGGAGCAACTCAGAGAGGCTGAGTGACTAGCCTGCGTTAACGGCAAGCAGACGGTGACGTGTGCGTTTGGACCCACGTCTGATGGCGCCCCCGGCCCCAGCCCTGACCGCTGCGCTCCACTGCAAGGTGATCCAGGCCATCCCCACAGATGGCGGCTCTGGCGCCCCCCCCCAGGGCGGGGAGGGCGGTCGCAGGTGATAAATGGTAGTAGAACCAGAACAAGAGCCCAGGTCTCTGCTCCTGGGCCCATGTTTGTTCCATTTCCCAAGGCTGTGGTTTAACATCTGTCTGTGATCTTTGCCACACCTACACAGCCATCAAGGTGAGCGCACTGGGACGCAGACAGGACACCTGTCCAACTGGCTGGAGGATTCAGGAAACTCCACCCAGCTTTTCAAGGAGCTCAACAAGCCCACAGGCGTGGACCCCTTCACCTTGAGACAGCATCCCAGCATGTCAGCTCCTCCAGCCCTCCTCTGGGTCCGGGGGGGGGGCATTGGGGGGAGACACACTGGAAACCCAGCGAGATCAGCCTCCCCCTGTCTGACAGCCGTGAGCATCAGTACAACCAAACCCTTGACATGGGAGCATTTGCACCTTCTCTCTACCCTCCCCAGGCTGCAATCACAGGAGCGTCACCTCTAGGGACGGGTAAGGGGCACAACTCAAGCAGGTCTGAGACATCGGCAGCTGACAGCCTGCCTTGCTTGCAGCAGGAAAGCAGCAGTAAGACAGAAACAGTCAGATGGTGGAGTCTGAGTCTGACCACTCCAGGGTGACACCAGCCAGAGGATGCCTTGATGGAGCATGACTGCTTTTTGGGAGGAGAAGACAACTTGGGTCTCCCCCGCCCCCTTGGTCTTGGCTGGGCTGTGTGACCTTCAGTCAGCCACTTCTCTCTGATCTTCAGATACAATGCCTGTTAAATGCAGATCATATGGAGATATACACCAGCAAGCCTCTTTGGACCACTTTGAAAAGCAAATGAGCTATTTGTGCTCATGTTTCATCTCCACCATTGGGTGGAAAGTTTCTTAAGAGGAAGGGCCATGTGTTATTCATTTTACAGGTATTGTAACTAGCCCAGAGCCCTGCACAAATGAGAAATATCGGTGGCTGAATTTGTAAGATTCAGCTTCTTTGAGGGCAAGGAACAGCTCAGTGCAACTGGGGAGGAAGGAAAGAGGTGGCGGAGACACAGCGAGCAGAAAAAGAGGCTAGTGCCACGCTGTGGAGGACTTACACACACTGATGTTTCTAAATTCAGTCTGTGGCTGAACAGTAAGCTGATACCTCAGAGGCTTTCATAAGTGTCAGGGGGAGGATGGGGCTGTAGAAGGAGCCTGGGGTCTCACACCCAGCAGTTGTGAACTCCAGTCTCAACTCTGTGAGTTCTTTGAATCTCGGTGGCCTTATTTGCGCAATGGGAACAACAGCCCCGTTTCAGGGTCATTAGGGTCACCAAGCACTTAAAGTAACCAGTGTAGTCCTTGCACCTATTTGAACTTCGGCAAATATGAACGCCCTAAAGAAGTGGGGCCAAGCTTCCCTGGACCGGTGGATGTAAGTGGATGCCACAGAGGTTCCAGGCCAGTGCTACGTTGGAGTGAGCAACTAAGAGATGGCGCCATGGCCATCCTGCAGTGAGCACAACCTAGAGCCAGTGTGGCCAGAGACACCTGTTGTCCAGGTTTCCAGCAACTCTGGTATGGTCTAGCATATCCTACAAACACCTGCAGTACTCATGTACCCCAAAGCCACCTGGTCTCACAAGACAACAAACACTACCTAAGTCCCACAGACCACCTCAAAACTCCCCAGTGGCCCCAGCCTACAGTACCATCTATAAGCAGCACTGGGAGGTGACACATGCTGGGTGCTCCACAGAGACCCCACTTACGCCATAAGGCTGGGTGAAAGCCAAGCTCTCAGGGCTGAGAAGCAGAAGATCTGAGCTGGCTCCAGTTTCAGCTTTGACCCTAGGTCTGCTGAAGACATTGGGGCAAGTCGCTCGCTACCACCTGCCCAATGAAGGGGTTTCGGCTGGGCAGTCTTTGGAACTTCAGACTGTCGACGCCCTAGAGCAGCCCTGCCATGAGTGTTTCTATAAGAGCGTAACCTGTCATACATACTGCCACTTAAGAAAGTGATTTTATTATGCTAAAAATACCACAGCAATGGAGCCCCTCCTGCAGAACGCCCCAGTCCAAAACCAACAGGCGCGCACTGACGTCCAGAGGGGGTCCGGTTTCTAGTCCTCGCCTGACCCATTCCTGTCTGTGTTGCCTACAGTGAGTCATTTCACACTTCTGAGCCTCAGTGTCTCCATGTGAGCCGCAGAGGCAATGATTGCAGCCCGCACCATTCCCCAGCACTGTTGCATAATACTTCACGGAAAGTGCCAATCTCATTGCAGCTGGGCACCTGCAGCTGGCCATCCTTCACCTTTGTGGACAGAGCTGGACACACTCTCACTAAGCAGGCACGGGGGACACGGGACACTGCCATCCTTCTTAGAAATGGGGAGAGCGTCAGAGTCAACAGGATGCGGAATGACTGAGGACATACCTGTGACAGCTGGGAGCCGGCTTATCTACAATGCAGACAACGGTCACCCTTGGCCCCGGGAAACACTGGCAAGTGATCCACAGAGCAGCACAGCTGCGGTGCGTGCTGGGCTCCCTGCTGCGGGAAAGGCAGGAGTCACGTGATCGGCACTCAGGTTGCAATCATCCTGAAAATGCAAGGGGACCCTGCCTTCCCCAACGGCACAGGGCTGCAGGGCTGCAGGCCCCCATCAGGGCCTCAGGCACCCCACAGCTTGTCACGGGAGAAAGGGAAGCGGGGGCAGTGGACAGGGGAATGAATAAGGACAAGATCCCCAGAGACACGGACACAGAAAAATGTACTTTCCACGTGAGAACCACCGGCTTCTAATGAAATCCATATTCCTAAGCCTAGGGTTCGACTCCCTCCATAAATGAGAATACACTAATTGAGACCCATCCTTTACATAAGCTCCCAGCTTAAACCCAGTGTGATTTACTGCAGTGTTGTGTGCACTCACCCTATCCCACAGCCTAGACTTTGACCTCCCTTCTTTCTGCCATCACTCAAGGCCACCAGCAGTCTCTCGTCCTCCACGTGTCTTCTCCAGTATCCCGCTATTCATTGTGGTCCACACTGGCCTCTCCCTTGCTAACACTCACAGCACTTTCTATCTGTGCCACTCAGCAGTTAGCACCCAGGGGTTGCCTCATCCCTTTTTTTAATTTCAAAGTATTACGGGGGTACAAATATTTTTGGTTACATGGGTCACTTTTATAATGCTTCAGTCATGGTTATAAGTGTGCTCATCACCCAGATAGTGTTCATTGTGTTCACTGTACCAATCTCATCCCTTTTCAACTAGACTGTGGCACCACCCTCCTAACTGGCTGCATCCTGCCAGGGCCGGGGCCCTGTACCCTGCAGAACTGTCTAAAGCACAGATCTGATGACGTGTCTTCCCTCCTTAAAACCCTTCAAGCACCTCCTACTGCCTTTGTGATCAAATCCAAATGCCACACCATGTTGCCACCCTCCCCTGGGGCTACCCGCCTTCCAGTCACACCAACCACTGCCCAAGGTTCTGTAATGAGGTGACACCAAAGGCAGAATGGGAACCCAGATTTCCTAACACCCGGCTGGGGGTTCCTCCCTCAGTCCCAGGTCTAATGCTGGACCACAGGTAAGATAACTAGGAGCAAATGCAACTGAACTACAGCCAGAGTGAAAAAGCCAAGACCAAGTAAGTCCTTAGGCTTGATGAGCTTACACTGCTATGACCAGCAGCCCATCCACTGAGCAAGGAGTCTGAGGCAGAAAGGCATCTGAGTCTTGGGCATAAGGTAGTTCATCTGCTCTTTTCGTCAACAGTGGGAAGGGGAATAGTACTTCTCCTCTGACAGGTGTGGAAACTAAGGCTCAGAGTAGTCACAGCTCCTATCTGGACTAAAACTCTAGCCAAGACCTTTCTCCTACATCTTCAAGCACCTCCCACTACCTTTGTGATCAAATCCAAATGCCACACCATGTTGCCACCCTCCCCTGGGGCTACCCGCCTTCCAGTCACACCAACCACTGCCCAAGGTTCTGTAATGTGGATGTTATCCACAATGGCACACCCAACAGCCCACTGGCCATTGTCACTTTGATGTCTTCCAAGCATCTCACACTCCACAGGTCTGATGCTCAGGCTGAGTCCCTGCACAGGAGCTCATCAGTCCGCGAGAGCCACGGTGAAATCCCCGAAGGTCTACTCTAACTAAGGCCAGAGCTGTCCCACTCCTTCGACAACTCTTTCCATGGAAAGGTCATGAGAAGAAACTTTCTAACAGAAAGGAGAGAAAATTACACTCTATGCTTACCCAAAGAGGTGATCAAACACCCTTACCAGGCTCACGGTCTCCCCACAGAACATCACAGTGACAAGTACAGACATTTGGAGGTGGAAGAACAAGGTCCAGAAGAGAGTAAGACTACTACGTGAACAGCAGCACACAGGAACCCAGGGAGACCCTGGAGCCAGTGAGCACCAGCTCACCAGAGCCAACTGTACGTATTTCTTCCCAACTTCACATTCAGGCAAGTCACGGAAGCAGTGTGAAACCAGCCATGGTGGGAGTATTTACACCATAGAAATTGGCACCTGCTCCTAATCAAGTCTGTTCTGTTTTTGTTTATCCCAGAGAATTAATTACTAAATATTTACCAGCACATCAATGAATGGATCTAAATTATAGCTATAGCTCTGTCCCCAAATCACTGTTTGACTTGGGCAAGTTTCTTCCTGGCCTTATCTGTAAAGGACATGAGGGCACTTTGGAAAATGTAAAGTGGTGAGGAGACGTTTGGCAATGTCTGCTGACATTTCTGGTTGTCACAACTGAGGTGTGTCTGGTGCTACTAGCCAGGGATGTGGCTAAACATCCTACCACACACAGGAGAGACCCCCATAGCAGAGACCTGCTTGGCCCAATGTGTTAGTAGCACTGAGGTTGAGAAATCCTGATGCAAAGGCATCCAAACACAAAGACCCATTCAAGTACCTTGAACCCATAAGCATCCAGAAGGAAATTAAGAGAAACTGGGGTCATCTCGCAAGAACCCTGGAAGGTGCAGAACGCCATGATGTATGCTACAGGTTGACAATGCACGTGTAAGATAGAGCTCTTGCCCTAATGTGGGACTGGGCACACCATAGGTGCCTACTAGTAGTTTATGGGAAAAGGAAATGTATCTAGTTGAAACCATAATGCAGTCTCTCTAGCAAGCCCACACTCTACCGTGTGCACCTCCCAACCCCCTGCCCAGTGACACCACGTAGAAGAATGTGACAAGTGTGATTTCACCTCCTCTGGGAGGGTAGCAAGAGAGAAATGTTGTGAAGTTCTAGCCCTGGAGACTCAGGCTAGACAAACAGTCACTAGCCTGGAAACCACAACAGCAATGGTCAGAAGAGCAGTTTTATTTAAGTCACTTTCTAATAGGAGTTGAAACATCTTGAAAGGTGAGGTTTTCAAAGGCTCCTCTAGGGAGGCAATTGTTAAAAACACGCAGCAGGCAAGCTTGCTTTCAACACATCCAAAGCCACTTTTTTTTTAGACAATCCTTTTATTCTCTGTACCACTTGGGATTGAAAATGCATTTAGCACAAACCACCCAAAGAGGAAACAGCATTGGGTAAGAAACACCACTGGCATTGTGGCTACAGGGGTAACCGCACCAGAATCTCACTAGGTTGGCCCGGCTCAGACACTCACAAGGAAAAAAGCGATGACGTGCAACATGCCTACTGTCCCCGAGCCTCGGGGGCCTGGAGTCAGCGAAAGTGGGGAGCGTAGCTCAACCACAAGCCATTCCTGGAAGTCCCCTGCAAGACTCCAGACTCTGAGTCCTGGTGCTGGGAGAAGCAGCTGATTTCTCAACAAGTAGATGACAGAACAGAGGACCTCCCTCTGTGTCTCCCCAAAGACCTGAACCTGACCATGAACGCTCTGACTCACAAAGCCCTTTAATTAAAAGCCCAAGGGCTCAGAGCTAATTCTAGATGTGGCAAGACCCAGTGGCTTCTCTTGCACCAGAACTGCAAGCAGATTAATGAGGATGATTTTGCACTGCCTGGTCTATGAGTGACAACTTGCTCAACTATATGTCAGACTCACTCAGTGCCAGAGCTGGAAGCCACCTGAGCAACTGTCTGCCGCCCTTCGCTTGGTGGGTGAGGGGCCTGTGGCCTGGGAAAGGGGCAGGCTGCCCAGGCCTGGTACCACATTTCTTACTCATTCTCATTTGGGTGTCCAGTATTGAGTCACATCTGGTCAGACAGCGGGTTTCTGTTGAATTGTCTACACTCCCTGTAGAGGCTCATGGGGAGTCAGAACGAGCTGGTTCCAATCCATCATAGACCCATGGTCACAGGACGGATGTAAGACAGCTTCAGGTAAAGAAATTTTGAGAACCACCACGTCCTAAGAGCCAGCTCCCCACCCCTCCTCTCCCAGTCTATCCTCACATCCACACTCCGGCAAGGCAGGTCTTGAGATGCCCAGGCTAAGAGACATAAAGGAATATGCTTGGTCAAACAGCTAATGGATTTCTTTGATTTCAATGCTCATGCCTTAAACATATTCTCATCTTTTTAATTGAAAATTGTAATACCTAAGGCAACAATTTGATGGTGATTAGGGACAGAATGTTTGTAACCCCCCAAATTCATATGTTGAAGCTGAAATCCCCAATGGAATGGGTATTTAGAGGTAAGGACTTTGGGAGGAATAAGGTCATGAGAACAGAGCTTCATGAATGACATTGGTGACCTTACAAGAACAGCCATGAGAGAAATGAACTTTCTGCGTCTCCACCATGTGAGGACACAAATAGGAAAGAACCATCTGCAAACCAGGAAGTGGGTCCTCACCAGACACCAGATCCGCCCAACCTTGACCTTGGACTTCCCTGCCTCCAGAATTACAAGAAATTAATTTCTGTTATTTACGTCACCCAGCCTACACCTGCTGTTATAGCACCCCGAACTAAGACAATGACTTCTTCAGTAATGACAAATCATTTTGCTGTATTATTAATAATCCTCTGATTCACTGGATTGCAAACTTAAATTTGTTCATACTAAGGATGGCCAATATTTATGCATATCCTTTATGTACGAAGCACTATACAAAATAATCTCTCATTATCAAAGTAGCTTCACGTAGAATCTACCTCTACTTGTTTTACTGATGCAGACACAAGAAGGCCCAGAGTGTTTAGGTGAATTTCCTGAGATCACACGGCGGGTCAATGCCAGAAGGGTGTCTGATTCTGAATCCTGTATTTGTTCTCCCATGACAACCTGCCTCTGCACTGGGGCTGTGTTGGCTCAGTGACGAATGAGACAGGGATGAGACAGACAGCACAGGCTCTGGAAATCAAGCTCCTTCTCCAAGTGTCAGCTGAGCGTGGTGCTGAGGCCGGGGTCAGTGGGGTGATGAATGAGGCAGCAGTTGTGGCCTCATCTTGGGTCTGGATGTAGCCACACACCTGAACGGCACACAGGACAGTCACCAGACTGTCCCCTGTGAGTCCAGTCTTTGTCTGGGATACATTCAGACAGAAGGACAGGGAGGAGGAATCTCACCAAGCCCACCTTGCAGATGCCCTTCCACCTCTGGGGATGAAGATTGTGAGAACGAAGTGTGACCTCTCACTCCTGTTGGCTGACAGCTCATGAGCTACCAGAAACATAAACATATGAGACGACATGTAAATACAGTGGGGCGGGTGACAGGCTGATGTGGAAGCGCTGGGGATGGCACTGGACTCCACCTGGGTGGTGGGGTCTGGCCGGAAGAGGCTTCCTGGAGGGGTCAGGGCCTGAGCCAAGCCTGGACACCACGTGGCACCAAGCCAGGCAAGTGGGGGACATGAGAGTGGAAGGGGGGTGCTCAGGCAGAGGGCACAGGAACTAAAAACGGATGAGAGTGATGAAGCTCCTGGTGTGAGGAACCACGTGTCACTGGGTACGGCTGAGATGTAAGAAAATGATGGGATGGCCTGGGAGAGAGGCCTCTCTGCAACGTGAGGCCAGGCTGGGAAGGCCAGAAGGCCAGGCACACCCTCAAAAGGAGCTTACTCTCTGGATGTCAGGTTTTACCTTTTATTATTTGGTAGGGACAGAGTGACATTGTCATGTTTGCATTTTATACCATGTGTGTGTGTATGTGTCGGTGTGTGCTGATCTGCATCTATATGCATGTAGTATCACTACTGTAGCAGCAGTGACCTTAGTCATGTTACTTCTCCACTTTGTCAATTATTTTATCTCTAAAATGGGAAAAACATGTGCCTTCCATACCCCCAAAGTATTATAATAAAGTGAGATAATTAATAAAAAGATTATTAAAGACTAAATAATGGGAAGCCCATATAAAGAATTATATCTGGATTCTCTCAAGGCTGTAAACAGGAGAACTCAGAACTTTTAAAACATCCACATCAGAAGGATGCATTGGGAGGTGATTATGGTGCATGGAGCAGAGAAGGCCACTTCCTGCAGCTGTAGCTGTCAGTCTCTGGAAGGCCCTACCCAGCACTCTAGCCTGGTCACAGCTTGTCCTCGGCTCCTGTGCTCTGGGCTAACTCTGACCCATGCAACAGTGCAAGGAAGCAAAGAACCAAAATCCCCAAACCCACCTTTCCAATTTAGCCAATGAATTATGCTTCCAATTTTAGATAAAAGAAGGATTTCTCACAAAGCTCTTCTTGACTCTTACTGAATAATAAACAGGTAGACAAAGGATATTTGATAGTCAAATGAAACGGCAGGGTCTTTGCCTTAAAGGGTGAGCACGGAAGGGCCCAGTTGACTTCAGTTCCCCTCTCTCCATCCGCCTTAACCCTGGATGTCTTTGACTCCTGCTTAAATAAGGCAAGACAAGCGCAAGCAACCTAAGGGGCTGGAGCACAGGGGCAGCGTGTGGAGGGTAAAAGCCAGAACGTTTCTAACCATTGCACAATTCCCTTTATTAGCATAACGTCTCTTTGTGCATTTGCAAAACTCTCTCCCATTCCATCTCAGGAAGACTGCAGTGACAGAAAGCGCTGCCACTGGGGGGGGGGGGGCGGGGGGGCGGGGGGAAGATGTCTGTAACATTTAAACCATGGGGCATTTGTTCAAGACTCCTGGGAAATGATGTCCCTTGATATATAATTCATGATAGCCTTAAAGCATGGCCTACTTCTGACACAGAGATGATGTATTTGGGAGAAGGTGGGGTGGGGTAGGGGGAGCAGAAAAATCACTTTCAAACGGCTCTGCTGTGCTCGCCTTTTGAGTAAAGCCCAGCAATATTTTGGATCACTCTTTCCTACCATAAGGGCTTCCCTTGAAGAGCTTTTCTTTTTTATTTTTTCTCTCTTGAAAATTGAAGAGGCAGCATATCATGCAGTTGGAGCTTTATCTTCTGCAGCACCGGAACCCATCTGTTAGCACATGCAGGCTGCGAGCCGTGTGAAGGCAGGCGCGCCGCACGCACACGCACACGCGCACACACACACAGCCTTGCAGAGACAGGGAAAAATCCACACTTTTAAAAAATTTATCATCAGCAATCCTACCAATGCCGACCAGATAGCAGCACTTTTATCCTTTTATGGGCAGATTCAGGAGGAAGCCAACCTCGCCCCCACACAGGCTCTTCCCCCTGCGCTGCCACAGGAATTGGGATGCTGGGACTGGTAGCCGGCCCTGCCCCCACCACACTGGGAACCCAGCCTTCTACGGACACCAGTGCCGACCCCCCTGGGGCCATGACCTGCCGTGCCCCAGACTGCCTGGGCGCACTGAGAGGGTTTCCATCCTCTGGCACGATGGCCATGCCCCTGTGGCTGGTTTTCTAGGGACAGGAGCAGGCGGGATGCCTGGGCCCAGTGTTATTGAGGAGGAGCAGAGAGCCCCACCTGGTGGCCTGGCCTTTCCTATGGTGCTGCTGGCGGGTGGCACCCTGTATCGCCCTCTCTGGGCCTCGGCGCTGCCTGTGCTCAACAACTCCTGACAATGCTGCGTGCAGCCGATCGGATCCGATACAAGGGAAGAGCAGAGCTTGCAAGCCAGACGTGACCCGGATGGGCCAGCTCTCACCTCTTTAAAGCGGGCACAGTGCCAGTGCAGAGTCCTGAAACGCACAGGGCTCTTTTGTTTCCCAAACTTGGAAACCTCGTTAATCATGGAGTTCCTAAAATAAGCAGCTTCGTTTCATGAATGAGGAGAAGCTTGAGCACGCACAGGCTCGGAAGAGGATGGGGTGGGTCGGGGTGAAGGGCAGGAGGCAGGCAAGGCCACTGCCCTCAGAGGCTGACGAGGGTCTCAGGACAGGAGAGCACCCCAGCTCCACCCCGTAATGCACTTTACTCTGGGTACTGGGCCCAGAGCCTGCTCCCTGCACCTCGCAGCTGCCCCCCTCTTTGCTCCCCCTGCCGCTGCCTAATTTAGGCCCCTTATTATCTCGCTCCTGGACGGTTCTGCACGTGCAGCCAGATGACTCTTCCTGAAACAGCACAGCTATCACCGCGTCACTCCATGGCTCAAAAACCTTTAACGATCCCCCCATTGACTAAGAAATAAAGCCCAGCCTCTAATTTCTAGGCCTTCTCATCAGGCCCCAAGCCAAACCCTCACCTCCCCCTCCACCCCTCCTCCCCTGCACCCAGGGCCCTGCTGAGCCTCCTGTCTGCATATCCTGGCCCCCACGCCTCCCTCTATCTAACATGTTATCCTCTCCCCTCCACCTCCTTAATTCCAAGTCCAGTCCACCCTTCAATACCAAATTCAAAGGCCACTTCAGCCATGCACTCAATCTTGACCCCCAGAGACAATTTCTTTGTCCTGTCAACGCTCATCATTTCACTCTACCTGAACCACTTTCTCCTACCGTAAGAGTCTGTGCACCCTGTTTTTCTCCTTGGACTGTTAGATATCCACGGGCGGAAGAGCACCCAGTTCATTCACCCTTGCGTGCTCGCTCCACCTAGCACAGTGCCGGTACAGAGCAGGAGCACCCGCGTCGGTCTGTCTGCAGGACAGCACACAGGAAGCGACTATGTGCGAGGTGCAGCTGATGAGCCGGTCGGGTCAGGACGGCATGCAGAGGTGCAGGCTGGGTGGGCTGGGGACCAGAGCCGGGGATACGATGACCTCCATGATGCTAAAGGCGACGGTCAACTCTCAGTGTTCATCTTTGTTAAACCCATTAGCAATATTTAATGCAGTGATGTCACTGTCCCTTCTATAAAGTCTTTGTTTACTTTGTCTCTAGGAGATCGTAGGCCCTCGATTTTCCTGTCCTCGGTTGCTTCCTTGTCCTCCTCTTCCTCCCAATTCTTAGCATTGGCATTTCCCAGGACTCAGCCTTCAGCCTCTCTCTCCTCTGTCAGGACTCGCTCCTTGGGACTCTCTCCTTAGTTTCACAGCTTTAAATATCAACTCTATTTTGATAATTCCCGAATTTATATTTCCAGCTTTGACCTCTCCTCTGTTCAGACCTACACTCAGATGCCGAACTCAAACTCAGCGAGGCGCCAAGCATAGCTCCTCGTCGTCCCTCCCATCCTGTTTACTCACAGCCTTTCTCGGCTCGGCTAATGGCAATTCCATCCTTCCAGTTTCTCAGGACAAAAATACTGAGACATCTTAGCCTCCTCTTAATTTCGCACCCCACGTCCAGTCCTTCAGGAAATTCTTTGCCTTTTCCTTTAAAATACACGAGGCATCTTTCCTCACCCTCCATCCCAGCGTCCAGCTAGAACACCCACCCCCAGTCTCCCTGAGTCCATCCTTGAACCCAGTTACCAAACAGTAGCCAGAGTGATGTCCCCACAATACAAGTCCCACCGTGACTGTCCTCTGTCCCAAACTCTGCAGCAGCTGCCCCTTCCCCTCACACTCAGTCACCTGGCCCCATTCTCTGCCCAGGTAGTGTATGCTCACTCCCTCACCTTTTAATACTTCTTGCTCAAATGTCACCTTTTGGATGAAAACCACCCTGACCACCTTTTCCAATGGCAACTGTCTCCCCTTTCTTTACTCAGCTCCATTTTTTCCCAGAGATCCTTTTACCTTCTAATACACAAGAAGGTACAAAATATTCCTGTATTACCTTTACCTTAAAGTTATTATTACTAACATGTTATTATAATGATTATTATAATTATTTATAATATAAATACAAATATATTACCATTATCTTAATGTATTACTATAATATTATTATTAACATTAATTTATTATTAATGCTATTATTATTATCTACTTTTTTTTCACTAATGTGTCAGTATCATATCCATGCTGCTCCTAGACCCATGCCTGGCAGAAAGCAGGTATTCAATAAATATTTGTCAAATGCATGAGTGAATGATTTTCCCTGACCTATAGCTTAAACAATGAATGCCACTGAGCCACTGAGCCACTGAGGCAGGCAGCCAAAAGGCATCTGCAGGCAGGGGAAGCTTGAGGTACAAGGGACTGGAAATAGAGTTTTCTTCAACATTTTAAGGTGAACAGTGTTGCAAAAACCCACCCTAGTTATATACAGTACCACTAAAGATGCACCACAGAGCAGTTTCAAATTTGCCCAGACCAGCCTAGGAAAGTTTCAAGGGACTTCAACGTGTAGCTACGCTTAAAAAAATACATACAGTCAAAATGCAAAGGAAATACACCAGAGCAGGTAAAGATTTGTGTATAAACATTCCCTCTACAATTCTGTTTGCATTACACATTTTTTCACACCTTTTCCCCTAAAATATTACAAAAAACTATATCCTTCATTCTGTATCTATCTGCCCACAATTAGATACCCCCGGGCACACTTTCAGGGGCAGATGTCAGTCTTGCTCACTTTTAAGTCCTCAGCACCCACCCTGTAAAAAGATATAGTGGTTTCAATGTCTTTGTTCAATGAATGAAGAAATGAATGAATGCCTCTGAACGCCTCCCACCAGGACCAGTCCCGAGATACAAGAATACATCCTGAGAGGCAGCTCTCCATTAGCCTTGGCCTCCAGGCAGACAGAGCATCAGCCCTCACATCTCTCCCTGCACCTAGCACAGTGCCTGCAGCAGACGTTTAATAAGTATCTGATGACTAAAAGTCAAGTTCATCTGTCTGCAGGCCTGGATGTGGTAAAGGGCACAGCTCAACTTTTTGTGCCAGCATCTCAGGACTCTCTACTGCACTGTTGAGGCTCGATCCCAGGAACATACGACACAAGTGAAGTCAATCACCCCACTTGGCTGGGGTGTCCTCCCTTCCATGCAGGAAGTCCCTTTAGTGGACAGGCTGAGTCATGGAAACTTCAGTGTTTGCACTGATAGACAGGGTGTCATCACACCTCGTGCCACACAGCTGTGGCAAGGATTCATGAGACCCTGTGAGGACCGACCCCCACTGTGTTCTGGCCTCAGATGGCCATTGCTCCCAGGGACACTCCTTGTCATGTCCTCCCATGAGCTGGAGCCTATCATGCTGTTCAAGAGGCATCTGTCAAATGGCTGCTCTGGCTTAACTACTGTTTTCTATCAAAGGCTTCCTCTATGCATGCTTGCTTCCCAGATGTGTGTGCAGAGACTTGCCATTACCAAATTCAGAAGCGTGATTGGGGCTTTCGGGCTCTCATTAAGTCAGGAATTAACTGGCCTCCAGAAGTAACTTCCTTGGAGGCCACACTCAGATAATCACATGAAGATGATTCCAGCATCACTGGGCAAGCTTTCTTCTACCTTTGGGGAGTCTTTAACATGGAAGGGGGTCAATTATTGCTATGAGAAATAAGAAAAAAGTAGAACAGGAAACTGTGTGTGCATGTGCACACATACACATACACGTACACACACACATACACATGTACACACACGCTGAGCCACAACCACCCAGACCCTCAGAGGTCAGCAGCTGATTGGATTTACCTCATTCATAAATAAAAGACTTATCAGAAAAACTTATTAGCATTAAAATGAAAAAAAAAAGTGTATATTTCTGCTTTCACTGTGATAGAAATCAGGGCTAAAAGGCTGGGGCCAGTGACAGCATTCTTTCATGTGAAAGTCACATTTCAATTGAACTTGCAGATGTTCCAGGGCACAACCCGCAGGCAAACAGAACGGATCCTTGAGAACCAACATTCTTTTCATTTTTTCCAATAGGAGGGTATTTTCACAACCACTCAAAAAAAATCATAAATGACTTGCGATGGGCATTTGTTATCCTCTAAAAGAATTAACTCGCCTATGCTTGGCTTTTATATTTATTCCACAAACATTTGCCTAGGTAAGCAAGGAGGTATGCGGAGCTAGCACAGAGTGTGGCGTTTAGAACCAGTGGGTTTCACCTAAAACAGTCTGGAGCAAGGCACCTTCCCTCTTGAAACCTTAGTTCCTAATGTAATAAAATAATGCTCATACACAGTACCTACCCCATCTAGCTGCTGGGGAGTTTCAAGGAACTCTTGCAATAACTGAGCTAGTGCAGTATCTGATTCATAATAGACCTTCAGAAAATGCTGAGTCAGAATGAAATCCCAGTTAAGTAAATGCCACTCTATTAGGTAAGGTATTCTACCTTAAAGGTGGCTATATTATTGGAAAGAGAGGTGGAATACGCTCACCTACAACACTAAAATAAGGTGGAAAGTGGTAAAAGCTCTAAGAGGTCACAAACAAAATGCTTTGGAAGGTAAGACAAGGCAGAAATCATTTACAGCCAGGGACATCAGCAAATACTTTCTGGAAGAAAGGAAACGTGAAGTAGGAGGATGTGACAGTTTATTTTAAGGGAAAATGGTGGATGATCATGTATTTATTCATTAATACTTAGAAAAGTCCAGTCTGATATGCTTGGTGATCTGGAAGGTATAAGAAGAGAAAGAGAACATGACACAGACCCTGTCCCCAGATACTGTATGACTAATTGGAAAGAGATTATACATGTATACATATGTGTGCACGCGCGCACACACACACACACAGACACAGTCAGCTGTCTCTGATAGTTAGTGACAAATGCCCAATGAATAATTCACAAATTACAAGTGACCAAAGTGGTAAGGCAGCTACGCAGTATGACCAGAAGTGCGCAGAAAGGTCTCAGGTAGCTCCAGTTTTTCCCTCTGGGCCTCAGTATCCCCCTCTGTACAACGTATGGTTTGACTTAAATCAGCTTTTTCTAACCATGTAGCAAAGGTCCCCTAATTTATTCACTCAGCCTAGGAGACAGCTGGTGGCATCAGGGTGTCCAGAGCCCGTCTCCCCCAGGCCACTACCCTGGGGCCACAGGCGGCTTCATCCATTTCCTCTGTGTGCTGTACAAATAGGACCGTTTTCCACTTGGCCATGACACAGAACATGTTGAAAATTCCTGGTCAAGATCATCTCAAAGAATCCTGTCTGTTTGCTCAACCTATGGGGTGGGGCTTCGGTGTTTCCCTGAGAATGCAGAGGGCTTGAGTAGGCAAAGGAAGAGTCCCAGGAATGCAGAGACGCTGGTGAGTGTGAGGAGCAGCGATGAGGCCACAGGGTGGGTGGCTCAGGCCTCCCTGCAAGACCTAAGAAGCCACGCTGCAGTGTCAGAGCCTCCTCATAGTAACTTCTGCTTCCTTTAATCCTATTTGCATTCATAACAGTGGTCTCTGTGATGGTTAATTTTATGTGGCAACTTGACTGGGGCATGGGGTACCCAGATATTTAACATTATTCTGAGTGTGTCTGTGAGGGTGTTTCTGGATGAGATGAACATTTGAATCAGCAGACAGAGTGAAGTGGACTGCCCTGCCCCACCCCGAATCTGGGTAGGCCTCATCCAATCCGCTGAAGGCCTGAATAGAATAACACAGGAGTAAGGGAGAATTTTCTCTCTCTGCCTGACTGTCTTTAAGCTGGAACATGGGTCTTCTCCTGCACTTGGACTTAGACTCAGACCAGGACTTACACCGTCAGCTCTCCTGGTTCTCGGGCTTCAGACTGAGACTGAAACTATACCATCAGCTTTCCTGGTCTCCAACTTGCCAACTGCACATCTGGGGACTTCTGAGCCTCTGTAACCATGTGAGTTAATTCCTTAAATAAATTTCTATACATCTAGACCTCTCCATGTATCTCCTATTGATTCTATTTCTCTGAAGAGCCCTGAGTAGTGCATGCCACATAACAGGGGATATATTAATTTGCTCAAGCAACCAAGCCATATCTGGCACAGTCTTCCTTCCTAAAAGATGTTTTACAGCCACTAATTGTGTTAATGCAAATTAGTGAGTGGCAATTTAGCCTCCCTGTATCATTGCAGTTGATACGAAGCAGAGAAATGAACATGCATGTTCAAATACTAAATAATTAACAAGTCCCTGAATCTGAAGCAGGTCTGAGGTACACTCTGAAACCCAAGACCTTGTCTAAACCCTTTGTTTGCATTTGTGAGCTGCCTGAAACAGACAAGTACAGAGCTCAGCTCTCTCACCTATTCCACCTGTACCAGCTGCTCTGGGAGAATTAAAAAGGTTAGAACCAGCCCGAGCTTAGCACATAATGTGTCCTCACTAAATGCTAGTTTCCTTTCTTCTGGCTCAAAACCCATCTTCCAAGGCCCCGCAGGTTCTGTGCAGCCTCCCTCTGGCCCCTGGCCACCGCTGGCTTCACCCACTCCTCCCCACACACATCGAATTAGCAAAGTGCATTCTCGACTCCGGCTCACCCCACTTTCTCTTCTGCCTTGAACCATCCACACTGTTCCTTCTGATATTGACAGTGCTCCCCCACCCTGCCTTTCACACACACACACACACACACACACACACACACACACACACACACTCGCTTCTTTCAGGTGTCTGTTCATCAGACTGCTTTCCCTGAGCCAACTGTATCAAGGTGGCCCTGTCCACTCTCTGCCTCCACTACCTAGCTTTATGCTTTGTTTAGTTGTACTCATAGTACTCATTGCTGCCTAGCATTATATATACACACACACATAGTCATACACATGTACACACATATTACATATATATTAATATGTATGAACATAAAAGCTGGGGCATTGTTCTATCCAGTGCCAGGAACATAGTGGATGCCCAGTAAGTATTTGTTGACTGAATGGGGAACTGAATGAATGAAAGAACCGGGCCCAGTCACCATCACAGCCCAGATGCTACCGCACATGCTCAGAAGTGGGAGGGCAGACATTCAGTGTTGGGGGGAAGCTGACCACCAGGTGTGATGGGAAGACCTCACCCACTGAGGCCAGGCTGGATTAACCCAGAGTTGCCTGTGCTCCCAACACTACTGCACCGTTAGTGGGCGTGGGCGGGGGAGGGGCTCTGTATAGTGGACGTGTCCTGACCACCAGGACCATCCTCACACAATCTCCTTGAGTCACATCATAAAGGTTTTCATAAACTCAAGGCCTCACCCACTTTGGCCCAGGCATCTGGGAAAATACGGCAGCCTCAGAAAGCTAGCTCAGATCATCACGTAACAGACCACTAGCCTATGCAATGCCAAGAGCACGTGCTCTGGATGGCACACACTCAGGAGTTCAAATCCTGGCCCCTCCACTCACCAGCTATAGAGCCTCGGCCAAGCACACATGCCCCTGGGCCTTAGTTCTCTCTTCCACAAAATAGGCACAGGCAGTGAGATGCAATTCCCAGGACTGTTGTGAAGATTGAGGGAGGCAAGGTAGGCAGAGAACAAACCCGAAAACCAGTCTCCTCCCGCCCTTGAACAACACATGTTTTCGGAGCTGTATACAAAACGTTTTCCCCACTAATGCTAGCAGAAGGGGCAAATGCTTAACGTGTAAATAAGGGCTACATTTCCCTTATTATTACTAAAACACACCATTTTCTCTAGCAAATGTGTTAAAGAAAAGGTAAATCTCAATTATAGAATAAAAATCAGAATGACTGCTTGTTATTTTCAAGTTCACATTGCAGTTCATGCCGGCCTTTTAGCACATTATCTAATCAAGGTCTTAGAGGGACATAGCTAATGACGGTGTGCAATGACCCCTGAGGACATTACACGTGTAGAAGGTGCCCCTACTGTGTGGGTCATCTGGGAAGACCATGCTTGTCTGCGCTGTTCCCCCTGTACTCCCACAAGTCCGCTAACCTGAGAGGTAGCTCTGGACATGTTTCCTGAGTTTCACTTCCCACCCAGAGGCCCCCACACCTCTGCCGGACTGGCCTGGCACTGTCTGACCCAGTCTGCCACGTGAGGTCCAATGCAGAGGCTCAGGACAAAGACAACATCCCTGTGAAGGCTCCTTCCTGAGCCACCATCACGCCATTTGAGCCCCACAGCCAGACTGACTAGAAGCCCTGCCCAACCAGGAAGCCCACTTGGTCCTTGAGCACCCAGGCTCCAAACACTTTACAGGCATCACCTCTTTAAATCTTCACAGCATCCCTAAGAGGAAATGCTATTCTTCTTCTTCTCATTTCATTGATATGAATAACGAGGCACAGAGTGATTGAGTAACTTGCCCAAGGTCACACAGCTATTGAGTGGAGAAGAGGTGGCCCAGGTGGTCTTACCTTGCTGGAAGAAACACCCACTGCATGGCTTTTGGCCCTGTCCTCACATCTCAGTGCCTTAGTTTTCTTTTCTCTAAATTTAAGGGGTTATCACTGCTCCCAGAAATACAGAGTAGGAACAAAAACAGCAAGAAGAATGTAAAGAATAACAAGCGGTTGGGACATCCCCAAAGAAAGAGGCAATGATGGTCAAAAGCACTGTGTGGTTACTGTCCCTGTCAAGGATGCTGCTCATCAACAACACTGGGGACCTTGAGTTCTTGAGTTCTTGGGCCACCAGAGTTCTTTGATGTTATGACATGAGTTCCAAGAGAAGGCGGGAAAAGGGCTTCATGGATGTGAGTACATTTAAATTTAAGAAATAAACTGATAAGCCTCTTTCTCTCTCCAGCACCCGGTTGAAATCCACACTTTGCCAAATTTTCTAATCTTGAATAGAGTACAGAGACTTTAATCACATTTTACTTTCTTGGGTTCCCAGAGTGTTGGAGTAGCTGCGACCTCATGAATTTACGCAGAACAACCAGTGTGTGCTGAATGCCTGCTCCTTGCCAGGCAGAGTCCAGCTTTAGCCCGAAGATATAGGAGTAAAGGACACAAAAATCCTTCCATCATGGAGCTGCTACATTTTAATGTGCTATTTTTCGCTAAAATATCAATACCAGATATAAACTCCATTCCTAGTATGTCATCAAATATTATTTTACTAAGAACATAATGTTCACATCTTGTGTAACAGATTTATACTGTATGGGTTAGACTGTAATATTTCTTCCTTTGTAAACGATTATACAATCAGCCCTCCATATCCATGGGTTCTGCATCCACAGATTCAACCAACTGCAGATCAAAATGTTTTTAATTGGAAAAAGGGCCCAGGTGTGGTGGCTCATGCCTGCAATTCTAACACTTTGGGAGGCCAAAGCAGCAAGTTCGCTTGAGACCAGGTGTTTGAGAACAGCCTGAGCAACACAGGAAGACTGTTTCTACAATAGAAAAATTAGCCAGGCGTGGTGGTGCGCAGCTGTAATTGGAGGCGCTCAGGAGGCTGAGGCAGGAGGCTCACTGGAGCCCAGGAATTTGAGGTTGCAGCGAGCTATGATGGCACCACTGCACTCTAACCCGAGTAACAGAGTGAGAGCCTGTCTCGGGCTCTCAAAATATTAGAAAAAAATGATACAATAAAAAATAATATAAATAATAATACAATATAGTATAACAACTACTTACACAGCATTTACATTGTATGGGGGGATGGGCATATGTTACCTGCAAATATCCCACCATTGTATATAAGGAATTTCGCATACTGGGATTTTGGTATTCTGGGAGTGGGGATCCTGAGACAAATCCATGACAGATACTGAGGGATGACTGTTTAGCACAGCCTTGCTGGTTGCCATGTGACTTGCATGTACCACCTCCCCTCCCTTAGGGGATACAATTGATTCAGGCCTTGGGCATTTGCCTGTATAGCAAACTGAATGTGAGTAGAATGGAGAATGCCACATCCCAGCAGAAGCTTCCAGAAGAGCCTCAAGTTTCTGCCACCTTGCTTGCTCTCTTCTCTCTGTCATGAGCATGTGTTCCAGGAAGCAGCTGCCCCTTCAGCCCAGGTTCCACAATGAGGAGATATATGGAGCAGTGCCACCGAGGCCAAGCCTGCAGTCCCTGATCTGGGACACAGCGAGATGCTTGTTGCTATCAAACACTGAGATTCGGAGGTTATTTCTTACTGCAGCAAAACTGCCTAAAACATATGCCACATTTTCTCAGATTAAATCATTCGATATTCACAGGCACTATGTTGAGCTCAGTAAGGAAAGAAGTATGTGCATTTTATGGATGATGTTCCTAAGACCTAAGAATGGTTAAGTGATGTTCCAGAATCAAACAGCAAAGAGATTGAAAGCAAGCGGAAGAAAACTGTATATACTTTACCACAGCTAAGTGGGATTAAAAACAAGACTGCCTCACCTTTAATGCAAAAATCCTTTCTGCAAAGTGCAAATGGATTAAAACACTAGCAAATTGTAAAGGTTTCACTGGTCTCTCGGCCACTTCCAGATATCAGAGATGATGCACCAAAAAAAAAAAAAAAAAAAAAAAATAAGAGGTATACAGTAAAATGAAATGCACAAGGAAAGGACAGCACGTCCATCCCATTAAACTGAATGAACGAGCCGGTAGCCTCAGCTCTTGTATCCCAAGGCTGAGGGGTTCCACGAGGTCCCACTGAAGCATCTCAGAGAGAATGCATGCTCCTCTCCGGCCACAGAAGGCTTGCTGCTATCAACAGACTAGCTTTCTAGCAGCTCCATGACAAATATTCCCAGGAAACCCATCACATGCCTGGAGCTGGCACTGGGAATGGCAACAATCGAAGGGTGTGTCATTTCACCAGCAAATTCAAACATAAAGCGACCCTGACCTTAACGCCCAGTCAGGGAGACAGCAAATCAAGACAGAGGCTCACAGGATCTGGACATGAGTGACTCGAATTCAATTTCCTTGCTCTTATTGTTTTCAATTCAAATCTTATTGTTCTTTCGCTTTGCTTTATTCTCTTCCTCCCCTCTTACTTTTATTTTATATATAAAAAAAAAAAACTCCTTTCAATGGGAGTGAGTGAGTCACCTTAATCATTTATTTAGACACATTTCATGCTCGCTGTGTGCCATCTGCCCCAGCTTGCTGACATATATGGAAGGCTTTCTGCAGCAGCTGATCTTTTTACCAGAAAGCTCGATTTTCAACAGCCATTTCTGGGGGGCCTGAGCACCACCCTGCATGTGGCTTTCCACGACAATTCACACCATGCGTTTCCTACCCCACCCACGCTAGGCTGCCTTCTGACACCTCCTGCCCCTGCATACCCACAGATGCTTTTTTCATTCAACCCTCCAGCCTCCTGGTATCTGGAGCAACAATCCTAGCCACAGCCTCCCCTTGCTGCCACAGCAATTAAATTAAACAATTGCCTTCTAGTAATTAGGTAAACATATACATGTGTACATTTTCAAAGCATTGAACTGGATTGCAGAAATCAAATACTCATTTAAGAAAATCAGGAAAATTAATTCTGAAAGCTGGAAGAAAAATCCAAACAGACAGTCGGGGACAACCCAGGAGAAGCAAAAAGTTGATGACAATTGAGCTGTGAACAAATGTTCGCCTTCATGGAAACCTCTCACCAGGTACCACCTTGTGAACAGAGGTCCCTCATAGGCATGTTATTCACACCCTGCAATGTGTACGGAGCTTTTAACGTGTTTTCAAAGCTTGTTAACTTCAAAATACCCCTGAGAGGGAAAGAGACAGGAAAGGTTAGCGCTGCCAGAGGACGAGGAGATTCAGGCCCAGGAAGGCTGCTGATTTGCTTTAAGCAGGTCACTGGGAGTCACAAAATTAACTCTTCATTCTTTTAATATTAGGCACTGCGACTTTTTTTTTTTCTTCATTTCTCCACTTTAAAACTTGCAACATGCACTCTGGGAGGGCGAGGCGGGCGGACTGCTCAAGGTCAGAAGTTCAAAACCAGCCTGAGCAAGAGTGAGACCCCGTCTCTACTATAAATAGAAAGAAATTAATTGGCCAACTAAAAAAAAAATATATATATATATATATATATATATACAAAAAATTAGCCGGGCATGGTGGTGCATGCCTGTAGTCCCAGCTACTCAGAAGGCTGAGGCAGAAGGATTGCTTGAGCCCAGGAGTTGGAGGTTGCTGTGAGCTAGGCTGATGCCATGGCACTCACTCTAGCCTGGGCAACAAAGTGAGACTCTGTCTCAAAAAAAAAAAAAAAAAAAAAACTTGCAACATGCATTTGAATCCAGGAAATTTCAGTGATCCTATCCCAAGCACCTTCTAATAAGATTTTTTAAGAAGCCCCATAAGGGCAGGTTTTCCAGGTGGACTGACGCCAGCACCCTATCATGGTGCCTGCAAACGCTCAGTTCTCAAAAAACAGTTGCTAAAAAAGGAAAAGACAAATCTTTGCTTTTTCCCTTTTTATTATGTTTAAGCAACCCCCCTCCACCTGACTCACCAGCTGAAAATAAATTACTTCCCTCCCCAACTATCGCTAACGAACACTCCACAGTTTTATACCTAAGGCGTACACACTTTGACACACACACACGCCCCTCTGGCTGGAAATCCAAGTTCATCATTCCCTTGTGCAAATGCCCTAACAGTTTCCCCAGACTTCAGGATGTCCTCCAGCTTCAACCCTCACTAATCGCTACCTCACCCTGCTGAGCAACTAGTCCCACCTACTACTCCAAGTTGGTACAGATTGCTCTAAGTCCCTTTCACCTATGAACGCAGGATTCAGCTGTGGAGGGGACATAAGGCGGGAGCCAGAAGATTCTAGAGGCCACTAACTTTGGCATGGCAACAGGGACAATGCTCACTTTAGCCCTCTTCCCTCCCTTGCTCTAGCAATGCTAGGGCTCTGCATTTCCTAGGATTTTTTTCCCCCTCACACATTAGGAGAAACTCAAACTTCTCAGAGATCACCATCTCTGGGAAGGGGAAACACCCTGCCAGGGGAAAAGGCGTTTTTTTTTCTGGAAAGGTCTCCAGAGACACTGCCCTCCAGGTCCCGTGGGCTGCCCCTGCTCTACGTCAGCAAAGTGGAGAGGGGAGCTGAAATCCTGGCTGAAATCCCGACACGCTTTGAGGGTTTCTTGAGAGCCTCCTTGTTCCAGCCTGCGGTCACTTTTCATAAACACCAGTCCCCAGCAGGGTTCCGGGGCCTGCTATTAATCCTTGGGGACTCAGAGAAACCCTCTTCCTCTGGACTCCAATTAACATTCCCCTCTCCACAACTTTCACTTTGAGCTTTTTCCTGGCACCATCTTCTTTCCTTAGCAATTCCACCCATCTGATGGTTGTCCAGAAAGGCACTGGGTAATTGGGATTTAGAGCCAGCGTTCCTTCAAACTTCCCATGTGTATCCATCTTTAACTAGGACTATTGGCCTTAGAAGAAAAAAAGCAGAAAAGGAGCAGAGGTGTTCATAAAAGCTGAGCCCTCTTTGTGTCCTGGGCCCTGTGCTATGTGCTGGGGGTGTGAAGACCAAGGCTAAGCCCTGGCCTGCCCTGCAGAGTGCACAGGCCAGCGTGATACAGGGCAGTGGCCCAGAGACAGTCGGATGCAGCACATGCTCTCGGTCAGAGGTTGCACCAGCAGGGCCCTGAAGGCACAGGCTGGCCCGAGATGTCTCCCTGACCTCACTGCCTGCCACCGGACACTTGTACAATCAGCTACACCCCCTGGGCACCTTGCTGTTCCTTCGACAGGCCAGGCACACTCCGCCCCTGCTTCAGCACTTGTGAGCCTCTGCTTGGAACACGGTGTTCCCTGACTATCCACACAGTTTCTTCTCCCACTGCCTTCCTGTGAGGCTTTCCCTGACCACCCTACTGAAAACAGCAACCCCTTCCCCAAACATCCCCCTACTTACATCCCTGCTCCCTTTTTCTTCCTGGAACTCATCACCACCTAACATGATATACATTTAACTTGTGTATGTGTTTGTGGTCCCTCTTTCTGCAATAGAATATAAGTTCCGTAGGGGTAGGGAGTCTTGCCTGTTTGGTTCACTGGTGAATCCCAAGAATCTGGCCCAGGGGAGACATGCCTGACTCATTATGGGTGCTTGATAAGTATTTGTTGAGTAAATGGATGGAAGGATGGATGGATGAATTTGGTGGGGACTCAGGGAAGGTTTCCAGGAGAATGCCACCCAGAAGTGAACCTTAAAGGATCTGTCCAAATAAAAAAGGACATTTTGGAAAGAGGATGCAGCTCATGTGCGATCGTGGGTAACTCACATTTTCTCTTCCGTAGTATCAAGCTAATGCATAGTATTCCCAAGTCTATGATGAGCCATGAAACCGAAAAAGGAGTTTCGGCAAGCTAAAATGAGCCAGCGGTGGTGCAGGCTGACACAACATGGGAAGAGACAAGAGGAAGCTGCCTTTCCCCACAACCACCAGACTGAGTTATGACCACCAGAGAGAAACTGGGGAAGCCCAGCCCCATGAAGTAGGAGCTGATGGGGCAGCTGGACTCAATCTCCTGGCTCAACAAGGGGTATTTCAGTTCCAGGCCAAGGCAAAATCCCAAACACCATATAGAACCGAGCTCTGTGAATCATTAATTCACAAAGCAAGCCACAACTTTTCATCAGCTATCTGACTTTGGGTACATAATTATATCTCTCTGAGTCTTAGTTTTGCTCTATCTATAATGTGGACCACAACTTCTCCCATTAGATAACACATGTGGAAGTCTCTAGAAGAGTGCCCAGCACTTTGGAAGCACATAGTAAAAGTTTGCTAAATATAAATAGAATATACTATTTGCATGAAATTTGCATTAAGGTAGAGAGAGCTGTAGGACTCCATTCTGGAAAAAGGCAAAGAAATAAAGCTATGATTATATTTCCTGAGGCTTAAGAGACTCTAGCCATGGCGGGAAAAAGGATTTTATTTCTTAAAAAAATAAAATTGTGGCCTGGAAGCAGTGTGAGCTCTGTTGTGTGGGAACATGTAGAACTTTCAGAGCCAGGCAGACTTCAACCAAATCCTGGTGCCCCACTTTCAGTCCTATGACTTAAAGCAAATTTTTAAAACATTCTTAGCTTCAGTGTCTTTAACATCAAAAGAGGAATAATAATATCAGTCTGCAAGGTTGTCTGTGGGGTGATAAATGTATATAAAAAGATTATAAAACACAATTAATAAATGATAAATGCATGTTGGCTAGCATACTTCACTGCTATTAATATAATTAAAAATTTAGAAACACTTTGAAAAATTAGAGACCACTTTGGGACTGGGTGACCTATAAATTACTGGTTAGAAAAAAAAAAGAATTCACAAGAATATGCCACAAAATAGCAAGTGCACTGTATCTATATTAGTTTATATGTGCTACTCAAACTATTTCCTGAATTTGAGGTTTAACAGATAAATTTACACAACCCACGGCCGCACCAGTAGATGACTGACTGCATGTGCAACGTGCAAGAGAGAGGGAGGATGGGGCCTTGACACACAGGTGGTTTAAAAGGAGGAACAAACAGGGGATATGCACACAGTGCTGCATCCCCAAGGCCAGGAGCTCACACACTCATCCCCAGTCGTGGGGGAGGAAACCCCAATTTGGGTGTACGGGGAAGGGAGCTCTTGGCTACAGTAACTGCAGCCAGAGACGAGCAATCTCCTCCCCATCCCAAGAGAGCCTCTGGGTCTCTAGTGTGGGGCCAGGCTTTCCCCCAGGAATTGCTTTAGGCTTCATCTAGTCAATCCCACTCATTAAAGATGCAGGAACTGAGGCTCAGAGAGAGAAGCAGGCTCACAGGCAGGCAGGTAGTCAGGGGCAAGGGTCTCTCTCCACCACCACGTGGTCTTCCTGCCCTCAGCAGCTTAGCAAGCAAAACCATGCAACAATCCCTAAGGCGTCTCTTTCATTCCTTCTCCTCCCTCTCGTCCAGTCTCCCTTCTCTGCTAAGCCCTGTCTGGGTTGGACCTGAAAGAACTTGAACTTCAAGGGGGATAAACCCAAGGGAACGAGAGTGTCAGGATGACACAGGGGCTGAGGGAACTGCAACACAGTTTCTCCTTTCGTGTTTCTCCTCCCTCTCTTTCTTTTCTTCCTCACCATCTCTTCCTCCTTTCCACCAACTGACTATTAAATAGAATTGAATATATTCTTAGTCCATTTTTTTAAACCTACACTAGGTTTTTCTTTCATTTATTTTTATTTTTAAAGTAGCATACTCAAATGATTTGCGTGCTTTTGAATATGCATAGAGTAAGATTTTACACGCTCTGTGTTTCTGAAGCAGAAGGATGAGACATCTCTCCCTAAGAAACGTCACTTATTTAGTTGCTTTCTGCCAGTTAACTTCAGAATCACCTTTCTTGGTGGTCACTGGTCCCTGGAAGACAAAAAGTCTTTGGGACAGAAGGGGCACTTGAGCAGTCGGTCTGCTCCACTCATGAGCTACGCAAAGGCCAGAGGTCAGCCTGAGGCAGAGCCTTGTCCAGAGGGTGCCTGGAAGGGCCCTGCCCTGGGCAGCACCTTTCCTGGATCTGGAAGGATCCTCCCCACACACGCATGCGCACGCACACGCACATGCTCACACACACCTAGACACATGCACATCTCACACTGGCCTTCACACCCACCCACACGGCACACGCACACACTCTCACACTCACACCCACTCGCAAACCACACGCAAACACCACACATCTCACTCTCACATACTCAGGAGTCCCGGCCTCTCGAATTGGTAGGGACCAGCCATGCCCAGGGGTACCCCCAGCCCAGTGCGCCCTGATGTGAACCATGTTTACAGCTCCCGGGTAGCTCCCACAGTCTGTGCAAACCAAAGGCCTCAGGATCTTAAAAGTCAAGGTCGCTTCTCAGTCGTGGAAACCACCTGTCTGTGGTCAAGCCCCTGGTTCCCATCTGGAGTTACTGCAGGGTGAGAAAGGTGAGACTCTCCTCTAAAGGAGGAGGCAGGGTGCTCAGGGAGAGGCAGAGCCCCTGACTTGCTCAGCCTCACTGGATTCTGGAAGAATTGTTGCGCTTTCAACCTGCCAAGAGTCAGAAGTATGACGCATTAAGCACAAATCCAAAAGACAAAGAGATAAAGAAAGAGAAAAGGAGACAGAAGAGAGAGGTGGAGAGGTAGATCAGTGGGTTGGTCCCCACTCCCGTTTACCTAAATGCTCTATATTTAAATACCTAATTCATACGGACACGGGAACAATAACAAACTATTCTGTTTCCCTGGGCTCATCTTACATGGGTCTTGTGCTCTTCAACGGAGAACTCTCACCCTCCCCTCAACAATGTTTAGCATCAGCTATATATATATATATATATACATATATATATATACACACACACACACACACACACACACACACACACAAGCCCTCAAATGCAGAGCAACCACTAAGGTGACCACCGCTGTCAGGGCCACGGCCACAGACAAAGCTTGGTCCAGCAGCTAACAACCTCCCACCCCTCCCCCACCGACTGGGCATCAGTGAAATGATGGCAGTCGGGGCTCTAGGGCCAGAATGCACCCGCCACAGACCAGATGCAGGCATGGCAAGCTCCGTGCTGTGAGGGTGGCAAAGGCAGGGCCAGGAGGGGCCCGAGGCAGAGCACAGGGGGTCTTCCCACACCCCTCCAGGCTACACGGCACAGCCAGGCAGGCTGCTCTGCACCTCCCACCCTGTCTGTCTCTTTTGGGCCCCTGGTTCCATGCTCGGACCCTCAGAGAGAGAAAAAGTTAGAAGTCATAACTTAGAAACTCAGTGCCTAGGGGCTGGGGAAGGAAAGTAACAAGCCCAAGCTCGCTCAGCAAGTCAAGAGCAGACCCAAGGTAAGAACCAAGACCTTCTCACGCTCCGTGGGGCTTTTCACTTCCCCATGCTCGCTCTCCAACCCTGGTTCCCCCTCACACGACTGAAATGATGAGTCAGAGTTAAAAATTCCCTCTACCCTCCCCTCCAGGGCCACTGACAAAATTTGATTATAAGCCACACTCAGTCAAAAATTCCCAGCTTATTTTTACTTCTCAGCAAGTTTCCTTTTAAAATTACCTTGTCCCAGTGAAATGCTGAAACCCCATGCTTTTAAAAGTGTTTGTTGTTGTTTTGTTTTTGTGCCAAGATAGGTCACTTAATTCATTTCCTATTATTTAAATTGACAAAATATAAAAATGGCCCCTAATGCTTTCGATAAGCATGAGATGAACCATATCACCACACCACCCAAAGGTGGGATGTTCATTCGTGTCTCTGGACCTTTTGGGCTCAGTGAGTTCCTTTAATCTTCTTGCAACAGAAGTTCACAAATCCTTCTTTCAAACCCTTTGCTCAGATGTGCTTCCAAATTCATAATTTTTTCAATTTCAGAAAGGTAAGGAGTATATAAACCATTTATTATATATCCCCATCAGGGTATGGAGCACTCATCTTTCTACCAAAAACTCATTCATCTTGAGAGTGATAAATAAACGCTATAAATAGCTTCATGTAAGATTGGGCCAGCTTTAGCTTCCAAATGAGTGATAAAAATATCTTTCCATTTTCAGAGCTTTTTGAATTTTGGACTTAAAAATAAGGGAATGTGTATGTGTCAGAAAATAGCTTATGACCCATTTATTACTTCTGAAGGTATTTGAGGGCCCAGATTTAAAACCTCAACACTCCAGAAAAAAAAATACAAATTTAAAGGACAAGAAAAAGACTTGGGATTGGGAGATCGATCACAGAGTATGTGCAGTGCTTTATGCCACCTAGAATGTCATCCTTGCTACAGCCCCACGAGTAACATAGCCGGGTTCATTTCAGGTACAAAATGAAGGCTCGCAAGCTAGAAACAGAAGCCCAGAGGAGTGAACTTCTTGGGGCTTTGACAGGGGCAATTCAGAATGTGTTGTCAGAAAAAGGAGAAGTTCCACGTCATTACCCACCCAACAACAAATAAAGGGGAACCTACAGGACATAGCAAAAGCTATCAAACAAATTTTATTCAAGGCTCAGGCAAAAAAGGAGAAACACATATATTAAATTCATATATCCCTCACAATATCCCTGAGACACAAACATCATTAACTTGAGTTCACAAATTGGAAAATTTAGCAAGCTTAAGCAATTTGTCCAAGGGAAGAGCCAAGATTCCAACCAAGATCTGTTTGCTTCCAAACATGTGCTCCAGAACTTTCAGGAGCACATGTCACTTGTCCAGATTTCAAAGAGCTGTGACAACTGAGTCCTTGTCCCAGCCTTGGAAAGGCCACCAGTCTTAGTTTCCCTTCTTTCTTTCCTTCATTCTATCCTTCCTTCCTTCCTTCCTTCCTTCCTTCCTTCCTTCCTTCCTTCCTTCCTTCCTTCCTTCCTTTCTTTTCTTTCCACCCAACCAGCCAGCCAGCCAGCTATCTAATCCCTCTCAGTTTCTGTAGAACAGAGGAGTTACAGCAGAGGTGTTCATCCACATGAGAATCTGTCATTCTGTAAGCTGATAACATAGTTCTCTTGTATTCGCAAGCTGTCCCAGGGAAGGGTCTAAAAAAGTAAGACATACACCACCTGCCTCGACTGGGAGGGAGCCACAGCTCAGCAAGGCCATATGCTGCACGCTCTGCAGGCTCAATTCCTTACTGATGGGTGGCATCCTCCAAGGAAGTGGGCTGAGCAAAGGACACCCTGAAGGACACTAGCAAAACACAGAGATGCCAGGCACAGGAAAGCACTTAAAACACAAACTATATTTTAGTTCATTTTATTCAATTTTAAGGTATGGAGGCCCTTCTGGCTAGCATGAACTTACGACTTCTTTGTGATAAGTATTCTAGCCAAGACATATGCTTATTAATTTCACGCCCATCACATATGCATGCCTTTTATTAACAGTGCAGGTGGTAGAGAGAGACCAGGCTTCACAGGCACACACACATGGCTTCAGACACCAGCTATACCACCGTCCTAATAAGATGACATTATGCAAGTTCCTTAACACCTCTGGACTTCAGTTTCCCCACCCTTAGAATGGGGACAATGTCTGTTTCAAAAGCTCTTCAGAAGATTGTTAAAAGTGGGTATGAAATGCTTATTACTCTGCTGCTGACAATACCCTATATTGCTCAGTAGGTGCTGCTGCCCATATTTTACCAAGGGGAACACAAGCTCAGAGAGATGAGACAACTTGCCAAAGCCCAGCTGCTAGTGAGTGGGCCACATGGGCACAAGACCCCAGGTGTTCTCGGACCCTCTGGCTGTTCTCGCCCTGACCACCCCACGGGCCTCTCTGCACGAGGTGACTGGCATCCAGCCTCATCATTGCTACTGGAAGAACCTGCATCTGGAGGCCAGAGGGAATGAGAGCGTTGAAGGATGCTGGGATAGGTGTGTGCCCGTCATTGCTCATGATCACAAAACGATTGTGTGTTTTAATCTATTTTGAAACCTGGGAATCATCAAACAAAATGAAGCTTTATTTTTTTAAAAAAAGGACATTAACTTAACATGTAAGGACTCACTGCAGTAACCAAGGCACCTGTGAACTCACCCCTTCCACATTCACATTAGTGAATATTCTGGAACATGGGAGCAAGCCGGGCCCTCTCCTCCACTCCTGCATCTCTTCTCCTCTCTCCCCGTTGTCCTCAGCTTTGCCTTTCAGTCCTCTGTCAGGGTGCTCAGTCAGAACGCAGTTCCCTTGCTGGGCTGGGAAGTAAGGTTTCCCGGCTCTTTGCGAGGATTCTCTGACAACACGCTTGGCTCTCCCCTCCCACCCTGCTCTAGGCCACCTGCTAGCCAAGACTGCCAGGGGTTGCTTCTTCACCTGTCGCCAGGCAAAAGGACCCAGGAGCTTATTAGAATCATCGGGCTGGATGTGGAAAGGCCCTTTCAAGTCATCAAATCCAACCTTCCTAGTTCACCAAGAGTGAAACTGAAGCTCAGAGACTTTCTCCTCCCTTCCCAAGAAGTGAGAAGCACAGCTGAGAGCTGAACCCCGGTCGGCAGTTTTCCAGGACAGGTGCTTCTCACGCTCCCTCTCTATGCAACATGTCAGATGGAACTCAGGTGCTCACGGATTTAGCATCCACATGGAAGGAAATGGGCTCCGCTGCGGCAAGAGTTGAAACAATGACGTTGCCCTCCTCCCTGGCACACTGTGTAATGCCGGCCAAGCTCCACTTGGGCATGTTTCCTCCCCCGACTTCCCCTGTGGAGGGAGAGCCACCTGAGGGCAAGGACAATGCCGTATTGGTCACTGTAGCCTGGTGCAGCACAGGGCAGGAACCCACCCAGCACACATTTGTTAAAGGAATGAATGATCTCATTTTTATGCTTGATCCATCATAAAACTGCAATTAAACTCTTTGGGGCACTGCATTTCCCCAGTTTCATTTTAAAAATCTAATTATCTATGCCATACAGAATTTTTATTAGAAAGTGAAGTCATTAAATAAGCAGACACCAGACTCAGGCCCTGAGATAATTGCAAATAGAAACGCATCTGTCTGCAGTGCTAAGCTGGACCTGGTAAACACGCTGCTAAGAAACATGGTCCCCATTTCCAGCACTTGCATTCACTGGGGCAATGGGGTTCTTAAACCAGGGAAATTAGTCTCCTAAATTACCCAAAAAAAGCTAGTGAGCACTTCTATAACTGCTTTTCAATACCTCCACCTTCCTAGATGTGAGTTATACTGATAGATTTAATCCAAATCACCCTTGCATTTGAAGAGCCACCCACCCATATGTTGTGACCTCGTTTCTCCTGTTTCCGTATCCCTGGGAGGTACTTGTCTTGCTTTCCACTCAGAAGTTCAATCATAAAATCTTGGCCTGTCGAGAGGTTCAGTTTATCTCAATGACAAGCCAGCAATCCATTCTTGTGCAAAGGAAGCTACTTCTAGCATCATCAAACATTTTCCCTTAACTCAGATGTATGAAACTCGTCTTCTATTCATCACTCATAGGAAGACAACCTCAGCCAACTGCAGAAACCCTTGTTAAGGCTGTGCTGAGAGTAAACCCCTCATAAAGTCTCTAAATATTTACTATGAGTCTGAGTTACAACACTGACCAGTTCCACCCCATTAAAATCTGCCTGCATTCTCCAAACACAATTATTTTAGGTCATGGACGTGGCAGCCAAGGAAATGACAAGAGTGTGTACTACGGCACAAACAGCAAGCAGAAACTACTTTTAAATTCTGGTCCTGCCACTTAGTAGCTGCCAGACACTGGGCAAGTGACTTTACTTGCCCAGTTTTCTTAACTGTAAAATGGGGACAATCACATTAATGTGACACAGTTGTGGTAACAATGTGGGGAAATGTATATACATATTCTATATAATAACTCTAAGAAAAAGAAGTTAAACGTGCCCAGAATAGAAAATATGAAGCATTCATCTTAAAATAGTCTCTCGTAGACAGAATATGTTTCTGAAAATCAGGGTGTTTGTTGCCGTTTCAAATTTGTTCCCCTTTGAGAAAACAAAAGTGGTGGTGCGTGGCGTGCTGTTGTGCTATTGTAGAACACAGCTTGTCTGGTGAGAGATAACTTGAAGATTAACCAGCAGTGCTAGGAGCCTGAGCATGGGCAATTTTTAACCCTCCCAGATAATGAATGGATCTCCAAAGGCCAGAATTCATCCAAAGAGCTCTCTCTACCACAGTTTTAAGAGGACCCAGAGGCCCAGTAACCAAGAACTCTTTTCTAATCAATATAACTAAATAACAGCAAGTCTACTGTGAGGTAGGCACCATGCCAGACCCTATAAATACATAAAATCATTTAATTCTTAGAAGACAAGTATAATTATCACAATTTTACAGACGTAAGAATTGAGTCTCAGAGAGGTTAGATAAACCTTCAGCCACAGCTAAGACACAGCTGTAGTGGAGTTTGAACTCTTGCCTGACTCCTAAGCCCACTTTCTTTCCAATCACTATGATGCTTTGTCAGGTAATTCATGCAGTTCCCGAGAAAGGATTTTAACCAAGATGAAGTAGGAATCAGAGGCTACTATGAGTAGATGAATCAAAACTCAAGGAACAAGGCAGGACTGGCTCCCTGCCACGTGTCTGTCCCTTGCCTGCTCACAAGAGCTGATGTGGGGCGCTCCAGCAATCTCTCCACTGCTGGGAGGGCCAGACTAGAGCTCGCCAAGTGAGCAATGGAAGGACAACTGTATTTCAGCCACAAAGCACAGGCCACCTGATTCAACCCTAATGGTAGCCTCATCAAGTGGCTCTCTCTGGGTCCCGCACCAGCCTGCCCTTCCTTTTATCACTCCACCTCCTTGACTGTATTACCAGGTCTCTTTCCATGTTTATCTTTGCCACCAGGCCATAGTCTTTGGCAACAGGAATAGGGTTCATTTTTTTAAATCCCCAGTTCCCAAAACTGTATTTGATACAGAGTAGGTGATCAATAAATATAAGGTGCATAAATGAATTTGTGGATTCCTTGTCATGGCTGGAAAAGATGACTTTGGAGAATGTCTCTAAGAGTTTATGGCTTACTTATGCCTAAATCAGTTCTCAGTCTCTGGACAGTGGCTCAGGGGTCTCTTAAACACTAAGATCTCCCATCAGGACTGACATTATGGGTTCTTCAGCCTTTCAAAACATTCAGAGCAACCCCTGAGGCTATTCCATTCCATTCTAAAAGAACAAGCAAACATAGGACAGATGCTGTCAACTTCATTTTAAAGACTGATAAACTGAGGTCCACATGAGTGAACTGACCTCCCCAGGGCCAATATTTGACATTGAGGCTGCTGATTCTCTCATCTTTCCATGGTGCCAGAATACTTTTTCAGCTTATTAGTAACAAACCTGGAGCATGGCAACATAAAGGGAGAGAAAGAGAGAAGAGAGGAGAGTGCAATGAAGGAAACAACAGCAGGGAAGGGAGGGGACAGCTTCACTGGAGAGTGTCACTGACAGCTGACAGTGGGTAACCCTATGTCCCTAGTGAGCTCTGAACTCCTTGTCCAGGGCTAGCCTGGGAGGTTCTACTCAGCTCAGCGTCCCTGACTTATCCAGTTGCATCTAGGCCCTGGGAGTAAAAGCAAACTGAATTCTTTTTGGTGCAGAGTGAAAACAGGAAGTCACAAGTGGCTCTGCTCTGCTCTCAACTTGAGTCCCCTGCAGTTCGGTCAAGGGTGCCCCCGGGAGAGGGAGAGGACACAGCTCCCTGGCAGTTCGCCTCCACAGCAGACAGTGGTGCTCCCAAGGGGCAGGGAAACTGGGGACCCCCTCTGAGGAGCCTCCTGGAACGTGGGTTTAGGGGGCTGAACTAAGGCAGGCTCTGTGGTCCCTCTGGGACAGGACCAGGTGTGTATGCCAGCTCCATCCCTCTCCCATTCATTCAACAAACACCAGGGGCTGACTGTGTGACCCTAGGGGAAAAGGCCACTCGCTCTGGGCCTAGTTTCCTCATCTGCAAAGTGGGGACAGGCCCTGCCCCACAGGGCTATTGTGAGGATGAAAGGAAATAGCATCAGTGAGGTCCTCCGCCACATTTGGCATCCAGGATTAGCACTGAGGCAGTACTCACCCACTGCGTCCCCCTTCCCAGAGCCCAGAGGAAGGGGGCAGTGTGGGCAGGTCTGTTCCCGCCTCACTGTCCTAGTCTCCTCTCATAGGAGCCCAGGGCCAGCAGGAGGTGAAGCCCTGCCAGCCCCCAGCCTGGGCCCAGTGCCCATGTTTATGACTGTTTATTTCAGAGCAAGTAGAAAGGAGAAATTAGAGCCATAAAAGACAGGACAACAGACCAATAAAAACCAGCTCCCAGAAGAGTCAGAAGGAGGAAGACAGGCAAAACTGTCACCATAGCAACACAAGACAGTCAGAAACACGCAGGAAAAACAGCCCCTGCTCTGCCTCCTGTCTTCCACTGCAAACCAAGCCCTCGAACCCCATTTGGAGCTCAGCGAAAGCCACGACGACCCACCCTAAGACCTGCGGCCCCCAAGCCCAGGCCTGGCTAGCAGCCACGCTCCTCATGCAGCCCCAGCACAGGTCCCAGCCCTGCAGGGTCCCAGCCCAGCTTTCTGTGCCCTGGGGACTTGATGCCTCGCAGATGGTCCAGGCTCCATCTAGAGGAGATGGTGGCTGGTGGCAGAGGGGAAAGTTTCTAACAGGGAAAAAAGGAGGGCCACAGAGCTGCAGGGGCCCAAGGACCTGAACTCCAGACCCCTGACCCTGCCCTGGTTCCCTGGGGGACAGGGGTGGGGGGGTGGGGGGCTGGGGGGGATGGGGCAGGGTGGTAAACAGGGTATGGGAAAGGACACCAAGCCCAGAGCCCAGAGAGATGGCCCCATCGGTTCTGGACCTGGTACCTCAAACTCAGTGGCTGGGGTAATTATGAGCATCTGGGGATGGGTGGGGAAATAGCTTTGGAGAACTTAAATGACAAAGGTCTTGGCCCTGGTCTCTGGGGATATTGGCCAGCAAGTCAGGACAGCTTGGAGAAGGACCTAGGGACCGCCTGGCTCATTTTGACAGAAGTGTTCTTGGCCCTTCAACTGGAAGACAAGACAGGTGTCTCCACCAAAAAGCATGGCTGGCCTGGGACCAGCCTTTTGGGAAGTGGGTCAAATTGTTCCCAAAGCTCAGTATCGGGAAGTCCCTTTTGCCAGCCTCGGGTTCCGGCTTCTGGAGGAGGGAGAGGGTGATGGCAAGGAAGGCTGGGTCCCAGGCACAGCAGCTGGCTGGCTGGCTAGGAACCTCTAAGGCAGGTGGCAGCAAAAGGGTCCAGGTGTGCAGGGCTGGGGAGGGGGTCACCCTGCCCGTGGGGCTGTAGAGAGCGGCGAGGAGCCGGGGCCTCTGGCGGTGGGAAGGGCAGCGGAGGGTCGGGGGCTCCTGCAAGAATGGCTTTGGAGCTGAAGATACCTGGGGGCCGGGGTGAGCGGTTGCGAGACTAGAGAGGGTGACCTGGGAAAGGAACACAATCAGGAGGCAGTTCTCCGAGAGAGGGGGCAACGGGGCACAAAGACGGACTTCTGGCCGGCGATCGCAGGAGAAGGGCTCAAGGATCCGGCGCTCCGCTCTCCCTCCCTCGCCCGAAGGCTGCAGGGGTGTCGGGAGCAGGGAAGGGCGGCCCGGAGCGCCGGCCCCGGCCCCACCGCGCCCCGGCCCGCAGCCCCCCGCCCGCGCTCCCGCCGCGCCCCCGGCCGCGTCCGCGCCGCGCTCACCGAGCCGCCGCCGCCCTGCTCGTCCGCCCGCTCCGCCGCCGCTGTGGACGCCTCTCCGCGGCCGCCGCAGCCTGCGAGACGGCCCCGCAGCCCCGCCCCGCCCCGCCCCGCCCCGCCCCGCCCCCAGCCGGCCTGCGCCGCCCCGCCCCGGCCCCAGGGGACCCCACCCCCGCTGTCACCCGCGCCTCCTCACACTGGCAGGGCCACCCCCTTTCCTCGCCCGATCTGCTCCCTTCGCCCGGGGACTGGCACTGACCCTCCCCAGCATGGCAACGCTGGCCCTTCTCACCCTTGGCCACTTGGCCTTGCCCTGCCACAGGCAGCCTGGGCCAGCCCTTGCCATTTCCACCACATTCCTCCATACCCACTATTCCCCTCCAAGAAAAAGAAGAAAAAGGGACAAAGTCCCCCCGCAATCTGCAGACACACAGGCACCCTCAAATCAGTGCCCATGCACCCAGCCAGATCACCCCAAGCCCTAGCCCTTCTCCCAGGTTACTCTGCATTCCGAGCCCAATCCTACTCCCAGTCCCCCCACCTTAACAGATTCCCAGCCCTGGGGGGCCGCAATTATGTGATGGGACCACAAAGGCTTAGTCTGAAAAACGTAATTACCCTACAGAGTAAGTCTGCAAAAACACTTTAAAAAATTCTGTGATGCAGGAGAAAGTAGTGGATTACAGCATCATTGTCATGATCATTGTTTTAAAACATCTGCCATGGAGGCTTTTGGCATTAGAGAGAGGGAGATTCAGGAAACCAGAGAAGACTGAGCAGTGCCAAACAGGTTGTGAGTCAGAGCTCCTGTGGAGGGGAGGGAGGGCTCTTGCAGAGGGCTTGGGCTGCTTCCTTTCCCAGTCAATCAGCCAGAACATCATGAAACATTTATGAAATCCCCTTAATGTGCCAAGCAATGTGCCAGTAGCTGCACTGGTTGGGGAGTGTGTGGGTTGGCAGCATAAGGAGGCAAAACCCAGGTCTCTGAGTGCAGGAGGCATCAGGAGAACTGTGCAGGTCCCTTCCCTTTCTGAGATCCATCGTGTCCCCACGGAGGACTTGATGCTGCCCAAGCCCCATTAGGGTTCTGAAACGCTTTCATGAACTGCCTAGCTAGACTCTTGGTCTGGGCTTTGGCAAAAATTCACAGGGGGCAGGAGGACACAGCCTAGTTAGAGAGAGGTAGTCTCCCGACTGGAAGGGGACCTCAGGACCAGAAGGAACACTTTCCCATTTTTCATTTGAGTTTCCACCATGCTCTGGCCCAGCCTCTATGGTCAACCCCTGCAAAGACAGTTTATTTCATCTTTGAGTGGCTCTATTAGAAAACCCTGTTGTCAAGAGCCAAACGACACTTCTTCCCCCCCACCCCCAAAACATACATGCACACACCCCTTCCAAAATGTCTGACTTAATCTATCCACCTTGAACTTGGCCTGGCTTTGGGAAGGGCAGGGACAAGTCAGCCACAGACGCCATTCAACCCATAAAACACTATCATTTCAGACATAGAAGGACTTTATGCTTCACACCCGTCTGTCTCTAATAATACAGCTGAAGTCGGTGAGTAGACCATTTGATGTATGAGATTTCACTTCCACACACTTAGCGATGACTTCTGTGTCAGTAATTGAGGGATACCTACATGGTATTGCCTCACCCATTATAAAATAATAGGGTTTTCTAATTATTAGTGTGGAATTTAATAATTAAGTGTTTCCTAAGACACAATAACCAGATGAAAGTCTTTTGACTTTATCAGTAATACTAATAACAAGTTTAGAGGTTATTATAATAAAGATTACAGTGAAATTAAACTGTCATTTGGGGGCAGGTAAGTTTAGATTGAATTTCAGATGGTTTTCATTCACAATATGTTTGCTAAAATGGACCTTAATATCTTAATTAAATTCAATGTAAACTGAAATGTTCTAGTTTCAAGGGCATCCTCTTTATGCATTTATTTTATTGATTGAGTGTGGACAAAGTGCCAGGCACTGTGCTGAATGATAGACTAAGGACACATGTTCCCTGGCCTTGAGGAGGACACAGACAGGCTGCCAGCCCCAGTCTACGACAAGACAGACTAGGAAACAGGCTAAAATAGAGCTATTTGTTGTGTGGACCCAGAAAAAGAAGGAATTCATTGTGATGGGGGAAAATAGGGGCAGATTCTCCAGGAGGACAGCTTTTAAGCTAAACCCTAGGGGGTGAGCTAGACTTCAATAGGCAGGAAATGGGGACAAGGGCACCCCAGGTAGAGGAACAAAGTGGAAGCCCTGGTGGGGAGTGGCCTAGTGTGGCCACAGTGTCAGGAGGACTGTACTACATGAGGCTGAGAGTGGAGAACTGGACCATCAGGTCCACTTGATCCTGGGAGCCCCAGGGCTCAGATGATAGGTTAAGAGTCCTTAGGGACAGGGGATAGAGACAGAAGAGGAGGCAGCAGAGAAAATGGTAAGCAGAGAACTTCCATCATTGCCCGGGAGCTGTGGGCACCCCCCCCCCCCAGGAACCAGGCTCATTTAAAAAACGTATTCTCTGAGGGGTTCCCAGTGCTGAGAACAATACTTGGCACAAACTGGTGCCCACTAATATTACTGAATGAATGATAGGGTCGTGGAAGATGGACTTGCCCTCTGGGGACACAGCCGTAAGGGCTGATCCCATCCGGGGCTCCTCTTCACCCACTGAACCCATCCTAGAGCAGTTGGAGCATTCCCTCTAAATCCCTCAACAAATTCTATTTCCCTTTCTCCCCTAGTTCCCACATTCCTTGGGAGGATCATTTATGCTTCTTGAACTTTTGCTGGCGTACCCACCAGGGATGGCATCCCCCCCCCCATCGTCAGCTACCAAAGTTCGTCTGTTCCAATGCTAATCACGCCTGGGGGACAGTGTGGCACTATGGCCTCAGGGTTCTGTCCTCTGAGTAGTCCGAGAAACCTGACAGTCTGAGCCACTCACTCCTCTGATGCATCATGCGTGACAACCATGTCTCAGTACAAACATTGGGGATTTTTCACCTCTACAAGTTTCTCAAGAGCAGGGATACATTTTGAGACACAGATAAAACCCCCACAAGATTTGGAGTCAAAGCTGAAGCTAAGCATAATCTTGACTCTGCCCCTCATTAGCAGTGTGCACTTAAACAGATTACTTAATTGTTTGGAGTTTTGGCTTTCTCTTCCATAAAATGGGAGGAAGAAAACCTACCTGGGAAGGTTGATGTGAAGGTTAATATAAACTGCTTTGTAGCTGTGAAAGAAAAGGTGTGTAAAATGTTACAGATCCGTGTGTGTGTGTGTGTGTGTATGTGTGTGCGCATATGTAGCTTCGTGGTGCCTTGAATTGTGCGGGGCACATGGGAAGTGCTCATTTCAGACTTGCTTTCGTGTTTGCCCTCACAGCTCACTGATCTCCAGCAGGAATTATATAGTGTTTTCCCCTTGGCATTACTATAATGGTCTCCAAAGGTGGTGGGTTTTCTTGCCAATTACTGGCCAGAGTCCCTTTATGTAACTAGGGGTTTCTACGGAAACATGGCCCAGGCTTCAGAGGGAGCATAATAGATTTGATTATGAATATTGAGCCAATTTTCACAGCTGACATGCTGCACACTTCCTTGTTGCAAAAATCACAGCCCAAACTATATAGAGAAACTTTGTAATGGCTCAAACTCCTTGCCCGTGGCTGAGTTGGAGCACATGACTTAAGAGCTCTGACTTTAATCGCTTTTAATCACTGAGGGTGTCAGGCTTTTTCAGACCTCCTTTCCTTTGCACATGGTTCCCCACTGCCTTGAGTGACCTTCCCTCCTGGCCCATTCTTTGAGTTTCACTCATTTTTTTTGAAACCCAGCTCAAAAGCAACTCTTCTCTAATGACTCTTTCAACTCTCCAAGGCCAGTCAATTGCTGTTTCCTGTGTGCTCTCATAGTGTAGCATTCACACATGCCGGTAGCACTCTCCAAGCTGTGTGGATTGGATCGGGTTAAATACAGTCGATTCTTGTTATATGCAGTAGCTGTGTTCTATAAAGTCATCATGAACACGGAATTAGCATATAATGAACCATAACTTCCAGGGGAAATACAGGGTTAGGTTCCTGCAAGGTTACATTCTCCTCAACTGATCAACACATAACCTTGCTTATGTATGTTTCTGTTTAAAGACACCTTCCTTAATATACATTTTTGATTCATTAACATTGAATTCACAGTCAACAGCACTGTGACTCATGCCTGAATGCAGCTTCTCTAAGACACATATTTTCTCTGTAAGGAGTACCACAGCCTACTCGCACTTAGGAACACCAGACAGCACTTCAGCATTGTGCTTGAGGGCCATTTTAAACAGCGAAATCATCAACAAAAAGCACAAAAATGAGGAAAAAATAAAGCACAAATAGATCCCAAAGAGGAACAAAAAGGCAGAACATGGCCTTGTTGGACCTCAGCGGGGAACATGCATGTCCGGGTGACTCAAGTGTTTTGCATTTTGGTGCATGTCGGTTAAGGACCATACGAGCCCCGAGAGCATTGATTTTAGGGTTACAAATAAATTTTAGCAAGTAGGCGAATTCACAAATATGGAATCCTTGAATAATGAACATCAACTCTATGTACCTTCCGACGGGAGCACTAGACTATGAGCTCTTTGAAGCCAGAATCTGTGCTTGTTGGTGTTTATGTCTTCGCAGCACTTTGAAGAGCACCTGATACGTAGAAAACTAATGTTTGATAAATGTCAGTTACATGAGTGAACCTTCGATCCAGCCTTGCGTTTCTTTAGATATTTACCAACAATTTACAAACTGACATTAAGCAGGAAGAATGTTGCTGGTTCTTCTCCCATATGAATATTAAAGACCTGATTTGCTTCTTGTCAGTTATTTGGCGAAAGCTCTGAACTCTGATGCAAAGAGCACTCCATGTGGAGTAAATTCCTCACCTGTAACAAATCTGGATAATATAGACGTTGGCTGTGACATGGGGGTAAAAGAGTAGAAACAGCACCATCCTCCCCTCATCTCGCCCAAAAAGAGAAGTGGGGACAATGAATTTCTGAGATCTGGAAAAACAGAGTCAAATGGCAGCCTACAAGGAGAAAGGTGACAGAGCCCAGAAACTGAAAGGGACACTGATGACACAGTGGTGATAGGAAAGTGGACAACTGGAGACAAGGAAGTCAGGGTGACCATGCAGGGGCTCTGCAGTGACGCCCAGATGTAACTCCAGGACTCTTTTTTTTTTTTTTTTTTTTTTTTTGAGACAGAGTCTCACTCTGTTGCCCAGGCTAGAGTGAGTGCCATCGCGTCAGCCTAGCTCACAGCAACCTCAAACTCCTGGGCTCAAGCAATCTTGCTGCCTCAGCCTCCCGAGTAGCTGGGACTACATGCATGCGCCACCATGCCCGGCTAATTTTTTCTATATATATTAGTTGGCCAATTAATTTCTTTCTATTTATAGTAGAGACGGGGTCTCACTCTTGCTCAGGCTGGTTTTGAACTCCTGACCTTGAGCAATTCGCCCGCCTAGGCCTCCCAGAGTGCTAGGACTACAGGCGTGAGCCACTTCACCTGGCCTGAGTAGGTTTCTCTATTTCCCTGAGCCTTGTTTCTCACATATGTAAAAAGGAGTTATAGGACTTGCCACAAAGGGTTGTTTATACAGCTGATGTTTATTGAGTGCCTACTGTGTCCTAGACAGAAACGTACATGAGATCATGAATGTGAAGGTAATTCATGAGTACCTGGCCCAGGGCCTGATGCAACCCAGCTACCAAATTTAAAAAGTCATTGTAGTTATTTTTATCCATCAATTTCTCTCTCTCTCTCTTTCTGTCTCTCATCCTCCCCCTTCCCCCACCTATTTGCAAGGTTTCAACATATGACTTCTATTCTCTTTTAAGTCCACATCCATTGATACTTTCTCATAGGTCGGTTGATCTCAATCTTTGGCTGCCCAGGGAAATCCAGAATCTGCTGACTGCATCAATTTTTGGCACCTTTGACAAAATGAGTCAGCTCCTTTAGGGGACTCAAACTCACCACCTGCAAAGCTCATCTAGTCTCCAAAATCACTACTCACAAAGTAATGACACGTATGTGGAAGCCTTTGGGCAAAGGCTTAGAGCATTTTATAGGCATATCCTAGTCATCTACGCAGCTACACAAACAGGTAGAGGTCACTTATGACTATACCCATTTTATAGCCCAGAAATTAAGGCTTGATGTAACTTGTTCAATTCATCAACTGAGTTACAGTCACAGCTAAGAAAATAAAACAAAAGTGTCAAGATTCACAGTTTAGGACTAAACTTTGAATTCCTTGGACAACCAGATATTCTTCCTTTTCTTTGCAAATAGTTCCTTTGCCTTTCAGGAAATATATTAGTAAGCATGTGGGCAGGTATGATTCAGACATAGGCCAAGATTCTTTCACTTGCTATCACAGATTTTGTCCAATTTAGGTAGCTGAAAAAAAAAAAAAAAACTTTGGATACTAAGACAGTGTTAAAATTTTCATCCAGCAGAATGATCGACTCTATAGAGCTTCTTTACAAGCTGTGCTAATAATACATGGATGTTTCATGTTTAAATACACATTATTAAAAAAAAAAAAAAGAAAAGAAAAAAAGAAAAAATAAAATAAAATAAAAAAAATTCATCTGCAAAATGGAAAAAAAAAGAAAAAAAGAAAATAAAATAAATACACATTATTACATGTGACAATTACATAAATGGCCATTTTAATGGTTTTCAACCTATTGTGTTTGCCTTTTAACACTTAAATCACTTGAGAAACACCTTAGGATGGTGATGCTTGCAAGAAACTTGGTATCTTTGGAATTCATATTTATCTTCTTTGTTATCTTCTCTTCAGCCACTGCCCAGATCAACCCCTGGTCAGCTTTCACCTGAGTTATTTCCACAGCTTTCTGCTTGGTCCTCCTGCCTTCGTATTTAGCCCACCCAATTCACTGTCCACCCTGCAGTCCCAGTGATCTTTCTACAAGACAACTGTCATCACGGAAGCCCCTTATTCAAACTTTCGTGATCCCATCACACTAGGACAAGTTTTGCATTCTCTGCAGGCATTTATAAATGGCCACTCATGTGGCCATTTATAATCTGCCTTCTCTTGTTCTTTATGTTGAGTTTCTTTCGCTCTTTTTTTTTTTTTTTTTTTTTTTGAGACAGAGTCTCGCTTTGTTGTCCAGGCTAGAGTGAGTGCCGTGGCGTCAGCCTAGCTCACAGCAACCTCAAACTCCTGGGCTCGAGCGATCCTTCTGCCTCAGCCTCCCGAGTAGCTGGGACTACAGGCATGCGCCACCATGCCCGGCTAATTTTTTATATATATATATCAGTTGGCCAATTAATTTCTTTCTATTTATAGTAGAGACGGGGTCTCGCTCTTGCTCAGGCTGGTTTTGAACTCCTGACCTTGAGCAATCCGCCCGCCTCGGCCTCCCAAGAGCTAGGATTACAGGCGTGAGCCACCGCGCCCGGCCTTCTTTCGCTCTTTAACTCAAAATATTATTTTCCTCCTCTCTGCCTTTGTACCTGCTTTCCTCTCCCTGGAGTGCCCCCCTCCCCATTATCAAATAGATCATTCCAAGTTTTCCTTCAGGCAGCTGTACTATCACCTTGCAAGGAAGTCTTTTCTAAACTCTGACCCCGGCACACCAGGCCCAGTGACTCACATGCTTTATCTCATGGTGTTTTAATTCTGCCAACCACTTTCTGAGTTCCTAGAATGTAGCAATTCTATTATACACAAACACACACAAACACAATGCTTGTGTTCTCGATGCTCGACATCTAATGTACACTCAGTAAATATCCACTGAGTCCCTCTGAGTTACGCTGAATCCCTCTGAATCTCCCACAATCCAGAAATTAGAAAAATTGTCCTCTAAAATTATTTCTGGAGAAATAAAGTATAATCAAGCCTGGAAGAGCAATATAAGAATGTTTTAATAGAAGAATGGTGTTAGGATGCATTTTATTATTATTATTATTATTATTTGGTGAATAAAACAAAACTCCCACGATGTTGTGTGATCTTAAAATAAAATCCACATTAATGATTATTAATCAAATCCAACAAATAGTTCTTGGCTTCTGATGTTGAAACACTTCCTTTTCTCATATGCCAACACCTCTACATTTTCTTTGTTTTAATTAATCTAAGCATCCTTTTGTTCTTCCTGGGACACTTGCCTGGGAGGCTGGGGCAAGCTATAAATAATAGTCATCACCATTATAAGAAACAGTATTTACACAGTCTATTTTTAGAGAATAACCCCCAAGCATGCCCAATATGACCCTGGCAGGACTGCTGTGGTTTCTTGAGGAGAGTCTTGGGCTCTTGAATATTTCACCTGTCTCATTAGTGTCAGTCATGTAGTGTGATGCTAGGATGGCAGCTGCTTCATCTGATAAAACTGCTTCCCATCTGTTAATGGGAGAGAAAATGGGAGATTGTAGAAAATCTGGTGAATTTTATGTTTTAATACATAAATGCAGTTAATTTTCTGATTTCTATACTTCATCTATGTCTAGAATTCAGCGGATCTAATGTGGGCTTATTTTTCTAGAAATAAAATGAACATTACCTTTTATTATACATATTTAAGCATTTCAAGGTCTTAAAAGAATCTCAGAGCAGAAGAGGCCTTAAAGATAATCTAATCCAATTTGTACATTTGACACATGGTCAAATTGAGGCCCAGAGAGGGAAGGTGATTTTCCAAAGCCATGAGGTAAGTCAACGGTAGAGCTGGGATTCAAAACATGGTGTGCTGGTTCCCAGGCTAGTGCTTTTTCCACTCCCTGATGCTGGAAAAACATTCACCCCACCTTCTGATTTGAGCACTGAAGTTTACCACTTGTTGCATATCTAGAATGCTAATCTCATGTTTACAAATTGTCAAGTTTCCTCCTCATTTTCTCACAGATTCCGCTGGCCTGCATTGGTTCTTGTCCCCAGAAGAGACGAGTGCACGTAATGCAAGGCCCTGGTCAACTCTGAGGACAAGAATCAGAAATTGGCATTCTAAACAGGTGGAGTGATCTGATAGGAAGAGTTTACAGTCCAAAGACCTGGGTTCTAGGAACAGCTCTGCTTTCACTTCATTATATGGTATTGGGCAGGTCTGCAAACTTCTCAATGTTTTCATTTGTTCGCCGTGGACAATAAATGCCTCTCCTGCCTACTTTACAAGAATGTTGAGAGAATCACATCAAATGACACATGTGCAAAGACTGTAAAAAGCCAAACAACAACAAAAAATAATTATTTCACATAGCATCAGAACACAGAAGAATACTTATGCCTTTGTTTGTTGCCAAAGTGGCATGCATGCTAATTTCCCGCAGGTGGTCAGATTTTATTTGGTCCTGTTTTTTTTTCCCCTACCAAATATTACTGATGTTTGGAACACATTTTGTATTTTCACATATTTAGGCTGAGTAGAACTGATCCAGGGGGAAAAGAGGGAAAGTTAAAAATAACAACAAATGTATCCGGATGTTGGTTTACTCAGGACATTGTGAATCTTTTGCTTTGACTGAAGTGGTGGAAGATTTAGACGGTGGTCATTCTAGTGAAATTTTCTGATTTTCTAAGAAGTTTATACTAGTCATTGAAGGTGATTGGGAAGTTTTCAGTAACTAAGGTTTGATTTCAACATACTTCCATTTCCTCTTTATTATCTTTTGTCCTGATCCAAGCACTGATAGTTTAATTCACACTAAGGAGTAAAGACTGATAGGTTCTCACCCATTCCAAAAAATACATAGACAAAGATTAACATAATAAGCATCCATGTTCTTGTCATCCAATATATTAATATTTTGTTATTTGTGCTTCAATTTTTTATATTAAATAATAAGATATGAATGATCAACTAAAATTCCTAATGCTCCCTCTGGGTAGTAGAAACTTGCTATGCTGAATTACTCTGGTTCTTTTCTTCTTCTGAGATGGGGAGGACTACATTTCCCTGCATCCTTTGCAGGATCATGTGACCAGTTCTGACCACTGGTTTGTGGGCAGACCTAACTCACTGCTGTGCTGGTCCAGTGTGAAACCCTCCAACATTTTGCATTTTAGAGTTGTTATAACCTTACTTAACTCAACTGACACAGCTTCCAGCCCCATTCCCAATCAGAGAATTACTATCATGAGGTTGCCAGGAATCTTTCCATTCACAATCCTGATGAAATCTTTTATTAATTTTAATTATTTGGTTTTTCTTTGTTTATTTTTTTTTCTATATAAACCAAGGGTTGGTGAACTATGACCTGTGGATCAAATCTAGCCCACCATCTGTTTTTATAAATAAAGTTTTATTGGAACACAGCCACATTCATTTGTTTATGTATTATTTATTCTGTATTTATGCTTCAGTGGCAGAATTGAGTAGTAGTGACAGAGACCATATGGTCTACAAAGTCTAAAATATTTGCTTCGTGTTCTTTACTGATAAGGTTTTTCAACCTTTGATGTAGACAATCATATCAATTACAGCCAAGGCTAGCTGTGATTCTATCTTTCAAATCCTTATGCCTCTTAATTTCTTTTTCTTATCTTACTGCATGGGCTAAGACTTTCAGTATAATGTTGAATAATGGTGCATATATGGATTACCCTTGTGTCATTTCTGAGTTTATTGAGAATATGTTTAGAGTTTTATTATTAGTCATAGTAGTTCAATAAGTTCTTAGAAGCTGTTCTTTATAAAATTAAGAAATTTTCTTTTATTCTTGGTTTGCTAAGGAAATAATAGATGATGGTAAATTTCATCTAAACTTTCTCTACATCTTATATGACTTTTCTCCTTTATCTCTCTAATGTGATAAAGCATACTGGTGGATTTTCTGTCATTGAATTATCTTTGAATTTCTGGGGGAAACTCTAATTTAAGCTATTGATTTGAATTGCTTACATATTTATTTAAATTTTTGCTATTATCTCCAGGATTATTTATTGTTTCTCTGCATTGTCTTTTTTTGCTCTTTCATTTTATTACATGCTTTATAATTTTGGCAATGAGCTCATTGCCAGTGAGGATATTTTCTATTAGAAATCCATGTGCCTTGCTTTGGGTGACAGTATCTCATTTGCTTCTGCTAGGACTTTATGAGTATAAGTGTGGTGGACTAATGTTTATGTTAATTTATTTTTGGGATGATCTGAACTACTCAGGTGGCTTAAATTAGGACCCCTTCCTATGTTCTGATTTCTTATAAGTGTGTTTATTTCCATCCACTGGCCTGGGTGGATAGGAAGCTTCCTTATAGCTTTCTTGAATTAGGTAGGCAGTGATTTTCTTACAAATGGCAATACTAGTGGCTGCAGAATCATTTCAGGCCACTCAGTTTCGGCTGCCCACACACATGGGGCTGTTGGATGAATTTCCATCTCTGTGTGGCATTGATCTCTAGTCCCAGCTGTTAAGGCTTATAACAGGTTCCAATTCCCCTGTAATACTTTTCAGTTTTAATTCTTACTTACCATATTTTGAGATTCCCTTATTTTTTCTCAATGGGGAATTTTCCTTTCCTGGTCTCAAATCAGGCCATGAATTTGCAATTGCTAGCTGATTTGTTGTTTTATTTTTAATCCAGCATTTCTATGGTGTTTTGAGTAAAGCATGTGTCTTCCACATCAGCTCAGTTTGCCTTACTTTTCAGAGGACACAAAGGCATATATATTCTCAGAGGAACACACAAAATCTTAGCAGAAAAGAAGACTCTCCGGTGGGCAGGCCAGACACTGTAGGTGCATAGGAATCACTGGGATGAAAGTGGCTTATTTGTGACTCTCAAATAGTTCCACATATTCAGCAAAGGACCAGCCCTGCCTGATTACACAACTAACCCTTCCACTACATCTTCTTTCTTGTGGCTTCTAAAGTCACTAAAGTCACTGCGTCTGACTTTCCAGGGTCAGTCCAGCTAATGTCTGCTCTGGGTGGTACCCAGGAGGATTCTTAGGTGATGCCTCAGGCTGTAGTTTGTGCTTGGCATCCCTGTGTGAAGCTCTCTGTCCATCCTACAGGAAAGGATGCCACCTCCATTTCAAGCTGTGGCCACAATTATTGTCCTAAATGTTCATGCCTTTATCATTGATATTCTCTTTTTCTCAATCTGGGTCAGTTCCTGGGCATAATGATTTTAGCTAGACTGTGTGATTGTAGTTAAAGATAGATGAAGCTATAAAAGACTGTTTTCATGTTTCAAAATTCACAAACTTGAAATAAAAAGTTATCACTGTAGTTTGGTGACTTCAGGCTTTTAACAATATGTGTCCCTTAATCCACATTTTAAAAATTTGTTTAAAGAAAATTATTCATACCCTGAGGTTCCTAAGTGATGAAAATAGCACTATATGAGTTCATTAGTCTCTAATATGATTTTTCTCCTCATTTTATTACCCAATAAGGGAAGCTTTTTCAAGTGATGTATTTCAGAGGCTGCAGAGAAGGAATGATGATTGGTTTCTTCATGGCTATTATCAACCATCAGAGAAAAAAATTCAGCTAGCTTGCAATTTTCAAAATGGAGAGATTAGTTTGTTAATGTCTATTCAGTACATTTTCTATTTGAGGATTTGAAAATTTGAGTGTGGTTGCAGAGAAATGAGTGGAGAAAGCTTACATTGGAATATAGTGGCATTCTCTATCTGCTGAATCTCTTTGAAGTTGCTTGTAGTGAATGTGGGAGTGTGAGTAGGAACTGTAGCCTTGTTCCCTGTTACTGTTCATTTATCCTAAATGAAGGCTTTTGGTAAAATCACTGTTATCATCAAAAAAATAATTTATTAAGTGATCATCTATACATAGTTCTTTACAAAATCTAAAAAAAAAGTCAATTAGAGATGATGTATGAATTTGTTGATGTTATTAAAAGTAGTCAGGGAGTAATCATGTTGCTCAGAGGACATGCAAACACTCAAACAGGTAAGCAATTTACATAAAGAATTTGTGAATTGAAATTCTATAGGCCAAGGGGATATATTGGACAAAAGCATGAGAATGGGAGTCAGGAGACCTAGGTTTCAGTTCTGGTTTTTTTAGCTCTCAGCCAAGGGAACTTTGGGGTCCCTTAATCTCCCTGGGCTTTGCTTTCCTCATGTGATGTCAGACATAATTAAGAAAGTAGAAGATAGTTATTGAAGAAAAAGTTCAAATATGGTTTCTTTACAGATGGGCAATAAAATATGGTCCTACCTCCAAGAAGCTCAGTCTATTCAAGAAAAACAAAGAGCCACAAGTCACGTGGCAAGACCATGGCAATGGCAGAAAGACTTCTAGTCACCTTTATGGAACTGCTGAAAAATAAAGTAGCAGTAGTAGGAGACGGGTTATTATATATGGCTCCCAGAAAGAGGCACTGAAACTGTATCTGGAAAGAAGGGCTAAATATGAACCAGTAGAAAAAGTCATCCAGGTTGGGTCAAGACATGTATAAAAACCTGGGAGTGGTCGCTGTCAAGTTATGGATCAATCACAGGGGCGCGACCCTGAGGAAGAGAAAGTTCCAGGAACCCATCAGAGCAGTTGTGTGATGTCCCCTGTGGCCCCAGAGGACAGCAATAAGACCAGAAGTGGACACCGTGGGGAGGTGGGGCAGAGCTCAGCTAGACCTTAGGAAGGCTGTGCAGCATGGCATGCTCCTTGATGGGGAGGGAGTGTGGCTGCTCTAGCCTTGAACTTGCCCTGACTGGCTGTGTGACTTTGGAGGGTTCACTGTAGCTCTCCAGCCCAGTTTTGTTCATACACCATGATAGATTTATTAACATATCCCAGTAACTTTATGAGGCCATTTTTAGTTTTCTTTGATTTTAAGGAAGAACTTTCTGTTAGAGATGCGTAAATTTGAGAGGAATAGTTAGTGTGCCAGGGCGTCTGCTGTCACTGGCCACAGCCAGGGCTGCGTAGCCACCTTTCAAGGCTGTTGAAGGAGATAATTTCTATACCAGATCAACTCCTTTCATTGTTGAGGTTCTCTGGTTCTCAGTGACAGAGAGAAGGGGCCGGTTGAGGAGGGCTGGCGCAGAAAGGAGATGGACCCCTGGGAACACTGAAGTGGCCAACCTGTGGCTGCCTCATCAGATGAGAGAAGGTGGACTCTTGTGAGGCAGTGATGGGAGAGACAGCCAACTGGCCAGAAACTCACAGAGAGAAGGAAAAGGAGAGGATGATGGGGCCATTCCGGAAATGGGAGGAGAGACTTGTGTGGGCGAATGCAACACAGGGAAGATGAACTCTTCTGTCTCTGCCAAGTTCACTGGGCAGTGGGATAGAACTTCTGGTTTATGATTTAATTTCATACATCTTGGAAGAAGCTGTCCAGGGCATCGCTGAGAGAGCACAGCCCACCCAGTCCCGGCACATGGAGCTCAGCTGTATAAGTGGACATGGCTCGTATACTCAAGGTAGTCAGGAATCAGGCCCTGAAGTCCCAAAGCAGCCACAAGGACCAGGCCCCAATCTGCAAACGGAAGCAGGATATTCTGATGCAGCCAATTTGGTATGTCCCTTAGACCTGAAAGACTAAGAATGTGCACCTGCATTCTGATGTCAACCCTGAAACTCCCTGGAGGCTCAGGGATGGATAATCGTTGGGAAGAGGTGACGCTGAAGGTTGGATGAAAGCATTTTTTTCTGCCATTACTTGGTAAGAAAAAACAATTTACATTTTGATGGTTTTCAAAATAGCTTTTCAAGTGACCACATTCATATTCTTGAGAATCTCAAAAACAGCTTCATAATCCTCAAGACAAAATACTACAGACCCAGTAGAGGAATGAGCACACTTCCATGGGGGCACAAAGGAAAGACGAGGGTGGGAGTGGCAGGATCTAGGCAGAGCCTGTGCAGTATTTGCTCCTGGAGACTTGTGTTGATAGTAATTCAGAAGGAGCTTCATGGAAACTCCACTGAGCTAGGAAATCACTGTAATGACAGTGGCATATGAGCCATTGTTAGTTGATACTGATCTGGGCATATAAATGCATCCCACCCCATGTGCACACTCACTGGCCCAGGTGCCTTCTGATGAAACCTCCTTCTGTCTGAATCTCCTAGCACGTGGCCAGGCACTCAGCGGCCAACAAGCAGAGGTTTCTTGAGTTGTTTTAATAATGAAGCTTGTTTCATGATCAAATTTCTTCTCCCCATTATAGGCACCTGTTGTTGAGACCCTAGCCCACGCGGGCCTGAAGCCTGACACCTGGGAACAGAGAAAGCTGAGAAACAAACAAAGCCGGAGGCCATTGATAGGATGTTCTGGAATTCCCAAAAATGGCCCAGCCAGGCTACTTCCTCAACTCCCAGTAGTGGCTGTTCCACACAAAGGCCATTTTTGTGTCACTTGTAGAGAGTCCCTTCTCTTTGTTTCTGCTTTCTGGTTCTTATCTGATCCCTTGTCTCTGCCGGGCTGGTGCTCTAGTTTCTCTTCATCTCCGCTTTCAGTCTCATTCTCTGTGTCCACTGAGGCTCAGCGCCGGACACTGAGAGTCCATGAGCTCAGAACAAAGAGGGAAGAACACAGACTTCCGAGAGTCATTCAGACAGGTGGGGGGTGGGGGCCCTGCTCAAGTAAAAGAGCAATTTTCTACTTAGGAAGCTGCGGCACACTTTCAGACAGACTCTAAATTTGGAAGAAATTATCTTTGCGATGCAGTTGGGTGGATTAAAGGAATAAATGAGAAATAAAATTTGAAGGTAGATAGGTTGAGACAGATCAAGTAGTCACTTCAATGTCAGGATAAGTAATTTCTTGGGATTGTATCCCAGTTTTCTTCCTTTTCAACATTCTCCTCACTACAATTTATTAGAAGGCCATGACAGAAGGAAGACACAAAGCCAACTCTCACAACAACTTGGATTTGCAGAGAAAATGATAATGAATACTATTTTTTTTAAAATATGTGTCATCAAATGGCCTTCCCCTGAGTCTCTACATGTTGCTTAGCCAGAATACAACAGAACATACTCCTGCACACAGCAAACACGCACATACACACACATGAAATAAAACAAAAACTACAGAAAAACCTCAATTTCAATCCAGTGTAAAGCTTGTCTGATCTTGAAATTTAAATCATCTCTTGAGGCATTATTCAATCTCTCAGTGGATAAAAACTGTTCCATCATTTGGGGAGGACCCTTTCTCCCTGCCCCACTCCGCTGCCCAAGACGGAGTCTGAGTATAAGGGAATGAAGGTTAGCATAGCCCCTTGGCCTTGGGTGGGAAGAGGCCCCTGGGATTCTTTGGGTTCTCAGAGTCGCACTGGGTTGCACCTCTTGGTGTCAGAACCATGTCTGTTGGCTACCTGGCTGTCAGGAGCTCTGGTGACCACCATAGTGCAGCTGCTACTGATGGACTCTCCTCAGCTTTGGCTTCAGCAATGCTCCCAAGGGGACAGTGGTCACTCCTCTTTGCAGAATTAGCCTCCTTTAGCTCTTGCAGGAAGCAGAGCCATGCACCTCTGCCTTCCTCTGTCAAAGCCCCATCCAGTTCCCACCCACCCCACCCCCCAACCCCCCGCCACCTCCTTCTGGGGTTTAATTTTTTTCTGCCACAATGGGTCCCTGGATCTGAGGCCATCAACCCCCTGGAACAGAGGGCAGCCTAGAAAAGTTACACTGGGTTGGACTTTTCTTCTCCTTCTGTGTCAGAGGCTCCTTCTTCCTGATTGCAGTAAACCTTAGTGGGGAGAGAAGAGTGTTTTCCTCTGTACCTCGGAGGAAAACTATGAACATAGTTATCCAAATTTGGGTTTTAATATGCCAACATAAAAGAAAAACACATTCAGAAAAATTCTCTGAAGACAATAGTCTGGCTTGGGGGACTACTGTCAATTCTGTTCTTTTTGCTTTCCTTCTGTCAAAAACTCACTCTGCAACCTGGTGTCTCTCTGTCTCTCTCTCTCACACACATATATGCACAAATCCCTGGAGCATATTAAAGGATACATGGAAAGGTCAAAGAACAAGCATATTGGTAATGTTCAATACTTCCCTTTTCCCAATTTCCTGTGCCTGACACCTTACTAGCTGGGTCTTGAGTCTCATTGCATCCCCGAAAGATGAGAGGGAGATGTTATGTCCATCTTCCTGGGCTGAAAGGGTTAGAGCAACACCAGGCGCACATAGACAGGAAGTACAGTCACTGGCCTGGATCGGGGGACAAGGCTGGAGTACAAAGGCTGGAGTCTAGGAGGCCAGGGCAGAGGCTGTGGCAATAACTGAGGACTCTAGACCTCTCAGAGAGGTTCAAGCTGGCCCAGGGCCACAACAGGCAGAGAGTAGATGTTATTGGAGTTGGGAGTCGTGAGGAAACAATAGAGAGGCACGATCTCTGTGCCTTCATAACCAGGGCTTTTGAGAGGACAGGGAGAAAAGAAGGGGAAGGGGGAGAGGGAATGGAGACACTAAAGACAAATCCATGGCTTTGAGTCTGTGTGACTGAGGGCTGCAGAGGGGATAGTCGAAGAGGGAGCATATTGGGGGAAGGGGATGAGGCTAGTTTCTGAGTAAATTCTGTTAAGGATGCAGAGGAAAGGAAAAAAACATAGACCTTCGAGGAGACAGCATATAAACAAGTGAGATACTAACAACAATGCAATAAAGAAACAGTATTCTGTGATGGTACAACATGCAAACAACAAAATCAGTACATTATTATTGACATTATAATAATCAAGTGAGTGTCATTCACAAATTGGCAATCATAAGAAAGGTGATAAGAACCATAATCAAGACAGCTATTTGCATTTCTAAAGCGCAAGCCAGTCTCTCTTTCTGGAACACTTCCTCACTTGGTCTAGTCCCCTCTGACTTGTCTATTAAGATTCAGATTTGGCACTGATCTGCCCTGGGGAATCTCCCCTAACTCCTCCCCTGACTTCCAGCTTCCCCTGGGGGAGGGAAGGATGTCTGCTCTGTGAGGTCAGACTCCTACTGGCCTCATCCTCTCTCCTCACCAATTTCATTGTTGGTGTCCAGTGTCAGACCATGATCTCTTTGAGAATAACAACCCGGCCTTCCTCAGACTCTAGTGCCCGGAACATCACGGGTATGCAGGGAAGGCTGTGTCTGTGGTACATGAATGAAGGAGTCCAGCTTTTAGGAGTTCCCACATACATTCCTAGCACCACATTTCCTGTGCTCACTTCTCATTTTTAGGAAGTTGGCTTCTAACATCCCCATCTAACCCATGAGGAAGTGGAGAGCTGTAGGTCAACACACATGATCTCCTGAGGTTTCATCTGTAATGATGTCCTTGAACTAAAAGGACAATCCATTTTGGATGCAGAGCTACAGTATTTTCAAAATAACTCTTCTGTTATTTAAAATGAGATGTTTGAATTTTTTATAGTTGCTAATCTGGGTGAAGGACTATAGATTGAAGGGACAGCTAAGGGACAGCTGTGCCAGGAGCTGTGCGGGCCCTCTTAGGCACTCAGGCACCCAGGCACAGCCAGTGGGCATTCATTGGCTGGCTCTTCTTATCACTGTCCCTGATGGTCCAGACATCAGGCTCAATTGGGAGAGCCCCTCAGTCCAGACGAGCCACCAGCCTACCAACGAGGGGCAAATACCGCATGTGCAGTGGACAGTATTAGCAAGCGAAGTGCGTATGGACGTAAGTGGAGGGGACTCTTTAAATCATCCTAAAACGCATTCAGAGCTCTGCGTTAGCCCGAGTTCAGCATCAAATCAGACAACAGGTGACAGTTAATGCTTTCAGGCTATTTTGATGTGAAATGTATCACATAGCAACATATAATGCATGTTTTCTTTCCATTCAATTGCTCATTTTCTCAGTTATCCATTAGTTAATGAATTAATTTATTTATTCACTCATTTATTGAATAATAATCACTGAGCAACTCCTTTTTTGCCAGACTATTTACTAAGTGCTGGGGCTACAGAGAAGACCTCTATCCTCATGGAGACACTGCCTCAGGGACTTAGGGAGAACTTTCTAAAATGAGAACTTAAGCTGAGACTTTTGGGATAAATAATTTCTCACTGGGCAGGCAGACAAGGGGAAGAAAGCTAATATTACAGAACAAGGGAGTGGGAATTCTGAGGCAGAAAGAAACGGGAGAGTATGAAGTGCCCTGAGACATTCATAAAGAGAACTAATGCTGGAAACTTGGGTGGGACAAGATCAAGGAAGGAATTACATGGAGACACAGCCAGAAGGCACAGGTTCAGCTTAGCAGGGAGGGAAAGAAGCCAGGGGAAAGGGTTTCTTAGTTGAGGCGCTATTGGCATTTAGGGCAAGACAGTTCTTCATTATGTGAACAGACCCACAAGTTGTTGGAATTGTAGATTTGAGTCACTGGGCATCCCTGAGTTCATGTGACAATTAAGAAAGGACATGCATATATTTACAAATGTCCTCTCCTCCCATCTCAGGAGGGGATGGAGTATGGTCCTAGTTTCAGAATCAGAGGAAAAAGTGTAGAGGGACTAGTTCTTTGAGGCTTAAGCAGAGCACACAGCTGGATGCAATGTTTAGAGCCATAGGTAGGGCCGTTGGAGGGCCTGGGTGGTTAAGACCACAGGCTTCCATATTGATCTTAATGAGGAAGTGGGATTCTCTGTGTTAGTCCGGTCTGAACAGAACAAGATGCAGATCTCAAGCGAAGGAGGTAGCAGGACCCAGGCAGGGTCAGGGAACCTGGGGCTCAGAAAAGAGCTATCTGATCCTCTGAACTGGAGTGTTAGGTATGAATGAACGAATGTCCAGGGGTTCAGAACAAGAGACAGACTTTGATCTAAATCCTGGCTCCACCATGACTATCAATGTAGATCTGAGCAAGTCACTTCATCTTTATGAGCCACGGTCTCCTAATTTTAAACAAGGGAAATAATATCTACCTAACGAGGTTGTTGTAAATATTAAACGAAGCTAAACACACACACACACCATCATCATCATCGTCATCATCATCATCATCATCATCATCTCACTTGTGAGAACTGTTTATTATCTCACAGTTCTAGTCTGAGTAGCTATGGGTGGGTTCTCTGCTTAGTGTCTCACAGGCTCAAAATTAAATTGTTGAGTGGCTGGGTCCTTACCAGGAAGCCCTGGGAAAACTCCACAGGGTCCTTCAGGTTGTTGGCAGAAGCCAGTTCCTTGTAGTTGTAGGTATGGGGCACTTGTTTCCTCATTCACCGTCAGCCTGGACCTCCTTCAGCTCCTCAGCTCCTCAAGTCACGCACGTTTCTTTAAATGTTGTCCCTCCATCGTCAAAGTTGTAATGGCACATTAGTCCTTCTATGCATCCAGTGTTTCCAACTTCCCCTTCCACCTCCATCCGGAGAGAGCATTCGGCTCTTAAGAGCTCATGAGATTAGATCAGGCCCACCTAGATAATTCCCTCATCTTACAGCCTGCTATACCACGTAATCATGGCAGTCATACCTCAACATACTCACAGGTTCTGGGTATTAGAATAGGATATTTCTGAGTGGCCATTCTGTCTACCACATCTTCTAACTATCAATTTCCTGTACAACAACCTGCCCTCTCTCAAGGTGATTGACAGTAGAAATGTCCATCTTTTGAGAAGAGATAAGTCACATCTTACCTCCAGAAGAGAGTGAGAGGTTTGGGGTAGAGTATTCAAACCTAAAGCCCCCAGAAGTGGCTAATTTGGCTTAATTTAAATAGATAAATAAATATTGACATCCAGATGTGCTGGTAAAAGCACATCTTTCTTAGAAGAAAGAAATCTTTCAAGGTTCCAGAGAAAGAAAAGAAATAAGAAGTAATCAAAAAAGATTAGATTACCACCTACCTTCTTCTTGACAATGGTGGGTGCTAAAAATAATGGAACACGTTTTTTCAGAGTTATGAGGAAAAAAATCATTTCAAAACAAGAATCCTAGAATTGACCAAACTAACATTCAAATGAGAGGGCAAAGTAAAGATGTTCTCAGTAATGCGAGGAATCATAAAATTCACAACTCAAAGAACTTTCCCAAAGACTTGCTTGAGCATATATTCTAGCAAAATAAATACTAAATTCAAGAAAGAGGATGATATAGTTTTTTAAGAAAAATTGCCTTGCAAAGAAAAATAATCAAAACAAAATCATAGCAAAACCATACCACAAAAACCCTAGCAACCAATAAAACAAATAGTTGAAGTGATTATTTTTGCATAATTTAAAAATATTGTAGGACTAATATGAATCTTATTATGGAAGGAAGGTAGGGTTAGAGAGAGGAAGAAAATGAAACTTCACTAAGGATTATATCTTGCTGAATTAAAGATATGAATACTGATTGACTCTAGTGATTTATATGTAGTACAATGATTTAAGGGTTTTCGCCTGTAAAATTTAAATAGGATGTGCAAACATTAAAATAGTAGAGGAATAAAATGAACAAAGAAAACTCAATTAAAAAAAACAGGATGGGGAAATAAAAATAAACAAAAAGAAAGCCTATTAAAAAAAACTATAAGTGTGAAAATAAGTCCAAAAGAAATATTAATAATTAAAATGAACATGAAGGAAAGAGATCCTGAAATTGGGTGATGCTCCTATACTGTTTACAAAGTGGCACACCACAAACAGAATGAAACATAAAATGCAAAATTTAAATTGACTCTGTGTATACTAGGCACATTGTTACAGTACAAAAGCCAAAATAGCAATATTAATTTTAGGGGCGAGAGAATTTAAAGTGAGAATTTCTAAATAAGATCTCATAGAGATAAAATATTAATAAAAATTATAATCCTTAAGAATCATGGAATCCATAGGAGTCATAGATTTTTAGAGCTCTAGCAATCTTGCTTCAAATCTTGTAAAGAAAAGGTTGACAAATTATAATAAGGGAAACAGACAAATACACATTCATGTAGGGTAATTTAATATACGTTTTTCTGAAATCAGAGGATTAAGTAAACAATAAAGGATTGAGAGCAGAGTTCCCACAGTGGTGTGCCGCAGATGGCTCACTGAAGTGCTGAGATATTGATCCATGTGGCCATCGGGTGGCCTGGTGGGACCTGAGGGAGCCACAGCCTAAAACCAATTACCTCAGGCTTCAAGCAGCTTTGTTCATTTTCTGAGCCTTCCATACAAATAAATTTCTATGTGAGCTGGGCTCTGACATGAAAGAATTTTGGAACCACTAAGGATAATTAAATATGATTTGATATATGATATGATAGTGTATGTATGATATCATATACATATATTTATATATATATTTATATTATATGTATTTGCATGTGTTTTCTATGAAACTTTGACCCAAAAAAGAAGAGCACATTTTATTTTAAAAACATAAATATTCCAAATGACAGTGTATTACATCTTAAAGAAAAACCTTAATGAAACATTTCCAAAAATTATATAAATCTAATTCTCTGGCTATAACATAATAAAATCAGAAAATACGTTAAAGGGTGGCTTGCAATTTAAAAACATTATTGACTTCCAATTAAAAAATAACTCCTGGTACTTTTTGTCCACCTTTTTGTATGTATGTTACACTTCAATAAAAAAGGCAAAATAAAATATTTTTAAATAAATTTTGAATTAAGGAGGACATTTAAATGTTTATTTCAAAATGAATTACAATTAATGTACCACATTTTAAAAGCTGTAGAATGTTGGCTTAGTAGTAGTCATAGGCAGTCTTACTTTCATAGAAGAGAAAAAGAAACATTGAGAGTAAAAGAAACATACAATTAACAAAAGTAGGGAAAAAAATCAAAATGAGTTTACAAAAAGAGAAGGTTATTTTGATAAAGATAAAAGCAAAATATGGGAATTTTACAAAGTAACAAACTTGAGCAATAAAATGAAAATGGAAAAAAAATAATAAGATAGAAATTCTATGACAAATTAATCCCCCAAAATAAAAATGGAAAAATATGAAAAAGAACAAATATAGGGATTAGAAAATGATCATCAAAATGATTTAAAATGATGGAGGAATAATGCATTCATTTTGGGGGCAAAGTTGAAAAACTAGAAAACATGGGTGAGTTTTCTACTAATACATAATTTAGGCAACTCAAGTCAATAAAAGGTAGCATACTGGTCTAGTAACATGGGAGAAATGAAAAAAAGTAGCCAAGGCCTAGAAAAGACTCCTATCCAGGCTGCTTTTTTAAATGAAGTAGTTTCTGTGTTATATTAAGTGTTCTAAAGCACATTAAAAGATAAACACTTCACATCCAATTAAACGTTACCCTGACACTAAAACCTGAACAAAGCTAACACACATGCCTGTGGACAAACACACAAATCCTGGACAATGTCACAAAATTCAGAAGTAGCACACTTATAAAATTTTACGGTGAATTAAAAGCATAATGCATCATGAATATCTAAGATTTCTTCCTCTCTATTCTTGCCCTATAAAAATGGTTCCTCATCAGGAAGTGAATTAATGAAATTCACTATTAACACATAGAAGAACTAGAGCCATGGGATCATCTTAACAGATGTCAGAACACATTCCTGGTTGACCACACATAAACACACGGGAGGGCATGCACACACGCACACACTCTTCAGTACAGAAAACATCCTGACTCTGATAATGTGAATCTACATAGTTACACAATTCACCCACTAAAACTCATTAAATCAAAAAAAGAGTCATAAATATTAGAAAAGAAAAAAAAATATTTCCAGGCCATTAATTATGTAGATGATAAAATTAACATAAGAATGAAGAATTTTGTTAGGTGTCTGGAGTCAAGACCAACAAAAAAGCTCGATCAATTCCAATATATAGTAACTGTTACTTGGAAATTATAAGGGAAAAACACGCGCTTCTATGGCTACAAAAATGAATTAAAAATATCTGGGGAAAACCTTTACAAAAATATGCATTAGCCTATGTGAAGTAAAATAAAAAACTACTACAGGATATATAAAGAACACTTGAGTAGAAAAGACCTAATGTTATAAAAATGTAACTTTACCACAGATCAATTTATAAATTAAAGGCAACTCTACTTGGCTTTTCTCAGCAGGGTTTTTTGTTTTTTTTTAAAGTTACTTGACAAGCTGATTCAAATGTTCACATGGAATTGAAAAGAAATGTAACCAGGACAATTAACTAAGCATGACTCATGACATAGTAAAAACCCAAATCCCTTTGAATGTCTGAGAGGAGGCAATTTTCCTCTGTTCTTGGATGAAAACTCCAGCAGACACATAATTTTCTCCTCACTCTTAGATAACAGATAGTCTTATGGTCAATTTAAACTGCAAACAATCTCAATCCAAAAATTAGAAATTTGAAGTCCAAGATATTAAGTGAAACTCCAAACTTGATCTTCTCCCCTGCCCCAGCTGGAATGTGTTTCAGACAAGAAGGCTTCCACACACATGATTTTTAATTCCCTACCTTACATCATCCCTCCTCTGCACTCCTCTACCCCTACACTGGCTTGTTTTCTAAATCATCAAGTCCAGAGGTTGGGAGTGAGAAATAGTGAAAAGATAAAGTTGTTACTCAAACTGATCACTCAGCAGCTTGGGTCTGGGAGATGATCATTGTTCAATCCCTTGGCTCACACATTATTGGAGATCCTTATCCCCTAAGGACCTCTCACTTGTGGTTCCCAAGTAGATGACATTTAGAAATAGCTTTCTAACTCCATTTTGAAAAGATGTCTTGTTTTATTTAGGAATGGATATTAATTTTTATCTATGGAGATTATCATACAGTTTTTCCTTCATCTTGTTGATGTAGTTAAATAACTTTGACTTCCTAATGCTGAATTCCCTTGGCATAACTAAAATGTACCCTACTTGTTCCATTTGCTAAGATTATTCACTAAATAATATCCATTCTGCCCTGCATAAACTTACAGAGCAGCTCTGTTTTTAAATCTTGAAATACAGGGTCTGATTTGCAATCGGTTATTTATCTATGTACTTTTTTCAAATGCGTTAAATTTATGGTTTTATTTTTGAGTACCTTCATAACATGCTGATATCAGCATTAAGCTATAAAAATAATTGGGAAATTTTCTTTCTCTTTCCATGCTCTAAAACCATAAGTAGTATAGGGATCCCTAGGGGTCTGCTTTTAAAATATTTTGCTCTAGTGCCATTTTTCGAGACTAGGTTTAGTGGCTGAGTTTTAAGTGTTTTTCAAAATTATTAGTTCATCAGATTTTGTTTTTCCTCATAAGCTAGTTTTGGTGATTTATATTTTCATTAAACTGAAAGAGATTTTCAAATATATTAGCATTCTGTTAAACATGAAACTCTCTCATAATTGTTAAATCCCTTTTTAAATGCTTTTGGTTGCTATTTATTTCTGCCTGATCTCTTCTTTATCTGCTATAATTTCCTAGAGAATTGTTATTGCTTTTTTCTATCAATTCTGCTTCTTTTTTATATGCATTTTTAATTTTATATTTGTATCCTTTTTTAAAAAAATTTTAGCATATTATAGGGGTACAAATGTTTGGGTTACACATACTGCCTTTGTCCCACCTGAGTCAGAGATTAGAGTGTGTCCATCCCTTAGATGTGTACACCACACCCATTAGGAATATACCCATCCCCTCCTCCCAGCTCCCGCCTGCCCAACACAATAGCAACAAAGAAAATAAAATAACTAGGAATATATTTAACTAAGGAGGTAAAAGACCTCTACAGGGAGAACTACAAAACACCAAGGAAGGAAATAGTGGAGGACCTAAACAGGTGGAAAACCAAACTATGCTCCCATGTTGGTAGAATCAACATTGTTAATATGTCCACACTACTCAAAGTGATCTACAGATTCAATGCAATCTCTATTAAAATACCAACATAATTTTTTGAAGATCTAGAAAAAATAATTCTATGCTTTGTATAGAACCAGAAAAGACACTGTATAGCAAATGCAATCTTAAGCAAAAAGAACAAATAGGGAAGCATCAACTTACAGACTTTAAGCTATACTACAAGGCTATAGTAACTAAAACAGCATGATACTGGCACAAGAACAACAATATAAACCAATGGAACAGAACTGAGAACCCAGATAGAAAATCATTCTCTTATAGCCAACTAATCTTTGACAAAGCAGATAAAATCATACACTAGGGAAAATAATTCTTATTCAATAAATAGTGCTAGGAAAATTGGATATCACATGTAAAATACTGAAACAGAAACCACACCTTTCACCTCTCACAAAAATCAACTCACAGTGGATAACAGACTTAAATGTAAGACATAAAACTATAAGAATTCTAGAAGAAAATGTTGGAAAAACTCTCACAGACATTGGCCTAGGAAAAGAATTTATGAAGATGACCCCAAAGGCAATCACAGCAACCATAAAAATAATTAAGTGGGACATGATCAAATGAAAAACTTCTACACAGCCGAGGAAACTATCACGAGAACAAACAGACAACTTATAGAATGGGAGAAAATATTCGCATGCTATACATATGATAAAGAGCTAATAACTAGAGTCTATATAGAATGTAGGAAAATTAGCAAGAAAAAATTAAACAACCCTATCAAAAAGTGGGCAAAAGACATGAACATAAACTTTTCTAAAGAAGATAGACTGATAGCCAACAAACATGAAAAAATGCTCAACGTCACTAATCATCAGGGAAATGCAAATCAAAACCACAATGAGATATTGCTTAACTCCAGTGAGCATGGCCTTTATCAAAAAGTCCCCAAACAATAAATGTTGGCATGGATGCAGAGATATAGGAACACTTATACACTGCTGGTGGGACTGCAAACTAGTACAACCTCTATGGAAAATAATATGGAGATACTTCAAAGAGCTACAAGTGGGACTACCACTTGATCTAGCAATCCCATTACTGGGCATCTTTCCAAAGGAAAAAAAGACATAATATATAAAAGACATCTGCACTATGTTTATAGCAGCACAATTCACAATTGCAAAGATATGGAATCAACCCAAGTGCCCATCAATACATGAGTGGATTAATTAAATGTGGCATATGTATTCCATAGAGTTCTACTCAGCTACAAAAAGCAATGGTGCCATAATACCTCTTGTCTTATCCTGGATAGAGCTGGAACCCATTCTACCAAGTGAAGTATCACAAGAACTGAAAAATAAGCACCACATGTACTGACCATCAAATTGGTATAAACTAATCAACACTTATGTGCATATATAGTAGTAACATTCTGCTTCTTTTGTAATTTGTAAAAATATTTTTTTATTGATTTCTAATTCACAAGATTTTATGATTTTATTTTATTTTATCTTTATAAATTTATTCCAAGTTTATTTTGTTTTCTTTCAGTTAACTTTTTTAGCTTTATACTTACTTCATTTCTTCTCAGTCTTTTTTATTTAGTAATGAAAAACCTTTAAGATTATGGAGTTCCTCTAGATATGTAAATTTCATAAGTTTTTTTTAATGTCGTGCTTTTATTGTAGTTAATTCATTGGTAATATGTGAGGTCAATTTTAATTTTCTCCTTAAACCAAAAGTTATTTAACAGGGCGATGTTTAATTTATTTTTTAAATTTAAGTGTGTTATTTTTGCTAGTAATTTCCTGTTTTTTTGTAGGATGATCAGTACAAAAAACAAACAAAGAAACCGAGGGGATCTGGATGGTGCACAGTGTCTGCCATAAAAAAATTACAAAACTGATTTGGTTTAATTTCCTTGCTTCATTGGGTGTCATTTGTTTTGTCAATGTGTCGAGTTGACCACTTTGAGGCATCTCTCTTTTCTATAAGCAAGGACAAGAGTGGCCATTTCAGAAAGACCCACATGTCTGCTGTTGGTGGATGCTGAGTCAAGCACAGAGAATGCTTACATGTACATCCTTCCTTCTGGAAGGTTACCTGGAGTGTCCTGATGGCCACCTGCCACCATCACTTTCTCATGGAGACCTCTGGCCACTGAGAGAAGCAAAGGCTTTATTCAGGGAAGCAGCACTACAGACACATTCATCAGCTTTCCTTTTGGCCTAGGCTTTGCATGGACTTTCCCCTGACAAACTCACTTTTTAAAAAATGCCTAGGACTCAGTGGTGGTCTATGTCCACACTACCTGATAATCAGATTTGGGTACAGAGTAGTCCCCAGGCCTGGAACTTTATTTAGTCAGCATCTTTCTGTCTCTTCTCTTATAGGATCATTGACTTTCTTGCTTGAATTAAGACATGGAATTGCAAAAATAAGTGATTTATTCAGCATGAATAAAAAGCAAAATATATGCTCCCTAAAATATAGCATGTAATGCAATTAATATTATAATTCTTATTCAGTTTTACTCAATTCCACAAACTCACAGAATCTCTATTATGTCAGGCACGATGTTAGGCTATAGAAAAAAAAAACAGTTAAAAAGGTATATCCATTTCACTTGTGAGACTTAGAATTTGGTGGGGCAAGGCTGGGAAAGGTGTGTAGAAGAGGGTGGAAACTGAGTACTCTGCAGGTGGCAGTGCTTTTCCAACCTCACTGGTTACCTAGGGTGATGAAGGGGCAGTGAGAGGCCAGGAGAGAGAGGGGGATATAAGAACTAATCATAAAAATCTTTATGAGCCTTGATTAAAATACTGGATTTAAAGCATTGGGAAGTTATTAACATTTTAAATGAGGAAGTCTCATGACCAACTGTGTATTAATCTGCTTGGGCTGCCATACAAAATACCACAGGTTGGGTGGCTTAAGAACAGAAATTTATTTCTGTTCTCACACTTGTGGATGATGGAAGTCCAGATGAGGGGGTCAGTATGGTGGGTTCTGGTGAGGGCTCTCTTCCTGGCTTACAGATGGCAGCCTTCTCCCTGTATCCTCACATGGTGGGGAGAGAACACTCTCTGGATTCTCTTCTTACAGGACACTAATCTTATAGATCAGGGCCCTGCTCTTATAACTTCACTTAACCTTAATTATTTCCATAAAAGTTCTGTCTCCATATACAATTTGGTGGTCAGGGCTTCAACCTATGAATTTTGGGGGGACAAAATTCAGTTCATGGCAAATTGTGGAAAAATTTTTAACAGCTTTGTGGACAATGAATTTAAAAAGGGCAGCACTGTTGACAGGAAGATTAATGACTCTATTGCGACAATCTGGGTAGAAATGATGGATAGATTTCTGATAGTGGCAGCAGGAATGGGAACAGAAAAAGTACAGATCTAATAGGATTTTGAAAAATAGACTAAAAAATTCAAGGCCAAATTGGGCTGGTGTAAAATGGGGGAAAGATGGAGAGGTAGAGGATTGATTATTCTCAAGTTTCTGATGTGATTGATTCAGTGTATGAATTTTTTAGCAAGGTTCCCATAAATTTTAACTATGGAAAGTCATTATTTTATGACAAGCACATTTCAAAATAATCTTTTTCAAAATGTACTATGAGACAAATTCATGAAATTAACTATTAAAAGAAAAATAAATTAAATAAGAATTCATAAACATATTAGGAAAAGGAGAACAAAATTAAATGAAGAAAGAAAATAAAATAATAAAGACAAAGGGAGAGGCTGAAAAATGAAGAACAGAAATAAAGAAACTTGATGAATAAATCCAAGAGATAATTTTAAAGATCACTCAAATAGATTAATGATGCTGATCCAATTAAAAAGAGAGAACACATAAATAAAAAACGAGTAATAGACGTAGAAGAGATTTGAAAATTATAATAATAAAACAATATTTTACTTTGTGTTAATAATTAAAATATTAATAATATAAGTTATTTTTCTTAAAAATATAAATATACAATATTGAATCAAGAAACAGAAAATCTATATAGAACAATAAGCATGAAATATATTAAAGATTTATTAAATATACTTTTACTAAAAGCCCTAGGACAAGTTGGTTTCACACATGATTTATTTCAAAATTAAAAAACACACAATTACCATGATTGATAAACTGTTCTGAAGCATAGATGAATCTGGAAAATATCTGAATTAATTTATAAAACTATTGTAATCCTGGCTTTAATAAAAGGAAAACTAACAAAGATAATACACCAACAGGAAACCACAGATCTCTCTCACTTTTAAGTTGTAGATGTAAAATTCCCAGATACAATACCCACAAACCAAAATCAATGGTATTTTTAAAAAATGCACAATGGCCTTGACAATATTCTCACTGAGTTAGTTTTTATCACTTCTACATTTCTAAAAAATTTTCTATTTTATTTAAATTCAAATTTCCTGATGCATAGTTATTCCTGTTCTCTTACAATTAAAAGTCACCACAATATCTATGGTACCTTCTATTTTTTTGCAATAATTTTAGGCTTCAACTTTTTTCCCTAGATGATTTTTTCCTATTTTATTAGATTTTGGAAAGAATAACCATTACTGATATTTTGGTTCCTTGTCTTCTATTACTGTTTTGTTTGTTTAAAATTGTTACTTACCTGTGTTCTTATTTCACTCTTCCTCATTGGTAGCTCATTTGTTCTCAGTCATTCTCGTTTTCTAATTAATGCATTTAGCCTCGTATTTTTTTTTCAGCATATTATGGGGGTATACATGTTTAGGTTACATGTGTTGCCTTTCACCCCGCTTCTCCCCCATCCCCAGAGTCAGAGCTTCAAGCGTGTCCATCCCCCAGATGGTGTGCATAGCATTCATTATGTATATACCTATCCCCACCTCCCCTCCCATCTGCCGCACACCCGACAAATGTTATTCCTATTATGTCCATTTAGGTGTTGATCAGTTAATACCAATTTACTGGTGAGTACATGTGGTGCCTTTTTTCCCATTCTTGGAATACTTCAATTAGTTGAATGGGTTCCAACTCTATCCAGAAAAATACAAGAGGTGCTATATCACCATTGTTTTTTATAGCTGAATAGTACTCCATGGTATACATATACCACATTTTATTAATCCACTAATGTCTTGATGTTAACCTTGTATTTTTAAGTATTGTTTTAATTATGTCTCACAAAGTGTAGTGATTTATTCTATTCATTTAAAAATATTAAGTTATTTCCAATTTAGTTTTTCTTTAACACATAAATTATTTAAAATGAGTTCATAATATCCAATTGCATATCCTTTTTGACATTTAGGTTTTAATATTTATAATCAATAACATTTAGACATGAAAATATTTTATAAACTTAACTCACTGTTGCTTTTTTTGGCTTTGTCTTTTTGCTGAATTACATTTGATAGTATATGTATTATTTAGTATGTATTACCATTTAGAAACTGTGTTGTTTTACCTTTTAAATTTAGGTAAGCAGTTCAGCTGAAATTAATGTTTGTATATGATGTGTATAATATAAAGTAGAGCCATTTATTAAAAAGGCTGCCTTCTTCCCATGGCTGTGAGAAACACTTTGTCATAAATAAATTCTTATATTCATGAGGGTCTGTTGTTGAAACCTCTATTGCTCCACTAGCTTCTTTGTTCTATACTTTCATATTAAATGTGATGCTTGCAGACATATTTTAGCAGAATACCTTTATCAGATTAAGACTACTTCAGATTCTAGGTTACTGAGCTTTTTTTTTCAATATTATGAGTATTGGATTTTATCATATGTGCACTTAAAATGAATTAATCAACTTTATGCCGATGACTGAAGTGGACAAACTTTAAAGCAAAATATAAAAACGACAAGTGACTCAAGAAGAAATAAAAACTCTAAAAAGTTACCATCAAATAACTTTCATTTTCAGTTAAAGTGCCCAACCACTTACACCTCGACTCTGTACACTACCCTGCCCATATAGCTAAAGATAGACATTTTACCAACTGCCAAGGAACAGATAACTCCTAAATTATGGAAAATATTCCATACAATAGAGAACAAAGGGAAACTGAACAACACATTTTGTAAGGTTATTACAACCTTGAAACCAAAATTGGTCATAGCTCATTCAAGACAGCAAATACCTATTCGATCATGGAATTTCAGGTCTTAGCCTCCATGTCTTAGGATCATGGTCTGGTCTGCATATCTCTTCTGCATTCTGGGTGGGTTTTTTTGGGGGGGTGGGGGAGTTGGGTTAATCAATTACTAAGCCAAGCCATTGAATTCCCCCAACCCCTCAGTTTTGGACCCCTATTTTTCTCTTCTAGAATTTATTTTTTCTCTTTGAAATTTGCCCAATATGTTTTCACTGCATTTTGTTTTTACTTTGTGTCTTCCCTTCCTTAATTTTCTCCTCAGAACACTTTAAACATTCTTGATTTAGGTCCCTTTTTAACATAAAAATTTCCATCTTTCTTGCAATTGCTGATTATGTCACATGGCAGTTTTTTCACGTGGTTTGTAATATTCAATAGAGTTCCTTATTGTGGGAGTCCAGATTATAGATTGATTTATGGAAGCAGTAGTCGGGAGATCTATGAGATTAACCAGAACCAAGTGCCTTTTGACAATAGTTTCCCAACTCAGAAAATTTTACACCCTCTAAAAAGTGTTCATGAGAGCTACATGGTAGCATCCTTTGTAGCCTTTTAATTTCTGCCTCTATCTCCTCCTTGGTTAAGTCATCCTGCTTCTTGTCCAACAGGTAGAACATTTCTAGCCTTAGTCCACATTACTTTATGCAATGAGGCCACTTCTAAATCCCCTCCAAACACATGGTCATATTTTTTTCAGTTTTTTTTACAGGTATTCAAATCTTAGCTCCTGAGTTACATATTCAATACAACTACTCATAGGAATTTAGCTTGCCTTACTCTTACTGACAGCTGTGAAAATTTCATTTCTCTTTTTCCTTCTATTAAAAAAATATACAATATATTTCTCCCAATTTTAAAATGTCAGTTGTTTATTTTGCAAATGGGTGAATTAACTAATGGATAGCACCATCTCTGAACAAGATAATGAAATTGTTTTCGATTCAATTTATAGTTTATTAGGTGCTTAGTGCATTTAGCATGTCAGATGCATCACGTTAAAAGGAATAACAGCAAATTCAGCGCCATCAATGCCTTCCTAATCCACTTGTCCCATTAAAGCTCATAGAAGAGGCCTTTGAAGTGAAAATTAATGGTGACTTTGTTTGGTTCTGGATGTTTAAAATCAATGCTCCAAGAAAAGTTTCTTAAGTTGAAGGAATGAAAGCAGCTTTTTTTCACTTAGCTCCTTCTGAAATGAGTTTTGCACTTGCACCGAGTAGAGTATACTGGGCTCAGGGTCTTTGTTCTCGATGGAATACTCATGCGCTTCCTGCGATATCTAGGGTTAGGTGCATGTCTTCCTGGTATTAATAATTAGTGGATCTGATTAGTGTCTGGGGAGCCATGCAGATGGCCTGCAACCCAGGAAGAGATGTCTGGAGTATAAAGTATTGGCTTTTAATGTAGAAAAAAACAAAGTCAATACGTAAACCATGTTTTTTCTGTCTTGCGTGTGTGCATGTGGGCGTGTGTATGTGCACTCATGCCAGCTATCATGCACTTATTAAGGGAGCTGGCATCTGCAATAGAGTAAGAGCTTCCTGGTCCAACTGAGACTCGTCTCAGTATACCTAAGGCTAAACTTGTCTCTAAATGCTTCAGTTGGACATCACAGACTCTGCAAATTGGAAATGACCTTAGAGATCAACTCATTTATTAATCTCTCCATTACATATGGGGAAACTGAGGAACAGAGAGGGAGTAGCTCTATAGTTCCCAGGGGATCGACATCTAAAAGAAAAGGTTATTCTGAAAGAAAAGGGAGTGGCTTCCTGAGTACTGAGATCCTACTTTGCATGTGTGCTTAGGAAAATAGCAGCTGGAAAGGTTCTTTGTTAATCTCTTTCTTTGTGTCTCACTGTTAGTTACCTTTTCTGTTCACTGCTCACCCAGAGAAAGAAAAGCAAACCCTTATTAGAGCTCCCTTGCCTTGCAATGAGACCAGTTTAAAAAAGAACAGCTGTCTCAGGCTGACATTGTCCACGCCCCGGGGAAGCGGATCCAGGGTTTCCAGTTCATCTGCATGTGCCATACTAAGCTCTGTATTTTTTCTCATGGGACAAAAGATTCCATGTTCCCAGAAAAGTCCAGCAAGATCAAAGAGTAAATTCCAACTTCTATGTGCCTGAGGAGACACGTCTTGGAAAGCTGGTTTTGATGAAGAGAAAAGGGAGAGTCTTCGAGCTCTGAATGCCAAGCAGTGGGCTCCACGGCAGAGCCGAGCGACTCTGGACCACCCCTCCCTGCCCCTCCTTCCTTACTCCAGCAAGCATCTTAAGCATTTTGATACCTTTTTTTTTGTCCTGACCAACTATTTTAAAATATACCTGCTTAATTTGCTTCAATCAGGTATGGCAGAACATGTAGACAGGTAACTGACTGCCAGGAAGGAAGAAGTTCTGCTTCCAGTTCCCTAGAGATGGAAGACATGGATGTCACTTGGTGGGGCAGGGAGGGCCCACACGATGGGTCTGAGTCAGAAGCAGCAAGGAAAGCCTCTGCCAGAGTTTTTTTGTGTGGCTTCTGAGGGAAAGGCAAGGCACAGCAGATTTAGGATTGGTGACTTTGAATGATGTCAGAGGCCTGGGTGCAATGGGGCTGTCCTTAGTTGTCTGGTACCTGGCCATGGGGCGGGTAGAGGAGAGGAATACCGCCTCTTGCGCTGTAAGGCATGGGTGGATAGAGATGTTTGGGAGCCCGTGCTCTGGCTTGGTTAGAATGCATATGAAAGGTGCTCCCCCAGGCAAATCTTCTGCTGTCTCTAAGAATTCGCCAGCCCTAGAAGGAGCAGTCTCTGCTCAGTTAGCAAAACTCAGTTAAGCAGACTTTGAATAACATGGAAGGTAAGACCATGTGGTTAGTACACCAGCATCACCACTCTTGACCTTGCTCAAGCACCACTCTCCCTTCCCAGCCCTCACACCTGCTCTAGCGTCTTCCCCTCTTGGTCTGAAGCCGAAGTTTCTGTCTCTGGCATGTGCTCCAGCTAACTTGCTCTCTGGGTGGTGAGGACCCTGGGTCTCCCTCTACTGCCTGCCCTGGCTCCTTCCTCTCTGGCACCAGTGCCAAGACAGTGGGGCTCCTGAGAGTGTTGAGAGGAATGAAGGACTCGGGAAGCCTCTGGGGAGAAAGGATGGGCTGGGGCTGCAACGTCACTGCCCAGATGCCTCATCATTTGCCTCTAGCAGAGAAAAGGGTCCTGGGATAAGAGGCAAAAGGCGTAGAGTAGAAGATACTAATGAATCAGGGAAGATGGGGGAGGAAGGCTACTGTACCTTTTACTTTCCTTTTTCTACTAAAAGAATGCTGAGATCCTTGTTGAAGAATCTCAGAATTATTCCAGTGAAGCAAATTTTCTTAGCCCCAGTTCCCCTTTTGTAAAATTAGACCAATAATATCACCTTGGCACAGTTTTATGAGCATTAAATTAACTTTGTGAATACATTTGGTAACATAGGTCCTGGCACATAGTAGGTACTTGGGAAATACTTTTTTTTTTTTCAAATTCAAAGAACTACATTTTCAAGACCATCTCTTTTCTTTGTCTTGGGAGGAGTCCAACATGGAAACAACTATTCCAGCCACTGCAGCAACCTTATACTCCATGTTCCCAGGGAGAAGCATGGACGTTTCCAAACCTAACAATCTGGGTCCTGGTAATTCAGTCCACTAATGAAATTTCCATCATATTCTGCTATCCTAGCATTTTTGTTCAAACTAAAGCATTCAAGACCTGAGCTGTGCTTCCCACGCAGCTGAGGCGTGCTAGAGGCTGCTGGATCACAGCACACTGTGGGCTGTGCAGCAGTCTTGCTCTAGAAAGAGCTGAGCCTGGGCAAACAGAATATTGGCATTACAATGAGTTAATTAACAGATAGTGAGTTAATGGAGGAATCAACTTTATTTTCATATCAGTACAGGAGTGCATAACCAAAGTAAAAATTTCAACAATTTAAAAGTACACTAAATTAAAAGGCCAGCACACTCATAGCTGTACCCAACCCACTCTATTCCCCAGAATTAACCACAATTAACTGTTTGGTGGTACACTTCCACCAAAGTGTGCAACTTCTGCTATACATTTACCTACAACTTTGTATACATATGCAGATATGTTGATATTAAAAACATACATATGTGATTATAAGTAATGTTTTGTAACTTGTTTTATTTAATAAGTTGATTCTTTTTTATGTTAACACACATAGATATATAGTACCTAAATTTTTTTAAATGTTACCCTTTTATTCCATGAAAGGGATGTATCATTCACAGTTTAATTCCCTTTTGAGGAAAAACTAGTTCTGCTTCCAAATGTCTCCTACTCCTAAAAAATGCTTTAAAGGACATATACATTTCTTTGTGTGATTTTTTTTCCTCTTTAAAAATTTTTTTTTTACCTAGGATAGTCTTTGTGTTAGTTTTCTAGGGCTTCCATAACAAAATACCACAGACTGGGTGGCTTAACCAACAAAAATTAATTTCCTCACAATTCTGGAGCCAATAAGTCCAAGATCAGGTGCCAAAGAATTGGTTTCTGAGGAAGCCTCTCTTCTCAGCTTGCAGACAACCACCTTCTTGCCGTGTCCTCACATGGTCTTGCCTCTGCGTGTGCACACATCTGTGTCCTAATCTCCTCCTCTTATAAGGACAGAGCCATATTACATGACAGCCCACCCTAAAGACCTCATTGTAACGTAATTACCTTTCTAAAGACCTTATCTCCGAAATGTGAATACATTCTGAGGTACCAGGGATTAGCATTTCAACATATGAGTTTTGGGGGTGAGATACCATTCAGCCCATAACAACATTCTCATTACTATTGCTGATCAAGGAATTGCCATACGACTCAGCACCTTAAAACATTTATTTGCTTAAGCTTGCCGATTGCTTAGTGCACGGTAGGAGCTGCTTGTCTCTGTTCCACGAGGTCTGAGGCTGGAGGTTGGAATCATCTGAAAACCCCTGCGGTAGTAATTTCCCACACAGTCTTCCAGAACCTTACCTCCTTCCATCAAGAACAGAGTCTATTCCGTCTCCTCCTGAAGCTCGTGAGGACTTCATGACCAGTTCTACAGAAGAGAAGACGGCCAAAGTGCCGTTGTGTAACTTTTGAGGTTGGTCTGAAAAGGGAATGTGATATCTGGCTTTCTCTCTCTCTTTCTCTTGTCTTCCCTTGGGACACCTCCTCGGAAGTCAGTGACCGCATTTTTAGGGAGTCCACACAGCCCAGATGAAGACAAACTGAGGCCCCCAAATGACAGCCAGTATCAACCTCCAGACATGTGAGCACATGGGCTTCAGACTACACCAGTCACAGGTACGCCTGCCAGGCACGTCATGACCCAGGATCTGTGGTCATAATAAATGGTTGTTTTATATCATTGAATTTTCAAGTAATTTGTTGTAAGTCATAGTAGTTGGAACAGATTATTTTCTCATGTGGCTAGTCTGGAGGATTTGAAGTCTGAGACTTCTGATTGGAGTGCCTGCATGTAGCCTCTCAGTGTGGTTTGACTTCCTCCCAGAATGGAGGCCTCTGGGTCGTTGGACCTCGGACAGGGAGCTTTAGGGGTTCAGACACCAGTGTCATAGTGAACGAGGAAGGAGCTCCATTGAGATCCATGACCTAGCCTCAGAACTCACACAGTGTCACTTTCACTCAACTTTTCTGACTGCGAGCAAATAAATCTAAGGTCAGCCTTGATTTAAAGGGAGGAGACAGAGGCCCACCTTTCAATGAAAGAAGTGTCAAAAATTTGCAGGCATGTTCTAAAACTGCTACCCATCCTGTAGCAGAGACTGGCTGACTATGCACCCAGCCCATTTCTTCTTCTTCTGGAGCCAATTCTTCCTCTGCATGCTGAGACATTTTCTCAACTTTATCTTCTAGTGACTGATTTTGTTATTGTCCATGTTCATTCCTTTCCATTACTCTGTCCTTATATTGGAATTTTAATTTCAGGAATCATGTTTTTAATTTCCCCCAAACCCTTTCTTATTTTCCAATAGGTTCTTTTTCATAGTGCTGGTTCTTACTTTATAAATGCAATGCCTTCTGAGGATACAATTTATCTCTTTGCATAAGTTCTCTTCTCTTTCTTAAATTATCTGTTTTCTCTAGAGTTACTGTGTGCTTGTTCTTAGACTTTCCTTTCATGATGTCCATCAGCTGATCTTTGATTTGCCATTTTGAAATATGAACAAAAGTCTAGGTAGGTTATTTTGTTTTGTAGATGCCATGGGCTTTCTCTGCAGATTGGAGGAGGTCAGGTTCTCCAGCGGACTTCTCCCTGGGATGAGAGGCATGACCGGAGGCCATGAGTGTCGTTTCAGGTGCCTGGGAGTCCTCAATGCCTGGGGATCCAAAGTAAGGAGGACTTACTTCTGGAAAAGAATTAGCAATTTTACATCAATTGATGTGGACCTGCTTGATTTCCTTCCTTCCCTATATGTTTGGTTGGGTATAAAATTTCTGGTTGGAAACATTGTTTCCCTCCCAAGTTTGAAGACATTGCTTAACTGTTATCTTTTTTCCAGTCATTGTGTCATAAAGGTTTGAATTTTGACATTGGATTAAACATGTTTTCCCCATTCCCCTCACCTTTCTTGATGCTTTTAGGATTGTGTTCATGTCCAGTCTGGTAAAGTTCATGATCCTACACATTGGTCTTGGTCCTTTTAGATTTATTGTGCTGGATATACAGTCAACTCTTTCAAAACTCAAGGCTGTTCTGGAGAATGTTAAAATTACGTTTTGATAATTTTTTATATCTAACTTTCTCTTGAAATCTTATACTTCATATATTGAACTCTCTGAACTAATCCTCTAATTTATCTCCCTCTCTTTTTATTCTTCATTCAAAATTGTTATCAAAATTCTTATTTTATAAGGTTTTCCTTGATTTTTCATTTTCATTATTATGTGTTTAATTTCTAATACCTGTTTGGAGAATATGCCTTTTTATAGTGTTTTCATTGTATTCTTAGAATGTAACATCTTTTATTCTCCTTCTGGGGATATTGGTTTATTTATTTCAAAATATTATAGGGTAAAAATACTTTTGGTATTTTGGTTACATGAATAGATTTTATGATGCTTGAGTCATGGTTATAAGAGTACCTGTCACCCAGATATTATTCATTGTACCTATTAGAGAGGTTTCTGCCTGTCCACTCCTCACTCATGCCCAGGTTGATTTCCATTGAGTTTTACTTCCCTGTATGTACATGTGTGCTCAGTGGTTAGTTCCAATTTAGTAGTGAGTACATGTGTTTTGTGTTTTTTTCCTGCTCTTTAGGTACTTCACTTAGTGCAGTGGTCTCCATTTCCATCCAAATTGCTGCAAAAGGCATTAATTCATCCTTTTTTATAGCTTAGTAGTACTCCATAGTATACATCTACCACATTTTGTTAATCCAGTCATGAATTGATGGGCACTTAGGTTGATTCCGCATCTTTGTGATTGTTATAGATATTCCCATCCCCAAAAGCAGAAAGTGGAAGGAAAAAATGGTTCTCGGCTTCCAAATAATTTCAAAATCCAGCAAGGCAAATTCCATTAGGTTTTAAGTTCTGGAAATAATCCTCTGTGGGTTAAGGCTCCACCCTCTGGGCCTGTGGTTAATCCTTTCTACAGCCTTTCCTGAGATAGGTATTGAGAACGAATGAATGACCAATATCTTTTTATTCTGATTTTCTCATGTAAAAATGCAGGGATTGTGAATTGGAATTCACAGACTGATAGATTAATAGACTCCATATGATCCAGGAAACATCCCCAATGCTTGTCCTGTTTTTCATTCAACATCTGCTTAAAAAATTACAGAGATGTAGTACTCACCATTCATTTATTTGTTTGATACTTGCTGAGTAAGTCCTGTGTGCCATAGAGGAGGATATTATTGGTAAGGTTTAGGATACTCTACAGACGATGAGGGGGATATGGACAGCTACTAGTAAACAAAGCATAGTTTTAGATATTGGTAAGTATTATGAAATCGAACGGAATAATATGATAAGAGTGTCGGGGAGAATATGCCTTTAGATTTAATGGTGAATCAAAGCCCATCTTAGGTCAGGGCATTTGGCTTGAGGTCCAAGAGATAAGAAATAACCATCCCTACAAGAATAAGGGGGAAAGATCTTGCACACAGAAGGGACAGCAAGTAAAAATTCCTTGGAGCGCTACAGGGAGGGACAGAAGCAAGCTTGACTGGAGACCCGTGGGTGACAGAGACAGTGACGCAGAATGAGGCCAATGCAAGGGAGAAATCCTAAGACAAGGGAAGGAGTTTGGATTTTATTCTAAATTCAGTTGAAAGCCATTGGAATATTTTCAAAGAATAGAGTTGATTTACATTTTAGGAAAATCACTCTGCTTGCTTTGGAAAGCAAGAGTGGAAAGCAAGAGAACAATGATGGAACTTTGAAGTGATCTGGGAGGCTCACCATCATGGCTTGGGCAGGGTGATAAGTAGCATCAGCAGAAAACGGTGGAGAGATTCAGGGTGTATTTCAAGGGTAGAGCCATTATGACTTATGAGAGGTCAGACTTGTGGACTAAGGAGAATGGTGTAGGTTTTGGCTTTAAGTAACTGGATGGATTGTAAGGTCATTGAATGGGATATAGAATCCTCTTTAGGGAGAACTGAGATGGAATTATAGGGTGTTTTGAGGGAGATGAGAATCACAAGACTTATTTATTTGTTATATTTTAAATGTTTGTTAGAGATTTAAGTGAACACATTGAGTAGATATAGTCCGATAAGTGAGTCCAGGGGCCAGGGCTGGAAATACAAATTCATAAGAGCCAACAATTAGATATCAAATACACAAAGCCATAAGACTAGAAAGAGCTTAATTACGGGGAAGATGTGGATAAAGAAGAAAATATGCCCCAGAAAGAGCACAGGACACTCAAAGTCTTAGAGAATAGAGAGGGGAGAAAGGAGACCAGGAAAGGAGATGCCAAAAAAATAGGAGGAAGAGTTTCCAGCATGGTGACACAGGAAGAAAGTGTTTTTAGAAGAAAGTTAAGTAACTATAGAAATTCTTTCTCACATCTAAAATTAAATCTGATTCCATATTACTTCTACATACTGGTATCAGCTCTTAATTCTGGAAAACATGCAAAAAAATTAAAAATTTTACAAATTTTGCAAATAGGTTGCATAGTGGAAAGAAAACACATTTTGCAGGTGCCCTGCCCCCAGTTTGAAACCTGGGACCACCAGTTGTATCTGTGTGACTGTGAAAAAAATGCCTTGGCCTCTGTGAGCTTCATTTTCCTCATTACGGAACGACATAGTGACACTTTTCAGGGTTATTGTGAAGTTTAGTGAAAATGCACATTGCACACCTAGCCTGTATATATACTTGAAAAATTGAAAAATTGAAGTGGTCCCCTTTTGAAGCCCATATTTTCTAGGCTACCATTTCTCTCTCAACCTTTTCTTCTCTCCCTCCTTTGGCTTCCTCTTCCTACACCTGGCCAGTTTTCCAGCTCTCAGAGAATTATAAAGCAAACAAGAGATATTGCTCACATAGGCAAAACCTTTCTATAAATACAATGGCATGGGCTGCTGTGTGAAGTAGGGGGTTACAATACTTTGAGAAAGTAAAATGCTGTGATCAAGAGCTTAGGTTCTTGAGTCATATTACGTGGGATTTAATTCCATTTTGACCACTTAGAAGCCATGTGGACTTGGGCAATGTGCTTAAACTTTGTATGTATATTTTTCCTCATTTTTATAATGGGGGAATAATACCTACTTCCTTGGGTTGTCACGAGGATCACATGAATTAAAATGGGGAAAGTACTTAGAAGTATGTCTTGTGTCCAATACTGAGTTAGCAATCAATAAATATGAGCTACTATCTATATTCAGGATTGCAGGCAGATGGCTAGAAGACTTTCCTCCCAGGATGTGGTCCCAGGAATTCCTGACTCAAGGAAGTGGGTGAGGTGGATTCTGAGGTCCCCTCTGGCTCTGACATTTTAGGATTTGATAACTAGTGAGACAACAATTTTTGAGGTGAGCTATCTCCAGGGATAAAGCGGGAACAGAAGTATTTGTTCTTGACTCACAGAAAGCTGAGGCATATTCAGGAAGGCTATAAATCTGGGTTAAATAATCCAAACCACTTCAATTTTGAATAATGCCTTTTGAAAAAAAAATGTCAAAACTTCTGCTTTTTTGGCTCATATTTTTAATTCAGATTTTAAATTTTTCTCTCATAATTCATCTTAGGTTATACAAGCAGTGTGATAATAGAGAAAAAAGCATGAATTCAGAGTTAAATCTACATTCAACCTTCAGCCCTTCTATTTACTACAGAGTGGCTGAATACCTTTTGAGCCTCAGTTTCCCAAATTTAAAAAGAGAAATAATAACAGCTGCCTTGCAGGATTATTGTGAGAATTAAGTAAACTAATGCACATAAAAGATTCAGCAAGGTGAAAATAATCCTCCTTTACCTAACCTGACGCACTGCAATCCCTACTGCAGTTTGTTCCTACTTCCTCCCAGATTCCAAAAATATCAATGCAGATGGCTTTTTTGGAACCTGGGGAAAGCATATCTATGTCTTTGCAGTAAGTAGGTCCTGTTATTAGTTGATATTTATAGCCCCACCGAAACTAAACTTATTACTTGAATTAATAAAAAAAAGAGTACAGTAGTTTCTACAAGTTCTAAAAATATTAATATTGCTCAGAAACAATGCTCTTCCCAGACCCCTCCTGCTGAGTAAGGTAAACCTAACCTCTCAGTTTAATAGGCTGCTGCTAATTCCCTTTATGCCAATGGGGAAATTAGCTAGTGCCGGGATATTTTTAACTGGTCTGAACAAACACATCTTCATTTGCATCCAGCAAGATGTAGCCTTAGCAACAGTGTGTATTTTTGGACTCCTTTTCATTTAATGCAAATGAAGCACCACTGATACACCCGGAATCTGATGACAGAATTCAACGTGACCAATTCGGGTGTCTGAGGCCTCCAAGTGCCTTGCCAGCCCTGCCAGCTTCTGATTTCCTGTCACCAGTATGAATCAGTAGGGCCCAACCCAAAATTATTTGAGAGCACAGATTTTTCATGTTTACTTTCTTTTATGTCATGTTTGACTGTCACTCCTGTTATAAATGACCCAAAGCGTGGGGAAAACTGTATGTTGTTGTGTAACGAGTTTAGGTTTCACATTGTGGCAGAGAATTAAAAACCCGGCCATGCTCCTTCTGAACCACAACCTGAGGGCAGTTCCCTGCGGTCTCTGAGCCAGTGTCTTTTATAAAATAGAGGTGATCCTTACTTTTGACGAACTTCTTCTCTTGTAAAGTTGTATTAAGTAGCATATAATATTTGAAAGTGATTTGAGTTTTGGATTATTAGTATTATTTTTGATTGGGCATGTTACCTATGTGTGAGACACTATGTGATATTTTGATATATGTTTACACTGCGGAATGATTAAATCAAGCTTGTTAACAAACCCACAACCTCATATTCATATATATATATATATTTTTTTTTTGTAGTGAAAATATTTAAAATCTACTCTCTCAGCATTTCTAACACGGTAAGAGGGACGTCAGTTGGAGAGCGTGCTTTTACAGCCTGCTGCCTCCCGTCGTGCCTACCATGATGCCTTTCACATTATCCTGGTGCTACTCTGAACTGAGCCAGGGTTTCTTTCATGGGGCTGGAAGTGGGGAAGAAGGAGACTGGTCTACCTGAACACTGTTCTCTTCTGCCCTTTGTAGTCGACACCTGGTTTGTATCCCTGTGTTGGAGCAATTTAAAGGTGGTCATACATGCAATTGTTTGTATGTGCCATTGAACAAAATATTCTCGTTTTCCACCTAAAGTAGAGCAACAAAACAACCTGAGTGACACAGGGCTTTGACAGTGATCTTTGAAGAGTTGCAGTTTCCCCTGGCACTGGTTTCTCAGTCTTTTGCCTGCCATCTGCATGGCCAGCTCTTCTTCAGCCTTGCTCAACTGTTGTGTGCGAGAGTAACGAATATACCAATGCATGGCCACCACTTTGTCGTCATGACTCCCTGGTCCTAGGGTCACACTTGATTAAACTGACCCATAGAGCATGGATTGGGACAGAGGGTTCACAAGTAGAAATTTGTGTGTGAGTATCTTCGTGGGTGTGTGTGCGTGCATGTGTGCTAGCATGTCTAGGTTCATGAGTCTGTGAGTGTGACCCTGTGGGCTAGGATTTGTAGGCATGTATGGAAGTTGGTGAGTTCATATGATGCGTCTGCGTGTGGGCGTGCTAGTACAGTTAGGCATATGCATTTAATAGTTTCTGTATGTTTGTTGTTTTGCAGGAAGAAGGAAGCAACTGAGGATTAAGAGATCATTTATTCATGCATTCAAGAAATATTCACTTAGGACATGAGAGAACCAGACTTGAGTCTGTTGAGGTCATTGGTTCAGCTGATGGAGGGTGGATACCAAGTGGAGAAGGGGAAATGCTGGCCTTGCTTAAGTGCTTTGAGCAGCACTGTGGCAAAATCCTCTGTCTGTAGAGGCCCAGGTGGCAGCTCTGGGGATCGACGAAGTCCTTCACTGTCCTTCAAGGTCGGGCACATTAAGCCAGAGAGCACAGACTGCTCTGTCTTTCCCTTTCTGTCTTCTGCCCTGTTCCCGTCTTTGCACATCCAAGTCCCTTCTGGGAGGTCCTGCTTCACCCTGATGAGGAGAGGCACCTTCCAATACAGCGCACGATGGCACGTCCCTGTCCAATGGGCTGAGCTTCTGTTGCTCACCGTGAAGGGCCTACAATGTGTGCTGGGCTTAGAGCAGTCTCACTCATTTCACATTGTGTTTTTAAAGTCAGGAAACTCAGTTAGGAAGATCGGTAACCTCCCACTTGTGACCAGAGTAGCGTTTTTGAGTGTTCTAAAGAACACAAAGAAAGCTCATTATTTCTATTTGCTTCGGGAATGATGGCAGGAATGATACCTTCATCTGTCTTTCCAGATAGGAGAAACGAGGGCAGCACATCCCAGGAAGAAAACATGGCCCACCAAGGCCGGGCACGGATGAGCTGTGAAGGGAACCCTACAGCTCAAGATCTTCCCAAACTTTCCCCCCACTCTGTGAAGCCTCCCTAATCTCTCTTTTCCCAAAAGATGCCAAGCAGATTGAACATCTCCTGACCTGCTTGTGTGTGCTCTGGAGCATTCTGCTCATGAGCCACCTGTGTGCTCCTGGAGCAGTGCTCTCCTGACCTGCCTGTCCACTCCTGCTCCACCTGTGTGCTCTGGAGCACTCTACTCCTGAACTATCTGTCCTGGGGCATTCCACTCCTGACCTGCCTGTGTGCTCCTGGAGCACCCCACTCCTGATCTGCCCGTGTGCTCCTGGAGCACCCCACTCCTGATCTGCCTGTGTGCTCCTGGAGCACCCCACTCCTGATCTGCCTGTGTGCTCCTGGAGCACCCCACTCCTGACCTGCCTGTGTGCTCCTGGAGCACCCCACTCCTGAACTATCTGTCCTGGAACACTCCAGTCCTGACCTGCCTGTGTGCTCCTGGAGCACCCCACTCCTGACCTGCCTGTGTGCTCCTGGAGCACCCCACTCCTGAACTATCTGTCCTGGAACACTCCAGTCCTTACCTGCCTGTGTGCTCCTGGAGCACCCCACTCCTGATCTGCCTGTGTGCTCCTGGAGCACCCCACTCCTGAACTATCTGTCCGGGAACACTCCAGTCCTGACCTACCTGTGTGCTCCTGGAGCACCCCACTCCTGATCTGCCTGTGTGCTCCTGGAGCACCCCACTCCTGAACTATCTGTCCTGGAACACTCCAGTCCTGACCTGCCTGTGTGCTCCTGGAGCACCCCACTCCTGATCTGCCTGTGTGCTCCTGGAGCACCCCGCTCCTGAGCCCCCTCCTTGTGCTCCTGGAACTCTCCAGGCTCGCCTCCACCGCACATGCTGCGGCACTCTGCAGCTCACCAGGCACTTGGACGTGTGCTTACTCTTTTGTGTGATATGCACATGCCCCACGCAAGGCACGTTGTTAACACTATTCTAAAGATAGAGAAATTGGAGCTTCAGGGGGTGGATAGTAAGATGCAAAACCAGAACTAAAGGTTCAAATCCAGGTTTTTCCTAACTTGAGTACAGTTAACTTTTCACACTCCTGCCTCCCCGCAGAGGAGGCGTTCCCGAAGGGCGGAAGCTACACTGTTGCTTGGTGCGTCCTCACCACTGAGCTGGGGGCCTGGCTTGGTGTGTAGGGGTGGCCTCCCCAGGATCCAGCCTCTGAAACCAGAACCGGAAGCTCACTGGGGAATCCTTCCAGGCCCAACACCTGCGGGGGCATGTGGGCAGCAGGGCCGTGCAGGCGAACTGCTGCCATGCAGTCGCAGAAAGGCCTCAGCTGGTGGCATGGGAGCACTGGAGCTGGGCCGGCCTGCGGACTTGTGTTAACTAGAGGGAAGGGGTCCCAGCCTTTTTGCCCTCTTACTGACCAGTCAGTGGATGTGAGCTGCCTCCAGGAAAGGGTGTGGCCTTGGGCAAGGTGATTCTCTTGAAAGAGATGCAATTCAGGGATTCAGGGACAGGAACTCAGCTGAGCTCAGAGGAACTCAGAGCTGCCTGCTGCCAACACTCCCAGCAGCTGGGGAAGTGAGTGACTCAGCCCCCCGGGGGACCTGGGTGACACACCACAGAACAGTCAGGGAGGGTTTGTGAAATCGATTTTCTCTGCGACTTGCTTCCCTGTTTCTTGCCAGTGTGTAGTCCTGCCGTGTTTGGTTTCTCTGCCCTGAAGGCCCTAGATCGTGGGATGCTTCTGCCTGCTCTGCCCCACTTCTTCCTGGGCTTGTGTTCTGAACGTTCCCTCTGTGTGTGTGTGTTCACGCGTGTGTGGGCTGTGTGTACAGGGGGCGCATGTGCCCGTGTGTGCAGACACTCTTGTGCTCACAGGTTCATGTGTGTTTCCCATCAGCATCCATGAATGCTCATTTCTGTGTTGGTTTCCCAGGCAGGCAACTCAGTCTTCGAGTGTACGCCTTCCGTGTAAAGCTCCTGGCTCTGCTCTGTTTCTGCATTCAGGGCATTTCTGGGCCCCAAACTTGTGACTTTGGGAACCTGCCCAACACTCACGAGAGCAGAGCCCCCACCCAGTGGGACAGTGGGTTCAGTGGGGCTGGCTGAGACTCCTGGTGCCCCTCTGGGATCTCTCACGAGGAAGGCCCCCGCTGTGGGGGTGAAAAGGGCGATTTGACATCGAGGGATTCAGAGGGCAGAAGCTGGGGCTGGGGCCTGTTCTAGAACAGAGGCTCCATTCTCCACAGAGGGCTCAGCAGTCACGCTGTTCCAAGCTCACTACGACACTCCCTGAGCCCCTGAATTCAGACTCTGTGGAACGTGATGAACCAGGCATGAGACAGGACACCCCTCCTCAAATAGCTCTGTCACTGGACAGTCTCTTCCCATGTTCCCGAGGTCACGCAGAGGGCCTGGGGTGAAAGGTCTCCCCTCTCTGCCACGCCAGGAGCTCACCCTTGACCACTGCCTGGGGGGCTGGGCTCCACCCTCCAGCTGGACCTCAGAGTCTGGGGACTTTGGCCACTCTCTGAGGCTGCCTTCCAGGCTGCTGGGCTACAGGAGGAGGTGGCTGCATACTTGGGCAATTTCAGGGTGTCCAGAAAGCCCTTCTGGTTCCTTTGCCCCCAACTCCTGCCTCGTGGAGTCAGAGAGGCGGCCCTTCCTGGGAGCTGGATATTTTGAGGATGGGAGAAAAGGAGTGAGGAGAGGCTGAGGACCTGAAACAGGGAAGGCTATGGAACGTGCTGGAACCCCGAGGCTGGGAGCGGCATTAAGACCAAGGCTGTGGGAGTTGCCAGGTTGCCAGCACTGTCTCAACCTGGCTTGCAGGTGACCTTGAGAAGGTCAGACAGACAGAATATTGGCCCAATTTCACAGACAGGCTCCTGCGTGGGCTTGGCGTTGGCTGTGGGCTGGCGGTGCTGTGTGTTTCCCGGTGCTCAGGCAACCCTGTGGAGTGGACGTGTCCCCGAGGTTCCTTATGAGGAAGCTGGCCTGGGATACAATGTGGATGCTCATTTGTTAAAAGGAGTCAAACAAAGCTTCCCAGGGCAGGCGACATCTGAGAGGGCGCTTACGAAACAGGTCTGGGGCGCTACAAACAGGCTTCTGTCCCAGGCTTGCCCCGAGCAGGAGGGGGCAGTGCTGTCATGTTAGGGTCTCCCGGGGGCTGAGTTGTGAGCCATGTTCCTCTTCGCTGCATAGATCCATAACGGGTGGGAACTTCAGAAGCAAGAGGAGTCAGAGAAACAGCCTCTGGGAAAGTTACCATGGAGATGAGGGAGACTGAGGCAAAGAGACAGAATTTTTACAAAGCTGAACACAAAGATGTGTTCGTTAGAAACAAATGATGGTTTTGTTTTACAGATTTTTCTTTTTCTGTGCAGAATCAGAAACCTCACGGGAAGCGATCAAGGGAAGGGCAGCCTGGAGTGGCTGTGATTCCTCGACAGAGGCACCTATTTTCTTTCACAAAGAAAACCGAGACGGGGTGCAGCTCCCGGGACAGAGCCCCGGGCTGGGCCGCGTGTGCTTCCCAGCTGCTCTGCGAGCTCCTCACCGTGTGTCCTTGGCCAAATCCTTGGCGTTCTCTGGGTCTCTTATTGCAAAGTCATTAACCAAAAGGCTGAAAGGTACCTTTAAATTCTGACCCTCTCTGGATCTATTTTTAACAACAGCAACAAAAAAAATCACACCTTCTCCCACACTGTGAGCTTGCCATAACGACATTTGTAGCTACACAAACTTCCCAGAATCAGAAAGAAACAGCATTTGTGAAGTGTCAGCTCATCAGAAATGACTGGCAACCGGGGAGTTCCAAGCCCATCCCCAAAACCTGCTCCGCGATGCGAACGCTGGCCAGGCTGAGCCGGCGCGCAGCCTCTCGGGCCGTGTTCTTGCTGACTGCGCCGCGCGTTCTCAGGAACAGAAATAGCATCCGTCTGCCACACAGCAAGTGCACTCCTGGGAGGATGGAGTGTGCAAGTGTGTGCATGTGTATGTGTGTATTTTTTTTTAATTTAATTTTTTTCCAGATAATTCTCTGTCAAAGAAAATAATTTCGGAAGTGGGGGTAGGAGCCCTGGAAAGCTGTCAGCTCCCTGCTAGACAAGTCACTTATCACAGCATCTTGACATCTTCCACTAGAGACAGTGCCAAGAATGCTCAGCACACACCCCGCGGGGGTGTCGTGGGCCAGTGTGGGAGGCTCATAGACCTCTCGGATGTGAAACTGCACTGCAATGCAAAGTGTCACTGCTGGATCATTAGGACGTGCTGGCTGCCTTCTCTGAGGGCCAGATTCAGGATTCCCATGAGCTAAACTAAGCTGGTAGCTCTGAGCTCATGCGGTCTTTAGATCAGAGACCAATTGCTCTGAGGTCACCCTTTCCACTGGTACAGAGATGTCCTCCTCAGCCTCTCTGACGAGGGACATCCAGCTGCCTAATTTGCCATCTGAACTCTGTACAGTGCCCAGCGGAGTTTCTTGTATCCTAATCTGATCTCACTGTTGAAAAACTATCAGCAATTTGAGAACCTCTTGATAGGAGGTAGGATCAGGAGATTGGGTTCAAGGCCCCACTCCCCCCAAAATAAGTAGCACAACCTTGGGAGGACTTTTTAGAGCTTTGTGTCCATTAGTGTCACCTGTAAGTTGGAGATAATGAAAGCATTTGTCTTACCAGTCCTGTGGGCTCTTGTCAATAGCCCCTGTAACACCAGGCGTCAAATTGTTTTAAGTGTCACATCCTGGGCTGAGCAAGAACCCATTGGTGCCCTGTAAGCGCCACGTGTCAAAACCTACAGCTGAGCAAGAGGGATAAAAATAGGGCCCAGATGACAATTGCCAGGCAGAAAGCATTTCTAAATGAGAGTGCAGGATATTGGGAGCGTGAGAAATAAGAGGAGGCAAAGTCACTTGCAAGAGTTTCTTGAAGGTGTCCCACATCTAGGCAGTCCCCTCTGCCCTGCCAGAGCACCCTCTCAGACACCTCTAGGTCCAAGGGATTGTTATTGTCCTCACACACGTGGGTTATGTCATCCAGCCTCCTGGCAGGTCCCTGAGGAAGACCAGGGATGCCTGTTTCCTTGTTCTTCCCTCAGGACCATCCAGCTTAGCACAGGCGCATTGCAGGTGCCTTGGAGCCCATTCGGGGCTGTTCCCAGCCTCTTGGACCGTGGGGCACACCTGGCCTGCTGTCCTGTGATGCTTCGCCAAGCCAGGTCCTGGTGCTACAAGCCTCTCTGCACCCTCCTCTCTGCATGAGCCTCTGGGGACACTGAGCCTCAACTTGCCAACTGGCTCCATCTTTCCTTCCTTTGGGCCCTTCTTTCCTTGCTCATTTAACGGGAATTGGTACATTTTAGACCCCAGGTGGGCACTGGAGAATTCAGAGGTGAGGAGGTCTCGTCCCTTCTCACGTGGATCTTGGGACACTCCTTAATGAACAAATCCCCTGCTAGGCCTGAGGAGTCCTGATGGGCTCAGCCCAGAGCTGAGGAAGGGACAGCCACATTTTAACTGGGTTCATGCCAGCAGCGAGCACCAAGAGCAACTAGCCGTTTCCTTTTGTCCACACAGAAGCCTCGGTGAGGATTTTCATACCCATTTCCCTGATGAGAAAACTGTGGTTCAGAGTAGGCTAGTAAGAGGTAAAGCCAGGATTAGAAATGATGTCTTCTAGCCCCAGATGATGTATGTTCCTAATAAACCCAGATGCCTGGGCTCTGTGAGAAACTCGGGATACATTTTGGGGTGAGAATGCTGGAAAGAGTGCTAAAATAGCTCCTGTCCTGCCTGGGATAAATGAACATGAGTCAGTGGGGAGGCAGCATTTTCTCCTTGGAAAACATATGTGTAATTCTGCAATTAGAGGTTCCAGTAAAAGTGGGTGTGCAGCTCTCTGGAAATATAAGGCATTACCCATAGGCAAAGATGAGCAGCTGTCGCTACACAGGCGGGGGCCGGAAGTTCAGGAACTTGGGCTTTGTGTCATGACCCCCTTGGTGCCCACCCCCGACTTTGGCCACGAATCTCTGAGATTGGGGTTCCTTCTTCTGCCTTTATAATTCCTCCCCCTCCCAGCAATTTCCATGACATCTATTTAAAAAATATGTATATTGTATATGTGTGTGTGTAACCACGTCACTCCTCTAATTAAAATTTTTCATTGGTTTCCTAGCTCTGCAAGGTAGAATTGAAACTCTCCAGTATGGCTTATGGAGTTGTCTTAGCTTAGGTTGTCCCCAAAGAAGACCACAAGGTAAGGCTTTGAGTTCAAAAACTGCCAACCAAAAGGCAAGACAGCTAAGGCATCCATCCTCCAGTGCTCGTTCCTCCTTGGTGAAGGCTTGTTTCTGGGTACTAACTTCCCGCCATGTCTGCTTTGCTCCTGGCCCAGCTGGCTCACTCCTTGCGGGGAGGGAGGGGTCTCAGATGGAGACGTGAAGATGCTCAAGGTAGGAAATACTTTGCATGTGAGGAACCGGCCACCAAGCTGCTGACACCCTCCTGGGCTGAGCTCAGGGACGCGGGGGTCAGCGTGGCTTCCACCACAGGGACTACGTGGGCTGCCTTGTCTGCTCATACTCTGCTCCTCCACGTGCTCCAAGATTCCACAGAGGACTCACTCTGTGAGTAAGAAAAACACACCCTCTCAGTACCTTCGTAAGAACCTGTTTATGTAAAGAAGCAGGCAGTTAATCTCTCTGTAGTTACTTGGCCAGGCTGTGAACTTCGGACTCTTCTTTTTGAGTATAAGTTCCCATATCTCCATTAACCAGCACAAGAAGGAACCCAACAGCAATAAGAAAACTCCTAGGTGTCAAGAACACGACTCGCCATGTGACTGGCGGGAGGTAGGAGGCAAGGCTGTGTGCAGCTCTCTCCCTGGGCCTGGACGAAAACACTTTATAAACCTCTTCTACCACTGCAGGATTCTGCATTACAGAGGAGCAATTTAAGTGCATTCTTGAGACTCTCTTTAATAGGGCAGAACAAAGGATCCAAGCAGTTGTGTAGAAATTTAACCTGAGTTTCTGTTAAATGAAGTTTGAAAACTGTTCCCAAATAGGCAGTATTTTCTGGGACTCTCACATTTTACACACGCAGGTCCCTTGCTGAGGTGAACCTCAGGGATGTGAGTGGGTCAACTTGGCTTCTGCTACAGGGATGGCATGGGCTTCCCATGTTGTCCATCACCACCCCTGTGACATCTTCTCTGACCACCACATGACATGCAGACTCAATCGCCCCCACCCTTGTCTCTACATCATACCTTGTAAATGCTTTATAATAATCCTTGCAATCATTAGCCTCTTCCTGGACCTCATTTTATTTATCTGTAAGATAAAGTATTCACAATAATGAGCTTTGAGGCCTACATTTTTTTTATCTGTTATAATTTCCATTATTTTAATAGCATAATCTCCCAATTTGTAGGATGATATGTATGTTTTTCTTTCTCTTAAAAAATCTATTTTAGACTGGTTGTCAAAAAACTTGTCAAAGGCAGTTGCTAAGCGTCTTCTATGTGCCAGGCCTGGAGGGACACACCTATAATTTATTATCCCTATCCTGGAGAAATTTATTAGCTTGCTAAAAAGCTAATGTATAAGCCCAGGAAATAACTAAGAAATAATTCCACCAGGCAAACCAGCAGGGATTCACGCCATGGGGAAGTTCACCAGGTACGAGTTGGGGCTACATCTTGTGGTTATGAGGCTCTAGCTGAGCCTTGGAGGAAGACTAGGATATGGCACATCTGATGACAGGAGGACATCCTGACATAGCACAGCACGGGTTGCACGGAACCTCAAGGGGCACAGACATGGTGTGTGGGTGAGGGCAATGGGGACCCTGATGAACATTCCCAGAACACCTGATTTGTGCTGGTCGGACGGCTGACAGGGGAGGACTCGGCTGTCACCCAATGGGATTTAACATCCAGCCAACATGAAACCAGCAATTTTAAGAAAGAGAAGGGCAATATGACGTGTGTGTTTGAGGAAAGTCAGTGTGGCAGCCCACGGATTGGGTGAAGATGAGAGACAGACTGAAAGAGCACCAAAAGAGGGTGGTGGCCAGGTAGGAGCTGTCCCACTGAGACCTTCAGGACAACGACTCTCGAGGTGGGGAAAGGGGAACAAGATGCATGCTTGCTGGGCACTGGTCTGGACAGCAAGAGGGAGGAATGCGACGGTGAGAACAGCAAGGGTTGGCTCTGCGCCAGGAGAATGGTGGCGATGGGGTGGTGGGCGAGAAGAATTACCCAAACAGAGATGAGACTTGTCGAGGACACAAGAGTGGTGTGTGTGTGTGTGTGTGTGTGTGTGCGCGCGCGCGTGTGTGTAATGGGCACAGACAGAGTCTGGCTGTGAGAAGAAGACACTGCAGCAGAGAAGAAGATAGAGGCAGTCAGAGGCTGGGGTTAAAGCCGGTCTTTGCATACAGCTTGGTTTCCGGCACATCTACTACTCGAGCCATTCTTGGGGGCAGGCGGGGTCTGCCTTCTCGGAGCATCGGCAATGCAGCCTGGGAATTGCAGGTCTGTCCCTGAATAAAGACACTGGGATTAGGAACATAAGCCAGTTAAGAAGCTCTTCCTTTATCTCTGTAATTACAAACATAGCCTGCGCTTGGGACCTGGCGTGGGATGCCATGCCTGACTTCTCAGTACACGACCACACAGTTCCCGTGTTCTTTCATTCTGGCTGATGACTCTGCTGAGTTTTGTATGTAGATAAAACTGGAGCCCTTCATAGCGTATGCAGAAACACATTCACAGAGGTTTTGCGCAAGAAATCACACACAGTGGCTCTCACAATATTGTCACCGTTTCAACACTCCCGAAGGGTATAATGCACTTGGATCAGTAGCAGAGAGTTAAATTCTGTGTCTCACGTGTCAGTGGGAGAATGGGAGGTTATAACATCCCCAAATGCCCAAGTCAGAAGCCGGGGAAGGGAGAGTGAAAGGCCCTCCGGGAGGCAGGCCCCCCGGGGGTGGGGGTGGGGCTCACTGTCTTCTAGTTCAAGTGCAGCCTGGACTCGCCATTCTGTATAAACTGTGTTTTCTGCCCTGCCTCTGCCCTTCTAACCCTAAACCTAGTCTCAACCCTTACACACCCTTCAAGAGCCAGTTGTAGATTTTTCTACGTGAGACATTACCCGGCCTCGTGCAGCTGAGGTTATAATGTCCTCAACATGCCGAGCTCGCCCTTGCATTCAGTATTTGATTGTTTGTCTGTCTCCTCCACGGGAGTGTGAGCTCCCTGAGAACACGTGGCATGTTTTCGTCATCTCTGAAGCTCAGGATCTAGCACGGTGCTTGGCAGAAGGTAGATGGTAAAAGCCTACAGACTGAATTAATAAGTGAATGAAGGGGTTTATGATTCTGTGATGCATGAGTTGCTGCATGCTGTGGTGGTTTTTCCACAGTTCCTCCTGTGTTTGGAGCATTTCACAGTTCCTGGCTGTCACATTCTTTATCATATCCTGACTGCACTGCCATCCTGGGAGGCTAACAGGGGAGGTGTCCTTATTCTCCTGTTACACACAAGAAGCTGGGGTACTCGAGAGTAAAGTGACATGACTGAGGTTGCCATTAGCAGGTGAAGGGGGTAGGAGCAGTAGCCAGGTACTCTCACTCCAAGTTTGGGCTTTTTCTATTTCATCACATTTTGTCTTTTCCAGCCAGTATATATTCCCCTTCTATCTTTGGGGACTAGTCCAGTATTTCTTCTGCTGAAGCCCAGTGGAGGATGCCACGGCTAATACCTGACCCCTGCTTCTTATGATTCTTCTGGAAGCAGTCCGCTTTCCCTGCCTGAAAAACCCCAAAGGAGCTGTTGTTTCTGAGACGCCCAGTGCCTGACCTCCCATGCCCCACATTTCCCAACTCTCTCCCGGAAGTCACGCTGACCCCAGATGACTTTGTTGCCTCCTTCCGAGGCTTGGAGCAAGAATAATTGGCAAGCACTGTTTGGCATCCGCCTTCTTAAAATAGAATACTGGAATATACATCCTTCTATTTTTTTTAAGTTTTTTTCTTCTTCTCCTTTTCCTCCTTCTTCTCCTCCTTCTCTTTTTCCTCCTCCTCCTTATCCTCATCCTTCTACTCCTTCTTCTGGCCTGTCCATTACTTGAAGCATTCTAAAGCTCTTCACAGATACTAGCAATTACATTTCTTCACTAAGTCACTTTTGCTTTATCATAGTGAAAACTAGTATGTTTGGGTTTTTTTCCCCCCTGCACAACCTTGCTAAAGTCCCTGGCTAGGATACAAGAAACCTGGATTCTAGTTATTTTCTCTTAGCAACTGGCTTTGTGACTTCAGAGAAGTCACATAATCTTTCAGTTTTCTTGTTGGTCATGCTGCATTTTTAATTATTTGTTTTTGTGATTGCCTCCCCTACTAAACCGTGAAGAGCCAGAAAGCAGGTGACTATCTTGTTCAAATTTGTGTTCTCAAGACTCAGTACCGTTTCCGGCAAAGACCAGTTGAATTCAGTGGAGCACTGAATGCCAGAGGAAGGATGGGAAGCGATGAGCTGCAGAAAATGGGCACCAAGAAGCCCTGCGTATCTGTCTGATGCTCTCCTTGATACTGAAGAAGGAAAGCAGCAGGGTCTAAGGGGTGGAAGGTGTGATAATGATGATGATGATGATGCGCATGTGTGTGTGTGTGTGTGTGTGTGTGAGAGAGAGAGAGAGAGAGAGAGAGAGAGCGCGAGACCAATAACTGATGTGCCTATACGGAGTTCACTGCACATGGAGGACATAGAGGTATTAGTAGCAGGGAGGGGAGGGACCCATGAATGACAAAAATCCAGACAGTGGATCATTTAACATCAGGACTAATGAAAACTGAGTCAAAACTCGCTAGTCCAAAACTCAACAGATACCTAGTCATTTGACCCGTGATCTTAGCACCACTGTGTGGCAATCTCTGGGAGTCAAGAGTTCTTCTAACTCGTTGGTGACATAAGGAAAGTTACTTCTTAGGGTGACCTCTAACTCTCCAAGAATGCAGAGACAATGAAAGCCATCGGCTGGATTTTGCTGGATACAAACACACACAGGTTGTGGAGTGTATTGTGATATTTTCTGGGAACAGGGAGCCATACCAGGATTTGCTTTGTTTTGGAATTGCTTCATGCCAACATTGCCAAGGGAAAGATCATAAACTGCCAAAAAAATCAAAATAGGAGTACTCTGGATTATCAAGCTAGGAATAAGGAATGCCCAGAAGACAGAAGGTAGGAATTTGTCCAAGAGAAAGAGTGTGAAATAATTACGAAGGTGGAGAATGGAAGTGAGAGTGACCACATGTGATTACTAATTGGGACCAAGACATTCTGGAGAAGGCAATCCTGCTCAATTATTTAAAAGCACAAGAGATTCTACAAATGAATCCTAGGAAAGAACTCAGCTCGGGAAGTCAGCAAGTGTGTGAGGAATATAAGAAAGTACTTGTATCAACGGGGAGAGGAGAGTAGAATGTATTTTCTAAAAATGCTTCATACATCTTATGCTTTTTAGGATTAATTTTAACATTAAATTAATATTCAAGATAATACAAATAATTGCATTTATATAAGAAAATACCTAGTGCCAAAAGGCCTGGAATTGCAGCCATCTTTGAAATGCTTATGCATTCTGTGGCCGTCCCAGCAGCACTGTTGTTGGGATTAAGCAGCCATCTGTTCACAGACTCTCAAATGCTTTTCCGGGGACAATGGCCAGTGTGAGTGTCTGAGACAGACGTCTCCATCTCTACACAAGAACTCGAGGGGCACTTCAACAACTAAGCTAACTGTGTTTCTTCTCAAAGTACTTCTGTTTTGATCATTTTTTCTTATGGAATAGGGAAAATAAATCAGCAAAAAACCAAAACCACACGTTTTCTGTGAGATTCACACCTTGTAAGTATGTGTAAATACCGCAAAGACTTTCTACGAGCATCAACTTTTCCATAAAACCTGAGGTTTTGTTTGTTTTTCTTAAACTTCAGAAGCAGGTTCTTTCCTGTCATGATTTTGAGATGTTCGAGGCAATAGAAGTGTCTGTTTCCTGTATGTTTACTTACTGCGGAGCACCGGGTTCTTTTGTCTGGGAGTCGTTCCATTCTTTGTGACTTTGTCTCACCGGGGTTTCACTCTGAGTCGATAATCTGTTTTAAGGATCACTATTTGACTCTGTTGCATTTGAGGACCTACCGCAGAATGATGCAGCAGTAAATGCTAGTTCTGCATCAGCATGGGGGTGGGGAGCTCTCTTTTGCACATGTAGCCACCTTTCTTGTAACATAAAGAACTATAGACATCAAAGCCAGAACAGATCTGAGACCACCTGTGGCCCAGATAGGAGAGAAAAATTCAGCTCAGGGCATCCTTAGTTTGAACACAAGTGAATGTGATTCCTGGGCAGAATGTCTAGAAGGAAAATAAATGGGCACTGCATCTTTATTTGCCCATAGAGTGAAGGCACATTCAACATTGAAATATACTTACTTATTACTAAGGTGCCAGAAGAAAGTTGATCATGGGTTGTCCAAATGGGTAAATTGGAGAAAGTTGCTTTCACAGGTGCTGCACAATGATCCCAAACTCTCTTTAAGGCAATTGGTGCCTTAGACCCTTTAAGAGATTGGTGTTTGATCATTTTCCACTTAGAAAGACTATGAGCCATGTCATGTTCTCTCCCAATCTTCTCTTCTTATGGGACCCTTTTTCCTTCCTCCTTTAAGTCACTCTATAATGTGGACTCCATGTATGACAAGCGCCAGTGATCACAGAATGAAAGATCTGCCTCTCTCTGCCCACAACCTCACAGTGCAGACAGGGTCAGCCCTAATGTTCACACTCAACATTTCTTGACGTTTGTTTTAAAGATTCTTAATCTATCCGAGAGCTTCTGAGAGAGTCCTGAGTTCTAGTTAACTGTGAATGATAACAGGTAATTTCCTTGGCCACAATTTCTCCATCTGAATTTTAAGCATCAAATAAGATGCTGCACTTGAAAGCAGAAATGCATTTTAAGTATAAGGACTTAATATTGTCATGATAATTTTCCAGCTCTAGGGAAAAAGGTTTTGTATGCTTGTTTTTGCTGAAATGCTGGCAGTGTGTCTATTGAGACATTCGTCTCCTTCCTACCCAAGAGCCCCTTCCCATCCCCTCCAGATCGCTGCTCATATCCTCTCCTGCAGCAAGAGAGTGCTGTGAGGCTGTTCAGAATAAAGATTTATGTGCGCTTCACTTAAAATGAATCTCATCCCTGTCACCCACATAAAATATTACATCTCAGGCCGTCACTGAGAGGAAATTCCAAGTCTGCTAAATGCCTTCCTGCTCGTGACACAAGAACATGACCAGGGCTCCAAGCAAGCTCCGGCGCCTGCCTCGCTCTCCAGCCTTGCCTCCCCCGGGCTCCTCGAGCACCCCAGGCTGCAGACAGACACAGTCACTTGTACTTTTCCACTGGCCATGTTCTGAAGTGCCCTGAGCTGGGTCCACTCGATCTGGAGATCTTCCATTCATCCTTCAAAAAGAGGCATCCTGTCCCCTGGGAAACCCAGATAACAGTGCTGCTTAGTAAGGATGAGATTCCCACATTTTCCCCCTTGGCATTCTTGGCATTCATTTTTCCTCCCATTCCCTTTATTTTATTGTTTTTAAAAAAACATTTCAAAACTTATAATATATCTATATACTTTAAAAAACTGGTGCCTGGTTTCCAAAACGGTTAGGGACCACTGCTTTAAGTAATCTTTGCTAAGTATATGTTAAGTTCTGTATCTTTTGTGGTAAATTTTTGTTTTATATGCCTCTTGGTGGTTATTAATAAAAACCAACTCTGTCCCAATTTAATTCACTCAAAGTGACTCATAATAATAATAAATAATAATAAAATGAACACCCAGATACCCATCATCTGGCTGAAGTGCCAAACTTTGGAAACATTTGTGTGCTTTTTCTCTAATTCATTCCCTTCCTCTCCTCCAAAAAGCCACCACTTTCTGAATTTTTAAATCATCTCTTTTGTTTCCATAGAGTTTGACCACATTTGTGTCATACACATTACATACTTTTGTCTATATTTGAACTTTATATACATGAATGAAATGATTTGACTTCTTCTGACCTTTTTTCGCACTCAACATTATATTTTTGAGATTCATCCATGATGATGGATTAGGACAAAGTCCGTGAGTTCTTTCATTTCTACATAGGACTCCACTGTATACGTCATCACAATTTATGTGTCCAGTCTCCCAGTGATAGAGTATTTTTGCTGTTTTTATAAGAGAGGCTCATAAACATTTTTGAACATTTCTCCTAGTATACATTGCAAGTGTTTTTTAACTGTAAACTTGGAAATGACAGTGGTGTGTCAAAAAAATGCACATTTCAATCCTCTAGGTGATGCAAAATTGTTTTCAAAAATGAATATACCAGTTTATCCTTCCTTCACGACTATTCGTAGTATTCAGGTTTTTTGCCTTTTTGCTTGTTTCTTGCCTTCTTTTGGATTGATTTACATCTTTCCCACATACTTCAATTTTCTTCAACTACTGTGGAAGTTATACATAAACGTATATATGTATTGAATTTAAAGTCTAAACTTAGTTAATATCTTTAACTTCTTCCAAACAATAAGGTAATTCTGTGATACATTAACTCTGACCATCCCTATTCTAAATAACATGCTATTGTCCTGGTTTTGTCTCTCTCCTGTTTAACTAGCTGCACAAATGACACATATTATTATAGTTGAATGCAATAAATGTTTTCATATTTACTCATGTGTTTAACGTTTTCTTTGTTTACTATTCCATTTTTATTCTCCAATTTTCCTTTTGGGATATTTGTAATTGTTCTTAAAGAACTAGATAGAGAATTTTAGGCTGGCAAGAATATTTTAATCAGAACATTGAAGATACTGTTCTGATTTTAAATATTACTATTGAAAACTTAAATTTAATCTAATTGAATTCCTTTATTAGTATTTTGGCTTTTCATTATATCTCTTCTTAGGGTTTTGCCTTTGTCTTTATTGTTCTGTAATTTGACTGAAAAATATCTGAGTGTGGATTTTTGCTTATTTATGGTGCTTAGAATTTGTTTGGTTTCTTGAATCTGAGAATTGTTGCTTCTCATCAATTATGAGAAATTCTAAGTCATTTTTTTAAACCTCAGTCTTTCTCCTTTCTATTTTGGGGACTCTATTTAGACATATTAATACCATCTCATTCTCATATTGTTCATATTTCTTAACTTTCCTTTTCTTCCCTATCATCTTTTTGGGTACATATTCTAGATCATTTTTTCAGATAAATATACTTATGAATTTTCTCTTCAATACAATCTTCAATTAAATGTAGCCATTTGTTTAAACACATATATACATTTTAGCTCCAGAAGTCAAATTTGCTTATTTTTTTCTATTTTGCATCTGCCTGATCAGTTTTGATAGTATCTTATTTCTTCATCATACTTTTGATCCCTTCTGTATTTTTGGAAACATTAAAGATATTTGGTTCATACTCCCTTGTTATAATTGAAATTCCTACAGCTTTTTGTTGGTCTGATTCTATATTATTTATGCTTACCCCAATGGCAGCATCTCTCCTCGTCTGATCAGTGAGTTTCGATGGTGAACTCATTCTCTTCAGTTCTTTATCTGTGTGAATTCTTTGAGGACTTGGTTTAAGATACATTTCTCCAGAGAGGATTTGCCCTTTGCTTCTTCAGAACTGTAACAATCTAGGACCATTAAAAGCTAAAGCCTGGAGCTTTTTGTTTTTGTTTCTTCCAGAATTTATTTATTTATTTGCTACAGAGATAAGTTAACTTTGATCACAAATCTATAGAAGCATAAGCTCAAGTTTAGGTATTATAGAAGAAGTGTTTTTTAAAATTAATTTTAATTTTTTTCCTGTTTAATCAGAACATGTTCTTACTATATACTTTTGTAGGGTGGGCTTTATCTCTTTGTTTTCTCACTTAACATGTTTTTTCTCAAAAGGGTCTGGATTTTGTGGATATCTTTGATTTAGTTAACTTGTTAGAGGCCAGGTTTGTCTTCTATCTCATTTGTTGCTCATTAAAACCCAGGTTCTAAGCTCCCAGAAATCATCATACACCCCCGAGTGCTCTGGCTCTTGGACTGGGGTAGCCTATGGATTTCATGCTTCATGCTTCCTGGTCATTTATGGCTCCTGAGGAATTTCCTTTCCCTCTACCCCAGGCATGCATCAAAATATGTTTTTAAGTTCACTGAAACTATGCCTTACTGTAGATTATTCTATAAGCGCCTACTCTATCATATTGTCAGAAATAGAATCTCCACCCTGAAAATTCTTCAGTCTTAGCACACATCACTACAATTGTCATGTTGTGTTTACTTGTATGATTCTTCTCAAGAGCTTCTTAAAAAGCAAGAGCTATGATATCTTCATCCTTTAATTCCAGTGCCTGACACAAATAGGGACTTGATCAAAGCTGGCTGCATGAACAAAACAATATACTGTTAAAACCAGTCATCCAGCAACTAGAGATTCCCCCCATCCCCAACAGAATCAACATATCTAACTTGGTTATCCTGGTATCCTGGGCAGACTACTGTAAATTGGATACTTAAAGCAGTGACAGTGTCCTTCTTTCAGAGATTCAGAAATTGCTAGCAGATTTATGGGGTCGGGAAGGGTAGTTGGTTTGGCTATTGGGTGCCCTGAGGGACTATGCAGACAGCGTGGCAAGGGCTGTTCCCAAGAGGCAGGGAGGTGGGGAGGCCGGGAGCTGGGGAGATGGGGAGGTGGGGAGGCAGGGAGGTGAGGAGGCAGGAGGATCTGCTGTCACCAGGCAGGTGCTGGTCTCTGCTGGAGTGGTGCTAGCAGGGGTCGGGCCTCCCTGTGAGATGGCACTGGGGGAAGCCTGGTGCAAGGGGGAGCCCTGGCTGGATCCCGCCCACACTGCTGGTGTTGTCCTGGGGTGCGGGATGGAACTGCCTCCGCTGCTGGCCTCCCTTCCTCTGCAGTCTCATCCGAGGACTCTGAGCTGGCAGACAGAATCGATGTGTGGACTGTGGAGCAGTTCTGCCTGAGACTGTCCTGGGGGCATTAATCCCAGAACTACTGGCCACAAAAGGACCCCAGTGGAGCTACAAGCCCCCTCCGCCTGATTTCACGTTGTAATAACCAGAAACAGCTTTCTACACTCCCATAGCTACCCTCAGCCGAAAGAATCTAAACGGCTTAAAACTTCAAAAGGGAAATGAACATTTGCATGATCCCTCTCTCATTTCCACTGTATGGACTTGCAGCGTGACACGGGGTCGCTGCACAGGCGCTCAGGGACTGAAGCCACCACGCTCACTCTCAGCTCTGCCACGCTGGGTGCCTGCTGGCAACCCCGGGCCAGTTGCTCCCCACTGGAGACTCCTGAGTCTCCATCTGTACCGTGGGAAGGGTGTAGAATGTTCTTTCTCTAAGGTGCCCACTAGCGTAAAAGTCTAGGATCCTGTGATGGGGAACTTTTTACTTCCTGATTTTACCATAGGCTACGATTTATCTCCCCGGCGAAAAGGAATGCAGTTGTGTCTTTTGCATCTGTTATTGAGCGGTTTGCCTGTAGACAGCAGGAGGACTTTGATGACTGGTGATGATTATTCCAGGAGCCACACATTTGAAAAATCACGTCAAAATAGAAATGTCTCTCCCAATATTCATGTTTCCTGTGGACATACAGGCTTGCGTCATTTGCTCAGTCTACTAGGATTGCCTTAGGAATGGTGGATGTATTTCCAGGTGATTATTTTTGGAGACCCAGCGAGAACGAATTCTTCCACGTAATCACAATCTAGAATGGTTCGATTGACTCTGAGGCCCAGGAACAGACTAAGTCTAGACACCTGTTGTATTGAGACGTCCCCCAATATTTCAGATTGTCCTCAGTTCTCCCTCAGCTCTTATAAATAGAGTGTTAGGGTCACAGGGATTGATTTCCTGGAACTTCATGCCCATATGGAGATGCTGAGGGAAGCTTTTCCCTCCTTCCCCTCTCACAGACAGCCCAGTTTCTTCAACACACCTGTGCTGGGCACACGCCCAGGGGCTGAGCTGGGTGCTGGGGGAAAATGGAGCTACCAGAACAGGGTCTCCAGGACCTCATGGTCTTGTAGGGAGGGGAGGCAATGCCCTAGGCACTTTGCCTTCATGAGCTCCTTCTCCTGTTAAAATGAACATTTAAAAATGGAAAATTACCATCATCTATATCATGGCTGCATTGGCACAAAGATGAAAACAATCTGGGCTGCATTCATTACTACACATTCATTATCACTCTGTTCAGTTTGTCTTTTGATTTTAAAGGCGATTAAAACATTTTTATCAGTCCCTGAAAGTATCATGGGCCCAGGCACGGTATCTAGTGGAAAAGTCATCCCTGGGCGAGGGGGGAGGGGCTGTATGAGCAGAAGCCGTGAGGCACTGTGGGCGCACAGTGCTCGCGGGAACCTGGAGGAGGGTTTCTTGGTTCAACAAGGCCTGGCAGTCAGTGAGTAGCGCTACCCTGCCCAGGGAAGGCAGTTAAAGGTGAAGCTTGAGCCAAGTGTTGGGGCCAAGCAGGAGTTGAACAGGCAGAGGTGGGAAGGTGCTTTAGGGAAGAGCAGGAAACACGGGAAATGGCGAAGGAAGAAGTGGGCTCCTGCGTGCAGGAAACTAGAAGCTGTGCGTGTGAGAGCAGGAAGTCCCAGGCAGAAGTCAGAGATGGGCTGGGGAGCTGGATGGAGGCAGGGGACAACAAGTCTCAGAGGGGGGTCAAGTGGCGAGGGCATTTTCCTGGATGGACAGCAGGGAGCTACTGAGGGACTTTAAAATGAGAACAGCGTGATACAATTTCAGATTAGAAAGATAGGGAATACATGCATAAATCGAACCAGGCAAGGAAGAGATGTGTGTGTGTGTGTGTGTGTGTGTGTGTGTGTGTGTGTGTGTGAACCCAGGAGAGGCTAGAGGGCTTATTCTCTCCACTGGCATCTCTCTGAAGACCAGCAGACTTTCTTCCAGGGATGTCCCATGGGTCTGAAAGGCACAACCTCCAACAAAGTCAGTTTTAGGAGCGGAGGCTGCACAGTACAGCCTCTCAAAACTCCTATGAAAAAAAAACACACAGTTCAAAGATTTTCATCCTGTGACATCGTATGTGGCAATGTTAGGCACTGTTCTCAAGAGAGCAGAGAACGAGCAACTTCATATAGGAGCCCCGGCTTTCCCATCCTGCTAAATAGCATATGGTTCCCTGAAGTGGCTCTGCTGTCCTCTGCCCCTACATGCCTTTGTGCATACTGTTCCCTTTTCCCCAAATGCTTTTCCCTCCTTGGTTTGTGTGTTGAGTTGCCCAGGATGCAATTCAAGGGACTTCTATAAAGGTTCTCCCACTTCTCTTCCCTCTGGCGGTTACTCAGCCCCTCCTTTGGGTCACAGCTGTGGCGAGGCTCATCTCCTATGAGAGCTCCCTTGCTGGGCCCCCCACCGTGAGCACAGCTGGGCCTCTACGGAAGGCAGGTCCCTCAGGACGCGTGGAAGTGTCCCCCAGGATCCAGGCCAGCGCCAGCACACGGGATTCAGGCTAAGCTCAACGCAATAAAGCATTTATTCCTGTGCACGGTTCGCTTCAACAAGGTGGATTCATTCCTCCTGGTTTTAAGCAAAATGCCCCAAATCTGAAAAAATACAAACGAAGCAGGGTTTTTGAACTTTGAGCTGAATTTCAATTTCTTTTACAGAAATGTCTATGCTTTCGTACCTCATCTTCCCTGCATTATCTCACTTCATCAGGGGCTGTGTAAATCTCATATTATAGGGGCAAAGGCATCACCACTGGGTGATACTTCTTTGTTTGCATGTAAAATAGCTTCAGGCGCACTATTCTTGTCAATATATTCTACTATAGAGGCTTTTCTAATAGAAGAAAATGGAATCGTGCGTGTCTTTAATTAGAGTTCAGTTTTCTGGCTTGATTTGTCTGCCTCGCACAGAGGAAGGCATTTAGGAGTGAGCTGAATGCCCGTGATTCACATGGTGAGCCTGGGTGCGGACATGCCCAGGCCTGCAGAGGAAGTAGAGATGGGCACACTCTCGGCCTCTCAAGATCAAGGCGCTCTTCTGCTTCCTAAGGAAGGAGGCAGGGTGCAAAGTCTTGGGAATTCTTAAATATGTGCTCACGTCTGCTCGTGGGCAGGTGCCCAGATGCATAGCGCTCTCTCCTTTGGTGGCTCAGCCTTGTCCTCTGGCCCCAGAGCAGGAGGCACAGGCTGGGCTCAGTGGGGACAGGCTAGCAGAGGCCACTGAGAAATAGCTGCTACTATCAGCTGAGTGTGCCCGGCTCTGTGCTGGGAGTCTACAGACACAATCTCATGCAATCTTCACAGTTCATTCATTCAAGAAATATTTAATAAACAGCTACATTGTGGGCAATGTAGATACAGAGATTATTAAAATGATTAAAACACAAGGTCCTAGTTTTCCACAGTCTACATGTATGTTTGGGATGAAAAACAGACATTAATTGAGCAAGTAAACAAACAAATAAATGTTGAGTGTTGGTAAGCACAATGAAGAAAGGAAACAGGGCAAGGAGATAGAGTGTGATAGTGGAGTATATGCTATTTTATATAAAATCATAAAGGAAGGCCTCTCCGATCAGATGGCATCTTGGCCAAGACCTCCCTGGAATGAGAGAATGGGCTACACAGATAAACGGAGGAACTGTGTGTTAGGCAGGAGGAGCAGCAGGTACAAAGGTCCTGAGGCAGGAGTGTGAGTAAATATGCTTGAAAAATAATCATCATTCCGCGAAGTATAATAATTGCTATCATTCTCATTTTACAGATAAGACATTGGAGGCCCTGTAAGGCAAAGCAATTTGTCCAAGGTCACAGGACTGGTGAATGGTAGAGCTGTAATTTTAATCTGAGTCTCTTTGACTCCAAAGCTTTTGTTTTTTTCATCACTCTGCCATGTTTAAAGGCAGCTTTAGGTGGTATAAAAAGTGAGAATAGGGCCCTTTGAACTTCTCATCCCACCTCGTTCTCTCAGGGAGGATTCCTGGATCTTTCCACCATCCATATATCAAGCAGTTTGTATGATTAAACAACTACTATGTGCTCACATGTGCTAGGTGCCCAGGGAAATACAACATTTGGACCCACCTGACAGCCTTGCTCAGAGACAGCTAACAGAGGGGTCAAATCAAGCCTGGAGAAGGCCAGAGAATCAGAATCATGTTTCAACCTGGGTGGCCAGGGAAGGCTTGCCAGAGAGGGTAGAGTATGGGTGGATGTGGAAGAATGAGAAAAGTAGAAGAGCTTCACCCTCATCTTCACCTGTGCTAGGTAGTACTATTTCTTGACCGGTCTTCCTTTCTCTATTTCTATTGCCAAGTCTTCCCCAAGGGCAGAATGCTGTCTGTCTCGCTAACTTTGACCTTGGCCATATGAAGTGCCTGGGTCAATGGAATGTGGGTACAAGTGACCAGAGCCAGTTTGATATGAGGCTTTGAGAGTCCTGGCAAGGCCCTGGTCTTCTTCAGCTCTGCTTTTCACCATGAGAGGGAAAACACCATGGAGAGATGCTGGTCTAGGATGTACAGACATGTGGGGTAGACCTAAACCCAATCCGTTGTCCAGGGTCAAGTTCAGCCAATCCCAGCAGATGCTAGCTGTGTCTTAGCTGGTCTGTCTACCTATGAAGGTGACGTGATGTTTGTTTCAATAAGCCAGTGGGAAATTTGGGGTTGCATGTACCCAGTGTGCTTGCAGCAGTGTCTGAATAATACATTGCTGCTCTCAATCATAGATAAACTCAGGGAAGTCCTTTAACTTCTCTTGGAGGGACAGGCTCATGACAGAAACCAGCCTGAAAACACATCAGTCACTCAGGTTCAAAGACTCTACAGCTCAAGATTCAGTCTCTGACTTTATAAAGATCCTAGGGATTGGGTTTTCTGTGTTTTTTATTTGTTTGTTTTTTGTAGAGACTGGGTCTTGCTATGTTGCCCAGGCTGGCCAGACTGGCCTTGAACTCCTGGCCTCAAGCAATCCTCCCTCCTCAGCCTCCCAAAGAGCTGGGATTACAGGCATGAGCCACCTTGCTCACCCTGGATTGGATTTTTGTAGGGTCCTCTGTAATTGATAATATTGTAGTGTCGATCTGTAAATTTCAACATCTATTGAGTACCTACTGAAGACAGGCATTGATAAGCACTTTACATGAATTAATTCAGGGTATGTTACAATAGTTTCGAGCTGTGTACTATTATTCTTTCCCTTTTCCAGGTGAGCAAACAGAAGCCCGGAGAGGTTAGGTAACTTGCTGAAGGTCACACAGTGAGTTAGTACATCTTCAGTGTCTGAATTTACACAGGCTCCAGAGTCTGCATTTTAACCTTTCCAAAATATTGCCCCTCATTTTATAATTGAAGAAACTATGCCCCTGAGTGAAAAGAGCCTTGCTTAAGGCCACACAGCTGGTTTACGGCAAGTAGGCCAGTGCCCAGGTCTCCTGGAGCCAGCCCAGTCTCCACTCAACCCTGGCTGTGGCATGTGGAGGTGCAGAGCTGGTGGCAGAGTGAGGGGTGTGTTTGCCACAGTGCCTCCCGCCAGCTGGCCCACCTGTGTGTGGCTCACGCTGGCCCTTTCCTCCTGCTCTCAAGATCCATCTCATTCGCTTTTAGAATCACAGTGCCGGGAGGCATCTTGGAGCACCGCTGGGCTGGTGGGTTTAACCTGATGACCCATTAAACTCACCTGGGAAAGTTTGACAGCTACTGCTAAGCTGCTCTCTCAGGGAGCCTGGTTTAATGGTTCAGCCAGGATATTGCTACTTTTCACGCACTCCCAGGTGGTTCTGGCCGGGATGCTCTGCTATAATCCAACATCCTACCACCTCAGCCCATTTCACAGAAAGAGAAATGGTCAGTGCAAGTCCCCAAGTAGTCAGGACAAAGCCTCGCCTGGAGGTGAAGCCCTTCTCATTCTGAGGCTCACACTCAATCCCGCCGTACAGAAGTTCTGGTCACATCAGGATCCACATTCTCCCTCCTCCTGTGGCATCTGAGCCCAAAGCACAGTGATGCACACTTAGTTCAGGCTGCTATCACAAAGTACCCTAGACTGGGGGGTTATCAACAACTGAAATTTATTTCTCACAGTTCTACAGGCTGAAAGTCTGAGATCGGGGGCCCAGCATGGTCGGGTTCTTCTGAGCCACAGAGCCAAGCCGACCTCTCACTGTGTCCTCACGTGCCGAGAAGATCGTGTCAGCTCTCTGGCTTCTTATAAAAGCACTAGTCTCACTCGTGAGGCCTCCATCCTCAGGACCTGATCACCTCCCGGAGGCCTCACCTCCTAACACCATCACATTGGGATTAGGGGTTCATCATATACATTTGCAGGGGGCAGATACAACATTCAGTCCACGGCAGGTACAGAATCTGAGGGTGTCATTGAAGCTCTTCTGAGTTGCACAATCAGATGGTTGAGGATCAGGCATTGTAAACATCAAATGCTTTTTTGATTGTCCTTTGTATTGAATTCATCCCCTTCCCCGCTCTCTGGCCCTACCTGGACCCTAGATTGTCACAGCTCTGCCACCTTTCGTGGGGTGTGGCCTGATATCTGGCCCCCACGTTCCCATCATCCACACTGTTCACACCTAAATTTCAGTTGGAGAACATCCTAAGTATTGTTTTTTCTTTTTTTAAAAAAAAATATAGTCATAGTGAGTTACCCAAGAATATCCTATTTTATCTTTTTGTCTAAAAAAGGACTTTAAAATCTGACATGTCACTTCAAAATAATAATAATAATCTCCTGAGTATGGGCATGCCAGTGTAACTGGGGGTTAAAAACCCCTCCTTTTACAGCCTCTTGCTATATAGTCGTCCCTGGTTACTGTTCTGCCTCTGTCTCCAAAGAGACCACTCTGGGCCCAGTAACCATGGCGATAGGAGGCGACGTGAACAGATGGGAGCTCCACTTGCAGAATTTAAACATCCTTGTGTTGTGGGGAGGTAGGTGGGGAATGAGAAGAGGAGAGGGAAGCAAGCTAGAGAGGAGGGAAAAGTTACACAATCCTTAACCTAGGAGGGGTTAACTGTCGGGGACAAACTGCCAAGCATGTTGTTTTGCTAACGAGCCAAGCTCATCTTGACTTTAAGAGTGATTTATTCCCCCTCTTCTCCTTGCAGTCAAGCACTTTGCGACAACAGCATTCCTACAGAAATGGAGACAAAAGCTTTCTGCAACACAGAGTTGGAGGCGTTTCTTTAAACATAAGCTTTTGCGTTAATATATTTTTAACGATGTATTATTCAACTTGTAAAGCAAGGGCCTGAAACTGTCAGTTTCGTTATAATATAATTGTGGGTATTGGGAAAACCACAGCCAGCCTGGGGGGTCTGACAAATATGACATCGGGACTGTCAACTGGCTTCAGTCACTCACCTCCTGGAGGCCTCTGGCCAGGCCCTTCTCCCCGAGACTTGGCTTATGTCTATAGGATTGTCTGAAATGGCCGTGGGCTCTGAAATTATGCAGAGAAATACAGTCCTAAAGGATGTTAAACTGAGACTTTCTGTGTCAGTTTCTGTGGAGGCCCCAGAGGATGACACCAATAAACTAGGTGGCAGACAATCACACAAGGTGTGTGAACAAACTGCAGAATCAAATCTTCAGTCCGTAGGCTGAAAGTAGGTAGTGGAGGGGTCAGGTCAGGGATGATTTCTTTGGAGAGAACTTAGGTGTGCGGAGTGTCACTGCAGCATGCGGGGGCTGGGGGGGGGGGTGGGAGTTGCTGGGAGGAGGAGGAAGGTGGAGGGGAGGAGAGAAGCTTGAAATTGAGCAGACTCTGGGGGCTTTTATTTTAGACTGCAATGGACTATTCTGTTGATTTATTGAGGGAGACTACACAAGTTGAGACCAGCTTGATACTTCACCCAGGGTGGCAGGGAAGCCGGAGATGCTAAATGCCATGGCTCGTAGCATCTAGGGAGGAGTGATGAGAAGGAAGGAAGAGGCTTTCTGTTTGTGCCCTGCTGTGCCAGCTCGTTCCGCAAACTGATGATGGCATGTCAGGGCATGAACTGTGTCCCCTCAAAAGTTATACCCCGAGCCCCCCGGAATGGGAGTGTGTTTGGAGATATGGCATTGAATGCTGGAATTAAGGTAAAAGGAGGTCATATCCATGGGCCTTAGTTCAATGCAACTGGTACCCTTATGAGCAAAGGAGACAAGGACATGGACACACTCACAGGGAAGACCGTGTGAGGAACCACAAGAAGACGGCCACCTACGAGCCAGGTAGAAAGGCCTCTGGAGAAACCAACCCTGCTGACACCTTGATGTCGGCCTTCTGGCCTCTGGAATTGAGGGAAAATTGCTGGTGTCTAATCCACCCAGTCTGCAGTACTTGCTGCGGCAGCCGGAGCAAACTGCTATATGGCTATGGCCGTTTTGAGAGTCCGGCTTCCTGTATCATTGCCCTGGAGCGAGCGTGGGCTCCGCAGTAGTCTCTTCAAAGATTACTTCTCGAGTACACAAAGGAGCTTGGAGTTTTGCTGTTTCTCTGCATCCTCCTCCATCCGCTCCTCAATCTTGATCCATTGTTGAATCGGAGCTGGTCACAGTCAACTCCCGTTTCTCAGCATCATGGGTTCTGGGACCCTGGGTGTTCTGGTACCTTGAGTTCAGACACGTAGGGGTTCATGGTTTTCCCCTCGGGATCTCAGGACTGGAAGTCAGTGCTCAGGCAGGTCCTGGTGGCAGGCGACTCAGGAGGCTGCCTGCGCTGTGGTAGTTCAGGGAAGATAGACACCAACCCTGACCAAAGCCAAACCAAGCAGAACCTGAAACAAAGTCTTTCTTCATTTGCTCGCTGATTCTGAAAATGCCTTTCCTGGAGTTTCTTCATGTCTCTGCACAATGCTCGGAGCTGGGAGGAGCCACAGAGCCTCTCTGTCCCTCACCACGACATCTGGTACAAGATCCCCACTCCTTCCTCTACTCACCCAACAACTGCGAATAAACCCATGACATGAGGCTGAGATGTGCAAATGGATGGTATTTCTATCTTTGCATGAGCTCTCGCAAGCAATTCCTTTCTAGCCCCCAAAAACTGCTTCTAAAGGGAAAGAGTTTCTAGGAAAAATAATCTGCATTCCCAAGTGATGGGCATGAGGCTTGGTCTGGGTGATTGCAAAAGTGCCTTGCAATAAACTTGTTCTGCTCAGAGACCAGGCCAACCTGAGGCCGGTACAGAAGTCCAGTGAGGACCACACCCACGGCCACCTGTGTGGTGGGAGAGCACTTTCTTCCGTCCAACATTTAAGGATTGTGGAGCTATTTGATGATTCAGAGATTTGTTCACTCACAAATACTGGAGACAAGTTCACATGCTGCAAATAGAAAAATTATAATAAACCCCCAAACACCTGCAGTTTGCCCACTCTCATGCCTCTCCCCATACCTGGCTGGGCTCCAGGGGCATGAAATGCACTGGATTGATACCTCCAATGACACTCTTGTCATTTGGTGTACTGTGGGCTTCTCAGGCCAACTTCTTGCCTCCTCTGAATACCTGGACTAGAACACAGATCTTCAGCCGTCTAACTCGACCCTGGAAAGATAGCCCTGCCTGAGCTCGGCTGGAGAAATGGGCTGGGAAGTAGGGTAGATGGATTGTGAGCAGTAGCTTCCTTTGTGTGGCCTGAGCCATCTGGAAGACACAGCCTTCCTCCAGAGAACTGTGTCCCGGCATAAGAAAGTTGTTGGTCCAGGCTGGAGGGTCAGGCTCTAGAGTGGTCCTTAGCAACAAAACATCATGGGCGGCAGTTCTGGGACCAATCCCTCAATTTATTGTCCTGCCCACCAGTGTGAGGGGTCCCTCCCTCAGAGTATGACCCAGCTGGGGTGCAGAGACGTCTTCACAGAGGGCCTGTCCCCTTCCCCCACCAGGTCTGGCCAGGCTGGATTCAGCCCGAGACCTTGCAGCAGACAGACCGGCAGGCCCTTCTAGCTCTATGCTCCTTATCTAAGCTCAAAGCCTCGGAGTTACCTGCCCTCTCTCAGACGCACCCCCTACTCTGGGCTTCCGTTGTCCTGACACGTGGTCTGAGTCCTCCCACCCTCCGGCCAATCTCTCTCCTATTAGACTGTGTCCCTCTGCCTTCGGGAGTTACTGCTTTGCGGGAAAAAAATTCCTGGATTCTCCATGGAAAATTCCACCTCCTGAAGTGGTGGAAACCTGACTAAGCCTAAGACACAACAGCCCGAGCTGCTTTCTTTTGTGCCAGTGCTGACTGTTTCCGAAGCCACCTGCCTCGGGTTGGGAGGTGGGGCTGTTACCATGCAGGGTAGATGCTACCGGGGCCTGACCTAGTTCCCCCGTCCACACTGGGCGACAGTCCCCAAGTGTGTACGGGTGGGCCACCGACTGCTCACAGCTGTCCTTTCTCTCTAGAAATTCCTTTGACCAAACGGGGCCACCTTGTGCCTGTGGCCAGCAGACTGGCACAGGGCTACACAAGGCTGGCCCCTGCCTCAGTGCCAACCGTGCCCGTTTCAAGACACAACCTGTGCTCCGGAGAGCCCTCGGACCAGGCCGAAGCAAGTGTCCAGGCAAGGCCACACGCGTGCTTAGCTTTCTCGCCTGAGACCACTCCCTCTGTAAATCACTCTAGCTGGCGAGCTGGTCTCCGGCTCTGCCTCTAGGAAACCTGGCTAAGACAGCATCCTCCCTGCTCCTCAGGGCCACAGCGTGTCACACTTGGATGTTGCCATCGTCCAGAGCTGCCGTCCCTGATTCATAGTTTGCACACACCCAGCTCTCAGCCCACGGACTCCGGAGCTCCCTCTCCTCCCAGCCTCACCCCTGCCTGCAGCGAACCCACCCAGGCCCTGGCGCTGCTACAACCCCATCAAGCCCGCCTCTGTCTTTCCTGCCTTCCTCCCGCAACCTGGCTTTAGGGCCCATCTCAACAGCCTTCTTTGTCATGTCCTCAAGTCTCTTCCTTGTCATCTTTTTGTCGTATTTTCTCCAGGGTCCCTGACTCGGCACTGATGTCACCGTCTCTGAGCCGCAGGGACCACTGGGGGAGAGTCACACACTGTGCAGACTGCTGCCTGAGCTCACGCCCCGTCTCAGCCCGGAGCTGCCAGGCAATCTGCTTCCGGAGTCAGCTTTCTTAGCCATAGCAGCTATTTAAAACCTTCCTGACGATTCGATCCTCAAAGCTCCCACCCACCGCTTCCCACTCCGTCCCGCAGATATCCTTCTCTCCTGCTGCACAGAGAAAAGAGGTGCCACCAGATACCATCTTTCTCTGCTTCCTGCCTTCACACCTACAAACTGCTCGCACCCATCCTCATCCTTCTGAAACTCCCTCTCCACACCGAAAAGAAAGCCTTGTTCTTCTGGTGCCGTAAGTCTAGAACCTCGGCCTGAGGTCCCATCCCCTCGCTCTCGCTTGCACTTTCTCAAAGGCTGTCCTTTGAACCTTTTCCCTCCCTTCAGCTCAAATTATGTCCATCTTTTGTCCACCTCTGCACACACCCTGCCTCTCTTCCCTTTGTCTGTGCCACGTGGGTTTCGCCCAACCCTCATCTGAAACCGTGCTCACTAACGTCCCAGACGTCTCAGGGAAGCTAAATCCTGCAGCCACTTCTCCGGACGTCTCCCACTGGCTGCCCTGTGGCTTTTGTCACCAAGTTCACTCCTTTGTTCCCGGTCCCCTCTCTTCCTTTGTGTCACTCCAGGGCTAGTCTCAACCCACTTGGGCCATTTCTTCTCAGATTTTTATAAGCTCCTTGTTCTTCTCCTGGCCCTACAGTTATGTGTCTATTTTGCCCTAATCCTCTTTTCTTTGTCCCCACATGTGTGTGCTCCGGGGCGAGTCCTCCACCCCCTTACTGAAGTATTGTGACTCCCAGCACTGGTTCCTCACCTAAGGCTGTAGAGTCACACATCTAACACCCACCAGGCATTTCTATTCAGAAATGGCACAAACACTCCAATCCCAGCACACTGAAAACAGGACTCATCATAGTTTGCCCACGACATCTTTCTCTGCCTGTGTTCTCCACGTCGGTGGGTGTAGTGGTTGAGCCATGCACCCCTAAAACACATCTACCTGAGTCTGCGAATATGACCTTATTTGGAAAACCGGTCATCGCAGTTGTAATCACAGTGAAGATCTCAAGATGAGATTGTCCTGGATGAGGGTGGGCCCTAAATCCAATGACAAGTGTCATGAGAGAAGAGAGGGGGAGAGAGCTACACAAAGATGGAGGCCGAGGCTGAAATGATGTGACCACAAGCCAAGGTGCACCGAGGTCTCTGTCAGCTTCCCCGAGCCGGGAGGGGCCTGGAATGGACTCTTCTTCGGTGTCCCCAGAAGGAACCAACCCTTATGTCACCTTGATTTGGGACTTCTGGTCTCCAGAACTGCGAGAGAATAAACTTGGGCTGTTTCAGTGTGCTGCAGCTGCCTTAGCTGCTATAGCACAGTGGGTGCCACCAGCGCCCACCCCACGGCCAAGGCCTGCAGCTGTGCCCTGTGCAGGACTCCAGCACGTCTCCTTGGCTCTCTGGGCTTTTCCTCAGGCTCATCTGCTCTCTCTAGCCACAGTGACTTGTTCCCACCTTTGGCACAGAGCATTATTATATCACAGTTCCAGGTCCAAGGGCTGAGTTCTAGAGTTAGCGATCCTGGGTGGCCAGCACTCAGTCCAGCAAGTTATTTAACTTCGCAGTGTTTAGTCTCCTTGTCCTTTAATAGTTGCACCAACATAGGTTGTTGAAAGGTAAACAGGTAATACATGTGCAACACTTAAGCTGGTGTGTTAGCACAGTAAGTGGTCACAAAGCGTCAGTTGTCACTACCAGCCATCTCATGTGGGTTACAGAGGGAGCCTGCACTTGCACCAGTTTGCCCCACCTTTCAGCTGCAGTAAGGATCCCAAGGAGCAGGTATTTCCCTGTCTCCCCCACTTACATTTCCTCAATCAGGCACTACTGTTTGAGGATAAGCTCATCCCTCCTGAATGTGGTGCGCAGGTTTTTCACGGGCTGATCACTGCTTCTCTCCCCAGGATCGCCTCTTGCCACTCACAAGTTGTCTCCCAACCGTACTGAGCTGTACCACCAGTGACCACTTGCCCCAGATGCCAGTCTCTGGCCATGGCGAGTGCTGAGTGTTCTGGCTGCTTCTGGAACTTAGAGTTCCGGAGTTCTGGGATCCAGCCATGTGACCACTGGTTAAAGCACTCCTGGTATAGGCTCAGGACTCTCCCGCCCCCAGTCCTCCGGAGCCGGACTGGGAAGACAGTCGGGAGAGGCCCTGCACACTCACTGATGTCCTCATCGCTACCTGGCCTGGAGCTGCGGCTGCTCGTCTCTACAAAAGGGAATTTCTGAGCGGAAACTAAGCCTTAGCCCAGTTCCTCACTAAGTTTGCGCCTGCACGTGGAGGAGGCTGTCGCTCGTGGACACGTGGGACCTACACGTCCGATTGTTTCTGGCAGAATCGGGTGCTGGTGCTGAACTTGTCAGTATGATGTTCAAGGTCCTTTATGGTCTTTGACTCTGCCTAAAATTTCAGGCATTATTTCACCCCACCTTCCCTTTTGCCCTCAAGGCCCAAGTCAATAAGTCGTCAGTTTTCAGACACTAGGTTCTTTCCTGTGTCCCTGTCGTTGCATCTCCTCTGCCTGCTATGTCTTACCTGTGTCCGTCAGAAACCTCCTCAGCCTACGGAGCGGGGCCTGCAGGCCACAGCCTCTGTGGTGCATTTGCTGTCATTTGTGCACTTTCCCTCCTGGACGGGGTAGCCTCGTGGACACGGGCTGATTATTTTCCGGGTTGACGCTTCTGTCCTCAGCCCAGCAATCACACTGAATCGGTAAGTTGTAATCCTCCTGAGGGAATCAGGGAGTCCTACGCTAGAAGGAGTCCAGAGACCATCCACTTACACCCCCTCATCTGCACGGGGGAAGGGGTAACAACAAGCCCGAGCCTCAGAGAATTTGAGTACCAGGTTGAGTCTGCACAGCTGGTTGGCAATCCATACCAGGCGACAGGCGTGACTCCCAGCCCATGACAGGGACCCCCCCCCGAGGCTCAAACTAGTGCCCTCATCAGGCCTTTCAAAGACCACATTCTCCTCTTCTTGTCACATAGTTTTGGGGGGCTTTTATCAGTGGCATGTGACCCATAAACACCTCTGGGTCCCTGCCAAGAACAGAGCCAGGTGGCAGGGGCCAGGCCCAGCTCTTTGTCCCTTCCTGAGCTGTGGATGTGGCCACGCACGATGGGGCCACAGAGAGAGGCAGGTGTCACCGTCCGTCCTGCAGGACGGGCACTCCCTCCCCCCCGGAAGGGCTCTGCTGGCGGGGGAGCCGCCGTGGCCGGTGCAGTGGTCTTGTGAAGGGCTCCGCCCAGATGGCTCCAGCAGACGCAGAGCAGAGGGACTGGGAAGGAGCCCTTCCCAAGCACCCCGGGCTTGGCTTGCCTCCCTGTGTCCGAGCTGTCTCTGGTGACGACGAGCGTGGGCGGGAGGGGAGCGATCCACACTGCTTGCAGAATTGGTGTAAACAGTAAGCAGAAACAACTGTGAAGGGAAACTGGTCCCATGACCCACGCTGCTTCATAATCACATTTTTTCTGCCTTTTGATTCTGGCTTCATCTCATCTGTTTGTTTTTGATGCTTCGTTGAGGCCAAGCTACTCCTGAGAAATGGGAAATGACGAGACACACAGAGCTGAGGTTTGGACAATCCTGAGTCATATTAAACTTGGGATTTTCAAACAATTTCATCAGAAAAAAAAAATCAGTGAACAAAGAACGAGGATGACAAGATCTTCAAATATCCTCTGCTGCTAGCCAGTGAAAACACAAGCTGATTTACACATAAATTACATCTTGAGGATTCCTCTCCTGTGGCTCTATCGAAAGGAGGATTTGGACCCACCAAGGGGGCTTGCTTTTCTTTGGCCGACATCGCTGCCAGGCGGTGGTCTCCCTTCACTGCCTCCTTTCTGTCTGAGCCCACAGCCCTGAGCCGGACTTTGCAGCCACCTTGCTGCAAGGCTCCTACCTGTGAGCCGGGCTCGGGGCTGGCCCCACGCAGCCGGCCAGCGATCCCAGCATCCGGCCGCAGCCGAGGCTGTTCTGCTCAACCGTCCGACCGCTCTGGTCAGCTGCAAAAGCCCTGCCCAGCCACGCATGGCTCTCGCATGATGCAGAGCTGCTCACCCAAGTCTCGTCTGCCTCTCCCGCACCTCCCACTTCTGTGTTACCCGCCTCTTCCCTTAAAACCGAAGCCCAGGTATGCCAGCATCCTTCCAGCCCTCCACACCAGGCTCTCTTCCGGCCCCTCTGCTCCTGCTTTCCCCCTGCCTGGAGCCTCAGCTTCCTGGTGACTTCCTGCAGTGTCAGCCCACGACTGCTCTGTGAGCCCTTCCTGCACAGCCTGTGCCCCTCTCGGAATTAGGGTGAGCTGCTGTCCCCTCAGTAGACCAGGTGTCCCGTCACCTGCAGAGCCCTGTCCCCCCTTTCTGCGTATTTATCCATCTGCCTGCCTGCTGGACGGGTCAGCGCTGTCTCAGGGAGAACTGGCACAGATGGAGGGTTCAGGGGATGTTTGTTGAATTTGTCAGAGAACGAGAACGAATCTCAGATGAGATGGTCCCGGTTCAGCGCTGTCTCCAGCCCCTGCCTGCTCCGCCTCATGTGGAGACAGCTGCAGGGCCCACAGGCCAAAGCCCCTGGGTCAGGGAAACAACTGTCTTGTGTTTTCTCCAGAAAAGAAGATTGCAACATCTTCATGGCCTTGAGTTCACAGCTGTGGGAGAAGGCTGCATGGGGTAACAGTGGGGCCGAGGAGGCATGGGTGGGGACGTGGGGACCACTGAGCCAGGGTAGAGCCCAGAGGGGGTGTCCCAGCTCCCATCGCCCACCCCCTGCCCAGAAAGAGGCCTGCTCTCCTCAGCTCTTTTCTCACGTTTCACTTTTTCTCTGTATCCAGTTATGTGTCAATTCCTTCTCATCCCTGGGGAGCCAGCACCCCGGCATATTTACTAAACATCAGCCCGGGTTATTTTTTTGCAAGTGGTTGAGCTCCAAGGGCGTTCAAATGACCTTCTAGTCTAGTGCATGCACAGTACCTTGGAGAATGGCGCCACCTGGTGGCCACATGGAGTTACTAGCCACAATCTCAGACCAGGGAAGCAGGGAGTGCGCTGGCCTCCTGCAGGGTCTGCTTCCCAGGTGAGGCTCTGAATAGGCCTGGCTGTCCCTGAGACACCTGTTCCATGGTGGCAGGGCTCAGTGTGCGTGTCCACAGCCAGAGGCAGTGACTGGGCAAGGATGCTGAAAGGCGGCTTAGAGACCAATAAAGTCCCACCCACTGGTTTCTCAGATGGGCAAACTGCAGTCGAGAGGGAGGAGGGGAGTTTCCCAATGTCCTGCAATAAATTGGGTGGAGAGACAGGACAAGACGCAGGTTTCTGGCCTCCTTGATGACACTCATCCATTCTAGCACCTCAGAGCACCTCACAGTAATGTCTTTGTTTTTTTTTTTTTTTTTTTAAATCGAATTGCTGTTTTAAAGGAAAAGAGCACCAATCTCCACTCCAGTATGACTCTTCTTCCTCTTTGCCAAGTTTGTGTCCATTGGGTCCCTGTGCCAGTCCTCCTTCCTCCACGGGGTCTTCCCCGAGCGACTGGACATCTCCCTGCTGGCGGTCCTGGGCAGCGTCCTCCACCTAGGGCTGACAGAGGGTCTGACCACGTCCTGGGACACAGCCTGAATGGCACAGCCCTGCCCCGGGAGCTTACACTGCGGAGGGGGAGACAGACAGACGGACAGGTGCACAGACGATGGGTGGAGAGTTTCAGGTACTAGCAAGTCTTTGAAGATGCTGAGTAGGGCAACACAAAAAACAGTGAGTGTGCGTGGGGCTCGCGCAGGGCTGCTCTGAAGAGGGTTAGCTGCCACGAGATGAGATGAGAAAGAGGCAATTAGGAGGGGAGAAGATTGCAAGCGGGGGGAGCAGTGAGTGCAGAGACCCTGAGTCGGGAGCAAGGTAGGCAGGTCCGGGGTGCAGAAAGACCAGAGAGGTGGCCGACTAGTGGACGAGGGAGGAGCAGAAAATCATGGGGACACTGAGGAGAGAGGGGGTCCCGTTAGAAATCAAGGTAAGGGCTGGGCTGGAGGAGGCATGAATGAAGAAAAAAGGATGATTTGGTTACTTGATCATTAATTTAGCCAACATCAGTAAAGAAGACTAAATCTCCTGTCATCTTTCAAGGCCTCAGGCTGTTCATCTGCGAAATGTAGCAGTGGCTCCTGCACTGATGGTCTCAGAGAGCTGCGGAGGGACCCAAGATTATAATCAGGGCAATGACTTGCAACCTGTTGGGTGTCTGCCTCTTCACTGCTGAGGCCACCCTGTGCAGTGCCCCGCTGCTGACCCGCCTCTCTGTGGTTCCCTTGGCCATCAGCTATGAGGCAGCCAGCTCAGGTGGCAGGCCCAGGCTTCTACCCACACAGGTGTGCACATCCAATCCTGGCCCCTCTAGAGGGGAAGTAAATCCCTTTTCAAGTACCCTGCATCCTGAATTCTGTATTGTGGATTTTTGTCTACGCCTTTGAGTTTGGCACCATTTATGTGCTGTAGATACTAAATCCAGTTGATTCTACCAACTAAATATCTAACAAATGCCTTCCTTCCCCTCTACCTCTATTGCTACCTCCTTAATTTGAGAACTCCTCTAACCTTTCCTGGTTTCCTGATTGTTGGTTTGGCTTTCCAAGCCCCATACTGCTGCCAAAGGATCTTCCCAACATGAAAATGTGACAATGTTCTCCGTCCTGCTTACAACTCTTCTTCAGAGATTCACGTTGTTCACAGGAGAAAGATGAAGCTAGCTATCCAAGGCTCTCTGTGCCCTGGATTCACATCTCCCTTTGTGACTTTCCCCATTTCACACTTCCTGCTCCAACCCTGAGTGGCTCCCTTGTCTTTGAACACACACTTTATTTTCCTACTTATCCTGTTGGGAGGAGGTAGCTAGCATTTGCTGAATATTTTTTGCATGCCAAATCTGTGAATATTTTATGCATACAATATTGAAATCTCAAAATATTATTATTCTAAGCGTACTCATTAGAAAGGCTTAGAGAAGGTAACTAACACTCTATCTAGGAGGTTCAGTAACTCAGTGAAAGCCAGATAGCTAGAAAGATCTGGAGCCAGGCTTCCAACCTCATGCATTTGCCCCAAACCCTTTGCCACTTTTGGATTCTGATGAGTAGGGTTTTTCTCCCCACATCCGAAGGTGTAAGAGAGTCACTGATACAAATCAGTGGAGAGTCACTGATACAAATCAGTGGAGAGTCACTGATACAAATCAGTGGCTCATGACTGTTCTGAGCATCCTCACTGCTTTGTTTATCCCATTTCTCGACACCAGCCCCTTTCCACCTGCACTATCACCAAGCACATGTGTCAGTCGAACACAGTCTGGAGGGAAGAGCCGCCACGAGTTTGATGGAAACTGGGGCTGATAAGAACGTCAGAGGAGCTGAGGGAGGCGGGTCTGCAGAGCTGCAGATGAAGGATGGGAGAGATAGGAACGGCAGAGAGACAGGTAGAGGAACCACTGTCCCTGGAAAGTCTGATGAGCTGCCGTATCTGAGAGCCTGTGGGAGTGGTGGAGAGGCTTGTGCGGCCATCCTGTCTGACTCCACGACCTCCCGAATGGTGGCTTCCGCTTCTCCTTCACGTCCCAAGTCTCATGTGATTGCTTCGCTGTCAAACTCAGGCGTTCCTAGACAGGGACGGTGTCCCAGCCTTGGAAGAAAGAAGCGGTGGGACAAACAGTACACATTCAAGCCCACCTCTCAGCAGACAGAAGAGGCAGGGGGTGCTGTCGTCTAAATGTCAGAGGTGGGCTCAGAGCGGGGAATCTGCACAGTGACCCAGGTAGCGCTTGTTGAACACAGGATTAAACACAAGTCTGTTTGACTCTCAAATCAGTGTTGTTCTTTCTAGTTTTGTTTATTTTATTTTGATTTCCACCCACGGCACCATGCATGGGTAGCAGCTGGCCTCATCATAGCAAAGTTATTGCCCTAAGTGATCACGTTGGTGTCTGAAGTCCTCCCATCAGCCATTGGCCTGCTCCACGTCAGGCTCAGCTTCCTGCTGGGGGACCAGTTTCCGGGGTGCACAGGTGCGGACTGTAAGCTCTTGGTGGCAACACTGCAAAGATGGGATTATGATGTCCTTTTTGGACCCTGACCCCAAATAAAGTAACTGTCCCCACTACCTTCCAGAGAGCTAAGTCCCTGGAGCTGTTAACAATGATCAAACAGGTTCTGGTGGATGCTCTCAGATCAGAAAAGAACCTGGGCACCCTCGAGCCTTTTAAATTTAGAATGTGACAGGGATAAATACCAAAAAAGAAAAAAGCAGTTGAAAAAGAAATATTTTCGGAAACAGATTGAAGACTGAATTCAATTCACATTGTAGTTTTGTCTGTCAAGCTGTCCCTTCTTGTGTTCAAACTAGAGCTTGTTTATACTTTTTCAATGTATAATTTGACCTCTTCACAATTACAAGTATGCAGACGCCGGCAGGTTTGTGTTGGAAGGTGACAGGCCCTGCAGTTTCAGGGGTTGGCTGTGACCCCTAGTACTCCGTCAACAGATCTGTGACCTCATACAAGTTCTTTAACTGTCTGTGCCCATTTGCTCTTTGTAGGGTGAGCACCATGATAGCACCTGGGTTACCAGCACTGCTTACAAGAGCACTTGGCCAGCAGTTTTTGTTAAGGATTGTTGTTGTTTTTGTCATCATTATTACTCCAAAGAGTGATTTGAAACCTTATGAAGAAAGAGAAGAAATTATGCCAGGGGACAAGTGAGGAAAGAGTCTTTGAGGAAAGCGAAAATAAAACAAACATTAAAAAAAAATAAGTGAAGTAAAGAAGAAACAGTATTTCATCACTACACATTATAGCGCCAGCTAGTTTGTTAGAAGTGTTGGATGTTATCTCAACAATAAAGTGGTCCGGAAACCCCAAAAGTAAAGCCCTTGCTCATGCCCACATAGCTCCTGAGTTTAAATTATACGCTAGGGTCTCTGCCTTGAAAATACAACCCCAGGTGGCCCCGTCTCCCTGCCTCTGATTGGTTTCTGGGGTCCAGTGACCGTCGCGCCCACCTGGGCTGTTCCTCAGCCTGCCAACTGTCTCCCCGTGTCCCTTGCCTCTCTGCGGCTTCTTCTCCTCTCAAGGGCTGAGGAAAGTTCCAGGCCCTCGCAGGCTTGGTTAGGGTTAGGGTGACCTGACTCTGGGGAATTATCAGATTTCTTCATTCTTCCCTCCTTGCTCACTCCATCCCCCTCCATAAGGGTTAAGAACCTCTGCAAAAAAGAGAGGGTCCCAGGATTTCCCGGGAGCAGGAACCATTTGCTCCTTCTCTTTCCCTTTCCTAAGCTTTCTCTTTCTGTTTCCTCCTCTTCTGTCTGTCATATTGACCCCTCAGTTACTCAACAACTGCATTTCTGCACCAAAATGAAGATTGTTTCCTTGGAGTGGCAAATAGCTACACCCATTCTTCTCCGCGTTGAAAGCGTGTCACTTAAACGTGATTCAGAGAGAACCTTACCAAAAGGTTAAAGCTTGTTAAATAGAATTTCTGAACACTTTAGGTATGAGCTTTATATTTTTATTTCAAAAAAATTTGCTGAAAGAATAGAGACCCCCCCCCCCCCAGTAGCCCTGTTGAAAGAGTTCACGTTGACGGGGCCATGTTACTGGAACATGCAAGTGGTTAGCTAGTTATTGTCAAACTGGATTGAAGAAAAAAGAATCCTTGGTTAAAGATCATTTGGTTCATAGTCCTGTGAAAGTTTACCGGAAAATTATTTAGCCATTTACCAGAAATTCTAATTTTTTTCCTAGAAGGAAGTTGTAAATAATCTGCTTATAAAAATATTCCTTCCCAGGCCAGCTTTGGTTGAATTTTTGGTGAGAACAGTTTAAATGGAATTTTACCAAAGCCCTGATCTTCATCTTGTGACAAAGTTCCCCAGATTGAAAGAGTTGTCACTGAGTCTGAATCAGACGTTAATTTGTTCGTGATCTGCACACAGGGCCCAGGGGGATTCAGTTAGAAGTTCCCCGGGAACTGCACCAACGCTCTGTCACGGCAGAGGGAGCAGACATCTGCCTCCAGGCCCAGGGGGAAGACGGCACCGTCCTGTCACACATAATCATTTCAGAATGAAGCCAATCTTGGGTGACTGGCTCTGCCCTAAATATTCTGATCTGTCCCTTGGGTGATCGTAGTAGCCTGGGCTCTCTCTCAGGCCATAGATATTTTGCAACCTAGATTTTCTGGTTATAAGAAAAGAAAATTTTATTGAATAACAAAATTTAGAGACTTCTAATAAGTACAAAAATGAGAAAATAAACTACTTTATGAAACCTACAAAATAAAATTCTTTGATCTTCAGAAAAGATTAACATAAAAAACTATAACTTGAACATCATAGATCATTTCTTCCTTGTATTTTGTGAGTTTGTTTTTATATAGTAAATTCAGTTTTTTTCTCTGCATGTTGAAAATTTTTGTATTTATCTTTTCAAAAATTTATTATTTTAAATTTACTTAAAATTAAAAAAAAATACAGTTGCATCCAAAGCTCTGGGCCTTGTAAAGCTTATTCTTTATAAAGATTATTTTTCTTTGTTTTATTTAAAAATAAATAGTACATGGATTTTTTTGCTTAAGTCTAGTAGCATCTAAAGGAATTTATGGTGAATAAGGTATTAATGGTGAACGATGCTAAAATGGGGTCTTTGTCAATTTGAGCAGAGGTGCCAAGCTGATAGCAGTACCGTAGGTGCAGAATACCTCTCCACCTAAAATCAGGTGTGAGATCACTGTGTAAGGCGTGCTGAGAGAGGGTGAAACTGCTTCTGCCAAGGCAGGCCAGTGCCAACCTCCAGTCCCCGAGAAGACTTGCACTGGGCCTGTGCAGGGGTGGAGAGAGTTGTCAGAGAGCTACAAGCACCACCCTCCCCTCTTGCCCCAGTGACAGGAAAGGGGGCAAATTTCCCTGCCCTCATTTGAGAAGCTTTGCCTTCAGCGTCTAACTGAAGAACTGTATTTGTGTTCCCTGAGGTTTGAGGGACAGGAGGGGCCTGGGGTCTGAAACATGCCCGAGAAGCTAAGAGCCAAGGTGACAGTCTGTGCCTGAAGGAGCATGGGTGAGAAAGCCGAGGCTGCCGGGAGCAGGCTGCTCCCCACCTTAGCAAGGGTGCAGGTGGGTGAACTAGCCAAGGTGCCAGCTGGACTCATGGGACAGAGAAGCTTGGTCCTTCGGAAGATCTACGTGCAGGGAAGATGCCTGGTGGATTGAGGTGGGGGCTGTGTGGCTCAGGACAGCGTTGGGGACAGAAGTGTCTCCCACATCCAGACAACCATGGGTGGAAGTCCTAATCACTAAGAACCAAAGAGGGAGGGGCCCTTGCTCAGCACAGAGGGCTCAACACCAGGTCACAACCTGCTAAGACCTTTCCTTCCCCTTCTCCTCTCCACGGCCTCCTGCCCCAGTGGGCCTGACATAGCAGCCTGCGGGAGGTGCAAGAGCTAGAGAAGGGAACACAATAAAACAAAACATACATGCATCTACACCTATATCCACATAAGCCTATTGTGACCCTTTTTCATACATACACACATACATACACATGTGCACATATATGTATATGTGTGTGTATATGTATGTATGTATATATGTCTATGGCCCTTCTTCACCCAGTTAAGGTTTCTAAGTCTGGGTCAGATCTGCACAGGGACACAAGGACATATCAAGCGTGGATAAGAATTTGATGTTTTCATTAGTACTTGGGATGAGCTTTTTAATGATCAAAATGAGGCTGCTCTCATGTGTGAAAGTGACCTGAGGGCACTTCCTTCTGTGAATGTGACCAGAAAAGCTTTGGGATCTGCCTGAGTTTTCATCCAGGGACAGGGAGAGACCTCACCCACAGGGCAGATGGAAGGGACAATGGAGAGAAAACATAATTGCCCACCTTATCCCATTGAGTCCTGCCCATTCAATAAGACCAGTTCCTTTTGTATTCTTCCAGAAATATTGATTGCAGGTATGTGAGGGGAGATGGGGACAGTTCTACTCTCTTCATCCCTTTCCTTGCAGTGTCTGTACTGTGTGCTTCGTCCTGCTAACAGAGGAGGCAGGGAGCACTTGCAGTCTTCTTGTCTGTCACATGGCAGAGGCCGCTGGTGGGTGGGTGTGGAGCTGGGGTGGGGGGTGGAGTCGGGGGTGGGAACACAGGTTCTCTCGTTTCAGGGCTGGCTTGTGTAGCTCCCGTGGCATCTGCGGTCCCCTGGAGAGACGGGTGTGAATTGTCAGTCTGAGTCCCACCCGGCTGCACAGTGCCAGCTTCCCTCTGACCTGGCAAAGTGCAGACCTCCACACCCTTCTACCCAGGCTCCAGAACCCTAGAGCAGCAGTGCCCAACCCTTTTAGGACCAGGAACTATTTTCATGGAAGACAATTTTTTTACAGCCTGTGGGGTGGAGGAATGGCTTGGGGATGTTTCAAGCACATTCCATTTATTGTGCAGTCAAACCTCTGCAAAAGATCATCTGTATTTGCAGCTGCTCCCCAGCGCTGGCATCACCGCCTCAGCTCCACCTCAGATCATCAGGCGTTAGAGTCTCATGAGGAGAGTGCAACCTAGATCCCTCACACGCGCAGTTTACAGTAGGGTTCGTGATCCTGTGAGAATCTAACGCCACCACTGACCTGGCAGGAGGCGGAGCTTATGCGGTGATGGGTGTGGTGGGGAGCAGCTGTAAATGCAGATGAAGTTTCCCTGGCTGTCTGGCCCCTCTGTCACCTGCTGTGCAGCCCAGTTCCTAACAGGCCACAGACTGGTGCTGGTCCACGACCCAGGAGTTGGGGACTGCAGATCTAGAGCTTCTGTCTGCCATTCCACATTTCAATCAAGAACCGCAGAAACGTGATGGTTTGTTGTTGCCCACTCCTGTCTGGAAGGCCACTTCCTTCTGTGATCCTGTGCCCGAGAACCAGTGGCACCATGTGGTTCAGCAAGCATGGAAAGTCCAGGCACCAAGAGATGTCCCTCTGCACTCACACTCCATGGGCGACTGCCGTCTGCCCAGTCATGCGTGGCTCTCTCGGCACAGCCTCCCTCAGCCTTCCTGTTGGGGATCTGGGTGGACTGGGAAGGAAACAACGGCCTCAAGTCCCCATCACAGTGGATGCTTGCCCTCGCCCTGCTCTATGTAGATGTGCACCGCCCTGCTCTACGTAGATGTGCACGATATTAATATTATTACCATACACTTAATTAAGTCATGCTGTTCAAAATACATAAATTCTTGGCCCAAGACATTTCATAATTAGGAATTTATACTCCACATAAAGCTCATTTGAAATGGTGTTTGTGAAAGCTGAAGACTGAGAATAACCAATGTATTTAATTATTTAAGTGTTAGGTTAAGTAATTACATAATATTTATACAGACAAGTGTTAACTAACATTTGTATAGATATTATAATAATAAGGCTGAGATAATTAGCAAGACTTAAGTAGGCCTATGTGTTCCTCTGTATGACTATCCCTAAGATATATAGCTCAGTGAATAAAGCTCATTTTCAGTTCCTCGATAACATCCCCAAATTTAAACATAGTTTTACTTACCTTGAACCTTAGTGGGAGTCAGTTACGTTGTTTCCTAGGTTCCATCTCTCCAAATAGGGCCCTAATTAAGATCTCTGTACTCAGGTTTTTGCTATGTATCTCTGACCATGTCTTTAGGATAGTCTCAGCATTATAATATTTGGATGCTAAAATATTATTATGCACATTTGTCATGTGAACACATATTGCCAAGTAGCTTTGCAAAGGAGTTGTGCACACTTACAATTTTATCAGCAGAATATGAGGGGTTCCATCTTATCAGAGCCTTTTTTTGTGTGTTCAGAAGACTCATAATGTGGCCAAAATATCCTTGCCTCTTGGCACTCATGCATGCGTCTTCATAGTACTCGTGAAGGTAAGGAGACTCTTGACCTTTTGTGGGACTGCCTCTACCTTCAAGTGTAAGCTGGATCTAGTGATTTGTTTCTAAGCAAATAGAACAAGGCAAAAGTGCTGGGATGCCATTTCCATGACTATGCTAAAAATGACTATGATTTAGTCTTCCTAAGGTTCCTTCTCTTTCTGCACTCTTTCTTGCCTTCTCAGCTTGCATTCTTTTGATGAAATAAAGTATCATATTAGAAAATCCTCCCTGCCCAGGAACTGAGGGCAACCTCCAGACTACAGCTAGCAAGGAACTGAGGTTTTTAACCCAAAGCCACAAGGACACAAAGAACTGAACCTTGCCAACTGCCCCATAAGTGAGCTTGGCTGGGATCCTCCACAGATGAACCTTCAGATGAGACCACAGGCATAGCTGACAACTTGATTACAACCTTGCAAACGACCCTGAAGTAAAAGATCTAGCTAAGCCAAGCATGGATTTGTGACCCCCAGAATCTGTGAGACAATAAGTGTGTGTTTTTTAAGCCTCTAAGTTTTGGGGTAATGTCTTATGTAGTAGTAGGTAATTATTAATAATATGCTTTTGAAACTTTTCCTTTTAGGTAAATTATTTCTACTTTATGAGTTTGTTTAATAAACCTAACACATCCTTCTACAGGCATGGGGTGATATAGAAGTGAAAAATATTACCATTTCCTCAAATGAGAAACGAAGGAGCTGCCATAATGTTTTCAACTTTTGTTGCATGGTTCCTCCTTCAGTCCACAGCTGGAGCAAAGTGTTGCATAAGTGGATCTTTGCTTGTGGTCCCCCTCCCACCTGGACATCTCCTCTTCTCTGTGGTTTCCACTCAGATCATTCTTTCATCAGTGACTTGGGTTCCTAGTATGAGCTTAAGACCACGGAGAATTAGGACATCTGGTGACTTGAGACCCATATCTCCTGCCCTCAGAAGATCATTCCCACCTCCATTCCACTTCTCATGTTGTGATCCCTCTTTGGGAGTCCCTTCTTTTTTCATTCTGACTTTCAAAATTTTGCTCACTTTTCAAAGCCCACATTCTCCACGATGTCTTCTTCCCAATCCTCTGAGGTCCATCCTTTTCCTCAAACGTCTAGGACAGCAAAACCAATCAAAGCCTGGTTTTGCCAATTTTCTTCGAGTTAACCTCTGACTTGGTAAAGTCTGGGCCCTAATCAGTTGTGAACAGGGAATGAGTCAAACCAAGTTATAGTTCCTAAGACAGTTAGATGACCCTTAGGCAGGCTTGTTATAAAATGCTCTAAGATGGCATTGAAAGGTCACACAATTATCGTTTTTCCTTATTAGCCAAATTTGGAACTACGCTTAACACGTTTTAGCTCTTAATTATATTTGGTTCCATAATACTCAAGGTTTTCAATGAATAGTAACTTAAAACTGGGCATTAAACATTCAACTGTGGACTAAATGTAAACTGTCTGACCCTAGTCAAACAGAATTTAATTAAAAAATGTGGAAATCTAATTAGCTATCATACTTAGGCCCCATGGGGCCACTCATAATGTGTAACTGACACTTCCAGGTGTCCTGCTGGTGGCTTGAATCAATTAGTGATCTTTATTGAAGCTGAATATAATTAATTACACAACTTTGAGATGTTCAAGTCTAATTTCACTAAAATTACATCATAAAACTAGGGCATTTGCTATAATTCTGACAGAAGGGAAACAAGCATGAATAATTACTCAATGTTAAGCTCACAGCATACATTCATACGACAAAATTGGACTCCTTTCACTTAACCATTGTCAGAGATAAAAATGCCCTGGGGCTACACACATATGGATTGTTGAACAGGTGTTCACTATTAAAGAAACATGTGTGTTATTGATCTAAACTGTAAGCCTATTATACGACTATGCACACAGTTATTTGCTTTTCAAACATATAAGTTAATTGCCCATTCATTAGGGTGACACTACTGTGACCCACTTCTGGTATGAGGTGGGTTTTCTGGAGGCCTGAGCATGAAGGATTATTCCAGAAGGCCAAATCCAACACATATAAAAACTTGGGACACATAAAAAATGCTTGAGAATTAAAACAGATTCTTATCTTGTCTCCTCTTCTAATCTCCCTAATGTTATCTTAAGTTATATCTGGGACAAAATATCAGAGAAAGCCAATAGCATTTCTCAGCATCTGTATTAGCTATCTATTGCTACACAAATGCTGTGTAACAAACCACCACAGAGGTCAATGTTTTGAAATAATACCCATCTATTATTGCTCACGAGTCTACATCTTGAGGGAGCGATCTGGTTCTGCTGATCTTGGTGAGCTTTTGGGGAAGTTATTCCAGTTTGAACCAGAAGTTGGCAGGATATTGATCTAGGATGACTTTGGCTCAAAAAGCGCAGATCCAAAGGGTGGGGAAATAGACCCTACCTCTTGGAGGAAGAACCTGCAAAGTCACATCTTAAAGGAAGGGGGTAAATTAGATTCATTTCCCAATAAATCTATTAGAAATATGTAGACATACATATGTACATTAAAAAATATAATCAATTTTCACTATTCATGGTAGTTATGTTTGATACAGTCACCGCGACCAGTGACCACTGAATTAGTGAATATTGAATTACTACTTCAAGGGGAAACTTGCTTTATGTAGGTTCACTTGCCAACATCATTCCTGTGAAACAAGCCAGTCTCATCAGCACTGAAAATCTGCTCTTTCACTTAACCCTTTTCCTGTGTAATACTTAGCAGATATTTTAAAAATTCTTCCAAGTCTCCTGCTCTGTAGAACCCATCTCCTCTTCAAGTTTAACATTTTCCACATTGTATTATTGCCTTTTGAATAGTGTGAGTCAGGTAGCATTAGCCAAGAAGATTTTAATGTTTTCCTGACCATGATTCATCTGACTATACATTTCTTTGGTATTCAATCTCACACTTTTTAATTTTATTAAAAAATCATTTGTCATCTCATGAATCCATACATTGAGTCACTTCTCCATTTCTTTCCATAGCTTCGTCATACACCATAGGTGTTAATTGAACACCTCTGGAGTGGCCTCATATACGGATTGGCGAATTTCCTCTTCCTTTTCCTGAATGTATCTTGTTGGTTCATTCACATTGAACTTGCAGCCAACAGCACCCTAACTCACGCCTGGAGGGAGCTTCTTTAACACGTGCATTTTCTCTGTGACTTACACCACAGCCTCCTCATGCTTGGGAACCCCAGACAGCGCTTCAGCACTCTTCTTGGGGCCATTTGCAACGGCAAAATCACCAACAAAGAGCACAGAAATACAAAAAGCACTGCACTAAATAGATCACCAAAAAAAGACACTTGTTTATAGTTTGAGGGCTGAAACTAGAAGATGGAGTGTGCCTTGTTCAGCCTCCGCTGGGAACAGACACATTGAGAGACCCAAATTTTTGTTGTTCTGCACTTGTCCATGAATGAGCATGAAATCACCTAAAGTATTGATTTTGGGGGGGGCGTTATAAGTAAATTTGAACAAGTTGACAAAATTGCAAATATGAAATCTGCGAATAATGAGGATGAACTGTATTTGGCAAACCTGCTGTGTGACGGTCACCAGGTCCAGCCCCGGGGAGGCAGCTGCTTGGGGACCAGCCCTGTCCTCAAAGCACTCACGGCACGTCAGAGTCAGGGCAAGCCGAAAGAGGTTGCAGCTCAGCCTCATAAGGGCTCACATTCTGGAAGGAGAAAATGTTGGGGGAGCACGGAAGTGGCTTCCCATAAGCTTTTTAGTTCTAGCTGTGGTTCAGCGTCACTGTTCCAGCCTTTACTTTCAGTCTCTGCAGAGCGATGAGTGAGGTTGGGCGCCCAAGACGTCCTGGGTGGAGACAACACAACTTTGAGGTTGTTGTTTGGATTTAACCAAATAATTTTTTTTCTCAGCAGTGGGCACAACTCAGAAGAAAAGGAGGTTACATGTTCAAGTCACCCACTTGTTATGACTGCTTGCTGTATACAAAGCGTGCTGAGTGCTGTGGGTGTGCAACACTGAGACAAATGCAGCTCCTGCTTCCTGGGGCTGAAGGGGAGACAGAAGCCCCAGCAACACTGCTCTCACGACTGGAGGTGACAGAGCCCTGGGGCTCCGGAAGAGGAGGGCTTGGTTCTAGATGGGGATGTCTGGGAAGGTTTCAGGCTGGAGGTTGTGTTCGAGCTGGGGCTTTAATATGGGAAATGCTTTCAAGTGTTGTAGGGAGTAAAGGAATATTTCAGATGGAGAGAACACAAGGTATGTCGTTCCGTGTTTCTCATACTATTTAAAACATGGCCCTATAATTTTAACTCATCTTTTTCCTCTTTAATTATCAAAGCACTGTTGAGCTTGCTTTCTATAGTTTATATTAGGAAAGCAACAACTGCACTGAATGTTTGCTTCATGCTCCCTCTCCCCAGCACCTCTCTCCCATGGCAGTGACACTGCCTCAGCCCATCCCAAGACCAGCCACAGCATGCAGCGAGTTTCTGGAGAGCAGGGGTGACATCAGATTCAGCTCTCTGCTCCCGGAACTGAGCACAGGTCCTGGCCTAGAGCTGATGTGTAGGAAGTATTTGTTGATGGAAAAGAAAAGATAAAAGGAAAGGAGGGAAGGAGGGAGGGAGGGAAGGAAGGAAGGAAGGAAGGAAGGAAGGAAGGAAGGAAGGAGGGAGGATGAGCATGACCATTTTAGATTTCATATATAAGGGAAATCATGCAGTATTCATCTTTCTGTGCCTGGTTTATGTCATGTAACGCAATGTCATCCATGTTGTCACAAGTGACAGGATTTTCTTTCTTTTTTAAGGCTGAATAGTATTCCATTGTGTGTATATATCACATTTTCCTTATCCATTCATCCATTGACAGATAATATTTAATCAAAGGAATAACTTTCCCTATGCCTGGGTATATGATTTCCAATGTTACCTGCTGTCATGATTTATTGGGGTGTGGAATGAAAATAATAGAACTTCTAATTACATATTTCTTTTATCTCATCCACTGATGGTTTTCAAGTTTTAATTCTTGGTATGGCATCACCACAGCAATCCTCATTCTCTGCGCCCCTCTGCTCCTCTCCTGGATAGACTCAGTGGCTCCTGGTGGACTCTGCTTCTGCCCTTGGCCTTGCCCCAACATACTAGTCTCCTCTCGGCAACTTGAATGATACTATTAAAATGTCAGTAAGGTCAAGTCACATCTTTCCTAAAGCCTTCCAATGATTTTCCATTTCACCCAGTTAAAGTCAAAGTCCTTAAGGTCCAACTGGACATGCCCCTGAGTTTTCTCTCTGATTTCCTGCCCTTCCACTCTCCATAGCTCACTCTGCTCCTGCCATAGAAGCTTTCTCTGCTCTGCAAACATGCTAGGCACAACCCTACCTCAGGGCCTTTGCACTGGCTGTTCCCTATGATCCAGGTGCCTGAACCCCAGACATTGTCCTGCCCAACTCTCTTACCTCCTCGGCTCTCCTTTAAGTGTTGTCTCATCAACCTGCCCTCACTACCCAATCCCCCTCGCATAGTGCCTTGCACATCACAAGAACTCAATCAATTCGATGCATATATGTTGAAGAATTGATTGAATGAATGGCTATATTTTACATCAAGTGAAGAATACCATACTGAAGTTATATGTCCATGTTTTAGCAACATAATAGGCATACTTTCAGGTAGATACTCATCTTTTTTTGTTTCTTGGATCTCTATAATGCTGTCATGATCCAATGGGGTGTAGAGAGAAAATATTAGAACTTCCAATTACATATATTAATATTTTTCATCTCATCCATTAATGAAGAGTGCTGGAGAAAGATATTTAATGAACATTGGCTTAGATGTCTGGGATACAATGATTTTAAGATAATCTTCAAAGTATCTCTAATAATATCCAGGAGATGGCGCTCATTCCCAACAAGTCACTCAAGAGCAGGTGCAGTGCAGAACATCTCAGATTCTGGGTACTTTCAGAATGCTGCTGCTTCCATCGTGTGAGCAATTGCTGATGGCCCTGGTACTACCGTGTGACACAGCTGTGCTGCCACTTGGATGATCCTGCCCCTGAAATTCCTACCTGTGGAGAAGGACTTGAGATCATCAGTCTGCAGACATCAGCTGCCCATCCCAGGCCAGAATGTGCACTGGGGGGATGCTCAGAGCCCCAGCTGCTCTGCAGGCCCCTTCTGTTGGAGACCTGTTCCCAGCGTAATGCCACAAACCTTCTCGGGGCTTTCCCTGCAGGCAGGACCCATCACCCTTGTAAAAGCTGTTGTTTGCTGAGTACCGGTTACAAGCCAGGCATAGGAAGAGGCCCTCGCTGTGCATAATCTAATTCTCTCAACGCCTGGAGGAAAGGCATTTGGAGCCCCATTTTACAAAGGAGGAAACCAAGGCTTCAAAAGAATCACAGCAAGTGGTAGAGAGGGATTTCTCACCCAGTAAAGCAAACAAATTCTCTGTGCCACTCTTTCCCTGTGTGTGGAAGCAACTGAGAACTCAGAGGAGGACAAGTTCAGGTCCCCTGTCCCCCAAGGAATCCACCATCTATAGAGAAGGAGAGAAGAGAGAGAGACAGAGAGACACATGCAGAGAAACTTTACCACAGGGCAGATTGTAACACATGGATAATTTGCTGAAGGGGAACTTAAATACCTACAGGTTTCCATGATTTTATTTTATTTTATTTTTTTGTTTCTTGTTTTTGCTATTAGAAAAAAAAGAAAAGACACTTGTTCCCAACTCCTCATGTGAAATTTTCCATATTGGTGCTTCTCAAACTTCACTTGAGTTCAAGTTAAAAATGCAGATTCTGCTTCAGTAGGTTTGGAACGGGGCCTTGGACTCTGAATTCCTGATCACCTGTCCCGTGATGCTGCTGCTGCTGGTTCCTCAGCTGTAGAATTTGCTTTGCTTGTGACATTCTTCTACCTGCTGCAGCTACTGTGACAGGGGTTCACCAGGAGAAAGATTTTCAGGGGCACCAGCAGAGCAATGAAAGAACTGAACTCAAGAAAATGCACTTTGAGTAGCAAGAGGCTAGTGGAAAGATTGGCCCAAGGCTTATTTTTGCGTGGCTAGGGAGCTAGGAATGTTTGTTTTAACATGTTTAATGGGATGTGGGAGGAACAAAGAGAAGAATATGCCACAGATCACATGTGGCCTACAAAATCTAAAATATTTAGTATCTGACCTATACAGAAAAGTTTGCAGACTCCTGGATTAAAGTGAAACTGTGGAGCTCTTACTAAACACCATTGGTAGAACAAGTTCTCCCCAGTGTTGAGTGTGGAAGACAGAGGTAGACATATTCAACTCCACCTCTTCTCTCTGCTTGGATTGCTGCCCACAGGGAGCTGCTTGTTAGGAGTCTCTGACCTGCAGGAAGGGGCCTGTGGTCTCCAGTCGTTACAGTGATGACATCAGTCTGTCTAAGGATATATTGGCCGGCCCACATTTCTGTAGACCTAAGTCAAACTTTCAAACCATTTCATCAAAAAAAAAGTAATATCTTGCTTTTTGTCTGTTTGATTCTTATTTCTGTATCTTAGTGATTCTGAGATTGAAGGGGGAAGAAGGTGAGTGTTCTTTTTGAGCCCCCAAAGCCCCAGCTTTTCCTGTTTCCTTCTTGCATTTGCTCTGTGCATCTGTGACCTTGTTGGACTCCCGGGCAGGTGCCCTGAGTGGCCGGAGCTTGCATTCTGGGCCCGGCTAATGGACATTTGCACGGCTTCTGCTTCACCATTCCCATGCTACTAAATGACTCTGCATCGGAACATGCCATTAACTGATTGGCATATCAGAAGGCTCACTGCAAGTCAGAGCTCAATCTCTGAGCTAGGGGGCTGTTGTGAGTCCTGGGACCAGGCACGCCCTCCTCGTCTCCAGTCCCTCTCGTGCCATCTCAGCGAGCTCCTCTGGGGAGCAGCCGTCAGCCACTTTGCAGCAAGGGGCTGCAATCACAGGAAAGTGGGCCTGATTTGACAAAAGCTGTAGCCATGTATTTCTTGCTCTTGGAAATGTAACCATGGTAATGAGATCAGATGAAAAACGTTTCTTAATGCAGGCGACACTCAAATGCACAAGGCAGTTTGGGGTACTGGAGATGGGGTTTAATTTTAGAATCTGAGCCTTGCTTCATGGAACAAAGAACATTAGATCAGGGCTTGTCATAGACTTCTCTACCTTCCTCTCTTTCCTTCCAGGACTGCACAAACCAATTCAGGCAAAGTTTGTATTCATCAGTTGTAGAATCTGCTTTGCTTGTGACATTCTCCTGCCTGTTGCAGCTATTGTGACAGGGGTGTGCTGTCAGAAAGTCATTCTGTTGTGGCAATTTTCAGGGGTATCAATAGAGCAATAATGGAACTGAACTTGAGAAAATGCAGCAGTTCTAATCATTGCATATTCAAACTAGGCACTTTATTTGCTCTCTTAATCTTTACCATAAGCTCTACAGGGTAAGTCCCACTATATCTCCATTTACAGATGAGGAAACTGAAGTGCAGGATCATATAACCTGCCCAGGAGTCAGGGGGTGAGTAACTGGTGCTGGCAGTATTGGATCCAAGCCATCTGGCCACGAGCCTGCACTCTTAACCCTCACATGCACACCAGGATCTAGCATCAGCTATGCAACCACAGAGAGGCCCCTGGGGACAAAGGATGGCTGGCAGGGTGGGGAGCAGTGACTTAGGAATTTTAAGTCAATGCCCTTGTCCACGCATCTGGAAGGGCCAGTCTCCACTCCCTGGAAAAGACAAGGCTCTTGGTTACGGTTTCCAAATGCAGATATTAACATATGTCCTCCCAAAGCTGCAGGGCTGGGGGAGAGGTAGCCAAAAGGGAACTTTAAACCCTGCCAGGGGTAGGGAGAGGATGTAAAATCAATATCACTTCTCTGAAAATAAGTTTCCAATATGTATAAACAGTCTTCGAATGTTTGTATGTGTGAAGCCACTAATTCAATGTCTATGAGTCATCCAAAGGAAATAATAAAAGCTTAAGAAGCTTTTTTCAATTTGTTTATAACAGAAAATTTTCAAAAGAGCTTCCATAGTCAACAATTGGGATTGATGGAGTACATTCGTAAATCTATTAGGTAGAATAATATATAGCTGAAAGTCTTATTTTTGAGAAACTTTTAGTAACACTGGGACAATTTGTGATATAATGCTATGTGGCAAAATTAGGAAAAAAATTATATACAGTATGAATTTTTAAATTTGTGTATAGATATTTTTAAATATGTGATCAAGGAAATGAACAGAATATTTTGGAGAGATAGAATTTTGGGGGCATATTGATTTTCTTCCCTAATATTCATAATAAGCAAAGGTTTCTAGAAATAATAGCAATTTTGTTAATGAAATAAAAATTAGAACTGCTTCTGTTTATTAAGTGTTGACAGTATGCTTGGTGATATAAGAACAATATTTACCTATATTTAGAGCACTTTTCCTCACAAAGCCTGACAAGATAGGTGTTACCAAAAAGGAAACAGACTGAGAGATTAATTGACTTGCCTAAAATTTGCTAAATGAACAGGTGGTTAAAGGTGGCTGCATTTTTGACATGCTCAAGCAATGAGGTGAAGGCTATTCAGCTGCTGGACAGAGCTAGGGGAGACGGGCATGGGAGGAGAGTAGGGCTGAACCCTGGGAAGCTTTGAATGCCATACTAAGGAGGGAGATGCTACCCTACAGGCAGTGTGGAACCAGTTGCACAAATTAAAACAGAGAGAGAGAACATTATAGGGGCGTGTGTGAGATAAAGTCCCAAGGACTAGTGATCAGAAGGACTTACTAATATTGCACATGCCTTCTAGCCTTCGTTAGGCATTGCATTTCCATACACTCCCTCCAACCTAAACATTACAGCATTTTGGAGCATGTTCTCAGAGTTTCCCTGGATGTCAAAGCCAGAGGCAGCCCAGCCCTCCAGGGCAGCTCGCTGCAAATGAACATAGTACTCAGGGGATTATCTTTGAATCTGCGTTCTTTGTTCCTTTCTTTTATAGCATCAAGTCACAGAGTCATTTGTGCCACAGGGGCTCCATTGTCCTGTGTGACTAATTGCATCATTCTCTCTAGGGTTTGGTCCAGGCTGCAGGCCCAGTAGGACTCAGCCCCCGCCTGCAGCCCACACACTCCACGTGAGTTGCCTTATTCGTGCCACGTGATCCCTCCCGATGACACTGTGGTCCCACTCCTCACTCAGCGTGCACATGCCTCGAGTCCCTGAGTCCCTGTCTGTTCAAACCCTCTGATTAGAACGTCATTTGTATAGTCAACAATCCTGGCCATTTTTACCAAAACTGTTCATTATGTGGCACAACGTTCCAATCATTTTCTTTCCATCTGGGTGTGCATATCTATAAATACAAACATCTAATACTTTCACAGTGCTCATTCTGTGTCAGGTACTGCTGGTCTTAGGACCTAACTCAGAACACCAGCATCCTGAGGATGACCTGCAAGGCAGGGGCTGTCCCCACTGTAAACCCAAGGAACCCAGGAGGGGTTCAGTGATTTGCCTGAGCTCATGGACTCAATGAGGTGCAGCCAAGATTTGCATCCACAGTTTTGATTTCAAAGTCAGTGTTCCTAATCATTGCACCACACTGCCACTCACACCCAGAAGAGAACATACTCTGAAAACTGTGATGTAGGAAATGATCATTACAATGCAGTCACAGTTAACCTACGACTTTCTCTACTCATGATGCCCAACGTGGAGCTTTTGATGTACAATTAGGGCTGACTTTAGACAGTTGTGTTATGATGATGCCACTAACTACTCTAATTAGTGTTCTTTCTCCCCTTTTCCCTCTCCTCTGCTACTTCAAGGATTTCATATTTCCCATTTTCTCTTTTTGGTAAATCTTCTCCTCCCTGGTAATCTTCAGCCATCCTCCTTGTTGAAGATTCTTCTTCCAGCCTCCATCTTTCCTCCACGGTCCTGGTCTAAATGTCCAACACCATACTAGATTTGTACAAAGACATCAACACATCCCAACCAGCCTCACTGCCTCATTGTCCTGCCTTGTCACTGGCTTCCCCACCCTTCTATTTCCAAGCAAGAAGGCTCAGAGTCAGCTTTGACTCTTGCTGTTCTCTGCATCCAACATCTCCTAAGTATCCCTTTCTGTGGACTTTTACCTCTTCCTTAATGGAAGCCACATTTTCCTGGCTTGGACACCTTGCTCTGGTTCCTTCTCCTGAGATGATCTTACTGCATCTAGGCCATAGTTAGAAACTCAGGGATCAGCGGTTTTCTTAAAATATGGTACACATCCTTCCTTCCAAATTCCCACTAACTCATTCCCTGGAAAACACCCCAGATGCCAAGATAATGGAGCTGGAAAGTGGAACAAGAACAATTTCTACAAAGAACAGAGCTCTAGAAATTTGCAGGGTCTAAAACAGGATAATGTTTTATAAGTTTGTAAAGCCATTAAACCTACGGGGAAATGAGAGCTCGGTCCCCACGTTCATCCAAGGGGCTGGCTGGCAGCGTCCTGACACTACACTTTCTCTCACACATCCGAGTGTGGACAACCCCATCCACCCATCACTGTCCAGATTAAACGTCACCTCCTTCATTAAGTTTTTCTTGCTGTAAATTCCTGGCTCTCTAGGATACTTGGGTACTTTATTTACCCCCTTGCTATGGTCTGAATGCTTGTGTTTCCCCCAAATTCATACGTTACAATCCTAATCCTCAGGTGGTGATATTAGGTCATGAGCCTTTGAGGAGGTGATTAGGACATGCGGTTAGAGTCCTTATGATGGGATTCATGCCCTTAAAAAAGAGGCCCCAGACAGCCGCCCTGCCCCTTCTGCCATATGGGGGCACAGTGAGAAGGTGCCATCCATGAGCCAGAGGGCAGGTCCCTCACCAGACACAAGATCTGTCTGTGCCTTGACCTTGGACTTCTGACTCCAGAACTGTGAGTAATACATCTCTTCTGTTTCTAAGCCACCCAGTCTGGGGTAATTTGTTACAGCAGCTTGAACTGACTAAGACACCCCCCCCTACATGTAATACTTACTACTTACCACATTGTCCATATTTTTGTGTACTTATCTCTCTTGTTAAGTTAAAAACTACAGATCAAAGTCTGCTTTATTTATTTATTTATTTTTCTTGCCAGTCCAGAATAAGTCCAACCATAAAGGCACTTAATGAAGTTGGCTGAGTAAATGAACATAGGAACAGAGTCTGCCAAGAGCAGTGTGCTAGACCGCGTGAAAGGACAGCCACCGTAATTCCCTTCCTAGCACCCTTGCTCTTGGGTAGTTTTGCCCACACTGACCCTGGGTCTGGCCATGCAGCTCGCTTGGGTTGTGTGATAACAAGGAGCATGACACAATGTGGACGTTGAGGCTTCCCCTCTCCTGCTTCTCTCAGAACCCTGAGATCACCTTGGGTGTGGCCCAAGCTTCCCTGTTAGATGCTGAGTGGCAGAACAGAGGACCAAGAGGCCCTGATCTGCCTGCTGACCCAGGCACATGTCAGTGCCTGGCGTGGAGATCAGCCTAGCTGGCACAGGCCCTGGGAACCTCCAGCCGGGGCACAGAATCATGAGATGGACAAAACATCAGGGCTTTAAGCTTCTTAGTTTTGGGGAGTTATTTTAGGCAGCAAAAGCTAACTGAACAGTCATGGATTGCTAGTTTTCAAAAAAATGGAGTGCAGTCAAATGACTAGCACTGATATACATGGAACAATTTTTGCTCTGGTAAATGGGAGAAAAGTCCCCATAGACTTTCTGGTCAAATGGCCCTGAACTCAAGTCTAGACTGTCGTTTACTAGCTTTGTGACATTGGGCAAGCTATATTGCCTCTTGGATAATGGAAACTATCTTTCAGAGTTGGCAAAAGAATTTAGTGGAATTATCTTTATAAAGCAGCTAATACAGACTACTACATAGTACATGGTCAGCATATGTTGACTATTTCTCTTGGTTGGTCTATGATTTGGGAATAAAGTTCTGACTCCCTTTCTACACATAATCACTTCTCTCTCTCCGGCTTTTCTTCTTTTAAGTGTAGGCAATTGTTTGCTATCTGAATGTATTTACCAAACTGATTAAGCCAGTTAGTACCAAATCCCCCCAAATTAAGTCCTGGATTGGTTTCTGAAGAGTTAATTACTTACACATAAGTGTGAGTCAGCCCTGGAATTTCTAATCTAATAGGTGCTCCTGCTCAGTTAATTCTTCCCATTAGTTAATTAGTTAATTCTTCCCATTCCAAAGACTGGAAAATAAATAAATTAGGACTCTCTAATTACTGCCAATGTGGGGTCCCTTCCTGTCACATACTCCAAATGTCCATGAAAAATCTTAGATGGAAAGATTTGGGGCATCTACTCCTGACTCTTCCTTTCTTCCCAGGCACTCTGGGGCCCCAGAGTTAGCACCTTTCAGGGGAGGGGGAGAATGAGCTGCAACACTTCACCAGCCATTCATGATTTCTAGGCTGATTAGCCATGGCCTGTGCCCTCATAGAGTTACAGAAAACATGGCACTTGTCCACTAGGCCAAATCAGAAGAATGAGGACAAGTGTTTTGGGGGGTGAGGAAAGAGATTTTACTTTGCCAGCTAAGAAGGAAAAATGGTAGACCTTCTTGTCTCAAAATTACCTGAACATAAGCAGAAATACAGAGCTTTTAAGGGATGGGTTCTCAGCTTCAGGCAATTACTGTGCTTAATGATTCTAATCATCCCATCTCTGCCAAAGCAAAGCCTGTGAACTTAGCCAGCCACCCACCTGGGGGCAGGTGGCACCACCTGAGATAAGAACAAAAGGACCCTTCCCTGCTCCTCCCTGACACTGGGCTAAGGCAGGGACGCAGGCTTCAGTTCTCAGAAAAAGAGTGGGGGAAGCTTCAAAGAGATAGAAAACATTCTTGCTGCTTTTGCTTTTTCCCCCCTCCTTTACAGGCCATTCCCTGTTACATATTCCCCACTTCAATTTCGTGCTCCCGTATCTATGGGAGGAGGGGTGACTACTCTGTTACAATAGTGTCCTTACTCTAGGAGGAGACAGTTATCCGAGGGGTCACCGTATCAGGCCAGCTATCGTGAACGTTCCACGTTGTATATAGAATGAATATAAAGCATATAATGTGTTTCAAGCACTAGGCTAAGCGTGTAATGTTCTTTAAGGACCCAGGAAACTTAAAAATAGTGTAGCTATCACTGCCAAAGAGAGAACGTCCCTGACCACATCATCTAGAATAGACCCCCCAGCTCATTTTATCCAGGCCCCTGGCCACCATGGCCCCTTGCTCTGATTTTTCTCCTTCATACTACTTATGGCTCTCTGAGATCAAATTATTCGTGTGCTTATTTACATCTTTATTCTCAGCCTCCCCGTGGGGATGTAAGTCCCACCGGGGAAAGAACTGCATCTGTCTTGCCTGCTCCTGCCTAGAACAGCACCTGGCACACACGGGCTCTCACTTGTTAGAGGGTGTGAGAAGGACAACAGAGCGACGGGTGAGGAGTTCACTGTGTCTCTTTTGCCAAATAGAATGAGAAGCTCTCCAGGGTCGGGACTGCATTGTCCACGTAACACAAGCTCCCAGCATTGTGCCGGGAACGTCACAGTATCCAGTATCCATCAATACTGGATAATAGCTGAGTCAGGAAATGCCACTGGAAAATAGTAATATCCTCTGCAAATGCTGATATCAGAGTTTTTCAGAATATTGGAGGAACTCAGCAATTAAGTTCCCTTGGATCAATATATTTTAAGGAGCAATTGCAAAGAAAATTAAATAGATGTAAAATGTGTCTTTTTATTTATTTATTTGCATTCCTGAAATAATTTGGGTTAATACAACCTAACTTTGCTAATTCAAAGTCATCACTGAGAATATAATTCTTAGCATTATCATATTATGCTGCATCTAACAACTGTCATATTTTTCTTCCCCAAGAGACTCGAAGCCGTTGGAAGGCAGGGAACTTTCTATCTATTGGGACCAGCTCAGTGCTTCATTTGTGGTGGGTGGTCAGGACGTGCTGCTAAGTTGAATAAGTAGATGGATGAGTGTCCCTTATTGCCCTGTGTGCTATGATGGTTCATGCCCTCAAGGACTGCTCAGCCTCTTGGCTAGCTGACCTTAGGGCATGTTAGCTCCCGGTTGTTATCCCTTTTTAATTACTATGTCACCATCTGATGTTTTTCTTGGTTCTCCCATGATAGTTCCAGTCATGTCTTTTTTTTTCTGTGCAGTTTGCTTGCCTGCTAGGAGTAATGATCAAAATATTTAATGGCTTTGCCTGTGACAGTATCTTTTTCCTTTCTGACTGTCTGCTTTTGATTGCTTGTGGATAGAGAACAAAGAACACAAGTTTTTAAGCATTTGCGGCAGATTAAAGAAAGCTGAACATTCCGTGACACCTCTCACGTGGAGAAATGGGTCTCTCTTCCCACCTGTTAAGTCTGGGCAGCCTCCATGAGTGCTTCGGCCAATGGAATACGGTGGACCTGGCCATGCCAGTTTTCAGGCACGGGCTTGAAACTGGAGGAGATTTCTGCTCCGTGTGGCTCTCCTGGAGCCCTGAATGCCAGGTAAGAAGCCCACCTACCTGCCTGAGAGACAGGAGGAGAGCATCTGAGACTGCCTGGGGGGTGAGAGGGTCCTAGCTGAGCCCAGCCTATCAGTCGCCTCACCATGGCCTCTGGCCAGAGAACGAGGCTGTCCTGGACCCGGCCAGGCAGGCAGGCTGCCAGCTGGACGCTGCCCAGGGAGTCCAGTGGGTGGCACGCGTAGCAGAACTGGCCAGTCACACCCTGCCAGGATGCCTGGCCTATAAAATCATGCAATATGACAAAACAATTGTTATTGTAGATCACTAAGTTTTAGGGTAGTTTGTTATGTGGCAATAAAAAAGCAAAACATCATAGATTATGAAGCAGGATTAAATAAGTCTCAAATGGTCACTTAAATACATTCTCGGGATAAAATGCATGGAAATTGTCGTCCACATTGTGGCTCTTTAGTGGCTGTGTTCCTTTCTCTTCTGATTCTCCACTGTGTTTGGAAGTGGTGAGCTTGCTGGTGACTTCCGTAGACAAGAGTGCCTACTGTTTACAAATGAACAAAAACAAAGTCCTTGCTAGCATCAAAGTCCTTGCTAGTCCTTGCTAGTATACATCAGCCAAATCAACAAATTTTTATGGAATCTTTATATTGCTTTTGTTACATTATTTCGAGTGTATAGAGAATAAATACATTAAAGATATAACAGTATATTAATTTACTGAATACTTGTGTTTCTAATCTGTACATGTTCATACTATAAGATATAGGATAGTTAGGAGGTACAGAAATGAATGCTATAAACATCTGTGATTGGTTGTGCCTTATATCTGTGGTGGCCCTGATATCCACAATGCTTTTATACTGAATATGTTATTTGATCCGTATAGGAGCCCTGCATGATTGTCAGGAAGACTATTAGTTCGCATTTTACAGATTCACAAACAAAGGCCTAGAAACATCAAGTGGCTATTACAGGTGAATTTTGCTCCCCCACCCCGATTCTTAGGACTTGTACATATGTTACATTATATGGTAAAAGAGACTAAGAGACTTTGAGGATGTAATTACCTTAAGGGTTTGGGATGAGGAAATCATCCTGCATTATGTGGATGGGCCTGATAAAATTTCAATCCTAAGAAATGACAGTGAGCTAGCACCATTTATGCTATCTGGATTAAGCTTAAGCCCGTTATCCAAAGTGAGGCAACACAAGACGTGGAAAATGGGCTCCACATCTACTCGCCATCAAATTGGTACTGACTGATTTAAACTTCGATTTTCAAATGGTGGCAATACCCACCAGAGGTTCGGTGGGGGGGACCCAATCTTAGGGATGGGATGAACATTCTGGAGGGGGAGGGCATAACTCTAACCCTTCTTAGGGAGAGGCAAAGATATACAATGTAACCAAAATGTTAAAAAAAAATTTTTTTTAGCAGGTGGTGGGCAGGCAGGAGTGGGGAGGAGGAGAGGGGTGTATGTTTCCATAACGCCTGTGATGCACACCACCAGGGGATTGGACATTTCGGGGGGAGGGAGAGGGCAGGAGCAATATTTGTAACCCTAACAATATTTGTACCTACATAATATGATGAAATAAAAAAAAAATTGCAGGGTCCCTGTGAGGCAGGAGCAGCAGGGCCAGGCAAAGGGAGGTGACAGGACAATGGGAGCAGTGATTAACATTATGCAAACAGAGGTCACCAGCCAAGGAATGTAGGTACTTCCAGATGCTGGGAATGGCACAGAAGCAGACCCCACCCTAGAGCCTGCAGAGGGCAACGCAGCCCTGCCAACGCGTTGATCGTAGCCCTAGTTGTGGGCTGAATTATGTCTCCCCACGATTCATATGTTGAAGTCCTGAGCCCCAGTGCTCAGAATGTGACTGTATTTGAAGACATCTTTAAAGAGATAATTAAGTTTAAATGAGGTCATTAGGGTGGGCTCTAACCCTACGTGCGTGGTGTCCTTGTAAGAAGAAGAAATGTGGACAAAGACAGAGACATGCACAGAGGGATGCCCATGTGAAAACCCAGGGAGAAGGCGGCCATCCCCAAGCTAAGCAAAGAGGCCTCAGAATGAAACTGACTCTGCCGAGACTTTGATCTTGGACTTCCAGCCTCCAGAAGATAAATTTCTGTTGCTTAAGTCACCGATCTGTGGTGCTTGGTTACAGCAGCCTGAGCAACCTGGTGCAGTGGTGCGCCCCTTACTCTTTTAGGTTATCAGTGAGATGGATCCAGGAGTTCTGGCTCCTAGCTCTCTCCCTGTCCCTCCTGTTGGACATGGGTGCAATGGTTATGAATTTCTTACAGTCTTATCTCAGCCTCCATCAATCTCTAGCAATGCAGTTTTAGAAATGTTCGACTTTCTGTGCTATAGTGTGGACCACGCATAGCAGGTAGTACCTGCTCAGTAACTCTCAGATATTGTTTCTGGTCTCTGTCCTGGATTAAGAGAGGATGAATAGAATTTCTATCAATTTTCCTGAGAGACATTCCCTAAATATTGATCACTTAATAGAATAAAGAAAATGAAATGCAGGAATAAGGTATAAGATCATGAATGTACAAACTGCATATAAGGGAGAGTGTTTCTTTCCTATTGTAAAGTGTTAAATTTTGCAGCAATATCTCTCTGCTATATCAACTATAGAATCTGTAATCATTTACAGGGGTGGAAACTATTATGCATTAATGTCACAGCCATCAAATAAAATATAAATGCCTACAGAGACACAGTGTGGTCTAAGGAGGTTTGCAAAGAACCCATAATTGGTACCCTGCTATTCAAATTGGCAAGAGAGTAGGTGCTCAAAGCAGGAGCGCCTGGCTATAGATTTTGTCCATGATTCTCATGAACCTTGAAATGTCAGACAGAAGCCCTCCTCCCCCTCCCTAATCCAACTTCTTAAGGGGGTGTTCTTCTTCTGTCATGAACAATCAGAATTGTGCCAGGATGTTCTCAGCTCCCAGAAAGCTGCAGGGAGTTTCTTACAGCCACTACGAATCTGTGATTTTAGCCCCAGAACCCTGAGTGACAAGGCCAGGGAGGCTTGTCTGTGCAGCTCAGGAAGCGAGGCCAGTCCTCTTCTGTCTCTATGTTTTGTCTTTTCTGAAATAAACCGCAGCACTCACTGTAATGAGACCGTGAAACAAGTGCACGGGCTTATGGACCCCACTCAGCTGCTGTGACAAATCCTCGAAACCCAGCCATGTGTGGACACTCTGTTGCTATGTGTCAGAGCAGGTTAGTACTAAAATCCAGGAAATCCTGTGTCAAAAATACATATTTTAGAATAACAGAATATAAAATAGTCATTAGTTCTGTCTTCTGGTGATTTTCATTTTTTTCCATATTTAACTAAAAACAAGATAATGAAACCTAATATTTTTCTAATAAAATTAGAAATTTAAACAAGATAGAAATTAGAAATAAAAATAAATAAATAGATTTATAAATAAATCTATAATAAATAAATATATTTATAAATATATTTATATAAATATACATCTATATAAATAGATTTATAAATAAATTTAAAAATAAATAAATAAATTGGAGATAAAAACAATGTAATGAAACCTAATATTTTTCTAATAAAATTAAAACAAAACTCCCCAGTATAGCTTCATGAGCCCATCCTTCACACCACACCCATGGACCATTGTCATCATACAGGTCTTTGAATGCCAGGCTAAGTGTTCAAGTGCATTTAAATCCTATTGATTACTCATGACTCATGCTAGTTGTTAACTCGTTGTGCTCTCATTCACTCATTCATTCCACATATGTTTTAAGTATGATTTACTCTGATCCAGGGGCTCTGCTAAGTCCTAAGGGTTCAAAATTTAATCAGCTAAATGTCAAACTTGCAAAGAGGTTTATAGTTTAGTGGAACAATAATAGTGACATTGTACTTGGTTAGCAGTCTACGATGTACCTTGACAAGTATCTCATTATGTAAAGGTTTCTCAGAAATGCCAAAAGGTGTGTGGGCGTGTTTCCAACAGCAGCTTCATACCTCCTCTGTGCTATGGAGAGCTCCTTCCTGCTCAGCCTGTCTCCTCCTGGACACTGAAGGTAAGATCACAGATCAACGATGAGGTACCTCTTAGTAAAAGCCAGCAGACAGCCCTCTGTATGTCTGAGGGTTCATTCCAGAGCCCAGAAGGCCCCAGTGGAACCAGAACTGCTCAAGGCACAGCTCGCTCCTGGGGCACTGGCTACTGCTGCTGGGTGACTTCCAGGCTGGGTGTGGGGAGCCTGGGGAGAGACAAGAAGGAGAGAAAAGAGAGGGACTGCGGGGAACAGGGAGGGAAGAAGAAGAAGAAGAAGAAGAAGAAGAAGAAGAAGAAGAAGAAGAAGAAGAAGAAGAAGAAGAAGAAGAAATAGAAGAAGAAGGAGGAGGAGGAGAAGGAGGAGGAGGAGGAGAGGAAAGGGTGGAAGAGAGAGAGAGGAGATACTTAAGTGAGGAAAGAGCTGGGAATGGGAGGAAGAGTGTGAGGTGGGAGGGAGTAAAGTGAGGAGTCCCAGCATGGCCTTGTAAAAATCTTCTAATGAAGTTATAGTTGCTATGCTTATTTCTCAATAGTTCCTATTGCAGGTGCATAATAACAATCCCCATAGTATATAAATACTATTCACTCATCACTATAAATGCTATGTTATTTCATTTAATAATCCGGATAGAGTCTTATCTGAGGACAGGACTTCATTATGTATTGTATTATGCATGAAGGATTTAGGAAGACAACTGCCAGGCTTTAGCAAGAACGACACAGAAATGAATGTTTCTTCATGCATGACATGGATTCATTCACTCATTTAAGCAAGCAAACTTTTAAAGGAATAGACACTGGGGGAATAAAGATGGGAAGACACAGCCCTGTACTACTACTAGGGGTCCATAGTCGTAGTGAGACAGACAAGGAAATGGATCTTCATGCTTCATGTGAAGAGTGCCAAGGGCTGGAAGCCCAGAGTCTACGGGGATTCAGAGCAGCCTGAGCTGAGAAATGAAAGTCCACTGGTCGTGATCAGATGAACACTGCAAGGGATCAGCATGTGAAGAAGCCAGGAGGTAAGGTCTACTTTAGCCTCTGCCAGTAGAGGAGAAGAGGGAATATTGTATGCAGGAGATGAAATCAGAGAGCAAAACAAGGCCCAGAAGACAAGAGGATTTGCAGGCTCAGTTCCCACTGAAACTCTTCTGCAAAAGTCCCAACATTTGGCAACATTTTCTTAGAGGTACCTAATCTCCTCACCTCTCTATTCCTTCCTTTTGTTTTAAATCCCAGCTCAACTACTTGTTAGCTGTGTAGCTTTGTGCTTGTGTACAGCATAGTCTGAACCTCAGTTTCTTAAAGTACAAAATAGGAGTATTAAAAAAAAAACTTTACACAAATTAAATTTAGCACAGTTTAATTAAGCAAAGAATGATTCATGAATCAGGCAGCACTAAGAACCAGAAGACGTTTAGAGATCTCCCCTGCATAAATCTTGGGCAGGCAGGAAGGCAGCTTGACCTGACATGGTCTGATCAGTTGGCCTCTTATGATTGACTGAAGCTTGGCTACTGTAATCTGTTACAATTTGTTACAAAATTATACTCCTAATTCAGCCTGACAGCTTATGTACTAAGTTAGGTTGCAGTTGGCTATGTATTCAAAGCATAGAAGGATCCTCAGGCCAAATTTAGTTTATTTTAACAGGAGCAATAATCACTATCTACCTCATAGAATTGTTGTGATATCAAACAAAAAATGAGGTATAAAATATTATATTTGAGAAAATTATTATTCATACACTATATAAAAACCTAATTTAATGAGTAAGTGTTTAATTCAGTCAAATCAGATAATAAGGTAAGCATAGATTAATATTGAGTAGATATTCCACAGTGCACGATGGCTAAGAAGGTAGGAATGCCACAATGATTAGCTTTGTTCTGTCTGTATTTAATAAATAATTCATCAAGTGGCCACTCTGTGGCAGGTAAATGTTAAACATCTAAACACTGAGACAGAATAGAATTTGCATAGTCCCAAATCCTAAATTTATTAGCTCTTTTCTGACAATATTGTTTTGCTCAAGATTGATATTAATTTATTCATTAGTATCCTTTGGAAGCAGTGGTTGAGATTGTACCAGCACCTGCCTATATATCTTTGTCTTTTCGTCAAGGGTCTCATGTGAGACATTGTCATATGATTCCTGTACCTATTTTTGTCACCCTCTAATCATTTGGTGTTCACTTTCCTTCATTGAAAAGACAATTGCAAAATGGAAGGCAAGTTTTCTACTTTGCCTGCAGGATCCAGCCATCAAACTTGACAACGATCTTGCTCCTAATATAAAGTAATGCACCTTATTTGTCATCCTTATCATCCTTCGGAAGCATTATTTCTAATTTCCTCCTGATGGGGTTCAGGACATGCTACCCCAAAATATGATCCGTTGGCATTTGAGAAAACCACAGAAGCAGGAAGACTCTCTCTCATCTTCCCTGCCCTACTCCCCTGAAGTAGGCCACAAAATTCTAGGAAAGGATTTCCTGACCTTCCCTTAAAGTAGGTTATAAGACCCTCATGGGAGAGGTGCTCCGTCTATACCAGAGAAAAGGAAAGTCCTAACTCTGAAGGTACAGGAACCCAAAGGGAGAATAGGAACTAACAGGCCTTGCTAAGTTTCCCCTCAGTGTATCATCATTAGATCATACGCACTTTGTCCAATCATACTTCTCCATAACTATCCACTTCTCTAACATATTTAGCATAAAATACACAGGTTTCGTGTTTCTGTGGATTTTCATTGCCGACGGCTCTCATGTCATATAAAACTTACATATAGGCTGGGCGAGGTGGCTCACGCCTGTAATCCTAGCACTCGGCGGAGGCGGGAGGATCACTCAAGGTTAGGAGTTCGAAACCAGCCTGAGCAAGAGCGAGACCCCGTCTCTATTAAAAATAGAAAGAAATTAATTGGCCAACTAAAAATATATAGAAAAAATTAGCTGGTCATGGTGGTGCATGCCTGTAGTCCCAGCTACTCGGGAAGCTGAGGCAGAAGGATTGCTTGAGCCCAGGAGTTTGAGGTTGCTGTGAGCTAGGCTGATTCCACAGCACTCTAGCATGGGCAACAGAGCGAGACTGTGTCTCAAAAAAACAAAACAAAACAAAACAAAACCTTATGTATATTTGTATGCTTTTGTTGTTGTTGTTCATTTGAATCTTGTTATGGGTGTCTCAGCCATGAACCTAATGGTAGGTGAGAAAAGTAATACTTCCACCCCTGCACTTCTCTCTGGGAGTTCCCCTTCTGAATTCTATTCCTGTGGATGTCTGCTCACCTCCGTGGTCTGCTTTGTGTTACAGATATCTTATTCTCCATTCTTTATTATACCTTTTTAAAGAAAGTGGAACTGAGGCCCTCACACTCTTCTCACACAGCAACATGCTTAATGGAATATAGGACTCAAGTAAAGAAAATAAGCTGAGAAATTCACATGCATTTTAAAGTGAAGTTTAATAAACTCATATTTAGGGTTTGAACTAAGAACTTCAGTTAAAAGAGAAAGACAGTATCTAACGACTCTGGTGTATCAGGATTTCTTTTCTTAAAGTGAAGGAGTTTAAAAGTCAAGTACTATACGCTGCAAGGAAAACATGCACACACAAAAGAGCCCTTAGTTGTGTCGCTGGGTCAGCAAACTTTGTGATTAAAATTGCTGCTGTCAAGTGAAAAGTTCTTAATGAATGAATCCTGTCTCCCAGCTCTTGTAATCAAAATCTTTCATCTTGATGTCCTCTCATTGTCAGCGTGTCTCCTGCTCCAGTCTAAAAAATAGCCTGCACTCTTATCACCTTTGCAATCAGTTTCTCTTGTGGCAGAAGGGAGAGGCAGAACCAGGGACTGGCACACCTTCCAAACTCTCCTTTCTTTAAAATACTTTCATTTCAAGACTCATCCTTTGCTTCCTTTGTTAAGTTTATTTCTAAGTATTTTATTCTTTTAGATGCTATTGTAAATGATACTGTTTTCTTAATTTACTTTCAAATTATTTATTGTTAGTTTATAGAAACACAATTGAGTTTTGTAATGATATCCTGGATTAGACATCTAAAACATAGCCAAAAAAAGCAAACATAGGCAAAGCAAACATAGGCAAGTTGGACTATATCAAACTAAAATCTCTCTGTCCAGCAAAGGAAACAATTAACAGAAAGAAAATGCAACCTGCTAAATGGGAGAAAGTATTTGTAAACCATATATTTGATAAGGGATTAATATACAAAATATATAAGGAACTTCTACAACTCCATAGCAAAAAACATATGGCCTGGTTAAAAAAATATGCATAGGGCTTGAACAGACATTTATCCAAAGAAGACATACAAGTGGCCAACAGGTATATGAAAAGATACTTTACAGCACTAATAATCAGGGAAATGCAAATCAAAACTACAATGAGCTATCACCTTATACCTTTAGGATGGGCATAAAAAATAAAAAAACAAACCAAAGCAAAATAACAAGTGTTGTCAAGGATGTAGAGAAATTGGCACCTTTGTGTATTATTGATGGGAATGTAAAATGGCACAGCCAGTATGGAAAATGATATGGAGCTTTCTCAAAAATTAAAAAAAACAGAATCATCATATGATCCAGCAATCTCACTTCTGGGTATTTATCCAAAATAATTGAAAACAGAATCTCAAAGATATACGTGTAATTCCACATTCATTGAAGTATTATTCTCAATAGCCAAGACATGGAAATGACCTAAATGTTCCTTGACAGATGAATGGATAAAGAAAATGTGGTACATACAGAAAATGAAGTATATGGACTATATACAATATATACTGGGAGTGCCAGAAGAGAAAGAGGCAGAAATAAGATTTAAAGGCGTAATGGCTGAAAATTTCCAAAATTTGATGAAAAATAGTAATCCATAGATTTAAGCAGCACCATGAACCCCAAGTCAGATAAAGATAAGGAGATCCACACCTAGACATGTCATGAGCAATTGCTGACAACCAAAGACAGAAAATTTTGAAAGCAGCAAGAGAAAAATTACCCACCATATATAGGGGAACAAAAATGTGATTAATGTTTGATTTCTCATCAGAAACCATAAAAGTCCTAAGAAAATGAAATGTTATGGCTCAAGAACTGAAAGAAAAAAATAAAAATTTTATATTTTTGTTGTAAAGGCAAAATAATGAGATTTCTAGAATTTCAAACAAATAAATAACAGCAACAGCACAAAAAAACCCAAGAAACTAACAACTTGTTGCTAATGAAGTTGCCTTAAGAGAAATCGTAAAGAGAATTATTGAGGCAAAAGTTATCAGATGATAACATAAATCTATGGAAAGAAATGAAGTGTCCCTCAAATGATAAATATGTGTAAATATTTGTAAAGATTTTTTTCTCTTGAAAGCATTCCCACTTAGAACTGGAACAAGAGAAGGTTGCCCACTATCTCCACTTCTATTCAACATAGTGCTGGAAGTCCTTGCTATAGCAATCAGGCAAGAGAGAAGAATTAAGGGGATCCAAATGGGAGCAGAAGAGATCAAACTCTCACTCTTTGCTGATGACATGATATTATACCTAGAAAACCCCAAGGATTCAACCAAGAGACTCCTTGATCTGATAAACGAATTTGGTAAAGTCTTAGGATACAAAATCAATACACAGAAATCAGAGGCATTCATATACGCCAACAACAGTAAAAGTGAGAACCAAATCAAAGACTCAATTCCCTTCAAAATAGCAACAAAGAAAATAAAGTACCTTGGAATATATTTAACTAAGGAGGTAAAAGACCTCTACAGGGAGAACTATGGAACACTGAAGAAGAAAATAGCAGAGAATGTAAACAGGTGGAAGAATATACCATGCTCATGGGTTGGCAGAATCAACATTGTTAAAATGTCTATACTACCCAAAGTGACCTAGAGAGTCAATGCAACCCCTATTAAAATACCATCATCATTTTTCTCAGATATAGAAAAAATAATTTTATGCTTCGTATGGAACCAGAGAAGACCCTATATAGCAAAATCAATCCTAGGCAATAAGAACAAAATAGGAGGTATCAATTTACCAGACCTCATACTATACTATAAGGCTATAGTAATTAAAACAGCTTTTTACTGGCACAAGAACAGGGACATTGATCAGTGGAACAGAACAGAGAACCCAGATATAAAACCATCCTCTATATGGCCAACCATATAGCCAACTAATCTTTCTCTAATTTTTTAAAAGAAATAGATTATATAAAGCACTAATTATAACTCTATATTGTTGGGGTTTTCACACAGGTATGTTTATGTATATATAAAAATAATAGCACAAAGGAGGGTAGAGAAAATAGAGCTATATTGGGGCAAAATTGCTATATTTAACTGGAGTTAATACGTATTAACCTTAATTAGATTTTGATAATTTAGGAGGCATATTATAACCCCCAGGGCAACCAGTAAGAAAATAACTCAAAAGTATGGTAAAAAAAATCAACAGATTTCCACTCCTGGCCAAAAGGGAATAATTGGGACCAAATTTTCTCTCCCATTTTAAATGACAAAACGAAGCAAAACAGGTTTTCTTCTCAGATCCTGATAATGCCCACCTTACCTGCCCTAGGTCCCCCACTTCCCTTCTCTTCTCTTCTCTGGGCCATATATATAAAGCAACTGTTTTCAAGATACCAGAGAATATGCACTGAAGGACAGTGATACCTCAGAGATGGGGCACAATTTAGATGAGTTTTGCAACTGTTCTATTTTCCTGCCTTGGGAGAGTGTCTGGACCCCAGCACAGAGAAGGGGAACCCAAGACTGAGGTAGAAAGAGTGCACAGCATAAAGTATTAGAAAACAAGGGAATAAACAGAAAGAAAACCCTGGAAACCAACAGAGCACCCCCCTCAAATATTCCACATAATGACAATCAGTGACATTATTTGAGGAAACAACCTGAGACTGGATAAAGAACAGCTAAAAGGGATTAGAGGAAACAGTGTTCAGCACTCACATAAGACCAGAAATAATGCCTTGTTTTCACCATCCGATCTCAAAACCCTCAAAATTTATGGGATATTGGCTGAAGTACCTAGAGTTCTCTTGCTCCACCCAATCTTTAAAGTAAGAAGCAAAAACTAAAACTGTTTCCAAATGACTTAAAGGAAGCCTAGAATGAAACTCAGGGATATTTGTAGAAATACAAAAATATCCATTACCCCAAAAGGTAAAAATACATAATATAAAAATTCAATAAAAAATAAAAGATATACAGAAAAGCAGGAAAATATGACTGTCATAAGGAAGAAAAAAAAGAAACCAATCAAAACCACTCCAGAGCAGATAAAACATCAGAATTAGCAGAAGTTTGAAATGAGTCTGAAATCTGTGTGCAGGACAAATTTCTTCTGAAGCTCCAGGGAAGAATTTCTTTTCTTGATTTTTCTAGCTTCTGGGAGTTGCGTTCATTCCTTGGCCTGCCCCTTCCTTGCCTCATGTTGTCTTTTACCCCTCTGCTTCCATGTTCGCAATGCCTTCTTCTGTAGTAAGATCTTCCACTGCCTCTCTTTTTAAAGGCCTTTTGTGATTACACTGGCCCCACCTAAAGAATCCAGGGTAATAATCCCCTCATCTCAAAATTGTTAACTTACTCCCATCTGCAAAGTCCCTGTTGCCAAGGTCACATGCCCAAGTTCCAGGGTTTAGGACCTGGATATTTTGGGGACCGTTAGTCAACCTACCACATTTTTGTGCTGCTCTCAGCAGGTTTATGGGAGCCCATGAATCTTGTAAGAGTGCCACCCATCACGAGTGGTGGGAGTCAGACAGGCTAATTGCCCGAGAAGATCCACAGGATGAAAAATCGCAATGGCATGGTCTAGAGAGCATAGCAGGAGAGGGTGCGGATTATTGCAGGAAAGGGTGCTATGGAGCAATAGCAAAGTTAAGGCCTGACTCGTAGTCAAAGACTGCCTTCCAACAAGGGGTCTGAGGAGGCTGAGCATAAACTCTAATTGTCCTTGCTCTGCAGGGCCACATCACGCGGGCTTCCTCTCAGACCAAGAGCTACTGACAAGTCTACACAGCACCATAGTGAATTTTTATAATTTTATGCCTCTTCCAACTTTCTCACACCAGAACCAGAGCTGAGTCACCCTTGACAGAATTTCCAGCTCTTCCTTCCTCCCAGTTCCTCTGAGTGGCAGACTCAGACATCTGCCTTGAACAGTTGCCTCCTGGTGACCTCCTCCACGGGGGACAGCTGAGCACAGCCTCCCTGACTGTCCCACTGCCCCCTACGCCCCTCGTGGCCTATGCAGATGCACCACAGTGGTCACCTCCTGGTCACAGTGTGACCTCCTGGAGCTCACTCACGCCTGTTTGTTTCAAACCCACCAGTTAGAACTGCCTGAGGGAACCTGCTTGGGTAATGCCCTGAGCCCCAAAAAGGTTTTGGCTCACAGGTCCTTCACTTTCAAAGCTTTTCTCTGTCCTTCTAGAGCTCAGTCTGTCATTGATAAATTCATCTACATAACTATCTTCTAGGAACCTTCTCTTCACTTTCTTACTGCACTTGAAATATGATATATCCAAATTACTCTTCCCTTTCCCAGAAGTCTTCTCATGTGAGTCCTGTTTTTTCTTGTATGAATTGGGAGGTCTAGAGTTAGAATAAGTGTGTTCTTAAGTTTTCATTGTCACTTTTGATCATTGTTATATCCTCCACACTAAATATTTCTATATTCATTTAAATGTCTTCCATCTCCACTCTAGTTGCAGTTTTCTTCCCAGGTCCTGATAATGCCCACCTTACCTGCCCTAGGTCTCCTCTGCCCCCCCCCTTCCCATTTCCCTTCTCTTCTCTACAAACTCCCTATGTGATCTCATCCACTCCTAAATCTATATCTTTTTTCAAGACCTCACATCTTCAATTTTTCATTTGACATTTCTGCTTACATCTCTATTGGGCATTTCAAACTTGATTTGCTTAAACAGAACTTTTGATCTCCCTTCCTCACTCATTTCCCCCCCAAATTTCCCCACTAGATAAAGTGCTATTGCTACTTAATAAATTCCTTAATAAATTGCTGAAACCCTTAAAGTAATCTTTGATTCCTCACCCCTCATCTCCCACATCTGTGAGGAAGCACTATTGGCTTTATGAGGAAGCACTGTTGGCTTTATCTCCAAAACACATCCCATAACCCTTGACTTCTCTCCCTCCCCTTTGCCACTGTCGCAGTGAGATTCATCATCACCGCCTCCCTATATCATTGCAAAGGCATTTTAAGGTCTTATTACAGCAGCTTCCACTCTTGACCTCTCAGAATCCATTCCCCACATACTTGGCAAAATTATTTTTCTAAAATTGAAATCAGATCATAGATTCCTTGCTCAACATCTTACAGTAGATTCATATTACACTCAGAATAAAATCCAAATGACTTTTGAAGTTCTGTGGGTCACAATATGCCCTGACCTTTGTTTAAATTTACCAGGCTTATCTTTTGCTACTTTCCAACACACTTACTGGTCTCCTTGCTGTGCCTTGAATATATTGTATATGTTTCTCTCTCAGAACTTTTTCATTTGCTGTTCCTCTTCCTGGGATGTTCTTTCACCAGAACTGTGTATGACTGGATTTTCATTTTATTCAGGTTTCTGTTTACCTGTTTAGAGAAGTCTTCCCCTGCCCACCCTCAACAATCCTGATCTACTTTGTTATAGTTTTCTTCATAGCACCTATTAACACTTTATTTATTGTATATGCATTGTATGCTTAGTTTGTTTGCATGCATACATTTTTTCCTTTCTAGAATATAAGCTTCACCTGAGCAGGATCTTAGTTTTCTTCAGGATCCCAGAAAGCTTCCTGGAACATAGTAAATGCTAAATTACCATTTGTCAAAGGAAGAAAGAATATATGAATATTTGGGAATTCTTTATATTTCCTGGATAAAAATCCCATGCTTGTTATGAGAAAGTCTGCAATATCTTTTTCTAGGCTGGGGTTTTAATTTTCACTTTGGTTATGGCATACTCTGAAACATAAAAGTTCTTAATTTTAATGTGATCATATTACCTATTTTGGTCCACATGGTTTTATTCTTTGGGAGCCATTTAATAAGCTTTCCCTTTATCAACAACACCTTGCACTTTGGGTGTATATTTGGAACAGTTTGCCTGGGTGCTGCACCTGCTTCTTCTCACAGTATCAGTGCATCAGAGCAGGACTGGTGCTGAGACACATCGGAGTGTTTTCATTGCTTTTAGGATGTCAGAGCCAACTTCCGTAAGTGCATATGGCCTCACACACACAGCATAAACGCACAAGTGTCAGAGGCAGCATAGTACAGTAATAGTAGATACAATTTGTTGAATACTTCCATGAACTGGCCAGTACCTAGATTTCATAGCAAAATCTTTATAGGAACTTTATCTGATAGATCATTTTATCACCCCCATTCTAATGATGAAGGAACTGAGGGCAGAAACGTTAAATGACTTGGTCAATGTCAAGTGGCTAAGAGAGAAAGAGCCAGAAACTGAACTCAGTTGTTGGGTGACAGAGAGTCCAAGCTTTTCAACACCAAACCAGATCACCTTTTCAGGGCCCAAGAGTTCAGGTGTTGACCCAGACATTTATCATAAGAGGTAAGTTGCTAATTTTCTCTTAGTTTTTCTTACTGGAAAAGCGGAGATAATGATCTGTGTGTTACACATCACAAGGTTTTCCTGAGGATCAAACCAAAATGATATGGTGTATATGATAGGGCTTTATAACTTGTAAGGTACTACGTAAATGTTGGGCGATCATTCTTATTACAAAAGCCCCAAACATAAATACACAATAAGGTGACTAAATTATAGCAAAGGCACTTAAATGTATTATTGTTTAGGTCAATTCAATACTTTTGGAAGGCTATATAATTATTCCAATGATCCTACCTGTCTTTAGTAAATATATCCTTTTGAATACTTTTGAATATCATCGGTGGAATAGTTGGTAGACAGTGAGTTGATTTAAGTTAAACAAACAGCTAAATGTTATTTAAAGTCGAGTCCAGTGGTTAAGCAAGAGAAAGCTAGCAAAGAGAAATAGGAATAACTGGAGTAATGAAAGTACTTCCTGGTGTCACTATTAAATAGGCTCTGAAGCCTTTCTCCAAATGTAACCCAAATACTGAGTCCCAAAGATCTGCCGCTCTCCCCGTGTGGCTAGCTTGTCCACATCTATTTAACTTACTGTCATGGGCCACTTAGTTCAACTTCATTTTCACTGAAGAGATCTTCTGACCTTTGTGTGTGTCTCCAGCTTTATGAGCAAGTCATCTGAAGAAATAGTATGCTCTGCCTTGGGACAGCTCGGATATTTGGAATTAGCTTCTATATATTAAGCAAAATTTGTATTCTTGCAAGTTCCATAATTGCTCTGAGTTTTTTCATTTGGGTTACATAGAGTAAGATATATATATATATCTCTTTATATTTACTTATAGCTTTATACATATATAATAAATTAAAAATAAAAATATATTTATATATAACACTATATTCGATATATTTAGTATATATATTATATACAGTATTCTATTAATATATGTGGTATATATAATATAGTATTATTCATATATATTTCTTTCTTTTTTTTCCCACCCAACAGTTCTTCAAAGAGTTGAAGGTGTTAAATAAAATTTATGGGAGGCTATTGATTTGGACTGAGTTTCTGACCCAACAGACCAACTCAAAATGAATTCACTCATGCTAAGTTTGCACGTCACCAAACTGAAACCTAAGCTGTTTACTTGTCAGATCTGACCTTCTGAGAAATCAGGAGAGAGATGATGGCCAAATCCCCGAACAGGCCAGTTTTCAAAACAAAACAAAACAAAAACTAGGAGATTCTCAGCAACCAATAAAAAGGGGCCCAGTCTGAGCTGACATGATATGGAAGTCCCCTCTGCTTTAGCCCACAGAAGAAAAGTAACCTGCAGTAACCTGGTATTAACCAATCTGGTTTTTGTTGCTTGTTTATATTTTCTTCAGCCTTTTTCTGCTTATAAAGTCCATTACCTCTGCTCAGCAAGAGAAATAGTGCTAGATTCATGACACACTAATGAAACCTAGTAGTTGGATCTTTGAACTTAATTTGTTGAAATTTTGTTATTTAAAAAAGGCAGGCCAAGATTTTTCTTTAGTCCATCGAACATCCTCATCTACCTCACTATTTCTTAAGTGATCATATTCTAGGCTTTTCTCTTAACCTGCTTTAGTTCCAGTGTCTGGTTCCTGGACTCTAGGACAATTCATTTCTATCTATGTCTTCATTTTGTTGGAAATGACAATTATCTCTTTGCTGGGTTCTTACAAGACGAATAGAAATTCCCTGGGTAGAAAAGAAAATTACAGGGAGAGATAAAAACAAGTGCAGAGAAGCAAAGCTGTTACAAGGCATATGTGTGCAGCAAGTTTCTTTTAAGTTTGCTATAGTTTTGGTATTTCTGAAATTCTGAATTGGTTAGAAATGGTGACTTTTATGAAGAGAGAATTGCTTGAGGACAATTTAGCCCACACTGGGCTGCTGGTTCTCTTCCCTCAGCTGCCTTCACTGTGCTGGGCTCTATCAGATATTTTTTTTATGAGAAATAAAAAGTACATGCATATTTCTTGAGTACTGTGAACTTTTTTCTATTGCGAATAGCTCAGTAATGGATGTGGAATATGAAATAGGTTGTCCTCAAAAATCTGTGATCAGATCATTCCACCACACTACATTGCTTCCCATTTTTATGTTTTGCCTTTTTCCTGAAATTGCACAGCAGTGTATGCATCCTTTTAGCACAAGGGTCTTTGTATCTGCTGAATAAGGGAAAGTAAATTCAATTTTCTTTTAAAATTCTATTTTTTTCCACTGCTGTGTTGCTTTACCAAAATATTTGCAGAATGTCTGATCAGTACTTAATATTAAATATATCTAAACTAAAATAATAGAGGAGACAAATATACCTGGATTATGACTTTATTTTTGGTCAAAGCCTATTGCAAGAGTTTAATCTCTAAAATTAATAACTAAAAAACAAAAAAGAGTAATTTTTTGAGTCTAAGGATAGAGGACATCATTATGTTAAGTATAAACTAATGTAGGCTTAGATATTAATTATGAAGTAGCTAATGCTACTCTAATAATATTTCACATTTATTTCAGGCATTAAATTATGCTTAATATTATTCTAGAGTATAAAACAATTAAAATTGTATTCAAGAAATATCTTATACAGGATGAGAGGGAAAAGCAGGGCATCAGAAATATCTTTTGGGAGTTTGTATGACATAGAAATTATGATCATGAGTTTTGAAGAGACAGGCCTGGAATCAAATCCCAACTCTCCCATTTTCTGGGGTTGACTTTGGGCAACCTGTCACTCTAAGCCTTAGTTTTCTCATCTGCATAATGGGCGTGATAACGAAGGAGAGGTTATAAATCTCTAACGAGTGATTGGATGCTCAGCCCTTAGTCCAACAGCAATTTCACAATTTAGTAAAAGATCCCTCTTCTGTAATACTTTTTATTGTCCTCTGCTAGATAATTGGTATAATAACTACAGACATCTGGAAGAACTGTGAAATCCCTTGGAGTTATGCCACGCACAACTTGCCCACTCTAGAGACCGTCCTTCCTGAAAAGTACTTGAGGCACTGTGTCCAGCCTGTGGCGATTTCCCTGTACGTGTTAATGACTTTAGTGCTCGAGTTCTAACCTCCCCACTCACAGGTCACTGGACTAGAGGAATTGTTGGCCAGGGAAGTATTTTTATTGCAGAAGTCTAGAGAAGCTCTCTGGTCATCTTGGAAAGGTAAGAATAGCGGAAATAAGCATTGCAGCTTGTGGCATGTAGTGTTTGTTTAAAATGAAAAGAGAGGGACAGCAATGAAAAATTTTGCCTTCATTACAACATGAGATTTAAAATAAGGAATATATAGGTCTTGAACACTTAGTTATTGAACAGTGAACAAGGAAACCACAGAAACATGAAAATGAAAATGCTTTTGGAAAATTTTATTTAAATGGTAATGGGTTGTCAAGGGAAACTAATGGGCCTGAATTATAAGACAAGAGGAGCGTTTTCTTTTAGTGCCACTTGGGGAAAGTACATTGCATGTCAGGAACGGTGCTAAGTGCTTTTCCTACAAGGTATGCATTATCTCATTTGCACCTATCACCTGCACCTCCTGGGGTCTTCTTCTCAGTAAATGTCTAGATTTTCCACTAACGCACAACTGGGGGACATCCTAGGATTCTCTCTTTCTTTTACTTCTAATACCCAATCTTTCATCTAGTTCTGTCCCTCCTGTATCCAAAAGACCTGTCCACCCTGTATATGACAGGGTGTCCAAAATGCTGTATATGACACATGCATGCATCTGTCTCCACCAGTGAACCTTCCTAGTTCATGTCCTCATCTTCTCTTCCTAATCCGATATGATTTGTGTTAACTTGTCTTTCCACTATTGTTCTTGCTCCTCCCCTGTCCATACTGTGGATACAAGCCAGATTATTTAAAAATGTAGATCAGATAGAGACGTTCCCAGGCTTGTTACGTTCAACAGCTTTCCTTTGCCCTTACAATAGAATCCGTACTCTTCTTGTGTCTACAAGCCTCTGCCTGGGCTGACTCGGACCCTCTTCCCTACCTCACCTCTTGCTGCTTCTTCTTGTCCTCTGCTCTTCGAACCTGGCCCAAGTCAGGAATCTGCTAGCACCAGGGCCTTTGGTGTCCCCATTCTCCCTTCCTGAATCTGTCCTTCCTCAGCGAGGACTTCTCACACCTATGGTTTCAACTTCCATGTCATCTCTTCAGAGAGAGTTTTCACAACCCCACTGTCTAAAATAGACCCTTCTATTATTTTCTATCAAAACATCTTGTTTATTTTTTTCTGACTATTAAGCACAATCTGTAATTATTTATAGTATTTATTATCTGTTGTCTTTTTACTTTGTTTCTTCGTCTCTAGAGTGTAAACTCCAAAAGGTAGATCTCTTGTGTGTGTGCCTGAGCTCCTCGCCTGTGGCCTGGTTCCTGGGATGCACCTGTGTATATTTGTGGAATTAATAAGTATTTCCTCATGACTTTCTTGTAACATAAATACTACATTCCCAATTTTATAAACGAGAAACTTAGTTTTAGAGAGACTAACAAGTGAAGAGCCAGGAAGCAAACACAGAGCAGTTTGACTTTTCAAACTTAGCCTTTGTCTATCATTTTGTCCTGCATAAATAACTTGGTGGGGTGTGTGTGTGTGTGTTTGTTTGTGTGCCTGTGTTGCAGAGAGAGTTACCAAATACAATAACACTAGTTTACCACAATTATCAACTACAGAACCATCTGGCATTTATTTAAAAGGAATGGAATTAAATAAAACTAGAATATAAATGCATATAAAATAAAATTATACAAAGGCTGAGATTAAATCCCAGATATTTCTACAACACAATCCTGAGGGAATCAGACTGTGTGGCATTTGTTGTCCTATAGGCAATTTTGAAATTCCAGCATCAATTTTTATAAACATTAGGCTTTTGATCATTTTTGTTTATTTACCTCTTTCACCAGCACACTTGTGTCTAAATAGTTTTGTGTTGTTGGTTTATTTATTTGTTTTAGTAAGTATCTTTTTGTTTAATTTATGCACTGTTTTATTTAAAAATGCAGCCCGCCCTTCCTTCCTCCCTCCCTCCCTTCCTTCCTTCCTTCCTTCCTTCCTTCCTTCCTTCCTTCCTTCCTTCCTTCCTTCCTTCCTTCCTTCCTCCCTCCCTCCCTCCCTCCCTCCCTTCTTTCCTTCCTTCCTTCCTTCCTTCCTTCCTTCCTTCCTTCCTTCCTTCCTTCCTTCCTTCTTTCCTTCCTTCCTTCCTTCCTTCTGGAATAACAAGTGCAGTGCATGCTGTGCGCCAGTCTGTTAGGGGCGGGATGCCAGACCTGCCAGAACCATTGTCCTATTTGGGTCCTTTGTGCTGTGGCTGCTGCTCCCGTGAAGTACCCACGGCTCTCCTCCTCGAGTGAAAAAGAAGTTCCAGGTGATATGAATAAGGTTCATTTCTTTTACATAAAGGGTGAAACTGTTTTCTAACTTTGTCAGAATAAAAATCAACATAAGACAACTTTCTGTGATCTCCAGGGCTCTGTGAAGGAGTTGAATGATAGCACAAATTTATCTACCTTGGTTTGCCTATTTTAACTTTCCAACATACAAAACTCCATCGATTCTACCAACAGTAAGGAGGAAAGTAGTTCTGACTAATTCTAATAGAATTACAAGTCCACTGTTAAATTAGAGCTCCAGATATGTACAGGATACCTTGGAAATTGTGAGGGTTTGGTTTTAGACCACAGCTTCCCAGTGGGTAGAAAAGTTAAGTTTATACTATTCTGTAGTCTATTAAGTGTGCGATAGCATTACGTATAAAAAAGACTATAAATATCTTAATTAAAATACTGTATTGCTACTGATCATCTGATCCTTCAGCAAGTTGTAATCTTCTTGCTGGTGGAGGGTATTGTTTTGATACTGACAGTTGCTGGCTGATCAGGGTTGTGGGTGCTGAAGGTTGGGCTGGCTGTGGCAATTTCTTAAAATACGACAAGAAGGAGGTTTGCCACATTGAATGACTCTTCCTTTCATGAAAGATTTCTCTGTAGCATGCGATGCTGTTTGATAGTATTTTATCTACAGCAGAACTTCTTTCAAAATTGGAGTCAATCCTCTTAAACCCTGCTGCTGCCTTATCAACTCAGTTTATGGAATATTCTAAATCCTTGACTGTCATTTCAACAGTGTTCACAGCATCTTCACCAGGAATAGATTTCATCTCAAGAAATCACTTTCTTCCCTCATCCATTAAGAAGCAACTCCTCATCTGTTGAAGCTTTATCATGAGATTGCAGCAATTCAGTCACAACTTCAGGCTCCACTGCTAATTTTAGTTCTCTTGCTATTTCCACCACATCTGCAGTTACTTCCTCCACTGAAGTCTTAAACTCCTTGAAGTTATCCATGAGTGTTAGAATCAACTTCCTCCAAACTCCTGGTTATGTTGATATTTTGACCTCCTTCCATGAATCACCAGTGTTCTTAATGGCATCTAGAATAGGAAATCCTTTCCAGAAGGTTTTCAGTTTATTTTTCCCAGATCCACCAACCTTATGAAATGTATTTCTTCAATAATAAGACTTGAAAGTGGAAATTACCCCTTGACCCATAGCTGCAGAATGAATGTTAAAAGGCATGAAAACAACATTCATCTCCTTGCACCTCCCATCGGAGGTTTTGGGTGACCAGGTGCACTGTCAGTGAGCAATAATATTTTGAAAGGAATCCTTCTTTCTGAGCAGCAGCTCTCAATCGTGAGCTTAAAATGGACAGTAAACCATGCTGTAAACAGATGTGCTGTAATCCAGGTTTTGTAGTTTCAATTCTAGAGCACAGAGTAGACTTAGCATAATTCTGAAGGGCACTAAGATGTTCAAAATAGTAAATGAGCATTGGTTTCAATACACTGGCTGTATCAACAAGAGAGTCAGCCTGTACTTTGAAGCTTTGAACCCAGGCATTGAATTCTCCTCTGTAGCTATGGAAGTCCTAGGTCACACCTTCCAATCAGAGGCTGTTTTGTCTATATTGAAAATCTGTTGTTTAGTGCAGACATCATCATCAATGATCTTAGCTAGGTCCTCCACAGAACTTGCTGCAGCTTCTACATCTGCAGCAGATGTAGAACATAACATCATACTGCTTCACGGTGCAGTATTATGTTATGGACACAGCTTCTTTCCTTAAACCTCATGAAATCACCTCTACTAGCTTAAAACTTTTCTCCTGAAGCTTCCTCACTTCTCTCAGTCTTCATAGGATTGAAGAGAGTTTGGTCCTTACTCTGGATTAGACTTTGTCTTAAGGGAATGTTGTGACTAGTTTGATCTTCTGTCCAGACCACTCAAAATTTCCCCATAACAGCAATAAGGCCTTTTTCACTTTCTTACCCTTTGTGTGTTCATTGTAGTAGTACTTTTAATTTCCTTCAAGAAATTTTCCTTTGCATTCACATCTTGGTTAACTTTTTGGTGTAAAAGGCCTAATTTTTGACCTATCTCAATTTTTGTCATGCCCTTCTCACTGAACTTAATCATTTTTAGCTTTTGATTTAAAGTGAGACATGTGACTCTTCCTTTCACTTTAATACACAAAGGCCTGTGTAGGGTTATTCACTGGCCTAAGTTCAATATTGTTTTGTCTCAGGAAATAGGGAGGCTGGAGGAGAGGGACAGAGACAGGAAACAGCTGATTGGTAGAGCAGTTGGAATATACACAACATTTATTGATTAAGTTTGCTGTCTTATATGGGCATGGTTATATGGGGCCCCAAAACAATTATAATAGTAACATCAAAGATATCTGATCATGGATTACCATAACAGATGTAATCATCCTGAAAAGTTTGAAATATTGTGAGAATTACTAAAATGTGACACAGAGACATCAAGTGAGCATATACTGATAAAAAAAATGACACCCATAAACTTGCTCACTGCAGGGTTGCCACAAGTCTTCACTGTGTAAAATATGGAGTACCCATGAAGTGCAATAAGGTGAAGCAAAATAGAAAGAGGTATGCTTGGATTTGTGTCTTTTCATTCAGGAGCACACATGTTCTGATTCATCAGAGAGGACCTTGGAGGGAAAATTTAAGCATAAGTTAATCTTCCATAGAAAGATGAGCGTCCATTTCTATGAGTAATATGTATCTTTTATTTAATATTTAGGAGAACTATGAGCAGGGCTTCTGCTGAAATCAGAGCTAGGAGGGAGCATCTTTTAGGGCAGATTTTTCTAGAATGGCCCCGAGAGATGATTGCAGCCCAAATAGTCAGACCAAAGCTGGCCAGGAAGGAGGAGATCATATCCATAGGTCCAGGTCTTCTTTAGCATTTCTGAGTGACCTCACTTAGGGAGCAGTTTTTCTGGGTATCTGTACATGGAAATAATCACCTCTTCCTTTCTGATCCGCTGCAAGTATGACAGCAGATAGTGAATGAGAAAGTGCTTTTCTTGCTGTGTGAGAAGTATATTAACTGCTTTACAAATCAGTTTCATGACTTCTAAAATAAAGACTACATAGTACTTTACAAGTTGCTGGGATGATTAAATGGTACAAAGCATTTAACATCCCTTGTCTCATACCAAGTGCTCCCCACAGAGCACGTGCATTCGTTTCTGACCTTGCCTGGCTTTTCCTACAAAGATAACTAAAACTGTACCTGCTGGCCATGTCCCAGCTTGGAATGATTTGGATGGTTAAGGGTTGTCCTGGGGCTCTTACTCATGAATCCACTTCTGGGTAATGGCACGCAGAAGTACTAATTCAGAGGGAAGGTCCAAGACTCCAGTTTATGGCGAACTCAATATCATCTCACCTACCCTTGATAAGTAAGCTCCAGGGACCTGCTATATTAACTCCCTTTACCAATAAAATCTGCAAAAATAGGGACCCTGAGCCAAAAGGGCAATGAGATTTGCTTCAGGCAATAGAACTTTGCCTCTCAGGGAGCACTTTCATTTTACTTCAACCACATATAGGAAAATCCACCCAGGGAGTAGCAAACCACCTCGCCTGTCCCAGTGCCAGGTAGCCACAGGGGAAAGTGCGTAGAATTTAGAATCAATTTGGTTTTCAAGTCCCAGCCTTGACACACAGTGTTTCCCTGGGCATCTGTCTCCCCTCCTTCTGGGCTTCAGTTTCTCCAGCCAAGCAATAATAACTGTGGAGCAGTGTGATCAGCTCTCCTGCAATGATCCTGCCCAAAGACCTGAGTCCAAGGCAGGTTTCAGGACAGGGACTGGGGCAGCAGGGGGACTGAAGGTGCAGGGGTCAGAAAAGGGGAAACAAAAGCAATGGAGAATTGGAAACTTCTTTGCTTCCTCATCAGTCTTCCTTTTGGTTTCAGGGAAGAAACCAGCAAAGTCTAGAAACTACTAATAACTGGCTGTTTTATATGACTTTTTGAGACCCTGAGTCCAAGGAGGGCTGCTTCAGGACCCACACTACAAAGTAGGACACAGAGTTGGACCACAGCCCCTCCCAACGCCTTCCTGCAGGTTCCAGAATGCAGCTCTGGGACACACGGAGACCTCAGGAAGCCACAGAGTTGCTGTGCCTGGCGGGTGGCACTGGCAGCCAAGATAGGTGTTTGCTGCCCTGACAGGGGCGATTGGAACCATCCTAAGCCCATGTGGAACATCCCTGAAGAAACTATAATCAATATGGAAGCCTTTGAATCCTTTACAGGATTCTAATGTAATTCAAGTGGAAGCTCAAAAACATTGTAATGTAGGCATTGGTGTTATTGTGTCTTACTTAAAGGCATGTGCTGGTAAGGCCTAGAAATATTCAGGCCAATTTTTTTTTTAACTTTTTATTTTGAAAAATTTGAAACAGGTACACAAGTAGAATCATGTAATGGGCTTGACTCCCCCAAATTCATCTCTTAGATTGAACAGTTAGCAATAAATGGTTAACCTTGTTCTACCTATACCCCTGTGTGTTTCATTGCCTGGAAGTCATTTTGAAGCAAATCCAGACATCATATTATTTTATCTTTAAGTATTTCTGTATATATATGCAAAAATACTATGGACCATTGTTTTAAATGTAGCTATAACACTAGAGCTGACACATTTAAAAAATAAAAAACACAGGACATTCTACATAGAAAGTACTTATACAAGAAATTTATAGGTTGTTTATCTGAAATTCAAGTTTATCTGGATGTTCTGTATTTTATCTATCATGCCTACAAAATACCACTTTTATATTAAAAATAGCCATAATTCCATAATGTCATCAAATATTCAGTTAACATTCTAATTTCTATTTGTCTCATAATTGTCATAAATATTTTGTTTTGTTTATAGATTGTTTACTTATGATCCAATGAAGGTCCACACATTGCAATTAGCTGATAGGATTTTTAAGTCTTTTAAAATCTATAGATTCATTATTCATCACTTATTTTTTCCTTTGTAATTTATTTTTTGATGAAATTAGACCATTTGTCCTATGTTTCCCATTGATTGGATTTTGCTGATTGTACCCTATGGTGTTTTAAACATAGATCTCAATATCCTAGCTTTCCTACAAATCTGTAATTGGGTCTAGAGGCTTGATATTTAGATTTTAACTTTTATTTTTTCTAAGAATCTTTCATAAGAAGTGTTGTGTTTTTCCATCAGAGGCACATAAATTCTGGTGACAGTTTTGTTATAGTAGTAACTTTAATAAACAATGCCTAGATTCAGTAATTAATTAGAAGTTGTAAAATAGTGATATTTTAACTCTTAATTTTACTATTACATTTCCATTATTATCTAACCTACTTCCATAAAGAGAAATAAGAACAATGTTACCATGCAACAATATGGTTGCTAAATATTTTTTTAATTATGTGCAGATATTTCCCCCTTAGTATCTTACTAGGAATGCTCAGACAGGTTCTTATGTTTTAAAGTTGCATGGAATAATTTCTTATTCAACATTCACATTTATTCTATCAATTGTAATCAGATGTAGTTCATTCATTCATTTTTTTATAATTTTAGGGATGAAATTTTATAAATTTAGCTTGTTATTGGAAATATTCTCATTGTTTCAAAATCAAATCTACAAAACAAAGTATATTCAAGGAAGTCTGGTTTCTATTCCTCTTATCTCTTTCTTTGTATTATTTTCCTTCTGTTTGCTCCTTTAATATGTAACTTTAAAAAAACTTGATAATTTATCTTTACATTTTTTAAACAGGTGAACAGACACATCTATGACAGTATCTTTCTGTTCTTAGGTTAATGTTAGAATAGTATTCACATAGTGTCTCACATTTTGTATTGATATTTTCCTTAAAAATACCTTCTGGAGATAATTACGTAACAAAAAATAGAGATATTTTTCATTTTCTTCCTGTACAAAGAATCTGGCTTATTCAATTAATTCTTTGTTGGTAGACATGGATGGAAACTTGTTCCCAGGCTTGTGCTCTGAAAAATAATTCTATAATGAAGACAGGTTACACAGTCAGAGATGCTAAGGTCCATTAGGATTAGTCCTTGAAATATTGAACCATTGCTAGTTGACACTGACTGATCATATCTCATGCTCATGTCATTTATTCTTTATTCTAAGGTTTAGGGACAACCCAGTATTAATAAATGAATCTGAGTTTTCTCAGTGAAGAACAAGATGTCATAGTGTTTCTCACAGCAGAATTAATGAGGGAAATGAAATAAGAAATGGATGAGAGAACAAAAAGTTATAGAAGTTCTATCAAGCTCTGTGTTTTAATTCTTCTTAATGAATAATGAATAATTCCTGAGGACATAAAAATAACTAAAAATCACTTCTAAATAATTTGTGAATTGAGGATCATATAACAAAAATTAATAAAATAAAAATAAGATATAGCTCTCATGAAATAAACCAGATACCAGATTTTTTAAATTAATAATAATTTTTAGGTTCAGTATTTTTAATGGAGTGAAAAATAAATATTCTGATCATTGCCATTAGGAAGAAAATTAAGTGCAATATTCCTAGAAGGCAGACTAACATTATTTATTGAGATTCTTAAAAATATTAATTTGATGTGACTTAAAACTGACACATTTAAAATACATCTGAGTTTTCTGTCTCTGGCTCTGATAGAAAATATTTTGCCAGATCAATCCATTTGCTAAGAAAAATTATGAAAATAGAATAAAAAATAGCTGTTTGATATCATCAGAGAGCAAAGGAAGCATCCACTGCCCAAGGGGCCAGGAATCTGAATTACACGGACACCACAGTGAGCTGAGCCTGCCCTGACACCTCCTCTTTCATTATTTGCTGACTCTCACCATGGAGGACTAGAGATGAGAAGAAAACAGTGACCCAGAACTTCCTGTGGTCTCACAGTGTGAGAGAAAAGGAAATGGAGTTCAGGGTCCCCAAAGGAGCTGGAACTTGAGGGGCCAAGATCCAAAAGACAGAGAATCCTGAAATGCACAAGAGCAAGAGACCAGAAAGCAAGCAAAAAGCATTCTATAAAAAAGACACCTGCACTCGAATATTTATAGCAGCACAATTCACAATTGAAAGAGCTGGAAACAACCAAGTGCCCGTGAATACACGAGTGGATTAATAAAACGTGGTATATGTATAATATGGAGTACTACTCAGCCATAAAAAAGTGACATAATATCTCTTGTATGGAGCTGGGGCCCATTCTTCTAAGTGAAGTATCACAAGAATAGAATAAGAAATGCCATATGTACTCACCATCAAATTGGAACTAATTATCGACACTTATGTGCACATATGGAAGTAACATTCATCAGAAATCAAACAGGTGGGAGGAGGCAGGAGGGGAAGGGTAAATTCAGAGCTAATGGGTACAATGCATGCTATCTGGGGGGATGAGCACATTTACAACCTTGACAAAATCAACTTATGTAACCAAAACATTTGTACTAGTTTCAATTTTCAGCAATCTCACAGATCTGGATGGGAGAAGAATTGGAGTTCTGGGCCCCAGAGGCAGAGTAGTGAATAATCTCTAAATGAAATTCCAATCAATCCCACTAGATAGGATCTAAATTTTGAAGCCAAAATAAAACAGAATGAAATCATGTGGTCTGATAGAAGAAATTAAAACTTTCTGATCCTCACTTTTTTAGAAATCTACAAATCAAGGTTAAACATACACTCTGTATGCAGATACTATGAATATTAAATCAATATGTCTACATCATAGGTCAATATTTATCAAATAAGAAATATTTAATAAAGGACGGTTATTATTTTTGTCACTATTGCCTCTGTTGTTATTCTGGAAATACTGCGTGATGCTTTGTCACCAAGACTGGACCCATATTTCTAATATCCACCTCTTTTATTTTCCAGATAGGAGCATCAGTTGCTTCCAAACAACGCTGAATAGAAGCAAAATACTGGTTTCTGGCCTCTCTTGGCTGAACATGAGGCGGGAGCATTGGCAAATGGCAGGCGAGGCCAGTTCTTTCCAGGATGCTGGCTGTTTATAGATGGCTTGGCATCCACGTAGCATTCCTATTTTTCCAACCTGGCACAAAGCACTGCAGTAGATGTGCAAAAACAGGAAATGGAACCGAGAAGCCAATATTTTGCTCTCACTCCCCGTCTTCAAACAAACTTCAGTGCTTTCAAGGTCATCTTGGCAATGACAGTCTTCATGTGGACTCTCCCTGGCATGGCAGAGATGTTTGTCCTCAGATGGCATTTTCTCGTCTCTCTTATCTCCGATGTCCCTCCTTTAAAGCTACTCACTGTTTCCTTTGATGAGAGGCAAGGCTCGATGCGGGAATCCTTCTGAGGGGCAGAAGTGAGGGGCTGACATTCATACTAAATTGTGACTAAACCAAATCATTTAATTTTATGACTCATACTAAGTTATGAGTGCCCCGTACTGAGAATTATCATTAACCCTGAGATCCATGGATACTATGAAGGCATTGAGTAACTGCCTTGGACAGGTAGGGGCACTGAGGCAGGGCTGACAGAAGGGAGATGGATCTGAGACCATCTGCAGGTGGTGGTGGTGATGAAAAAGAAGAAGAAGAAAGAGAAGGAAAAGAATGAGGAAAAGAAAAAGAGGAACAGGAGCAGAAGGAAGAGAAGAAAGAGGAAGGTAGAGAAGAAGAGGAGGAAGGGGAGGAAGTTGTTGAGGAAGGACCACTTCTAGCTGATCTCATACTCTGGCCCCTCCCACCACCTTTCTAGCTCCCACTACCATCAATACTACCTGCTATACTGATTGTCACCTAAGGGAGAAAGAATTGCTACTTCTCTAGTCAGAACCCAGGGCATCTATTTAACTCTACACCTACACCTGACTTCACAATGGACTTCCTGTCTGACCCTTGAGAGTCACACACCTGCTTTTTGTCTCTGATATCCCATTTTTATCTTCTTCCTCCAGTCTCCATTTTGTACTGACTGTTGTATGAATATGCTTCTAGCATAGTTCTGACATGCCATGTCACTGCCAACACACACAAACACACTCACAATCTTTCCCTTGTACTATAGCATGAGGTCTAATCTTCCTTTTCTAGCACATCCCCCCACCATACTTGGCTGCACTCTGTCCAGTAGTAGACCCATTTGGCTGATCATCTGGACTGCCCACTTTCCCACTTTTGCTTTCTTTACCACCAAATCTAGTGGGGAGAGCAGGGATTTCTGCTACCCACTGTGTGCTTAGAAGTAGGATAAGTGCAGCTGTCTTGTCACCTTTCCAGTTACATGACCAAACATCTTGGTTCGGCTGGCACTGAGAAGGTTCACAGGTTGCAGAGTTTACAGTTTGAAAGTTGGGAATGTCCGAGGCACACAGGGAAGAGTTGGTTACCCTACCTCTGAGAAGTTGCCGTGGACTTGGTGATCTCTCTGATTTGGCTACGTCTCCTCAATCAGAGCATCAGCATGCCCATCCTCACCACCTGGGCGCTGACTGGTGGGAGCCTGGGGTGCAGTAAGGTGTGGATGCTTTCAGAGCATATTAGGATAATGAAGACACAGATATGACCTTAGGGGTTTACATCAAGAGGTCCTAACAGAAGGCTGAATCAACAAATCCATTCTTTTTGTTGCCCAAAGTTTCTATTTTTCTGAAACACACATAGAATTAGGTAATTAGGTAGCTAGACTTGTAGAAATTTAAACATTTTCATCTAGACAGAATATCATCTGGCCCAATTTCTTGTAGCTGAGCAATAAAAGATCTTGTACCACTGAATCCACTCGAAAGAGAGTGAGACAGTTTTCTCCACAGCCACACTGGGAGTTAAAAATAAAACCAAGAGTAGATGCCAGGGCCCTGGTTCCCAAGTTCATTACTCCATGTCAAACTTTCCCACTCCACCCGCTCCTGTGCAGTTAGAGGAAGTTTAGGTGATGATACAATGTGCATCAAGATACCAGCAGGTGTATCTGCTTTCAGAACTGGCCTAGGATCCTTGAGTGAAGAAGGACTTGCTGTGCAAATACCAGATGGTCTCTGAATGTCCTTCATGGAGGAAAGCTGCTCTTTTTTTCTCTAGAGGTTAATTAAGACGTGTAAATCTTCTCCTTTCATGTTTTGGGTTGCATCATAGAAGAGCCATAGCCTCACCCAAGAAGAGTATCATATTGTATGGGTTACACTTGGGTTACAACTTGGGTTACATTTTAACACAGTCTATGATTATCAATGTACCAGGTACAATGTGCTTAGGAATAAAATTACAGAGAGAGTTCTGGATCTCTTTGCTCTATGACCTACGTTCTATTTCTGTCTTTCCTGCCACCTTACTGCTAGCCCTTGGATTTGATTGTACTCCTCTAAATCTAGAACTCCCATCTGATAAAGAAGGTGATAACTCCCACAGACCCATGATCTGCAATGTCTGACAGCCTGTATGTCCACCATGCTGCTGGTCATAGACTGCACAGCCCTTACCCCTTTGGCTTGCCGAAATCTGAGATGCTTCTGTTAGAACTTTACCTGCTGACCCCAATCCTGTCCCCTGTGAGCATTTACATATATCGGCGAGACTGGTAAGTGAAAGTCAATGTTAAGTCCATTTAGCCTCTGGCACTTCTGTGTGAATGAGTGCCTCATTTTTCATTTATTTATTTATTTATTGGTCCCTGAGTACTCTAAAACGATTCATGAATTCCCTGCTATTGAGAGGATGAATTCTGTCCTGAGCCACTGGCAAGAAGTCCATGAATACCGGAGAAAAGAAGCAAGATAGTTCCCATGAGACTGAAAGAGCAGAAAATATCCCAGGTTTCTATAAAGCTGCCTTGGGACAATGAGGGAAGCATCCCAGGACCTGGGAGACTTAACCTACAGAGAAGAGTAGCTTCAGGTGTCTGGAGGAGGGGAGGCACAGAGCTGCACTCAGCGCTTGTCTGCCTACGCCTCATGTTGCATGAGCGAGTCGTCTCCCTCTCTCAAGCTTCCTTTTCTTTAGCTGTAGGACGATCAAAACCGACCTCAGTCTATCTCCAAGGATTTTGAAGAAATATAAGCATATTTGAGAAAAATCTCATGGGGCAGAATCTAGTTAAATAACCTGAAGGCCACTATGAACCAAGAAAGATTAGGATGAGAGGCAAGAGAGAAAGACCACCACGATTGCCTTCTTCTGAAAAAAAAATCTCTAAATCTCACCTCTCAGTGTATCCTACAGCTGTTTACAGCTAAGAGGGGGTCTTAATCAGGTATGATTTTAGCAGCAAGTAATATGTTACTTGACTAACAGTAGTTTAAAGAATTAATACCCCCCACACCCATATGACAAGATTATGAAGGTAGGAAACATGTGCTGGGTATGGGTTAAATGTGACCCCTACAAGATTTATGTTGAAAGTTAATCCTCGTGCAGTGGTATTAAGAGATGGGGCCTTTGGGGAAGTGATTATGTCCTGAGGACCTTATCCACCCCAGCCCGCTCTCCAGAAGCAGATCCTCCATACGGGTTCCCTGCTCTATTATTCTGCTCACTGTTTCCCTGAGTCAAAATAACAAGCTTAATCCTCTATTTCTTGATTTGTCAAACTTAGATGAGACCTATTGATTTCCTGCTAGGAGAGTGGGGATTTGGTGCACTAATACCTCTCTCCACCATCGTCCTCTCACTTTACAAAGAAACATTCCACTATTTTCAGTTCTACTTCTGGTTACTTTTATAACTTTAAATACTGTATATATATATATATCTCCAGTCCATTCTATCAGTCATAGACACTACCTCTTCCTACCTAATGAGATTGGATATTAGTAGTTCTCCTGTTCACTTTACCCCTCTTTCTGCCTCTAGATATCTGGTGAATTATCTTTATCTTAGAATCTTCATAGTTAATAATGTTGCCTTCCATTTTGCTATCCTACTGAAGTCTTTAGTGATTTATCTAAAGGTTGATTTAAAAATTTGAAAATATGAGTATTTCAAAATAGTTTTTTTTTATTTTAGTGTATTATGGGGGTACAAGTGTTAAGGCTACTTATATTGCCCATGCCTCCCTCCCCCCTCCAGTAAGAGCTTCAAGCATGTCCATCCCCCAAACGTTTCACATCTTACTCGTTGTGGTTGTATACACCCATCCCCTTCTCCCCCCTCCCACCCTCCCGACACCCAATAAATGTTACTCCTATATGTCCACTTAGGTGTTGATCTGTTAATACCAATTTGCTGGTGAGTACATGTGGTGCTTGTTTTTCCATTCTTGAGATACTTCACTTAGTAGAATGGGTTCCAGCTCTATCCAGGAATATACAAGAGGTGCTATATCACCATTGTTTCTTAAAGCTGAGTAGTACTCCATGGTATACATATACCACATTTTATTAATCCATTCATGGATGGGCACTTGGGTTGTTTCCACAGCTTTGCAAGAGAGCTGTGATTATGTTGCCCCCCACCCCTTTTTTTGGCCAATTTTTCTGTTTCCTAGAGTTTCCAATTGTCCTTGGATCATTCAATGTCCTGGTAGGAAAGTGAGGGACCAGCAAATGGGATCATTGAAAAATGAAGGGACTATTTATAATATTGCAGGGAGGTTAAAAGGAAACCAATAGGAGTGGTAGAATATTTAGAGCTAGCAAGAGTTGGCAATTATTGTCTTGCTTAGCCTGAGGGTGCAAGGGGAGGGGAGATACCAGAGCTGGAAGAAAGGAACTACAGTCTTGAGAGAAGACAGGGCTTTAGCAGAGGGTGCCAGCTCACTGGCAGGGAATAGGCAGGAAGAGAGCCAGAGACTATGGCTACCAGTCTTTCCCTTTGACTAAATCCAGGTAGAAGTCAGAGGGTGAGGGGGTCTATTGATACAGTCCCAAAGTAGGGCAGAGAAATCTGGAAGGTGGATCTGGAAGGGACTGATAGAAAATTTTCAGACGACTGTTTTCTTTTCTTCATTACTTTATACCTTATATTCTGGTCATGTGGTCACTAGTATCTGTTGCCTCAGCACAGATTTGTATAGCAGGTACACAAAGAGAAATACTAGCTGTATTTCAACCTTTGGCTGTCAAAATAGGCTTTGAATTCTACAGAAAATTCAAGTATTTAAAATCAGAGTTTATAAGAGCCAGGAGTTTTTGAAGGAGAAAATGGTTTTTTGTTGTAGTTGTTTTTAGTGACAAAGGTTAAGTGCTCTAGGACTCAGAATATGCTTATGCCATTTGTTTAGATAGAAGAAAAAAATACTAAATATTGCAAAAGCAGTATTCTAACTCCAAAGGAATAAAGTTGATGGGAGAAGGCAAAATTGAAGAACACAGCTAAAAGTATACACACACACACACATAAACATTGCCTGGTTTCTACTTTTGGTTACTCAATTATTTTTGGTTATTTCAGTTTCTAACCATATATATTGGGGAGGCTGAAAGCCTTATAATTAAGGCTGAAAGTCTTATAATTTAAGAGTTATGTTCAACTTGGTGCTTGAGTAGAAATTGCTAAGTAAAATGTCTAGACTGATAATAATGCGAAACAATAAACAAATAGCACTTATATAGCATCCACTCTGTGCAGATTCTGTTCTAAGCATGTTGGCTGTATCAACCTATCTCATCCACATCACAACATTATGGAGTAAAGACCACCATTATGATTCCATAGAGGAGAGAAATAAAGCACAGGGAGATTAGGTAACTAGCCTAAGATCACACAGCTCATCTTCAGTGGGGCTGAGAATCAAACCCAGGAAGACTGGCTTTTCCAGTGTGTGTACTGTTAATCACTCCACTCCACTACTTCCAAATGAGTCTGAAGGCAGCCATGCACGACGCAAATAGAAAATATTTTGGGGGAGGAGGATGTCCAGACTTTTCTGTGCATGTGCCCTGGGAAGAGTATAGGGTTTCTGAGGGTGAGCCAGCAGCCCTGGGCAGGCCTTGGAGTGGGGCTAAGGAATATGGGGAATGACCCGCATGAACATAGTGACCAATGAACACAAATGTGCAACTTTCCATCATGAATGCACAGCTAGCTGAAGAATGATTGTTCATATTGAAAAATGCCATCACAGACATATGCTGATGGCAGTGGGTCTGTTATCTTCCCCTAAATGCTCTGATAGTATGTAAACCCCCTACTTAAACCTAAACAAACTAATAGAAAGAAATTTCTAGGAATTAGATCACCTTGAAACAGCACCTGCCTCCGATCACCACCAGCACCACACACACCCATGGAAAGAGAAATGGAGGAGAAAATTATTGAATTGACTTAGTGGTTTCTCAAGAGACTGAATATTAAGCCAGAAGTTGAATGTTTCTTGAATTGGTAAAATTAAGTTGTCTGCTACCAAAGAGGGATGATAGTTTCAGAGTTAAGTTGAATTTAGTTATAAAGAAATAAACTAAACAATATCTTTCCTCGCTTAAAAATTTTGACTGTGAAATTTGTACCTACTGCATTTGTACCTACAGATGGCATTACTTCATCTCTTTGCCTTCTCTGTAGGTAGTTGGTGGTTTTTCTCTGAGCTTCCCTAGGGCTTCACCTATATCTCCATAATTCATCTACTCATGCAATTTAGTTCTTCTGCAATTATGCAACTGTAATATCTTTCAGAACAGAGACACATTTCCCCTTCATTTCCCTTCCTTCTCTTTCTTCTTCTTCTTTCCTTCCTTTTTCTTTTTTTCTGGATATTTTCTCTTACCTAGTAGTATCTGGCACACTCAGTAGGTGTTCCACAGATACTTTCTCCAACCAGATGACAGTGTAATAGCTGATTAAAACACTCTCTTAACCTTAACTCTCTGACTCTTGAGCTCCAAGAATGATGCATGCTACCCGACTTGCAGGAGAATAAGTGCATTGAAGTTATATCTATTCTATCCTGCCTCCATCGGGACTGGGCCAGTCCTGGCTGCTGGAGGAGGGTGGGTGAAGATAAGGAGTTACAACAAGCCAGTCTCTCAGACACTCTTGTGATGTCCTCAGGGCTATGGGGCTACTCATTCTCTCCATCACTAACTTATGGTCTTGCTGAAAAAAATGCTTCCAATAAATGATGACAGTTAAATAAATATCATATTGTGAAAAGTTTATTATTTAAACTCTAACCCATTGAAATAAAACATTATTCATTCATGCAGAACTCTTTCAGCTAATAGTATCTGTATGTTTTGCTTGTGCATATTTTTGGAAAGTAGAAATCAAAGTTACATATCCTTATGATACAATGATAAAAGCAATTGCATAGGGCTTCTGCTTCTCACTGTGATGGAGTAACGAGTGCTGGTCCAGCCGTCCCAATGTAAACAGCCATAAAGCTGAAGAAAATAGACACAGCAGTACTTTAAGTATTGATGACCAGGCAGTGCAAGACTGCAACCCATGAGAAAAGGGAAACTCACGAGGTGAGTCCCACCATTGCCGCAGTTCTCTGCACAGTGAGAGATCTACAAGCAGAGCATGGCAGTCCCACTGATGTGAGGAGGTAGAGCTCTGAGTGAAAGACATATAATGTGACTGATTCTGGAGCAGGGCACTGAAGAGAAGGGAATGGCACAGAGTGCAGGGGGCTCCAGAGCCAGTGTGGGCATTTCTCACAAATCCTTAGCTTAGACTGAATTGCAAACACATGTGGAGAGATTTCATGGCATTTACTGGAAAGTGACAACTATGGATTTAAGAGTAGACCACATAGTCTAGCAATCTAGCAGGGATGGGGAACATTGAAGTTTTGTCTAGCCAGAATGAATGGAAAATTTTAACAGCTCAAAAGCAACTCAGGCATTTAGCTGAGATACCATAAAGGCCTTACCTAAGCAGCAAGAACTATATTCAACAGAAAGGTCTAATTTAGGTCCACCTTAAAACTAAAGTCAAGGCCTAATAGCATTTATAGGAGGGGCAGAATGTGAAGGTTAAGTCCTGCCAAGTTAGAAGGGCTTTGAAAACAGCATGAGTGTTCCACAGATGAGTCCTAACAAAGCATAAAACCTAGCCTATCCAAATTCAGTTGCTATCAGCCAGTTTTTGAACTGCCTACTAGAACAGAATTAAAAATTCTGCAACGAAGATAACAGAACCCAGAATCCGTACCACATATTATCACCAAAATCCAGCGCACAACCAAGAAATACTAGGCATGCAAAGAAATAGGAAAATTTGATCCATAATCAAGGAAAAACATAGTCAATAGACATTGAGCTTGAAATGCCCATTGGATTTAGAATTCTGTATTTGAAACAACTATTACAGAAAGTTCAAAGCACTAATGAAAAAATGAGAAATATACAAATTCATAATTATAGTTTTATATCACAACATTCTTCTCTCAGTAATTGATAAATCAAGGAGATAGTAACTCTGAAAAATACTCTCAACTAAATTTTCCCAATTGAATTTCTTTGTTGTTGATTTCATTGAGGAGTAACTTATGTGAAAGATACTGCATCCATTTAAAGTATGCAATTTGGCCAGTTTTGATCATTGCAGGTACATGAAATCATTGCAACAGTCAAGATAAAGAATACATCCATTACCACTGGAAGATTCTTTGTGCCCCCTGTGATGCAACTCTCCCATTGTCCCAGCCCCCAGCAATCATTAATCTGCTTTTTGTTCCTATAGGATAGATTGTTTTACTCTGTGTGTTTATGTATACGCAATTATGAGCATATGGATTTGTTCATGTATTTGATGTGTTAAATCTGTTAACATCTATTATTCATTTGGTCCTCAAATTAGCCTATACCGAGACAGTGAGACCCTCTTTGCATTGGCCATTCTGTCCTTTTGACACAGCTCCAGTTGTCTTTGACAATTTACTTGCTTTTGGGGATAACAAGTATTCCAAGCTCCTCTCATGTATTTTCTCTCGTAGATTTGTTCTGTTTCTTTCGGTGTAAAATAGTTTTTAAAACACAACAAAATAAAAAATGGGCAAAAGACTTGAATACATTTTCCAATAAAGAAGATATACAAATGGCTAAATGAGCATATGAAAAAAATGGCATATATAAGGAGTTGGCAAACTTTTTGTGTAAAGGACCGGGTAGTAAATATTGGATGTTTTGCAGGCCATACAGTTTCTGTTTCAACTATTTAACTCTGCCATTGTCTAGTTACGGATAATAGATAAATGAATGAGCATGGATATATTTCAATAAAACTACTTAAAGATGCTAGAATTTGAATCTCTTATGATTTTAAAGTGTCACAAAGTATAGTTTTTTTGTTTTAAAATTATTTTAAAATATAAAACTCATTCTTAGATTACTGGGTATACTAAAACAGGCATCAGGCTGGATTTGGCTCACAGTCATGGCTAGGTTTAAGGGCATGGGACCTTTGCAACACCACAGACCCCTGCACTAAGAAGGGAATCCTGTTTTATGTTCTTCTATTGTCATCTTGAAATTCGTAATAATTTCAGGTGGCCCTGCATTTTCATTTTATGTTAAGACCCACAAATTATGTTGGTTCTGCCCATGAACAGAGTTTGTAAGTTCCTGCTGTGTATTATTACTCACTCATTAGTCATTAAGCAAATGCAATTAAAACAACAATGGGAATATCACTTTACGCACACCAGAATGGCTAAATAAAAAAGACTGACAATACTAAGTGTGAACAAAGATATGAATACATTAGAACCTTCACATATTGCTGGTGAGAATGTAAAATGGTATAATCACTTTGGAAACTGATTGATAGTTTGGTAGCAAAATCTACATTAACCATATAACCCAATAGTCTCACTCCTAGATATTTATCAAGAGAAATGGAAACATATATCCAAGAAATCACTTGGATAGAAATGGTCAATATGTAAACAAACCATGGCATATCCATATAATGGAATATTATTTAGCAACGAAAAGAATGGATATGTGATATCTATAACAACATGAATGAATCTCAAAAACATGATGTCACATGAAAGAAGCCAGAAACAGAAGAGCACATATCATCTGATCCCATTTACTAAAACCTGGAACCAGTACAAATAATCTATAGAAATAGAAATCAGGCCAGTATTACCTTGATCAGTGGGAAATTGGAGTGAGGGATATGGAAATTTGGATGAGACAAATTTGGGGGTGATGGAGATGTTCTATATCTTAAAAATGTAGTGGTTGCATCATTTACATGTTTGTCTCAAAGCATCAAACTATGTATTCGGAATATATGCATTTGCTTGCTGACAAAGAATGCCTTGATGATGTTGATTAAAAAGATTGCATAAGGTAAACCAGAAACTGATTTCTTGTTTATTTATTTCTATAAAACAAGTTTTTCTAAGGGAAGATTTGTTGAGAAGGTAGATTGTGGAATTATTACATTTCTGTAGACTCAAGTGAAGCACCAAATTAGGTGAATTTAAATCTGTGTGATTACAGGCTAATTATTTGGAAGGACACTTGTATAGCTCAGTTTAATTCCTCTTATTAATATTTCACAGGGAGATGTGCAACTGTGCTCCTGGGAGGCTAGTGGGTTGCCTGTGGGGTTAGAGCCATCCTCCAATTGAGTAACTTCATTCTATTTAATTTGGTGTGAAATTGGATGACAGAGAAAAAACAAACAAACTGCCCCTCTGCAAGGTAAGTGCCTCTCATGTACAGCAGCTACACACCCCCAAGCCACTCCTGCCACCCCCACCACGGGTCCTAACTACTGAGTGACAAGACAGGATCCTTCTTAGGCACCTGGATACTCCTGTCCTTGTCTCCAAAAAAATCTGTGTTCTCTCCACTTTCACTGTACCCTGTTGGGAATGAGAGCTCACAGATGATCAGTAACTTGTTTTCCTCTTTGGAATGCCCGGGGCAATGTTTGGCTCTAACCAGATTCCTCATGAACCTTGACTGATGAAATTTACTAGCTGGAAGATAAATGAGGATCTTGCATCTATGTACTGACTATCAAGACGTACTTCATCTATCTGGGTTGTCTGTTGTGAATTAACCTTTAATTTATGGACTTATCAGCTATGGCCATGTTGGGGAATATTTGTGTCATGTAATCTTTTAGTTACAAGACAAACGAGGTTTAAAAGCTAAGAGACCCCCAAATTTAATGACTCCTCTGTGCCAATTCATTCCACACATCCAGTGGGCTATATATGATAGGCTTGAGGCCCCCCAATATTAAAGAGTGCTCTGCTGTGGCTCCCTTCTTATAACCTCTGCTAATCACGAGTGATGCTTCTGAGAACTCTGATTACAATTCCATGCTTTGTTAGTGTATCTGCCTTCCCTGTTTCACTTGGCCCTTTTCTGCCAAAGTCTGGGGTTAAGGGGACATGTCTCCCCAGAATCCTTTCCTTGCTGCCCCTGAGGCCAAATCCATTGGTCCTTTGTATTTCAAAGTCTTAGTTCTTGAAACCCTTTAATAAGTTATCAAGGTTATCATTCTGTACACCGCCTATATCCTTCACCTATTTTTTGTCTTTTGTCTTAAAAAACTCTCTCTCTCTACTTGTTCTTCCCATTAGGGCTTACAAACGATCACGGCACTTGCATTAGTGGTTATGATGGAATAATTTCAAGAAGACCAGCACTCCTAAGAACAACTATAAAAGCTGGATAAAATATGTTTTTAAAGCAGCTAACAAACATAGACCCGCCAACCAATAACCAAACAACAAATGAAGTGAGACAACATCAATAGCAACAAGACATCTCTGAAGCCACTGGACACTTGCCATATAGTCAGGGCTTGAGGGACAGATGCCAGAGAAAAGAGAAGGTGATTATGCTGAGGCTGTCTTTCTATATGTTGTTTTCCCCCTGTGACTTTTGCTGATTGGGGCCTGGGAAAGACTTTGAGGAGCCAGGAAGCAGCTCAGCCAGTGCAGAGGAGTGGAGAGGCACAAAGACAGCGCCTGGACTGAAGGCCAAGTAAAAGAATGAAAGGAGGCTCAGATGAGTGAGATGGACTCCTGGCGCAGGTTCTCTCCCTGTGCCAATGAAGCAGGTGCCAGTTATCTCCTAAGAAGCCAAGCAGAAAGCCACTGAAAAGCAGAGAGGAGCTTTCTGTATCCTCACAAAGGCAAGGATGCAGAAATTGGAGTTCCAGGCTTCCAAGGAGGAGGGAGCCTTAAGAAACACCGCAGGGTCTCAGTCGAACCATGGAGGGCTCATCCCTCAGGCTGGGGCTAACCCAGAGGAAGAGGGAGATGTAAAGCACCAGGCCCTGGGGGAGGTCTTGGGTTCCTCTGCTGCCTGTAGGACTTCTAGAACTTAGGGGCTTGAGAAACGCCCCCCCCCCATTCATTCCAATGTATCTCAAGAGTGCTCTTCTCATATCTCTGCCTGTTTTGTAATGGCAAACTGACAATACAAAATCAATACAAACAATATCCTATTACATTAAAATGTAACTCTAACTCTTTAATACATCTATTCTCAGGCCCCGTCCCTGTGAACTCTGGTGAAGGAGGGGACACTCCTGGGAACCTGCACATAAAAGGACGGGACCGGAGCGCTCGTGCACTGAGATCTCTTCAGTTAGAGAACAGAAACCTTGTACTTTCTGGAGGATCCCATTTCCTGGAGGCTTTTCACCAAACCTCAGCACTTTTCCAATTCAGCTGGGGAGAACACAGATGAGAATCCTTCCATCTTTGAGTCTGTGTCATTAGCTTGCTGTGTGACCTCGGTCATGCCGCTTCATCTCCAATCGTCAGAGACGTTATTTGCTCTCATTTTTTTTTTTTTTCACTGAGCTGGGGCTTAATCAGCTGAGGGCTGAAAAACTCTTTGAACACTCCCTTTCTTTAAGCTTTCCAAAGCTTCCCCTCCCCATTCCTAGGGGCCAGTTTTGGAAACGTGAATCTTTCCTCCCCCGGGCAGATGCTGGTCTGAAGGATGGGACTGAGTTTGTCTAGAACGACATGCTGACTTTTAAGATGACACACTCATAGTCACGCATACCTAGGATGTTTTCCTCATTCGTGCCTTTAAAAATCAGCCTGAGCCCTGACTCGGGACTTCTGCAGGAGTGACAGATCGCCACAGCCAGTGTCGCGTAGGCTTAAGAAATGCACATGGCAAACTTCACGTAGAATTCAAAATCTGTATAGCTTCATTTCTGGACCATTCTTTGGTCTCTCTCTGGCTCTATGTATGCAGACACCCACTCCCTCGTCTGGTCTCCCCTAGGAATTCCTCTCCAGCAACGCCCTCTGGTCTAACACTTCCTCGACTGTCCTTATCTTTGGCTCAGCATCCCTTAGTCCTACTTCCCTGCAAAGAGCCTCAATTTAGGGTTAGATGCTCTTAAGACACCCTCTCTCTTTTGTTGATCAAAATCCAACTTCCTTCTCAGCCCCTCCCAGTGGCATGTGCGTCCACCGTGTGCTGTGCTTCTCCCTGGCCGTTGTTTTGTGCAGAACTGTCAGGGGTTCTCTCCCCACTGTTCTTGCCCATCCCCCAATGTTCCCGAGACTTCTATTCTTCTTCCCGTTTTCCTCTCCTCACTCCCACTGTTTTAATCCCTCCTATATGCTGAGGGTGCCCACGGTCATACCCCCAGCCCAGATTGTTCTTCTGAGCCTCAGGACCAAATATTTAATCACCTGAATGCCTCATAAATCACACGCACAGTTCCGATTCAACATCCCTCAGACTAAGCTCTTCAGCTCTTCCCACCAGTCTGTAATCTGTTTCTCTTCATTCTCACTCGTGTACAGATCACAAATTTACTCACTCTGGTGTCTTTACCCAGTTCGGGCCCTTATTTCGGCTCTTGGATCAATTACCCACCAGCAGGTGTTAGGTCCGGAGCCGAGAGAGACGCACAAAGCCTCATGTGTGCAAAATGCTGTTTATTTTGAGCATCTGGGTGCAAGGGGTGGAGATGAAGTGTCCACGAGAGAAAAGGGGAGAGCCTTGGGCTTTACAGAGGGTTTCTCCAGGGGGAGTCAGTAAGTGGGCCAGAACGGCCGCTTGCAATAAATTCTTTTTAAAACAACCAGCTCCTAGGACCCCTGCCCCGGTCACATCCATCCTTCAGCCCTGGCGTGGTGGTCCTTATCAGAAGAGACAGGGAGGGATAAACTTTGTCCCTACGGGCAGAGGGATAGAAATGCTGGCTGCAGTTGTCTGTTAGATTTACACGACTGACCACCAGCCTGGGGACTCTCCAGACTCCTGTGGCTGTTGTTTTACAAGCTTAAATTTTCCATTATCCGCATTCCATCCTATGCGTACTTTTCACGTTCTCACCTGGAACCAACGCAAGAGCAGGGAAGTTTATCTTTCTAAATGAAAATCTAACAATGTGATAAGCACATCAGTTGTTGCACACTGCTCTTGTCCTGCAGAGCTCTGGGGCATCTCCTCCACCTGTTAGACCTGCTCCCAACGCTTTCTTCTAAGGGAGACCCAGGGCAGTAAGATCACACCGAGATGAGCAAGTTTCTTCCCTGTAGATCTAGGTCTTTTACTCTTTATATTTATTTTTTTCTAATCAACAATTTATCATTTTCCTGGTAATTGACATTAAAAGGACCATTCCCCTTCAAGTGAAACCTTAGTTGCCCTCAAGATCTTTTCAGAACCATCTCAGAAGACAAAATTTTATATAAGGCAAACCAACATGTAGTAATAAAAGACTATGTCATTAGGGAAATTTTTCATCTGTAACCCCAAGGAGGTGAGATGCTTATTTTAGTCATATTCTCTCTCTCTCTCTCTCTCTCTCTCTCTCTCACACACACACACACACACACACACACACACACACACACACACACACAGAGCACGCTATATTTATCACTGCATAGGAACACTTACTATTACTATTTTGCCCAGGAATAAAAGGAGTTCCCTTTTTTCAAAGGAACTTAAAACCAATTCCAAGCACTATGATTGGAAGAAAGGGATGAGGAAAACAGATCTGATTGGAAATTTTCTTCCTGTGACCTCTTTTACTTTCCTCAATGGACCCATGCTCTTTTGTAAATGTGATGCAGCCAGCAGGGATCTGCAGTTGTTGCTCCTGACCCTTTGATGCTCTGCTTGTTTTTTCCTGATATTTCCATTGCCAACTGCCTGCCAGCCCCAGAGCTATAATCTTTCATGCAGGTCTTTGGTTCAGCCAATAACGAGCTCATCATCGACTTCTTACTGCTTGTTGTAAATAGGAGAAATCGCCTTATTACCTGTACCAAATGACTAACAGGTTAGGGACAGTGATGGTTAATTTTATGTGTCAATTTGGCAGAAGGCAATTTTGAATGATGGCCCCTGGTTTGATAGGAACTATAACCTGGATCTCAGAAAAGTCTGAATTCACCTTTTTGGTCAGCTATTATAGTTTCTGTAGACATCAGAGATCATCCAAACATCAGAGTCACAACCTCTGATCCCTTCTGTGGTTTGTGTGAGACCACCTGGTGCTGGCAGAGAAAAGATGCTCGGAGAAGCCGAGGCGCTACCTGGGAGACCAGTGCTTTCCTCAGCAGGCGTGTGGGGAGCCTGCTGGCTGGGTGCTTTTCTCTTAAATCTAATACATTCCTATAAATTAATCTTGCTTTTAATCTTTCTGGGAATTTGGCAGTATCTTGTTTGTTTCCTGACAGAATTCAATCCACCAAGAGAGGGAGAAATTTTTTTATCTAGAAATGATTCAAATGACCACCATTTGACGCCAATTTACGAATACCATAGTATCCCAGTCTCCCACCTGTCCAGCGGTGCTCCCTGACGAACTCTTGCCTCTTCTTGTTCTGCTAGCATATCCTTTCCCAATATTGTTGGCAGGTCTATTTTTAAGGTAAATGAAATCCCAGATGCCCAAAACTAACACTTAAAATATGCCTTACTCAATATTCACTATTTTGGATGAAAATGTTTCCAAAACATGTGGGACTAATTGGAACATTTTTCACTGTGGGATCAGCATCAGACAATCGTCATTGTGCTGTGCAGTGGTGACCACGGTGGGGGACTGGGGCGTGTGGCGGGTAGCACTCAGCACAAAATGCTCATTAGCTGCTATGACTTTTGCTTTCCTGTATTTCCCATGTTTTGCATTCATTCTGTTTTTAAAATATTAGCTAGCATTTCTTTTTTGACACATTGTCTACCCATAATTTCTCTTTCTACTTCAAATTTTTCCTTCTAATTTGCCATCAATTTGGATATTAGTAAACATTATTTTTAGACTAAGGAAATAGAACCTTCAGCAAGGGATTGAAAGGTGCTTCTGAGTGTACGAAGAGACTCCAACATCTATTTTCACTTGCCAGAGATCAGTTTAGTTTCCCTTCTCTGACATTTTTGGATAAGTCACATCTAAAAATTGAATAGCTGTGACTCTCCAAGTGACAGTTTACACCTTGACTTCTAGAAAATACCAGCTAGCTGAGGTGTCAAAAGGAGACACTGTCTATCCTGCCAGGTCTGGGGAGTGGGGTCATTTGCATTGGAAAATCATGTTTCCAGTTTGTATGGTGGTTGGTGCGCAATCCAATTTCAGAGGCTAGAAAGACGAGAGGTTGTTTTCTTCGGAAAGAGCTTTTCTTTCTTCAAGGGTTTGGGAGGAATAAACGGTTTGTTAATGAGATGGAAAACTTTGCATATGGTCCTCACAGCAGCTGAGTCATTTTATAGCTTGGAAGGATTTTATTGCTGCTGTTGTAACAAGTCCCCAAGGTCAGTATGCTTAGGGGAACTCCTGGGCCTTTGAAGGCCTTCCTGTCTCTAGGGACACTTTCAGATTTGCACCCATTATCTGGGGGATATAATATTGCCATGCAAATAATCGAGATTTCTGGGAAGTGGCACCTAGATTCCTGCAAAGCCAGGCTCTTTTCCTGAAAGAACACATACTCACTGGGGGAAAAAAAGGGAGGGAAGGAAAGAGGCCCAGAGAAAGGAAAGAAGAAAGATTCAAGAAATTGCTTATTGTCTACTATTCTAAGAATTTCCTAGGCTTGTTTGAGTATTTTAAAGTGTAATTTGTTCCTCTCAATAATCTTTTGAAAAAGCACTGTTTTTTTTTTTTTTAAAGATAAAAAAAATATAAACAAAAACCATGCTGCTCAGAGTGGTAAACCAACTTACCAAGCAATAGAGAACTAACAAATACTGGGGTCTATTCATGGCCTATGCTCTTTCCCTGCTCTCAGCTGTTCCGTGGGGGTGAGCCCCGTCCCCTCTGTTTCCCAGGACGCGACACCTGATCAACACGTTGGACTGGGAGGGCAACATGCTAACAGATGCTACAGTCTGAGCTAGATCTCAAAACCTAATTACCTGCGTCTGTGTTTCTCTCCCGCTCATTTTGACTGGAACTCAGCCACAGTGACATTTCCTATTTCCTTCCAGACACACATTCATGAAATCTTTTTGGGGACATGCCCATGGATGCTCTGAGATCCGTGGGAATGTTCATTATTACAGTTCCTCTCTATTGAAATAAGTTGTGCCATTGTCTGACACCATTTTGGACTTATACCCCATCTCCTTTTTCTTCCTTAATCAAATTTGACAAAGTCTAAATCATGAGCTGACTACCCTTTCACCTCCATTGTCAAAAGACATCTTGCCACTTCCGTGGTATTCTCAAAGGGTGACTTCCCAGTGAATGTGCTGCATGCTTGCCAAGAAATACATAACACGAACGAATGAAACCATCTTTTGTTTTCCCTTTAATAAGATCAGAGACTGTGAGAAGGCTGGGTCCAAAGGATTTCCCTTTAATTCTTAGAAAGAATCAGCATTACATAATGACATTTTCCTGCTGGCTAAAGGGCACCCTCAATCCATGCCTAATGTCAACATCGGTGGCTCACTACAGTTAGCTTTTGCTCTCATCTTCCCAGGCGCCGTTCTCCTTCACGCCACTCATGATCTTTATCTTGCTAAATCCATTACACACGTTTCAGTCCTCTTCCTAGTCACCTCTCCTGCAGGGCTCTCATGGCAGAACTCCCTCCTAGGTTTACTCCCATCTCCTCCGGCCTCCCCCAGCACCACCCCTAGACCCCTATGTGCTGATGTTTGTCAGGGTCCCCTGGAGACATTTCTAAGACATTTCTAAGTACATTCTCTGTAGAAGTTCCCATCTAGACCCCAAGGTTTAGTTGTAAGGCACGTGCTAATAACTTCCAAATTGACTTTTAGACACATCAGTGATTATTCCCAAGTTCATCTGAACTTGTAGGTCACCTTCAAAACCATTGTCCTTTGCTTTTCCTATGTCAGGGAATGCCACTGCCACCCACACTGTTGCCTGTCACCAAAGCTGGAAACCTGGGATTCAGGCTTCCTCTTCATTCTCTCTTATTCCCTTTGCTTAGAGGTTCTGTTGATTCCAGCTCCTAAATAGGTTTAACATCTCTCCCCTTTGAGCCTCGATGTCTTCTGTAGGTGTCACTGAAATGTCATTTGCTCACAGTCTCTCTCCATCTATTTGCATGTTCTTCATGTTGTTATTCACCCAGACACCCTGGAGGATTACTTTGTATGCAAATAAGCTACATAACTCTTCTGCTACACACTTTAATATTATTAATAGTGTAGTACTTCATCACCAGTAGAATAAATTCTAAGTCTAAGAGCATAATAAAGTAGCATAAAGAAAGAAGGAAGTCAAATAAATAGTAAAGCAGAATAAAGTCTAAGTAGGCAGGATCCTTCACTCCTCTGCCCCATCTTTCCAGCACCACCTTCACCAACACTCTGGTTCCACATTAGGCTTCCCCAAGCTCTGCAGGCCAATGTCGTTTCCTGCTTCCCTACATTATTCCATCTCAACACTTCATTTGATTTTCTTACCTGCAAAATAAACAAACAAAAATCCCAGCATTTCCCAGGGCTTCTTCCAAGAAGTTTCCATGAGCCCCTCCACTTTCCAGAGGAGGCCAGATGCCCACTCCTCTGTTCTCACAACACGTATGATTCACGCAGCACCACAAGTCACATCAGCCATGCTATGTCCCTGTAACAGTCAAAGATAGTTTAAAGCAAGAAGATGATTTTTTTCTTCATATTCCTAATATTTAACACAGTGTCTGCCATAAAACAGGCACTGAATAACAATTATTAAGTTAAATAATATAAAATAAAAGTATTGATCTGTTTTAATGCATAGCAAAAGAGATGGGCGAGTGATATTTTCTTTTTTAAAAAAAAAAAAACCAAAAACCTATCAATAAATCCTCAATTATAACATAATTTACCTTGTGCACTGGAGATTAGAGAATTTCATGGCTTTCATCATTTTTTCGTTTCTTCTCTCTGGTTGGAGGGATGAAAGATAAATTTGTTTTTGACATTGGCAGAGCGTTGAAGAGTTGCTTTGCTTCAGATTCCTGAGTGGGAAGTGTAAAGGCTAGGTTCAAGCACTGAAAAGTCTAAAACTATCTCCACCCTCTTCAAAAGCAAGAACAGGAGCTCTTGTTCAAGAAAAAGTAGTTTATGCAAAAGGAAACAGAAAGAGGTTTCAGGAAAGATTTCAATCATTGACATTGGTGCCTTACCTCTGTTGACACTTTTTCAGGTTGAAGTGCTGAGGTGCCATCCCATTAGCCAATGTCACCATAGTGGTCCTTAAAACACATCTGTGCCATATATTTGGCTTTGTGAGCCATTTGTTGTCTGATGGTGATGTATCTTTTATCTTAAACCTACTTAACAATGGATCAACTTCATCGAACTTCCACCGCCTTACCATCTATAGTGCAGTAAGACATCCGGTGTGATGGAGTGTTGGAACGTCTTCCTCCAAAATTGTCTCAAAAAAATTTGTGAATCTACCTTGCTCAACACCACTTGGTCTACACACCTTAGTAAGGCAGTTTGTCCCCTGAAAGTGGCTGTCCCCGAAAAAAGATCATCTCCTCTCTGCCACTTCCTGGGTGAGGATCAAGATGAAAGAATGAAAAATATATATATATATATATATATATATATATATATATATATATAGCATATATATTATATATAACATATGTTATATATATATATTATATATATGTTGTATATTATGAAAATTCGGGATTCTATCTTGATTATTCCTGAGCACATTGCAACTTTCTTTACCTTAACAGAGACCTAGGCTACTTGACTGGTGTACTGCCTGGGTTATAGCCCAGTCAGAAGGTGAGATAAGATATTCAAACTCAATTATGGTTAAGTTTTATAAAAATGTCTTTGTTCCTCTTACTCTTGACCCTTTCAGACAAAGTGTCTAAGTGCAAGTAAGGAAGGAATGGGAAAAATTACATGTATAGCTACTGGAATTGGGCACATCAATTTTGTGAAAGTGGAGAGAAAGCAACTACCCCAGTTCCTGGGAAGGGAATACCTTAGACCTGGGGACATGTGAGGAAGGAAGGGACCTTAATAATCTTTTGTCTTTCAGAAATAATTCTAGAACTTTCTTTTGGTGCTAATCTCCTAAACTGTTGCAGTGTTTTAAATTTCACTGACTGTTGGGCCTAGCACCCCACTATTAGATGTGGTCTGATAAGTCTAGCAGAAACAGCAAGGTGTGCCCCAGCTCCTGTACCTCTTACTGAAAAATACTGTCAACATTTCCAGTTGCTTTTCATGCCCAATTATCAGTTATTCCATGGAGAGGACAAATGCCACTTACGTGATGACCTGTACCAACAGAACAGGTTGGGTTAACTGCCCTCAGGCAATGGCCTAAGAAAGAAAAATACTTTCCAACTAAACTTAGAACCCTAAAACTTACCCATGGAGATGCTATGATAGAAACATCAACCATACTCCTGAAGAATAAGGTCCCACTTGGTAGGTACCCACGATGTTAAACAACACTTTCTTCTAGGGGCACCATGTGTGTCCTTGAGGTTGTACTTCTTGCAGGAAAGCCAAAAATACCTTGTCTTTGTCCTAGAGACACAGTGATTACCCTTTACAGGGCTGGTCATAAGTGACTTGAAATCGTTTTTAAAAAAAACACCACCACCATTCAATCATTTAGATCTTAAATGACTTCAGAGATCTATGCAAAATGGGAGTTCTCTTGGTTACTTGAGCTTTCTGGAGGAATAACTGACTTGTTATTTTTACACATCCTGCAAAAAATAGGCAGATTTTTCTACAATGGGAGTAATCTATGAAAACAATCGGTTTGAAATTTGTCCTTGACTTTGGGTGAAGTGATCAATGACACTGAATTTGAAACTGGAAGACCTCCAGGTTGATTCCAAGTCACTGGCCAAGGTTATTACAGATGATTAAATTGCCCTAGACTTGCACTTCTCAGACCAAAGCAGAACCTGTGCAATCACTAATACATCATGGGTTAATACCTCAGGACAAGCAGAAATGTCAATCCAGAAACTTAAGGAGAAAGCAAGCTGATTGTTAAAGGTAAATTCTAATGGCTTGTGAGACTTGTTAGGGAGGTTGAATCCTGGATCCTGGGGAGAGAGGGAACATGCTTCAGGTTGACCTGCAGGTGGACTTCATCTTGCTGATTGGATTCCTATTCATAATCTTAATTAAATGCTGTACGAGACAAAGTGAATGGAGTTGATCCTGGCCCCTGTCAGTCAGATTAATCAGAGTGGCTGAAGTAATGATGAACTCATGGGGAAATTTAGTAGACACCAAGACGGTACAGAATTGAAGGATGGGGTGGATCTTATTGAGAGCCAATTCTCTATGGGTCTCCTGCATTTCTGTGTATCTTGCAAGCAATGACACTGGCAGATTTTATTGTGGACCACCTTTTCACACCTGCCCCTATAGCAATGAATGTCTTCTCCTAGGGCAAAGACAAGGCAGGTTTGCTTAGAGACCATCGTACAAGATTGGGATTTCCTAAATTCATGGTTTCTTTCCTACAATGCAACCACTGCATATGCAGGCATCGTCTGGCCCTTTTCACAACACTCTTATGGGAATTGGGGCTTTGGAACTAGTCAAGAAAATATTGGCACTCTGGCTACAATTATTGCTGTTGAGTAATAGGCCACCCTTTGTATCCAAGCCAGGAGTCTCATACCTTTCACAGCATCTAAGTAACTGTAACAGGATAACTTGTCATTTTGTGAGTAGGGAAAGAAATCTCAGACCCTTAGCAGTTCTTAACAATTGATCAAATCTCATATCATTCATACTTTTTGATAAAAATATTTTTAGAAAACACATTTATTTGAAGGCTTTGAAAGGCTACTATGACTGTGAAAAATTTCAGGCTCAAGAGTTGAGAGAGGAAGGAAACCCAGAGAGGTGAGGCCAGTATTGTAGCACTTTTTTTTTTCCCTTTGGGATGGTTTTTGATTTATTTGCTTTAGTTCAATACCTTGGGGAAAAACAGAATAAGATTAATTCTTTTCTATGTGGTAGTACATCTAGTCTTTGAACATATCCTCTGTGAATGTCCTGAGGCTTCTCCTCTCTTGATTAGTCATTCAGTCCTTTTGTGGTCTTTCCTGGGAAATGGTTTGGGGCCCATTCTCTATCCTGCTTTGTCCTTCCTGCAGTAAGTGCCAGTTTGTCAATATTCCATGAAGAATGTGGCATTCAGAAACGAGGGTAATTCTTCTAGTGAAATAATTGATGCTTAGGTAAAAATATAGCAATGTGTTAATTTTGAAAAATGAATAAAAATCATAAATTTTGCTATAAACATACAACAATATATCATACGACAATAACAATGGCATTCTCAAAGTATCTATCTATCCATCTGTCTATCTACTTAGGGTTGAATAGTGTTCCTCTGGCTCCCTAAATTCATGTTCATCTGGAACTTCAGAATGTGATTTTATTTGGAAATAGAGTCTTTGTAGATATAATTAGTTAGATTCAGGTCACACTAGATTATTGTGGGCCCTAAATCCAACAACTGGTGTTCTTATAAGAAGACCACATGAAGACAACCACAGGAAGAATGCCATGTGATGATGGAGACAGAGATTGGAGTGAGTTGTCTAGAAGCCAAGGAATGCCAAGGGTTGCTGGAAACCATCAGAAGCTAAGAAGGGGCAAGGAGGGACTCTGCTCCAGATGCTTTGGAGAGAGGAAATGTCCTGCCAGCATTGTGTTTTGTTCTAGCTGTCAGAACTGTGAGAAAAAATAAATTGTACTGTTTTAAACCCCCAGTTTATGGTAATTTGTTATGGCAGCCCTAGGAAACTAATATTGTATTATGTATATTAGGTTTATATTGCTACTGTAACAAATTACATTAGAGACTAGTGGCTTAAGACACACAGATTTATTATATCACAGTTCTGGAAGTCGGAAGTCCAAATACGTCTGCAGAACTGCCTTCCTTCTGGAGGCTCTAGAGGCAAATCTGATTCTTGCTTTTTCTAGATTCTAGAGGCTGCTGCGTTCCATAACTCACGGCCCCCTCTGCATCAGTCAGACCTCTGCTTCTGTCTTTGCATCTCCTTCTCTCGTCTTAACCTTCCTCTATGAGGGAAACTGTGATTAACTTGGGCCCACTTCAATGCACATCTTTTGGGAAGCAATATTTATCTCTAGATATACATGCATTTCATCTACCTAGCTATCTAGATAGCTATTTATACACAGGTATATTAGAATGGGACTAACAATAGGAAGGAAGTACACCCCAAAATGCCAAAGTAATTATTCCTGTATTATAAGTTGTTTCTATTTTATGTATTTAGTAAATACATAAAATGTTTATTGTGCCATTTTACATGCCATACATAAAATGATGTTGTATCAGCATCTTGAATACTAAATAAAATGTTGATATAAATACCACAAAGAACAATCCACATTCTTGTTGATTTACAAGTAAACCTGCATAAATTTTAGGTTCAGTCAGGGGCATAGACTCTGAAAAAAATCCCTGAGGCCTTGGGTCAGAAGACTAGCCTTCTAGTCAGAAACTTCAGCAGCTCCCTTTGATTCAATTCTGTTGGATAGATTGTGTTTTCACTGGACAGCTGATTTGTCCTTTACTCATTTCACAAGTGCATTGGTGTCTGCTTGGTGTCAGATTCTGTTCTTCTGAACACAAGGAGTGCAGACATGAACCACGTGTCATTCCCTCTAATGGGTCCATCGAGATCCAGTTGGAGAGCAAAGATTATAACATCATATAGCAAATGTTGCAATAGATCCAGAAATACAGAAGTTTCAATGACAGCATGTCAGGCAGCGAGGGAGATTTGGTGACGAATGAGTGGTATTAGGTTTAACTAAAAAGAAAACTAAAAAGTCTCCAGGGCATAAACACATTTCTGCAGCCATAATGAAGACTCTTTCCTAGAACTGCAAAAGCTTTAGGAGATCTCAAGTGACACAATTTACTAGTTGAACACACACTCCTATCAGTAAACTGTTGCCTGGGCTAGTTTCTCAAAACCAGGAATTGCCCAATGCTCTCCTTCTCCCAGACCTCCCCCTGACTCCTGCTTGTGCCTACTGAGTGGGCAGCATTCAGTTCCCCAGGTGTCTGCATGGGAAAAGCAGATTGGCAGAAAGGGCAGGTATTGCACCTGTTTGGTTTTGTTCCATGTGGGCCTGGCTCTCAGAGGAGCTGTCATGCAGCAGTGGCCTGGGATTGCAAATCCTACTCTATTGTAGGTCAGCCACTTCACTAAGCATCTCTCCATGCCTGGAGCTTCCTTCCCACCTGCTGAATGGGTGAGAAGTTCCCTGGTGCAGGTGCAGCTGGGCATGTTGAAGGAAGTGACACATGTATCCTGAATCTTTAAATACATGCTATGAGTCAATTGAAGAGTCAGAAACACATACATGCTACACTTTTGCCTCTGCTGTGCAGTATAGTACTTAACTCAGGAACAAAATTGCCTGGGTTCAAATCCTGGCTTAAGTATCTTTATCAATCCCTTTATTTTTTGGTTCAAATATAAAATAAAAATAGGATTGCTGTTAAGATTACATTCTGCAATGCATGTTAAGTGATCAGCAGAATATTTGGCAAAGATTGTCAATATATATAATCTATTACTAACTTTCTAACATGCAATCATTTAATGTTGCATTATATTATAATCATAGCTGAATACAGAACCCTTCATATGAGCCAGAGATAGTGCTTGGCACTTTATGAGAAAAATAAAAATTTGAAGACCAGGGACAAAGTTTTCACAAGTACATAGCTTAGTAGGAAAATAAGACACACACCCTAGAGACAGTGAAGGATTCAAGTCAGATAATTTTGCAATGGAAGAAATTGAATCAGATAGGCAAGCTGACATTCCTATGCTTGAAGATCCCTTCCAATTATTATCTTCTCTGTGACTCCAGGATTGTATTCAAAGAGTAGTATCACAGACAACAGAGGCTACAATGACTTCAGGGAAAGGAGAGTTCAGTAGTGCTGGGGTTGGGGGTGCAGTGGGAGGTGGTAGGAACACTTGAGCAACAAGTTCAATATCTCTGAAGTGGTACTAATATCTTTCGATTTTGTGATCACTTACGTTGCAAAGTATGTTCTTCTAGGCATTCCAGATAAAAACCAAATGTATAATTTATGTTCATTTTATATGTAGAGATAAAGAGAGAGAAGAGATCTGCTATAAATGTTCCACTTTTCTTCCATTTCTATTTTGTTGCTTCTGCTGATGTTACTGCTGTGTACATGCATAGGTAAGTGTGTGTGCACACATGCACTTCCTGCAGAAAATCTGGGAAATTTATAATGTATCTCAGGCTTTGTTGTAGTTAACATAATAATCACAAATAACACACATAAATCTGTATTTATTTAGGTATCTACTTCTATCAATATGCTGAATTTTTGCTCTAGAAAATGAAGAAATTATGCAATTACCTTTCCTTTTAATTACCTAAGGACCTTAATATACTATTTTCTGTTACCTACATTGTCTTACAGTGTTAGAGTTTATGATGTTTGTGCCTTTTTTGTAATCATAATTCCCATATATTTTTGTCTCAGTCCTGTTTAAATAAACTCAATGCGAATTATCAGTTTATTCATAAAATTGACATCAAATTTCTGAGTTCTTTTGTTTGATTACTCCTTGAAGTTCAGTGGCTTCACCAGGCTATTTCTTGGCTTCATATTTATTTCTATATTAATTGTTTTGAAAACAGAGTATGCTCTTTAAAACTTGATGGAAGATTTTTTATACTTTAGAAAAGTGTTCTTTCATTACATATTTGAATATATTTTCTGTTTCACTTATTCTTTTCTCTGCTTTTAAGAAAACCAATCATGTGAAAGAAAGTAGGATATCCTTTGTCTTTTTGACATAGGTGTCATTTCCTCTCCAATAATGTTAATGTTTTTGTAATTTTCCAACTACATTTGCATGATTTTTTTCCTCAAGTTAATGTTCTCTTATTTTGACTTTTTAAACAATGTCTGTCTGACATTGCTACTTTTGAGTTCATTTTTATTTCTGTATTGTATTACCTTCTATGTTTTTTTCCAGTTATAGAATAAAATTTTATCATTTTCTGTGATCTTGAAACTTTTTTATTCAATCTGTTTTTTTCTTTTATCTTGGGTAAAAACCCAAGAGTGAGATTTTTGCCACATGGAGTATAAGAACATACAATTTTCAAGATAATGACACATTTTCCAAAGTGGTTGTAGGAAATTGCACATTTCAGAGCAATGTATAACAGATCAAGTTCATCCATATCCTCTTTAATATTTGGATTATATGACTAGCTTTTAAATCAAAAGTCATCACATTACCAGATTTGGAGCTATACTATAAGGCTGTAGCAACCAAAACAGCATGGCACTGGCACAAAAACAAAGATATAGACCAACAGATCAGAACAGAGAACCCAGATATAAAATCATCCTCATATTTCCATCTGATCTTTGACAAAGCAGACAACAGCATGCATAGGGTAAAAGAATCCCTATTTAATAAATAGTGCTGGGACAATTCGGTAGCCACATGTAGAAGACTGAAAACAGGATCCATACTTCTAATCACTCAGAAAAATTAATTCAAGATGGATAACAGACTTAAACCTAAGGCATGAAACTATAAAAATTCTAGAGAAAAATATTGGGAAAACTCTTATAGATATTGGCCTAGGCAAAGAATTTAGGAATAAGACCCCCAAAAGCAATCATAGCAACAACAAAAAATAATGAATGAGACTTGATTAAATTTAAATGCTCTGCATAGCCAAGGAAACAATCAATAGAGCTAATAGAAAACCTACAGAATGGGAGAAAATATTGGGATGCTATACATCCGATAAAGGGCTAAAAACTGGAATCTATAAAAATCTCAAGCAAATAAGCAAGAAAAAAAATCAAACAACCACATAGTAAACTGGGCAAAAGGTATGACAGAAACTCTTCAGAAGATAGACTAATGGCCAACAAACACTTGAAAAATGCTCAATGTCTCTAATCAGCATGGAAATGCAAATCAAAACTGCAATGAGATATCACCTAACACAAGTGAAAATGAATTTTATCAAAAAGTCCTAAACACAACAGATGCTGGTGTGGATTTCAGAGAGAAAGGAACACTTACACACTGTTGGTGGGGACGGCAAACTAGTACAACCTCTATGGAAAGTAGTATGGAGATACCTCAAAGAACTAAAAGTAGACCTGCCATTTGATCCAGCAATACCACTATTGAGTATTTACCCAAAGGAACAAAAGACATTTTATCAAAAAGGCACTTGCTCTCAAATATTTATTGCAGCACAATTCACAATCACAAAGATGTGGGACCAACTGAAATGTCCATCAATTCATGAGTGGATTAATGAAATGTGGTATATAAATATACCATGGAGTACCATTCAGCCATAAAAATGGTGAACTAATGTCTATTTTAAAGACCCAGATGGAACTGGAGACCATTCTCCTAAGTGCAGTATCACAAGAATGGAGAACAAATACCACATGTACTCCCTATTAAATTGGAACTAATTGATCAACACTCATGTGCACATATAGAAATAAGACTCAACAGAACTCAAGTAGGTGGGAGTGGGAGGAGGGGATGGGTAAACTGGCATTTAATAGGTATAATGCAGACTATATGGTAATGGGCATACTTATAATTTTTACTCAAACTGTACAAAAGCAATTCATGTAGCCCAAACATTTGTACCCCCATACTATTTCTAAATTTAAAAAATTAAAAAAGTTACTTGACAAAAATTCTCCATAAAAAAAATCAAATCAAATAACACATTTTCTATTTAAAATTTTGTTTGATATTTAAGTCCTTAATCCACCCGGAGTTGATTTTTTGTGTATTGCATGAAGTTGCCCACCATTCCTGCTTCTGCATCACCATTTTTTGTTTAATCGACTCCAACCTCTTCCTCACAAACATCTGTCATGCCATCTCTGTTTTATAGTACGACTCAAACTCCCATCCCATTGGTCCAGGTGTCTAGAGATACCACACCTTATTAAAAGTCTTAATTACTTCAGCTTCTTAATAAGATCTAATGTCAGATGGGGCATATCTTCCATTTTTCCTCTCATTTTTCTTTCTCCTCTATATCCTCCTCCTCTTTCTTCCTTTTGCTTTCTAAATGTCTTGGCCAGTCTTAATCCTTTACTCTTGGATGAACATTTCAGAATAGCCAACTTGAAAAATTCTACTGAGAACAAAAAACTGTTGGCTTTTGATTGGAGTTTCACTTGTTAATTAGGGAGAACTGTTCATAGTGTTTTAAATCTTTCTATTCATGAACAACAAATGTCTCTTAACTTCTTTTGGTTCTCTTTATTATATTCAAAAAAGTTTATATTTTTTCATTAAGATCTTATACTTATTTTTTATGTTTATTTCTAGATACTTTTGCAGTTTTTTTTTAGTAGATCAAAAGATAGCTTTTAAAATTTATGTTTTTTGTTATTGTTCAGGGTGTGATAGAGATTAATTATAATAATTTGTCTTTAATTTTGGAGGTTTTCTATGTTGATAATGACAGTTTTATCTTCTTTCTAATCCTTTGACTTTTAATTTATTTTTCTTGTCCTATTTAACTGGCCAAGGCATCCGATGCAATTTTGACATAAAGTGAAAACAATGGCAATTTTTGCCTTGCTTCTGATGCTAAAGGGAATCCTTCTAACATTTCTCTGTTTAAAATGTGATATGTTGTCTTTTTAAAAAGATATAACGATTCCAGGTTATGGGATATACTCCTATGCCTACTTTATTAAGAGTTGTTTGCTGGTTTTTTTTAATTGTGAGTCAGTGTTGAATTTTATAGAATCCTTAGTCTGAAGCCAATGAAATAATCACATATGTTTTCTCCTTTACTCTGTTAATGTGGCAAGAGACACTTATAGATTTAACTTATTAAATCAATCCTGAGAAAAATCCAGCTCAGCAAATTTTCTTTTACATACATTTAATTGGGTTTGCTAGTGTCTTGCTTGAATTTTTATATTTACATGCATGGATACTCTGTGTCTATAATTTTCCTTTTCTATACTCTCATTGTCAGGTCTGAGATTGCTTTTTTGGTCTCTAGATCAATAGTTCTCAGCTATGGATGATTTTTTCCCCCAAGAGACATTTGGTAGTGCCTGTAGACTTATTTTTAATCGTCTTGACTGAAGAGCAGATGCTATTGGCATCCCTAGTGGGAATAGGCCAGGGATGCTGCTAAACATCCTACACTGCACAGAACAGCCCTTCATAACAAAGAATAGTGCCAACTCTGAGAAATACCCCTCTAGGTCATTTTGAATAAGGCTGGATTAATCAGGCCTTTCAAATTTGGTAGAATTTCTCTGCAAAATTAGACTTAGTTGCATAAGGCTTCTGAAGTAATAAGATAATCCTAATTTTTTATTGTATATTTAAGTCAGTTGAGGTGCTGTGATATTAAGTTAATGTTAGAATAGCATCTAAAAACTAAATTGTTGGACGTCTTGTATGTATTTGCTCACTTATTCGCTTAATTTTTTTCACCTACACGCATGCAAAGATCTCTGTTAGGTAATGGAAGAACACACAAGAAGCCGACTATGTCCTTTAGGAGTCAAGCAAGAATATCAAGTATGTAGACATACGATTGTAATCTAAAACAGAAATTAGTGAGTACCATGGGAAGAATGCAAATAAAATTATGTAAGGGAAGGAGATACAGAGAGAGAAACAAGAGAGATATTTTAACTCCTGACCAGGGAATCTGAGAAGAAATTTGATAAAGCATTTTATAGAAGTAGATCCAGGGGGAACAGCGTGAGCTGGGTTTGCAGAGAAAGTAATGAGTCATTCTGCAGAGGGCTTGAAAAGAGAAGCTGAAGTTTAATGACGGAGTGCTTCAGATATCAAATTAAGAGTTTAAATTTGATCCTTAACATACTAAGTAGGGTAGTTAAAGGATGTGAGTTGTGCTCTAACAAAAAAATATTTCAAAAGCCTTTTAGATATATACGGGTGTAGATGGGATATCACTTCAAAAATCAAGAGCTTCTGTAGGCCATATTCTATTTACATTCTGTCTCCCTAACCTAGTCTCTGTTCCTGATTCTGATCTGGCATTTTTGTGGCAGTTTGTGTTTGGTGATTGCAATTTGTTCAACCCCATCTGATATTCTTCTAATCTCCTGCCTGCCACTGAAATTAATGTGTTTGGTCACGTTTCACAAATGAGGAAGCCAAAATTCTGTGAGCTAGTGTGGTCCCCTGCTGTCTCCTAGCCCATGTGGGCAGAGTGAAAATTGGATTTTGCTACCCTAAAACAGGGCAGACAGCTGCTGAGCCCCAGGGGATCACACAACCTGCCAGGTTCCTTGTTTTTCTCAATCTCAGCACAGCCAAGACCACTTTTTTGTTGTGTGTGAGCTCAGTTATGCATGAAATTCAATAATTTCCATAGATAAATCTGGTCAGCATGACCAAATACACCCAAGACTCTGAAAGAACAAATAAGAATGAATCTTTATGTCAATAATTCTAAGCAAACTGAAAAAAGATAACAACGCCTTCAAAAGTTACTTCAATTAAACAGCCTCTTGTCACCACCTTTCTCGGAGTGATGATTCATCAGTGCTAGCTCACGTCAGTAGAGTTTGTTGACCAGTGAGGAAGAAGTAACAGATACAGTGTGAGATTGCAAAATCCATTTCTTCCTGATAAACCCACTGAGTTTCAACTTATGCCGCTTATGTAACAACAGACGAAATGTGACGAGCTCTCCAGTTTCCAAGGAGAAAGAAACGCAAGCATCTCACTTTTGCATGGCAAGCCCAGAGAAACACATGAATATACACAAATACATGCAGACATATATTTACACAGCATGTACACAGCCTATACACACATATTACTTTTAAACATATTGCAAAAAAACCTTATACATGTAATTTTATATGCATATATTAATACATATATACATAAACAAATACAGGCATGCACATGTGACACATGCATGCAAACAGACACACATGAAGGCAAGCAAAGAATACCAATACAGTATAATTACATAATGCACCCTGCTGAAGTTCTGTAAAACACAAGGAGAGAAGATGTAACATGAAAGAACTGTGTAATCATTTTGTGATTAATTATGAAAGCATTAATAAACATATTGATATAAGATTTGTTAAGCTCATCTGAAGAGTTGAAAGCAATTTCTTTGCTTAACATTGGCTATAGAAATCATCTGGGTGAGAATATGTTATGTAATCCCCAAATCATTTTAGTGGGATGACTCACCGTGTCAACGTAAGTTGAGGGACTGGTGAAGATGTTAAAGGTGAGGAAGGTGCAAGCTTGTGGCCACTGTCTCTTAGACCCGGCATTACAAGACAGAAACTCAGAAAAATCAAACTTTCAGAAAGCGTCTGCCCCCAATATTTTAGGAAGTATTAAAGTTTCTATCAGTAAAGAAGAATATGTAAACAACAATAGCTTTGATTGTCATCTTACAACACCCGTTCTGATAGTAAGTGTGGGAGAGTGATGAGCTGTGAAGATTATGGGCAACAGTTTTCCCTGTGCTGAAAGTAGTTGGCAGGATCTCCACTATAAACTATAGCTATCAAAATTGTTCGGGATTTTCATAACACACGGAAGAGAAGGAGCGAGGATGATGGCAACATTAATCTTGACCCTCCGGTGCATGTGTCTGTGTTTAAGGAGCTTTCATCTGTTATGTCAGGATATTGTTGAGATCTAATTTCCATACTCATACAGTGTTCTCCTTCAAGATAGAATTTAATACAAACTCAGATAGAATTTTTGAAATCTGCCACTTGCCTCCCACTGTCTAGACTCTTCTAAGCAAGATGGTAAGATGGATTTTTTTTTTAAAGAGCAATCTAAATAATGATTTTTTTCCTTTGTTTAAACAAACATGTCTTCACTTAGAGCACCTTATAGAATATGCTAGAGGTAAGAAACACAGGGAATATGCATCTACCTGGCTTGTATGGCTTCCAGAATTTTGAGTTTTGGCCTGAGGTACTCTGGAAGTGAATCTTAGCCTATTTGGAATCTCTAGGTTCTCAGTATAAGGACAGACCACAATAGTAACGTTTATATCCTGGTGACAGTCTCACTCCCCTCTACTCTCTGTATAGATCTGGCAAGTAACAGTTCTCTGCTGGGAGAGGGATGCAATTAATGGCAAGGGATTGGGAGAATTATTGGCATTGAGGAATTTATATGTATGGAAACCTTTCTGGGTGAGGATTGGTCTGGGACACTGCCTAATCCCAAAGGATAAAGAAATATGACAAAACGCTAACCACATTTCTTAGGATTTGGCCAAAGATTCTTATTTTAATTTCTGTTACTCTTGGAAGCCATGATGATGGAGGGGAAAGTGGGGATTTAATTTACTTTAAAAATTACTTCACTGTAGATAAGCAAGAAGACCAAAATAATCCCAAACACTCCCAAGGAGAAATGTTGAACAAATCCATGAAAGAGACTATGTGCCAGTCCACAGAGAGGCTAAGCCAGACACCAAGATCAAGGAGTCATAAAGCTAAGTCCAGCCTGGAAAGAAGCCTGTGGTCCAGGCACAGGGAGCAGCAGAAGATATCTCAGACAATATATGCTCTAGCAATTCTGGGGACCAAGAGAGAAATCTCAGGTAGGCTGGGAGGGTCTGCTGGAGGATGTCAAATCTGAGAATAGACCAGTAGGCAGGATTGATCAGAGAAGGAGAAGTAGATCATAGAATGTTCCTAAGAAAACAAGGGGGCCATTTTGACTGGCTCCAATATCAGTTTAGAAGCAGTTGGAATACAAAAATAACAATAGGCATTGTGCATCAATTATGCACCAATTGTATGTCAGGCACTATAAGGTTTATTTTCATATATTATGTTAGGTAATCCTCATAGCAGCTCTATGAGTACATATTCTATTAGTCTCACAACACATTAAGAACATGATATTTGCCATGGAACTAGCCCAAGATCATCCACATAGTTATGATCTGCAGATGTTAACCATAATACAGCTAGTTTTTTTTTAAAACAAGCAGAGCTGTTTAATGGTGGAATATGTTGGCCAAAATCTTTGGTGATTCATAATATCCAATCAAGCAGGCGGTGAACCTCAGTTGGGGGGCTTCCTGTACTGGTAAGATTTTAAAATGGAAGAGATTTAAGATGAGTGTCAATTTTAAGATACTATGGTCACAGGGTCCATGAATAAATAAACGCAAAGTGAATATTTATTCCAGCCTTGGCATGAACATCCTCTGGAAGGTACCTCCTCTGCTCAGTGGTGTTTTAAAAACTCTGGAAACTGCTGATGCAGTGCAAATCATGTTTACAAATTATACCTCCATATAGCTTGTGGCTAATTTGTCTGCATATCTTAAATCTGGTGGAATTTTATGATCTGAGACTCTCTATGCAAGTGTAATTAAGAGATACTTTACAATTTTAGGTTCTAAATGATGGCTTAAGAATAGGGAGATTTTTTTTTTTAAGGTGAAGAACAAAAGTGCAAATTAAAAAGAAATTATGTTTCATCTGATGTAAAAGAAATGAATCATAAAGTGGAAAATTTTGGAAACACAGAAAAGTAAAGATGCTAAAAGAACCATGACCCTTAAAATCAACAACTGTCGATACTTACTCTTAGCAATTCAGCACAGTCTCACCAATTCAGCAAATTCCTCCCAACTCTTTCTTATAGAGATTAAACAAAGATTTTTTTATAGCAAGAGTTCCCAAGCTTTTTGCCTCAGAACCCTATTATACCCTAAAAATTACTGAGGATTCCAAAGAGCTTTGTTTATGTGTTTTGTCCTTGATACTTACTGTTGGATATTAAACTGGAAAAAAATATTTATTCATTTAAAATTGCAACAATAAACCCATTACTTATTAATTAACCCAAGTAACATATGTTAGTGAAAATAACTATATTTTTCAAAAACAACAAAAAGTTAGTGAAAATACTGGTATTGTTTTACAAATCTTTTTAATGTCTGACTTAGAAAACAGCTGGATTCTCACATCTGCTTCTGCATTAAATCCATTGTGATATAGTGTTCCGGCTGAAGTATGTGAAAAAACAAAACAAAACAAAAACCCAGCCTCATATAAATGTGAAATTGGAAAAGGAAGGACTACTTTAATAGACTTTTCAGATAATTGTTATGAGTCCTATGTATCTGGAAAACTTCACTGCACACTCGTGAAAGAATGAGACTGAGAAGGTCAATGATGTCTTAGCATTATCATGAAAACAGTTTTGACTTCCTAGATCCTCTAAAAGGGATGCCAGTGGTCTCTATGCTAGATTTTGGGAACTCTTGCTGTATATTTGTTCTGTGTTTGTAACTTAATGATATATTTTCAACATTTTTAAAAAGAAAATAAAAATGTGATTGATTTAACCATCTCCATATTACTTGGGTATTTAGGTTATTTGTTTTCTTATATTAATACTAACAAAAATAACACAGAAGTAAATATGTTTTACCTATAATTCTGCATTTAAATTTTATACTATTATCGTTTTTTTTTTGAAGCTTCCTTTTTAATATTTTACATCTCCAGTCATATTGCAGGCTCAATAAACAGGAATTTTGTTTTGTTTTGTTTTTTGTTTTTACTTTTTTTTTTCAAAAAAATTTTTTTTAATTTTAGCGTATTATGGGGGTACAAATGTTAAGGTTACGTATATTGCCCATGGCCCCCCTCCCCCCCTCGAGTCAGAGTCTCAAGCATGACCATCCCCCAAACGTTGCACATCTCACTCATTGTGTTTGTATATACCCATCCCTTCCTCCCCCCTCCCACCTGATCAACACCCGATAAATGTTATTCCTATATGTCCACTGAGGTGTTGATCTGTTAATACCAATTTGCTGGTGAGTACATGTGGTACTTGTTTTTCCATTCTTGAGATACTTCACTTAGTAGAATGGGTTCCAGCTCTATCCAGGAAAATACAAGACATGCTATATCACCATTGTTTCTTAAAGCTGAGTAGTACTCCATGGTATACATATACCACATTTTATTAATCCACTCATGAATTGATGGGCACTTGGGTTGTTTCCACAACTTTGCAATTGTGAATTGTGCCAGAAGTTAAAAACTGTATTTTATAGTACTTAATATGTTTTGCCAACTTGATTTCAAGAAAGATTTTACCAACTTCTGTTCAACAAATAAGATGTAAGAGATTGAATTTTCAGCAGCATTGAGTATATCGCATAAAATAATCTTTACTTTGTTATTAAGAAAAAAGATAATTTTTTTTCAAATCCTTTGCACACTGATGAGGTTGACCATTTTTTGTGCTAATTAGTCACTAACATTCGGTATGTAAAAGTATTACAACTGTCAGTTCACTATCATTAGTGTTAATCATCCATTCTGTTACCTTGACAGATGCTTATAAGTCTGACCAAATACTGCAACAAATTCCCTTAGTAATTTAATATTATAAGCAGGGCTGTGCGTGTGTTAGTGTTCTGAGGCTGCTGTAACTAAGTATGGGTAGCCTAAACAACAGGAATTTATCACCTCCCAGTTCTGAAAGCCAGGGGTCTGAGATCAAGATATTCACAGGGTTGCTTCCTCCTGGGGATTGTGAGGGAGAGTGTGTTCCATGATTCTTGGCTAATTTCTGCAGTTTTTCTGGCACTCTTAGCCATTCCTTGGCATATAGAAGCATCACCCTGATCTCTGTTTTCATCTTCACATAAGATTTCACCCATGTGCATGTCTGTGTACAAATTATCCATTTTTTTATGAGGAAACCTGTCATACTGGATTAAGGACCCCTTCTATTCCAGCATGGCCTTATCATAACCAAACTAATTACATCTGCAGTGACCTTATTTCCAAATAAGATCACATTTGTATTGGAGTTAGGACTTCAATACATGAATTTTAGAGGGACACAATTCAATCCACAACAGTGTACTTCACAGACCGACACATCTAGTGCAGGATAAAATTCAAAGAGTCAGTTTGACCCCTAATATCTACCCCCATTCCTAAGAAGAAACCTTATATCTCTATGTGGCTTATTTAGTTGGGCATAATAGTAATATCATACTTGTCATCACCATCATCATCATCAACAATTACTTTCGTCCAGAGTTTTACTGTTCACGAAGTGCTTCTGCATGCTTAATATCACTTGATCTTCCTGGCTATTTAAGTAAGGCAGGGTTGAGATTATGATATCTATAGTAAAGAAATCTGAGGCTCAGATAGATTGCCTTGTCTGAGGTCACTGTGAAAGACCCTCAGCCTCACCTTGTGTTTGTATCAGAGCCCACAGGGACATTTTAATGACCATAGCTGTAGATTAGAGCCTGTCAAAATGCTCTTCAATTAACAAAAAATAAACATAGCTTATAGAGTGGTGAATTAATTAACACAAATGAATTCATTAACACAAGAATGGCGAATTATAGCTTTAAGAACATTGTTTACTAGAACAATTGTTCCTAATCTTTGAATAATTGCAATTTTCTGTAACATACAGTATATGTCTTGTAGTCTTTGTTGTTACCTTAAGCTTTGTGGTTAGAAGTCACATTGACAAGCTTTATAATCAGACAGGTATAGGTAGTTACTATAGCATGAAAAAGTGTGAGCAAAATAATTAGAGACAATATTTAATATTATATAAGACCTTTGCTGCATGGGGCTAATTTCTAACACTGCTATTGGTTTATTGTATTCTTATGGTCACAGGAATACAAACATTCTATAAATTCCACTTACTAGTTTTTATTCTATTGGTAAAGGTGATATCGACAATCTTTTCATTCTCCAAAACCTCACGTCAAAACTTTCTCATCTCTGCAATTGTCATTTACATTTCAAATATTAAGATTAGTCAAAATTGAAAGTTTCTAAATTTTGATTCTAGTTACAGAATCAGACACTAGTAAATCCACTGGGAGAAGTTCATAATGGCAACATAGCAATTGCCTAAAAGAGTTAGCTTATCTTGGAGTAATGGACAAACACATTGTGAAATTCTCATTTCATTAATGGTACACAGCAGTGAAAATGAATATATAAGTATGGCTGAATCTCAGAAAGAGACTATTGATTGAGGAAAGCAAGTCTTATAAGTATGTAGACAATATGACTCTGTTTTTATAATTTTCTAAAAACATGCAACACAAAACAATACATCGTTTAAAAATATGCCATGATGTGACCAAACTATAAAGCAAAGCAAGCCAATGACAAGCATAGTTCAGGAGGACTTGATGAACTCACAATGTGCCATCTGAGTATGGGAAGTTCACTTTATTGTCTGTAACTTTTCTCCTGGATGTACTCAATATTTAATAGAAACAGATCTTAACTGGTAGATCTGACACATAGACACTATTTCTGCATGCCACATCCAATTTTGTGCCCCCTTCGAAAAGTAGGAGCCAAAAATATAAAGGATGGCTACTTGGATCGAGCATCCCTGAAGGAGGTCGGCATTCACTGTGTGCCAACCACACGCCTCTACTCTGCCGGGCACATTTAGGCCGGAATAAATCAAGCCCAGTTCTTGCCCTTGTGGCACTTCGTAAAGCCATTCAGGAGACAATAGTCATCTCAAGAAATAACTAAGGGTATCAAGCAGTCTGTACTTGCCTCATTTCTTGTCTAGGTTCTTGCAAAAATCTCATGATTTGTAAAGAAAAACCAGTTCTGTCCCCCGAGATTCATCTAACATAGAAAGGGCTTTTTCTAGAGTGTCTGATCATGAGAATCATAAACTAGTTAAAATGCTTTCATCATGCCCCTAGTGCTTGGAGCTCGTACTGAGCTCTGTGCCTTCGCTGGCAGGACCATTCACACTTGGGCTTCTGCGTCACCAGGCTTCACCCTCCCCCGTCACCAAACACCCAGCCTGGCATGCTGCCCCAGCCCATTTGTTCCCAACTGCAGATCCTCACACTTGGCAGGCCCACTCATTCTGCTGGGTCTTTGCACAGGCTGCTCTCTCTGGGTGGAGTGCACTCTTCCGTTCAGCTGTGAATACCACCTACCTGTTCATGTCAGCACAGAAAGCCTTTCCTGACCCTCAACCTGGGATAGGTACCCCCCACCTGTACTCCAGAAAACCCCTACACTTTCCCCTCTCAACAACACACACATGCCACAATGCACAGTGATGATGTGTTTGCTTTTCTGGATCCCTGACAATTCTATCGACTCCTTGAGGTCTATGAATCTCAGGGTTTTATATAAGGGATAATATTAGTAACAAATAAAAGCAATTAAGCAATGAGGCAGGATTTGGAAATAAAAAATGACTGATTCATCTAAGTATTATAGGAGTTTATAGGGTGTGATGGACATCTTTTGGAGGAAGTAGGATTTGCACTGGTCTTTGGAGGGTAGACTTGGATCAGCAGGAAAAAAAAATATTCTCAAAAGAGAACCACATAAAAAAAAGTACAGAGGAAAGAATTTGAAATTTTTCTTAGGTATACCAAAAGCACAAGATTGACTAGGTAAGAAGTTTGTGTTACTGTAGGGGATAAGTTTGAAAAGGAAAATTGGGCTCAAGTGGACTTCCAGCTGGGAATCAATCCTGCATGAAAATGGGAAGGACAGTGAAGAGCTGAGAGCATCAGGTGATGATGATCTCATGATGAAACTCTCAAGTCAACACATAGTTAACTCAAGCAAAACGGAAACTGAAATGTCAAATCTATTATTGCCTTTCTGTTTCTGATTACAAATGCATGGTAAGTTCTAAACAGTACCTACCTTAGCCTTCCTCAAGGAGGACGCTTGGCAAATGGGAGGCAATAGGAGCAACTGACTCATTCCAATTACTCTTTTGAAAATGAAAGATGTAAAGGAAGTAAATCCACTTAAGCACTCAGGGAAATTGTGAAGTGCTTGTCAGATTGCAGTAATTGTACAGCAGCCTTTTGTGAGCTGTGATGGAGGACAGTCTAGGTAAGAAGGAAAAAAAAACAGCAAAGTAAAATGCTTCACTCCACTAACATGTTCTAGAAATAGACTGTATGATTGTGGTGTTCCTTGCTCCAGGTGAGTTTTCATAGAGGAAGGAATGTCCTAAGGAGAGGAAACCTTCCCTAGGGCGAGCTAGGGAACATGATCTGCCCCTTCCCCAACCCCACCCTTCACCTCACAGCCTTCCTGCTCTAGCACCAGAGCTTAGTGCAAAACCAAGTCCAAGAATTATTTGGGAGCCAGGAATGTGAATTTCTACCATGGAAGATAACATGTCTGAGGCTTTAAGGGACTTCAGACAATAGCACACTTCTCTGACTGCAAGGCAGAGAGCAAGATATTATTTTCATTACTGACATTACACTGACATTGGAGGATGTGGCTTAGACATGCTATAATAATGAGCCATCAGCCACCCCAGAAACCCTCTAGACCCCCTCACATTGGATTCTGGATCATAAAGTTTATAGCACCGAGAAGAACAAAATGTGTACCTCCAGAAGGTGGTGAGTTTCCAAGGAGAATAGGAAATAGAAGGAACTTAGCTTCTCATTTCTAGCTTCCTGGACTAAATCCACAGTTGAGTAAAGCCATTCTTCTTCTCAGGAGGAAGAATGATTAAAGAAAAGGAGAGAGGCTGGGAGAGTTAGGCATTAGAGCTTTCTCCAAAGGCAAGAACATCTGATGAGAAACATATGAGCCCACCTAAAAAAATTCTGAAATTTCTCTGTTCTCTATACGGCTGGAGGAAGCCATTGTAATAGCTGTTGGAGCAAACGCAGTGCCCCTAGGGATCTCATCGGGTTGGATTTACAGGCAGGGAGGCAAGGAGGATACAGGGGTGAGAGTGCTCAACTCTACCGGGGGAGGTCAGGGAAAGATTCATAAAGGAGAAGACGTTTGATTTTCAGCACTAAAGTATTTAATAGCAAAGTGAGTATTTCATACAGAAGATATAAAGGCATGGGTTTTCAAAGGGCATGACATGTCTGGAAAATTCCCAGTGTCCTATGGAAACCTGGGGCAGTGAGAGAACAGAAGCTGAGAGTGCTCGGGTGCACAGGTGGGCCCAGCCTCTCGGGGGCCTCGAGTTCATGAAACGATTTCATCCTGTTAAAAATGGGGAAACCACTGAATGGGTTAAAAATTATTTGCTCCCTGAGGTTCTCTGACATTTTAGTGAGCCCTCAAACCCTGACCCTTTGTTTGCTTCCTGTCTTTAGCACAGCTCAGCTTCTGCTCTGGCTGTCACTGCAAAATAGTTTATTTCAGTTTAACTTTCCAGGTCTTATTTGATGGTGTCCAATAAATTATTTCATAATTCCATTGAGTTGTCTGACCTTTCACTAATAACTGAAAGAGTTTGAGGAGGGCATGAGGATGATAAAAACATGACCTTATTTTCAAGGATCACTTACCTTTTTTTTTTTTTTTTTTTTGAGACAGAGTCTCACTTTGTTGCCCAGGCTAGAGTGAGTGTCGTGGCATCAACCTAGCTCACAGCAACCTCAAACTCCTGGGCTCAAGCGATCCTGCTGCCTCAGCCTCCCGAGTAGCTGGGACTACAGGCACGCGCCCCCATTACCGGCTAATTTTTTCTATATATATTAGTTGGCCAATTAATTTCTTTCTATTTACAGTAGAGACGGGGTCTCAGTCTTGCTCAGGCTGGTTTTGAACTCCTGACTTCAAGCAATCCGCCCCCCTCGGCCTCTCAGAGTGCTAGGATTACAGGCGTGAGCCACCGCGCCCGGCCTCAAGGATCACTTTCTACAGTATGGGAGGACACTGTCTACAAAACCGAATCTGGAACAAATCAGAGATAGGGCCCAAAAGAGGTGCCAATGAGGGGCTTTTGGACCACAGCGAAGGAAGTAACTGACTACTCACAAGAAGGAGTGGAGTTCCAGAGGCTTCGCAGAGAAGATGACCACAGGCAGAACAGGGGAAGCTTGTGTGACAGATGTGGTCATAACGTTAATCCCTGTCTTTACACACGTCTATGTTCAACTTGTTCCACAAATACATTACAATGCATTGTTACTCTTAAAATGTGAATGGTATATGTGGGAAATGATGAGAGCAGGGAGGGGACAGCTGTGGGGAGATGGGACACAGAGGCACAAACACAAGAGATTTCTACCAAGGTCAGATGAGACAAGAGCTGCCATTTGCAGGTGAGGGCTGATGAATGAAGAGCAAAGATGTGTTGTTGGATTTTCTGACCGGTGACTAGGTGGAAGTATCTACCTGTCTATCTCTTTGAATTCTCCTTTGCACTGGTTGTATCATCTTATTGGACTCTTCATTAATTAATAGGTCAAGTGAAGTTTTTGATTCATGCTGCTTATATTTGTAAGAGAGTCACAATTTTACCTTTAAAAATTATTCTTTAATATTCCTTTTTAATTCAAACTTTATTTACATGTGGATCCAGGGTCCTAGTCAACTTTCTCCTTAGCCTTACATTCTTCCCTAGATACCTAGTTCATAACCTGAGTTCACATTGGCTAACCCAGAGATCTGCCAAGTGAGTGACTAGTCATTTCTTTCTTTCTGCAGAAGTGCCTGAAGCAGGTGACTGTTCTTTATGCTGTTCTCCCCAGGGAAGAATATGTGTGTGAGGCTGAAGCCCGAGATATGAATTTTCTTGCCTTGGCTCTGGCTTTTTAAAATGTCAGTTGCTTATTTTAAACAAACAATGTGCTCTGGCTGCCTCCTAATGCTTTCCCATCTCATACTCTGCCCATGAATTTATTAGTTATGTCTGGAGAAAAAGAAATTTCAAAATCAACAGAACACAATGGCCACTGGGGAAGGAGTCTTAAGTATAGGTGTTATTTTCATGAAAAATAAAATCCCAAATGAAGTTCGATAGGGGAAAGAAATCTTACTGGAGGACATTCAGTATTCCTGCCTGGTGCTGGTACCCTGTGGTAGATTTGACTACCCCTCCTTTGGGGACCCAGTGTGTTCTGTACTTACTCCTGTCCTAAAGGCTCTAGTCTTTGATGGTATTTATTTCCTGATGTATGTGTCTCTCTCGCTAATTTTGAGGTTCTTGAGAGCAGGATGCATATCTGATGTTTCTTCAATATCAGTCATAAGTTTGGAATGTAGTAAGTTTCTAATATGCATCCCTACATCTCTGGGCAGCTCTCACAATGAAAAAGACACCTTCCAGGCACAGAGCCAGAATCTACCTCCTTGTCATGTTCACCCTTAGGTCAGAGGTGTGTCCATTGAAGTTGGACAGAACAAGTTTGTTATCCTCTCCTCTCAATGTCATGGATAAGAATCACAAATAAACCGCTGAAAGACAGGGCAGTTAGGGCCTTGAAACCATCCACGTATTATCCAAGAATCATAGTGGTAGAAAGGGAAATGAATAAAGTTCCAACTAGATCATGCCTGAAGCATGATTGCAAAACAGAGGATATTAAAGCTTCAATGTATGTGGTAATACATTGGGAAATAAACTTGTGAAACTCGCAGATTGCTCCTGGAGCCCATGCCAGAGCTGAGAGTCACATAGCTCAGCGTTGAAGAAAGGAACGTGTATGGCAGTCCTGGATGTGACAGCAAGGTTCACGAGCAAAGAGAGGGCCCCACCTTGTGTGATGACAGAGGTGAGGACTGGAGATAGTTACTGGGCAGTTCACAACTCCAGAGTCTAGCATCTAGGCGGAAGGAATAGAGCAGTTCACTGTACTATTCTAAATACTCTGCATCATTATAGTGTATCGAAAAAATACAAGGAGGCCATGAAAAGGCCCTAAAATATGGTAGAGAGAGCATACTTTGTGCACACAGAGGAAAAGTCATTACCTTCTTGGGCCTGTACAAGGAGGGGGCTTTCCGAGAGGTCTGGAAGGAAGTGTGGAATCACCTACTTATCAGGAGGGGGCCCTGTCAAGCATGTTCCATCGTTGACTCTTGACACAGTTCCTGGACACTACCTTGACCACATTGAGGCCCTCTTCAGTCCCAGAGTACTTGTTAATATCAGTACTCTCTGAAATATCTCTGTTCTCATGCCTTGGGTTCACTCTTTTTTTTTTTTTTTTTTTTTTTGAGACAGGGTCTCACTTTGTTGCCCAAGATAGAGTGCCGTGGCATCAGCCTAGCTCACAGCAACCTCAAACTCCTGGGCTCAAGCAATCCTCCTGGCTCAGCCTCCCTCGAGTAGCTGGGACTACAGGCCGGCGCCACCATGCCCAGCTAATTTTTTCTATATATACTTTTTCAGTTGTCCAGCTAATTTCTTTCGATTTTTTTTAGTAGAGACAGGGTCTCGCTCTTGCTCAGGCTGGTCTCGAACTCCTAAGCACAAACGATCTGTCTGCCTCGGCCTCTCAGAGTGCTAGGATTACAGGAGTGAGCCACCGCACCCAGCCCACTCTTTTTCTTTAATTTTGGAGGTTCCGTTTGCTGCAGAGATAAAATTCCTGGAAATAGACATAGTATCAACAAGTAAATATTTTAGGTCATAGAAGCCAGAAGATTTTACATTTAAGGTACTAAAAAGAACTAATGTCCACATTTAGAAGAAGTTATTAAGCCAAGAGAGTGCAGGGGCTCTTTTTGCTTTCTAGCTTGTCCAATTGTGCTGTACTTCTGAGATGTCTTTTCTCTACCTGGGTCCTCTTGGTACCTGTGCTAACCTGATATTTTTTGCATATAATTAAAGAAATATACAAAGTATCCTTTTCTTAGGAACTAACTTTAAGGAGCTAACACTTATTGAGGAAATGCACAGAGCCAGATACTATATTATGGTAGGTGTTTTGCATACATTTTATCACCTTCCCTACCTGGGCGTCATGGAACCTGGAATACCATGAAAGAGTTGCAGATACATTGAGATATTTATACCCTTTATCTTTGGGGTGGTTGAATTGGGCTTTGGGAAGCCAGTTCCCTGAGCCAGACAAATCAGGACACAGGGAGCCCATATTTTCTGTGCACCATGACATGGAAACATCTGGGTAGCACTGCCTTGTATCATTTACTCTGCATGGGAAGCTGTAAGGTAATTATGACTTTCACCACTTCAGATATGAAGAAACATAGGGTCAGAGGAGTAACAAATCTGTGTCTATCCCCCAGCCAGCGAGGGTGGCAGAGACAGGGTGTGGTCAGACCTGCCCGGTACCAAGGGCTGAGCTTTCTCCCTGCATCCCTCTCTTCATCTGCATGGCTGGCCTCGGCTCTATGACTCAGTGCGTCCCTGCACTATATTTGCAAACCCACAGAGAACACTCGACTCAGATTTGGAAGACGAAGTAACACGGAAGCTAGAAGGATCCCCAGACAACATAAAGTTCTGAAACTCTCTGGCTGAGCAGTACAGTTTGGTAGCAGCACCTAGCGGGAAGAGCTTGGAGAAAGAGAGTGGGTTTTAGGGTGGACAACTCACTAGGCGCTCACAGCGCGGGGGAGAAAGATTTCTCATGCAGAGATTAGGGTTCTGTGTATATGTAATAATGTATTTTGTCTTAGAAGGGGGAAGAAAGAGAGAGAGGGGGGAAGAGAGGGATAGTGGGGACAAGGCAGCATGACATCCCAAAGAAAGAGAAGGAGGGTGCCAGCACTGAGGCCAAGTGACTTACTGATTTTATGGGGACAAACAGAAAGGACAAAAATAGTGATTGCCATGAGAAACTGCTACACCTGGTCCTTTCTTTCTTCCTGGCAGCAAGATGATAACAGAAGCAGCGACAGGATGTCAAAGTCCAAGAGTTGGCTCTCCTGTCTTTCCTTGGAGAAGTGATTATCACAGGAGATCTGACTCTGCCCTCTAGACATGGCTGAGGCCTGAATCTCGCACCCTGCTGTTTACTGAGGAAGTCTCTAAAAACAGACTCTCAAAAGCAATTTTAAGAGAGAAAGATTTACATCTCTTTTCCCCGAAGAGTCTGTTCAGCTCTTTTCAGAAGTTGTGCAAAACAGAACTCCTGCAGGGTGCCTGTTAGCCAGAGAACTCTTAGGACTGATCTTTAACTGTTACTAGGAAATTGCAGGATTAGATATTTTCCTGTGAATTTTTGCAAAGCCGTCCCTTTCAGCGGCGTCAAATCACAAATGTGCAGAATGACAGGCTTAGGAGACTGGGCAATGAGGTATAGGGAAGGGGGAGCCACTGAAAATTGTCTTCTTTCGATGTCCCCTTCAAATGTCTTTCCTTGCTTGTGTAACTCAAATATAATTAATTAGATCTCTCCTCTCTCTGGGTGGATATGGAATCACTTCAATGGGATTGCCCAGGCTTTATGAGCTCAGTAGGGGGACTGTTTGATGGCAGGACCCTAGTCCCTCCAGGGTGTCCTCAGGGTGTTAAAGGCTCTCAGGAATTAGGCCAGTGTGCTTCCTGAGCAGCTGCACCAAGGCCCAAACTGCTGCCATTGCCTGTCCCTGGGCCACTGCTCTCTGCTGCACTGAAGCCATTGCCTGTGATGCTGGTGCCCCGGGCTGAGGTGTGGGCCTTGCTGTGCTTGTTCTGAGCTGCTGCTTCTGACCACTGGCACTGCTCACATCTCTACTGTCACTTGCCTCTGGGCTTCACTGATAGCCCTCAGACCACTAGACATTGGTCATTCCCCAGTGTCTTCTCGCTCTGGACCACCACCGCCTGCAACTTTCCAGGACTAATGCAATCCCTGCCTCAGCGCTGTAAGTAGTATCTTTACCCACTTGCTTGCATTTAGGCCACTGATGGGGCACCTGTCAACTGTTACTTCCTGGGAGGGCGATGGTCCTCCTCTCTCCTTTGGGTTCTTAGGATCTAGAAACGTTCACTAGCAGTGTATGCTGGTTCAAGCTATCAGGATAATTCAGGTCCCAGCCACCACGTGGTAGCTCTGCTCCCCTCCTATCTTCAGGCCTGTCACCAAGCCTGGCCCATTACAGCAGATTTCTTCTTTCTTCAGGGTAGACTCTCTCCATAAAGATCCCCATCCCTTTCCTGAAATGTCATCCCACTGGGTTACTCCCACCCAATTTACCAGATGTGCTTGCAGATAGGTTGGCACCCGAAGCTTGGCATTGTTGGAGTCCTTTTCCCGGGAGGCTATTCGGCGTCCGTGTACACAGTGATTAATGGGAGTGACGAAGTCTCATAATTCATATGCATATTTCCCCTTATTTCAAAAGCATGTCATTTTTATTATAGAGATTTTAGAAAATGCAATAAAATATCAGAAAGAAGATAAATATCACTGGTAATTTTTCCACCCAGAGATAAATAAAGTTAACGTTTGCTGAATGTCATTTATATTTCTTATGCGCCCTGTGACCAGCACTATGCTAAGAACTGACAATAAAAACAAAACAAAACGCTCCCTGCTCGCCCTCATGGGAGTGTGCCATGCACACCGTGGTGTAGCCTGTTTTCCCTCTTGTGCTACTGTGTCGTAAGCCTACTTCTTTTTGTTTTCATCAATGATGGCAGAATTTTCTGAAACTTTCTCCTGGATTCTGAATTAAATCACATTCAGACATATGCCTTTCTCAGAATGTTCCAGATGCTTTTCTTTCCTCTGCATTGCAGCATTTTTTCCCTTTCCTTCATTTGCCTCCTCTGTTGTTTATTTGTCATCCTCGGCATTTGCCAACAAATACGGTGAATGGACCGCCCTTGGCTCCTCTGCCCACTCACGTGCTGTCTCCTTCCCTCGTGTCTACTCTTGGTGGCTGTGACCCTGTGACACCCCCACCCAGGACTCATCTTCCAGTTGTCATTAGCTTACTGCTCTACAGTCTGTGGGGCTGACACAGTGGCTGGTGAACTGCCCTCTGAATTGCTGGATAGTGTGCGCCCACGTGTGTGTGTGTGTGTGTGTGTGTGTGTGTGTGTGTGTGTGTGTGTGTAGGAGGCGTATATATCTCAGTATGTCCTGTTCCCAGGTGGCTCTTTCCAGCCTACATAAAGAATTTTCCTTGTGGAGCCTTTTCCTCCTGGATGACAATGTGCCCCAACTAACCTCCTCTTGTGTTCTGGGAGTTGCCACGTAAAGATATAGAAATGACAGCAGAGGGCGCCACCTCATGAGTAAGCACTCAGGGTGACAGATGGCAGCTGCTCAGCTTTCAGATTGGTTCAGATACTGGATAGTCTTTGAATTGGGGATATCGGGAGAAGTGAAAGTGGCTTTCTTTCTTTAGGTAGTCTCTGTTTTACAGGAGGAAGTCTGGATTTGTTTTTCTCTATCTGGTTCTAAACTTATTAATGTTAGAACTTTCTCTCATTTCTAACTTTAGGTTATCAGTCCATCCTAATAGTCTCTGATGTTATTTTTAGTTTCTTCTTTCCTTTCTCTTTATTCATATTTTAATTGGAAGTTGTGAAAGGCTTTTTACTTCACCAAAGGTGCAAGTTCAACCTTCTTAATAATAATAATAGTTGTTTTATTAAGTACCAATGTGCCTGATGCTTTTCTCACTGCTTTATATATGTTATTGCTTCAATTTTGACCCCGGGAGGTAGCTCTTATTATCTCCATCTTACAGTAAAAATCCAAGGCTAAGAAGTTAATAAAAGATTTTCCCAAAGAACATTGAACTTGTAAGATGCAGAGCCTAGATTTAAACCTAGGACTCTCCCACACTAAAGCCCTTGACATTCCCCCAGACTCTTAACATCTTTAAGGTTAAGTTTCCAGTTGAGTTTTTTCGGAACATCCCTCTATAAATGAATTAGGACAGAGCTCATGCAAAATTTCCACTGATACCTGGAATTACTGTATTGCAGGTAATGCATGAAAACAATCTGCACTATGTTGCTATTTAGCATTCTCTCTCGCTCTCAGCCCCCTCCACTTTCTCTCTTTTTCCTTTCTTCATTCATTCGTTCCTCTGACTCTCTTATACTGCTTCATTCCTTTTACTCAGGCTCTTATGTTGCAGGGAGTTCAATACCCAGTATTATCTACTTTTCGCATGCATCACATGTGTACAATTCCTAGCATAGTGGGTTGATTGGAAACAAGTGACAGGGAAAGCATTGCAGTGAGGATAGCTTCTCTGACATCTCAAAATGGAATGTAGACTTATTCACCATTATGTGTAACTAACTGATGGCATTTTCATGCATTGGTGGGAAGAAGAAGACAGGTTACCTGTAAGAGGAAGCAGAACAGACCCAAAGCTTTTACACACAGTAGCTAAGCTCTCTGGTGAGGCTGGTCAGTGCTCCACAATAGCAACAGGGGAATGAATGCCACACTCAGGAGGCACCACGAGACCACTCCCATCTCTCCAGGCAGGATGGAATAGACTCTGCCTCCCAATGGCCTTGCCAGGTAGACTGAAAAGATGAGGCATTACTCAGGCTCTAGTCCTTCCTTCCATACTTAACAAGTGTGGTCAATTATTTAAGTTACAAATACAAAACCTACCCATCTCCTTCATGTCATGAATTCAATAACATTGTGATTTTTATTAGTGCTTTCACTGATTTTAAAGGATATAAATAGCAATGGCTGGCTGGGATGAAAGTCTGTCTTTAAATATTTTAGAGCCAATGATAAAACTTAAGTTTGCACTTGAGCAAGGAATGTCAGACAAAGAAAAAGTTGTTGACTGATTTGTAAATAACTTATATTTTCCCCAGATGGGCCTTTAAATTTATTCCTCTTCTCGATACCTACACATTGACAGTGAGACCAGCTTCGCTACTAGTGATCTCATTTCTGCAATAAATATATCTCTACGATCTACCTCACCTACATTGTCTATGTGTACAAATACAAGTATAGATACGTCCTCATATAAGATATTCATAAAATTTGGTCCACAACCCATCACTATCTCAATGAGTGCCCATTACTTGCCTTAGCTGGGCAGATGGGGTCTGTCCACACATTAATTTATAGTGACAACTCACAAGAGCTTCCGTAGTGAACCTGTCAGTTATCTGCCCCGTAAGGAAATCAGATTGTCAGACCTGATAGCTAAAATGGATAGTAATTTCTGTCAGAAATTTGAAGCTACTGCCCTCAAATAGACCTTCCAGAAAGACAAAGGCATATGATCCCAGTGGCCACTAGGAAAATAGAAGGGTTTTAGATAGTGTCTCATGGAGAAGCACTGTGCTTCTGTCATGAGCTTAGAAATAGCACAGCCTGTGACTCCATCCTAGAGACAGCAACTCTGTTTCTCTTTTTAAATAGCCTTATTGAGGTATAATTCATGTACCATAAAAGTTATTCATTTAAAGTGCACAGTTTAGTATTTTTTAGTGTATTTAAAGGGTTATGCATCTACCACAACTATCTAATTTTAGAACATGTTAATCTCTCTAACAAGAAACCCATATTCATTAGTAACCATTCCTCATTCTTGACATCCCTCCCCCAATAGTCCAAGGCAAAAACTAATTCATTTTCTGTCTGTCACTAGGATTTGCCTTTTCTGAACATTTGATATAAATAAAATTATACAATATGTGGTCTTTCATGGCTGGCTTCTTTCACTTAGTTTAATGTTTAATGTTAAGGTTCATCTATGTTGTACCATATATCAGTACCTCATTTTAAGCCAAATAATATTCCATTGTATGTATATACCACATTTTATTTACCAACACAAGAATCATTTGGTCATTTGGGTTGTTTCCACTTTTTGGCTATTGTGAATAATGCCGCTATGCAAATCTGTGAAAGTTTTTCTGTGAACCTATGTTTTGAAATTGTTGTTGGAATTGCTGGATCACATGGTTATTCCATGTTTTATGTTTTGAGGAACCACCCAACGGCCTAACTACCAAAGAAGCAGCACCATTTTCCATTTCCATCAGCAATGGATGAGGGCTCCAGTTTCTTCACATTATAACCAACACTTGTTACATTTTTTTGATTATAGTCAAACTAGTGAGTGTGAAGTGATATTTTATTGGGGTTTTGTTTTGCATTTCCTTGATGAATAATGAATAATAATGTTGAGCTTGTTTTTATGCACTTATTGGCCATTCATACATCTTTTTTAGAGAAATGTCTTTTCAAATTCTTTGTCCAATTTTGAATTGGGATTCTGTGTTTTTATTGTTGATTCGTAAGAGTTCTTTATGTAGTCTGGATACAATTTCCTTGTCAAATATATTATTTGCAAATATTTTCTTCATGTCTTGAGTTTAAATGTTCATTTTATAAATTGTGTCTTTTGAAGGAGAGAAGTTTTTAATTTTGAAGAAGTAAAATTTATTTATTTATTCCTTTGCCTCTTGGGCTCTTAGTGGCATATCTAAAAATCTATTGCCTGACTAAAGGCCACAAATATTTACTCATATGTTTTCTTCTAGGAGATCTATAGCTTAAGCTCTTAAATTTAGGTCTATAATTTGTTAGGAGTTAAATGTTATGTATGTTTTGATGTAGGGACAAAAATTAATTCTTTTGTCTGTGGGTAGTCACTTGTCTAAACACTATTGGTTGAAAAGATTATTTGAAAAGGCTACTAAATTATCTTGGCACGCATGTTAAATTAATCAATTTGCCATGAACATGAAGATTTATTTCTGGACTCTCAATTCTTTTTCATTAATCTATGTCATTGATCTAACTTTGTGCCAGTACCACTGTCTTGATTACTGTAGCTTTGTAGTAAGTTTTGAAATTGAGAAATGTAAATTTTTCAATTTTGTTCTTTTTCATTATTGTTTTGGTTATTCCAGATCCCTTCCATTTCCATATGAATTTTAGGAGAAGCATGTAATTTCTGCAAAAACAAACAAAAAAAAATCTGGAATTTTGACAGGAATTTCATTGAATCTATAAATTCATTTAAGGATGATTGCCTTCTTAGCAATATTTACTCTCCAAATCTATATACATGAGATGTCTTTACATTTATTTGGTATTTCTTTATTTCACATATGGTTTTGTATCTTCCAGTGTACAAGTATTGTATTTATTTTGTTAAATTTACTCATAGAAATCTTTTTTATCATATTGTAAAGTGTTCTAAAAATTTCATGTTCAGATTGTTTATTATTAATGTATGGAAACACAATTGACTTTTATGATTTATTATTTCTTCTACAAACTTGCTGAACTCAGTGTCTTGATCATTGTTTAGTGATTCCTTAGGGTTTTCTATGTATGAAAACTTGTCATCTGTACATAGAGAAAATTTTACTTCTTATTTTCCAATTAAGATGCCATTTTTGTCCTTTCTTTGTTTAATTTCCTTGGTTAAAACTTCCACTACGACATTGAATAGAAGTGGTGAGAGTAGTAATTCACATCTTGTTTCCAGCTTTAGAGGCAAAGAATTTAGTCTTTGGCCATTAAGAATGATTTCTTTGTGTGTGAGTTTTTCATAGCTGTCCTTTAACAAGATAAGGAAGTTCACTTATTTCTATTCCTAGTTTGTTAAGTGCTTTTATCATGAAAGGGTGTTGGAATTTGTTAAATGTCTTTTCTGCACTTATATTAAGATGACCATATGGTTTTTATTCTTTATTTTATTGAAATAGTGTATTATATTAATTGATTTTTCGATGTTAAGCCAACCTTGTGTTCCTGGGATAAATCCCACTCTGTCATGATTTGATAATCCTTTTTGTATGTTTCTTTTTTTTTTTTTTTTTTTTGAGACAGAGTCTTGCTTTGTTGCCTAGGCTAGAGTGAGTGCCGTGGCCTCAGCCTAGCTCACAGCAACCTCAAACTCCTGGGCTCAAGCGATCCTTCTGTCTCAGCCTCCCAAGTAGCTGGGACTACAGGCATGAGCCACCATGCCCGGCTAATTTTTTCTATATATATTAGTTGGCCAATTAGTTTCTTTCTATTTATAGTAGAGACGGGGTCTCGCTCTTGCTCAGGCTGGTTTCGAACTCCCGACCTCGAGCGATCCGCCCGCCTCGGCCTCCCAGAGAGCTAGGATTACAGGCGTGAGCCACCGCGCCCGGCCTTTTTGTATGTTTCTTGATTCAATCTGATACTATTACTTGAAGTTTTTTTTCTATCAATATTTATAAGGGATATTTGTCCATAGTTTTCTTTTCTCGGTATGTCTTTATCTGCTTTTGGTATCACAGAATATTTTGGAAGTGCCGCTTCCTCTTCTGTCTTTTGCAAGAGTTTATGAAGGGTTGGTGTTAATTGCTTAAATACTTGACAAAATTATCTAGTAAAGCCACCTGGTCCCAGGCTTTTCTTTGTGGAAAGTTTTTAAATTACTAATTCAATATCTTACTTATTATAGGTATATTCATATTTTCTATTTATTTTTAAGTTAGTTTTAGTATTTTTGTCTTTCTAGTATTTAAAAATAATGTCTGCTATATAATTTGTTGTCATACAATTGTTCTTAGTATCCTTTTATAATTTTGTTCTATGAGGTAGTAATGTCCAGTAAAGTTTCATTCATGACTTTAGTAATTTGAGTCTTCAGTCATTTTTTACTGTTAAGTCTAGCTAAAGGTTTGTCACTTTTGTAAATTAAAAAAAATTGGGGTTTGTTGATTTTTTTCTATTGATTTTTCCATCCTCTATGTCATTTATTTCCACTTTAATCTTCATTATTACCTTCCTTCTACTTGCTTTGAATTTAGGTGACTATTCTTTTTCTAGTTTCTTACAGCACACAATTAGATAATAGATTTGAGATATTTTGCTTTTTCATATAGGAACCTAAAAGTATAATCTTCCTTCTGAACACTGCTTTAGCTGCATACCATAAATTTTTATGTGTTGTGTTTTTTTTCAATCTCTAAAATTATTTTCTAGTTTTTCTTATGAATGTTTCTTTGACCATTGTTTTATTAAGAGTTTATCGTTTAATTTCTACATATTTGTGAATTTCTTAAACTTCCTTTGTGGTTTACTTTTAATTCCATTGTTATCAGAGAACATACTTAGTTCAACACTTTTAAATTTATAGATGCTTGTTTTATGGCCTACTATAAGATCTATGCTACAAAATAGGTGCAGATAGAAACTCTCCCTTGGGTTTTATTTATCTATTTTTTCACAAAATACTCCAGAATTAAGTTTTTTTCCAGAGGAAATCACAGTTTAGAAGACAAAGTAAGGGATAAATTTTTACTGAAATCATACTCTGTGCCAGGCATTGTGTTTAAATAATTATATACATGGTTTCTTAGTAAATGCTATAGAAAACTCTTTTCTGTCAGGATTATTGCTTCATTTCAAAATGATAATATATAGTTTTTGATCAAGTAGTAAGATCACAAAACCAGTAATTGGTAACTTAGAGATTTAAATTCTGTTTATCTGACTTCCAACACCTGACTTCTTTCTAACATAACTGGCTGTCCCAGAGCCTAGAGAAGAAAAAAAACTAAAAAAAGTCACCAGCATGTTGACAAATACAGAGGTTAATACAAAAGCCAACACCACCATATTACTTTGTCTAACTAAACTACATTATTAATAGTCTCCCACAGGCAACAAGTGATTTTACACCATCTTTTCCCACTAGCACCACCAAAACTCAAGTCTGGGCAAATAAGAAGTTGCCAATTATTCATAGCGTTCAAAGCACAGTGATCTTACTAATTTTACATAATTCCTATAAAACAATACAAGAACACACAGTAGCCTAGTAAAAATCAAGAGCTTTTGGATTAGTCAAATGCGTATTGGAATTTTGGCTCTGCTCCCTATTAGCTCTACGATCTTGGGAAAGTTAAATATTTAATTTAGGCTTCAAATTTCTCATCAGTGAAATGGAGAATTATTTTGTTGGGGGAATTAAATAATGTATGTAAATCCTTCATAATATAATAGTAATAATTGTAAATAGTAAATATGGGATAAATTACTCCAGGATCATTTTAAGATGATTAGTTGAAACTGTTTTAAATCTCTTCTTTATCTGATTGAAATGTATCCATAGAGTTCTGCTAAGTTAGCTTTCATGTGTGTATCAGTTAATCAATTTATTTTCGGAAGTGCACATTGATTTATTCAAGAATTATTGAGTGATGTCCTCATAAAGATGGTATAGTTTACTTCTGAAGTAAGTTAAATTCATTAGATATTCATGGAGAGAAAAGGATATTCAGGTGGGAGATCACATGAGAGGAACATACTGTTACCAGCGGCAGAGGTAGATGATACAAACTGACCAGTAAGCACTTAAATTGAAACAAACATATAATATGTGAATTTTTAAATGTTACTCAATGTTATAAAAATAATACTCTAATTAACTAATAAACAATGACATTTCAATCAAAATTTCAACCTGATAGGAAGATAGTCTAAAATTTGTGCCTAAAATTAGGGGGAAAATATAGGCTTAAGATAAATTTCAAAATGGAGGATGATGCTGGAAGACTTGTTACGACAGTATAGCCATACTTGTCTTACAGGCATAATGCCTAAGACAGTGTGTTCTTGGAACAGGATTAAATAAATAAACCAAAGAAACAGAACAGGAAACCAACACATGCACGACTAGAAATTTGACATATAACAGAGTTCAACTATTAAAAAAAATAAAGGTAGGGGAAGCATAGACAATTTAATAAATACAAGTTTTGGGGCACCAGAATGATCAAAGTCTACAGTGGCTTGCCCCTTCTCTGAATCTCTAAAATAGTCATTCTGCATTTCTTAAGTTAATAGTGGATTGCAGCTTATGATCATGTCTCTATCATTGTTCTAGGAGTTTATTCCCTAATAAAGTGGGATGTGCTTAGTAAACATATGTTAAGCAAATAAGTGAGTGAATCATGGCATGTGCAGGGGTTCTAAAGTCAGAATACAAGTGTTTCATTCCTGGCCTTGATCTTTACTGTATAAGTTTGGGTAAATCACATTTCTCTGGGCCTTGAGTTTCTCATTTCAAAAATGGGAACAGTAATATTTGTCTTCCATATCTCTCAGGATTGATGTGAAGTGAAAATAATCACAAGGATGCAAAAATGTTCTATAAAGTATAAAACTCTGTACCTGTATTAATTCTTTATTTCTGTATTCTTTTCAGAGCCTAGGATATAATAGATGTCAAGCATGGTGTAGATGTTCAACAAAATTGTCTTCAAGAGCATTTGCACTTGGTTTAATGCTCTTGTATTGTTTTCAAATTACTAATAATTTTATTTTTTTATTTTATTTTTTTTTTTTTGAGACAGAGTCTCGCTTTGTTGTCCAGGCTAGAGTGAGTGCCGTGGTGGCGTCAGCCTAGCTCACAGCAACCTCAAACTCCTGGGCTCGAGAGATCCTTCTGCCTTGGCCTCCCGAGTAGCTGGGACTACAGGCATGCGCCACCATGCCCGGCTAATTTTTTTATATACATATCAGTTGGCCAATTAATTTCTTTTTATTTATAGTAGAGACGGGGTCTCGCTCTTGCTCAGGCTGGTTTTGAACTCCTGACCTTGAGCAATCCGCCCGCCTCCGCCTCCCAGAGAGCTAGGATTACAGGCGTGAGCCACCGCGCCCGGCCCAATAATTTTATTTTTGAACTTATGTTTTGTAAGTGAAATCTGGTGGGACAGTGGAGCCTGCATGTGAGCAGCAGAGTTGCATGCCATATGTGCACCCCATTCTTTGCCAGCCATATTGCATGCAGTATTCACAACGTCTCATGGACATAGAACTCCAGTGGATGCACCCATGTTGCATGGGAGTCTGGGAGACTCAGAGCCCATGCAAAGTAAGCTTCTTATATAGAGGGAAATGTTTGGCATACTGTAGTTCCTTTTCCTTTCAGTCCTTACTGATCCCTCTTAAGGTAGAGAGTGTTGGTAGGATGTGTGTGTTTCACGAAGTGAAATATAAACTGCTGAGTTACTTTTGTGCTGCATTTCCACTGTTCTAGTCAGAAAAAAATATATACATATGTATGAGCTATGAAATATAATCTGTAATTTTGGTGATTCCACATGTGAGTTAAATGCTCTTATATTTGATTAAAACTGGCATTGCACAAAAGAAGGAGTAAAGGTAAAATTCGTGCTCAGAATTTATTTTTTGAAATTTTCTTTACTTAGAATTCCATTAAATAGTGCCTGAAAGGCACTGTAATGGGTTGAGAAACTGAAGACGAAAGGAAAATGCTTTATATTTTAATACTTTTAAAGGATTTTTTCCTTCCTTTTGACAAGAGGTAATGCATTCTCACTTTGCACTGGGCCCCACAATTTACGTGGCCAGTGTAATGGTGACTGAATTGCTCTGTGAAACATCCATTGGTTGAAACACACATATAAATTGTCCCCTACTAACACCAAATTAGTGAAATAAGATGTAAGATTGATCCCTTGTTTTGAAAACCAGACTTTCCTAATGAGAGTCAGGTGTTAGCAGGAACGTCAAGCCCTCCCAGAAATGACTTCAACTCATTTTAAGAGTTTAAACTACATATCAGTCAACCTTTGCAGTGGTGTTGCCTAGAGAGCTAACATAGCCAACCTGGTTCTCTTCTGCTCAATGTGAAAATAATGCTCTAAGTAGTTTTTGGAGCAGAAGTCATAGAAGTTTCCCTAAGGCCAGAGATTCTACCCCGTAGTCTAGGCAATTTGCCCACCCGAGACCAAAGGGTATTTGTTTACTCAAAAACTTCATCTTGACTTTTTTTTAGGCCTGTGTACTAAGAGGACAATTTCTGAGCTTTACCTTCAGTGAAACAGAAGAAAAGGATGGGGAACCTGTCAGGAAGTTATTAAGCAGGAAACTCCAGAACATTGGTGGTAAGAAGTTGATAGGGAATCTTAAATCTCTGCAAAGTCCCTATGTTTAGTTTATTTTTTCTTGTTCTTTCTACCTTCCCTTTTTTTTTCTTTTTATTAGTTTTTTTTTTTTTTCTTTGATACTTTGTTTATTCTCTCTTCAGTTATCACCAGGAAAGTCCCTGGAATGAATGTTAACACTGTCCTGGACTGAAGGATAACCCCTCCCAGGTTTGGGAGGAGAGGAAGCCCATCCCCCAGGAAGGGGGTGTGGCAGCTCTGCACTGAGGGCTCCAGTCTCTTTCTCCAGGGCCAGGACAAGGTCTCTGACTGCAGACCATGTGAGCATGCGGCACTGCCTGTCACCTAGCAGATGTTAAGGAAATGTGGGTTGAGCTAAGGCTCCCGCAGTTTCCCCTGTGCCAATCCTCTACTTAATGCTATTCCTAATGACGATAAGCCGATGGAGGCTAGGAACACATTTCTTTAGGTTTTTAATTTATTCCTAATAACCACACTGCGTCGTTCTTGGGCAAAAATCAATTTCCTTTTCGTTTATGGCAAAACTCTCGTTCTCCCTTCAGTGTCTTAAAATCACTGGAGCAGAAATTTCATATCGAGATCTCATTTTATTCAGAGAAACCAAACTGCATAAAATATGTCTGCTCTTGCAACATGCATTTTTATGAATTTTCTGGAAAGTAAAATTCTTTAGATTAAAGATAGTATCTATCAGTAGTATCTATGATAACTGAGAACAAAGTTCAGGCTAAGGACATAGGCTTTCTTATTAGGGCTAAACTGCTGTTCTGTAAATATTTACTTAAAAATATGAATAAGTAGATTTTATATGTATTTTTCAAATTTTAAATCTTATTTTAAAAACCGTTGTGACCAAAGTAGAGATAACTTTGGTTGGTTGAAAAATTAACCTATTATTGCCTTGACAGAAGTAATACTGATATAGAAGTAAGTAGATTTAAAACTCATTAAAACCCTATGAAATTGGAATAGGGATGTCTACTCTGAGTTTTACCTCTAGAGATCATTAACCAGTTAATTGTAATAGAAGAGAAAAAATAGGGAGGATCTGGAATGTGTATCTAGAATGGCCCCCTGAATATTGGTGGCAAAGGGATGTATTTGGAGTAGTAACTGCCTACCCCATCCGTATGCAATACATCTCCAGATGACGCTGGTGGTGAAAAGGAAGCAGGCAAATGCAGACATGGCATGGAGAAAGGAGAGAAACCAGCTGGCAGTGATATTGGGGCACGTGACGAGGCCCTGCATGGTCTGTCCATAAGCAGCAGCACTCCAGCCTCTGAATTAGCATTTCAACACTAAGGATTGAATCTCTGGTTTGGGGAAGAGTTGGCAAGACTAATGCAGCCTGTAGGATAAAGTAGAATATGATGAGGCAGGTTCTCAAGAGATATACTTGGGCCCAAGAAAACAAGCTTGTGTCAGCTCATCAGACCTGGCACAAGCTGGGGCTTGAGTAAGGTGCCAGACCACTTGCCAAGTCTGTCATAGGGTCAAGGGCAGAGTAGAGGATATGAACTTGGAATTACATTGTGCACCTGATAGTGAGGCTGGGACTGATACGTTATTCTGGGTGAAGGTGGGGTAGACACTAGGGAAGCAGAGCTTGGGGAGGGAGAGCTTCTGCCCCCAGCCAGGAACCAGCTGCAGTAGCCCAGGTTAGAGACAGCTGTGAGGATTGACTTTGTGAGTAGCCTTAATGCTAAATTCATCTGCCTGACTGGCTTTTTTTTTTTTTTCATAAATTCCAAGAAATTTTCAGATTATTTCTTCACTCACCTCTGTATCTGGAAGCTGGCAGGGAGATTTTTGTCATGAGGAAGAAAATAAAATATTTCCAGAGACATGAGGCTAGTGGATGACTGGTGCCTTCAGATCTGTGTATTCCACCTGCTACAGGAGGGTGGGCTTCTGGTCTGAGGCGGAAGCGTGCAAGAAAGATGTGTGTCTCACTGTAGGTATCTGTGGTTGGCTTTCATTACTCTCCAAACCTTAAAAACGCCCAGCCCACCTCCTCTTTGGAGATTCCGAGGTAACAAACGTTTATCTGCAGAAACAGACGTGGAATGGCAGATGCGGCAGTCTTCAGCTCTATTTCATGGCTGAGTACCTTCTCTTTAATCAGCTAGTGGAGAGGCCAGCTTGCCTCTTGGATTTATCACTTTTTAAAAAACATAATTCTTTTTGCTCATGTCATTTAAGTCTTCATGGCACTGTCTGAGAGATACCTCCCTATTTCCCTGCCCCAGAGATGGCCCTCCTCCCGGTACTCACTCACACAGGACAGACTCCTGTGTTCCTCCATGGCCATCAGACAATTGATGACGGGAAGCACATTTTGAAAGCCACAAAAACCACACCCTCCTGTAACTGACTCCCTTCTGCATTGCATATCAATGGGTTCTGAGTTTGAATATTTCAGAAGCTTAAAGGGTAGCCCTGGAGCATTTCACAAAGTCTGAACACAAGGGTGGAATGAATGAGCTGGGTGAGGTCACTGTGGCAGATTTTTTTAAAAAGAGGCAATAAGGTGGCTGGTGCTCATCCCTGCAGAAGGAAGCATCTCAAAGATTTTCCTCCCTTTCCTTTTTTTTTTTCTTCACAGTGTCTTATCCAAGTATAAGGGTCATTTAATCGGTTACAAGAAATTCCATTTCTTTTCCCAATATTTCCATTCAGAAACTGAACAGCTGAAATTATTGTTCAACCCAGAGTCCTCCCAAAGGACTCAAGCCAATATCTGTCAAGCTCCAGGCATTGAACAAAATAGACAAAGACCCTCCCTCATGAAGCTTATACTCCACTTACTGGAAACTCCTTCTAGCTTTTAAATCTTTATTGCTGGCAACATGTTTGGTACATATTAAGCCTTTGGCAATGATACTGAATCAATGAAAACTTTCGGTATGTTGAGCTTGATAAACTGAAGTGCTCTCCCAGTCACGTAAAACTGGGTCCTGGATACACTCCAAAAAACATACTTTGCAGTGCATTATTGGTCTCCCAAGAAAGAGAAATGCCTTAAGGTTGAAAAAGAAACTAACACATAACGATAGAAAAAATACTGACACAGCTAAAACTAGAGGTAGCAGCTGGGAGTAAATGTTACATGCTAATAATGCGGGCTGTGAAGTTGCCGGTAGCTGGAGGGCAGGATTCTCACAGTCAAGCTTAGAACCACCAGTAGGATCTCCTTTATTAAGCCAATTTTCTGCACATGAACTAAAGGGGGCCCAGGCCAGTAGCTCACATGATTATGGAGGTTGGTAAGTCCAAAATCCGCAGTATGGGTCAACAGGTGGAAACCCAAGAGAGCGGATGGTATAAATGAAGTCTAATGAGAGTCTGATGGAGAATTTCTTGTTGTTCAGGGAGGCCGGTCCTTTTGTTCTAGTCAGGCCTTCAACTGAATGGATGAGGCCCACCCACATTACAGAGGGAAATCTGCTTACTCAAAGTTCATGGATTTAAATGCTATACTCATTCAAAAACATCCTGCAAATTGATATATAAAATTAATCATCACAAGAAGAAAAGAAGTCCATTATTTTTAGATGATATGAATTTTCACATGAAAAATGTTAAATAATCTAAAAAAAAATCAAAATTTATGGGGGAGTTTAGCAAGTTATCAAATCTTCCACAATTTCACATTTATATTTAATTAAATTCCAGCTAAAATCACAATTGTTTTATTGCTATTGTTAGTTGCTATTTTTGCTGAATTGATTTTAAAATTAATATGGTAGAATTGATTTTAAAATTTATATGGTAGAATAAAACACAAGGAGAACTAAAATAGTTCTCTTGACATGATATGCATTTCTCTACCAGAGAGCGAAGTGTATTTCTCTAATAATTAATGTCATGAGACTGATGCTGTAATAAAATTGCCTAAGAAAGAGAATAATGAGCTCAGAATCAGAGCCAAAGATTAATAGAAACATGATACATCGCAGAGTTGGCATTGAGAATCACATTGAAAAGAATAGAATAGTCAATGAACGGTGCTTGGGGAATTAGTCATCTAAATAAACAAAAGAAAATTGAAATTGTATTCCTACAATTCTGATGCAGCATGGTGATTAAACCTATGATAATGATGCATTGTGACTGTTAGAACCTCACTATATGCATAAAACCAATTCCAGGTGGAATGAATAATGTGAAATAGACAACCTAAAATTTTAGGAAAGAACTATAGAAAAATATCTTTATCATCTGAAGGTTGTTTGAAAAAAATTTCTAAAATAACAGACAAAAGGTGATAACATAAAAGGAAAGATTGGTAGGTTTGTTTTAAAATTAACAACACATATTCCACAGAAGTCTCCAAAAAGTGAATGAAAAGACAAGTTGCAACTTGAAGAAGATATTTGCACACATATGATTGTACTAAAAGTACATTGAACAAATATCCTACTGATGAACAAGGAAAAGATAAAAATACAACAGAAAGTATGAGCAAAGGACATGAACAATCTTGTCATAAGAAGTACATTAATAAAATATAAAAGATCTTTTAGATGTATATATAAAGCAATGTAAATTAAGACCACAATGGAAGACAATTTTTCTCCAATTATATTGGTCGAAACTGAGCAGTGTAGTAAGTCAAGTGTCCGGCTGCTGACTTATGGACACTCATATACTTGGCTCAAAGAAACAAAAAGGTGTAAATTGTTTTGGAAAGCAATTACCCACAGCACAGCAATTCTGTTTTTAGGCATATATCCTAGAAAACTCCTATACATGTGCACTAGGAGATCTGTATAAGAATGTTCATAGCACATGCCTGTAATCCTAGCACTCTGGGAGGCTGAGGTGGGAGGAGTGCTTGAGGTCAGGAGTTGGAGACAAGACTGAGCAAGAGTGAGACACCATCTCTATTGAAAATAGAAAAAAATTAGCTGGAAGTATTGGCACGTGCCTATAGTCCCAGCTACTCAGGAGGCTGAGGCAGGAGGATTGCTTGAGTCTAGGAGTTTGAGGGTGCAGTGAGCTAGGCAGATACCACTGCACTCTAGCTGGAGAGACAAAGAAACAAAAAGTACCCCAAAACAGGTTTGTAGCATATTGTTTCATAATAGCAAAAATCAAACCTAAATAGTCCTAGAGATTACCCAGATATTCGTCAATAGAATAAATAAACAGTTGAGCCTTGAACAACTTGAGGGTTGGGGTGACAACACTCCACACAGTCAAAAATCTGTGTTTACCTTTTGGCTATCCAAAAACTTAACTACTAATAGACTCATGTTGCCTGGAAGTTACTGATAATATAAACGGTAGCTTAATGCATATTTTATATGTTATACATATTATATACTATATTCTTACAATAAAGTAAACTAGAGAAAAGAAAATGTTATTAAAAAATGACAAGAAGAGAAAATATACTTACATTTTATTAAGTGGAAGTGAATCATCATAAAGACAAATCATCATCTTCATCCGTCTTTATGTGGAGTAGGCTGAAGAGGAGGAGGAGGAGGAAGGGTTGGCCTTGTTGTCTTAGGGGTGGCAGATGCAGAAAAATATCCATATATAAGTGGAACCATGTAGTTCCAACCCACATTGTTCAAAAGTCAACTGTATTGTGGTCTATTCATACAAATTACACACTAACACAATAACGAAAATGAATAAACTACAGCCACACATAACATCATGGATAAATTTATAAAACATATTGCTCAATAGAAAAAAAAAACACTAAAAAAACAAAAATACATACTATGATTCTATTTATATAAAGTTCAAAATAAAACTAAATAACATACTTTAGATATACACACATAAATAATTAAATGATTTGAATAATAAAGGCATTATGAGAATGATAAACACAAACCTTAGAGTAGGCATTTCTTCTGGAGAGGGGCAAGCTAGAAAATAAGATAGAGAAAAAATGCAGAGGTGGTTTCCAGACAGTGATCTGTTTATAGGTGTTTTTAAAATTACTTTTCTTCATAGCCCCCATACATACTATATATATTTATTTGTATGTATCAAGTGGTTTATAATATTTCTAATAAATTTTGGAGCAGAAGATATAATTGCATAGTACTGCACAGCATGCTATGGTAAAGCAGAGAAAGATACAGATTTTGCAAAACTCTATGGCTTATATTATCTTATTTAATGCTTAAAAAAATTCCATCATGAAGTCAGAAGTCTAATACAAGAGACAGACAGTAAATTGTTTAATATCATCATATAGTTAGTTCGAAACTGGAACCTAGTTCTGCTGACCTCCTTGTAGCCCAGCGTTTTCTACTAAACCGTGTGGTGTTGAAGGTCGAGACTCACTGAGGCAGAGGGAAATATCTATAGAGAAACTAGCAGCCAGATCATAAGGTAGAAATAAAACACTGGAGACTAAACAGCACCAAAGCTGTAGTTGGAGCTGTAATTCTCAGAAGGAAAGTATCAGAAATGTAACAAAAAAGAATAAAAATCACCGTGTTAGCAAATGTTTTCATTAAGATATGGGTGAAAGAACATAAGCATCCAAAAATATATAAAGCTCAAAATGTTTAGATACTACTTATTTTCTAAAATATTTTATATAAACTATTTTTTGGGGTGTTTTTTTTATTTCGGCATATTATGGGGGTACAGATTTTAAGGTTTCAATAAATGCCCATTTCCCCCCCTCCCCACAAAAGTCTGAGTCTCCATCATGACCATCCCCTAGATGGTGCACATCTCACTCATTATGTATGTATATACCCGCCCCCCACCCCCTCCCACCTGCCCAATACCCTATTACTGTAGTACCTATGTGTCCACTTAGGTGCTACTCAGTTAATACCAGTTTGCTGGAGAATATATCTGGTGCTTGTTTTTTCCATTCTTGGGCTACTTCACATAGTAGTATGGGTTCCAGCTCTAACCAGGAAAATATAAGATGTGCTATATCACCATTGAACACTCCTACACTGCTGGTGGGACTGCAAACTAGTTCAACCTCTGTGGAAAGCAATATGGAGATACCTTAAAGCGATACAAGTGAATCTACCATTTGATCCAGCAATCCCATTGCTGGGCATCTACCCAAATGATCCAATGACACTCTACAAAAAAGACACCTGCACTCGAATGTTTATAGCAGCACAATTCATAATTGCAAGGCTGTGGAAACAGCCCAAGTGCCCATCAATCCAAGAATGGATTAATATATAAACTATTTTTGATGGCTGTTTAAGTGAGGATTCAGTTTGGCTATGGGTAAGAGTAAACCAAAAATGAACTGTTGTTTAAATAAGAGAGAATTTTATTTCTCTAGGTTGGCAGTACCAGGATAGATTGATGCTCTATTGTGTTAAGGGGCCCAATTTTTCAGTCTTATAGCTCTGCCCTGTGACGGCCATTCCCAAGGTGACCTCTTCATCCAAGATGGCTACCCCATCCACACTAAAGCCAGCAGAAAGAAGAGTTGGAAATACCAAGTTCCCTTACATAATATTGGGCATAACTTAGCCATATAGACATATCTAAATTGAAAAGAGGTTAGCAATGTAGTCTATATTATTTATGGCCATATCTATTACTAAGAAAAAAGGGAGAAATAGTTATTGGGGGACATATAGTTGTCGCTAATACAAGTGAATTAATGTATATGCAATTTCTTTTATCTTCCATAGAATATAGCTTGGCAGCAGGCCAACTTTAGACATTAAATTAAATGTAGGGCAATCCATATGCTTGTTGATTGACTGCTTGTGTGGGAAGGTTTTATGAAATTTTCCTTTGAATTACCTCTAAGAGACAGATGAAGCAAGGTCATGTTTCTCTATCAGTCTCTGAAAAATGGAAGGTTTTTCAATTAGAGGTAGATATTACTAGAAAATATGTAAGACAGATTGAAAAGGTGAAGGTTAAAAGCTAGACATCTGTAGAATAACAACAGTCATGGCTCGAAGGAGTGCAAGTAGCACTGAAGGAGTGAAGTTGGCCAGGTATGGACTCGGTGGGTGTCAGAAAATATAAAAAGGCTGTATCGAGGGACTTAGAAAATTTAATTGGGGTGTATGTATGTTTGTGTGCTGATACACATTGACCACCCCCACCTTGCAATATGGCATATACCTCTTTAATGCATTTTCAATTAAAGCCAGCATGGCATATCAAAATATAGATATTCCTTCGTATTCATTTGTGATTAGTTCTAGGATCCCCCTCCTCACCTGGCAGATATCAAAATCCCCAGATGCTCAAGTCCCTGATATAAATGCCATAGTCTTTACATATAATGTATGCATATCCTCTCATATACTTTAAATCATCTCTAGATGACTTATAAGACCTCATATGACATAAATGCTATGTACACGGTTGTTATACTGTATTGTTTAAGGAATAATGACAAGAAAAAATGTTTGTACATTTTCAGTACAGACAGAATCATCCTTTATTTATTTATTTATTCAAATATTTTGGAGCCATGGATGTGGAATCTATGGATATGGAGGGCTGACTGTATTCTTAACATATGCAAAAAATTCCCTTAAAGACAGAATAGAATGAACAGAATAAATGACTCCAGAGCCTGAGGGAGCATCCTAAAGTAACCTTCGTTTAAACTTGTAGCATCTTTGCTATTCTGCTTTATTATCTATGTTAGACTTTAAAAATCACCTAAATTTCAAAAATTTTTCCTGTATTTTAGACTAAAATTTTCACCATAAGTTTGATATATCTTGGTCAATAAATTTTAAATATAGAATTCCGTAAAGTAGAAAATATGTTTTCATAATCCCTCCTGTAAAATTAACCATATGCTGTATAACTTTATGGGCTTTTAACTACATATAATCAGTATTTTTTTTCAATGTGAAAAAATGTTTCAGTCTAACTATTTGGAATAAAAGTTTAATACATATTTTGTGAATTAGTTAGAATGATATTGAATTACAAAAAAAGAAGGAAACATGCGCCAGATTTATAATTAGTTTCTTTCTTTGTTTTTTTCTTTTTACTAGACAATTCATAAACCCGTGCTGACATATATGTGTGGATACGATGGCAACATTTTATTTGTATTGCCCCAGTAATTAGTGAGAAGTTCTTAGTCCTGCCAAAGAGGGGTAATGATGCAATGTGTTCACATTTCCTGGCTGGAAATTTCAATGAGTATATATTTTTTTATTGAAGTAAAATTTGCTGTGATATGCCATGCTAATCTTCTTTTCAATGTATGAGCAATTTCCTTTACTACAATAAGAAAAATTTTACTAACGACTTTTTCAGTGAGGAGATTTCACTGAATCACTTCCATGTTTATCATTACCATTCTAATTTGAATCATGTATAAATAAACTAAATTTTTCAAAACACTCAGAGCTCCACTATTGATCAAGTCTTTCCATCTAAATTACAGACATCATTTTGATAGCAGGTCTCTTTTCATGTGCAGCAAAATCATTGAAAATTTTGTTTTGGAATTGTTAATGAAGAGTGTTTATGGTTGAAAAAAACTTAAGTCACCTTTATGATCCTCCCACACCATTACAAAAATAAAAAATAAATTAATCCATTTTATCATTTTTATATAAATTTATCATTAAGAAAAAACCCAATATTGAGCTCAGAAAAATCTTTCAGGTAGCTTGTCTCAGCTGAGGCAGTTTATATTATGGTAGAGCTGGCTTTCAAAATCAGTTCCTATTTCATTATAAATTATAATAATTCATGGGAATATTATTTTCTAAACAAAGTGTATTGTTTATAACAGTCTGTTGAACTCTAAGAGTCCAATAGCCAATCTCTAACTCCCAGAGGCAAGAGGGTTATCAAGAACAATGTTGTGTTTTTTGACCACGCAGGAAGCCACTGTACCACCATCATAATTTTGTCTATCCTGCATTTGCCCCAAAGTGAAAAAAAAATTACACTGTTAAAAATAAAACAAATCAGCCCAACAAAATGATCAAATCTTTGACATCCAGACTTCTGTCCAATTAGTTTAGCTTTAGATCCTCAGCCAATTGCACAAGTGTTTCTTTTCAGCAGACTAAAGTTTATTGCTCAAGTTGCTCTTTGATGGGAACTTTCAACTTGCCTATGTTTTTTCTTCTACAGTAGATTCAGCCATGTCGGCACATGACATTGTGATCTGTCCCTTTTGATGTCAAGTTCACTTCTACATTCATTTTGAAAACTCAACTTTCAGAGGCACTGTCAAGATTTGGAGTGGGCGGTCAGTTTGGTCATATCATGAATTTTTTTGATTATGATAACAGCCTTCTGAGATTTTTCTTCAAACTTGCATGATATGTTTTTAATTGTCACTGCGAGCAATTTCTTCCCATCGTGGCTTGTTTTTCTTGCACAAATAATAGCAGCTTTTAGTGTCATTTGAATTTTCAAAATAATAAGACCCAAATGTTCAATAAGCACAACTGCTTGTGACCCATTTACCCATTGTGGCAGAGGCAACATTTCTGTTTTCCTTGCTTTTTGACCACCCATATCTACCAAGCCCTGATGTTATGTTATTTCAAGGGAAGGGAAAAAGAAGAAAGAGAGGAGGGAGAAGAAAAGAAAGAAAGAGGGAAGGGAGAAAGAAAAGGAGGGAGGGAGGGAGGGAGAGAAAATATTCTCTCTTTAACAGTATTATTATATCTGAAATTCACTAATTATCTAATATTTGTAATATTATCTTCAAGATGAAAGAAATTATCTAAGCAAGAGTCATGTAGGGGAAGTTCAAAAGAACTGTTGAGAGATCATACCCTGTGATTAAATATTTATGAGGTTCTTGGTACAATTTATCCCATTAATAGGTGAGCTGACCTGTGCATGTGGCATTGAAATACAACACAAAGACACCCGTAATTTGGGCCAATTTGTTGATGTGTGCCCAAAAGAATCAAGAAAGGTCCCTTATTTGTACACACATACATGAGAAGCTTCTCCTGGAAGCTGAGGAAATAGCCGGCTGTGGACTGTGACCATCTCATGACCATCTCATACTGGGACTGGGAAATTCATTGTCAACACTTGCAATGGGGTGTGAAATAGAGAAAAGTCACAAAAAGCATCCTGTGAAAGGGAGCTTAATGCCTGGGCAGAGAGGGGAGCAGCAGTGCCCTCTGCATCAGGAAGTAGCTCAATTCCTCATCCCCACCCTATTCATGCTCCATATATTTTACGGCTGCCAGAGTCTCTGAGCCCTTCATTTAAAACTTATTCACTCTTATTTTCACCCAGTTATAACATCCTGGTCCTGGACTCACTATTTGATTTAGTTTGTCTTTGTTGAAGAATAATGGGATGAATGTATCTGTACCAAGAAAGTCAATTGTATACATCCTGCTAAGATTTTAAGGGGCAGGGAAGAAGAGATAATGATGATTATATTTATTTATTTTTATACTATATTTATTTATTTTTATATTATATTTAAATTATATTATATTATATTTAGATTATATTTAAATATAAATATTTGTATTTATTACCAAGCTACTGAAATTATTGTACATTGTCTCTGTATGCCCCTACCCATACCTCCTGGCAGGTTAAGATAGGGCTCAGCCCAGTCAAAGGAATCTCAGTGCAGAAGCACCTAAGCTTGGCAAGAGGGTGCTCACCAAAGGACTCTCTAGGTCTAGGGAGGTTGGTGCTGATACTGGGCAGAGTTACTCACATTTGCTTCCCTGAGTCAATGTTACATTAGGGTTGTGGCCTGTACTGTAGCATGAAGAAAGTCATCTGTCAACCCACGTGATGCCCAAATAGTAATTCAAAGTTGTTCAGTGTTTAAGAAACTTACTAAAACACTGTCAGGAGCAAAGGGAGACCAAGACATCATGAGGAATGAGGTATATGGGGTGTCATCTCACTCCTTGTCCTCTCTTTAGTATGTCACCCTCAGCTTCTAGGGAGGGTTGAGATATTTGGCTTTCAGTTTGGTACCTCGCCCTATAGGACTGAGGATAAATGCCCACCTACCAGGTGGCATGGCGACATTGGAGGCCCTGGTGAATGATGGAAACTTGAGCCAGCCCCCCAAATCTTGAATTATCTCATTCCACTCAGGCTGTGTTTGCCCTTGGAATAAAAGGTTTATCTTGGCAACTAGGTTTCCTAGTTTAAGGCTCACTAGATAAGTAAATGCAGAGTAGGTAAGAGAATGGGTACAGATGAGGCTACACATGGTGTAAAAACGTGAGGAGCATGGGCCGTTTTGTATGTGCACCAAGTTCTTGCAACTGGCACAGTGCATGCCAAAGCATGTTTGTTTTATTAAACAAAACTAATAGCAGACAATTTGTTAGCTCACAAACGGACTGTAATAGTGGAAAAAGAACACCACTGAAATGATTGGTCACTGGTCTTGGACATAGAACATCATTGAAATAAAGCAAAAGAGATCAGGACCATCACATAAAAAAGATTGTCCTGATGGCTCAGTTTTGATTGTTTTCAAACCCATCTATAAAGAAACATGGAATTATAACAAGGAAAAATAGAGAGGGAGTCAGAAGCTGACCCATGAGGTGAGTATTTGTGTGCAAGTGGTTTATTCGGGAAGTAATCCCAGATAGCAAGGTACAGGGATTAAGAAATGAGACAGGGAAAAAAAGGAAGCCCATGTGGGGTGTGTTGATGGGCAGAGCACTCTGTGGACCACAGGGACCCCATCACTCAATGCCCACAGAGTTAATCAGAGACACTAAGTTGATATATTCATCCACCAACTTCCATCTGGATTTTGGTTAAGATATCTCTAAGCTCATTAACTTCCTGACATTTTCTGTTTGCTCCACATATGAGCCCAACATAATTTGATGGTCAGAAAGCACGCTCAGGAAGAAAGTCCATGGTGCTTGCAGTTGAAAGGAAAGGTGAAGGCTGGATAGGGGCAAGGTATGGACAACTTTCTAGTCTTCATTTTGTGGCTAGACCGTTGTAAGGCCTTGAACAAGTAACATACCCATTTGGAGGCACAATTTCCCCACCAATAAAATGGTAGAAATTTGTCCCATCCTCTCACCGCTCATGGTCGCTAAATTCACCAAGTGAGACAGAAAGTAAGAGATTATCTGAGCCCTAGATATCCTTGTTATGAATTTTCTTAGGCAAAGGATCTAATCAAATAAAAACTAAGATAAAATTCATACTTAAGAAGTTGAAAATACAAGGCAAATTAGCCAACAGGAAATGTCCCGAGCAATGGGAATAATCACATGGCCAGAAGAAATCATTAAAGAGTTTGTACCTCATGTGCCTCAAAGGCAACATATCCATATCTATTAAGACAGAGGAAGGGAAGGAGGGAGTGAGGGAGAAATAGTAAGAGGATTGTTGAGACAGTTGAGAGAAAAGGAGAGACTAATTCTGATTCCTACATAGGACAGAGTTCTTGGTGAACAGCCCTTTTTTCTTCCTGCTCTTTCTCAAGGTGGTTTATCACTGTATAGCTTCATGAATTCACTGCGCAATGAATTGCAGAACTCTTTCTTACTAGGGTTTTCTACAGAGAAATCCCACTGTGAATGTAGTTTTGAAAGCAGAAGATTTAAATCATTTTTTTCCCCAAAAGTGAGAATGAAAATAGTCCCAGAGCACCCAGAAACCCTCCATGAATGTGGAGACAAGGCTAACTAAAAAGATTACCAGGGAGAGTGAATGTGAGAGACGTGATTCCCCTTCCAGTAAATACTTCTCTGGGAAAGACGCTTGTTAACTCCCACTGAAAAATAGGTCCGCTGTCCAAGTCAGCAGTGAATTACAGAAGAAATGGTGCAAAACTTCACAGCCTGGAGAGAAAACCCCAGTTGCACTGAAGTAGAGCTGTGAAATGATTCCTATATTTCAAGGAGAATTATTTTATCTTTTTGCTAAAGTCACTGAGATAAACAATCACATTTTAAACTGTGAAAAACAGGAAGAAACATTGGGAAGATTTATAATACACATGTTACTACTCCCTGTAGAAAATGAAGATAGTAAACACAAGTGCATTTCTATAAGATCCACAGTTAACAAAATAGTTTCAGTATGCTGTAGATGGGAACCTCATGTTCAAGTAGGTTTAAGTGACTTCCCTGTGGCCACAAAGGTGCAAAATAGTGATGTTGAAATGAGGGTTCTAGTTTCCTGAATTCTAGTTCATGCTTTTAAATCCCAGTAGTAGCTATTAGAGAAACATCTTATAAGACAATTGTGTTACCATAATCCTAAATATGCTCATTCATCACCTGGATTCTTTATTGGAGTTGTCTTAGAATTTTCCCATTTATGTAATAAATGTCAGAGAATATTTATTATATGTTTATGTGTTACCTTATAACATGTGATCCTCCTACTTAAGGATTTGGGTTTTAGATTTACATAAATATATTAGATATTGGGTTTTAACATTTATTACCCCTGAGCAATGTACTGAATGACTTGTGCCATTTCTCACATATAAGTTATAAACAATAACATTTGCTTTAGAATTATATTGTGTCTCTAGGGTCTGGTGAATGGTGCATGTTCAATAAATGGCAGCTGTTGTTTTTGTTTCTACCCCAAAGCATATGAATATATACTGTGTTCACATAAAGAAAGGGTAATTAAAATAGGACTGCACACACACAAAATGAGAAACTAGAAAGAGATGGGGATAGTAGTAAGAAACAGCTGTAATAAGGACCACAATTGGCAAGTAATTTCCCTTTCAACCTCATGCAAGCCAGGAAAAAGATAAACTATGCGATTTTCATAAACTGAGTTAGAACCACTTCTCTAGAACCCTGTAATTCCTTACTTCCTTCTTTATGACACTTCATTCAACACCTTTTTTCTTTTCTTTTCTTTTCCTTTTTTTTTTTTTTTTTTTGTAATTCCTTTAAGTCTGTAAGCTCTATGAGGTCAAATGATTTTTCCTTTCTCTGTTTCTAGCAGCTAGAGCAGAGCTGGGTACAAAAAACTTTCAACATATTTTGACAACCCAGTATCTACTCCTCCTCAGATAGTCCTCTGGTTTAATTTTGGAGAATCACCTCTCCCTTCTTGTGTGATGTCTCCCTGGGAAGGTAAATCGGTGTGCCAGCATTTCACTATGGAGGCCTAAGTAGTTAAATGCTTCTCTCTGCTCTAATACAATGGGATTAGGTCACAAACTCAGCCAATCAAATACTCTTTCCTGGAAGTTTGAATTTTGAGTGTCTAGAACCCAAAACAAATATCAGGATGTATTTATTGCATCTGCATTGTCCTGATCAGATTATTGATAGCTACACCACCATTGCTGTTGTTTCTGTTTCTAACCCCCTAAACAGGCATTGGTTTCTGCCTCTGGTAGAGTCTGGGCACACCCAATATAACATTCCAGTATGTTCTGTGAAAGTCGCCAATGCCAAGATGAAGTGAAGTCATTTACATGAGACTCAAAGTTAAGTGAAGCCAGAAGGTCATGTAGGAAGGGATTACATGCAAACATTTCTGAGATAAGCACTATCACAAAGACTTTATAAATACCCACAAGAAATTCCTGCATGCCTTGCATACCCTGATCATCCTGCTCATCCCACTCATCCTACACATGTGTCTGGCAAAGGACTTATTGCATATAATTCCTCAAGCCTGCATATTTAGATGAGCTACCTAACAAGAACACTTGCCTAGCAACAGCTTTTTCCACCAATGAGTTAACACCAATTCTTGCAAAAGGCCCCTGTGACAAAAGATGTTTGTTTCAAAACAGCTTTTGCAGATTTCTTTTTGCCTTTAAAAATTTCTTCTTATTCCAATCTCTCCAGATGCAGCTATGATTTGTCATAGCACACATGGCCTTGTGTTACAATCCCCCCATTGAATCCCAAATAAATTAATTTCTTTGGAGAGCCATATTCTGTGGTGTTATTTTAGGTTGACATAATCTGGTGTCAGAAGTGGGAGCAGAAAAGCAAGATCACCTTCAGAAGGAATGAAGAACTCTTGGAATTGAGTGTGAGACTCATTGGTGCTCTTTGTGTTCTTTGCTTCTACAGCTTGCCTTTTCTGCCTTGCTAATTCTTAATTTCCAATGCCAAAAGAAAGTTATTTATGTCAAAACCAAAATAAAGTAGAGTTGAAAGGTCTTAAAGAAGAGTATCTGATATATATATATATATATATATGATTATTTTATATATATAATAAGTATTACTACAAAGAATTTCTAAAAACTCCCCCCCCAAAAAATTCTACATGACCTATATACTCTGCTTGTCCTACACATGTGTCTACAATAAGACTTATCACAAAAAATTCCTCAATACTATATTTCAGATAAACTGTCCCCACAAAACCATTTCCTTAACAATTGCTGTTTCCACCAATGAGTTAGCATCAGCTCCTATAACAGACCCCTGTGAACAATAATATCTGCTTTGAGACAACTTAGATGGACTTCTCCTTTATGCCTTTAAAAGTGTTCCCTTACCTGAACTTTTCAAGATGTGTGTATGATTCATCATAACATACATGTCCCAGATTATAATCCCCTGTTTATTCCCAAATATATTCATTTCTTTAAAGAGCCACTCTTTCTGTTGTTATTTTTGGTTGACAAATTTATTTGCTTAAGTGAGTCTGGTTTTGTTTCTGATTCCTATGTGGGATAATGAAGTTGAGGGTGGCTAGTGGCTAGACTAGAAGCAGAAAGATCATATAAGAAACCTGATGACAAAGTCTGAACTAGAAATAAATAGTAAGGATGATATAGAGGAGTCAGTTTCTAAAGAGTGAAGGAATGCTTTTGTAAGAACTGTACTGTTGATAGCCTGCACAGAATTAATAAATATACGGAGAGGGAAGAAGAACTCTCCTAAGTACAGTAATCAGAACCATGAGATAAGAATGGGACACTTAAAATTGAGTGGTGGATGGAAGAAGTGGCGCCCCACAAGAAAACTTAGAAAGAACAATGAGAAATGTAGTAGTAAATGTAGAGAGAAGTGTTAGAGACCCAGAAGGTAAAAGATTTCAAAAAGGGGGAAGAAACTAGTAGTATGAAATTCAGCAAGAGTGACAACTAAATTAAATTGTTCATTTAGACCTCGCTACAGAAAAATAGTTTGTGTCAGAGAAGGAACTGTTGCAGAAGCACAACAGAATAGAACACAGATTTCTCTGAGTAGAGATAAATAGTGAGTAAAAAAGGAGAAAATGATAACTTGACATAAATAAAATGTCAAAGTTTAATCCTGTGGAAATTTTTAAAAATCAAAAAGAAGAGATAAAAAGAAACGTGACAATTTTTGGAGACAGCCAAATATGAACCAACATATGCATAGCAGCAGTCCCTGAAAAAGAAAAACAAAGCAATGAAACAATGAGAATAAAAATACTAAACAAGCTATAATTGAAGAATACATTCCTGAAAAAATAAAAGTTTTGAGATTACATTGAAGGAGTATGCTTTTTAGGCATGATGGTGTACTATGTGCCTCCTAGAAAAAAATAACAATAAATTTTCAACATTACAAATCATCAGGCAAATGCAAATTAAAACCACAATGAGATACCACTTTACTCCAGTTAGAATAGCTTTTATTAAAAAGTCCAAAACCAATAGATGCTGGAATGGATGCAGAGAGAAGGAATGCTTATACAATTGGTGGGACTGAAAATTAGTATAACCTTTATGGAAAACAGTATAGAGTTTCTTCAAAGAACTAAAAGTAGACAGACCTACCCTTAGATCCAGCAATCCCACTGTGAAGTATCTACCAAAAGGGAAAGAAGTCATTTTATCAAAAAGAAACCTGCACTCAAATGTTTATTACATCACAATTCACAATTGCAACAATATGGAATCAATCTAAGTGCCCATCAATTCATAAGTGGATTAACAAAATGTGGTATATGTATGTCATGGAATACTACTCATCCATGAAAAAGGATGAATTCATGCCTTTTGGAACAATTTGGATGGAACTGGAGACCACTATTCTAAGTGAAGTATCACATGAATGGAAAAACAAAAACCACATGTACTCACTATTAAATTGAAACTAACCAATGAGCACACACATGCACAGAGGGAAGTAAAAAATCAGTGGAAATCAAGCAGGGGGAATGGAGAGCAAAAACCTACTTAATGGGTACAGAGAATACTGTTTGGGTCATGGGCACACCTATAGCTATTACTCAAGCATTACAAAAGCAATCCATGTAACTAAAAACATTTGTACTCCCTTAATAGTTTGAAATAAAAAAAGAAATAGGCAATATTAAATTATAGCATATAAGAATTCACACTTGCATTGTATAACCATAAACAAATGCAAGGTAGTAGGTCTAAGTCAGAGCAGTGGCTAATTTTGGTGGAAGAACAGACACAATGAGTGAGATGTGCAACGTTTGGGGGATGGTCATGCTTGAGACTTTGACTCGAGGGGGGAGGGGAGCATGGGCAATATACATAACCTTAACACTTGTACCCCCATAAATACACTAAAATTAAAAATAAATAAATAAAAGAAAAGAGAGATTGGGATGGGACAGTGAATGAGCTTCTGAGACAGATGACAAAGTTCTTTCTTGACCTAATTTTTGAGAACAAGAGTATTCGCTTTATAATAATTTACTAAACTATACATTTGCTTGTGTGGCTTTGTGGCTCTGTGTTTTCTTTCACCACATAAATATTTTTTAAAAAGTGAAACCAAATAGCAAGTAAAGCATTTATTTTTATTGATATGTCATCCTTTAAAACTTTTCAGCAGCATTAATTCTGTCACAGTTGCCAAATATGTGACACTCTATGTTTCCTTAATCAGAAAAAAAGCTACATTTTATTTCATTTTAATCGTAAATTGACAATTTATAATTGTATAAGTTTCTGGGATAAAAAGTGATGTTATAATTCACAAATGTAATGTGGAATAATTAAATCCAGCTAGTTAACATATCTATCACGTTATATACTTAACATTTTTTTGTGGTGAGAACATTTACAATTTGCTCTCTGAGCAATTTTAAAATGTACGATACTCTATTATATTAACCATATTCACCACTCTATGAACACAAAAAAAGAAAAAAAATATTCTTTCTGTCTAACCGAGATTTTTGTACCCTTTGACCATCCTCTCTCTGTTTCCTCCACTCTCCAGCCACTGGAATCACCATTCTATTCTGTGCTTCCATTTGATTGTTTTAGATTCCACATACAGGTATGAACATGTGATATTTGTCTTTCTGTGCCTTATTTATTTTGCTGAGCATAATGCTCTTCAATTCCATCCATGTTGTCACAATTGACACCATTTCCTTCTTTATAAAGGAATATATATATATATATATATATAGTATATGTATTGCCTTTTCTATTATATATACAACAGTCATCTGTTGATAGACACTTAAGTTTATTCTGTAAGTTGAATATTTTACATTTTGAACCCAAGCTACTTGGTCTCTTTTCTCTAAACCATAATATATGATGTTTTTATATCTTCATTGAATGTTGATTCATTGAATGTTGATTCATTGAATGACAAATTTTGAACATCTGATTTTCAATTAGAATGTTAGGTATAAAGATATAAAAATTAGTAGATACAGTATTTGTCAAAAGAGCTCACTATGTGGCAATTGAGGCAAATAAACAATTCATAACTCAATTCATACAGCAGCGTAAGTTTAATATGCTTAACTTGATAATTAGAAAAAAATACAAAAATTACATAAATCAAAAAAGGTAGATGACCACCTGAAAAACATTCCTTGTAAAACTTATTACAAAAATTAACTTTCTTAATATGTAAGGAGCTCTTTCAAATCAATAATAAAATGGCCACCAATAGAATAGAAAAGTAAACAAAGGACCTACATAGATAATAGAAAAATATAACAATATAAACAATAAATTCACATATGAAATATGATTGTTCTTGCTTATAGACATGAAAATTTAAGCAACACAGTACATTAAATGCAACATGGCAGTGCAAATAGCAAGTGTGTACCTGGGACATCTCAAAAATTTCCACTGATGAAGTGTTTATTAAAACACTTTATTGAGGTGTTTATTAAAAGATGGAAGAGAAGCTCACCAGGTAGATACATTCTATATAATAAAAATAGTTTGAAATATATAGTATGTTTGGAAAAGACAAAAGTGTAAGTATTACTGGAACACAGGGTGTGTATGCCGACATGTAGGAGATGCAAATAAGATTCTTTGGAGTAAAAATGGAAAGATACTGTGTGCTGTGCCAAGCAGTTTGGGAGTCTTCTTCATAGAAGACATGGAACTTCCCAGGGATTCTCAGAGTGACTTCATCAGATAACCATATTACAAACATAACAGTACTAAGGAAAATGGACAGGCTAGACACTTAGGAAATTCTTACAATAATTCACATGAGACATAAGGGGGTCTAAACTCAAGCAGCATCAGGGAAAGTGGAAAGGAGGGCAGATTTGTGACCACGCAGGGCTTAGCATAGGTTTACTGTGGATTGAAAGGGATGATGACTTCTGCAGTGAGAGAAATATCAGTGAAATTTGGATTTTGAGTTTCCATAGTAGTGATAAAAGTTGGAAGACCTAGTATATTTGGATGAAAACTTGTACCGCTATACCAGCACTAATTTGGGAGACTTTAAAAAAGCATGGCAAAGATAATGAATACTCATTTTCTTTTTTAAAGGGCAGATAAAAATATATCATCTCTCAGAAAGGAAAAACAAGATGCTGATCTCTTTAAGATATCTTTTCATTTTACTAGCACAGATATAGTAGAAATAATCAAAATACTCTAACATTCGTCTATAACAGAGGAATTGTTTGGTGAATTCAGTGCTCTCCTATTCCTACAGTAGCAGAGCCCCTGAACAATGTCCCATGATTTGAGGACCTTGGCTATTCAGGGGACAAATGCTGTAAGACAACATGACATCAGAATCACAGGGTGCTCAGAACTTTTAAATTAAAGGGATTAGACCACAGATCTGTTTAACACTTATCCAAATACTCCTTCCTTTGTAAAGTCTTTTTTAATGTCCTGCCATTAAACTAGTTTAATTCTCACATTGCTTTATTTACTGAATTTACATTTAACATTTGCCATATTCTACCCTTTAATTTCAGTTACTGGCATTCAGCTATTCTACAAAAAAAGGTGGATATTGTAACCTAAAAACGATAAAGTACCTAAAATGTGCGAAGTCTTTATTCTGTGCCAAGCACTGTTCTGAGTTATTTACATGTATCTTAATTTATTTAATAGTCTCAAGATCCCTATGAGAAAAGTACTGATATTACCACCCCACTTTAGAGATGAAGAAACTGAGGCACAGAAGGGTTAAATACCTTGTCCCAAATCACACTGGGAATTACAACTTAAACATAGTCTAGACCCAGAGTCTATGTATTTGACCACTATTTTATGTTAACTCTTATTGTCTATCATCTCCCACAACACTCAGTTGAGTGGTGGATAGCTAGGAGAGAGAAAGAAACATTTAATTAATAACTGAGCCATCAGCAAATGCCAGAAAATGTGGAGTTTATTCTACCCACATTAGGAGACTGCCCGTAGGGATCACAGGGAAACATTATAGCAGCCTGAAACCCCTAGATCTCTAGCTGTGACCCTCTACTGGTTTTCCTATGATACCTGATATTTGGTATAGAGATGTACAGACCAAATCTGCAAATCTCACCAGCACCTGTAGAAGCAATGAAAATAGGAATAGAAAATTGATAAGGAAAGTTGGGAAAATGATGCTGCTCTCCAACACCTTGCCCATGTGTCCAAAATTATGAAAATGGAAAGTACATTTCACTATACCAGGTTAGTCACTGAAATAGAGAGGAGCATGGGTGGCCCAGGAAGATGTGTCAATCTGGTAGTGTATATATTAACACAAGCAAAGCCCCAATTAATGGAACATTTTCAGAGAGATTATTTCCTTGGTCTTAATGCCTTTCTTCCTCCAAAACTCAGGGAGTCCTGAACAGTCAGAAATGAAATGAATTATTAACTTTGCTTTCCCAAACACTGACTTAGGTTATGAAAATATATACCAGAAGCTTGGAGTTGGAGGTAAGCATGGAGATTATCCAGCCCAGATCTTGGAAAGGAAATTCTAACCTGAATAGGAAGCTCCAGGTACCAGTGGACTAGTGGCAAAGCGATTGTGCCCTTGCTGTCGAGCCTGTATTTATATGATACACATTCCTGTTAGAGGGATTTTGTGTCTAAGCATAAAGTCACACCCCTAGTTGCAAATCTTAGTAGCTGATACTGTCTAATGGCTCTCTTCTCCTTAAGTATAGAAACAAAATCACATCGATTTGAAAACCATTTGTGCTAGTGATATTTCTAGACAAATAGCCGAAGTTTTTTGTTGTGTACACAAGAAAGTTCAATTCCTTCATGGGAACCCAATTTGCATTTCAATCTTTATCTGTCTTATACTTTACAATCTCATAAATTGCATCAACTCACATTTTCCCCAGCCCAAGGTCTTTCTTAGTACCTTTTCCCTCATTGATTCTTTGGGATCTTGTCTTTGTGATATGATACATCAGAGTCAAACATGCTTCTTGTTGTAGTTGACTGTGTTTATCAGTGTTTTTTAAATATTCTTTCAGAGTGTTTAGCTTAGTTTATGGAACATGGTATTTACCCAATAAATGCTTGAATTTTATTGAATTGATTACTCCGCTGCTGGAGAGAGTGTAATATAATGGAAAGAATACAAAGTTTGGAATTGCAATATCTGTGTTCAAATCCCAGCTTCTTCATACCAGCTATGTGACCTGATAATGTTTACTCAGGCTTGCAAAGCATCAGATGTTTTATATGTAAAACCTGTATAGAAATGTTTAACTGACAGATTTTTAGGCCAGATTAACCAAAATGATACCTGCAAAAAAGTATGTTATAAACTGTAAAGGTCTGCACAAATCATTGATGTTAAAACCTTCCTGTTGACTTTGGGGTTGGTTGAGAATGGTTGTTCCACAGGCAAATATGGAACTTTATGCCATTATTTCAAACTAAACAAGCTGGCTGGCTTTGCTTCCTCTAGACATAGACCCCCCACACTCCATATCACAGCTGGATGGAGCTTGCTTTCTGATTCAATGCCTTTTTATAGCCACTTTTCTTACAAACCCACAAAACAGAACACACTCTTCCTACTTCTAATCAATGCCACATGTAGTACAATGAGCAATTAAGGCCAGAAAAAGGAAGAGGGCATTAATAATAGAACGCTTGATTACTGAGAGATTAGAACCTGAAATTGTGTTTGCACTCTCTGTTGGAAGGTATAATTTAATTAGCCAACTTGGAAAGGTTTTAGATGTGACATAAAACTAATATTCTACTTCTGCAATTTCATTGCCTGCCCTCTTTCTCTTTGAAAAGAAATAGTTTCAGAATAAAATTTTGAATATGCAGGTCCATGGATGCTTCCAGTGATGCAGACCACAGGCCCTGTATTGTTATCAGAGCTCTCACTGTCTCTAGTTGTTGTTCTGCCTCCTTGCCATAGCAAAAACCACCCTAGAAGCATTTCAGGTAAGATGCTAACCTTTCTACAGACCTTTTTTTTATAAGGAACGTGTTTGGGAATATATTTTCGCTAATTGTCACCATCTTTCTAAAAGCTTAGTCATCAGCCCACCTCTTCTACCCGAGAGCTTTTTCTTGTTATTCTTTACTTTCTTTCTTCTCCCCAAACAGTTGCTGGGTGCTCACTATATGCCCACTGCGTGCCCAGTGCAAATCCTTGAGGGATTTGGGCTAAGATTACAGGGTAAAAGCCTGTTTTGGTAAACTGAATTCTTCTTAAATCAGTGGCAGTGGCATAAGTCTTTGTTCACACTCAGTGCATTGGGCCTCTTGCTGGAAGGATCACAGAGAACTTACTTGTAAAGGAGCGAAGTGCAGAACCCACCAACTTCCTTGCGATGTACAAACATGAAGCACCTCACTTCTGAGACATTTCACACATGGCAGGAAGTGGCTTGGGAATGGCCAGTTTTACTGTTTTTTTTTTCCCAGAAAGAACAGGACCAAGAGCTGGCCAGATGCCAAGATCTTTACATTCTCACAATTCATAGCGGCTTCTAAAGACAAGGGAGATCTGGGCTTAGGTAAGGTTCTGTACATAGATAGCTACTGAATAGAAAACAGTCTCAGTACATTGGCACTTTGGCTTATGATAAATGCCATTGTAGGAAAAACAGCATATGGGAAGAGGGACTGAGAGAATATTGCCCAAGTCACCCCTTCAAGCCATTTCCTTGCCTGAGAGTGAAGATATACCATTGCTCAGGAAGGAAGCTTACTCGGGGCTGGGAGGAGGGATGTGTTGAGAGATGCCAAGATTTCACCGTGAAGGCCTATGAAGAAATCACAGAGGGTCTAATTTAGTTGATGCTACCCATCTAAATTGATAAATATATTTTTGAGATGATCTAACAGCAGCAAGAATACTTGGAATGCTGGACTTTCAGAGCATATTCCTAAGGAGAACCAGACTCATGAACCGAGGTGGCAGTGATGGGTGAGGGCTATGGCTGCCAAAGTACGGAATACCCAGTTCAATCTGAGTTTCAGATAATGGTTTTTTTTCAGAAAAGTGTATCCAAGATATTGTATGAGTCATACTTATTCTAAAAAATTATTTGTTGTTTACCTGAATTTCATATTTAACAAAGAATTTCACATTTTGATAGGAGAAATCTGATCACTCAATTCTCATGCCCCAGAAGGTTGAAGACTCTCGTACCAGGTTCTCTAGAAATACCCGGAGATGAGTTTTTATGTTCTATTGTTATCTGACACCTTGGAAATCAGACTCCATGATTTTGAAATCCTGAATTCCCTAACACTTGTGTACAACCCTGGGCAAATTAACTTCTCTGTATTTCAATTTCCCCTCTGTAAAACAAGGATCATAATAAGTGAACCCGTCACATTGTGTTGTGAAGATTAGGTAAACAAATATGTATAATGTCCTTTGAACAGTGCTTGGAAGGTAGCAAGCACTCAGCAAACATTTTGTTGAAAAAACTTAGCCACTTTTTATTATTTTAGTAGTTCTGCACTCTTAGGACCATGGGTTGTCCTGCTGGGTGGTAGCTAAGAGCAGTGAATAGGAAAGAGAACCCTGGTAGATAGTCCTTTAGTGTTCTTGAACAAGGATGCTCATTTCTACACCCCCCATGACCTCAGCCTACCAATACAAGAGCTTAAAAGAGCAACCTAAGTCATGGCACCATGCACGGACTGCACACTCATGCTTCGAAGGGCTCTGGTGCTTCTGTTAAGGCAGCAACCACATCTGGTGCAGAAGCAGCCTCACATCTGTACAAAATAATGGAAACTGGCAGCACAGCTGAGAGGAGATGACATTGGACTGAGAATAAGGTAGATCTAGAGGTTTGCTTAATAACACAGCTTGTTAGCCAACCTTCTAGAAGACCCGGACCATTAAAACCCTATTTTCTGTCTTCCTACTACATGTGTGTAGAGGATTCAGTGGCCTTCTCAGTTCAGGCAGGCCCAGGCCCCTCTGTTCTCCCAGTGCCGGGTGAGGGCTTCAGCTCGCTTTCGCTTTCCTTTTGTCTTCTGAGTGCCTCCCCTGCATCCACTCCTACAGCCTGGCTGTGTAGTCCTTCACATTTTCCCCGTCTCTTGGTCTGATGTTATTACTGAAGATAAGTACATATGGTCTTTGTGATTTAAATAATTTTAAATTTACTCTCAAGAGGAGACAGAACAGCAGAGTGCTGGTAATGTCACAGTGGAATGACTTAAACACTGGAACTGCCAGCTGCCATCTGAATCTGATGTCTGGCTCTGTCATGGACCCATGATGCATCACTGGGTTGGCCGGTTACCTGACCTGGGCCTCAGTTTCCACACCTGTCAAAAGCGGATAATTATATTCCCTGCACTGCCTCCCGCATAAGTTATGAAAGTCTTATGAAATAGCACTGTGTAAACTATTAAAGACACCACAGAGTTGTTGTTTTGATTATTAATTCTCACAGCCTGTGAGAGACTGAAAACTTGCGTGAGAGACACTACCATATGCTCGCACATACTAGATTGGAGACATTTATTCATGACGAGAGGAACATCCAAATTAAAATTTTAAATTCCAGAATGAACTGTGCCATGTCTGAATCAAATGTTTTTATTTCTACGGCCTGAGTGCAATCCCGGCTGTCACCCATGATGGAATGCTACTTCCTCCAAGTGAGTCTGCCTGGCTCACGCAGTGAGGTCCGAGTGCCAAACGGCGGCTGCGTTCTACAAAACCACAGACCGTCTCTTAGTACAACTTCCAGTAAGTCTCCCAGGATGGGATGATAATTTCAGTGGCCAGGATGCATCTCCAGATATCCCCTTTGCCAGCACTCCCTGGATGCTAGAAATACAGGGTAGATTTAAATAAAAAAAATTTTAATTGAAATACAAAGTTTCACTTTAATTAAATGTTTGGTTCACCAAGCTTGGAAAAATCTTACTTTTCTTCTTCCCCGCAGTGCGAGCTTAACAGGCACCAAAAGAGCTTATTTCATACACATTCCTTGCTGCCATCGCTGCATCCCAGAGAGCACTACTGTCTCCTCTCCTCCCCGGTGGGTCTCCTCAGCCACCAGCAGCCACCAGCTGTACTCAGTCTTTTCTGCCTCTTTGCAAAAACACACAGATAAAGTACAGAATTCCTATCATGTTTCCATAATCAGAGGAGACTAGAGTTTTCTTTCCCTTTTTCAGTTATCTTCTCTTTGGATAGTCATGTCTGTTTTGGAGCATCTCTTTCTCTTCTGTCACCTGAAATTTTCTCCCTGGCACGTGTCTGTAATTTAGCCATTGTAGGGGGTGGGGAGAGGGGAGGGAATGAGGATGAGGAAGAGGAGAAGGAAGAAGGGGAGGAAGAAAAGGAAAAGAAGGGAAGAAGAAATGATGGAGAGAAAGGAAAACTTATCAGTAGGCAAATTTTGACATTCTTCTGATCCCACATTTTAAACCTCTCAGTGTAGACACCTGGTCTATTCTGTGCTACCTGGGCAAAATTCTTTTCTGTAGTATGGTTTTCTGTAGTATTGGTTTTCCAGGCCTGCTGAAATGCACAAACTTTAAAAGCAATTACCTTAAAACTACTCTAATCATGCCACCATCCTTGCATTCAATGTGTTCCCTATGGTTTCATAAAGGAGACATTTGCCAAAACAAGTGACACTCAGAAGGTAGGAGGCTTTCCCCCCAAGTGTATAAGGTGCAGATAAAATCACTAGGTATGAGACAGGGTCTTTATGGTCTGAGGTGCATTAGTTTGAATGAAGCTTAACTCTGGGCCATAACCCTAGTCTTGATCTATTTATTTTAATGGAGGCCTACTAGGCTTCCACATAGATTGAACCATTTCTGAATCACCCTGGACAGGAATGTGGCATTGCAGGTCAAAGAACACAGCCTATTATTTGCATATTCAGTGATGCAATGTCAGCGATCGATCACACAATGGAGCTGGGAAAGGGGACTGGGGCTGAGGCTATGAGATGACCCTGGTCTGAGTTCTCAGGGAACTGGTTGGTGCACGAGCTTCAGGAGACATCATCCAAAATGGGAACATTAGACCATGAAATGGAAATGAAGCCAGCAGGTGAGCAGAGGAGCCTTGAGTCAAAGAATACTGTACTGAAGTTCATGAGCAAAACTCCTAGACAAAGTCAAAAATTTGAGAAGTTCATGGAAATTGAAGTCTCAAGTCATACAGATAAAAGGAGATTAAAAAGTTCAGGGTTTTTAGAAAAAATGACCATGTTCTCCATTTTTCTACTGACAATTATGCTGTATATTGAGTAATTTGAAAAAATGATAAACTTTCTCACAAGAAACACATACACAAAAATGAAAAATAAGTACACATGTGTATTTCAGAACTAAGTAAAATTCTCACCGAAGCATATTGGCTGTTTAATTTATTGCTTGTATGTTTTTGAGGTGTCTAGTGAGTAGGTGGGATTCCTGATAGAAAAAAATACGAGATTTGCACTCCAGTGGATACAACTCATTTTGACTTCTACTGAAAGAGTTCCCTGGCTGAAGGCAGAGATCGTATTCTTGATTCTCACCAAGCGACTGAAGATGGGCTTTCTGTGAATCTCAAGGTTTTCTCCTCACCTTTCCTGGGAGAAGGGCACACTGATCACCAGTGGCAGACATTATATTATACAACTCATGGCTCTAGTTTTTTTGGTTTTGGCCTTTTGGTTATTTTTTTTTTATTGTTTATTTGTGTGTGTATGTTTTTTAGCAAATAGTTAAGTTTAATAAAGTCCAAGAGAAGCTGAAATCTCCTAATGGAACCAATACCTATCTTCACTTCTAAGTCATTATCTCTTTGTAGAAATACAAGACTTAACTGGTGTTTCCAGCCATTGAACTGGAGCTGAGGTGTGGTGAGTTAATTGTATTAAATGCATTATCAGTGTACTTTTTTCTATTTGGAACACACTGGTTTTTTTTTTTTTTATAACTAATTCCTAATTGTTTTACAGGAAGTAACACAATTGGCACCTTTTAAAATGAAACAATTTGTTAAAGCCACATGTGAAAAGTGTTAAGTGCCAAGATATCAAGCCAAATGTCACAAGATACTGACAGGTCTCCAAAAGATTGAAAAACATTTCTCAAAAGAAATACTCTTAGAGAATAAGGCCACAGTGGCAGGCTGATTTCTCCACTGCCAATGTCTTTAGTTGACAGGATGGTGGAGGGTGGCTGAAATTGGGAGAAGATTGTTAGAGAATGCAGGAGGATAAAGTTTGCACTTAGCTTTCATCAGCTTTGTTCAAAAGATATTCTAAAGTGTCAGGCCAGAGGTACGCAGAGCCATCACTTTGTGTGCTGGCGTAATCTGTGACTCACCCCTGCTTCCATCCAGAGAGAACTGCAATGTGTGATGGCTACTTGAAAAGGTAGTCTTAGTACTGATTACAATGAAGTCCTGCCTTTCTATTTATGTCTTTGGGCTGTGTTTGAAGCTCCTCATCAATAAGGTACTTCACAAAGACTGACTCAAAGAAGCAGCCACCCTCCAGGCAGGGCACCCTCCCCTTCACAACTCACTGTCCACCCTGGTAGAACAACAGGCAGATGCATCGGTGGGGCAGACATACCCGTGCTACTTTCTAAAGAAATAACTCTTCCTGCTTTGCTCAGAGATAAATAAAACCTCCTTTAAATATATTGACAAGAAAAGAACAAGGAATAACAAAATCAGCACTAGGTATTTTGCTTTTGTCTTATTAAATTTCTTATTTCTCAGAAGATACTAAATTCTAGATGGAGGGCTTGTGATGAATGTTCTCTTTTAACATTTTTTTAAAATGAGCTGTTCAGCAATGCAGTCCGGGAAGAGGCTTTCAAAAGCCTGAGCTGACTGGTTCATTGGTTAGGAATGGAAAACAAGAATTCACACCAGCCAGTGGACTTACACAGTAGGATCACCTTTCTGCCATGGAGAACCCTCTTCCCTCAACTCTACCAGATGCTCATAATGGTATCCTGGAGTCACATGTCCATTTTCCCAACTCTCTTCTCTCTGTCTTATTTCTCACCGAAGTAACAGAGTCAAATTTGATCTGTTGTTTGTGTTCAAAAGCTGCTATTCAGTAACCCACATAGAAGCAGATAAGAGGGTCTCCTTGCACCAATACATCTAGGTGTTTGTATAACTATACTGAGTGACGGATGTTTTGGATAAATTGTCCAGTATGTGAAGGCCATTTTAAAGGACATCTTCAGGTTTCTAGGAATAAATTGCCTTCTTATTACAGAAGGAAACATCTAGCACAGCGCTAGTTGCTTTTTTCCCATCAATTTACTCCTCACAACAAGCCTTTCTGATAGGTACAGGTATAATGTTCCCAGTAATGTGTCCTTTTCTATCTATGGTCATATTACCCCGAACTTGCCTCGTCTTGAAAACTAAGCAGAGTCAGGCCTGGTTAGTACCTCAATGAGAGACTGCCTGGGAATATTGAGTGTTGCAGACTTTAATGAAAAAAAAAATTAAAGATTTTAGAAGTGTGAGTTTTTGCAATGTTAAAAAGCTCACATGTGGTCTCACAGCTTATCGGTGGCAGAATTATGGTGTCACCTGTCTTCTGTCTAATGTCAAAGCTGGGGATGGCCTATTATTCTTGGAAACATCATGAAGACACAGTCTGTTACTGTCATTGTAACCAGGCAGCAGCCCCACAGGGAGATGGGGTGTACTTTCATTTGGTTTTCCCTCCTTCACAACACTGGACACAAGGTCTTGAATTCAGGAAACATTCAGAAATCCTATTGCTGGTTTCCAGGTCTGCCTGACCCAGCGCTATCCTAACACGGTCACTTCCTGAGCTCAATCGCTTATATTATTTATCTCCTACAAGTGTTCAATTTTGATACTGCACAATCCGTTTTTGAAAATGCCTCTTTTTGCGTGCATTTTTAATAGGTATATATTGATAGACAGATATAAATTGTTTTTTTCTGTTTACACTTTACATGGACCACATACATTTGGAAATGGGCATGGAGGAGACAGGGTGGGAAACGCATTGCCAGCTGGCAGAACAGGGGACCCTTTGGGTGTCAGCAGTCAGAGAATATTGAGTCCGTCTGTTCTACTCCCTTATAAAACCGCCAGTCTTTTTCAGAGAGCAGACTTCCCTGAACCAACTTACTTTGAATCTGACAGAATTAATAACAACCCACCCACAAGTGTCTCCTCACTTCCTTTTACACTTACTATTCACCCTGCCTAGAAACGTCTTCCTCCAGATGTCCATGTGGCTAATTCTCTCAATTCATTCAGGTCTATGTCGAAATGGCACCTAATTAGAGAGAACTTTGTTGGCCACTCTTATAAAATAGACTCTCCAGTCAATTTCTAGTCCCTTCTCGGCTTTATATTGCTTCGTAACATGGTTCAGCTGAATTCACCATCCTTTCCTTGCTTGTTAATAGCCAGAAGAGAAAATTGCATCCCGTGTGTAGACTTACCAGTGGCTAAGTGGACAGGGGATATTTGGAGTGGTAGCCTGTCAGCACTGGAGAAATCGTAAAACTCATATAAACAAACAAACTAGTTGGAGGTCTTGGGTAGGGAATATCTTAGGTAGATGAAAATCTCCCTCACTGGCAAAACACCACCACCAACAACAAACCCTTCCCATCTGTTCTCTGGAAGCTGAATGTCTGCTCCAACACCTGAGTGGTGGGGACAGAAATAGTGACCAGCAGGAATACTCACTCTAGGTTTACCTAAACTGCAACTGGGTCTTTAGTTACCCATCCTGATAGGGTATTCCTGTTGAACCTTTTATTCTTTTGGTTTTTACAAAGCAGGCAGTTGAAATTAATGTTTTATTCTTTGGAAAACCTCACATGGTTTGGAAAAGGGGAGGTGCTAAGATGTGATCAAATGTCATCCCTGGCCCATCTTCCTTCAGGTCTGGGGGTGACCTTTGGAGAGGAGGCCTGACATTGTGACAGTGGCAGGAAGAGATGGGCTCTGTCCCAAATTAGTGCCAAAGACACAGTGATCTATTCTGGGTATTAATATATGTTTGTTTCCATAGATACCAGATTAAAAAGACTAATTATACAAATATCTTTTCCAAATGTATTCAAATTCCATCTCTGATTTGGTAAACCTCCTGACATCTTATTCAGTTTCTTTCTCATTTCTCTTTTAACAATATGCAAATATTTTATTAAGCCTTTAATAGAGATTGAATGAATAGAAATTGGATTTTACCTTGTTACAGAGATATGCATCTGCTTTTCTTCTGTGTAGTGAGCAGTTTTGAACACAGGGACTCAAGGTTTCCTCCTAATTCTGACAGCCTATGTGTTCTAGGAAACAAGTTTGTATATATATATATATACATTTTGATACATTTAGATATCAACTTGCAGAATTAGTTCATTGACCAAACTGTATAAATAAGAACTGAATTTTTAAAAAGTGGAATTACATCTCCACTCACACCTGCGTACATGCTATCTGGAGGATGAAATCCATGTACTGCTAGTCATTCATACTTAGGCTTTTATCTTTTCCACTTAGCCTTTTGGAATGTGACATCAAGCCTCACAAATAAACTCCAACCTCACCCCAGCTGGCCAGGCTCTGGAGACAATTCATTTCTTATAACTTCCTAAGGTTAAAACAAAAAGGGGGAGCAATCTGATTCTTTCTAGAGATTTCTTTGAAGAAGAAGGAGCTCTACCAGCAGCAGCCCTTGCAGTTGTTTAGATATTTCAAAGTGGACACAGGTTCACTAGTGTGAAGGTCAAGTGAGAGTGTGCGTTTGGGTTCACTTTGGGATGAGTGCTTTATGCTCTGTTATTTTAAGGGATTATTATCATGCATAACAGTATTCCCCTAAATATAAGGAAGACATTTTTCTTTTCAAAATGCATCCCCACATATTATCTTATTTTGATCTTCAAAGGTAAAACACATCTTATTATTTGGTTTTTATGGAAGAGAAATGTAAAGTATAGAAAACATTCAAAAAAGAAACTTGCTTGGATTTGTAGAGTTAGTTACATATGGAAAATTTTTAGATTTAGAACCCAGGTCTCTAGATTCCTAATTCTGTGCTAAGTGTTCATAAATGCCCCTCATCTGTGTTTCATAAAGGACTCAGTGCTACGGTAAAAACTATAATATCCTATGATTTCTTGCAATTAGTAATATGTTAGCATAACTATCAAATGTCCCAGAACTTTAAGAGTGTAAATATACTCTAACTGAACTAAAGCATATATGCATGTATGGACACACAACACACACACACAAACACACACACATTCACTCTGTCTTTCCCATCTTCAATCGTTTTCCTCTTCTTGCTTCCCTTATTCATCTGTTTTAGAGCTAGTCCCTCTTTGAATCACTTTGAAATTTAATAAGCAATACTCCAAAAGTGTTCTTTTGAGGGGTAATGATAACATATTATTAAAATTTCTATGATGTGAAGCCTGGACTTTTAATCATTTCAACAATATTAATGTTAACATAATACATTTCTTGACCATTTCAAGATGAAAAACACACCAAACTAAGAAGTCGGAAAATTTTAACCTTTGTGATCATTCAAGTAACTCTGAAACTATTTATCTGTTGATCATTATGATTAGATATCTATAGAAATGAATACTGCCAATTTTCAAGATAGACAATCAGCTGGCAAAATGGCCTTTTCTTTTGTAATATATAAAAAAGAACAATATAATATACAAAGAAGCATCTTTTCATATGATTATGTTACCTTAGAGGACCTGTGAAAGAATTCCTTGAGGCTAAAAATTGGCCCATAAACCACATTTCTGGATAAATATTTCTCAGTTAACCCATTTACAGGGCTAAATATTCTGGGTTGGAATGATATTTATTAGAATCACTGCTATACTGGTAATCAGAACAGTAGATTCATATTACTTTCCTTATTGACCATATATTACCTTGTTTATTAGTTTTATCATATATAAAAACCATATCTGGTAATAATAAGTGATATTTAGCCACCTGGAAAATGTTAAATATTTGTTCCAGGCACAATAAAAAATTATATTGATAGTGTTAGTAATAGTAAATACTTCATGCTATACTACTGTCCATATATATTCCATATTTCCTGAATATGGTTTTTTACTTTACCCAGGACCATTTTTATTTCAGTCCTGGTTTGTCAATCTCACGAAGGCTATGGGGGTGGAGTACAAACTGGCCAAGAATAGTAAAAGAGATAAATATCCAGATCAAAGTGACCTAGTGGAACTACTAATTATTCAAATGAGGAAACATCTAATGGCCTTTTAAGTGTGGAGGGGGGCAAGCTCCCTTGGGTCTTGTTCAGTGACAACATATGATACGAGTTTGTTACCTTCCATTTCTCACAGTGCAGGTGTGGAGAAGACCGTGATTGGCAAGCTGGTTACTGCTGCTTAGGATGAGGGGAAACACAAACTGAAGCTCCAGGTGGCAGTCTGACCCCCAACTTTACTGCTTGCCACCTGTGAAACTCTGTGTGAATTAATTTGAATTGTGTGTCTCAATTTCCTTATCTGTAAAATAGGAATAATGCTAATTATCTACTTCAAGGTATTCTTGGATTGACTGTGTAAGGCATGGAAAGGTGCCACTGTCTAAACCTGAGGAAGCTTGGGAAGGAAGTTAGTGTCTATCCAAGAGCTAAACAATCAGAGATCAACATATGAGTTTTTACTTTTTCCTTTAGAAAGAAATGGGATAACATAAAGATAATAATCTTATATTGGGAACACATCACAGACTATGGTTTCCATGGTCTATCCTAGAACTGTCCACATGTAGTACCATGTCTTGCCTCTTTTCTCCCTCTCTGAAGCCATAAAAGAGTTCTCTTTGGCAGGGAAATCTTGAGATTCTGAGCAATTTCAGCTGCTATGGGAATCAAAATATAGTTAGCTTAGATACACTGGAATGTCAAAGGCATTTTCTAGTACTTTAATGCCATAGGAAGTGGAACTCCGATTGTGGAAAGTTTAGGAACCCCTCCACACTCTTGCACACACACACACACACATCATCATCATCATCATGACCCACTTTATTTTAGAAGCTTTCTCTGTTGATATATAGGGGTTCTTACATAAATATCTTTCTCAGACAGGCCCCCTATAGAACATCTGGTTTCTCTAAGCAGCTAATTTCTGCATACCAGGCTGTCCTACACACACACACACACACACACACACACACACACACACACTCCCTTAGGATCCTGCAAATTTACTTATGCTTAATCATAAAAATTTTACATTGAGATGTTAACAGTCTATAATGCCTTTTATTTTTTAATTTTTTTATTTCAGCGTATTACAGGAGTACAAGTGTTTAGGTGAGATATATTGCCTTTGTCCTACCCAAGTCAGAGCTTCAAGCCTGTGCATCCCCCAGATGGTGCATACTGCATCCATTAAGTGTGAATATACCCATCCCCTCCTCCCTCCTCCCACCTGCCCGACACCCGATGAATGTTATTACTATGTGTGCACATAAGTGTTGATTAATAATAATTTGATGGCGAGTACATATGGTGCTTGTTTTTCCATTCTTGTGATACTTCACTTAGTAGACACTTAGTAGAATGGGCTCCAGCTCTATCCAGGATAACACAAGAGGTGCTAGATCACCATTGTTTTCTATGGTTGGGTAGTGCTCATTCATCAATACATGAGTGGCTTTTATTAGTCAATAAATAAATCAATTGAGAAAATACTCTTGCCATTCTCAAAATATGATCTGTTATTTGCCTACTTGTTGCCTATTTGCTGCTTTTGTGTTTCTATTCCTTGAAGATGTCTATAAGCCAGATAAGCCAAGACACCGAGTGTCTGCTTTCCCAGGGAGATGACATTGGGCAGGACCTTTGAAGAACCAACAGAAAGTTGCCAGTGGGGATGTGAGGGCAGGGTCTTAGATGGAAAAATGAGTATGAGAAAAAGCACAGTGATTTTTTGAAAAGCCATTTGTATTTTTGTTTCCCAAGTCCTGGAACCCTGTGTAGAATCTGACACAGTGTATAGATTTGTCACTGGCTTGTTAATGGAAGAGGGAAGGAAGGAAGGAAGGAAGGAAGGAAGGAAGGAAGGAAGGAAGGAAGGAAGGAAGGAAGGAAGGAAGGAAAGGAGGGAGGGAGGGAGGGAGGGAGAGAGGGAGGGAGGGAGGGAGAGAGGGAAGGAATAAGAGATTCAAAGTGGGAGTTTTGTCCTCTGTCATCAGGACTGTGTTGTGAAGCAGCAGAAAGCAAGGTTTGGTTGGAACAAAGCATCCTGTTTTGCTCCAACTAAAGATAAGATTGTTTTGATCCTGAAAGTGCAAAACAAGTTGTTCTTAAGAAAGCAACCTTGATAGTCTACTAGACTGAGGAAGTCAGGCAGTGAACAATGGCTCACAAGGTATTTTGGTATAAGTTAAATTTATCTTTTCTTATTTTGATCTCACTTTTCAGGAAAGAAATGACAATTACCCATTCCTTTTGTTGTTCTTGTTGTTGTTGTTTGTTTTCTTGGAGCAGAGGTACTGCAGTAGGGCTTTACCATTTCCCAGCTGTCTCATTCTCAGTGACAACCCAGTATTGCTTGGGTGGCTTCCTGCTGGGGCTTGAGCTTTCCCAAGTCCTCCTTGAAGGCCTGAGAAATTCCTGGGTTAGAGAGGAGGGAAGGTGAGTCGGCATAACAAGTTATCCGACCTCAATCGTCTTTCACTTTGGAGACCAGGGTGAAGCTCAATGATTTGGAGATTGAAGATTAAGGCCCTGGCAGACCCCTGTCACTTACCGTTTGATTGATCCAGGCTGAGGCTGAAGCACAGCTCTTTGAGCCTTCGTCCCCTTGTCTGTAACATGGGGTGAGCATTTACATTGTTTGCCTCGCCAGGTTGCTGTGTGTTCAGTCAAGATCAGGCATGTGTTAGGGCTTTGTAAGCCCAGAAGAAACCATGATGAAGAAATACAAAGGTGGAGTTTCCAAAGATGGAGAGGGATTGTGTGTGTATGTGTGAGTGTGTGTGTGTGTGTGTGTATGTGTAAATAACACTATTTTCACCTAGGGGCTTATACCTCTGCATGACGACATATTAATTACTGAGGATCAATTTCTACTTGTGGGATGTTTAGACAGATTGCTCCGATCTTAGCTAACAAATGCAACCCAAACATACTGTGAAGGAAGATAAGAAATGCTCAAATACACTGCTTCCAGAAAGGGCCAAGAAAATACATAAAAATCTGGTGCTTTCTCTTTGTCTTCTGTTGCCGCAAGATCTGGTAACAGCTCACACTTGCTTGACACTGGGTGATTTGTAGAGTGTGTACACAGTCCCCTTCTGCCAGGCAGAGTGGGGCTGGCCACTCTCTGAATAGTCTGGGGTCATGGTGGGGGAGCTATCACCAGGAGGTCGATTAATTTCCATGTTTTCTTCTCACTTCAGTAAGTCCAGCTGATACAGCTGAGAAACTGCTGACCCGAACACCCACTTGTGAAGAAAACTGCAGCTTCCTGCTTTGAACACTCACACTGAGGCTTGCAGAGAGAGAAAGCTTTGCTGGGTTGAGGTTTGTCTGATTTTGCTAAATAATGCTCTTTTCATCCCCTTCCCTTAGGAGGGAGACAAGTGTATGAGCTGAATTTATGTCTCATATACAATGTGATTCTTCATTTGCCAAAAGTCTACATTTATTTTCAATTCATTTCTTGCTTAAAACATCAACAAATGGAGGATTTCAATAATGCAACAGTGAGTACTGAAATATGCCATTTTCAAAAAGCATCACTGATTTGGGATCAGATTGCTGTAGATTTGAATCCCAGCTCTGGAAGTTGACTCCTTTATGACTTAGGGCGACTCTTGTTACCTCCTTAAGCCTCAACCTTTCATATGCTGACTTCTCTCCTCCCCAGAAGACACGGCTATCTGAAGATTATATGATTACTTAAAAAAGACAGAGACATAGGCAAGACACAGTTCAAGGGATATTGCATTATCCTTGTGAATTCAAGAGTTTCTATGTGGGAGAAGAACCTCACTGCTCATGCTCAAGGTAGAGTACAGTTTGGCCCAGAATCACGTAGGCAACAGAAGGAGTCCCTTTTCTCACTGTGTAGCAGGAGCGTAGGCTAACACGATTATCTTTTCTATAGCCGTGTATTATTTTGTGGTATCCGTGTTTTCTAGCAATCAGAGAAATTTAGAGGTGGAGAATAATATTGTCCTTGCCTTTTGAATCTTAAGTTATACAAATTGTATTTATAAAATGAAAAACTACCCTATCAGGTCATCCATAGAATAGATGACCTTTATTGATGGAACTGCTAACTCATGACGATATACAGATGCTAGAACATTTAAACCTCTGTCTCAGAGTAATTGTCAAGCTCCCAGGAATTAATGGGAAACGGGATATTTCCAAAGTGTTGTAATTTGCATTTACTGTTGGAATAGACATGATGGCAATTTCCTTTTCCCTGTTTCACGTCCACCTGGAGAGGCTTGAATTAGCAGAACTTTCCTTGCATCTCTCAATACCCTCTCCCGTACCTTTTCACTAGAGTCAATTGTCTAATTGGCAAATTTGGAAGCAGAAATTGCATGAAAGGCTAAATCCCTTCCATTCTTATTGAGATATACCTGTTTCCAGTCCCCTCTTCATTATAGGTTGAAGGACATGTCCCCAAAGAGGGACACCTAATACTTTCCAGAGAGGACATTGCTATTAATAGGTGGATAATTCTATCTAATTTTAGATAGGGTTCAGTATTATCAGTGCTAAGCCACTCCAACCTTTATTAGTTTTAATGCTGGCATTTAGATCTCCATTTGTCTAACTTCTTTGTCTTTCAGTCGATATTTGACAGGGGAAATTGAATGGGGAAAATAGAGATGCTATTTTTTTTAACTCCCATAAACCCCAGAAAATTCTATTTTTTTCTAATTTAATAGTCAAATATTATAAAGTACATCAACACTTTCTTCATTTATTAGAAGAGATAATGAAAATGACCTTACATACTGTAATAAGGATTAAGTATAATAATGCATATCACGCATTTTCAATAGGAATGATAGTATCTTCTTTAGTGTACACTGCTCATGAATTTCACTGGTCAGCTCACCTACCTGAGAGGGAAGTGGTCATTTCAGCATTGCTCCAGCTGAAAATGCAGTCCAAGTAGGAAGATGTAGGGTTCTGGGCCAGAGCCAGAGGTGGTTCAGAGAATGCCCTATAATCACACACCAAGCCCAGGCCCTTCTCAAGAGGCAGGAGGTGGTCTGATCTGAAGAAGTGAGAACTTCAGCAGTGTGGTTAGGAGGTGAGAGGCAGGGGGAGTCAGTAGACCAAGGTTATGTTCAAGAAAACTGTTCAAATATGAAAGGGGAAACTTGGAGTGATGACAATGACTGACCTTTATCAAAAACATGCAGCAAGCACTTTATACACATCATGTAATCCAACCTTGCAGATTAGGAGCTCTTGAATCTCTGCCCTTTCCCTGAGAAGGACATGCCCAGGCTAGCAGGTGTTCCCAAATAAACTGACCCCATAGCTAAGCCCTGGGCTCCTGAGAAATAATCACTAATAAATTACTGCTATGCTAAGTCATAGAGTTGTAAGGTAGTTTGTTGTGCAGCCATAGCTAGCTGATGTAGGAGTTTGTTAATAATCACAGCAACTTGTCTAAAGTAATAGAGCTAGCGAGTGCCAGAGCTGGAATTCACACACAGATATTTTCACCTGAAAGCCAGTTCTTTTAAACTCTGTACCAAGACACTGGGATAGTTAATATGAAATTCAAAATTTCCCTTGGAGTTTAGTTGGGGTCCAGAGCAGAGATCTCACATGGACTCCAGAGGGTCAGAGAAACAGACATTTAGATTCCCTAGGGACTAATACTATAAGCTTGATGAGGACAGAAACAGACCTGCCTTGTTCATTGTTTTGTCCTCAGAAGCTAGCACAATGTTTGCACAGAGTAAGTCCCAATGTTGGTGGAATTAATGAATGAATGAATTAATGCCACTATTCACTATATCATTTCAATTTGTTCATACCTTTCAATGAAAGTGGAAAAGTCTATGACATACAGGTATAACTTAAGACTTAACAGAAATTACAAACATGATCAGAATATTAAATGCCAAGAAATTTCTCAAGAATCTTTCAAAAAAATTAAATGGTTTGTAAAGTCAGGTCCTCACTTTGGTGCAGTCTTTGGAAATGAAATTGCTCTTTCGCAGTGGATTTCTCTGTAAATGCCAAGGTTACTACCTGAATTAATTCTAGGTTATGTTGCATGAAGATGTCAGTGAGTTTGTTATGTTGGACTTGTCTGAACAAATGGAAGGGTCACTTCAAATAGTGTTTTCATTTCCAACCTATCATCGAATATTCTCTTGCCCTTATTTTTACACTGAGCTTTGATTTCAGTTTTCACAGAGATAAAAGAAAGGGCTAAACAAAGATTAAGTAAATTTGTGATTTGTTTTTTTTTGTTGTTGTTGTTTTATGTGCACCCAATTCCCAGGGAAGTCATAAGAATCAAATAACTCAACTTTTCAATAGGTTTTGATGCTAAGTAGCTGTTTGATCTTAGGCAGTCATTCAACATACCTGGTCCTCAACTTCCTAATTTCCTCATCTGGATAATGGAGGTACTGGACTGAATTAAATCCAAGATGCTTTTATTCTCTGAAAAGTCTATGATTCTATGTATGTGGGGCCACCAGGTGGGGAGAGCTACTGTGCTGTGGATCAACTTTGCTTTAAGGCTGAATGATTATCATTGAATTATCCTAGAATAATTATCATGTGCTGGGTGCTGTGTTGGGAAGGATAGCAAGAAATGTATTCAGGAGTGATTCACATGGACTTAGAAGAGCATCCAAGAAAGAGCAAGGGGCCTCACCATTGTTGTTCCTCTCAAACAAAAAGCAGCTGGATGGCATTAATGGACCCTGGAAAGGATGGACTTTGTTAGCTCAGCTCTTCCAGGTTGCTTTGAATAGAGGTACGCACAGGTTATCTCAATAAATGGAGATTTATTGTAATGGCACAAGGACAGATAAAAAAAGAAAAAGCGAAATTCTGTCAACACCATTTAGCCATACCTGACATGGACCCAGAGCATTGCAATGTAGTAGGAGCTCTGAAAGGGGTTCTCCAGAGAATGTGCAAGATTAGAAAGAGTGCAGGAAGAAAATGGATTAGATCATCCCTCTACATTTATTTTTATTTCATCATTTATTCTTTTTAATTTTGGAATAGCTTTCTGATAATGTATATCATAAATTAGGATAGACATCTAAGTTATTAATACACAAATATATAATATTAGCCATGTGTGTCAGAGAGAGTGCTTACCGACTATTACTTCCTCACATTTCCAAGTCCTGTGCAATTAAGTAGATGCATGTGACTAGTCCTGGGGAATAATATTTGAGCAGATGTGATGTGTCATTTCCAGGATAAGGCCATGAGTCTGTTTGTTCCAGTTAGTGTAGCTACATGATAGTGAAGCTGCCCAGCAGCCCGGGTCCCTGAGTAACTGTCTGCAGCAGAGGTTCCACTGATGCTGGATAAGAAGTGGGTGTAAGAAATAAGCCTTTGTTAGGGTTCATGAGGTATGGGTGTTGATACTGCAGAGTAGCGTAGACTTTCCTGATTAATAAAGGATGCCTACCCAAAAATTTTTTGAAAGAAATTATATAAATTTCTCTATCAAAAAATTTTTTGAATACCTGGAAAACCCCATGGATTCATCCAAGAGACTCCTAGATTGAATAAATAAATTTGGTAAAGTTTCAGGTTATAAAATCAATATACACAAATCATAAGCACTCATATATGCCAAGAAACATCAAGCAGAACTCAAATCAAAACTGCAATACCCTTTACTATAGCCCCAAGGAAAATTAAATATCTAGGAGTATACTTAATGAAAGATACGAAAGATTTATACAAGGAGAACTACGAAACACTAAAAAAAGAAATTGCAGATGATTTGAACAGATGGAAAAATCAACCTTGTTCATGGATTGGTAGAATCAATATCGTTAAAATGTCAATATTACCTAAAGTGATCTACAGAATTAATGCAGTCCCCATGAAAATATCACCAGCATTCTTTACAGATCTAGAAAAAATAATTCTGCACTTTGTATGGAACCAGAAGAAACCTCGTATAGCCAAAGCAATATTAAGTAAAAAGAACAAACTGGGAGGCATCAGTCTTCCTGACTTCAAGCTTTACTATAAAGCAATAATAGTTAAATCAGCCTATTATTGGCACAAGAACAGAAGCAATGATATCTGGAATAGATCTGGGATACCAGAGATGAAACCATCAGCATACGGCAACCTAATCTTTGATAAAGCAGACAAAAATATACAATGGGGAAAAGAATCTCTCTTCAATAAATGGTGCTGGGAAAACTGGTTAGCTACATGCAGAAGATTGAAACAGGATCCCTACCTCTCACCTCTCACCAAAATTCACTCAAGATGGATAGCAGACTTAAACCTAGGGCATGAAACCTTAAGAATCCTAGAAGAAAATGTTGGGAAAACCCCTATCAGACATTGGTCTAGGCAAAGAATTTTTGAGGAAGACCCCCAAGGCAGTCACTGCTGCATCAAAAATAAACAAATGGGATCTGATCAAATTAAAAAGTTTCTGCACAGCTAAGGAAACCATCATTAGAGCACATAGACAACCCACAGAGTGGGAGAAAATATTTTCTCTCTACACTTCTGATAAAGGTCTAATAACAAGAATCTATCTAGAACTTAAAAGAATAAACAAGGAAAAAATCAAACAACCCATCAAGAAATGGGCAACAGAAATGAACAGAAACTTCTCCAAAGAAGGCAGAATAATGGCCTGCAAACATATAAAAAAAATGCTCAACATCTGTAATCATCAGAAAATGCAAATCAAAACCACAATGAGGTACCATCTAACACCAGTGAGAATGGCTTGTATCAAGAAATCCCAAAACAACAAATGATGGCGAGGATGTGGAGAGACGGGAACACTCTTACACTGCTGGTGGGACTGCAAATTACTGCAACCTCTGTGGAAAACCATTTGGAGATACCTCAAACAGCTAGACATAGAAATACCATCCCACCCAGCAATAGCATTGCTGGGCATCTACCCCAAAGAGCATAAGACATTCTACTATAAAGACATCTGCACCCAAATGTTTATGGTAGCACAATTCACTATTGCAAGATCATGGAAACAACCCAAGTGTCCGTCAATTCATGAGTGGATAATTAAAATTTGGTATATGCTCACAATGGAATACTACTCAATTCTAAGAAATGACAATGAGCTAGCACCATTTATGCTATCCTGGATTAAGCTTAAACCTGTTATCCGAAGTAAGGCAACACAAGATCAAGAAAATGGGCTCCACATATACTCGCCATCAAATTGGTACTGACTGATTAAAGCTATGGTGCTTAAATGGTGGTAGTGTTCACCAGGGTTTGGGGGGATACACATCTTAGGGTTGTGGCGAGCATTGGCGGGGGGCGGGGGGAAGGGAATACCTCTAACCCTTTGTAGGGAGAGGCAAAGATATACAATGTAACCAAAAGGCCAAAAAAGGAAGAAAAAAACAACTTTTATAGGGTAGTGGGCAGATGGGAGGAGGGAGATGGGGAAGGATATATACTTACAAAATAGGTGTGGTGCGCACCACCTGGGGCTGGACATGCTTGATGTTTTGGCAAGGTGGGGGGCAGGGGGAGGAATGGCAGGGGCAATATATGTAACCCTAACAATATTTGTAAGCCCATAATATGATAAAATAAAAGGAAAAAAATTTTGAGATAAATTATATAAATTTCTCTCTCTACCCACTTTTGTTTTTTTCTGACTCACTCTCTTTTTAGGTTTTCCAAGAGATTCAATGTATGAGTTCTCTGGTGTACAGACAGCCGCTCACCTTTAGTTCAATGAACTGTAGCCAAGGTATTCGGCTCATGAAATGGTAGAGGGATTCCTGTGATCACTTCTGCCATTGGGGGAAGGTTATTTATTTTTTATTTTCCTATGAGAGACCTGTGCTACTTGAAGAATTTTCAAGGCCTGCCTAGAACAAGAACACAGTCGATAATTTCACCCATGGAGACATAAAATCAAGGATTAAAAGCTAAGAAATAATCTTGTGCTCGAGGACCTTATCTCTGCCAACTCCGCATTCCAATTTCACATGGCTCTTGACTAATAGAAGGCAGTTCATAAGTGATGCATGAATGAATCAAAAGGCTGGATGAAGAAATATAGCCTGGGATCTGTGGTTTTTGCAAGGGAAAGGTGGCAGCGTGTTAAGTACATGGAAACCATCTTCGACAGAAAGTAAATCCTTGGGGATGGCATCTTCTTAAGAGGAATTCTGCAAACCTTTTCAATTCACACACTCATACAACGGATACTTACTGAGTGCCCTATGTGTTCTTGGGTCACTTTCCCAAAATAAGTGCAAAGAAAATGTTTTCTAATTTTCTTCATCTAGAAAAATCTATTTTAAAGGACAGGAGTATGGATTTGAGCATTGCTTTTTGAACACAGTCACGAATCCAGGCATTTGGTCCAGGCGGTGTTGGGAGAAGAGCGGGTAATGATTTTAACAGAGCCTGCTGCAAACACCCACTCTTTCTTCCACAGCAACTAATCTTAGGTCTCAGCAATGCAATATCGCTGCGAGTAGAGAATGAGACGGACTGGAAGGTGTAATGCTGCCAACAAATGAAGCCAAAAAGAAACATGCTCCTCAAGGATGGCTCATCAGTGTCAGCTCGGGTCAGGATGGTGCTGCAGTGGTTATTGACGGGTGCTGTTCTGATCACTTCATCCAGGGAGGTGGGTTGGAGATGCTGTTAGTTCTTAATAAAATGCCTGGGCAATTTACTTGAGAGTAGAAATGGAAATTGGCACGAATGCTTGTATACTTGCCTTTAATAATCGCGTGTGGAGAATTTTTAACTGGATTGCGAGGGTTTAACTTCAGTAACTCGTCAATCAAGTATTGCCAAGATACTGACTTAGGCTTGGAACTAGATAAAGACTAGAGGAAAATCAACTCCAGCCCTGCTTTTAGAGGGCTTATATATACATTTACTGAGGAGGCAAAAAATAGCCCAAAGAAACCAAACAATCAATAAAAAGCATCCAGAACAGAAAAATAATTGTATTGACAAGCAGAAGAGATTAGTGGTCAGTTAGGCAGGCTGTGAGGCCAAACAGCCTGGGTTCAAATCCAGGCTCAGCCACTTAATAACTCAATAGCTCTAGGCAGGTGACTTAACCATTGTGCCATTTCCTCATGTGAAATTTGAGGATAATGGGAATATTTCAAACTGGCACATCTGAAGTGCTAAGAATAATGACTAGAAAGTAGTAAGGAATGAATGTGAACTTGGGCAATTGAGCTCTAGGAGGACATTTAGTTTGGTCACTTTGTCTCATCAAATCTTCTTAGCCTAAATAATAATAAATAATTCCCTAAATAACATATATGCTCTGACTTTGGCCTTAAACTTTTAATCTATTCAATGAAATGGTTGGAACAGAGAATCCTTCAAGGTGTCTGCAGATTAAACACTCTAGGATTTAAGCTCTGGAACCTGGCGGGTGTAAGGAGATGCTGTGTGATGGGTTCTCTTGTCCCGGATTCACCACTGAGCCCGACAGGAAGACTATGAAGAGTGTCATGACAGGCGCAGTAACCCTCCTGCTGCCTAGGCATCCTGCCCGGGTCTGTCGCTCACTCCTGCCCACATCGCTAGTCTAGAGTCCTAAATACGCCACACATGGAGAAAGGACACCTCTTGTCCTTAGAGACCTTGAACTCCTGAGTGCTGTGTTCCTGGTTTTAACCACCCACTGAGCACTGATCTGCACAGAGTGTAGATTCAAAATCCTGGAGGTTCAGATAAATCAGGGCCCTTGGAGACATCTGTCTCCTCCAGGACTCCAGACCCAGAGCTTCACCTTAACCCCTAACAGCGGTTCTAGAGACTCTGTCCTCCCTACCACCTTTCTGACCACCCTCCCCCCACCAGCACCACCAACTTGGCAGAGAGGGGAAAATAATAGCCCACAGAATTTTAAAGTGACAGAAAAACACTTGAGGATCTTCATTTTTAAACAGTAGACTTTTTGTTTAAAATAAGAAATTCCGTGTAACATTTGATACTGTTGGGCCGTAGGAATGTACAGCCCGTTTGGGAGAGAGACGACCGCCCAAAAAGACTCAGAGTCCAGAGGCTTGATGCAAAAGAGCAGGAGGGTTTATTTCCAGCGCAGCGCAGGGGCGAACAGCATCACCGAGCTAGGGGAGCTGCCGCGCCACTTTCAAGCTTGGGGGGGTTTTTATAGGCTAAAACCGCAGCCGGTGGTTAGGGAGTTTAGGGTGGGGAAATTACACTGGTCTTGTCTTGCATAACTGGTTGCACTTAGTTCCGGGAACTTGTAACAGCTATAACAGCTATTTCCTGGAAGGGCGGAAGGGGTGTGGGGTCTTGGTTTTCTAGAAGCAAGCGTGGTTACAGAAGCAGAGAGCTGGTTAGGCTAGTTTGGGGTCTTACAATACATGTAAGAGATAGCTACTCAGCTTCTCTTATTGAACAGGCTTTGGGGACCTCGATTCTACATGTTATTCTTCCTTCTTGTAACCCATGAGGGTCCCTGAAACACCTCCTGGCTACCCTGTGCTTTTCTGAACTCAGATTGAAAACCACTGATCTATTTCAACCCCCTCCAATTTACACATGGGGAAATTAACATGAGGAAAGGGTTAATGATATGCCCGGGTCTCCTGATTCTAAGTCCAAGGCTCTTTCTACTACCCCCACTCTTTATTTTTATTTTTTATCAACTTTATTATATCTATGGTACATGGAGACTTGGGCAACTTTCTCAAGGAAGCGATACCTTGGAAATAAGAGCAAGCCTCTTTAGATATGCATTTTTCTCCATGAGTCTTCTGAGATCACCAGAACCCAAGCCTCCAAATATAGCCATAATGTCATCCAAGTTCATTTTAATGAACAGCGATACTGCTTCATCTGACATCTCTCTTCAATACATGAGGGAGATGGTGTCTAAGTTAAGGCTGATGACTTTTCCCCGCACTGGATTAAATGCTGGAAAACAGACCACAGAGTTCCCTCCCTCTTCTTCGCATCGTTAGAGTTGATATTGTTAAGATTCTGGTTCCTTCCCCATTGTTCAGAATGGGACACCCACCATACACCACACCTGTCTATGGCCACCATGACAAAGGACCCTGCTGTGACTGCAAGAGCACCCCGGAGTCCTGCCGACTCACTCTGAGACGTTCTGCTTTCACCTTCTAGGACAGAGGTAGTCAAATATTTTCTCTAAAGATTAATTTAGGCTTTGCAAGCCACAAATAGTCTCTGTCTCATGGTATTCTTTTTCTTTTTAATTAGTTCTGCAGGACAGTTCTAAGGGTGGCCCTGGAAAGACCTACTTCTCCCCCCTCCCCTTCTTGCTTATAACTCTTAGACTAAGCACAGAATGTGCTGGGAATGCAGCATCCTGAGATGGGGAGGAACTGCCCAAAACAGGCCCAGCCTTGTTCTTATCTCTTTTAGGAAATGTAACATGTTGAGTTAGGGGAGAACCGCTGGGAACAGCTTGGGCCTTGTTTCTCACTATACTTTGAAGCTTTGCCCAGTGATTCATATTGCCCCTCAGGGCTCTTTCAGGGTCCCTTAGCTGTGATACAAGAGGGACACTCGGGGTAGAGATTGCATCTACCCGGCAGCTCTCTGGAGCCTGGGGGAACTGGGGGTGGGGATGGTGGGATGACAGTTCATAATGGATCTGAGACTCCCTTTTGTCCCTTGCTGCTTATCTGTAAGTAATGAACCCACTTCATGTAACTCATGTGTGCGTGTGTTCTCTCTCACCACACTCTGGCAGTTGATGAAACTGCAGCCCACGATGTATTGGGCGGAAGCTTTTGGCCTCCTGTTCCCGGTGGTTGGCAGAGTGATGATTTTTCCTCTTCTCCATGCAGCGGGAGTCCTCCTTTGGGATTGGCAATTAGCAAAACTGCTCTGTGGGTTCTGTGACAATATAAAAAACCATTCTTAGCTCAAGTGTTGTATAAAACTTGCTATGGGCCAAATCTTCATATTCAGAAAGTCCTACTTTATGTCTTAAATAGTTCTTTCAATTTATCTCTCTCTTCTTTTACTATGAGTAACAAGAAACCAGGCAGCAGCTTGGAAATTTCCATTGCCAATAACCAGGTCCATCACGTATAACTTCTGCTTTCCACGTAGCTGCAGGAGACAATGTCACTAAACGTTCTGTCACTACCTAACAAGGAGTATCCTTCCCCCAGTCTCCAGTAGCATGCTCTTCACTAACTTTCTAAGCCTTTGCCAGCTGCATCCTCAAAATTCATATTTCCACTAACAATCTGTTCAAGGCAATTAAGACTTTCTCTGTTATGCTCTTCAAAATTCCTCCATTCTCTGCCCACTGTGTGATTCCAAAGCTGCTCCTACACATTTAGGCTTTTGTTATAGCAGCATCCACTTCCAGGTACTCAAATCAGTGTTAATTATTAATATCCATTTCTGTACAGTATAAAGCATCATACACTTAGCAGCTAAACAATATCCATATATTATCTTGCAGTTTCTATGAGTCAGGAGTCTGGGCATGGCTTAGCTGGGTGCTCTGCCCAGCTTCTCACAAGGTATCGGCTTGGGCTAGTTTCTTCTCATGCTCAGGGTGTTTGAAAGAACTCATGTGGTTGTTGAAAGAAATTATTTTTCTTGAATCTGTAGAATGCATACTGACTTGCTCCTTCAAGACCACAAGAAAATTTTCCCTTTAGATCACTCTGACTTCTTTTAACAATTCACCTGATTAAGTTGTGCTCAACTAAAAAAAAATCTCCTTTTTGATTAACTCAAAGTCAATTGATTAGAACCTTAATTATAGCTGCAAAATCCCTTAAACTTTGTCCTATAAGGTAAGCAAATCCTGACACTTATATTGCATTATATTCATGCCCACAGTCCAAGGTTAAGGACGATGCAGGTGGGTATGGCAGGGGATGGGGACAGGAACCTTGGGAGCCATCTGAGAATTCTGCCTACAACAGTCTGGAAAGATCTTTAAACAAGTGCAAAGGTTCAGTATGTTTCTCCATTTGATTCTCATACATTTCTTTTTTTCAATTTTTCACTTCATCATCAACATCTAAACCACTACATTAATGCAGGGTTCTGGTCTGGGACTCAGGAAATATGCTTTTTAATTACATCTCTGCTACAAACTAAGATGTTGAGGGATTAGACTGAATCTCACTGAGTTCCTGTTTCTTTTTAATATGTTGAATGTCTCATCACCAGTTTTTCTTCTAGCTCTTAAGTTCCTTGGCTCAAAGATTTATATAACTTGGGGTTATGATTGTTTGAGAGCTTATTTTTAATGAAAAGCAGAATTAGTGGGTGAGGTTTACCAGAGCCAAGGGCCACAGAAGTTGAAAGAAAACAATAAAGGCATAGGAGGCCAAAGTTAACTGCTCCTCACTGCCCAGGTGCGGCAAGCTCTGCTTGGGTGTCTGGATTCAGAATCTCTTCCCAGATAGACTTTCAATGAGCTTCTGAGAAAACCAAGAAAAAATGTGTTTCTTCCCAGTTCATGTACTTGCCCCTCCAATCTGGAGGCTGAAACAACTTTTTCCCTGCCAGCATCTAAACTACTAGTACATAGAGTAAATTATTAACAATCTAAAATCTTAAAGCTAATATCAAGTCATATATCCCGTCATTGCCCAAGTTAACTCATGTAAAATTAGAACCTGATTTTATTCATACATTTTGTATTATATTCCCTCTAAAACATAAAGTTCATGAGTGTGGGAACCTTCTCTTATTTTCTGTTCTTTCCTCAGTACATTAAACCATCTCTGGCACATAGTAAACTGAGCAATGCTTTTTTAATGAATCAATAAATTATTATCATGGGGCTAATACTTGGGATATAACAATAAATAATGTTTCATTTCCTCTCTCAAAAACTTTAAGAGACAGATATGCAAAAATTGTGAGATGCATTAAAATAGAGTATGATAATGCACAAATTTCCAAAGTAGTATAGAAAGTGAGATGATAAACTGGAAGTCAGGGTAAATCAGTATTACAAAGCATGTGTGCTATGGTTTGAATGTGTCTTCCAAAGTTCATGTGCTAGAAACTCAATACCTAATGAAACAGTGTTGAGAGGTGGAACCTTTAAGAGGTGAATAGATCAATAGATCATGAGCATTCAGCCCTCATGAATGGATTAATGCCATTATCTCAGAAGTCGGTTAGTTATTGCAAGAGTGGGTTCCTGATTAAAGGGTGAGTTCAGCCCCCTTCCCTCTCTCCTGTGTGTGTCCTCTGACCTTTGGCCATGGAATGATGCAGCAAGAAGGCATTCACCAGATGCAGGCCCCATTGGCCTTAGACTTCCCAGCATAAAGAATTGTAAGAAATAAATTTCTATTTTTTATAAATTGCCCAGTATCAGGTATTTCATTATAAAAGTGCTAAACAGACTACAACAATGCAAGACTAAGAAGTTGAAAAGATTAAAAAGAGTTTCCTAGGTCACCAAGGAAGTAAATGGAAGGCATGACCTAGAAATGACCAGTATGAATGAAGGGAAGAATGAGACAAAGTGGTGTGTTCAGAGAATTGGAAGTAGTTCACTCTTACGACACAAATAAATTATAAAAAAAGTAGGATATGGTATTATACCAGTAAAAACATGATTTGTTGAATGAATGGCACCAGGAAGAAATAGGTTGTAAAATTACATAGATCAAAGAGTAATCCATTTCATTCATTCATTTGCAGATATTCATAGACCTGCTACCATGGAAGGCGCAGGGCATCAGTGGAGAAGCCACAGTGTTGGACAAGACAAGCAACATACTTGTGCGCATGGAGTTTAGCTCCTAGAAGATGGAGACAGACAAGACAAAGAACAGGTAAACATGAAAACAAAAGTAAAAAAGATAATTTCAGGCCAGGCGCTGTGGCTCACACCTGTAATCCTAGCTCTTGGGAGGCCGAGGCGGGCGGATTACTCAAGGTCAGGAGTTCAAAACCAGCCTGAGCAAGAGCGAGACCCCGTCTCTACTATAAAATAGAAAGAAATTAATTGGCCAACTGATATATATATAAAAAAAAAAATTAGCCGGGCATGGTGGCGCATGCCTGTAGTCCCAGCTACTCGGGAGGCTGAGGCAGGAGGATTGCTTGAGCCCAGGCGTTTGAGGTTGCTGTGAGGTAGGCTGACGCCACGGCACTCACTCTAGCCTGGACAACAAAGTGAGACTCTGTCTCAAAAAAAAAAAAAAAAAAAAAAAAAAAAAAAAAAAAAAAAGATAATTTCAAATAGTCAAAGTATAATGATGAAAATAAAACAATGATATATGAGAAGACTGGAAACTCTTTTTCAAATTGGGTCCTCTGAGGTCTCCTGAATAGGTAACATTTGAACTGGAACTGGAGTGTTGGAAAAACCAGGCACGCAAAGATCCATGGATACACAATTCCAGGCAGAGAAAACATGTTTTGCCAAACCATAAGGTAAGATTGAGGTCACCATGTTCTAGGACAAAAAGAAGCAGAGAGAGGGAAGAAAGATAGTACGTGAGTTAAGGAAGGTAGTCAGGACCTTTTAGGCTATGATATGCACTTTGCATTTTCTTTCTAAATGTCACTAAAAATCACTGGAAGGTTTTACATAAAATATTGCACCACATCGAATAGATTCAATGGGGTAATAATACCAAAAGCAGGGACACCAGCTAGCAGGTTGTTTCTAGTGGCCCATAAGAGAGATGATGGTAGCCTGGAGGGATGGAGATAAATGGATGGATTTAGGGCCAGTTGGTGAGTGGTGGCACCATGTCATGGAGTTGATTGATACAACTTCTAGTTCTGGGCCCATGATTATTGCAGAGTTGTCCTACTCAAATAGTAATAGGTAGAGTCTTCAGAGAAGGCCAGTTTACCCATTGCTGTACTGCTTCCTCTCTCTAACACTGAAATATTAGGTAATAAACGCTCTCTGAGAGAACAGTCTCCTCTGTGACCTGTGTGTGCCTCATGAAGAGAATCTAGCAATATTACAGAGACAATTACACGCACAGAGGCTCTGGTTTATGCATTTCTACAGGGCATGGTTTGATTGTGTGGCACAGGGCACCGCTTGCCTCAGGGTCCCGGTGGAGAGCTTGGCATACTAATTAGGAGCGTTTTACGGTGACGCAGCATCTCCTTGAACCTCCTCAGGCTTCTGCCTATTGAATACCTGCTGACTTTTGTTTGGAAAAGCACAGTGATGAGCCCCCAGCGTCTTTTTCAGGCAGAGCTCTATTTAACCTAAAGCTCTTTCCCAGTGTTTCTTAGACAATATCAGCCTAATTTCTCTCCTCTTGACCCAGAATGGATAGTGAGTTAAGACACAGCAATATTTTGAGCCTTTCATGTGGCCATATCTCTACTCAGCCCTCCACAGTTCTCCCTAAAGTTTAAGATTCCTAATGATATGAATGCATACCATGCTCTTGGAAATATTTCTGTAGTCCACAAATAGCTCCTAATTTCTCAGTGACATTGAAGATATTAACTTTTAATACCTTTTATTATGAGATAAAATATATACATGCAAAAACTCATAAAATGTATAACTTAATGAGGTATTAATGTTATTAGGTACTCACTCACTGCAATCCAGGCCAAGAAAGAGAACATTGCTGGACAATCCAGATGCTTCTCCATCCTAATCATAACTCAATCCCTCCCCACAAAAGTTATCACTAATTGTATCTTCATGGTAATCACTTCTTTATATAGGGTGTCTCAAAGTCTCTATACAAAGGAAAAATTTTGTAAAATTTTATAATAAATGTTTTGTAAGTAAAGGTACATTTAGCTACAATTTCCCATTTTCCCTATGTATGGCAACTTTTGGGACACCCTGCAATTTTATCACCCAAGTGTGCATCCTTATACTCCATAATTTAATTTTCCAGTTTAAAAATGCATTTATATCTTTAAGTCTATCTCATCTACAGGTTTCCCCTCCATCCCTTTCATTTCCTAATAACATAACTATTGAACAAGCTGGGTCATTTGGCTTACAGATGTTTCCATAGTCTATGTATTGCTGATTGCACACCCATGGTACAGTTCATGTACCATGGGTGTGCATGGTACATGCATGTACCTTCTTCTGTCCTCTGTATTTCTTGCAAATTAGCAACTGAATCCAGAAGCTTAATAAGGCTTGTGTTCAATCCTTTCGGCAGGACCAGAAGTTATGCGCTGTTCTTTCATCAAGGGGCACATGTTGTCTGGCTGTTGCTCTTTACATGATGTCAGCGGATGTTGATGCTCAAGGCCTAGGTCTATTAACTCATTGGGGTTTGCAAAATTGTGACATGATAATCCTCATATTTCTTTTTCATTTATTCATTAGAATATTTTTATAAAGAGACAATGTATCTCATATGCTTTTAGTATATCTAGTGGTATACTTCATATAGAACAGGTAGGGTAAATACTTGATTCTTTCCTTCAACTTTTAGATGAAGGTGAGATTTGGGATATTGCTTTACATGAAAATTCGTCTCTTGTTTTCATGTAGTGTTCAAAGATACAGTGGTTTCTTTCTGAAACCTCTTAGCTTTGTTTCCCTGTACTTTGTCTAGAATCCTTCCACCTTCCCCTTTTATTTCTAACCTGCTCAATGACAAATCTCTAAGCAGTTTCTCCTCAGTGTGGGCCCTGTTGTAGAAGGGTGCTTTGGTAGCTTAGCGTCAAGTTTTCATGGCAGCCAGTCTACAACAGTTCCTTGGCATTACTATAGATTCTCTTTGGGGAGTGGGCAAAATCCTTCCTGGTTTCAGCTGCTCTTCTCAAATTAGTCCACAGCATTTTCAAGCAAATAAATATTGGATATTTTTGAGTTCTAGTCTTAGGTCTTTCAGGCATCCTGCTGCTTCTCTCTGCTCTGTCAAGAAATTCTCTTTTAAAATTTTCCCAAAGTTAATTTAATTAGTTAACCAATTATAAGCAATAAGTACTCATTTTATGCATGATCTAGGAACATTGAATATTAAAGATAGAAGGGAATTAGGCAATATATTCATTAATTCATTTATTTATTAAGTCTTTCATAAACATACATGATTACTAATTATAGATACTTTGCTATGAATTAGAGTAATAAGTCAAGAAAGCATGAGCCCAACTTTTTCACTGATATGAGTTGTCCATTCAGCACATCTTTCTGCAGTGTATGCTATGTATCATGTTTTACACTAAGTGCTATTCTAGATTAATATCAAATGTAGAAAAATCGTTCATTCCCATCAAGATCCATGACTTGGGAGCATCATGAGGCTTCTCTGAGCTTCATCTTCAAAACGTGCATATTAGTACTGTTGTCCTACAGATTGGTTTTAAAAAGTAAATGATGTAACAGTTCAGAAAACTTCTTATATTTTGTTAAATGCCTTCCACATGCAAGATTCATTAACTTATACATTTGATAAATATTGAATATTCACTTGCTATGGTTCGAATGTTTGTCCCCTCCAAAACTCACATTGAAATTTCATTGCCATGTTACAGTATTCAGAGATGGGACCCTTAAGAGGTGATCAGGCCAGGAGGGCTACACTCTCATGGGTGTTATTGGTGCTGTTATGAAAGGACAAGGTTGGGCCCCTCTTGCCCACTCTTCCCTGTCCTCTTTTCACCATGGGATGGCACAGCATGAAGGCCCTCACCAGATGCTGCCCCTTGATCTTGGACTTCACAGCATCCAGAACTGAGTCAACACATTTCAGTTTATTTTAAATTACCCAGTCTCAGGTAATTTGTTATGGCAGCACAAATGGAGTGAGACACCACTGTGCATCAGGTATTATTTTAGTTTTGGGGGATAGAGCCAGTGACAAAAACAAGATTTTAGCTCATATGAAGCTTACATTCCTGTGGGAAAAGGTAAAATTAACAACAACAAAAAAAACCCTATGATGAAAATATCTCAGGTTATGGTAACTACTATGAGGCATTTAAAGCAGGACGTGATTGATAGAAACTAAGGTGCTCCTTAGACTGAGTGGTCACAGATGGCCATGCCAAGGACTTTCTTACCCTCAGACCTCAATTGTAAAAAAGAAACCAGCCACGCAGTGATGAGGGTGTAGGGCATTGCAGGCAAATGAACAGCTAGTTTAAAGGTTCCAGGCCAGTCGTTCATTCTATGTGACCAAAGAACAGAAAGCAGATGAGTGTGGCAGGACTCAGGTGACAGAGTGGGAAACTGGTAGGAGGTGAGATTGGAGAAGCTGGGAGCTGAATTGGGAAGGGCTTCAGACTCCAGAGAGAGGGTTGGATTTTTTAAGAGAGAGTTAGAAACTATGAAGCAGTTAAACACTTAGGAAATTATTTTAATAGGTCAGGTAAGAAATGGTAAAATAAAAAGAAAATAAAGAAAAAATATAGCCAAGGCAAGAAATAATCCAGGTAAGATATAGGGGAAAAGAACAGAAAGATGGTGCTGGCTTCGATTGACATAGTAGCAGTGAAAATGAAGAGAAGAGATTTTATTAGTGAAATGTCTTGAAAGGAAGCTAGCTAGAGTCAAGAAGACTTGCCAATGCGTGGCACATGAGGGATTACACAAAGTGAGTCTCCACGCTTTTGGGTTAAGAAGTTGGAAGCGTGGTGAAACCAGTGACTGAAATAGGAAAAGCAGAATGGAAGGAAGTACTGTTTTGGAATGGGTAGGAATAGTGTTTGGGAAGAATCAAGAGTTCTGTTTCAAATGTGTTAATTTTTTTATACATATTTGACATAAACTAATTTGCCAAGGAAACCATAGCTATAGAAGTTTGAGTCTGTGCTTCCCTAAGCTGGGGATATAAGATTTAGGTCACTGGCACATAAATATTATTTAATGCTAAGTGAACTGTGGAAATCACATAGGGAGAAAGCATTGAAGAAGAAACTCCTAGATTACAACTAAGAGATGAGAAGAATCCAGAGAAGAAGACTAATAAAGAGAAGGCAGGGAGGTAGGGAGAAATTCAGAAAAGTATAGTGTCCCAAAAGCCAAGGGAAAGATAGATTTCAAAAAAGACAGAATGATCAATATGGAATGCTACTGGGAGTTAGAGTAAGTTAAGAGTAGGGACATAATCATAGGATGTGGCAACATCCAAGCCACTTTCTTTGGTGACCATCACATGGACAGTTTCTTGGAGTGCTGAGGTCCAAGTCCTACCTGGAGTGATTGTTATGATAGAGTTAGAGAACTTAAACGTACAGATAAGAAATAGCAAGAGGATAACTGTACACTAAACTCTGTAGTAGTTTAGAAACAAGAGATTGGTACAGACCAAATTGTCAAGGCAAATGATATGTGAATAGAGTCTTGAGTGATGGATGTATTTAGAAAGCCAGAGATAGAGAGGGCATTAAAATCAGAAGAACTAGGACAATGCAGCATTTGAAATTGGCATGTGTCCTCAGACCTGGGAAAGCCCAGGCATGGGACACCAATTATCTTTGCAAGAGGAAAGGTAAACTTTGCTTGAGCATAATATTACTTTCCAGACAGCCATAGAGGATAGACTATATCAGCAATCTGGATCCCCTAAGCTATGCATGATAGCCACTAGCCATATGCAGCCCTTGAGCACTTGAAATGTGACAGGTAATTTTTAATAGTATTTAATTTTAATTAACTTAAATTGAAATTTAAATAGCAACATGTGAATAGTGGCTATCACATCAGATAGCACAAATGTATTTCTATCATTACAGAGGGTTCTATTGGACATTGCTTCCCTAGAGGACAGGTCCCTCATCACTGGCCTTCACTGCTCAGGGAAACATAGGGGCTCAGTGGCTTAATTAAGGATTGAGATAAAAGGGAATCTAATTACTTCTCAGTCCTCTCTGCCTGCCCACGGAGCTGAGAGACACATTGACCACCAGGTCCTGGATGCTTTCCAAGGCTGGGTGAGATGAAGAAAAGAATGCCACAGTGAAACAGACCAGCAGCCAAGAGATGCTGCTGTCCACAACTTAAATGAGAATTACATCAGGAAACCCAGCTTAAGCCAGCGATGTGTGCCAACGGACAGAGACAGTTGTTGCCAGGCTACATTATTCTCAAGTCCAGAGAAGAATTCCAAGAGGGAAGAGAGAACAGGTTCCTGTGATGATATTACATTGAAAAATCTGAAACGGGATATAATCAGATGGTAGGATTGCTTCAGAAATATGCTGATGATGCATGGAAAATTAGCATACCAATTTATCTTGCATGAGGAAGTCTCATTAGATTAGTTGTGTCACAAAAAGAAATTAGAAGTTCATTTACTCCCATAAGTCAGGAAAGTTGAATGCTGACACTTCTATTCTACAAATCACAAAATTTCTTTCTGTTTAATCTTGTGTTGACTCCTAGCAATTCAAACTTAAATGATTGTACTGTGTAGTTTCCCTTTATCTGTCGCCTTACTCTTCCATCTAGTATCTATTCCCGTATTTGTTTTCTCAGAGCACAGTTGTGATGGTATCATCCTTTCTGTCCTCATTATCCCAGCATTTCAGACCTTCTGCTATTTGGTTTCTGACTCTCTCTCACCACATTTGCTTTCATTCACAGTCGTTCCCTGGCCCATGGAGAAGGGCCACTCCTCATTCAATCATCTTACTGAATATACAAGGGAAGAGGAGCAGAAATGTCAAAGAATGCACAATGTACCAAAGCCTTACTCCTTATGACATTAAGTTTATTCAGGTTGTAATGTGTCTATCAAGTTATTTTTATATAACTAACTCCAAATGAGTTTGCATTAAACTGACCGGTACTGAGAGAGATGGCTATTTCATCAACGCTTATCCTTGCTGCTTCCCATAGGCTTTGACACAGGTCAAGGAGGAAAAGGAGAAAGCAGATAACAAGAGCTCATGCTTCCTGATTAAGTCAACAAAGCCTCAGAATAATGAATATTGATGGTACCACAGTTCACTCACATGCACGGTCTTTAGAGGTAAATAGATTCTCACTCCCTTCCACTCTGGTGTGACCCATGGGAGAAAGTAGATTAAAAATTGTTATAGGAACTTGCTGCCTTTGTGGGAAGCTATTGGTGAAAACCCTAAATGTATTTAAAAATTAACCCTTTATTAAATTCAGGATTATCTTTATTCATTGTACAATTTTCACAGAGTTACTCCGAGCCAGGCAGTGTATCAGACAATAGAAAAGCAAAGTGAACAAAGCCAGTCAGTGTTCTTGCTTTCTTAGAACTTAGAGACCAAGGGGGAAATACTGACATGAAGTCCTATGAATGAAGGGCACACAGTGTTATGGCATGTTATCTTCCAAGTATTTTCCTAATGGATCTCTGCTCCAAGTTCACTATTCTATATTATGGTCTAAGGGTCTTCCTCCTAGATTTCCAAGACTCTTGGGCTTTGCAAGTAGGAAGTAGTAAAGGGCTATTGGAAGCAGGGGAGAAGAAGGCACTTATTTCCTGTGTCTTGTTCTCAGTAACATCACCGCAGCAGAGGTTTGCTCCAGCCTCTAGCTTATTTTAGCCCTCTGAGGACCGGCTCTCATGTGCCCTTCAGAGAAACTGTAAGCAGCCACATCCCCGACCTTAAAACAGGGCTGACTGCACCGGAGTTCTTGCAGAAACAATTGACAAGTTCAAGGCTGTCAATTCCTAGTGCAAATCTGAGTCATAAAAAGCTTCTAAAGTGTTTATAAAATAATTAATAAACTAAAATGTTCTTATACCTGTGGGTCAAATATTACTCAAATAAGATATAGCATTTAATTCCATAGGTTGTATACTTACCAAAAAATTCCTTGAGTTCAGAGATTAATTGCATTTTACAAATGAAACTAGAACTTCCGTGAAAGGAATGGATCCCTGAGACGTTGAATGGGGTATTCAGATCTACTTGGGTGATGCTGAGAATTTTGTGTTCCCAAGTCTCTCTGGAGCTCCCTTTCCAGCAGATGCAGGCCTTCCTTCCATAACAGAGAGGCTGGCCTTCCCTGGCCTGTAATAACCTCATCTGAGCCTGCTGCTTTGTGAGGAAGGTTTTATTGTTCTCAAGATCTACACCTTCCCATTGTGACTTCTAAAAGTTTAACTAGAGACAGGTCCCACGGTACCCAAAGGGGATAAGGACAGAGTCTGACCTGAGAGAAGGCTTATGCTCCTAAAGAAATGCAAAATTTTGCTAATTTGTATTGGCAAAACACTGAGTGATATATATATGGGAATTAAATTTAAGGATTTTTTGACTGAGAGAGATATAATGTATCATTGGATTGGGCTGAATTTGTCAACATCCGTGCATGAACTTGAGATTCTTAGAGTAATATGTTAGATTGTGTGCTGATAATATCTAGGCTCCCCTAGAGCTTCTAAAGGGACATAGCCCTGCTGACACTTTGATTTTAGCCCAGTGAGACCCATTTTTGATTTTTATTATCCAGAATTATAAGATAATAAATTTCTGTTGTTGTTAACCATTAAATTTGTGGTCATTTGTTAAAGCGGCCATAGAAAGCTAACACACCCTGTTAGCTTAGACATCCTTCTTTCTACAACACAACCAAACTGAAACAGGGGACCTGTTCACCAGACCACCTGTCCAGAGAGCTTGGACCATGCAGCCTCCTCCAGAATGAAGTTAGAAAGCTCTTCAAGACTTAGCTGTGGAAGGAAGTGAGCCCTATTCCACTATCAGAGAAGAAACTGGGGACTGGGGAAAAACTGTGGGTACACTGGCAACTCATTTAGATCTATTCATTCTTTTTTAATTGAAAAATATATTTTTAGGTTGTGTAATATATTCACAATTCAAAAATTCTGAAAATACAAAAGGGTAAACAGTTTCTACCCTTATCTCCCTCCGCCCACTTCTCTCTCTTGAATCACCTGCCATTATCAAAAGGACAGATATGCCTGGTGAGGGAGTGTTTTAATACATAGCAGGGCCAGGGAAGGCTTTCTGACAAGGTAGGATCTGAGCAGAGGCCTGAATGAAGGGAGTGACGGTGCATGCAGGTATGTGGGGGAAGAGTGCCATTTTTGGCAGAAGCATCATTCAGTGAATCTTTAGAATGAGAAAGTTAAAGACAACAGAGCAGGCACAGTTATAATTCTCCAAGGAGTCAAAAATTATATTGTAGAAGTATATTCTATTCGTGTTCAAAAGATGAGACATATGAGACTTTATTCAGGCAGAATATACTACATTCTTTGGAAGAAAAATCAAAACCCTACTGATTCTTTATTAATTGTTTATTAGTAGTGAGACATGTTCACCTTCAGGAGCGTTGGAATAACACCCTGCTGTAACACTGCTGAAGATATACTAGAGTGGGCTGAGACACCACCACCTCCAACCCTTGATCCCACACAGATCACGGCCCACTTTCATTTGGGTTGAGTTGGAACAGATGAGAATCTAATGACATCCAAATATTCAATAGAAGAGTTTGTAAAATGCAAGAAGAGATTAGACATCTTGCTCTTTTAGCTATAACTGGATCACTTCCCAATTCATTCTTTATATTCTTTCAAGACTCTTACTTTAACTTACAGTAATGAACAAAAAAACCCACCAATGGAAATAAGGAGAAAGTTTGCTGAATTTCTATCCAAGGCCATTATGCTTTCAGGCTAGTAAAGATGATGAGTTTGTACAGAAAATACGGTAGACTCCACTCTGTTGTGAAGGAACCACTTTTAGTTTGTCCTATGGTGTAGACTGATGGGCAGAGATGACCCAGTTGGAAGGATGAGTTGTAGGATCAGTAATTGCTCCTAGAGAACAGCTTCAGAAGAGAAAGGAGGTGCCTTGTCCAACAGCTCAGAATTAAGAAGTTTTAGCACCACAAACACACACTCGGAATCAAAGGAGACATTCCAAGAGTGAAAAAGAGAGTTCATTCAACTCAACAGATGGCACAGTTCCAAGAATGGGAAAGCACCACAGTGCTGAAACATAGATAAGAATTACTGCTCCTGGAAGGAGAACACTCAAGACTGTCCTAGAAGTGGCAGGGAAGAGAGACCAGGGAGGCAGAGATGTTGCAGCTGCTTTGCAAGGGGAGGATGAGAAGGGATTAGGGGAACATGTTGGGGGTTAGAGCTGCAGGAAAAAGAAGAAATGTCTTCCTCTCACAATCAAGGCTGGCATAAGTAAAGGTGGCCCCGTTACTGTCATGACATTGTGAGTGTGGAACAGCATAGACAGGGAATTCCCAATCCTTCCCCTCAATGCACAAAATGCCTAAGATGGTTTACTTACCAGGAAGGCATTCCTGTAACCCCAAGGGTTTGCACAATGAACAATTCTGATGCAGCCTCACTGTTCCATATAAATGCCTTGAAAGTACATAAAAAGGCAAAGCTATAGCCCCAGTTTTCTACATGAAAAAGGTAGAGACCTATTAACATTATGCTGCTCACATGTTGCCTCTTTCCACTCTTTCCACAGTACACTGGGGTGACCAAGATGATCACATCGAGGTTTAAAAGTATTCAGGTCTCATAAAGAAGACATTTATAGAAGATTCAAGGTAATTCTTACAGAGTACCGTGAAATCTGTCTGCATGAATGCATGAATGCAAGACATTTGTCAACAGGCTTTAATAAAAAAAACAGTGAGAAGGGCCAGATAAAGGAACATCTAATCCACATGCTTATGAGATTAAAGCTTGTCATTCACACCAATTCCCTTTCACAAATTAGTTTCCAGAGTCTGGTATTTTAAAATCAAATCAGGTCTCTGAAATCTATTTTATGTTGATAGTCTTAACAGCTGACTTGGATTGTTTTCTGATCTGGAAATGGAAACCTTAAAGAGTTAGACACAGTCTGCATATCCCACCTGGAAATTTCATTCTGCACCTCTTCTCTTGACAAGGTCCTGAGGAGGGCCTTGCAAACAGGCCGAGAATCTGCTTTACCCCACGTTTTCAAGATTTGTCTCTGTACACCAGAAAAGCGAATTCACGCACACAAGGAACCCAAGGATGTTCTTAAAAAATTCTTGAGCACATTGGGTCAGTGGAGAAGCTATTAATATTTCCAACTTGCCTGAATGGTTCTGGCTACCCTAAACAGCCTTGCCTTGGAAACAGAGGGCATGGGAATGAGAAATGCAGGTGGCATTGATGAGGGTGATGTCACATCTACCCAGAGAGGTCTATACATAGAGATGTCTTAAGCGTGTGCTCTGAAACTGACATTTATTAGCAAGAGGCAAATTACTTAATCCCTTTGGGTCTCTATTTCCTCGCTTGTACTTAGGTAAAATGTAGCTCAAAGCACTTTTGATTTTTTGTGGGAATAAACTGCATATAAAATACCACAGGACTTGGCAGTAGCAAAATAAATATTAAGTATATGATTTATTATCATTGCTATTATTGTTGTTATATGGGACTCTAGAAAATATTTTGCTTAAGGTAATTTGGAACCATCTCAAGATTTTGTCTTTAACCAACATGTTTATTCCTTGGCTGTCATCCTGCTTCTGGTCCTATATGTTTTCCCATCTTCTGTGTAGTGTATCTAACTGGAAAATATCCATAGACCCTGAAACTCAGGATCTAAACTTCAGCAAGAAGTCATAATAGTTGATTCATGTGGCACTTTTACAAATAACGTCTTAGATTGGAATGTCTATATATCACTATGCAGACATTCTAGGGGGTGTCAAAGGTAAACAGATGTAGCTCCACCTTCCAAGAGTTTGTATTAATAGTCTCTAGACAGTAAATAAACCAGGGAAAAGGTACCCAGCATTCTAGGCAAGATGTGCCCAGTACGAACTGAGTAAAAGGGATTTTTGTGTGATCAAGATGACACTCCAGATGGGCTGCTGTGGCCTCAAATGGCTGGTGGAATTTGGATGAACAAGGCCCGGGCAAGTCCAGCTTCACAAGAGAAGATGCTACCATGTGAAAATTAGCACAGCATGATTGCAGGTTAGCTTTGTTGTCTTAAAAATAAAATCTTTCAAATGTACAGAAATTTTTAAAAAAAGAATGAATGTATATGAATGTATATGTATTCCCTAAATCAACAGAAATCTGATTAATTTGACTCATAATTTTTGGTTATGAGAATTAAAACAGCTTGTTTCCCTCACTGATGTTATCTTTTCCCTATCATAAGTTGGTTAATAATTATTTTCTTTGTATATTTAAAATTTTTACTCTTTATGCATGTATCCATAAAATATTATTTTGTGGGCTTTAAAATTTATTTATACATTATCATAAGATCCATATCATTCTTCAAACAGCTTCTTAATTCTATATTCTTAAAATATCATTTATTAACACTTTTTTATACTAACTGCTGATTATTAATAATATCTTTATTGAGATATAATTTTAATACTATAAAATTCACCAGCTTAAAGCAGACAATTGAATAGTTTTAGTATAGCCATGGAATTTGTGCAACTACCACAACTATCTAATTTTAGAAGATTTTTATCATGGCAAAAAGAAGCCCTACACCAATTAGCAATCATTCACCATTTCCCCTTCTCTTTGTCCCAGGCAACAACTAATTTACTTTTTGTCTCTGTTGATTTTCTTATACTGAATATTCATATTAATGGAATCAGATAATAAATAGCTTTTGTGTCTCACTTTTCTCACTTGGTATGCCTTTAAGGTTCATCAAAATGTTTTGAGTATTTATATATTTATTTATGTTTCAGAATATCACTGAATAGAGATTTTCAGAGAGATATTAGTCCAGTTAAGTAGTGACACTTCTCTGGGGATCAGGCTTTTAGGTTGTATTCTGCCCCTTTCAGTGCCTGACATTCTGCTGGTTTTCACAGCAGCTGTGAAGTTGCTGGTTTTTTAGGGTAGCACAGAGCTGAAGAAAGGGTGGTGGGAATAGGGCAAGTTAAATCACCAAAAAGCTCACTGTTCTTATAGAGACCCAGCTTTTATTCGTGGACAATCTTTGGGTTGGTGCAAGTTTTTTAATTTATTTGTTTTTTTGGTTTACAGAATTATGACAAAAGTGATCTTGGCATTTTTTAGCCAATGTTATATTTGCTTTTACATAGGAGCAGATTTTTTTTTATTTCAGCATATTATGGGGGTAGAAAATTTAAGGTTACGTATAATGCCCTTGCCCCCCTCCCTCCACAAGTCTGAGCTTCAAGCGTGATCATCCCCCATATGGTACACATCTCAAGAGCAAATTTTTAGAGGTCTTAATTCTACCATTTCAGAAGTGTTTCAAATATTGAATAATATTTTATTGTTTAAATACCATAGAAATATTTTCTACTTGCTATTAATAGATACTTATATGGTTTTTCCCCTTGTTGCATTATTGCAAATATGTTGAGACAATTATTTTTGTCAGACCAAATTCTGTCTTATTCATTGAATAAATTTTGCACATCTCTGCTGTTGGCATACTGATGCAACTGCCAGCAATGCCTTCCTGCTTTCATACCCCTCGTGTGCCCCAATCTCTTCATTATGTTCCAACTCTAGTTTTGCCTCCTCTGTGACATCTTCTTAGGTTCTTTCACACAGAGCTACTTGTGCCCTCCCATAACACTTGGCTTTGATTTCTAGCATAGGGTTTATCTCATGTTATTGTAGCATCTGTGTGCTTGTGAGCATTCCTCCTAGACTCTGAGGTCCTAGGAAACAGAGATATTTTCTCGATCATTATTTTACCCTGAGTCCTTAAGAGTATTAACTTTTCTACACGATCTCACTTCTTTATTTAAACACTACTTCCCAGAATTCCATTCTTGTCTCTTAAGAGTTTATTTAATAGGTATATTATGAGCATTGAATCTTAAAGCTCGTCCTTTGCCCAAGTATGATACCAACTGATCAATAAAACCCAGTAGCCAGAACTGTTCTATACAGTTCCCCAGCACTCCCTTAGTTCAATCATAACCTATATCTGTTTGGCTTTGACCTTATCTCAGCTGCTGATACCAGGACTTAACTCCCTTTCACACCTCCATTTGAACACAGTACCTGAGGAGTTTATGTCCTGTGCCACCATCTGATCTCTATATTCAGGGCCCAAACCCAGCCCTGCTCTCTCTGTCCTCCTCCCCCTGCTCTCTGCACTGGCTTCTCTCGGGAGGTTGGGACATCAGTTCAGTGGCTTGCTGGGAGGAGGAGGAGTTCAACAACAAGGTGTTGACAAATCACAGGCACAGAATGACAGGCCATGGGGAAGAACATCAAATCTAACCATACAATACATCAGATCTTTCCAAGCTCTGGACCAGGTATGAAGAATCAAAGGATCCCCAGGTAACAGACTAGTGACAATTTTAGAAATGCAAGGGGGTGGGTTGTCAGAGAGAGAGCTGGGATGTCCTAGAAAACCTGTCTAAAATAGGACATGGAAAGAGAAGAGAAGAATTCAGTCCCTGAGATGAGGCGTAGCAGGATCAAGTACATTGGCAAGTTTGCGATGGGCTCTATCTCCAGCCAATGCACAATGCTGAGGCCAGAGGTGGGACTCCCCACCAAGCTTTAGTGTCCTGTAGGATAAAACGTCCCAGGTACAAGGGGAGCGGGAGTTCTTTCACAGGTGTATGAAGGGGTTAGTGCCATTTGGTAACAATGGAGAATCACCAGGACCTTCTGCTATCAGACATAAAATAACAGCTGCAATTTCAAAACCCTTTGAGTGTGAGTGATGAGGGCTACTTATATTCTATTTGATTTCTACCTAGTTCCAAAATAACCAGCAGGTAACTATGTGTACTGTTATCTGTACAGCATTCATTTATTCATTTATCTGTATTTTAGATAAAAAATGTTGCTTGTCATAAAGAGTGTAGGAGAGGAGGATATAGTCTGTTGATTTGCTGTAAGAAGGAAACATAAGACTTCAAACATCTTCTGTGTTGTCACTTGGCATTGCAAATACCTCATTGCACCTATTCACAACACAGAGAATTGACTCTACCCAACAAAAAGGCGCCTTTCCTTTGATTGCTGGGTTTGCTTAATAGATTTCCTGATGTGGGATTTGTTTAAAACTTGGAAAATAGTGTCCATCTGTTTTCTTCTTGATATTCACTGCAGTTTGGACATAATGTTATTGTTATTATTATTATTTTGGCATGATAATTGCCACATCGAGCAAGTCAGTCAGCCCTCCCATGTGTGAGGGGCAGATCTGAGCACCAACATAAATATTTTTAAAGAGAGAACAGACAGATTTGTAAAGATGGTTCCTGTAGGAATTTTGTCTGGGAAAGAATGAGAAAATACAAGATCCCTGATGTGATCAACTTTATTGTTCATCATAATTTTTTGTTCCTTTGTCTGCTTTCTTAGACAAAGTTAGAAATAGAAGGTAAGTTAGCAAAATAGCTGCAGGTCTTATTTTAAACTAACCAAAAAAGAAATGTGCTGTTTCGTGTGATTGACTCAATGAAAAAATAAAGATTTGAAGAAGAAAGAAAATACTCTTTCTGAGGAAGCAGGTTTCAGACAACCTAAGGTCAAGTGTATGAAGCTCAGGGTAAATTACTGAAAAATCAATTGGAATGTAATCATCGATCATATTTTCTTATCTTACTAAGTAATGGCACTAGAATTTTCTGAGATCCTTTACTTGGTTAGAGGATTATTGTAAAATAGATCCACTCAACCTATGGACCTGAAACACTTATTTCATCCTAAAAAGGTTTGGACTGCTCCGACAATCCTCTAGCCACAAAATAAAACTCTGTTTATTTAGTGAATGAGCCATAACATATAGGGAATGGAGCTTACCCCTTTAGGTACCAGAACATTTCTTTCTGAAATATTTTTAAAGAAGAAATAATTATTTCATATATTCTGATTTAAATATTTCCACAATTTATAATAACTTTGTTTTTCATAGTGAATTCTCATTCCATGGCTTATATATTATGAGGGTGGAAACAGGTTTTTCAAGGTCAAATAAGTCTGAGCCATATAGGGTTAAGCAATGCAAAAAGATAAAGGATATGTTTGTTACAGCATTATGTTATGCACTAATCTGCAGCGTGAATCACCTAAAGCCTACGTGAAACGCAATACTTCAAAACCTCATCTGACCATAAAACCCTATTGTTTTCATTTATTTTTGAAGGACTGGTATGCCATGAAATATTCTTAAGAGAATATCTTTAGTATAACTTTTCCTGCCTTCTTAGATAAAAGACACTATATATTTTTCTTGATGATCACTATTTTTTTTTTTTTTGGTGATCAGTATAATTTTAAGTTTCAAATATTTTAGCATTTAGCTATTTAGGAATATAATTTGTCCTTACAAATTACAAATGCCAATTAGTAATGTATGTGTGTCATTCTTTTGTCCATTTATAAAAAATGAAATTCCATTGGAAGCTATCCAGTATTCACACGACTCAGGTGGGGTGCAACATTTCTGTCCTTTGGGGCAGTTTTCTGTGTGCATACCTCTAGTAATGTCTTTACTACTTGTTATTTTTTGTTTCTTAATTGCTGTACATTAAGAAGCCAAAAAAAAAAAAAAAAAGGGAATTTGAGGAAAGGGTAGGGGAAAAAACAATCACGGCCACTTGGAAACAACTAGAATCTGCAGCTCTGAGTTTGAAATCTGTTCCTGCCTCTTACCAGCGTGGAACCCTGGGCAAAGGATGAGACTGTTCTCTCATCTACACAAAGAAAGTAGTGGCATCTGCAGAAGAGAGAAAGCTCCTGCCTCTCTTCCTGCCTGTCTGCTAGCTCACCCTAGAATCCCCCGCCTCTCAAAAGACAAGGAGTTTCTCATCAGATGACTCAAAGACTGGGCTACTAATTATGCCCATTTACTAGTAGACAGATTCAATTAAGTGGTCACACATAACAGGCATGCAGGCCCCACCTAGGGTGTGGCCAACTCCTTCTTTCTCCTTTTTCCTTATCTGGTGGTGATAGGTTGAAAACATTTGGATTCACGCCCTGGGTAAAGGTGCAGGTTGGCACATATTTCTCAGAGAGCTAGGTGGGCACTGGCACACCTAATAATGAGGTAGTGTTTTCATTTTCTTTCTACCACTATCCACTGTGTTTTCTCAGAGTTAAATCTGGAATCTAAGTAGAGGTGTTCTATAGGGCTCAATTTGCTCCACATTTAGGTGATATTAATATTTCCATCAAATCCTATAAATACATCTAAATACACCTAGCTTACTCTACCTCACAGAATATGGAAAATTAAATGAAATAATTCTAAAGTAGTTTTTTCTTCCTACATAGGGAGAATTCTTATTTTTTATTATAACAACTTTTAAAGTAAGAATTAATGGACTCAGAATAAGTTTCTGATGCTCTCTCCTATAAATAAGGAGCTTGTGCTTTTGTGTGGACTGTAAGAAGTTTGACCACACAGGTGGCTTCACAGATTACAGTGAAATTCCAGATTAACATGTGGATAAATAAGTGTTGCCATATTTTATGTTAGCAATTTGGTCCCCAAGAGATATGTAACTAAATTTTAATAGCTATAATAAAGTAAAAAAGGGGCATGTTTTCTTCTCAAGCATGCCATATCATGTCCTCTTTTGTAAATGGTAGCTGGCCTCATAAAGGGTTTGCCTGGCTGTAGGATCGCTCCAATCAAAATACTTCAAACCACAGAATGCATTAGGGCTTCTTCTCAAATAGCTGTAATTAGCTACACATGGGATGCTATTTTCTCCCTCTCTAACATATCTGTAGAGCACTTAAATGGCAACCTGTTCCATCAGGAACAATACCCTCCCCTGGGCCACCACTGGTAAAAATAAATATGGCATTGGGATTGCATGGGTTGGTGTGATCTGTATATGTCTTTGTATTTGGTGAATCCATGCAGAAGTTGGGCAAAGCACTCTGCATTCCCTGCTCCATTATCCTGGTGAAGACTGATTTTGAATTCTTAAAAGTAAGAACTTGAGTTAGGATTTAAAAACAAAAATATATTTCTGTTGGCTAGTGGAATAGGAATGACAGTATATTTTTTTCTTTGATCTATTGCTGCCTCTGGTAAGATCTGACCTTTTTCTTTTTTTAAGGATTATACATTTTTTTAGGAAACATACTAGGCAAAAAAGAAGCTCTTTACAGTGTCCAGAAAAGTGAGAAAATCTAAATTCAGTATTCCAGGAAAGTAAATCTTATAACACTATGCTGGTATAGCATTTCTGATTTATGTCAATTACCTATTTAGAAAGTTAAATTTGGATGATTTTTCTTAAAGTACATATTTTTATGATTATAATAGCACTAAGTAATTTGAGATAAAGACCATTTATTATTCATAAAGGTAAAGTAACATTCTTTTACATGTATATTTTGTTCTTTTATTTATAAAGCGCTCTCATGTGTGACCTTTACCCAACCCTCATTATAGCCTCATGAGAGGTAAGATATAATAAACATGAGTAATTCTGTATTGAGGGGTTAAGAAACTTGCTCAGTGTTGTTTACCTATTGAGTGTCGTGAACATGCATAGAAAGGGGCCTAGACTTCTGATTCCCAACTCCTTTCCACCTCCTTTTTGCGATTGAACAACTTGCATTCATGCATGTGCCAGGCATTGCACTAGGCCCGGGGGGTCATAGGAGTATGAGGTAGGTTGATCTCTGCTTTCTTGAAGTTTCATTCCAATAAGAGTGAAGACAAACCCAAAACATTTTACAAACAAATGGGATAATATCAGATAATTATAACTGAGGACAAAAGAAAAAACAATAACTAGTAGTTAGAAGATACTTGGCTAATTCACCTAGGGTGGTCAAAGAAGGCACAGGCTTTCTTGTTTCCTTTGTTAACAGGAAGGAAAGGTCCCAAGTTCTCTAGCTCTCTTGGGCATGGATGGCATTCCATGGTCAAGCCTAAACCTATCCCTGGCAGGGGGAATGGGATTATAAAACTGGCTTGGATCAGTCCAGAGTGCTCCCACCGGAACGGCAGAGGAATACTCAAGGAATACTTGGGCAACCGATACCTGAACAAAATTGGCTTAGAGGCCTCTCTGAGGCAGTGGTATTAGAGTTGAAGTTTGAGTGAATTGACCCATTCGATGAGAAGTGAGGGAAGAACATGCCAGGCAGCCACATGGCACCCAACATTTATTGAGCACTTGGTATGGTCTAGGCACTGTATTAATTCATCTAGCAACACTACTATCAGGCATTTTCTATCATTGTTTCCACTTTGTAGATGAGAAGACTGAGGCATAGAGGTAAGGTGACCTGTCCAAGATTGTGGAGCTAATAAGCAGCAGAGCTTCAATTGAAACCTGAGCTTTCTGACTCCAGATCCCACCTGTTTACCCACACACTACATGAGAGACAAGCACCAAGATTCTGAGGCCTGTTGTGCTTAAGGCATAGGAAAAGTGACACTGTGATTAGAACACAGCAACAAAAAGGGTGATGGGGTAAAATCAACTCCACCTGTTGAGGTAGGGACCAGATTATGGACGGTCTAGGTAGACTACCATTAGGATTTTGAAGTTTATCCTCGATGCTTTAGAGAACAATTGGGCAGTTTTAAACAAGGTAATACCTAATCTGATTAACATTCAGAATCAGAAAGATGGTTGTATTAGTCAGTTGTATTTCTCCAGAGAAAAAGAACCGATAGAATATATACATAGAGAGCTTTATTTTAAGGAATTGGCTCATGCAACTGTGGGGACTGGCAAGTCTGAAATCTGTAGGGTAGGCTGGCAGGCTGGAACTTCAACTTAGAGTTGATGTTGCAATCTTAAGTCCAAATTGCACAGGACAGCAGGGTAGGGGGAACAGGCAAGGTTTCTATGTTGTAGTTTTGAGGAAAATTCCTTCTTTGAGAAACCCTAGTTTTTGCTCTTGAGACCTTTCAGTGATTGGATAAGGCGCACTCACAGTATGAAGAGTAATTTGGTTTAATCAAAGTCTGCTAGTTTAAATGTTAGTCACATTTCAATAGCTACGTCTAGATAGATGTTTGGCCCAAAACTAGGCACCACAGCTCAGCCAGGTTGACACGTAAAACTACAAATCACAATTGTTAGTTTGTATGAGAAAGTGGCCTATAAAATGTCAATCCTTCTCTTCAACCCCATCATCTTCATCCTTCCAACTGACTCGATGGCTCCCACTTGAGCAACCCTCAGCCATCGATCCTTCTGACTTTGTGCTTTCTGTTCCCCACCCATCCTTACACCTTCAATATCCCAGGTTGGATTCCAAGCTCAGCTCTCTACTTTCTCCATCACAAACACCATGTTTGGGCTAAACCTGACTACCCCATCATCCACTTCTGCACTCCAGGCTCTGAGTCCTACTGGACTGCAAACACACAGCTATACTGATGGGACTCATGTTTATGGACACACATTTCAAATGGTCACCACATTTCTCTGCAAAAGTCATTCTCCCACTCTTTAAGATGACTATTTCACATCTTCTTTTTTCAACTCAAATCTCTAAGGACTAATTACTTTTACTCTCAGCTAATCATCACCAGACAGAAACAGAATGCATTCGGATGAAAATGATCTCATTTTCCTAGGACCAGCTTAACAATCAAATCTGGACTTGATTGTTTGACCTCCTATTACAATGAAAAGCACCTAACTTTGATTTGAGTCAAAACCCTTCACTTATTCCTAATTCCATCCCAACTTACTTTCTAAGGATCTGAACTTCCATACTACAAATCTCCTCTCACTGGATTCCTCCCACTGGTATGCTAACATCTTTCTGAAAATCCCAATTGCACTCCAGGAGCAATCAATTTCTCACTGTTCTTAACATCAAAGCCCTCTAAAATATTATACTCTTGTGTTGTCTTGTCACGTTATCGCTTCAACTCACTTCCATACCACTGAAATAGCTCTTAAAAATCTCACTGGAAACTAAATCTTTCGAAAGATGATAACAGACTTTCAGTCATTCTTGTCTGACCTCTCAGTTGATCTCTCCTTTTTGAAACGTTCTCTTACCTTTGTTTCAGTAAAATTGTCAACAGTTTTGCCCTCTTCCCAGTGTCTCTTTTTTTTTCAACCACCTTCAATACATCCTCCTTTTTTTCCACTTTAAATATTTGTGTGACCCAGGGCCAGAAAAGAGGGTAGACTAGGAACAGCTTGCCAATACACCACTCTCACGGAAAGAACTGAAAATTTCAGGCAGCGGCCTATGTATGGATTGCTCCTCTTGGAAGGAACATTGTGAAATCACAGAGAAGCAACATGGGACACTCAGTGTGAATAAAAAGTGATGGGGCGACATTTGACAAGATGGGAGTATTCACAGGGAAGAATAGGAGACTAAAGCACTGGAGCATTGCTCTCGCCCCACAGGCACTGTGGCCAAATGTGAGAGGGCTCCCTCCACCATCACAGTCCTCTACCTGGATGAACTGGGGACCTGCCAGGATCTGTGAAGAGTCATTGCACCAGACAAAAGGTGTAGTGAGGATCAGGTAGCAGCTAAAGCCATCCTGAACCCTTGGTTGCATGGCACCAGGTCAGTACGAGACTCAACTTTGCAGCTGGGGGCTTCACATCACCCCCACCAGGCTGGAGTAGAAGCAGACTAAGCAGAGGCTGCCCTGAGCCCTGCTCAGAGCCATACCCTGTGACTGTAAGCCAATGACCACAGGAATTGACTAGGGCATTGCAGGCTCCAACCTGGGAAGCTCTGGGTGAGAGCTTCAGTAGGTCTTGGCAGAGCAGGGAGAACTCCATGGTCCCTGGGCTGTTGGAACCAACCTCTGCCCATGTGACATGGCATCTGTGTGATTCCCTAAGCCTGCGGAACAGCCCACCACTTGCTCTGCCCCAATTCCACCCTTCAGTTCCCAAATGCCTCCTGCTTGCTTGGCCCTGACCCTGTTCTCCAGGTTGGGTTAACCCCATCACCTGCATGGTCCTGCTTCCAGCTCTAAGGCCCTTCTCAGAAGTCCTGCTTCTGACTCCTCCCTAGTCCTGGTTCTTAGGTTCTCATACCAGAGCCCAAGGCTCTGCTTCTATGCCTCCAGAGTTCCCACCAGGCCCAGGTCAATGCCCCCAAGATTTCAGCACCAAGACCACCACCTAGATAGTCCCACCCAGCTGCTACTGCTATGCCCACTGCAGGGGGACCCGAGGTAGAACAATCCCCACAACTCGAACATCCTACAACTATCTAGTGAACAACCTAATACCCAGCAAAAACAGCATCCAGCACAGGCTTAAACAGAGGCAATGAAAGGTGAACAGAACAAATTAGAACAGCTACATTACAGGCTTCTAGTGCACATGCCCCTTCTCTGCCCTGTCAACATTCCAGAGTAGGAAAAACAAAGCACCATCTAGGGATCTCCTCTTGTAATTAAGCAGGAGAGTTCCCAGCAAAGAGCAGGTGTCCTGCAAACCTATTAGCCCTGAGTTGAGAAAAGAGATTTCAGATGAGAAGAAACCAGCAAAAGATTCTTGGTAACATGAAAAATCAAAACATGAAAAATCAAAACAGATCGACACCCACAAGGGATCACTAAGGAGCTACAGTAGTGCACTTCAACTACAAGGGAATTGTCAAAATGACAGAAATGGAATTCAGAATATGGATGGAAAATAAGATGAATGGAATTGAAGAGGAAGTTGAAAAATAACAAAAAGAAGCCAAAAATATATTTTAAGAAATTAAGAAAATGTCACTAAAGAGCTAGACAGCATAAGGAAGGATATAATAGAACTTAAAGAGATGACAAAGTCATTTAGGGAATTTCAAAACACAGCAAAAAGATTTAGCAACAGATAAAATCAAGGAGAAAAAAGAATCTCAGAATTTGAAGATAAGGATTTTGAGCTAACCCAGTCATTTAAAGAGGCAGATAAGAGAACAAAAAAAGCAGAGCAATCACTTACAGAGATATGGGACTAGGTGAAGTGAACTAACATACAAATTATAGGTTTCCCTGAGGGAGAAGAAGAAAGAGCTAAAACCTGGAAAAATCTATTTTAAGGAATTATTGAGGAAAACTTCCCTGATATCACCAGTGATCCAGACATCCAGATACAAGATGATCATTGAGCACTGGGATGATTCATAGCAAATAAGATATCTCCAAGACACATAATAATCAACTTGACCAAAGTCAATCATGAAAGAGAAAATTTTACAAGCAGCAACAACTGACTTACAAGAGAAAACCCATCAGGCTAACAGCAGATTTCTCAGTGGAAACCTTACAAGCCAGAAGGGAGTGAGTGGGGCCCCATTTTGAATCTTCTTAAATAGAACAAATGCCATCCTAAAATTTTGTATCCTACAAAACTAAATTTCACAGTTGATGGAGAAATTAAGTCTTTTCCAGAGACGCAAACACTGAGGGGATTTGTCATGACCAGATCTGCCCTATTGGAAATACTCAGAACTTCATTATACATGAATTAGCACAATAGATACCCACAGTGTAATATTATCCAAAATAGGTAAAGCTCCCAAATCCTACAAAACAATAGCAGCAGAAGAAAAACAAAGCAGTAAGGTACTACCCAATATAATGAAGAGAACAGCATCCCACATATCAATTTTATCTCTTAATGTTAATGGCTTAAATGCAGTACTCAAAAGACATAGGCTGGCTGAATGGATGAAAAAATAACCCAAGAGTTTGTTTTCTCCAGGACATACATCTAACCCACAAGGATGCACATAGGCTCAAAGTGAAACAATGGAAAAAAATATTTCACACAGGTGGAAACCAAAAGAGAACAAGTATAACTCTTCTCTCATGAGACAAAATTGACTTTAAATCAACAATGGTAAAGAAAGACAACGATGGACATTTTATAATAGTAAAGGCAGAAATTCAACAAGAAGACATATTAATAATAATCCTAAATATATATGCACTTAACATAGGATCTCCCAGATACATAAAACAAAATATACTAGCACTAAGAAAGGAAATAATAGCATAATAATTTCTGGAGGATACAACATCCCACTATTACAGCTTTATAGATCATCAAAGCAGAGCATGAATAAATAAACAGTGGATTTAAATGGAACCCTAGAACAAACGAACCTAACAGATATTTATAGAAGATTCTAACCCCAAACTACTGAATATATAATTCTTCTCATCAGCACATAGAACATTCTCCAAGATTGATCATATCTTAGGCCACAAAACATTTCTCAGCAAATTAAAAAAAATAGAAATAATATCATATATCTTCTCAGATTATAGTGGAATAAAACTAGAAATCAATTCTAAGAGTAGCACTCAATTCTACACAGAGTTATTGAAATTAAACAAACCTGCTATTGAATGATTATTGGGTCAATAATGAAATTAAGATGGAAATCAAAAGGTTTCTTAAACTGAACAACATAGGAGACACAAGCTATCAAAATCTATGGGACAAAGCATAAACATACCTAATGGGAAAATTCATAGCCTTAAGTGGCCACATGCAGGTTAGAAAGATCACAAATTAATAACCCAATATCACATCTCAGGGAATTAGAGCAAAGCAAACCCAAAGCCAGTAGGAGAAAACAAATAACAAAGGTCAGAGCAGAACTAAATGAAATGGAAAATAAAAAAAATAATAAAGAACAGGTCAGTAAAACAAAAAGTTGATTCTTTGAAGAGATAAACAAAATTAATAGACCTCTTGCTAGAGTAACCAGTAATAGAAGAAAAAGGATCCAAATAAGCTTAATCAAAAATGAAAAAAGGAGATATTACAACTGATACCAAAGAAATACAATACATCATCTCTGAATACTATGAAAATCTCTATGCACATAAATTCAAAAATGTAGAGGAAATGGACAAATTCCTGGAAACACACAACATTCCAAGACTCAATCAAGAAGAAATAGAACTCCTGAATAGACCAATAATGAGCAACAAGATTGAAGCAGTAATAAAATGTCTTCCAACAACAACAAAAGCCCTGGACCAGATGGATTCACAGTCAAATCCTACCAGACCTACAAAGAAGAACTGGTATCCATACTGTAGAAATTATTCAATAACATTGAGAAGGAGGGAATCCTCCCAAATTCATTCTACGAAGCCATAATGACCTTGATACCAAAGCCAGGAAAGGACACAACAAAGAAAGAAAACTATATAACAATATCCCTTATGAATATAGATGTAAAAATCCTCAATAAAATACTAGCAAACTGAATTCAACAGCACATCAAAAGACAATCCACCAAAACCAATTGGCTTTATCCCAGGGATGCAAGGATGATTCAACATAGGTAAATCAATAGATGGGGCTCACCACATAAACAGATGCAAAAACAAAGACCATATGATCACCTTGGTAGATGCTGAAAAAGCATTTGACAAAATCCAGCACCCTTTCATGATAAAAACCCTCAACAAACTAGGGATAGAAAGAACATGTCTCAAAATTATAAAAGTCATATATGACAAACCCACACCCAACATCATACTGAACAGAGAAAAGTTTAAAGCATTCCCATTAAGAACTGGAACAAGAAAAGGATTCCCTCTTTGCCCCCTCCCCCATCATGCTTCTATTCAACAAAGTGCTGGGAGTCCTAGCCAAAACAATCAGGCAAGAAAAAGAAATAAAGGGTATCCAAATTGGGGAAAAGGAGGTCAAGCTATTGCTATTTGCTGACAATATGATCTTCTATCTAGAAAACCCCAAAGACTCCATGAAGAGACTCCTAGATTGATTAATAAATTCAACAATCCCAAGCAAAAAGAACAAAGCTGGAGGCATCACATTACGAGACTTCAAACTATACTACAAGACCATAGTAACCAAAAGAGCACAATACTGGTACAAAAATAGAAACATAGACCAATGGAACAAATAATAGAAACCCAATATATAAAACCATCTAACTACATCCAACTGATCTTAGATAAATCAGGCAACATATACACTGGGAAAAGAAGCCCTATTACATAAATGTGCTAGGAAAATTGGATTGCCACATGCAGAAGAATGAAACAGGATCCCTATCTCTCACCACTCACAAATATTAATTCAAAATGGATAAAAGAATTAAATATAAAGTATGAAACCATAAGATTTCTAGAAGAAAATGTAGAAAAAAACTCTTCTAGACTTTAGTCTAGGGCTAAGCAAATAATTTATCACTGAGACCCCAGTGGCAATTACAGCAGCAACAAAAATAAGTAAATGGGACTTAATTATATTACAAAGCTTCTGCACAGCTAAGGAAATAATCAATAGAGCAATTAGACAACATACAGAATGGGAAAAAATATTCACAATCTACACATCCAATAAAGGGGTTAATGCCTAAAATTTACAAAGAATCCAAACAAATCAGCAAGAAAAAAACTAAAAATCCATTAATAAATGGAAAAAAAGAAATGAACAAAAGTTTTTCAAAAGAATATAGACAAATATCCAACAAACATATGAATAAATGCTCAATATCACTAATCATTAGGGAAATGCAAAACTTATGTGCACATGGAAGTAACATTCATCGGGTGTCAGGCAGGTGGGAGGCAAGAGGAAGGGATGGGTAAATTCACACTTATGAGGTGCAGTGTAAGCTGTCTGGGGGATGGGCACACTTGTAGCTCTGACTCTGTGTAGCAAAGGCAATTTGTGTAAACAAAGTGTTTATACTCCCATAATATTCTGAAATAAGAAAAAATAAAACCACAATGAGATATCACCCTACTCGTGTTAGAATGGCTTTTAACAAAAGTTCCAGAAATAATATATGCTGGCATGGTTGCAAAGAGAAAGGGATGCTTATACACTGTTGGTGGGAATAAAAATTAAAACAACCCCTATAGAAAGCAGTATGGAGATTTCTCAAATAACTTAAAGTAGACCTACCATTCAATCCAGCAATCACACTACTGGGTATCTACCCAAAGGAAAAGAAGTCATTTTATCAAAAAGACACCTGCACTTGAATGTTTATTTCAGCACAATTCATAATTGCAAAGATGTGAAATCAACCCAAGTGCCAATCAATTCATGAGTGAATTAACAAAATGTTGTATGTATATACCATGGAGTATTATTCAGCCATAAAAAGGATAAATTAATACCTTTTGCAGCAAGTTGGAAGGAACTGGAGACCATTATCCTAAGTGAAATATCTCAAAAATGGAAAAACAAACATTTACAAACAAACACTAACAAACAATTACCACATTTACTCTCTAATAAATTAGAACTAGCCAATATGCACTCAAGTGCACAGAAGGCAGTGAAAGTCATTGGAAATTACACAGGGGGGAGGTGGGAGTAAAGAAGTAGCAAAAACCCACCCAACATGTACAATGAACACTTTTCAGGTGATGGGCACATTTATAGCTCTGACTCCAGCAATGTATCAAAAACATCAGTATCCCCTTAATATTTTGAAATAAATAAATAAATAAATCATATATGGAGAAAAAAAATTTTTAATTAAAAATATTTACTGATGTTACTCAAGAAGATTTTCTCCACTCGTGTCTATTGTCTCTTCTTTATTCACACCCTCTCACTGGTGATCTCATTCCACCCCAGGAACTAAATTTTTCCCGTCCAAACCTCTTTCTTAAATTCTATGCTCTATTACACCCTACTGCCTACTCAACATCTACACTTTGATTAACAATCCTTTCTGTCTTGTATGGCTGAAACAGTACATTGTTTCCACTGATCCACAAATCTGCTTTTCCAGACCCACGCAGCCCATGTCCAATCCCCCCTATTTTACACTCCTTCATCTCTTCCATCCAGTTGCTCAAGCCAAAAACTTCACTTTCACCTTCCTCTTTCTTGCATGCTCCCTTTAATCCAGCAGTAAGACTTGCCACTCTCCCCAAATTGTACCTTCCATCTGACCATTTCTCACCATCTCCCTCACTGCAGGATAAGCCCAAGCCCCCACCAAGTCTCCCTGTACCACTGGTTACCCATTTTCCTCTGAAAGTCCGTTTTCTCATAGCAGCCACAGTGACCTTTCAAAGGACAAGTCAGGTTTTATTGCTCCTGCTGACAACTTCACAATAGTTGCTCACAACATTAGACCATAATCCAAACTCTCTTGGTAAGGGATTTCTTGATCTCTTTGTCCCCACCTGCCTCTCTCACATTATTCACTGCTCTCTGCCCCTTTCATTTACTTTACATTACTCTATTTTATATTTTTATAAAAGCATTCTTCTGTTCTCCCAAGTAATCTTAATTATTTATTGGTTTAGATGTGTCTTGTCTGCAAATCCCCTCTTCAGTATAAATTCCACAGCATATTTCTTTCTTGTTCACTTCTGTGCCCCATCAGCCTCTATTAGTCACCAACACTTCGGAGGCACTAGACAAATATGTGTTTGCCGCTTAAGTGTTTGCTGCTTTCTCACTTTTGATAGAAGTTTGGGTAAAAGAACTATTTTACTTCCCTCTGAATTCTCCTATAAGGAAGCAACAGCTCATCATTACAACAAACTAAAATGACACCCGACCTTGTCGCATGGACACTAGAAAGGTTGGTGGAACCGGGACAGCATGTACCTCCTGCAAAGAAGGGGGCGGCTGTTCAGCTCTGGCCACCATTTGTCACGAAGGAGGGTGAGTTTAGTGTGACAATACACTCCATTTCGTTTTATTCTTTTATTTTGAAAGCTCCAAATCCTGATATTTAATTGAGATCTCTATATTTTTAAATGTTCATAATGTATTCTGTCAATTGTGAGTTTTTAACTCTGTATGAAGACAAAACAGAACCCATTTGCAGAATGGTTTCAGTCTGTGGACTCGCATTTTTCAGGTTTTACTATGGACGATTTTATGAACAAGGAGAGAAAGCTTAAAGAAACTTAATCGATCTCCATGGTGAGGTGAGGAGGGTGGTGGAGTCTGCAGGCTACTCAAAGAAGCTTTACCGTTGTCTTAGTTCATTCAGGCTGCTAGAACAAAGTACAATAGACTGGGGTACTTATAAATGACAGAAGTTTATTTATCACAGTTCTCGAGGCTGGAAGTCTGAAGGTAGCAGCATGGTTGGGTGCCAGCATGGTTGGGTTCCAGTGAGGGCTCTTGTCTGGGTTGCAAAATACCATCTTCCCATTGTATCTTCACGCACCCTCACAAAATGGAAAGAGGGCAAGAGAGCTCTCTGGGATCTCTATTTTATAAGGGCACTAATCCCACCTCCCAAAGTCCTCACATCCTAATACTATCACACTGGGGTTAGGTTTTCAACATATGAATTTGGGGAAAACAAAAATATTTAGTCCATTGCCACCAGTTTCAGTTTTGCTTCTAAATGGGTTCTGACAAAGCATTTTGGAGTTGGGTCAGTTTCTGTTCTGAAGCCAGGACCTTCACAGATGACTTTCAAGAAGACAGAGACATTTTGTCTTCCTGCAGGACACTGGTTTCTATGTTCTGTGTAAGCAAAAAAAAAAAAAAAAAAAATCACAGTGACATGAGAGGCTGATAAAATGGCCAGAGGCCTTCCTTGTTCAGGAGTAGGGTTGGTGGAAGTCTGCACAGAAAGCAAAATTTCTCACCTAGCATTTGAGGGAACCTGGAAAGTCATTTAATTCAGCCTCAGGTCTGCACTCAGCATCCAGATTCTGTGATGCTGGAAATGTATCTTAAAAAAAATGTTTTTTAAACCACCCTTATAAGGAACAATATATAGATATATTTCATTTCATTGAACTTTTCAGATATTGCATTGTTTACAAATTAAAAGTTTGTGGCAACTCTACATGGAGCAAGTCTATTGGCTCAATGTTTCCAACAACATATGCTCACTTTGCATCTCTGTGTCACATTTTGGTAACTCTTCTAATATATAAAATTTTTCCTTATTATCATAAGGAAATAATATATGCTGTGGTGATCTGTTATCAGTGATCTTTGTTGTTACTACTGTATTTTTTGTGGGGCATTCCAAACAGTGCCCATATAAGACAGAAAACATAATCAATAAATGCTGTGTGTGTTCTAACTGATCCACAGTCCAGCTGTTCATCCATCTCTCTCCCTCTTCTTGGGCCTCCTTATTCCATGAGGCACAAAATTTTTAAAATTAGGTCCATTAATAATCCCACAATGGCCTTTGGGTGTTCAAGTTAAAGGAAGAATCACATGTCTCTCATTTTAAATCAAAAGCTAGAAATGATTAAGCTCAATGATGAAGCATTGTCAAAAGCCAAGATAGGCCAAAGCAAGGCTTCTCATGCCAAAGAGTTAGCCTAGTTGTGAATGCAAAGGGAATGGTCTTCAGAGAAATTACAAGTGCTACTCTGGTGAACACACGAATGATAAGGAAGAGAAACAGCCTTATCGCTGATGTGGAGAAAGTTTTAGTGGTCTGGATTGAAGACCAAACCAGCCATAACATTCCTTTAAGCCAAAGCCTAATCCAGAGGGAGGACCTAACTCTCTTCAATTTTATGATAGCTGAGAGATTTGAGAAACCTGCAGAAGAGTTTGAAGCTAGCAGAGGTTGGTTTATGAGGCTTAAGGAAAGAAGCTGTGTCCATAATATAAAATTCCAAGTGCAGCAGCAAGTGCTGATGGAGAAGCTACAGCAAGTTATCCAGAAGATCTAGCTAAGATCATTGGTGAAGGTGGCTACACTAAGCAACATATTTTCAATGTAGATGGAACAGCTTTCTAATGAAAGAAGATGCCATCTAGGGCTTTCATAGTTAGAGGGGATAAATCAATGTCTGGCTTCAAAGCTCAAAGGACAAACTGGATCTCTTGTTAGGGGCTAATGCAGCTGGTGACTTTAAGTTGAAGCCAATGCTCATTTACCATTCAAAAAATCCAAGGGCCCTTATGAATTAAGCTAAATCTACTCTTCCTGTGCTCTATAAATGCAACAACAAAACCTGGATGACACCACATCTGTTTACAGCATGGGTTACTGAATATTTAAAGCTGCTAAGCCCTGCTTCACACAAGAAAAGATTCCTTTCAAAACATTGCTGCTCATTGACAATTCACCTAGTTGCCCAAGAGCTCTGATAGAGATGTACAAGGAAATTAATGTTGTTTTCATGCCTGTTAACTAAATGTCCTTTCTGTAGCACATAGCTAGGAGTAATTTTGACTCTCAAGTTTATTATTTAAGAAATATTTCATAAAAGCTATAGCTGCTGTAGACAGTGATTCCTCTGTTGGATCTGGGAAAAATAAATCGAAAACCTTCCAGAAAGGATTCACCATTCTAGATGCCATTACAAACATTCATGATTCATGATTGAGGCCAAAATATCAGAATTAACATAAGTTTGGAAGAAGTTGATTCAGCCCTCATGGGTGACTGAGAGGAGTTCAAGATTTCCAAGTGGAAAGTAACTATACATTTAGTGGAAATAGAGAACTAGAATTAAGTGGAGCTTGATGATGTGATAAAATTGCTGAAATCTCATGAGAAAACTTGAATGGATGAGAAATTGCTTCTTACAGATGAGAAAAGAAAGGGGTTTCTTGAGATGGAATCTATTCTTGGTGAAGATGCTGTGAACATTATTGAAATGATCACAATTAAGGCAGAAGATATACAGGTACATGTTGTAGGTATTGCAAGTTTGGTTTCAAATTACAGAAAGAAAGCAAATATCAAAATAAAGTGACTCATAGGAGGTTTTTGGTTTCCCAGTGCATATAAAAGTTAGGTTTACACTATACTGTAGTCCATTAAATAGACTAGTCTACTACTGTATTAAATTTAGAATATGATATAATATATTATAATATAATATATTAGAATATTATATAAATTAGATATTATAGAAAGTTAGAATATTATATAAACTTAGTTGATAAAGCTGTGGCAGGCTTTGAGAGGGTTGACTCCAATTTTGAAAGAAGTTCTACTGTGAGTAAAATGCTATCAAACAGCATTGCATACTAATGAGAAATTTTTCATGAAAGGAAGAGTCAGTCACTGTGCCAAACTTCATTGTTGTCTTATTTTAGAAAATTGCCACAGACACAAGAACTTTCAGCAGCTACCAATCTGATAAGTCAGCAACCATCAACATCCAGGTAATAGCCTCCTGCAGCAAAAATATCACAAATCACTTAAGGCTCAGAGAATCATGACCATTTTTTAGCAGTAAAGTATTTTAAATTAAGATATGTACATTTTTCTTTTGGACATAATGCTAATGCACATTTAATAGACTATGGTATAGTGTAAATGTAACTTTTATATACACTGGGAAACCAAAAATCTCCTATGATTTACTTTATTGTGATATTTGCTTTATTGCTGCAATCTGAAACCAAACCTACAATAATATCTACAACATATGCCTGTATGTCTTCTGCTTCAGTTTTATAATTTGCATAGGAGAAATTATTTCAATTTATTTCCATTTCCATAGACCACCTTTGTATGGTCTATACACTATGTTTGATGTTATAACAAATGCCAAATTAAACAGTATATAAATTTTTATGGAAGAATAATATTCCATTGTATGAATATGCTATTTTGTTTATCTATTCTCTGTCAATGGACACTCAGGGTGTTTCCATTTCTTGCTATTGTAAATAATGCTGCAATGAACATGGAAGTACAGATGTCACTTTGAAATCCTGATTTAATTCTTTTGGATACGTACCCAGAAGTGGGTTTGCTGGATCTTATGGCAGTTCTAATTTTAATTTTTTGAGGACTATCATTGTTTTCTCTAGTGACTTCACCATTTTACATTCCCACCAATAATGTATGGGAATTTCAATTTATTAAAATCCCTGCTAACACTTCTTATCTTTGGGGGGTTTTATTTGCTTGTTTTATAATAGCTATCCTAACAGGTGTGGACCTTGAAGTCATTATGCTAAGTGAATTAAGCCAGTCACAGAAGGAGAAATACTGCATGATTCTACTTATATGAAGTGTCTAAAATTGTTAAATTCATATAAGTAGAAAATAGAATGGTGGTTGCTGGGGGGAAGATAGGAAAATGAGGAGTTGTTAGTGAGCATAAAGTTTCAGTTAGGCAAAATGAACAAATTCTAGAGATCTTCTGCATAACATAATGCCTATAGTTAACAATATGGTATTGTACCCTATAAAATTTGTTACACTGGAAGCTCTTTTATTAAGTGTTCTTATCACATACCCCCCCTCCAACACACACACACATGCACTCACACACACAAAAACAATAAAAGAACACAAGGAAAGTTTTGAAGATCATGGATATGTATATTACCTTGATTATGGCAATAGGATCATGGGCGGATGCATATGTTCACTGTGATCAAATTGTAAACTTTAAACGTATGCAGTTGTTTATATCTATTCTACCCCAATAATACTGTAAAAATAGTGGCAAGCAGCAATGCATCTCATATTGCGTTAATTTATTTATTATGTTCATTTTGTTTTTCTATTACCTTCACTGTAAGCTTCTTTCTGGGGAGAACTGAGTTTCAAACTTCTGGTTTTCACTGCCAGATCAAGCATGTGAGTGGGCCTACAGGTTTTCTCAATTAACCCATGTGGGCCCTTGGGCCAGCTGAAAATGTTTGTACCAGTCAGGGACACTCGCTGCTTGGACTTGCCCAGGAAAAGGAATAAATGAACAATTGGTTGAACTTCACACTTTTGTCATCATTCCTCCTAAGACAGGAAGAAGAAACCTCACACTCCTCTGTGGAAAGTACTATTTTTACCCTGGCTGTTTGTTCTCAGAATTCCACCAGAAATTACAGCAGAAGTTGTACCTTGTAGAATGTAAACCCTATGGAAAATGGCAGTCAATTCCCCAGCATGGGAGTTTGGGGAAGTCATGGCTTTTCTTAAGGCTATGAGATTTGAGAGAACCACTATTATATGTACCCACCTCATTCTAACCTTTAACACTGACAGTAAACTCCACCATTAGTAAAGAACAAAACCACTTTCAAAATCTAGTGAGTCCATTGTTCTTGCTAGGTGAAAATGGCAGAATACACCTCAGAGCTGACAAAGTATAATGAAATGACATACTTGGAGCTCAGTGTGAGCCCCACTCACACTGGGCTTTAGCCAACGAAATACTGTGAACTTTCAAGGTTCTTAATTATTGTATTTAGCACCTCTATTAGCCAAATTAATCTGTTTAATCCTATTTATACCAAGGGACAGAGAGAAATTAAGTGACTCGGAGTCTTAAAAGCTGAGGGAAACAGGCTTAGCTAGGAGTCAGTCTTACCTGGGCCATTTGCAGGGAAAATGCTAAGTCTATTCGGACAGAATCTATTTCAAATGACTCCCTCTGTGTTTGTGCCGTCAGTGTTCCTTCTGCTGGAACTTCTGAGGAATGATGGAGAAGCTGGAGAGTGTGTAGAACTAGGATCAGTGAGAAAGAAGGCCTGGTAGCTTTTCAAGGCTCAACGGAACACAAGGGCCTAGAAATCATGGATGATCTCAGCAGAACTGTGTTTTAGTTTTCTATCTGCAGAGGGTGGGAAAGGGACTTAAGCCCCTCGCTTATTCTGGGCATTCCAGTAGGTGGCTTCATACATTATCCCATTTGATTCTATTCTCTCAGCTACCCTGTGACATAGATCTATTAACTTCATTTTAAAGATAACTAAACCATGGCTCAGAGAGGTCAAATAAATAGCTGAAGCTATTAAGTAGCAGTATTGTGATCTGAAATGATTCCATAGTCTATGCTCTTTAAATGACACTGTATGTATATCTTTTGCACTGCAATTCATATGCTGTGTAGCCTTGGATGAATTACTTCACCTCTCTGGATCTCTATAAAAATAAAGGAGTTGAATTGATATCTTGGCAGTTTTACAATGTCTGCGACTCTGGAGGGTAGTTACTTTCTATTTGGCACAACATGAGACAAACCTGCCAAGAACAGTGGAACATCTGAGATTTTGCCCTACTTTGAAGGCCAGCAAGGAAGCCTACCACGGTTCTATACATATTGGCAGAAAACATGAGATTCCTGGATAAAAGAGAAGGGACTTCATTATTCATGGCACAGCAGATGACAAGAACTTCAAGGCTGCATCAATTCCCCTTGCTCCCCAAGTCCTGAGGAGGTAGTATAAAGGGACCCAACTGAATGCTGCACACAGTGGGTTTGTGTCACTACCAAGGAGCCCTTAACTTAGGTAACTCCAATTTGATAAGAGTCTTTTAGAAAATATCCCCCAACTTTGCCCCAGAGGGAGACATATTTTACTGGCAAGGAAAGAAACCTGCCCTCTTCCTTAGAGGGAGATACTACCACTATTTTCCAGGGTTATTTATTATACAGAAATCCGTGAAATGACTGTGGAAGAAAAGCTGTTACAAGATGTGCAGCAGCATCATGGAAAACCATCTCTCAACAAACTGTGTACTGTAAACTGTAAAGTGCTGTGTCCAGGTTTGAGACTAGCACATTCCCTGGTTCAGTTCAGCGCCATTTGAGCAAAACATAACTGAGAGCTTACTTTGTGCCAGACACTAAATTGAACACTGTGGATTTAAAAAAAAACATAAATGAGCATCCTACAATGAGAGAGATAAAATGAGTAAAGACAGTATTGCCCTAATGGTAAGAAGGTCTCGGATCATGTGTAGCACAAGTTAATAAGTGAGAAGAGAAGAGGTGCATTTAACATAACCAATAGGGTAGAAAAACCTGGTGGCTTAGGTGAGTTTTTGGAGTGTATAAGAATTTTGGGATGTGGGGAAGATGGATTTCTAGACAGTGGAAATAACTTGAGTAAAATGTTAAAGGTGTTCAGGTAAATGTAAGAGGTTCTGTCTTGCTAAAATGTCAAACATGGGGCAGGGAACAGGGGTGGATGCTGTTGGTTAAGTCAGAAGGAGCCTGAAAAAGAATGTTTTATACACAAGAATGCTTAGAATTTTGTCCTAAAGAGCAAAGGAGCCCAAGAGAGGTTTTAGGCAACTGAAGATTACTCCGGATGCTGTTAGGAGAATGAATTGCAGAGTTTGATTTGGAGGGCAAGAAAATCAGTTAGGAGGCTGCTGTTTTTGTCCATTTAGAAATGAACTAAAGCAATAGCAATTAGGCCAGGGGAGAAGAAAAGACAGAATGACCCAGCATTGTAGATCTTTGATAAATGCACACTGTCCAGGAAGAGAGAAACAGTGACTTGTTAAGGAACAAGGACCCACCTGATTGCTCTCTCTTCATCTCCCACGGATACGAACTTGCACACGTACTCTGGTTTCTTCCTTTGTATAATGATGGAAATGGAATATATAATGCATTTCAAAGAAGAAGGAGGTTTTTCTGCGGGAGAGGTTAAGAATTCCTTAAATCTTTTTATTCCATTTTCTATTAATGAAGCTTGGATGATACTCAACCCAAATCTTTCACATTATTTCCCAAACACAGTATGACTTTAAATTCCATCCTTTTTCTGACTAGAATGTTCTTTTCCTTCTTGTGTGCCTAGAAAGTATGCACTTTTATTGTCATCTCTTTTGAGAATTTCTGATCACTTCCCTCTGTCTGCTACTAGTAGCTTCCTGCTGTGTACTCCCACACTATCTGGGGAAAATGGGATCATAACTTGTACTGCAATACATTTTAATTATCTGTTCACATGCCTGCAGCTTCCATTACATTTTTTATACTTTTTATTGAGATGTAATTCAAATATCATAAAACCCAGTATATTAAAATGTACAATTCAGTCATTTCTATTATAATCACAAGGTGGTGCAAATACTATCATTATATAATTCCAGAACATTTCATCATCCCAGAAAAGAAATCTCATACCCATAAGCAGTCACTCCCCAATCCTCTAACATCTGTAAAACACTAATACATTTTCTTTTTCTGTGAATTTGTTGATTCTGTACATTTCATATAAATAAAATCATAAAATATATGGCCCTATGTGTCCCAACGTTTTCAGTTGGCCTAATATTTTCAAAGTTTATCAATGCTGTGGCATTATCAGTGCTTCATTCCTTTTTATTGTTGAACACATTTTATTGTGTGTGTCTGTCTATTTATCTAATGGTATTTTGTTCATCTATTCATCAGTTGATAGACATTTGGGTCATTTTTACTTTTTGTTTTACTATTATGAATAATGCTTCTATAAATATTTGTTTACAAGTTTTTGTTTGCACATATCATTTCAGTTCTCTTAAGTATATACCTAAGAGTGGAATTTCTTGGTCATATGGTAATTCAATGTTTAAATTTTGTAGGAATTGCCAAACTGTTTTCCATGGAAGCTGGAAAATTTTATACTCCTACCAGCAATATATGAGGGTTTTAATTTCTACAAATTTGCATCAACACATTTTCTGTTTATTATCATTATTATTACAGCCTTTCTAGTATGTATGAAGTAGTATCTCATTGTGGTTTTTATTGGTATTTCATAATGACTAACAATGCTGAGCAGTTTTTCATCTGCTTATTCACCATTTGAATATCATTTTTGCAGAAATTTTTATTTAAGTACTTTGCTTGGGTCATTTCCTTATTGAATTGTAAGAGTTCTCCGTATATTCTAGCTACAAGTCCTTTTGCAAGTATTGCATTATGTTCTGTGGGTTATCTTTCACTTTCTTCATAGTTCTTTTGTGCATGAACTTTTTTAATTTTGATAAAGTACAATCTACCTATACTTTCTTTTTTTCACATGTGTGTTGGATATTGTATCCAAGGAGGTTTTACCCAACCCAAATTCACAAAGATTTACTTCTATATTTTCTTCTAAGTGTTTATGTTTTATCTCTTATATTTAGGTCTACAGTATATTCTGAGCACGTGTGTGTGTGTGTGTGTGTGTTTAGTGTAAGGGAGGGGACAAAATTCATTTTTGCATGTGAATATACAATTTTCCAGCACAATCTCTTGAAAAAGCTATTATTAACCCATTGACTTATCTTTACATGCTTACTGAAAATCAGTGGACTATATAGGTATGTGTTTATTTCTTTTTTTTTTTTTTTTTTTTTTTGAGACAGAGTCTCGCTTTGTTGTCCAGGCTAGAGTGAGTGCCGTGGCGTCAGCCTAGCTCACAGCAACCTCAAACTCCTGGGCTCGAGCGATCCTTCTGCCTCAGCCTCCCGAGTAGCTGGGACTACAGGCATGCGCCACCATGCCCGGCTAATTTTTTATATATATATATCAGTTGGCCAATTAATTTCTTTCTATTTATAGTAGAGACGGGGTCTCGCTCTTGCTCAGGCTGGTTTTTTGAACTCCTGACCTTGAGCAATCCGCCCGCCTCGGCCTCCCAAGAGCTAGGATTACAGGCGTGAGCCACCGCGCCCGGCTGTGTTTATTTCTGAATCTTCAATTCTATTCTCTTGATAGATAGATCTTCTCATATACTAATACCACACCATCTTGACTACTGCAGCTTTGTGGTAAGTTTTGAAATTGAGAAGTATGAGTTCTACATCTCCTTTTTCAAGATTGTTTTGCCTATTTTAACTTGCTTACATCTCCACATAAATGTCAGAATGAGGTTGTTGATTTCACCAACAAGGAATTCAGCATTATGATAGGGATTTTTATTGAATCCATAGATCAAAAGTTGAGGGGTATTTCTTTCTTAAAATTATTGCCTCCAATCCATGATCATAGTGTCTTCCCATTTATTTATGTCTTTTAAAATTATTTTCAACACTGGCTTGTAGTTTTCAATGTACAAGCTTTGCACTCCTTTTGTTAAATGTATTCCTAAGTATTTTATAATTTTTGAAGATATTGTAAGTGTAATTGATTTCTTAACTTCATTTTTAAAAGAATTTATTTTTAAAAGCAGTTTGGAGCTTACAGCAAAATTGAGAGGAAGGTGCTGATGTTTCCTATATGCTTCTGTTCCCACATAGGCCTTCCCCATTATCAACAACCCCAACCAGAGTGGTGCATTTGTTACAATCAATGAACTTACATTGACACATCATAATCACCCAAAGTCCATAGTCAACATTAGGGTTCCCTCTTGGTGGTTCTGTACATTCTATGGATCTGGAATGATACATAATGATATGTAGCCACCATTATAAAAAAAACAGTATCATACAGAACCTTGTCACAGCCCTAAAAATTCTCTGTGCTGCACCTATTCATTTCCCAACCCCCTGACAACCAATGATCATTTTATTGTTTCCATAGTTTTGCCTTTTTCAGAAGGTCATATGGTTGGAATCATACAGTATACAGACTTTTCAAATTGTCTTCACTTAATAATATTATGCATTTAAGTTTTATCCATGTCTTCTTGTGGGTTGATAGGTCATTTTTAAAAAAATAATGAATAACATTTCATTGTCCAGATGTACCATGGTTTACCTAATTATTCACAAACTGAAGAGCATCTTGGTTGCTTCCAAGTTTTGCCTATTATGTTTAAGCTTCTGTAAACATCAATATGCTGGGTTTTGTGTATATATAAGTTTCAACTCCTCTTTGTAAATACCAAAGAGAGGGATTGCTAGATTGTTTGGTAAAAGTATATGTAGTTTTGTAAGAAACTGCCAAAGTGCCCTCAAAGTGGCCTCCCACATGGCTGTGCATTTTGCAATTTCATTAGCGATCAATGAGAGTTCCTGTTGCTCCACATCCTTGCCAGCATTTGGTGTTATCAGTGTAGTGGACTTTGGCCACTTTAATGAATGCGTGGTGGTATCTTATTTTAATTTGATTTCCCTGATGACATATGAAATGGAACATATTTTCATATGCTTATTTGCCACCAGTGTACCTTTTTGGTGAGTTGTCTATTAAAATCTTTGGGCCATTTTTATTGATACATATTAATTGCACGTATTTATGGAGTGCCTGTGATATTTTGATACATGCATATGATGTGTTATTATCGAATCAGTGTAGTTAGGATATCCATCACCTCAAAGATTTATCAGGCCCATTTTCTAATCAGGTTTTTTGCTTCTTATTCTTATGTCTTAAGAGTTCTTTGTGTATTCCAGAAGACAGCCATTTATCAGATGTGTCTTTCACAAATTTTTTCTCCCAGTTCATGGCTTGTTTTTTCCTTCTCTTGACATTGCCTTTCATAGAGAAGATGCTTTTAATTTTTAATTAAGTCCAGCATCAATGATTTATTGCATAAATCATGCTTTTGGTATTGTATCTAAAAAGGCATCACCATACCCAAGGTCATTTAGGTTTTCACATATGTTATTTTTTAGGAGTTTTACAGTTTTGAGTTTTACATTAAATTCTATGATCATTTTGACTTAATTTTTGGGAAGGGTCTAAGGTCTGTGTCCACATGTTTATTTCTTTATTTTTTTCTTATGGAGGTGCAGTTGCTCCACCACCATTTGTTGAAAAGTCTATCTTTGGTCTATTGTATTGCCTTTGGTCCTTCATCAAAGATCAGCTGAATATATCTATTTTGAGCATATTTTTTGCCTTTATGTTCCCTTCCATTGATCTATATGTCTCTCTTTTTTTTTTTCCAGTATCACACTAGCTTGATTATTATAGCTTTATATAAAGTTTTAAAGTTGGGTAGTGACTTTACTTTTTTCCTTCAATATTATGTTGGCTATTCTTGGACTTTTGTCTCTCCATATAAACTTTAGAATCAGTTTTCAGTATCCACAAAATAACTTGCTGAGATTTCAATTGGTATTGCATGGAATCTGTAGGTCAAATTAGAAAGAACTGACATCTTGACAATATCGAGTCTTCTCGTCCATCAACATAAACTATCTCTCCATTAGTTTAGTTCTTTTTTGATTTCTTTCATCAGAGTTTTATAGTTTTCCTCATATAGATCTTGTAGATGTTTTGTTAGATTTATATCTAAGGATTTTGATATGGGGTGCTAATGTAAATGGTTTTTTGCTTTTAATCCCATTTGTTCATTGCTACTATAGAGAAAATTAATCAATTTTTGTATATGGTATCCTACAACCTTGTATCTTACAGTCTTGCTATCATTGCTTATTAGTTTAAAATTATTTTTACATATTATTGGATTCAATTAGTTAATATTTTGGTGAGGATTTTTGCATCTCTGTTCATGAAAGATATTGGTCTGTAGTTTTAATTTCTTTTTTTTTTTATTTCGGCATATTATGGGGGTACAGATTTTAAGGTTTCAATAAATGCTCTTTCCCCCCTCCCCCCTGTAGTTTTAATTTCTTATAATGCCATTGTCCAGTTTTGGCATTACAGTAATTCTGGATTCATACAGTGAGTTAGGAAGTATTCCCTCTGCTTCCATCTTCTGAAAGAGATTGTAGATAACTGGTATAATTTCTTTCTTAAACACTTCATACAATTTACCAATGAACCCATCTGAACCTGGTGAAGAAATCTTTGGAATATTATTAATAATTGATGTAATTTATTTAATAAATATAGGTATATACATATTATCTATTCTTGTGTGTTTTGGCAGGTTGTGTCTCTTCAAGGGATTGGTCCATTTCATCTAGGTAATCCAATTTCTAGGCATATAATTGTTCACAGTATATCTTTATTATTGTTTTAATGTTTATGGGATCTATAGTGATAGACCCTCTTTCATTTCTGACCATAATTTGTGCCTTCTCTTTTTTTTTGTAGCCTGGCTAGATGCATGTCAATTTTGTTGATCTTTTCAAAGAACCAGCTTTTGGTTTTATCAATTTTCTCTATTGATTTCCTGTTTTCAATTTCACTGACTTCTGCTCTACATTTTACTATTGGTTTCTGGTACTTACTTTGAATTTAATTCACTCTTTTTTTTCTAGTTTCCTAAGGTGAAAACTTAGATGATTGATTATAAATTTTCTTTTCTCATATATGCATTTTAATGCTACAACTTTTCCTCCAAGCACTGCTTTTTCAGCATCCCCAAAATTTTGATTTGTGTTTTTATTTTCAGTTAGTTAAAAATATTTTTAAATTTCTCTTGAGATTTCTTCCATGGCTTGTGTGTTATGTAGACGTGTGTTGTTTAATTACCATATATTTTGGGATTTTCCAGTTATCTTTCTGTTATTGATTTCTAGTTTAATTTGATTGGGGTCTAAGAGCAGACATTGTATGATTTCTGTTCCTTTCCATTTGTTAAGGTGTGTTTTATGGCCAAGAATTTGATATATATTGATGATTGTTCCATGTGAGCATGGAAAGAATTTGTATCCCTCTGTTGTTGAATGATATAGTCCATAGATGTCAGTTATATCCAGTTGATTGATGCAGTTGTTGAGTTCAACTATGTCCTTATTGATTTTCTGCCTGCTGGTTCTGTCCATTTCTGATTAAGGAGTGTTGAAGTCTCTAACTATAAGACTGGATTCATTTTTTTCTCCTAACAGTTTTACCAGTTTTTTCTCAGATAATTTAATGCTCTCTTATTAAGCACAAATATGTTAAAGATTATTATGTCTTCGTGGAGAATAAACCCCTTCATTATTAAGTAATGCCATTCTTTATCTCAGATAACTTTCTTTGGTTTAAACTTAATTTCCTATTTAGATTGTTCATTGCTAGTATGTGCAAATTCGATTGATGTTTATATTGATCTTCTGACTTACAACCTTGCTAAACACATTTATTAGATCTGAGAGTCTTTTAGTGAATTCAGTTTTTTAGTGAATTCTTTAGAATTTTCTTATATGCAAGATTATGTCATCCCTAAATAAAAAGTAGTTGTATTTCTTTATTTCCAAATTTAATTATTGTATTTCTTTATCTTTCCTGTTTTTCCTGGCTAGAACCCCAGAAGTTCAAGAAGTGGCAAGAGTATACATTTAGTTTTGTTCCTTTAGGGAAAGCATTCAGTCCCACCATTAAGTATGATATTTGATATGAGGTTTTTTGTACGTGTCCTTATGAGGTTGAGGAAGTTCCTTTGGAGTCCTAGTTCATTGAGTATGTTTATCATTAAAGGGTGTTGGATTTTGTCAAATACTTTTTCTGTATCTATTGAGATTATTTGATCATATTTTTCTTTATTATATTAATATGGTATATTTTACTGACTGATTTTTTTCATGTTAAATCAGCTTTGAAATTTTGGAATAAATCCTATTCTCTCACAGTGTAATATTCATTTTAGGTGTACTGGATTCAATTTGCTTACATTATGTTGGTAATTTTTGAGTATGCTCATAAGGGATCTTAGCCCATAATTTTATTTTCTTGTTATGTGTTAATTTTGTTTCTGTATAAGGTAATACTGGCCTTATAGAATCAGTTAAGAAGTGTGTCCTCCCCTTCTATAATTTGGAGGAGTTTTGGGGGATTGTTAATTTCTCCTTAAAGATTTGAAAATATTCTTCAGTTATAAAATTTGATTATGAAGCTTTTTCAGTAGGAAGATTCTTGATTAATTATTAAATATTTTTACTTATAATAATTTCATTTAAATTACCTGTTCTTCTTGAGTCAATTTTTATAGTTTGTGTCTTTGTAGGAATTTTCCCAAATCATCTATGTTATCTCATTTATTGGCATACAATTGATCTTAGTATTCCTCTATAATCCTTTGTTATAGTATTTCTGTAAGGTCAGTAGCAATGTCCCCTCTTATTTCTGATTTTAGCAATTGATTCTTTTCTATTTTATTTCTGAGTCCAGTTGAAAGATTCATTTCATAATCTTTTAAATCAACCAACTTTTAATTTTGTTGATTTTCTCTATTGTTTTATAATTCATTTTATCTGTCTCCACTCTAATCTTTATTTTAATTCTTCGGCTTGCTTTGTGCTTAGTTTGCTCTTCTTTTCCTAGTTTCTTGAGATGGAGGGATAGGTTATTGATTTGATATCTATTTTTTTTTCTTAATGAAGGTATTTATACCTATAAGCTTTCCTATAAATGCTGCTTAAACTGTATTCCATCAGTTTTGTTATGTGGAACTTTTGTTTTCATTCATCTCAGAGTATTTTCTAATTATCTCTATGATTTCTCTTTTTAACTATCAGCTATTTAGAAGTATGTTGCTTAATATACAGGCATACCTCAGAGTTCCAGATCACCATAGAAAAAGTGAACATTGCAATAAAGCAAGTCACATAAATGTTTGGTTTCTCATATAAAAGTACTGTTTACACTATTTTGGAGGCTATTATGTGTGCAATGTCATTAAGTCTTGAAAAACAACATACAACCCTTAATTAAAATACATTAATGCTTATAAATGCTAATAATTATCTGAATCTTTGGTAAGTCATAATCTTTTTGCTGGTGGAGGGTCTTGCCTCAAAGGGGATGGCTGCTGACTGACCAGGATAGTGCTTGCTAAAGGTTGGGATGGATGTAGCAATTTTGTAAAATAAGACGACGATGGAGTTTGCCATATCAACTGACTCTTCCTTTCATGAAAGATTTCTCTGTAGCAGGAGATGCCATTTGATAGCATGCCCACAGCAGAACTTCTTCCAGAATTGGAGTTTATCCTCTCAAACCCTGCTGCTGCTTTATCTACTAAGATTATAGAATATTATAAATTCTTTGTCATCTTAACAATGTTCACTGCATCTTCACTAAGCATAGATTCCACCTCTAGAAACCACTTTCTTTACTCATACATAAAGAACAACTTCTCATCTGTTAAAGTTTTATCAGGAGATAAATTCAGTCACATCTTTGGGTTTCATTTCTAATTTTAGTTCTCTTATCTTTCTTCCATGTCTGTAAGTTACTTCCTCCACTGAAGTCTTGAACTTCTCCTGGTCATCCATGAGTTTGGATTGACTTCTTCCAAACTCCTTTTAATGTTGATATTTTGACCACCTACCATGAATCATGAGTGTTCTTAATGGCACCTAGAATGATAAAATTTTTCCAGAAAGTTTTAAATTTACATTTCCCAGATCCATCAGAGGAAGCATTATCTATGGCAGCTATAGCCTTACAAAATGTATTTCTTAAATAATAAGGCTAGAACGTCAAAATGACTTATTGGCCCATGGGCTACAGAATGGATGTATTAATAGGCATTGAATAAAAAACATAAAACTTAATCTCTTTGCACATATCCATCTGAGCTCTTAGTACATTGTCAAAGAGCAGTAATATTTTGAAAGGATTTTTTTTCTAGGCAGTAGTGCTCAATAATAGGCTTAAAATATTTAGTAAACCATACTGCAAACAGACATGTCATCAACCTGGCTTTGTTGTTCCATTTGTAGAGCACAGGCATAGCAGACTTAATATAATTCTTAAAGGCCCTAGGGTCTTCAGTATGATAAATGAGCATTTGCATTAATGTCATGTCACCAGCTGCAGTAGCCCCATATAAGAGAGTCAGTCCATCATATAAAGCCAGATATTGACTTCCCCTCTGTAGCTATGAAAATCCTAGCTTACCTGTTCTTCTAAACAAAGGCCATTTTGTCTACATTGGAGCTCTGTTGTTTAGCATAGCCACCTTCATAAATGATTTTAGCTAGGTCTTCTTGATAACTTGGTATAGCTTCTCCATCAGCACTTGCTGCTTCACCTTGTACTTTTATGTTATAAAGATGACTTATTCTTTCCTTAAACCTCATGAACCAAATTCTGCTAGCTTTAAACTTTTAGTCTGAAGTTCCTCACCTCTCAGACTTTGTAGAATTAAAGACAATTAGGGCCTTCCTCTGGATTAGGCTCTGATTTGATTTTCTATCCAGACCACTAAAACCTTTTGCATATCATCAACGAGGCTATTTCACTCTCTTACCATTTGTGTGTTCACTGGAGTAGCGCTTTTAATTTCCTCCAGGAACATTTCTTTTGCATTCATAACTTGGCTAAACATTTGCTTCAAGAGGCCTATCTCAGGTTTTAACATGCCTTCTTCACTAAGCTTAATCATTTCTAGCTTTTGATTTAAAGTGAGAGACATCCAAGTCTTTCATTTGAACACTGAGAGGCCATTGTAGGACTATTAATTGGTCTAATTTCAATATTGTAGTGTCTCAAGGAATAGGGAAGCCTGAGCGGGGAGAGAGAGAGAGATGGAGGAACAGCTGGTCATTGAAGCAGACAGAACACACATAATATTTTTTGATTAAGTTTGCTGTATTATATGGGCATGGTTCATGGCACCCCAAAACAAGCATGATAGTAATATTAAAGAACACTGATCACAGATCACTGTAACAGATATAATAAAAATGAAAAAGTATGAACTACTGTAAGAACTACAAAAATGTAATACAGAGACACCAAATGACCACCTGCTCTTGCAAAAATGGTGCCAATAAACTTGCTTGATGCAAGTTTGCCACAAACCTTCAATTTATAAAAAATGAAGTATCTGTGAAGTACAATAAAGTGAAGCACATAAAACAAGGTATGCATGTACTCATATCTGCAAATATTCCAAATATTATTTTCTTATTAATTTCTAATTCCATTCCACTATGGTTAAACAAATGATTTTTAATTCTGTAAAATTTCTTTAGATTTTTTTTTTATTTTTATTACCTAGCATGTGATCTATTCTACAGAATCTTCGATGTTCAGCTGAAAAAAATTGTATACTGCTGTTGCTGGGTGGAGTGTTCTATAAGGCTGTTTTTTAGTGTTTTTCAAGTCTTGCATTTTCTTACTGGTCTCCTCTCTCATTTAAAGTAGAGTATTTGAATCTCCCCCTATTATTGTTGAATTTTCTATCTTTCCCTTTTATTCTATCAGTTTCTATTTCAAATATTTTGTGGTTTGTGGTTTGCTTGTTAGATCCATATATATATTTATAATTGTTAAGTCTTCTGGATGGAGTTAACCTTTTATCATTATAAAATGGTCCTCTTTGTCTTTAGTAACAATTTTCTCCTAAAGCCTATTTTTTTCCTGGTGTTAATATAGCCACGCTATCTTTTTGATCATTACTGTTTCTATATATTGCTACATTTCATATCTTTTTCCAATGTTTTATATCAAACTTTTTGCATCTTTAAAGTTTAAGTTATGGGCTTTTAAAAAGCATGTACGTAGTTGGATCATGTTTTTTCTTTCAATCCATTCTGTCAGTCTATACCCTTTAATTGGAGAGTTTAATCTATTATGTTTAGCACTTATTAAATTACTCATAATGCTTAAAACATTACTAATCTATCAATTAAAGTTTTACACCTGTCATGTTATTTGTTTTCTATATGTATTTTATCTTATTTTGTTCTTCAAATCTTGTATTATTGAATTCTTTTGTGTTAAATAAATATTTTCTGGTGTACTATTTTAATTATCTTATTATTTTAAACTACATAATTTAGATTTATTGTTAGTGTTTTCCCTACAATTAACATCTTAACTTATAACTTTTGGTTTGAATTATATCACCTAATTTAAATATTATATAAAATAACTTTACTGTTATAGTTCTTCCCTTTGTAATGTTATTGTCATCAATTTTGTAGTTATGCATTTTGTGCTGATGAACACGTTCATAATTATTTCTTTATTCTCTTGTCTTTTAAATCAGATAGGAGGGGGGGAAAGCTAAAAGCTAAACTGTATTAGTATTGCATTTTATGTTTACCTTCATGGCTGCTTTTTAGTTACCTTTACCTATGCTTATTATTTTTGTATGTGCCTTTGAGTTACTATCTAATAACCTTTTATTTTAGCCTAAAGGATTCCCTTGAGTATTTCTTATAAAAGAGGTCTAATTCTCCCAAATTTTGTTTGTCTTACTCTTTTGTTTTGAAGAGTAGTTTTTCTGAATATGAAATTATTGGTTGACAGTTTTTTTTTCTTTTGTTTGTTTTTATGTATTATTTTGTTAGTTTGCAGAAGCTCCTACTGGTTTCTACATGGTTTCTAATGACAAGTCAGGTATTAATCTTGTTGAGGATTCCTTATATATGATACCTCACTTCTCTCTTATTATACTCAAAATTATTTGTCTTTTGACAGTATGGTTAAGATATGTCTAGTCATGGGATCTTTGTGTTTATCCTATTGGGAGTTTGTTGAAATTCTTTAATGTGTATATTAGAGTTTTCTTTTTTTATCAATTTGTGAACATATTGCCCATTATTTTCTCAAATATGTATTTTTCTGTCTTTTCCTTTCTATCCATTCCTTTTGTGGCTCCCCTTATGTGCATATTGGTATGCTTTATGGTGTAATAGAGGTCTCTGAGATTCTGTTCATTTTTCTTCTTTCATTTTTCTTATTCTTTCTCTAACTGGATAATTGCAACCGATATTTAATTACGTTCTATGATTCTTTCTTCTTCTTGCTTAAATCTTCTGTTGAGCCTATTAATTTTACATTTCATTTATTATATTTTTCAACTCCAGAATTTCTATTTGGTTATTTTTAAATAAGCCATCTCTTTATTGTGTTCTTTTTAGTGAAACATCATCATCCTACTTTCCTGTAGTTCTCTAGACAGTTTTCTTAAGTTCTTTGATCACATTTAAAATTGGTGATTTAATGTTCACCATCTGAGGGATGGTCATGCTGGAAAATCAGACTTGTGGGGGGAGGGGAGGTGAGGACATTTATTGAAACCTTAAAATCTGTACCCCCATAATATGCCAAAATAAAAAAATTTTAAAAAAAGTCTTTATCGAAAGTCTGCAATTTGTCAGGGACAGAGTTTATTAATTGCTTTTTTCCTGCATGTAAGTCATGTTTTCATATTTCTGAGCATGTCTTGTAATTTTTTGTTGAAAATTAGACATTATAAAAAATGTAATTTGGCAGCTTTGGAAATTAGATCCTTCGTCCTCAAGGTTTGTTGCTTTTGTTGTTTGTTGTAGCGAAGTTGTTTAGTGGCTGTTATAAACTAATTCCATAAACTCTATATTCTTTATCATATGTGGTCACTGATGTCTCTAATTGGTTATCTTGGTGTCCCACTAATGATCAGACAGAGAGATTTCACTAAATGACCGGTAACAAAAATCTCTCATGCTTTGCTAAACGGCTTTTTGTGTTTATTGGAGGCGCACCTTCTTCATTCAGCCAGCTGGTTAGCAATTCCTCCTTAGTTTTCACATCTTGCTTCCACAGAGTTTCAACATCAGCCAAAGTTAAAAGTTTTAGGGCTTCCTCAGGTTTTTCCTGATTATGTGCACATAGATTTCCATATTCCTAAAGTATGGGAGAGATTTTTGAAACCTCTATGGTATCTTCTCCCCCAGTTTCTCCTTTTAAGCTTATTAGTTAGTCTATTATTTGTCCCAGTCACTATCTCAAACAGCCAGGAAATTAAAACCGTTGCCTATAATTTTTTTTTGACAAATGCCCCAGGTGAAGGCTTTTCACACTATGCAAGCTCTGACTGAGCTTAAATATAGATAGCCTCGTAAAGGGGAGTTTCCAAGGAACAAGCAATAACAATTCTTTGGAAATAGAGCTTTGAAAGAATTCAAATTCCATTTTGTTTTCTCCAATGGTTTCCATGAAATACTGGCAATAGGGCTTTCATTTTTCAAGGCTCCTGTGAAGCTAGGATGTGGTAATGTGTCCAAGGACAAGTTAAAATGCTCGAAAAACCCCGTTCTTCCTGAAATTCAAATACTTTTCTTGAATAATGTTCCCTGGGTTGCTACAAGCTATTGGTTAATTTCCGGAGTTCTGAAAGAAGTTGATTCTAACCCTATTTTTCTGTTATTTTTAAAAAATTGCTTTTATGAAGGATTGAATATCCAGAGGCTCTTCCTCTACCATTTTTGCTAATATCACCTCTTCCATTAGATTTCAAATCATTAAAGGAAGAATTGGTTAATCCATCTATGTATTCCCAGTAATGGTCATATAGCTTAATACACATCAAATGATCCATATATTTGGGGAAATGGCATAAAGGGATGTAGGAATGGAAAAAGGAGGGAGTGAGGAAGGGAAATAGGCAAGTGTATCATTGTGTTTTCTTCAAGCTAATGAGAATGTATATTTTTTATATTACTATAAAAATGGCTTTTGACATTTTAAAAGAAATTGTGAACATCAGAGAGCTGTTGAGTATACATTTTGCTGAGAGGGAAAAATACCTTTGGAAATGCTTTACAAAAAACACTATGTAGGAGCACCCAGTCACATGGACAGGAAATGAAATGTCAGGGATAGTTTTTTTCCTTCACCCTATCCTTCATGTTCCAAATGGCTGGGGAAATGTAGGGTCCAGGATTACTTTCTTTGTAAAAGCTTATAGTTACTATACACAGGCGTATAGTTTCTTTTTGCCCTCCATTTTCTGCCTTTATGTTATTTCCTTAGGATAAAGCCCCAGAAAAAAAGTTTTCTGAATAAAACTGAATGTGGATTTATTTTTATGGCTTGTGAAATTATTTGCCAATATTCAACACCAGACACACCGCATAGATGGTGTTCCAGTTTTATCACACCCTTCCTTATATTAGATATTATAATCTTGGTTTCTTTTCCTTTATCTTATCCAACTTAGTCCATTTTTAAATATTAAAACACTTCATTGTGCTTGTTAATTGAATGTGTGCACAAATAATAGGATAGATTAGGAAAGATGCTAGTAAAAACTAAACTCCAAATGATTACTCTTGAGAACAATTTTGAGTCACCAGTTAAAAATAAGGCAGAGAAAAACAATCTCATAAAGAGTGTCTGATTTTTCAATTCTCTTCACCAAGACAGTTCTGAACAGAATGTACACAGCCTCAAACTTAGTTACTCCAGCTCTTTTGCTCCCAGTAGGGAATTGACAAAATATTATCAAGCATTATTCTATATTGCATTGTGGGAATTTCAGCACTTATCTACAATGAAGAAGGCAGAATTGGAAGAAGTGACTGATTAGAATTTGAAGATAGGCACAACTTGTTCCAAAACTATCAGGCAGCTCCTCAGAGCAGCCCTGTTCAACCTGATAATTAGTTTATAACTGAACTGTTGAGATTCATGATGAGCTTTACGAGGTCCTTCTTCTCTCCAAGCTCTATGGCAGATGGCTGATTACACTTATAAGATTTGAACCACTGAGATCTTCTCCATTTGTGATATTCTGTAACTCCTAAGAAGTTCCACTTGAAAATTAAATGTAAGATGAAAGTATGGGTACTCCCTAAGACAGATTACTAGTGTTATTTTGTTATGGTTTCAATAATTTGGCACATGGAATGTTCTCAATTTTTAAATGAAGTGTCCAAAAGCATCCTTATCACTGTATCCGTTGCTACAACTTGGTCTAAGCCTCCATTGTCTCTGGGATTACCAGTAGCATCCTAACTGGAATATCTGCTTCCACCCTGGTTCCCTGAAGTTATTTTTCAGTAGCCAGAGAGATATTTTTTTTCAATGGCAAATTAGACCATGCTGCTGCTTTGATTACTATCCCTGCGTGGCTTCCCTCTGCCATTTAATAAAATATAAAGGCCCTGGATAATTCAATCTACATCTCCCTCTTTCTTGTCATTGATCTCTTGTTTATTGTTCTCCAGGGTCTCTGTCTTTCTCCCCATTGAACCCTTCAAGCCTTTTCTCCTCTAGAGGTCTGTGTACTTGGTGTCGTAAGTGGAATGTCCTTCCCCAAAGTCTTTTTGTCTTTGTGTGCTCCCTCCTTCCTTTTTTTTTTTTTTTTTTTCTCCTGAAGTAGGGTCTCTCCTGTTGACCAGGCTACAGTACAGTGGCATCATCATAGTTCACTGCAACCTCAAACTTCTGGACTCAAGCCATCCTCCTGCCTTTGCCTCCCAAAATGCTAGGATTACAGGTGTGAGCTACCTCACCCAGCCTCTCTTTCTTATCATTTATTTCTTAACTCAAATATTTTTTTCCTCAGATAGAGCCTACTCAACATGAGCTAAAGCAGAAATGTCTGACCCTTTCATCCTAGCCACTAGGAACCACATTATCATCTTTTATTTCTGTCTTTTTGGCCTACTTCTAAGGAGAATAAATATCTGGGTCTTACAGTTATATCAGCAGTGCATAGAACACACCTTGACACACACAAAAAAGCCTTCAAAAAAAGGATTTGTTGACTAACTCAGTTTCACCTCACCTATTTGAGTTTTTCTCATCTGAAAATGGGCCTTATTCCACCTATCATATAGCATTTTTGCACAGTAGGCAAGATCATATAATGTGAATTATTGATGTTTAGGCTGTCTCAAGTTCCATACTTTATGTTCTCTCCCCAAAGCACTCTAGTCATGTATCCATCCACTCCACTAAAAATGCTTTTGGAAAAGTCACCAGTCATCCCCATGAGAGGATCCAGTGACTCCTGCCCTTTCTCTACATTATTGAACATCCTAGCAGCATTTGACAAAGTGAAACACTCTTTTCTTCTTGAAACATTTCCTTCTGTTGAAGTTCTTGACTGCATATTCCCCCTTTCATTTTCTCCTATTTCACAGAAAGCAAAATTTCTGTTGTGGCTCTGCTCAGCTTCTAAATGTTGGAGGGTCCCAACATTGAGGAATGTGCTCTGAACCCTGTCTTCTTTCTATATACTTTTGTGAAATGATCTTATCTAATCTCATGGCTTCAAATGCTATTTATTTAGGGGTAGCTTTCAAAATCTTCTCTCACTCTGACCTCTCCCATCAAGATGTGAATTTGCCTAATTAATGCTCTACTTGATGTTTTCTCTTGGATTTCTAATAGGCATATCAAACCTAACAGGCCTGAAAGTAACTTTGATTAGATCCCCCAAAGTGGTCTTTTCCAGGGTCTGCTTCATCTCAATAAACCATGCCACTTCTACCTCTTGTTCAACCTCTTCTTTCCACCAACATATTTAATCCATCCACAGTCATGTCCCAAGTCAGCCTATTTCTATTTCAACTCTCATCTGAACAACTGCAGAAGAATGTTTCTCTTTTGCCCCCTGCAATCTCCTCCCTACAAAGCCACTACGGTGACCTTTAAAAATATATACATCAGATTATATCACTCACCTGCTGAAAAAGCTTTATTGTTTTATTTGTGCATTTAAAGTAAAACCCACACTCTTTACTGTGGCTCCCTGTCATCTGGAAGCTCTTGACTGCTCTTCTCTCTCTCTCTCTCTCCTCCAGGTATGCTGGGCTTCTTTCCACTTCTCTAACGTGCCAACCTGACTCTTTTCTAAGGAACTGCTGTCTTCCTGTCTGGAAGACCACTCTTTTTGTACAACCATTCCCCTGCTACCCAGGTTTCAGCATGAATGTCCACCTTCAAGAAATCCTTTCCTGATCACCACTCCAACAAGCTTATGTTGTCAATCTCTCAGACACTGTTTTTTATACCTCTCAGTTTTATTTTCTTCATAGTAATTTTATGGTACTTATCACTCCTCAACATTATATTGTGCATTTATATGGTTATTTTTTTTTAAATCACCCATCAGAATTTAAGACCTGTTAGGAACATTTCCATATTTCCTTCTGTTTATTACTAAGAGGGACAATGACTGACTAGAAGATTAATAAATACGGTATGAATTGATAGATATTGCACAGTGAGTATGAGATTAATTAAGTTAAATTCCTGACTTCTTTCTTGAATTACAAAATGAATTTTCACATTCTAACTCAACTTATTTCCTTGGATGACCACCTAGGGTCTTTAATCTCCATAGCTTCTGATCATAATACTCCACTCCTGAAGAGAAACTTGGTTTCTTATGTTTTCTTTTTCTTGGTAGCTATACATGCCATTCACCATGTTCTCTCAAGAATAAAACTGGAAGTCATATCTCTCATGTTACCCACATTTATTTTGTGCTGTGGACCTGGTCACCCTGGCCAGGATCTCTTCACTTCTATTTTATGACTCTCTCCAGTGGCCAGAGAAATCTAAACACAGCCTAACGTGTTGATCCAAGTTCATTCAGTTCCATTGGTAAAGTCCCATCTACTCACCATTATATTTAGTCATTTATTCATTAACTCACCCACTCATTCAGAAAATATTCAATGCTTACTATTCTAGAATTATAGGTGCTAGTGATAGAGCAGTGAAAATAAAAGTCTCTGCCCTTCTATTAATAACACTTACATTCTAGTAAGAGAGACAGGCAATACAGAGAAAACAAAATAAGTATCTAACAAATAGAAAATAGTACAAGGTGCCATCAGAAAATCAAGGAAATATTTTAAAAAAACCACCAAGCGACTGAGGCAGGGTGCTTCTTTAGGTAAGTTGGTCAAGGGATGGCAGCTCTAAGGATGTGATATTTGAGCAGATACCTAGATGAAAAGAAGCAAGAGCATGTGTATAGCTGAGAGAAGAGTATTTCAAATGGAAATAGTGACAGAAACAAAAATGCTAAGGTGGAAATGTGCTTGGTGTGTTTGAGGAGAAGCAGGAGGCCAGCGCAGTGGGAGTGCAGCGGGGGAGGGGCAGAGTAATTCGACTTTGCTCATCTACCTCTCAGGTTTAATATCCCCCTCCTTCCCCCAAACAATCTTGTCACCGCCCATTCCCCAGATGCATCAACCACTCACATGGTCCCATATCTTTGCATAAGTTATTCCCTCTGCCTAGAAAGGTCCTTTTCTTCTTATTTTTCTTGTCAGCTCCCATTCAATCTTCTAGTGCCAGAATAAATGCCACCTGCTCAGAAGCAACTGCTGCTGATCTGCCAAGCAGCACTGGACACCAATTTTTTTGCATTTCCACTCCTGCATCCCTCTCTGTCATAGCATTGAAAATGTAATTCTAGCTGTTTACTTTCTATCTCCCTCCCTGACTACTTCTGTGAGCTCTTGGATGTTTAAAATAAGTCATTTTCTTTTAATAGAATGAAGGAAAGAAGCAAGGAAGGAATAAAGGATGGACAGAAGAAAGAAAGGAAGGTAGATAAACAGTAAGGTGGCAAGCTTAGGACATTTCAATAATCTAATATTTTGGTGTCTATAAATATCTTATATCTGGTTTTATATTGTAGGAATCAATGCAGATCATTCCGATAATCACGTAAAAAGAAACCTTGGAAATCATTCATTACTTCTCTTCATGAAACACGAATACACTTGTATAAAATCAGGCAAAAACCTGCAATGGCAGGTTGCATCATGCACCCTAGACCTGCACATCATTTTGGAAAGGCCAGCTCTGTTTCCATAGTAACTGGACCTCTATCAGAAAGCAGGAACTGATGTAGAAGACAGAAGTACAGAGGTAACATGGAAAGCTCGCGCTCATTAGTAAAGAAATTGGATCAGCTGCCTTTGGGAAGGCACAGTGATGTGCATATCTGGTGCTGGTCAATGAAGTCAGAATTCTGAGTTTCAGGCAGGGTCCCTGTGGAACCATAACAGGAACATTCTCAAGGTCATTCATGAATCAAATTTTCCTTTTCCTTTAGAACTTTAGTTGCAGACATTTGAATTAATTCTACTACTGGGAATATTATAATAAGTATTTTTATAGTAATTATAATAAGTATTAATAAGGACCCATTCTTGTTTTGTTTTGCATTTTTTCTTTTCCTCATACCTTCAATCCTATTTTCCTCCTTTCCAAAGGTTTCCACTGTAACATATTTGATATGATTTTTCAGATGGTTTTATATAAAATTTTTAATTTGCATAAATGATACTGTTCTATTGATCTTGTTCTACTGTTTATTTCTTAATTTGATGATATAGTTTTAAGACCTATCCCTCTTGCTACATTTGTTTTACTTATCTAACTCCCTAATGATAGATTCCTTGGTTACTTCTAATACTTCACTATCAAGAACAGAGCTCAAATGATGTCTTTCTATGCATTACCTGATAAAATGGTGAAGGGAAAACTAAGTTTCCTGCAGAAATGAAAGAGAATGGTGACAAGCCCATTGCTTTTCTTTCCTTTATCATGATCCACATCACTCCTTAAAGAAACCTCACTTTACTAATGTGACAAAAGAGGACAAGCTTGAACAAAGAGCCTTTGCCACAAACGTCCTAGGCAAAGGAAGAAGAAAAAAGAGAAAGAAAACCAAAACACAATACTCTAATCATAACTAAGCACTGATAAACAAGGTTTTTTAGATAACACCTAAAATCAGAAATTCCAAAACTAAGAACAGAAAATAACAACCATGAAAAATTAGAAAAGATGCAGCAGGAGTTGTTTAAACTCAGAAAAGACAATGAAGAAAAAGACAAGAACATTTGAGAAATGAAGACTAAAAGATAGAGTTGCCAAAGGAGAATAGATTCAAATAAAATCTACTAAGTAGAATTGAAGAAAGGAAGAACAACCAAGGAAATGAAAATGAGATAAACAAAAACATGGCCAGAAATCATGGTCAGAGAGAAAATAGTTGAAACAGAAGATAAGTGTAGAAAGTATAATGGGGGTCTCTCTACAGTACTTGTAACAGAACTAATATTTAAAACTATAATCCAGGACGCTTTTCCAAAAATAAGAAAATATAAATCAACAAACTAATGGAAAGAGTTTGCTAGTACCTAGGAAAACCGATCTAGAACAATTAGTTCCCCAAGAATACTCTTAAAAGCATAAGACAAAGAAAAATCCTCAGGACCTTCTATCAAAAGGAGAAAACCATATTGGCATCAGGCTTCTCAAAAACAAATACAAAGCAATGCTATGGTGGGATAATTTTATAAGAAACACAAGCTCATCTAGCCAACCTGTCATTTAAGCAACAAGACTATAGAAAGCTGGTTTTGAATGTGTAAAGATTACACATTAGTATTCACACATTTGAATTCACACATTTGAATGTGTGAATACTACTCCTTTGAGGTATATCTGCAGAGCATATTAAAGAATGGGCTCCAGACATGTAAGAGTTGATAGGGAAACTTTGCAAAAAGGGAGACAATACACATGTATATATTAGTTGTAGAAGAATTAAACAAGGTTGGGGGAAGATTGGAAGAATTGAATGTAAACATATGGTTCTGACAAAGTAGAAGGAACATAACTAAAATAATTGAGACAAGTGAAAAAGAAAGGGAAGTAGAATTAGACATTGACTACTACTATATCATAGGTGAGAATAAAGTTTATCATATTAAAATTATATACCTGATAGTAAAAATTAAATAACAAAAAGGGGCTTAAAGGCAATATAAGTCATATAAATGCAAAAAATAACCAATACTACCAAAATACAAACATTTCTAAATACCCCAATACTTAAAAAAAATAAATGTATAGATGTAAAGAAAGAATCACAGTCAAGATACATAATAACGCCACTATTGTGCAATACTTTAGCTAATATAATTGGAGGTATTAGCTAATATAATTGGATAAGAGAAAACAACTAGGGACATAAGAATTAGAAAGGAATAACAAGAATATCTTTATTTGCAAATTACATAACATCATATTCTATAAAAACTACTGAATCAATGATAAGCCCAATTCTTAAAGTGAACAATTTATTAATATAGCAGGATAAAAAGTTAAAATTCATAAATAAATATGCTTCATAAGCAGCATTAATAACCCCATGAAAGATGCAATGGAAACGAAAATACCATAGAAACAAAAATAGGTTTATATTACTTAACAAGAAATGTTCAAAACCTGTCTTAAGAAAACAACAATTATAAAACACTACTGAAAGGTTCATATGCACATTTGAATAAATAGAAAGATACACTTTTTAATATACAACACCCAGATGTCAGTTCTTTCTAAGTTAAACATTTAATTTATCCCATTAAAAATACAAACTATTTTACTACAACTAGACAAGTTAATACCAAAGTCCATATGGAAAAACTAAACAAATAATAACATATAATTAAAGTTATAAGAATAGAGTCAAACAAGGCCTGTGAAAGAAGAACGAGTCTTACCAGGTATTAAAACATACATCTAATAACACTACAACATGAGTAGACAGAAGACCAATGGATGGAATAGAAAGTATAAAAGTACACTGAAGCACATATGGAAATTTAGTATCTATAAAAGGAAGTATCTCATAGCAATGAGAACCAAGGAGTTTTTAAATGGTGTTAGGAAAACTGGATAGCCATTTAAAAATGGTTTTAAATAGCTCCATTCCTCACATCATATGTAAGAATAAATTCATGACAGATCAAACACTTAAAAGTCAAAAAATATACAACCATTCAAGTATTAAAAGAAAATTCTTCTATAACCTGTGTGTAGAGAAAGAATGTCTATGACACAAAATCCAGAGTCAATTAAAAAAATTGATTATTTGGTGAGAAACAATTTTTTAATATCATGGTAAAAATATGTAAGTAAAGTCACAGTAAAATGGACAATTTAGAGAAAAATTTGTGACATATATCATGAATAAAAAACTAAATATCACTAAAATATAAAGACTTTATTTTTAACTGGTAAGGAGAAGACCCAAAATGAACAAAAGACATTAAAAAAATAATTCACAAAAATGTATATAAAATGGCTCTTAAGGCTCTGGAAAAATGCTCAATCTTATTCATGATAAGAGAGTTAAGTTAAAAATTAAAAACTTCACTGGAATATATTTTCTCACAAATTAGATTGGCAAGACATTAAAAAGCTTGATAAAACATGCTATTGGCGGCCGGGCGTGGTGGCTCACGCCTGTAATCCTAGCACTCTGGGAGGCCGAGGCGGGCGGATTGCTCAAGGTCAGGAGTTCAAAACCAGCCTGAGCAAGAGCAAGACCCCGTCTCTACTATAAATAGAAATAAATTAATTGGCCAACTAATATATATAGAAAAAATTAGCTGGGCATGGTGGCGCATGTCTGTAGTCCCAGCTACTTGGGAGGCTGAGGCAGGAGTATTGCTTGAGCCCAGGAGTTTGAGGTTGCTGTGAGCTAGGCTGACGCGATGGCACTCACTCTAGCCTGGGCAACAAAGCAAGACTCTGTCTCAAAAAAAAAAAAAAAACAAAAAAAAACATGCTATTGGCAAGGCAAGTCACTCTCGTGTATTATTGGTGGAAATAAAAATGGTATGATGATGGAGAGAAATTCAGCAAATACCTAATAAAACTATATGTTCTTTCACCCTTTAACCCAGAAATTGTACTTCTAAGAATTAAACATCTCTAACAATAGGAAAATACACAGGTATATGATTATCATTTGCAACATCATTTATAATTGCAAGATATTGGAATCAATCAAAAGACCCAAATATAGGAAATTGGTTAAATATGTTGCATCTGCACAATTGAGTGCTACACAGCTGTAAAAATGAATGAGGAAGACACTGTGAACTGACATGGAGCAAATTCCAGAATAAAGTGTTAGATGAACACACAAAAAGTACAAAAGGCATATGCTAACTTTAGGGTAAGAAAAAAGATAAAATAAGATGCCTATATTAATATCTGTTTACTGCTGCAGAATGAAAACAGGAAGGATAAGCCCGCAAAAAGCAAACAAAATAAGTTGGTTATCTATAGAGATGAAGAGAAATTGAGTACAGGTTACTAGATAGGAAAGACATTTTTCTGAGTCTGTCTTTTTTACACAGTTTTGACTTTTGAAAGCATGTTAGTGCTCTACAAATTCAGAAAGTACAAGGGAATCTATAAGGAAGTGACAAAAGGAAAGCCTAAAACTTTGAATAGAAACAAATGAACCCAACTGTATTTCAAATGAATAACATAACACTCAGAAATGAAATTGCTAGTATGGGAGTTGGAAGAGGGAGGTTGTTTTTCTCATGTATAAAAGCTAGCTCAGCCATTTTTCCATGAAGAGTTTACATCCCTCCAGGTATGCTCTTTGCATATGAACAGTTACTGTTGCATGTGTGCACATATATGTGTGCTGTGTGTGTTCCTGCACATGTGAGGCATGTGATTGAAAAAAATGCCTATAGGTTGAGCAGGAGAAGTTCTAAATTCAAATCTAAGGTATGGAATTTGGAGAAAGTAAATTAACCTCCAGTTTCCTCATATACCAAATGTCGTGACTATTGCAATCACAAAGGAAGAGTATGCTGGGCATTCAATGAGGTAATGTTTCAGGCCACAGGCTGTAAAATACCAGGACCGGCTTAATCTCATTCTACCTTTGGAACCATGCACACATATTTACCTTCTCTCAGTCTAAGCTTTCTCTTCTGTAAAAATGAAGAAATAGTTGCACCTGCCTCAGAAGTTTAGGGCAGGGACTAAATGAGTGCATCCATGCAACAAATGAGGGAGGTAATTCCTATTAAGAATGTCGCTGGAATGCAAGCGCTGAAAAAGGCAGATTCTTTTTTGTCTCATTCACCCTTATGCCCTGGGTCTCCACTACTGCCTGGCATGGATCTAACCCTCATTTCTTTCACATCTTTGAAATGAATGAATAAAAGCCTTTTCCTGACCCCTGGCACACGAAAAGCTCCATAAATGCTACCCATGTTATCATTATCTCCATAATTATAGATATCCTCATCATAATTAATGTACAGGTGTTTTATTTTCAAAAATAAGTGAAGAAATGTAGACAGCCCCTTGTACTTCCAACGTATAATGCTGAATTTTATTGCATCACACAAAGAAATTGGCCACTGGGGAGGAGTCTGGAAAAAAATGGCTTGATGGCAGAAAAGAGAATATACAGTTCTTTTGTGATTGATGTTTCTACGTTTGTCATGGTGGTGCCTCCCTGACCCTGCTCTCTTATAGATTGAAGAGGGAAAAAAAAGAAAAAAAAGCTTCCAAAAGCTGAAAATACTCAGTCCGAGACTACAGAAATAGGGCAGCAGTTCTGAGTATCAGTAAATTGATCCCTTTGAAGTTTTATGTTAGGAGAAACTCAGGCCCATAACAGATGCTCCTGATCCCATTAGGGGAAAGTAAATCCTTTAGAAACAAGTCTCCGCACAGCTTAATAACTTCGGTTTTAGCTCTCCTTGAGAAAAATTTCTGGCTTGGATTACACCCCAGAGCCATATTTCTTGCAAAATGTGACATTTAGATTGAGCAATGAAATGGTTTGGGGGAAGAAAAAGGGAGTTTATAGTTGAAAAAAAGGAAACATCTTTGATGGAAAGGCATCTCAAAATCACACCATGTACTGTTTACTTATAAACATTAATATATTACACACAACTCTTTGTTTTGGTTTTTCAAATAACAAAACTGACAGAGAGGTTACATTCTTGCTCAAAGCCACATACCTAGTATGTGGTAGAGGCCAGTTTCAAATATCTGTATAGCTACAAAGCCCATGCTCTTAACTTTTTTGGCAATATGCACCTAATTACAAAAATTTCTTTGTGCAAAGGCCTGAGCATTCCAGATATGCCACTGAATGAGGTGACACTGAACATAAAGATAGATTCTGGAATCCTCGACCAAAAACTGTTAGTGAAAAATGCAGGATTTAAATAGCAATGGTAATAAGTCTTGAATCTTTAATGAGAGTTTCTGGAAGCACCTTGAAGTCTTGGTAATATCTGTTGATTTTTACAGGAAGAACAAACCAGCGTGACATAAAGTAAAGAATATTTTGCTAAGAGTCAGGAGATAAGGATTCTTGTCCCCGGTTCTTGGTGAGATGTTTTTCAGCAAGTCCTGGGCTAAGTAGATGGGAGCTTTTTCTCTACAGAACCTACTGCCTGGTCACTGAGGAACCACAGGGGGGGTGGGGGTGGGGTGGAAAAATCATACAGTTTGGAGCCAGAAGCCCCAGACATGAATCCGTCTTCTGTTCCATCCTGAACCTATGACCTTGAACAGATTACTTCAATGCTCTGTTCCTCATTTGTTTCACATATAAATAGAGAAAGCAGTGATGGCTATTCTACACGTTGGTTGTGAGGATCAAACTGTAATGTTTTATTACAACATTGGCTATTGTTGAGATCACTATTACCAGTTGCAGCTGGGTTATGGAGTCAGACTCGGTAAAATGACCAGTGTCCTCCACACCCCGTGGCCATGGATATAACTCAGCAGGAGTGGCTGTGTCCGGGCTGCAGAGGATCCACATTCACCTTGAAGAGTCAGTAGTTTAAGAGTGATCTTCAAAGTACAAGGCGGGGGCAGACAGCTCTGTTAGGCAGGGAGATAGCCTCAGACAGCCAGGTTATGAGAGAACTTAGACCAATGGGCCTTAATGAAAGACACCTGGGGCTTGCGTGATGGGGTCCCTGAATTCCTGGTGTGGATCCTGGGAGGTCTACAAACAGAAGATCTCCAGTTAGATCTCTAAGGTGCAAAGTGTTTTTTTAAAATGTAAATTTGACCAAGCACCCTTTCAGTGGAACATTTCAATGCATGCCCAAATGATGCACCCCGTGTTCAAAGGGTGAAGACACAGGACTTCCTTACCCACTTGGCTGGCCTCTTGCTTCCCTTGCTCCCTGCCCAGCCAGTCCCGCTCCTCACTTCCTCCACCACAGGGCCTCTTTCCCACCTTCTCTTACACTTTACACCTTTCCTGGTTCTCTGCAAATCTCAGGAAAGCATTACTTTGGTGCATCCTCCGTTGTTTCTCCCCTGAGATCTTTATTTGGCATAATATTTCTATTTTGTGCATTTTGGGTGCCACATATCCCTCCTTTGAAGCACATAGGAAGGTGGAGGTGTACATGCATTCGTGTAATTTGTGGATTACTGTCTTTGCCCCTAAGCACTGTTGAGAACAAGAATAAATTCTTTCTTCTTCACAACCTAGAATAGTGTCTGTTTATGGTAGGTGCTGAAAATGAATTTTTAAATGAATAAAAACAAATATGACTAGCTTTCAAATATTCATAGTATCTCTGAGTTGATAGATTAAAAAATTTAGTAAGACATTTAGTGAGGACTTTGTGATCTCCTAGTGGACAAGATGGAGAAAATCCACTCCTGGTTATGATATAATTGGATTGATGCCTAACTTAGCAAATGACTGTTCTCCCTTGAGGTCAGATTAGAGAGAGGACTATAGCAGTGCTTTCCTATGCAACATAACAATAATTTGGATAAAGACACTCAGTGCACTGCCAAAATTTGATATTAATGATGGTAGAATCGTGATCCACAAAATTATTGATAGTTGAAATATTGAACCAAATCTAAAAATTTGAAATTGAAACTGGATGGAGTTACAGATCATTATTTTGGGCAAAGACAAACAGATAAACAAATAAAAATTCTCCTGGTAGAAGATGGTAAAAATGGTTAGGAAATGCCTATGAACAACTCTTATGCTAATGGTTTCCAAACTTTGTGCTTAGATACCCCAGGGTGCTTAAACAAACTCACTGGGATACTATAGGATATTTAACACATCTGATAAAAATAGTGAACACTAAAGCCTCATGGTTATTCATGGTTTCAACATGAAGTAAAGTTGCATTTCTTTTCATATTGTACAATATTTGTAAAGCTGGGTTTTAGGAGCTTGCTGAGATAAAGCAAGCACTTGTAAAATTCAATGTGGAGCAGGAAGCAAGGATGAGAAGTTTTGAGATAGTGTGCAGAGACCAAAGGAGAGTAATAAGTAATTGTGGTTACTTAAGAATGAAATAGACATATTCTTCTTCTTTCAATTCATGCATATTATTTTAACTAATCACTTAATTGGTAAAACATAAATGGTTATTAAATTGTGCCTAAATACTGGATAAACAGAATTGTTAGGTATTTATTTCAGCTTAGGAATGCTGTGAAAAAAATTACCCAGACACTAAGGGCCCAATAAACCAGGAATATTTGAGAATAACCACCCTAGACACGTAAGTCCTGACCTAAAGCAAAAACTGCAAAGAGGGAGAAAAAAAGAACTGATTTAAGAAATATTTTCATCATGTTTTTTCGTGTTATATATTAATGCATGACAATTGAGGGCAATTTACTAAACTGTTATAAATAAAGCACTTAGAATAATGCTTGGCACACATAGCAAATGCTTGACATCCTATAAATCATTGCTTATTTTATTAGAAATATGTGGAAAAGCATAAAAAAGAAAATAACCACCATACATAGAAAATTAAAACAAAGCAAAAACAATGTGTGGACAATTTATTGACAAACTTTCCTATAGCATGTTTATGAGTAATTATATTAATATGGTTGATATTGTAATTTATAGGCTAGTTTGTTCCCTGATTTTGAACACTGTGTTTATCACAGATATTTTCTTATGTGATTGAATATTTTTATAAGTTTTAGTGGAACCATGACTCTTCATTGTATATAAATATGCCACAGATTATTTGCATTCCCCATTAGAATTTAGCATTTCCTCTAGTACAACTTCCCTATCATAAAATGCTTTGTCATATACATTTATAAAAATATTTTTGTATGCATTTTGGATATGTTTCATGACTATAAATTCAATATATAGTTTTCAGATGCAGTTCATTATTTATTTATTTTTAACCTTTAAAATCTTTTTTTAATTTCAGAATTTTATAGGGGCACACACCTTTTGATTGCATAATTTGCTTTTGTACAGTTTGAGTGAAAGTTATAAGTATGCCCTTCACCCAGATAGTATTGTTAGGTGTGTCTTTACCTGTCCCCTCCTGCCCCCTTCTGCCTGCTTGATTTTTGTTGAGTTTTACTTCCATGTGTGCATATGGAAAGAGAGGATAAGGAATTAGGAAGGATGAACTAGATGAGAAGTTAAGTGATAAGGGGATGGCACTGATGAGCCCCAACATAGGCAATAAAGAGTAAGAGCAGGCCAGGCGCGGTGGCTCACGCCTGTAATCCTAGCACTCTGGGAGGCCGAGGTGGGCGGATTGCTCAAGGTCAGGAGTTCAAAACCAGCCTGAGCGAGACCCCGTCTCTACCATAAAAATAGAAAGAAATTAATTGGCCAACTAATATATATATATATATATATATATATATATAAAAATCAGCCGGGCATGGTGGCTTGTGCCTGTAGTCCCAGCTACTCGGGAGGCTGAGGCAGGAGGATCGCTTGAGCCCAGGAGTTTGAGGTTGCTGTGAGCTAGGCTGACGCCACGGCACTCACTCTAGCCTAGGCAAGAAAGCGAGACTCTGTCTCAAAAAAAAAAAAAAAAAAGAGTAAGAGCAGCTTGGGAGGAGGGTGTAAGAAGAGAAAGAGTTGACATTTATGCATATTGATCTTGAATTGTTTGGGAGAAACATCCAGCTAGACTTTTTCAAAGACAATTGGATTTGCAAGTTTAAAACACAGAGAAGATGTCTGTGCTGAACATGCGGAAAATACACACACACACACACACACACACACACACACTACATGAGCAGATGAGATCACCTAGAAAGAAAATACAGAAACATTATATAGCATGTCTAGGACAAAGAAAGTGAATACATCAATGTTCATAGCATGATCAAACCACAATTAGAGTTTTATGTTCAGTTCTTAGTGTCACATTTAAAATACACTTGGGGAGAGAAGTGAGGTCTCTAAGTTAAGGCATCAGAATGAAGCAGAATCACAGACTCCATATCCCAACGGCCAATGAATGAATAAGAAACAATAAACATTAAAATAAAGGATAGCCTAAGTCCACCGACAGCTACCAAAGGAGGAAAGGGATACACCATTAAAACTTCTAAAAATGGTAGCTGAAACAAGAAACAAAAATCGGAAGTGGAGCTCACCTTTTAAATCTTTCCTCCACCAGAGAAGCAGCACTGAGAAGTGACAGTGAGTCATCAAAATTCTGAGAATTCTTACTAATTAATGCCTTTCAATCTGAAGAAAAGTGAGGAAGGGGCTGAGCAGGCAGCACTGGGAAACCCCAGAGCAAATCTATGGTAGGTTAGTAGTAGCTCCTATATACCACAGTAGGACAGCAAAAGTAGCTGCAAGGGTTCGCCACCTTCAAAGCCATGTCCTGGGTTGAGGAAACAATTTTAAATGCACTGAATGGGGCCACACCCTGGTTAGGGGGAGGATACCTGGAACAGGACATTTGATAGGATCACAGAAGTGAACAGAGCTCTGGTCTCCCAGTCATGGGTCATGACTTCATTCAGTGCTCCCTCACTCCCAGTGGGGACACTTTTTTCTCCCTGTGGTATCCTTACACTAAGTAAGGTCGAGTAGAAAGCAACGACAAACCTTCAACTACAGATCTAAACATAGCCAAGCAGTCCCAGATAAGGTAGGAAAAGTGTCAAGAAAAATGTTTCCATCTTCAAGTCAACAAGTAAAAAGGCCAGACTGAGATTACAGAAATCAAAGAAATGGTATGGCAAATCTGCAACATAAAAACTTATTTAAAAAAGAATTAGTAAAATGTAGCATATAGAAATGGAGCCAGAACACAAAAAGAAAACAAAACTTGAGAAAGATACACTGAATCCTGTCAGGTGTTTGGGATATATAAAAACTTCAGAATATGAATTCAATAAAACATGAGTTCAAAGGCAGGATAATTACAACTTTAAGGAACACACCAAAATCCAAAGCAGCCTTATGACAGGTCTAATATATATCTAAGAAAAGAACAGACATAAAGTAATTAAATTAACAAACTAATAGCATAAAGAAAACATTTGGGAAAACAAATTGGATGCAAAGAAAAAGAAAACCAAAAAATTAACATAATTATGGAAAAATGATAAGTATGAAAAGTAGAAAAAATGCAGCATAAAGAAAACAAGTATTTTGAGTAAAGAACCCTGAAATTAGGAAGAACTTAGTCTTTGAAATGAAAAATATACTTCCTATAACAGGAAAAAAAGATACATTTTAATTGGAAGCAAGTGGTAGCATTGTGTATAAGCTACTGAGTTTAATAAGCACAGAAAAAAGATTATTGTATTTAGACAGACTAAAGTCGTCACCTAAAAAAGTGGAAAATCTGGCAGGTCTCAAAATTCTCCACAACATTTAATGCAAATGACAATGACCCAGTGTTGATAATATTTCGAGGAAAGGAACATGTAATCTATGAATATTATACACAATCAAACTACTATTTAAATATAAAGGCAATAGACAGAAGTTTGCTAACATGAAAGAATTTAGAGAATATAGCTCTCATGAAGCCTTCTTGAATTAATGACTTAATCAAAATTACAAAAAGACAGCTCAAATAAATATCTAAGTTATAAGAGGAGCCATGGTGAAAGCACCAGAGGCCTGTTAAACATAGAACAAAGACACAAACACAGGAGGATTTATAAGTTGTAAATAACATCTATTTTTAAAACCCTGAATAAAAATGAAAGTAATATAAACAACAAAAATTGTGAAATTGGAAACAGAACTGAATAGTGCATAAAGGTGACCATTCTTAGCTTTCACATCAAGAAGTCCAGTGATCTGGTTTAAAGTTAATTCATAGAGTTTTAAATTGTATTAAAGTAAAAATTCCACCAATAGCTGAATTGCTTGTCCATTCCCTATTAATTAAGGGAGTGTAGAACTAATTTGACTTTCTCCAATAATTTAATAATTTAGGGTTTGTAAAGCATTTTTATTTTTAACTCTAGGTTTCAAGGGAAATCTTGTTTTTAATAATGAAATTATACTTTATTCATTAAAACAGTCTTGCTTTTTGCTACAAGTATACCTTTAGTTTCTTCTTTGGAAATAGTTGCCTTCTGTCTTCCTAGTTCCCCCCAAACAAATTCATAAAAATATTTTCAGAATCCTAGAGCATTCAGATTATTATATTCATAGCTAGTCATTCCTGAAACTGGAACAAAAACACTAAAACTTCAACATTCTTTCTTCTCCCTCTTCTCATTTATTCTCATTTACACTATGAGAAAACAATAGAAAGGACTAAGAGTTACAGCCATGTTTCCTGGCTTCGTGGCTTGGGTTTTTCCTGTTGTATCTAAGGATCTTAAGGTCACTAAAGACCACAGAGCCAGAGAGCATAAGAAGTGGCCTTGGGTTTTCTCATGATCAAAACAAGGAGTATCAGTCTATAGCTCAGCTCTTCTTCCCTCCAATGTGCTAGTGGAGGGAGAGTACACCGAGGAAAGCTAGTCAAATGAGTATCAAAAAATAGCTACATTAACAGCTAGGCAAGCACATGATAGCCCAGTCTGTCAGTACCTCCATCACCATAACCATGTGACTGTCTGGCAAAAAAAAATTAGAGTGGAGAATGTGGCTTTTTCCTGGGGCCCATGTGGAGACTATCCACCACCTACTCCATATCTGTATGATGGGACATGCAGTCAGTCATGCAAGGGCTGAGAAAGGTCCATGCCCAGAGGCCAAATCCAGTTTCCAAGCTACGGCATGGATGAGGCTGAAGACCAGCTTCCACCGCCATTCTCAGGGCAGAGAGGGGAGAATGATAACCTTAGTCCAAAAAGATCCACTGCCTGAACTGCAGGTGAGAAAAAAGTCAAGCTCAGTGGCCCACCGCCCTGAAATAAGACTGTGGAAAGGTGGCACATCTGAATGTGCCTCACACCAAGTGGGTACTGAATAAATACATTTACTACAATTTGGCAATGATATTCATTATTTTTTCCTCAAATAACTTCCAGTTAGATGTAGGGTGTTTTGCTGGAAGAAACAGTCATGAATCACATAGTGGCTATGAATGAATATTCTAAGGAACTGACGCTGCTTTTATTTCTTTGTTTTGCACTGTAGCAACAGGTGCTACCATCTCTCTCTAAAAATCCAAAGGAAAAGCTTATTCTGCATGGACTAAATATCACAGGACACAGAGAATAAGAAAATGGGCTCTTGCCCACTGAGTAGAAAATGCTGCCAAACCTTTCAGAGATAAATCATTCATGCTAGGATCCTATGCTACCCATGGCTATAGTTATGTGCATATTTTATTTTTGTAAGTTTTATCTGTAATTATTAAGAATATAGGCCAGGTGTGGTGGCTCATGCCTGTAATCCTAGCACTCTAGGAGGCCTAGGCGGGGGAGATTGTTCGAGGTCAGGAGTTTGAAACCAGCCTGAGCAAGACCCCGTCTCTACCAAAAATAGAAAGAAATTAATTGACCAACTAAAAATATATATAGAAAAAATTAGCCGGGCATGGTGGCGCATGCCTGTAGTCCTAGCTACTCAGGAGGCTGAGGCAGGAGGATCACTTGAGCCCAGGAGATTGAGGTTGCTGTGATCTAGGCTGATGCCATGGCACTCACTCTAGCCTGGGCAACAAAGTGAGACTCTGTCTCAAAAAAAAAAAAAAAAAAAAAAAAAAAGGAATATATAATAGTTGTACACATTTATGGGGTACATGTGATATTCTAACATGAGCATACAACATATAATGATGAAATCAGGATAACGGGGATATTCACCACCTCCAGCCTTTATCATTTCTTTGTATAATGGACATTCCAACTCTACTGTTTTATTATAGATATCTCAAAAAATACCATGAATTATCATTAACTATAGTCACCCTACTGTGCTATTGAACACTAGATCATATTCCTCTTATCTAACTGTATTTTGTACCCATTAACCATCCCTTCTTTCTCCTCACCCCACCCCAATACCCTTTCCAGCCTCTGGTGACCATTACTCCAGTCTCTTTCTTCTTCTTTTTCAGCTTCCACATATTCATAAGAACATGCAGTATTTGCTTTTCTGTGCCTGGCTTATTTCACTAAATATAATACCCAATTCCATCTATGTTGTTGCAAATGACAGGATTTCATTATTTTTATGGCTGAGAAATATTCTACTGTATATATGTACCACATTTTCTTTTCCATTCTTCTGTTGATGGACACTTAGGTTGATTCCATATCTTAGGCTATTGTCAGTAGAGGTGTAATAAACATGGGAGTCCAGGTATCTCTTGAATATACTGATTTCTTTTCTTTTGGCTATATACCCAGCAGTGGGATTGCTGGATCATATGGTAGTCCTGTTTTTAGTTTTTTGAACAACCTCCATACTGTTCTGCAGAGTGGCTACACCAATCTACATCTCCACCAACAGTGTACGAGGCTTTCCCTTTCTCCACATCCTCACCAGCATTTGTAATTGTCTGTTTTTGGACAAAAGCTATTTTAACTGGGGTAAGATATTTCATTATAGCTTTAATTTTCATTTCTCTGATTATTAGTAATGTTTAACATATTTAATATACCTGTTGGCTATTTGTATGTCTCTTTTTGAGAAATTCTATTCAGATCTTTTGCCTATTTTTTAATAATATTATTTGAATGTTTTCCTATTGAGTTGTTTGAACTCCTTATATATTCTGATTATTAATCTCTTTTCATATGGGTCATTTGCAAATATCTTCTCCCATTCTGTAGATTTTCTCTTCAGCTTACCAATTGTTTCATTAGCTGTGCAGAAGGTTTTTATCTTGATGTGATCCCATTTGTCCATTTTTGCTTTGGTTGTCTGTATTTTTGATGTCTTACTAAAGAAACGTTTGCCCAGACTAATGTCTTGGAGCATTTTCCCAGTGTTTTCTTCTAGTAGTTTCATGGTTTCAAGTCTTAGATTTAAATCTTTAATACATTTTGATTTAATTTTTGTATCTAGTGAGAGGTAGGGGTTTAGTTTCATTCTTCTACATGTAGAGATCCAGTTTTACCCAGCACCACTTATTAAAGAGACTGTCCTTTCCCTAGTAAATGTTCTTAGCATCATTCTCAAAAATGAGTTGGCTGTAAACGTGTGGATTTATTTCTGGTTTCTCTATTCTGTTCCATTGATCTATGTGTCTGTTTTTATACCAATATTATGTTGTTTTGGTTCTATAGCCTTGTAGTATATTTTGAAGTCAGGTGGAAATTATCTTCTTGATTTATTTGGTTATGGATATAACCAAAGATGAGCTATCTCCAACCCACCAGTAGGTCAAGAGTAAGGATTGTGTCTGTCTTGTTAATAGATCCATTCTTGCATAGTTAGAAAAAGAAAAAGAATGTCTGCCAGAAAACAGGCATACAATAAATATGTGACAAAAGAATAACTAAATGGATAAATTTGATTTATGAATTATGGAGTTGACTATAATTAACTTCATTGATACTCACATCTGCCAGACCCATCTAGTTCCAACTTCCATCAATTCTTCTATGTATGAGGTCCCTAGGGCCTCATACATTTCCCTCTTTTTCACTGTTGTTGCCAACTCTCTGTTCTATACTCTTGAGTTTTTGTTTGAGCTGGGGGGCATGGGGAAGGGGTACTGCACTATTTTTATCAAACATAAATTCAGCTCCAGAACTTTGAAAATAATTTAATACAGCCTTTTTTTTTTTTAACTAATGTTTCCATTTATTCTCTGTGCTCTTCTTTTATGGGAGGCATAGCCTGGTTTCCCCTTGTCCCTGCTGATTTGTTATTTTTGAGGAAGAAATCAAATTGACAACATGAAAAACTTATTGCCCAGTGAACCAGGCCTCCAAAAGCTGCATAACCTTTACAAACTGATAGGATGAAAGATCTCTCTGTTGTTCTCCAACAGGGGTAGCACATTTCCACCAAGTACTTCCAGAAATCAGGCCCAGAGATCAGAGACTCAGAAAGCAAATATTTGCAATGGTCACTGGAGCTGTGGATAGTCATATCATCATTGTTGTTTCTAGACAACTGCTGTCACTGAGTCCATATTGCAACTGGATTTCAGTTAAGGCCATGGATATCAACCAAGGGCACAGGCCAAAGCTAAAGAGAAGTTAAGAGGCCATGTATCTGGGAAAATTTATTTGCTCATTTATCTGCTTTACATAAGCTGTTCTTCATCTACTGTGGCTTTCGTGGGATATAGTTCATCACACTGACATCTTTGGGCAGCCCACGTGGTAGATGAATGAGCAATGAAACAGGATTCTTCTCTGGTAATAACCTGCAGTATGATATTAGATAGGTCACAAAAATCTCTGTTATCAGGAACATCAACTTAATATGGCTTAATTACTCTATTTTGTTTCCTCACAGACTAACCAAATGCATTTACCATTGAGAATTTAACAACAAGAATTAATTCAGTGCAATTTTGCTGGTGCCTCCTTACAAGTCTTAGATTCATGGCAGAGTTGGTAGTCAACTTCCTTTCTAATATATTTGGGAAGACAGAGGCCCATTGATGGAGAGACGTCAAGAACGTGCAGCGATTGTGTGGCAGAATCAGGAGTAGAATCCACTATATCTGGTTGTAATTCAATGCCCATTCTGTGTCTTCCCCCAAATAGTCTCTAGATCTTTTTTGGTAGATATTCAGAAGCAGAATGCAACCATTGCCCCACCCTCAATGGACAGGACTCATCAATTACCTATGAAGGTAGCTTGAGTCCTTCAGGTGATCTCCATTATAGAACAAAGGACTTAAGACCTCAAGGTCACTTTCTTTTTCACCAGACACTAAGAGTAACAGTAGCTCCATAAAACTTGGGTGGGATTTCCTAAAATTGCCTGTGGATATCCAAAACAATAGCCTGTTAATGTATAAACCATCATGTCTTAGAAAGAGATTGTTCCTTGCATCTTCTGGGAAAATGAGGTAGCTCAATCAATGAACTTTTGTTTGTGTGAGAGATTTATTTGAAGAATCCACCAAGTTCCAAGCAGATCCAGAGACTTGACAATGTACATATATATTTCAGAATCAGGCTTACCTACTGACAAAAGCACTTGCTAACACATTTAGCTGACTCAGAGTTTCTCAGAGTATTATAAAAACAATAAAACTTCATTACAAGTATTCTCTCAGTGTGTTCACTAATTCAAAAGGATGACAATTCAATTACTCCAAATTTATAAAGCTCCCCCATGACAACCCAATACCCATCTGTATACATATGGATCTCAGGCTTGGAAAGGGCTTTGCAAGCAGATTATCTCACCTTCAAAATTTCTCTTGTGGGACTGAAGACTGGAGAGGCTGAGTGTCTTGTTTAGGGTCTCACAGTGAATTTCTTGGTACAACCATTGACATTTCAAGTGGCCTTTGATTTTTATATCATCACATTTAAAAAGTCCATTTTAAAGAGCTCCTGAGATGCGTAATTTCCTTTTATCCCCAAACGTGTAAAGCCCAGTCTTACAAGACATGAGGATCCAGCAAGCTAAATGCATGCATAGAGATTAGGGCTTGCTGTCTTTGAGTAGCACATTCATAATAACTATAGTACCTTGTTTGGTCAATAACAGCTAGTTGGATTAGCATGACTTTTTAAAAAAAAATTCCTTCCCTCCTTCCCTTACCTCTCTTCATTCCTTACACCCTCTCAAATGAGAAGAAACCTTTGTGCCTTTGCCCAAGATATTCCCTGTGTCCCTGTGATAATTCCTCCACATCCTGCAGGCTTATCTAAAAGGTAACATTTTCTGTGAAGAGTCCTCTACCTCTTCCTCTCAGCCCTGGGTAGTTATTACTCTATTCTGCCTGCTATCCTTGGACTTGATACATATCTCCATCACAGCACATTGCACATTATTTCATATTCATTTCATATTTGTAACTGTCTTGCTCAAAACTATGAGACTCCACAGACAGGAGCAAAGTCTCATTTATCTTTTGCTGACAATGTCTAGAACATTCCAAGCAACATAATAATATGGGCTCCATAAATATTGTCTGAATTTCTTTCTGCAACCATTCATTCATCTTTGAACATGAAACAGGCTCAGTTACTGCTATGAGGTCACACTGACAGGTTATTTTTGAACCTTTGAAATTATGAAGGTGAGAGTAGGAACAGAGTTGTCTGCCTCACATTCCAGAGATCTCCCCCTTTAAAATGAGGATGAAGAATATGCAGCCTATAAGATATTGCTTTCTAGCCAGGAGAGAAGCTGACTTATAGCCAAAATAGGAGGTTGGGAAATAATAAAGGTACTTTTAAGCTACTCTGTGAGCTTGAAGTCAAATCAGTTCTTATTATATTTTTAATCCTTGCCCTAATTCCATTGCTCATCATGAAACAAAGATTTATTCTAAACCTACTGCTTCACAAAACAGCATGTTAAAGGAGAAAGGAAAGAGTTTTAGAGGTTCTTAACCATTTTTTGTGCTATGATTTGTTACCATGGACCAAGTGTTTAAACTATTTCATGTGTTAAATATGATTTTCTTCGTTTTACAGAAGATAATAAATTACAGGGATAACTCAACTTGCCAAATACCACACGGCTTTTGATTGCTGTGTTGGGGGTTTGAATTAACATGTATCTAAATCCAAAATCTGTGCTTATTTCACTAAAACCTGATATTAAAGAGAAAGACACATCCCTTGTTCTGAAGGAGTTGCTGATTTAACAGGCGGCATCTTGCAAATAGCCATCAGGTAGAGCCTACCTTGCATGGTTTGCCCTCAGTTCAGGACTGTGTGAAACTCAGTTTGGAGTAACTAGAAGAGTCTTGGAGGACTGCCAGGTAACCTTCCTGAGAGAGAAGGCTGGCCAGGCCCTCATTCTGTAATTAGTAGAAAAGACATTAATGATCACAGCCTTAGGGCAGAACCAGCTCTCTGTCTACATCTGCGGCTCTGTCTTGAGCACCATGAGGGAAGTGAAAACACAACCTTATCAGCCCAAACTGGTCTCTGTTTGTGAGTTCCTCTGCAAGGCCCTAACTTCTCAGCTTCCATATATCTGCTGTGTTCTCCTCAGCGTCAACCAGTTCGTGGCCTTGTCAGTGCTATGCAGACTGACCTAACAGCTCTCATGGAGATGGACTGGCTTGACAAGGACATGAGCATGGAAAAAGTGCAGGAGATAAAGGAGCACAGTGGTGCTGGTAGCACGTAAGCCTGGTGTTAGGGACCAAATGTTTGTGGCACTTCTGAATTCATTTGAAGCCCTAATCTCCACTGTGATGGTGATGAGGCCTGTGGAAGGTGATTAGGGCTAAATGGAATCATGAGGGTGGGGCCCTCTTAATGAGATAAGTGCCCTTCTATGCCACCCGAAGCTTGTTCATCCTCTCTCTCTCTGAGCACACACCAAGAGGTCATGTGAGCACACAGTGAGATGATGACCCCCTAAACCCCAAGAGAAGGGGCTTAAGAATAAAACCCTACTTTGTTGACACCTTGGTCTGATACTTCTCAACCTCCAGAACATAGAAAAAATGCATTTCTCTTGGGTGAGCCATCCAGTCTATATTTTGTCATGTCATTTTCTCAGACAGCCCAACCTGTCTAAGAAATCTTGATAGGTAGATCAGGGCAAGATTGTGGGTGGGTTGATTGTTAAGTCAAGAAATCTGGATTTTTATGATCAAGTTAGAGGGGAAAATGAATTATTATTATTTTTTTTTTTGTAGGAGAGTGACAAGATCTGTAATTTCTAAGGACCCAGACAGAATGGCCAGATATGATAGTTTATAAATCTATGATGCTCCCTGCTTCTATGTATTTCATTTTTCCAAAGCTTTGTAGAGCGTCTCCTTTGTGCGAGGCACAGCGATAGAAATCGGGAAATTGAGAGTTGGATGAGATGTTGACCCTGAACTTCAGGATAGCAATTGACAAAACAGAAGGAAATTGACAATTTCCTTCAACAATAAGCAATTGACAAAAGAGGAAGAAAAATAAGTTATTAGAACCACTTGGCTATAGGCACATTGAAAGGACCAGGTAACGCCCAGTCCTTGCTACTGGTCTTAAGAGGTGTTGCCCCATGTCAACAGCAAACCACTTACAAATGGAAAACGTGAGGCCCTAATCTGGTGGTTTGAGTTTGAGTTCTGAATACTAAGGCTCCAGCTCCAGGTCAAGGCCACAGGTGCTCTCGGGGAGTTCTCCTTGGCCTTGCTGAGAGGATCCCAGGCAGTGCCTGGGGCTTGGTGCCAAGAGGTTGATTTTTCTTGAGAAAATGGATTCATTATCAATCATAAGTGAAGCTGAAACTTAAATGAGAAGGAAACACAGAACAGAGATCTCATTTTCAACAAGAAATAACAAATAAAGAAAACCATAAAGTATTTAGGAATAAACCCAGAGAGATCTGGAAAATTTTTGAAGGGTAACTACAGTCTATTATGCTATTTACACCATCATTTAAGCACATGGAGAGAAAATCTGTTACTGAATGGGAAAATTGAACATTATAAATATTTATGTTAATGCAAAGTACTCTATTAGTACACCAATTTTACATTACTATCACAGAAGGATTTTTAAAATTCAGTAAGTAATCGCAAGAATGCATTTAGAAAAATATGTTCAAGAGTTAAAAGATCAGATAAAACGACAAATCAAGATGTAGTGATGGCATAAAAATAGAACTATAGATATATGCCACAGAAGAGAGAATCTAGAAATAGAACCAATTCTACATAGTAAATTAACATACACTAAATATACTTTCTAAAACAATATAGAAAAGGGTGGCTTAATAAGTAGCATTTAAAGAAGAAACGGAGGAAAAAAAATCTTGCTTCCCAATTTAGTTTGCACAGTCAAATAAAATCTAGTTAGACTAAAAGCTTATATCTATATATAAAAATCATATTGCAGAAATTTTAGCAATAAGATAGATTACTTGTTAAATTGGTAGGTAAATTGCAACTTCTCCTCTCTGAAGCAACAAATAAAATCTCATACAAAAGCAATAGCTAAGACTTTGGGAATGAGTATTTTAAAATCACATTCTTTAATCTTAAAATAAGGCTTAAAGAAGCTCTAACTTACGTTGGTTCTATGATGCCGAAAACTTGGGGGTGATAAAAGTTTCTACTAGTTTGAGCCAAAGTCCTGCAGGGGCTGGGGGGCAGGGGGTCCAGGCAGCAGACAGTGAGAGTGAGACCACAGGCTGGCAGGATTCAGGGCCCAGTGAGGATGCAGGGAAGGGTGGACCATGTGAGGCGGCAACCACTAAGCAGAAGCCCAGTGGTTCAGAAGTCTGTGTGCATGTAGGGAGAGGCAGCAAATAAGCAAATATATTGGAGATAATGGGAGGAGGATAGAAGGGGGACATTAGAAAGAAGCTCATAGTAATGGATTGGCATTTGAAGTATTGGTGTGTGAGCACAGGGTTCACATAAGGTCAGAACTTCATGTTCATTGGTGGATTGTCTCACTCCTTTCTCTCTGAGGTCTGTTTTTTCAAGGCTGTCTCTTCCTTAATTCAACACACTGATCCTGACCCTGGAAGGAAGCTGAGGATGTGAGGAACAAGGAAGACATAAAGAGTTTTTAGGATGGGGCTGGGGGACACTCACACTTACCTGCATCACCACCTGTCCTGAGGGGTCAATGTGCTTTGTGTTTGCCTGGCTGCTTGACTGAACCACGGACCATCCCTCTTTGTTCTTTTCCTGAAGAAGTTGTACATGAGGAAAGGTGAGAGCTACTCCCGCCATTCCTCGCCTTGGAGATATTTGAACAAAATGTGGGAAATCTGGGTCTTGAAGGCTGGAAATGGGCACCTGACCCTGCGGGTGGGATCTGGCTGCCTCTGAGAACACTCCCACTCCATCCCTGCCAGAGCACAGACGTGCTACTTCCTGGATATAATGAAGGCAATGACTCCAAAGTCTCCTTTACTGAGTAGACGAGCTCAAATGATAACATCTCAAACTTATTTATTTCATGTCACTGTTGATGAGCTTATAATCTCCACATCTTGACACAGTTCAAGGAGGAAAGTAAAGAGAAAATGGACTTTTAGGACAGGATCTGCTGCACTCTTTATAGTTGGAAAAAAAAAAAACACCCAAAAATGACTAATGATGTTAGTCATAGTCTCCAGGAAGGCAAATGGAGTCCACCTAAAACATCTGCCTTTAACTTCCTCTTAAGAGGAGAGAATAGAACATGTAACCTGAACTGGAAGATTCAGTGACAAATTTTGTTTCAGGATACACCAAGCCTCTAGAGATGAAATATGCCTCATTTTAGTCATGAGGCCTCCATCTCTTCCTCAGACAAGACTACAACCTTTTCTCGTTCAGTGAGAGCCTGAGTCAGACAGAAAGGTTGAGGACATTTGCTGTCACACGGATGGGAAGGAGAGGTAGAGGATGGTTCTGTTTATTTGACTTGGGATGATGAAGCTCAAATAAGTTCTTGCTGTCATGCTTGCTGAAGCCTAAAATCCCTTTACTGGGGGATAAAATCTTCCTGAGAAGCTAAGCTTAAATGCAAATTCCAAGAAAGAAATCTATGTAAGAATATCATAGAAAAGTAAAAATGACTGATTGGAGGTTATTTTCTGAGAGCAGTTTATAGAGGTATAACGGGAAATATTAACAATGGTGAAATTTGGAGTTTAAAAGCAGCATACATTGTATTCTTCCACAGAGAACTATGTAGAACAGGTAAATAAAAAATTAAAGTACAAAATAAATAAAAATGAAATGAGCAAGAATATAGAAAGCTTTGCTAATACAGTCAATATAGATACTGATAACTCAACTTTAAGAAAAGATTTAGAAGAGTCAACTCTGAATGTGAGAGTGTTTGTGAAAACTTATAACAAATTATTTATCTTGTTTATTTTTATTATGTATAAGAATTATATATGATAAAACTTCTCTCTACATGTCTAAAAATGCTATTTTAGTAACTATAAAATTAAAAAAAATGATTAAAATGTTTAATATAATTTGACATATTTCCCTCAGTGGTATGTAAAATAATGGGGCTTCATCCAATCAAAGACATCTTAGATTTATAAATCTCCATAGTACATCCTTGGACACAACAGAGCAATTACATAAAGTTACATGATTTTAGAGCTGACTTATAATTAAGCTTTAATAAAAAGATAATTTCAATGCTATTCTATTTCAGGCTACAGAAAAAAATGAAGAACTCCTCAGTTCATTTTTGTGATGATAGTATAACTCTATTATCAAAACCTAATAGCAATAGTAAAAAGGAAAAAACCTATAGTTTTCTAAACTCTATTAGTTTAACTTATAAATATAGGGGCAATAATTCTAAACAAAATGTTTTCAAATTAAATATAACAGCATAGTAAAAGCGTAACATATCAAACTAGAGGATTTATTCCAGGAATGTAATGATTAAAAGCTATAAACACAATATATCACATAAAAAAGAAATAACCATAAAATTATGTTGATAGATGCTTAAAAGTTAATGGATAGAATTTAAATGTCTTATCTAATGAAAATGCTAAGTTATCTCAAAGGCTAACAATTTGCAAACATTATCATTGAACATTGGCATAAATAGTGAAATAATAAAGCTACTTCCATTAAAACCAGAAACAAGACAGGTAACTGTGTCATCATCACTTATGGTCCATAGTTTTGATGTTTTTAGCTTATAGAACTGGAGAGAAAAAATTTAACTGAAAACAAAATTCACCATAAATACATGAAAAACAAAATATATTTTTTACTTGCTATGATTACATACCCAGAACAAAACAAAAACTTTTAGACAGAATAAAAGAACAAAATCTTGGTCAAGCCATGGTTGTTGCAGAAGAAAGAAAGAAAGAGAGAAAGAAAGAAAGAGAGAAAGAGAGAAAAAGAAAGGAAAGAAGGAAGGAAGGAAGGAAGGAAGGAAGGAAGGAAGGAAGGAAGGAAGGAAGGAAGGAAGGAAGGAAGGAAGGAAATCCTACTGAAGTAATAATAGAATCATATAAAAGTTGTGTTATATATGATAAATACACATAAACTCATTCATATTTTATTCAACAAAATAAATTCAACAGTTATTTTATTTGGGTTGCTAGAAAAATAGCCATCATTTGGGGTCCTACAAATACAGAGGCAAATAGAAGCTTCCATGGAGCTTATATTCTAAGGGAAGAGAAATAGATAATTAATATTTTCTGGAAAGTAAAAGATGGTGAACACTGTGATGAAAATAAAACAGGGTTGTGAAATAGGCAGAGAGAGACTTTTGGAAAGTGGGATTCCTGTAAACTGGATAACCATGGAAGGTTCCTCAAGGAGATGCCATTTAGGCCAAGACATGACATCAAAATTGCATAACTTTTATTTTTAAGAGTCACTAATTAGAAATGAAAAAAAAAAAAGTTCCCATTACACTGGTGGCAAAACTCTAAAACATGCCTAGGTCAAACTGTAACAAAGATGCACATGATCTATTAGAAGGAAGCTGCATTTTATACATAAGGGCATAAAACAAGACTGAAACCAATGGCACGGCAGGCCAATATTCCTGGATGGGAAGATTTCATACTGTAAGAGTATCCATATTTCTACTATTAGTCTACACATGTAAGGCATACGCTAGTGTGCCATTCCCGAGGTAAAAGAAGAAGTGAAAGAAGAAAATATTTTTGGTTTGGGAAGCTGAGGACATCAGAAGTGAGGATGAAGATTCAATTTGGATGTAGGCATGTTGACTTTGCCACATCTGTGGGACATTCAGTCACAGATGCACAGGAGGAAGTTGAGTTTTTGAGTCTGATGCACAAAAGACAAATTTTCATAGGGAATCTCTATTAATTACTTTCTTGCACCGAGCACAGAATCTGAGTTTTTTAAAAAATAGGCTCTCAGCAAATGTTGGTGGAGAAATTAAGTGTCCTACCTAAATGTGTTAAATTTTCCTCTGGGGGATGGTAAATTGCAAATAAGTAGAACATTTGTTCTAGGATGGCAGAAAAAATTATATTGATATGAGTCTTTATGGAGAATGAGTTTCTTTTGTTCTCTACTTTTCTACTTGCTCTGTACCTTGATATTTATTAACTTGCTCCTAAACTCCACATCTATCTGCTCTGTTAGAATGATCAGTGCCCTTCCGAACGTACAATGTCATACCTTATACTGATGCATGAAAAATATTCACTCAGAGCTGCTGACCTCCTGCAATGAGGAGGTGAACACCGTTTATTCGTACTGTACAGATGTGTGTGAGGGAAAAAGACAATGGGAATGGGAAACTAAGGCCCAGGGAAGCTAAGCAACTTTGTATTTGAGGCCTGTTGGGAGCTCATATCCTAATCTCCTCACACACCCCCATTAACCAGGAGTGCAGCTGTTTCCTTTTCAATGACATACATTCTCATCTGTTCTCTGATAGCAAATTGGAGCTCTGTCAGTCACGAATAGAAGCAAGTATCCAAGACTTTAAAGAAACCTGGAAGGTATTTTGCAAATTAAAGTCAGAATAGACTTACAGAAAATCAGTCAACCTACCTGTTAGAAATTTTGATAGACCTAAGCAAAACTGAGAATTCCGGCTCCTGGCCAAAAAATCCTGTGTATGATTTCTCAGCTCCACCATAGGCAATTACAAGGCTTCCCCTGGCGGGTCTTACGGGGGAGCTGCCTTCCCCACTCCGGACAACCACAGCCACACATCACAATGCCTAGAGGAGCTGTGGTCAGGGACTCAGGCTTCTCCGACCAGCCAAGCTAGCAGTCTCTCTCATCTGCTTACACTATCACAGACAGTGATTAGAGGCTGGACTGTTACTGTCATTTTTGGCTTGTTGCTTTAATCGGCTACTCTGACACTTGGCTTCTCAGCTCTCTTTCCAGCTCAGTCGAGCCCTAGACAGAAATCAGGCCTGAAGCTCAGTTAGGAAATGTGCTTAATTCAAAGACGGGAAAGTTCCTGCAGCCAGGGGCTTCTAATAGGGCCTGGTAGAGCAGGTTTTTTCTTGGTTTGGGAGCTTGGAACATGGTTTGCAAGCTTAGTTTGATGAGCACTATCAAAGCTAGCTGATGTCTGAGAACATAGTTTCCAAATACTGTCATCTAGCAAGAGAGAAACTGATGTCAGAGTGGTGACTGCAGGTACTGCATGGGGTAGAGGCAGAGACAGGTGAGATCTCACCTGGAGCACCCCGCTTCTGCTTTGTCTTTGGGAGGGAGCTGGCCTTTGGAGAAGAGTTGAAAGGGCGGGAGCTTGACTTCTGACTTGACAGACATTTGTCTTGACCACCACTGTGACCACTCTTTCTTTGGGCCCCGTCAATGGTTTATCTCCTGATGAAAGTCTGCCTGGGAAGTTTTGGCATGTCCCAACCAGCACCAGGTACAGAGGGCCTGCACTTACTCTTGCCTCAAAGACATGCTCAGCATCCGCCTATTATAGGCTAGTGGCTTTTGACTAGAGGTGACTGTGCCCTTACAAGACCTCTGTCAAGGTTTGGATCCATCTTTGGTTATTTTGCCTTTGGAGGGGCTGCTATGGGCATCTAGAGGGTAAAGGCCAGAGATGCTGCTAAATATTCTACAGCACCTGGGACAGCCTCCCACAACAAGGGGCTCCCCAGTGCCGCGTGCAGTAGCACTGAGGTTGAGAAACCCCATCCTATACCATTCCGGAAAAGCATTCACGAAGTGCAAAGCTTTGAGAAGCCCCCCTTTTCTCTCTGTGCCTCAGTGTATCCATCTTTAACTGACAGGACAGGCTTATTTCTGCAAGTGCTTTCCATACTATTGCACTATAATTATAACTACATATTCAGCCATCAAGAGTAGTTTGGTGCTTCAGAAAACTTTTTAAAAATATAGTTCCTGCTTTAATTTTTCAGTGTGATTCTTTGCAGATTAACTTATCCTCTGAGCAGGTCAGAAGGAGGTAATCAGTTCTTCACCCATTTGTTCATGCTGCAGATGTTTATCCAGTCGCAACTCTGCCAGGGAACTGCTGACTTGAGAGATTCCTGCTGGCTGTTCCAGCTCCTTCATTCCCATGCCCTGATTCCGCAGAGAAGTAGCTGCATTTCTTGAGGGTGCGTGGGACTGCCAAGGTGTGAGAACACTAACTGCAGAGAGGAAGCGTTGACAGGGACCCAGCCAAATGCTGGTGGTAGCAAAAGGTATTTTCCAAGCCTCTTTAAAGAGAAGTATGAAAGGCCACAAAAAGAAAAAGAATTGGGTGGAGGGGAGGGCATTAGTGGAGACCCAGCTGAGTGCAGACATTGGGAACGGACCGGAAGGGGGGGGGGTGGAGCAAAGGGACACAGCTGAGGTTTGCATGCCATGGTTTTCCACACATCTGCATTTTACTCTCCTTTCTGTATGAAAGGTAATGTTAAGCATTAAAGATCCAATTCAGGTTTCCACCCCTGCCCTTCAATGCAGCCCTACCCAATACACCCAGTGAGAGGAGCATTCAGAAGTCTGGTCTAAGGCATGAAGCTTAGAGAGACAGGTAACTTCTGCACTAGTCATCCCTGGGTATCCCTAACAGGCTGGCTGCATGCATCACGGTGTGGAAAGGACTTTGAAACTTTGTCAACCATGTGTCCTTTCTAACCAAAGACTCAAACTGTACAAAAGCAATTCGTGTAACCCAAACATTTGTACTCCCATAGTATTCTGAAATTAAAAACTAACTAAATAAAATAAGTAAATAAAAGATAACTCTGACTAAAGCCAGCTATGTTTTAAACTGTGGTGGCTCATGTGTCATCATCTATGTGCCATTTCTAAATATATGAACAGCACAATGTGTGTGAGGAAGAGTAAGAAGCAAAGGAGGGAAGGAAGGAAGGAAAGGAGGTAAAGGGTAGAAGGAAAGTAGAAAGACTGGAAGGAAGGATAAAAGAAAGAAGGAACTTTCTAAGTTGCCATGCTGTGCAGCCAAGAGTCCCTGAATCCTCAAAAGAGATGGTGAACATAGAGTGTTTTGAAAGAAACAATATGTTTATTTGATAGTAAGTGAGATGTCTCCAGGCAATGGAAAGCCTGGAGAAACAACTGTGAGATCTCTCTAAATAGTGCCAGGCTGACATTTAACCTCAGCCTGTGGAAGATCTCTCCAACTGTGCAGACCAGTCTGGGCATCCGGAGGGTCATCTGCAAATTGAACTGAGAGTAAGAGAACATCAGGACACAGGAGGCAAGCTCTAGGCTAACTACTGAGAAGACAGAAACAGCGATTCCCACTCCACCCTTCAAGCACATTCAACCTGGTTTCCCCACTTCTCCAGGAAATAGAGGAGGGGGCAGAAATGTCTATCCCTAAAAGCTAGGATAATACTTTGTAAGCGGAAAATAAATATTGAATTAAAAGCAGTATTTATTAAGCACTGAGGCTTGGTGAAGTTTTAACAACTAATTAAATACTGAAATGGGTCTGAATTTGGTTTTCAGACTAACAGTATCCTATACCACAAATAATAGTAATTATAATCAAAACCAGTTCCACAGTGCAGGTCTAAACCATTATAGGCTATGCTTCCTAGAGGATGAACAACTTCAGAAACCATCACCAAAAAGATCCATTCTAATAGAGAATCAAGGAAAGTGTTCTTTAAAGAAAATTCAGATCTTTGTACAATATATGTTTTTAAATTATGTGTTCATTTTTTCTATCACCATAGGAGGAAATAAGCTATACTCCATTATAAGGTCTGAGGTTGAGAAAGATTAGATGAGAAAGATGGCATTGTAACTGGACCTACAGGGCCACTCTAGTTTGGTTACAGGGCAGCAAAGGGTAAAAGACCTCACTCTGATGCACATGTTTGGGTCATAAAGAGAAAGCCCACTTGTCTGAAGAAGGTTCTGCTTCCTCTTCCATGTATAATCCTGAAATTAACTATCTTTAAAAAATATCCTTGGTCAACAAAGAGTAGTAATGACAATTAAAAATTAATACACTCTATGCAAATATATTATGAGGTAAAAAGAAAAAGAAAAGAGGGAAAAATAGGAGATGAAGAACTCTCACTAGAAGATACGCTGTGAAATAGTAAATGAAAACTTTAGTCAATGTATCACCATGGATTGGAAAAATGAAACAATCATGCCCATGATACAAGAGCACAGTCAGAGGTACATGGGCCAAGGGAAGGTATGCTGTGACAATAGAATGAGAAAAATCATAGCCTGACAGAGCCTGGGGAAAACCAACATATAAGCAGTTGTAAGGAAGCCAACATGGAGAAGATGAGGCTGAACATTCCACAGGAGACATGAGAACAGGAGTGATAATGCCAACAATGTGCCATTTTAAAAATGAAATGGTAGATTTCATTTGGTAGAAAGAAATGGTAGATTTGCAAAATAAAAAGGGACATTCCAACTATGCCCATTAATAGCCTCAAAAATTTTTAATATACCTAAAGAAAATAAATAGATAATAGGACAATAAGTACAGATATAAGTCAAAATATGTTTTCATGAGTAAAATAAGACTTAAATACACACACTGAAAGCGCTAGATATCTAACAAAGAAGGATGATGATCAATGGGAGATGGGAAATAAAGGATGTGAGCTCTATGATTGCCCAACTATTACCTTGGGAGAGTATCCAGACCTTAGATCAGGAAGAAGGAACCCTGGCAAAGCCCTGCAAACTTCTTCAATTGTGGAGATGGAGTTGACACTTTGGGAAGATCAAGGTAGCTGGAGTTCATAGAGAAGAGTACCAGAGAGGAGAAAGCTGTGCAATGAAAGAAACTTGAAGGTCTCCAGAAGTCCCCCTCGCCCCATATTCAGCAAAGTACTGATCAGTGCATGCAAATGAGGAAATTTTCTGACCTGGGCATAAAACCACCTGAAAGAATCACAGAAAACAGTACCCGATGTTCACAGGGTCAGAATAGTACCTGCTTCTACTAGCGAGACAGGACCACGGGAATAGAAAAAAACATTACAATATAAAGAAACAGAAAATCTTCTAATAAAATATAAATTCTGAAAACTGGCTCCAGATGAGATAATAAATCCAAACCAATCAATTATCATGGGAAATAAAGTTATCAAAAATATAACCAGCAAAAATATAAGGTTCAGATGATTTGACAAGGAAAATCTGTCCAAACTTTTAGAGTAAATTATCTCCAATATTATTAGAGCCTTCCAGAGCATTAAAAAAGAAACCTTTCAAACTCATCTTACAAATTAAGCATAACCTTAATACTAAAAATTCTGACAAAGATAATATTTTTTAAAAACTAAGGAAAATATCACTTATGAATATTGATGAAAAACATAAATAAAATTTTGGCACTTATTCTAGAAATGCAAAAATGGTTCATTATAAGCAAACCTATTAAAGTAATTCCTTATACTTACAGACAAAGGAGAAAAACCATGTAATTAGCTACATGGAGTTAAAAGGGAATTTATAAATTCATTATACAATCTTAATAAGAAAAAAAAACCCCAGTGAAAATGAATTAAAATTTTGAAAGTTTCCCCCTTCTCACTGTATTACTTTCCTTTTGCTAGGGTAACGAATTACCACAAATGTAGCAGCTTAAAACAACAAAAATTTATTATCTTACAGTTCTGAGGGTCAGAAGTCTAAAATGGGTCTAATGGGCTAAAATGGGGGTGCCAGCAGGGCTGTGTTCCCATTCTGGTGGCCCCAGCGTAGAAAGTGACCCTTACACCAGAGCCACCTTTCTTTTCACTTTTGCCTCCCTCTTAGAAGCCTCCTTCTTCCCTCCTATCAGGACATTGGTGATTACTCTATTGGACCCACCCAGATAAGCCAGATGATCGTCTCATCTCAAATGCTAAAGGTAATACTTACATCTGTAAAGTCCTTTTAACCATATAGGGTGACATATTCACAAATTCTGAGAATTAGGAAATGAATATTTTTGGTGGGGAAGGGGGCACTATTCAGAATACACATGTACATATATCTTTTATTTCCCCCAATTATAATCCAATGAAGGTAAACCAGACACATTCTCATGAAGGTCAGAAACAAGATATCACTGAGATATCACTATTATTTAACTCTGTTTAAAAGGTGCTAATGCAATGAGAAAAGATAAAAAGACAAAAATCTTTCGGAAAGGAGGAAAATGATCAATATTTTAGATTGTATTTGTTTATCTGCAAAAGGTAAGATGAATAGCTTTAAAAATATTAAAATGGAAAAAGAATGTAAAATAATTTGATGCAAAATTAATATAGCCTTCAGGTAAACAAATAACCAGTTGGGATTTAACATAAAATTAATAAAGTCAAATAATTCTAAGATTAGCAACACCACCACAAAAAGGTATAATACTTAGGAATACACACAGCCAGAAATATGCAACAGCTATATAAATGATACTTTAAAACACTCTTGACAGATACAAAAGGAGACTTGAGGAAAAGCCAGCATGCCCCAGAAGAGAAAGACTCACTATTATGCTAATTTTTCCTGATTTATGCTAAATTAAACTAATTCATATTAATAGGTATTTTTTCCCTTAGTAAATCACACATTTATCAAAAACATACTTAAGCCAGATATTCTTTTAGGGCTATGTTTTATGGTCTCTCATTTAACACTCTCAATAATCTGGGAAGGAGATATTCTAAGTAAGATTTAATTTTAAACCAAATAATCTGAATATACAATTTACATGGAGAGCAAAATAAGCAAAAGTTGCCAAAAATATTCTGAAATAAAAGAGAAATGAGTAGGCATTTCAACCAAATATTTTTAAATGTTTTAAATTTATAATAATTTGAATATGATTCATTTTATATTCAGATAGATCAATAAAATATACTAGAATATCCAGGGAGAGATATTCCGATTAGAAATGAGAATTTAGCATATGATCAATTTGACACTTCAAATAACTAATTAAAATATGGATCATTTAATAAATGGTATCAGAAAAATTAATAAAAAGCAATCTTTAAAACATGAGCAGGATACATTCTTTATACGTTAATCAGAAATAGATCCTATAAATAATTTGAGCAATTATTTAAGCTTATAAAACCACAAACATAGTAGAAAAAAACATGGATACTTATTTCTAATAATCTTGGCATTGGAAAAGCCTTTCTAAGCATAACTCAAGTTCTCAAAACCATAGCGTAAAGGAATGACAAACTGGTGTGATGGGTGGTAGGGCAGGCCAGAGTAAAGATGGAACAAGAGCAGTCAGGGATTGTTGACTGCCGTCGATGAACCACAGTATATGGAAGTTTATTGTGTATTTCTTTTTGCTTTTCTTATATTTTAAATTTGAATAACAGAAAGTTTAAAAAGATAAAAATTATCTTATAGCCTATAAATAATTAACTTCAAAGTACACTTTATTTTATTTTGTCCAATAGACATATCCCATAATGCTTCTTGCATTAGGAAGACAGAATTTATGAGACAACACATTAGACTAATAAAAGGAAAATTATATGTCTCTATGGAATAGCACTAGATATTAAGTTTATAACAGGAAGTCAGTTGGATTAGAGTATATATTTGAGGAGATCAAGCTGAGATAATAATCATATATTATATATGGCAATATGCAAAAAGTTATTTTAAGTGCAGAAAAAGGTCTACTTTGCACTTGTCAATATGATCACATATATTTTAATAAATCATTTTTGAAATGAAATGAACTACAAAAAATTGAGAACTTTTCTCAGGCAAAAGACAAAGTCAAAGGAGAAATGGCAAACTGGGAAAGAAAATAAATACAGTTGCAGGCGACTGTGCAAAAGGCTTAGGACAAGCACTGTATGCATATTTTGGTGACCCGTTGGACAAGGGTCAGCAAGTTGCATGAATCCTTTTCTCTTGACAACTGGAAGGATGTATACTTGGGTCATTTCCAAATGGATCCTCTTTGGACTGTGCTGCAGGAGAGGAGCTTTGCTTCCTTGTTACTCTCGGATTTTATAAGGAACATTGCATGTCCAAGGAAAGACAATCCAAAATTAATGCCAGATATTTAGCAGAGATGAATATCATTGCTGGGTGTGCAAGGGGTTCCATCTTCTCCATATCTTTAGGGGAAGTTGAGATTGGTTCGGCTTAAGCTGCTAGGGAGATGTAGATCCACTAGGTGGATTATCAGACAAATAGGAGAGAGTTTCCAGGGTTATCCACAAACATTCCCTTTTGTCTTTCTATACAAAGAGTTATTCCACTAACATACAAAAAGTTCCTATAAATCAATAAAAAGACTGACAACACAATCTAAAATGGGCAAAGGTTATGAACTGAAAGTTCATTGAAAATAAAAAGTACAAATGGCTCTGAAATCTATGTAAAATTACTTAGCCTTTGTAATAATTATACTGATGCTCACCTAAGGGAGAGAGAGGTGTGTAATAGGAGAGGGCTTTGTGTAGGATTAAACTATTTGATTCATGTTATACTTTTTTGTCTGGTGGTGGATACAAAGATTCTTGTTGAATTATTCTTTATATTTTTTCTTATGTTTAAATATTTCATCTTAACATTTTAGAAGTAAAAAGATTACAATAGATATATCCTGTATATTAGTTATTCAGATAGTCACTGCTCTATTTTTTTAACTAGGAAAATATTGGAAATGTCAAAATACCTATCCTTAGAGGACTGTTTAAATAAATTATATTGCCTTCATCCAAAGTAATAGCAGGGAGTAATCTGAAAAGAATGAGGCAGTTTTACATGTACTGATGAGAAATAATCACTGATATATAAATAAATAGATAAGCATCCTGCAGAATCTTGTGTATATAATGTTGTCATATATAACAAGTAGAAAAATATGCATATGAAAGCATGTAGACACACACACACACACAGATGGTCTCTTGGAACATCTATAAGAAACTAGTAACAATGACTGCCTCTTGGAAGAAAACTAAACAGTGGAGAGATGGGTAGAGAGATAGGAAAAAGGAAATTTATTTTTCAATGTATACTCTTTTGAATATTTTGGATTTTTTAAAAATCACTTGCCTATTACCTATTACCTATTCAGAAAGCAAATAAATATTTTAAATGAATTTATTATTATTAAATGGCTAATATTAAAATAAATATTTTTAATGTTATAAATATCCTGCATGACATACTTTAAGGACATGTGATATAATCTTCTACAAATATTTATTCAATATTTGTACTATGAGCCTATTGGGTAGACACTAGGAAGAGAGGGAATCTTACTTTATAGGAAGGTTTCTATGTCTCCCTCTCTCCTTACTCCAAAGTTTTCAGTGGCTCCCCAGTTCTCTAGTCTCAAGTCTAATAATCTCAGTGGTTTGGAGAATCCACCCTGGCACTTTCTTTCCTGTTCATTACTCCCTCTGTCACAGCCTGTGCTCTAGGCAAACTTGAAGATGTGCTGCTCCTAATGTACACCCACATTTTGCTCATCTTATTGTATCTAATGAAGACTCACATCATTTGAACTCTTTTGTTCAAATGTTTTATGTCCAGTTCAAAGACAACAACTTCTGTAAATTCTTACTTAATCTCTCTGAAAGTAAGCTTTCCTTTTTCTCCATCACCATTCTTATTATTGCTTTTTCTGCATACTACTTTATATTTCTTTTTCTATTTCAAAATATTAAGGGGTACAAATGTTTTTGTTACATGGATACTTTGTATAATGCTTAATTTGGGACTTTTAGGGTGCCCATCACCAGCATAGTGTTCATCGTACCTGATAGCTAAGTTTTTACCCCTCACCCCTCTCCCAACCTCCCCTTTCTTGGTTTCCAATGTCTTTCACACCTCTTTGTGCCCACGTGAGCCCACCATTTAGTTCCCAATTATTAGTGAGTACATGTGTTTGTTTTCCCATTCCTGACATACTTCACTTAGAATAATGGTCTGCAGCTCCATCCAAGTTGCTGCAAAAGTCATTATTCCATATCTTTTTATAGCTAAGTAGTACTACTTCATGGTAGATATGATAGATATATCACATTTTCTTTATCCACTCATGAATTGATGGGCATTTAGGTTTATTCCACAACTTTGCAATTGTGAATTGTGCTACAATAAACATTCAAGTGCAGGTGTCTTTTTGATAAAATGACTTATTTTCCTTTGGGTCAATACCAGTAGTGGGATTGCTAGATCGAAATGGTGGATCTACATTCCTTTCTTTGAGGAATCTACATACTGTTTTCCATAGAATTAATACTAATTTGCAGTCCCACGAACAATGGAGAAGTATTCTTTTCTCTCTGCATCCTGCTTCTTCCTATGAACAATGGAGAAGTATTCCTTTCTCTCTGCATCTATTGCTTCTTGACCTTTTAATAATGTCTGCTTTGACAAAGGTAAGGTGGAATCTCATTGTGATTTTAATTTGCATTTCTCTGATGATCAGTGATGTTATGCATTTTTTCATGTTATTTGGCCATTTTCTATCTTCTTTTGAAAAACTTCTGTTCATGTCTTTTGCACACTTTTTGATGGGGTTGTTTGTTTTTTTCTTGCTGATTTGTTTGAGTTCTTTGTAGATTCTGGGTATTAGCCATTTATTGGATATACAGTTTATTTTTCCCACTCTGTAGGTTGTCTATTTACTCTGTTGATTATGTTCCTTGCTGTGCAGAGCTTTTTATCTTAATGCAGTCTCATTTATTTATTTTTTATTGGTATATTTATCTTTGGGGTCTTATTCATAAAGTCTTTCCCTAGGCCAATATCTAGAAGAATTTTTCCTAAGTTTTCTTCTATAATTTTTATGGTTTCATGCCTTACATTGAAGGCTTTTATCTATCTTGAATTAATTTTTTTATATAGTAAGAGATAGTGGTTCTGTTTTATTCTTCTGCATGTGGCTATCCAGTTGTCCCAGCACCATTATTGAATAGGGCTTCCTTTCTCCGGTGTATGATGTTGTCTGCTTTGTCAAAGATCAGTTGATTGAAGGTAGATGGTTTTATTTCTATGTTTTCTGTTCTAATCCATTGGTCTGTCACTCTACTTTTGTACCAGTACCACACAGAATTGGTTATTATAGCCTCATAGTATAATTTGAAGTCAGGTAATGTGATGCCTCCAGATTTTTTCTTTTTGCTTAAGATTTCTTTGGCTATTCAGGCTCTTTTTAGGATCCAAATAAAGCTTACAATTATTTTATCTAGATATGTGTAATATGACGTTGGTATTATTTTGATGGCATTTGCATTGGATCTGTAAATTACTTTGGGCAAGTTATATTGCTTTTTTATATTTATGAAACTTTTATTATTGTGCATTCTCCTTGAAGACAGAGACTATTTCCTAGATATCTCTGTATCTTCCATCACCTCTGACATATTGTAATTGGTCAACATGCAATCAATGAATCAAATAATGAATGACTAAAATAATGAACAAGTAGTAACTGCATTAATCAATGTAAAATTATTATAAAAGATAGTGGTATTAAAGCATATCCACCCAGCAGCATTATTCCAAAGGAAGCTGAGTATCTAACAAAAGATTTCTTAAATCTGATTGACCAAGGGAAGCACTTCAGAGAAAATGAGGTGGTAGAAAGCAGAAACCCTCAAATAGACTTGGTTCCACTCACCTCCTAGCCCTGAGCAAGGCAGGTCCTCATCATGTGTAATTTTTTTAGCCACGGGACCATATCCATCTACCTGGCCCATGCATTGGTTTTATTTTTAAACATAATGAAGTATAATCCTAGTACCTATTCTAAACTAAATTAACATGTTTATTACTTTTAAGTAACAGCATAAGGCTGCACATTATCCATTTATTTCAGTTGGAATGCTGAGTATAATATTCCTTTTAAACCAAAAATAACTCATATTTTAGAGTATTTGGCTTCACATGTGGCATCTCAATTTGAGCTACCAATGATCCTGTTAGATCCTCTCACCTCCTGCTTTTAATAAACCATCAATAGAAGTACCTCCAGTGTTTCCTTGGCCTGAGATTCAGTGTATTTTCTTCGTTGAAAGAGACTCAAGCTGGGATTTCTAGAATTGTCACACCAGATTATGTTCCATACATTTGACAGATACTCCCTGCTGATTTTTCTTCTGTAGTGCTAGTTGCATACACCAGATTTGTATTAGAAAATACAGTTAGGACACTGAAAAATCTATTATTTTAAACCTTCCTTTTTAAAGAAGGTGTGACTCATAACTCTTGGTGAACTCAAAGTGCTAGCATAACTTTAGGAAAACTTCAGAATTGGAATTCTGACTTTACTTACTATCTTCTCATCTTTTTCCTCCATACTTCTGTGACCAACTCTCTTGGAATCTCTCTCCTCTCTCTCTTTCTCTCTCTCCCTCTCTCTCATTTGATTGATTGATTAAATATACATAGAAAGCACACATTGGTGAATGTTTCAAACTACATTCACTTAAGCAGATAAAAAAATAAACAGCAACCAAAGTCTCGGAAGTCAACTTTATATTTCTTTTCTGTCATTACTTTCTCCCCAAAGTAACCATTATTTTGACTTTGAACAGTATATATTACTTTTGAAATAAATTTAATAACACAATATGTGCTTGTTTGTGTCTGACTCATTCCATTCAAGAATCTAGATGAGAAATTCTTCTACATTATTAGGTGTACTGGTACATTATTTATCCTCACTGTTGTATAACATTCCACTATGTAAATATAACATCATTTATTTTTCTATTCCACTCTTGATGGGTATTTTAGTGTTTCCAGTTTGTGGCTAAATGTGGCTATGAGAATTCTAGGAGATTTCTTTTAGTAAAATATGTACAAATTTCTTGTTCCTGAGGTATGCTTATGTTTAGTTTTAGTAGATGTAGCCAAACAGTTTAGTTAGCATCACACTCCCACCAGCAATATATAAAAGTTTCAGTTACTCCAAATGTTTGCAAACCCTTGCCATTTTGTGTATTTTTATATTTTAGCCATTCTGTTGAATGTGTAGTACTATGTCAATGTGATTTTAATTTGCATTTTGTTCTGACTAATGAAGTTACACAACTATTCATTTGTTAGTTTTTAATTCAAAATATTAAGAGGATACAAAGGTTTTTTGTTACATGGATACCTTGTATAATGCTTACTTCAGTGCCTATAGTGTGTCTGACACTAGAATACTGTCCATTGTACTGGATAGGTAAGTTTTTACCCCTCACCCCCCTTCACTGGTTTCCAATATACCTCACACCTCTTTGTACCCTTGTGTGCCCATGATTTAGCTCCCAATTATTAGAGCATACATGCGACGTTTGTTTTTCCATTCCTGAGATGCTTCACTTAGGATAATGGCCTCCAGTTCAATCCAAGTTGCTGCAAAAGACATTCTTTCATTCCCTTTTATGGCTGAGTAGTATTCCGTGGTGCCATGGTATATATGTGTGTGTGTGTATTTATATATAGGTTGATTCCACATCTTTGTGATTGTGAATTGTATTGCAATGAACATTCAAGTGCAGGTGTCTTTTTGATAAAATGACTTCTTTTTCTTTGGGCAGATGTCTAGTAGTGAGATTCCTGGATTGAATGGTAGATCTACTTATAGTTCTTCACTAAATCTCCACACTGTTTTCCATAGAGGGTGTACTAATTTGCAGTCCCAACAACAGTATATAAATGTTCCTTTTTCTTTGCATCCAAGCCAACAACTGTTGTTTTGGGACTTTGGTGGAGATTAAATTGCATATGTGAATCAGTTTGGGCAGTATGGACATGATGTTGATTCTACCAATCCATGAGCATAAGATGTTTTTTCATTTGTTTGTGTCATCTACAATTTGTATCTTCAATGTTTTGTAGTTCTCCTTGTAGAGATCTATCATCTCCTTGGTTAAGTATATTCCTAGGTATTTTATTTTTGTTGTAACTTTTGTAAGTGATATTGAGCCTTTGATTTAACTCTTATCTTGACTGCTATTAGTATATAGAAATGCTACTGATTTGCATACATTTATTTTGTAACCTGATACTTTGCTGAATTTATTTATCAATTCTAAGAGTCTTTTGGTAGTGTCTTTAGTATGTTCTAGATACAAAATCGTATCATTAGCAAACAAAGATAACTTCATCTCCTTTTTCCCATTTTGAATGACTTTTATTTATTTCTCTTGCCTGATTGCTCTGGCCAACACTTCCAGTACTATGTTGAATAGAAGTGGTAACAGTGGGCACCTTTGTGTTGTTCTAGTTTTTAGAGTGAATGCTTTCAACTACTCCAAATTCACTATGATGTTGGGTGTAAGTTTGTCATGTATGACTTTTATAATCTTGATGTATACTCCTTCTATACCTAGATGGTTGAGGTATTTTTATCAGGAAAGGATGCTGGATGTTATAGAATTCATTTTATGCATCTATTGAGATGATCATTGGTCTGTGTTTTTGTTTCTGTTTATGTAGTGAATCATGCTTACTGACTGGCATATGTTAAACCATCCTTGCATCCCTGGGATGCAACTCACTTAATTATGGTGAATTACCTTTTGCATGTGCTGTTGAATTTGGCTTGCTAGTATTTTGTTGAGGATTTTGCATCTATGTTCAGAAGGGAAATTGGTCTGTAGTTTTCTTTTTTTGTTGTTGTTTCCTTTCCTGGCTTGGGTATCAAGGTGACACTGACTTCATAGAATGAGTTAGGAAGAATTCCCACCTTCCTGGTATTATGGAATAATTTCTGTAGGATATCTACTAGTTCTTTGAAAGTCTGGTAAAATTCAGCTGTTGTTTTTGTTTTTTATATTTTTTATTACTCCCTCAATCTCACTGCTCATTATTGGTCTGTTCAGGATTTCTATTTCTTCCTAATTCAGGATTGGGAGGTTGTGTGTGTTTCTAGGAATTTATCCATTTCCTCTAGGATTTTTAGTTTGTGTGCATAGAGGATTTTATAATATTCACAGATATTTTGTATTTTTGTTGTATCAGTTGTGACTTATGTCCTTTCTCTTCTATTTCTATTTAATCTAGCTATTGGTCTATTGGTTTTATCTTTCCAAATAACCAACATTTTGTTTTTCTGATCCTTTGTATTGCTTTTTTGGTTTCTATTTCATTTAGTACTTTTCTGAGCTTTGTACTTCTTTTATTCAGCTAGCTTTGGGTTTGGTTTAGTCTTTTTTTTTTTTTTTTTTTTTTGGGAGTTCTTGGAGATGTGACGTTCAGTTGTTAGATTGTATCTTTTTCTTTTTGTCTTTTTAATATAGGCATTTAAGGCTATTAACTTTAACTGTAGCACTACTTTTACTCTATCCCATAGATTTTGAAAGCTTGTGTCCTGTTTGTCCTTTAGTTCAAGGAATTTTTTTGATTCCCATCTTAATTTCATCATCAACCCAAGGATCATACAGCATCAGGTAGTTTAACTTCCATTATTTTATGTAGATTAATAATGGCTATTCTGACAGGGTAAGATGGTATCTCATTGTGCCATCTATATTCCAAATTCCATTTCTGACATTTTCTCAATTTCATTTTGGTTGGGGTTTATTGCTACAGATCTATTGTAATCCTTTGGTGGTGTTGAACATTTTTTTTTATGTTGTCAGAATTCTGTTGTTGGTTTCTTCCCATCTGAAACCTCTTCTGTCTGCTCAGGATATATAGGTTTGCAGAGTGCCTGCTCTCCTTTGCTGGAAAAATCTCCTACTTAGTGAGAGGAAAGAGAGATCCCTACATGGTATTTTTGTGCCCTACTCAAGTAGAATGACCCAGCAGGGGGTCGGGGGGTGGTGGTGAATGCACTGAAAGCCTGAATTGCAGTTGTTCTGTGTTGTCCTGTTGGCCTGTGATTGTCATAGTCCAAGCCAGTGATGGATGATCTTGGTGCAGAGTGGTGGATTATTCCCAGGCCACTGTTGGAAGCTTGGGTTGGGAACTGGGAAAGTCCCTCTCCATGGAGATTGGTGTTGCAGGAGATTGCTCAGCCCAGGTCTCCCCATGGTAGTGGCAGTTGCAGCTGGGCAAGGCTATCTAGGCAGTGGTGACCTGTGCCAGGGCTATAGCCATTTATTCCACCTAGGTCTAGGTGCAATGGCAACACACAGCTAGCAGGTCTATAAAGGGAGGTTGGTTTGCAGGGACAGGTCATGCAAGTTGGCAGATGGGAGCCACAGAGGCATGGCAGCAGGGCTAGGTGGTGGCACAAGGCTAGACCAGCAAGCACCTGGTGCTTTCTCCCTATGTCAGGTCTCACTGAGGCAGTCACCACAGGGTTTCTCAGGTGGTGTTAGTAGTGCCTGTTCCATTTGAATCCTTCTTGTGTAGGAGGGGTGCTTGGCTTCCAGTCATGGTGCTTGCAAAACACTCTGCTTTCTCTGCTCCCTCCTTGGTCTGGCCAGGATGTTGAAGAGGCAGTTGCACCAATGCTAAGCCCTGTGTAGATCAGGCACCTTGGACATGAGAGCTCAGAGTGGCATTAGCTCAGAATGGCATCAGTTGCAGGAATGCAAGTCACTACGTCCCTGCTGTGCCTGTTCTCTGGTGCAAGGTCACTGCACAGTCTCTAAGCATCTCCCTGATCAGTCCTGAGGTCTAGCAGTGCTGGTGAGGGTCCCCTTGCAGCTTGGGTCACAGTGTCCAGAGGGGGCACATGGAGCCCTGGGGTTCTCTCCTCCTATCCTTCCCCACATGTGAACGCCTCCATCAGGTATCTTCTGATGTTGCCAAGTGGATCATCCCATCTCCCTCTCCTTTTCTCTGAGCATCTCCCAGCACTTTTCTGATGATTTACAATGCTTTCTCCAAGGAGGTCTATCCATAGGTGGGCAATAACTTGCAAGTTTTGATCCTCTCCTTGAGAGTAGTGTGTGTGGGCTGCTTCTAATCCATCATCTTGATCATCTTGCCTGAATCTCTGTTTGTTCTCGTATCCATTAATTTATTGGCCATTTGAATATCCTCTTTTGTAGATATCCATTTTAGGTCTTTGCCCATTTTCCCCCCTGCCCACCTCTTTCCTTCCCTCCTTCTCCCTCCATTTTTTAACTAGGTTGTTAATCATTTTATTATTTATTTCTACAAATATATATATTTATATAAATTATTTATGAATATATGTACTGTAAATGTTTTCTTCCATTCTGTGAGTTGCCTTTAAATATTCTTAATTATGTGTTTGGTGAACAAAAGCTCTTAATTTGAATATATGTAACTCTATAGACAGACATCTATAAACCAGGATGTGGGCCCTTTTATGGTTAACATTTGTTGTGTCCTGTTCAAGAAATATACATTTACTTCCAGTTTATAAATATGTTCTCCTATGCTATCAACTAAAAGCTTTATTGTTTTAACTTTCAAATTTACAGCTACAATTGAAACTAGAATTGATTCTTTTGTGTGGTTTGGCGTAAGGGTCAAGATAATTCTTTTTTCTTAGAAATAAATTGACCTAGTGCAAATTATTTAAAAAGATGACAACCCTTTCTCCAGGCACTGCAGCATCACCTTTGTTGTAATTAGGGGGCCAGAAATGTATGAGATTTGTTTCTGGACTATCTATTTTGTTCCATTTTTAGATCCTCTGTCCTTGGCTTAGTATCTAACTGTTTTAATTTCTATATCTTTATACTACGTACTGGTAACTGATAGTTTAAGTTTTACAACTTTCTCTTTCTTTTTTATTGTCTTTATTATTTTTAGCCATATTAATTTAATATCCAGCCTGTCGTTTTTTTCTCCCTCCTCAACTCCCCTCAAAAATATGCCAAAATTTCACCTGGAATTGCATTGACTTTATGTTAATCTGGAAAAAATTGATATCTTCAAAATATCGACACCTCTAGCCCTTGTACATAGTTTATCTCTGTTTATATACAAGTCTTCTTAATTTGTTTCAGTAAAGTTCAGTAGATTTTGTGTCTGTGATGCAGAAGCAGATTTGTTTTCTAATCCATTGCAGGTTAATATATGCATGACTGCTGCTATAGACTGAATGATTGTGCTCCCTCAAAATTTATATGTTGAAACCCTAATCCCCAATGTGATAGTCTAATGAGGTCTCACATAGAAATGAGAGACATGTTATTAGAAACTGGAGGGAATATGATTCTTGACATAAAGTGGCAACTAACTGGGTTTAATTGTGCTTGGGTTCTGGTGTTTTGTGGAATTTGCAAGTGATAAAATTGGATATTTAGCTGAGGATATTTCTAAGCAAAGTGTTGAAGGAGCATCTTGGTTCTTCCTGAGTGCTTATAATAACATATGAGAAGACAGAAATAAATTGAGATGAAATTATTAAGCACAAAGGAAGCAAAACTTAGATATTTAGAAAATTTTAAGCCTGTCCATATCACAAAAAATAAGAAAGTATGTTTAAAACAGAACACTAAGGACGTGGTGGACCCACCACTGATAAGGCGATTAGTACAGGTGTGAACCACAAACCTAACCAGCCACCCCAAGCAGGGACACTGCCAGTTTAAACTGAGAAGGACAGAGATAGGATAGAATGGAAAAAACACTGTTGGACTTGAATTTTACAAGACAAGATCATAGAGCTATTCAGCTGCTAACATGTGCCATTCTTCAAGACAAGGGAAGAATGATCTCTAATGCAATTCTGAAATCATTAATGCTACCTCCTTGGTTTCAAAAGGTGGGTGCTTGTCTCACATTTATCAAACTAAGGGGCCTCCAACTAAGGCTTTGGGTACAGGGGCTCCTGGAATGTTGGGAGAGGGGACACTCAGAACACTGTGGGCATGACCCCTGTAAGATACTGGGCTATAAGAACAATGGACACCTTCCAGCTTCTGTTTACTGCTTGTTTGCTAACCACAAGGCATTATGAATACATTATGGGATGCAGAGCGGAAAGACAAAGAATACGGAAACTGGAGTCTCTCAGCTAGGACCCAGAACAGGTTAGAGCCTATCAGGGGCAGGATGAAGTAAGAATCACTGTGGGAGCGGATGCATGATCAGCATGTAAACAGCTTAGGTATAAAAGGCTCACTAGCACACAAGGGGGGTTCCTGCCCCAAGAAGAGGCCACTGCGCTAGCACTCTGGGGGCTCGGACCCTAGCTCCAGCTAGACAATAAAACTCCTTTTGATAATTACAGCCTCGGTGACTCTGTCTCTCTGTCCTGTGGCCCTGTGAATCTCAGCTATATAACAACCCCCACCCAACAGAGCTTCAGGGGCAGGACTGCCATCCCTGAAGGTCTGGAAGGCAGAGCATATGGCCAAAAAGGATTACTCTCAAGACAAGATTTCGTGGAGTTTATCTCACTAGGTTTTGGACTTGCATCGTTCTCATAACTCCTTTCCTCTTTACTATTATTGTTTATTCCTTTTGGAATGGAAATTTCTATCGTATGCCTGTTCCACCATTGTATTTTGGAAGCACATAATTTATTTGCTTTCACATACTAACAGAGGGAGAGGAATTTCGCCTCAGCATGAATTGTATCTGGAATCTCACTTATATCTGATTTAGATGATATTTAAGTGAAACTTTGGAAATTAGACTTTAGAGTTGATGCTTGAAAAACTTAAGACTTTTGGGGTTGTTGGGACAAATTGAGCATACTTTTTATGTAAGAAGAACATGAATTGGGGGCGACAAAGGCAGAATATTATTAAGTGAATACATGTATCTCCCCCAGATTTATATGGTGAAACACTAATCCTCAATGTGATGGTATTTGAAGGTGGGCCCTCTTTGGGAGGTGATTATGATTAGATTAGCCTAAGACATAGTACAGACTAAGCAGCTGCTACATTTGCTTATATAAAACAACAGGAACACTACCAATATACTCAATAGGCAGATAATTGCTAAAGGCATTTTTTTTTTTTTTTTTTTGAGACAGAGTCTCACTTTTTTGTCCAGGCTAGAGTGAGTGCCGTGGCGTCAGCCTAGCTCACAGCAACCTCAAACTCCTGGGCTCGAGTGATCCTTCTGCCTCAGCCTCCCGAGTAGCTGGGACTACAGGCATGAGCCACCAGCTAAAGGCATTTTTGAACTTCAATTATTTAGTAAGTTCTTATTAAGCTTCTTCTGTGCATTCAGGTCTGGCCTGCATATCTTCTGAACAATCACTAAAAAAAAAGTTAACATATTGACCCACAAAGAGTATAGGTCAGAAAATAATTAGTCAACAGGATAAAGCATTTTAGTTTTGAGATTGGATTTATTCATGATCTTCTTTGACTCTTTCTCCTTTTATCTACAGAACAAAGGAAGTATAAAATATTGAAAATCAATGATTTGTTCTCAAAACTTCTTTCTTAGTAAATTCAACTCCAGTGAAAATACTACACAGCCTTCACTTTATCCTGTAGAATCCACATGAAATACCCTCAGCATATTTGCAAACTTGTTGACATATTGTGTAGACTGCTATTCTCCCCAGTGACCTGGAGACACAGGGAAATTACATCAAGACTGTGAAGAAGTCACTAAAAGAACCAGTGAGTGGGCCCAGCTGAGCACACACCATTTGTATCAGTCCAACACTGCTATTTACTACTCATCAACTAGTTTTCAGCAACTCAGATTTAAGACCTAAAGTAGTCACTTCTCAATTGCTCAGCCATACTTTCCTATAATTTTGACAAGGAAATTATAGGCTTTTAGAGTATTTGCAAATTAGAAAATTACTTGCAGCAACAATTCCTGTGACAAGTAAAATTAATTAAAAAAAAAAAAAAAAAAACCTGTTAAACCATAAGTGACCACATAGACTTGATAGCTTTGCCATGGCCCAGATAGACTTTGTTTCTCTTCAAGATATGGCAAACAACAACAACAACAAACAAAAAACCATAGCTACCATTGGTGAAATGAATCTTTGCTTTGTTAGAATTCACCAGCAATATCCCACATATAGTGATCTTTTTGCAGTATGCTTATGTGTCTGGGAAGGCATAAATCACCCTTATTCTACATAGAGCTACTGAACAAGGAGATTCAATTATTAATAGTAAGCTTTACATTTTTCTTCTTTTTAAAAGACATTTTTGGCATATTACTTCCAACTCAAAAACCTTCAACTGTTCCCTATTTTATAACTTCTTAGCTTGATATTTAAGATCTTTAATATGTGAATCTACACCTTATGCTTTCTATTGTAGTTCCACAAAGTACTCTCTGTTCCAGGAACAAATGCCAATTTTTGCTCCCTTAAACCTGCTATTTGTGCCTCAAAATTTAAGTTTTACTCAATTACCTCTATCCATAATTTATGCCTTTTCTTTCCCTTAAGCTCTTAAACATATATGCTGTTTAAAGAACAGCTTAAATTTCATCTTACTAAGGAAATTTCCCAGAACACCTCCATGTTCCTTAAGTTTTTCTAGTATGTACTCTTCATATCATTCACTTGGCACTGCTATTGTTGCTGCTCTTTGTTCTTACTGTTGGGTGCATGTGAGTGTGTTTCCTTTACTCAACTGATATTTATTTAAGGCCTGTTCTAGCACTATCCAGAGCGAAGAAGGGAGGGTGACAGATAATACTTCTATGTTTTAAAGAGCTCTGAGTCTGGTGGAGAAGACATTCAAGTAAATACATTTTCAGAAGTATTTACAGAGATTTTTGTGCAACACAAATAAAAGATAAAATAATTAAATGAGAAGATGCAAATGGATAGGTCATAGAAAGCTTGACAAGAAATTTGCCACTTGAGGCGTATCTTGATGTAAAATAAATAAGCATGTGTCGCTTAACTATGGGGATATATTCTGAGAAATGCATTGATAGATGATTTCATCCATACGCAAACATCACAGAGTGCACTTACACAAACCTAGATGGTAGAGCCTACTACACCCTTAGGCTACACAGTATAGCCTATTACTCCTAAGCTACAAACCTCTACAGCATGATATTATGCTGAATATTGTAGGGAATTGAAACACAATGGTAAGTATTTGTGTATCTAAACACAGGAAAGGTAATGTGTTGGTCTACAACATGAGGATGGCTACAACATCACTAGGGGATAGGAATTTTTCAGTTGCACTATAATCCTCTGGGACCACTGTTGTCTACGCAGTCTGTCATTGACTGAAAAGTTGTTATGTGGTACATGACTATATTAGCTAATATTTATTCAGCATTTAGTATGTCTATCAGGTTCTGCCTGCTTTACATATCTCACCTTAATTAAACTCAAAACCTCTTTATCATGTAGGTACCATCAGCACATCTTGAACTTTAATATGCATCATAATTTCCTGGGGATCTTGTTAAAAATCTAGATTTTGCTTCAGCAGGTCTGAGGTGGGGTCTGGGATTCTACATTTCCAACAAAGACTCAAATAATGATGTCACTGGTCTGGGGCCCCATCATGTGTAGCAAGGGGCATGATGATGTTTCTTCATTTTACAGATAAGAAAACTGAGGCATAGAAAGAATATATAATGTGCCCAAGTTTACACAGCTAAGTGAGTGGGAGAGCCAGAATTTTAATTCAGCCTGTGCGGCTTCCAGACCCACCAGGAGTAGCATTATCTAGGCTGATAGTAGGACAAAAACATTCTTGGCCAAGAGGTCAGTATGATCAAAATTATGAAATAGGGAAATATTAAATATGAAACAGGGAAATATTAAATCAATTTGGAGTTCTATAAACAGAGTAGTTAGACTGGAGAACAACAAAAAAGAAGGAAGGTACTACAAACTATGATTAACTCTGAGTAAACACAGTGAATAAGTCTCAGATTCCTTTCCTGGAGGGCTTCACCCTCACCTACCTCCTGAATCTGCATTATTTCACCTTTTACTGTGAACATTAGCATCTTTCTCTTTCTAAGGACCTACATCCTAATAAGATTTGGGAGAAAGTCCTTTGAAGTGGATCCATTTAAATATTCACCTTCCCCTTTCTTCCTTCTCCAGACAAAAAGCTTAGAAACAAAGGGATGTTCCCTGTTACCTTTCCCATTCTGACATAACTTCAGCAGCAGGCAGCTGTCCACTGTTGTATGGATTGGGTCTTCCTCAGAGTGAGGGGAAATAGGGCACCATTGTGTTTGGATTACTCATAATACTCTGCACATATATGCTCAACTATTCAATGTCAAGGCAGATGGTGCACTGAGGATGCAGAACAAGAGTGGGCATGATGTCAGGGGTTGCACAGCCCCTTGTCTTCCTTCTCAAATAAGTAACATGACAGCAACAATAGCTACTGCTTATTAAGCACCCACAGTGGGCTAGGTTCTTTGTTGCATACTTTGCACATATTGTGTCTTGTGCTCACATCAATTCTGCATATTAGGTTTGTGGTCCCTATTTCCTTATGATAAAACTGAGATCATAACTAAGTCAATTCATAGACTAAGGTTACAGAGCTTGTGAAAATAAGACCTGAAATATAAATCACAGCTAAGGGGGTCCAAAGCCCCTATTCTCATCACCAACCACTTCTTGCTACTTTTATTCCTTAACCTGCCCATGAAAACCTTATGTGACTTGGAAACATCCCTTCAATTGGAATGCTCTAAGCATATGTTTATGTGGGGAAAGATATATTTCTCCACTGCCTATAGCACATAAAGCTCTCACTCTGCTGGACTGGAAATGCTGCCATTTGGGGGAAGAGATAATCAATATTTTACCAAATGCAGTTAACATGCTTGAACGTGCTTTAGAGGAGCCAATTCTAGGCTTCATTATCACATACAAATGGAAACAAATTAGGGGGCTGGCAATGCATGATGAAAAAAAACCAAAAACAATCGGTTTTGACAAGCACTCCTAGGAATCTGAGATCTTAGGACACTCGGTTCCCGGAGTGGGGTCCCTGCAGAGTCTGCAGAGGAAAATCACACTATCTGAGCAGTAAGTAAAGGGACTAAAGCTTACTCTACATGTACAGACTTTCAGGGTCATAGATAGCCTCCCACAGCAACCTGGTCAGGAATATACATTGTATTTATAAGGCATTTTCTTTTAGGTGAATTTGTTGTCTTTGCTGGCCCATAAAACCTAGCAAAAACCAGTCATGGGATAAAGTAAATATTTAGGGAGGATGTGGGAGCTCAGGAAGAAGGCACTCTAGTTTCTATTTAAATAACTACGATTAAGCTATTGCTAAATAATTGCTTCCTATATTAACAGATGCTTTATGAAGTATTTTAGATACCTCATTTCATTTTATTATCAGAAGAACTTTATGAAGCATACGTTAGCTTCACTGCAAAAGGATGAGTTCAGTCTCTCATTTGAACTTACACAGTGAGGAAAGGATTTAATTCTAACCAAGATCTGTCTGCCCCAAGGATCCAGAGAGTGTTCACTAATCCCATGTTGCCTCCCATATCTACGAGAAACCAAGTTAGAAGCTTGTTCACTCTCAAAAACATATATAAAAAAATAGTGTGTTTCTTTTGATAGCAAGTATCCAAAATTGAGGAAACATAAAAATAAATATTTTAACACAATAAAATCTGCCATAATTTTCACAAGATTAAGAGGTCATGAGGCCCAGGCAACCTGTCCTATAAATCTAAGTCATTTAACCATTCCTAGGAAACAGACTGATATTTAAAAATATTAATAGCCAGTAGAATGCTGTTTAAAATACCCTGATTTCAGTGAAAATGCAGTTCTCTTCATTGTTTTGTGATACTGAGGTCCACAGCAGTCTTGTCATAGCTGCCCAGGCAAAGGTGACTGTTGAAAGAGGAGACCAAGGACCTCAGAAAGTGTGGCAGTCTCAACCAGGGAAAATTCCTTTGTTAAATAAGCAAAGTCATTTGATTAAGTTCTCTCTCCCCATGACATCAACATTTTCAAGTTGAGGTTCAGGGCTGAGTTGTCTCAACACTAATTAGTTGGAAAACAGACTGTGATTAGAGAGCTAAGAAGTGGTAGGAGAATAAGGCAGAAGAGGCTAGTGATAAATTGGTTTCCTACAGAAAGGAATCTTTCTTTATGAGCCAGCTGTGATGCCCAGAGAGCTTCATATCTGATCTCTTCACACAGGAAACTTGAAAGAGAGAAACAGATGGGGGAACCAATTAAATAATTTACAATAGCCTTGGCTGTGGAGAGGCCACTATAACTCTCAATGCCAAAGTTGTCTAACCACAATTGAGCACACTCCTCTTCAAGCATGACTTTTTGTTTTTATCCTCTGCAAGACTAAGACTAAGAGCCATCAAACAGGCAGCTTTTCTCACTAACCATTTGAGATTATTAAAGGATTTGAAAACACATCTTCTAATTCATCTTCTATATCACTATTATGATGATAATTTGAATATGCAAATGTGATCATGCTACTTTCCTATGTAAAATTCACTAATGATCCTTCATCTCTTACATGGTAAAATCTGAAACTATGGCAAACTCAACTCCTTATAGTTCGCTGAATTTCTGTGCTTGAAATGGTATACCATGGAGTTCTACTCAGCCACAAAAAACAATGGTGATCTAGCACCTATTGTAATTATCCTGGATAGAGCTGGACCCCATTCTGCTAAGTGAAGTATCACAGGAATGGAAAAACAAGCACCACATGTATTCACCGTCAAATTGGTATTAACTGACCAACAGTTATGTGCACATATAGTAGTAACATTCATTGAGTGTCGGGCAGGTGGGAGGGAGAATATTCACACCTAATAGATGTGGTGCAGATGGACATACTTGAAGCTCTGACGTGGGTGGGGCAAAGGCAATATATGTAACCTAAACATCTGTACCCCATAATATGCTTAAATTGAAAAAAAAAATTACTTCTTGTCAGAAAAACTATTACTTCAGTTTTCAATTGAAATAAACATGTTAATATACATTTTGAGAAATACTATAAGACTTAAAGAGAAATAAATTATCAAATGCATCTTGTAAGACAAGTTAGGTCAAGATTAAAATGATGGCAATTAAATATAATTAGTTCATTTTTATAATGTCATAAATACAGAATGATAAATTAATATGGTGTTCTAATTTATAATAATGCAAGGTTATGTGTAGGTATGATAATAAGTTATACACAAAGTAAGGAGTTAAACAATTTATTGGTAATCCATAGTTTGGTAATTGGCATGGTAATATTTTAGTAAGCTTAAGTGTTTGTGTGTGTACCAAACTCTGGTTTTTGGTTTAGGAGACAATTAAGGTAGAGTCATGTACAAAAGTTAAAAATAATTCCATTAATTTCATTAGACATTAGTATTGTATTTAAAGAGAAAAGCTAATGAAAGCTAATTATTTGGCAGCTAGCATATAATTAATTTTTTAAAAATAAGACATGGAAAATGTGATATTAAACATTTTATTAGATGAAATAAGAACTGACCATAGTTGGGATATAGAATTTATACCATAATTTGAAAAATAGATTTTATTTTATTTTACTTTTTTGAGACAGAGTCTCACTCTGTTGCCCCAGCTAGAGTGCCATGGCATCAGCCTTGTTCATAGCAACCTCAAAATCCTGGGGTCAAGTGATCCTCTTGCCTCAGCCTCCCAAGTAACTGGGACTACAGGCATGCACTACCATGCCCAGCTATTTTTTCTATATATTTTTAGTTGGCCAATTAATTTCTTTCTATTTTTAGTAGAGACAGGGTCTCACTCTTGCTCAGGCTGGTTTTGAACTCCTGATCTTGAGCAATCGTCTTTCCTCGGCCTCCCAGAGTGCTAGGATTACAGGCATGGGCCACTGGGCCTGGCCAAAAATAGATTCTAGATATCTTAATAATATACATTGAATGAAAAAAATTATTTAAAAATTTTATTCAGGACATTTTTTTCTAGTATGTTTTGAAAATTATAGTAATCATAGGAAATATTGCAGTTACATTTGAAACAGTAACATTAGAAGTCTATTTAAAAAATGCCTTCTCTAGGCTTGTCTACCTGGAAAATATTTGTGCAACCTTCAAATGTAGCTCAAACACTTCTCTTTTGGAACACCTTCCCTTATGCCCCTGAAGAGATTTAGGTTCTTATTCCAAAAGGGGCTCGTAGAACCTTATAGCAATTATCATAGAGCACTGTCAATATATGCTTACTTTTCTATTTCCCCTAGTCTACTAAAAAATATTTGACAACAGACATGGTGTCTTTCATATTTTGGTAAAAATATACTAGGCATCTTAGTGCCTAGCATAAAACCTAGAATAGAGAAGGTATTCAGAACAGGAATAGGTGAAAAGGAGAAAAAAAAATGTATGTCTTTGAATCCCATATAATACTTCTCCATTAGACTATATGCTCTATTTCAGGAATAACATTTCTCATTAAATTTAGGTTCTTCTATGTTTGGGTAGCAATAGCAAAACGAGGATACACAAATTTCCTAAAGGATTCTTCACTATAGCTAAAAATATTTGCCTTTATTACCCTATTCTCTTTAGCCACTGACCACAGACTACTAAAGGAAGCTAAACCAACAGAGCTTAAAGGTACAAATAGTCTCAGATTTAGATCAAGTTGAGTAACTGATATTATTTCTGATGCTTATGTTGGAGCACAAGAGAAGTTTTCTGGATGCGTTGGCTACTTCTCTTTTCTACCATCTTTCAATCTTATCCCTTCCCTCAAATCTGACCTGGTATATGGGACAAAGCCCGTGGGACAGAGCCATTCTCTTCTTGTGGCTCAACCTTCTTAACCCACGCACTTTCAACTGAGAGGAGGCCTAGGCTGCAGCATGCTTGGAAAAGGCCCCGAGACCACAGCCAGAGCAGAAAGGGTTGACAATGATTAATAAGCTGGAGTCTGGAATTGGATATAAAGGCTAATCGTCCACATTAATCACAAATTCTATTAGTCCATAAACCTATGAATTTAAATTCATTAAATTATGAATTAATTTGATGCACATATGCTTAGCACCTAGTGCGTTTCACAAAGTGCATGCTGGGTAAGTAAAAACCGAAAACACTGTCCTTCGCCTAGTGGGTTCTGGTAGCTGCACAGAAGCTTATATGAGCCAGACCAGAGGCAAGAAGCTGAAATAAAATTAATTTGCCAATCAGAATATCTCAGAGAAATATCAAGAGAGTAATAAATTTTATAAAGTTATATCTCTAAAAACTGCCAGGAAGATCTTGCAGCAGTTAGATAAATTATTTCAAAAGGCATTCGGTGTTTATTGGTGTGTCTACGTTTCTTTTTTCCTTGATTTCAGTGGCTCCAGCCATCACAGATCTTTATCTACATGAAAAGATTTTCTTCCTATTGATTGACACTCTGTAGCAGATGAACACACGACAGAATATAATAAAGTAAAATACAACAAAAGGGGAAAAAAATAAAACACAGGCCACATGCATAATTCAGTAACCTCTAATTCAATTAGCAGCTTTGTTCTCCCTGGAAAGGGGAGAAATATAAAAATCCCAGCAAGAACTGTCAACAAAGTAACTTGATTGATTTTTTTCTTTTGTAATATACGTATATAAACATTTTTAGAATCCAAAATTACATTTAGTCATTACCACATTTTAAATTTTCTAAGCATTTGACTATTCATTATATAATCAATTTCCATAACATCTCTCTGCTCTGCATATTTTTTGCTCCGACCTCTCCCTTCAGTGAGCTCATAGCTCCATGGAGGAATTATCCCACTACTCAGATTCCTATATAAAGGCAGAAGAAGTGGATTCCAAGATTGTTCCAAAGTGCAAATGCTATGAAAGTTTGCCAGAAGGGAAGATGATTTGCATATTGTTCTGGATTGAATTACGTCCTCCCAAAATTCATATGTTGAAATCCTATCCCCTACCAGCTCAGTATGTGACCTTACTTGGAAACAAACGGGATTTTTGCTGAGGTAATTAGTTAAGATGAGGTCAATTGAGTGGGCTCTAATCCAATATGACTGTGTCCTTATAAGAAGGGAAAATTTGGACATAGACACACACAACCATAGGAAAATGAGAGCAGAGAGCACAGTGATGCTTCTGTGCCTAAGACTGCCAGAAAGCCATCAGAAGCCAGGAGAGAGGGATGCAACAGATTATTCCACACCACACACAGCCCTCAGAAGAAACCAACACTGCTCTCAGACTTTGATCTCAGACTTTTTTAGAGTCCAGAACTGCAAGACAATACATTTCTGTTGTTCAAGCCCCCCAGTCTGTGGTGCTCTGTTTCTTAGCATCCCTAGAAAACAAATACAGACATACCTTGGAGATGTCATAGGTTCAGCTCCAGATCACCACAATAAAGCAAATATTGCAATAAAATGAAGCATACAATTTTTTGTTTCCCAATGAGTATAAAGGTTATGTTTATACTATACTGTAATCTACTAAGTATGCAATAGCATTATGTTGGGAAAATGTGCATACCTTAATTAATAAATATTTTACTATTAAACAATACTATTTTACTATATTACAATAATACAATAGTAAAATATTACAATAATATTTTACTATTAAACAATTGTCTGAGCCTTCAGCAAGTCCTAATGTGTTTGACGGTGGAGGGTCTCGCTTCAATGTTGATGGCTGCCGACCGGTCAGTGTGTGATTGCTGAAGGTTGGGGTGGCCATGGCAATTTCCTAAAATAAGACAATGAAGTCTGCCACATCAATTGACTTCCTTCCATGAAAGATTTCTCTGTAATATGAGCTGCTATTTGAAAGCATTTCATCCACAGTAGAACTTCTTTCAAAATTAGAGTCAATCCTCTCAAATCCTGCTGCTGCTTTATCAACTCAGTTTACGGGATATTTTGAATCCTTTATTGTCATTTCAACAATGTTCACAGCATCTTCCACAGGAGCAGAGATCATCTCAAGAAGCCATTTTCTTTGCTCGTCTATAAGAAGCAACTCCTCATCTGTTAATATTTTCTCATGAGATTGCAGCCATTCAAGCACATCTTCAGGCTCCACTTCTAATTCCAGTTCTCTTGCTGTTTCTACCACATCTGCAGTTACTTCCTGCACTGAATTCTTAAACCCCTCAAAATCACTCATGAGGGTTAGAACGAGCTTTTCTCAAACTGCTGTTAATGGTGATATGTTGACCTGCTCCCATGAATCACAAATGCTCTTAATGGCATCAGGAATGGTGAATTATTTTCAGAAGTTTTCTAGTTTACTTTGCTCAGATCCATAAGAGGAATCACCATCTATAGCAGCTATAGGTCTATTAAATGCATTTCTTAAGTAATTAGACTTAAGTCAAATTTACTCCTCAATTCATGGGCTGCAGAATGGATGTTGTGTCAGCAGATATGAAAATATCATGTAATAGTAACATCAAAAAAATCACTGATCACAGATCGTCATGACAGATATAATAATAATGAAAAAGTTAGAAATATCTTTCTCACTCCGTTTTAAATTCTGCAGCCTGGACTCTCTGTGCCCCTCTTTGGACACCCAGCAAAGCAGTCATCCATCTCAAGTTGTCTCTTAACTGCCTTAAGTGTAATAGCGCTTCCTGCCCAGTTACATGGTAAGTTTTGGAAGGTAGGGTAGGGTTCCGTTTTGGCATTGCTTATAGCAGCAGTCCCCAACGTTTTGGGCACCAGGGACCAGTTTCATGGAAGACAATTTTTCCATGGACTGGGGATGGGTGATGGTTTGGGGATGTTTCAAACACATAGCATTTACTGTGCAGTCAAACCTCTCTGCTAATGATAATATGCTTTTGCAGCTGCTGCCCAGGGCTAGCATCACCATCTCAGCCCCTCCTCAGATCATTAGGCATTAGATTCTCATAAGGAGCACACAACCTAGATCCATCGCATGCAAGGTTTACAGTCGCATCAACTCTGTTTGCAGGGCTCAGGGAAAGTTTCAATGAGGAAATAACCTCTGGGGTCAGACTCAAAGGGTGAGTAGATGCAAAGTAGAGGAGAGGTCTGGTTGGGGAGCAGTAAATACATGGTGGGGAACAGAGCAGAGGGAGGTGGGACTGAGGAGGCAGCCTGAGGACCAAAGGGAAGGGTCTTTTTGTGTACTGCATAATAAGAACTTTTCATGAAATCAGACTAAATGGTGAAGCCTGACATGTATGGTTCACTAACTATTCTGACGTTCTGGAGTCCTTGCTGTGGGTTGAGGAGTTGAACACTTCAGGGAAGTGATGCTGATATGGAGGAAATCTTCATGCCAGATAGCTATTAGATGAGAATCTAATGCCGCTGCTGATCTGACAGGGGGAAGAGCTTATGCGATGATGCAAGCAATGGGGAGCAGGCATAAATACAGATAAAGCTTCACTTGCTCGCCCTCCCCCACCACCGTTCACCTCCTGCTGTACAGTCTGGTTCTGAACAGGCCACGGACCAGTATTGGTGCATGGCTTGGGGGTTGGAGACCACAGACCTATAGGATCTTGCACAGCAGGGATGGTCCAGATACCCTTGAGAAAGGAATGAATGGAGTGAGTGTGAATGACTGACATGCTTTCTGATATATATGAAGCTTTTTTCAGAGCCATCTCTTTCTGGATTTGTATTATGCTGCCTTTCAGAGGAGATAAACTGTCTGCAGTGGAGTCCCCGGGCAGGTGTTAACTGAGAGTCAGCAGTAAGGCCCTCAGACCGGAGGAGCCACAATGCCTCCTGTATCCAATCCACAATGGAGCTGACAGCCCCATCCTGGTCATCTTTTGTGTTTCTAGGATAGCTGAAGACCCGAGCATCCATCCATATAAAGGGTTTTTTGGTGTGTTTTTGTTTCATTTACTTTTTATTTATTGGTTTTATTTTGTTTTTTTTTATTTAATGAAGGAACTAGCAAAGAATGTCCGAGGGAATCTAAAATCCACATATCTGGGAGCGTTTGGAACTACAAGAAAATCTGCACCAGCTATCTGGCATGAAGATTTTCTCCATATCACCATCACTTCCCTGAAGTGTTCAACTCCTCAACCCACAGCAAGGACTCCAGACGTCAGAATAGTTAGTGAACCATACATGTCAGGCAGTTCACAAAAAGACCCTTCCCTTTGGTCCTCAGGCTGCCTCCTCAGTCCCACCTCCCTCTGCTCTGTTCCCCACCATGTACTTACTGCTCCCCAAGCAGACCTCTCCTCTACTTTGCATCTACTCACCCTTTGAGTCTGACCCCAGAGGTTATTTCCTCATTGAAACTTTCCCTGAGCCCTGCAAACAGAGTTGATTCCTCATTGTCCTGGGCCACCTCTGTTCCTTGCACCCACCTCCACAATATGCGCATTCACCCTATTTTAATCACTGATCGTAAGTCTCTTTCTTGCCATTCCTTAACTCTTGACCAAGTGACATTGCTTCACTCATCTATGCGAAATCTCCATGCCACAAGCTGTGCTGTATTAGGATTGGTTCTGCCATATCTGTTATTATCGATCTTAAATAATCATCTGTCACTTGAGAAAACATTCAACATGGTCTAGGTTTAATTCCTGGGGAAAACTGACTGACATTATCTTAAAGATTTTATCATCCCTCATGTCTCCAGCTTTTATGGCATAAATAAAACTACTCACGCAATTCTTAGATTCATAAGGTTTAGTCTGAAATGATGGATTAGCATTCATTTCACTATAGTGTGGACTGTCTATTTTTAAAATTGTTCATTAACACTGGTATATAGCATATCAATTTTTTCTCAGAAATAAAATTACTTATTATATAATGAGGGAGAAAATTCTCATTTAAAAAGAGTGCATTTAAACTTTAACATCTATCTCTGAATATTCAAAGATTTGGCAGTCCCAGCTGAAGTGTTTATACTTACCTAGAATTTAATAATTCCTTGTTAAAATATATTTTATGATCATAAAGCTTAGGAAATATTTCTACTCTGAATGTTAACTTGAATGATAATTTGTCAAAATAATAATTGCTAATTTTTATTTAGCAACCCACATTATTATAATAAATTCCTTTAATTCTCATAGTAAGATTTTGAAGTAGGTCTCTAATCTTACAGATACAGAATTTGCAGTTCAGAGAAGTATGTGACTTATTCAAGATCATACAGCTTGGCAGGGGAGGACCTAGGATTTGAATCCATCTGTCTTTCCCCAGACTCTTAACATCTACCCTGTGCTGCATTTACACTGCTTACATTGTGACCCAAGATTTCTGTGGTATAGTTATCAATAAAACCTTAATATGTATTAATGTGTGCAATCTGAAAAGCACTTTTGAAATCCAGAATTGACAAGCCTGATGATTCATGTGCTTCTTTCATATTAGAAATAAGTAACTTCCAGCTATGTAAAATAATTTGTCTAAATTCAAAGAGCTGAAAAGTAGCAAGATTGCACAGTCAAAGCCAAATATTGTGAATTTCAGATCAGTGCTTAACCCACCCCAGATTACCTTTTCCACATATTTGGACATTTAGAATAATTTAGAAAAATATGCATGAACATATTGTGATGGCTAATTTTATGTATCAACTTGCCTGGCTTACGGGGTGCCCAGATATTGGACTAAAATTATCTGTGTGTGTGTTTGTGAAGATGTTTTCAGATGAGATTCACATTTGAATTGAATAATAAACTGGGTAGATCAGATTGCCTTCCCCAATGTGGGAGGCAATGCACATCCCTTGAGGATATGAATAGTATACGATATTGGAGAAAGTGAGAATTTTTTCTCCTTACCTGACCGTTTGAGCTGAGACATGAGTTTTCTCCTGTCCTCAGACTGGGATTTATACCATTCATTCTTCTGTTTCTCAGGCCTTTGAACTCACACTGCACCACCTATTTTCCTCAGTCTCCAGTTTGCTGGGGGAAGATCATGCCTTCATAACTACTTAAGCCAATTTCTTATATTAAATATCTTTATATATATTATATGTATTATACTATAGATAGATAAATAGATATAGAGAGATGATGGATGTCTATCTATTAATAGCTATCTATCTTTATCTAGATATCTCTTATTGGTTCTTTTTCTTTAGAGAATCATGACTAATACACACATACACACACACATTCACACACACAAACCAGCTTTACCTGATTGTGAGGCCTTTAAAAGTCACATGAAAATGAGAAATTAAATGCTAATAATGCTCTAGTTTAACCCTTAAACTGAATTAAACTGGCATAAACTAAAAAAATTGTCTCATTTTTCCCTGGGATGGGAGATTTTTTAGGAAACAGATTGCTTGATGCTGTTAAAAAGATTTTTAAAGGTTATTATTAACACATGATTCCATATGTGTGATGAAAATGAGCCAACACTTTTTAACTTAAACAAACAAACAAAAAAGATTCTATTTCCTCTGTAGGTTTGCTCAAGGTCATCTGAGACTCAATTTGCTCAGGACACCCAGAATGCTTGCTCAGATTTACTCCTAGACTCTCAGAATCTGTGTCTGCTGGTGAGGGACAGGAACTGCATACAGATGACTTCACCTCTGCAGCACAGAATTTAAATCAGGCAAGCAGGAAGCAGCTAGTCACCAAAATACATGTTAATCTGCCTCTGGAACAAGCCCACAGACTGACTAAATATTTTGGTTGTATCAGAATTCTACCATATCAAACATAATTTCAAATAAGGGTACTGTTAAAAGCAACTAATTTTATCAAACTGCTGTAGCATTTGAGTACTGTTCATCTCTTGTTTACACCTTCATTAAAGAATAATTGACGCTCAACAAAATGTACGTTTAAAGTATTCAATCTGATACATTTTGACATAAATTTGCACCTGTTGAAACTATCACCACAGCCAAGATAATGAACACACCCCTCTCCTTGCAAAAGCTTCCTCAAAATCCTTTGTAATTTCCCTCTTACCCGTAGTGTCCTTCTCCCCACTGTCAACCACTTTGTCACTGTAGATTAGCTTATATTTTCTAAAGTTTTCTCTAAATGAAATCATACAATATGTCCATCTCTTTGTCTGAAAACTTTCACTTAGCAAAAGTGAATGTCCTTTTTTTCCTTTGGGGAGATGCCCAGTAATGGGACTGCTGGATCAAATGGTAATTCTACTTGTAGATCTTTGAGGTATCTCCATAATAATTTCCATAGAGGTTGTACTAGTTTGCAGTCCCAATAGCAGTGTACAAGTGTTCCTATCTCTCCACATCCACACCAACATTTATTGTTTTGGGCCTTTTTGATAGAGGCCATTCTCACAGGAGTTAAATGATATCTCATTGTGGTTTTGATTCACTTTTTCCTGATGATTAGAGATGTTGAGCAATTTTTCATATGTTTGTTGGCCATCAGTCTATCTTCTTTTGAAAAGTTTCTGTTCACATCGTTTGCCCCCTTTTAAATGGAGTTATTTGATTTTTTCTTGCTGATTTTCCTGAGTTCTAAATAGATTCTAGTTATCAGTCCTTTATCAGATGTGTAGCCTGCAAATATTTTCTCCCATTCTGTAAGTTGTCTATTTGCTCTCATGATAGCTTCTTTGGCTCTTCAGAAGCTTTTTAATTTGATCAGGTCCCAATGATTTATTTTTGTTGTTGCTCTGATTGCCTTTGGGCTCTTCTTCATAACTTGTCTAGGCCAATGTGTATGGCAGTTTTTCCAACATTTTCTTCCAGAATTCTTAGAGTCTCATGTCCTAGGTTTAAGTCTGTTATCTACAGTGAGTTGATTTTTATGAGAGGTGAGAGGTATGTATCCTGTTTCAGTCTTCTACATGTCGCTATCCAATTTTCCCAGCACCATTTATTGAATAAGGATTCTTTTTCCCAGTGTACATTGTTGTCTCCTTTGTCAAAAATTAGATGGCTATGTGAGGATGGTTTTATATCTGGGTTCTCAATTCTGTTCCATTGGTCTATGTCTCTGTTGTGCCAATAAAATGCTGTTTCAGTTACTATAGCCTTGTAGTATAGCTTGAATTCTGGTAAATTGATGCCTCCCAATTTGTTCTTTTTGCTTAAGATTGCTTTTGCTATATGGGGTCTTCTCTGGTTTCATACAAAGTATAGAATTATTTTTTCTAGATCTGCAAAAAATGATGTTGATATTTTAATGGGGATTGTATTAAATCTGTAGACCACTTTGGGAAGTATAGATATTTTAACAATGTTTAATCTATCAATACATGAATGGATTAATAAAATGTGGTATATGTATACCATGGAGTTCTACTCAATCATAAAAATGGAGATCTAGCACTCATTCTACTAAGTGAAGTATCACAAGAATGAAAAACAAGCACCACATGTACTCACCATCAAATTGGTATTATCTGATCAACACTTACATGCACATATAGTAGTAATATTCATTGAGCTTTGGGCAGGTGGGAGAGGGAAGGAGGGGATGGGTATATTCACACCTAATGAGTGTAATGCACACCATCTGGCAGACAGACATACTTGAAGTTCTGACTTGGGTGGGGCAAAGACCAAAACATTTGTACCCCTATAATATGCTGAGATAAAAAAAGATTAAAAATCCCTTATTTGTAAAATAATAAAATAATAAAATAATAATTTGTAAAACTATAAAAACAAAACATTATTTAGGCCTTGGAAAAATATTTTTAACAAGAAAAAATAAGAATACCTTTCCAAGGAGCAGTTGATCTAGCTAATAAGAGGACCCAAGTGTAAGTGTTATAGACAATGAATTCTGGAACCAGATTGCCTGTATTTGTGTCCCGTCTCTTCCTCTTACTAACAATGTGACCTTAATATTACTTAACCTCTCATGCTTTGGTTTTCTTATCTATAATATATAAGTAATAATATCACCTAGCCCATAGGCTGTTGTGCTGATTAAAGAAGCTAGTAATGGTTAGTAAAAGTGAAATGATTTGAAAACTTCTGGCTCATAGTACACACATATAAGTATTAACACTCATAAAACAAAGGATCCAGAAATGGTCTATTATACCTCAGAATAACAAACTGTAACTGTATCATGGGATGAAAGCAGAGAGACTGTTTAGGAGATCATTGCAGTAATCCAGATAAGGGGGAGAAGAGCAAGGGTTAGGGCAATGGAAATGGAGCTTATGAGACAGTGGTTAAATTCGGGATGTATTTCTCAAGTGGGGGCAACCTGATTTCAATATAGAATAGATGTGGAGTGTGTGAAAAAGGGAAGAGTCAAGAATGATTCTGAGTGTTTGGCTTGAGTTCCTGGAAAGATATTGTTTCCACTTACTGAGATGATGAAGTTTGCAAGTAGAGCATCTTGGGTGGGAATGGGGGAAGATCAGGAGTTCAGTTTGGGATTGGTTAGTCATCGTAGCAGAAATGTCAAGTAGGAAATTGGACAAGTGAGGCTGAGTTCAGGGGAGAAGTCTGGGCTGAAGAGACACATTTGGAAGTGGTTGGCATTTGGATGGAATTTAAGGACAGGAAACTTGATAATATCACCATGGCAGTGAGTGAACATAGAGAAGAGAAGAACTTGCACAACTCTAGGGCTTTGTGGCCTCTGAGATCTATATATGTGTGTGTATGTGTGTTTGAGTGTGTGTATTAGTTTCTAAAACACTAAAGACTGATACTTCTATAAAATAAAATAAAAGTGAACTACTAGAAAAGAAAAAGACAAAGACTTGCAAAATACAATCCCAAATATGTATTATTAGATTCAACAGAAACAAAACTAAAAAGCAAAAGCACAGTGAAGAAAAAAATTACCAAAACGACATGTTGCTCATTGAAATTATGCATATAGGAGATTAATAAGAGCATTGCACATGTAACTTTTTAATCTATAGTAATTATAATTAAACAAACCTTTCAGAATTAAATAGTGATTTCACATTTTCAAAATCACTACACAAATTTTAAACTTATACTGTAGATAGTAACAGTTAACTTTTAAAGTGACAAATGAGCTTGCTTCTTGCTTGTTAGTTCAGCTAATCTAAGTTGGATTGATGACAGGAGTACTTATTGAGAACAATGTATACCTAAACTATTTCTATGCTTTGATTTGCTGTTACTCATGGTAAAAAAAAAAAAAAAAAAAAAAAAAAAAAAAAAAAGGTGGGTTGATGGGAATGGAAGAAAGGATTTTAAAGCAAATTCTGTAGACCCAGGATATTCACTTTTAACTTTCATCCAAAATGAAGCAAAATAAGTTGCATTTTCAATGTACATCTTCAATTCTTCATCAGTACTCATTTTCAATAATCTATCCTAAATATTTTAGTTGATTTAAATTATCTTTTTTTATCTTTATTGAAGTATGATTGACAAACAAAATTGTATATATTTAAAGTGTACAACATAATGATTTGATATACATTGTGAAATGATTACTGCAATCAGGTTAATTAGTTAATTAACACATCCATTACCTCCCACAGTTAGCTTTTGGGGGGGGGGCAGTGAGAACACTTAATATCTACTTTCTTAGTAAATTACAAGGACACAATACAGCATTAGCTATGCTAAAGTTTAACTATAGTTAATCAGTTATCTTTAGTAAAATATATGAATTCAGATTTTATGTAATTTTTCAGTTGACTAATTAAAGTTAAAATATCACATATTGCAACACAGTCCTATTGTGCATGGCTGGTACAGAGCTCACATCACATGTCACTCACCAGGAATTCAACAGCACACGAACTGGTCTGCACTTGACCCGACTATGAATACTAGAAGAGTCCACTGGCTGCAGATGTGAATGAAGCAAGTATAGCATATTGTTCTAAATGTTTGTTAATTCATTCTGTCAATATCTGTCCTTGTCGTGAACGGATAGCAAACAGTTGGCAGACCATCACCGACTAGTCAATGACTGTGCTTCAGTGCTGGTCTATGCCCAACTCCAGGAAGTACCCAGTATGTAAACATCTGTGTGAATGTGCCCCCCAGGGTTAGTCAGTGCAGCACCTTAGAGGTCTAAGAACTGAACACTGAGAGACTGCAATGTTGAGAGCTCATGGGCTGATAAGATCTCCATGAAGAACTACATAAAAATGGATGAGCCAACCCAGAGACTATGGTATCCTGGAAGGCAAGTGGTCCGCTAGCTCAAATGCTGTTGATAGGTCAAGCAGAATAAGGCCCAAGAAATGATTTATAAATTCTGCAACATGGTCATTGACGACCTAATGGGGAGATGTACAGTATGATTAGAAAGCTCGAAGAAAGACACCATCAACTGGATCAGTTCCCGGATGCACTCTCAAGGAGGAGCTGTCTGAATGGGCTATAAGAGTTTTATGAGCCTTCACTGTTTTGACAATGGAGGGTGAATGGCTTTTCAGAAGGAGGTACCTTCACGCACAAGGCAGGAAGTCATGGAGGGTGGATGCCCTATGTAGATTGACTGCTCGATTCCTAGACTGCATTCACCAATAGGCTCAGCCCTCTCTCTGTCTGCCTGATGCACTTAGGGTCTCCCGCTGTCAGATGCCACTGACTTGCATATACATTACTTTGCCGGTACTCTTAGTCCGAGCCTGTGAGAATGCTGTCCCCTCACGGTGTGCAGGATGGAGCTTGGCATCTAGCACGTGTCTAATTTATATCAGCTGCTAGGATGAAAAAATCGTTAAGTGTGTGTGTTTGATTTTGCTTTTAATGCTTAGGATAAGGACAATTCCTTATTTACAAAGAAATGGATTGGGAGAATACTTCTTTGAATCAAGCCATCTTCATCCCAGCCTTCTCTCCAAAGACAAATCCCATGGTTGGCATCTTCTTCCAGACTGTGGGCAAGTACCGAGGTCTCTTCTTTCCACTGCCTCACACTTTAAAAATCTCCAGTTGCCACTCCTGCAACACTGAAAAGCAAACCAGGAAAAGAGCTCACCGACTGAGTCCGGGGTCCCCCGTTCACTGGCAACACAACAAAGGCCTTTCAGGAGGGGAGTGCCTGGGGGCTGCTGCTGTCCAGCACCCACTTCCAAATGGGCTTCAAGCAGCTGCGTGGTGTTGTGCAACCTCCCACCAGGAAGGAGTGAATCAGGCTGGTTTGCCAGGACCAAAGAGCAATGTTTCCTCAAGACTCGATACCCATCTCATGTTTTCTGTTGTCTTAGCCGAGGGGGGGTGGAAGATAATTTTCAAAATAAAACCGATTGCCACTGAGCTGTTGTGAGGGTGAGGTGTCGCTGTATGTGTCCCTTGGCCTCAGGCGTGGTCAGAGGGAGCTGCCGGGGTGGGGAGAGCAGTGCTGCCTCCTCCTTTCTCGCTACCTGAGAAAGGTGTGGGCTGCGCTCCATGGCCCTGAAGGTCTCTGGCAGCCTGGGCAGTGGTGATGCCTCATCTCTGTCCTTTACATAATTATTTGCGGCAGTGTGGGCTCGATTATCTTGACATTTAAATGCTGAGTAATTTTCTCCAAACGCTCACACTCTGAGGGACGAATGCAATCTGGGCTGTGCTTCAGACAGCAGTGTAGCCGAGGAAACCACGGCACGGAGGGGCCTGGAGCAGGTGGGGTTAGGGGGCTCTGGATGACTCAGAAAGTAAAAGTCAGAAGCTCCTTTGATAAAGTCAACTGTTTTGTGAGCCCCAAAGTAATACTCAAAACTCATGTGCATTCATTGGCTGAAGCTAAAGAGAGAATCAGCAGGAGGCTTGTGAGGCCAAGCAACCTGGCAGGGGGCCTGGGGACACCTGCCACAGCCAGCATAAAGGGGCTGAAGGGCACATGAAGCACTAACCCCACTTTGATTGACATTTGAGCTGTAAGATCTCGAAAAGGGCATCTGGTCTTCGGCAAGAAATAAAAGACAGCCTTCCCACTGGGAGAGAAGAGAAAACAAGACTTCTTGGCAGGCCTACACCTGGACTCAGCCCAAAGCTACCAAAGCCAGTAAAGGAGCCCCCAGCCCTGAGGTAGACTGTTAGAAACATGCCAGGTGCATCCCAGGGATTGTCAGCCAGCGGAAAAGGGCGGGTCCTTGCGGCAGTCTTGTGCCAGGCACAGCTAAGCCTGGCGTAGTCAGCCACCACATGGGGCCTGGGGGTGACGTGGAACGAGGGTGGTACAGAGCCTGAGACCAGCCTCGCACCTGAATCATGACAGACTTTGGCAGAACCAGAGTTCCAGTCCTCCAGGGAGTGGGGAGGGGAGCAGAGCCACTAAATAGTATTCCACACAGCAGTGGCCGGGGGAAATCTTTGTTACCCTAGCCTGGGAGTGCCCACAAAGAGCCCAAGGATTGCTTGAGCTCGTCACGAGATCCGTGTTTGCATTATAGAGGCCAGCCCACCCTGGGAAATCAAAATGCCTTTGCTATTAAAAATCTGTTTGAGGGTTTTCACCGGAAAACAGTTACCACCACTGTCTGGTAAGTTCAAAGTATCTTCCCTATTCTGATGCCTTGTGATTCCATCTGAAATGCCTTTTTAAATAAATTTAGGCAACAGGATAAATAATTTTATTATTTTTCCCAAATAGGTGTCCACTGTTCATTTGATGGACATTAACAGAGCAACTACTCAGCACCAGGCTGGACTCTAAAAACACAATGGTGACTGAGACTCTGATGGCCCATGAAGCTTTCAGTGAAGTGCAAGAGAGAAAAAAGAGCAGATGAGAGGGTGGTTCCCAGCACACATCGTGTTAACTGCAAGGTTCCAGGGTCAAATGTGACGCCGTGTGAGCTGTGCAGATGTAATGAACCATCCTGGAGAAGGCTGAGCATGAGGAGAAGGGGTGTGAGCTGAACCTGAAAGCCAGAGTGAGATCTCCCCGGGTGCCGACTGCAGGGAGAGCAGGAGGCCGGGAGCAAGTCCTGTGCAGCAGGACTGGAACAGGCAAAGTGACATTGGCCTGAACTGTTGACACATACTGGTGCGAGTTAATGAGGAGTAGCCACAGTGGGCTTGGACTGACCAGTACCAACTGCCCCAAAACTGGTCTTCCCATTCTGCAGAAACTATAAAACAGGAGCAGACAAAGAACAAATGGATGGGAGCTACTAGGTGCCAGGTCTAGAACCCACCTCTTTCATCACCTCCAGTACTCCAATCTCTGACCCCCTTCCAGGCAGTAGGGACAAGACTAAAGAAGTAGAAATAACCAAGGACCTCAAAAGCAGAGCTGTTTTTATACTGAATCAAACTGGGGACTGATTATATAATATAGTACAGGGGACCGAGGTTGCTGCTTTGCTTTTGGAAAATCTATAAAAGGAAAATGAAACTCTTAGAGACCAGAGAAATGGGGATAAGTAAAAAAAAAAAAAAAAAAAAAAAGGTAAGATTTGCCTTCTTTCAAACCACGGAGCATAATACAACTGAGAGTGGAGGAGCTGGCAGGAAATGAAGTTGGAAATCTAAGCAAAAACCAGATTAAGGCTGGGCGTGCTCAGCTAGGGAGCATGGATTTAACTCTGCACGCCCGAGAGCTTTTGAAGAATTTTAACATTTATGTTTCAGAAGGATTACCTTGGCTTCCGTGCAGCTGGACGAATATGAGGGCCAAAGCCTGGAATCGATGAAATGAGACTGCCTGGTGTTGTCTCTATAATCCAGGAGAGAGATCTGATAGCTAAAATCAATCACAGGGACATTTGAAAGGGAAAATTTGGTGCCTGACTGGATGTTTGGGGTGAGAATGAAGAGGTCCTGGGTGACTGGGAAGTTTCTGGGCTGAGCCACCGGATGCAGGCTGGTGTCTGTCACTGTCTGAGCAATGGAGCATGGGAGGAGGAGGGGCAGGGCCGGGCAGGGTGATGTGGAGGTGTACAAGACCAGGCCAGACGTATTGGTTTGAGATTCCCATGGGGCATCCAGGTGGTGAAGTCCAGATGTCCAGTACAAGGTGGACATGTGGCTGGTGCTCAGAAGAGGAATGGAAGCTGGAGATAGAGGCTGGGAGACATGAAAGGATAGGGTTAGTGAGAAGTCACGCAGGATGTCACAGTGAGACCAACAAACAGCAGGGATGAATCTGAAGTGGGTGGTGCTCAGAAGTCAAAGAGGGAGGCGGGTTTGGAATTGTGGGCATGGTCAGCAGCAAGGACAAAAGGATGATAGATAAGTCTCTTTCGGTACCTCCAAGGTTACTGCTGACCTTGGCAGGAGAAGTTTTATGCGGATTGAGAGCTGGATTAAAGTAAACTGAGGAGTGAACAAGAAAGGAAGAGGCAACAGGCAGGGAAGGGAAGAGATGGAGGCGCACCCAGCACAGGTGTTGAGCTGCAGCAGACATTGGGGAACCTGGCTTTTTTGTTTAATGGAAGAGATGTGTGTATGTTATCAGCTGTGTATGTTGTCAGATCTGTGTATTTGATCTGGTGGAGCTTTGGATACAGCCAATTCCTGCAGAAGCACATTCTGGAGCACAGACAGGGACTCTTCTCTTCATGGGGGGGAGGAGGAAGTGAAGGATGGCCGTGTACACTTGTGGATGCATTTAACAGGGTAGGAGGCCAAAGGCTGAGGGATGCCTGGCTTGATTTCTTCTGTCTTCTAAATTAGTCAAAAGTTGATCACCAAATAAAAGTCTTCCATTTCCCATTAATGCTTATCTTGATCTTATAAAGCAAGTATCACTAAATACCACAAAAGCCTTTGTGATTTATTTTTTACTTGATTGTATCTGAGGATTCCTTGTCAAGAACAGCAGGTTGGTGAGAGTAAGTAAAATCAGTATATCAGATATTTGGTAAAATCAAAACTCCATACCCTAATGCCAACCCTAGGCAAACATGCATGAACACGTGCACACACGAACAGCTCTAAGACACGGGTAAACACTACAAGAGTTATTTTTAAATATTAAGAACTACTGACCTCTAACAAAACTAAATCTGATCAAACCCAATCAGGCTAAGGCTTAGCCTATAGCTCTCTTCAAAACTTCTTCCTTAGTAGCAAATCAGCAATAATCATAATTATGACAATTGGTACAAGGACAACCAGAACAAAGTCCGGTAGAGCCTCTTCTAGGCAGGGACCATGTCTTTTCCATTTCTGTGTTCCAGGGGCAACCCAAAGTGAATGTACTTTACATTCGTTCACTAAAGAATGTATAGTTTATAAAACTAGTTTTTCAGTAACACTGCTGAGATATGGTAAGGTCTGCACAGATGAAGAAGTGGCCACAGATTCTAAAAATATTAGAAGGTAGATGGCCCAAATTGGGGTAGCAGGGAGAGTTCACAAGGACTGCAGAGTTTAGGGCATTGAGTGAGATTGTGCCACCATCTAATTTCCAATGAATAAGTGGCAACTTTATTCCATATTAATTCAGTCCCCTTATATGTTTAAATCCTTGTTCTTTGGAAGCTCTGAGGCTCTGAGTGTGTCCCGGGTAACAGAGGTGACCCTTTAGGGAAGTGATACAGCTACTTCTGTCTGAAAGTCCCCCCAAGGATGATTCCTGCCTCACAGTGTTCTTTGTGGCAAAACACAACTCAGGTTGACTTTGTCATTAATCATAAGAAGGCTTGAAGGCATGCAAATGGTGAGTGCTCAATGAAGACAAACTAAGTTCATTATGAATTTGAGGAGTAGTTTAATTATATTTTATGCTCAGGCAAAATAAAGATTAATTTTCATTATATTTTGTTTATCTGTGTTTCTGAACAAGATGTGTTTATAATTCATACTAGTTTTTCCACTTAGAATGCAAATTCATCCCCTCAATTATTCATATTTATTCATTTACTTATTTATTTTAATTGACAAATACAAATTGTATATATTTATCATGTACAATGTGATGTTTTGAAATATATATGCATCATAGAATGGCTAAATATGGCTAAAATATGCATTACCACCCATACTTACCACTTTTTTGTGGTGAGAATGCTTAAAATCTACTCTTTTAGTGCAATTATTCTTACAACAGCTTAAAGTGGATATAGTAGACATCCTTCGAGGTGTTCTCCCAAGCTTTGAGTGAAAGACATCCTATTTCCCTGAAAACTGTCCCCCCGCCATTCATACAAGTGTGTGCCTTTCAGTCAAGTCACATGAAGGGTCCCATCCCCATGGCCACGGCTGACACCTACACAACGTGGAGAGATCCCAGGCCTTTCCTAGACATTTGGACTTGTGGCTGGAGATCTCAATCTCAGCACAGCCTGGTGTCTGGAGCATAAATTTACAAAAGCCCAAAGCTGTGAAGCGGGCACCTCCTGCCATCTCCACTGAGTCACAGGAAGGGCAGTCCGCAGAGGAAGTACAGGGAGAACAGGGCAGGAGCGACAGGGAGGGCCCTCCTCAACTTTTGCTCACTCCATTTCCTACTTCCATAGGGCTGTGCCTCCTTTTATTGAGCAAGCTTTTACCTGAGCACTCTAAAAATACAGATAATGTTCCTTTAGCTCCACTCAGCCACCCACATGGACTCTCCCAATGCCTGACCAGATTTCCCTTAGTATCAGCAGACATTCCTTTAAACCCATTCCCTTACAATAGATGAAATATTAAACAAAATGAACTTTATTACCCAAGCAGTTTCATTCTGAGGAGGAATGGAAGCCTTACAGGTTTTGACAGAAGGTATTTTGACAGTGAAATTACTTCATACTTTCAACAAAATTCAATTTGGGCATTGAAGGATTCAATATATATTTTTTTCTTTTTGGTGCAAAGATGGTTGCAAGTTCTTACTATATGTAATAGGACTCTCACTTACCTGAAGTGCTCACTTCAGGTGTGGGCCAGAAAAAAATCAATGGACTCAGTTGTCAAAATCAAATCTGTAAACCTATTGTCACTGCTAAGTATATCAGCCAACTGCCTGTATTTCCTTAGCTTGGAGAATCAGTGTTTTGGACATATCGTCCAGCTAAAGATCTGTCTTAGTCCAAGTCCTTCAGACCTGCTGTAACAGAGTACCACAGGCTGAGTGATTATAAACAACGGAAATGTATTTCTCACAGTTGTAGAGACTGGGAAGTCCAGGATCAAGGCACTGGTAGATTTGGTGTCTGCTGTGGCCCACTTTCTTGTTTGCAGATGGCCATCTTCTCCCTGTGTCTTCACAGGGAGAAAGGATGAGGGAGCTCTCTGGATTCTCTTTTCTAATGGCATTAATTCCATTCGTGAAGGCTCCACCTTCACAACCTAATCGCCTCCCAAAGACCCTACCTCCAGATACCTCCACATTAGGGATTAGAGATTCCAACATAAATTTCGGGGAGACATAAACATTCAATCTATAGCAGAATCCTTGGAGCACTACAGATGTGTGCTATGTGGTTCACAAAATCCAAGGAAATAGTAACATTCCACGAAGACAGCGTGAACCCTTACAGAGATGTCAAGTTCATTAACTCGTCAAGCAGCTCATTTCCTTAAGTGAGACAGCACCCTGCCTCCCAATGACAACTTTTAATTAATAAATCTAGAAACAGTAAACAAAAAGCCCAAAGGTTTTTAAGAATTTAAGGTTGAATGTTCTATCCAAATTATTTCTGGAGTAAAATCCAAAAACAATACACCCAAATTCACTGACATAATGATCATTTGTGTAATTATTAATTCAATATGTCTCGTAAGTCTACCAGCCCCATCAGAGCAGAAGCTGTCTATCTGGATTGATAGATCTCATGTCTCTCTTTCATGGTGCCTGGCACATAGTTGCCACCTAGAAAATATCTGTTGAATGGTGAACGCATTAACAATATCCGTTTCATGCCCTCTGCCAGTCCCTATAATTTACCCTAAGAAATGGGACTTGGTCCATGTGTCAGAAACCAAGTATCTGAATGTGGAGTGATCGTGTTGGCAGTGGTGCAAAGCACTAGGAATGAAGTCAATACTTCAGAAGCATAAAGGCAGATTGTGAGCCCTCCATGAGGGAGAACTATTCATTTTTACTGAAACCTACCCTCCAGGCTTCTACTAAACACTACCATTATCTCATTCAATTCTCTTAACTTTGACAGGTAGGTGTTACTTTATCCACATGTTATTGATACAGACAAGAGGTTTAAAGAAGTGTCATTTTCTGCCCCAGTAACTTGATTTATAAATGTCATTATCATCATCTTCTAAACTCTTCACCCTTTCATGCCATGAGAGAAGAAGAGTAATGGATGTGAAGGAAAGGAATCAAGAGAGGCTTCTTGGCAAAGGATGATTTGGAGCCAGATTTCAACCAGATCAGGTATCTAACAATGGCTGATGTTGACCGAGAGCTTATTATGTACCAGGCCCTGGTCTAAGGGCTTTATATGTATTCTCTCATTTAATTCTCATAATATTCCAGTGAAGCTCCATGAAATAAGTGCTGTTATCATCTCCATTTTACGGGTGAGAAAATCAAGGCATAAGCAGTAAAGGTGCCTTATTTTAAGGTTATGCAGCTAGAAAAGTGTGGATCTAGGATTTAAGCACAGTTTGTACCAGAGCCTGTGCTCTCAACCATGACATAGCACTTCCTATAGTAAGTACTTTGTTAGCTAGTTTACGTTGACTTGTCTGTTAGCTAGTTTACATTGACTTGTCTGTTGGAGAGCTTGTTAATTTATGTATTAGTCAGCTCCCACTGTTCATACTCAAGTGTAAAGAGGATATTCTCTGAGCCACAACAAAAAGCCTAAGAGTTTGATTAAAGGATGCCAAGTAGCTCAGCATTATCCTGGTCTTTGCCTCCTCCATCAGCCCAGAAGCTTCTGCCAAGAAATAGCTCTTGGCTATGGCATTAATCTGCCCCAAGAAATAAATTTTGTTCCAAATGTTATGCCACATGTTTAGTCAGAGACTTTCAAGAAAGTTCTCTATTCCTCTGCCACAGGAACACTAACGTCCTCTGATTTCTCTTTAGGGTTGAGATTTTCTCCAAAATGAATCACAATTGTTCAAAGAGAATTGATAATTGACACTTCAGCTTCTCCTAGAAACATGAAAATCTAAGCTAATTAATTAAAGAGAGGGTCAAGGGCAGGGGATATGGAGGGCTCACCTCTACCTAAGAAAGTTACACAGGCCTAGGGAAGAGGATCTGGCTGGGGAAAGGGACAAGTCCCCTTTTCTCCTGTAAATGACCACATTAATATTATTCTGGACCATAGATTTTATGGGACATTAACTACCATACTGGGATTCCAGAGCTAAGGAAGTAAGGGAATACCCAAGGTGTGGAAAAACAGGAAGGAGGAAAGAATACTGTGTTGAAAATCAGGAGAGTGAGATTCTGGTAACAGCCTTGCAACAACCAGGCAGGACAGGTGACCTGTACTGCCCCCGACCTTCCCAGCTTGTGCACAGCTATTAACCAAATCATACTCTCAAGACTATCAGCACAGGAGTAAGTAGTGGTGTGTTCTTTCACAAGAAGGAATATACTTGTTGTATCTTGTTCAATGACGTTAGCAGCCATTGATGTGCAATACCTAGCTCCATCACTTATGCGTTCGATGAGATCTTCGTGCATGAGCTGGAGAAAATATAAAGAGAAACTTCCCTTCATTTGCTGTTTGGCTATTCAATGGTGTCGTTCATATGGGAAAGGCAGGAGAGATGTTTTACTCTATCTATTCCTTTAGTCAAGGTCCCAATACCACCAAAATCCTGTCTAAGGAGAACTTAATGACTTCTCCTGTGGTTGCTGTCTTGTTTCTTTCCTTTGTCATTTCATCTTCCTGTCTAGCCACAAAGTCACCTTCTGTCCTCATTAAGCCATCCAAAACATTTCCATTAAATAATTTCTCAAATCCCTCCCCTTTTCTGTTGAACCTAATCTTATTTGCAGTGTTTGCATTTGAAATAAAGACAACGGCATTTTTCTTATTCTTTCAATTTGAAGACATTATAACATCATGAATACTACTAAATGTGAGAGACTATGGAAGTACGTAGTCCCTTTATCCTCAAAATAAACTGAAAATTACCCAAGCTCTTTGTTCACCTCATGTTGCAAACAATGAACAGGGAAACAGTGGACTCAGTTTGGTCTCTCTATTTCATTTACCTAAAACAAAGAAACTGCCATCTCTTTGTCTGTAAAAGAAATATAATTTACTATATGCAATAGAATAGAATATATAAAAAACTGGATTACCACCTGCACTATCTGAGACCAAGCAGTTGTCCCGACGTTTGGGTCAGCATTGTTGACCTCCCAAACGCTTCCTCTGCCACTGCTGTGAAGCCATCCACACTCTGCTGTCCATTGTCCAGAAGAGGTGTCAGGTAGATTTGAGGGAAATGTCTAACATAAGTCCCGTTCACAGTTCCAGCTCTCCTTTAGCCTGTGACTCAAAATTGTCATTGCCATTTAAAATCCCAGTATCATCAGTTGTAAAATGAGATAATACATGCTTTGAATGATATTATGAAGACTGAATGAGGTAACACAGCTACAATGCCAGGTGTACTTATCAAATACATATGAATTGACCAAGAGCTGCCATTAAATACTCCTGTATTTCTAGCTTTAAAAAAGTACAAGTTTCAGAAAGCAGGTAAAATGTTCACTTTCTTTAGGTCCTGAAAAACTCAATGGTATACAGTATTCACTCCCTTTACTAAAACAGATTCTAAAATCTCCCTTAAAAAAAATTCTCACTGTACTGCAAGCATCTTCTACACATGGTAAACTTCCTGAAGAAAGGCATCCTCTTTATGTCCTAAATTGTCCTGAATTGAGTGCTTCCTGATACACATGCTTAATAAATAGCTTTGAACTGAACTGATCCAGCCTTAATGACAATATCATCAATGCATCACTAAGCATTCGATTTGTACAAAATTGCTTCCCTTGGAAGGCTTTGAGAATGCTAGAAGACCTTGTGCGGGAGCATGCTCCGTTCTGCATGGATAACATATGGTTGGTGCTGAAACAATGTCACTCATCTCTCTCAGAGTGTTTCATGAATTTTATCTCCTCCTCCCACCTCTTGTCCCCAGAATACAAGAATTCAGCACTCTTCTACCCTTCGTCAATAATTCAGTGTTTCATCTGCCATGCCTCTAAGTACAAGGTCATATGAATCTTGTTGATTAGGTATCTTGTCTCCCCAACAGTAGGATAAAATTCAGAGCCAGTTCATCCTGGTTTGGACCCAATTCAGTCTCCATCATGCTGGTTATCCAGTGCATTTATTAACAGCACCCCTTTCACTTTCGAAAATGCCCTAACCTGGGCATCCTAACGATAAGCTGCTGGAGAGGCAGGCCCCATGTCTTACTGGTGTCCCCAAGTGCAAAATTTACTCTCAACAGATGTCTGTTGCCTGAAACACGGATAGTGCTTTGCTAACCAGTCTAATAAGAGGCAGATGTTCTTGTCTGTGTACATTTTTTCCTCAGCTATTCTCTGAATGAAGTATGTTCTCCAAAAGCCTTCATTTTGACATATCCTTAATAATGCCTCCCTTGTCCTTAAATAATTAATGGGTTTAAAAATATCAGTCAATAGAAACAGAGTGATACATGGAGTGGAAGAAAACAGTGAATATTTTGGCAGAACAAATAAAAGCTGCATTACTAACCATATAAACCTCGCTAATGGAGCTTATCAGCCTTTTCACAGCAAGACTTTCCATTTCCTTTGTCACCCGGACTCATAAATCTTTGCCACATGACTGGCCTGACTGCTTTATTCAAGACTGACATTAAGTTTCTTATGAGTGTTGGTGCCATGGTTTACTTGCGCTGGGTGAGTCAAGGCAGGTGGTGCTGACTGTCTCAGAAGAGAACACAGAGCATGGCCACCCTCAGCAGACCTGAGGCAAGAAAGCTCCCTGCAGAAACTGGCTTTCTTACAGCCACATAGAGGACAGTGTTATACATTTCTCTATCTTTCTATTTCTCTCTCTCTCTCTCCCTTTCTCTCTCACACACACTCCATTAATCCCCATTAGCCTGTTCTTATCACTACTAAGGCATTTAGAAGGATCCCTTTCTCTGGCATAGCTACCCCTCAAAAGTTTCAAAGAGAGGCTCGATCAAGGCAAGAAATAATTGCAGGTAATTTCATTTTCCCCACAAATATCAACCATGTTGGCTAAAAATCTGATATTTGAAGTATAAGAATATAATTTTCATCAACATAACAAAATGCTTTCTCGGAGGGTCTGACTTTAATGGTTCTCAATGAGGATCATCCCTCCACCCCTGCCCCGGCCAGGGAATATTTAACAATGTATGGAGACACTGTTGAATGCCATGCCCGAGTGGGAGCAGGTGCTACTGGCACCCAGTAGCAGAGGCCAGAAATGCTGCCAATCACCTTATAATGCAAAAGATAGGCCCCTACAGCAAAGAATTATTCAGCCTAAAATGTCAATAAAGAATTCCATTCAGGTCAAGCAAGCAGTCAGAACATGGAGACTGGGAAGTAGGCATACCCCGTACAGCTCTCATGTGAGTTAAAGGGGCCGAGGACTGGAGCTCTGGTATGCTGGGGTCATGGAGAACAATTTTGCCTTTTGAACCATGTAAATGTATTGTATATTCAGAAGATAAAATTGACATAAAAGAAGGAAGCCATAAAACTGGAAACAAAGAGAAACAATTGTATATCAAAATTAATGGTATATCAAACTAGTAATTATTTATTATTTTAATTCATCGAGAGGATACAAGAGTTTTAGATTTTTATGAATAAAATATTATAGGCTCAAAACATGTAAAGCAAAAATCGACAGGTCCAGAAGGAGACATTATTTGAGGAGTACATGACAAACCTCTCTTGTTCTGCAACAATAAGCAAAAAAAGACTATAGTAGATTTCAATGTTGTTAACAAAGTTGACCTAAGGAACAAACACAGACTAGTGCACACTCCTGACCACCAGCGTTCATAAAAATTAACCACAAATTGTTAAACTTACTTATTAATTCTAGTAGGTGGTTTTATAAATTCTTCAAGATTTTCTTTATAGGTTAGATTATGTCATAATAAAGAGTTTTATTTCTTCTGTTTCAATCTAGGAGAAAATTATTTTTCCTGCCTTACTGTACTAAGTAGAACCTTCAGAATGGAGCTAAACAATTCTTGACAGTGAATTTCTTTTTTCCCTGTCTTACAGGGTAATATTCTTTTTTTCCCAGTCTTTCAGGGTAATATTCAAACTTTCAATTTTAAGTATGTATGATGTTAGTTGTAGTTTCTCATAGATGCTTTTTATTTCATTGAGGAAGTTCCTTCTCATTGTTATTTTATTGAGAATTTTTATAATGGAATAATACTGGATGTTGACAACTGCTTTTTCTGCACATATTGGGATGATTATGTGGATTTTATGCTTTAGTCTATGGATATGGGAAGTTACATTGATTAACTTTTTAACGTTCAACCAACCTTGCATTCCTAGGATAAACTCCTCATAGTCATCATAGTCGTGATGTATTATCTTTTATATATATATATATATATATATATATATATATATATATATATATTTTAATGCTCAATTTTTTAAGAAAGACAGCTATATTCATAAAGGATACTGGCTTGCAGTTATTTTTCTCTGCACTGACTTTGGTATTGATATCAGGGTAATATCATTCTCATAAAATGAGTTAGGAAATACAAACTCCTCTTCTATTTTCTGAGAGAGTTTGTGTGGAATTGATGTTATATACCCTTTAAAGCATTTGTAGAATTTATTACTAGAGACATTCAGGCTAGAAATTTTCTTTTAAACAAGTTTTTAAGCTACAAATTTATACACACACACACACACACACACACACACTCACACACACATTCTTTTTTCCTAACTAATTATTCTTGCATGAGGATTGGAATTTGTCCCTTTCTACTTAGTTTTGAATTAATTAGCAAAAAGTGGGTCATATTATTCCCTTTTCATCTTTTTAATGTCTGTAAGATTTGCAAAATTGTCCCCTTAGACTGGTAATCTCTGCCTTCTCTCTTTTGCTTTCTTTTTTCCATGATTAATCTATCTAAAGCTTTATCCATTTATTGATCTTTTTAAGAACCAGCTTTTGCATTATTCATCATATTTTTCTCTTGTTTTCTGTTTTCTATTTAATTAATTGGTCTCCTGTCCTTGTGATACAACATGGAAACTATCTCCAGATGGCTGAGAGGAGCTGACCAACTGCAGGGTTTGCCATGTTTGCTTTTCTTTTCTCAGGGATCATTTTCTTGTGCTTCCTGTTGTCCAATGTCTGGGGATATTTTTTTCATATATTTCATCTAGTAATTTAGCTATTAAAAGTGGGAAGGTCATCCATTTTTTGTTAATCCATCACAGAAGGAAGCAAAAATCTTTTGGTTGGTTTGTTTTGCTCTTAATTTTAAGAAATCATGTTTTTCTTCTTCATGCAAATTATAATAATAGATTTCCTAATGTTGAAATAGCTTAGCATTCCTAAGATAAACTGTAATTGTTTAATATATACCATTACTTTAAGGCCCTGTTAAATAGTATTCAAATGCACTGTCAAATAGTATTTTAATTTACATTTTTAATTTATATTTTTCTATATGTATTAAAATTATGATTGGTCTAAATATTTTTTTGTTTATCCACTTTGTGTATCACAAGATTATCACAGCTGCATATCATAAAATGGGAAGTTGCTTATCTTATTATATTTTGATTCATGGAACAAATTTAAAACATTATTTCTTTTTTCAATATTTTGTGGAAGTCAACCTTAAAAATATCTAAGCATGATTAATTTCTAAGGGATAGACTCTGACAAACATTTCAATTTTTTTAATACAATTGATGTTTAATACTGGTTTTTTATCATTTCTTGGATCAACATATAATATATATTTTTCTAAAAGTCCATCAGTTTTATGTATATTTTCCAATATATTGGTTTGATGTCAGACAGAATATTCTAATGATTTTTACTTGCTTAGTATAAGTACACCATCTTTCTTATTCCTAAGATCATTATTTATATTTTCTTTTTTGTCAGACTTGTCAATTTTTAGTTATCATATCGGTCTTATAAAATAATTTGATTACATTTTATTGACAAAATCTATTTTTCTTTACTTTATCATTTCTTTTACCCTTATTTATTTCCTTTTTACACTTTTAGTTTTTGTTGCTCATTTCCTTTCCCTCCTGTATTTGAATATTTTGAATTTTTCAGTTAACTAGATAAATGCATTTAAGTATGTACATTTCCTGTGAGCACACGGCATGAATTCTTTAAATGAATTCTATTTGTTAAGAAGCCTTAATAAAAACATTGAACAAAGTGGCTAATACTTTAAATGATAACATAAACAGTTCAGCAGTTCTTTCTAATCATCTGCATTTCTACTGTGTGACAGGTATAAATAGTGGCATTAAAAATAATAATTATCAGAATATCATAATAAACTATAATCCACAGGGCTCCCTTATACTACTAGTTACTGAAGACCTTACATCTGATCGCTACTTACCTCTTGCAGGCTTTGACTTCAGATTTGACACCAGACGAACTTTCACATGTTTTCTATCCAGATGTGGAGCCTCCATTGGAGCAGTTTAAGGGCTGGGATGAGTCCCTGAGGCCACTTTGGCTTCTGGCTCTAGCATCTTACGCATGGTACCTTGACATTAGATCCTTGGCCTGCTTCCAAAATTTTCTGTGCTACTCCTGTCTTCATTACATTTGCACTTGGTGATAGAGCCTTGGGTATATAGCCTGTGTGTTTAAGATACTAAAACAGAACAGAAAAAAACAAAACAAAACAACCCCCCCACACACTTATTTCACAGTTTTCACAGTTGTCACCACATTTAACTAAACTTTGCTAAGCAATTGTCCTCAAAGCCTGCCAGAAGTTATTTCTTTTCACATTTTCCCATGCCCAAAGTTATATAGCTTACACAGCTCAAGAGAGCTTGTGAAACAACTCAGCCACTTCATAACTCCTTCCTGTGTCACAGATAGGCATGCAGTCCTAAAGCCCTGATATATTTTGACTCAGTCTCTCCAATATCTCTCAGGATTACTCTATAAAAATACTATTCCTACTCTACAATCTAAATTATCATCCTTCTTTCTATTCACGTCATCTTTTTTTAATAAAAAATAAGATATCAATTTATAAAAATTCTCAAAATATTTCTTTTAAAGTAAATGTTATTTGAAAACATTTTAATGGCTGCATAATATTCCATTGTGTAACTGTACTTATTGAACAATTTTGGGGACCTGATGCAGTGAGTCACACCTATAATCCTAGCAAGACATGAGGCCAAGAGTTTGAGATCTGCCTGAGCAAGAGGAAGACCCCATCTCTACAAAAAGAAAAAATTAGCCGGGCGTGGTGGTGCATACCTATGGTCCCAGCTACTCAGGAGGCTGAGGCAGGAGGATTGCTTGAGCCCAGGAGTTTGATGTTGCAGTGAGCTGTGATGACATCACTGCACTTTATCCCAGCTGACAGAGTGAAACCTTGTCTCAGAAAAACAAAACAAAACAAAATACCACCAATTTTTGTATTGTTCAATATTTTCTTTTAATTTCCATTTAGGTGTATTTTGTATGTATTTCTGCTTAATGCCCTGGGACATATCACCTTAGAATATGATAAATATTCTAGGAAAACCAATATGGGTATTTTAAGGCTCAATCCATATTGCTGAATATATTCCTCAAGTTATGCCAATTTACAGAAATAAATTTATGTGTATCATATCTCTCTTATACTTTTATAAATTGTTGACCTCTTTTTTTGTCTTTATTTTCTATTAAACAAGTAAAAACAGTATCCTTTCATTTAAAATTATATCTTTAATAACTAATAGTTTTGTAGTTTTTTATTTGTGCTTATTATACACTTATGTTTATTCTTATATAACTTATTCCTTGCATTTTTTTAAATTTTAGTGCTTTTCTTATTGGCTTATTAAAATGCTTCACAAAGAAAGTATATCAATCCATATTTCATATGTGAAATCAACATTATTAATGTATTGAGGTTTTATATTTTAATCTAGTCAAACATGTCAGTCTTTGCCTTCATGGTTATTCTTATTGTTTGTGTCCTTTGCAAGCTCAATTAACTATGCCTGTATATTTTTGTAACTTATAATTTCAATTTACTTAAATATTTTAAACAACTGAAATTTAATTTAGGTGACTTACAAAGTTTGATAATTCTGGAGAATTTTCCCCTAAATAAAATTTTTTAGCATGCTCAATAATTTTCATAATGCTCATATATTTGTGATTTCATTAAGTAGTTTAATGCATCAAAATAGGTCACATAGAAAAAGTTTAGTTTATACTTGGTCACTTTCCATGTACATACCTGAAGAATAGATAAAGGGATATTTTTATAGATTCCCACTGATAGGTTTGCTATTATTTTCCAAAGTTCAATATCCCGTAAAATTGAGAAATACTTGCTTCCCAAGGCCTATTTTCTGCATTAGAATTGGAAAATATTAGAGAAATTTATAGAAAGTTTCTTCTGCTCTCTAATTCCCTAAAAATAACTCCAGAAATGAGAATGTAAATGAATAGTGTTTTAATTCCATGTTCCCTATTTCCCTCTTACGAGCTCTGTATTTTATAGATTTTGAATACATAATCCCCAAAATAGAATCACTGTAGCCATAATGGGTTTATAAATTTAGCATTTCCTTAATTTCACTCATGTTGATAAGCAGTTGGAGATTGTTTCCCTTAATAGTAGAAAGTAGTAGCAATGAACAAATCCTGTTTCTAAGGTCATCACGACCTGCACTCCCTCCGAGCAGCACAATGTTGTCTTAAGAGGTCATGACACTGACACAACCTGAAGCGAGTGACCAAGCTGTCATCTAAGCCCCACTAGCACCCAGCTCACACCAGGAGACTGAAAAAGTCCCATTCATTGAGCAGAATAATTATGTCATTGTTTTAAGGTAAATAACTTGAATGAAGTTTTCCAGATGTGGAATAAGAGACATGTGCAATTAAAATAAATTGTAAAAGATTAATTACATGGACACTAAGGGAGAAGCTAAGTAAGCCTCAGCCTATTCTTTCTAAAGATTAAATTCCTTGACTTTCCTCTAATACAAGTTGCCATTCTAAGTCTGATGAAGAGGACCACATTTGGATGAAGACCATTCAATGTAAAAAATGTGGATGAGACTGCATTATTTAAACATATACTTTGCCTTCTAAATGATATTTTTGTAATGTGCAAAAAGGGTAGCCCTAAATCAAATTGTGTTCTACCGTTGGTTTTGATACTTTACCTTGCACTCTCATGACATGGTAAGGCATATGCATGTGTATGCTCCTGAGCCTTAAAGCCTTAAAGTTTTACGGAAATGATCCTGCAAACTTGAGTTCCCATGATGTGACTATAAAGAAAAGTCTATACTCATTTAGATGTCTATCACACAGTCTGATATGGGCATCCTGGGCTTTCTGGAGGTCGGATGCAAATTTGACCTTTTTTTTTTTTTTTTTAATTATTTTTTTTATTTTGGCATATTATGGGGGTACAGATTTTAAGGTTTCAATAAATGCCCATTTCCCCCCCTCCCCCCAAAAGTCTGAGTCTCCATCATGACCATCCCCCAGATGGTGCACATCTCACTCACTATGTATGTATATACCCGCCCCCCTCCCCCCTCCCCCCTGCCCAATACCCTATTACTGTAGCACCTATGTGTCCACTTAGGTGCTACTCAGTTAATACCAGTTTGCTGGAGAATATATCTGGTGCTTGTTTTTCCATTCTTGGGATACTTCACTTAGTAGTATGGGTTCCAGCTCTAACCAGGAAAATATAAGGTGTGCTATATCACCATTGTTTCTTAGAGCTGAATAGTACTCCATGGTGTACATATACCACATTTTATTAATCCATTCTTTGATTGATGGGCATTTGGGCTGTTTCCACAGCCTTGCAATTATGAATTGTGCTGCTATAAACATTCGAGTGCAGGTGTCTTTTTTGTAGAGTGTCACTGGATCATTTGGGTAGATGCCCAGCAATGGGATTGCTGGATCAAATGGTAGATTCACTTGTATCGCTTTTAGGTATCTCCATATTGCTTTCCACAGAGGTTGAACTAGTTTGCAGTCCCACCAGCAGTGTAGGAGTGTTCCTCTCTCTCCGCAACCACGCCAGCATTTATTATTTGGAGATTTTTTGATAAAGGCCATTCTCACTGGGGTTAAGTGATATCTCATTGTGGTTTTGATTTGCATTTCCCTGATGATTAGAGATGTTGAGCATTTCTTCATATGTTTGTTGGCCATTCTTCTGTCTTCTTTAGAAAAATTTCTGTTCAAGTCCTTTGCCCACTTTTTAATGGGGTTATTTGATTTTTTCTTTCTAATTTTCGTGAGTTCTAAGTATATTCTAGTTATCAGTCCCTTATCGGATGCATAGGATTTGACCTTTTTAACAAACGCCTTCGTGTTCTGCTCCCTGCCCTGCTATCATCAAAGCCTTGTATCTCAGTGCACGTAGCTATTGGTCCGTGTGCGTGTTCGTGTGTATTTGGGGTTAGTTGTTTAGTTGGTATCCAGGTATCATGGAGCAAATTACATCTCTCATTTTCCCTAAAGTTATGAAGAATCATAATTCACACTGATATCATCTCTGCTGTGCTCTCTGGACATGCTTCTGTCTTACGAGGCAGCGCTTGCAGCCAACATGTTTGTGTGTGTAACTGACATCCTATCGAGAAGCAACACATGCTGCGTGTGGATCTATGTGATTACAGACATGCCCGAGGAAGGGGAAATAGGCTAGTCCTGCTCCCAGCACGATTAAAACAGGAGGAAGAAGACTGCATGAGTTAGACAGAAGTATGTAAGGGTCAAGTTTTCACATACATCCAAATGATCTCACATTTCTGGACCCCCACCTTTTACTCTGTCTCCTAACTGCTTATATCCTAACCTATAATTCCAGACTTCGACCTGGTAATTTGACCTCAATTCTAGGTTATTCTCTCTGCTGCTACTGTGGTCCATCTTTGTCTGGACCTGACCCTGAACGCTATGGTAAACTAATTTCTTTACCCTACAAGCCAAGTATTATCTCTAGAATGATCCATACACATAGAAAGAGTTCATTAGAATGAGATTTTGCCCCCAACAGAATCTCTTATGAACAATAAAATAGCACAAAGATTTTATCAATATTTTATGTTAGAATGAGCTGCCAGAGAGTTCAACTCTGCCTTTGGTCTTCTTGTTTTCATTAATCTTAAAGAAGATAAATTGTATTAATTAAATTTGCTATTCTAAATTGGATAGCATTATAAACAGGGGAGAAATGACCCAGAGAGGGAAATCTGAAATAGGTAGCAGTGGTAAACAAAAATCAGAAGATTCATCTTACAAGAGGAAAAATAATCTCCTGTAAGAAAGTTTTCCTCTTTGTTTAGGCTATACTTTAGATAGAAATAATGAAACTAAAGAAGACCCCAGAAACTGATACCAGTGACCCTACACCTTGTGTGGACAGATTAGAAAATTGTAAAGCTACAATCTGGAAAGAAAAAGCCAGGCTAACTCCACCAAAGTCCAAACAATAATGGTTGATTTTATGTGCTCCAAATACTTAATATTTAGAAAATTGGGCAGTTCATGTGAGAACAAGCCAGGCAGCTGTGTTAGATACACCTCCTTTGCTCAAGGTCACTAGTCTGGACCCCAGAAAACTATTTGTGTGACCTAGGCAAGGTATTCATATCCTCTGAGCTGCAAATGCCTTATCAGTACAATGAGGATAACAATCACTTCTATTTCACAAGGTTGTTTGAAAATTAGCTTAAAAAAATGTATTATAAAATACTAACAAAGTGTTTGTTATCTATTAAGTGCTTGATACATATTTAACAATATTTAAAGTACTATTTCAAAAATAATAACATAAATGTCTGAACATGAAAAAGTTGAGGTCCAGGTCAGATTTAAATCTGTACATTTAGCTAGTAGAAAGGAGTAATAAGTCTATGTCACAGGCAGAGAATATTAGAGGAATAAGTCAGAAAAACTGCAGAAGCTCAAAGCCTAGAGAAAAGTACAAATATAAGGGAAGGCTGTGATTCCAACAAGAGAGACACACATTAAGTGCTATGCAAATCCAAGGGAAAAAGAATCACTAAATCTGTATTGAGCAGTGAGAAAAGGCTTCACAAAGGAAATAACATTCTAGTTGGTGCTTTAAAGATGAGTGGGGATTTTGGAAGTGAGAATGGTACAGGAACATCCTAAAGACAGAACAATGTGAGGCCAAAGAGCCCACAAAGCAGACAGTGGGTCATCTGATATACTTAAAGTAGACAGTTAGAGCAAGGAGTGGAAGAGAGGAAGAAAGTGCAATGATTCAGCTGAGGAAAAGATGAGCCTGGTTTGGAGAAACCATGGAATGACATATTAGGAATGCATAAATTACTCTGAAACAATGGTGAGTTGCAGGATACTAAGCTGGGGAAAAACAAGTCTTCAGGTTACAGTCATGAAACAGGACAGCAAGAAACCTGCAGCAGCACAGGTGAAGTGGGTGTTTATCCTGCTCAAGAAAATCCCCCAAAGAAGCAAACTTCCAAGAGAGATAGCTAACAGTTCAGTCAAAGGGCACACACAGTAAACTGAACTACGCTCTGAGGAGAGAGCAAGAGAAGTGCCAGCTATAGATCCTGGAGTTTATTAAGCCAGATGGACACCCAAGAGGCTGGCTGTCCAAATAAGAAGCCACCTGTTGTGATAAACTGCTGAGTCCTGATCCATCAGGTTAGGAGAAGTTTGTGTGGAGTTTCTCAAAAGCTCACAGCACCTCTATGAGCTAGTTAGAGAGAGAGAAGGCATAGCTGAAGCACCCAACCCTTCCGCCTGCGCCTCGCGGGGACCCGAGGAGAGATAAAAGGAGATTTTGAGAAGTGATTTTGAGAAAAAAAAAAAAAAAAAAAAAAACAGAGCCAATGATAAGTGTCAACTTCATTACTCAAGAGAAAAATTCTCTTTCTTGACAAGGTCGAGGAGGGTTTTGGGGAGAGTCAGTGGGGAAGAGGAGAAACACACATGTCAACGTCCAGGTTTGGGGAATAATATGTCCAGGACAAGGCAGGAAAACAAACACTGGCTTTGCAGACATAAAACCTGAGATCTAACTCTGAATCCATTTCACAACCGTGGGATCTGGGATATTACTGAAATTTTCTTAGCCTGTTTCCTTGTCCGTAAAAAGGGGATTATAGCAGCTATGCTGCGGGACTGTTGTGAAGATGAAGCAAGATAGTATGTGTCAAACACCTAGTCCAGACGCATTAACTGCTCCTGCTCACCTTCAGCCCGACCCGTTCTAAAAGCCTGGAGGTGCCAACACGTGTAACTTGATGACTTTATCCCGCTTTCTGTGGAGTTCAAAAGTGTGGGAGAGGAGATTGAAGCACCCAGCCCTTCTTCACACAAAGACCACCAAGTCTTGCCCTGGCTCTCTCAATTGCCCATTTAGCAGATTTTCTTTTTATTATTATTTTTCATATTTTTAGAAGTGAAGTTTGTGGCTGCTTTTAGTGCAGATATTTTTCTAAGAAGCTGTTAATTCCATGGGGCTCATTTTAATATGGTTTCAAGGGACCAACAATATGATGTAGCTTTCAAAACAACTATCTGGCTGTTTTATTAAAACAATATTGGTAATTGATAGTTATTTATCATTTAGGTGTGCTTGACAGCCTTTGACTTTTCATTTCTCAAAGGGAAGTTCTAGTAAGTATCTGAAGTAATTTGTTTTAGTCAACAGGTATTGGAAATCTATCTGCAGCATCATTTAAAAGCCATTGGAAAAACAAAATTCACTGTTACTATTTCCTGAGCTCCAAACTGCATTATCAATAAAATGTGACTAATTTGCCACCCCCACTGCATCCTGATTTCCCATCAGTTTACTAGCTCAGAATTATATTTAAAAAAAAATTCTTATCACCTAAACTTTCAGAGTTTATCTATTATCCTTTAGAACATAGGCTTGCAACTTTATGAAGAATCATAAATTATTAAAATTAAACTACAGTCATGTCTTGATTTCCTCACTGAATACATAATAGAATGCTCTCAGCATTGTTAAGGGGACTGAAAATGGTGTAATGCAAAGAGCTGATAACCTGGGCTCTGTGTCAATCTCTGGGACATTGCACAAGTCACTTCGCCCTCCAGTGCCAGCTTAGCCCTCTAGAAAAATGTGATGATGGCTGCCCCTGTGTCATTCAGGACTATTGAGGACATATTTTAAAAATGTTTTTAAAAATTGTAGTGCACACTATAAAATCTGCTGGAATTATTGGTATTGGGAATGGTGCAATTTATGTTGAATTTTAAACTATCAACTTATCAAAGACTTGTTTTCAGCAAGGGGTTCACTAATGCCTGACTCCCTCTAAAAATAACAAGCAATTTCAGTAAATTATAAAAGAGGAACATTTGCATGGCTTCCTGTCAGTAACGACCATTATGTGTTTGAAATAAATGCCATTTAGATATGAAAAACATAAACCCTGAAATTTTCTGTAACTGACTTTGCTCAGCATAGAGAAAATTCCCATAGAAATTTACCATGTCAATAGGATCTCTCAGGAATATGAAAGACCTTTATTCCAACAGGTGAATTGGAAAAGAGTTTACGAGTTTCACTGTTAATTTTTGAACACTTTTTTTCAAATGCAAGTTATCACCACCTTCTAATTTACAAAAAATACTATCTATACGGTGATGACCCCTCAAACTCTATCTCCAGCCCAGGTAACTCTGTCAAGATTAAGCTCCAGTCATTCACCAGCTAACTGAACATCCTATGTTCAACATATGCATGACTAAGCTCATCAGCCTCCATGCCAACACTGGTCTTCCTCTGTTTTTCCCGTAATTACTACTGGTTGCATTTGCATAAGCCAAAATCTGCCCGGTCAATAGAGCCATGGTTATGTGCTTGCCAGAAGCCCGACTGCCATTTAAACACAAAACATTCACTTCCATACCTCTTGTGTACTTATCTCTGTGCCTGCTTCCAGCTATACCTGAAGCAACCCTATTCTACCATTTCACATCCCAGTAAGTAGTAGGCAGAGGAAAAGTAAAAAAGTGGGAATGAAGCCAGCAATATTTTTGCTTGCTCCTAGGACTAAGAATTAATGCTTGAAATGTCTCATGACATTGATTTTGACTGTCTTTCCTGGTATTAAGAAACCTAAATTGAGAGTCAAACCCTGTCTCAGCAATTACTAGCATAACCTTGAGAAAGTCATTTAGAGTATCTGACTCAGTTTCTTCACTTATGATTTAAACATAATATTAATAACAACTTTTCCTTCCTCATGCTAAAAGTAGGCCTAAGAAGGGTATATTTGCATTTAAAGAAGCGATGCACATTGCAAAGTTGTAGGCAGTACAAATGCCATTGTCTTTCCACCAAAAATTCTGCAACTGTGTCTGCATCTACCCCATCTCTTGCTTTCTTCCAGTTACCATGAAGCACGAAGGCTCCCCTCACCACCATCCATCCATCCATCTACTTGTGTCTTGCCCCAGCCCAGTTTCTTCCTATTCACTCAAGGATTTAGTTCTTTTTCTATCTCCTTTCTCTCTAATGAGAGAAAGATCCTTGATCCCTGGTGTTCTCCCAGCTCATCCTCATCCACACACAAACATGCTGCGGTATCTTCCATTTCCCCTGACTCCACCTTCTCCTCCAGTTATTGTCCACCTCTCCCTCTCCCTGCAAGCGTATTACCAGGAGAGTTGCTCACACACCTTGTCTCTTCTACTTACCACCTATTCAGTTTTTGATCCATTTCAGTCTAATTCTTTCCCTCCCTCAGAAGTCAGTAGAAATCGCTCTTGTTAAAACCACCATTAACCCCAATGTCACCTTTTAAAACAATCTCCCCTTATTCAGTCCCCCACCTAGAATTCGGCATGATTTGGCCACTCCTCTCTCCTGAAATCTCCTCCTCTCCGAGTTCCCACCACACTGTCCTGGTTTAACCCCCAAATTAAGATTCTGAGCTGACTTAGTTACAATCTATATCTCATGCATATGTATACCCTCAGCCTCTAATGTAGCTATCAGCACCATGCTCAGTAAGTGTTTTTATTTATTTTCCTTCCTTGCTTGTTTTTAAAGAAACTGGTCTTCCAGTTTTGTTAGTTTGTTTTGTGTTTAAGAATGACATAACACTGAGATATAGAATATACTATATTCCAAATAAATTGTGGGTTTTTTTATTCCTTTTTTCCAATTCAGTAGCAATTTGTTTCTGAATATATACATATATGTGACATAAAATAGTAGCTGTGCTATCTTTGACTTTTACGTGTTTTATTTTTTTTTTTAATCAATTTTCACAGGCCTCAGAATGATCTGGTTTTCTCTGCTTCTTATTCTATGTTCCAGATATAGACATCCCATTCATTTATGTAATGGGGATTTTACAACTGTGAAGGTCTCACATGATTGTCCATAAATTCCTCCATATCTGCTGCACTGTCCTCAGTTCAGTCTTAAAATCTCATTCGTTTTATTTATAGGTATCAGTGAAGTCAGGTTTTATGCTTCTATTCTTTTAGCACTATTGAGGTAAATTTACATAAAGTTCTCAGTTAAAAATAGATTAATTTTTATTAAGGCATAATGTACATTAAAATGCACCCTTTTTAGTATGCAGTTCTGCAAGTTATGGCAAATTCACAGTCATGTAACCACCACCACAATGAAAATATAGTACAATTCCATCACCCCAAAGAATTTCTCTGTGCTCCATAGTCAACTTCTCCCCAGTCTCCAGCTCTGAGCAACCACTGATCTGTTTTATACAAAGAGAGTTTTGCCGTTTCCAGAATATCAAATAAAAAAGAATAATGTAATTTATAGCCTCTTGGATCTTGCTTCCTTTACTTAGCAGAAATGTTTCACGATTTATTCATGCTGTTGTATGTATTAGTAATTCATTTATTTTTATTCATGAGTATTCCATGGTATGGATTTGTTACTTTTTTGTTTATTGATTCCCCAGTTGTGGCAGGCACACTAATCAACCCCCCAAAGCGTTCATATTTTCATTGTGGAACCTGTGACTATATTACCTTACATGGCAAAAGGGACTTTGCTGATGTGATTAATGTCACAAACCTTGAGATGGCAAGGTAATCCTGGATTATTAGCCAGGTGGACCAAATATAATCACATAAATCAGAAAGATAGTAGCATCGAAAGGATCTGATGCCCTGTTGCTGGCTCTGATGTAAGGGACTACATCTATTAATAAGCATCAGAAAGAGACCTGTAGGAGCCAAAGGTTGCAATCAGCTGATAGCCAAGAAGGAAACGTGACCTCAATCTTATATCCACATCGAACTGTATTCTGCCGACACCTGAACAAGAGAGGGCACATTTTCCCTTAGAGCTTCCAGAAAGGACACTGGCCTGCTGACACCTGGATTTCAGTCTGGTGATTCCTCTACTAGATTTCTGTCCACCTGAAATGTAAGATAACAAATCTGTATGGTTTGAAGCCACTAAGATTGTGGAAATTTGTTTACAGCAGTAATAGAAAACCAATATACCAGTTGAAGGGCATTCAGGTTGTTTTCAGTTTGGGGTAATTATGAAAAAAAAAGCCACTATAAAATGTAGAGTACAGGTTTCTGTGTGAACTTGAGCTATCTTTTCCCTTAAGTAGAATTGCTAGGTTGTAGAAGTGTCTATTTAGTTTATTAAAAATTTCAAAACTGTTCTCCTAAGTGAATGAATTCATCATTTTGCATTTTCACAATTAATATATGAGAATTCCAGTGGTTCTGAGTCCTCACCAGCATTTGGGATTGGCAGGGAATCTTATTTGGGTGTTTGTTTGCCCTATTCGGATAAGTATGTGGTAGTTTTCCATCATGGTTTTATTTTCATTTCCATAATGATTAATGATTTTGACTTGGTGAAATGTCTGTTCAAATTTGTTTGCCAAATTTTAATTGGGCTATTTATTTTCTCATTATTGGGTTTTACATATTCATATATTTTGGTGTATTTATTTCCTGGTGCTGTGTATATGACCACTAACTTGGTGGCTTAAAGCAATACCCATTTGTAATCACAGTTTGTGTGTCAAAAGTCTGGCATGGCATAACTGGGTTCTCTGCTCAGAGTCTTATCTGACTCTGTCAGACTAATTCAACGTGTCAGCAGGCTGCATTCTTCATCTGGTCTCTGGAGCTCAGGGTCTTCTCTCAAGCTCATTCAGGTTATTGGCAGAGTTTAGCTTGTTGCTATGGTAGGTAGGGCTGATGTCACTGATTTCCTGCTGGCTACTGGCCAGGGATTGCTCTCAACTCCTAGAGGCCACCCTCAGTCTTAGCCAAGTAGCCCTCTCACAACGTGGGTGCTGAAAAGCCCGGAGAATCCCTCTCCAGTTTCTCTCATGGATTCTTAACACTGAAGTGACTATCGGTCACACTCTCCATAGAAGGTAATCTAATCGAGGGAAGTAACTATCCTGTGCCACTAGAAGGTTCTGCCAACACTCAAAGGGAAAGGATTGTACAGGATTTATAACTGAGAGTGTGAAAACGCTGGGTACCATTTTAGGATTCTGCCTACTGTCTCTGGATACAAGTCTGTGGTCAGATATATGCTACACAAACGTTTCCTTACAAACATTCACTTTTCATTCTCTTCAGAAAATAATCTTTTGAAAAATAGAATCGTTTAATTTCGAAGAAGTCCAGTTTTCATCTTTTTATTTTCTTTTATGTATTGTTTTTGATGTTGTATCAAAGAAATCTTTGCTTAATCCAAGGTCACAAAAGCTTTCTCCTATTTTTTTTCTTCTAGAAGCTTTATAATTTCAGGTTTTACATTTGAACAATGATCTATTTTGAATTAATTTTTGCATCTAAAGCATGAGTATGGGTCAAGGTCTTTCTTTTTGGCATATGGATGCATAATTGTTCTAGCATCATTTGTTGAAAACATCCTTTCTCAATTGAATTGCCCTTGTACCTTTGTTAAATATCAATTTTTAATATGTATGGATCTATTTCTAGATTCTAAATTCTGTTCCAGTGAACTATATGCCCATCCCCAGTATCTAAATCACTGTAGCTTTCTATTCACTGTTAAAATTAGATAGAGTAAGGCATCCAAATCTGTTCCCTTTCAAAATATTTTTGACTATTTGTTTTTCTTATATTAATATTTATAAGATAAAATATATTTGCCTTCTCAGATACATTTTAGAATGAGCTTGTCAATTTTAACAAAATTCTTTCTGGGAATTTGATTTAGACTGTTTTGAGTCTATAGATAAGTTTGAGAAAAATTTACATGTTAACAATATTTAGCCTTCTAATCTGTGAACATGATATAGCCCTTCACTTATTTATATATTCTTTATTATCTTTTTCAGGATTTTTTAGTTGTCAGCATACAGTCCCTGTATATATTTTGCCAGATTTATACCTAAGTATTTCATGTTTACCGGTGCTATTGCAAGTGGTTTTTTTTATTCAATTTCTAGTTAGATGTTTATTGCTGATATATAGAAATTTTGTTGATATTTATGTACTTATTTTGTGTCCTGCAACATTCCATTTATTAGTTCTAGGAGAGTTCTGAAAGTTTTTTAGGATGTTTTTATATAGACAATCATTTCATTTGCAAATAGACACAGTTTTATTACTTACTTTTGCAATCTGTGTGCTTATTATCCTGATTATTATTACTATTTTACTTTCTCTCCCCTGTTGCACTGGCTAGGACTTCCAGCATGTTGTTCAGTAGGAAAAGAGAGACATACTGGCCTTATCCCAATTTTACAAAGAAAGCATTCAGTTTTTCACCATTAGTATTATGTTAGCCGTAGGCATTTTGTCGATTTTGTTTATTGGACTAAGAAAATTCCCTTCTATTCCTAGATTGATAGAGTTTTTATTATTAAAGTATTTTGACTCACATCTAACACTTTTTTGTACATCTGTTAAGAGGATTATAGGCTTTTTCTATTATTATTCTGTTGATATGGCAAATTACATTGATTGATTTTTGAATAATGAACCAATCCTAGGACAATTCCTACGATAAACTCTATTTGATTATGATACATTATCCATTTTATATATTGCTGGTTTTGATCTGCTAAAATATTAGGAGTTTTACATCTAATTTTATGAAGTGTAGGGGCCAAAGGCCTGGAAGTTCACTGAAAATTGCTGACATGAGGCAGATTGATTAAAAGAAGAAAAGGCACACAATTTATTTAATGAGTATACACGGGAGCCTTCAGAATGAAGACCCAAAGATACAGGGGAAATTGTCCATTTTTATGATTAGGTTCAATAAGGTAGAGACAGCCATATAGAAATATGATTGGACAAAAAGTGTATGATCTAATGCTAATGGACTGAGTGGGGAAACTCTGCAAGGCCTGTCTGTCTGGATTCTTCTTGGCCTCTCTTCACCTTCGTCTTGGGGGGTGAAGCAGGACCCTCTCTGGAATGGGGGTCTCATGACCTACAGTCAAACAAGCATAAATATCTGGTATCAAATTATTCCAGTTATTTCTCTCTATATCAGAATTGAATAATAAGAATAAGATAATAACACAAATTTCTGCTGTGAAAGCCTGTGGCTTGGGGCCCGACTTCATGGGAACTCAGTCAGCCACCTCTCAGAGGCATTTAGGACTTTGCAGAAAGCCTAGACTATCGCTTGAGTGCAGGTGTATTATCCCAATAAACCACTATAAAAATAACAGACTATACAAAAATTTAGAGACCAGATTAAGAGAATTTAGAATTAAGCCAGGTATGGTGGCTCACACCTATAATCCCAGCACTAAGGTAGGCTAAGGTGGGAGAATCACTTGAAGCTAGGAGTTGGAGACCAGCCTGGGCAACATAATGAGACCCCATCTCTACAAAAAAATTGAAAATTAGCCTGGAGTGATGGTGTATGTCTGTAGTCCCAGCTACGCAGGAGGCTAAGGTGGGAGGATTGCTGGAGGCTAGGAGTTCAAGGCTACAGTGAGCTATGATCACATCACTACACTCCAGCTTAGGCAGCAAAGTGAGACTCTGGCTCCACAAAGTAGGGAAAGATGAAAAATAAAGGTGCGAGTAGTTAGGAACAAAGAAAATGTTGATCTTACAAGAGCCCAAGGAATCATCAACATTCAAATATATATGAAGATAAAGAGTTTTAAAATTCTCTGCAAAACCAATCTTAATCTTGTGTTATATAATATGATATAAAAAGGACAAGCTTGGCTTTTGAAGCAAAGAACAGAAGAGAATAGAATCAGCCAGATGCTCAGATAAATTGCTGAAGCCCACAGCAGTCTCACTTGCTGCCACCCCATTACTGCCTTTAGTACAATTTAAGATCGAAAGCACAATCAGACTGACAAACGCATTTGCTCAAGACCTTCTCCATTATAATTCCATTAATATCTCTGGGCCCCGAGCCAGCAAGAAACATCTGGTAGGGATTATGTTCTTGCAGAGATAAACATGCAGATGTTCAAAATTATTTTTAAGAAAATTTATCTATAAAGTGTTACCATAAAAATTTAAAAAATGGCAAAACTACGATCAGGAATGACATGCAAGTATTTGGGAAAATGGAATTTTTAAATATTTAAATGTAATAAAAGCAATATACCACATAGTAAAAAAAAAATCAGTCCATATATAAAAGAAAATTTGAAATAGTCCCCCCATTTTATTGTATGTCCAGTCCCATTCCTCACTTAATTTCCTTTACAACTGTTTGTGTCTTTTAATAATTTTGATAGTTTTCCTTACAATTCCAAAGTATATACTCATAGTTCAATTCTTGAAACTATAAACATTTAAAAATTTGTTCCCTCTTTAAAATATGAAAATATTGTTTTTTTATTTAGAGGCTTCTCTATCCAATTTTTTGTTTATGCTATTCATGTAAATCTTCCAGTTATTATTTCACAGTTTAAGCACACTTAAGTCTATATTTCTTCATCCATTCACTAACTACTAGATTGTATCTGATACCTCACCCCTCCATAAAATGAGGCAAAGAATGCTCTGAATTCCTTCCCCAACACCAGTCTCACTTACTGAATGTTGTCAGTTCTAATATTATTTTCACATTCTTAAATTTATAACACTTAAATTCTGCTTCATAACTATGATTAAGATATTCAAGCATTATCTCTAGGACAGAGGTCCTCAAACTTTTTAAACAGGGGTCCAGTTCACTGTCCCTCAGACCGTTGGAGAGTGCAGCGCACATTCCACACATGGGCACTTTGGGCCCCGGACCAGTCAGCTGCTAAGCAGGACAGGCAGTGGTGGGAAAAACACCCGGCGGGCAGGATAAATGTCCTCAGTGGGTCGCATGTGGCCCCATTGGCCATAGTTTGAGGACACCTGCTCTAGGAGGATAATAAAATTGAAAACCAAGGAAAATAATTTAAAATATTGTTATCTTTTTCAGCTTTATGCACTACACATTCACACTTAGTAGTGCTATTGATGCCTAAAGAAGAAAGTGTAAACCTATCTCTAAACTCTTGCCACACAAAGAAGAGTATTGCAGGCCTCAAGGTCAAGTGGCTGCTTTTTATCTTCATTACGTGGATTAATAACATCCATAACATAATTTTGTTTCTTCCATATTTGAATCATGATCTTCTTGCATAGTATACTGGGATAGTATTTAAATATATCATCCTATATATTTTTACCTATGATTATTCAAATTGTCTACTGATCTCTGTTTATTGAACTTGTGATTTCAATACCACCAGAGGGAGGGAAAAAACTCAGCTGAGAATAAAAGAGTTAGTGTTACTTTTTTTTAATTCAAAGATAGGCTCTTAAGCTTATTTCAAGAAAAAAGTTTGTTGTGGAAATTTTCATATATATAAAATCCTTGTTTTGTTGAGAGTAGAGAAACTGATTAGTGAATAGCATAGAATAGGATAGAAATGGCAGTTCCAAAATAAAGCTTATTGCCTACACAGGGACTCAAAAAGATGCATAACTTGCACAACACAGTGGAAGATCCAAGAATGTCAAAAGAACCAAGAGATTGACAGATGACAAGGGCACCGGGAGGGTACAGAATGTGGACAACGTAACCAGAAATCACACAGGGAATAGGCATCAGCAGTCTGTTGTGACACATACTCAAGACCAGATTTACAAGTTGCATCAGCAATAACAGAGGCTACCACCTGAGGACCAAACAGCGTGAGACATCCCAGTGGAGGCCATCAGGATTGCATTGATGTCAAGTACAGCTGAAAAAGGCTCACTTCCTCCTTACTGCATGCAACTGCACCCAGACATCAGCTTGGGGATGAGGGATACAACCATGTTTTGTTTTGCTTTTTTAATAGTTGCATAAGATAGTAAATTTTCTAAGGTTTTATTTCACCTAATACTAAATTGATCATTTTGCAGAGTACATAGAATTTTACATTAATACAAAGTCCAACAGCATCAAAACATTAACAGCATAATCCATATTCTTTGGAATGTATCATTCAAAATATCTGGCACATGATTAAAAATTACTACCCATGCCAAGAAGCATTTGATGAAAACAAACCCAGATTTTCAGTTTTGGTCTGACATGTAAAGAACTTGGAATTCATCACTCCCATTGTCACAATAAGAAAAAAACTCAGAACAAACTAAAAATCAACAGTTCCTTCTATAGCCACCAGAGAAATGAAGTCACAGGGCAAACTGCTGCCTTGAAAACTGGAGAGACAGCTGGATGCTGTAGGGCAGGGAAGACTTTTCCTCTACCCTCTGAGGGTTTGATAGTTGAGTCTATGAATAAATTGACAGTGGAAAGATTAACAGGAGAAAAGGTATACAAGTTTAGTATGTTCACAGGAGCATCACACAAAGGAAAAGTGAATACCCCCAAAACCACTAAGATCTAGAAGTTTATATGCCCTCTTCACAGGTGAGCAGGGAGAGAGAATGTAGGCAATTTAGGGAAGAATAAATTATTTTTGGGAAAGATGAATGAGCTCTCAGAAGAATAGGTGATATCCTGCAACAATGTCTGGGTGTGGTGCCTCAATCTTCCCTGGTTGTTGAGATTCCTGGGAAGGCGATTCATGACCACTGAGTCCCTTTTACAGGCAGACAACACTCATGTGCACATATGGCAGTAAAACACAACAGAAATCAAGCAGGTGGGGGGATGCGGAATTGGTAAATTCATACCTAACGAGTACAAAGCACATTATCTGGGTGATGGACACATTTGTAACTTTGACTCAAACATATAAAAGCAATCCATATAACCAAAACATTTGTACCCCCATAACATTCTGAAGTTTTTCAAAAAAAGCCCCTTCCCACATTTGCTCTTCCCCAAGAGCCCTCCATTTGAAGTCCAAAGCAACATGTTTGGGGGTGGCATTTCCTGAACTCCTTCAATAGAGAGAATCACAGCCTATCAAGCAAAGAAGATGCTGCTTCTGTTACCAGGAAGAGCAGCCAGTCCTGGTAGGAATGCTCCCAGGGTCACTGGTCAATTGCTGGAAGCTGAGCATGGACCACCTTGAGAGAACAAAGTTGCAAGGAGCCAGTCTTAAGTGGACCCCACCCCTTCATGGGTTTTCCCAACAGGAACCCTACCAGTTTCTCAGGATGAGGAGCAGAGAAAAATATCTTTGTGCTTCTGGCAGGGGAAGTGTAAAAATAACCATTTTATTTATTTATTTGTGTTTATGATTTCTTCTTTAAAATTTCAATAATTTAGGGGGCACAAGTGTTTTTTGTTACATGGGAGGTGGCAAATTGGAAGGAGGTTGAAGTGGGGAAGGGACACTCCAGGCAGAAAGAATAAGAGCATGTGCAAAGGGTCTGGGGAGGGAGGGAGACAGGGCATGTGATTCATGACGACTGAGCCCAGGACATAGCTGCACAGCTCTGGCATGGGGGAGAGTGAAGAGAGAGGTGAGAAATACAGATGAATGCAAAAGCAGGGATTTGATCTTTGTAACTTATATTTAGAACCTTAGATTTTGTCCTGAGGTCAATGGGAAGATAGTAAAGTGTTTGGCTTGTTTGCTTTCAGCAGGAAATGACTAGATGCATTGCAAATTCTCTAGCTATAGCCAATAGAATAGATTGTGTGTGTTGGCAGGGGTAGGGTAGACTGAAACTGAAGTCAAAGAAACCTGCGAAGAAACTATAAAATTCAGATAACAGGTAATCATGGCCTGCATGGGGCAGCAGCAGGGGGTCTGGAGAGAAATTAGCAGAATGAATTTGAGAGCTCTTGCCAGAACTTGGCTCCTGGACATGGAGAGAGGGGAAAGAGAAATAGTTAGATGTCCTCTGTGACCTGGGTCCTCCAGGTTGGAGAACTGCCTCCCCTTATCCTAAGCTGAAGAATGGCCAAACAGACAGGCGGTGCAGGTCTTTGGTGGAGCAATGGAACGACCTTCAGCATCGTGCTGGGGCAGCTGAATTTCAACAGTTTCAAGAGTGAATAGGAGGAAAACATGTCATGTTAGTTTGGAATTTTTTTTATAAATTTAACTGTGAATAGTAGGAAAAGGGCTGTATGTAGCTAAGGGAAACAAGGGGCCAGAAGTAGAGGTTAATAATTTTTTAAATGAAAGAGATTTGAGTGTGGCCAAATACACTGCAAGAAAGCCGAAGACAGGGAGACTGAAGGTACAGCAAAGGAAGAGAATAACGCACACAGTGTGTGTGTGGGGGGGGGGCAGGAAGTGGGAGAGAGGGAAAGGTAAGACATGGAGGAAACCCACACCCCAGGTGAACCCTAAAGGAAGTACGTCTTCTCACTGTATTCAGAACATATGCTTGTGCGCATTGTGGCCACCAGATGAAGGAGTTTCTGCTAGGTCCCATTTTTTCGTGTATGTGTGTGTGTGTGTGCATGTAATAAGAGTTTACCGAGCTCCTAGTTCATGCTGATCACTCCGCCGTACATAGCATTAAATCCCAGAGCTGTGCCCCTTGGCTCAGCAAAGTGCAGGAACCTATGCTAAGGTGCAAAGAAATTGGACCTCTGGATTGCTTCATATTAGTGATTTTTCAAGTGAATGTGACAGAGAATAAGGAGGAAAGCTGAGGTTGTTAGCAAGGGTGGCTGAAGTGAAAGACTGTGGTGCATGAGCTGGACACAGGTCAGAAAGAAAAATGAAGCAGCTGAGAGATGAAGAACACGAACAGAATTTTGCAGACTGCAGATCTTGTAAGCATATAGATCTCAGTGACTCAGTGGGTCATTGATAATGCACCACAAAGAAAAGTAAAAACAAAACAAAACAAAAAACAGAAGATTCTAGCTAATATCTTAGATGTTGGATAGTTCCAAGGTGCAGCAAATCCAGGACTGTGTAACTGAAGTGGGGCGGATGGAAAGTGCAACTGGCATGAAGGAGGTCAAGGTTGGGAAGAACCATCGAGCAGACATGGGAAATACTCCGAATCATGGCTTGAGCATGAATAAAAAGTCTTATGAGTCCAGTGGGAGGAAGAGAAGTTAAGAAAGCAAGGGAACGATACATTGAGGTTATTAGAGGCAAGTGCAACATCTTGTGCAGGGCCAGGACACCCAAAGGAGGCAGCAAGATTCAGAACAGCAGGTGCTGCTGCCTGGAGGGCAGCGGAGGGGAAGGGGAGGGAGAGAAGGAGGCTGCAGAGACCTTGGATTCGCATTGTATTGCAAAGGGACTTGTGAAGGCATCTTTATTTCTTAATGGATAAAGAGACAAATAGCTAGATGTTTACAAACACATTTGTCTAACCCTTGTGGCTTTAAGTAGCAGGTTATATGACAGCAGAGATGTGAAATGGCACTGTCACTATATCTAAATTGAAAAAGTCATAGAAAACATAAATAGTAGTTATTATAGCTTCCAAAATTTGCTCTCCATCTCCAGAAACCTGTTAGAACTGGAAACCAGATGAGGAGGTGACTTTAAAATGAATAAAAATGTTTTCAGCATGGAAAAAAAATAAATAAAAGAGCTGCTGGTGGAGAGAGACAGAGTTGGTCCATAATTAATATGAACATCAATCTTTTTGAATGTCAGGATGAAAGCCTATTCTTGCTCAAATAATTGGATTCACTGTCTCCTAAAATAGCACAGGAAGGAGGAGAATGGGGCATTGGCAAGGAAAAGGTCTGTGAAAACAATAGTGCCTGGCTTTTCCCTTATTTCCTTTGGTGTGCAAAGCCCTAGAAGAGGGAGTGTGTTTATGTGAGGGCCGGGTCAGTCTGCTCTTGGACCCAGTGCCGGAGAGAAGCAGGCACTGATTCGAGCAATACACGTAGCCCCAGAGAATGGGCAGTTCTTTGTCAATTTATATTACAAACAAAGGCATGCTCCAGAGGTATTCTAACCTAAAGTACTATTTTACCTCATCACACAACCCAGAAACGTCCCTAACAAAGCTGACAATATGTTTCACGTCACACCAGTATGACATATTACATAACACGGTACTGGAATTACCTTTTACTGAGGGCTGCTATGGGGCCGGCACGTGCTATATACACATCACTTCCTTCAGTCCTTACATCAGCCCTGTGTGGTGACATAATCCACATTTGGGAGAGGGAAAAATGGAGACTCAGGGAGGTTAAGTGTTAGAAAATATATCTTAGAGGTACGCCTGTGGCTTACCCTGTGGCTGCCCGCCCTGTAACCTATCCACCATGTCAACTGCTGTCTGAATAAGCGTCTCTGTGGTCAACGGCACTTGCTTAGAAAAAGTCTGGATAGGACATGACAAATTATACCCTGCTGCAGCTCACAGCTACGCTCTTTTCAGTTCAGTGGCTCCGTGGTGACCAGGGATCAGACCCACAACCCCACGCCAGAACAACATTGCCGCTACACGCAGTCACATGCCAAAGCTCATCTCTGCCAGGGAGCACTCCAAAGCACAGGGATGATTTCACCCCCTCCCCACTGCTGGAAGGGCTCAGTCCCTTGCAGGGGACCAATATGCCCTGGTGATGATCTTAATTCATGCATCCCTTCATCCAGCATGCATTTAGTGAACACCATCTATGGGCTTTGAACTGTGATGGGCATTCAGAGCATTCAGATCAATAAAGCAGTGCTCCTGTCTTCAGTGAGCTCACAGATCAGTGAGGGGAAGTTATAAAACTAAATTATGACTATTACAGGCAGCGTGGCAAGGGCAAAGATAGCACTCTGCACACTCTAAGGGAGTGGGCGAAGGGAGAGGTACAAAGATGGGTGAGTATGTCACAGCACTCTTGCTAAATGCAATGGACCTCACCCATTCTTACATTCGCTGCCTTCATGGACAGTTTGTTTCAGCAGAAGTGGCGCTACTTCAGCTATATCTATTTTTCAGCCATTGGTGAGTCTGGTAGCAAATGAAAAATAAATCAATACTGGGGACTTATTTAAAAAAAGGTCTAATAATTTTATAATAAAAGTATTCCTACTACAATTTTCCTGTAATAAGACCAAAATATAATGGTTTGTTCACTATGGGGTTCCAGAATTCAGTCTTCTCTTTCCAGATTTCTGAAAATATAGCATTTTTCTCTGAGGGTATATTTTAACAATTTGGAGTTGCATTCACTGTAAGTAGCAGATATCCTGGCAAATGGAGGTAAGGCATTTTTGTTCTCTTTTTCCCTCTAATAACACTACAAAGTCTGGGGGCAAGCTGTGGTTTGTATTGGTTTGGATGCTTCAAAAATCTCTGTGACTGCCCTTGCATTTTCCTTATAGTCTAAGAGAGCTGCAGTTGCTCCCGAGGTGACATGAGTATCATTGGCAGGAAGAAGGAAATAAGCCCAGGGAAGGAGGCACACACCTGCCTGCCAAGTCAGCCTTTCTTTGAAGAAGCTTTTCTGGAAGCCCAAGCCAACAATTCCTGCTTTTGTCTCAAAGACAACTACTGCCTCACTGCCCATCTACAAGGGACACCCCCACAGGGTTATGACAATAAGAATAAGGAGGAAAAATGGCCCTAGGAGGTACAAATATGAGTCTCAGCCACAATGCTTAACAACATTTATTTTCAGAAAATAGCGTTTCTTTGGTGCTTTAGGAAAACTTTCATAAATTACTATGTGAATAAATTATAATACAGTAGGAAGAAAATCTAGTTAGTATGTTCAGTTTCACTACTAGTAACACAAAAATATTTATAGCCCTAAAAACAAAGACATGCAGACAGGAAGTTAAGATATTGCTGATTTATTTGTACCAACTGATTCAATGTATGAGTTTGCATTCATTATTTTATCTTAGCCATTGCTTAATAAATTTATGGTGATACATTTAAGTACTAGTTTATAAACTATGTATCTTTCTTTCAAGAAATGCAAAGTGTCAAAAGGAAGAGGCTTATTATTATTGTTACTATTATTATATTTTGCTTGGATATGTTGAGTTTTGGGGAAAGAGAAAAGATGCATGAAGCAAAACTACAATTTGATTTTTTTTTTTTTTTTTTTTTTGAGACAGAGTCTTGCTTTGTTGCCTAGGCTAGAGTGAGTGCCGTGGCGTAAGCCTAGCTCACAGCAACCTCAAACTCCTGGGCTCAAGCGATCCTTCTGTCTCAGCCTCCCAAGTAGCTGGGACTACAGGCATGTGCCACCATGCCCGGCTAATTTTTTCTATATATATTAGTTGGCCAATTAGTTTCTTTCTATTTATAGTAGAGACGGGGTCTCGCTCTTGCTCAGGCTGGTTTCGAACTCCTGACCTTGAGCAATCCGCCCGCCTCGGCCTCCCAGAGAGCTAGGATTACAGGCGTGAGCCACCGCGCCCGGCCCTACAATTTGATTTTAAGTTGGTATTCTTGGCCTAGCAATTCTGGCTAGCAAATCAATCTTCTGATTCAAAATAGTACTCTTCTTAAAGAGGAAGCTGGTGTGTGTTTGTGTGTATGTATTTATGTGTATGCATATATATCTCTATGTGTATATATATTTAAAATATATGCACATGCTATGCATATATGTATTTAATATCTCATTTAATAATTTAATATTTCAAACACATATCCCCTTCTGAAACAGGTGCTTATATATTTTATGCTGTTTACTGTTTATTTTACTGTTGTCAAAGAACAAAACCAATCCTTGGGGCCAGGCGCAGTGGCTCACACCTATAATTCTAACCCTCCGGGAGGCTGAGGCAGGAGCTGAGGTCAGGAGTTGGAGACCAGTGAGCATGAGTGAGACCCTGTCTCTACTAAAAATAGAAAAAATTAGCTGGACAACTAAAAGTAGAAAAAAAATTAGTGGGGTGTGGTAATGCACACCTGTAGTCCCAACTACTCAGGAGGCTGAGGCAGGAGGATCAATCCCCTTGAGCCCATAAGTTTGAAGTTACTGTGAGTGAGGCTGATGCCATGGCACTCTAACCCAGGTGACAATATTCTGGAAAAATATTACTGAACATATTAAAATCGATTTAATAAATGCAAAATTTTTCAGCTGAATAGCTATTTTACCTATTTATATTTATTTTGTCTAGCTATATCTAAAACATGTATTTATATCTATTATGAAGCAGGACCTCTGCTGGGCACTAGAGCTTCAGATAGAAACACACACATTTGTGCTCTGAGTGTTATCCATGGTGGACAGGTGACTATAGCACCATGCAATAAGTTCCACAATAGAAGCATGGAGTCTAAAAACTGTTTTTCTGAAATATACGTTGAGTAGGGAAGGCTAGAGGTAGCCACAGTCAAACCCAATATCTTTGTTTTACACTGGTGAGTAAATACACAAATGCACTTCCACTGTTTTGTAAGAGTCTGATACTCTAGGGCAGCATTTACTCAAGTGGATGACAAGTATTATTTTCCCGAAACTAAGAACCCTTTGGTGTGCCTTAGCAGAATACTTATGTAAATAGCACTCATGGTCTTTTCAAAAGGCCTTAATTTCTTCTCAGTTCTTAAAAAAGAAAAAAATTTAATATTGCTTGTCACCCAGACCACTCAGCTATGCTGATACATTGGCAATTATTTGTCAACTAAAAATAAAAATTTTTAAAAGCATTGTTTTATAAAAATATTATTAATAATCAACTCAGTCTGTTGGTTTCAGAAAGCTTACAGCTAAAAAAATCATTTTAATTTTAACTAAAATAATACAAGTAAAAAAACACTATTATTTCGACTTTGGAAGAGTAACCAGATCCTTCATAGAATTGACATGCAATGTGCGCATATGAGTGAGTGTGTATGTGTGCATGTGTGTGTGAATGTGAGTGTGCATGTGTGTATCTGTGGTGAGGGCTGTGGGAAGCAGACAGATTTCATTTTCTGATAATTTTTATTTCAATTCCTTTTAAAATATGGTATAAATGAGGTACAAAAGCTATTGATTTTCTTTGTATCCCTTGACTAGAAAAAACTGAAAGCTGCTACTTTGTGCTAAGACCAAATCCTAGAAGTATTTTCTAATGTCCTTGCACATGCATCAGGCTTTTCTGGCTATTTGATCAGTTTTCTATTTAAAGGGAAGCAGTGTCTGCAGTGGATATGAGCACAGGCTTTGGGGATGAGGAGCAAGCCTGGCTAGAAGATTCGGGCAGGTGCTCATCTGTAAACATGAGGCTTTAACATTTATTTCACTAGTGTATCGTGAGAATTAAAAGGCATAATGTGTGTGAGGTGCCCATCCCACTACGTAGTAAGTGTCCCATGATTAGGAGCTTTCATTATTAGCTAGCCATTTAAAAACACCTTGTTCCTTAGTTATTCTCCTCACATTAATTGAGGTTGTTTAATTAACATCAGCTGAGGCATAATAAAATAAACAGCCTTCCAGTGTGAGAAGGCACAGACCATTGAAATAGTGCCATTTCTACAATGTTATTTACTAATACATCTTAAAATTACAAGGGATTTTTTTTCTTGCCTAGAATATACATAAGAAAATAAGAAATTTGCAATAGGTAGAACTGCCAAAATATTAAATGAATGATTTAGTACTAAATAATTTGGGCATATATTTTCAAAATATTCAATATATTCCTTATAAAAATAAATATTTTGAGTTTCTCTAATTGAAACATTTATAAAACTATATTTCCTATCAAGTTAATATGTTTTAATTTTTGCTTTCTAGTATCTCTTTGCAATAAAAAAAGAAACTATTCACAAGTAAGCCTAATGAGAATAAAGCATGACCTAAATAAAGAAAAGTACAAATTACAATTGGAAGTTATAAAAGAAGACTTGAATAAATGAACGGATGTACGTCCTAAAAGAAAGTTAAATATCATAAAGGTATCAACTCTCCATCATTAGTATATCAAGCCCAACCAAAATATCAATAGTATTTTTCTTAGTAGTTATCTAAAAAGTTGTAAAATTTATCTACAATAAATATTTTGAAAGAAATGATAAATTATCTTAAAATATATTAACATATGGTAAAAAGAAATTATTACATTATCATTACAGGACTAATCTGTAGATGTGATGGAGGAGGATAAATATTCTAGCAGCAGATCCTATTCTCAACTAAAACCTTCTACAAAATTAAGGTAGTATCACAAATCAATGAGAAACAGAAAGATTTACCAAATTATTGTAGCTAACTTAGTAAGAATTGGGATTTTAATTAATTTAGCTTCATGGGACACCAATGACTAATATAAATTCTTAATGAATTAAAGAGAGAAAATTTAAAAAGAATCATGAATATATTAGAAACTAGAATATAACAAAAGAAAACAATATAAACTAAAACAAAACTTTTAAAAGAAAAAGTAGCAATTTACAAACCTGTCCTAATTTGAACTCCATGTTGACTCTGCTTCCCCAAACACTCCCATTGCTGGATTGTGTTCACTTACATTTCTCCTATAAAAGAATATGTGTCCATTGTGCTTCTTATTTATATTCCTCTATTCCTCTCCTAATTGATATCCGGTGCTCTTTGGGAAACTTCATAAAAGGCAAAATGAAGAAATGATAACCTTCGTGGGTCAGGGACCATGTCACTTTGTTCACAATGGTTTCCTAGAACCTAGCACCTAGTACCTGTACCTAATAAATGCTCAGTCATATTTGTTGAATAAATGAATAATGGGATTAGAACAAGAATACTAGTGGCAACTCATTGGAGCTTTGAATGCATAAAGAATCACAGGAGGATACAGCTGGAAAAAAATAGAGGATTCACTTAGTGGTGTCTTCCAATTTGCACATGAAGAAATTGAAGCCCAGAATAATGAAATGACTAGCTCCAGATCACACAGTTTGTAAGTAGCAAAGAACTAAATGAATGAAGCTCATTACTTCCTTTTGATACTCTTCTGTATCTACCAGAACACCTAAAATATAAATAAGGTTGTGATCCCAGACCTCATTATTCAAGGTGAACACTTTCCCTCTGTATTAAAAAAAATATATGTAGACATTGCATAAACTTAAGCAGAGAGAAAAACTGAAGTATCTATCCATATAGACCAGAAAGAATTTGGGCAGTTTATTCTGAACTTTCTACCATTGCTCATTGTCAATGTGAGATCTGAAGGTGATCTTTTTAGCAAATACATAGTTAATTGTTAGTAGAGTTAGTAGGGTAGAGTAGAAGGCTCAGCTCTGCTGAGTTTATCTTAATGCTCTTTCTACCATAGTCTCATACTAACCAGAATAATTTTTATTAAAACACAAAGGTATCAAGGAAAGAAAAAGAAGATGCAATAGTGTTAAATTTTAAGAATAAGTGAAAAAATTATACTCAAACTTATGAAAATTAATACTTCGAGTATATGTAAAATATAACATTTCATCAACATTTATTTAATTCAGCACATATATATTCATCATCTACTACATCAAGGCACAATATAAGGTGCAAGAGATATAATGATGAGTAGATCCAAAGCTGTCCCTGCCCTAATGGACTTTTCTGTTTAAGGGTAAGAATCAACAATGAGATTGAGACCACACAATCTGCTACTCTGGAGATTTGGCCCCTTTAAAGTAAAAATGTGATACCCCCCTCCAATCTGGGTTATTCTGATTAATTAAAATCAAATTAGGGATTCACAGTTTTATAGAAATATAAGTAAAAAATAATCTTTGAGAGAAACCACATTCAGGTGATTAGCTTCTGGATTTTACTTCTTAATTTTTATTTGAAAACTCTGCACCTTAACAGCCACAAATCAAACCAGTTTTCATTCTCTAGAACAATATCAGCCTCATTAAAATGTACATGAGGTTGTCTCCAATGACTTTTGTTAGGTGGAATAAATCTGAACGTAAAATGAAATCTTCAGGGAAGATAAAGTAGAAAGTTTAAGGAATCTTTGAGGAATAACAAGTACTTCAAAGTTTGCCAAATAAAGATCCAGATATATATGCATATCTAAGCTTCTCAAAAAGTTTTGAGATCAACTATCCCATTAGAGCTCCAGGATTTGAAATGTAAGAAGTTTGATATCACTGTGGGTGGGGATAGGGGAAATTATTTTCTTAAACTCATTTGCTGAAGAGGAATTCTTTTGCACAAAAAGCCTCATAGCAAAGTCAGTTGACCCTGCAAGCTGGCAGCCCTAGCTTCCTGGAAAATATGAACAGTACAGGGAAGAGAGCCAAACGTGGGCACCATCTCCCAGTGGCACTTCATTGAGATGAGTGCTAGGCATGCCTAGAAATTCTCAGACTGGGAATTTTCTCTTCCTTGAACTCTGTCTTTTCCTGACCTGGAAAGGGAAGAAAGTAGGGTGGGAAGTGAGCTGGGAGGGGAAGAGGGATGCTGGATCAGTAGCCAGGGAGGAGTGTAAGACTGTGAAGAAGGGAAGGTCAGAAGCCAAGGTTAACAGGAATAAAGTTATTGCCAGAAAGTCAGACCCCAAGGAGGAGGTAGGAAGGAAGGACCATCCCCAGGAAATGGAACCAGAATCCTGCTGTGTTGTAATGGGGGCAGCAATAGTTTTTGAGGCAGACCCAGGCACTGTGCTGACTCTTCTGCCTCTTTAGGTCCTTCCAACTCAGTGCTTGAGCCTTGTCACCTCTCCTGTCCCAACCATTTAACCCAGACTGACATGTCCAGATACCTGTACCACCCCGGACATCTAGATGTGTCTCTCCAGCATGGAATCCCATTCAGAGTTGTTGCTTTTCTTCATATTTAAATAACATTATTCCTTTCTTCGTAAGTTCATTTTCCCTATTTATGGGTTTTCCAAAAGTACAACTGAAATCTAAATGCCTCCCTTTTAAACAGGAGGAGAATATTTATCCAAAGGGCAGGTTTTACAAAAGGACTACTGTTCACGTTGGTGAATATAGGCCTTGGCTACTATTCCTCTCTTTCTACCTTGGTTGATAGTTATTAAAGATTCAGTATGTGGTCTCTGTAGGGCAGCCAGAAAAGGAAACTCAAAGGTAGGAGCTATCATGTCTGATGACAGAGAAATATGATTCCTGGACTGATTATATTGTTGTTACAGTTTCCATAGACATATAAGGCTGCCTTACTCATCAGTCAGTCCAGGCATGTAATAGCAATCGCTCATCCAGTCACTAAAATCAAGGAATATGTGGGAAAGCCAGCTACAAACAAAGGTAGATATTGACTGCTCACATTGCAACATTGTTTAGCATCACCAGATAACACAACAGGGCAAGGGGGCACAGCGTAACTCCAGTTGTCTGGTCTAAACTGGTTCTTTGGACTCAGTATTTCAAGCATCTTCCTGATTACAAAGACCATCTCTTATTAGAAACAGAAGAAGGAGAATAGGCGCCTGTTGTTTGTAATGACAGTACTACGCCGACACTGTGTGCTAGGTGCACATCTATGTGTGGAACTGTCTCTGTGTATGTGTGTGTAAATGCATGACTTGCATACACGCACGAAGTGCTCAAAACAAGTTCCATGTATTGCCACTATGACAGCTTTAGTAACAGGAGCACCTCATAGTTAACCTGAGATCTCTGGCTCTAAAGCCTAGTTTTATGATTTCCTCTGCCTCCCCTCTGCTTTGGGGGAATCCAGAACATCCGCTTTCTAAGAACAGGGCATTGGCTGTTCCCGTTGCTTTCTCCCTTTTTCTCCCCCCAACCTGTCCTTGTGCTACTTGGAGGGGTTGCTAAGGTTCTTAAGAGGAAGGGAAAAAATTATTTTCCAAATCTGATAAGGGTTGGGTGAGCAGACAAGAATCCTTGGATTTACTAAATATCTAGATTTACTGACCACAACATAGAGATTGCCTGTTGGTCCTCCTTGTGGTTTCTAAAAGCTAATTCATAGCTTCTCTAGAAGTCAAACTTTGTCTTACCCATTTGAACAATTTCCACATTCATGAGCCTCTATCCAATATAAATACTGCCTTGTAGATACTATAGCTCCTGATACTTTTAATTAAGAATCCCAGAGTTTAAGCTGTATATTCAGACTCAGCAGTATCTGCAAAGAGAAAGTGAGAAAGAGAAGCAATAAATTGCTCTGCGCTGATGGCAGAGAGCAAAATTATTATTAATGGAAAAATCATTGAATTTTGGTTCCAGTTAAGCTTGAAACATTAAGCATTTCTCTGATGTTTCTCTCTGTGGTAGTAAATTGGCTAGAGATTGTGATTTTTAATGGAAAATGTGATGAAGCATTCAGCTACAGCCCCAGCTTCTCAGCTCAAATTCCCTCTCCCATTGTTTATTTGCTGTTTTAATATACCAGGATTTAGAAACAAGAAAACCCTTCTTATATAAACCTTTCTTCTGTAAAATTTGCTAAGAATCCAAGCTAAGTGAATCATCATTCAGTGTCACTTTTCTCAAAGTTTCCCAATTTAACTTTACACTAGTTTTGAAAATCGATATACATGTTTATTGCTGAGTCTCACCTCACTGGCTACGAACATTAAATGGCTTTATTTTTTTCCCCAAAAAACTCCTTCCCAACTATGCTGTGTCACTCTCCTTTCTTGATGGGTAGTATCTCCCTTAAGGTGACATCTTGATTTAATTCCCTGACTCTTTGGTTGCTTGAAGTTATCAGAGGGGTCTTATTTTGATACACAGATTTCATTTAAAAATTATAATTTCCATCTTTATCCAAACTCTCCTTGTCCCCTTTTCCAGCACAGGAAAGAACTCTGGCATGGTGTGTGGCATGAGGTGGGGATGACAGCGAGGACATTGGCCGCCCTTACAGACAGCCTGTGACCCCTCTTCCTCTCCTAGGCAATAGTTTTTCAGATGTGGCAGAGGATAAAGAGCTATGAAGGGACAGGAAAAGGGCCAGTGTCTTCCTCTTACTTGACTAGATATATTATAACCCTTTCTTTTTTGATGGTTGCTGCTTCTCATGCAAATGTCTGTGGATATGCTTTGGGTGAATTTCTGTTGGGGCATATGAGTGAGCCCTTCAAAGTCCCTTTCCACTGCACTGCTGTAGAAGATCCTGTCCTGGTTTGTCCCTGTAGAGAGGGCCCACCCCTCAGCCTCTTGCTGCCTGAGGCCCCTCTCTCTTGGCAGGTGACCACCTTGGATGGGCTCATGAGTGACAGGCAGTTCAACCCCAGTGATTTTCCACAGTCTTCACTAAGCTCATAGCAAATTTACATACTCTTACCAAAACAAAGAATGAGAATGCTTGCTGCTTTGCTTCAGCCCCTTTCTCAGCCTCATTGTCTCTTTGCTAAATCTCTTTTTGGTTATGCAGACTGTGCAAGGGATGACAGGCAAGTTCACTAGCAGAGAAGACAGGCAAGGAAGGGCATGAAATGGCAGTATCCATCTCAGGCTCTCTGCATCATTTGGAGTGATTCTCTTAGAATCCATCCCCTTCATTAGCCTGTAGAAAGAGGTGCACTTTTCTCTAGGGACTAGCATCTTTCAAAAGGCAATTGCACTTTCCTTGTTGAGCCCCATGTTGGTCGGGAGGTGGGCATATTGCAGGGGCTGTGGTGGTTGGGTTAGTTCTGGTGTCCTTCAGGAAATCCTCCTGGAGGATAGCTAGCCCCAACTGGTGATGACTAGGTGAACTTAAAATAAGCAGTTTTAGCATCTTGCATTCTCATTTTGAACTTAACTGTGAGTCTGATAAGATAGGAAAGAATGCCAGTCGATACCATCTTGTAATTAAGTTGTAGCCTTACAGTTCTTCTCTGCTGCTGAAAAGAAGCCTGGTTAATTAGGGAAGCCGAGCACATCTAACCACAGCATGGCTACTTCTACCTGATTGCTCCATTCTTGATGGAAGACCTGGTCTTTCCTTCAGTCCAAACTAGCTTTTCCTTGGATCCTAGCTTCCTGGCTAAAGTAGCCTTCATTTTCCTGATCCTAAAGTTGACTGTCCCCAACTTGGATTCAGAGCTTCCTGGCGCCTGCTGCACTGCACCACACACACACACACACACACACACACACACACACACACACACACTCCATGTGGCGCGCATGGGTGCTTCATCACCACCCTCTGGATGGAATTGCTGAAGCATTGATAAATGCTCATAGTCTCCTGTCCTCACATGCCCCTAATTGCCACCTACCTTAGAATCTCTTTTATATCAGGGTTGCTGCTCATCAGCCTGTCCTTCATGGGCAAACTGAGTGGGAGCCCCAGACCCTACTGTATAATTCTTCGACTTTCCTGACTTTCTCTTACATCTTTGCTCCTTCCAGTGTGTGGCAATGAATAATTCAGAGGTTTACTTGTGCTCTGCCATCAGTGCCGATTCCTGCAACTATTTAAGACAGTATTCAAGCCATGTGTCTCTGTCTGACTCAAGAAACAAGTCTCAAGTTTGGCATCCAAACTAAACTTTTCCTGAAATGTTTGCCCACCTGACGCAAAAAATAGTTACGTGGTTAGGGAGACCATAAAGACATAAGAATAAATGATTCAGAAAATCCTATGTCATACCTGGCTCCATTATCCTAGGAATCATAGAGAAAATAGATTACAAAAACAGAATTGAAGAATTAACCCTAAACCAAGAATTTATTTTTACTGGGTTGGAAGGTACCTTTCAAGTTAAGGTAGATAAAAGGTGAATTTCATTTCATTTTATTCAACAAATATTAATATACATGTTCCCTGACCTTAAGAAGTTCACCATCAAATAGGATGTTCAAACAGCTACCCAATAGTTCCAATTAAAGGCAGATGGGATTATAGTGATGCTAAGCATGAGAAATAAGAGTTGGCTCTGATGGAACCATCTGGGAAAGCTACATGGAAGAAGTTCTGGGTGGGTTGCATCGCAGATGATTGCTAAGGTGGGCAATGCAGAGCAAAGGGAAGGGCAGCCTAAGGGAAGCAGAGGCCGAGCAAAGGGAGAGGAAAGGGAGAGCTCGGGATGAGCAGGAGGCTCTATGCTCTTTCCAATGCACCATCGGCAAGAGCACTGGGTACCACACAGGTAGTGTTGGGTAAAAGTGGTGTGGTGCTTCAGAAGAGCAGGGCATTCCTTTTTCATCACAGAGATGAAAGAAGGCTTCACAAACTGAGCACGACTGCATTTAGTCATCTGTATGACTCAGTGCTGGGGCCCTACAAAGCATGGAGTAAGTCCAGCATATAGCAGATGCTTAATAATTGAATGAATGAGTGCATAAATGAATAAATGAGTGAATAGATGAGAAAGAGTTAAACTGAGAGATGTAATATGGAGATATATTTCTTCTGTGCACATGGCTCCACTCTTCCTAGGCATGATCACTCTCCATCAGTGCTGTTTATGAATGATTTTTTGATTGTGCTCATTTTACTAAATATACCCTGCTTGGAAGTCTGGCTTTTTGCCTAGAAGTCTTATTTCCAGATGTAGATATAAGGCAGTAGAGGTGGCGGAGGAGGAATAGAATGGGCCTTGGAATCAAACAGGCTTGACTCCTGCTACATGGCCTTGGACAAGATACCTAAGCCTATGTTTCTTCATATATGAAAAGCAGTGATGATAGCTCCTGTAAGTAACTACCCTTAATATAAATATATAACTACTCCATTTTTATCTAACATAAAGCAAGTATCAAGCATGTGTACCATACCTGTCAAGTATGTTCCTAAATTTGGGAGGAAATATAATACTGAAAGGCAAAATCTAACCACAGCCATACTGAAGAACAATTTGCTGGCATAAAGGAAAACTGGTTGAAATATAGAATTCTAGAATTAAAATTTCATTCTCAAAGTGTATGCTGAGTAGAATGATGCTCTAGGCTCACTCCTTTATGCTGTTAAAGTCTCTACTGCACATGAAGAACCAGTTTTAAAACTTGATGATCCAAGGGGATTTCATATTGGCAAATATCTGGGCTGTGGGGAAGCTCTCTGTGTGATGGACAATCCTGACAACTGTGCATTGGGCTCTTTCCAGCCAGGAAATCACATCTCTTCTGTGGTGTTGCTTGTGAAAAGGAATTTCTGATTGAATTGGCCATAACTTTCATTTTGTTGAAACTACTGTAATAATACAATAATGATAATAATGATGTATTGTTAAAAAGCACCACCATCATCTACCATCTATCACACATCTTCCTGGTACCAAATGCTATAAAAGGTGCTTTCTATTTGATCCCATTTCATCATCACAACTGTGTAAGACAAGAATTATCATCTGTCTTTTAGAAAATAATCTGCCTGAGGTCATCTGCTAGCAAGTGCCTGGGCCAGGATTTGTGTCCACAGCTATTTGATTTGGAAGTCATTTTCCCATCATACCTTTGGCAACACAGAATGTCCTTTCACCAGCCTAGAAACTTATCAAGAAATGCAGCTGGCCTCTGGCTGTCACATGACTGCCTCACCTGAGCTCCACTTTCCCGCCTACTTCGTGACCTATTTACCCACGGAGATGTCACCCTGTTGCTATGTTATCCTTCTATTCTGGACTTGCCCCTGGGAACCATGGTGCATTTTAATTTGATCTCTTAACAGAGTACATTTTCTCAGGTTTTATGACCTGGATTTAGAATATACCTAAGAGATACCCTCTCCTGTTCCCATCAGTAAGGAATAGCTCGATATCTAATATCCCACTTCTCATTTTAACTATGTCTGAGCTTTCATTCATAAAACAGAGTAACTCTATCTGGAGCCTGACAGTGTACCTGGCTGCATTGATTTCAGGGACCTAGGAAAAAACCCTCAGTGTGAAAACACTTAAGTCTAGTTAATGGTTGGTCAATTTTGAAATGAACTATGGTTTCATTTCTTTTCTATTATTTTCTATTCTCTCTTCTATTACTTTCTAATCTTTACTACTTCCTTCCCCCATTGTGCTTGCTTTCGGTATGGGTTGCTCTAACTTTTCCAGTATCTTAGTGTGTAAAGTTAGGTAATTATTTTGGGATTTTTTTTTTTTTTTTTTTGAGACAGAGTCTCGTTTTGTTGCCCAGGCTAGAGTGAGTGCCGTGGCGTCAGCCTAGCTCACAGCAACCTCAAACTCCTGGGCTCGAGCGATCCTTCTGCCTCAGCCTCCCGAGTAGCTGGGACTACAGGCATGCGCCACCATGCCCGGCTAATTTTTTCTATATATATCAGTTGGCCAATTAATTTCTTTCTATTTATAGTAGACACGGGGTCTCGCTCTTGCTCAGGCTGGTTTTGAACTCCTGACCTTGAGCAATCCGCCCGCCTCGGCCTCCCAAGAGCTAGGATTACAGGCGTGAGCCACCGCGCCCGGCTATTTTGGGATTTTTTAATACAGTCATTTATAGCTATAAATTCCCTCTAAGCACTACTTTAGCTGCATCCTATATATTTTGATTTGTTGAGTTTTTGTTTTTATTTATCTCAAAGTATTTCTTATTTACCTTGTGATTTCCTCTTTGATCCATTTGGGATTGGATATTTATTATGCACATTTTGTGAAATTTCCAAATTTCATTCTGTTATTGATTTCTAATTTCATTTCATTGTGGTCATAAAACATACATGTATGATTAAATCATTTAAAATATGTTGAGTGCTGTTTTGTGACCCAGCAAATATGTCTGTCCTAGAGAATGCTCCATGTGTGCTTGAGAAGAATATGAATTCTGATATTTATGGGTAAATTGTTCTATGAATACCTATTAGATCTAGTTGGGTTATAATGTTTTCAAGTCTCCTATTTCTTTGTTGATCTAATTAATTCCATTTGTTGTTGAAGTCTCCAACTGTTTTTCTTATTGATATATAATTCATGTAACATAAAATTTGCCCTTTTAAAGTTTACAATTCATTGGCTTTTATTATAATCGCTAGGTTGTGCAACCATTACCCATATCTAATTCCGAAATATTTTAATAACCCCAAAAAGAAACCCCCTACCTATTAACAGTCATGTCCCATTATTTCTCAGGGTACCTTCTTGGTAATAGAGGCTAAGTTGACATACAGCATGATCACTGAGGGGGCAGAGCCAGGTTCATCATAGATGAATTTGAGGATTACTTCCTTCTGCTCCTGGTTACTCCTTCTTAAAATCCCTAAGATGTTGAGAAATACTTAAAAAATAAATATAGTCCATTTCTTAGAATTCAGAAATACATTGGAATTAGAGGTGAAAGACGTAGATCCAAATTGAGGAGCGACCACTCAGCACTCTGTCCTTAAATCATGTCGCCTCTGGTCTTAATTTTCTTACAAGTAGAAGGGAATAATGCCACTTTCACATAATGTATAAGCACAGAAAATGAAATATGAGCATTTATAAGTAAAGTTCTATAGAGATATAAATTGTTTTTCTATAACTCCACAGGGGCAGCTTGCCCTTTGCCCAGATCTTCAAATCTATGAGAAAAAGGTAATATCTAGAGAAGTGAATCTAAGAAGGCAGCCCTTCTGTAGTTTTACCATCTAGATGGAAAATAATTGATCCTTTTTTCCTAAGGCCCTCAGAGGCTGGTCTCAACTACCTCCAGGTGACATCTGTTTGCAGATATTGACCAACTTCTGCCCCTCCCTTCAGCTTCCACAGCCCTCAGGATCCGGGCCACCAAACAAATCTTCTTTGGAAAGCCTAGTTGTCATAAGCATAATCTTCTCACCCCTGAAGTGTCTGGCACAAGCTGCTCCAAGGATAATAGCACATGAGTGACTAGTTCAGTAATCATCAGGAAATAATACCAGATGCCATGACAACATCTCTCATGCTCCTGTCTCAGCTTGGCAGTATCTCTCCTTTGGTTCCAAATGAGAAGAGCTTGTAGACATCTTCTATTAAATTACCTTGCTGGGGACTGAAACTCTATAACCAATCTCCTACCTTCACTTTTCTGGGCAAATTAGCTCAGATTTCATCTTTCCTCATCAGCTTTATTTTTCAATATTGGGACCTCCTTGTTGGCTAAATTCCTAATTATATAGCTATAAAACTTCCTGCCTAGAAAAAAGCCCTAAATGCTTAGTATTTCTTAGGTCCATTGTGCCAGAGCCAAGGTTTGCTTTTGTCAAAGAGGAAATTGTGGGAGAAAATAAGCACCTTGCTCATGGCCACTGGCTTAATTACTGTCAGATGTAAGATACAGAGCAGTGGTTCCCATTCGTTTGCACATTTAAATCATCTGGGGAGCTTTTAAAGATCCTAATGCCCAGGCATACACTCCATACCAATATCAGAATCTCTTGGGGTAGAACTAGAAATTAATATTTTTTAAAGCTCCCAATATGATTCCAATGTGCAGCCAAGGTTTAGAACCACTGATTTAAACAAACACTTCTCAAACTTCAATGCATAAATACACTATCTGAGGATTGTGTTAAAATGGAGATTCTGATTCAGTAGGATAGATGGGTAGGGTTGAGGTCCTACACCTCTAACAAGCTCCTGGAGGTGCCAATGCTACTGGCCCATGGGCCATACTTTGAATAGCAAGGAACAAAATAACAACACTTCTCAAACTTTGTTGCATATTAGATTTAATTGGGAACTTATGAACCTGTCAATGCCTGGTAGACACCCATATCAACTAAATCAGAATTGCCAGCGATGGAACACAGACATTAGTCTTTTGTAAAGCTCATAAAGAGTGTTTAATGTATAGTACATTTGTGAAACAGTGATTGAGGATTTCAGCGCTTACTGATTCCAGGCCCGGTTTTATCCATTGACCAGGAAGGACAAACCACCGAGAGATTCTAACCACACACCAAGTATGTCTTAGATGCAAAGTCAAGTCATGGCCGGTATGAGAGGATGACCTGGGCACATTTAGCTTGGAGGAGAGCAGGCTTACAGGGTGTGTGAAAAAGTTTATAACCTCCGTCTCTGAACATTTGGAGGATTACTGGAAGGAAGAAGCAGTAGACTCGGTCTGTGTAATTTCAAAAGCTCGGACTCAGATCAGTGAATGAACATGCAGGGGGACAGATTTAAACTCCATATGTGACAATTCTGCCTCCAAATCAAGCTGTCCAAAAATAGGTTGACTTATAAAGGAGTACATATCTGTACATCAGCTAAAGAGTTGGGCAAGGAGAATCCTTGATTGTTCCTTTCATTCCTCTCCATCCCCAATGGCCCCAGCCAACATCAACTCCATTGGTCAATCCTGCCAGGCCAACCTTGAGTGTATTTGTATAAGGCATCTACTCCTTCTAGGACTGTCATCAAACCACCACTGCCTTTTCTGGCCTGGAATACTGGGATATCCTTCCAAGTGGAACAGCCTCCTGTCACACTTCCTCCACACTTGCCTTTCCATATCCTCTAGCGACAGCCAGACTGGTCTTTGTAAAATATGAATTACATCAGGCCAGGCTTTTCATGAAAAGCCTCTCTGACCTTCCATGACATTTAGGTAAAATTCACATCCCTAATCACGGCCAACAAGACCTTTCATGGTCTTGACCTTGCCTACCTCTACCTAAGTCTGTCTCTTTTCTCTGCACTCTGAGGCTTGTCCTCACCAGCCCCTCAGGGATAGGTCTCCTCCTTGCTGAGACTCTAGAGCAGGGTTCCTCAAACTTTTTAAACAGGGGGCCAGTTCACTGTCCCTCAGACCATTGGAGGGCCATTGGAGAGTGCAGCGCACATTCCACACATGCACACTGTGGGCCCGGGACAAGTTGGCTGCTAAGCAGGACAGGCAGCAGCAGCAAAAACACCCAGCGGGCCACATGTGGCCTGCGGGCCGTAGTTTGAGGACCCCTGCTCTAGTGTGCCAAGTAAACCCATCTAGGGGCCTTTGCATTTGCTATTCTCTCTGCTAGAAAACTCGTGTGTGCATAGTCAATTCCTTCTTGTCATGCAATGCTTGGCTCAAATGCTACCTCTTCAGAGAGGCCTTCTCTGCTTACTGACCTAAAATGCTCACACTACTTTTGGACTCTCCTTTGAATCACTTTATTTTATGTTGTTTTTAGATAGCACTTAACGTATTGACTTACTCCTTTGTTCAACAAATACTTATTGAGCACTAACTATGTTTCAGATGCTCTTCTAGGCAATGACAATAGATATACAAACAAGAGCAAGTCCTTGCCCTCATGGAAGTTACATTCCAGCTAATGTTCCCAGTCCTGGTCTGAATTACTTATGTCCACTTATTTTTTTTTGTTTGTTGCCTGTCTCCCTCCACTAGACTCCTGCATGGCATGGACCTTGGCAATTTTCCCCCCACTGTGTGCTGTAGTTGGTTTCTGAAAGAGTACTCATAACATAGTATTGGCCCAATAAATATTTGAAAGAATTCATAAATGAATGAAGATTTTTAGAAACATTTGAAATCCTGAGATTATTCAATTCTATCCATCAAGGCTAGTTTCCCTAGTTTCCGTCTCTTTTAACCCAATGTCAAGGTTAAGGGCTTTTGAAAAAAATAATCCAGTTCCATGCTAGTCAAAATATGGACCCTAGAATAGCAGCATCAGCATTACCTGGGACCTAGTTGCACATGCAGATTATCAGGCCCTACCCGAGAACTACTGAATCTTCAGAATCTCGCGTTTTTTGCTTTTCTTGTCTTTTTTTTTAAGAGACAGGTCTCGCTGTGTTGCTTAGGCTAAAGTAGAGTGCAGTGGCCATTCACAGGCACAATCAGAACATACTACAGTCTTGAACTCCTGGCCTCAAGCAACCCTCCCTCAGCCTCTCAAGTAGCTGGGACTACAGGCATGCACCACTGTGCCTAGCTCAGAATCTGCATTTAATGAGCTTCCCAAAGGACTCTTAAACACTAGAGTTTGAGAAGCACCCAGATAATCCATACCTCTTTTGTAAGGGATGGTAAACTGAAGCCAAGAGAGGGCATGAATTGGCCAGGGACTAAGATCTTAGTCTTCTGATTTGAATATTCTTTCCCTTATACCATGAAACTTCACAGGTACGATACTGGTATTTCAGTAGGAGACTGAGACACAAAATCTGCAACCTGAGAAGTCTTCCTGATAGTATTTCCAGAAGAATGTTCCTTAGATACCTATAAAATTACTCTGTACCTGCCCACTGCCCTTGCACCTTCCTCCATCCAGCACCCATTGTGAGTGACTTCTAGCTGCAAGTGATTCCTCCCTAGGACCATTCCTTCGTGCATACTCAGGTCCACGTTTCCTCTACACAGGAAATTATTTTTGCATTTTATTCTCAACCATCAGGATATTTCTATCTGAAACCTTTTCGTAGGGAGGGTTGTTTTTTGCTCACCTCACAGGAAAGATGCAAATGTTCTTTCGCTGCATTATTCTGCACATGCACAGTCTCCCTGTGTCTCAGAACCGCGCCTGCATTTCCCTACTCCGCCAGCAGAGCTCTGGCTAACACTCCAGCTGTTGTTTTCCATGAGGTAGTCCCTCCAACTCTGCAATGCAGATTTTCTCTGTTCCCTAAAATTGACCAGCTTTTGGCTGTCACATTCTCAGTCGGCTCTCAGGCTGTCCTCTGCAGAAAGGCTAATGGTGAAGCTGTTCCACTTCTAAGGTGCCTTGAAATATGTGCAGCAAATTATATTAACAGGGAAAAGAGGATTTCAAAAAGGTTATATTTGCCTCATGTATTCGGCCTCTGCATTTGCAGCCCTCAGCTCTGGTACCCAAAGATGTTTATACTTTCTTATGTGGCATGGCATTAATTCCTCCTGTCTCATGGCAAATCTCAGGACTAAAAGGATAAGAAGAATCTAAAATAATAAATATGAAAAATCTTTCTGAATTCTCACCTTGAAAAAGTAAACCTGATTCTTCTCTCATCCGGACAGGAGTCTGAAATACTACTCAACTGGTACAAATTCATACTCAACTTGTACAAATGATGAAAATAAATCATTTGCCTTCCCTTCATTTTAGTGGAAGTAGCAGGGGTTTTGAAATCAGACAGATTTAGGATTAGATCACAGCTCTGTTGCTTACCAACACTGTGACCTTGAAGATGCTACTTAATCTCTCCGAGCCAAAGATTCCGTAGTGTATAGTCAGGGACTAATCCAGCCCCAAGGGAAACTACAGAGCCTCCAGGAGAGTTCCCGGGAAGTGGTAGCTTCAATGGGCACTAGCTGCTTCTGTAGCTGCAATCATTAGAGGTAGCAGTCTTCAGTGTGGCAGTGGCAATGACAGATAAATATATCATGTGCATCCACTCAGGTAAGTGGCTGTGGACCTGCGATTTAAATTGATTTAAAAACTAAATGTGTCCACATATACACATGATGGAGGTAGATAATCAATCAACAGGGAACAGTAATTAGCAAATTCCTGAACTGTGGCTCTGCTTGCAGGGCACATTAAGCAGGATTATTATCTACTGGCTCAGAAGACCACCTATTGGGTGAAGGAGCCCTGTGTGAGCACAAGTAATTCCATGTCTAAGCCTGGGGCAGGACAGGGAGGGTGAAGCAGACAGGACCCCAGCTGAAGCTTGGCCTGGTCAGAACCTCAGGATATTAGCAGACACAAACAGGATTGAAGTTCTAAAGCAGAATTCCCAGGGTTAGAACCCTGCAGTCTGCTAAGCTTCTCTATGTGATTCCTATGCATGCTAACTTTTGGGAATCTTAGGTAAAAGAGTGTGCCTTCCATCAAATATTAATCCTATCAGAAAGAAACCTTGGCTAAAGTAAATAATTAGGTGCAAGATCCAACTAAACAGTGTAACCCCCCAAATTTCCCTGCATCTTGCCTCTTTGTGGATGAAACTCATTCTTCATTTTCTGGCAATATATATAGGATTAAGGACTCTTTCTGAAATATTCTGAGATTGCATATCACTTTTATGATTGAACTTTATCTGTTTTTCCATCTTGGGAAGTTCCTGTAAATTCTTTATAGCACATAAGACATTAGATAAAATTGTTTACACGAAAAAAAAATAAACAGGCATTTACTCTCTCAATTCCACATTTTCAAGCATTTTCTATCAGTGAGTTACCAAGTATTCACTAAGCATCTATATCAGCCAGGTGCCTGGGGAAAGGTAAAGTCTAAACCCTTTCTCCACAGATTTTTATAATCTAATACAGAAAAAAAAATATCACAAAAAAATGTTGAATATTAGAAGAATTACCACTGGAAATGAAAAATAATGGCAGAAATAGAAATAACAACATCCATTCACTGAGGGCCTCCTATACATCAGGGACCATACTAGATATTCACATAAATTTTACCTGGTCCCTACAATAGCAATGCAAGGGAGGGCTCACCTGATGTTGCATAAGGAAAAGACTGCAGCTTAAAGAGGTGAAGAAACTTGTTCAAGGTCATATGGCAAATAAATGGAAGTGCTGGAATATAAACCTTTGGTTATCAAGCTCTAAAATCATTGATTCTTAGAATTAGGAAGACAGGGAAAGAACCCTCAGTGATGCAAATATGTTGTCAGCCTGTCTTGTCCACGCCAACAGGAAAAATGAGGAGGACAACTTGGTCAAGTTCACAAAATTAACAAGAAGTCAGGCATCTCTACTTTAATCTGTGAACTGTTGAGTTAAATGGTGTCACTCTCATCTATTCAACACCCTTCTACCAGAGATAGCAGGTGTGACCTTATTCCTCACCTGCCTTACTTCTCTCTCCCTCTCCTTCTCTGTCTCACTCTCCTCCTGTCTTTCTGCACCATTCAAAGGGCTTTGGAAAAGAATATATTTAATTAAATTAATGATTCTTGAATATGTTTGGTCCATGGACCACTTCATCTGGCAAGTATGTTTTTTCATTCTTTTGTGGATTTTCATAGGCAATTTACTGCCTAGAGTGCCCATCAGCCCCATCCATCTCTGGTAGGTAGACCTTATTTCATGGCCTATCCATATATTCCCCTTTTCCCAATATGCCCATGCTGGGATAGTCATTTCTTCATCTCTGCTCTCATAGGTCCTGCTACTTTGTTCCATCAGAACACCAGCTTGTGAACTCTTTGAAGGCAGAAACTATTGCTTTATCCTTTATCCACAAATTCTAACTCAACACCATGAATTAAAAGGTGCTCAAAAAGTCTAGACAGATGGTAGATGGAAAGATGAGTCTAGTTCTCAGACTTTAGAAGCCCCAGAAGGCCCCAGCAATACAGAAATGATATCCTCTTACTATCACAGTCAGCAAAAGTCAGCAACCTCCAGGACTGGGGAGGCAATCGATTGACCAGGACTGTGGAATAATGCCATCCATCAGAAACCCCAAGAAAGCATGGGGGACCATCGACATTATCGTAATGAACTAAAAGCTTTTATAGATTGTGAATGTAGCAAGGACCACTTTTTCCATCAGAAAATAGACATCCTACAGGCTTCCTGGATAGAATTCCTCAGGAAGCCAGCATGTTTTCAAACATTTCAACCTCTTTCTATTAACTTCGGTGCACAAGCTCCCAGGATCTCCATTTGGCATTTTCTACCCTATGTGGTGCCTCTTCCATTCTCAGGAGTCATTCTTATGTTTTCTTCCCTTAAATAAAAGTTATTCTCAGGATGGGCTATTATATCAATTATTAGAGATTTAGCATTGATTAGAGTAACTCATTCCTATGAGATATTTCGATCAGTCTTAGGACTGATCTTACACCAGTCAGTAACAAATAGCATGACTTAGTCTTAGAGTAACTCTAAATCTCTGAGGATTTGCCATCTAATCCTTGGAAGGAGGGATTTATGCCCTATGAAAAAGATTTGAGCTGCAAAAGGGAAAGATGGTAGGGAAACCCTACCTGGAGTATCTCAAAGTATCTGAAGTGGGAAGTCACTTAGTCCAATATTACTGTTCTCATTGTTGCCACTGATGATTATTATGTCCCAGGTGCCATGCTAGAGACTTCAACAGGCAAAAGTCTAGCATCCTTGCAACCACCCTATAAGGCAACTCATTCTCTTAATCCTTTGTCTCAATTTTAGAGTTCCTTGATCCCCCAAACTGTACTAACACACTCCCATAACATCTTGCATTATTTCCCCATAACCTTTATCACAATTTAATTATTTGATTACAAAATTATCTGTAAAATGCTGTCTTCTCCACTAGATTCCGAGTCCATGAAGATAACAGCTATATTTGTTTTATTTTTGTCCTTGAACTATTCCCAGCAACTAGGATAATGTTTCATAGTAGGTCTTCAATAAATATCTGCTGGCTCATGAATGATTCAAATGAGTGAATATCACTTAACTATTACTAAACCCACTTTACAGATGAGGAAACTGACGCTTGGCATCTGTGATCAATTCAAGATCAAGACCAAGCTTTGACAGCTTGAGAGCAGCTGAACCAGTTCTCAGAGGTGTGTCTGACTCCAGAGCACATATACTTTCTACTACACCACACTGTGCCTCTTTCCGTTTCAGATGGGAACACACTTGCTAATGGGGTATCAGGCATTTATTTGCCTTCTTTCTCCTAATCCTTCCACTTAAAGATCTACCTAAGTGTCTTTTGATCTTTGCATTATAATCTTACTCAAAGATTTTGGCTGGACTTGTCACCATTATCAGATCAAGAGGCCTTATAAAAGGGAACCAAGTTAATTATCAGATCATTTTCTTTGCTGTATTCTTTTCTGGATAAGATAAGGAATCATAACTAGATTTTAAAATTAAAAAGAGGTCAAGGTAAGAATAGTTATTTGAAGCATATCAAGGAAGCCCCATAAAAGCAGAAAACCATTTTGTGGCTTGAAGATAAAGCATTGCACACATAAGCAGTAAATGTAGGAAGAATTCTGGAGATTCCAGAGGAAAATACTGACATGCACAGGGTCTGTGTGGTTGAGGAGTAAAATCCTGAGACTGGGAGTCACATGACATGAGTCCTAGCTCCTGGTCCTCCTTTGCCATGATGATAAAACCCACTGAACAAAGTTGTTCTGAGAGCTAAATGACATGTTATATTGGAAAATTCTTGTAAAAGGCTCGTAAATACAAAAAGTTGGAGACTGACAAAATAAAGACTAAGAAATGACCATAATAATTCTTTGGACTGACCAACCTCAGAGGAAGCCCATGACAAATTGGAATAGAGAGAACCAGGGGTTATAAAAAAATAATCCTGACATTTGAGTACCGAGGAGCAGGTGATTCACACAACATTTTTATCTAAGAACCATTTCAGGTTTGATTACTGCAGACTTTGCCTGCTCTAGAAAATAGAAAATAATCCTCACAGAATCTATCAACCTTATTGTTAACTCAAACAGCCACTTCTAAAGCCACTGGCATCATTTGCAGCACAAACTTAGATTAAGCAATTTATAGGCATAAGCAAATGTCTAATTTCACATAACTGATGGCAGGAAAATGAAAGATGAGTTCATAACATTTCAGCTGATTCTGCTGTATAGCTCAGTGGCTTTTTATATTTCCTTCAAAATTCGAAGGGAAAGAAAGAAAAGCACAGTGATTTCACTGCCTGCGGATGGAACTCTGTTCTGTCTCAAAGCCGCACACAATTTGCCTTCGTTCCCACATTTTAGCCTTCCCGAGAGTGAAGCTACTGGCAGAATTGCCTATATAGAGTACCCCAAGCACACTCTGTGCCTTCCCAGCCCAAGATGTTCCATTTACTCATGAATTTATGATTTTCCTCACAAAGGAACCTCTCCATAGCGCCAGACACTAGGACTGTGTTGATGACTGTGACAGGCGCAGACCCTGACCCTGGAGACTGCAAACCCCGAAAGGCAACTACTATAACCATAGGTTGTGTGTTTCGCCCCAGTTTCCATCAGTTGATATCCTGCTCCTATTTTCCAAATGTTACTTATTCTTTGAAGTCTCTTCTAAACTCTCAATTGGGTACAACCTTTCCTACTTGCTTTGTGCTTCCCTTGACATTTCATAGCTATCATCTGTTACGCACTATGTGGCAGTTGTTGCATTAAGTGCTCTGAACAGGTTATCTGGTTTAATTTTCAAAATAACACTATAAAGGAGGTAGCACAGCATCATTAAACCCAGTCTTACAGATGTTGAGACTGAGCCCTGGAGACGCAATGTGCCCACGGTCCTCCAGCTCTAAGTGATGAAGCCAGGCTTCAAACCCAGGCAGACTGACCCCAAAACCTGGACATTTCATCATGACTGTTTTATGCCCTGACACTTCATCACAGTCATTTTGCTTGCCTCCCTTCCCCCTCTCAAGCCTAGGCGGAGAGTTTTCTGAAAGCAGGGCTTATGTCTCATTCACCTCTCCTTCCACCCTGCCCAGCACATCCCACCTCCCTGCAACGTGCCCCACTGAGACCAGACACTGAGTCAATATTTGTTGGACTTAATTGAATTCTATGGATACTCAATTTAAATTCCGTGATCTATCCTTGGACCATCCAGACATGACCTTTTGAGTTCTTATAACACATCAGCTCACTTAGTACTTCAATATTCTTGTGGTTTCATTTGCATAAACTCCTTGGCGTTTGTGTCTCCGGATATTTTATCATGCTAGAATGCTACCCGGGTTTGCTTTTATTCATGCAGCTGCTGCTATAGGAAGTGGGGCGGGAACTTGATTTGTCCAGCAGACTAAAAGTATTTCAGAGGATAGATGGGTCTACTAGGAAGGCTGCTGGGTTTTTCCAGGAGAGCACAACTTAGGAAATGATTTGAGAGGTTCCTGCAGACTCATCCTTCCTAGTGACAGGCCCACCTGGGATAGCTACCTCTGTCACCCCATAAGAAGTACCAAGCTGCAGGATCCAATCTGAAAATGCAAAAATATTTTTCCTCTTAGCAATTGGGAGCACAAATGTTTTGCAGTAATCACTTCATAGGAGTTGTAAGTCTAAATGCAGAAGAGTAACTTTGACATTGATCTTGTATACTAACCTCTAATCTCAAATCAAGGTCTTTGCTGAGACAGAAGAGGTACAGCTCCTAATTGATAGTCCACAGAGACTTCAGGAAACAATTCCCATAAAGGAAGATGGGTATGCATGCTAGTGGTCTCTGTGATATCACTGCTCTTAGGATTTAAGCAGAATAATGTAAAAGACAGTTTTTAATCCATAATTTGGTGAAAATATGTTTCCTAGATCACTAGAATGACATTTTTAAAGATACAAAAATTATTTGGTCATTGACAATATGGCTAGATGGGCAGTAACAGCATGACTACTATCTTAAACCACATCACTTGTACTGTCATAATTGTCAAGGCCAAAGGAATCAGCAACAAAATTGGGGCAATGCCTTCCTGTTGCCCAGCACCAATTCCGTATCTTACTTACTTCTGCCAAGACTTGCACTCTCAGGAACTATGCGATATCCATGAGAGAAACAAATGGGAACTGGTAAATACAGAGCAGTGTGATGGAAGCTCTACTATAGGAGACAATATCAAGAAAATGGATGAATAGATTTTGTTATATTCATACAATAGAATATTACACAACATTGAAATAAATGAACTACTGCTGCACAGAACAACATAAAGAAATCTCATAGACACAAAGTTGAGTGCAAAAACTGGTAAATAAAAGAATACTTACTGAATGATTCCATTTCTGTGAAGGTCTATGAAGGAAGACATTTGTAAACTCTCCTTTACCTTCTACAGAGTATCTCTTGTAACTGGTCAGAAACAAGGAACATGTTTTCTCTGGAGAAGGGGACTGGATGTCTGAGCAAAAGTGGGTAGTAGAGGGGCTTGACATTACTGGATATTCTTTGATTGCATGGATTGGCTATTTAAAATGGAATTTAGGGGAAAAAATAAAAGAAGTAAAGGCAAAAGTTAAGTGCCAAAGCTACTAGCTTACCATAAGTTGGGGAAAAAAGGGCCTGGGTGCTGTCTAAGCCTCCTAGAAGCTTCCCTCCTCTTACCTACCCCAGCTCATTATATCCTCACAAAGTGGAGCAGAAAGACAGAGAGCAAGATCTCCTGTCTCTTCTTATAAGGACACTAATCTCATGCATGAAGGTTCTACTGTGATGATCCAATCACTTCCCAAATGCTTCACTTCTTGATATCATCTCATTGAGGATTAGGATCACAACATATGAATTTTGGAAGCATACATACATTAGTCCATGCAACTCCTAATCCAATATGACCAACATCCTTATAAAAAGAGCACCAGGTGATAAGACAGACATGCAGACAAGGAGAACATTGGTGTTATGCTGTTACAAGCAAATGAGCTACCAGAAACTAGGATAGACCTGGAACTGATTCTTTCCCAGTGTTTCAGGGTAAACATAGCCCTGCTGACACCTTGATTTTGAACTTCTATTTTCCAGAACTGTGAGATGACAAATTTCTGTTTTTCTCAGCCACCTAACTGCATTACCTTGTTACAGCAGCCCTAGCAAACAGTCAGGATGCACTAGTACAATAAACAGGATGTTCAAACATTAATTTTTTTCTAGTTCATAGACACTATGTAAGGCTGAGGCTTCCAGACACCTGAGGCTTCCCCACTCATACTAGCTCCTTTCTTAGGACCCATGGACTTACCTCATGATGCAAAAACTAAAGATTTAAGGCTTCATGGACTCTGCAAACTACACCTTTAAAGCTGCAACCATGTTCTCGAGTCAAGTTACCTTCTCTCGGCAAGAAAGGCTGGAGAACATACCATTCTCCTCAATTTACCACTTCCTCACTGCATCTTAATGCAAGACCGTAGCCTCTTCACATTGTAAAGATTTTATCACTGAGCTTTCTCAAGAAGAAGACGAGTACATATTAACCATAATGAGGATGTAATAAATGCTCCAAAATCTATACAATTCTCTGTAGTTCCTGATTCCCATCTAAAATGAAATCCTCTAATCACAGGTACATTAAACTCACCTGCTCTTCAATATAGACCTGAAGATCTAAAAAATGCCCCCAACTTGTGTCCATTCAGTGTTTTCTCATCTCGTGTCATTTTCCAACTCTTATTTCTGCATCCCTCCATAGGAGGGGGAGCACAGGACATGCGATGCTGTCCCTACCTCCAGAAGTCTACAGAAAGCACAGATGGAGTTGCCGTCTCTGATAAGCTGGGCCAAAAAAGATTGTGATGTCCCCTGACACATAAAGAAAATGCTACAGGCTACACCTGCATTGTTCATAGCCCTCTCAGGAATTGATGTGCTCCTGGGATCCTATCACACAAGGTCTATCAACAGCTCACTGTGCTCTAAAAGGGGAAGCTCCTTGGTAGACATGATGATGTGCAGAGTCACCACTGACTAATGGAACAACCACACATATGGGCCTGTGATAATACCTGTCTAGGAAGATACAGATGTAAACTACAGTTTTAATAGAGGCCTTGACTTTCTAGAGAGATCACATTTCAGAGCCTGTATTCATGCATTTCAGTTGCCATGGACACAGGCAGCTGTGTGGGTATGAAGCTAGCTTTTAAGGTAAGCAGCCAAAGGAGACCCATGATTAAAGCAGATCTCAGCTTTTCTAATGAGAAATAAGAGCCCCTAAATCTGATACTCCAATTCTTAAGAGAACTTCCCATGTAGTTTTATTCCGGTAACATTCCTTAAGTCACGTATGTTGCATGAATGAATGAATGAATTGCTCATTTGACACAAGTATTCCTGTGTAATGATTACCACAATCAAGCCAATTAACATATTCATTACTTCCATTATTTATACTTCAATAAATAGTGGTTATTTATGGAGGGTCTGTGTGTGATAAGCATTATGCCAACAGGCAGGGATTCGAAAATGAATAAAACATGGTTTCTTCCCTCGAGTATCTCACTCTTCAGTGGAGAAGAAAAGTATTCATTATGGTAAGTTTTAAAATAGAAAAGTTTTACAGACTATAAAAGAAACCATTCCTGGGAGGAGAGAGCAGTGCCAGAGCAGGCTGCACACAGTAGAGTGACATTGAAGTTGAATCCTAAAGGATGAGTGGGCTTGGTTCCAATATATTTGCAGATGAAGAGCATTCCCAGCAGAGGGGAGAGTATGTGGGAAACACAGGGTCACAAAAGAGCAAGAACATTAGGAAACTGCTAGGAATATTTCTCAAACAGACAATTCTAGCATCCCTCAAGTACTAACCAGTAATGACTCCAATGTCTGGCAATCTTAATCACTGGAATATGTCTGTAGATCTGCAAACAGCTCCTCAGCATGGGGGCAAACTATGACAAAGTCCATGCACTTTACATCTTTGGGAAATAATGACCCCACATTCACAGCAATAGTAAGGTGAATGCTTCCTATGACATCAAGTTTATTCATTTAACATGTATAGTCTTCAGTAGTCTTTTAGGGACCCAAGAAATATTGGCTGAGAATGAGGAAAAAATACAGAAATATGCAGAAGTCTAGTAATCACTTTTCTGTCTTTCCATGTCCCAAAATAGCACAATCAGCTACCAGAGCATTCACATGCAACACAAAGATACCATAATTGATATTTATAATGATTCTTCCAGTCAAGGAAACTAGTCAAGGTTCTTCATCTGTTGTTTGTTAATGTAAGGTAATGGTGATGCCTCTAGAAAGCTTCTTATCAAAACCACTTAAATTTCAAAAGTCTTGCTTACTCAAGGTGATTTCTACTCATTTTAAAATTGGGTTCATGGAATCATCTATTTCTGAAACACCTGACTGGAAAAATAAGATATCAGTATACTTTCACTTATCTGGTATGATAATTAATGAAGCAGATGGTGACTTTCTTATCTTTTGATTCTTATCTTATGATTTTGTTGTATGATGAACAAAGTCATTAAGTAAATCAGAGGACAGTTTGTATAGTTGAAATACATATTTCCTTTGGACACGAAGGAGCAGAAATATTGTTCCACTTGGCTTTAGATTCAAAATAAAGTGACACCATTAAGTAGAATTACAAAAGAGATGTAAATATGCTCTAAACCAGATATTTTTCCAAAGAAGACATAGAAATGAACAAAGGGTATATGAAAAGGTACTCAATATCACTAATCATCAGGGAAATACAAATCAAAATTACAATCCGTTATAGGCTCCACCTATGAGGATAATTGTGATAAAAAAGTCAAAAGACAGTAAGTGTTGCTGAAGGTGTGGGAAAAGGGAAATCCTTGTACACTGTTGGTGAGGATGTAAATTGGTACAGCCATTATAGAAAACAGTTTGAAGTTTCCTCAAAAAAGTTACAAATAGAACTACCATATGACCCAGCAATCCTACTTCTGGGTATATACCCAAAAGACATGAAATCAGTATCTTGAATAAAAATATGCACTCCCATGTTCATTGCAGCACTGTTAATAATAGCCAAGATGTGGAAACAACCTAAGCAATGAACAGCTGAGAGGGCAAAGAAATTGTACTGTATATACACAATGGAATACTACTCAGCCTGAAAAAGAAGAAAATTCTGTCATTTGTGACAACATGGGTGAACCCAGAGGACATTATACAAAATGAAATAAGCCACACACTGAAAGACAAATATTTCATGATATTAATTATATGAGCATTCTTACAAGGTTAAACTTAGAGAAACAGAGTATAATGGTGGTTTCCATTGAATGGGGGAAATGGTGGAAATGGAGAGATATTGATCAAAGGGTACAAATCCTCAGTTATAAGGTAAGTTCTAGAGATCTAAAGTACAGCATGGCAAATATAGTTAATAGTAATGTATTGTTTACTTGAAATTTACTAATAAAGTAGATCTTAAGTGTTCTCCCCATAACCACAAAAAAATGGTTACTTTTAATATATGAAGTAACAAATATGTTAATTAGCTTGACTGTGGAATTATTACACAAGGAATACTTATATCAAAATGCCACATTGTACATCTTAAATATATACAATTTTTGTCAACCTCAATGAAGCTGGGGGGGGGGAAAGTAAAACAACAAAAGAATATTATTCTTACAAGGACAGAGGACAGAAAGACAGGCTAATGGAAAGTTTTAATTGTCCTTACACATTTCTGCAAAGGTACAGAAAAGCACAAACATATGCAATTTTAATCACACACACAACAAATCCATCACAGCTAGCATTTGGCTTACCCCCAAAGAAAACAGAACTGCATCTTAACTCTACTTTCTGTTCAATTTTAGCACATCTGAGAGCTTGCCTCAGTCTGAATCACTGTTTAATCTCTAGAAATTGATTTACCTACTTAGCTTTCAGAACCCAACTTACCTTTTAAATTCAAATAAATGTGTAAGCTTTATTACATGAATCTTTTCTTTCTAACAGGAGTCATTAGAGAGCAAAGATGACACCTGGGAGGCCTACTGCCATAAGTTTTGCTCTCCCAGTTTTATAGGGTTCTTGTGAGATTAGAAATCACATGTGTTAAGTGCTGGCACATAAAGGTGGTAAATAAATAGTGATTGCTGTTATTTAGCAGTTTAAAGCTCCAGGAAAGAATTCCCATTTTATATTGTGTTTCTACAGTAGGAAATCATTAGAGAACATCTGAATTAAAAATAGTTACATAGCTCTTCTTCAGTTAAAACCTGACTCATTCCTTAATTTACAATATTGCCCTTGAAGATTTCTGGTTTCTGCAACAACCCTTTCTGCTCAGAAGTGGATTTACTGTGAAGTTTAATCTTCTCGGTCTCTCACTTGGACAGACCCCTTCAGGCTCAAACAATGTATTCTATCAGTTATGTGATTTCATACAATTTGCAGAATAAATGTGGTTTAGCAGCACTTAAGATCACTGACTTTCCACTTTATTCCTGTCAAACCTCTTGTCAGGTATGGCATAGGAAATCAAATTTGGGAAACATTTAGCTTGGTTTTAAAGAAATGTGTTGATATAGTTTGCAATCACTTCCATACATACATAAGTTATGACTGTCCATTCCTGCACAGGAATGGCTTCCAGAGATACTACAACTAGCAACTGTGCCAACTGACCCCATGTCTTGACAGAAGGGTATATAGGGCAGAGTATTTTGCTGATAGGAACCTGTCCTATATCACCTGGTACTGGAGTTATGGGGTAATGGAATAGAGGCAAGGTTTGAAATGCACAGAGCTGAAAGCTAGTCTACAGAAAATTCTCCCAAATCTTATAACTTATGGATGAAATACATATGATAGAAGTTTTCCCAAATTTCAAAATGATCCCCCAAATTTAGATACCATTACTAAAATTATTATTTGTTAATAATTTTGAAAATCCAATTAACTATGATACAGAAAGAAAACCAAACAACTTTTTATTCCCTCTATAGATAATATTACAAAATACTATCACAGGAAAAGAATTAAACAGTATTTAGCCAAAATAAAGAAAGAAAAAAGTATTACAGAGGTAAGGCAGTTAATTAACAATAAATATAATGGTTCTTAACTTTAAATTTTTTCATGCATTATAATTTATATCTTCATTCTAAATTTGTGTTTACTGTTATTTCTCATTTTGTTTTTTTTTTTCTTAAAGAAGATCCCCCAAAATAAATAAGCTTCAAGCCTCATAAAATCTGCATCAGCCAATTGTATCCCTCCATTCAGTCATATCTAGATCTGTCTGTGTATATACACTGCTTTGGTAGGTCCAGGTGGCAAATAAATTACCCTTCTGACCGCCAGCATCCAACCAGCAGAGAAAGGGCACCGAGAATAAATGGAGATGAAACATTACTTGTATTAATGGATGCCCAATAACTCCTCAAGTCTGGGGCTCCACAGCACACAACTGAGGCCTGAGGCCAGCCTGAGCTTCCCATTTTCTCCCTCATGGGAGGAAGCATGACATGATTCATCTACTAGTCACAGTCAGAGAGGGTGGAAAATGTTAGGCCTCTTTCACAATTGGAGAGTCTGCTCCATGGATTTACTTCCTAGAAACTGGAAACTCATCTCTCCAATGCACCTGGGTACATGGAGTTCAAAGATGTCAAAAATATTAATATTAGGGAATCCAACATCCATGTTGCCTTCCCAAGAAGTCACTCTACAGAGGGAGGGGGATAAAGAGAAAACAGTATGGAGATTCCTCAAAGAGATAGATGTAGACTTACCATTCAACCCAGTAATCTCACTATTGGATATCTATCTACCCAAAGGAAAAGAAGTCATTTTATGAAAAAGACACCTGCACTCAACTGTTTATTTCAGCACAATTCACAATTGCAAAATGTGGAATCGACCTAAGTGTCCATCAATTCATGAGTGGATTAAGAAAATGTGATACACACACACACACACACACACACACACACACACACACACACACCCCGTGGAGTAAAAGCCATAAAAAGGAAAGAAATAATGTCTTTTGCAGCAACTTGGGTGGAATTGCAGACCATTATCATAAGTAAAGGATCTCAGGAATGGAGAAACAAACAACACATGTTCTCACTAATAATTGGGAGCTAATTGGTGGGCACAAAGAGATGTAAAAGTCATAAGAAATCAAGAAAAAGGAAGTGTGGGAGGAGTTGAGGGGTAAAAACCTACCTATCAGGTACAATGAACATTATTCAGGTGATAGGCACCCTAAAAGCCCTGACCCTAAGCATTATAGAAGTTCCTAAGTAACAAAAACATTTGTACCTTCTTAATATTTTGAAACTAACAAACAATTAAAATATAAGACAAGTATTTCTTCAAATATCCCTTTCCATGGATGTTCCCTCCTACAGAAATGAGAAAAGAATAATAAAGATTTCTCACTGGAAAGGGTCTTAAGTCTGATTTAAATACAAGACCCACATTCTTCAAATTGATAGCAAAACATAGTAAAAGCTAATGTGTATGTGCTAACTTTATTGTGGAGTGTACCTATTAACTTAAGTTCTTGGAGTCTTTCTTAAATATGCAAATTCTCCTGGTCTATGAAAAAATTTTAAAGCCAGTAGTTAACCAACTGATATAAAGCAATCATTCACTAATAAATATGTAACCTAGGGCTGCTACTAAGGTTTAGCTTGTTTCAGGGAATTGTACTGTTCAGAAACTTAAGTTTTGTAGGTATATTTTTTGCAGTAAGGAAAATAGTATATTTTGATGTATTTGAAACTATTGACAGGGAGAAATAACCTACAACTCCCAGGCAAAAGGACTGTAAGAGTTTAACATGAGTCAAGAGAGAACCTTGAAACTAAGTCTACCTCTGGGCAGCAGAACTGCGTACAGAATCAGGAAGAGGGGAAGTATTTAGGGATGTTTGGTGCCATAATAATATGAGCAACAGAATAAAGCAGATATTCTAACCACAATTATGATGCCAACTAGCTGTATGATCCTTAGAAAGTGAACTATTAATATATTCTCTCTGGACATGCAAAGCCTCATCCACAAACAAAATAACAGAACTTATCCAGCTGTTAAGACTTGTAGTATGGTACAGGATTGAATTCCTGATGCAGTGTTTCCCAAAAGGCATTTTTCTCAATTCTAGTCCATGAGATGAAAGAAGTTCAGAAAAAAATACTTTCTCATGATCAAATAATTTTAGAAAATGCTGCATACTTTTCCCCACATTGGTATATTCAGTATACATTAGCATAATGCTGGCTCTAAGATGTACTGCAGTAAAGTAATATTTTTATCTTATTTAGGACAGTGCTTGCAAAATGTATTTGACTGTGAAAACCTTTTAGCATAATATCTATAATATGTAATTTGGGAATGTTCCTCTAAGGCAACATTTGAAAGATTCAAGCAAGTTCTTTAGAAGAGATCTATAGCACAGTACCTGCACTTGGACAGCACCATCAGAACCCCAGTGTGAGCTGTCTTCTTGTGATGTTCTGAATCTGTTATTTGGAACTCCCCAGTAAGTAGACACATCAGGCTCTTTTGAGATACAATATTAGGGGCTACAGGTGTGGATGGCAGTTAAGAGTGTGTTGATCTTTAACAAAATTCTTCTCAATTGAGAAAAAAATATTTTTTAAGAACATAAAATCATGTAGGGTTGGAAATTCATTGACTGTAAATATAAGCTCATTACCATGGTATGACCTCATTTGAGGAAAAGCGATACAATGTGGGAAAGGAAGGTCACAATTTCTAACTATGAACTATGAGAGATCCAAAAGAGACTACACATGTATGGTCTTTGCTCTAAAAGCACTTAGATTCTAGTTGGAGTAAATAATGCAAATGTATGTGATTTTTAAAACATAAGGCATTATAAGTGGATTTAAAAAAAAAAAAAGACAGAGACTGTTGAAGCTACAGGCATTTGTAGGAGAACCATATCCCCACATGTGGTCAGGGAAGACCACCTAAAGTGAAAAGGTAATGTAGGTCTTCTGAGTACACTGAGGATAGAAAGATGGATGAATGGGTGGATGGATGAATGGGAAAAAAAGCAAAAATAAGTAATTATAATAAAAAGAGCTTAGATAAGGAAGTCTACCCCTAAGCCCTTACTCAACCTTTACAAGCCTGATTCAGACAGATGGGAGAAAAAGGCCAATGTTGTCACCTTGCAAATACTTACTTAATTAATGGATAGAAACCAGAATACTAGTTAAGAAGACTAGCTCATGAGAAGCCATGATCAGACTGTCAAGAAAGGGCCAGGTTGCTTCTACAGTCATACCACCCTGAACATGCCCGATCTCATCTTATCTCAGAAGCTAAGCAGGTTAGGACCTGGTTTTTACTTGAGTGGGAGAAAGGACCAGCTTGCTAAGCTATTGGAGGAAAGAAAAAAAGAGTGGTCAATAATTTCAAAAGCTTCAGAGACTTTAAAAAGGAATTGTAATTTAAAAGGCTGCTGGATTCAGCAATCAGAAAATTCTGGGGGAAATTTAGGAGATGATTGAACATATCAGTTGGGGCTAGCACCAAGCAGAAGCACTTAAGAAATGATTGCACAGGAGCGATAGAAGAGCAGTAAATCTAGAAATGTCAGTGGAGAAAGGATGTCGATTTAACAGTACGACTTACGGGGAAACTGAAAGCAAGTTTTCATAGAATGAGGGATCTTAACCATTTCTCTTTGTAGAAATAGCAACCAGTGATGGTGGAAAGGATGAAGGTCACAGAAGGGGCTGCTCAGTGCAACATGACCAGGTTATTCTGAATCAAGAGAGAATGGAAGACATTTTTAATATTTAAGTGTGAGAGAAGTAGGCGAAATTTATCCCTTAGAGGCTTCAGTTCATTTGTGTGAAGAAAGCAGTAAGATTGCAACCACAGAGAAAGGGGTTATGTTATGGACTTTGAAGAAGAATAAAAATTTCTTCACATGGATAAGAGATAGATTGCTGAACAATCGTGAAGGCCCTGCTGAGCTTAGAGCAAACCAAATGATTAACAGCAAAGAAAAACAAACGACACCATTAAAAAGTGGGCAAAAGACATGAACAGAAGCTTTTCAAAAGAAGATAGACAAATGGCCAATAAACATATGAAAAATGCTCAACATCACTAATTATTAGGGAAATGAAAATTAAAACCACAATGAGGTATCACCTTACTCCAGTTAGAATGGCTTTTATTAAAAAGTCCAATAATAGTCCAAACAATAGATGCTGGGATGGATGCAGAGAGAAAAGAATGCTTATACACTGTTGGTGGGACTGCAAATTAGTATAACCTCTATGGAAAGCAGTATGGAGATTCCCCAAAACACTAAAAGTAGACCTACAACCAGATCCAACAATCTCACTACTGGGTATTTACCCAAAAGAAAAGAAGTCATTTTATCAAAAAGATTCGTGCTCACAAATGTTTATTGCAGCACGATTCACAATTGCAAAGATGTAGAATCAATCCAAGTGTCCATCAGTTAATGAGTGGATTAACAAAATGTGGTATATGTATACTATCAAATACTATTCAGCCATGAAAAAGGATGAATTAATGCCTTTTGCAACAATTTGGATGGAACTAGAGATCATTATCCTAAATGAAGTAACTGAAGAATGGAAAAACAAACACCACATGTACTTGCTATTGAATTAGAACTAACTGATAAGCACACATGTGTACAGAGGGAAGTAAAATTCAGTGGAAACCAAGCAGGGGGAAGGGAGGAGGAAGGGATGGGCAAAAACCTACCTAATGGGTACAATGAACACTATCTGGGTGATGAGCACACTTATAACCCTGACTCAAGCATAACAAAATCAATACATGTAACCAAAATCATTTGTACCCCCACAATATTTTGAAATTAAAAAAAAAAAACAGATTAAGCAGCTCATGTTATACAAGGATGTGGAGGACATAATGAATCTCCCATCCACAGAATAAGTTAAAGGAAGGCAAAGTGATATAAGCAACCCACACAAATAGAAATGATGATTTTAGTTAACACACATTTCATAGAAAGAAAAGATGGAGAATGTTAAAATAAATTTGCATAAGGCATAATACATGCATGTATGCAGTTGGGAGCATGACACTTGTCATGGAACTGCTTGCAGAGATACAAGTATCACAGTATCATTGTCAGACATTGCACTCACAGGACACATATGTGGGAACTTGTAAAACTAAGATTCAAATTCTGACTCTGCCACTAATGGCGTTTCAGAGGTCTATCTGGTCAAAATGTGTTTCTTCTCTAGGGCTTCAATATCTCCACCAACAAAATGAGGCTATACTAGCTCTCCAAAGATCACTCAAGTTTTAAGATTGAATGAGTCTATGTTACAAATAATGACATACACTGCCTTCCCTCTCCACATCGCATGCCTACAGGGATCTGCTTTCAAACAGGATCTAGCTCTTAAGCTGACATTAAAGGGATGTATTAGTTAGAGCTATCACGATACAGGCATGCCTCACTGAACGATGGGCAGGTGTGCAGCTAGGGCTCAGAAAGGAGCTGCTTCATTCTTATCTCTCTCTGCAGCTTTCTCTGCTACTTAATCTGCATGGAGGAACATGAATGCACCAGAGGTTTAAGGGATTATATCAAATGATGCACTAGAAGCTTTGAGTCCCTATGCCAATTGGCTTAGATGAATTTGGGTAGTCTCTCCTCATTCAATATACTCTGGACAAAGGGGAGTTTTATTATATATATATATATATATAGTTATAAATAAATTTCTGAAGGCCCACATAATGGACCAGGAAGAGTAGTTCCAAATTGTGAAAAAACTATACAATATGTCCATTATGAGTTTAGATTAAATGAAATAAGATAAATATAAGCAAGATCAGAGAGTGGAAGGACTTTTTGTGTCTTCTCAAGATCAGCAAATTGCTTTGTTGTAATATTAGTAGAAAATAAGACACCCTAGGGAGTTATACACACTCTCTTTGCTGCTCCTCTCAAAGAGACCCATATAACTAATCATTTTCCCTATCACATATAAGAACATACCCTTTTAATCACATACAGACTTTTTTTTTTTTCCATTTTCCCTCTCAAGGCAGGTAAGAGAGGCATGTGACTGGAGGGCCAAGCACATTATAGGTAACCAATAAATATTGGTTAAAAAAAAAAAAAAGTGGCTGGCCCAATCTTGGCTTCTTCTCAGTGTACAAGGAGTCACATTTTGAGATTTTACCCAAGAGGCACCATGAGAATCCTTTTCCATAGTTGGAATAAATTGACAGCATATGGGAACATGGTGCCCAGATTACATGGTACAAACTAGGGCACTAGTGCTGTATCTAAGATTCCAACAGGGCCTCTTAATGCAAATCCACCATACCGATAACCATGGATATTAGGTAAACAAGGTGATGTTATGATGTGATTTCATTTGTATGTCTTCCACCAGCCTTGCTACTCTGCCCATAGAAAAATAAGTTGATTCATAGGTCTAACGATTTCTGTTATATTAGGAAACATTGTTCACAAGGGAGGTAGTAAGTAATTTCACTTGTTAAACATGCCTCCCTATCTAAAGCAGATGACCAGGCATAAACAAATGTATTTGGAAACACATTTTGTCAAAGTTCACATAGCCATTGACTATAGCCACATCACATATCCACTCCCTTTAATTTGAAACCGCAATCACAAATTTTATTTACTTCGAGAGGTAAATAAATTAGTGTCAGGAAAAGGTCCCTCATCAACACAAATAAATCAAAAATGTTCTTTCACTGAATTGCTGGTTTGAAAAATGATGTAATACGTGCAAAAATAAAAATAACCAAAATAAAAATGGAAAAGAGAGATATTAAAAGAGCACATTCATTTTAGAGTAAAGCCATAATAATTGGAAAAAGAAAGAACTTGTTTTTAAAAAATGAATATTGCTTCAAAATATAATCATGATTCCCTTGTCGGTGACCACTGGAGAATGTATTCAGCAGATGAGATTGATTGCATGTTGCATAAATGATCATGCTCTTGATTACTAATATAAAAGTCTGTAAAAACAAGCCATAGTGTTAATAAAACCAATTTCAAATTTACCCAGTAAATTTGAAACTAATTTTTCTCACCATAAGAAAATAGTCTAAAGCATCTAAACATGCTGAGCATCCTTCAATATGTAGCCATTGAAACACCTGAACTCAGCTGCCATTCAAACTGGCCAAAAAGACACTACCTTCATGATCTTTGCAAATAGAAGATGTTATGCCATATTATGAGAAAGAAAGAAAATGTACAACAGCAAGACTTAGATAAACACATATTTTTAATACTCTGAAAAGATGAGCAAAAAATAAGATAACATGCTTTCTGCAATGGGACCTTCTCATCTGCTGTTACTTTTACTGTTAGTATATCGAGTCTAATGGTCAGATGAGGTTCATTTGCCTTAAGGATTTATACATCTATCTATATTTATTGCTGGCCAGCTAGCAATCTAGCTATAATGATACCCAGAGGGAACTTGTAACCTAAAAAAGCATATAACTAGTAAAATAGTGAAAATGAAATTACATACACCCCCTGGGGTGAGAATATATACAGTTTACTATGTAGTGCAACAAAAATGGACATTCACTGGGTTTAGTCCAAGTTCTTCATCACTAGGAATCTAATAAGCATGCTTAATTCAAAGATTTAAACACAGACGCATAAACCTTTAGGGGCTCATATGAAAATATCTGGGCAACCCAAGGTATGTTTTATAAAATTATATCCAATATACTAATTATATACTTGAAAATTTAAATGATGCCTAATTTTAATTTGTTGGGCTATTGAAATTTTACTATGCAAAGTTATCCTTTTCTCCAATACATCATCAGTAAAATTGCCTGACTACTTTTTACTGTTTCATATAGGATTGCTGAGTGATGCTACATCTTCCTGTTCCTCTTTCTGCTTCTGAGTCTGTACCTCGCTGTCCCTGTCCCGTACACTATCTGTGCTCTGGTCAGTACCTGAACTCTTTGGATATGAAAACGCTCTTACTACCCTTTTTGGTTAGGAAAGCCAATCCGTGACAATTACTGAGAATACGACTACCCAGGGCATAGTCATATTCTTTAATCATGTCTGTCTATGATCATGTGGGCTACATACCAAGCAAGGAGAAATGTTAGCCCTTTCATGAAGAAAAGATAGCTGAGCTTCAGGTAAGTGGTACCGGATGTTTCTTCCGCAGAAGCTCATCTGAATTGCCAGTATCCAAGGGCAGAGATTACTAGCAATGGTGCAAGTTAGCATTCTCCAATTTTATCCTGCTCTGCTTGTTTAGAGTAACGCAGACACCCTCACCTGGGAAGAAGGGCACCCACTTAGGTAGAAATATCTTTATTCAATGATAGTGATTGTCTGGGGAAGGGTGAGTAGGATGAAGAGTTGAGTTTGCTGTCATGCCCACAGAGTTAAAATCCTCTGTGATCTAATTTCTTAAGTTACAATAATCTCAAAAATATGGACAGTAATCATGAAAGTCTGAATTTAGCTTTTGTGCAAATCTTTGGTAGTGAGCATTTTCTGAGAGCAAAAACTGTTTTCTCTATTATGCACTGCTAATTTTAAGAGATGAATGTCAGTCATCATCACCACCCGCCATGGGCCTACTGACGGCCAAACTCACCACATCAGTCTTCACCTGACCTGTCTAGAATTGACTGGGGTGGTTGTGAATCCAAACCTTCTTACAGGGTGATCTGAGTGTGCTTGTCGCTAGTTCTTCATAATACTACATCTGGCTTGTAAGCAAAGAAAAGTATCAAGTGTGATATCCTGATAGTTTATTATAAAAGTTATGAAATAATACACAAAATATTTTTATATAATGCCAAGAGGATAAAACCCTCAAAATTGTAAATCACTACTAATTGCATCATATATATATGATCATATATATGATATCATATATGCATATCATATATGCACCATATATATATATGATCATCAGTACTTCATACTTAACAAGTACTCAGTGAAGATTTGTGAGATAAACGAATGAATGGGTTGCAACCATATCAAGACAGGTATGAAATTGACCAAAAACTAGAAGATAATTTGAAAAAAGGAGAAACAAATATTGTATTACAAAAGTGGAGTTCTGGGTGACTTTATTTCCTGATTAAAAATATATTTCAATGTCACAGCAATAATGCTTCACTAATAACCACAACTTAAATTGACATTTAATTCCATTCATCAAGAATCATTCACTGAGAGAATGTATCTAGCCCTATGGGACATACAAGAACATCAAAGCCACAGCCAATGCCCTTGAAAACCACACTGTGCCCTGGAAGATAGAGAGTAGGCATGAAATGGAGAAGCTTCACGCAGGGCATGACTTAATGGGATTCTCAAATGAGCAATATGCAGAAGGACTGGAAGCAAAAAGCTCCAGCTCAAGCTCCTGGAAAATCTATAGAGTCTTAAACACTCAAGAGTGGAGCATTCATTTTGCCTGTTGCAGCAATTAGAAGCTGGAGCTGAAATCAATGCAGTAGCTACTGGAGCAAACTGCAGCTGTGAGGCTGCAGTCACTGACAGCCATTGATTTTCTCTGGCTTGGGGTTTGATTCACCTCACTCTTACCACCTCAGACCCACTGTGGCTCCAAGGTGTCAGGCATAGGGTCATTGCTTCCTTGAAAACTGCCCAAGGCTCCTTATTGAGCTCTCAATCTACGGAGACCACGGGAAAGGAAAATTCACATAAAGGCTTCCTGGCAACTGCCAACCATTGCTAAAATGTCACTGCTGTCCCTGGCTCATAACTCAATCTTTCTTAAAACAATCAAACTGGTTCTTACTCCTAATTCTGAAATTCAAAACTATCCACATTTAGGGTGGCCCCAAATGACCTTCTAACATCATCCCTTACCACACTACTCTCTCTCCCCAACCCCCTTCCCATAAATTCAGTGATATCTGTCTACTTGTCATTCTCTGAATATGCTCTCAACTCTCCAGCCCACGGAATTCTGCTGAAGTTTTTCCTCTTCCCTATACGAGCTCGCTCAAGTGTTCCCTACCCATATCACCTTCCAAACTAATTATACCTTCATCACAGAGTATTAAATATTTCTCTAGGTATGTCTCACCTACTTAATTATTAATTTCCAGAAAGTCACTCCCATTTTATCCAACATAGTACTGCAGTATTGGGTACTGCACACCCAAACAGAAATAAATCAGACTAATGTAGAATCGAACAAAAGAAGTTCATCTGAACACCAGAATTATGGCACTAATAGATGTGGTCCACAAGGCCAAGGTATTTATTTATGACTATATCTGGAAAAAGTCTTTAAATTGATTTTGAGAAGATAAGAGGATTAATTGAGGATACTAGAAGCTACATTCTGAAATGTATAGGAATGAAACCTGTAAAGAGTATGGTATGTGATTACTGATAATGGATTAGAAAGGATGAAAATGTAGTTCTGAACTTCATTTCCAATGCTTCACCAAGAGGAAAGCTTGTCTGTGTCAGAACATAAGCTTTCATGTTTTTCAGTGCGTCTATTCCTCACCGCATCAGTAAAATTTATTTATGCATATCAACTCTGTCACTGGCTGGAAAAATGTGCAGGGATGCAACGGATTCTCTAGATTGTGTTCATGCATTAAATGAGGGTTGTAATAACGTTTTTAAAAGGTGACTGCACAGAAGCTTAAGAAGGAAGCTGAAGAAAGAGAAAAGGATTCCCAAGCATATGGGATGCCCCACACAGAACTCTCAGGAATCCTTCAAGACACGTTAGGGACTTTAGTGATTGACAAATTTATTTTGACCTTGTGATATTATTTGGGTCATACACAAATGACAAAAAAGCTCAGAGTTGGTAAGAAATTTGCCAAATATAAGCTCTAGTTCTGTTACTTCAATAGAGCAAACATTAAAAAAAAAAAAAATACTTACTATGGGCCAGGCATTGTACTTGATAAATTCTGGTGATGTTAGATCTTGAACACAGGAACTCTCTCACAAATCCAGGATCTTATACACTGTGTCAAAATGACTTCCAAATCCAAATAATAAAAGGCATGGAACTTGATCCTTGAGGTTCCTTTCCTGTCTGTATTCAAAGGATATGATGAACTTTTCCCTGGGCAAGGTTGAGCTGATGCTCAAGAGACTAATGAAGTCTGGGAGTTGCTCCAGATATCTGGAAAAAAAAAAAAAAGTGGACTTTTTTATTATTTGAGCAAGAAAAGAAACTGCCTGTATGCAGGTTAGTTCAGGTCAAAACTTCACTGAGCTTCTGATCTGTTTCCATATTTGTTAAGCATTCCAGATTCAAAATAAGTGATACTACTTGTGTTCAAGGGCATGCCCCCTTCAGTCTTATGGGGGATGCACAGGCAGTAATTCCAATATGATATGAAAATATTTGATAGTGTTAAGTATGCTTGCCACAGAATAAGGACATTTACCACAGTCTGGGTAATCAGAATGTTTGGGGGGACACTAGACCTCAGTTTACACTGATATTAACTGGAAGTTTGCCAAGCAACAAGAAAGAAAAGGGCAATCCAAGCAGCTATCACTGAAGCAGCAAAGACATGGAAGAAAGAGATAACAGTGCATTTGGGAATATACAAACACTTCTCTGGTTCTAAAGAGTATACAGGAAAAAGTAAGATTGGCAGTCAAGGAAGATAGGCAAGTATGTTTGATGTTCCCCTCATCGTGTAGAAGAATAACATCGTTTAAATATATATGAGACAAATTACACAAGACTCTCCAAAGGATTCAAAGCTCAGCCATGGCAATTTTATCCTGGTGCTTAGCAGGGGACCCATCACCATATAGACAGCAAATGTTTTTACAAAAAAATGAATGAACATCGTGTAATTATTTAGTGGTTTCAGCAATAGGAAGAGAAAACTTATCAGTGCAAACACTTTTGCTACCCACTATATTTTTCCCACTGCCAGTAGAAGATTGAGTAGAAGGCAGATGCCACCCTGGCTCTTTAGTAAAGTCCATTTGTTTTTACTTCTATTCTCAGTTCAGATAACCCAGACCAGGACCATATCTCCTAGCCCACCTGTCACTATTTTGACCAAAGGATATGGAAGAATCGCTGTGCTTTTCTGAACAACACATTCCCACCACCCTACTAAGAAAACCTCAGAGGACTACTGTCAGTGCCAGGCTACTGAGAATAAATTAAAAAATAAATGCAATGGCATCACTAGAACATTACTAAGTCCTTTCTGGCAAAGATGGATCTAGCAAAAGCCAAAGGTATCAAAAAGGCAAGGAGGAAGATAGGTGGTAGCAGAGGTATCATGGTGCCTTTGGGTGGATTCCTAAATTTTGATATACGATAAATATTTGTCTCCAGAGAGGTCTACATAATTTCAAGCTGGTGACCAGACTGAGTAGGATGGCTATCCTAAAGCTGCGCCATTTGAGATTTACTTTGTGATATTACAGTTTGGTATATTTTATATCATCATCATGAATTCTCCATTTCCCAATTTAATTGCATGACTACTGGCATTCTGAATTAGAGATGCTTTTCCCCATTTTAGCAAGCAGCTCTTTTCTTCACTGACTTGGAAATTGCAGGGGAGATTAATGTTCCTGCTGTTCTGCAGCCTCTGCAGAATTTCTCCAGATTTCATGGGACCCAAAGCCTGCATAGTTTAGAGTATGCTTGGGGAGAAGAACAGTTGGGGGACCAGGCAGTCACATGTTGCTTTGGACTAAAAAAGAAAAGAATAATGGGACAGGGGGTTAGAAATGTAGAAAAAGGTCAAGTCATTGACCATTGATACATCTGAATGCCAAATCATGGAGTGTGGATATTTTAAGAATGATCATGGGGCAATCATTATTTAAGAGGGGATTTATGATCATGCTTATAAATTTATTCTATTGTAATTTGTCTTAAATGTAGTACCTTTTTTAGATGGTGAAGCAATAAAGTATTGCTTCACACTATAAAAAGCTTGATGCCAACTTAGTTTTTCTTAAGGAAAAAAACTCCTTTCAAATCTCAGGATTTAGAAGCCATTTTTATTCCCTGTAATTTTATGCCTTTTCATTTATAAAATAAACCTAGATATACAATAGAAAGTGATTGTCAAACATTAATATTAATATATAAATAAAAACAGAGTCTAGTCAAGAGTCAGAAATCACATCTCTTAATTTAACAGAAAAAATAAAATATAAATAATTATTAGGTTTAAAATTTTTTATCTAAATGACTGGCCTTACAAGAGTACTACAGTACACTGAAGCCATCTTTTCCTTTTATAATTTATTTTATTCTACACATTTGGTCCCACAATTAGCAGCATCAGAATTCCAATTCTCATTTCAAAGAGTTGTACTGGTATTCATGCACTGAGTTGTGCTCAGTTTTCCATATTTAAAGTTCAGCAGAAGGAAGTCTTACTGAATTCACCATACAACAACTTTATTGAACATCTTACTTTGGAATTCTTTGATCCAATTCAATTTAATGAGTGTCTATCATGTGCAAGGACAGCAAGTCACTCCTGAGGAAGGGTAAATTCAAATTGGGAAAAAAATTCTACATCCAGGTAAAATTCCAAGTAGCACTTTTCTTAATGTATTAGGGTACTCTCTTTGTCCATTTTGTGTTGCTGTAACAGCATACCTCAGACTGGGTAATTTATAAAGAATAGAGATTTATTTTTTACAATTCTGGAGGCTCAGAAGTTCAAGGTTGAAGCATCTACTTCTGGAAAGGGACTTCCTGCTGCCTCATCCCATGGCTAAAGGTGGAAGGGCAAGAGGGCAAGCACATCACACTCAAGTGTCTGTGTGTGTATATGTGTGTGTGTGTTAGACAGAGGGGAGGGAAGGGAGCCAAACAGAAACCCACCCCATGATAATTAACCCACTCCCTTGATAACAGCATAAATCCATCCATAAGGGCTCTGTCCTCATGACCTAAGCACCTATCAAAGGTTTGAAATCTTGACACTGTGGCATTGGGGATTAAGTTTACAACATATGAACCTTGGGGGACACATTCAAACCATAGCAGCTGCCCTATCCTGTCCCTCTGAAAGAATTGCTCATCTGGAAAACTAGCATTTCTGGCTCCCAACACACAGCAGTCTATGATTTATCCCCTAGAGAAGAGGGCTTGGGGTTGTTGTCCAAGAAGCAATAACACAGTTGGGTTATTAATGTGGCCTCCAGCCAAAACCCTCCCACGTATCCCCAAACCTGCTTTCTGCCAGCTACCTCCATGCATGCTACCCAAAATGCTCCACTTCTTTTAAGCACCAAATTTTCACTTTAAAAATCAACCATATTTCTTTTGTAAAGATTAGTTTAAACAAAAAAATGTATTTTCTCAGTCATTTAAAGGTGCTAAATGCCTGTTTAGATAGATCACTATAGCAACCAGGTCCTTAGCAAACATGTTATCTCATTCACTCCACATACAAGGAGATTGCAAGCTGCAAGGAAGAGGGGAGTGCTGGGTGCTCAGATCTGGTTCTATTTCTTAGGCATATGACCTTCAATAGGTTATTTAACCTTTCCTTGCCTTGGAATCCTTATCTCTAAAATACATATTATAAAAATTCCTACCCCACCAAGACTGTGGAGGCTGAAGGCTGGCTTCCATGATCTCTGGTCCCTGGTATTCCTCCCATAGTTACGTTACATTACGTGACAGATGGGATTTTGCATATGTAATTAAGGTCACTAATCAGTTGACCTTAAAACAGGAAGATTATCCTGTATTATCAGGTTATCTCAGTGCAGGACAGGAAAGCAGAAGAGAATGTCAAAGAGCACTCACTGATGCAGGAGAAGGACTCGAGCTGACATTGCTGGCTTCCAAATGGGGGGCTAAGTGAAATGACAGACAAAGAAATAAGTGAGTGCAGAAGAAGACGCTGAGCCCCAGGTGATACCTTGACTTGGTCATGGTCAGACCCTTACCAGATAATGCAATCACATTAAGTCAGGCATCTAACCTACAGAGCCATGAAATAAATATTAGGTATTGTTTTAAGCCACTAAGTTTGTGGTAATTTGTTTAATTTATTAGACAACACTAGAAAACAAATATGGGCCAGTATGAAAATTAAATAGTGCATGTTAAGAGTCACTACAAACAATAAAACTCTTTGCAAATATCCTTTTTACTGTTATCATTGTATCCTTTAATACCAATTCCCTATATCCCCCCAGTTTTCAGTCTTCATTTGTTGGGGATTTTTCATTGTTTTGTTATTGTCTGTTTGTTTTTGTTTCTTAACACAGTAAGTACCTGTAAGAAAGTTACCTTTTAGCAATCCTCTTCATCTTAGAAAAGTTTGTTAGCTGTCTTCTGGGAGAAAGTTGATAACAAATTATCAAGCCTCCCGCTGGGCTCACTGTTCCCAGGCTCATGTTCTTGCCAGAAAGAAAGAAGTGTCTCTGAGACTTGTTCTGAAGCCCTTTTATAAGCAACCATTCCCTTTAGGATTTCACATTCTCCCATTTCTAATTACTCTGTAGATAAGATCTGTTTACCCGGCTATAACTCCATGTTGGCTCTGGGACTGTCTATGCCTCTAGCACCTCATTTTGGGCCCTGTGGGGTAGAAGCGCTGGGTTATTCCATTTTCCTGTCTTCCCTTTGTCTCTCTGTGGGCTCCCTATTGTCTGGACAATATTAGTCTAGAGGCCTCCTTCCAGACATTCATTCAGCCAACCAGGGCATTTATTAAAACCCTTGGTATAATTTTGAGCTAAAAAACAGAGACTGCTTCTTTGTCATACATAATTTCACATACACCTCTCTCCCCAGAAAAACACACCACATCAAAAAGAGTGGCTTTCACCTAAGAGAAAAAGATAAACAAAAAACAAGATCTGTTCATTTTCCTCCACCCTCATACTTCTAGTTTTTAAGAAACTACATTTTATTCCTTTCATCATCTGTATCTCAAACTTTCTTCAAAAATACAAAGACTTCTTTATGAAAATATTTTACACCTACTTCTATTGTTTTAGGCAATTAGTTAAATATCCCAATAAAAGATACAATTTTTGTCTTTGGTAATTTGGCACATATAATACTATAAAACCAAAAGATCTCCTGATTGTCATTAAGAATGTTCCCAGTTATGAAGTAGTTTGGGGTTGTAAACACTCCCTGAGTGTATTTGTCATATTCTGGCTCAACTCACTATGCAGAGCACACAGTAGTTGGGAGCTCTCACTGTGCAAATAGACAACCTCAGTTTTGTGATTTTCCTCAGTCAGTTGCTAGCCATGATCTTGTGCAAGTTATTGAACTCCTCACACCTCAGATTCTCATCTGTGAAATTCATGCATTCATTATACATACTTACTGAGCACCTACCATTTTCATTATCGCTATTGTTATCATCATTTTGTTCAAATTCACAGGAGATACTTAACTACATCACTGTATTTGACTGAAATGATTACAGAGCATTTGACTAGTTGGTGAAGCAATAATAGCAAAGCCATAGCTCAGTTGGAAGACTAAGGTCAAGCGTGGGGTCAGAATGTCTCCTTTCTATGTTCTCATAGCACCCAGACTCATGAGCTTTGTTGCATTTTCACAATGTGTAATATTTATAACTTTATGTCTCTTCCTCACTTGAAGTCAGGGACAATATTATTCATCTATTTCTAGCTCACAGTATAATACCATGCACAGAATGGTAGAGTTTAATGAATTTTTCAGTGAATGATTGAATGAATGAATGAATAATGAAGCATATGTAGAGAAATAAGAAAAAAATTATAGAAAAAAATATCAACCTAGACATACATTCTTCCCTCTCACCCACCAGAGGAAATCTATAAGGCAGAACACATTTGAGAGGGAGTTGAAATGAGACACACCTGTGCTGGAATTCAATGCTTCAAGGCTTGGGACAGTAGTAATTAGAAAATAGAAATGACAAGCTCAAGAGTAACAGAGATGCAGTCTCAGAACTCTGGGAAAATAGCTCTGAAAATCTACAGTAGACTTAATGTCAAGCAATTTTAGATACAAATGAAGCACTACCAGATTTTGTTAACATATTAGCACTGGTACTAACAATAAATGACCATTCTTGGTGGACCAAAGTGAAGGACCATGGCAAGAAAAGCTGTCTATGACATAGAATCAAGTCAATCAATGTACAAATGGATGACCAAAGAATACAGAATTCTAATCACTCAAAGCTAAGCTTTACCAGTCCTTTTGTTAATAAAACTGAGTGACTGATTTATGGCCACATCCCTCCAATCTCTGCCTCCATCTCCACAGTGTCTTATCTCTGTTCTTTCCTATCTGTTATAAAGACACTTGTCATGGATTAAGGCCCCCTCAACCCAAGAACAATTAACCAGGATGATCTAATTTCAAGATCCTTAACACAATTACATCTACAAAGACCCTTTTCCTAAACAGAGTAATATTCACAGGTTCCAGGGATTAAGGCATAGACGTATCTTTTGAGGGGAAGTGAGGGAACATCACTTAACCCACTACAAGAGGGAACACCTCACAGCTCATTTTATGAAGCTTGATTATTCAAATAACAAAAATCCAGACAATGGCATGACAAGAAAACTACAGACTACTCTCTTATGAGAATTATTCTCTACTTCATTTAATTCTGCTCTGATATTTATTATCTTCTTCCTTCAACTATGAATTTAGTTTGTGCATGGTTTTCTAGTTTTTTGAGATGTGACATTAGGTTCTTTATTTAGATCTTTCTTCTTTTTTTAATTTAGGCATTTATGGCCATAAACTTTCCTCTTAACACTGCTTCTGCTCCATCTTACAAGTTTTAGTATGCTGTATTTCCATTTTTGTTTGTCTCAAGATTTTTTTTAATTTCCTTTTTAATTTCTTCTTTGACCTATTTGTTCAGGAGCATGTTGCTTAATTTACACATAATTGTGAATTTTCAAAATTTTCTCCTATTATCTATTTTTAGATTCCTAACATTGTGGTATGAAAAATATGCTTGATATGGTTTCAATATTCTTAAATTTATTAAGACTTATTTTGTGACCTAACATATGATCTACATTGGAGATTATTCAATAATGGCTCTGATGTTCCAGACATGAAACTTATTGAGTGGCTGTAGAGCCAGAGTGCAGAGCATAGGTGGATATAGGGCTATCACTTCTCCAGGGACTAGGGTGTCTGCCCTATTGTAGTGGCAGCTCTGTTGACCACAGTGCATGCACTTGTGAAGCAGGTACGAAGCTTGTGTCTGGAGCATGGGCACATGTGGAGCGACAGTGGCTTTGGGGTCCAATGTGCTGAATGGCTTGCTGCAGTGGTAACTCCAATGTCTGAGGCACACTTGCTCATAGAGCACCAGTGGAGCTGGGGTCTGGAGCACAGGTGTATGCAGAACTACCATGGCTCTGGGCCCACAGTGGGACCATCCTACAGTGGTGGTGGCTTCAGTATTTGAGGCATGGGTGTACATAGTGTCACCACAGAGCAGGGGTTTGGAGCATGGACATGCATGAAGCAGTCACAGCTCTTAAGGTCCAGGGTGCATGTAGGATTGGGGGTCTTGGTGTTCTTGCTTCCAGGGTGACAAAACCATGGCTCTTTCTAGGGACAGAAGAAAAAATGCAGCAGCATCTCCTTCTCCAGGGGACTGCAATGTCCATGGCTGTTGATTACCTCAGTGTAAATGTTGCCGGTGTCCTCTGCAGATAGCCATTGGAGACCATGGTGGCACCCACAATGTGGCTGACACTAATATCTCTGGGCCTTCCTTGTCATCTTCAGATGTCTGAGGCATGCCAATCTCCCCAGTGATCTTTCCTATGCAGCTATTCTACTTTTTTATTTTTGCACTCCACTGTGTTGCTGCAGGTTCTTAATTAGACCCTTGAGCCCTCCCTAGGCTACTTTCAGTCATGGATAGCTATCTAATTGCAGTTTTTGTGGGGAGATCAAGGCTAATATTTCCTATTCTGCCATCATGATGGTCAACAAGGGGTCAAGACAATTCACTGAGGAAAGAATAATGTTTTCAGCAAATGGCACTTGAGAAGCTGGATATCTAGATACAAAAGAATTCATTTGGGTCCCTTCCTTACTCCATACCCCAAAATTAACTCAAACTGCATCACAGATCTAAATGTAATAGGTAAAACTATAAAACTCCTAGAAAATAATATGGTAGTAAATTGTGACCTTGGTAAAGGCAAAGCCTCTTGGATATGATACCAACAGCACAAGTGACCAAAAAAGAGAGATAAATTGGATTTTATCAAATTTTAAAACTATTGTACTGTAAACAATGCCATCAACAAGGTGAAAATACAACCCAAAGATTCTGAGAAAATATTTACAAATCATGAAGTCATACATACGATAAGGCACTTGTGTTCAAAATATATAAAGCATACTTACAACTAAATAATATTTTTAAAAAATAAGCCAATTAAAAATTAGGCTGATGACTTGATAGGCATTTCTCCCAAGAAGATGTTGGCATTTTCTAAAAAAGTTAAATATATACTTATCATGTGACATAGGGATTTTATTCCTAGATATCTCCCCAAGAGAAATGAAAACATATGTCTATACAAAAATGTATACATGAATATTCATAGCAATTTTATTCATAATAGACAAAAGCTGGAAATAATCCAAAGGCTCATCAACTGGTGAATTGATAAACAAAATGTGTTAATTTATAAAATAGCATACTGATTAGCTATAAAAAGGATTGAAATACTAATGTATGTAACAACATGGTTGAACCCCAAACCATTATGCAACATGAAAAAATAGGCACAAAAGACTTAATATTGTATGATTCCACTTATATAGAATTTCTAGAAAAGACAAAATAATAGAAATAGAAAATATATTTGGTTGGCACTAAGGTAGAAACAGGAATCAATTGCCAGCAAACAGAAGGGAACTTTTTGGGGTGATGAAAATGTTGTAAAACTGGATTGTGATGAGGGTCACACAGTCTTATTAATTCACTAAATAACTGAATTAAACACTTTCATAGGTGAATTTTATGGGAAGTAAATTATACCTCAATGGAGTTGATAAATTAGATTTAACATTAAGAACTTCATTTTATTAAAAGACATATTAGGAGAGACAAACTATAAACTACAGAATTAGAGATGATGTGTACATTAAAGAATTTAGAATATATTTTTATATAGTTTTTAAAACTCCTAAAATTAAAAAAATTAAGTGATTTTTAAATGGATAATAGAACATGAATTCTCATAAGATATCCAAATAGCCAATAAATATATAAAAATAATTCAACGTCATTAGTAATCAGGAAATTACATATAAAACCATGTTGCATACCATTATACACCCATGACAATGGCTAAAATAAAGTCAATACCAACCATTGGTAAGGATGTGAAAAATAAGAACTCATATATATGAATGCAAGAGATTCACATGGGTTCAAATTGGTATAGTCATTTTGAAAAATTATTTCAGATCATCTAATAAGCTAATGGATAATACTCCATGATACAGCAATTCTACTTCTAAGTGGTAGATATCCAGCAGAAATACTTATGTATGTTCAACAAAAACATATATAAGAATGTTCACAGAGCACTATTAATAGCCCCAAAATGTTAATATAAATATTTGGATAATATATTTTTGTTGTACTCATACTATACAGCAGTAAAAATTAATGAATTATTTCTGCATGCAATTATTTATCCATGCAACAACATGGATAAAATACAAAATTATAAAGTTGAATGACAAAAAGCAGACATAATTATTTATAAAGGCAGTCCCCAGGTTGTGGAAGAGATACTTTCCCAAGAATGTCCTTAGGTAGGATTTGTATGCAACGTGGATCCCTGACGAACAGTTCATACACAGTAATAATAATAATACTATAATGACTAATATGTAGTAATAATAATACAGTGTAATACTGTAATAATACCCCTGTACTATAATAAATAAGTTACAGGAAAATATTGTGCTCTTTCTTTTAATTCAAACAAACTTATGCAAAAGTTTAGATAGGAGAAATTTCAGAAACAAATATTAAAGGTTAATACTCACCTACTGGTCCCTCCACGTCTTGCTTACTGGATGGGGCATTTTGGTGGCAAGAAGGTAGCTGACATTAATTGGAAGATGACGATAAGGACGGTGCTGGAGAGGATGGAGCGGGTGCTGGAGAATCAGTATTTGACTCCGTTACTGGAGGAGGGAACCAACTTACCACTAAAGTTGGTGTCTTAAAAAGGTACCCAGGGTTGTTTGCACATCCTATTTCTTTTTTTCATCATAAATGGCCTTGTAGTAGCTGCACCGTAAACCTGTGTAAACTTAATGTTAGGATCTTGCTCCTCAAGCTTCGCAAATCCTGCTTCAATGAGACAAAAGGCTTCAGCTAGTTCTTTTTTCATAAACTTTCTTGGCTCTGGATGTTCCAGTTCTTCATGTTCTTGTGTTTCTACAGCTGCTTCTCTATCCATGGGACTGGCGTAAAGATGCTGCACCAAGGAGCCGCCTACGCCATGCGGTTTGTTTACGTGCGCGGAAGAAACTAGTTCCCAAATTCTTAATTTAACTGTTTAATTATACATTATCATTATGGGGAGCCTTGGGAGCCTGTTTGTAAGTACAGAACACCGTGAGTCGGGTTGCGTGTAACCCAGGGACCGCCTGCACACTGTTTGACTGCACTTAAAGTTCAGCAAAATTAAACTATGTATTAGAAATCAAGACACTGCTTACATTTGGGGAGGAAGAGTTGTGAAGTAATAAATGGTTTTTAAATGGATAATAGAACATGAATTCTCATAAGAATATGTCCAAATAGCCAATAAATATATAAAAACAATTCAACTTCATTAGTAATCAGGAAGAGATACTTTCCCAAGAATGTCCTTAGGTCGGATTTGTATGCAACTTGGATCCCTGACGAACAGTTCATACCCAGTAATAATAATAATACTATAATGACTAATATGTAGTAATAAAACCACAAAGCATGTACCATTACACACCCATGACAATGGCTAAAATTAAAAAGTCAATAGTTGGCCGGGCGCTGTGGCTCACGCCTGTAATCCTAGCTCTTGGGAGGCCGAGGCGGGCGGATTGCTCAAGGTCAGGAGTTCAAAACCAGCCTGAGCAAGAGCGAGACCCCGTCTCTACTATAAATAGAAAGAAATTAATTGGCCAACTGATATATATATAAAAAAATTAGCCGGGCATGGTGGCGCATGCCTGTAGTCCCAGCTACCCGGGAGGCTGAGGCAGAAGGATCACTGGAGCCCAGGAGTTTGAGGTTGCTGTGAGCTAGGCTGACGCCATGGCACTCACTCTAGCCTGGGCAACAAAGCGAGACTCTGTCTCAAAAAAAAAAAAAAAAAAAAAAAAAAAAAAAAAGTCAATAGTAATATTCATTTCATAATCTGGGTAGTGGTTTTATGGGTCTGTTTGCTTCGTAATAATCCATTAAGATGTACAATTATGATTTATACATTGCTTGTGTATATGCCATTTTAAATAAAGAAGTGCGTTTAGGGGCAAAATGGACAGTGGCATGCCAAGCCAAATGGCAGGAGGAAAAAGCTGCCCTAGGCTCTCTTGTGATATCTGGTCTCCTGTCTTACCATGCCCCTGTGTTGCCCAGTACTACTCTTAATAGAGTCAAATTGCACAGCTTTGAAAATTTTATTTCATAATAAAAATAATCATGTTCTTTTCACCATATCTTGGTAACACATTATAGTGCTCAGGTTAGATTATTTTTCTTGACTTCATCTTAGAAGGGTCGTCCACTCACAACCTATAGGAAATTATCCTAATCTAACAATTCCAAATTATGATATGGATCTACGTATGTAAATAAATTCTATTTAGTTTCAATCCCTAAGATTATATTATATACTCTTTTCATTAGATTAGATTTTTATTAATAGATTTTTATTATTATAAATTTTTATTAGATTTTTATTACTAATATTTTAGTTTTATGTACTTGCTTTTTTATTCACTGTCAACCATATAAACGAAATTCTGCCTTGATTTTTTTTTAATGATTGTGTATACTTTATGGCCTGGGTAATACATATCTTATAAGAACATGACAAATTTAAACTTTCAAATGTCTGCTCTGGGGGGATTTTATTCTCCATATAATTCAGTTTCACTGAAACTCTATAATTTTAAGCTTCATAAAAGTCTGCTAAATTATGTGAAATGTCAATATCATTGTTTTTACTTTTAAAAATATAAAATTTAATTCTTACTGTCCAACCTAGATATTCTCATAACTTTTAGGCTGTCCTTACATTCTGCCTGCTGGAAAAATCAAAGTCATAGTTAATTTAATTTCTCTAGGGAAAGTGACAGAAGGATCTATTGCTGTTATGATTCATTCACATAATTAACCAGAGATATTATCTATTTTGACACTTAGAAACACGCTTTAGCTTTGTTCTACATTGATTTTACATTAGCAATTACCTATTTTGTCTTTAGAGGCCTTTGTCAAACTAATAAAATGATGACCTGAAATTATAAGCTATACTATTTTACAAAGTTTTCTTATTATAAGGGAATGACTTTATGAGAAAAGAAACTAATTAAGTAGCAAATTTACTTAGTCATCCTTTGCACATAAACTTTTAGTAATACATAGAAAATATTTTTCACCTAAAAGGAGAATACCCAAGTTGAATCCAAGCCCATATGGTGGGAACAGTCTCCTATGTCACTTGCAACCTTCCATTGTACTTACTTCTTTTTGTGTCAGGATTGTAAGTGTGTTGTGGGCACCACATGTGAATTATCTTTATAACCTTAGCACTCCCCAAACTGCATGGCACATAAAAAGGGCTTAATAACTATTTCTTGGATAAATGTCAATTTGTTCTTGCAGAGCACATCTTCCTTCCATCTGGAAATGTGTAAGTCCTTTCTGTATGGCACAACTTACCAAATTTACCAACACCTAAAAGGAAGACAAATGAAAAACAGACTTACAGTCTAATAGCAACTTGATCACTGAATGAGAAAGACTCAGAACTCTTCCTTGTCCCAATAGCTTCAGAGTCACCCAGATCTAAACTTTAGAGACATAAATGTAGATACTGGAGAAAGACTGGATCCTAATACCTAAGAAACAGTGAAATCACAAGTCTAGATATTGTCCTTTTCCTCTCTGCAGTGCAAAGCTTTGAATTCTTTGATTTACCTTTCTTCAGTTCTCTAGTTTTTAATCTAAAAGCAAAGAGGTCAGTGATGACACAAAGAAACTTGCCAAAGATGTATTCAAAGAAATACCTTATTGCAGATGCCCTGAGCACAGCAAGCATTCATCTTTCAGTCCAAGAATTGTCCTTCTCCAGTCTGCAAATTAAGTGAACTTACCAACTATACCAACTAATAATAACCTAGAAACTGAAAAAGGCCTGCTGTCAGCACCAAGATGCAAATGCGCAAAATGTGCAATGCTTATTTTAAATACCACTTAATATTATGTAAACTAGATTAATTTTAACTCCAATTCCCCATCCTATTAGGCTGGTAGAAAATTTCATAGCAGCTTGACACTAGAATCTGGTATATCTATAGGATGCCCAAAAAACAGGGGGAAGACATCGTCTCTCTAATTTATCATGACCTAATATAGCATCTTAGTTGTCCAAGTCACAGATTTGCTTTTGGTCCTACAGCTCCTTGTCTCTGCCAGGACTGAGCCACTGGCCTCACTGCTGAAGCTGAGTGCCCCGGTACCTAAGACTTAGCACACATCACAGGCACCTTCTTTCTTTCTCACCTTCTCCTTGGTGCTCTGTCCGGAAGGTCTCAAGTCTGCATTGCTCATGGAACCCATAGAATTCTTTCAAGTCTAAAGAATTCTATTCTACACTTCTTCTATTCTTCTATTTCTTCTTACCCTCAACAGACTTCTCCTTTGCCTTGTATAATTGAGAAGTCCTGTAGTATGTTTTCCAAAAGAGAGGAAGAATCATTGATTTCAAAATACTCCTGTTTCTGCTTTACAAGAATCCCTCAGATCCAGGGGTTGACAGAGAATATACAAAAAAAGTTTTAATTCAAAGTAATATTTCAATAAAATATTCTGCTCCTCAAGTATTCCACTAAGTGTTTGGATAATATAAGAAACAGACTGAATTATTCAAGTGTATGATATCTACCTTTAGTGAGCTGTGATATAATCACATGTGTTCAGATGAGTTTATAATTAACTTCTCCTGCAATTTAGACTTAATATCCTTGGAGTATATTATTGTTTGTTAATTTGCACTGAGAGTACTGGGATGTTGTTTACATCTTAAAATAAGTGAAGTAAGCAATACAAAAGGTAATGCTTTCCATGTATGTACTATGTTTTGGGCAGTGTTTTAAGCTCTATGTGTATTATTCATTTAATTCTCATAACAACCCAGTGAGGTAAGGGTACTACTATTATTCTTGTTTTACTAATAAAACACCAAGACACAGATAAGTTTAGTAACATACCTACGGTCGCACAATAAAATGCAAAGCCAGAGTAAAGACAAAGCTATCACAGAGCTAAAGAATTTATCCTCAAGAAGATAATGCCTTTCAATAACAATGATAATAATTTTTAAAAATATAAAATAGTTTTATCAATGGCTTTAGGTACTTATATGAAGCACTCTACTAAGGTAATTTCTAATTTTCAATAATAATCCATGAAGTAGGTATTATCACCCCGATTTTACAAATGATGAAGCCAAGGCTGATGTAGTTACATAGCTCACCAGCATAACACAGAAACACAGGAAGTAAGTAATGGAGGTAAGGTCAGACCACACATCAGTCTGAGTCAAGTATCATGCTCTGCTCAGCATAGTAAGCAGTTTCACTTATTTTCCAAGGCTCCTCATAGACCGCGAGGGAGCTGACTTCTCTTTCTCTGGTTCATCCACTGTCATCTCTTCACTTCTGGCCTCTGCTCCAGCCACACAGACAGCTTGCTCTGCCCTAAGTTCTTTTTCCTTGCAATCCATTTTCCTGTGCTATTTCCTCTGCTTGTGGGTGAGGACCTCTCCTGCTTTCCACTTATCTTCGTGATTAACTCTTGCACAGCTCTCACCTACTCAGCTTAAATATCTCCAGTGAAGAATTCTCTGACCATAATCCTGAATTTTTCATTTATGTGGACATATCCGCCTATGTGTCTGTTTTCCCAGTGGCACAGCAACAGAAACTTGAAAAAGATGACGGCCCACTGGGACGCAATACTGGCCAACCCAACATACTGGCATTACTTCTCTTGGAAAGGCACAACAGCCAACCTCTCCTTTGAGCACCAAGCTTCCACGTGAAACAACTAGAACACAGAACGTGTGGAGCTGGTTGCTCATGGAAAGAGGGAGGGAGAGATGGCATCAGAATGTATTAGTTGCCTAGGAAATCTCCGGGACAGCTTCTGGATTCACTCACTGTGGCAACCACAGGCATTCACACCCAGTTACAGACCAGGATAAACAGAATTCAGAACAGCTGTGTGATTTGAAGAAGCAAGTGTTATAGAAGGTACAAAACCATATTGAGTTCCATGGGCCTCAGTTTGCTCTTACTCCATCATCCATGCATTTTCAGAAGTTGAGAAAGTCATTTAACATGCTAGAAATTATGTTACATTATTGTGACAATCAAGTAAAAGAATGGATGTGGTTGTTTATAAACAGTAAAATACGGAATCAGTTACTGAGTTATAAACTCCTTGGGAGTGTCACTGTTCTTGGACACCCACAAATGCCTTATACAAAGCATGGCGCAAAGTAGATGCTCAAAGGTGGAAAGAAAATGAATGGGAAGATGAGAAGAGCCCCCCATCTCCACTGCCTTACACCAGTGTGTGCTCTCACTGCCCCGGGAGGGAATGGAATCTCTGCAAAGTTGTAATGATTATCACAAAGATGACTCACCTCATCCGCTTCAGTCTAGAGCTGAATAATATATATGTATAGATGAAGAGATTACATCTGGTGCTTCCGATTTCAAACAAAAACTATGAGTCTTTATAGGTAGATGCCTCAAGGGAGGCATTTACATGATCTGCCTTGATGTAAATGATCAGGCATAGTCTGGATGACTGCTCTCAATGATGCCGTGAAAAGGGTCATTTCATAAAGTGAGACCACTGAATAGAGATCTCTAAATTACTCTCTAACATAGAACATCTTTGAATTTACTTCTTTTCTATTCTTTTTAGTTTTTATTTCAGCATATTATGGGAGTACAAATGTTTAGGTTACATATATTGCCTTTGCCCCAGCCTAGTTAGAACTTCAAGTATGTCCATCCCACAGACAGTGTACACTGTACCCATTAAGTGTGAATATACCCAGCCCCTCCTTCCCCCTCTCACCTGCCTGACACCCGATGAATGTTACTACTATATGGCCACATAAGTGTTGATCAGTTAATACCAATTTGATGGTGAGTACATGTAGTGCTTGTTTTTCCATTCTTGTGATACTTCACTTAGTAGAATGGGTTGCAGCCCTATCCTGGATAATACAAGAGGTACTAGATCACCATGTTTTTTGTGGCTGTTTTTATATACTCCATGGTATACATATGCCACATTTTATTAATCCAGTCACGTATTGATGGGCATTTGGGTTGTTTCCACATCTTTGCAATTTTGAATTGTGCTGCTGTAAACATTTGAGTATGGATATCTTTTTTATAGAATGTCTTTTTTAGCAGAGGACATAAACAGGTGGAAAACCATACCATGGTCATCTGTGAGCAGAATCAACATTGTTAAATGTCTATACTACCCAAAGTGACCTACAGATTCAATGCAATCCCTATTAAAATACCAACATCATTTTTCACAGATCTCAAAAAAATAATTCTATGCTTTGTATGGAACCAGAGAAGTCCTCGAATAGCAAAAGCAATCTTAAGCAAAAAGAACAAATTGGGAAGCATCAATTTACCAGACTTCAAGCTATACTACAAGGCTATCGTAACTAAAACAGGCTTTCACTGGCACAAGAACAGCTATATAAACCAGTGGAACAGAACTGAGAACCCAGATATGAATTTACTTCTGAAAAGCAAGGCATTTGTCCTGACAGTGGGATAATGCCTTTGATCTTGGATTATTATCAAAGGTCAATGCAGGTAAATTATGTTAATCATTGCTTTCATCCTAGGAGCAGTTTCTGAACCATAATCTCTCTCCTTGACTATAGAAATGAGAAAAATCATGAAAAATAGTTTTAGTCAACACAGAATAAAATGGATCAAGTATTGTTTTATATTTCATCAGATGCAGTATTTGCAATGCAAATATTTATTTTCAGAGTTTAGTGAACTATTTTCCTCTAGGGGAAAAAGGAGAAGAAGAAGGGAAAAAAACATGGGAAACAATAAGGATTTAGGGTCTCACCTGGATCCTTCTAGAAAAAGGGGTCCTGCAGAAATTTTTTCCTCCTAACTTGCTTGCTTAAAAACACTCTGTGGGTGTGCACTAGTCCTTCCCTTGCTCCCTGACACTTTGGGGAAGTTCCTTTTTCTTTTCTGATCACCCTTAGATCCATTAACATTTCCCCAGATATTTTCTACACAAGAGTCTTGATTTGGAAACTGAAATACCCAGTCCGGTGTCAGAATTATATAACTCTCTTGTTGTCCAATTTAAAGTGTCTTCCTGCCCCTTCATTGGAGGGAGGGGAGCTGTTTGTGCATGCTTTCTAGCTCTCCGTGTACCTCCTCAGCCTTCCTGGTAGAGGAAATGGTATTAAGGGGAAGGTCACAGCTTCCTTGGGTGACAGTGATGTGTTGCATGTTTAAAGCTAGTTCTTTCTCTCAAGGGTGTATGGAGAGCTCTTATTAGTTTCTCATAGATGCACCTACTGGAGACCTCCAGCTACGACTCTCTTCATGCATTAATTGTCTCTGGTCTACTCAGTTACCTCTAATTCCTCCCTCAGTCCTGGGGAGCCAGTGGTCCTTTTCTCTTCAGGAATTATTTGCTCCATTGGGCAATTCTCTGAGAAGGATCTAACATGGTCCAGACTAGCTCCTTCCTAGGTAAACAATGTATTCTCTGTACTAAAATTCCTCTTCTGACACAAAATGCCACTTCCCAACACTCCTCTAGAAACAAATTTTTGGTACCTGTATCTCAAAAACACAAAGGAACATAGGTCAATTATTCTGGGTATTTCTCCTAAAGTTCTTTAAATACTCTCCCCTCCTGTATAGGTGAGGCAGAAGATGTGCAATACAACTCTATCCTAAAAACAAGCCCTCAAACCCAAACAAGTCTTTCTTTTCAACCTCTTCAACCCTAAGAGGTAGATTTTAATACCTGGATTTGCCTTTAAATAAATATTAAGATAATATCTCAAAATGGAAGACTCCAATTTGAGGACTACCTTCACCAGCTCAGGAAGCAAAGCACCTTTGCTTTGCTTTACTCTCAGACTTTGGGACTGTTACCCTAAAGTAAATAGAAAGAGTCCCATTTTCCCATCCTATTTTACATTGATATAGCACCTAGTCGTCCCTTGTGCTGCAGGTTGGAGAACACCACCAACTATTCCCTGCGTCAGACCATTACTTAGGAGTATTTAGGATGAAAACATACTTTTCAGAGTTGATGCCACCTGCATTCCAATCAACTCTTGAGTAAGGCCAATCTGCCTCCCTATGACACTGGACCCAATTAAACTTCCACAATAGGTGGCTTAGATACCTCTGGGGGTGATAGAAACATAAGGAGAAAGAGAAAGCCAACCTAGAGTGGATGTGAAGCCATCAAAGGGTGGATGCAAATGGAATCAGCTTGTGACTATCTAATTATATATTTACCATCTAGCAATTAGTTGGCATATAATTATAGTTTTCATCTCTTCCCTATTGAACCTCACTTTTTCATTAAATAAGACAATACCAAAAATTTACTCATTTCTCCACAGACAGGTAATTCTGAGGAGAAACATCGCATGAGATGTTGCATGTGGTTTTGTAAACTAATTGCATAATCTCTTGTGTCTGTGCATGTATGTCACCCAGAAATATTCTAGAAAACTAATTACCCAATGGAATGGATTAAGAGCTAACTTTGAAAATGGGGTTAAATTTATATCTACATCCAGGCTTAGAAGAATGCATAGAAAATAATAGTTTCATTTAACACAAGAAAAATGAGACTAAAATAGTTACAGGCCTTACCCAAAGGTCACACAAATCAGAGGTAGAGAGATTAGCAGGTTTTACCCAGGTCTCTTCACTTTAGCACTGGATAAAACAATGTGGAAAGAATGATGAGAAGTCCTGTTCTCCAACTTCTAGAGAAAGGCCAGGAGTTAGAGCCGATGCCCTGCCCTGGTGACCATGTTCGGTCTTCATAGACATTGCTATCCATTAAGACACCTGTGAGCATAACTCCTTACTGAAAGACAATGATGCAATCTGTTCTCATCAAAGAAAGAAACAGAAGATTGCCAGAGAGTTGTACATAATTCAGGATATAGTACAGCATTTTTCAGGCCTCCTCAGCAATCCCATTTTACTTGTAAACAGTTCAGAAGAGGAATATTTATGGCCCTTCGACCTCTCCCACTGGCCCTGAAATAAATTGAATTTCCAACCAAATCCATTTACAAGGAGAGAGCTATTCATTCTAATAAAACCACATGATAAGTACATTAAGTAGGGAAAAAAATCTTTTGATGAATGGAAATGTTATATGCACAGGAGGGGGCAGAAATCTCAGGGAAAGTTGAGCTTGACTCTTTCTGATCTCACTTTTCTTAATTTTCCCATCTCAAAGCATGACAGTACTACAAATAGGCTGCTCTAGAGTTACACAAGTTCAATTAACTAACAGACCCAACTTCAGCCTCTATGGGACTTGGGACATGAGGTGATGTATGAAGAAGAAAAATATCACAGATGCTTTAAAAGGAATTTCAACTTCTAATCTATAGATTTATAGCCCAAGCACCATAATTATTAATAACATGGAGGGGATATCAAAAGGGGTTTAATTTACTATTTACCTTTGAGACGTTTTTTATCTGTTTGGAGAGAAAAAAACCAGTGCATGCAATGTAGAACATTACAAAACTAAACATAATGGGAAGTTAAAAACAGACTGTCAACTATTAGAGTACTATGGTCAAGTTCAAATGAACTTCCCTGTGACATGGCAGTGAGGTTGGCAAGAAAAATGTGAATTCAAACTTTTGGACAAAGTATGGAATGAACTTGTAAATTGAAAAGGTGTAAAGAAGAAGGTATTAATGATTACACCCTTGTTCTTGACTTAAAAGAGTTAATGAATAGTGGTGACATTCACTGAGAGATGGACCACAGAATGAGAATGAGGAGAAAATATAATGGGTTAATTTAGATGTGCTGAGTTGATATGTCCTATAAGACATTCAAAATAGAAAAGTCCAGCAGTAGCCTATTAACACAAACAGAGTCTGGTACGTATATATGTGCTGGGCACAAAGAACTCAAAGTTGCTAGGGAATTGGAGTTAGCTCTGAAGTCTTAATTCTTTGCTTTCTTTCCTTCCTATGAGTCTACCGTCCCTTACAATTGTACCATATTCTAACCTTGCTTTTAAAGAAAGATGTTTATACTTAACACATATAGAATAAATATAGCAATAATTCAAATATGTGATTGCTTTAGGAAAGACATTCCCATCTACCTAACTGTCAGATCAGCTATAACTGGCTCCTCAGACTCATTTTTAGCTATTTCTGGTAACACTACCTGAATACAGTTCCTGAAAAGAATCATAATTAGCTTTCTATAAACTAGGTAACAGATAAACCTGAGTTCTCCACCCTGGTAAAGTAAAAAAATATTCTTCAAATTGTTTTTATTGTGCCTGCTGAATTGGGAGCTGTCATACTCTGGAACTAGGATTGTTCATTCAAATACTAGTCAGTGATAGTGATTCTGCTGGGTGAGCCACAGATAGCATTGAAAGCAGGGAAATATGGATTTGGTAACTACAATACTGTTGACTAAGAAATAAGGAAAAAGGGATATAAATAAAACAAGGAGACAGGCAACACACACACACACACACACATACACACACACAAAATTTCAGCCCTTGGTACTATGTCATAAATAGACATGGAAAGTTCCAACTGAGCTTGGAGAACAAAAGGAGAAGAAATTACACATCAGTCCAAAGATGGGACTATGAGAGTACATCTCAGGAGAGAGAAGTCGTTATTTCTTTATTTTACATAAAAATTCCCTAATTTTTCCTCTGGGCCTGACACCAAAACCAATTTTGTTGCTTAACAGCAAAATAAGACAGCAGGTCTAAATGTACTATGATGAGAATTAGAAAATTCCAGTTTTTTACAACAAATATAAGCAGTTAATAAACTAGACCAAGCAAAAAGAGTAGGAAAAAAACTAAGCATCCTAATAAATTTCAACATATAAGAAATACACAGAGAATAAGATGCCCGCAAAGGTATTCCAGAAGGAAATAACAGAACCTAATTGAAATTAGAATTATAAACTGCAGGAAATAAGAAGGCTTAAGGGACTTGAGTTTAACTGATGGATGAGAGTGCTATGTGATTAAATTATTTTTGTATATAATTAATGCAGCAAGACTGTGATTCTGTGTACAATAGAGAAAAGGATGAGCTTGGAGGATTGAGTGTGCAGAGAAGGACCCTATAAGGACAAGTTGAATTTCTCTGATCTCAACAGGAAGAGGCCACAGGAAGAAGAAAAACAGGAGTTCCTCTGTGTCTGGGGACATCAGAGGAAAAGTTTTTGTCTTAGTTGCTTAGATATAAAGAAAGTTTCAAGAACAATATTTATGATAATGTGTAAAATCTGTGGATTTTTGACAACTGGAAAGTTAAGATCCTAGCCCAATAAATCTGTAATATAGTCAGTGCCAAGGAAGATGGGAGCTATCAGTACAGCAATGCTGGAACTGAGAGAGACCCTCGACCGTAACCAAACCTCCTGAAGATGGGTATGAACTATGCCGGGAGTGTGGATGGAACTTAACCCTCTCTTAATGGTGAGAGGAGGAGGCCATTTGTCAAGGCAGAATGTTCAGCTACGGATTGATGTGTTCTTTCAAAAGGTTTTCATAAAAGGGTTAAGCAACATAACCCTGTATTCTGGGCAAGGGGATGGACTCATTGAATTTGGATACTCATTTTGGTCCCCACTCGGTAATACCATATAGAGTAGAAGAATAAAGGGACAGATAAAGTGACCTTGTGGGCAAGAATAGTATTCAAAACATTTTACAGTCAGTAAATCATGGACCCCCAGCAATCAGAAGGAGCCAACTGAATGCACATGAGCTGTAAATAACTGCTGCAGCCCTGTTAGTACCAGCAGAATTTCCACCTGCCTGTGATTGATTTGCTCTTCAAGGTCATCATTACTGAATGGTACTGCTGATAAGTTTCTAGAGTGATTTGAAAGGGCTTCTGTTCTCAGGAAGCTAAGTCATACCTGCTTCCATATTATTTACTCTGTTAGAATCCTTTGTAACCTTTATGTTATTAAGATGGCAGAAGAGTATAATTCTTCCAGCTCAATGACAACAAACCTGAATCCAGCTCCTGCTAAATAGGTCTCTGAAACTTAATTACTCCTTATTTTCTCACTTGCATTGACTTTACCACTGGCATTACTCTCCTAGACTTTTCTGCCCATATCCAACTGACTTTTCTAATTATATTTCCCATCTTTTCCATTTATCCTTCACACTGTCACCAGAAACAGTGCTGAAATTATTAATGATCTGCATAAAAATAATAACTATTACTCCTTACATAAAAAGATATACATTTTCCCTATGGTACTCAAACTTATAAGAAAAATAATTCCAACGTCCTGTACTTCTGTGTCATTTCTTGCTGCTCCATTGTCCCTCACTCCTACCACCCCATTGTCTTTCAAAGGTTGGAGGCTGAATAAGTCCTAACTCTCCATAGACTACTTCACTCATGCGGTCATGTAATCCCAATGTTGGCTTGCTATCTCCCTGCCCTTAGATGTTGTAGAAGGTTGATTATAGTTCTCAATTATTGACTGCTGCATTTTGTGAAACATTGATACCATTCTGCAACACTGATTTCAAGGTTAGCTGTGTGACTCATTTGGCCAATAAAATGTGAGCAGAAGTAACACTTCTTTGCAAAAGCTTGGAGAGCTCCTGCACCACTCTTTTTCTGTTGTCATGAGAACAGCATGTCCCGGCCAGCGGTTGCTTCCTCAGCTTAGATAACAGAACGAAGCGGTGTGGTCAGGGCTGCAGTGGACCCACACGCCCAACATGAAGCATGCGCTAAATTACTTCTGCATATTACTTAGCCGAAGCTAACTGATGCAGAGATCTGGTTAAATAAGTCCCCAGTGCCAATTCCAGGGCTGTGGCAATTCAAAGTCCTCCCCGAGGTGTCATATTCCACTTCCTCTGGCGTGCTTCTTTCTACCTTCACTGCAATGGTACTACCTGAGTTCGGATCCATAAAAAAAATAAAAACTGCACTCAAAATAAAGCCCCTTTAGAGTTCTCCAGAAAAAATTTAATCATACTAATAAGTAGCTCATGAATTTGGTAACATTCAGGAAAATTTGAATGGCTGAAAGATTGTATCACATCGCACAGCGCCCAGCCTTCTGTTAAAACACTGTCTCAGCTCCTCATATTCCACTCTTCTCTAAAACCTCCTGACAACCAGTGATCCTCTCCACCTACTGCACGTGCTCCCCTGCAGAGGTGGGTCAGCAGCAAGCTCCTGTCCTGTCTCTGTCTTGGAACAGTTCTGCCAGAGCAGCCTGTTTTCCCCAGACCTATTCCTACCATATATTTAAACCAAAATTGCATTTTCTATGAAATCATGTTTTAATGCTATCACAACTAACATCCAACCTCAGGAGATTATATCTAACATACTGTTGGACTTTCCAGTTGCAAAAGCACTTTCATGTCCACTGTCTTACTGTGTCACTTCTATTTGACCTTCAACCACTATGAAGGCAAGTGAAGGCAGTACATATACAACTCATATGTATCATCGAGTCTGCAGTTCTTACCACAGTGCCTGACACATGGTGAGCACTCAATCAATAATACCTGTGGGTGAATAACGAATGAATGAATGAATGAATGAATGAATGAATGAATGAATGAATGAAAAAATGAACATAGCTATTAAGAAACATGCCAAGGATCATATATTTTATAAGGAACAGAACCAGGATTCCAGCTCATGGCTCAGATTCCGGTTCCAATGGCCTTACTCCCCTCCACAGTGCTAGAGACCTACCACCCACTTACCATGAATATGTGTAAACAGAGGCAGAGTCAGCACAGTCTGATGATTTTAAAGAGAGGGTTAAAGTGCTAGACAGGTATTGGGCTGAAAAATGTTAAAATTTCTTCCAATCTGGCATTTTAATGAGAAATCTAAGAGTACTCTGATACTACTGGTATCTGTGAAAGGGAATTCTTCTTTTAGAACATTGTGTTTACATGTCTGAAACTGTGGATGCAGACCATACAGATTTAGAAAACCTGGATTTTCCAGAGGGACAATCTAGATCTAAACGTCAATGCCATAAATTCTGCCAGCAAACGCTATCTTCCTCACTCTGAAATAACGGATGATAAGTTGTTTCTGTCTGCTAAATAATTCATTCTCTTCAGTGTTTGCAAATTTACAAACACAAGAGGATTTACACCTTTATAACCACATTACATGCTCCATTTTGAAGTCTAGAGTCAGTTTTTATAAATGCACAGGTTTATTATTCCGTTGTCACTGCTGTCAGAGGGAAGATAATCATTATCCTCCCCTAGAAACACATCATTTGGAGCCAGACGACCTGTATAAAGTTTTGGCTCACTACATATTGATCGTGTGACCTGGGGCAAGGCACACACATTTCAGGTTTGTGTGATCTCTAAAGTAGGAGTAATAATGAACATGAGTGAGTAGTGAGGATCAAATGAGGTAAGATGGTGGCTTTCAAACTATATTTTTTGGAGCCTCTGGCAAGAGGTCAGGCAAGAGAAGCCAAGGCCCTCCCCAACCTCCACTGCTTTGTCCAGAGAAAGCCAGCCTTTAAGCTTGCAGATCTCAGCTTCAGGCCTTAGAATTCCCAGCTCAATTATGTGGCTGCCACACCAATATGAACGCTTTCTCACAACTGCCCAGTGCTATAGAGTTCACAGAGCACATCCGTATACACTATCTATTATCTAATCCTTACCATGATATGAGAAAGTTATCTTTCCCACCTGGAAGCTGAAAGACTGAGGCCCTGAAAGACTGTGAGTCAGGGTGGTTCCCAAGATGAGTCAGCAGCTGCCCCTAGCCAGACTGTTTTGCTCTCGATGGCCTTCACCTTCCTGTTTTCTCCCATGTACAAGATACCATCTTTAATTTGAAAACTGTTTGCCTTTTCAGATGACCTATGTTCTCACAATAAACAAGCCACATTCTCATTTTTCTTCAAAGAATGAAACTTCTGGCTTATCTTAAGGAGGAGGTGAAAGCACTGATTCAAAACCTGATAGGATTTATAGCTTAGCCCATGTTTCTGTTTCTAAGGCCACAAAGAACACATTGTCCTTAGACCACAGGGATAGTCGTCCCAGTCCCAGAACAGCACATTGGGAGGGACAATTGTCCCTTAATAGAAATAACAAAGGTATCAGCAACAAGTGTTGTCTCATTTTCCAGCTAATTATACTTTCTACCCGTGTGAGAGAAGCAGCTATCTGAAGATTTTGTTGTTGCTGGTAACATGATCTGTCCATCTCCCTCTTAATCCCAAATGCCTGTCCATGGGATATATGAAGACATTTTACTTACTTATTGGATTTATTAATTTATTGATTAAATATGCAGTGAGCACCTACCTTATGTTCGACTTGGAGCTAGGCATTGCAAATACTGAATATATATGAAGCAGTTACTGCCATCATTATTTTGCAGTCTTGCTCGGGGGAACTAACCTATATAAATACAGAGCTGAAAGAGATAAGTATCTTGAGAGGTACAGAGTTCTGAAGATTCAATGAGAATAAAACACTTTTGACCTAGGTTATCAGCTGCAGTTTCTGGGGCAAGCAGCAATTGATGCTGCAAGTCAATGAATAGATGGGATCTCACCAGGAGAAAGTAGGGAAGAGCCTGACCATGATGGAAGGAATGACAAGGCCAAGGGGACAATCTGAGAAACTCAGAAGAAGCAAAATATAATAGCAAAAAATTATCATGATGTAGATTCAGGGACTCTGGGTTTCTATTTTAGTTTCAACCTCAATTCGAATATTTCTAATCTTTTCCACAGGGAGGTTTCCAATGACCAAAGTGTATATAAAATAGTTTTTAACTGCGCCTCCAATGTTAGTTATGAAAGAGTATAACATAAAGACACTATAGATTAAGACCCAAAAGCTTGAAAAGACTACCAGTGCCACATTCAAACTTTTACATACCCAGTTGTTTTTTAAATAGTTCAGATAACTATATTTTAGCCATATACAGTCTAGCTATTTTGTATACTCTGCAAAACATACTTGACACTTGTCACCCTTATAGTTATAAGGCCCCAACTTTCTACTGCCCTTTGGAGCTCTCTGACCCAGAGACCCCCTCCCTGCTTCTAATCCCACTTTCTGATCCCGCTCTCCCCTAGGGTTCCCTTGCCTTCCCTATCTAGATGGAGGCCCCATGCCATAATCCTCTGGGTGGTCTCATACTATGAAAGATTTCCCCTTTCATGAAACCCTATCCAAGTACTGGCCATTAAATTTCTTGCATGTTATTGCTTTTCATGGTCATGTCTTTTAACTTGATCAGCCCCCAAATCTGTCATAACCCCTGCACAGACTACTCAGGCTCTAAGTCAAAAATTCTGAAAGACCAGGAGTAAATTATTATTAGGCTAAGCCTTTATAAATTTCACCTTGGGAGAGTCCCTGATTGAATTAAAGTAGTAATTAATTACTATCACTATCTGACTAGTTAAAAGGATGAGTTCATTCTACAAAAAACCATAATCTCTAAATAATTTCATTTATAATTTCTGTCATTCAATCAGAAATGACTAAACATGCCAAAAGGAAGAAAATGCTTTTAATCTCTAAGAGTTAGAATAGTACTACAATTGCCCTGCAATAATAAAAACAACAGTGAAATAAAATTGAAGATCCAGAAACAGACACATGTACAAAAAAATAATTTATGGGCTGGGCGCAGTGGCTCACACCTGTAATCCTAGTACTCTGGGAGGCCGAGGCAGGCGGTTCACTCAAGGTCAGGAGTTCGAAACCAGCTCGAGCCAGAGTGAGACCCTGTTTCTATTAAAAATAGAAACAAATTAATTGGCCAACTAAAATATATATAGAAAAAATTAGCTGGGCATTGTGCTGCATGCCTGTAATCCCAGCTACTAGGGAGGCTGAGGCAGAAGGATTGCTTGAGCCCAGGAGTTTGAGGTTGCTGTGAGCTAGGCTGACACCACAGGACTCTAGCCGGGGCAACAGAGTGAGACTCTGTCTCAAAAAATAATAATAATAATTTATGATATATCATGCCCAATGAAAAAAAAGATGGATTATTTAATAAATTATATTTGAGCAACAGTGATATATTAGGAGAAAAAAGAGGTGAGTCTCTATATCATACCTTATATAAAATGAATTCCTGTCATTCGCAGCAACATGGATGGTAATGGATGTCATTATGTTAAGTGAAACAAGCCAGGCACAGAAAGACAAACATCACATGTTCTCACTTATATGTACGAGCTAAAAAAGTTGATCTCATAGATAGAAAAGAGTAGAGTGACAGTCGCCAGAGGCTGGGGAGGATAGTAGGGATAAAGGGACATTGCTTAATGGGTAGAAACATACAGTGAGAGAGAAGGACAAGTCCTGGTGTTCAATAGCACAGTACAGTGACTACAGGTAACAATGATTTATTGCATATTTCAAAATAGCTAGAAGAGAAGATCTGAAATGTTCCCAACACAAAGAAATGATAAGTGTTTGAGGTGATGGATATCCTAAGTATCCTGATTTGATCATTTACACATTGCATGCATGTATTAAAATATCATGTGTACTCCATAAATATGTACAATTATAGCCATTGATAAAATAAATTTTTAAAAAGAATGACTTAGCTTAAAAGTACTCCATTCAAATTAATAAGACCTTTAACATACTCTGAAGAAAAATAAGCCAAGCTATAAAGTAATTTGTCTAACAGGATCCATGTGTATATATGTTTGGGTACGTAAGGATATATATGCATAGGCATACCTAAATGAATTAGAAAGCACTGTTAAAAGTGATAACTCCCGAAAATAAGTGAGAAGTAGGGAACTAGGAGCTGCAGAACATGTATGTGACTTTCAATTTTTGTTCTTCATATGCATACATTTATCAACCATTTTATAGTAGAGATTGTTTTATTAAAAACATGAAAAATATAATTCAAAAAGGAATTCTGATTTCATGGAAAAATAAGAGACATTATAATACATATATGCTTGTTCAATGATCATGGAAAATATCCTTTGCCTTAACTAAAAACAGAAGAAATGTAAAATAAGACAAAACAAATTTTGACACCTGCAAAAGTATCACAACTGACTTAAATATTGTTAAATATTAAATATCATTGAAGTCATCATATTTAATAGGTTCTCTCACACCCTTTTTATGAGTGTGGATAGGTACAGAATTTCTGGGAAATAATTTGAAAAATATGTATCAAAATGCTGTTTTTGAATGAGTGCTTTCAAGTTTGTAGAAATAATCTAAAATGCAGGAAAAAGAATTTACAGATATTTTTAGCCATAACTGAAAAGAGTGAAACATTGAAAACACTTTGATAAGTAACAATAAAGGAATGGCTAAATATCTAAGCCACGTTCCAAGTGTTGGCACAGTACATTCACAAGGGACTTCTGAATCACCTGAGACAATGCTTATGCCAAGAACTTAGATGGAAATGCCATTAAATTGCACATGCAGAATGATTTGAACAGTATAAAAATATGCAGTGACATAAATACACTTCTAAAAATAAACAAACACTTAGAAAAATGGCCAGAAAGAAATATAAAATGATGGCAAAGGTAATTGTTCTGGCTCGTTGGTGAGTTTCAAGTAATGGGTTTTGGATGAATTATTTTCATTTTCTTTTTCTATATCTCTGTAGTCTGCCAAGTACACAAAACAGGTTTCAAAAAACCTCCTAGCTTACCTCCTAGAGCTTACATTCTAATTGGGAAGAAAAAAATTAAAAATAATTGAAGAAGTATATTATATAACATATCAGATAGCAATAAATCTATAGGATGTATTGTTGTAGCCAAAAGACACACATGCATGTGTACACACACACACACATATATATATATATATTTTTAAAGATGCTGATTACTAAAGAGTGGGAAGTAGGCCAGCAGCCTCTAGAGCCCACCTTACAGAATGTTTAAGAAGACAAAATCTTCCCTGCCACCCCCTGCCCCCCACAGGTCTGGCTGCGTTATGCTCTAATATAAATCCCCCAATGGATTCTCAACTCATTACGTTTTCCAGAGACCTTTCCAGTGTTAGCTCTTGAAAGTCCTGTGTCCCAGGAAAAGTCCTGTGTTCTCAGTCCTGGGCAAACAAGGACAGTTTATCACCCAACAACTTTACAAAACCATGTGTTCACTCTTGTGTCTGTTGATTTACAACAAGGCTGTAACCAATGAAACTGTTGCTGCCTTTACAAGCTGTGCTTAACGGTCAGAGCATCTCCTTCGGGGTGTGGTGTTCCAAATAACCCCTTCACAAGCCATGGGGAATAAGAACTGAGATGTCGCCACGGTATAAATGAAAACTCAGGACAGTGATATACATTGGGTTGGCACCATTCAGAGTTACTAGAATAATCTCACATACCTCCCACATTATCCTCAGGTGTTTCTTCTTAATGCTGGGTTAAAAATATGTCCACTTCTGGTTGGTATTCTCTCTCCTGAAAAGTGTCTGGCATCATCTGTTGCTATGCCACTGTTGTAATGATTGCCATTTTTTGAGCACAGATAGCAGATGACCAGGGGCCAGATGTTTCAAACATATTATCTTGTTTATTCTAAACACAGTCCTGCAAGGTATACATTGTAACTATTTTACAGATATGTTAACTGACCTTCAGGAGGTTACATAATTTGTACAGGGCCCAGCAGCCAGCAAGGGCGAAGGCAGGGAGGGGAACAATGGCTTGCCTGACAGCATAGTTCAATTTCTTAATAATTTATCCAAAAATTTACTTTAAAAAGCTTTATGAGTCATCAAACAGAAAATTGGGGTTTTAAAAGTGATTAATTCTTATAACCTCTAGTTTTTCTTTTAAATACCCCTTTTCATTCTGAGCTGAATAGATTTAAATCATATGACCTAAAATGATTTAAATTAGAGGAACTCTGCATCCATTTCATCTAGGCACACAAATGTCTGTCTGCTATACATTGCTCTCTAAATAGAAATTGCTCTAGATAAAAAAAAAATTAATAGCTGAAATAATTATATAGTTTCTAGGTGAATCACTGCAACTTTTAGTCTTTGGGAAGATTCCATATTTCTGGTTATCTGCTCTAAAATTGTTTCCAGCTACCCACTTATGTCCTTGATAAAATTACAGCCCATTATTAACACAATTTTTTTTTTACTCAATGCAGTTGATTTATTTATTCATCAAGCTTACAGTTAAAGTTTAGGCTAATACCTGAACTTTGGTATTTTGCTAAATACCAAAGATACATATATATATATATTTAAGTTCCATTCTGGTAATTTTATTTTATTATTTTTATTATTTATTTATTTATGTTTTATTTCAGAGTATTATAGGGGTACAAACACTTTGGTCACATAAATTGCCTTTGCACCACCCAAGTTAAATATACAAGTGTGCCCATCGCCAAATAGCATGCACTGCACCCATTAGGTATGAATTTTCCCAACTCCTCCTCTTCCCTCCCACCTGCCCAATCCCCAACGAATGTTACTTCCATATATGTAAATAAGTGTTGGTTGATCAGTACCAATCTGATGGTGAGTACATGTGATGTTTGTTTTTTCATTCTTGTGATACTTCACTTAGTAGAGTAGGCTCCAGCTCCATCCAGGATAGTACAAGAGGTACTAGTTCACCATTTATATTGGGGCTTTTCAATAGCCCAATTAGGTATTTAACCAGATAACACTCTGGGAAAAGACTTAATTTAAACCAAAAGATCTGTTGATTCAATTTAATTGAATTTGTCAAATATTTATTGCTTCCTCCTTCCTATACAGGAAGTAATCACTCTGCTTCCACAAATACAGAGATGAGATGCTGCTTTTGTCTCAATGAGCCCTCTATCCTGAGAGACATATCACGAATAAATGAGAACATGGTGTGGCAAAGGTAACAGTAGACATGTGTACAGAGGTGACACAGAGTAGGTAGTGATTCAAAGAGTGGGAAAAGAATAACAGGAAGGGCTGCCCAGAAGTGATGATCCCTAAGATGGATTTTGAAGGATGGGTAGAAAAAGCTGCCCTATGGAACCCCTAGCGCCTGTTCTCATTGATTTGGTTTGTCGTTGTTGTTGCTGTTGTTTTATTTTTTCCACTTTACTTCCAGCTTTGGTCAATCAAATTAATCACAGATGCCCCACATACAGTCACCCTTTCTCAGTCCTGGAGCTTTTCTCATCTTTCAATTCAGAATCAAGTGCTATCATCCTGCTTTGCCTGCACTGTGTGCACCCTCCTAAACCACTGTCAGATGCTGTGACTTTCTGGAAACTTCCCCTATCACAATTAGGCATGAACTTTCACTCCCTTTTTGAAATAAGACTTTGTTTCTCTGTTATGTCACTTATGATATTCTAGGTAGCCTTCGGGTTATTGGAATCATTGTTCTGTCTTTCTTCAAACGCAGTATGCCTCTGAGAACACAAAGCAGACTGTTAATATCAGCACCTGCTTCTTCCCACTTTCCTCACTCATCACTCGCCACAACACTGAGCCCCCAGTGGCTGCCGCAGAGTGGAGTTTCCACGAACACTGCCTCTCTGATGAAGAGCTGTTGCCTGAGAGATGAGCTATCACATCTCTTGGCAGGAAACCATCAGAGAGGACTTCACTTCCTATATAGTAGATATACTATGCGGGGTGTAAATGAAATTTTAAATAAAACTTAGTATGTTTTCATTTGAGTGGATTGTTTTTTCCTATGAAATTAATCTGTCTATAATAATGCTTAGTTTCTGACTTTCAGTAAGAGATGGTGAAACTGGAAGAAATTCCCTTTCTTGATTTGTCTCCAGGGCTCAAACTTGTAGCACTTGGCTTTTTTTAAGCTCTACAGCTAAGCTCTATAGAGGAGCTAAGCTTGGAGTGTAGTGGGGAAAAAATGAGACCTGAGATACTTCAGAAAATCTAAGGAAGGAAAAAGAAGCAAGAAAGTTTTGAATGCTTCTGGGTTGTCAAGAAGAGAAAGTACTGAGGTAAGTCATCAGGTTTTCCAGGGAGGAGATTATTAAGCTAAAGCACCCAAACTTGAAAACAAATCGGTTTCAGCCAGGAAAAGGGAAAAATAAAAACTTTTTTGAGAGATAAAGAAATTCAGAAGATGTCAAACAACTAAAAGGTTATAATATTCAAAGTTAGAGCTAAGATTTATCCCAGGAAAAAGCTTGGCAAATAACTCAGAATCTCTAAGGACTCCATAAATGATGCATGTCTCATTTCTAAAGGATCACAGTGCCCGTGTCTTTTCAGAACTTCCGCAGTGAACAAAGTAAGGTGTTCTCATTTATCTACTTTATTATAAAAAAAATTTTAAATGTAATAATATAGCACATTGCTAAAATTTCCCCTAATGTTATGCAGACTCTAATTCTTATTTCAAGTCTTGGCTTTCTGCTAAGAACTAAAACAAAAAAAAAAATGCTATAAGAATTTCTTAGGGAGCTTAAATTATGCATTCCACTTTAGTGCACAAAATAGTTCCTTGTAAAATTAAATATCTCACTGAAGCTAAGAGGGAAGGCTGATGAAAAAGTAAACTTTGCTATTCAAGGTCATCTCTTACTTTGTCCTTTGGATTATTTTCTAACCTCCTCCACATCCTGATTTAATTTTTTAGTGAGAAAGATGGAAAATTACTTAGAAAAGATTTATGTTTGTATCTATCATGAAACCACTTTAAATGCATGTTTAAGAACTTTGATGAGATCTTCTAAAATGAATACGGGTCCAGAGAATTTCTTGAGGAACCTCTGCAGGAGTAGCTAGTAAGAGTCATAGAAAAATCAAATATAGCTGGGAAGTTGTCAGTAATACTCAGTGTGAGATTGGAGCTTGTTAATTTTTTTTTTCTTTCTTCACATGAAAGAAAATACAACATAGTGTCCACAGTTTGGAAAATATCGAGAAGGTAAACTATCAAATTCCAGTGTAATAGTTAGGATAGGCAGAATGCTATAACAAACAAGCCCTAAAATAAATATCGGCTCAATTGCAGCAGATGCTTGTAACAGGCCTAGGCTAGTGTAACAGTTGGTGGAGTGGCCCTGATGCATGCAACCGTGCAAGGTTGTCAGAGGGTCTTCTGTCTTGAACATGTGGTTTCCAAGGTCATCCTCTCCACTGTGGGCATCCAGAGGAGAAAAAGAGCACTAAGGTACCCAAGTATTTAGGGGTCAGATCTAGAAATGGCACAGATGACTTTAGTTCATATTTGCAGCCACGTGGACATACACATGGAGGTGGAGGCAAGTTGGCAGTGCTATAGTTCTGGACTTGGCAGCCTCTTCTCAGTAGCAATTCTACAATGTGGAAGAGGGGGAACAAACATTTGGGAACAGCTTGCTATCCCTACCATAATTCTGTAAATTGCAGGAAGTAGTTATACAGACAACCGCTTCTGTCAATATATCTGGTGCTGGAGTAGGGAATGTGGGGTCAGATAAGTTCAGAATATGTCTCCAAGTTCCTCCCTCTCTCTTGTTTGTGGATGAAAAGTCTGTGTTTCTTGACAAAAAGAGCTACCTATTGACTTGAAGCTGTGGGTAGCTTCAGGAAGACTTCTGATAAAGAGTTAACGTAACTAGACCCCATCACACAAAGATGGTGGTCTAAGCACAGCCTTTACCTCTCTCTCTAAATTCAAATGCTTAGAAATGAAAAGAAGGGATAATAAAGAAAATTAAACTGGGGTAGGTAGAAGTCAAAAGTCAAAAACACAGAAAATTCACCAGAATTATGGATCATGGTAAGACACTCAGAAGGTAAAAGGGATTAGCAACTCAAAGAATATTAGCTATACCTGAGTCAGTTCTGATAATGACTTTCTGGGGCACATAACCTCTCAGATCATTACTAACCTATATAAAGCTCTTCAGTGATTGGTAAAAACAGTATTTTTCAGCCCATTAATATGTTTTTACCAAAAAATGAGGCATATTATTTTTTAATCTACTTTTCTACTTATACATTTTTATGGCATTAAGTATTTTTTCTATAGTATTATGTAAATGTACTAGCACATAGATTTATCATCATTTATTTAATACTAAAGTTAAAATAACATAAATATACTCTATGATCTAGACTCCATCCTAATTTTTATATCATATCTCATTTAGTCCCCACAACCATGCTATACAGTGTGTACTATTATTATTACCCTCAATTTGAAAATGTAAAAACTGAGTCTTTATAAAAGAACACGCCTTTTACAAGATTATGCACCGATTATATTTTTATTTACCTGCTTCCAGAATCTTTGGCAGGTTCAACTCTAATTCCCAAATAATTTCTGAAATTCAAGCATTCTTTTGTGCTCTAATACTTAACTCTGCCCCAAAATTGGGAAGACTAAAGCAATTCAGATCAGCACAGAAAAAAAATCACATTTATCAGCCTACACCATAAGATGCAGTTTATTGCTGCCCTCAAGCTAGCTTTCAGAAAATATTTCCACATGATCTACGGCTTAATCCATAAATGGCCTAAGAAACTGGACTGCTGCCATGCAATGAATCCAAGAAGAGGGCTATTTTAAAGCTCTCTTCTTGAGCAACAACAATAAACTGATGTAGGCTTCAAATGGTTGATTTTTTAAAAATAAGACAAAACTGAAAGAGGAGTTAATTTAGCTCCATAAAGAAAGCACTGAGTTTACTTAAGAGGTTTTAAGAGTACATTGTTATGCTAATAGTGAAATTTTCTATTGTGTTAACTATTTATAAACATTTTGGTGTGTAACCTTCATATCACCTGCATGTAAAGCAGGTACTCTTTCATCAGAAAAGATGCTCAAAGTCAGCCTATCCCTTAAATTCTAAGTGCAAAGCCCTTGCTTTTGTGATTATCCTATGCATCCTTGCCTTTCTTTTCCTGTCCTTCAGATCCTGGGCAGCCTGATTAGTTTCACAGATAGATGCACATCGTCTCTCTCTGTTCAGTTAAGATAGTAAATGAGGAACCTGCGTTTCATACGTAAATTCTTGTTCGATGCCAAAATACTGGCAAATGTCTTAAACATTAAAACTTTCCCAGAAACAGAAGTCATCATGAAGTGTGCAGAAGAGAAAATTGAGAGTATCTCAACAATTAGGTGGTGAAAGCCTACACATGCTAGGAACACCATGGGAAAAGAAAGGGAGGAACAACTTGCCAGGAGCTCACTGTCTTTGAAGAGGAGATGAGATCATTACAATTCCTCTAGCACGAGCGAAACTAAAAAGTGTTGTAGCAGTGAAACATAAAACGTGACATGAATGCTCACAGGAGGGAAGATTATGCCTGTTTGGAAGACTATCAAAACCTGGAGAAAGTTACATTTGAAGTAGGGCTAGACTGGTTACCATAGTTTCAGGTACTGAGAGCATAATGGATGAATGAGGTTTGAGCTGGAGGGAACACAACGGATCTGTTTCAGATGGGAGAAAGCTCCATAGGGCTGAAGGAGAGTCCCTGAATAAACCATAAAACACAAGGTCTGATGTGCCATAGAATCTGTATATAAGCTCATTGAAAACGTTTATATAAAGAATGACATATCTGATATATATGAAACTCAGAGATAAATCTTGTTCTATTTAAGTTGTCTTGGAAGTAGTTTCTATGGAGGACAAGGAGAAAATTAGTACAGCTATGTCTTGGTCTTCTAAAATAATAAGGTTTCAAGGCAGACGAAGAGCAGGGTCAGGATGGTAGTTATATCTTGGAAGTAGAATTTGTAAGACAGAAAACTCACAAGTTGAGCCCAGCAATTGAATAGGCTTTAGAGATGATATACCAGAATCAAAGTACTGAAAGTTTTGGTGATATATGTATATATCTAAGATATATATATATCTGAGATATATATATATCTCTAAGATTTCTATTAGAGAATTTTAATAAGCTCCTTCTTTTATAGATTTAATTATTTTCTCTATATTCTAGTATTGTGTTCCTTTTACCAAGAAGGAATTCAAGAGGCAGCAAAGTCACACTCTGGACACTTTAATGTGCTCCAGACTCAGGTGAAGTTGCTTGGACTCCTGATTCTCCAAAATGCAGATCAGTCAAATCACTCCACATTTTCTCAGAAAGCCAGAAGGGATGTTTTAAGTGTGCTTGTGGGATTCTCACTTGAATAGCTCCCATTTGGGAATGGGTTAATTAAAGGGATAATGGAGGTACAAATCCTTGGTATCATATCAACCTCTACTTATTGTGAAGACTTATTATCTTATCTCTCCACCTTTTGAACTCATCCAAATCAGATTTTCAGCACCATTCATTAGACAGCAATTCTTAGGCACTCACTTTGGAATACAGCTCTGCCTTGCTTAAGTAGAGTCAGCAGAGCAGAGCAGAGGGTTAAGTAGGTGGGCTCTGACATGAACCTTCCCCATGTTTAAATCCTATTTCTGTCATTTTATTGCCTAGGTGATCCTGGACAAGTTACTTAATATCCTTGCACTTCAGATTCCTTGTCTATAAAACTGAGATGGTAATAACATTATGTACATTATATGATCTTTCTGAGGATTAAAGGCACTCTGAGCTGTAGCAACTGCAAGAATTCCTATCACATACAAAGTATTCAATAAATATTGATTCCAACTTTCATAAATTCTGTCTCCCCACATAGAAAGTAAGCTCTTTGAGAACAGGGAATGGCTTAAGTAATTTATTTTGAACCCTCTATGATTTGCAACATAGTATGTTTAGGTTACTATAACAAAACTATTTAGGGAAACTTTTGGTCATCAGAGATTCTCTGACACCACATTCAGTAGATGGCAAGGTCTGAATAGGGTAATAAAACTTTCTCATTGAATACAGAAAAATCTGGAATTCAGGATTCCAGGGAAATTGTGATTGTGCCAAAGGAATTGCTTTTGGCTACTATTTCTTACCTCCACGTGTTTGAAGTGAACTGCTCAATGCCACAGGTGAGGCAATAGGCTAGTTAAGTTTAGCTTACTCCAAGAAAACTGGACCTAAAAAGAAATTCTTCATCTAAAGCCAGACTTGAGTTTCAAGAACAAATCTGTGAAGGATTGGAGAAGACAAGGAACCTACATGCTTGAATGAGAATGAAACATAAAGTAAGCCGGACTTTCATTAAAATCCAATTTATCCAAGTTCTGCCCCTGATTAGATATGTGGCAAACATATTATCCCTGTATATTCTCTCTCTCTCTCTCTCTCTCTCTCTCTCTCTCTCTCTCACACACACACACACACACACACACACACACACACACACAGAGAGAGTCTATTAAATAGATTTCCTAAGGAAAGATTTTAATGAGATCTTCTAATAATAATGCAAGTAGATAGTGACTGCTTATAAACATCATATACATTTCTGAATGTTTACTCAAGATCTACAAAATCAAAACTAGAATTTCTATAATATATAACATTAAACATCTATATCACTCATTTTGACCTTAATATGACAGTTCATACATGCTTTCACAGATGATATGTTTCTAAGCATTTTCTTATTTGATTAAATAATTGTATACATGTATTAGCTTTTGTTTTCTGATAAATATGTTTTAAAGTTTTAAGGGATACAAAATGGCTGACTCATGAATTAGCTCTCAAAAAAACCTAAAATAAATGTTAATGACATGTTAGAAAAGAGATGAAACAGACTAGAATATAGTTAGAGCTCTTTGATGATAAAGGGCAGAGGACACTGATGGGGGAGAAGAGTGATGCAAAATGAGAAGAGGACATCCCTCCATACTAACCAAATATGGGAACCATCCAGAGCCACAATGTGGCGAGGATTACAGCAGAAGCCCATGTCAATGTCACAGTGGCATTGCTACAGGGCAGATGCCTGAGACAGGGTTAACTAAATCAGGTCAGTCTAATTACATTGTACTGATGGCCACAAGATGTGGGGACGTGGAGTACCATATGCCAGGCACAAATGATAGGGAGTAAGACTGTCTCTCATCTTCAGTGTCCTCATGTGTAAAACGAGGGTGATAATAATCTCAACAGGTCACTTCAAGGCATTGTACCTAGCTTGCAGTCCACATCCCTCCCTGGAAACATGGCTGCCCTCCACAGACAGACATGGTTGATCATCACCATGAGGCAGGAACAAGGACAGTCAGCCCCTTCAGCCACTTGCCAGCAACTCCCTGGGAAAGGCAGAGACTTGATAAAGCCTCCTCTTCGCTCTGCAGAAGAAGTCAGGGCTAAGTTAAGTTCAAATAACGTTATTAACATGGCTACTATTTATGGAATGCTTACAATGTACCAGGGCCTATGATAAGCACTTTATATGTATTATCTATTTAATCCTCTTGACAGGTTTGTGAAATAAATATTATTACTGCTCTTGGTCTACAGAAAAGAAAACTGAGCCCAAAGATGTTAAATAGTTTGGTTCAAAACACACAGCTTGCTAAATGACAGGGCCCAGTCCTTGACCTTAGCCATTGCACCACACTGTCTCTGAATGAGCTGGTTCTCCTGCAGCTGGGACCAGAAGCTTCAGTGAGCATTAATCACACCATATGCTAAGCAGCCTCTATGACTAGTTCTGCTTCAAATTCTGGAGTCTAATGCATATGGCCCTGGGAAAGGTAGTCTTCAGAAGACTGAAAGCCTGGTAGACTGATGGAAAAATAGTTTTAATGGAAGACAGGGGTTATTAACTTATGATTAGCATTTGTTTCTTCTTTGTTCCTTCATCAAATATTAGTTCCTGGGTCTTGTTTAAGATTAATATACTGATTATGATTCCTAGTACTACTAAGAATGCATTTCGGAGAAAAAGGACTAATTGGAGTACCTTTCATTCTATATTTGCATATGAATAGATGATTATTTTGTCTGGGTTATTCAAAATCTAACAATAACCACAGCACTTCCCCAAAAGGCAAGCATCAAACATCAGCCACTATGTGCAAAACCTCAATTATAACAACAAGCAAACAATAACACAAGTTACTTGTGGAGGCAGCAATCACAAGAGAAAAGGTTTCAGGTTAGGAATCAGCAGACCTGGGTTCAAGTGTCTCCAAATGAAGTCTCTACAATGTGGCCTAAGTGCTCTTCCTATACTGCTCTTCCAACTTATTGCCTAAGGTCCTTTATCATCCCCTGGCTGCCTTCATCATCCTCCCCAACAACCACTCAAGTCCTACTCATTGATAAAGGCCAGCTCATATGCCACCTCCTCACCAAGCATGTCCTGACCTCTTCCAGAGCCCATCCAGACTTCCTTGCTTCACTTGACATTTTCTTTGCCCCTTCGGGCTCAAAACAGATACCATGAAATCATTTACTGTGAGCTTCTCATTGGCAGGGCCCAGTCAGATTTATTTCTGTGTCTCCCAGGGGCCTAGGACACCACCTGACACATAGTGGGTGCTCAAGGCACTCGGCTAAAGCAAAGCCAGAAATCATAAGCAGAACTCACTATGTCCACAAAATCACTTGCAAAGAAAAATGGTACAGTGAGACATATCACGTGTGGACATTTGAAGTGAAATAAGGGATGCAGAGGTGTAATTTATGAAAATGGAATGAGTTCACAAATAGTCTCGTGGCTTTTATCATTTAGGGACATCTTTTATGTTCCAGGCACTGAGCTCATGTGAGTAAACTATAAAACTGGACCTGAATATCAAATGCATGGAAGTCAGCCAAGATGAAAAAAAAAAAAAAGGACCAGAAAGAATGAGCAAAATGAAAGCAACATAAAAAGCAGAGACTGACACCAAAGAAAGAGTGGCCGTGTGAGTAGGAGAGACTGAGGGAGGAGCCCTCCCCACACACTCATGCTTCAGTTCCCAATTCACTTAGCCAAGAACTCAGAACTAATCAAAGCGAGGTTGCGACATGACTACAGAGCAGATGCAACATGATGCCCACCTTTGTGCCGCTGTTCCTTTACCCAGTGTTTCCAACAACCCTTACTGTCCCCAGTGACAGGTGAGGTGCTTCTAGGTCTAAGAAAGAGGCCAAATTCTTGCTACATCCCTGTCCTTTTATCCACAGGCAGACATCCACCATACCTGAGCAGCTTACAAAAGCTCTTCCCATTTATATTTATACTTACATTTATTTATATTTTTATTTATCTTTCGGTTTTTGAAACAAATAGCTCCAGTAGGGCCACATCCTCATCCAGGAGGAACAAAGCAGATTTAGGGATTCCCTAACAATTTCTCTGCCTCCAGCTTTCCAGCACCCCAGAAAACTCTTGTCCACTGAAGGAGGTACTAGAAACACAGGTAAAACTCTTCCCTATGTGCCTCAAGCATGAGAGTATCCCACACAGACCTCCCATTAAAGGGAGTAAACTTGACCAAAGTCCCCAACTGCTGTGCTTTGAAATTTATCGCCAAGTCTGCCCCAGGCAACACTCTCACAGGCTGGTCTCAGCCAATGCCTGGAGTGGCAGGGATACCAGGATGGGGCCATCTCAGGGAGACCCAGGTCTCTTGAGATGATCAATGTTGGCTTGAGGACTCTCCAATCTCCTTACCCCACCATCCTTTGACTACTGAACAGTCTAGGATGCTTTTGCCCGTCCTTTATTCTCTCCTTCCTTCACGCAAGGTCATGGACAGACATTTCTCCCAACCTTTCCTGAGTTGACTCCCTTCCCATTTTCTCTTATAGGTGTTTTCTATAATAAAACACTTTCACATTTAGTCCTGTCTTGGCACCTGCTTCTCTAAGGACCTGGCTAACATTTGCTCCATGCAACTCTACATTCGCTCATTTATTCACCTTTGAAATAGTTGCTAACCATGTACTGTGTCTCAAGCACTATACTAATAAGCACCAGAGGGGTACAAAAAAGAAACTGAGCCCTGACCTAAAAAAGCCACAGAATATTAGGGGAGAAGACAAATAAATAGACATTTATAGCATATTGGTAAGTGCTGTATTAGAAGGAAGCACAGAAAAGTGTGGAAACCCAGGAAGGAAAAATGTGGAAGAGGAAGGATGGGGATTCATATGGGATTTGGGATGAATTCTAAATTAAAAAGAAGGATCTCTGCATAAATGGTTGCCTTTTATAGGTTGGGCCCTTGAACTAGATCTTAATACTACAGTGTTAGACGGGCACCTGTGAGAGAAAGATCTATAGGCACAGGACAGTGATGCTGAGGCAGATCAACACTCTTTCTAGGAAATTTTCATTTATCTTTAGAAAACAACTTGGCTCTCAAAATCCCCAGAAGCTGTCCAGAGCCCTCCGAAACAATGAAAGAGCATGAAGAAACCTCTGTTTCAATGTAAAATATCTCCCAAAGTCATCATGTGCCCAAGCTATTTAAGGTGTATCCATTATCAAAAACATGGATATTTAGGTGGAACCTGTTATTTCATCAAACATAAAGAATCTCATTTAAGGATAAAAAAGTGTTTAGACTCACTGGAAGGAAATTTGGCTACACCACAGACCATTCCTTGTCCCCAGGCTTAAGGCTACACCGAGAGCAACACAGCGGAAGTCTCAAACCTGGTTCTAGTCCTAGCACTGCTCCTTTCTCAGAGCCACTATGAACAACGTGCTTTATCGCTAGTCGTGATTTCTCATGAGCTAAATTATCTCTAAGTTCACTGCCAGCTCTAGCCTTTTAACACTTTAAACTCAATTAACTCTTAAGAGCAAATGAAAAGTTGCAGCCTCACCAGGAGAGAGTCTGCAAACAAAGAGCCTTTTTCTTCCAGGTGAAGAAAAAGGAATTCAGCATGTGAAGTAAGAGGCATAATGTGCGTTTGACACCAGTTGGGTAGTTATCTGTGCTATTAAGTGGACATAACCTGTCATTTGTTGCTAATCCAGAACAGTAGCCAACAGAATGCACCCAATACTGTGGGTGTAGAACCACATCCCAGGAGAACTTCAGATTCTAAGCAGCCATCAAAAATGCCGTCCTAGTTGATGGTGAGGTTTCTGGGCCTCGCAGTCACAAGGTGGACAGGACCACATCCAGAGTGGCCTCTCACATATACAATAGCAGCTCAGGATGCTGGTCTGAAAAGAGAAGGTGACAAGGAGTCCCCCAGCTGGACCCAAACAAGAGCAAAATGGCCCCAAGTAATAGTCTGACGATGAGATCAAAAGTTAATATTTTTAGATATAGTGAAGTATATTTCTCAAGAAAGTTGAACACTTTGAAGTCTAACACTCAGAAGACCTCTCTAAACACATTTTAATGAAATGTGAGTCACCAGGTACAAGGTGGGTGTAGAAGAGCAAAAGCAAAAAGTTACACTGGAGACAAGGTTTGGGGTGTTGAGGATTTGTTTTTGAAATGTTCTTGTTATTTTGCTAACACGAACACTCTCAGTCTTCCCACTCAAAATGTCATTCCAGAACCAACGTCAAGTCAGAGAACTAGGCCAAATGTCTGGGTCCCCTGGAAGTAGCAATAGCTTTTAAAAATTAGAGACTTTTTTTTTAAGTCATAAGACTATAGAACATTAGATCTAGAAGGAATCTCTGAAGTAAGCAAGTCCACATCCATCATATGTTGGGCAAAGTACAGGCATAAGTTGTCCATGGGCACGTGCTGGCTTACAGTCAGATCTCGGAAGGGAATTCATACCTCAGTTCAATGGTCTTCTACCAAAATATGCTATCTGCATGGATAATTGTCCCAGAAACCATCCCCTTATCCCCCTAGGCAAGACACATAGTCATACTACCCAGGATCACGATTTGCTGAGGACACTTGGCACATAGAAACCACCTTTCTAGGGATATGGCCACTCCAGGATTTGCAGGTATTCTGAACTCTCAAAACAAGCAACATGATCTGTTATGTGTTGCTAAGTAACAAAAGAGGAAAAGAAAATGGCTATGTTTTTTAGTTCATTTCTAGGACATTGTGGGAGTCACACATGTGAAACAAGTCTTGTCTTTCCTTCTCTATCAATGCCATTATTCAGTCAGGGCAAATTCCTTAATGGACTTTAACATGTGCTTTAAGTTCTTCAGGGACAATGCTAAAACTGCCCAGAAGTGAACTTTTTAAGAAAGCAACAGCCACAGGCGTCAGAACTTTCATCTTCTGTATAAAAAGTCTCTGCTTTGATCTTCCCACAACATAAAGTGCCCCTCTTCACTGAGAACAGGCCCATTGGCTTGACCTCTGCATGGTTCAGAAAGTCACAGACTCAATAGTTTAAGGTGAAATTGTGTTTTATGAAAATACATGTAACTGTATGTTCAGAGTGAGTCTGAGTCCCACCTCTAAATGTTGGAGTGTCTGGAGACATCTTCTCTATCTCCACTCTTCTCACCCAGCCTCGGGGCTTTAGATATCTCTCTGTGCAGATAACAGCCAACATGCATCTCATCTCCAACCTCTCCCTCGACTTTATAATCATCTAGCCAAGTGCTTACTTGACATCTGTTATAAATTGAATTGCGTGCCCCAAAATTCATATACTCTAACCCTTAGAACCCTTCTAATCCTTAGTACCTCAGAATGGATATAGGGTCTTTACAGAGATAATCAAGTTAAGATGAGACTATTAGTGTGGGCTCTAATCCAATATGATTAGTGTCCTTGCAAGAAGAAAATTTGGACACAGACATGCACAGAGGAAGATGATGTGAAGAGACAAGGGGAGAAGACAGCTACCTACAAGCCAGGGAGAGAGGCCTGGAAGAAATCCTCCTCTCACAGCCATTGGAAGGAACTAACCCTGCCACACCGTGATCTCAGACATCCAGCCTCCAGAGCTGTGAGACAAGTGTCTCTTGTTTAAGCCACTCAGTCCCTGGTGTTTTGTTACAGCTGCCAGAGCAATCTCACACAACATCTCTCTTTGAATATCTAATAAATGCCTCATATTTAACATATTCAGGCCCACAGCTTATATCCCACCTGTTTCAGCCTGGTGCTCTCCAATATCCCCTATCTCAGTAGAAGGCCATTCCAATCTGTAGGTCTCTATAGCCAAAAACAATGAAATCATTGTTGAATCATATTTTCTTTCAAATCTTTTAAATAGTTCCTTTCTTAAATATTTTTTATTGATTACTGTACCTCGAAATTATAACCAAAAATAGATAACTTCTCACCCGTGTCCACTTTTGCCACCTAAATCAAGCTACCATCGCCTCTCATCTGGATTTTTATTACATAATAGTTTATTTATTTGTCTCTTTCCTTCCACACTTACTCTTTCATAATCTCATATCCACACAACAGATAAAGTGGTCCTTTAAGAAGGTAAGATCATGTGAATCTTCTGCTCAAAACTCCAGAAGGGCTTTTTTAAAAATCTGTATTTACTTGAAGTCCTACAAAGGTATACAAAGATCTTCTTGAGTTGTCCTCCTGGGTAACCCTCAGACCTTTTCTTCTACCTCTTTCTCATTTCACTCCCTCTGTTCCAAGAAATCCAACCTCCTTGCTATTCCTCAAACAGGCCAGGCATGTTCCCGCCCCCAGGGCCCTGGAACTTGCTGCTCTCTCTTAGTAGGGTTGTCTTCTCTGAGAGTTCTGTTGGCTTATTGCCTTTCCTTAGTTACGTTCCTGCTAAAATGGGCTTATGTCCATCCTATCTAAACAGTACCCTATGTGGTAAATGGGAGAGTAAGTGCCCTTCATGGGCTCCTTAAGGATCATTCCAAAACATCCATGGAAATTACACTTGGAGAGGCATATGAAATTAAAGGATTTATGACCAGGTGTGGTGGCTCATGCCTTAATAATGCCAGCTCTTAAGGAGGTCAAGGCAGGAGGATCACTTGAGGCCAGGAGTTGGAGACCAGCCTGGACAACATAGTGAGAACACATCTCTACAAAAAAAAAAAAATAGAACAATCAGCTAGATGTGGTGGTGCACACCTGTAGCCACAGCTACCTCGGAGGCTGAGGCTGGAGGATTACTTGAGCCCAGGAATTTGAGATTGCTGTGAGCTATCATCAGGTCACTGCACTCTAGCCTGAGTAAAAGAGCAAGACCTTGTATTAAAATAACAACAAAAAATGAAACATAAAGAGAAGAAAAGAAAAGGTTTATTGTAGTCACAGGTCCTAGGAGAGGGAAGCACCCTTGGCCATGCAGGGGGCCCAGTGGAAGGAGCTCCCAGGGAGACACTCAACTAAGCAGATGGGAAGCTAAGAGAGGGAGAAAGTGTTGGTGCAGTTGAATGTCATTAGGTCCCATTCAGAGGAGGACAAAAAGAGGGACTTGTGGAAGGGACAAGCCTTGTCACACTGGTACACCCAGTCACATGGGTAGGGTACTTATAGATTTTTGTAAGGGTGTTGAGGCACCAGGAAAATAAAAAGTTTTAAGAATTTATAGTACAACCCCCCATGTATTTGATTACTTACTGTTATTTCTCCCACAAGACTCTCTGGAAGACCAGATGTTGTCTGTTCCATTCATGGCCACGTCCTACCACCTAGAATAGTTCCTGGCATCTGGTATGTGTTTGTGAAATATTTGTTGAGGAAACGTTAAAAAGGGGGGAGAGAAAAGAGGAAGGAGAATGGAAGGAAAGAAGTCACATGTTTCTGAGTATGTGAAACCTCTGGGGCAGCCTGACAGCTATTTTTACATAAAATGAGGAATCTTTGGAGATTAACCCTAAGGGAAGGAAAAAAGCTCTCTGAGATTGAGTCAATAAATAAATTCTGAGTCACCAAGGGGAGGATTTGGTCTGATTATAGCATGGTGACTTTTACTAGGATTTTTCGTCTGGCTCAGTCATCACTGGACTCAGATTTAAATCCTTTAAGAAGCAAAGGGCTGTGGGTAATATCTGAAAGTGTATTTTTCATTAAAATTCTGTACAACTTTGGAACACACATGCATTGCTGGAGCACTGAGGAAGATGGACAGCACGCATTACAGAGCCCCGTCCATACCTTGTGGACTCAAGTGCACTGGTGGAGTCCTCCATAAAGGCTCTGATATCACGCTGTGACCAATGGAGCTTAAAGTGCCCAGAGGACATTGGAGATGTCAAGACCTCAGGGCCCAGAAGAGCAACAGCAGTAGCTAGAAAAACTGCAATGACAGGCAAAGTGAGGGCTGCCCCCAATAGGAGCATAGTTTTTTCTTGAGTACAAGTAACTTACACCCCAGGGACTTCTAGGAATACTTGGAAGGGCAGTATTTGAGGGAGGCACAGGTACAGTTTTCTGTAGGTCTATGTATAAGCCCGTGAAATTTCAGTTTCTATTCCTGTGACTTCTTCTGCTCCAGAAGCACAGCGGGCGGACATCCACCCCAGCCCGGAGGCTCGGTCTCCTTTCACAGAGCAAACTGAACCTCGAGGCTTCACCCTGCCACTCATGTTCTGTCTGGCTGTGGACAAATCACTTTATAGATACATGCTTCACTTTTCTTATTTCCAAAATGAGAAGAATGAACTAGAGGCTATCTAAGCTACACTGTCTGACATTCTTCAATTCTCAGAGTGGTACAGGTTTTATGAACTGCTCTTTGAATTTGCAATACAGACAGTCCCTGACTTACCCTGGTTAGACTTACTATTACTTGACCTTATGATGGTGCAAAAGCAATACACATTCAGTAGAAACCAGTAGAACTTCGAGTTTTCAATTTTGATCTTTTCTAGGACTAGTGATGTGTGGTACAGTAACTCTCTGATGATGTTGGTGGAGGCAGCAAAGTGCAGCTCCCAGGTAGCCATGCCACCATGAAAGTCTAAATAACTGCTACTCTACAGTGTACTGTGTCATCAGGATTGGGAGGATATTGTGTTTTGTGATTTTGCATCCCGTCACATGTACAAAACACCTATTCTTGACTTAATGATATTTTGAGCTTACTATGGGTTTATTGGGAAGTAAGCCCATTGTAAGTCAAGGAACATCTGTACGAGGAGTATACAACTTTGTGCTTCTTTATAAATAGACAAATCTTCCATTTTTTTCCCAGATAATGGGAAATTTTGATGCTCCAAATCTTCAAGTTATATTCTAGACTGAAGGTTCTTCTGATAATCTGGGATTCCATAGGGACAGTTCTCATTTCAACATAAAGTCATCTTAGTGGGCCTTTGAATCTTCAGCCTAAAAATCTAGAAAGATGTGTAAAGGCAGTAACATCAGAACTTTCTGTTTGGTGATGAAGTAGACTCTATGTTGTTCTCATAAAAAGGGCCGTGGAAGGCTCCTACTGATAATATCTTTGGTCATTAAATATGAAATGTTAGATTTCAGATCAAAAGTTTAGTTCATTATATCTCAAACAAGAAGCAGGGCCGGGCGCTGTGGCTCACGCCTGTAATCCTAGCTCTTGGGAGGCCGAGGCGGGCGGATTGCTCAAGGTCAGGAGTTCAAAACCAGCCTGAGCAAGAGCGAGACCCCGTCTCTACTATAAATAGAAAGAAATTAATTGGCCAACTGATATATATATAAAAAAATTAGCCGGGCATGGTGGCGCATGCCTGTAGTCCCAGCTACCCAGGAGGCTGAGGCAGAAGGATCACTTGAGCCCAGGAGTTTGAGGTTGCTGTAAGCTAGGCTGACGCCACGGCACTCACTCTAGCCTGGGCAACAAAGCGAGACTCTGTCTCAAAAAAAAAAAAAAACAAGAAGCAGTACAGTTAATCAAAGTATGTATCTAAACTATCAACACAATTTTACCATCTTAATGGTAGCTTGTTTATGCCAGCAGTGAAGAAGCCTGGAGAGCCAGTGGTGATGAAATCGCAAAAGGTGTTTTCCACAGCTTGTGGAGAATTGAATATTTTTTCTTGCAAGAAGTGGTCAAAAGCCTGGAAGAGGTGGTAGTTAGCTGGTGCAATTTCTGGTGAGTACGGTGGATGACAGAGAGTTTCCAAGTCCAGCCTCTGTAGTTTGAGCAGCGCTGTTTGTGCGACATATGGTCAAGTGTTGTCTCGCAAGAGGATTGGCCCATCTCTATTGACCAATCTCAGCTCCTTACTCATAAGCATCCTCATCATTTCATCCAGTTGGTTGCAGTAGATGTCCACTATAATCTACTGACTAGGTTTCATGAAGCTGTAGTTGATAATACCATCATTGGATCACCAAACTGACACCATTAGCTATTTTTGATGAAAATTCAGTTTTGGACTGTGTTTTGGCACTTCATCTTTATTGAACCATTGTGCTGAACACTTGAGATTGTCAAAAAGAATCCATTTTCATCATATGTAACAATATGGTATAGAAATCGTTCTCCTTTATGTCATGACAGCAAAGAAAGGCAGGCGACGAGATGATTTCTCTTCTGACAGTACCCATCTATCCAGCAACTTCTTTACCTTGCCGATTTGTTTCAAATGGTCCAATATGTTGGAATAATAACATCAAATCTTGCTGCTAACTTACAGGTAGGTTGAAATGGATTCTTTTCCACTATAGCTTTCAGTTCATTATCGATCTTGGTCTTTGTTTGCCCATGTGGCTCATTTTCAAGATTAAAATCACCAGAATGGAACTTTTTAAACCATTGACATACTGTTCATTCATTAGCCATGTTCTTTCCAAACACTTTATTGATATTTAGAGCTATTTGCACTGCATTGGTTACACGACAGAACTCATATTCAAAAATAACACAGAATTTTTACTTATGGTTTCACAACAATTGCTCTAAAAAACTTTGAAACATTGTCCCAATCCAAACTGTTCATTTGAAAGACTGAAGATGTACCTTCACAATAAAAATAAAACAAGAAGTGTCAAAGTGAAATGTCAGAGATATCAAATATCAAACTACTTAAGGTAATTGGACATTTCATACTTAATAACCTACTATAAATATTCAGCAAAATTTTGCTTCTATAGGCAAAAATAACCAAAACAATATGGGCTTTATCATATTGTTCAGCTGATATTGCTTTATAAACTCACATAAATGTACCCACACACACATCCAAGACTGAGGTGCTGAAATACAGTAAAATGCATGGTTTTAAGAATAGCATCTAGCATCCAGTGGGCATTCAAGAACTCAACAAGCACATGTGAAGCACTGGCTGAGATTCCAAGGCAAATTTTGTGCGGGGATGTGGCAAAGGCAGGCATAGTCCATAGTCAGATGTTGCAGACAGATCAGATAGTGTGAGGACTAGAAAACATACACTGCAGCCCTCAATACAGGGCTCCTTGGTGACCTCAGAACAGCCATGTTAGTCGGAATCTAGGAGATCAAATCCAGCCTGTGGAGGGCTGAGGGGCCAGTCGCTGAGGAAGTAAGTATCATTCCTCTGAGAAGCTTGGCTGTGGTGGGGAAGGAAGAGATAGCTGGAGGGGCAGGAGGCATCCAGGTGGAGAAATGTTTGAGGTGGGAGAAATCTGTGTAGGTTTAAATGCAGACAGCAGGCCCATAGAGAGGATGTTACTGTGTACAACCAACATCTCCTCTCCCCCTCCGCTATATAGAAGAATCAATGTCAGGGGATAATGAGGCACTGTGGGAGATTAAGCTGAGAAACACGGGACAATGGATGATCCTTAGGCAGGAGGAGCAAGAGAAGCCCCACTGTTTGTACTGCAACGACACAGGAGTTGAGAAGGGTTGCACTGAAGCAGGGGGTGTGGCGAGACTGACCAGCCCTCTTCATCATGCTATGTTCTTACCGGACCCTCATGGGGAGGGTATGCAGGTTTATATCTTTTCTCTTAAACAGAATTCTAACAAGCACTTAGAGTGATGCTAAGAAAACTGGAGTAGAAAGCGTGAAAGGTGGTTTCATGTCATGAGGCTCCTACTCCTTGGGCCTTCACTTCTGAGTGTGGCACTACAGGTTGGCACCGGAACGTCTCTGCACAGCACAGCAACACAGCAGGGCTCCACGGGGAAGGGGTGCCAACTCCTGCTGCAATAGAGGTTGTTGTGAGGCCAAATAAAATAGAGGATGTGAGAGTGCTTCATTCATCACCAAGTTAGCAAAATCCACATACAGGTATTGAATTGGTCTTTCCTTTTCTCATTTCAAAACAGATTAAAAAGAAAGGCGGAACCAGGAGCATTAACTTAGAGAACCAAAGTGTGAACGAGTGGGATGGAAGGAGCGCGCACAGCAGGTGCACCCAGTTCTTCCATTGCACACTCACAGAGTCAACAGTGATGAAACCAAGAGCAGTAACCTTGAGGTTGCCTAGCAGGAAGGAAGCCCAGCCAGCGAGAGTGACGCCCACAGGAAGGGCAGCAAGAGGGGCCTTCAGCCAAATATCGATCTCGCTTCTATTCCGAGATATACTTAAAACCCCGCTTCCCTTCCTGGCACATGTCCCGTCTTTAATAAAACAGCAGACAAAGTGGTCTGTGTGAGAAGGAGGCAAGCCTCGGGAAGCATTACCAAGTGATCCACCCTGACCCTCTCAGCAAGGCAGAAACTCAGCCTCCCAGAATTCTCTTATGAATCTGCACGTGGTTTGGCCAGGATGCTGCATTTCCTGCAATCATCTGCACGCTTCTCACTTTCATTGTATAAACAAGGGCATCATGAAGCTCCGTCCCCTCCCACAGGCTCCTACCCTCCTCTAACATGACTTCTCAAGCTCATCCACTACATACTTGCTGCCTGACAAGGTCAGTGCTCAATAAACATTTGTCAAATGAGTGAATGAATGAAATGAATGAGCATTCTACCAACAGCCCTAGACTGCCAGATGGGGAAGGAGGGACACACAGGATCAGCCCTGGCCTGTGAGACACTCTTCACACATGAGCAGCAACAGGAGCATGGCGGTTTACCATGAGCCAATACAGTGTGGTCACCATAAGACCCCGAGCAGTTCCAGGAATCAGTACACTCCAGAGCTCTGCAAGTGGGAGGCAGTTTCAGATCAGTCTAGTATCTTTTTAAGCACAGTGTGGGAGGGGATGCACATGTTCATCCCCTCTCCAGCACTCCTCTGCTTTGAAGTCAGAGAAATTGTATGTCTTGGCTGAATACCATTTGGAGAAAGTCCATAGCAACAATAGCTAACATTTATTGAGCATTTATTACTCTTCTAAGTGTTTCACATATATATCCATTTGATCTTTTCAGTGGAGTCAAGATTGTTAAAATAATCTCCATTTTATAGAAACAGAAAATGAGACAAAGAGAGGGGACGAAACCTACTTGAGCCATGCAGGTTGTGAGTGGCAGAGCCAGGAATTGAATCCAGGCATGCAAAGCCAGAGCCTGCACTGTTAACCACGACACTGTGCTGGGGAAATGGCCAGACCTGTGAGGACTGTGATACCTGGACTAGACTTCAGGGACCAGTCAAAGCAAGAACATCCTCAAGCGTAAATATGTCTTGCTCAAGGTTACAATATGCCATTATTGAAAAATCTTCCTAAGCTTCTATTATGGGCAGGGAACCCTGCTAGACACAGTGGGGTGACAGCAAGCAAGAGCTGAACATATGCCACGAGCTGAACATAGATTCTTGGTCACCTGACAGCAATCTTATAAGTACTTTACAGACGAGAAAAGTGAGAGTCAAAGTCCCCTAGGTCATATAACCGGCCTGGCAGGGACAGAGTTCAAACCCAAGTCTGTCTCATCTCTTCCCATTGTAGCACACTGCTTCTCTAGGAGAAAAAGAGGATTTCCTGTCCCCAAACGGACCTGTTCAGCATCTTGATGGTGAGACATTGCAGGGCCTTGGGTCCTCCTCCTGCTTTCATGCTTCCCTGTCTGGCCTCCCTTCCACCCAATTATAAGCTAAAACATGATGAGCAAATGCACAGTCTCAGCATACATAACCCAGCTATCAGCTGAGGTACCCTGTCCTTTCCATTTTTAATGAAATTAGCTATTTTTCATGGCATTAGAACCCCACCCCTTCCCAATATCTCCAGGCAGTCTGAGCTTCCTCTGAGCATGTACAAACTTCTCTGGATCAATCAGCTATTAAAATATTCCCATATTTGAAATAACGTCCGAAAGTACAAGGAATCTCTCCACTGTCACATTCTTTCTTTAGCCACCCTCTTTTCCTTATCGGATTCTGGAAACATTTCTCTCCATTACTCATCCTTCATTCTGGTGTAATAACATCCATACTGGAATGTCTTCCACCCCACAGAGGGTTTTTAAACCTACAGTTTATCCAGAAGAGTGGCTTGAATCTCACATTTTGTCTTCCAACATCCCTTATCTCCCTTAAAGTCAGGACTCACTCCTGGAACTTTAACCTACAAACACTAAGAAATGATGTGGAAGGTAGCCTGTCTACTTTAGCCTCTCTGGGGTCTTTACCTCCAGAGAAGGAGTGGGAAGCTCTATAAGGGAACTTTTTCTCTGACTGGGAAATGGATGGCTCAGCTCTCCAGTCTGTTCTCATAGTCACGCCTTTCCCAAGTGTCAGCATCCACATGATTCAATCCAGAGTCTCAGCTTGAGCAAAGTTTCTTAAGAAATAGCCATCATCATCCCCTACAGTCAGAGAAAACGTAGAAAACTCACCAGAGTTCCAGGATTCTGCCTTGTAGGTACTCCTCATTTGGACCTGAGCAATACTTCCTTCCAGGATTGGGTTCACCTTCCCCACCTGTGAAACAGTATCCTCAGCCATTGCCAGCATACATTCTACAGGTCCAAGTACGGACAACAATTTGCAAGTGCGGCCACCAGTCATGAGCTAAGGACTATCTCCTCCCAAAACTAGAAGTGAAAAGTATATTCATCTCTAGATCCTTGACTGTCAGGTCCTTGACCGTCAGGAACTCAACCTCACGTGGCCCGGTCATACCAATATCAACCTCTTCTGCCTTGATATGAGTTGGAGCTTCCAATGCTAATGTCTTGCTCCATGCTATTTCCTGAGAGTCTACAACACCATCTTCTTCTCGTCTAAAATTAACCTTACTAATCAGGGAAATAGAGAATCTCCCCAGCTCTACCAAGTGGCTCAAATTCTTTTAACAGAATTATACCATAAATAACTGTAACCATTCACTTCAATCATCCATTGGATGAATCTCTACTTTTAAAACATATTCAGAGCTCTTCAACAAATTGATTCATGATTTTAAAAAAAGTTGATATGAAAATAATTCTATAGCTATTACTAGGAAACTTCTTTCCACAGAATCTATGTAGATTCTATTTGTATTACTGATTTTAAGCAATGTTGGTAACCCAACAGTCATTGAAGGAAATATTTGACATTTCTTATGAGTTAACTTTCTTTTCCTGCCTGATAAACCTTGAAGTGCTGCAGCACTTTTATAGTATGGTGTAGTCACAATTCACAAGGCTTCCCTCCAGTGCCTGAGCATATTCCCTCTTTCACATTGCATATGGCATCTCCCAAGTTATGTTTGCTAATCACATGCCTCGCAGTGTGAAGCCAGCCCCTGAGCATTTGTGCTCAGTGATTTGATCAATGGCAAGCACATTTGCCATGGACCTCCTGAACTTTATTAGGGGACACAAAATACAAAGAAAATATGAGTACAGAGATGCTGTTTTACAAGAGCCTTTCATATTTACTTTGCTAAAGGGTTTCCTGCGCCAAAATATCCACAAAGTCCTGTATGTGGCTGGCTTTTTTCCTAAAATGTAGAAAGAGAGAAAGAGACAGAGATAGAGATACTAAGACTGTAAGCATCACCTCAGAGTTGTTTCATACGTTACTACCACTGCCTTTAGGAAGGTATTACAAGGACAAGGACAACCAGGGTGGGTTAATTCGTCTTCCCTGCTACCATAAAACTCTTTGCCAGCCACTGCAAGAGCATCTCCTAGCTCAGTCCCAGGGTAAGAATTTTGTGTAAACTAGAGCTGGATGTTACATAAAGTAAAAGCTCACGCAGACAAAAACTACAAAGGTTACTGGATGTGCTCTATCTTACAAAATAAGGTCAAATCCAATTATTCTTTTCAGTAATAAACTTGGAGAAGTAAAGAGGGCAATTGGTTTGTCATTCATCTCTTCTTCTAAGTTACAGTTTCTATAGCATTAGTTGAAGTTTTCCTGCTTACTTGCTTGTTTTCTTTCTTTCTTTCTTTGTCATACCTTCACCCCACAAGTGCTATCCTTGTTGCTGAGTGTGTTGACACTGACATGGAATGTATACCCTTTCCTTGACTCCACAATTTCCTCCTCTTACTCCAACGATAAATAAACAAATAACATGAAGATTCAAAACAAATGTGTGTTGTTGTTCCAGGTTGCATTCTGACAGCATAAAAGATGGCGATGTACTACCCCCAGGACCTGTGACTGAGACAGGATTTGAAAATAGGGTCTTTTCAGATGATCAAGTTAAGACAAAGTCATTAGAATGGTCCCTAATCTAATACAACTGTGTCCTTATAATAAGAAAAAAATTGGACTCAGGAACAGACACACACAGAGATAAGAAATGAAAACACAGGGAGATCACTATTTAGAATACCTGAGACTTCCAGAAGCTGAAAGAGAGGCCTGGGAAAGATTCTCCCTCACAGCCCTCATAGGGAGCCAACTCTACCCATGCCTTTATTTCAAATTTGCAGCCTACAGAACTATGAGATAGTACATTTCTGTTGTTTAAGCCTCCCATTTCCTGATACTTTGTTATGGCAGCCCCAGGAAACTAATACAGTTGTGTGGAAGATTTTACCAAAAATTTAGGAACTGGTACAGAGGGAGGTTGGTTTACATGATCTTAACAGCTTTAAATATTAAATAACCCTCCTCTTTCATCATTTTGGGTACCATCTCTCTCTCTGATCCCTACTCCTCTTCTCCCTTGCTCCTTTGGTAGGCTGCAAGCACACATTTCTATTTATTTCCTAAGCAAAGTTATACAGCTGTCTCTCCTGATTTCTGCACACCAACAGATTTGCAGTGTTAGGGTCTCATTGTTCACCTTTGAAAAATTACTCAAGGTGTTTTTCCTAAACAAAGAGTATTGTTTCCCTCTATGTCTACTATTGAAGAACTCTCCTTTTTCTTTCTTGAGTAGGTACTTCCAATAAAGCCTCAAATCAGCCCTACTACCCATCTGTTACCTGGTTCTCCAGCAATTCCTACCCGTCTTAGAGGCAGAGGTCAACCTCTCTGAGGTCGGAGGTGCTCACTTCAAAGAACCACGCTTGCTACAGGTCCCTAAAAGAGACACCAGTTGAGATGCAGCCTTTTCTCAGATCAGGGTTTTGTTCCTGTTCATTTCCTCCTCTTCGACTTGGCTGCTTTGTAAATCTCTCTTCTAAGCAGCTCATCTTTGTTTCTGTCAGTCCCCGCATCCCTCATGGGAACAATTCTCTGATTATAATTTAGAAATGTAGAAGCCACACCGGGCAAAAGAAGCCTGGCATTAATCTCACAAACTTCCTACACATTAATTAGAGCAGATAAATCAAGACATGACTTGCAGTTGTCTTGCACTAGTAGTTTAATACCTTGTGCAATTGTTTTTCATCACCTTCCTCACTCTCTTTCCTATCCTTCCTCATAGGATAATAGCAGGTTTACAAAACTGTAATCCTTCACCCAGTCAACATTATTTCCTTCTGAAACCTCAGCTGAGGGTAAGTTCTTGTGATTCTTCTCCCCTTCCCCAGGTTAGAGCCCGTCAGAGCTGCATTATTGTAATGGTCAGCGGGGTACCAGCCTTTCTACCAAGTCCTGCACCTAAAGGAAATCATTAGGCACCTCCTACTGGCATCCTCATCACCTCAAAAACAGTGAATACACATTCAGAATCATGACATAGTAGAAGTAATCTTGAATTTGGAATCTGAGTCCTGGGTCTGATTTCTAGTTCTGTGATATATTTTCTGTGTCATTTGGGGGCAAGTCACTTAACCTTTCAAGGTCTCAGTTTCCTTACCTATAAAATGGAGACGATAATACCACGTACATTGTTTTCCTTCCACCTCAATACATTTTCTCCTGCTCCTCTTCCAGTTTATTCTGTCTTGGCAAACACTATATCTGTCTCCTTAGTTTACAGTAGAAACACAAAGTCCTCCCTTACCCCAGACACCCTTATCCAACCCATTAATAGAATCTAAATTTACTTCTCAAATTTCCCACAAATTCTACAGTTCCAATCATCTGTACTGCAACACTCTAGTCCAAATGGCATAGTCTTTTGCCTGTATCACTAAATAATTTTTTTAACTGACCTCCCTTGCATCTCTCCAACACATTTTCAAGAATTTTTTTAGAACATAATTCAGACCACAAAACTTACCAGATCAAAAACCTTTAAAAATGCCTTCATGAGTAAAACTGGTCTTTATAGACAAAGGTCTAAATCAATGTTGGCAGCCTAAAGGCTTAGGCCTCTATGCTTTGTTCGTTTTGAAGAGGATTTTAATTAGACGCCTCCATTTAAAAATCAGGAGATTTCACATAAAATTCAGATTCCCAGGCCTCTGGAAAAATGAGATTTGGTCACACTCTGCCTGATTCCCTATGGCAGCAAGCAGTTAGAACAGAGTAGTGGTTCCAAATTTAGACAAGACATGCTCCTCCCTGTTTGCCACCATACTCACCGCTATTATCTTCTATGGGGCCCATGTCATTGAAGAATATACCTTCCTGGCTCCAATAGGTGTTAAGTTTTTAATGTCTTGCCTGGGTCAATGAGGGGGAAAGAGATGGATTTTTCCAATTCATGTAGGGGCCTGGCCAGTCCTGGAAGAGGTTTCCTCAAGTTTGGACAAAGGTGCAGGATCTGGGCCATAACCATGCTGCACTTATGGATATAAAGCTTTCTAAGTCTTTATTCTGAAAATTGTGTTGAGAAAATGCTCATTGGGCAATTGACAATTGTACGTATGCTTGTAGTTAATAAAAGTCCCAAAACACACCCATTGGACTGACTAGAATCAAAATGACTGACAAAGCAACTGCTGACAAAGTAATAATAACTCTCACTTATTGCTGATGGGAATGTAAAATGAAACAGCCATTTTGGAAGATGATTTCACAGTTTCTTATCCAACTAAACATAGGCTTACCATATTATCAAGTAACTATGCTCCCAAGTATTTGCCCAACTGATTTAAAAACTATGTCCACATAAAAATCTGCACACAAATATTTAGAGCAGCTTTATTCATAATCACATAATCACCAAAAACTGGAACTACCACAATGTCCTTCAGTAGATGAGTGGATAAACAGACCGTGGTGCATCCAGATGATGGGATATTATTCAGTGACAAAAATAAGTGAGCTCTCAAGCCAGGAAAAGGTACAGATAAATTTTAAGTCCATATTGCTAAGTGAAAGAATCCAAATGGAAAAGGCTATATGCTGTATGATTCCAATCACACGGAAAGGGCAAAACTATAACGATGGTAAGTAGATTAGTGGTGACCCAGGTTACCCAGGGGCTCAGAGGCAGAGGCAGGATTAGATAGGTGAAGCACAGAAGATGTTTTAGGGAATGAAACTCTTTTATATGATATTATAATGGTGAATACCAGACATTAAGCATTTGTTAAAACCCATCGAACAAAAAGAAATTCCATAAGACTTTATAGAACAAAGAAAAATCTTAATGTATACAAGTTTTTAAAAATCATTTAGCAAGTCAGAGCATTTCCAGATGTAATGCAGAATATGATAAAAATAATATAAATGTATTGCAAATGTATGAAACAACCCCACTAAAGGGATGAGGAAAGGAGGTATTCACCTAAGTAGTTTGGAAATGAGAAGAGTCTGTGAGACTAAAGTCAAAAAGAATAAGCACCGTACTATAGTTAATAAAATTGTTTCCATAGGGTTATAGATTAACAATTCTGAAACCATATACATGTGTATGGAATTGAAAAATTAGGTACACAGATGGCATATGGACTTTAGTTAATAATAACCTATCTATATTGATTCATTCATTGTGACAAATGTGCTACAATAATATAAGACATAAATAATAGGAAAACTGGATGCGGGGTATCTGGAAACTCTGTACTATCTCTTCATTAATTTTCTAAATCTAAAAGTGCTCTAAAATAAAATGTTTATTTTAAAAAATTAGATTAGACTTTGAATAAAATTCAGATCCTTTATCGTGAACTACGTACAGGACCCAGCACCATCTGGTCCCTGCTTATCTTGCACCTCTCTCCCTTTCACTCAATAACTTGTGGCCAGATCACCCCACCACTCACATTCATTTCTGTCTCAGAGCCACCACACATACTGCCACAATCTCCTGGGTGTTGTTCTTCTCGCTGACTCCCAACCACCTCTTGCTGATTACTCAGGTCTCAGCTCAAGTGTCCTGTCGTCACAGAGACCCTTTCCTGAATTCCCAGTGGAAATCACATGCCCTAAACTTGATATTCACTCTCATATCTTTGTATGTTCTTTTCCTTCTTAACATGTGTTATAAGATGGAATTGTCTATTCATTGAAGTGTTTATATTTGTTTAACACCCCTCTCATTACATTGTAAGTTCCATGTTGGTAGAAATAATTTCTGGCTTGCTCATCATTGAAGACCCAGCTCCTAACTTAATGCCTGGCCCATAACAGGTATTTGAAAAAATATTTGTAGAATAAATTAATTAAATGAGACATTACAGGTGGGAAGAAGGCCTATTCCAATGTCTAAATCATGGTTTTATATCACAGTACACTAAACACTCAACACAGTGCCTATCATACCATATATATGTACTCAACAGCTGTTTATTGAATTAGTGAATAAATGAGCAGGCAGATGACTCACCTAGACCTGATTTTTGCTTCTACTACTTCCCTATGTCTATTCAAATAATACCCATGTATCAGCAACTGCCTCCATGAAGCATGTCTTACCATCTACCTCTTGGACTACGAAATCTTTCCTTACTGAACTTCTATAACTGTCTTGGAACTTTTAATACCAATGCTATATATATATATATATATATATATATATATATATATATATATATATATATATATTGCTCAAAATAGACAATGATTATCCCTTTACATTCTACCCAGAGATAGGTAATGACCAGAGGATCCTGGTGTAATAAGAGTGGAGACAAAGAAGTTCACATATTCCTCCCTGTGAGTTGACATATCCCTCATATTCTTGTGAGGATGTTTTTCTCCCCTGGCTTCCCAAACTCTGACCCTCTCCCATTGCTCACATCCACTTACCCGCTACATATTCACATACACAAATTGAGGACAGTTGTGCTGCTTGAGTTGGACAAAGAAGAAACATATCACTGCCTGGAGAGGTCATTGACCACCCATATCCAGTAGGGACCAGGAAGTTTCTGTGCCATATGGGCAACCAATTCCTCTGGTTTATCTGGAAATTAGGGGTTTTCCAAGATGCAGGACTGTTCAGAGCTAAAATTGAGAAGGTCCCGGACAAACTATTAATAGGATGAGATGGTCACCCTACTATTCTAGGCAAGGTGGTAAACAGTTTTTATCCCCATTACCTCAGATGTATCCCCATGGCCCCAGATGCAAGGCATATACTCAAAAGGGCCAAATTCTCCCTGACATGACTGGCCTTCTGTGCTCCCTCACTCTCTCTCAGGGAGAATAGTGCCCCAGCCCCAGTTCTGTGTCTGCTGACAAATCTCCAGAAAGGGAAAGAACAAGACTATTACAGTTACTTCCAACCTCCAAACTACTTCTCACAACCTCCCTCCACTTCCACATCCACATCAAAGTTTGTGGAAACGGCACCTCTTTGCACCACAGAATCAGGCCAAGGTATATACAAATAGCAGGGTAGCTCCTGGGAAAGCAAAGAAAATATGTTTTAGTGGATGAGGGAAGGCAGCAAAGTGGAAAGATGATTCCTTTGTCAAACAGATAACACGAGGAAAGATAATTACAACAATGCACTCCCCAAAAATAGCATTCTTGGAAAATGGGGGAAACTGGATAAAAAGGGAAGAAAAAAGTCAAGACAGAAGAGGACAGCTCTGTAAATTCTCACATGACAAAGACAACAACCACCTTAACCAACTTATATTTAAACAGGGGAAACAACCACCTTAACCAAATTATATTTAAAAGGGGGAATAGGAAAGATAACAGTTTGGGGGGCAATGAGGAGCAAGACTATGCAAATGACAAATCATGCCACACAAATGATTATTTTACTGTGGGAATTATGAAGCAAAGGAGGAAAAACAATAACCACAATAGATCTTGATTTTTATTAAGTGCTTGACATTGTGAAATCACACTTGAAACATTAACTGAAATTGGCTCAGATTAAGGCAGAAATTGCAAAAACAGCTTCATGAGAAATAGCAATTAACTGGGTGTCTTGGGAGGTGGGAGGTGAGAAGACATTGAGCCTGGCACTGGGTCCATCTCAGTCCGTGTGTCCATTAGTGATGTGGTGAGGACAGCCACGATAACCTAACCAAACCCTGGGGCCATGCTGACCTAGTGGAGGTGGGGAGTGGTGAAAATTTGGACAGGGAGCTGCTGACCCATCAATGAGGACAGATTGACTTAGTTATTAGCATTCATCTACCCACAGCAGAGGAGGGCTAGCAATATAAGTTCAGATTCATTCTGGACCAGCATTTTGGATGAGTTGAGGAATCTGGAAGTCACATGAAAGCATAGATTTTTTTGACTATGAGCTCTTCTAAGAGAAACAGCTGGATTTAATCATTCTACGTTATATACATCTATAAAATCATATTGTACCCCATAAATGTATGCAATTATGATTTGTCAATTTAAAATAGTGTTAATTTTATAAAGAATGAAAGGACATAGCTGGAAAAAAATATGAGGTCCAGAAGACTTTATTTTTTTAAAAAGGCAAGGGTGGAGTGTAGTAAAGGTAGAAGTACCATAGAGTTACTTTGTTTCTTGATGAGAATGGTGTAGTAGAGAAAACAAATGGAAATTGGGAGAAGGAAGAAAGAATTGCTGGAACACGTTCACTGAGTAGACAAAAGGGCCTGACCCTCTACAAGAGCACTGACAGTTTCTATGCAGCAATGGTGGGTTTACGGGGAAGGTGGGCAGGTAGATGCATGGTAGTGGCAAGAGACAGGTCTCTTCTGGCTGCTCTGTTTTCAGGGGTATAGAGCAGTGCCACTCAGAGGGTGGCCTAGGTGTGTGTGGACATGCACTGGTCCACAAATTACTGGTTTTTTTCTCCTAATGAAATCGGGACAGAAATTGAGAGTGTGTGTTTGGAAAGTATTATGGCAATTTGATACGATGCTTTTATGTCTGCTAAATCTAATATTGAAAATTTTAGGCTCATTTTTTGCTTGTGTTTTTTTTTCTTTTCTCTTTGTTGTAGACCAGAATAAATATTTATTGTATTTTTTTAAAGTAACAGATTGGAAATTAAAAGATAAAAAAAAAAAAAGAGCAACAGAATAGGAAAAAAAAAGTAAAAGAAAGAATTGACCCTTCCCACTGACAGTTTGAGAAGCAGTGACACAGGATTCAAGGTCACTTCCCACTGAGAGTGGGGATGACAGAGGAGGTGTTGGAATTTGAGGCCAGAGGAATACAAACTAATTAGAAAAGTGCAAGAATGAATGGACTATGGTAGTAGTTCTCAAAGTGCCACCCTTAGGCTGGCAGTATCAGCATCTCTTAGAAACTTACTAGAAATGCAAATTCTCCAGCACTAAAACTGGAGGAATAAAAAACTGAGCAATGTGTGCTTTATTTAGCCCTCCAAGTGACTCTGATGCACACTAAAGCTGAGAATCACTGGACAAGGGAAATGTAGTAAAATTACGAGGTTATAGCTCTAAGAGTCCACTTGAGGTTAGGATTCATAAATTTAATATGCATTCAGATAGCATGGTTTGGAGCTTCTCTCCTGCCTGCACCTTGATTTAAAGACTTCAACTTCCAAAATGTAAGATAATAAATTTATCTTGTTTTGAGCTACTAAGTTGTGGTTATTTACTATAGCAGCAATAGGAAACTAATACCCACTTCCTCCAGGAACCCATAAGAACCTTTCATAATCTTCCATACTCTCTTTATTCCTCCACCTCAGTACAGGCATAGAGGACCCCACAGAGGACCCAAAACCCTGCAGGAGGATGGGGCCATGAGATGCCGGAAGTTTGGGTCCCAGAATCACTATTTAGGACTATATAGTCCTCTGTATTGGACTATATGCAAGAGAGAAATAAAACCTACCCAGTTAAATATCTGAGATTTGGGGGATGGGGAGGAGGTGAGAGCAGCTAGCCTACCCTGATGAAAAATGAGATTGATTCTGAGGGTGCTGAGGATGTGAGCGGTAGGTGAGAGTGGGAAGTGGTAAGGTGGGTCTCACCAGAAGTGCAAAGAATGCCGTAGCTCTCTCTTAGATTCTGCAATGCTGCAGGGGAGGCCACAAGAGAACTGGTAATATTTATACACAATAACTACATTCTGGTGACGAACTATGACCACATCAAAGGAAAATAATTAGCACATATATTAATGAGGTTCTTTAGTAGTTCTCCTGTGATTGGTAATTTTTTGTATCCAAAGACTTCATGCCTTGAGCATGTGCAAGACATGAAAACATTAGTCATTCCCAGCTCCCTGGTGAGGAGCATATAAGTTCTCTAAGTTTTTACTTGGGACACTAATGACTATCAGAAAGACAAAAGAGTAAAGTTTAAACACATCAAGTGAGCACACCTGACAAGTGGATAAGTGCCAATCAATGAATGTTCTAAGTCTTCTTCCTTTGGGATATGTCTTTAGACTTGATTCCTATTAGACTATCCAGAAAAACACATTCCCATCTGCACCAAGGTGCACTCTGTCTTCTTTCTAAATTTCCAATTTTCTATTTAACCACCATGCTAATTGCCTGTCTGCCCTCAAAAACACATTGGCCTTAGCAATGGGTACATCAAAAATCCTAGAAAACAGTGCCATACAAATGGAAAACAATTTTCATAAATTGGAACATTTGGGATAGGTATAAGGAGCAGCATCTAAGACAATGGACAAAAATTCTGAGATACATGTTGACCTCAGTCATTTAAAGCTAGGCTGTAAATAAACAATGGAATGTTAAATTGTCAAAAATAATTATTCAGTAATATCCTAGATCAGATAAACAAATGGTAGCAATGGTGAATACATTTTAATCCTCTAATTGGTTCTGAGATTTTAAAATATTGATTATTTGTATTTAAATGAAGATTACATCATTTTATTTTTTGATGCATATAATAGATCTTAAAATATAAAGAAAAATGTTATAAATTGAAGCATGTTGGAGTCATTGTCAAAGATCTTTGAGAAGAATAGGATGAAGGTAGGTACTAAGGGCATAACATTAATAAATAATTTCAGAATTTGAGGGTTGAACCAAACTAGGACTTTTTTGAAAGGAGTTACATTACTCATATCCACATATTCAGCACACTAAACAAGTTTACAACCAACACATTTATTTTAATGAACAAAATGTATGATCGTTTTATTTGTACCACTTGGCAATATGGGTTTTCATTCAATTAGAACTCAGTCTCCATGCCAAAAAAAAAAAAAATTAAAATGCAATAAATCCAATAAAGGTCATTTGCAGAATTGCCCAATTAATTATGCATTTGAAAGTGGCTGACTAAATGTGGCTAAACAGTCATCGCTAGACAAAGATAGACAGCTGAATGGGAGTGGTGCATGCTGTGCCCCCACCAAGATACCAAGTTATGCCTCGTACACTCTCATATTTGTATTTTCCTCTTGTTCCTGTCTATCATTTCCTTGCTGAAATTTGAAACAACTTGTGTTAGCTGGACTGTGGGGAGAATATTCATTATCAGTTATGGCCAGCTAAAGGACAAAATTATCGATTTTTCAAAGGCATTTTGAACTGTGACTAAATTACATGGTCAAAGCTTGCAATGATTAGCAATAAATCAAAGATGGCAAATTTTCTTTTTTCATAGTGACAGCTCACATCCACATTCAGCAGTCAAATCTGTAATAGCTCTAAGGTCATTAATTTAACATAGTCCCCCACCATCCATGCCGTGCACAGATGCAATCACATTATTCCACTCTTACAATATCACCTCCCTGCACAAGAATACCTAATAGCTCTTTTTGACCTACCATGTCCGTATGGTTGTTTTAAACTGAATTGTGTCCCCCGTTCCTCCAAAAATTCCTATGTTGAGCCCCTAATCCCTAGGACCTCAGAATGCAACTGTATTTGGAGATAGGATCTTTAGAATTAAGTTAAAATGAGGCCATTAGAGTAGGCCCTAATCCAATCAACTGGTGTCCTTAGAAAAAGAGGAAATTTGGACACACAGGGAAATACCAGGAATGCAAACACAGAGAGGAAAGTCCATGTGAGGACACAGGTAGAAGGTGGTCACCTGCAAGCCAAGGAGAAAGACCTCAGAAGGAACCAAACATGCCGGTACCTTGATCTTGGGCTTTCAGCCTTCAGAACTGTGAAAAAATAAATTTCTGTTGTTTAAGACATCCAGTCTATGGAATTTTGTTATGCCTGTCCTAGCAAAATAATACACATCAAGTCCAATCTCATCTTTCTGGAACTGAAAATCTTGCCACAGGTAACTTTTTTGGCCTGGCTTACCATTACTCACCACCCTGCACCCTGAGCCCTCACCCTTATGCCCCCACGTGCTGGGTGATCATCTTTGCTTACCTTCAGCATGGATGGTCCTTGGACCGATATCTTCTCCTGTCATGTCATCCACGAAGCCAAAGCAGGGGCACCACAAAGTCTACTCTAGGTCAGCTCAGACTCATCTCTCCCTACTCCTAACATTTATCTGTTGCTACTAGATTGGAAATTGAATTATTACTGAAATTCCAAACAAGTTCAATTCTAATGAGACCACTGAGGGCAAAATCATCAGTGCCTAATCCAGAGTTGAACACATAGAGGTACTCCAAAAATATAGATTGAATAAATGAACTATCCATAGGGACTTTATATTTTTCTTATTTTTTTTAACCTGATCATTTTTATATTCCTCAATTTAATTATCTAGTTAAGAAGTAGTTAATGAGCCCCTGAGGTGTTTCTGGTTTTGTACTAGACACTGAGGATGCAGAGATAAATGGTACAAATTTCATCCTCGGGGAGCCTATGGTCTAATGCAGATTACAGATAAGTAAACATTAATTAGAGTTAAAAAGTCTGGTAAATGCTGTCTTCTCTTATTTCTTGCACAATTTCTTTTCATAATTTCTTGTAGAGGGTGAAGCACATTGGCAATCCATAAGCACTTGCTAAATGATTGACAGAGAGAACATTTATTGGAGTCCTACCTTCCCCAGCCAGACTGCAGCTCTTCCCCAGCCAAGCCCCTGAGAAGCTCACCATAGCACTTTTTTTGTTCCTGGAAATCCCTGTACCATGCTGCATGAGAGAGAGTCTGAGGAATTAACCTCCAAGTGTTGACAAACACAGTCAAAAAGCACAGTCAAGCCTCTTCCCTCTGCAAAAAGAGGTAACCTGGCCAGATTCAGGGTGACTATCCTCCCCAGGTAGCCCACTGAGTCCAAGTCTAAGTCTGATGTCCAGACGTAACTACCAATGGTGTCTCTTGCACTCCTGTTTAGTGAGTGTCCTGTTTAAGTAACCAAATATATGCTTGGCATAGGCAGAGACAACTTACCCTGAGGAAGCCTGTGATACCAGGAATGGCTTTTTAAACATTTTCAAGTAGCCAGGCACATTTTATCTGTGCTAGTTGTGCTGACTTAAGAGAATAGGGAAGACCCTACTGGGTCTGGACACAGTGCCACAGCCTCTCTTAGGATGTTGCTACCCCTAGTTCCAGAGCTTTCTTCCATCCAGACCCTCCTAGCCCCTTGGTAGACTCAGTGAGAATCTGGCCACTTCACTTCTTGTCCTACTTCTTCCTGGCCCATGTCCCAGCCCCTGAGCACACATCTGCCCTGCTAGTCTGACTGTCTTCCTGAGCCTGTTGGACCCACGTACTATCCTGGGCCCCACCCACTTTCCTTGGTGAGGTCCAGGCAGCCCCCAAAGACATACATTCACTGATGCAGTCAACAAATAGGCATTCAGCTTTTACTGTGCATGAGGCCCCATCTGCGAGTGGACAAGCAAGAAGGACAACAGGAGCAGCAGCTCGCAGGATTTGAGCACCCCCAACAGCCCAGGCTAAACCAGGGGCAGGACTATTGCATTCAACCCTCTCAGCAGCACTGAGTAAGTGTTGCACTTCACACTGTAAAGATGAAGAAATTCAAAGTCAAAGAGGGGTCCTCCCTTGCCCAGGATCATTCAGACAGGAGGTGGCCAAGCTTGGTGCAAGCACAGGTCTGTGCAGTCCAGCCCCACTGCCCTGAATCAGTCTTCCCTAATTTTACTGAGGGAAGTGCAGGTACTGAGTCATCCCAGAGGAGGGGCTTTCTCTGGTAGAGCCACCTTGGGACCAGGGGCTGGGCAGCATAGGGTAGGTAGCAGCCCTTGGAAATCAATTAGGGGCAGTCTGGAATTTAGGAAAAGTCCTCACTTTCTTTAAAGCTAGCTATAGCCTTTAAAATAAAATAAGAGGGGAGAGAGTTTAGGTACGGTTGCCAGATAAAATACCAGATGTCTACTTAAATGTTTCAGATAAGATAGCAGAGTTGCACAGCGGAAGCGTGCTGGGCCCATAAATGTTTCAGATAAGCAATGAATAACTTAGTGTGTCATATATGTGTGTATATAAATATATTTTATGGGGTTTTTGTTGTTGTTGTTGTTTTTGGCTAAATCTGTCAATCCTAATTTCAAGCCATCTTCTGGATGTCTATTTGACTATATCCCTTGGTCAGAAAGCAGAAGGAATCCGGGGCAGAGCCCTCCCTAACATAAAGTAAGCACTTGGTGGAGAGCTGCCCCTGTGTCATCCCAAGGAACCTGGCATTTGGGGATAAGGAGGAAGCTGACAGGCTGTGGGCACTAACCCAGCTGGCTCTGCAGCCTGAAATGTGTTTCCTCCCTGCCCTTGTCCCACCTCTTAATCCTTTATTTAAAAAGCTAGTTTCCAAGGTAAACCCAAATACAAAATACCTGCTTATTAATTAACTTCTGCTTAGATAGATTTAATGCACAAATCCCAATGTGGGCCAAAACAAGATAATCCCACAAAGTACATTAAACATGACCTTGTTTCCAATGCAGTAACTCTTTACAAAATAAAACCCAGACTCCTTAGTTTGATATTCAAGGCTGACCCCAAACTACCTTTCTAAACTCAGCTCCCTCCACAACTGCACTGAAGCTGTGTCGAACACAACATGCCCCGGAGTACAGTCAAACTAGTGACAACACCAAGTCTTTGCCTATGCTATTCCTTTCCCCAGCAGAGATGCTACACATCATTTTTGCCTGTCAATACCCAAAGTCAGAGAAGCAATAATCGTAGCAATGCCTCTCTTGCCTTGCCTTCTAGCCCACCATGCCACCACCTAAATACCTGCTGCACACACTAGGTTTATTAACACACTAGAGCCTGTGTTGAGTTCTCAAATGAGAAGACACGAAGACAGAGTGAACGATGCAAAGGCCAACTGCCAAGTAAGATCAGTGAAAGGAAAGGATTGGACAGGGAGAGCTATCAGATCAGGACACTGATCTAATGATGCTCTGTCACCCCAACAGGGAGCTCTAAAACAGAAATTTCCCATTAGAGAAGTTCCCAAAATAGGCTGAAATGGCTAGGCCCTTGTACCATTGTCTTGCTCAGCCTTTGGCCAGGATCCATCCTGAGAACAGAGTGACCACAGCTAGAGCAGAGGTTGATGCTGACAAAGCTAACAGAAGCTGTTTGCTCATCACATCGCATGGCCTGGTAAAGAGCCCTTTTTTATTATTATTTCAAAGTATTACAGGGCTACAAATATTTTTGGTTACATGGATCACTTTTATAATGCATTAGTCATGGCTATAATTGTGCCCGTCACCCAGATAGTGTTCATTGTACCCGTTAAGTAGCTTTTCACCCATCCCCTCTTCTCCACTCTCCCCTGTTTGATTTCCATTAAGTTTTACTTCCCTCTAAGCATATATGCACCTTCAGTTAGTTCCAATTTAATAGTGAGTACACGTGGTGTTTGTTTTTCCATTCTTTAGATACTTCACTTATGATAATGGCCTCCAGTTATAGCATGGAATATTATTCAGCTATGAAGAGCTTTTATTTTTTTAAAGGAGACTCAGAGCATGTTCTACTATAGCCAGAAAGAGGCTCCCAAGCATTGCATTGTGGAGAATGGAGTGAGGAAGACATTAGGGACTTTGGGGACACCAGTTTTGAGGCTGGAAAGAGATGATGTTAACTTGGACTGTGATGATGGCAGTGAAGATAGGAGAAAGAAGCAGATTTGGAAGGTATGGGTATCAAAATGACAGGATGTTGATGGGTGAGAAAGGTTCTGGTTTGTATAACTGGATGGATGGTGATGTTGTTTACTCTTATCAGAATACTGGACCAGGTTTGAGAGAAACATTATGATTTCAGTCTGGGACATGTTGAAATTTAGCAGATACTGAGTAGTAGAAATGTCAATTAGTCACTTAGGTCAGATAGAGACAGATATTGCATATATCTATATATAGAGAGATATAATCTGTGCAAGAGGTAATTGATGCTGGCAGCTTGGATGATTTAACCCAGGGGGGAAGTGTAGAGTGAGCTGATCAAATTTGCCTTATGCAAATGTCACCCTGGCTGCAGTGTAAAGAATGGGATGGAAGGGGCAAGACTATAAGACAGTCCAGGTAAAGGAAAGTTAAAGCAGGCTGTGATGATGATGATAATGATACAATATAAGGTCAAAGCAGTGTGGATGAGGAAAAGTAAATAGACTCAAGAGATGAACAGGCAAAGTCGACAGAGGTAAAATGGGAATGAGAAAGGAAGAGGCCCGTAGTAAACCAAGGCTTGTGGCTTGGGCAACTGGGAGGGTGCTGTTGCCATTCACTGAGAAATGGGTTTTGGAATAAAGATAATAAGTTCAGCTTTGAGTGTGTCCGTAATACCAAGGGGCCATGCAAGTAAGCTATTGGATTTCTGGTCCATAGTCATCTCCTTGGGTCAGGAGACAGAGTGCTAAATCAGAGATGTGTGCCTGGAAGTCATCTATCATCTCCATCATGCACTTATTCTTTCTGTGATAATTTCTGAATATTCTACTATGTCTTAGACATGGGATTGGTGAAGGAGATTCAGTAAATATGTAGTGAGAGAAAGGAGAACAGAGGTAGGACTCTAAAGAGAACCAACATTGAAAGTGCAAGTGGAGGAAACAAGGGAAAAGGCTGAGAAGAGACACAATTCCATTCAACATAGCAAATATTTCACATGTATAATTTTAAAGGTGTATAAAACTCTTTCTTCATAGTTACGTGGTCTACCCCTGTGTTTTGCTTTGCTTTGTTTCTTGAATTACTTCACAGAACATTATGGAAAATAATATAATGGACTTCTGCGCGCCCACTGCCCAGCTCTATCAAATCCTAGCCAAAAGTAGGAGAGTGCCCATATTAAAAACACACATTTCACAGCCACATTACCTGGGTTTGAACCCCGGCTCCACCATTTACTCTCATGTAGGCTGAGTCATGTTATTTTACTGCTTCTGATATAATAAGTACCAAATTCATGTTAGCCTCACCCCCCATTATTTTTCAATATATGTTTCATATTGCTTTTAAAGAAATAAAAACAAAATAAACAATAGTGACACTCCGAGTTCTTCCCGAAACCCATTGCCTTCTCACCACCCTCAGAGATTAACCATTTTGATTTAGTTGTTTATCCTTCATGGTGTTTTATCTCAGCACTACCTACGTATGTATCCATAAATCAAATCAAACATAGTTTTGAATATTCCCAGATGCATGTAAATGGTATTATTTTATATGTCATTCTATAGCTTTGTCTATTTGATCAACATTGTGGATTTTTCTTATTTGGTTTATGTTGTATCTTTAAGAGAAGTTAGAGGTTCACATCAAAATTGAGCAGAAGGTAAGAAATTTCCCATATATCCCTTCCCCAACACATGTATACCATCCCCCATCATCAGTATTTCCCACCAGAGTGGTACATTCATTACAACTGATGAACATATGTGAACACAGCGTTATCACCCAAAGTCCATAGTTTATGTTAATGTTCACTCTTAGTGCTGTACATTCTATGGGTTTGGGCAAATTTCTAATAACACGTGCCCACAGTATCATAGAGAATAGCTCCACTGCTTTGAAAATCCTCTGTGCTCTGCCTATTCATCCCACCCTCCCCCACGTCCCTGGCAACCACTGATTTTCTTTTTCTTCTTTTTTTTTTTTTTTTTTTTTTTTTTACTGTCTTTATAGTTTTGCCTTTTCTGGAATGTCACAGAGTTGGAAACATGGTATGTAAGTAGCCTTTTCAAATTGGCTTTATTCATTAATATACATTTCATTTTCCTAGTTGCCTTTTCAAGGCTCATTTCTTTTTAGTGCTAAATAATATTCCATTGTCTGAATGTGTCACATTTTATCAATTCCCCTACTGAGAATATATTGTTTGCTTCCAAGTTTGGTCAATTATGAGTATAGCTGCTATAAACATCCATGTATTTTTTTTGTGTGTGGACATAAGTTTTTAATTCCTTTGGGTAAATACCAAGGAACATGATTACTGAATCATATAATAAGATTACGTTTAGTTTTGTAAGAATTACACTGATTGTAAATGTGGTATGTTATTCCATTTCATGAATATACCACAGTGTATTTTTTCATTATCATGCTTGTGCACAGTTCGATCATAAATTCTTTCATATTTATAAACAATGCTGCCTCGAGCATTTTTGTGTACAGGTCTCCTTGGCATACATGTGAGTTTCCCCATATATAGCTCTTAGGTCAAAGGGAGTACATATCTTCTACTTTACTTGAAATTGCCAATTTTTTCTGTTAAATGATTATACAAACTTCAATTCCACTATCAAACTACTGTTTGACTTAATCCACATCCTTAGAATTATAGGATATATTGACAGACTTTTTTTTTTTTTTTTTTGAGACAGAGTCTCACTTTTGTTGCCCTGGCTAGAGTGAGTGCTGTGGCGTCAGCCTAGCTCACAGCAACCTCAAACTCCTGGGCTCAAGCAATCCTCCTGCCTCAGTCTCCCAAGTAGCTGGGACTACAGGCATGCGCCACCATGCCCAGCTAATTTTTTCTATATATATTTTTTTTAGTTGGTCAATTAATTTCTTTCTATTTTTAGTAGAGACGGGGTCTCGCTCAGGATGGTTTCGAACTCCCAACCTCAAGCAATCCGCCCGCCTCGGCCTCCCAGAGTGCTAGGATTATAGGCGTGGGCCACCGCACCCGGCCTGACAGACTTTTTTAACAAAACATTTGCTGGTAAGGCAAGTGTGAAATGGCATTTCAATGTTGTCTCATTTGCATTTTTCCTAATTATTAATAAGCTTGAGCATTGTTTCATATGTTTATTATCTTTCAGTTCATTCTTCCATTACTTTCCTGTTCAAATCCTTTGCTCATTTTCCCATTGGGTCAATTATTAGTTTTCATATTTAATTGTAGGAAGGAACCATTTCAATTTATCATAACACAGAGTACTAAGCACTATAGGATCACAGCAAGCCATAACCCCAGTGACAAAACATATCAAATATTCATCTTTGTTGGCTATATCTTTTGCAAAAATCACCTCTGTTTATATATTACAATTACATTATTTATGTTTTACTATTTTAATTTTTTACATGTTGATTTCAATTCTATATGTAATTATTATATTTGTATAGAATAGAGTTGGGATATGATTATATGCATTTTCCCATATGAATATTTAATTTTGCCTACACTATATTCTTTCACCTCATTAATTCATAATGGCACTTATCACACCAGATTGCCTCAGTACGTAGTATATTTCTAGATTTCTTAGTCTATTCCATTAATGTATCTGTCTATACCTTTGCTAATTTTTCACAGTTTAAATCAGAACTATACTCAGTTTTAATTTGCATTTCCCTGATGATTATTGATGTTGACCATTTTTTTATGTTCATTAGCCATTTGTATAACTTCCTTTGAAAAATGCCTGTTCACATAATATGCTCACTTTTTAATGGGGTTATTTGTTTGTTTGTTTTTCTCACTGAGTTGTTTGAGTTCCTTGAAGATTCTGGATATTAGTTCTTTGTTAGACACATAGTTTGTGAATATTTCTCTCATTCTCTAGGTTGTCTATATACTCTTTTTATTATTTCTTTTGATGTGCAGAAGCTTTTTAGTTTAATTAAGTCTCATTTGTCTATTTTTGTTTTTATTACATTCACTTTTGTCTTAGTCATAAATTCTCTGCCTAGGTGAATGTACAGAAGAGCTTTTCCTAGGTTTTCTTCTACAATTTTTAGTGTTTCAAGTCTTACATTTAAGTCTTTAATCCATCTTGAGTTAATTTTTGTATATGGTGGGGGATAGGAATCTAGTTTCATTCTTCTGCATATTGCTATTCAATTTTCTCAGCACCACTTATTGAAAAGAGTATTCTTTCCCTGGTGTATGTTTTTTTAACGTAACTTTCTCTAATTATGTGGAACATTTTCATTCTATTTTAAATTCTATTAATTATAATCATTGTTTATTAAGTATTACTACAACTTATAGGATACAATTTTCAACTTCCAAAGTAAGACAGGATGTACTGATTCATCCCTTTTTAAGGCAAGATTATTAACACAATTTAAGTGATTCTGGCCTCCTGGTTTTATTGCTACTATTTAAAATTTATCATGTAGTTGTTAAATTATGCCATCTACATTGTTTTCTTTTAAGAAATATTTATAATATTTAGATTATGTTTGATAATTGTATTAACTGCATTTTCTTATACTTAACTTTATGTTTAAAAGGTTTCAATACTTTTTCCAGTACCTTTATATATATAATTTGACTTCTTTACTTTAATAAATCTTTCATTAATAGTAATATTTTTGAGTAATTATTTAGTGTACAGTTGCTAAACATTAATAAGGACTTTCCTAGCTGATAATTTTTCTTTATATACCATGACACCTAAGCCATAAATTTCTTAACATTTAAATCTTGGCAATAATCTTTTTTCATTGAAATTCTATAGACTTACTGAAATAAATGTTATGTTATGGAAAAATATTTGAGATGAAGTTAAAATTACTTTTATTTTTTTCCCCATTCTTATGCCATCCCTTTTAAAAAATAAGTTATTTATAAGTAGTTTTTAGAACCATAGGAAGTTGCAAAATAGTATAGAGATTTCCTCTGTACCTTTCACCCAAGTTTTCTAATGATCACATCTTATATAGCCATAATACATTACCAAACACCGGAAATTGGCATTGGTACAATCCACGTAGATTATAATAAAAATTAGTAGTTGTTATAATTTATTGGTTGATATTGTTACTCGATTTTAATATGTTGTCCTTTCCTATCCCTATTAGAGAATTTCCTCATAAAATCTATTTTGTCTGATATTAATATTGTTACATAAATTCTATTTCCAGTATTTGTTGTATCTTTTATCCATATCTCTATTGTCATATGTTCTCTGAAATGCAAGATATATTTAGCAGATACATTTCAGTTGTTTACAACATTCATCTGTCATCATTATTAAGTGACTGTGCTATATCAGCTGTTTGATATATTGGCTATTACCCCTGGTTTCAGATATATCTATTATAAGGAGGATATATTTGCAAATTTATTATAATTTGATAAGCTCTCTTTTAATAGGTGAGTTTAATTCCTGTATGTTTTATGATTACTATTGTAATTGGAATTATGCTCTCCACTTCTTTTTTTAAAATCTGTTATTATTCCCCTTTTTCTTCTTTTCTGTCTCCCTTATTGATTTTTGTTGCATTGATAAAAGTTTCCTTCTATATCCTTCTTTTCTCTGATTTTATTTCTAAAAGTTTGATGATTACAATTAAATTTATTTCAGTTCCTCTTTAATAGGGACTTATGCTTCTGGGTATGATGTAGAAGAATGTGAATGACCTTTTTTTCCCAAGATCACAAGATATTGATAGATAAACTACAAATTATTATTTTTAAAGAGACCGTTGAAGAGTAGAGGATTCTAGGAGAACTGAATTCCAGAGAGAGGTAAGCCATTAATATGTGAAGCAGGAGATGCAGAAGCTTCAATATATGAAGCCAAAATTCTGAAAAGGATCAGTCCCATAAATCAAAAGTTTGAGCCATTTGATTACAAATGGCTAATGTGAGCTAATGAGATTGATTACAGTCATCAATGGTCCTAAAGTCAAACATGAAACACTCTGCATACCAATATTCTCCCTGCCCCATTTGCCTCTCACCTGAAGTTTTTGCCAGAAGAGTAGCAGGCTAGGAGCTGGGCAGTAAAGAGAATTTGCGTAGCCTTGGGCATTCTTGTTTCAGTTGGATTCCAGAGCCATTCCAGCTCTGGTTGAATCCAAAAGTGAGCCAGAACTATAGAGAAATGCAGCCCAATGCTCTGCCAGCTCAGATACTGAAAAGACCAAAGAAATAAGTAGCAGTAACCTAAGAGGTTGGGGGTTGAATTAATCCAGCAATTGAAAGGTAAGGCCTACCAAAGACTCAAGTTCCTTTGTGAAGGAATCTAAATAATAATCTCCTCACCTTGACAGGTAGATTGAAGAGCCAAAACTTCGTCAGAAAAAAATACTGTTTTAGTCTTCACTGTTCTTTTATATATACATTGTGTGTAATACAAAATAAAATTACCAAAAAATAAACAAAAGGCAAGAAACAGGATGATGTGTCCACAAGAAAGAGTAACAAGTAGTCAATAGAAGCAGACGAACAGGTTACCAAGCTATTGGACTTAGTAGAAAAGAACTTTAAAGTACCAAATTAAATATGTTAAAGAATTAACAGAAGAAGGTTAATATAATTGATGAAGAGATAGGGACCCTCAAGAAAAAAGAAAAACTTTAAAAAATAACCAAATGGAATTTCTATAATTAAAAAATATAATATCTGATATAAGAATTAACTGGCTGGGGTTAATAATAAATTGAAAACTGCAGAGAAATGATTAATGAACTTTTATACAAACCCATGATGAATAAATCACAAGAGAAATTTTTAAACATTTTCAACTTAATGAAAATTAAAATACAAGATAATAAAATAAATGGGATACAGCTAAAAGTGCTTAAAGGTAAATTCATAACATTAAATGTGAATATCAGAAATAAGAAAGGTCTCAAATTAATGCCCTAAGCTTCTATCTTTGGACAGTAAAAAGGAAAACAGATTGAAACCAAAGTATGCAGAACACAGAAAATAATAAAAATAAGAGTAAAAATATCAGTGAAATAGGAAACCCAAAAACAAAAAAGAAAATTGATGTGATCAAAAGGTGGCACATTAAAAGAATTAATAAAAATAAGACATTACCAATATTATTAAGAGAGGTGATATTTCAATCAATTCTATAAAAACCAAAAAAAATAAATAAATAAGATCTTTGGGCCAATAAACTTCACAACTTCAGTGGAATGAACAAATTTGTGAAAGATATGAACTACCAAACTCAGTCGAGAAGAAATAGATAATTTAAATACCCCCTATTTATTTAAAGTGCACTTGTAGTTATAATCCCTTCCACAAAGAAAATATTGGTCTCAGATGGTTTTATAGCTGAATTTTGCCAAACATCTAATGAAAATATGATGTCAATTGTATACAAAATATTTTTTAAATAGAAGAGGAGGAAATACTTCCAAGTTACTCTATAAGTATTACCCAGCAAAGACAATAGGAAATAAAAAGGAAGGTTCATATTGGTATACCTCACAAATATAGACACAAAAAGTTAGCAAATCAAATCCACTATATAGAAAGGTAATACATAATGACCAAGTAATAACAGTCATATTTACAAGGGCAGGACTGTTCATGTAGATAACCTAACGCCTTTGTATAACATATCTATATAATATAAACATAGATAATATATACACCTAATAAATGAACAATGCAAAATCATAGAATACAAGTTCATAATAAAATATCAGTATTATTTTTATATATCAGCAACCAGTAACTGGAAATATTAATATAATCAATACTGTAGCATATTAAAAATGGACACAAATCCTTTAACATTCCTCTTACCAAGAAATTCATTCTGGGTTCTCTCCCCTTGCATTTGGTAATACTTTAACACTCCTGACATCAAGAGATGGCATCTATGTCCCCTCCATTTAACCTGATCAGGCTCCCTGACTGCATATTAAATAACACGGTGCAAGTGACTCTGTGGCATTTTCCAGGTTGTGCCTTAAGGCACTGGCAGCTTCCACTGCGTGTTTCTTGGAACACTCACTTTTGGAACTCAACCACCATGTAGTGAAAAGCCAAGCCGCAGAAAGAGGCCACCTGTAGGCACATCAGTAGGTAACCTTTGCTGAGCTGTTGGCCAGTATCTCCTGCCAGCCATACAAGCAATTAATCTTCTATGTCTAACCCACATGAACCTGTAGATGACTCCAACATCTGTCTACAGCTCTGAGTGTGAGTTGTGTGGCTGCTACCCAGTGATCAACTCCAAGTAAGAACTATCCAGCTAAACCAAGTCTATTCACAGACATGTGAGAAAAATTATCTTTAAATTAAAAATTATTCTTTTAAGCCACAAAGTTTTGGGGCAGTGTGTAACCTAGCAATAGACAACTGAAATAAAAATCATTTACAATAGCATCAATAAACAAACAAAATGACTTAGGAATAAATTTAATGAAGCCTCCACAATATTGCTAAGGAATTAAAGAGGCATAAACATATTGCAGATTTTCATGTCTGTAACATCCAACAACTGCCAAAATATGCAGCCTTTCTTGGCCCTGTTCCCAACAGGTGAGCCAATCCATACACTCACTATCTCTGAGGACCTTTGACACTCATAGATCGTCCTTTCTAAAGATAGTTTCTGGAATAGTCTGTGCCCATCCCCTGCTCAAAGAATGATTCTCCAAGAATAAAGATGTTCAATCTTTCCCCCAAGGTGATCAAATGAGATTGTAGAGTTTTTTCAAAACTATAGAAAGACCATATAAAAATACACTCTCCTGGCTGGGTATATTTGGCTCATGTAATCCTAGTACTTTGGGAAGCCACGGTAGGAGGACTGCTTAAAACCAGGTGTCCGAGACTAGCCTGAGCAAGAGCAAGACCTTGTCTCTACAAAAAATAGAAAAATTAGCCTAGCATGGTGGCACACACCTGTAGCCTCTACTACTCAGGGGGCTGAGGCAGGAGGATCGCTTATGCCCAGGAGTTTGAGGTTGCTGTCAACTATGATAAGGCCACTGCACTCTAGCCAGGGGAACAGAGCGAGACTCAGTCTCAGAAAAAAAAAAAAAAAAGCATTCCTCTTAATGAACCTCATTCTATTCCTGATCTGAATGCCCTTCCTGGGGCTTCAGTCTACTGGAGACATGAATGCTACCCTGAGGCTGACTGAAGTCAGTGTTGGGTGCAGGCGTCAGAAATTACCAACAGCTACCAATAAGCCAAAAACACTACTTGGTGCTTCACTTCAGACACACTGCCACCACCTCCAAATATGTCACTGTCTTAAGTACCTATTCTGTGCCAGAACCCTTGGCAAATACCTTATTTAAATCCATATAGGAACCTGGTTTCTTTTTTTAATGCCAAAGTCTCAGAGATTCCCAAGTTTGCAAAGAAGGTATTTTTAGCCCCATTTTTCATGTAAGAAAATCGATTCACAGAACCTGGAACCTGTGTTCTTTCTGAACTTGAAGTCTTTGTTTGGTTCACCTCCACTTTGCCTCTGCTTGGCATCGTCCCTGTTTGTTTACTTATCTGTGTCCCCCGTTAGATGGGGAGATCATCCAGTGTAAAGACTATGCCTTATAAATTTTTATATCCCTAGGAAATAGCACAGTGCTTAGCTCTTAACCATTATGCACAAAATGTCACTTAAATTTTTGGATTAGAAGTTGTATCATGCGTATCTTAGTCTAAGTATTATCTCCTTCAAACAAATTGAGGTCCCAGAAGGCACATTTTTCTCATCTTGCATTCTCAGCATCCAGTGTGATGGCTGGGACATGTAGAACCAATGATGGGACAGTCCACCCAGTTGCCCTGGCCTTCACTAACTGGCAGTGGAATTACCAAAAGAGTTATAGAAAGCAGTAAGGGTATTAATAAAATAAAATTCTGTGAATAATTTAGTAATTAACATTGCCTATATTAGCATGTATTTGCATAATGCTTCTTAGCTTATAAAATACTTCCATGTACACTTTCTGATATGATCTTCACAACAATCCTGTGAGATACACAAAGTAAATGTTATCAGCATGTTACAGATGAGGTTTAGTATCTTGCCCAAAGATACCAGACCAAAAATTGGTGACATTGGAAACAACACTCAGATTTCCTGACTTCCTGTATAGAACTTTTCCCACTAGATCACCCTTTGGCCAAGATGACTAATTGAACATTCACTTTGAAATGTAATCATTTATATCTGTGAATCATTTATATCAGTAAGGTTTTTAAAATTTGAGGACTTGAATGTCCTCATTTACAAAATTGTTATTTTTAACCTGCCTCCTCCAACACGAGCCATATTTATTTATTTATCATTAATATTAACATTAGTAATAATACATGTCAATATTAATAATTTGAGAATATAAGTGAATTGCATTATTAGAATACTATTAGCATTTATTAAAATTATTGAGTCATATTTATCATTTATTAAAAATAAAAATACGGGGGGGGCGGAGCAAGATGGCGGACGAATAACACCGCCAGACAGAGGGTCTCTGCAGAAAAGACAGATTCTAGCAGAAACTAGAGGAAAGAAGCAAGAAGACGAGCATACAGCGGACAAGGACCGGAAGGAGGGGTACCTGAGACCCCGGGAGACTCCACGGGAGGAGGCTGCGGAGGAGAACTGGAGGCTGAGACCACCGCAGCAGCCCGGAGACCAGCGGCAAGGGTAGGTGGAATTGCTGTTTCCCCTCCCCTGTATTCGGGACTGCTGGTGGGCTCCCCAGCGGGTGGAGAGACCTGCGGACACCAGCCCAGAGACTGCTGCCGCCTGCCAACGGTGAGCCTGTAGCAGACGTGGCACCAGGTTCCCAACTTCCTCCGGGCACCTCCGTGTGCACGGACCCGAGCCGCGCAGCAGGCGCCATATTGCCTCCTCCTCCCCTCCGACGACCCTACCCGCGGCTGCCCAGAGAGACAATACAGCCACCAGCCGGAGGCACCTCCAGGGAACGGGACCTTCCCATTTGGGACCCCACCCGCCCTCCCAGGTGCTGCTGGCACCGTGTTCCCAGGAAAAAGGTGCCGACTCAGAGGCTGAGAGACATAGACCCAGCTTGGGCTCCCTGTGGGTGAATTAGGACCGGAAATCCTCTCCCTGGTGGGAATACAGTTTGAACTCTGGGACCCAGAGGTCGGACTTGCAGACCAGATCCCCTGCACGGAGGGCTAGCATTGCCTGGGGCACAGAAGGGTTATACGTGAACAGCCTACTGAGGTCTGTGTGCCTCCAGGGGCGGATCGGCGTCCTAGAGGGCAACCCTCCTCCCAGGAGGAGGCCGTGCGCCCAACCCAGGTGGCGTTCCTGTGCAGGGAACCTCCCCGCCGGCATCACAGTCGGGGAGGCCTGGTGGCGTGTGGTCTGGCCTGCTGGCAGAGGCCCAGGAGTAGCTGCGGAGTTGGGGAGGGTGGAAAGAAGCGAGGCCTGCTGCAGACTGCCGTCTCAGACAGCCCCACCCCCACACCCAGACTTTCTGGCTGAGCAGGACCATTCCAGCCCCGCCCTGACAGCTGTCCCTGGAAGCAGAGAACAGAACTTTGACCCCTGCTAACGGCCTGAGGGCAGGCTTACCCAACCCAGCTCCGCCCAGAATGAGAGCTGATAACAGGACTCAAAATCAACACCATAGCCTGTTCCTCCAAGCAAACGCCACCTACTGACAGGGACGGCATCTTGCACAGCCTTTCCACGGCACCCACTGACTCAATATACAGGGAGTGGTCCAATTTCACCCACAGGCACCACCTAACGCCTCAGAAACTAAACAAGGTGTGTGAATACCCAAACAATAACCTAAGGAAAGAAACAACAACTGATCGACATGGGAAGAAATCAGCAAAAGAACTCAGGAAATATGAAGAACCAAACGGAAAACACACCCACAAAGAGGAGCACCAGCCCCCTAGAAACGGACACCGACCAAAATCAGGCAACCAATATGACAGAAGAGGAATTTCGTATGTGGAACATAAGAACACTCACCCAGCTGCAACAACAACTCAATAATCAACACCAAGAAACCACAAAAATTCTCCAGGATATGAGAAAAGAAATAGACACATTGAAGAAAAGTGTAACTGAACTCCTGGAAATGAAGAATCAATTCAAGGAACTACAAAATACAGTGGAAAGTCTCAAGAACAGGGTAGATGAAACAGAAGAAAGAATCTCAGAGCTTGAAGATAACACCCTCCAATTAAATAAATCAGTCACAGAAATAGAGCAGAGAAACAAGAGAAAAGAGCAAAGCCTACAAGAGCTGTGGGATTATGTGAAGAAACCTAATGTGAGGGTCATAGGGTTGCAGGAAGGGGAAGAAGACAACACTCAAGGGTTGGACAAGCTGTTTGAAGATATAATAGAGGAAAATTTCCCAGGCCTTGCTCAAAATCTTGATATACAAGTTCAAGAAGCTCAGAGGACCCCTGGGAGATTCAACGCAAACAGGAAGACGTCACGACATGCAGTCATCAGACTGACCAAAGTATCAACTAAAGAGGCCCTTCTAAGAGCTGTAAGACAAAAGAAGCAAGTAACATACAAGGGAAAGCCAATTCGAATAACATCAGACTTCTCTAATGAGACTTTACAAGCAAGGAGAGACTGGGGCCCCATTCTCACTCTTTTGAAACAAAACAATGCCCAGCCTAGAATATTATTCCCTGCAAAACTAAGCTTCGTATATGAAGGAGAAATAAAAACATTCTCAGACAAGCAAAGGCTCAGAGAATTCACCAAGACAAGACCAGCCCTACAAGAAGTACTTAAAACAGCGTTATGCACAGAACATCATAATAATAACCCACGAATATAAAAACAACCAAAACCCAAAGATATTAAAGGCCAGATATTACAATGGCTCAAGACAGAAATCATAGCAACAACATCCAACCCAACAGAATGATCAGTAATCTACACTACCTATCAGTTCTCTCAATAAATGTGAATGGCTTAAACTCTCCACTCAAGAGACATAGGCTGGCTGAATGGATAAGAAAATACAGGCCAAGTATATGCTGTCTTCAGGAAACACATCTAACCTGCAAGGATGCATATAGACTAAAAATAAAAGGGTGGAGATCAATATTCCAAGCAAATAGAAGCCAAAAGAAGGCTGGTGTGGCAGTTCTAATTTCAGACGATTTAGTTTTTAAACCAACAAAAGTAGTAAAAGACAAAGAGGGTCATTATATAATGGTGAAGGGCACAGTCCAACAAGAAGAGATAACAATTTTAAATATATATGCACCCAATGTAGGTGCACCCAGATTCATAAAGCAAACCTTACTGGAGCTAAGCAAATGGATTAATAGCAACTCCATAATCGCCGGGGATTTCAACACCCCACTGACGGCACGAGACAGATCCTCCAAACAGAAAATTAATAAAGAAATAATGGACTTAAACAAAACTCTAGACCAATTGGGTCTGACAGACATCTACAGAACATTCTACCCAAAATCCACTGAATATACGTTCTTCTCATCAGCTCACGGGACATTCTCTAAGATTGACCATATCCTAGGACACAAAGAAAATCTCAAGAAATTTAAAAAAATAGAAATCATACCATGTACCTTCTCAGACCACAGTGGAATAAAACTAGAAATCAACCCTAACAGAAACTCACATTTCTACACAAAAACGTGGAAATTAAACAACCTCCTACTAAATGATTACTTCGTAAATGAAGAAATCAAGACGGAAATAAAAAACTTCTATGAAGAAAACGACAATGGAGAGACAAGTTATCAACTCCTCTGGGACACAGCTAAAGCAGTTCTGAGAGGAAAGTTTATCTCCATAAATGCCTATAACCAAAAGACAAGAAGATCACAAATAGACAATCTAATGAAACGACTCAAACAGCTGGAAAAAGAAGAACAGACCAACCCCAAACCCAGCAGAAGAAGTGAAATCAACAAGATCAAATCAGAACTAAACGAAATTGAAAACAGGAAAGCTATTCAGGAGATTAATAAAACAAAAAGTTGGTTCTTTGAAAAAATAAACAAAATTGACACACCATTGGCTAAGCTAACGAAAAGCAGAAAAGAGAAATCTCTAATAAGCTCCATCAGGAACAAAAAAGGAAATATCACAACTGATCCCAAAGAGATACAAGATACAATTTATGAATACTACAAAAATCTTTATGCACACAAACTGGAAAATGTGGAGGAAATGGACAAATTTCTAGAAACACACAGCCTCCCTAGGCTCAACCAGGAAGAAATAGATTCCCTGAACAGACCAATCTCAACAGCTGAAATAGAAACAGCAATTAAAAATCTCCCTAAAAAGAAAAGTCCCGGTCCAGATGGCTTCACACCTGAATTTTACCATACTTACAAAGAAGAACTAGTACCTATCTTGCAGAAACTATTCCACAACATCGAGAAGAACGGAAACCTCCCCGACACCTTTTATGAAGCGAATATTACTCTGATACCAAAACCAGGAAAGGATGCAACAAAAAAAGAAAACTACAGACCAATATCCCTAATGAATATAGATGCAAAAATTTTCAACAAAATCTTAGCTAACCGAATCCAGGCACTTATCAAAAAAATAATCCACCACGACCAAGTGGGCTTCATCCCAGCGATGCAGGGATGGTTCAACATACGTAAATCTATAAATGCAATTCACCACATCAACAGAAGCAAAAACAAAGACCACATGATTCTTTCAATAGATGCAGAAAAAGCTTTTGACAAAATTCAACACCCTTTCATGATACGAACACTTAAGAAAATAGGCATAGAAGGGACATACCTAAAAATGATACAAGCCATATATGACAGACCCATAGCCAACATCATACTGAATGGGGAAAGATTGAAATCATTCCCACTTAGAACTGGAACCAGACGAGGCTGCCCACTATCTCCACTTCTGTTCAACATAGTGCTGGAAGTCTTGGCTACAGCAATCAGACAGGAAAATGGAATCAAAGGTATCCAAATAGGGGCAGAAGAGATCAAACTTTCACTGTTTGCTGATGATATGATATTGTATCTAGAAAACCCCAAGGATTCAACCAAGAAACTCCTGGAACTGATCAATGGATTTAGTAAAGTCTCAGGATACAAAATCAATACACAGAAATCAGAGGCATTCATATACGCCAACAACAATCTAATTGAGAACCAAATCAAAGACTCAATTCCCTTCACAATAGCAACAAAGAAATTAAAGTACCTAGGAATATATTTAACCAAAGAGGTAAAAGACCTCTACAGGGAGAACTATGAAACACTGAGGAAGGAAATAGCAGAGGATGTAAACAGATGGAAATCCATACCATGCTCGTGGATCGGCAGACTCAATATCATCAAAATGTCTATACTACCCAAACTGATCTACAGATTCAATGCAATACCTATTAAAATCCCATCAGCATTCTTCACAGATATAGAAAAAATAATTTTACGCTTCGTATGGAACCAAAGAAGACCCCGAATATCAAGAGCAATTCTAGGCAACAAAAACAAAATGGGAGGCATTAATATGCCAGATATCAAACTATACTACAAAGCTGTAGTAATTAAAACAATATGGTATTGGCACAAAAACAGGAATATTGACCAGTGGAACAGATGTGAGAATCCTGATATAAAACCATCCTCATATAGCCATCTCATCTTTGACAAAGCAGACAAAAACATACGCTGGGGAAAAGAATCTCTCTTCAATAAATGGTGCTGGGAAAACTGGATAGCCACCTGTAGAAGGCTAAAACAGGACCCACACCTTTCACCTCTCACAAAAACCAACTCACGCTGGATAACAGACTTAAACCTAAGATATGAAACTATTAGAACTCTAGAGGAAAAAGTTGGAAACACTCTCCTAGACATCGGCCTGGGCAAAGAGTTTATGAAGAAGTCCCCAAAGGCAATCACAGCAGCAACAAAAATAAATAAATGGGACATGATCAAACTGAAAAGCTTCTGCACAGCCAAAGAAATAGTCATGAAAGTAAATAGACAACCTACAGAATGGGAGAAAATTTTTGCATCCTATGCATCCGATAAGGGACTGATAACTAGAATATACTTAGAACTCACGAAAATTAGGAAGAAAAAATCAAATAACCCCATTAAAAAGTGGGCAAAGGACTTGAACAGAAATTTTTCTAAAGAAGACAGAAGAATGGCCAACAAACATATGAAGAAATGCTCAACATCTCTAATCATCAGGGAAATGCAAATCAAAACCACAATGAGATATCACTTAACCCCAGTGAGAATGGCCTTTATCAAAAAATCTCCAAACAATAAATGCTGGCGTGGTTGCGGAGAGAGAGGAACACTCCTACACTGCTGGTGGGACTGCAAACTAGTTCAACCTCTGTGGAAAGCAATATGGAGATACCTTAAAGCGATACAACTGAATCTACCATTTGATCCAGCAATCCCATTGCTGGGCATCTACCCAAATGATCCAGTGACACTCTACAAAAAAGACACCTGCACTCGAATGTTTATAGCAGCACAATTCATAATTGCAAGGCTGTGGAAACAGCCCAAGTGCCCATCAATCCAAGAATGGATTAATAAAATGTGGTATATGTATACCATGGAGTACTATTCAGCTCTAAGAAACAATGGTGATATAGCACATCTTATATTTTCCTGGTTAGAGCTGGAACCCATACTACTAAGTGAAGTATCCCAAGAATGGAAAAACAAGCACCAGATATATTCTCCAGCAAACTGGTATTAACTGAGTAGCACCTAAGTGGACACATAGGTACTACAGTAATAGGGTATTGGGCAGGTGGGAGGGGGGAGGGGGGCGGGTATATACATACATAATGAGATGTGCACCATCTGGGGGATGGTCATGATGGAGACTCAGACTTTTGGGGGGAGGGGGGGAAATGGGCATTTATTGAAACCTTAAAATCTGTACCCCCATAATATGCCAAAATAAAAAAAAATAAAATAAAAAAAAAATACAAGAAAGATAAAATACTAAATAAATGTGAAAGCATTGAAATTCTGGACATGATTCTGAGGAAGAAATAAGAAATTTTTGAAAAAGAAGCAGAGAGATTTGAAGACAGATATCTTTCCTGAGTTCTGCTTCTTGTTTCTTCCTTGAGGCTGGGAGTGCAACAGGGTTGAGCCTGTCTGCTAACCCAGGGTAGCCCTTCTCAATAATTTAGCAAGTCTCCGTGTCGGGCCTGCCTGGCTCCCTCTGTCCAGCACTCCAGGGTCTGAGCTGAATTGATGATGCTCTAACACTGCTCTTCACCACCACCTTAAGAATGCTTTTTGGTAATTATCCAGATTTATGTAAACTATCTCATAAATCTCAAAAGGGTTAGATGGTTCTTCAGTGAGTTTTCAAACTGCCAGAAGAAAAGTCACATAATCCAATGACAGACTGAGAGGCCCCATTCATTTGTCAGCTAGTGACACTCATTACCTCTGGATTAACATGTCTCATGATGTTACAGACAAGTGCTAGATGGCTTTTCTAGATCAAGACCAGTTATAGATAAAATTGTATTAACCTTCCAGGGTTCACAGAATTGGTTCTTGCAAATCACTTTGCAAGAACACATGAAGTCAACAGGCCTAGGAAAATATCAGAAATTTCTTGCTGAGGACAAATGCATGTGAATCAAGTGAGTCTGAGTCCACTCTAATTCCCCACTACCACCAACATAAATCCTCAACTCCAGCAAAAAAGCACCCTCCCTGATTCCGGCAACCTCTGTACTTTCCTGCCCCTCACTCTTGCCATGTATCTGGAATGCCTTTCTAACTCCTCTCCAACCATACAAATAATAGCTGTCATTTATTAATCACCTAACAGGTGCATCTAGTCCCACATTTAAGTTGCTGTAGAAATTGCAATCTCCATTTTACAGGTGAGGAAGCAGAAGCTCAACACAATTAAGTGGTGCATTCAGAGTACACAGATAATGATAGAGCCAGGATTATACGCTAATCTAACTCAAATCCATGCTCTTCCCAGTATGTTTCTTTTCTCAATACCAGCCCTAATTCCACCTCCAACTGGAAGTTCTCTTAGAGTAAACAACTGTAGGTGATCTCCCACCTCTTCCTTCTCCACTCATTGACCACTTTGCACCCCTAGCCTTGTGATGACTCTCAATCTCTAATAGTCCCTTCCACTAAACCATTAAATTTTTGAGAACAGGGAGTCTTCTCATATTCTGGTGTACCTTACCCATCATCCACCATGTTTTTAATCCAATCAAACCAAACATCCCCCTTGTATGTCCTATGGATTGTTTCGTACTGTTAAGTGCTTTGAATAATGCTGTGTACAGAGTAGACACCCCAAAACTAGATGTTGACATGAATGTAAATTGGGCTTAGACTCACAACTATTTGAAAGATGAAGAAACTAGGGTACAAAGAGGTTAAATGCCAAAATTCACACAGAATTTTTTTGACAGAACTAGGTCCCTTGATTCTCTGACCAGTGGATTCTCCCCTTCCCATTATATCTAGAGTGATCATTACATTTATCGCCTTCCAAAAAGAACAATATTAAAACATTGTTTCAAGGCCCGGTGCAGTGGTTCATTATCTATAATCTTAGCACTTTGAGAGGCCGAGGAGAGAGGATCGCTTGAGGTCATGAGTTCAAGACCAGCTTGAGCAAGAGCAAAGTCCCGTCTCTAATAAAAATAGAAAAAAATAGCCAGACATAATGGTGCATGCCTGTAGTCTCAGATACTTAGGAGTCTGAGGCAGGAGGATCACTTGAGTCCAGGAGTTTGAGGTTGCAGTGAGCTATGCTGGAGCCATTGGACTCTAGCTAGGGCAACAGAATGAGACTCTGTCTCAAAAAGATAAAAATGTTTAAAAAAAAACAAACATTATTTTAGGACAATAGGCATAAACCAAGACATATCATCTCCTAATTATTTCTGTCTTTACCAATGACAATAATAGCAGTTCATGCTTACATACAGTGCTTGCAATGTGCAAGATGCTGTTCTGAGATTACAAGTATTATCTATGAAATAGATATAACTATACATATAAAATAACAACTTATTTAATCTCCATAAACAAATACTATTATTATTCCCATTGTACAGATGAGGAAACTGAGGCACAGGGAGGTTAAGTGACTTGCCTAAAGTCATATGCCAAGTAAGTGTTGGAACTAAAATTCACTGTCTTCCTGAACACCCCAGTTTCCCATCTGTAAGGGCGTTCGACTGCTTTGGAGCCTCCACTGATGGGACTCATTGGCACAGTTGTACTTCTGGATTTTAGCATGGCTTGAAACCTTACAAGTACCAAGGGAGAGAACTCACCTTGATCTGGGTCCTTAAGGAAAATCCTCCCTGGCTCCTGGTGGCCTTGATGACAATAGGCCAGCTCACTCACCACAGTCTGTGAAATGGACACAGCATCTCCAACTTTCAGATAAGAAAGGGAGGAGCCTAGGGCAGGAAAGCTACATGATTTACCCAAGTCACACTATTAATACATGGCACAGCCAGGATTAGAATCCCATCTCTCTGACCCCAAAGCTATGATCATTGTACTACAACAGGCTGACACAGAAATATTGCCTTAAGTACCAAACCAGAGCTTGATTTCTTGGCATCCTTAGATTCATGATTCGACAGCTGTGTGGCTCAGAGTACTCATATCCGGTGAGGACAAGAAGCATTTTTTTTTTCTGGGCAAGAAGACAATTCCATTTGATTTAACCATGTTTACTACCTGCACCCAGCCTGCTGCTCACACATACTTAGAAACCTGCTAGAATCAAGTTGCTTATGAGGGTACACTACTGAATTGCAAAAGCTCTATGGTCGCCAGGGTAACAATAATCTTCTCTTACATACAGGGAAGTTTCTTGGAGAGTGAGATCTGCATCAGAGATACGAGGAATTGGAATCTTTACAAAGGGGAACTGTCCGGATGAAGCAGGCAGGAGCATCACCATACGCCTCTCCCGCTTAGGTTTCCCAAAGTCCACTTCCACCCCCAACCATTTTTGCTGCACTGACGCTGGGATGTGGACCCCTCCACTGCTATTCTTTTTACTGAGGACCAAGAGGTTCCAGCCCAGTCAGGTTCCTTCAGAAATCTGCCTCCCTCTTGGTGGCAGGAACCAGGACTAGCACAAAAGGGGCACTTCGGGAGATGGCAGAGCCCTTAGACATAGATCCTAAACCACTTCTCTAGGCCTACTCTAGACCCTGCTATGTCTACAATCTCCTTCGCTGCTGGATTTATGGTTGCTGTTTATATCCCAATCCCCTTTCTTCTCTGATCTCTAACATGTATTTCATTCCCAGATGTCGCTATCTTCTCTCATGCTGAAATGAATAAAGCTTTGGGACACATAAACCAACTTTTCTGTCCTGTTCTCTCATTCTAGCCCTTGGAAACACCTGTCCTGTGGTCTTGCCTCTCAGGTAGCCCTTGCCCTGCCCTAGTATCCAGGATACCTATTGCCATGGGCCAGGGGCAGATCATAGAAAGGATCTTAATGATCACTCCTTCAACTCTCTCTCCCTGATGATATCATCTGCTTTTTACTATTTCAACAAATGCACAGCCAGCCTTGCTTTGTAACCCCTGCCCCAGGGTACTCCCTGTCAACCAGCTGGATGACTCTGATTGACAAGAGTGTCTCCTATTGGTCCTGGTCCTGCCCTCCAAACTACACAGAGTTGGGCCCCCTTTGTGGCCCAGGAATGTCCTGCAAAGAGGTGCAATGTGCTCTCACACTTCCTGCCCCAAGTCCTCTCCTTCAACCTAATCGATGCATTTCTTAGGCCACTTCCCACATGACCACATGCCATTACTGTCAGGAGTGCAAGGATTATGCTTTATTCCCTTGCTTTGACTTTGGGCGTTTGAAGGGAGTAGCCACAGAACATTACAGGACAATGCTAGCATGTCACCTCCCATTCTTCCTGAGGTTTTGTATGGAAGTCCTCACTAACAGTCTTTCCACATGACCTCAAGCCCTGACTTGTGTTTTCAGGCTTCCTTGTCCTCCTTCTCCCCAGCCTGAGAGCTATCCAGTTCAGAAATCTCTCCTTTCCATGCTCATTTCTACTTGCCATAAGTAAGGAGTACTCGATGCATTCATCTCCCCTTTCTAACAATGTCTACTTAGATTCAAATCACTTCCATTAGAGCAGTTATAGCATCCTTAACTCCTTGTAGTGGTACTAGGATTTCCTGAGTTAGGTACTCCCAGCTTGCCATCAAAAGCCCACTAGTGAACATGTGTTGGGGGGAAGAGAGTCTCTCCCATTCCCTGCTATGAGTATCTGCTCTACTCTGTTCTTTTTAACCAGGCCAACCAGCCCCAACCCCGTGGATTGCTCCATCAGTGTCCAATAAAAAGGAGCCTTGGACATTCCATCCCATTGATGGCACCTGTCTCTAACCTCCCCCATTACTTTTCCACTTCTCTTCCTCCCCTGGACCTAGTCTTTCTCTCCCTGACTCCCACGACTCAGCATCTGCCCCACACTAGTCATTCCTTGGAATAAGGCCCAGATTTGCTTTTTGGCATTGTTCTTGAAACCTCTTCTCTGTGAAAGTGTGGGTTTACCCTCCTCATGGCGTTAGGTCCCCTGCCCAGCTGCCCTGCACAGTGAGAAGTCATCAATGGCAACCCTAGGCGTGGCATCAAGGTTTGGAAAACACTGTTATACAGATTTGAGCCACTGCAGCTGAGACACCAAAGGAAAGAGTTAGAGTGGGGTTTATAAGCAGTTGCCTTGCAAGGTTTCTTTGTGCTGGTGGGAGCTTCTCACTGAGTCTGAACCCCTCATTCTTTGCTGATGCTATTGTCTGTTTTCTACACAGATAAGCTGATTTCTAAAGCCTACCGTGGGGGCAAAGTACCCACTGTACAGCCAGGGCCACTGACCTCCTCCACCTCATAGTCAGTCTCACGGGAGCCGCTTTGCCTCCTATGGCTGGCTCTCCAGGACACAGGCCAGAAGGCTGACAACCACCTAATGAAACTTCAGCACAGCGAAATGGGAGGTCATCTCATTCACTGTGCGTACATTAGTTAGGGCTAATGAAATTTTGGCCAGAAATCTTTGTTTATATTTTCAGAGGTAATGATCCCCTGATTGCAAAATATGTCATTTTAAATAATACTCCAATAATAGCTGATGGATCACACAGATGACTGCTTAGATATAGATCATGTTTGATGGAATTGTAATCTAATCATAAATCCCTATTTCAAATTATCTAGCTGAAAACCCATTTGGGAAAGCAGGGGTCTGTGAAGGATGAAATAAAAGCAGACCCTTTATGTCTCGAACAGAGTTTCATCTGTAGAAGGGCGTGTGTTGTTATAGTTTTTAGTCACCAGTGGAATTTTGGCTTGTGGAAAAGGAAAAAACAAAGCATGTGTCCCAAATCTTCACTACAGTTAATCCCCCAAAGATGGGAGAATGAGCCTTAAGTGTTAGTGCCTCCTCATTAGCATAACAAAGCCTAAAATTGGTGCCTCTTACATGTTTGTTGCATTGATTCTCCTTCTTGCCTATTTGGGAAGTGAATGACCCCAGAACCAGGGGGTGCTTTGGTGTTATTTTTACCCAAGTTTACTGGACTTGACTCAAGGCAAACCTGTGTTCAGCCAGGCTGCCTGGCTGTGCCCTGCTCTGCTGCAATCTATGATCTGACAAAAGGAAAGAAGCTATTTTAGGATTTCCCACGTCCGCTGTGGTTCTGAGTAATGCCTGAGACTTGTTATCTAGCAATTAAGCAAGAAAAGATGGGAAATTGTATTTACATTTTCCACACTGTTGAGCTTTCTGTACCTAACCTTGAACACTTAATACTGTGCTGAGTTATGATTCACTGGAGCAATGGTTTTATTTATAAAAAGAGGAAATAAAGCTTATCTCTCACTAGGACAGCTATTTTTAAAGAGAAAGGAGAATAAAACATGCATTTGAAAGTCATCAGTGATGAAAAATGAAAACTACTTCTATCACCAAAAGTGAGATTTTCAAATCTCTCTTCTCTTGCTTCTTAAACTTAACCAAAATAATAACAAGAGTCCTAATTTCTCATTTTCATTTGACTCACCCATCTGGAAAACCCTTGCCCTAATAGCTACATGCCCAGAGTCTAGTCCTCCCTCAAGGTTCAGCTCCTGTGTGACTTCTCCTACGGAGACCTCTCTGCCCAGCTCCTCATCTTTCTCTTCCTTGGGCTGCCCACCCGCCATTTAACTCGCGCAGTCATCTGCAGACTATTCACAGTATGTCTATGTTCTAACACTGTTTATTGACTTCTTACATCTTCCCTTCAAACTGGGCACCAGTTTGGAGGCCTATTTCTCTGACATTGTAGTCAGTGAGTATGTATTGTTGACATATATTTCACATATTGTGTTTATTATATTTCACTTATACACATACAGAATGAAGAGTTTAAAGACTTCCGATTTCCTTTAGAACATACAACAGAAGAATGTCTAACGTTGTTGACTGTTATTTAAAAATATGGTTTTTAAAAGGCTTCTAGTTTAACTCAGGAAAGCTACTTATGATCAAATGTCCTCTTAGGCATTTATGTCAAAGGACCCAGGAGAAGTCATAACAGGCATAGATGAGAGTGGACAGGATGTGGTGCTTTCTGGGAATGCAGGTAAATGCCATTTTAAAGCTCTTTTAATGCTTAAGTATGTCCATTGAGGGCAGGTGGCCACCTGGTTAAATATTAGCTCTTCACAGGACAGCAGATAACAGTGATGTTGAATTCTCAGTGTTTTATTCCCATGACATTTCCCAAATGATCAAAAATTAAATCTTGATTCTAGTGCAATGTTCTCAACCTAGATAGCTTCACTACAGAATCATCTGATGTGATTTGGCAAAATACAAATTCTCAGGCCCGACCTCCAGAGGTTTGGCTTCAATTGATCTGGGCATCGGTATCTGCTAAAAGTACCCAAGGTGATTGTAATGTGTAACCAAAATTGAAAAACACTGATATAGTGTTTGATTTATTGATTCCCCACTCTGAGCTGTGCTTATTACCTAAGTAATAACCCAACCTTCATGCCATCTCAGAAAAAGGGGGATTTATTAGGTTTTAACAGGAAGGTATAGTACTAAAGGCAATGGTAGGATGGGCAAATGCCCAGTGCACTTCTAGAAGTCTGGGTGCTTGGATCTTTTCCACTTCTTCCCTGCACAGGGCCACAATGTGTCCACCAGGATCAATGCCTGTGGTTCTGGAAATCAACCCGGGAAAGATTTCTGTGGTGGGGGATGGCAGTCCTACAAAATGACACTGAGGCATCTCTAGGCAATTCAGCCATCATTGCTTTGAGAGGTACAATGAACTAGGCGAAACTCTAGTCCTTGTCAAAAGTAGAGGAAAAGCTACTGCTGGTGTCAAGTGCCTCTTGAACAATTCACAATTGATAACAAGAAGATGCAGGCAGAGAGGAAGACTTCATGGGCAAACACAGATTTCTGGTGATCAAACTACAGCCAGAAGGAGCAGAAAGGATCTCTACCCAATCCATGGAAGTAAACCTAAACTGCCCAAGGGAAAGCTGAATCTTCTAGAAAGAACAATAGGCCTGTTTTCTTGTTGCATGAGATGAATCACCCTTGAAGTTTAGGGTCCATTAACAGTTGCCTTGGTTACATGGGGCCTATGGGCAATAAGGGGAAAACATAAAAGGGATTCAAAATGGTCCATTTGGTAGGCAAAATGATTAAAAGAAAATTATTTTAACTCTGAACAGGCACAAAATGGGGGAATCTAAAGAAGTATAACAGCAGCATTTCCCATGACAGTCAAGGGTCCACGGGACTTCTCCTACGTATTCTCCTGCCCACGCACTGCGGCCCCTACATATCCCTCAAGCACCTAAAATTCAGCGAGAGAAAACAATGAACCCAGCACACTCTCCTATATTCTCAGTCTCAGGTGGCAGCACTGCCCAGTGGCTACGTTAGCAGCCTTAGACTTTCCCTGATACTTCATCCTTCCCCTCTTCCCCTCCTCCCCTCCCTATCCAACCACTTTCCAAGTTTTACCAGTTTTCTCCTTTTGTATCTCCACTAAGTGTATCCTAGCTCAGGGGGCCCCTATCATTGCTTGTGTAGGCTGTCAAACTATGACCCTTGGGCCAAATTCTGATCCTCTACTTATATTTGTAAAAGCGTTTTATCAGATGACAGCCATGCCCGTCCAGTTACATGTTGCCGAGGACATGTTGCCTGTTTTCAAGCAACAATGGCAGGATAGAGTAGTGGCAACACAGACTGTGTATGCCTATGCAGGAAAACATATTTACCATCTGACCCTTTGCATAAAAAAATTTGCTAACTTCTGGTATGGGTCACTGCAGGGTATCCTACATCCAACCTTACTTCTACATCCAAACCATCAATCACTCAGCTGATGGAATGGTCCTTCAAAAATGCAATTCCAATCATGTCTCTCCATAGTTTAGAAGCTTTTAATGATTCACCATTGAAAGCAAGATCAAAATTGTCAGCCCGGCCTGACTTCTCATATGTATCTTCTCGCCCAGTTCCAGGTGACCTTGGCCCCCTGAGTTCCTCTTTATCAGGCAGAGTCACGTTCCTTTCCTCCGGAAATCCAAGCTCCAATCTGACATGAAGGTCAGGGAGCCTTGCTTCAACCCACACAGACTTATTAGATCATTGTTTCAACAAGGCCAATTCTCACTTACAGGAATTTACTTTCCAGCTTACCTTTCTTAGTTGACTTTATCACACAATGGCCTGGTTGGAAAAGTGGATCAGAAAACTTTAACCTTTAAGAAGAAGGAGTTTCATTAGGTATTAGAGGTTAGGGGAAGACATTTGGAGGTAACTGCTTGAATAAAGTTATATAGTTATACAAGAGAAAGACACGTTTGAAAAATAACAAGAAGTTTGCTGTGGCTGCTGTGTGGTGCTGAATAGCCTCAGAGGAGGGTAGAATGGCAGGTTGTAAAAAGCCTTTAATGCCAGGGAGAGGACTTGTTACATTTCTCTTACCAGCCAAACTTCTACTGATGGTAGGACCTTGGAAATCATCCTCCAAGTGGAAACCCAAAACAAGATTTCTAAGCAAGGAAGTGCCAGGTTTAGATTTTCTTTACAAAAGGGAAATGAGGCCAGGTGCAGTGGTTCACATCTTATAATCCCAGCACTTTAGGAGGCCAAGGTGGGAAGATCACTTGAGGCCAGGAGTTCTAGACCAGCCTGAGAAACACAGTGAGATTCCATTTCTACAAAAAATAGAAAAATTAGCCAGGCATGGTGGTGCATGCCATTAGTCCTAGCCGTTGAGGAGGTTGAGGCAGGAGGATTGCTTGAGCCCAGGAGTTTGAGGCCATAGTCAGCTATGATGACACCACTGTATTCTAGCCTGGGCAACAGAGTGACACCATGTCTCAAAAATAAATAAATAAATAAAAATAAGCAGATGACAATGAGAAATAAGTGGAGAAAAAATAGAGGCAGTTTGGAAGTAATTACAGTAGCCCAGCTGAAAAATAACCAAGCTTAAATGAGTGTGTTGGCAATTGCGATCGAAGATGGAACGAGCAATTAAGCTAGATTTGAAGACTGAGGGTGAAGGATGGATGCCGAATCTAAGGTTTCTGGTTTGAACAGTTAACTAGCAAGATAATGGGATGTATAGCCAAGATTGGTATTGCAGGAGAAGGCCCTGGTTTGAAAGGCAAGAGACAGAGATAGATAACAAGCTTAGATGAACATGTTAAGTCCAAGGTACTGGACGTTGATCAGGTGGACCTTTGGTAGATCAGGTGGATATACCAAAGACACGGCTAAAAATGTGTGTCTGTCCCTCCAATGAGAATCTGAAGCTACAGACAGAAATACCATCATAATGTGCTATGGATGATTACCAAAGATGGAGGAGAAGAGTAAGCATCAAGAGTGAATGCTAGCTATGACTCCATTCATATACACAAGTAAAGGTGAGATGAAATATGAAAGTGGCAGAAACCCTGATAAAATTTGCCTGTGTCATCTTAGCTTTCAGGGTTGCCCAGGTGGGACACCATGAACATCTTGATCCATGTTGGTTTAGGAAAAGGAATTGTAAATTGATCAGAGAAAGAAAAATCTTGACTCCGTCTACCAGGAATTTTAAAAGGAAATAGAACTCAAGGGAATGGGACCACTAATAAATTAACTTCAGGATAATGTTTTTGAAAATAATACCAGAAATAGAGAAAAAGGGAGAGGTATATTATAAGGAAATGTTAAGAGAGGATTATCCCTAAATAGGTCAAAGTCCTACTTAACTGAGTGTCAGAAGATCTGGACAACCACAGAGACACAAATTGTCCACGTGAGATGGGGATATAGCTGCACATCTGCCTCAGTGGGGGAAAACCATTCTAGTTTTGCTAAAACTGGACCAGGAGGCAGGTTGGTGAGTACCACCTTCAGGAATAAAAGCTGACATCATAAGACAGAGGTTCCTGTGACCCTGGTGAGGGAGTCAGCTATTAACCAGGGGCACCATGACAGTGAGTACTTTTCTACTCCACCGTGCTTGCTTATTTTGCCTTTCCTTTGTCCCTGTCCTACAGAAATCAGCAGTAAATCCTTTATAATAAAAACAGCCTGTGAGTTTACTTGGGAGCACAACAAAGAAGGGAGTAGATAATAGCAGACAAGGCCACGTTCCCCTCTTTAGTCAGTCTGAAGAAAGGAAACCTAAGAGATCAAGTAGGTGAGGAATAGTCATCAAAGAAGAGAAATAGAGGATGAATTTCTAGGTATTACATCAAAGAAGGATAGGGGAGCCTGAAATGTCAGCTGGTACCTAAGAAGGGGCCAAATAGCTCTTATTTTATCTCATATCTTCAAAGAGTATATTATGGCAAGTACCGATAGGGCATTGCAGCTAAGGGCATATGTAGTACTTCACATCTCTATCAAGGAAGGCTGCAAGCCAGAAACCACTAAAGTTTCCAGAGACAATCAAAGGGAGATTGGGTCACCATAAGATGATGGTCAAGGAATAGATTCTCTGCTGGAATGATGCTGATGAGATAGAATAAAGCATAATACTCAACTGTTATTTGGTTTTCTACTTCTCCAGGAAGAATGATCGCAGTTTCTTCATTCAATAAACATTAATCATGCATTTGTGCAAGCTGCTGTATTAGATATTCAAAGAAACACACACAATCTCTGCACTTCCAAAGGCTCACTGCCCTAGGACGGAGACTAAAGCCAAGTGGAGACAAGGCCACAGGAGAAAACGAGGTCATGTGAGAGCACAAGGCACTGTCCGGGAGTCACATGCACAGGTCTGGCCAAATCTCCCAGCCCTGAAGTGTGGCCCAGGTCTACTGTTCGTATCTCTGGGGCACCGAAGGGGATGAGGAGATACCAAAAGACTGGAAATGGGCAAATGCAGCCAAGAAAAAAAAAAAAAAATATATATATATATATATAGCTCTTACCAACAGAAGACTCAGAGTTTGGTGTTTAAACTCTGGGCCAGCCAGGCTAACAGGGCCAGAGGCTGACGCTGGGCTGCATTCTAGTTCTCTGTTGTTGCTTCCTTTGCTACACAGATCCCTAGCAAAGTAATTTTCACTCTTTCTTGTGAGGCAACAAAACACTGTGGAAATAACAAAGGCTTGGCAGTCATGCTGAGTCCTCTTCCTTCACTTGCTGCTTGTATGACCTTGAGCAAACTGCTCGATCTTCCTGAGACTCAGTTTCCTCTTCCATAAAATGGGAACCAAAGTTCTGCCCTCACAAATTTGTTTTGGCATTTATTTGAGAGAGAATATATTTAGTATTTAGTTCAGAGTTTGGCAAGTAGCGGGTGATCAATAAATATTATTATTATCAGTTATCCCTTTGCTCTCAGGCACAAGCATACTACCATTGCCATCTCCTCCTAGTCTAGCCCCTCCCTATTTGATTAGTTCACACAGACGTGTTTTTCTTAGTAGCTACAGCATCTCCCGGCCATGGACCTGACTCAGGAAACGATTGTCAGAGGGAACTGTGGATACAGCTGCCCCAGCCTGAGACCCCTTGGAGTCCACGCCTCCTGTACACTGCCCTCTGCTGGCCACATGTGATTTCTGCAATTGACCCTTCAATCTCAAGAGTGACAGAATATAGGAGAGACCTTTTCCCCTGACCAGCCTTTAGAATTAGTTGATGATGAACAGATCAGCGATAGTCATATAGAAATAAGGGGCCACTTTACCAAAAGCCAAAGTAGACTCACTAAGAAAATATTTGCTACTAAACTAATACCATTTTTTCTAATAGCGTTATTAGTCTGATTACTAGAAAATGTATTAAATACAATTGCTATAAAACACTTGACAAATGCTTCCTAATAACATTGTGGGACAGATGTAGCACTGTTAGCTGAAATAAAAAGCAGACAGGAGTCTTCAAGGCATGGTTGAATAATCAAACCATAGAATTTATGCTAATGAATTGTAAAGGTTACACAAAGGCACCATCAAAGACCCTATCCCACTCAACATCTTCATAAATACCATGAATGAAAATAGAAGACATTTTTATAATATTTTCCAATGCCACAATATTAGGCAGAACGGCTCACAGGATCCATCTTCCAAATAATCTCGCAAAACTCATTTTAATAAATAGTTATTGAGTTGTTTCTATGTTCTAAGCACTGCTCTAGGCACAGTCTGACAAAAATGAACTCTACCCTTATAGAATAAATGTCTGGTGGAACCTGAAAATTCAGATATTTATTTGGAAACCAGCTCATTTTTTAAAAAAATTATTTGACCTATACAACAGAGAAACATAACCAATAAGATATATATATATATGATTTATTATAGGAATTGGCTCACAAGGAGCCAATTCCTATAATAGGAGCTGAGAAGTCTCACAGTATGCCTTCTGCAGTGTGGCAAACAAGGAAAGCCACTGGCACAATTTGATCCTAGTCCAGTGGCCTGAGAATCAGGGAGACTGATGTAAGTCCTGGTCTAAGTCTGAGAGCCCAAGAACCAAGAGCATCACTATCTGAAAGCCAGAGAAGATGGATGTCCCAGCTCTAGCAGAAAGAGCAAATTCACTCTTCTTAGCCTTTTTGCTCCAGCAAGCTTTCAGCTGATTGGATGAGGCCTGCCCACACTAGGGAGGGTCATCTACATTACTCAGTTCACAAACCCAAATACTCGTCTCTTCTGGAAACACCCACCCAGACAGACACAGAAATAATGTTTTACCAGCCATCTGGGTATCCTTTAGCCCAGTCAAGTTGACACATAAAATTAACCATCACAGCATGTTTCTTAGGTGGGAGGCAAGGACACTAACGGAGGCAGTGTGTATGCATGCACATGTAAATGCACATGTGTGGGCATGTTTGTGGTAGGAGGAAGTAGCAGGATAGCTTTTGTTTCAAATATTAGAGACATGTCATGTCCTTCACCATGATGGACTGTGGTAAGTAAAGTTTTCACTACAACTATGCTCTCCTTTCTCTGTGGCTTCTAGTAATAGAACCCTTCTTTCCTGTGGGAACTATGTTAAGGCTAAATGCTTACACTCACCCTGCCCAAGTAACGCCCAGACCCTTTTGGGGTATCACATGGTACCAACCTGATTAGCGTCCCTGACTGGGTTTTTGCTAGTATTGTTGGAGAACAGGCATTTTCATTGCTCTGAGATTGCAACTTTAAGGTTCATAAGCCAGGACCTACTAAGGATTATCTCTCCCATCACCTGGGCAGAGCCAGACAGAGAAACAAAACTAACACAGAGAAGAGAAGAGCTCAGAGATTTAAAGAGATGGATTGTTCTCAACATGGTTTGAGTACCTGGATACTCTTGTATATGATGTTAGACCAATCTCTGGGGGGGGGGGATGATACATTATCTTCTTGTTTCAGGTATTTTGAGTTGGTTTCTGTTATTTCCCCTAAAATTTAGTGATCTAGTTGCTTACTTTGAGAGAAAGTAATGTGACATGGCACAGAGAAGTTGGTCACTGTGCATCTTTCGTCTTAGGGGACTTGAGCTCTCAGCTCAGCCCTTTGCTTGCCACGAGGTTTTGAACGTGGGAAAGCTCATCTGTTCCTCCCCGACAGTCTTCCTGTTTTAAAGTGTCTTCCTTACTGAAGTATGCTCCTTTGTAACCCAGTACCAACTGAGATCCCTGACATATAGTAAGTACTCAGTAATTGCTAGATTAAGTTGAAGAGAACAAAAACTTTAAGGAGGCTGATTTTGATACAACTGAAGACAGTCTTCCTACAGACTGGCAAAGATCAGCAGCAGTACCAAACCTACCACGAAAAGGATCACTAGACGTGTTAGGGCTGTTGAAGGTCAGTACTTGGAGAGACCAGCCTGTCTAAGTGACTTTTGAGTTCCCTCTGATACAGAGGCTGTGATTCTAAACAATATGCACATTCTGACTGCCAATGAAAACATCCTTCATGGTGTTTTTCTATGAGCTTCCATCGAAATTAACCCAACTTTTGGCCTTTTATTCATTTGCTTTAGGCTTTAGGGCCTATGGAACAGTAACTATTGGAAAAGGTTAGCATAAGGCAAGCTGAAAGACACCTAAAAGCATTATTGAGAAAACTATTGTGAGAGCCTCAATTCCGGTTGAGATTCTGAATGATCAGAGACAAGGTAAATTAGTCTTCCTGTCCATAAGATGGGCATATATTAAATTCAAGAGATTGCACTTAAAACTATTTTTTTAAAAGTAAACATACAACAATATTCAGTTCTATGTTTGAGAGCTGCCTGAAGATATATATGAGTAAAAAACTAAAGATGGGAGAAATATAAAATATAAAATTGAATATTCAAGGGCAGTGGCTGTCAGAAACCATACATGTTTGATTTATTGATCTCTAGGTAGACACCTCCTTATCAATCACATATTCTCATATTAAACAGTTTCTGTAATCAGACCATCTTTGAAAAATAAAATGTTAATCAATTTGATCTTTTAATTTTATGATCTTGAGACTCTCCTCTCAATGTTACATTTTGGCTGATATTCCACTTTTACCTTGGACATAAATAAAGGTGTAAATAAAGCTCTGAAAGCAAAGCAAAGGTTAAAGATTCTTTATAATATGTAAGCTAGGACACATTTTTGCCACCAAAACTGAGTCGAAATCAGTGTGGTCCTGAATCCTTGGTCACCTCTACATTGGCAGAATGGTTCTGCATAGAAAGTGAGTGTCAGAAATGATCCTCAGGGGCCATTGTTCAAGTTCTTAACCTGCTTAGCAGCTTCTTCTTGTGTGATTGATACTTCCCTTTATTGCCAGACAACTGCGGCAAATATTTTTTCTTTCCTTTTTTGGGAGTCTTTGTGAGTTGTCTTGTTGCAGTAGGTAGGTAACATCAACTCTGGCAATGCTATCACTGATATAATTTGTGATGTATGCTGCAGCTAAATCCGGCCACATTGTCTATAATGCAAAGTTGACTCATATCTACTCAAATAAAATAAGGGCCCCATGACCTCACTGAAATGAGTGAATCACTAAGATATTTCAATAAATGTTGAGTTTTTTGGTACCTGGCCCTCACCTGGAATTCTGTGCGACATGCTCAGGCTAGAGATCACAGGGGAGAAGGGAAGAGAGGACAGGATGAGCTTGGATAAAGGAGCGGGGAGGGAGGAAAGAAAGGAGACATTTATCAAATTATTAAATATAAGGCTATGATTGCTTAATTTTTATAAGAAAACCCACAGTTTCTAAAATAAAACCAGTATTGTAACCATCTACTCTTCCACTCTGAAAAAGCAGACAAACATGCTTACAGGAAAGAAAAGAGAAAATGGTGCTACATAATTTAATTCTACATTCTAACCAGTCTTTTGTCACATCCTATATATAATCATGTGAGAAAATCATTTTTAAAATGGTCTCAAGTAAAAAGGAAAGTACAAGATGAAAATTTATGTAAGACTGAGAGTGTTCTTTCTTTCTTTTGCAAAGCTGTCTTATTGTTGTATTGTTCTTAACAATAAAAAAAAAAAAACAAAAAAAAAAGGCCCTTCGGATCTAAGCAAAGAAATGCTGCTTTTGACTATTTTCTTAGTAATATGGCAAATATTTGGAGGGGTAACATATACCTACAAAAATAACTCATGAGTCAAAAATCATTCCTGTGGGAAGTACTTTTAAGACTATATAATTAACCTCAAACAAAGGCAAGTGAAGGACACCTTTCAAAGGGCCCTTCCTGCACTGTAGAATTAGTGTGCTTTTCTTTCTTTTCCAAACACAAAATGACTTTCTTTGATTCTCCTCCCACACACTATTTCAAATAAACCATGCAGCATGAAGCCTTTTAAATACTGAGATAAGATGTTTAAAAGATCATATTAACACATGAAAATGGTTCTTTAATGTTTTACAAATATTTAGAGATTCTGCATACAAATTCACTAATTTTATGATTTTTGATTGTCCATATTCTCTAATAATTGAAACTGAGACAATTAGAAAATGCACATACAGGCCGGGCGCTGTGGCTCACGCCTGTAATCCTAGCTCTTGGGAGGCCGAGGCGGGCGGATTGCTCAAGGTCAGGAGTTCAAAACCAGCCTGAGCAAGAGTGAGACCCCGTCTCTACTATAAATAGAAAGAAATTAATTGGCCAACTGATATATATATAAAAAATTAGCCAGGCATGGTGGCACATGCCTGTAGTCCCAGCTACCCGGGAGGCTGAGGCAGAAGGATCACTCGACTCGAGCCCAGGAGTTGGAGGTTGCTGTGAGCTAGGCTGACGCCACGGCACTCACTCTAGCCTGGGCAACAAAGCGAGACTCTGTCTCAAAAAAAAAAAAAAAAAAAGAAAATGCACATACAGGTTGCTATCATCAACACAGCTGATGTCCATATTTCAATCTAGGAGATAATGAAGGAAGTTATCATTTCCCTGAATCTTTAAACAGTGGCTGAATTAAGCAAAGAGAATTTTCGAAAATTATTAAATATTAATAAGTATTACTCTAAAAAAAGAGTCAAATAAATTACCATAGCAAATGGGTTTATAACTTAAGACACAGGAGCACAGTGTCCAGAAGGAGGCCCTGAGATATTTCCACCACCGACTTTCTTCTTCCTAGGACTCTGTACAACAGATGTGCCCAGTGACCACCTTTCCTGCCAGGCCACTATATCTGTCTGTAAGAAATACAGTGTTTTCTTTCTGGAATTGCAAAGCATTAGCTTGGCAATCCTGGGGTCTGTGTCAAAGACTGACTTGGGTCAACCCACAGTGGAAGATAATATTAGAGCACCTGTAAATATGTGTGTGGCATAGATGCCTTAGTGTTATCATTGCTTAATCTGACCACACATTAAATCACCTTATTATTTATTAATGCAGATTTCAGAGCTCCAGAATCAGAGTTTCTTGAGGCACCAGAGCTGAAGGGAGTTAGGGAGGAACAGATGAACTTTCCCACATTCAAAACCTCATGGCAAGCAAAGGGCAGAGCTGAGAGCTCAAGTTCCCTAAGATCAAAGATGCATAGTGACCAACTTTTCTGGGCCATGTCACATTACTTTCTCTCAAAGTAAGCAACTAGGTTACAAGACTTCTGCATCTTCCTCCTCCTGCTTGTGTTCTAATCACTTCCGGTAGCCGTGAGCAGAAAATCCAGCCTCCTCACGTGGCCTAGAGTCTGGGCGTGCTTTCTAGGCATGGGGCAGAAGGAGCTACACAGGACCGCACCATTAGAAAGGCCTGCACTTGATTTAATGATCTGTTGTCATCCTCTTGAAATCCTTAATTTTTTTATAAAGAGGTCCGCTACAAATTGTGTAGCCAACCATGCCTAGAGGGGGCCCATGATCTGGCCCCAGGCTACCTCCACCCCACTTCCCTCTGCACCCCTCTTCCTTACTGTGCCCAGCCATGCTGGCTGGCTTTGTGTCCCTCTCACATGCGGAATTAATGTCCACCTCTGAGTCTTCAAGACTGCTGCTGCTGCTTCCATTGGGAGCATGTGGCCATGGCCTCGGGGGCCTGGCCTCATCCTCATCACTGCTTAGTACATTACCTATCTTATTTTCTTCACAGCAGTTATGAGCACCTGAAACTACCTTATTCACTTACCTCTGCCTACGTGTTTATTGTCTATTTCTCCCCTGCTAGAATGTAAGCTACTTGCAGGCAGGAATGTTATCTCCATCACTCACTACTGTATCTCTTGTCCCCATACACGTGACACCAAGTGAGCATGCAATAATTGCGTGTTGCTTGACTTACCAAATGACTCACTGATCCACATACTCTGAAAGTCCATTTATACTTTTCAAAGCCTCTACCACAACAGCAGTATTCTGTGAGCAGTTTTGATGCTCTGGAGCAGATTTGGAGAGCATGAAGTTTAGATTAAATATAGAAACCACAAGGTGCCTTCAGTCAATTCCCAGGGATCAACCTCAATTTCTGTTGCTTCTTAAGTTATTATTACAAATTATTATAAAGGGCCAGTGGATAAAGATAAGGAAAGGAAAATGCCAGCATATGAAGGAGCTGTCCTCAGGTTGCTCAGCAAGCTTGCGGGTTGCATTATGAATAAGACCTTTCCAGCACTGGGAGAGTCCAAACTCAGATGGAGCCGGCACTCCTATAGGATGCAGCAGAAAGGACTGTTTCCAGTGATACTGAGTTTGACATTGCTAAGTCTCCTGTGATTCTGAAATTTTAAATTTTTGAAGATTGAGAAGACATGGAATGTCAGATATGTCTGACAATGAGGGTGGGGCTTTATGGCATTTGATGGAATGTTCCAGCAACAACCTACCACTCAATGACCTCTTCCTATAAACACACTCCCACTAGACACACACACACACACACACACACTTATAATAGATGGGAAAATGCCACTAAATTTTTTTAGATTGGACTCTAATATGGCCCACACAGAATCTAGATAAGCTAGGTCAGAGCATGACCTAGGAAAATTTATTTAAAAATAAGATTGTCAGCTGAATCTAGTACAAGATCCTCTCCTACGAGCTTATTGCTTATAGGCATGGAACACAAAATGTTAGATTCCAGGATCTGCAGTGAAAGTCAGGCTACGCCAACCAGGATGGGTGGGCTTCCAGGCTGAAACACACATTCCCCACTCATTTCCTAAAAGCAAATTGGGAGAGATATATCTATCAGCCTCCAGACTTCCCCAGTGTCTTAGTTAGTTTGGCTGCTATGACAAAAATACCATAGACTGGGTGGCTTAAACAACAAATATTTATTTCTCACAGTCTGGAGGCTGGAAAACCTAAGATCAAGGTGTGGCAGATCCAGGGTCTGGAGAAGTGGGCTTCCTGGCTTGTGGACAGCCCATCTTCTTGCTGTGTCCTCACAGGGCAGGGAACAAGCTCTCTTGTTGGAGAGGAAGAGAGGAAGCAGAGAGGAAGCAAGCTCTCTAGTCCCTCTTCTTATAATGGCAGTAATCCCATTAAGAGGGCTCCATTCTCATGACCTAATTATCTCCCAAAGGCCCCACATCCAAATATCATCACATTGAGGACTAAAGTTTCAACATATAAATTTTTGGGAGACACAAACACTGAGTCTGTAGCAGAATGTGAGGCTTAGATTGAAAGGCTACATAAGGTCTTATGCATTACTTAATTATAAATTTAGGTTTCAGGTTTTTACCATCCCATGACCAACCTCAAAGCAAGGACAATGTGTTTATTGGTGCTTGCAAAGAGACAGGCATGGCAGAGCTCAGAGCAGCCCTTTGCTCACTCTGCTGCCACCCCGCCACACGGAACAGGAGGGAGAATGCCATCCAAACTCCTGCCTTTTAATTACATTGATCCTCACCAGTAACAAAGAGGAAATCTGTCCCAATCAACGCCCTGGGAATTGAGCAATCAGGTTATCAACCTATTTCTGGAGGGACTGGGGTGAGGGGAGAGAGGGATCAGGGAGCCTGAAGAAGGATAAGAAAACTTGAGATGAGACAGCCTCTCCCAGTCACATGGATTTTAAAGTACGTCAAAATGTGCTTCTAAGCCTCAATAATATAAGCTAATGAAGGAGAAAAAGAGGCTAAATATAAAAAAATCTGTATTAGGGTAAGTTTCAAAGAACTTAAAGGAATTATATAAAGCTGCTTAGGGGCAATGCTTCAATAAACCACCACAAAGAATTTCCCAGCTTGAAAAGCCAGTTTCCTTGTGTAGATAAAGAGATCTTGGCAATTTTGTAGGCTATTAATTTGGTAAACAAATCTGTTCCTTATAAATTGAACAAGAATGATTGCAGATTTCAAATGAGGGGGTACTGAATTAATGACATCCATGTCTCCTCTCTGTAGCGCTGGGCAATTCTGTAGGCAATGCTATATTCAAACACTCACTGCTACCTGGTAATGTGAACTATGAAATCTGCAGAGGCACCTGGAGAAGCATCGGATGCTGGTGTTCCAATTAGGCCATGTGCCTTTTTGTGACAGCGTTGCCCCATGTTAGGAACATGGCAGAGAGCATATTTTACTTTATTTTTTTAAATTAATTAATTTGTTATTTTAAATTTCAGAATATTACGGTTACATATATTGCCTTTACACTCCCCAGGTCAGAGCTACAAGTGTGCCCAACCCCCAGACATTGCACACTGTACCCATCAGGTGTGAATTTACCTACCCTCTCCCACCTGCCCAACATTTTATGAATGTTACTTCCATAAGTGCACCTAAGTGTTGATCAATTAATATCAATTTGATGGTGAGTACATGTGGTGCTTGTTTTTCCATTCTTGTGATACTTCATTTAGAAGAATGGGCTCCAGCTCCATCCAGGATAATACAAGAGATGCTAGATCACCACTGTTTTTTGTGGCTGAGTAATACTCCATGGTATATATATACCACATTGTATTAATACACTCATGTATTGATGGGCACTTGGGTTGTTCCACATCTTTGCAATTGTAAATTGTGCTGCTATAAACATTCAAGTGCAGATGTCTTTTTTATAGAATGTCTTTTTTTTCCTTTGGGTAAATACCTAGTAGTGAAATTGCTGGATCAAATGGTAGTTCTACTTTGAGTTCTTTGAGGTATCTCCATATGACTTTCCATAGAGGTTGTACTAGTTTGCAGTCCCACCAGCAATGTAAGAATGTTCCTATCTTTCTGCATACACACCAACATTTGTTGTTTTGAGACTTTTAATCAAAACCATTCTCCTTGGAGTTAAGTGATATATCATCGTGGTTTTGATTTACATTTCCCTGATGATGAGAGATGTTGAGCATTTTTCCATATGTTTGTTGGCCATTAGTCTATTTTCTTTTGAAAAGTTTCTGTTCATGTCTTTTGCTCACCTTTTAATGGGGTTGTTTGATTCTTTTCTTGCTGATTTTGCTGAGGTCTATGTAGATTCTAGTTATCAGCCTTTTATAGGATATGTAGCATGTGAATATTTTCTCCCATTCTGTAGGTTATCTGTTCACTCTGATTATAGTTTCCTTGCCTGTGTGGAAGCTTTTTAATTTGATCAGGTCTCATTTATTTATTTTTGTTGTTGCTGTGATTGCATTTGGGATCTTCTTCATAAATTCTTTGCCTACGCTGACATCTATAATCATTTTTCCAACGTTTTCTTCTAGAATTCTTATAGTTTCATGCCTTGGATGAATTGATTTTTGTGAGAGGTGAAAGGAGCGAATCCTGTTTCAGTCTTCTACATGTGGCTATCCAATTTTCCCAGCACCATTTATTGAATAAGGATTCTTTTCCTCAGTGTATGTTTCCATCTGCTTTGTCAAAGATCTGATGGCTATATGAGGGTGGTTTATATGTGGGTTGTTAGTTCTGTTCCATTGGTCCCATTTGTTCTGTCAGGTTCTGTCCTATGTCTCTGTTCTTGTGCCAGTACCATGATGTTTTAGATACTATAGCCTTGTAGTATATAGATTGAAGTCTGATAAATTGATGACTCCCAATTTGTTCTTTTTGCTTAAGGTTGCTTTAGCTATACAGGGTCTTCTCTGGTTCCATACAAAGTATATAATTATTTTTTTCTAGATCTGCAAAAAATGATGTTGGTATTTTAATAGGGATTGCATTGAATCTATAGATCACTTTGGGTAATATAGACATTTTAACAATGTTGATTCTGCTGATCCATGAGCGTGGTATGGTTTTCCACCTATTTACATCCTCTGCTATTTCCTTCCTCAGTGTTTGATAGTTCTCACCATAGAGGTCTTTTACCTCCTTAAATATATTCCTAGGTATTTTATTTTCTTTGTTGCTATTGTGAAGGATGTTGAGTCTTTGATTTGGTTCTCAGTTTGACTATTCTTGGCATATAGGAATGCTACTGATTTGTGTATATTGATTTTGTAACCTGAGACTTAGCTGAATTTGTTTATCAATTCCAGTAGTCTCATGGCATAATCTTTGGGATTTTCTAGATGTACGATCCTATTGTCAGCAAAGAGCAATAGTTTGACATCTTCTGTCTCCATCTGAATGCCCTTGATCTCATTAGAGTACTCATAAGTGACTGAGCCATCCTTGAAAGTCTTGAATCCAAAATATTGGCAAAGAAATTGAAATCAAGGTCAGTCCTCCAAGAAGGGCAGCAAAGTGCAACAGAAAGGGTGTGATCTCCAAAGCTGGCCTTCCTGAATGCCAGCTCTGCCATTAGCTTCCAAGGGATTTTGGTGGAGAGGCCTCATCTGGTGAATGGGATAATTATCCTGCCTTGAAGGGTAATTGAGAGCAAAGAATTAAATAAAAAAGTGAAGATGAAGATGGATGGTCTCCAAGAACTATCGTTCTGTAGTTGGTAAATCATACTACAGCTTTTCTTTAAGCATCTCCATGAAAGAGCAGAAGAGCCAGAGGGAATCATGAGGTCATTTGATGCCTCCATGTGGCAGATGAAAATGTGAGTCCTGCCCAGCATCACATTGAGAGTTTTGGTATAAGGACATGAGTTTAGTATGAGGACATGAACCCAAGATCTCTTCACTCAGGGCTCCTCTGCCACTCCCTTTCTCCTCTGGAGCCAAGTCTTCAGAATAAAGGCCATCAGAGGCAGCAGAGCTAAAAGGAAGCCCAAATCTTTCACAGACCATCATAGTTGCAAGTTTATGCAGTACAGCCCATCCTACAGATAATAATGATAACAATAGCTCCATTTGTTGATGGTCTGCCAGGTGCCACATGCTGTGCTACATATCTTAGCTCACCCTTCACAACAGCTCTGCTTTCACAGACAAGGGAGCCATCCCCAGAGTGCCACCTGAGGGACCTCCCAAAGTTCACACAGTGGGTACCAGACAGAACCTAATGTCAAATCCAAGCCCACCTTTGCTAAGGTCCCTGCTCTCATTATAGGTAAGTGGGTGGAAAAGGAAGTGAAGAATGTCAGAGAAGTAAATTCTCCAGGTAGTTACAGCAATCCCTCCCCAGTGTCTCTGGCAAAGAGGCAGCAGCAGGCTCAGGCCCCTGTGGAGCTTATGTAACCCTCGCTGGGAGACCACACGAGCAGATCTGCAGGAGCTGCCGTGCCGCCTGGGAAATATCTTTTGAAAAAGAAAAAAAAATTCACAATGCTGCTCACTGCAAAGAAAGAGATATCAACTTTTCAGAAAATCTGAATTGGACATCAGCCACTCCAGCTTGAGAAGCAAAGGGAAACTCAGTTCACTGCAGAGGAATCATTTCATTATTGTTTCAGTGCTGTGTGCATTTGGGCCAATGCATAGGGAAAAGCAAATTGAATAAGGGCAGAGTCTTTAGCTCTAAAACTGTCTTTGATAATTGGAGAGTGGGGCTTAGGGAGAATGTAAGTCCTACAACACAGGCCCTAGACAGGGAATGTAAGAGAAATTCTCCTGCAGGGAAAAGAACAAAGAACTAAAGAATCCGCTGCTATTTTCACCTTGGGTCCAGCTGTTTGGGATTGGTTTGTCCCTGGCAAACCTAAGATGGTACAAGCACTGTTCTACAGAAAACATTTGTCTAATCAGGATTTTGTTACTGGTCCCATCTGTTTAACAGGATTGCTCATCACCTCAAAGTTAACTAAAATCTGTTTGTTATCAACAAATTACATAAGAGCCTGGTAAATATTTTATGAATAGAATTGTAAATATTTCCTTCTCTGTTCACAGGAATAAGTGATATTTACTAGTGCCTGCCTCTCCTATAGCCTGCTCAGCCACCCCTTCTGGGGATTACAGGACATTTTCAGAGCTACTGTGGCTCACTATGAAGAGCAGAGAAACTTCCAGTCCCTGCAAAGGACAACTACCTGTTTTTGTCCCCATGGGAGGGATACCACTGTCTCACTTAAGTCAAAGGGTCCAATAAATTGGGGAGAAATAACATTTTCCACCATGATATTGGTTTAACAGGGCAAAAGAGAATCCAAGAAAGAAATTATTATTGCCTTCAAATAATTATACAGTGTGGTAGAAAGAATACAGGCTTGAGAACCAGACAGACCTGGGTTTGAATCCTGGCTCTGTTGCCCATTCTCTGTATGACCTTGGGAAAGTTACTTTATCTCCTAAGGCCTCCATTTTCTACACAAGATTGTTATCATCTATAAATGGGACCCTGCTGGTAACTGAAATGCCCGGAGCAGTTCAGGGCCCATAGTAATAGTAATAGCAACAATGACACTGATAGTAGCTCTTGTGCACAGTCACTCAACACATTCTAGTTGCCTTCTTCCGATCTTCTGCCTTTCTACTCAACATTTTTAAGGGGTGTCACAAAAAGTGGGAAAAGTTAAACCTGTTCTGTGACAGAGTGCTTGCAGAACGGAAATCAAAGAGTGAAAGCTACAGAGAAATTAATTTCAACACAAAATAAAGAAAAGAATAGAAATGTTAGAAAATTACACAACACAAAATATAGAAATGTTTTGCAATGTTTGTTATATCCCAAGATATAACAAACAGCCCCAAGACATACTGGGTTCTGTGGCATCAGAGGATCACAACAGAAGCATTACGTCCAAATCTGTGCTTCTAAGAGAGACATAATACATCGCCACTCATTCACCTAATATTTCCTGGTCACCTGTGCATATTACAGGAAGTGTGGCTTTTGGCAAGGTCCTTACCTTCTGTCAGCTTCTGCGCCTTCATTTCTAAAGAGAAATTAGAACTACTCATCATAGGTTGGGGACAACTATTCATTAAGATGAAAAGCTCTTAGCAGAGTGCCAGGCACACAGACTTCCACGAATGCTAGTATTATTGTGCATTGTAATATTGCATTATCACTATCATGTGATAATGATGATCTCCCAGGCCCTGTTATTAGGATTTGAAGATACAAAGTTACAAGGTAAAATATGTCACAGCCTTCTCCTCAAAGAGTTCACAGTCCAGTCATGTGGTAGAAAATGCTGGTGATTTGATGTTAAATGATCTAGATCACAAATCTGGTTCTTCCACTTACTAGACATATGATGTTGGGTATACCACTTAAATTCATCAGCATTTTTCTTCATCTATAGACTAGAGATTCTTATACCTACATCATAGATATTAAATATATAAAATAGGCTATGAAAAAGTATCATTTTTTAAGTTACAAAATGCTCTGCAAATATAAATAATCATCAGACCACCAGGGTGTATGACTTGAACAAGTTTTCCTTGAAGGGCATATTTTATCTTCTCATTATAGACTTTGCTCAGAATGCATATGGCCTCTGGGAACATGGATTAATGACTCCCTGTCCATCCTAAGGGAAGTGTACAAGTGCTCATCCCTTTCATCCATCCATCCATCTATCTTTCCAAAAATTGTTCTTTAGACCTCAGAAAGTAGAACTGGTCAGATGTGCATGTTTTTCAGCTCAATATAGGAAAACCTTCTACCATTTAGAGCTATCCAACAATGGAAGGGTAGTGAGCTCCTAGTCATTGAGGTTCTTATGATAGAGTCTGAGATCCTAGTCACATGTTCAGAACTGGCTACATAATTTAGGGGACCCAGAGCACAATGAAAATGTAGGATTATTTTTAAAAAAAATCATTTTGAATTTCAAGATAGCCACAACATAGCATTATACCATTTGTGGATCTGTCTGAGTGCCGGACTCTGTGCAGTCACATAGGTCACACACCCCTGCAGCCAGGCCTACATGTGCTTCCTGCATTAGGGAGAAATACCAGCTGATCTCTAAAACATCTTCTGGCTCTGAGATTCCAAGACAAGACAGGACCATGCCAATTACTAGTCCCATCAAAGCCTGGGTGTATGGTGGAAGAAGTGCTGGGAATGACATTTTGAAAGATGTTTCTGACACTGTGCCTTTTCACAGTATGGTACGGAAGTCATGTCATCTACCATTAATGCATGAATGGACAAATGCATGGGTGGAAAAACATCCTACCTAGGACACTAATTTGGAATGAACAGCTGTGTGGCTTGAATCTAGCCCCACAAGAGTCTAGGTTTGCCCTGGAAAGGTTGTAGAGGGACAGTGGGGCCAAACAAGGCATGGAACACCCAGACTTCAATGAAAAAGGTAGGTCCATGCTTTCAGCTACCCGGGGCCTTTCTGCTTGGGCTGGGAGCTAAACCACAATACTTGAACGCCAGCAATGCCCAGGTTCTCACCATTCATCCCACTGGCATCTGGTTCTCCTTCCCATACCCAGGGCCGTGCTCTGCCTTCCTACTTGCCAGGGGTGCCTTGATGCTTGTATCACTTTTCAACACATACTTAAAACTCTTCTTCTGGGTTCTTTCATCTCCCTGCAGTGTGGAAGAAGCCAGAGAGGCATGGGATTCCTGCCAGTCAATTGCTCCCTGGCAGAGAACAACCCTTGGAGGCCTCAGACAAGGCCTTGCATCTTCAGGACACCTACTTTCCATTCTCCAGCCCACATGCCTTCCCCAACTCCACACATACTAGCACCTGACGACACGTGTCAGAGCCCCCGCATGTCTGTGTGGGAGTGAAGGCTTCTTGTAGGCAGGTACCACAGGCCACATATGTCTCCTTCTCTCAGCTTCACTTCTCACACAGAGAAGATGTGGCTGATGAACCTTGTGCTGTGGTACCTCTACCTCCGTCCACATGGGTTGGATTCTCTCTCTATGACTCTAAGACCCATATTCCTAAGGGTCGGGGTGGGAAATCCAAGGCTGAAGGGCCCTTGGGCTGTGCTTCCTTAGCCCAAGTGAAGAGGTGTGTGTGTGTGTGTGTGTATGCGTATATGCAGGTACAGGCTTATTGAATAGGGCAGAGGGGCGGGGGCCAGAGCATATGGCCCCCAAATATCAAAGTTTGTGGATTCAGACCCATCCTCTCTTCCCACCCCCAAGTGGGCAGGGAGATACTCGACCCTGCTTGGGCATAGTTTGCTCATCGCCCTCATCTTCTCAGGATAGAAACAGCTTGTAATATACAGAATCAGGGTAGAACTTATCTCTCATGCTCACTAAATGGCCTTGAGATTCCCAAGTCTCATGCAGGTAACTATTTAACAAGAGTTTGGAAGATCACGCCAAAGCCCTTTCTTCCCACTGTCCCTCTTGCCAATTTTAAATCTTCCCCAAAAGTTTTATTCACAGTTATCTCCTTGGCCTGGGTGTCCCGACCAGACCGCCAGGCTTTGGAGTCATGTGGGTTGTATCCAGTAACAATCGGGCTGCTCCTGGTTACCTTTGTCACCTCCCTTTCTGCCTCTAGCCTCAGCCTTACGCAGAGCCTCCAGCAGACAAATCCCTCAGAACGAACCCACCTGCACTGGGCCCTCCCAAAGGAAGCAGTCAGCTCAGTAAAGCCTTGCTTTCCAGAGCACAGTCACCCCTCTAAAATTTCCACATCTCTAGGCCTTTCCAAAGAGTCATGTTGAATTACTCCCCATGCCGTCATCTGCCCATAGGCTTTGCTCCCACAAATCACACCTCCTGGGAAAATTTTCAAAGAAGGTCTTTCGTTAAAAGTCAAGATGCCCCGTCTCTCCTTTACCCAGCCCATGGGAGCCAGAAGCCTTTATTTTAAGGCAAGAGGTGGAACAGTTAATGCACTATATTGTTCCAGGAGTTTTAGAAGCAGCATTTGGCCTCTGCCAAAAGTATGAGCTCCAGTTGCCAATCTGCTCCATTTCCAGGGCATGCATTGAACTCCTCAGAATCACTAATTATATCCTGTGGAAATCATAATCCTTCCTACCAGCTTTTGGGCCTGCCTACTTTCAATGGAGCCAGCAGGGCCTAAATGCTCACTCTCTAGGAAAGTGCTTCTGTATGAAGGGAAGAAAAATAGAAGGGGAGAAATGTTCTTTCCTTAGAATTCAGTGACCTGCATTTTAGTCACAGTTCTGACACAAATGTTTTCCATAGACTTCTATTTACCTGTACCTATTTCCTCAATTCCAAAGTGAAAGATTGGGTGTGGTATTTCCACAGTCCCTTCCGGCCCTAAACAATGTGAAGTTAGTCCAAAGAGTCATCTTTCCTATCTATCAGAAGCAAGAAGGTAAGCCCTGGGTCTTAGATGAGGGGAAGTAGATGGTATAGTAAAAGCACAGGACCAGGAAAGAGAAAGAATAAAAGCTGGGATTCGCAGGCCATTGTTTCCCAAAATGTATTCCAGGAAAGACTCCTTCCCTGCAAAATAAATACGTGCTTCTATCTTTCCAAAAAAAGATATCCTATGGTCAAATAAATTTGGAAAAGTTCAATCAAACAAGTGGCTTCCTTTACTACTGGTCTTCTCAAAGCATGTAATATGCCAATATGAGTTGTCAATCTCACAGTGGTGCACACAGTTTTATGTTTAACATCCCAAAGTTACATTTTGGAGAAACCACTTTGGGAAATAGTAATCTAAGAGAAAGAAGCTACAACCATCAACAGAGCTGGTATAAAACAGGCCAAGATATCCCTGGTAATAGCACCTGAAATTAGATTGTTGTCATAAATTAATTAATAACAGCTATAGACTGATTCATTAGTAAATGTGTGAATATGTGGAAACCCAATTCTTTCATTTATTATTTATTAAGTGCCCTCTATCGGCTTAGGCCTGTGCTAAGAAGAGTATGTGTTTGTAAGTGTGCGGGGTGTGTGGGGGGAGTGTATATGTGAATGTGTGAGAGTGTGTGTGTATACACGTTGAGTAGGGTAAGGAGTGAGGGAAGTGTAGAGAAAGACCTGTTGCCTCAAGACTCATAATCTAGTTAGTTTATCAGGTAAAACTGTGGAGGGTTCCAAGCTACAAGGTGGAGACATTGTTTAACTGTGGATCAGCGAGAGATGGAGAAGTCAGGAGAAGCTCTGTGGAGAGTCAGGTCTCAGACTGGTCTATAAAAATTCAGTTAGTGCAGACCAGGTAATAACCTGACACAACGGAACATGTAAGATTCATCTCCATTGTCAAGTTGAGAGCCGACAAATGTTTCTCAGCACCAACAGTGAATAATTGGGAGCCGCTGCCATAAGGTGTAAAATTACTTTTCTCTGCCTTGAGCCAATTGCCATGCAGAGCCATTTCTCACTTCTTCTTCAATATATAATTCTTCCTGTTCTCCTCCTGCTCTGTATTATCCATCCCACTACCTGTCCTCTGGTTTTTCTTGCTTCGTGTAAATTAATTTCCATTTCAAGCCCCAGTTTGGTGCCAGTCTCTTAAGAAAGCTAAGAAAAATAGCATGTACCTCATGTATTCCATCGTGCTTTCCCATTGTGAGTTTCCTGACTTCTCAGAGGCTCACTGTGCAAGCCATGCTCAAGGACAGTGGGTTCATGAACATTCACCCCACATAAAGCTGGGGTGAGACCTTGGACACTGGGACCACATATTTGGGAAAAGGAGATAGCTGACCATTCACATCTTCCCCACCTATCATGCCAAAGAGGACGATGTGCTCTCTTTGGATAGTATTTTCCAGGGGTCAGTGAGCACTGAGACTTTAACCTGGCAAATTTCAGTAGGTCAGGGATTTGAATGAAAGAAAAAAAGAAAGAAACAAGTCATGGGAAATCAATTTCTATTAATATGAGAGCTGGTCTCCAACATATCTCCCCAGTGAACCATGCCTCCCTGTATTCACTTCCTTTCACAGTCCCTTCCCATAGTGAATTTGAGCTGGCCCTGTGTAACAATAGAATATGCAAGAAATGATACTATGTGAATTTTTAAAAATAATTTTTATTGATGCATAATAGATGTACATAGTTTCAGGGTACCTGTGATAATTTAAGATAATTTGCAAAGATCAATTCATGTAGTTGGAATATCCTTAACACATTAACTGGCATGTGAGTTGTATTTAACTCATGCTAGTTTTGAGCCCAGGGCCTCATGAAGCATATATAACTCACACATCTCTTTACCTTGGGAGCCACATTGTACGCAGGCAACTCGAGCTGCTGTGCTATAGCATACATGTTACATGATAGGAGGCCCCCTGGGAAAAAACTTGCAGTTGATTCTTGAAAATCTTACTTGTTGATGTTCTCATTGTTATAATCAATATTGACATTTAATTCTAAAAACATGGATTAAATGAATAAAAGTCAATAAATTTCATTTTTCTATTTATGTTTATCTTTAAGTTACATTTAAGCCTGACAAGTCAAGAAAAACACTTTAACCTTATGAACTATTTTTCAAATTTTCACATTAAAAACTTTTTACATTACTAATTTTCAAGTTTTGATATTATTTTTTATTGAAAAAACATGGAAAACAATTAAAAAAACCAAAATTTTCATTAAATTAGAAAGGATCATTTTGTTTTTGAAGTTTTTATTCTAATTATGTGGCCATGGCCCCAAGAAAAAAAAATTTTTTTCTGGTGTGGCAGTCAATGTGTTAAATATTTGTCTTTCTTTTTGTTAGAAACATATGAATTATTCTCTTCTAGCTATTTTGAAATGTACAATAATTATAAACTACAGTCACCCTCCTGATCTATCTAGCTTTTATTTCTTCTATCAAGCCATATATTTGTACCATTAATCAACTTCTCCTCATCCTCCCCTCCCTACTACCTTTCCCATCCTTGGTTATGAAGCTAGCTCAAGCCACTGGAGGCAACCTGAAGATGCCAGGTAGAGAGAGAGTTGTCACGGAACACCGAGGTGCCAGAGGTATCTTGAGAGTGGACCCTCTGGCCCCCACCACCCCAGTTAATGCCACATAGATCAGATACAGCTACCGGATGAAGGATTCCTGAATTCCTGATCCACAGAGCCCTGAGCAAAAGAAGATGTTTGTATAAAGCCAGTACATTTGACAGTAGTTTGTTATGCCACAATAATTAGAACTCTTGCTCTCCCCCAATCCAAGGCTTCACTTCAGATGGAAGGAACACACAGAACAGGTTTTGATTGTTGACATAGGAAACTGGTGTGAGAGTTCAGCTGTCTGAAAGGGGAATGGTATCCATATTTTTCCCTGTTTGGAAACTGTCCATCCCAATGAGAAAAGAAACTAGGGGATCAATCCATGGTGGGAGTGATTTGAAAGAGAAGAGGAGGACATGTGTACAGAGCACTATTTCCAGGCATGGTTGCACACCTGCTCCTAACCAATCCCCATGATAAAACTTTCAGAATGGCATTATACTGTTCACTTTATGGATGAGGAAACGGAGGCAGGGAGAGATAAATGGCCTGCCCAGGGCACAGAGCGATGGTGGTTACACTGGTGTGGAAAGTAGCACGCACCAGAACCAGCTAGGCATTATCCTGAGTTCTCTCCTTCAAGACTGATTCAGAAATTAGTGGTGGTGACAGAGCTGGCAGCCCATGTGGAGGACCAGCAATACTTCCTAGGAATTGCTTAGGAAAGGGCTAGAACATCCAAGCCCCATAGAACAATCCACTTTCAATTCCCTGAGCCCCTTCTGCAGAAACTCCTTTGCACAGACATTTATTATGCCCTGTGCTAAGCCTTCCAAAATGAATGAGGAGTACCCTTGACTCAAAGAACTTGCAGTGCAGAAAGCATGCACATGGACAGAGAACTCCACAGGGGAAGCTGCTGCAGGGGGAGCTAGCCTGAGGAGGTCTGGAAATGTATTCTGGAGTAGACGCTGGCTGCACTCCACTTTGCAGGACTGGCAGTCAGCCAATCTGAATGGACAGATGCTGTCTTCCTCATGGAGAAATGTTCCAAGCTCAGCCTCCCTGCCCCCCATTTCTAGAGCCCCTGAACTAAACACACAGAAAGGTGTGACTTCCCCCTTCTTTCCATTAAACCTGTCACCAGAGTTTCTAGATCTTTGTCAAAATATAGTGCATACATGAGAAGCCTGAGTGGGGTGATAAATTGAGGGGCTGAATTTTCTGTGTGCATTGAAAATAAGGCCCTAATAAAAACACCTCAAACATGGGTGGGGAGTTTAATTCTTCATTTTTTATCTTTTCTGAAAAGCACACTTCACACTCTGCTGAACTAGCTCATAAGTCTGGCTGAAAATCGTTCACTTTATGTGGCTTTGCTGGATGTTCTGTTTACCCCAAATGCTCCTCCCTCTCAACGTGAAATTTTATTTTCATCTTTTTTTAGAGAAGAGCTCTCACTGCTGCTGGTTGCAACCTAGTTAAGCCCAGACATAAAGAACTAAATATCCAGTGTCATCTTTCCTGCTGCCTCTCTCTCTAGCCTCATGCACTCTCTGCTCCAACCCTTAAGGTACTGCATGTAATGTCTCACACATGCTGGGCATCCACAGGTCTTTCCCAGAATGTCCTCCCATTTCAACCCTCCGTACACACCCCTCAGCCTCGAACCACCTGGTGAACACTTCCTCCAGTAAGATATTGTGTGCTTACCCTGGGCTAAGCCTCATTCTGAGTGCTTTTACACCTTCTATTACAATGCCTCTTACATGATTTTCCTCATTTGATAGAGAAGAAAGCATTGTTACAGCCCTTCACCCAGTAAGGAACAGGTGGAATGCAAAGCAGTGACAATGACTTGTAGGTTTTATTAGAAAGGTCGGCATGCAAATATATATACAAATGAAAGAGTCAGATTTTCATAGACTGGGAAATTTTCCCATACAATGGGAAGTGGGAAAGCCATTTGATGTTTAAAAAAAAAAGGACAATAAAAACTTTGTGGTGGGGAGGAGAAAGCAGAAGTGTAATATGTGGCTGCTCCTCTAAGACGCATGATGAAAAGTAGGACAACTGGTCATAGTCCTGGGAATGATTCCAAAGGTCAGCAGCCCCCTCTCCTGGGTAGCTCATGCAGCCTGGAAATTGGTTTCTGTTCTCTACCTTCTTTTCAGCTCTTCTCCCACTAGGTGCCACACAGAGACAATATTGCTCCAGATACCCAGGGCCTTTCAGACCAGTTAAATCACTGAGTCATCCACATGAATTTTAAAAGCAATGCAAGTGTTTCCCAAGGGCTACAAAAAGTGCCCCGTGAGATACAGTTCCTGAGAGAAGAAAAGTTTTCCAAGTGCTGGGGTTGTTAGAGAAATCTTCCCAGAGGAGGGAAGCATCCTTCAGAGAAAAGAGCTGGTGTCAGAGAATTTTTCAAGGCTACTTTAGGAGCTTGTATTAATATATCCTGACATTCAAGAACACATGCCTTGATTTTCACTAAATTCCATTTAAATGTCATGGCTGGCAGTGAGATAGTCTTATAGTATTGCTGGCCTCAGGAGACAGGATTTCTATGAGGAGCCACCGTCTCAACCTAAATCCTCTGCACCTCCTCTCCCTATAGGAGGAAGGGGTTACTATTTCTTGGGTATATCTACCAAGTCCAAGCACATTCTTGGCATATAGGTACATGTTAATGGTGAATCCTCCCAAAGGCCTATGAGACAGGCTATATTATGTTCATTTTACAATTAAGAACCTCTGGCAGAGCCCAGGTAAGTGACTCATCCAAGGTTATACAGCAGGTAAGTGGCAACCCTGAGCTTTAAAACCATATCTTCTGATTTCAAAGCACATTTTTCTTCTACAACACAAGATACTGCACTGATGTAACATTAGTCTGTACTTTATTTTATTAAAGTTCAAATGTCATAGAGCTTATAATTGTATACCAACTACTGTCAAAATATATTTTGGATTAGAGATACACAAACCTAAAACTGGTAAGTCTCAAAAACATTTCCATCAATTTAATCTAGCCTGAGCTCTCCACAGTTATATCATTGCTGAACTCTGCAAAGGGTAAGTCATGATTTATCCTGTGATATTTCTTATAGCTCTTCTAAGCTTTTTCTTACCCAGTGCTATTTCTGGACTCCTGTCCAGTTTTCTGAAAATAATAAAAAAAAAAAAAACCAGCAAAATTACCTGCTGTAATAGGATCAATCTAAAGTTAAGCATAATTAAATGTTAACCAAGTACAATAGTATGTCTTTCATCTTACAGCCTCCACGTTGCTAATGATTTTCTTTTGGATTTTAAAGCCAGCTAATTAAAAAACTGAGAGTGGTGCAGTATTGCATAAGTCAATTTTTTTTATAACATTTAGTCCTTGGTTCTGGCCTCTAACTCATATTGATTATCCTATGCATGAAGAAATAAGCTTATGTTAAACAAATATATGAACCACGTAGATAAGTCACTGAAAGCCTGCCTTGAATCCAGTGCTCTGGGAGATGTGCAGCACTTTCCAATTAGTACTTGGACACAGGTGCTTCACAAAAGTTAGGTCACTACATGGAAAGTTTATTATGTGGCTCTGCTTGGCAAGACTGCATAAGAGCCTTCCTATTTGGCTCTAATGGCCTTCTCTTGGGTGATCAGTCAAACGGAATTACCTGGAGGATCCTCATCAGTATCAGCTCTCATCTCCCATGGGGAGATAAGATCAAATCAGGAATGACCCCTTCCAGGATCCAAAGCAGGCTGCAGAAGTGAGCTGGGCAGAGTGAGGGGACTACTTGGAGGTGGCATGGAGACTTACAAAAGGCACTATTAGGTTTCTAATCTGATGGACACGATGTGCCTTATGCAAAAGATTCAAAAATTTCTTCCATTTTTTTTCATACTTAAACAAACCAATCCACCACCCATCAGATCAGTGATTGGGTGCTAGATGCATTCTACCCTCCACAGCTCGTAAGGTCAAATGATTAGATACTATAATCCCTCCTCCAAAAAAGGAGGTTGATCCTGTTATTGTAGCAGATGGTACCATGAGCAGAGGAACCACCTCAGAGCAGTCCTCAAACTGGGAGAATTCATGCTAGCTAATTCACTACATAAATTTCGGTCCCATTTCTGCTTTGGGGCAATCAGGCACATAGGAAATTTAGGTTTTAATAATGAATCTTGTTGAATGGTACATTTAAAAAAGATACACTAATAGAGAAAAGGCAGAAGCAAGGCCCTTTGGTCCTTTCTGACAGGTAAGAGATGTCTAAAAAGAAGACTTTATCAATCATACTGTCAACACTATTCTCTATTCTATCCTTGTCCTGTTAAAATCAGTAGCCTTAATGGTATGGAAATTCTTGGAGTGACATCTCAAAAACAAAAACCAATTTGGTTGAAAGAATACAAAAAAAGTCCAGATGGTTTTGCTGTGCTCCCCATTGTAAATGAGAATGGCTGTCCACAGCAGCCAGAGTGCATCTGTTCGCTATTTTATTCAATTATTTAATTAGGGTAATGTTCTCTCTTTGATTGCCACTGTTTTAATAAAACAGAAAATCAAAGTAAAGTTGCTATTAGATATTTTCTGATAAGTAGAGTTTAAGTGCTTAGAAGAAAAGCTTCATCCACTGTTTCATTGAGTGCTAAATACATGTCCAGGACCCTCTCTCCATGGGCTTAGCTCTCCCATCAGACACAGAAAGCTCCTCTTTGATCAGAGGAAAATTCGGGGCCAGTTAAACCTCTGATGTTATCCCCTCAAGCAGATCTATCATTGTGTTGTTGAGGCGAGAAAGCTGGCAGCAAGAAACAGCATGATTAATCACATTGTTGTTTCCTTAACTCAGATAAATCCATCTCTCATGCTTTGTAAGAGTTGTCCATTTGGCAAAGTAGGGTACAGACGAGCAAGCCTTGGAATGGAAATCCCCTGGTAATACGACAGATATCTAGAAAAACATTGTCTACATTTTTGGAGTTGTGACATTTTTCAGAAGCCATTCTGTATCTCCCTATATAAAAATGCATTTATAAGGTTCTGGTGAGAAAGGATCTGCCCTCTTCAAGGATGAAAAGTGATTCTTTGGCAGAGAGGCAAGTCTAGTAAAATGGCAGGAGCCCTCTGAACCAAACAACATGATATTACATCTACCTTCTACCATGGAGGGCCTATGAACGCAGAATTTTGTAGACTTATAGACTCACAGGGCTGGAAGAGACCCCAAAGACTAGTTAGCTCACATGAAAACCCCCTCACATGATACATTTTAAGAATATGAATCCTTTAACTTCATTCCAAACAATTAAATCCAAATCTTTGGGTAAGAGACTGGATGTCATAATTCTTTAACTGCCCCCAGGAGATTCTAAAGTTCTGCCAGGGCTGAGAATGCAAAATAAAACAACAGAGGAATCAAGGGGAATTCAAATTACCCAATTGGAGAAGGAGCATCATAGGGATGCAGATGGCATATATGGGCATCTGAAATTTCTCTCTATTCAAGCTGAATGCAAACTGCCTGAATTAAAAATGAACCATGACTGGACAGTTGAAAAGAAAGAAAAAAAAAAAAAACTACTGAAGACCACTTTAGTGTTATTTAAAAGTGCATAGTAGGAAATTACAAGACTTCTGAGTTAGGAACTGTTGATGAGAACATTACTCTAAAGGCCCAAAAGAGCCAAAAAGTGCTATACAGATGTGTGTGCCCTTTAAAGGATTCACAGATGTAATTTAGTAAAAGTCAAAATAAAACAAAACAAAAACACTCCATTTTACCTAGGTGATATGATTTAAATGTGTTCAAATCATAGACTTCATGTGTTGGAAACTTAATCTCCAATGGGACAGTGATGGGAGGTGGGGCCCACTGGGAGGTGTTTAGGGCTCCACCCTCATGAATAGATTAAGGCTTTCATAAAAACAGCTCCTGGGAGTAGTTTCCACTCTCTTGTGCTCTTGCTCTTCCACCTTCCATTGTGTGATGACATGGAAGAATGTCAGATGCTGGCCCTTGCCCTTGCCAGATGCTGGCATCTTGATCTTAGACTTCTCAGTCTCCAAAATTGTGAGTCAATACTTTTCTGTACATGGTAAATTACCCATTCTCAGATATCCTGTTATGTCAGCACAAAACAAACTGAGATGCTAGGTTATTTTAATTCTTAACCCTTTCTCTAATTTGTATATATACTTTATATTAAAACAATTTGGAATTAATAAGTGGTTAATTCTATGATTTAAAGAAGGTATTTCTTTTGATGGGAAAAATATATGAGTGGGTACCAGAGAGGTTAGAGGAGAATGGTTAGGGTGTTGGGGGTGGATATACAAAGACACAAAGTGGGGGGAAATATACAAGGACATGGGGGAGGGAGGATACACAGGAACACAAGGTGGGAGGGCAAGAAGCAATACTGGTAATTCATTTTTCTCTTTGGATTCACTACTGAATCCGTGGTATCAACATTCAAAATTTGTTCTGTACCTCTCAGCACACATTTCAGAAGCAGTGTCTTTCTCCTGGGTCAACTGCAAATCTGTTACTTGTCCTGGTTAGCATTTACAGTTTTGCTACAATGATGCCACTCCCTGGGACATCAGGAAACTTAGCAGAAAGACATCAAAGAGGTCCATGAATAGACAGTCTAGAGTTCAGACCCCTCCTGAGCTTCTCAGCCAGGGCCACTGCTGCTGTCACCTGCAAACCTCCATCTACTCAGCTCCAAGCAGGCCCTACAGCAGGGAAAGTTCAATCATCTGTCCCTGATGCTCACACGGGGCCAACTGCAATCTGTGTTTCAGTTTGACCACTTAGTCTTCTACATTGGTTTGTCTGTTATTTGAACAAAATTTGATTGAGATTTGTTTTATTTTGACAAACACTGATTTGGGGTTTAATCTTAAAACTAATGATACTAGATAAAGTTTCCAAAGAATCTGTCTTCTATGATTTACAGCCAACCTCACAGGCATTTAGCCCAGATATAGAGGTTATAAACCCAAGAAGGATCTCAGGAGGGCTAAAGCATCCACGTTTCTCCCTGATAACTTGACATTAATATGTTTTCTGTTGGAGATAGCAATGCATCTGCTATAACAGGGAAAATTCTTTTGCTTTGAGTATGACTTAAACTGCACTGCCTCGTGCAGTGGAGTGAGTGCTAGACATGGAGTTGTGAAGAACTAGATCTGAGTTCTAGTTCTTTCACTTACTAGATAATTGTCCTCAGTAAACTCATTTAACCTTTTCGAATTGGACTTCCTAATTTGTAAAAGAGGGAAAATACCAATTATTTTGTCTCAATGTTAAAAAGTTAATATGAAACAATAATTTTATATGAAACTTGGGACAATGTCTTGCACATAGTAGTTGGTCAATAAATGTTGGCTATTGTTTTTATCATTATGATTAGGTAAAATAATCAGGGACTATTTCAGGCATACAGTAGGTACTAGGAAGTGGCAATTATCAAAAAGAAGATAGGCTCTAAACCAACATCTCTGTCATTTACAAAGAGTTATTTGTTGCCCATGCTTTTTCCTTAGCCAGTGGAGACAAGGAAGGAGACCTCTGAGAAGGGCACAGCCCAGTGTTTTGTTGTTGAATATGAGGAGAAGCCCCTTCTGGAGAAGAGGTCAACATGTACTGGCTTATCCACTTACAGGGAATTCCCACTGCTGCCACTTTTTCCTACTAAGAGAGGAAGTGCAATTGATAAGAACAATTTAATACCTAATTGAAATGGGAATATCCATTTTCAGTAAGGCTTCTAGCCAACTGAGCCAAAGAATGCTAGCAAATGTGGGAGGCAATCCCCGGAGAAAGAATGTAGTGAAAATCTGGCCTTCTGCTCTGAGTCTGTTACATAAGAGGGCTAGGAAGGAGAACTGGTGGTGGAACCTGCCAATCAGTCCCCAAGGTTCTGGCACAGGTCACCCTGGCCTGCCCAGCTATAGCCCACTGTAAGTGTGGGTGAGGCAGCTATGGAGTGAGCTAAGATAAAGGAGCAGAAGAGTTTATAGTCCCTTCTCACAATGAGCTTCTGCTGCAGTCTGTAGGTGCTATTAGAGCTCAGAGAAAAAAAGGACAAGAGAGAACCAGTGAATTGGGAATATTTCCCAAGGGATGAAGAACAAAAACTAAGCCTTGGAGTATGGCAGAGTGAGCAGAATAGAAGGAAAAAAGTATTTTTAATATTTATGTAAATATAAACAATAAACATGCATAGACATTGACTCATTTATTAAATCTGTTCCTTTGTGGATATTTGCAGAAGGTTGTTTCTGTAATTTTACCTATCTGAACCCTGCAAAGACTGTTTTCTGATCATTCGGGTTAAAAAAGAAATTGAAGAACCAGAGCCAAGCACATGTGTTATCACCTTACAAAGTAAAATGAGACACTACCCCTAAGCTACCCATCAAATTTGCTCACACTTCCCTCCATTCCTCACCCTGTGTGCAGACACAGTGTCTCAGCCGTGACAACACAGTTTGGGCCATACCACAGCTCTTCTAAGAGAAGCTGCCAACATAGAACCCCTGCAAAGGGGAAAGCTCCAGGTGGTCGTGTTTTAGTGTTTTAGTCATATGACTAAAACTCTCCATTTTCTTTTCCTAACTGATTCGACCAAGATAGATCTTTAGGATCTAACTAAAGAAATCCAAGCCATAGGACGATGAGTGATTTGCTATGTGGCCTGTCATGAAAAGATGAAACAGGGACCATTATGTTTTCTCCTTCATAAAACTGCACTGCTATAACCAAAAAAAATAAGATAGAAGTAGAGGCTAAATTGAAGAGATCCAGGGAAATAGAATTTTATACTGTAAAAGAGAAAGGTATAAGTAAGCAGAATCTAAGAGTGAGCAAGGTCTATGAAGTATAGAAAAATATGTATAGGACCAAGAATGTGAATAAGTAAGTCCCTAGCAAGTGGAGATTTGAACAGTCATCCATAAAATAGCTGGGTAGATTAATAACACATTAACATTCCATCTCTAGATTGTTCAATTTTTCCTAGTTTCCTGTGCACAAATGTTCCCCTAACCCACCTAACAACATGTGATAACATGAGTGAGTCCCTGTTCCTTCTATCCTAACAGAGCCTATGTTCATTAGGGTGCTCCAGAGAAACAGAATCAATAGGATAGACAGATGGACAGATGAAAGATAAGGTAGATATTTATTATAAGGAATTGGCTCATGCAACAATGATGGCTGAGAAGTCTCAAGATCTACAGTTGCAAGTTAGAGACCCAGGAGAGCTGATGATGTGGTTCCAGGCAAAAGGCAAGAGAAGACAGCTATTCTAGCTCAAGCAGTCCGTCAGAAGTTCCCTCTTACTCAGCCTTTTTGTTCTATTTAGGTCTTCAAATGATTAGAAAAGGCCCAGTCACATTAGGGAGGACAATCCTCTAATAAAGACCACCCATGCAAATGTAAACCTCATCCCAATACACTCTCACAAACACACCCAGGATAATGTTTGACCAAATGTCAGGGCACTCAGCAGCTTAATCAAGTTAACACATAAAATTGACTATCACAGGGCCTTACTGAACCACTTCACCTGACCAATAATTCTGGCACTTGAAAGTGACTCGCTTGAACTGCCACTGACTTTTCCAGGAGTCCTGTTAAATTCACAGGAGCCATTCAAGCTCACAGGTATCTGTGCTGCCTCGGGTCGAAAGTACCTTCAAATTAGAGAGAGAGCATCTGGGCTGATTATCCTTCCTTCCACCTCCACCTCTGGTACCCTTCACCCCTCAGTTTCCCTCCTGTGTTGTGCACACATTGGGAGACTTCCTTGATCCCTCTCAGAAATTCCCAAGGAGGGAGAGAAAGAAGAGGGAGAATGTATTCCACTTTATGTGGTTATAAACTCTCAGTGTGCAAATTTAGGTCATTACTCAAATTCACGTTCCCTATCACTAGAGCAATGCAAGGGGCAGCAGATCATCTACTTACCACGGTCTTTTCTGTAGAGTTGGTTTGGTTTCACACATTCCTTAAACACAGTGGCTGTTATCAAACCAATCTGGATTGTTTTTTTCTGTTATCATGGTCTCTTAGAAATGAAAGAGACCAATGAAATGAAACAGCTCAGTATTTCACAAACTATGTTCCACAGCATGGTAGTTACAAGGAATATTAGTGAGTACAATGGAAAAGAGGATTCTCTTTTTCAAATATGTTTAAGAGGTCACAATGCACATAAGGGTATTAAAGGCTTTAGATGTTCCATAGTAAATAAACCTGTGAAACTTGGCTTAACCCAGAACTCCCCAAGCTCAAGCTTATTTGAGGAAGTAACACATTTTCAAGGAGCACTTTTTAACATCCTATGGGGACAGGATCCACATACTAGGATATGGATTCCATACAGGATTAGGAAACACTATCTTCTAGGGTGTTCTTACTGAAGTATCTGCCCCTATACAAAAGTAACCTCTACAACATCCCTGAGAGAAGGATATTAAGGTGAGACTCTGCTTAACCATACCCCGTGACTAGAAAGATATTCATTACCTCAGGGAACATCCAGTTCCATGTCTGGAAGGCAACTGTTGACAAGAGCATGGAAACGAGTTAGAAGGCCCAGGCTCTATCTGCTGGCCTGGGCTAAATCTACTGGCCGTAAGCCTTTGTCCTCTGAGCCCTGGAGTCCCCTGTGTAAAATAGTCATGATGACACTAACTTCATAAAGTCACACAGCTTATTATCTCTATTGATAGCTCGCTAGTAGTCAAAAGTTGCCTCCTGTACAACTTTGTATCTGTTATCTTTATTTTATCTTCTGGAGAGAAACTGAGAATTAAATGAGAACTGTCCCATTTTCACATAGCATTTTCTCAGATCACAGTTCTATTGAACTTCTGAAAATTCACTTTTCTAGGCTATACCCAGTTCTTTAACCATAGCTAGTAAAATAAAAAAAAATAAAAAAAACACAATATTAAGATCATTCAAAATCATGCTATTTTTCTCGCTAGGCACAACTAAATAAGGCTCTTCCTAAATTTTTATCAGGAACTGAGCTCAATATTCCAGGTATGATCTCCCCCTAGCAGGAAAAAACAGCATCCCTACTATGCATTAGAAAAGCTAAGTTTGGGCTCACATATTAGCAGTCATGCGCTACTTAGGGCTCAATTGATCTTGCGGTCAATTAAAAGCAAGCAGGGTTTTTTTGGGTTTTTTGTTTGGTTGGTTTTTTTGGCTAGAAGTGCTACCAAGTTGTGTCTCTCTGTCTTGTGCAGTTGACTATTTAAACCTAAAAGCAGTACTTTACACTGTACCTTTTAAAGGTCAAACTTGCTGGGTTCAACACTGCGTTATGGCCTCTCATGTTGCTCTTTGATTCCAGAATGAAAAGCTTGTGTCATCTGCAAAGGTGACGAGCTTCTCTCCCTCTTACACAGCTTCGTCTAAGTCTTTAGTTAAAACAGTTGACCAGAGGCTTATTGGCAAAGTCAATTCTCTAGCCACAGCAGTGTCTTCAACTTTCAAACTGGATTATAGTGAGGACGTTGTGCTGTTTGTCATATACGGGGAGAAAGGAAATTGCACACTACTGCCAATATTGCTCTCTTCCTGAAAATAAATAGAAATGGCCTTTCAAAAGCTCCCAAAATGAGGTTGAAGGTATTTAAAAAAAATTCTTCCTTCAATAGTAGGATGGCAAAAGGAAAGCCTGAGATATTGCTTGTTTGTATTCTTATAACTTTTTCTGTGAATGCTGAACAAAATTAGCAGTCATTTGCACGATTTCATCTGAAGAGGAGTGAAAAACCTTTATATGCCTGAAAGTATTTTTTCTGTGTATTAATTCATTCAATCAATAAATTATCAAGCATATATTAAGCTCTTGTTGTATTTAGGAAGTATAGTGGATTCTGGACATTCAAAGATAATGCATTATCCTGCTCTTGGGAGCTAAAAGATAAAGGAGATAATAGAAACTCTAACAAGTGAAAAAATTGTTAAGTAATTTTATCACCTACTCAGAGTTTAGTAAGGTAGCATGAAATTAGAACATAGTACTACATAGTATATCTATATTAATATATCTAAATCTATATGCCAAAACAACCATTGGAAAATATTATGGACATTCTCATCTAAAATCTCAACAGATAGCACAAAATATCTCTGAATAAACAATAATAATGTGATATTGTATTTTATAGAATGAAACTACAAAATGTTACTCACCCAGGTCATACAACTAGTAAATAGTAGAACAACATTCAAGCCTACATCATCTACTTCCTAAGTCTGTGCACTACAGCTTTACGATATTTTACCTTCTAGAATGGCCAATATTAAAACGAGCGTTAATTTTCAGTGAGACTGAGGATATTAAAAAACTCTCATGAACTGACAGGGTCAATGTAAATTGAATGGCTTTGTAAGGGAACTCTCCGTATGTATCAAAATATGAGATGTGCTATAAAAATACAAAAGTATGCAAATATACTTGTGCATACAATGAAACGATCTTCATTGCAGCATTATTTCTAACAGGAGATTGGCTAAATAAAATCTGATACACTCATGTAATGGAACACTATGCTGCAATCATTTAAAAAGATACATAAAAGTGAAAAATACAGGGACAGAAGCAGACCGGTGACTGCATGAGGCTGGGGTGGCACTGAGCATTGACAAGCAGGCACAAGGGAAGTTTTAGGGGTGATAGAAATGTTCTACAACTAACTTGTAGTGATAGTTGTGCAACTGGGAAAATGTACTAAAAATTCATCACACTGTACGTAAAATCTGTTAGAGACCAAATTATCAACAATAGTTATGCCTGGGGGTGGGGATTGTGAGGGACTTTTACCATAAATATTCTGTATTGTTTAAATATTGCTGCATTTTATAATTGTGATTTATTTTTGTAATCAGAAAAACAGTTCTTACATAATATCTATCTTAAGTCAATAAGCAATATCAATAAGCAATGATGAAAACCCACTTTTCCAATTATAAGATAAAGATTACTACCAATGCCACAATTTCTCAACTAATGAGATATAAGTACTAAAAATAACAAAATATACTTACTATTATTGATGATGATTTGATTATCTATATGAAAATTCAAGTGAACAACTATAAAACTTTACTGCAATTAATAACATAGTTAGTTATTAAATAAATATTCAGAAATCAATATTTTCCTATATATTTATAATAACCAAAGAGAAAATATTACAAAAACACTTCAGATTAACTCAAAAAGAAATGTATAGTACCTATATAAAGCAAACACAACTTCTCTGAGGGTAAAAAAGAGAAGTATAAAATAAATGATTTTTTTTAGATAAGATGAAAATATTTTAAAGAGGTCATTTATATACAAATTGATCTATAAAAGTAATGGAATTTCAATAAATGTATGTGTTTATTTTTATAAATTTAAAAAATTTTAAAGAGTAACCACGTTAAAAATAAAGGACTTTTGTAAAATTATAGCAACGAGATGGTAATTACATATAATATTAAATATTAAAATTCATTATATAGTCACTATAATTTAAAGAACAGCAATGTCATTTGAATATATAACAGGTCACAGAAACAAAATATCACCCATTAAGTATATATAAGAATAATAAAAAGACAATAAATAATAAAGATAATATTTCAAATTAGGGAGAAAAGGAAGAATTATTTGATAAGTACTGCAGAACTCAGCTAATCAGTTTGAAAATAAATTCACATTCCTACTTCTGACTTTATCCCCACAAGACAAATGTGATGCGTATCCAAAGGCGATGTTTTTGGTTTAAAAAATGCAAATCCACTGACAATAGTCCTGTGCACATTGTGGTTTTAATGTCATTGGTATCTAACAAAAACATGAAAGTCAAAAATACAGTAGAGGAACGATCCGGACTTTAGGGGGAAGAAGTAGTTTCAACTGTCCCCAGTAGTGTGAATATGACAAAGAAATGGATTTTTAAATCAGATAGATTTTGACTAAAATCCTGGCTATACCACTTACTAAGTGGCTATACCACTTACTATACCAATTACTCAATCTCTCACCTCGCCTCAGTTTCCTTTCGCAAAAAGTAAGACAAATAATGTGTACCACATTACATATGATAATTAAATGAAATAATCTATGCAAAACACTTTGCCAGAACTTAGATATTAAAATAATCCTTCCCTTACCCATTTGTATTAGTCTGCTTGGGCTGTCATGCCAAAATACCATAGATTGAGTGTCTTAAACAATGGAAATTTATTTTCTCATAGTTCTGGAGTCCAGAGTGTCCAAAATCATGGTGCTGGCCAATTTGATTCCGGGGAGTGCTTGCTTCTTGGCTTGTAGACAGCCTCCATTTCTCTGTCCTCATATGGTGTAAGGTGGGGGCAGGGGTGTTCAACAGTTAAATTTGGGAGTGGGGACACAAACATTCAGTCCCTAACAGCATTCTCCCCACTTTTTTCTCCAAATACTTGCAAGACAAGAAATGCTAATTATTATCCTGCTTAGCTATGATTTTTTACTGTATTTTCTCAAAACTTAAGATAGATAAGAGCATTCATCAAAACAGTTACTGATTTATTCAAGAGACATATAATAAGCACCTACTATTTTCCAGGTTTCATGCTAGGTACTGAGGTTATATAAATTAATCAGAGAGGGTTCAAGCCTGCAATAAATTCACAAATATCCATGTTCAGATAATGTTTTGTCTCTTCCTTAAATACCACTATTTCCCTACCTCTGTATGACAGTATTAATGCTAAGAGTTTTCCTATTTCTTTAGTAATTTTTTTCTTAGAAGAAGCAGTACAGATAGGCAGGCAGCCATTGTTATCTCCATTGAATGCATGAGGAAAATTTGTGCTTAGAATTTAAGGACATGCAATAATATTCATATATGCTTGGTGGTAGGGGAGGAGGTGAAATGAAGAAGAGTACTTTTAAAGTCCATGTGTTTAAATATCTTTGCTTCCTTACTAGACCAGATTCTTTAAAGAAGCAGGCCTCTCTGGACTCCTCACAATATTGAAGCAAAGTATCTTTTCAGAAAACATTTGCTAAAATAATTTCTCCATTTGATCTTCACAACAGCCTCATGAGCAAGAGGGAATTCTTTCCTTATAGTTTCATAAAACTGAAGTGAGAAAAAGGTCATAACACCAATTTAAACTGGACTTAACTTGAAGAACTGTATTTTCTCAGTATCTGGACATGCCACAGACCATCCCTTTTCAAAGAAAAGTTTCTCATTCGTGATGCAGCACACCATAAATAAGATGATTCCAGGCAATAATTACTGAAGTAACTATCATTGATTGTTTCAGATAAGAAAGATGGAATTCAAACCATCGACAGCCTTATAAAAGATGTCACGCAGCTGGAGTTTGTGTACATTTATCTAACTTTTTAGTGAAAATGATACTAACTCATGGAAAAACATTTTTTAAAATGAAAAAAAAAGTCTTTCCAATTCTTTCCACAACTTTGTTCCAAATGCTACTCCCACTACCCAGAAGTAACCAGCCTTGCCTAGTCCTTATGAAAATTAGGCAGGTAACATCCATATATATAAATATCCTTTTTTAACATATAAATAGGATGATCTCATAAATAATATTTTGTGCCCTTCTTGTATCAGTAGAACACACTTTGGAGAGTTTTCCAGAACAGTACATATAATTCTGCCTCCTTCTTTGTGATGACATAGCTCAATTTCTTAAGAGCCAAAAATGGGACTTATTTTTCCCAACTCTTGGTAATCATTGTCCTTTCTACCAAGCCGAATAACTCTCTTTCTTAATAGATTCAAAAACCTAAAGTGACAAAAAGGTCATAATGCCAATTTTCAACAGGACTTAGCTTAAAGAACAATATTTTCTCAGTACCTGGCCATGCCACAGACAGTTCCTTATTAAAGGAATGGTTTTCATTCATGTTGTTTATGATGAAGCACTCGAGAAACAGGACAATTCCAGGCAATACCCTCTCTCTTTCACACACCCACAACACAAATCAAAAGACCCAAACTGTATACTGGCTGTACCAATGCAGCACAAGCATCAGGTAACTTTTCCTCAGACTTTGCAAGTCTAGTAAACTACCCTCAAGTTCATGATAATAAAAAGAAAAAATTAACTGGCAGTTTCTTCACATTAGAAATAGAAAAATCAAACAATCTAACAGTTATCATTCTGAGCTGTTATTTTGACAAATGCAGACTTTAAAAGACAAATTTCTCGACATTCAAGTATAGACAGAGATGACAGAACTAATATCCTTTTTCCTAAACTCAGTGAAAGCCTTAAAATGCTGCCTTATCAGATTCAAGGAGAAAATTTCCAGTTGCAGTAAGACCAACAAAGACAGAACCCCAGAATTCTCAAAAACATGCAACTCAGTAGATTTTCAAGAAAAGAAACCTCATTTAGGTAACAAAATTAAAACTCCTATTTAGCAAACATTGGCTGTTATAGTACAAAATCCTAAGTAATCATTTCCTCTAATCAAATGGGTGTCTTGTTGCTGTGAAATCAATGATAATGGATGGATTCTGCAAACTGGAGTATTTAGAAACCTTTTCAAAGCAAGAAAGCAGTACTGTCACAGGAGAGCAGAGAAGAAGACGCCCATCCTCCTGCCTCCAGGTTCTAAATGCCAACAAAGCTCATTAGCTATTTATCTACCTATGCAGAGTCACATCCATTATGAGATACCATTCTACAAACTTTACCCAAAGGGAGATATGCTAGGAAAGGAAAACCGGGTAAGAAAATCAGACATTAAAACTTAAGAGAGCATCATACCTAAAAGGTAAAAATTATGGATGTAATCATTTATATGTTAAATTTTATTAATTGCATTTGCTGTATGAGGCATTGTCTATATTATGGATATGGAGATAATAAAACTCAATCTTCACATCCTAAGATTTTGCAGTTTACAGTGGGAAACAGAAATGTAAACAATTACCATTCAATTTATAAATTGCATTATAAAAATAAGCCATGGAGCTATAGAAAGACAGAAGAGGAAGTACTAATCCTAAATGGCACATAGAATAAGCATATAGAGAAACTGTTTTTAAATCCTTACTGATAAACAGACGGTTGTGTTTGACTTAGGAGGGGAAATACGTAACTGAAAGATAGAATTGGAGAAAGACTTACTTTCATTGTGTATATGCCTTTTTGCAACTTTTGAAATGTGCATCCTTTGTATACATTACCTGTTTTCAAATTGATTAATTAATTTAAAATAAAATGGTGGGTAAATTAATTAAAGAAATTAATCCTTGTCCAGAGTAAAAAAAAAGCCATAATTGTATAATATTGGCTCATTCACAATCAAGAAAAATAAGAATACATTAGTACCCATGAATAAATAATAATGCATTTGAATTTTTATAAGCATGTTTGAAATTCAAAAACCTTGCATTTTATCACAGGATTGCAGATTTTCATGTAATCAAGTCATGGACTTAATATAATTCTGGTCATATTGTAAGTTGGTATAACTGGGTTCACTTTACCTAGAAAAGTTGACTTTATCTAGCAGAGTTGAAGATATGCATAACCTGATACCTAATTCTAGTCAAGAGCATATATTATAGATGGTCCTCAATCTTTAATATGCATCAGAAGCATCTAGAAGGCTAGTGAGAACACCAATTGCTGGGGCCCACCTTCAAAGTTTCCTATTAAGTAGATCTAGGATGGGATCTGAGAATTTGGTTTTCTAAGGTCCTAGGTTAATTAATCCAATGGTCACACTTTGAGAACTTTAGAAAAACCCATGTATATGTACACCAAGGCACATAAACAAGGATGATCATAGCACCATCTTTTGTAATACCTCAAACTGTAGACAACTCAAATCACTATCAATAGAAGAATGCTCAAGTTGTGGTGAAAGCGGACATTCTATTACCATTTAGCAAGGAAAATAAACTACAGCTGCATGCAATAATATGCATGACTCAAAAATATAATATAAAGCAAAAAGATGCAAGACATAAAGAATATTTTCAGTATTATTTCATTTGTATAATGCCCCCAAATAGGGAAAATTAAGCTACATTGTTTACATGCAAATATAAATAGTGAAAGAAATAATGCAAAGCAAGTAAATGATTACCACAAAAGTGGCAATGTAATGCACTATTTCTTGATGTGGGTGGTGGTTATCCCAGTGTTGGCATGATAATAATTTGTTAAATTGAACATATAAGTTTAATGCATTTGTATGAATGTTATATTTAACAATAAAAGAAGGGGAAATATAAACAAAAGGAAGAGATCATTAAAAATGGATGAGTCAGGAAAAGCTTCATAGAGATGATAAGAAATAAGATCCAGTGAAGGAAGTTGAAATCTTTTTAATGAAAAGAACCACTAAATTTGGATATTTGAAAACACAGTTGTTAAAGAATTTTTTAAACTCTGTTATTTTATTAAGATAAAATTTTAAATTACTAATTTTGTAAAATTCAATGAAAAGTTTAATAAGTTAATATCAATTTCATCTTACCACAAAGTCAATAGAAATAGATTTTTTTTAAATCTATTAATGATTTTAGGATAAATAAGAGTTAAATTTACTATTGTTATATATTCTTTAATCTCCATTCAGGTTATTTTCTGTATTGGGTATGTTCTCAGTGCCAAATTGCAAATGGGAAAATCTTTTCTAGGATTGAGAGTGTTTAGCAAATAGTTACATATCAATGAACATTTTATGATTCAAATTTTCTCAGCACATCTTCCTCTCTTCTTCTCCAGAAAAAGCCATTAGACAAGAATGCTTTTTTCCCTAATACAGAATCCTCACTTTCATCCATAAGAGGTAAAAGGTTGTTCAAAATATTTATACCTCTTCAAAGTTTAAAGGTGACTCAGCACATCCTTATATTTTCAGTGTTTTGTTTTTTTTTGCTGAATCATTTTCATTGTGCTTCTAAGAAACCATCCTGAAATAGGGATTGCTTTTCCTTTTCATCTGTGTATCTATAGAATGATACCTTGATTATGCCTAAAGTTCCTAATTACCTCATTATTCTGAAGCCTGAGAGGATGATCATATAGCCCTCTTTCCACCATTCTCCAGTCTGCTCTTTCTCCAGGAAAGTCATAAATCTCCAAGAATCTGTAACAAAAATTCAGTGGCCAATGCACCTCCCATCCTTAGTTACCTAAGTTCCCACAAACCTACAATTATATCCCTCAGTTTGGATAAAAGAAAGATGATGTTCATTCATATATCTGATTGAAAGTAGCAAGACACTTAGAAATGTGTTCAGGGAAATAATATCTATGGCAGTCAATTGCAGAATATCATGAGACCTTGTGACCTCTGCCCCCCACACGCCTGCTTCCTCTTGGTTAGGGTCCCACAAAAGTAATAATCTCTCTCTCTCTCTCTCTCTCTCTCTCTCTCTCTCTCTCTCTCTCTCTCTCTCTCTCTCTCTCTCTCTCGTGCTTTCTTTCACATGCATGTGCTCTTTTTCAGCTTTTTCCTTTTCTCTGGATCCTTCTCCTAAAGAGTAACAATATCACTTACATTCTTTTTGCCTTCTTCACCATAAAGCTTCTCTTAACCTAGTCCATATCCAGTGCTGTTGACTCCTTTGAGAAGCCTCCCCTAACTCTGGCTCCTTCTCTCCCTGTGGAGTTGTGTCTGGCTACTCTGTTCCCATAGCTCCCCGTGCAAGTTTCTTTTACAACACCCTTCCAATATATTGCAATTATTTTTGTATCTGGAGCTCCCACTGCTTGTTGAGAGAGTAGCAATGTTTGTTTTGTCTCTAAATCTATACCTAACAGAATAATCAGTACTCAGTAAGTATAGTATAGAACTGAACTCTCTCCTAAACTTTTCCACCGCCTTAATATAATTGTCTCCTGAGAAAGGTAAGTGCTGATAGCAGACCTACTATAAGTAAGATAATTTGTCACAGGCCTGAGGGATGCCTTCATGGAGACTTACAACCAAGATTTCCACTAAATGAAATACAATTCAAAGTATGAAAAGTGTTATAAATGCTCTAATGGAATTACAAACAAAATATACAAGAATTAAAGAGAGGAATTGAATGGAGAAGGAAGTTTCCAAGCAGAAAGTGGTACTCCAACAAATGACATCTGACCTTCATCACCCCAGTCGCCCAAGTTTGAATTGCTTACAACTATTTTTTATTCCCCATTTCATCACCTGAAAACTCTAAAACATTCTCCTTTTTGTAATGGCACTGAAATCCATTGTCCCTTTTGCAAGTGCACACCTACCGCCTCATCCATTACTTCTGACAGAAAATGAAAAATGGAGGTAACCTTTTAGCTAATCTCTTCGTTCTTTCTCTACTCCATCAATATTTCCTATACCCTTTTTCAGAATTAATCCCAATGTGGATTTCTAACCCTATCGCTTCTCTGCACAAGAGCCTTTAATGACTCTCATTAACTATCAAATTAATTTCCAGCTTCTCAGATCTAAGGCCTAACACAATGTGGCAAAAATCAGTAATTACCAGTCTTATCTCCAGCTGTCCTCTTACTTTGGCTCTGTGCTTTGGCCAAACTTGGCTGCTCCACATTCCCAAACATCCTCCCATCTCTCTGCCTCATATCTCATTTCTCTTCCTCTACTTGCTATGGCTTCTCTGCTCATATCCACTGGTCAAAATTCCAATCACTTTGCATAAATGGTTCACTGTCACTTGCTAGATAAAGCCTCTGCTGTTTGGCTCTTCTTACTAAAAAAGGAATGTAATCTCTCCCACCCTGAACATCTGTGATGCCATCCTTTATATTCTGTGTTGTTTCCACCACCCCTTTAAACAGAGACTCAAGAGCTAGGAAGGGTCTCCCACATGCTATAAAACGTATCCCCTTCCCCAACCTACCTCTCCATTATGCTTGGAACTGCTATAACAGGGAATGAAAGTGTCACTGGAGAATGAGCCCTTCATGTCCCACAGGAATTCCTAAAGCACCTGGCACATGGACAGGCCTTGAGAGTCATCCATTAGATATCTGAAATGGATAGTAAACCAGAAACATAATCAGATGAAAACATGCAATGTTAAACTTAACCTTTAACATTATAATTTAATGGACACAATGAAGGTGTCCCTAGGCTTATTAAGGATGTGGAATTTAAATAACACAATATACCATTAATAAACAAAACTATGACCTGAATTATTGGGTTTCAGAACTCCAGCTGATTCTGAATGCCAAAGATGGATGCACATACATGTTGCAGAACAATTAATGGTGGTATCGATCCTTCTCCCACTTGAAGAGTGCAACTAAATTTCTACTGGAAACCATTTTCAATGTGAGTGGGAGTGAGAAGAATTTACACTTAGCCCTTTTATTCTAGTGATGTTTAACTCCCAATCTTTCATATACCAGTGTTCCAGAAAACTGCCCAGCTGGTATCTCCCACTAATGGGGCTCCTGAGCAGACATGAGTTGCTCTGTGTGCAGGCATGGGAGCCTCTCTCCTCTCCTCCACTATTTCCCTGCTTCTCTATAAAGTGAAAGTTTTGTTCCTTGTTAAAGCAATTCCATTCATCAATAGACAGGTTGGTGTTGAGGAGGCCCTACATACCCTTTGCTCATTCTATTGATGCATAGGTCAATATAAGCCTGATTTTACTGATATCCCTTTCATAAATATCTGTACATCTGTTCACATAAGCACATTACTGATCAAATAAAATCATATATGTTAGAGGAAGAAGTTACTTAGAAATGCCAGGATTTCTTGTTCATGATATGAGATGGCCTAGAGAGTCTCCTTGTAAATTATAGATTATCACAAAGGTATGAGTCCAATTTAGTATAATCTTCTCATTTTATAGATTAAAAATCAAATTTCAGAAAAAGACAGGTACCAGATGACACAGTGGATTAATAGTAGAGCTGATCTCAGGGCCTCAGAGGTACATGTTCTCCCCAGCAGTATTGACCTAGTCAAGACATCCACTGGTAGACCAAAGACCGTCTTCAAGGCATAAATTAAGAGACCTATTCATCTCCCATCCACAGACTGATGCCTAAAGAGCCCCATCAATTTCTGACTGATAACAGAGAAGGAAAGGTGATAGTCCTATATATAACTAACTGCATACATTTTTGATTCTCATAAACCTTTTTAGATGTTAGACTTTGAAAACCGGCAGAGAAGGAACCTGAAGACCTTTGGAGACTGAGGAGCTGGAGTGAGTAGCATCAGAGACACAATAAGTTCAGTGCTATGGTCCCGATGTGTCCCCCAAAATTCATATGTTAGAACTTAAGCCCTAATGTGATAGTATTAAAATGGTAGGGCCCTTAGGAGTTGATTAAGTCATGAGGACAGAGCCCTTATGAATGGTATTCAAGACATTATAAAAGGGTGTAGGGAACTAGCTAGGCCCTCTTGGCCCTCTGCCTTTCACATGTGAGAACACAGCAACAAGGTCCCATCATGGAAACAGGGACAGGGCCCCTCAACCCCCCAGACACTTAACCTATTGGTGCCTTAATCTCAGACTTCTAGCCTCCAGGATTGTGAGAAATAAATTTCTATTTTTATTAATTGCTCAATCTCAGTTCCTTTGTTATATCAACAAGAGCAGGCTAAGACATTCAGAAGAAAAAAAAAGGTTGGCCAACACCGGAAACGGATTTCACTTACTCCCAAATTGAGGATGAAGAAGATAGCTCTATAAGTACATGTAAATTTCAACTGCAGAAATATAACCAAACAGGCCTGTAACAGGTTTGGAGAGATAAATTGTTTTTACAAATAATATAAGTTTATAAAATTTTACAAATGTAATAGTTTAGGAAGGTTCTGGAACAGAGACCTATGTGGCAATTTCAGACATGAAAGTAAATAGTCATTCCAACAGTCTGACAATCACTTTTCAAGCCTTCTCTTTGTGCCTTCCCTCAATAGAATCAGAAGGTCAGCCTGCACATTCACCCTCTGTTAAGATGGAAAGTAGAGCTATTTTTCTTTACTTAGTCAAGTTGGATCAAAGTGTATGGATGAACATCCAACCATTCCTAAAGAGATGCAGAAGGGTATGCTGGCCCAGTGTGGTGTCTCATGCCTGTAATACTAGCAGTCTGGTAGGCCAAAGAGTAAAGCTTGCTTGAGGTCAGGGGTTTGAGACCAGCCTGAGCAAGAGCAAGACCCCATCTCTACTAAAAATAGAAAAAATTAGCTGGGTGTGGTGGTGAGCACCTATAGACCCTGATACTTGTGAGGCTGAGGCAAAAGGATCACTTGAGCCCAGGAGTTTGAGATTGCTGTGAGCTAGGCTGATGCCACAGCACTCTAGCCCAGGTGACAGAGTGAGACTCTGTCTCAAAAAGAAAGAAAAGGGTATGTTGTCAGGAACATGGTATCTTGAGACAAGGACCTAGAATTTGGCTTTAATACTTAATAGTTTCTCAATTTTGGCATTAAATATATATTATTTTAGTATAATTTTCTGAAAATGAATCATTCACAATCTTTGATCAATAGGAAGCCAATGACTACTTTCTAGGTAATTATTTTCTTTAGTAATAAATTTAATAAATACCATTCAGCTTTCTCTGTTTATAACCCTGGCCTTGTTCTATAAGTTTTTATATGTTACACTTTCCTTGTTATTGATTTCTGAACAGTACATAACTGCAGTTTTGATTTGTTCTCTTGTCAAGCGTTATTTGGGAGAGTTGGTTTTGTTTGGGTATGGTTCATCATTCTTGGAAACTGGAAAATTGTTTGATTTTTGTTCTTGTTTCCAGTATTATTTCATTGTGACCAGAGGGTTTGGTTTCTACAAGTTATGCTTTTTGACTCTTACAAGCTTTTGATTGTTAAAATTTTTCCTTATACAATGGGGAGGAGGAGCCATATTCTCTCTTCCGGATCTTTTGGAAACTGGTTCTGAATTAGGGAGTGAAAAGCAAGGCTCATAGCCCACCATCACAGATGGGAAAATACCACAAACATCTCTTAACCCCACCTTTGCTGGAGCCATTTTGCTGTGGGTTGTAGACTAGGAGCTTGTTCAAAGGGAAGAATACTTTCTACATAATAAAATGGTCAGATTTATACCAAAAAAAATGTCTGGAAGCAAAATTCTTTTAGCAATTAAAATGCTAGATGCTTTATAAATTTCTATCATTTAAATCTTTTAAACATCTTTATAGAAGAATGCCAACAATTTAACATGTTGATTTGACTGCAACATGTTCACATTCTTTTGTTTACTAAACACTAAGATAATTTATGATTTTTCAGCATTGTTGTTCTTTATCCCTTCTCTTCCTTTTCTGTTAGATTGTTTTTCTCTTTCAGAGCTTATTTGATGCTGAATGCTGTGTCCTCTATCCTGCCTTTTTCAAATAGCATTTCTGAAGCAGCATCTTTCCAAACCCAGCAGTTTCCTTACAGGCTTATCTAACCACGTATTTATGTGGGCCACCTTTCATCTGAGCAGCTCTGGCTGTCTCAAAGACATTAACTCATGGATCCTCTGGGACACACTCAGTAAGTCATAATTATATCCACTCTGAATGGAGGACTGCTCAGAATATTGATGACTAAAATGGAAACTTACCCAAGAAGCTATACAAACTTGGATTAAAATTCAGTTTCTGACCCCAACAGCCTAGGCTCTCCACATTACACATTACAGTGGTCTCTATTATGGCTTTAGATCATCATTCCCTTTAAGCTTAGAATTATGAATTTTCATGTTGGTAGAAATCATAATTTTTGTTATTTGTTAGCTTATACAAAATAAAAACAAAAATTAAAAAAAAATACAAAAACAAAAAAAGAGCGTCTCAGAAAAGGTGGGAGATGTACCCAAAGAGGAGAGTTCAAAGCAGAGTAGCCAGAGTAGCATTAGAATCCCAGCCCCCTTGCTCTGGTCTGGAATCTCCCTGTTATTGCTTATAGGTATGTAATTCGCCTCATGTACCCATGTTCTTTCTTTTTGTATTTTTTTAATCATTCTCCTCCTTTCCTTTATCACTGCCCTCTCTAGTGCACCATCCAACTGTTTTACATAAAAAACTTCTTTCTTTTGTTTTGCATCTACAACATACAACATAACTTCAAACTAACTATATGCAACGGCCATCCCAAAATACTAAAAAGATGTTGTAGACTCTCCTTAAAAGAAATTCAGTTTTGTTCTGCTTAGACTCATAGGTAATTCGAAGTAGGCTTTCAAAGTGCTCCCCAATAGGTAGTACATGCTTTGGTGTTAGGTCTTAGAGATGACCACATTGTAATCATGAACCATCAGTATGGCTAAAATGTTATTCATAATAATAGGCCTGCATGTCTAATAATACCATCACTAACATGCATTGTAATGATGCACATCCTGTATCAGTTTACAATTGACAAATGCTTCAGATACATTATCCCATTTGGTTCTCAAACTCTCACATCAAGAGAGAAAAAGACATCATTAATCCCATCTTGCACACAAACAAAATGTCCATGAAATTAAAAGACGTGTTAAAAAACAGACAACCAGCAACATAAAGAAATGATGAATGTTTGAGGTGAAAGACATCCCAATAACCCTGATTTGATCATCATACATTGTATGTATGTATCAAAATATTACCTGCACCCCATAAATATATGCAATGATTATGTATCAATTTAAAAGACAGACAAGCAAGAAGGAGAGCAGGATCAGGATCTGAGCCAGATCTGTTTCCTCCAAACCCTCATCCTTTCTGAAAACTGCCTGTGCTACAGCTCCTCCATCCCCTCTTCACTGGGCATAAGTTTCTCTGCAAAGACTATACTCCATGAATATGGTGGTGAGTCTCATTCACCCCTGTAAGCCGCACAACTCTGCACAGAGATTGTGCTCAATAAATGTTCCTTGTACCGAATATAATCGTATTGAATAATTGCATTAAGTGGTACTGAAGTCCCTGGAGCCATCCTTTGGGTTAATACTGCCTCACTTTTACCAAATTCCTGAGTCAATGGAGCTGAGGAATGAAGTTCTTCCTGCAGGACCAAGGTCCTCAGGGAAGAAGCCTCCCAGGCTCTGGGTCTGCAGGGCACCTGGCAGCCTGGCATGGCCTGAGCTTCCTTGCCAGGACTAGTGCTCTTCCCCACTAAGGTTTAACTCAAGGCCCACTGCTTCCAGGCAGAGCTCTCCACTGCACTCTTCCTGCTCCTACCTTCTTTCCAATTCCTGTATCCAACTCTGAGTACTAAACACTCTCAGCTTTAATTAAAATGTACTCTACTTTTCTCCTCAAATGTACATTTAAATGTACATCTCCTCCTCAAATGTACAGCCATGGGGATCAATTTTTTTTCCTCTGCTTCTTCCTAGCACTACCCAGAGCAACATCTCATGCTTAGTAGGTTCCCAAATTAACACTGACTAATTCAGATTAGCTTGCCCTGCATCTAGTCAGACGCTGAAGTGACTCTACTTCTAGACTTACCCCAGAATCTCACACCTCCCTGGCACAACCCAGGGCACACCCTCTATCTTTGCTAAATATATAACCAGACACAAAGGGCTGACATACCACCTCTGAGCTACTGCTCCTTTCTATCCTTGGGCTATAAACACCAGGCGATCCTATTCCCCGCCAGGCTGTATAGTCTCCAAACCTCAGCCAGCTGAAGTTGGTTTCTGCACCCAGCACAGGGAGACCCCAAACTCCACTGCACCTGTGCACAGAGTTCCCTGAAATCCAGACAGCCCCTGCACTGCACACCCCTGTGAGTGGCCAGGGAAACGACAGGAACTCGCAGTACTCCCAGGTTCTTTAAATGATTCTGCCGCAATGCAGCTCTCAGCCTGCTCACTCTCTAGGAAACGACAGCTCAGCAGTTAGTGGTGTGGAAGGGAAGGCTGGGAGGCTGCAGAGAGCAGAGCTGAATAGCTGCAGCAGTCATGTTGCTCACTGCCTTGGGCTCTTAATGATTGAGACACTGACAATACTAATCGCAGAAGAGGTGGGGGGAGTACCACTTGCTAAACAAAAGAGTATGGCTTGCTAAAATGTTTCCCAGCCATTTCTACAAAGGCTGTTGTCTGGTGGAACCTTGTTGGTTTGGTTATCCCTTGGCAGGAAGAATTGAAAACATACATCCAGTGCAGCTGAGCCGTATCTGAAACTCCAACAAGAAACAGACCCCAGGAAAACAGAGCTGGTGCTTACCTGCAGGAGGCCAGTTTATAAACTATCACTAAAAACCTTTTTCTCCCCTTTCCTAGTCCCCATCCCAAATCATTTCCTGCACCAAGATACTTTAGCGCCCTCCTGCTTCCCCGGAAGAAAACTTGTTTTCCCTGAAGGATGTTCATAATTGTCAGGTAAGGTCTCAAGTGGCCCACATTTCCCTGGCCCCACTCACACCCTGAGGAGAGAGGTACGAAGCCTCACCTCTTTAGCACAGGATGGAAGTCTGTCACCCATGGGAAAGAGGCCTCAGGCCTGGGTCAACAAACTGGAGTCTGTCTATGTCCTGGGTGCTGCCTCCCAACCCTTTGAGTCCTGGGATCGTGGCCCCATTTACCTATAGGGCACTGAAGGCCCTTCCCCTGAGGACAACACAGCTTCTGTCTATTTCCAGATTTTTCTACAACGTGATATTTTTTAACTTCTATAGTCATTGCTTGGTCATTTAAAGTATTTTATTTCTTGTTTTCTGGTTATGCAGACATTTATTGGGCATATATTATAATCAAAAGCCCAATTTCAGCAGAGGGAAGTCAGAATAAGAGTTCATCATAAGCCAGAACTAAAACAACAATTTGAGGTGTGCCAGAGCCCACAAGCATGGGAGAGCCCCCAGGCCCCTTGGCAAAGTCTTGAAGTAGAACCCGAGTGCCTGGAGCAGTCTCTGAGACCTCTAATTCCAGGCTTGAGTGGCTTATAGCAACCGCACACCTCATTTTTAATTCATACTTAAATAACATGATACAGCTTTCCGATAAACTGGATACAGGCCTAAAAAGATTCCCATTTTGAAGGAGAGCAGAGCACAGAGCCAGGTCATGGGCCCAAATGAAGGTCACAAGGGTATTAGAGGAACAGTTGGAGATTAGCTGGGCAGGGGGCATCCTCACCCTGCGGAATGCAACCATCTCATATCAGCTAACAAGAAGTTAACCTTTGAGCTGGATCTGCAGGGATGATAGGGGTTCACCAGGCAGAAGAGAGAGAGGTAACACAGAACATTCTAGAAAAGGTACCAAGGATTGAGAGTGCATGTTGTGATCTGGACACAGTGAGGCTGGAACACAGAGGACACAGTTTCTGCACTCCCAATCTTTGGAAGTGCATTGTTGGTTTGATTAGAAATTACTGAAGCAGCCTGTACTTTTCCTTTATAATAAGTCTCATAGTTAGTAATTACATATTTGCAAAATTTGTTGACATTTGTCTTCCCCCACCTCCACCCCATCCTAACCTGACTCCAGAAAGGCAGAAATCCCAACTATTTTGCTCACCGTTGTATTCTCAGCACCTGACATAGGACTTAGTGCCTCACCAAAGAGACCTCACTAAATATTTGACAAGAAATAAATGAACAAATGAATTGTAAATGGAGTAGGGCCAGCTGTCAGATTGCTCGTTGCTGCATATTAATAAGGCATGGTTATTTGTATGGGATTGAGCTAAGTTAGGTATCAATACATATTAAAAGTCCATCAACTGTGCACACAGTATTAAGTCTGTCATATTTGAAAATAACTAGTTTGTGGATTGGCTTCCCCACTTCCTTCTTCTTTAGGATGAGAGCCATTTAGAATATATATGCACTTTTAAATTTTAGATAAAAGACAGCTTCTTCAAATGTGTAATAAAATCTCACCAATGTGCACTAAAAGTAAAAAAAGGCTGATTGTTCTGGGGAACACAGTAAGGATGTTGAAGGTCATTCACTACCTTGAGTATGCTTTGTCCCAAAATTTTAGTAGGTTTATGAATTTGGAAAGGCCAAGAGAGTCAATGGATGCTCTCTTATACCTTAGGGTGTAAGAGCAAATTCTCTCCTTCTCCCAAGATAAATCTGCATTAGAGTAGGTTGGCCCAAGGAAAGGTGAGTAAATAAAACAAGGCTGACTTCCACTGGTCTTCTCCTTAGCTTTCCAGGCTCTGCCCTGCATGCTCCTTACTTGGATCTGGGCACTGAAAGCCAAGAGGGTTTTTAACTGAGCTTCCTCACCCTCCACACTCAGTCTACGTAATGTGCTGTGGAGGCTGGTCTCTGCCAGAGACACAGATAGCATCCAGGGAGATAACACAGCCCCATTCTCAGAGACCTCCTCTGACTCTTGAAAGCCTTCCACAGCTTCACATCTTTCACAGGTGTAGGGAGCAATGCTACTCATCTGTTATGGTCTTTAGGTTTCTGGTTCTATTTGGCAATCTTAATAGAGCATCCCAGCAGGACCAGCCATGCTACCCAAAGGCCAGAGAGCCCTTGTTATTCAACGCTCCCATTTTGCAGGTGAGGAAAGTGAATCCTAAAGAGGTTAACTGACACACTAAGATACCAAAGGAGAATCAGAACTCAGATCCCTGCCCTTGAGCACATACCACTTCTATCCTCCTCCTTTACATTTTCTCCCCTCAGTAGCATCCCCTGCTCAACATTTCCTACCGCGACCCTCCCGTGTAGTTTCCCACTGTCATCATCGTTCCACAGTGTTCACATCCTATCTGTGCTCTCAATGCTTTGTGCACAACATCCCTACCACCTCCACCGGCAGGCTTTTCTCCATGCCTGTATAAAATTTACCATCACGAAAACACCAGCTTGAACCCTTCCTCTTGGGAAAACCCTCCCAGCGTGCTCAGGCCCAGATTGCCCTGTCTCTGGCACCTAAAATCTGGATCCTTCCTTAGAAATTTGTGTGTTCTTTCTTCGTTTCATATACTGTTATCATTTGTCAAGGAAAATGCTTCTTCCCCGCTCCTGATCAATTCTTCCATACCAAGGAGCCTAATTATTGATGTCTCTCTATCCCTTACTTGCTTCATACCAGGGTAAAGCAAGAAAGAATAAACTTGTAATTGTAGTCTCAGCTCCTCTCTTCTCTTCATGCAAACAAGCTCTTCCACAAAGAGAAATCTCTTTCTGTTCTATGGAGACAGAGGTACCGCATGGCTAAGAATGTTAGTCTCATTGTGGACTTCAGTGTCAAGCAGCTCACTGAGATCTATGCTAAGCTGTGTGGTCTTCGATCTGGCCTTTTTCTGCTGGAAATAAAAGTAATCTATTGACCTATATGCACTCAATTGGGGATATTTTTCAATTGGTCCAGTGCTCAGAAGGCTAGGGAGTCAGGGAGTCCCTCTTGATGCCACGGCATTCTATATGGATATTTAAGTCTTGCTCTCTCGTTTAATCTACCACATTGTGTATTTGTCTGTTCAACTCTAGTATGAACTCCTCAGGGGCAGGAACGATGGAGTACAATTTTTCATATCCCCCAGAGCACTCGGTTCAAAGCTTTGTACATAGCAGGTGCTCAATCCGTTTCTATTCAATGAAATATTTGTTGAAAAACTCTGAGACCTCCCAGCAAGCAAGTAATTATCCTTAAAGTGTTTTCACCATAATTCTACCACATATAAAGATCTGTAACCAAGGAAACATCTTTCCCATTCTAGCTAAAACAGGTCCTTTCAGTTTTAAAAATCTTCTTCCCTAAGTACTTCTCCTCCTTCATCATTTTTCAGATTCTCTCTTTGCCTAGTGGAAATGTTTTTAAAGCACTAATAAGGTCTTGCAGAAGGAGCAGGAGTAGCTAAGGTATAGTGGTTCTTATCACTCTTCTACCCTCTTCTCATTCATACCCCCTAAGAAGGTATGCTTTCTTTTAGACAGTGTCACCTAAGGCTGGGAGAGCTGAAAATTCGTATTTTTCCTACCCAATGTCTCCATCCCTGGCCTGAGTGAGCTTCAGACAACCCAGCGCTTCCCAGTTACAGCATTTCTAGGTTTTATCTCATGCTGCTCTAACTTATGCTCTGTGACAACTGGGGTCTTGCCCCTCTGCACACCTGGTCATCCACAGTTGTTGTTTCTGAGTCGCCTGGCCTTGAGTGTTGTACCTGCTGACCGTGATTCTTCCCTCCACTGCTCCTTCTGAGGATTTTCCCCACTCCCCAGCACCACAATCCTGCTAGTGACATGGTACCAAACTTCACCTAATTTTGTCAGGCCTTTGGGGTTCGTGTGTAAGACCTCTGAGCAGTGTCCACTAGGCCCTTCCTTCATAGACTATTAAACTATTTTCCTAGCTCCCAACTGACACCAAAGGCACTTCCTCCTATTCATCCTTTTTCTTAACCTCAACCAACTTCATGACATTCTGAGTCTGCCAAAGCTGGTTGAGAATCTCCTATGGATGAGACCAAGGAGTGAAAGAGAAAAGGAACCTTTAAGATGCTCCAGTCTGAGGCCGGGCGCTGTGGCTCACGCCTGTAATCCTAGCTCTTGGGAGGCCGAGGCGGGCGGATTGCTCAAGGTCAGGAGTTCAAAACCAGCCTGAGCAAGAGCGAGACCCCGTCTCTACTATAAATAGAAAGAAATTAATTGGCCAACTGATATATATATAAAAAAAAAATTAGCCGGGCATGGTGGCACATGCCTGTAGTCCCAGCTACCCGGGAGGCTGAGGCAGAAGGATCACTGGAGCCCAGGAGTTTGAGGTTGCTGTGAGCTAGGCTGACGCCACGGCACTCACTCTAGCCTGGGCAACAAAGTGAGACTCTGTCTCAAAAAAAAAAAAAAAAAAAAAAAGATGCTCCAGTCTGACCCAGTTCCTCCCTCTTCATTTTGTAGATGAAGATGCCAAGACACACGGAGGTTAAATGAGTTGCCAAAGTGAGCAGAAGGCAAATTCAGGACTGAATCTCAAATGTCCTGACAACCAATTTTATACTCCAGTATTCTTAAAGAAATAGAAAAATAATACAATGACAGATATTGATTTACCATTATTGTATAAAAGAGGACTGCCAAAAATGATAACAATTTTTCACAAACCAATTCTTTAAATCCAAGGTATTTGCAAATTGAATATTGATTTTCAGTGTTTTTTATGAAATGGATATTAAACTATAACATGCAACAAGTCTGAATGTTCTTCTATTCTAAAAGACTAACAATTCAGTCTTTTAATAGTTGATGGTTACAGTAAGAGAAACTCTAGATGCCTCCAAGGTCTTATATTCCAGTAGGAATATAAATAGCAGTTACAGAACTTAAAGAAAAAGGATTTCACCATGACATTAATGGAAAAAATATGCAACAAAATAGCATCAAGCCAATTTAATAAAATGTATACTGCTAAAAAACAATCTAAATTCCTAAACTTCAAAAAATATATATAATGAGTTCATGAAAATAAAACAAATATTATCTCTACCATAATTAAATCATTTGAATTCATGCAAAGAAGTGTATATCACTCTCCAAATTTCTTAAAATATTCTCTATTTGTGATGACAAATTATAAGATTTATACATTTATCAACATGATGTAAGCTGAAAACTATCCCTAAGTTCAAAAATATATTTACATTAAGAACACTCCATTTTTTCCTGAAAATTTCCCACCATCAAACCATAAACTGTGCAAATTAGTTTCAATCAATTCAGCTATGTGTTTTTAGCAATAAAAGACATTTGAAATGCCCACACATTTATTAAGATTTTCCCCATAAATTTCACATTGATAGGTAATGGTTCAATTCCCAGTTGTAACTGTTAATACTTGCTTTGTATTCGACAAAGAAAGAGACATAGAGAGACATATATTATCCATGAATTTGTGCTCTCAGATTGAAACACAGCCATCCAAATCCTGAAAATAATTGTAAACTGCTCCATCTAAGCTCCTTGTCTTCCTGAAATGGTGGAGCTTGGCAGCACTGTTACGCAGTGACTGGGAACTGGTGCTTTGTCAGCACTGGGGGGAAATGGGTTAGCTGAATCACTTGGAAAGTGTACAGCAATTTACCAGGTCAGTGCTCATAATGCAAAGGGCTCTCTGCATGCTAACAGAGGAGCTTGGCACACAGGCCATCTCAACTATAAAAACAATGAGATACAATTTCCTCCTTGATCCACTCACCGAACAAGGTAAAGGTGGTCCATGACTCTGTAGAAGGCACATTTTTAAGGCGGAATACGTTAAACTCTTGCATTTGCATTTGAATTTTAAGAGTTTAACCTTGCCAGTTATTGCTTCTTCAATAACTGCAGATAGAATGATAAGAGTGTCTGGCTCTGTTTTGAGTACTTTAGATTGCATGAATATATTTAATCCTCATTTATTCCTCAGATGAGAAAACTGAGTCACAGTGAAGCTGAGCAATTTACTCAAGACAAGTCGTAGAATTCAAATTTCAGCTAAGGCAGTCTCCTTAAGAAAAGGTAGAAAAGACTTCTCAGAGAAAATGACACTTCAGAACAACCTCCTCAGAGTCTCAGGACCCTCATACATGTTTTCCCAACAAAATATGCTGTGTCTCAGTCTTCATATCTGTAAAATGGAAAGAATAACTATTCTGCTTTCATTTATAGGCAGTTATAAGATTCACAGAACATTACGTATTCTCTTTGGCAAGTGCAAAACATTGATGAGAATAGGAAATTAGTGATTTTGCCTATTACAGTTGCTTGTCAGATCAGTTTCCTTACTGGAGCGGTTGCCACCCAGTTTGCAGTTACTGATAGAGCAGAATGCACTTTTATACGCTCCCATAAACAAAACACTAAGAGTAGTCTGTTTTCAGTTGGTGGGGACAAAGGATGCCTTCACTGTCATGGGAATGTCAACTCTTCATTTCTGTGTCACAATTTAGTTCCCAAGAACCACTGACAATCCTGTAGGATCTCATGCTGATTTATTCCATTAAACACATTGTATTGATAAGACATAGAGCAGCAAGCTGCTTAAGAAACAAAAGTGTGTTGTTTGGTCAACTTTGTCAGAGAAAGGGGCAATATATTCACAAATGGCTATTCTACTTACATCAATTTACCAAGTGATTTGAGTTTTCACTTGATAAATTAAGAACTGGCAGCTCCAGAAGAGGCCCAGGCCAACAGAAGATATTCAGGCTGGTCTTGGCTTCAGTGCTGGTGGCTGTGACCTATGTCCTATGCTCCATCCACTGGAGCGAAGGTCCCTTCAGTTTTGGAGCACAACCATATGCCCTTCTACAAGTAAGCAAACTTCTTTTGAAACATAATTCCCGACTTACTGCTAAGTTTAGAGGAAGACTGAACTCACGACCATGAGAACATTGGCCCTCCTCACCCGTGAATTTGCAAACATTTCAATAGGACATTGGATTGTCACAGGGTGTGAAACCAATAAATACCAAGATTGAGGGGACCACCCTTGCTCACACCTGAGTCACACAGAAAACAGGACTTCTATTAAGTGACTTGTTCACTAGACTCCTGTTCATTTTCTAAGCATATTTTTTAATATATTTTTGCCAATTTGTCGCTTAGATAAGAAAGCATGAAAATCTCTGTTCAGCATTCTGTTGAAACTACAGGGTAACCTCAATCACATGATACATCACTCTCTTTCTCTGAAACTTGAGCTTTCTGTCCTGCAATTGAGTTTTCTTTGCAGCTGCATTATCTCTTTAAAATCAGCATCATCGTCTGTTCACTGCAGATGAGAACAATGTTATTAAACAGTCTTTGGTAGATTTTAAAAAGAATCACACACTTTCTTCTTGGAATTAAATTGCACACCAAAACCCCATGTCATATCATTATGAAAATTCCTGTGAAGCCCTCTTAAATATAACACTGCAGAAGCAGGAGCTAATGGCAATTACTATTTAATGCTGTCAAGTTCAGTTCCATTGCAAAGAAAACCCTCCAGAAATTACATCCCCGGCAAGAGGCAATATTTTAACCCACTACCATTTGTAGCTAAATGAGATAGTGAAATTAAAAATGTTGAATGACCAAAGCAGCAAGAACAAGCATCTTAATAATCTGGTGTTTTGTCCGTTTGTTTGTTCATTTGTTATTTAATCTTGGTATGCTTTACTTATTCACTGCCTAACACCAAGGGGAAAATGTGGCAAATTTCATAGCCTGAAGAGTCTATTATTGATATTACTAGAGGCATATAGCATAATCATGAAAATTCAAGATGTGTAAGCCTAAGTATGAATCCTGGTAACTTCCTGGCTGGGTGATGTGGAAAAAGTCACCTAACCTCTCTGAATTTCAGGGATGGCTTATATTTTAAATGAGATAATGTATTTTCAATGTTTGCTCCAGCACCAGATAACAACTAAGCTGTTAACAAAGAACACCTGCTGTTATTGCCCTCTGTGGTCACCTTACTAGCAAAGCTGCCTTCTGAGACAGCCTAAAATAGTTCAGTTTAAAGTAGGAATGAGAAAAAGCGCTCAGCGTGGTGGGAAGGACTGAAATATCATGATGGTGATTAGCATGCATTTTCCCCCTGTTTATTTCCCTAGAGAGATCTAAAAAGTTCTTTTGTAGCTAGTGGTCAATCCCACATAACAAAAAGATGGAGCTATATTAAGGAGACTTAGAACCTTCCAGGAAGAAGGAGAAAATCTGAGCCATTGAAACCTAGCTGCCGAAATAGCAAGCAAGCCAGCTGGTAGGAGAGGAGGAAGTAAGGGGAAGTCAAGAAATAATACATACTGTGCAAATCTAACGTGCTTGTGTGTGGTCACAGTCTAGAGAAGAGTTACCAGTCTCTTCTGTGCAATTCCTAATCACCTAGTTTGACAAAGATAACCTTTGCCCTGAAGGATGCTATAAAAAGATCCAGGGAATGAATGTTCTACCATGGCTGTGTAATGACTTTTTGTCTGGAGGCAGTGGTCAGAGAACACACTCTACACCAGAATCAAGTCTATTTTCAGGGATAAAACTTAGTGAGCTCCAAACGCCTCCAAATATTTTTCTGGGAAAAACAAACAGAATTGGAGGCATGCTTCACCAGCTAGGTGGAGACAGATATGCACACTGTTTGCTATTCGGGGATGCGATGCTATATGTTACATCTTTAAGTCTACAGTAACCAGCATGAGCAGCATTTTTCTCCTTCCAAATAAAATAATAACAGGTAACATTTACGGTGCACCAATTATATGCCAGGCACATAACCCTTTGAAGAAACCCGATAGAATTTGATTCAGAGTGAGCCTCGTCACAACACAGGGAGCTCTCCCAGAGCCTCTGCAGTAATTCTGTTTTCTCCTGTCAGATGTCAGTACATGGGAATGCTGCTCAGCGTCTCCCAGGGCTGGAAGCAGACAGGAAGGATTCTGCAGTTCTACCTTCACAACAGCCTCCAGGTTTTAAAATAAATTTCAGATTATTCTTTCCTGAACTAAGAGTTCTCTGATACCAAGCCAGGAGACATCTTTCTATTCCGCTGCAATCATTACCTCGACTCTCTGCTCTTCGCTGTGCGGCAGTATTAGTGTCAGCAAGTTCTGAGCAACTGAAAGCTCGTGAAGAGATTGTCATTTTGCCCCATGGACTTGCTCCTCTTTGCAATACTGACAGCTGACTTAAGTCCCAGTTACAATTAATGATAACTTGCGTAGTGGTTTTATATATATAGCACATTTTATCTCCAGATTCAAAACACTTTGCAAAATTCCCTCACAGTCTCTCCCAGTAGGATGGAAAGATTTTAGAAGACAGAAAGGGTGAGTTACGTACCCAATAACAGTAATGAAAGGAAAAATAAAAGAAATTTTATCCTTCTGAATTTAAGCCACTGCTTTTATTCATGGAGTCACAATGCCTCCCCAAGAAGGAAAAGGCATGAAAGCGGTGTGTGTGGAAACTCCCAGCACAGAGCACAGATGGGAAGAATTGCAGTACTCCTCTTTTCTTAGGCCTTGCAAATTCTATTTGTGGCTTCAAAATAGATGCATTATTCAAGTGGAACTACTATTATTCTAGTTATTGATCAAGGATCTTAAAAAACTCTTAGAGAGCTGTTACTACTTTCCAGGTTTTGTGGTTTATTTATAAAGCCGGGAGTTTGGTCATCCTTCTTTCAAGATCAACAATAATTAGGCATATAGACTTATTTTGTGTGTTTCAACTGGCAGAAAGTTCAGGGCCTGTGCTGTTTTAGGCCCACAAAATTGCAATGACCCCAAACTCTCCTTCTTTCTCAGTCTCCATCAATGTGTTCCCCAAGATAGATAAGACACTCTTGAGGGCTATTTAGGACAACTTCTGACTCAGCCCTTTTAGCATAGAGAGAGGCCAAAGAGTTCAGTGGAAAAAGCCCTGAACTCTTAACAGAGCTGACTTCAAGCCATGGCTTAGACCTGGCCTTCTGTTGTACAGGTGTCTTAACCTTCCAGTGGGTTCTCTTCTGGAGGTGGGATGAAAGCCAACTTATGCTGTGTAGCATGCAAATGAATAGAGACCTAAATGCTGTAGGAGATGTGTGCGGAATAGAGACTCAGAAGGTAAAGAAGGGTTTACAGAATTTTAAAGATGATAAAGAATAAAAGGGGAAAGACAGGAAGAATACTCAGTAGCACTGAGATATTAAGAAAACATAAGGGCTCCCTGGGAGCAGTTATAGACCATTTCTCTGGAACAGCAGACAGTTTGTACAAAAAAAAAATGTAAAAATATATACAGAAAAGAGAGAGATGGAAGGCCTAGAATGCGATGTTGTGATTCAGGTTCTACTGCATACACACAAATAAAACTCAGTGAGAAGAAATAAAGGGAAAGGAAAACCTCCGATTTGTGATATAAATAAATAAGTAAATAAACAAATAAATAAATGTAGGGAAAGCATTCATCAATAAATATCAAAATCTCCTAAACAAAACAATATGAAACATTCTCGAGGGCACAAAAGTAGACTTGTACAAACAGAAAGATCACCTGCATTCTTGAGTAGGAAGACTCAACAAAAAGATGCCAGTTCTCACTAAATTAGTTTATAAATGCAATGTGATTCCAGTAAAATGTATATATATATCATTTTTTTTGAAGCTAGAGAGGTTAATTATAAAGTTTATTACTAAAAATAGTAATAAACAATAATAGCCAGAATATCTCTGAAAATGAAGAGCAATGGGATGGAATAAGGGGTCATTAGCTCTACCACATAGTGAAATGAATCCTCTAAAAGTAAAACAACATAGTATGTGTAAATGGATTCGCACACAAAACAATAAAACAGAGTTCAATATCTAGAAATAAAACCAGTTTCATATGGATATTTAATAAGCAGCATTGCAAATCAGTAGGAGAAAGAAAAATATTTAACAAGAGATATTGGGGTAGCTGGATTTATATGATAAAAAAAGATAAAACTGGATCATTTCTCACACCATGAACCAGGAAAAATGCCAATAGATAAGACCTTTAAATGTAAAAATTAAAAACATGCAAATACTAGAAGAAAGAATGGGAAAATCCTCTAAAACCTGGAAAGGACAAACTTAAATAAAGAAGCAATAAAGGAAGAGATTAATAAATATGATAAACTGTTTAACTATTCTGGCAAAAATCATAAGCAATGTGAAAAAAATGGTAAGCTGCAAAAAAATAGTTGCAACTTATATGAAGAAAGAGGTTGGTATCTCTAAAACAGAGATTGTTCAATAGAAGAAACACTTGAATAACCCTGTAGGGAAAAAAGGAAGAGATAATAATATAGACTTAGGAAAAGAAATGCAAACAGCCCTTTAACATGAACATATGCTCAACATCATCTGTAATAAGAGCACTGCAGATTAAAACTATAGAGATATTATTCTCATCATCATATTGTCAAAAATTTTAACATCTAATGATATATTCTGTTGGTAAGGCTTTAGGACAATGTCTTATACATTGCCATTAGTGAAATGCCAAATAGTAGAACCCCTAAAGAACAGAGTTAAAGCAACAGGTAGTAAAATTACATATACTTTTACCATTGGAATCAGCAATCTCATGTGAAGAATTGTAACACAATTTAACAATGACACTCCTCCCCAAAAAGACATAGTTAGGAGGCTATTCATTTTGTTATTATTTTTAATAGCAAAAGAGTGAAAATAATTCAAATGTCCATTCAGTAGAAGATTGGTTGAATAAACTGTAGAACATTTACTTACACATTGGAGAACTACCAGCTGTAAGAAGAAACAAGGATCCTCTCTAATACTGCTCTGCTGTTTTATGGAATCATGTAAATGTTTTACAAAACTGTAAAACAAAGTTATTCAAAATATGAAGTAATTCTTGAGCGTTGTAAACAAAATGAAACAAATGAACTTAATTGCATATCAAGTTACTGGTTTAACCACACAGAGAAATTATTTCAAGTAACTTGAAAACACAGGCACTTAGCTGTATATCCCTAGAGGGATATATTCTAACAGTAAAAACAACTGCAAAGAAATCTTAATCAGTCTTTGGTATTCACATTTTGGTGATAATATCACTGTTGTTATTTTGAACTGCTGTATGTGTATGTAGGATAAAACAAGAGGACAATTATGTTGGTGATGTTGGGACTAAAATTTTTGTCATGGGAGAAGGGAGACATAAGTGTAGAATCAGAGCAGTTAAGTAAAAACCCTATAATAATAATTTCAGCTAGAGGTATCAGTATAAATTTATGAAGCATTTTCTTTTAAAATTATACATTTCCTACTTCTAAAAAAAATCTAGGCCAGGCACAGTGGCTCACGCCTGTAATCCTAGCACTCTGGGAGGCTGAGGTGGATGGATCACTCAAGGTCAGGAGTTCAAAACCAGCCTGAACAAGAGCGAGACCCTGTCTCTACTAAAAATAGAAAGAAATTAATTGGGCAACTAAAAATATACATAGAAAAAAATTATCCGGGCATGGTGGTGCATGCCTGTAGTCCCAGCTACTTGGGAGGCTGAGGCAGTAGGATCGCTTGAGCTCAGGAGTTTGAGGTTACTGTGAGCTAGGCAGATGCCACAGCACTCTAGCCAGGGCAAGAGAGTGAGACTCTGTCTCAAAAAAAAAAAAAATCTAGAAATGATGACCAATTAAATACCAATGGCACCCTTTTTCCTTAGATTGTCTCCATTTGGTATTTCTCACCAGCACAAATTATGGTACCTACAAGAAATTGCTGATTCTAGATCTGGGACAATAAATGTACCATGCTTTTCAGTTCTGAAAATCAAGGAAGTTATAAAAGTTTGCTGGAGTTGTATCAAAAGAATTCAAAAGCCAACTTGCAGGGGCTCTCAACTAACCAAAGATAGGACAATTGGAGCATCAAAATAAATTAATATATTTGTAAGATTTAAAGCCATAATATATGTTTTTAAATTATTCTAAAAATGAAAATTAAAAACCAACTCATTGGCCAGGCATGGTGGCTACACCTGTAATCCTAGCACTCTGGGAGGCCGAGGTGGGAGGATGGCTCAAAGTCAGGAGTTCGAAACCAGCCTGAGCAAGAGTGAGACCCCGTCTCTACTAAAAATAGAAAGAAATTAATTGGCTAACTAAAAATATATAGAAAAATTAGCTGGGCATGTTGGCACATGCCTGTAGTCCCAGCTACTCAGGAGGCTGAGACAGAAGGATTGCTTGAGCCCAGGAGTTTGAGGTTGCTGTGAGCTAGGCTGATGCTACGGCCCTCTACCCTGGGCAACAGTGTAAGACTCTGTCTCAAAAACCAAAAGAAATCAACTCATTGATCACCACTGGAGGATGCTAAAATACCCAACATATAATTTACAAAACCATGAACTAAATGCAGAAAACAAGCATTTGTTCTGCCTTTCCTATATAATCTATCCTTCAGGGTAACCAAACAATTGATTATAGAAACTTATTATTTTTAAATAATTACATTGATTAATAAATAATAACACCACTTCACAGCCTCTAATGAAACAATGGATCAACATAATGATCATCAACAGCTCTTGAAGACAATAGGTGAAAAGTTTATGGAGAAATTTATGATGGATGGATTAATCTTAACATAACAAAAAGAAAGAAATCAGGCATTGGATTCCACTTGAGGTAACAAAATATAAAGTTCTTGGAGGAATGGCAGCTGCTAGGAAGATCACATGTCTGATCACATGTCAGCTGCTGGGAAGAATTGGATTCTCCTTTCAGGTCACCATCAGAAAAGCTAACTTTGCTGTACAGTAAGGATCAGGAGATTTGATCCTGATTGCAGAACCAATCCTGATTACAGAATCTTGGATTATGTCTCCCACTTCATCCTTCCAGACCATCCCACAAGATCTGTAAGATTCTGTCTGGAAATCACTAGGAGTTCTTGAAAGGAAAAGAAGAAAGATTGTTGGTTGAAATAAAAACAGGGTTGAATGAGTTCCAGAAAGCAGAGTTCTCAAACTAGTGGACAGCAATCTGCAGAAGACAACTTCAAAAAACCAACTAGAAGCAACATGCAGAAAAGTTAAGAGGGACATCCTTACGAAAGAAGACAGCAGGTCCTCAGCAGAGAATGCGTGAGCTGGCTCTCCCAGAAATATAGGGGGAGGGGTGTTGCTCTGCGGGAAACCCCCCTTCAGGATCTGTGAGGAAGACAAGAAATAACAAACAGAAGACTCCTAGAAATGAAGATGGGGGCAGTATCAGTGAAGCACTCAGGCCCCTGGAAAGAAAAGGGCCCAGGCAGACCCCATTGCTGAAAGTGAAGAGGCATTTAAGAATAGAATGGAAGTTAAAGTTAAGATTCCTGAAGAATTAAACCATGGCTTGCTCAGGACTAGTATTTAGTTACCAGGCAGAAGCAGCTGTTTCAACTTCTTGCTAAGAAAAATGTGGAATATTTCAATTTAGGGGATTATAAGCAAGATGGTGGATGAGAAACACCCCAGACAGAGTGTCTCTGCAGAAAAGACAGATTCTAGCAGAAATTAGAAGAAAGAAGCAAGAAGATGAGCATACATGGATAAGGGTCGGAAGGAGGGGTACCTGAGACCATGGGAAACTCCAAATGAGGAGGTTGTGGAGGAGAACTGGAAGCAGAGACCTCCAGAGCAGCCTGGAGACCAGTGGCAAGGGTTGGTGGAGTAGCTAACTTTCCCCTCCCTTGCATCTTGGACTGCTGGTGGGCTCCCCAGCGGATGGAGAGACCTGTGGACACCAGCCCAGAGACGGCCACCGCCAGTGAGCAGTAAGCCTGCAGTGGATGGGGCACTAGGCTCCCAACTCCCACAGGGCACTTCCCTGTGGGCAGGCATGTGGCAGGTGCCATATTACCTCCGTCTCCCCTCCCCTGACCCTATTCGAGGCTGCCAAAAGAGAAAATACAGCCACCAGCCAGAAGCACCTCCAGGGAACGAGACCTTCCCTTTGGGGGCCCTACAGATCACTGAGGGGAACTCAGATGGTGAGCTCCCTACCCGCCAGCCCTCCCAAGTACTGCTGGCACAGTGATCCCAGGAGAACGGGGCACACTCTGAGGCTGAGAGACAGAGACCCAGCTTGGGCTACCCGTGGGACCGGGTAATTGGGACCAGCACTCCTCTCCCTGGTGGGGATATAGTTTGAACTCTGGGGCCCAGAGGTCAGACCTGCAGACCAAATCCCGTGCACCTAGGTCTCTCATTGCCCAGGGCACAGAAGGGATATACACGAAGAGCCTACTGAGGCGTGTGTGTCTTCAGGGGCAGATCAGCATCCTAGAGGGCAACCCTCCTGCCAAAGGGAGGCCGTCCACCCAGCCCAGGTGGTGTTCCTGCGCAGGGAACCTCCAGCATCACAGCCAGGGAAGGCCTGGTGGCATGAGGTATGGCCTGCTGGCAGAAGCCCAGGAATAGCCACGGAGTTGGGGAGGGTGGAAAGAAGCGAGGCCCACTCCAGACTGCAGGTCTCAGATAGCCCCACCCCACACATAGATTTTCTGACAGAGTGGAGCCATTCCAGCCCCTCCCTGACAGCTTCTCCTAGAAGCAGAAAACAGAACTTTGACCCCTGCTACAGCATTGGTGGTGCCTGAGGGCAGGCTTACCCAATCCAGCTCCACCCAGACTCACTCCTAGACCAGCCCTCACTGAGGGGGAGAAAAGGACACACCTGGAAGTCCCAGGGCCCCACCCACCACCTGAGGCACTAGAGTGCCTCTCTAGAGGAACAATAGCTGGTTAGAAGACACAAAAACAACAGCATAGCCTGTTCCTCCAAGCAAGCACCACCTACTGACAGGGAGGACATTCTGTACACCCTTTTCACAGAACCTACTGACTCATCATACAGGGAGTGGTCGAATCTCACCCACAGACACCACCTACCAGCTCAGAAATTTAAAAAGGCATGTGAATACCCAAACAAAAACCTAAAGGAAAGAAGCAACAACTGATCGACATGAGAAGAAATCAGCAAAGGAACTCCAGAAATGTGAAGAACCAAATGGAAGCCACACCCCCCAAAGAGGAGCACCATCCCCTTAGAAATTGACACCAACTAAAATCAGGCAACCAAAATGACAGAAGAGGAATTCCATATGTGGATCATAAGAAAATTCAACGACCTGCAAGAACAACTCAATAACCAACACAAAGAAACCACAAAAAGCCTCCAGGACCTAGAACAAAAGTTCACTAAAGAAATAGACACAATGAAGAAAAGTTTAACCGAACTCCTGGAAATGAATAATCAATTCAGGGAACTACAAAATACAGTGGAAAGTCTCAAGAACAGGGTTGATCAAACAGAAGAAAGAATCTCAGAGATTGAAGATAACACCCTCCAACTAAATAAAACAGTAACAGAGATAGAGCAGAGAAACAAGAGAAAAGAGCAAAGCCTACAAGAGCTGTGGGATTATGTGAAGAAACCTAATGTGAAGGTCATAGGGTTACCAGAAGGGGAAGAAGACAACACTCAAGGGTTGGACAAGCTATTTGAAGATATAATAGAGGAAAATTTCCCAGGCCTTGCTCAAAATCTTGATATACAAGTTCAAGAAGCTCAGAGGACCCCTGGGAGATTCAATGGAAACAGGAAGATGTCACGACATGCAGTCATCAGACTGACCAAAATATCAACTAAAGAGGCCCTTCTAAGAGCTATAAGAAGAAAGAAGCAAGTAACCTACAAGGGAAAGCCAATTCGAATAACACCAGACTTCTCTAATGAAACTTTACAAGCAAGGAGAGACTGGGGTCCCATTCTCACTCTTCTGAAACAAAACAATGCCCAGCCTAGAATCTTATTCCCTGAAAAACTAAGTTTTGTATATGAAGGAGAAATCAAGACATTCTCAGATAAGCAAAGACTGAGGGAATTCACCAAGACAAGACCAGCCCTACAAGAAGTACTCAAAACAGTGTTACCCACGGATCAGCACAATAAACACTCACGAATGTAAATCTACTCAAAGCTAAAGATCAAAGCCCAGATACTACAATGGCTCAAGAGTGAAAACAAAGCAACAAAGTTCAACCCAACATAATGAACAGAAATCTGCCCCACCTATCAGTTATCTCAATAAATGTGAATGGCTTGAACTCCCCACTCAAGAGACATAGGCTGGCCGAATGGATAAAAAAACACAAGCCAAGTATCTTCTACCTTTAGGAAACACATCTAACCTGCAAGGATGCAATTAGACTAAAGGTAAAGGGGTGGAGAACAATATTTCAAGCGAATGGAAGCCAAAAGAAAGCTGGTGTGGCAATGCTGATTACAAATAACTTAGTTTTTAAATCAACAAAAGTAATAAAAGACAAATAAGGTCACTATATAATGGTGAAGGTTACAGTTCAACAAGAGGACATAACAATTCTAAATATATATGCACCCAACCTTGGTGCACTCAGATTCATAAATCAAACTCTACTGGATCTAAACAAATGGATAAACAACAACACCATAATAGTTGGAGACTTTAACACCCCACTGACAGCACAGGACAGATCCTCCAAACAGAAAATCAACAAAGAAATAATGGACTTAAACAGAACCCTAGAACAAATGGGCCTGACTGACATTTACAGGACATTCTACCCCAAAACCACTGAATATACATTCTTCTCATCAGCTCATGGGTCATTCTCTAAGATTGACCATATATCCTAGGACTCAAAGCATGTCGCAAACAATTTTTAAAAATAGAAATTATACCATGTATCTTTTCAGACCACAATGGAATAAACGTAGAAATCGATCATAACAGGAGTCCTCATTTCTACACAAAGTCATGGAAACTAAACAACCTTCTGCTGAATGATCACTTCATAAATGAGGAAATCAAGATGGAAATCAAAAGATTCTTTGAACTAAACGACAAAAGTGACACAAGTTACCAAAACTTGTGGGACACAGCTAAAGCAGTCCTGAGAGGAAAGTTTATTTCCACAAATGCCTATATCCAAAAATTGAAAAGATCACAAATAGACAACTTAATGAATTATCTCAAAGAACTGGACAAAGAAGAACAGACCAACCCCAAGCCCACCAGAAGAAGTGAAATCATTAAGATCAAATTAGAACTAAACAAAATTGACAACAGGGAAACTATATGGAAGATTAATAAAACAAAAAATTTGTTCTTTGAAAAAATAAACAAAATTGACACACCATTGGCTAGACTAACAAAAAGCAGAAAAGAAAAATCTCTAATAAGCTTTATCAGGAACAATAAAGGAGAATTACAACTGATGCCACGGAGATACAAGATATAATTTATGAATACTACAAAATCCTCTATGCACAAAAACTGGAAAATGTGGAGGAAATGGACAATTTCAGAGAAACACACAGCCTCCTTAGGCTCAACCAGGAAGAAATACAATTCCTGAACAGACCAATATCAAGTACTGAAATTGAAACAGCAATAAAATCCTTCCTAAAAAGAAAAGTCCTGGACCAGATGGTTTCACACCTGAATTTTACAACACCTACAAGGAAGAACTGGTGCCTATCCTGCAGAAATTATTCCACAACATCGAGAAGGATGGAATCTTCCCCAACACATTTTATGAAGCAAACATAACCCTGATACCAAAACCAGGAAAGGATGCAACAAACAAAGAAAACTACAGATCAATATCCCTTATGAATATAGATGCAAAAATTCTCAACAAAATCCTAGCCAATCGAATCCAGGTGCTTGTCAAGAAAATAATTCATCACAACCAAGTGGGCTTCATCCCAGGGATGCAGGGATGGTTCAACATATGCAAATCTATAAATGTAATTCACCATATAAACAGAAGCAAAAACAAAGACCATATGATCTTCTCAACAGACACAGAGAAAGCATTTCACAAAATTCAACACCCTTTTATGATAAGAACGCTCAACAAAATAGGCATAGACGGGGCTTACCTAAAAATGATACAAGCCATATATGACAAACCCACAGCCAATATCATACTGAATGGGGAAAAATTGAAAGCACTCCCACTTAGAACTGAAACAAGACAAGGTTGCCCACTATCTTTACTTCTGTTCAACATAGTGCTGGAAGTTCTTGCTACAGCAATCAGATAAGAGAGCAGAATTAAGCGCATCCAAATAGGAGCAGAAGAGATCAAACTCTCACTCTGCTGATGACATGATATTATACCTAGAAAATCCCAAGGATTCAACCAAGAGACTCCTTGATCTGATGCATGAATTTGGTAAAGTCTTGGGATACAAAATCAATACACAGAAATCAGAGGCATTCATATACGCCAACAACAGTAAAAGTGAGAACCAAATCAAAGACTCAATTCCCTTCAAAATAGCAACAAAGAAAATAAAGTACCTTGGAATATATTTAACTAAGGAGGTAAAAGACCTCTACAGGGAGAACTATGAAACACTGAAGAAGGAAATAGCAGAGGACATAAACAGATGGAAGAATATACCATGCTCATGGGTTGGCAGAATCAACATTGTTAAAATGCCTATATTACCCAAAGTGACCCACGGAGTCAATGCAATCCCTATCAAAATACCATCATCATTTTTCACAGATATAGAAAAAATAATTTTACACTTCGTATGGAACCAGAGAAGACCCCATATAGCAAAATCAATCCTAGGCAATAAAAGCAAAATAGGAGGTATCAATTTACGAGACTTCAAACTATACTACAAGGCTATAGTCATTAAAATAGCTTTTTACTGGCACAAGAACAGGGACATTGACCAGTGGAACAGAACAGAGAACCCAGATATAAAACCATCCTCATATAGCTAACTAATCTTTGACAAAGCAGACAAAAACATACACTGGGGAAAAGAATTCTTATTCAATAAATGGTGCTGGGAAAACTGGATAGTCATATGTAGAAGACTGAAACATGACCTACACCTTTCACCTCTCACAAAAATCAATGCATGCTGGGTAACAGACTTGAACCTTAGGTGTGAAACTACTAGAATTCTAGAGGAAAATGTTGAAATTACCCTTCTAGACATTGGCCTAGGCAAAGAATTTATGAAGAAGACCCCAAAGGCAATCACAACAGCAACAAAAATAAACAAATGGGACCTGATCAAATTAAAAAGCTTCTGCACAGCCAAAGAAACTGTCAAGAGAGCAGACAACCCACAGAATGGGAGAAAATTTTTGTAAGCTACACATCTGATAAAGGGCTGATAACTATAGTCTATTTAGAACTCAGGAAAATCAGCAAGAAAAAATCAAACAACCCTATTAAAAAATAGAAACTTCTCAAAAGAAGACAGAATAATGGCCAACAAACATATGAAAAAATGCTCAACATCTCTAATCATCAGGGAAATGCAAATCAAAACCACATTGAGATATCACTTAACTCCAGTGAGAATGGCCTTTATCAAAAAGTCCCCAAACAACAAATGCTGGAGTGGAGGTGGAGAGGGAGGAAAACTCCTATACTGCTGGTGGGACTGCAAACTAGTTCAACCCCTGTGAAAAGCAATATGGAAATATCTCAAAGTGATACAAGTAGATCTACCATTTGATCCAGCAATTCCACTACTGGGCATCTACCCAAAAGATCAAAAGTCACTTTATGAAAAAGACACCTGCACTCGAATGTTTATAGCAGCACAATTCACAATTGCAAAGCTGTCGAAACAACCCAAATGCCCATCAATTCATGAGTGGATTAATAAAATGTGGTATATGTATACCATGGAATACTACTCAGCTTCAAGAAACAATGGTGATATATCACCTCTTGTATATTTCTGGATACAGCTGGAACCCATTCTACTAAGTGAAGTATCTCAAGAATGGAAAAACAAGCACCACATGTACTCACCAGCAAATTGGTATTAACGGATCAACACCTAAGTGGACATATAGGAGTAACATTTATTGGGTGTCGGGAGGGTGGGAGGGGGTAGGAAGGGATGAGTATATACAACCACAACGAGTAAGATGTGCAACATTTGGGGGATGGACACACCAGAAGCTCTTACTCGAGGGGGGAGGGGGACATGGGCAATATATGTAACCTTAACACTTGTACCCCCATAATACACTAAAATAAAAAAAAGTAAAAAAGAAAAATGTAGAATATTTCAATATGATGTTGAGCACTCGTCTACTCTACAAGTTGGAGAGGCCCCTGTATGCCGAAATCCTCTTGACTCACCCTGAGGCGCTGATGTCCCAGGTTTATGGAGCGCCACACCTACTGAGATTCTTCATAAGAATCAGAGCAATGCTGGGCTATACAGCCCTTGATAACAAGAGCCTTACATTATTGTTTGGCTATTTGCATGATTTCCTAAAATATCTGACAAAGAATTCTGCTTCTCTGTTTACTGCCTGTGATTACAAGTGGCTTCTGCTGAGAACCACCGCAAAGCTCTGTGAGGGTCTACTGACCACTCACTGTTGTCTGTCTGGTATCTGTAAACACTTTTTGTTCTTAGTCCTTTTCTTGTATAATTGATGTTCTTTAAAATTGTTAATGTATAACAGGGTTTATGTTTCAGTTTGTTTTCTGTTCTGTTTTCAACAGAAAATAAAAGGAGTGAAGCTCTTTTTCTCATTTCAAAGTTGCTACAAGTGTATACAGTAATTAAACAAAGACAAAACATTCAGTAGAACATTTTGTTCACTAGTGGACAACATTGTTTGAATGCTAGTGGTTCTATCCCTTTGACACTACACAATTTTCTAATATGTGTTAATGTTAGGTGACAAAACACCCTGATTCCTAGTCCCAAAGGTTCAACTTAATGCATATACCCCCTCAAACCCATGTATTTATACTTTTTCTTTTCATGATGCTTGAAATAAAACAACTCATCCTCTGAAAGTTTATCTATGATATTCCTTAGGCATTCTATCTCTGCTCAAATTGCTGAAGGATGCTGATTTTTTTCACAGTTTTTGTATTTGAGTCTAATGCACGTTCTAACATGATAGAGGCAGCATATTATTGTGTAGTCACAGTTTTCTAGAAAAGTTGATATTTTAGGAACTGTATTTCAGATCTTTCTTAAAATTTGTTTCTAAATTTCAAAGCAAAAACAATTTAAAAACAAGAAAGTTCTCACCACTATGAAGTATTCTTGTCAAAAATCTGAAGCTAAATCTGATCTCACCTCTAGGTCTAATTATTTAGTTGAGCCATATAAAATTGCCATTTTGACCTATAAACACACAATTTTATTTGCTTCAATCTAATACCTAAATTGAGGGGCAGAGAAGCATGTTAACACAGTAGACTCTAATCATTGGAGAGTCATTGAAAGTCTCTTATCAGGGAAGAACAGATTAATCAGATTATAAAAAAAATGACACATCAATTCTTGTCTTGCATTTTTCCATGGGACACATAGGAGCCCAATATAACTGCAGTTCCTTTCAACCTGACTGTTTGAAGCCCAAAGCAAAGAGATCTCCAGAACAAGTGGGTGGCAGACACACTAGCCCTGCACTCTTTTTTTTTAAGAGAAAAATCAAAGAAAAAAAGTCAACATGCAGGTCAGATGTTTATGATTTTCTAATCCTCCAACAGATCTGCTAGAAAAAATTTCCCCAAATAAATTGATGTTGTATAACTCAAAGACAAGAAAGGTTGTGCAAAGTTTGTGCATCTTTTTTTGAGTAAGACTTTAGAAGTGAACCAATTTAAACCACTCTAAGCAAAGTTAAAATGATATATTACTTTTTTTCCCTAAAACAAATAGTTCTATATTTTCAAATATCTTAGTAACACAAGACACATTAACATATGCTCTCTGAAAACTTCCTTATGCTATTAATTTTTTAAAGAAAACTTTCTTCCAAAAAATATGTAAGGATAAACTTAAAGCTTTCTGTGTCTTTAAATCTATTTACTTTTGATTTCACATATGGTATCCAAGTATTGTTTTAGCATATAATTAGGACCTTTTCATTTGGGGTTAAATCTGGAATTTAAGACCCCATTCTTGCCAGCCTTGAAAACACCAACTTTGTTTTCTGTTGTTCCCCTGCCACATGCACCTTCAGTGTGGTGGACAGGAGAGTGTCAAGGATTTCTCACCCCCATGTGTTCAAGCTATTGTGTAATCCCCTCCAGTGTAGGTAGGACTTGTGACTTGCTGCTAACCAATATAATGTAACAAAGGTGATTGGCTGTCACTCCTGTGACTAGGTCATCTCATACGACAAAGATGGTGAGATGTCATTGCCATGATTAGGTTATGAAATACATGTGCCTCTGCCTTGCTACTCCGCACTAGGCACTGCTGGCCTTGAAGGAACAAATTAAGTTGCTATAATGTAAATGGAGAAGGCCACATGGTGGGGAACCATAGGCAGCACCTAGGATTTGAGGGTCTATGACCATCAGCTAAATTTCACTAACAGCCACTTGAACTTAGAAGAGGATGCCTACCTCCAGAAAGGCACACAGCCCACCTGACACCTCAATTATAGCCTTGTGAGACCCTTGAGGAGAATCCAGATAAGCCATGCCTAGACTCCTGATCCACAGAAACTGCATGAATAACAATGTGCTGTTTTTGTGGTTATGTGTTAGGCAGCAACAGAAAATAATATACTGGTGAGCACGTTTCCATGGTCCTTGTGCCACATTCAAGGTAGTCTTTCTATTTGGAATGACCTCTCTCCCATATTTATCTGCTATATGTTTTTGAAAAATATAATGTACCAAAAATATAGCATCTTTTAAGATCTAGGGTAAACATCTTCCCTGGTAAGTTTCTTCAGTCTTTTCTTCTACACAGCATTCATGCTCCTACCATCAGTATTTATATATCTGCAATTGCCTTAATGTACATCTGTTGTTGCAAATATCACCTTAGATTGCAATCATTTATGGCCTACATTTCTCACCAGACATTAAGTTTTTCATTTATTCAACGAATCTTAATTTCTTGTTCATGACACACTTAATAGTGTGCTAAACACTAGGCACATAAATTTGAAAAGGTGTTTTCTCAAATGACAGAGACCATATCTTTTCTATCTTTATGTTTCCTGATAAGTGCTGCATCTAGAACTTTAAAAAAAGTAAATTTGGAGGATCTAGGTTAATTTACCAAAATAACAATTTTCCAAACGATACTTTGTCAAGTGATAAATTCATCAAAAACTACCAAATACCTTAAACTGGTTTTTTACCACCATTTTACTTTGTGAGGCAGAGACAAGTTTAGGGTGTCAGCCTAAAAAAATTGGGCAGTGTATTTAAGGAACAGCCTTAATTTAAGGCTTAAATTAAGGCATGTTTGTGTTCTAAAACATGAATTACAAATCTCATGAAAAACTGCTATTCAACCAATTCCTCAATAGGGAAAAGATTCCAGCAAAGTGGTCATTTGGTAAATTAATTGCAATAAATTTGCCTAATTGTATTTATTAATTTTATTTATCTGTTTGGTAGAAACAGTATAGAGACACAGTGATTTTAAGAAAGACAAGTTCCACCTGGCTAGAGTAGCTGAGGTGAGCACTCTGGAGAAGATGGGCCCCCTGATATTTGAAATAGGGATACAATCTAAAGAAATTGGAAACAAAAATTTGTGGAAAAGCTACTAATAATTATTTACAAAGGACAGTAATGTTACTTTTCTCAACAAAGCAATTCAGCTCAAATTCAATTCATCAATTATTATAAATATTACAAATTAATTATATTATCAATTTATTATATGACTCATAGTAATAAAAAGCACACATTCACAAAGAGACTTAAGATTCAGTCCCTTAAGAAACTTAGGATTCAGAATTAAACATCTAAAATGTTGACCTTTAGAATTGCATTCCTCTGACAGTCATGTCAGAGGATTTAGCGTGAGACACTGGGAGACTTTTTATTCTTCCTAAGCAGTGTGTTTACTTGAAAAATAAAACAAATGCAAAAGCATCCTCTTTAGCAACAATAATAACAAAAATCACAAAACAAACACATCCCCTTACTTTGTTTTTTGGTTTCACCCAAACTCCCCATGTGTCTCCCATGGCAGTATGACTAGTTTTCTTTATTGCTTCTTGATCTCTGCTAACATCAGATTTTTGTCACTTCTTAAAATGAGTTCAAACTATTTCTCTACTGTGTTTCTTAATTTTTGGAATTATTTGTGAAATTTTGGGTTTTGCCTTCAATAATTGGTAGAATTATTGACAGCTCTTTGATAGCCATCTTGGTCTACTGTTTCTCTATAGTTAAAACTATAGGCCAATAGAAATAGAAAATCCAAACAAACTATAACAAATAATGATATTGAATCAGTAATAAAAAGTCTCCCAATAAAGAAAAGTCCAGGAGCAGATGGCTTCACTACCAAATTTGACCAAACATTCAAAGAAGAACTAATACAAATTCTCCTCAAACTGTTCCAAAAAATTGAAGAGGAGGGAATTCTTTCTAATTCTTCTCATTCTACTAGGCCATCATTACTCTGATATGAAAACTAGACAAAGACACGGCAATAAAATAAAACTAGGGTCAGGTGCAGTGGCTCACACCTGTAATGCTAGCACTCTGGGAGGCCAAAGTGTGAGGATTGCTTGAGCTCAGGAGTTAGACACCAGCCTCAGCAAGAGGAAGACCCCATCTCTACAAATAATAGAAAAATTATCTGTGTGTGGTGGCACATGCCTGTAGTTTCAACTACTCAGGAGGCCAAGGCTGAAGGATTGCTTGAGCTCAGGAGTTTGAGGTTGCAGTGAGCTAGGATGACACCACTGCACTGTAGCCAAGATGACAGAGTAAGACTTTGTCTCAAAACAAAAGAAAGAAAGAAAGAGAGAGAGAGAGAAAGAAAACTGAAAGCCAATATCCCTGATGAACATATAGGATAAAATTCTTAAAAAATACTAGCAAATAGAATCCAATAGCACATCAAAAAATAATACATCATGATCAAGTGGGATTTATACCAGAGATGCAAGGATGATTCAATATATGCAAATCAATAAACGTGATACAGCATAAAAGAATAAAGGACAAAAACATTATAATCATCTCAATAGATGCAGAAAAAACATTTCATAAAATTCAACATTCTCTCATAATAAGAACTCTCAATAAATTAGATATAGAAGGAAAGCAACTCAACACACTAAATGCCATATATGACAAACCAACAACATCATACTGAATGGGGAAAGCCTGAACGTTTTTCCTCTAAGGACTAGAATGAGACAAGGATGCCCACTCTCACCACTTTCTTATTCAACATAGTAATGGAAATCCTAGCCAGAGCAATTAGGTAAGAGGAAGAAATAAAGGGCACCTAAATTGGAAAGGAAGAAGTCAAATTCTCCCTGTTTCCAGATAACATAATCTTATATATAGAAAAATCTAAAGACTGTACAAAAAAACTATTAGAATTGATAAATAAATTCAGTAGAGTTGCAAAATACAAAATAACCATAGAAAAATTAGCAGCATTTCTATAAACAAACAATAAACTAGCTGAAAAAAGAAATCCAATATAATTCCAATTACAATAGGCACAAAAAACTTAGAAATAAATTTAATGAGGCGAAAGACCTCTACAATGAAAACTACAAAACACAGATGAAAAAAATTGAAGAAGATACAAACTGGAAAGACATCCCATGTTCATGTATCAGAAGAATTAATATTGTTAAAGTGACCATATTACCCAAAGCAATCTACAGATTCAATACAATCTCAATACAAGGTACCAATGACATTCTTCAAAGAAACAGAAAAAATCTTAAAATTTGTATTTTTTTTAATTTTAATTTTTTCTTTTTTATTTCTGCTCCCCTTAAAATTTGCATTGAACTATAAAAGACCTTGAATAACCAAAATGATGCTGAGCAAAAAGAACAAAGCTGGAGGCATCACTCTACAAGTCTTCAACTATACTACCAAGTATAGTAATCAAAACAGCATGATATTCGCATAAAAACAGACACATAGACCAATGGAACAGAATACATAACCCAGAAATTAATCCTTGTATCTACAGCCAACTGATTTTTGACAAAGGTGGCAAGAGCACTCATTGAGGAAAAAAAAATTATTCAATAAATGGTGCTGGGAAAACTATATATTCATATGCAGAAGAATGAAACTATTATAGATCCCCACTTTTCACCCTAAACATCAACTCAAAATCAACGTAAAACCCAAAACTATAGAATTACTAGAAGAAAACCTAGAGGAAATGCTTCAGGACATTAGTCCAGGAAAAGATTTAATGGATGAGATCTCAAAAGCATAGGCAACAAAAGCAAAAATAAATAAATGGGATTATATCAAACTAAAAAGCCTCTGCACAGCAAAGGAAATAATCAACAGAGTGAAAAGACAGCCTACAGAATGGGAGAAAATACTTGCAAACTATTCATTTGACAGAGTATCAGCATCCAGACTACACAAGGAACTCAAACATCTCAACAGCAATAAAATAATTAAATTCAAATATGAGCAAATGATCTGAACAGCCATTTCTCAAAAGACATACAAACAGCCAAAAATTATATTGAAAAATGCTCAACATAACTAATCATCAGGGAAATGCAAATTAAAACCAAAATGAGTTGTTATCTCACCCCAGTTAGAATGGCTATTATCAAACAGACAAAAAAATAACAAATGCTGGTAAGGATGCAGAGAAAAAAGAATTCTTATACACTGTTGGTGGAAATATAAACTTGTACAGCCACTATAAAGAACAATATGGAGGTTCCTCAAAAAACTACAAATAGAGCTACCATATGATCCAGCAATTCCACCACTGGGCATTTATTCAAAGGAGAGGAAATTATTATATGGAAGAGACATCTGCACCCCTATGTGTATTGCAGCACCGTGCACAAGAGACATGATATGGAATCAACCTAGGTGTCCAACATTAGATGAATGAATAAAGAAAATGTGATATATATACACAATGGAAAACTATTCAGCCATAAAATATTCTTTTAGGTTTTTAAATTTTTCCCTTCTTTGTTTTAGTAGTTATTTTAAACCATTTTAATATGTGCACTTGTAGGCAAATGTTAATATCTTTACTCTGCTTTTAAACAAGCAAGAACATGGGAAGACCAAGTTCAGTACCCACTATGGTGGCTGCAAAAGTGCATTTGTTAGACATTCGACTGTGAGGAGCATAATTGTCTGAAGGCCCCAGCTTTCATACTCTGAAATCCATCACTGCATATGCATAGAGGCCATGATCAAGTGTAGTACGAATACTATTCCTGGGAGATGTAGGAATTTTCTGAAGGACTTCTTTGCTATTTGGCTCAAGGAGTCACTATCAACCTTTTCTAACTCTTTTAGTGCATCATCCTGTCTAATATTTTTCCATCCAGCTTCCTTCTTTCCTTTGCAAGTGTCAGAATGTCATCATACTCTGATGGCTCTCCTGGCCCCTCCCCTTACATTTTTCCTCAAAGACATTTGCCCTAATAAATAATTGGCATATCTAATCCTGTCTTGGAGTATGCTTCTCAGAGATCCTAGTCTAACAAAAGTATTATCAGTGGTCCAAGAAAATACATAGTTTAATGGAGATTACAGCATCCTTGTTGGCGGGTGAGACAGAGTTAACCTTCCATAGTTGGCAAAGAATCCTAGCTCAGTATTTAATAAACTCAGCAGTTAATTAGTCTAACAACTTTTTATATACTGACTGTACAACCAAATTCTAACAACTTGACTTTTGCTTTGTCAATACTATTCCATTCTTTCTTTGTAATCCAGAATTTTTTTCTTTGTTCCTTGCCTTGATAGCCTCCCATAATATCCATTTTTTTCTAACACCAAATACCCTATTTAGCTCTAAAAATCTGTTCACAGACCCTGATGATATGGTTTCCATTTACTGAGAAGCCTACCTACCATATGCCTGGTGTTATGTTATCTCACTAATCTTTACAACTCTGCCAGTAGTTATTATTATCTCATCTAGAGCTAAGACTCAGAAATATTCAGTGAATGGAGTGATGCTGTAACTTTACCTATGTTCCCATTTGGCTATACTTATTTACATAGGAGATGAAAAGACTTCAGGGGAAAAGCTTGAATCCTCACTAATACAAACATGTTCAGGATGTGTCCAACAGACTGAGAAGCTGGGGTTGACAGAAGCTATTTGAAAGAGAAGATTATAAAGCTCCTGAAACAAAACTCATCAGATGGAAAGAATGAATGTGTCAAAGTGAGGCTGACCATAAAGGGATTTCAGAAAATTCTTGGAAAATGTGTATTGTGAAAAAATTATCTATGGATTTTAAAGTTTTTTGCACATAAACTAGTATTAACTTGTCTTAACATGTCTAAACAGGATCTCATTTGAAGCATTAAGAAGGATAAAACATCAGTTTGAAACAAGCCCCTATCAGAGCAACATGAATTCTGCTAAAATTGAAGCTAAAGAAAACATCAAATTTATGGCGAAGTTTAAGTGGAAAAATGATGAAATCATTGATGATTTACAAAAAGTTTATGGGGACAATGCCCCAAAGAAAGGAGCAGTTTGCAAATGGGTAACTTATTTGAAGAAAGAACAAGATGATGTTGAAAATAAAGTCCACAGTGGCAGTCCATACACATCAGTTTGTGAGGAAAATATTCATCCTGTTCATGTCCCAATTAAAGAGGAAGAATGCAGCAGAAACAATAGCCAACACCATAGACATCCCAATTGGTTCAGTTTACACAATTCTGACTGAAAAATTAAAGTTGAGCAATCTTTCCCTCAATAAGTGCCAAAACCACTGCATCAAGATCAGCTGCAGACAAAAGAGCAGAGTGATTAATGGAAATTTTAAATAAGAGGGATTAAGATTTTGAAGCATTTCCTCAAAGAATCATAACGGGAGATAAAATATGGCTTTACAAGTACTATCCTGAAGACAAAGCACAATCAAAGCAATGGCTTCCAAGAGGTGGAAGTGGTCCAGGTAAGCAAAAGCAGACTGGTCAAGAGCAAAGGTCATGGCAACAGTTTTGGGGGATGCTCAAGGAATTTTGCTTGTTGGCTTTCTGGAGGGTCAAAGAATATAACATCTGCTTATTATAAGAGTGTTTTGTGAAAGTTAGCCAGAGCTTTAATAGAAAAATTACCAGAAAATATCCACCAGAGAGTCCTTCTCCACCATGACAATGCTTCTGCTCATTCTAGTCATCAAACAATGGCAATCTTGTGAATTTTGATGGGAAATTATTAGGCATTCACCTGATAGTCCTGATTTGGTTCCTTCTTACTTTTTTTATTTTCTAGTCTTAAAAAATCTGTAATGAGTGCCCAATTTTTCTTCTGTTAATAATGTAAAAATAATTGCATTGACATTGTTAAATTCCCAGGACCCACAGTATTTTAGGGATGGACTAAAAGGCTGATATCATCACTTATAAAATGTCTTGACCTTCATGGAGCTTATGTTGAGAAATAAAGTTTATATTCTTTATATTCATCTTTTAACTCCATTTTTCCATGAACTTCTTAAAGTCCTCTCATATAGACAATTAATAAAGATAAGAAAAGAAGAGTTAGATCAAGGCAGAGGGTGGCTGTTGTTACCCAACCCAGTCCTTTTGGAGACACTCTGGAGGTGTGTGCACTCCGTGTAGAGTAAATAACCATAGGTGTTCACTGAAAGAGTTGTCACAATAATTGCTGAAGAATTTGGAAACCAGGCAATCTTGCTGTGGAAATGCTACCCATTCCACTGCCCCAACCAAGCAGAGAATAAACAACACAGAAGAAAGAAGCAGTTTCCTCAGTTTTTAAAAAGCATGAGAAAGTGAGGAAGGGAGACAGAAGGAGCAGAAGCAGCAGTGGAGTTTCCTCCAGCCAGCATCAACACAATGGCAGAGAACAGCATCAACTCATGGCAGCAGCAGAACTGCATCTTTCTGGGCAACAAGGGTAAACCAGAGGAAGGATTTCCACCACATTGGCACCAGGCAGTAAAGGCTAAGGAAACATTCATCCATGTGTTCATTTATTTATTCAACAAATATTTACTAAAGAGATATTGCACTAGATCCTTCTATTGGCTGGCCATGAGGCAGCAGAAGTCTTTGGGGTGACAACAAATAGAGTGTTAAAAAGGAGCGATCTCACTGAGCTCAGTAATACTTTGATCCCAAGAGTCCTTTTGTAAAATCCCTACTTTACTAGGCTTTCTTCTTTGTAAAATTTTTAAACAAAGTTGATCCATTTATCTAACAAGTTGTCTGTTTCTTACTGATTTATTTAAGGCTTTTTAAATGTGATATTAATCTCTTATTGATTCTATAGAATGAAAATATCCTCTCTTGGTATGTTACTTGTTTTTGATATTTATTAATGGCAAAGGGAGTCATTCATTGTTCTGAGATCTGACGCCACTTTATACATGCTTTTGTCACACAGCCAACCTCATTGTCCACAATACCTCCCCTAAAAGGCTGTGGAAGAAATGCTAAACTTGGAATCAGGATGTCTTGATTATAGTAAAAGTCCTCTGACATCACTAGCACTGTAGCCTAGGGTAAATTTTTTTGAGACTAACATTAAACCCTACAGCATCAGACATTCTGCTAGGTTTCTTACATATAAGATCTGATTTAACCTTTACCACAATATACCAATTGTTTAGATGAGGAAATAGTCTCAGAAAAATACAGTGATTAACCAATCACACTTAGCTAGTTAATGACAGAGTTGAGAATCAAACTCAAGTATGACTCCAAAATCTATGCTGCTTTCTTCTTTTAATGTATATTCCAGGGTTCTCATGTGAAAAATTACCAAAAGAAAAAAAAAATGTTTAAAAAGGAATTAAGTGGAACTATGATCCCTAAATCCCTACTGCTCTGAGATTTCATGATGCAAATCATCTATTGAAAACCAACAACCGTAAGGCACTGGGGGGGGGGGGAAGGGGAGGGAGCGGGGGGGGGGGAATAATGACTCTAAATGCACTGGTTCCCTAGAGGAAAGCAATCAACAGCAAACAACAATGAAGTAACTAATCCCTTGATTTTAAAAACCATTCAACACTGACTTGAACAAGATTACCCCACACAGCCAAGAATAAACTCTCTTTACTGCACTGTGAAAATTACTTAATGTATGGCAGCTATATTTCACTGAGAGTCTACTATGCACTAAGAACTTTACATAGATCATTTCCTTTAAGCCTCAGGAGAACCTTATGTGGTAGCTGTTTTTACTCTGTATTTTATAGATAAGTAAACTGAGGCGCATAGAGGTTACACGGTCCTACAGCTAGTAACATCCATGCCTGTCTCCAAAGTCCCACCCAACACAATGCAGCTGTGAACTTTCCACTGTTAGAAATCCACACCCATTGTAAAATCATTGCCAAGTGAGGTTCTCTTCTTGCAGCAGTTTAGTCTTTTATGATATTGTCATTGTTGAAGAATCTCATTAGATCTTCAATATTTGAGGGCTCTCCTGAATTAGCAAGTTTAAAGAAAGCATATCAGAGAGACTTATGGGTCTTTCTCGAAATGGAAAATCTATTAATAGTCTGGCTAAACACTTTTTAAAAACTTAAAAAGTTTACTTATTGCCAGCTTTTCAAAAAAGGACCCAGGTTGAAAATTTAAGACTGACACCTACTTGTTGAGCAACTAAAAATGTATCTTTTTCTTTTAAGAGGTAGGGTGGAAAACATACGTGTTTTCTATTTCTGTACTAAAGTTCTTGAATTTCACTTAATATGATGTCCTATAAAAATAAAAGAGTTGCAAGTTTCATAACATGATGTCATTTAAAACTCCCTCTTGAAGTATTTCTCTCTTCTATGGACTTGTCAGGCAATTGAAATAAGGAGAGTTTATAGAGAGCCTCGTGGAAAATATATGTTCCAGAAACAGGAGATGAAAGAGAGAACAAGGCATCAAGTTCCTATGTAGTGTAAACTCCAGAAAAGATTCTAATTAAGCCTTTTTAAATAATGTTTTTAAACTCAGTGTGCTTTCTGAGGCAGAAAGACCATGGGTGTAATGAATTGCTAGCATGCATTGTTCATACTGCCTCTGATGTATCCCTGCATTGGAAGGCTTCCTTACAACAAGGTGACCATATAATATTCTAGGTAAGTAAGATTAGCTTTGAACATCCCTCAGAATGAGGTTTAGAGCAAATGTGTAGCAACCGATGGCCTGTGTTTGGGCACTTCCTGCTCAGGTGTACAGTATTTGGAACTGTATTTATCTTTCATTAGGCTATTTGGGGAACTGTCAGAAAATCATCCCAATTTTACCCCATGAGCCAGAGTCACAGAGCTTCTAAGCTTTTGATCTCCTTTGACATTTGGTTTTGTGTGACTTTTTCTAATTCTCCTTTTTTTAAAAAAGGTCTGTTGTGGTTCTCCCAAATGCCAAAAGGGAAAACACTTATAATGCTGTTGCATAACATTTACCTTCTAAATATCAAGCTTAGAGTATACACAAGGGCATAAAGTATCTTCTTATTGTATGTGCATGTCTGTGTTTCATATTCCTTTAGAAAATGTCATAAGGTGGTTTTCATTGCATATTTAAGTACTACACTTCCTAAGAAAACATAAAATTCTAAATATAGAAACTTGAGCAGAATTTATTCCCCTGAAATCAAATACCTTTCAAAATACAAAAGGACTAGCCCTCAGAGCCATTATTGACTCCTTCCTCTCCCTCATAGCCAACACCCACTCAATCAAATCATGTTGACTTTACCTCAGAAATCCTCTCTCTCTCTTCCCCCTCCGTCACCCTCTTTGTGTGTGTCTCTCTTTCACTAGGATTATTTCAATAACCTCCTAACTAGTCTTCTAACCACATTTTTCTCCCACTGTAGTTCATATTCTCTATATTACTTAGCAAAGTAATCTTAAAACTGATAACTTTATATTCCTGACTGGTTAAATTTGCCAATTGCCTGTTGCCTATATGATAAAAAGTACAAACTTCTTAGTACAATGTCTTGCAAAGTGTGATTTCCAGAACTGTATCAGAAGCTTCTTTACTGAAAAAAAAAGTATATTCTTGGCCTCAGTTCAGGCCTATCAAATCAGAATTCCTGGGTCTGAGTCCTGTATTCCACATTTTAACCTATTATTCAGAAAGAATAAGTCTCCTGGGGGAAAAAAAGAAAGCATACAAATTTTGTAAGTTTTAGAGAATTTCAGAATTTGACAATATTTCAATTGAAAAATCTCTGAACATCATGACTGAAAAACTCCTAAAAGATAGCTGAATTCACTAATATGTAAAAAAAAGAAATTTTATTAAATCCGTCAACTCTAGAAAAAAACAAAGAACATGAATCCAAAAAGGTAAAATAGAGTGAGAAATGAGATTGCTAAAATCCCGTAAAGTTAAACCCAAGTCTCAGGGATGAGATGGCCAAAAACTAAAAAGCAAACCTCAGAAATAGATAGCAAGAATACTTTTCTCTATTAGCCTTAGTTCTAAGAAGAGAGAAATATAATCATTTTCCCTAAGTATCCATGACGATTTGGATTCTCCTGTGAGTTGATGGCTTAAATTCTACTTTCATGGAGCAAAAAATAAAGGCACACTATTTTATTTTATGGTTAACCTAATCTATAGCATCCCAAAGGCAGATCTCTTTCAGAGAAACATATTCTCAACCCAGGTAACAAAAGATTACCACAGATATATTTGCAAATATGATCAAACAATGAAAAGTCATAAAACACAAAAAGACAAAATATCACAATGAGTCACCATTTTTTAAAAAAGAAAAGATCAGGAAGACTTTAAGTATAGGTACTAATAGATATAGAATGTAAAATACATGTTTACAATTAGCAAACAGATTATGGTCTCTAAATATTACTGCCCACTAAAAGAAATGAGGGTTACCTGGAAAATTGGCTGAGCCAGGTCTGAGAAAGAAAGCACAGATGTTGCACTTGGAACATCTTTTTTATCAGAAAGCAAGGCAGCTATTAAAGACTACTGCAGCCATCTCCTATAGACTCAGGGAAGAACTGAAGAGGTCCCCCATATTGGCCAAAGAGAGGACAACTTAATCATTAAAGGAAAAGCTGCAATGAATTGAAATATCAAGTCATTAAAATGTATCAATTCATAATGATACTTAAACAAAAATTTATAGGTTACCTTTGAAGAAATTCTAGACAACCAACACATTACACTGAAAACTGATAAGTAAAGGAAAAAAATCAAGCATTTATTATGAAATACAAATCATATCTCAAGATAACCAAAGAGTTAATGAGAGTATTTCTTAAAAAGAACTATTCCATTTAATAGATGAAGAAAGAATGAAACACTTAAAACATCACCATCTTGCAACCCCTGATGAAATAATCAATCCATGCAATGATCATCAGTGGTTATTAAAATCACTACACAAAAATATCTTGGAACACTTTAAAATAGAATGAACAGTCCAACATCACCTGAATAGACTTATCAATCTTACCACAAAAAGAGACAAATAGGCATAACAAGCCTCCTGATGAAAGAATATATTCTGGCAATGATTCATAGAAAGGGGAAGTCTTATACATTGTAATGTATAAGTAGGAATGTAATGTGTAAGTAGAAATGTAAATTAGTATAGCTATTATGGAAAATAGTATGGAGGTTTCTTAAGAAACTAAAAATAGAAGTACAATATGACCCATCATTCCCACTGCTAGGTATATATCCAAAGGAAAGGAAATCAGTATGTCAAAAAGCTATCATTACTCCCATGTTTATTACAGCTCTATTGACAATAGCCAAGATATGGAATCAAATTAATCATCCATCAACCAATGACTGGATAAAGAAAATGTGCTACACACACACACACACACACACACACAGTGGAATATTATTCAACAATAAAAAAGAATAAAATCCTGTCATTTGCAGCAACATAGATAAGCCTGGAGAACATCCTGTTTAGCAAAATTAGCCAGGCCAGAAAGACAAATATCACATGTTCTCATTCATCTGTGGAAGCTAAAATAATTTATCTCATAGAAGTAGAGAGTAGAAGAGGCTGGGAAGGGTAGGGGAGAGGGAGAGATAGGAAGAGGTTGGTTAATGGTACAAAATTACAGTTAGATAGGAGAAATAAGTTCTATTGTTTTACAGCACAGTAGCATCACTATAGTTAATACATTATTATACATTTTAAAATAGCTAGAAGAGAGAATTTTGAATGTTTCCAACACAAAAAAAATAGATAAATGTTTGAGGTGATGGATATCTCAATTACCATGATTTGATCATTCCACATTGTATACATGTATCAAAATATCACATATACTCCAAGAGTATGTATAATTACTATATATAAATTAAAATTATAAACATTAAATTAAACATAATTACCCTTTAAAGTTCTTATCTTATGGAGATGATAATGAAATACAAATAAAATTATATGATACTGGAGCTTGCTTCAAAATAACAGAGGAGTAGTAGGGCATTAATAAGCCAAAATTGATATTCATTTGAGAATTGTTGAACAGGGTAATGGGTATATGGTAGTTTCACACACTATTCCCTCTACTTGAGTATATATTTAAAATTTTCTATAATTAAAAGTTCAAATGCAAATAAATGTATCTAATGCATTTAAAGAAGTTCAGGAGAAAATCAAAACGAGCAAAGAAAAAGAATATCAAAAATCTTTGAAAAATAATCTAACAATACTTGTGGAATGGAAAACATTATTGTTGACATTTTAAATCCTCGGTGATAAGGAGCTCATTTTTGTAAAAACTTCAATCCTCATAAAGTGATCTATAGGTTTAATGAAATATAATCAAACTACCAAGAAGCTATCTTATGAAACTCAACAGCCTGATTCAATGATTCAGTAATTTATATTGAAGATTAAATGGATAAAAGTAGTTAGTAAACTCCTAAATAAAAAACAAGAAGGAAAAAGAAAAGGAGATGAAGAAGGAGAAAAGTGGGTGGGGAGGAGAAGACTGGCATTATCATATATGAAGACTTACTTCGAACCATAAATAGTCAGGACAGGGTGATATTGTTGCAAAGAAATACAAATATATCAATGAGCTGAACCAGTGATCACAAAGAGACAACCTGCACACATCAAAAACACTAAAATAATTGAGTAAAGATGAGTAATTCATTAAATGATGTTGGGTCAATTAATTGTCAATATGGGGAAAATGAAAATATACACCTGCCTCTTCCACTCAAAAATTAACAAAAAACAACTTCTTAATATTTAGAAGTAAATATGTTCTATTTTTTATTTGGGGTCCTTCACAAGACACAAAATGCTCTAATCACTGATAAATTTGACCACATTAAATTAATTCTATTAGGTCCTTTGTATTTATATTGTTCACTGCAAGAATAACCAGACTAGGATCACCCATATTCTCCCTTGCTCTAATCCCCATAAGGCTATGTGTGTCCCCTATTCTAACCTATTTCCCACCCTCTATAAATCCTAAAACCATACTCTGCATTCTCCAGCATTTTAGTAGATCCTCAGAAAAGTTCCCTATATCTTCCAATTCATTTCTAAAACTCCCTTTACCTTCTTCTCTTGACGGAAACTTGGCTCTCCCTTCAGGACACTGCTTCTCCTGCCATCCTTTCAGCTCGTGGTTTTTTACCCTCTTAGAACCTTTGTACAATTGGGACTGGAAGTAGAGTAGCTACCTCCATTCCACGTTATTAATGTTTCCAGACTATTTGCTCTGCTTTTCTCTAAAATCTTCAACTTTGAATCTTATATCATCAGATTGCATCACTCTTCACTCGTTATCCCAAAGTCACTTTCATTTCTTGATGACTTTATCTCCTGAATTACTGAAACTTCTTCTCTAACACTTTCCTTGTCTAAAGTCTAAAGGAATTCAACTTATGATTAAATGATTTATCTAATACACTAGTGTCTCGGTTTCTTAGGTTTTTCTCCTCCAATTAGTTATTCCTCCATCATATCTCAGCTGCTCCAATCCCATCCTCATGCCTTAGAACTCATCATTACTAACAATTACAACTCCTCCATAACTCCTCATTATCTTTTATGCACCTTTCTGACCATGTCTTCCTATGTTTCCATCTCACTTCCTAGAGTATCCTGACTCCACCCATTCTTCAATTCTACTGGCACCTTCAAATTGATGATCCTACCAGTTTTTTACTATCCCAGGCACACTTCGTTCTTCTCATCCTTTCTTATCCAGCTGAAATTCCATAGAGAATCATTATATCTCCCTTGCATATAAATTCAACTCCTTTTTCTCCCTCTCAAGTCATAGTACTCTTTCAGCTATATTGCTATTCTGCCTAAATCCATCTTTTCACTTTCTCCACACCTGTACTCATGAACAACAATGTGGCTGAAGAAAAACAACCATACTGACGGGTCTCGCCTTACACTTGTGATCATTAACCCCCAAATATTAATATTGCCAGCATTTGTGCTCTATTTACCTACTCCATCAACTCTCCCACTTCCCTAGATATTTATTTCACAACTTCTCTTTCCTCAAACCTACAATATCTCCTCTCTCACCCTCACTTTCAGCTAGTGACTTTGGCTTCAACTTTAATAAGAAACTGGAAGCAGTAAAATGGCCACTTTACCAGGTTCCTACCACCATAACTATTCCACCAGCATATACAGCTGGTATTTTGCCTTCCCTCTTAATCCTACAGATTAAGATTCCCTCTTAATCCTACCTGTGCTTTTGTAATACCCACAGACAATTTTTCCACTTGTGCATCATATCCTATTTCTACTCACCTATCCAATATTACTCTTAACAATGCTATTTTCTCCACTAAATCATTTTTATTTGTTTGTTCCTGTGGGATCATTGCCATCAGCATGAAAATGCACTCTTATTTTTTCCATCTTAATGAAACCTACTCATGGCACCACTTTCCTAAGCTCCTGCCCCATTTCTTTGCTTCTCTTCCCAAAAAAACTTCAAAAGAGATATCTGCACTCATTGTCTGATCCCTTCTGTTCCTGTTCTCTCTTAAGCTCACTCCAATCAGGTTTCCACCCATCATTCTCTTGAGATGGCTCTTGTCTAGGTCACCAATGACTTCCACATTGATAATTATAATGGTCAATCCTCATTCTTTGTTTTGATGTAGCAGCAGCATTTGCTGCAATTGATCATTCTCTCCTTTGTTCTTTGTTTTATTATAATATATTCTATTGAATTTCTGTGTAATTCACTCTACCTCCTTCAAGTCTTTGCTCAAAAGTCACTCTCTCAATGAGGCCTGTCTGCACATCCTCCAACTTTCCAAAATCTTTGCTCTATTTTTTTCTCATAGTATTTTAAGTTCATAAATAATTTGCTGAGTGTATTCTTTATTGTCTATCTTTATTATTAGAGAAACTCAAAGATGGCAGGTATTTATTTTGTTTTGTTTTCCAAAATACTCCAATATTCAATAAATATTTGTTGAATGAATGTATGATTAGATCAATGAATTAATCAAAACATAAATGAATAACAACTTCTGTTAATCATAAAACACCAAGAAAAGTGAAAATTCTAACCACAAAATATGAGGAGATAATTATAACATAAATATTAAGTACTGTGAATAGATAAGAAAAATAAATATTATAATAGGAAAAATTATATATATACACACACACACATATATATATATATAGAGAGAGACATATTTATATGAATAGGCATTTTCTAAGTGGAAATGTGATCAATAAATAATCAAAGGTTACTTAGCATCATTGGTGATCAAAGAAATGCAAATTAACACCATAATAAGATATTACACATATACCAGTTGGCAAAAAGTAAAGAGTTTGATAATAGCAAGTGTTGGCAGGGATGTAAAGTAATAGGAACACTCATATACTGCTAGTAGGGAATTTAAATTGGAAAATAATTTGGCATTATCTGATAGAGCCAAAGATACACATACCCTACAACCCAGCAATAATATTTTTAGATATATCCTGGAGATAATGCTCTATATATATTCCAAGAGACATACCAAAATTTTCATAGCTTCATTGTATATAATAGTAAAAAGTTTAACTCAACTTAACTTTCCATAGAATGGAGAATAGACAGATATCTATATTCATACCAGGGAATATTTTATAGTAGCAAAAATGAATAAACTATGGTTTACACATCAACATATTGAATACAAAGAAGTGATATGAAAAACAAACTAATATTTTTATAAAATTCAAAAACAAAACTAAATAATTACTTAGGGATGGTAACATGATACATTATTTAAAAACATGAGAATGATAAAATTTTAGGATAGTAGTTATTCAGGTAAGGATCAAGGGGACATGATTCATGGGAATAAATACACAGTAGCCACAAACTGTATGAATGATGTTCCCCTTCCCAAATGGGGAGGATGGATTCATATGTAATTATGTTATTTTCATGGTTTATAATTTACATTGTATGTATTTCTTTTATTCAGTCTTGATTAAAAAGTGAAAAATAGACCAGAAGTTTTCCCAGAGAGGACATCATATCCTGGGAGCTAATAATAATTCTTTGTTAATTCAAATACTATGGTGAAAATTGCTCTATTCTCTGTTAATAAGAAAGCTGTCTGATACAGAATATTTAAAATCCAATGATATAAACAAAAATAAACCTTAGTTGAAACAAATGTTTGGAGTGAGATTAAATTCAAACATGTTTATCATAAATTATAGATACTTTCTGTTGTATTTTATTGATCAGAAAAAAAGATTATTTCCTTGATATCAAATTGTTTTTATAAAAAGCCTGTCTTTACCCATCTGGTATGCAAACCTTTAACCCCAAGGCTTGTGCTATCATCCAAAATTCATAAATATGTTTTAGAGAGTTGCATGAGTCAGAAGGCTTGTTTACTGTAGAAAGTACTGCTAGTTTATGAAATATGCTGGTTATTTACTTTGTCAATTATCTCACTATTCTTTTTTCTTTCCTTTTCTGGGTAGGAAAAAAAACCCATAATTCAGTAGACTGATAGTCAAAGTTGACTGTAGTTATTTCTATTAATACTTCAATCACAATGCAAAATTTCGTTTTCTCCACATTTAAAATGACCGTTAAGTGCCTTTTGTTTGATTGGGTTGCTTTAGTATGCGAAACCAGACCCTTCTGGTTCTGGACCTACCTCTGTTCCAACTGCAGCCTCACCGCAAGCCCTCAAGCATCATTCACTCTAGCTTATGGCTTCTATCATGGACTCTCCTGCTCCAGGACGGATACCACCCATCCCCCCCCAGTCACATAACTTGGCGTATGAAGCTCTTCACCACCCACCCTTCTATCTTCATCTACCCCTCCCTGATGCAATCCACATGCCTGCCCCATTTAACTTTTACTGTTTCTCAAATCTAATATGTCCAATCATGTAACCGGAATCTGTGCATGTGGTTCTTCTGACTACAAAGCCTAGGAAAGCTTTCCTCATGTCTGAAGAGCCTACTCAAATTGCATACCTTCCACAAAGCCTTCCTACTCCTTTACCATACAAAGCAAGTTGTTCCCTTCTTTGAGCCCCCATTGCATGTTGTGCAAACTATAATTATATAGTATAATTATTTACTTAAATATCTAACTTTCCAACTTCCCTGGTAGAAATACTGTCCTTAGATGCAGGCAAACAAAGCCCTTGTCTTGACCTCATACCTGTGCACAACACCCCTTCTTAATATGGCCTTCTTAAAATTTCCTAAGAGCCTAGTATCTTGAGCCCTGAAATGAAACCTACATGAACCATGTCCTATTTCTCCTAGTAAGAAAGTTTTCTTACTCCTACTCCCAGTGTGGGGTTGATCAGATGCCCCAGAAACTTCACTTTCCAATCTTGGCTCTGCCATTAATTTGCTCTGTGATGATTTTAGATAAACAAACATGGAATTCAATTTGTTAATTCTAAAATAAGAGGGTCAAATCATGGGTGATATTTGAGATATTTTTCAGATATAAAAATTCACGATGCTTTCCAATGATCTACTAGTCTTATAACTCTCATAGTTTAAAAATTTAGTTGTTTATAAAGAATGAACACTCAGTTCTTCCCTTAGTTTCATCAATAAATAGTAAGAACTAAAAAATGAAATATTTACCATAATGTTTAAATTGATAATAAAGATATATGGTGTATTGTATCTTTAGGAATATACTTTTAATGATAATTTTCCTAGGATTCTTCCTTTTGATTATTTAAAGTATATTTTAATGATTTATTATTAACAACATGAGGAAATTAATTTCACTTTAAGATTAATAAATTAGGACATGCATTTTCAACAATAATTATATATTATTCTTTTGTGAGAACTCCAATACCTAGTATTCAAAATTGATGTATGCAGATATCAGATATAACAAATAGAAATCAATTCTAAAACTGAATATGACAGTAAAACATCTGTATTGCCAAAACATATATTAATAAATATGCTGACAGAATGGCAGTTAAAAGATAATGTAAAACAATTCATATTTTCAATGCTAAGCATACTATTTTTTATTTAATTAATTTCCATAATTATGCAATTAGTGCTCGCCAAGTAATTTCTGTATCTGTGTGCAATAATCTAAAATAAAAATGGATGCCAGAATGAAAACTAAAGAAAAAGTAGGAATAAACTAAAAGGACACAAAGTAAAAAGTAAACATGAGGGAAAAAAGTATGAAAAACTACCACATAATTCCTATGTGTATCCCTTTTAATGTACAAGCAATCATTTCTCATAACATTCAAATTGCTAGTAAATTAAAGCATGATAAATGTTTTCTTATAAGATATTTGATAAAGTAATTATGTTAAAGATTAAGCACTATCATTTTAATATAGTTTCTTCTCCAACTATATTGTATACGTGGGTGTAATTCGAATAATATTAAAGTTAACAAATATTTTGTGTAATAAAGAAAGAAAATTGGTATCCCTGAGGAAAAGAAATTGGTCTCTGGCTGTGAGTTAGTAAATGCTAATAAAAGAGTTAATAAAAGTTTCTCTTTGCATTCTGTGCATGTTGCCTATTTAGTCTTGCCAGAGCTTGTCTCTTAGCTCTCAAAGCTCTGCTGACATTCACATTGGCTCTTATTGTGCACTGATGATATCCCAGAACTATAAGCAATTGTAAAAACAATAAAGACTGCTCACTTCTAGCAGAACTGAAATACCACAATTTTATGTTGCTTTCTTCTCAGGGATAAGGTTGAGAGACCCTGATGCTTAAGGTTCATTAGCTTCAAAAAGGAGTCTTCGCTTTTGCTTGACTGTCTGAAAATGTGGCTCCTCTGAATAATTATACAACTATGGCTGTGGCCATTTTTCATTCTCAGAAACTTTTATTCTTATTTTTAGCAAGTAACAATTCTACTTTGTCAACTCAATTCCACGTTGTCCTTCAAAATTAGGCCCCATTTTGAATAGCACAGCACCATTTTTAATATATATATATATTTTTCTATATATGTTTTTTAAACAGAGAGAACTCAATCTCTATTATATTTAGATACATATATATGAATTTTAGAGCATTGCTTTTGGAAGTAATGCTCAGAATTTCTTACATATAGATTATCTTTGACATTCCTCATATAACCACTTACAAGCACAAAAGAACGCATTCCCTTATATTTCTCCTGTAATTCATGGCACAGGCATAAAACACAAAAGGATATTAGGAATATTTAGCATGATTAGTATGCTCCAAATTTTTCTGTGATTGTTCAACAAAATTATTAAAACCTGCCTTATTTTTCAGGTCTTCAATATAAAAAAAAAGCTCTAAAAACAGAGGGCAGGCTTATCCTTCACCTGGGGGGTCACTGCTTTTATTCATATTTTTAAAATGCTCGTATGAATGTAATTTAGTACTTATATGCTCATCTTCAGGATGTGAATAATAATGACTATTAGCAAAATACTTTTAAATGATCTTATCTCTTTGGTTAGAATATTTGTTACAAAGTAGTACAAGGGTATACACTTACAAGAGAGATTGCAGAGAAGATATGTAAATCCCTTACAGATCCACCAGCGACTTCATTGGCTATATCAGTGAATAACAGAACATTAAAAATGAATTCTGAAAACATGAACTGACCAAAGTTTGTGCAGAAACAGAACTGAAGAGATCAGATGCACTCCTCAAAGCTCTTAAGGACATGAGATTTATAGTAAACAGAAGACTGGGAACTTCCCACATAAAATATTAATGGATGTTCTACGATTCTTCTGAATATTTCCCCAGTGGCCATTCACTGGAAAAAACATCTAAATGCTAAGTAATGTTGTGCTTAAATATTACAAAACACTAATAAACTGTGTAAACATATTCCATTCACAAGTACGAGAAGCCCTACTAGTACCCCTGGACAAATAGTGCTATGACATCGAGACATGACTGCATTCGCTTGGAGACTGGGCAGAGGAAGACATCACTAGAACCTCAACAGAAGGACCTCATCTCATCCTGCTGACTTTTAGTATATAGTTAACCATCAAAACCTACTGTCTCAGATTCAAGCCTCCTATCCCAGTATTTCTTGTGATTAATTTGCTTTTCTTCCCTTGGACACCGGGACCAATGATTTATTTCATTCACCAGTGTCTTAGATATAGGATAACAACCAACAGAAAGCTCCTTATAGACCTCTGAAGCTCTTGAGACATCTGGAAATACTAAAAATCAATCTTAAAAATATAAATTCAACCCTTGTACAAAAGTCGTTTGGACCTCCCAGACCTAGTCCACATGAGAGATGAACGGTATCCAAGGAGACGGCCTTCAACCTACGTGTCTGCCAATAGGAAGGCCGTACTTCTGGCTTCACTTGTTTGCTCCTGACTAGATTTTAAATTACCTCTCATACATACAGTTCTACTTTGCTCTCATATATTGCCCTGGCATTCTCTGTGTTATCTATAAGATAAAAAAAATAAAAATACCCAAGTCCCAACTACATCCTGATAACTGCATTCTTCCATAAACTAATTTGACCACTTTCTCACCGAAAAATACATCCTCAGTTGAGAACTATCACCTAGTAAAGAGACTAAACAGAATTTTCAATCTACTCTCTTCCATAATAGATCGGATTTATAAATGTTCCTAAAACCGAAAATTCCAGTTTGTTTCAGTGAGTACCCTAATAATTCCTAGCTACTGCACTGTCCCTGTGAACTTATTGGTTTGGCCATTAAGTGTCAGTTGTAAGGAAAAAGTTTACTTTCAAGGACCATGTACACAAGAATAATATCCCTATGCCTAGTTATTGCTTACTTTATTATTTTCTATGGCAAAGTACAGTAACAACACATTCCTTAAATGTGTCTTTCTGTTGGGTGTGCTTTCCATGACACACAGCAGTTTCTTGAGGGGAAATCCTAAATGTTCTGAGCATGATACTGGAAATAATTAACACTTGTAGAATTAGTGGTTTCCCATTTCACCCTAGAGAAAGAGGAAAATACTTATTCTATGTTTACTTACTGCTTTCTCTGGATTATTTTGCCCTAGGAACAATGAAACTGTTTTTGAGAACCAACATTACTAACTATATCCAAAAGTGCATTAGAGATGAGACCCTGCAGAGTATATTGCAACTTGATTTCTCTATAAACTTGAAACTTAAAAACTTTTCAAGGTTTAACCTCCCAAGGCTTTATAAGGTAATGTTTCACCCTTTCTGCAAAAGGACTGAGGCAAAATGATTTCATAGTACAATATATACATCCTATGTAGTTTTCTGCTCTATTGGAGAAATTAAGAATCCAAGCCACCTTTTAAAACAAAGCAATAATGTGAGCACTGCTTCTCTAAACCTCTTTTCTCTTGGGAGAGTAGCTTGGAGTTTCATCTTAGCCATCAAAGGAGGAATATATTCACATCTTATAAGGACGCCTCCAACTGTATCTCTGTCTAATGAAAATTTATTCATAGCTTATCAAGCCCCATACAATAGAAAGTTGACAAGTTATACTACATTGAGGATAAGAACCTATTTATATCAGCTAGTAGCCTTGTAGAGAATTAAGAAATACAAAATTAAATAAACAGGATAGTGTTCATTTATATGCACAAGTAATGCTTATGAAATGCTACAAGCAATGTACCCTTAAAATGATGCATCATAAACATTCTCACTGGGATGCTAAGTAAGTATTTCACTGCAGTGAAATATTTAAGGGAACCTACACAGATCTACATTTAAGATGGAGTGTTGATTACAGTCAACAGACAGAAGAATGGTAAATGCAAAATGTTAGATGTCTCACTGTTCCCTTTGTAAAAACTCTCTGCGCCATTTCCTTTTCCATATTTCAAGTTGTAATTTCCTTAGGCCACCCCTTTCTTTCCCCTCTGGTGCTCAGTAATGATATTTCAGTGCTAAGATTCGAAAGAACAAATACTCCTAAATGCTGATGAAAGAAATCTCAGAAATATTGGAAGGATAAAATGTTTCTCTCCTCCTACAGCTGCAGAAGAAAATATTCTGCCTCATACAGCTAGTTCTGATAAAATGGTGAGTGGAGACCATCTACAAAAGTATCAATCTTACACTCCTATGATACATTCGTGGAAAGTGTAATCTGTTTTATGTTACATTATTGAATTTGTTCTTGGAAGTGTTATTTGAACAAAGGAGTCTTTTAGGACACCTAGATTTTCAAGATTACCAAGTAACAGGTGAAATGTAACCTGTTAGGCCTCCAAGTCTGTGATTCTGATTGTCAATATTTTGATGATTATTTCCCCTGGTAATACTATTCAAATTGGCATCCTTGCTTTCTGAAATGTATAAATACTAGCAAAATGTATTTTTTAAGTCAGAAGAGCACCTCGGGAATTCCATTTTCTCTCCCTTTATACATAAATGTGACAATAATATCATGATGATGATGAATTCTTTATTCAAACAAAAAGTTCAAGATCCTTTGTCTCATTTCAAGTAAATCCAATATATACTGTGGCATTCTGAAATATATTAAGAAAGACACAAATCCTGAGATTATATACATTTTAAAATACAAAGGGAAAATAATCACTGTTAGCTAATATTAACAATATATTTAGGAAGTCATACTTAACATCTTTCTTAAAGTCTGGAAGGTGACTGAAAAACAGAATATGCCTTGAACATCTCTCTCACTTTTAACTTGAACTACCAACACCAGTTTGCAAAACCATGTGCAAATATAGCATACCAGCCCCTTATAGAAATCACTTGATTTACAGATAAGCAAATTAAAGAGCAACAGGGTTAAGTAAGAATCTCAGGGTCACACAAGGGAGGAAAAAGTAAGACTTTAAGCTGCTAAGTGCTAATTTCTGCATGTGTGAGCCAGCATCTGCTTCTGAAGGAACACAATTCCATATAAAATGTATCTACTTATTAATATCCCAATTGTAACATTAGGAAAAATATTCTAACATGTTACAGAAATAGACATGGTTAAATGGAAGAGGAATCCTTTGCCTTATTACTTACAATGAGTCTTTTTCTATATTACTCAAAATGGTTGCCATTTAATTTTCTTTTCTTATTTTAAATAGTATAAAGGACAAATGTTAGAGTAGATATACATGGATTCATGGTCAAGAGAAGGAAAATTAGTGGATTTTCTTTCATAAACATCTTTTTTTCTATCATCTAATTTGACATTGTACTATACTCAAAATCACCATAACATTTCTACAGGCATATTATAGACTCTGTAATTCATGTTACATTCTTGATCCTTTCATAAAATGACATTTTGAAGGAAAAAATATAGGTGTATAATGAGGCAGAGTAGGAAAAGCACTTCAGCCTTCAACCAGAAATAAACTTTTTAAAAAGGATAAAGAAGTGACTGTAATTTCTTCTTTCTAGTTGATTACAATGAGGAAAGACATGATTAGCAAATCCAAATCCATTTCAAGTAGTCATGTAAAAAAATGACAGGAATGAATTTTCTGGCCAACTGATAAGAAATGCAATTGTGTCTTCTGATGTTAATTTGACCTTATTGAGCCGAATCATCCATTCAACAGGAAGAGAACATACAAAAAAGAAAAGGCCCCTGTGGACTGTGCCTTAGAGCTACAGATGCTTAGATGTAGCTACAGATGTAGCTTAGATATTACAGATACATACAGAAATAATAATGCTAATATGTGTTGTGGTTAGATGTATGTAGTATAATTGAAGAAAGTACCAAGGGAACAGAAAGGAGGAAAGTATTAATTCTGGGTTAGTGAATGAGGTAAGGATAAAAAACTTAAAGCTGATCCTTTGTTCTACTACCCTGTCCAAATTTTTCCTTGCTTTAGTGAATAGATTAACAGAAAACTTACTTGTAAAACTATACATTGCTGTAAAAGTAGTAAGCTATTCTCTATCAAGATATAGCAAATTGGCCAGGCGCGGTGCCTCACGCCTGTAATCCTAGCACTCTGGGAGGCTGAGGCGGGTGGATTGCTCAAGGTCAGGAGTTCGAAACCAGCCTCAGCAAGAGCGAGACCCCGTCTCTACCATAAAAAGAAAGAAATTAATTGGCCAACAAATATATATAGAAAAAATTAGCCGGGCATGGTGGTGCATGCCTGTAGTCCCAGCTACTTGGGAGGCTGAGGCAGAAGATTGCTTGAGCCCAGGAGTTTGAGGTTGCTGTGAGCTAGGCTGACGCCATGGCACTCACTCTAGCCTGGGCAACAAAGCAAGACTCTGTCTCAAAAAAAAAAAAAAAAATATAGCAAATTGGCATGGCTAAATTGTACTTTCTTTTATCTTGACTGTCTGCTGATTCAAGTTGAAACTCCTTAGCATGATATTCAACACCTCTGTTGTCTGGCTTTCTAGTTTTATTTTTCGCCAACTCACTTTCTACTTATGACACTTTAGGAAACTGGAATACCCTAGACTTTCTTTGCCCTGTATATAGTTCCAGCGTTTCCTCTGCCTAGAATGTCCTTTTCCCATCTTATTTTTATCTATCATAATTATCATCCTCTCACTCCAGACTTAACTCAAATGCTATGTCACCATCTTTCTACCCATCTGTGGTACAGTAAAGATGCTGCAAATTCTTTGTCACTCTGCTATCAAGAGATAGGGTCTATTTATCCACTCATTTAAACATAGGCTGAGCCTGTGACGATTTTGACCACTTGAACTTAACAGGTATAATATTGTGCCTATTTTGAGCCTTTAAGAGAAATCCTAGTTTCCATATTCTCCCTGGCAGTACACTTACTTGGGGAAACCAGTTGCCATGAAAGACATCCCGCTACCCTGATACTGCCATCCAGTGAGAAGCTGGAGGAGCCAGCCGTGTGAAGAGGCCACATTGAAAGAGGGAGAGATTCCTGGCCACCCTGCAGCTGTTCTGGCCATTTCAGCTGAGGCACCAGCGTGTGAGTGAAGAAGCTGCCTTGGGTCAGCCAGGTTGAATCTTTACATGGCTACATTGCCAACCAACACCTTATGGCAGCCACTAGGAGAGTCTAAGCAAGAATGACCCAGCTGAACCCAGTCAGCCCATAGTAGCGTTACAGTTAATAAATAATTGCCAAAATCACTAAATTTGAAGTGGTTTATTATACAGAAATTGATCATTGAAACAACATGCAAAAAGTCTATGTTACAAAGCTACAGAAATAGTAAAGAGATCAGTGATTGCCAGTGACTTGGGGAATATAGATATATGCAGGACAAGGGATTTTTAGGGCAGTGAAATTTCTCTGTATGATACTATAATGGTGGATACATGTCATTACACATTTGTCAAAACCCATAGAATATACCTCACCAAGAGTGAACTCTAAAGCCATCTATGGACTTTGGGGGATAATGATATGTTAATGTGGGTTCATCAGTTATAACAGATGTGTCACTCATATGAAATATGAATGGTCAGAGAGGCTATGCCCATGTGGGGGAAGTGGTTACAAAAGAACTCTCTGTACTTTCTGCTCAACTTTGCTGTGAACCCAAAACTGTTCTAAAAGGAGAGAGAGAAAAAAAAATAATATATTTATATATTTAATGGCCTCTAAGCCAGGACTAGTGTTTGATTTTTCTTAATATAAAAATAAAGACATATTGCCTTTATGAAACATGCAGTTTAGGAGAAACCGCAATTTTGGAATAAACAAATTCAGTCAAGTACTAGATATTCTGTGATAGAGGTCTCTGCAAGCATACCTCAGAGATTGTGGGTTTGGTTCCAGACACTGCAATAAAGTGAATATCTCAATAAAGTGAATATCTCAGTAAAGTGAGTCATGAATATTCTGGTTTTGCAGTGTATATAAAAGTTATGTTTACATTATACTGTAGTCTATTAAGTGTGCAATAGCACTATGTCTGAAAAAACAATGTATGTACCTTAATTTAAAGATACTTTATTGCCAAATAATGCTAGCAACCATCTGAGCCTTTGGGGAGTCATAATATTTTTGCTGATGGAGGGATTTACCTCAAATGTCGATGGCTGTTGACTGATCAGGGTGGTGGTTGCTGAATGTTAGGCTCACTATGGCGATTTCTTAAAAAGAGATAACACTGAAATTTGCTGCATTGATTGACTCTTCCTTTCAAGAAAGATTTCTGTGTAACATGCAATGCCGTTTGATAGCATTTTAACCACAGTAGAATTTCTCTCAAAATTGAAGTCCATCCCCTCAAACCCGGCTGCTGCATTATCAACTAACTTTATGTAATATTCTAAATCCTTTGTTGTCATTTCAGCAATGTTCACAGAATCTTCACCAGGAGTAAGTAGACTCCATCTCAACAAACCACTTGGTTTGCTTGTCTGTAAAAAGTAATTCCTCATCCATTTAATTTTATCATGAGATTGTAGCAATTCAGTCACATCTTCAGGTTCCACTTCTAGTTCTCTTACTATTTCTACCACAACTGCCATTACTTCCTCCAATGAAGTCTTGAACCCCTCTCAGTCATCCATGAGGGTTGGAATCAACTTCTCCCAAACTCCTGCTAATGTTGATATTTTAACCTCTTTCCATGAATAACACATGCTTAATGGAGTCTAAAATGGTGAATCTTTTCCAGAAGGTTTTAAATTTACTTTGTCAAGATCCATGAGAGGAATCACTATGTATGGCAACTGTAAGCCTTTTGAAATATATTTCTTAAATAATAAGATTTGAAAGTTGAAAATACTCCTTGTTCCATGGGCTGCAGAATAGATATATTAGCAGGCATGAAAACAACATTAATTTCCTTGTACATTTCCATAAGCACTCTTGGATGACCAGATGCATTGTCAATGAGCAGTAATATTTTAGGAATCTTTTCCTAAAGATTCCTAAAAAGAAATCTTTTTTTCTGGGCAGTAGGTCTCAATAGTGAATTTAAAATATTTACTAAACAATGCTGCAAGCAGACGTGCTGCCATCCAGGCTTTGGTGTTCCATTTCTAGAGCACAGGCAGAGTAGACTTAGCATCATTGTTAAGTGCACTAAGATTTTCATAATAGTAAATAAGCACTGAATTCAACTTAAAGTCACCAGATGCATTAGCCCCTACCTAGACAGTCAGCCTGTCCATTGAATCTTTGAAGCCAGCCATTGATTTCTTTCTAGCTGCGAAAGTTCTAGATGACATCTTCTTTCAAGAGGCTGTTTTATCTACATTGAAAATCTGTTATTTAGGGTAGCAACTTTCATCAATGATCTTAACTAGATCTTCTGGACAACTCAATGTAGTTTCTATATCAGCACTTGCTGTTTCACTTTGTCCTTTTATATTATAGAGATGGCTTCTTTCCTTAAATCTCATGAACCAACCTCTGAAAGCTTCAAACTTTTCTTCTGTAGCTTCTTCACCTCTCTCAGCCTTCATAGAATTTAATAGAGTTGGGGTCTTGCTCTGGATTAGGCTTTGGTTTAAGGAAATATTGCAGCGAGGTTTGATCTTCTATCCAGACCACTAAAACTTTCTCCCTATCAGCAATAAGGGTGTTTGCTTATTAATCATTCACTGGAGTAGAACTTTTAATTACCTCCAATAACTTTTTCTCTCTTTGCAGTCATAACCTGGCTAACTGTCTAGCACAAGAGGCCTAGTTTTGGTCTATCGCAGGTTTGGACATGCCTTCCTCACTAAGGTTAATCATATCTAGCTTTTGATTTAAAGTGAGAGATGTACAACTCTTCCTTTCACTTGAACACTTAGAGGTCATTGTAGAGTTAATAATTTTGGCCTAATTTCAATATTGTTGTGTCTCAGAATAGGGTGGCCCAAGGAAGCGAGAGAGACAGGAGAATGGCTGATAAGTGGAACAGTCAGAAAACATTTATCAATTAAGTTCATAGTCTTTTATGGGCACAGTTCATGGCACCCCAAAGCAACAACAACAGTAGCATCAAAGATCACTGATCATAGATCACCATATGGATATTATAATAATAATGAAAAGGTTTGAAATATTGCAAGAATTACCACAATGTGACACAGAGACATGAAGTGAGCACATGTTGATGGGAAAATGGGGCCTATAGACTTGCTCAACACATGGTTGCCACAAACCTTCAGTTGTAAAAATATATATATATATATACATATATATATGTATAAAATATCTGCAAAATGCCATAAAACAAAGCATGATAAAACAAGGTATACCTTAAATGCTACAGCAAGATCAAAAAGGACAGCGTGGATAATTCCCCATGGTGTAGAAGTACATAAAAACCAGTGAGGCTAAATGTGCCTAAATGGGATAATGCTATATAATAACAACTTATCCTGTGTCCTCACAACTTTAAAATGTCTCTCTGGACATTCACTCTGTTAACAATTATCTGAGTCTAGAAGCTAATTCCTTGTTACATACAAACCAAAGATATTTTTATGCTGTTTTAATATAAACTAGATCTTTTAGGAATGCAGAAGCTGTGCAAGTCAAAGGAAGATTTTATTTAAAATCTGTTTATAATTTAAAAATTGTTCAGCATTTTTCAATATTAGATCACCAATGTTGGCAAAGCTTACATTATTTGAATCACCAATACAACATGACTATATTAATTTATATTTATGTCTGTTACATTCACAACAATTCTACATATAGATGCAAACATAGTCACTTTATTGTCCTTAATATATACATGCCTATTTATTAAAATATATATAATTTTAAGTTGGCTTCTAATTTCTTTCTTAGAGCATTATGTTTATTATTTTACTTATGTATATAGCTAAATTGTATTATCCATAAATTTCATTTAAGTATATTTAAGAATTTGGAGAGTGTTGGGATTCAGTAACAGCAAAAAGGAGGAACAGAAAAATCTCATAGTTAAATGACACAAGTATCAAAATAATATTAAAGGGTTTGAAGAAATGGGTGCTTACTCCTCTTCCTGACTGTCAAGTATATGAGAGAGGGAAAAATAAGTGACTGTATGTGAGAAATACAGAGAAACAGTGCCTTCGGGAGAGGCCAGATTTCAACTAAGGAAGGGGTTGAAGAAAACATTTGAAAAAAGTTGAGGATGTGAGTGATGGAGGTGGCATTTGATAAACCAGGGAACAGTTCCCAAAAGATCAGAAAAGTTGAGCAAACCATGAAAGGGTGATCCCAGCATAGAGAAAAAAGGAGAAGTATGAAATTAAGAGTATTAAGAAGATAAATGCCCATAACTGCTTACATATTGAGAAGGAATCAAGTATAACAGGGACTTTGGCTTGATGGATCTACTTGTATGCACATTTTCCCAAACATTTACTCTCAGTGGAGTCCTAGTGCCATGACACGGTTTGATAATATTTCTAAAGGAGTCTGGTTTAAAGGGTCAGCCGTCAGACAATTAGTCTCCCTGGTCTCTCACCTCTTGTTCTTCTTGTTCAAGGAGCAGCCCTAATAATCAATGATATTTATGTAATAACATTTGAAATAGCCCCTTAATAAATTGGAGAAAAGTTCATGAAGTTTATTTAACCTTGAAAGAAAGTAAATTCAGTACTGACATATTCACTGATAATTTTAATGTTTTCTTGATAGGGAAATATTAGACACTTATTTATGCTGCTTCTTTGGAATGCAAAGGACAGGTAGTCAAGCAAACAAACTGAGAAACTACCTTCTTTTATGCTTCTGTCTTGGAAATTTCATATTGCTCACTCTTCTTCAAACTGTTTTAAAGGCTAAAATCAGTCAAGATATCTCATAAGCCAGAAGTTTTTTGATTTTTGTTTTTTGTTTTTTGTTTTTTTTTTTTTTTTGAGACAGCGTCTTGCTCTGTTTCCTGGGCTACAGTCTACAGTGCAGTGGCATCAACACAGCTCACAGCAACCTCAAACTCCTGAGCTCAAGTGATCCTCCCACCTCAGTCTCCCAAGTAGCTGAGACCACAGGCACATGCCACCATGGTCAGCTCATTTTTCTATTTTTCGTACAGACAGGGAGGTCTCGAACTCCTGACCTTAAGCAACCCTCCTGCCTTGGCCTCCCAAAGTCCTAGAATGACAGGTGTAAGATACCATGCCCAACCTCCAGAATTTTATACGTATAACTCCACTTAGAAAGTACAAGTATGTTCAAATACATGTATTGGTAAAAATAAGTTGAATTTAAGCGATATGTACAATGGTATAGAATGTGGTTCTTCAGAGATTCACAGACAAATCCTTTGTTGTTAAAATTGCTCTAATTATTAAAACCAAGTACAATACATAAAATTGAGTTTATACTAAAACGTAATTTTATCAGAGCACTGCATAGTAGTGTATACTGTATAGATAACTGCATAGTAGTGTATACTGTATAGATATTTTAACAATTAGCACAACCAGTCTCAACAATACCTTCCTTAGAATTACTTATATGCCAATAATTTATAGACACACAGAGCTGTATCTCAAAAACAGGATGAAGTAGGCATGTTTGGGCCTTTTAAATTGATTTTTTATGGATAAAGGATTGAGGAATATATTGCTATATTTTTCTATTTTGTCCTGTTAATAGTTTAATAAGAAATGGCACCAAGAGAAAAATTAGCAAAAGAAATTGAACAGTAAGTATAGGAAAACAGTAAAACCTCATTTGTAATAAAAATAATGCAAAGTATGAAATGAGATTCCACCTTTTCTTAACAAATTTGCAAAGATTTTAAAATAAAGATATGAATTAAAATGAAAGAAAATATTAGCAAAGTTAAAAGTTGAGGAAAATGAGCACTCTCATATAATGCAGCTTGGAGTATAAATTGGTACCATCTTTCTGAAAGACAATTTGGCAATTTGCTTCATTAAAATCTGTAAAATATAAAATCTATTTCCAGGAATGTATCAAAAAAAATTCATGGATAAATACAAAGATTGAAGTACTGACTGTAATATGGACAAACTGAAGATAATACAAATTCCCAACAACAAGAAATTGATTAAATTATTTGTATAGCAGAATGCTGCCCATATATTTAAAATATATATATTTATTGACATGCAAAATTATTCATTCACATTGTTCAGTTAAAAAAAGAACTTATTACAAAACAGTATTATCATATTTTTATAAAATAAAACTATATGTATATAAGGAATATTTTAAATGGGTATGTTAAATTTAAATTTTATTTTTAGCATATTTATACTTACTAAATTCTATATAATTCATTCATCCATTCATTACTCCAAGTACTAAAGATACTGCAATGAAAAAACACTGACTATATTGCTGCCTTCAAGGAGCTTATGTTCTAGTGAATGGAGACAATGAACATACAAATAAATGTGAACATATTTTGTTTTTGTAAAGCAGTTTCTATAGACCTGTTTTTAAAAGTTGATAAGGAACAAAGTAAATTTTATAGCATTTACGATTTGGAAACATTTCAATAGAAGTCACATATAAGAAGATATGCTCATTGTCTTCATTTTCTGTTTCAATATGGTAAAAGCTTTTTTTTTTATTTCAGCATATTATTGGGTTACAAATTTTAAGGTTTCAAATAATGCCCTTCCCCCCAAAGTCTGAGCCCCCCAGCATGACCATCCCCCAGACGGTGCACATCTCACTCATGTATGTATGTATATACCCAACACCCTCCCCCTTCCCACCGGCCCAATACCTAATTACTGTAGCTCCTATGTGTCCACTTAGGTGCTACTCAGTTAATACCAGTTTGCTGGTGAGTATATGTGGTGCTTGTTTTTCCATTCTTGGGATACTTGACTTAGTAGTATGGGTTCCAGCTCTAACCAGGAAAATACAAGGTGTGCTATATCACCGTTGTTTCTTAGAGCTGAATAGTACTCCATGGTATACATATACCACATTTCATTAATCCACTCATGGATTGATGGGCACTTGAGTTGTTTCCACAGCTTTGTAATTATGAATTGTGCTGCTATGAACATTCGGGTCCAGGTGTCTTTTTTGTAGAGTGTCATTGGATCTTTGGGGTAGATACCCAGTAATGGGATTGCTGGATCAAATGGTAGATCCACTTGTATCGCTTTAAGGTATCTCCACAATATGGTAAAAGCTTTTTTGACACCTAAAATATATGTGTAAAATAACTAATTTGGTAAACATTTTCTTCCACAGGCATAAATGTGCACTTAAACTGGACAGGAAATAGAAGACATAAGATTATCCTAATTCTTACCCATCAAATAACCTTGAACAAACTAATTGACCTCTTTGTGCCTCCATTTCTACATCTGATAAAGAAATAATTACCTCTTTCAAACATATTCTGAAGAGTACAAATGAAACTATAGCCTGAAGAAGACAAAGTGCTCTTAAAATAAAAGATATTCTAATGTGTGCAAATGCATGTGTATTTGACAAAAAATAAATGCTTACTAAAAGTAACTTAACAAAAAATAATAACAATAATAGTTGTAGCTAATATTATTTGAAAACCTATAAGCTACACGCCATGCTATTTAATAAATATTTTAAATATATGATGTTTTTTAAACATCCTAACAATTGCCTGAGTAAGGCTTTATTATTCTCATTTTATACGTGAGGGAAACAAAATTCAAAGAAGTTAAGTGGCTTGTTCATAAAGAAACAGCTAATAAATGACAGAATTCAGATCTATAGACCTTTAAAATTCATTAGCTTTCTTCTATGTATCCTCAGCTTTCAGAATTTCCTAAATTTAAAAAGAAAAATGTTAAAACAAGGGAATCCTGAGTGTTATGGTTAAAGTTTTCATTCTGTTTTCCTAACTTACTGAATCTTGGCAATATAAGATGAAAATTAAATAATTAGCTAGTGAGAATAAAAAATGCAAAAGAAAAAACTTAAATAAGTTAAAAAATACATACGTTTTGTACCCTGCTTCATATTTATATTAAAAAATGTATTTCTTGGCATTTCACAAAGTCAGATTCTCAAGAGAAATGATCTTTTCTCAAATAACTCTTCAATTCCAAACCCACACAAGATGAAAACATTCAATTAGAAGAGGTTGTCTAACACCAAGGGCTTGGTACAGTTTTGGAAAGAGTGAAGATACCTGCATTCTAATCCCAGTAATTCTACTTTTTGGGTAATATGACGTTGGTCAAGCAATGTATTCTTCAGGGCTCAGACAACAACTCATATCTGAAATTGACGTCACAAGGCTGGTGGAAGAGATTCATAGATTCATAAATATAAAAGTATTTTAAACATCTGGAGTTTTATACCAATGTCAAGGACAACTAATGTTTACTGTCCTGAGGTCATTAGGTGGATGGAGAAGATAGAATTCTGCCTCCAAGGATTATATTTCTAATGTGTTTGCTCACATTGAAAAGCATAACAAGAAGTACCACAAAAAAAAAAAAAAAAAAAAAAAAGACATGGTTGATTTTGGTAACTTGAACTCAGCTATCCAGATCCTATGAAGGTAAACAGGCCATCTAGGTTCCCCAAGCACTCCCCACCCTAGTCCCCTCAGCACTGTTTAGAAGGATTTTACAGTGCTCTACTTTGTTATATTTGTATTAACCACAGGCGCTATACAATGGCTTTGTACCAAAGTTTTGGATTGATGATTAAAAGTTGGGCTGAACATAAAAGAAAATGCCTTCTGAGTCATTACTTGTTTAATGCCCACTGGATGGATTTCCCCATTGGGTCTGCTTACTCAGAAGAAAGCACCAGAAAAAGGAATTATCAACAATTAAAAAAGAATCTTCTGGGTCAAGGCTGAGGCAATATTCTGTATGTTAATGTAGCATCCTCACAAAAATAAGTTCCAGGATGTTTTATAGCAGTAATTTCCTAAGAAAGTTAAAGTTCTTCATTTTAGACTTAGTCATGGAAAAAATTTTTGTGGAGAGGGTGGGGAATGTGGTTTTTAAATGTTCCTAAAGAACTCAGAGTTGTTCTTTTCCTTTTGTCTATTCTTGCTCGCTTGGTATTTAATGTTGCCTCTGAGGTTGAGTACATTTAATTTAAAGTCCATTTCTTCTAAGTAATAGTTTATTTCCTTCTGTTTCATTGTTTTTATGTTTTTTATAATAAGTTATATATATCTTAGTATGAGAGTTTTGATTTTTTAACATAACTGGTAATATGATTAGTACAATTTTGAATAGGACCTTCAATCAGAAATATGGATTTTACAACAGAATGTGTAATAAGTAAACAAAATTTATTACATACAATAAAATCCTTTGGATTATGAGACTGATGCGCTACCTACTGCGCTAAACAGGAACACTCATACACTGCTGGTGGGACTGCAAATTAGTGCAACCTTTGTGGAAAAGAATTTGGAGATACCTCAAACAGCTAGAAATAGAAATACCATTCAACCCTGCAATAGCATTGTTGGGCATCTACCCAAAAGAACATAAGTCTCTCTGTTATAAAGACATCTGCACCCGAATGTTTATGGCAGCACAATTCACTATTGCACGGTCATGGAAACTACCCAAGTGCCCTTCAATGCATGAGTGGATAACTAAAATGTGATATATGCTCATAATGGAATATTACTCAATCCTAAGAAACGACAGTGAGCCAGCACCGTTTATGCTATCCTGGATTGAGCTTAAGCCCGTAATACACAGCAAGACGACACAAGATCTGGAAAATGGGCTACACATCTACTCGCCATCAAATTGGTACTGACTGACTAAAACTATGGTGCTCAAAAAACAGTAGTGTTCAACAGGGATTTGAGGGGGGAGACCTACATCTTAAGGAAGTGGTAAGCATTGTGGGAGGGGAAGGGATTACCTCTATCCCTTTTTAGGGAGAGGCAACGATATACATTGTAACCAAAATGTCTGGAAAAAAATCTGTAATCGGGAAGTGGGCAGGTGGAAGAGGGGAGGAGGGGAAGGGTATGTACATACACGGTGTGTGTGGTGCACACCACCTGGAGGCTGGACACACTAGAAGCTCTGGCATAGTGGGATGAAGGAGGGGGATAGGGGCAAGATATGTAACCCTAACAATATTTGTACCCCTATAATATGAAGTAAATAAAAAAATAAAATAAAATCCTTTGTTTGTTTCAATTATAAAAATGAATAATTATAAATAAGACCAATCAAAATGAATAAAATCAGAAGATAAAATTATCTCAAAACAAATAGTTTCAAGTCTTTTAGATTCATATAAACATATGGTCCTATTAAGTATTTCCTCTATTTGATTGCTTAAGTAGAGACACAATTTTACTATGTTAAGCTCATATTAACTTGTTTTTTAAAGATATTTCTAACTATGTAACTCTTAATCAAGTTATAGTCAAAGTCTCTTTCTTATTATTAATAATACAGAGATAATAATATCTTATTCATAGGGAATTTGAAAGAAGAGATGGTGTCTAACTGCCTGGCAGACAGCAAGGTCAGTATTAATAAGGGCTCTTTAATTAAGGTGTACTTTTAAAAATTAACTTACATTCTGCTTTCCCTTCCAAATCTGCCATTGTTACAAATGCAAAACCATTTTATACACTTCACAAGAGAAGATTTACAAAGGATCAACAAGCACATGAAAAAGGGCTTAAAATCATCAGTCATCAGAAAATCCAAATTAAAACCACAATGTGCTGCCACTATACTCTCAAATATGGCTAAAATGCAAAAAAAAAAAAAAAAAAAGAAAAGAAAAGTTGGAAAGGATGTAAAGCAACTGCAACTCACAAACATTGCTGGTGGGAATGTAAAATAGTACTACCTCTTTGAAAACCCGTTTTGCAGTTTCTTAAAAAGTTAAACATAATATCCACCCTGTGACTCTGCAAGAAATGAAAACATATGTCCACCAAAGGCCCTGTACAAAAATGTTCATAGCAGCTTGTTAATTAGAGCCTTCATCTGGCACATAAAAAAATAAACTGTAGTATATTCACACAATGGAAAACTACTCAGCATAGAAAGGAACTGATGATTGATACATATAGCAACTTGGGTGAATCTTCAAAACCTTATGCTAACTGAAATCATCTAGACACAAAAATGTATATACTGTATTATTCCATGTATATAAAATTTTAGAATATACAAAACTAATCTATGCTAATTGAAATCAGATTAGTGGTTTCTTCCCTGGTACATGGTATACATGGGTAGAAAGAAGGAAAGGAGAGGAGTAGGTTCTCTCTCTTCGTTTTTGGAATTGTCAGAAGTTTAGAATTTGGGGAGGAGAAAAAGTAGATGGGTCTTTTTACAGTAATACTGTTGTTTGTTTTTGTGTGCGATGTCTTTTCTTATCTTTATTAGTTCTCTCCTTCTTCTATTTTTGACTTATCATCTTATCCCTTTTAATATATTATTCTAATGTTATATGTTTTCCTTTTAGTGCCTTCTTTGACTGCATTTCCTGTAGTTTGTTCTTTACTGTAACTTATTTCTAAACAGTTCATAATTTCAATTTGGTTTCTTGTTTTAACCAGGCGTTATTCAAAAGAATTGTTCTTGCTGTTTTCTTTTATTAATTTAACTTTCTGATCTTCTTTGCTCACCCTTTTAAGTTTTACTACATTGTGATCAATTTGGCCTGAACAATTTCTAGTTTTTGAAATATATTTATATTTTCTTTGAGGTTTAATATAGGTTCAACTTCTATATGTGTTTCATAGGTGTTGAAAGTATGTATGTCATAAATACATATGTTTATTTTAAAAAGTTTAACCATTTTTATTCAGATACTCTACAACCTTATGTATATTTGATCTATTTGAGTCTCCTTTTCATTGTACCTTTAACAATGTTTTATATTTTAATTGTATGTTGCTTAATGAATAAAAATTTGTGTCTGTTACATCTTAGTGGTACAGTGTTTTTATTGATATAAAATATACCTATTTGACTCATTTAATGCAGTGTGACAACAGAAAATACCCAAAATCACACAGATTGATAGGATTAAAACTAAGACCATCTTCATAACATCATTATTTAACTGTCTGCATTAACATGATTTTACCATTCCATAGTGTCCAAAAGAAGTTGCACAAATATATTATTCAAGTAACTTATTTTAAGCACAACTGTCTCTTTGAAAAATACATAACAATGATAAACCCGGACAATTTCCTACATACAGTTAATGTTAAGAGATGAAACTAATGGGCTAAACGTTATTTCTAAAGTTACAGAGTTGAAAACTGAATTGCAAAGATGATTCTGATTTCATATTTTATGCAAAAAACAAACACAGTTATGGAGGACAAGACATTATTAGACTCCACTCTGCTTTATTCTCTGCCTGTAATGTACTAGATACCACCTGTCCTGCTCATTATTAAAAGTTCTCAGTGTTTTGACTTGGAAGAACTCCAGCCACTGGCTGCTTTGAGTAAGGATGGAGCTCCTCTACAACTAATCAGTTGACCAATTACCATGGTAATTGCCCCAAGGATCTTCTTGATTTATCCTTGACCCCATACTAAGTGTCTTATGCATTCCTAAAATAAAAACAATTCTCACCTTTGCAGCTGGCTTCTATCCTTGCTTGTGTCCATTTCAAATTATAATTTCCTCTGTCAAACTGATCCTGTCTTCTTTCCATTAATTAAAAAATTATGAAAAATATCTGGTAGACTTATGAAATCCTTTTTCCTCGCTTTTCAATACTGTTATAGAATACATGTATGTGTGTGTGCAAGCACACACACACACATAATTTCAAAAGGACCATAGGACCTTAGGAGGGAGCTGGATCTTAGGAAGGAGCTAATAGGACGAACACATTGGCTAAATTAAGGAGACACCATTCATGTTATGCTGGCCTTGCTTTTCATGGGATTGTATAAAACAGAGTCCTACAGGAATAAAACGTGTGCCCCTTCTGCTAACCTTGAACCTAAATTATGAATCACCCACTGGGATTTTAAAGACTCCTTTCTTGCTTCTATGTAAGGGATATAATTGCTTTAGAAATCTCAAAAAAAGAGAATCAGTTTTGGTTATTTAAAATGTGTATCACTCTGGCATCTGTGTTCTATGTGAGATCAGCCAAAAACTTTTGTAATTTATTAATATGAAAGATCCTCCAGACATAGTTAAATTAAAAGAGGGATATTAACAGTTTCCCCAGATGGGGAAAAAAGAGACTGTGAGGTTAAAGCCAAACAATTACAATTCTCAAACTGTTCCCAGTGTATTTGCATTTGCTTGTTGATTGCTTTTATAACACAATAAAACTAAAGGCCTTCTGCAACCAAATGGAATAGAAAACAATCCTTACTGAGAAAAAATTTAAAAATATAAATTGCTGTGTATAGGAAAGTCTTGTTGAAACATTTTGGTAATTTCTAACGTGAATTGACTGAAGCCTACTTGGACATGAAACAACATTTGCAGAATATATTATAGGTAAAAAGAGGACTTACTCTGTACTTTGGCTTAAATATACGTTAATTCAAAATGCATAATACCCACTTATAAATGTCTGCATATACATCTATAAAACCAAAACAAAACTTCAATTCCAGAAATATTTTTCCTTTATTCCAATAGTCCAGGATGGCAAAATAACATTTCTGGTATTTCTTAAAATTAAAATAAACATCCACATCACCTGGAACCTCAGCAGAAAGTATTCATTATAATAAACAGGCCATAATTTGATAAATGTGAACCCACATATGTTCATAGAGCCAGTGACAAAATTTTGTCTTCATAACACCCACTGCTTGTAAGATAAGTTCCAAATTTTCCATTAGCATTCAAGATTCTTCAAATTCCAGCCTCTACTTCTTATGCCTCTTTTGTCTCTAATTACTTTCCAAATAAATAAATTCTTAAATCTAGGAAACTATTTTCTTCACTTGCTCATTCATTGGTTTATTCATTCAGTAAATGTTCATTAAGCCCCTAGCACGTATCAGGCACAGTCTAGGCACTGGAGATATATCAGTGGAACAATAGACAAAAATTGCTGTTCTTGTGAAACCTATATTCTTTTGGGGGCAGGAGAAGATAGATATTAAGGCATAAATCTGACCCTCGAACAACACAAGTTTAAACTGTATAGGTCCACTTATAACAGATTTCTTTTCAATAAATATATTGGAAAATTTGGAGATTTTTTTTTGGTAATTTGAGAAAGCTCTCAGATCAACCTTGTAGCCTAGAAATATAAAAAAAAAAAGTTAAGAACAAGTTAAGTAGATCATGAATGCATAAAATGTATAGATACTAGTGTGTTATATCATTTACTACCATAAAATAAACACATATCTATTATAAAAAGTTAAAATTTATCAAAATTTATGCACATATTTACAGACCATATATAACATCATTTATAGTCAAGAGAAATGTAAACAAATGTAAAGATACAGTTTTAAATTATAACTGCATAAAATTAACTACAGTATACACTGTACTACTGTAATAATTTTGTACCCAATTCCTGTTGCTATTATGGTGAGCTCAAGTGGGGAGAGTATCTACTTAAAATGTGTGTGATGCTAATCTTCTCTGCATAAGCAGTTCATCTCCCCAGTAAATTGCATATTGTGGTAAAAAGTGATCTCACTTTAAAAAATACAAAGGATCAACAAAATAAAAAGTCTGTTTTTTGAAAAGATAAACAAAATTGATAAACTGCTAGTTAAACTACCAAGAAAAAAGAGAGAAGACCCAAATAAAAAAAATTAGAAATGAAAAAGGAGACATTACAACAGATACCAAAGAAATATAGAAGATTATAAGAGAGTATTATAAACAACTATAAACTAACAAACTGGAAAACCAAGAGAAAATGGGTGAATTCCTAGATGCACACAACCTACCAAGATTGAGTTGGTAATAAATAGAAAACCTGAACAAACTAATAACAAGTAATGAGATTGAAACAGTAATAAAATGTCTCCCAACAGAAAAAAAAGCCCAGGATCAGATTGCTTTACTGCTAAAATCCATCAAACTTACAAAGGATAACTAATACCAATTCTATTCAAACTATTCCAAAAGATTGAAGGGGAGGGAATTCTCCCTAATTCATTCTATTATGTCAGCATTATTGATACCAAAACCAGAAACAGAATCCAACAGTACATCAAACAATAACACACCATGATCAAGTGGGATTTATACCAGGGATGCAAGGAGGGTTCAATATATGCAAGTCACTAAATGTGATACATCACATCAACAGAATGAAGAACAAAAACTATATGATCATCTCAATAGATGCCAAAATAGATGATAAAATTTAACATCCCTTCATGATAAAATCTCTCAACAATCTAATCATGGATGGAACAAACCTCAACACAATAAAGGCCATATATGAAAAGCCCACAGCTAACATCATACTGAATGGGGAACAGCTAAAAGCTTTTCCTAGAACTAGAACAAGACAAGGATGCCCACTTTCACCACTGCTATTTAACATAGTACTGGAAGTCTCAGTATAGCCACTATGAAAAACAATATATAATTTTTCTCAAAAAACTAAAAACAGAAGTACCATATAATCCAGCTATCAATCCCACTATTGGGTATTTATCCAAAGGAAAGGAAATCAGTACAGCAAAGGAATACCTATAGCCCCATGTTTACTGCAGCAGTATTCACAATAGCAAAAATATGGAATCAACCGAGTGTCCTTCAATGGATGCATGGATATAGAAACTGTGGTGTATATATACAAATCATACCATTTGAATAACATAGTTAGAACTGGAGGTCATTATGTTAAGTGAAATAATCCAGGAACAGGAAGATAAATATGTGTTTTTACTCATGTGAGAGCTAAAAAAGTTGATCTTATGGAGGTAGGGAGTATAATGATAGGTACCAAAAGCTGGGAAGGGTGTCTGTGAAGGTGGGGAGGGGAGAGAGGTTGTTTCATGGTTGCAAACATACAGTTAGATAGAAGAACAAGTTCTACTGTTCAATAGCATAGTAGGGTGACTATAGGTAACAACAATTTATCATATATTTCAAAATAGCTAAAAGAGATTTGCAATGATCCCAATATACAGAAATGATAAATACTTGAGGTGATGGATACCCCAAATACTCTGATTTTATCATTGCATATTCAATGCACATAACAAAATATCACATGTGCCCCATTAATATGTATAAATACTATACATCAATAAGAAAAATTTTTAAATAATTTATCTCTCATTTTTCTCACATACTTTTCATTGGGTTTAGTGCAATTTCATAAACCTTGAATAACAACCATGGGACCTATATGAAGTGCCATTAGTGATGCTGGAAGTGCTCCCAAGAAGCAAAGAAAAGTCACGACACTATAAGTAAAAGCTGATTTACTTGATGCGTACCATAGATTGAGGTCTTCAGCTTCTGTTGCCTGGCATTTCTAGATAAATGAATCCAGCATAAGGACCTTTATACAAAAAGAAAAGGAAATTTGTGACGCTATCACTGCAGGTGCAAAATCCTTGCACTTTTTGTGAAATATCTTTTTAATTTGCTATTGAAAATACAGCTTTTATGTGGACATAGGATTGCTATAGGGAAGGCATACCTATAGAATCTAATATGATTTATGAAAAAGTGAAGTTATTATATGACAACTTAAAGCCAAAGAAAGATGAAGGATCTAAAACTGGAGATTTAATGCCAGGAAAGGATGGTTTAATAATTTTAGAAAAGGATTTAGCTTAAAAAATGTTTAAATAATAGAAATAACTTCTGACAACCAAGATACAGCAGACAAGTTCACAGATGCCATTAAGAAATCATTGAAAATAAAGGACACCTACCTGAACAGGTTTTTAATGCAGATGAAAGTGCCCTATTCTGGAAAAAACCAATGTCACAAAGGACATTTACTAGTAAGGAAGGGAAGTGAGCACCAGAATTTAAGACAGGAAGAGACAGGCTAACTCTACTGTTTTGTGCAAATGCAATCCTGTTTATAACAAGGACTGCTCTTATCTACAAAGCTGCTATAAAGCTTCTGAACCTTGAAGGAGAAAGATAAACACCAGATTCCATATTTTCAGTTGTACAACAAAAAGGCCTGGACAAGAACCCCTCTTCTGGATTGGTTCTATCAATTCTTTGTCCCTGATGTCAGGAAGTACCTTGCCAGTAAGGGACTGCCTTTTAAAATTATTTTGATAATTGACAATGCCCCTAGCCACTCAGAAACCCAGGAGTTCTACACCAAAGTCACCAAAATGATCAACTTGCCCCCAGACACATCTCTAATTCAGACTCTAGATCATAGGTAATAGACCTTTAAGAGTCACTATACATAGTTCTCTACAGAAAAAATTGTTAAGAATTGTCAAAACTATGGAAGGAAACCATGATAGAATATCATGAACTTCTGGAAGAAATACACCACTGACAATGTGATCGTTGTTACAGAAAAAGCCATCAACTCAAAAATAATAAATTCCTGCTGGAGAAAACTGTGTTCAGATGTTGTGCATGACTTCACAGGATTTACAACATATCCAATCCAGTAAATCATGAAAGAGATTGTGGATATGGAAAAAAAAAAAAAAGGATGGAGGTGAAGGGTTTTAAAATATGGATCTTGAAGAAATTTAAGAACTAATAGACACCACACCAGAGGAATTAACAGAGGACAACTTGATGGAGATAGGTGCTTCTGAACCAATACCAGATGATGAGGAAGAAGACATAGAAGAAGCACTGCCAGAAAACAACTTGACAGTAGACAATCTGGCAGAAGGGCTCTGATTATTCAAGGCTGCTTTTCACTTCTTTTATAATGTGGACCCTTCTAAGATACAGGCCCTGAAACTAAAGCAAATGGTGGAAGAAGGATTGGTAATGTATAGAAATATTTTAGAGAAATGAAAAAGCAAAAGTGTATGCAAAATTATGATGCATTTCTGTAAAGTTACAGCAAGTGTGCTGACCTCTCCTACCTCCCCTTCCACCTATCCCACCTCTTCTGCCTCTGCCACCTCCAAGACAGTAAGACCAACTCCTCCTCCTCCTCATTCTGAGCCTACTCAGTGAAGACAATAAGAATGAAGACCTTTATGATGATTCACTTTTGTTTAATGAATAGTAAATATATTTTTTCTTCCTTATGATTTTCTTAATGATATTTTCTTTTCTATACAGTCTATAATACATATAACACACACAGTGTATGTTAATTGACTATTTATTTTATTGGTAAAACTTCCAGTCAACAGTAGATTATTAGTAGTTAAGTTTTGGGGGAATCAAAAATTATGCATGAATTTTCAACCATTCAGGAGATTGGCATCCCTAACCCCCATGTTGTTCCAGGGTCAGCTGTATATATTTTGGATTTTCTTAAGGCCAGTTCTCTTCTAGGGTATTTTGGGGCACTTAGGTATATGACAGCACATACAGTCAGAGACCAAGCTTTAGAGAGCAAGAGTCATTGTCACTAAACTGGTAGTGTTCACTGTAAAGCACAGAGCCAAGGTGCCCGTCATTCTAAACTCCTCCTAAAAAGATACAAAGGAAAGTCAAAACTTCACATGGTCTTTTTTTAAAACAAAAGATATGTGGTTTTAAAATCCAATTGAATTGCATTTTAATTACCAAAAAGTTTCAGACTTGGTGAAGTTTCTTGGGTGAAACAGTCCAAATTAGACAAGTTTTTATTTACTTACTATTTGAAACACATTTCACTTTAAGAAAATAGCCTGCTAAAAGTATGCATGTTTTAATTATGTACTGTTTAAAGCATAATTAGATAGTATAAGTTTTAATTAGGTACTGAGCATTTATTTTCACTCTTTTGTATGCTATTTGGTATGTGCGGGTGTTTATGATTTTAAAGACCTTGACTCTTTCTTAATTAGTTTCCACCCATTCTGATCTTTCTCTGAAATAGTAAGCCACATCTTCTATTGCGTATATCTAAATATGTACAATTTCCTAAGAGACAAAGATTTTCTAAAGAAGTGAATTTGTGAACTTAATAAAATAGAATTTTTTCTAGATTGTTTTTTTGCTGGTGCATAGATAGTTGCACTCAAGTTTTACAGATCTTCATTATTATGAATTCCTAAGAACTATTTAAACAAAAAAATAATTAATGATCCTTGAGAGCATATTGTAAAGATAATTTTTACAGTCTTATTGATATTTAATAATAAATATTTCTTAAAGAATTACAATTTTTGGCTTTTATCCAAAAGACTCAATAACAAATTCTGGCAAAGGTGTGGAAAGAACCCTAGTACACTGTTAGTGGGAATGCCAATTAGTACAGCCACCATGGAGAACGGTATGGAAGTTCTTCAAAAAACTAAAAATAGAACAGCCACATAATCCAGCAATCTCACTGCTAGGTACATACCCAAAAGAAAGTAAATCAGTATATCCCATGTTTATTTCAGCTCTATTCACAAAACCCAAGGTATGGAATCAACCTAAATGTCCCTCTGTGGATGAATGAGAAAAGAAAATGAAGTACAAAGACACAATGGAGTATTATTCAGCCATAAAAAAGAATAAAATTCTGTCATTTGCAACATCATGGATGGAACTGGAGAACATTATGTTAAGTGAAATAAGCCAGGCACAGAAAAGCAAATTCTGCATGATCTCACTCATATATAGAAGCTAAAAAAATTTTTAATGGAGCTGATTAAAATGCAGAGTAGAATGACAGTTATCAGAGGGTGGGAAAGGTAACATGAAGGTGGGGGGTAAAATGGGCATAGTTAATGCATGCAAAAATACAGTTAGATAGAATACATAAAATCTAGTATTCAGTAGCACAATAGGGCGACTCCCTAGCTACTAATAACGATAATTTATTATTTAAAAATAACTAAAAGAATGGAATTGAAATGTTCCCAACACAAAGAAATGACAATTGATTAAGCTGATGGATACCGCAATTGCTCTGATTTGATTATTACCCATTGTATGCCTGTATCAAATTATCACATGTATCCCATAGATATATACAACTATTATGTATCTATAACAATTAAAAATTTTAAAAAATTTAATTTTTAAAGAATTAGATTATTTTAGTGTCAACATGCTTTCTAAATTTAATTGTAGATTTTAATGCTAATATCATCTCCTCATCGAAAGAGCAAAAAACATTGTCACCACTAGCAATTCAAATCTAGCCAATGTTATCAATCAGCCTTTGGGGGAGGTAAATAAGGGAGCAGAAGGTAACTAACATGTACTGAGTGACAACGTGTCCCTGGTTGTCTTACTTTATTCTAATGACAGCTCTACAAGGTAGATATTGTTTTCCCCTCTTTTAAAAAGTGCTTGAACTTGAATTAAAATATACATGAGAACTTTCTGATTCAAAAACCCATGTCTTTACCAGTATATCAATTATCATTAGAAGTTAAAATTTAGAAGGGAAAATGAGAATATACCACATCTACAAGTAACTGTGTATTTGGGTGCATATAATGTGGAACCAACAGTTTTTACTGCTGGTAAGAAATCATAATGAGACAAATTAAAGCATCAAAACAGATGTTTTCAGCTTGCCTTAAATATCAAAGAGACCAGGCACTGTGAAACTACAGGAACATTCTCTCATTCTCTCAAGCTATAAGAGAAACGTTAAAGCAGTGATCTTTTTCCAGATTTGCTTTTTCAGAAATAGAAGCAGTCATGAGTTGAAAAAACATATTCCTATACATTCAATCAAAATAGGAATATGTAAAATATGTCAGCAACTGGAAGAAAATTAATTGTATCCCCATTTCAATGTAACCATTGACCATCCTCTTCTGAAAAAAAAAAAAAATGCATCAAGACTTCCTGTTTTGTCTGACAGTACCAGCATTAACCCCAAAACAATCATTTTTTTAGGCTAGGTTTTGAGTTTTGCCCATCATAATCCTAACCCTTCCCATTCTGTGCCCACTGGTTGAGCACACTGTTATCTCTGGATTCCCACTGGCAGTGGTAGACACCCCTCTTGTCTCATGAATCTGTCAGTAATAAAATGCTTCTGCTATTTCATGTGTTGTTGTGCCACCTCTTCTGTGTCTCACCTGACCAACACACCCCAATGTAACTCTCCTCCTGGTCAGGGCTCTCCTGGAGTGGCTGTATCAACAGGAATAAACTGGATGTACATCAGGCATGAACGACAAGGTATCTGCCAGTATAAATAAGTTTCCTGTGAGAGAGACACTCGGTCTGACACTTAGGTATTAAGCCATCCATCAGGATAAAGAAGTGTGCCACAAAAGTCACACCATAAACATCCACAGCCACCTTCCTGGATCCCCAGCCAGGCAGGGCTGGAATTTGGGGCCACTTTCCAGAGAAAGACATAAAGACTAAATTAGAGGAAAATTACAAAAATAAAAATCACAACAAATTAAATGAGAATTAATACATGAAAACCATCTTAGTGCCTGATACACAGTAGTTTCTTGTAGTGAGTAGAATAGTGCATACCTCCCACAAAAAGGCATGCTCTTACTCTAATTCTTAGAATCTGTGAATGTTACCTTATTTGGGGAAAAATATCTTTGCCGATTTAAGTTAAGGATCTTAAGATGAAGTGATCATACTGGATTACTTTGTTGGTCCCTAAATCCAATGGCAAGTGTCCTTATAAGATATAGGAAAGATTGATAGGAGAGAAAGAGGCGATGTAAAGATGGAGACAGAGGTTGGAGTAACGTGGCCACAAGCCAAGGACACCGAGGAAAACCTGGAGCCATCGGAAACTGGAAGAGGCAAAGAAGAATTCTACCCTAGAGCTTTTAGAGGGACTGTGGTCCCATTGACAACACCTTCATTCTAGGCATCTGGCCTCCAGAACTGTAGGAAAATAAGTTATGTTGTTTTAAGCCACCAGTTTGTCATAATTTGTTGTGGCAACCACAGCACACTAATACAATTCTCACATGGTAGTTATTAGTGTCCTGTAGCTGCCATTAGTAACTACATTAGAGTCATTGCTGTGCCTTCTTGTTGGTTTGATTCAATGGCTCTCAACTTTCAATACACATTGAAATTAGCTGGGAAGATCTTAAAAGATGGATGTGCAGGGCTCCTCTCCTGAGTTGCTGCTTTTATAGTTATAGGTTAAGGAAGTGATAAGCATCTCATTAGTTTTTAAAAATTATTCCCAGGTGAAAATAATGTGGAGCAAATATTGAGATCCACTGTTAACATTGGTTATTCAGAGTTGGTCTGCCCTGTGGATTTTGAGCTCTATCAGAACAAGGACCACATCTGAATTGTTTCTAACGAGCACAGTGCCTGACATATAGTAATGTATTGGTTGAATACATAAATGAGTGCCTAATCCTCTAAGACATATTTATTCAAATGTAAAAATTTAATGAAACATCATTCCTGCCCTCAAGCAATTCATAGTCATAGTGAGAGGAAAATGAGGGCAGGTTGGGATAGAGAAGAGAAACTGTCTAGAAATAATAACAACTATAACAGGTCAAATTTTATTCACCTGCAAACAATAGAAACCCTAAAATAACAACAGCTTAAACAAATAAAATTTTCTTTCACACATAAAAGAAATACAAAGAAATCCAGTAGCAGACCCAAAGAAAAGGGAGAAAATTGATATTTAAGGGGATGAATTACTATCCTTTATGTAATATTAACTCTATAAAACAAACTTAGATACTGGGCTATAGTAAAGGTACACAGAGTTTTGGGAGAACAGGGGAGAGAACTAAAATTTCAACTAGAAATATCAGGGAAGTCTTCATTGAAAAAGTATCATTTGAGCCAGACCATGAAAGATAAACAGAACAGTAGACAAGGAAAAAGGTGTTCCAGGCAGAGGGAATGTTGTGGGCAAAAGCATAGAGATGAGAACATACGGAGCATATATCGGAAAAGGTACATTCAGTGCAGATTACAAAAGAGGGAGAGCATTTTATTGTGGAAAATGAATAAGAGTTTTGAATCACAGAGACCAAGCTTGAATCACTACTGTCATTACTTAATAGATGGGTAAAGGGGGGTTGTGAGTTTGAATGAAAATATGAAACACAGTTTGCAAATAACAAAGTTGAAAAATACATATGACAATAAAACAGAAGCCTGGGATCAGTGATGGTGGGACATAATTGCCATACTAAAATCTTTAGATTTACTCTGTTAGTAATAGTGAGGTAGTTGTGTATATTAGTAAAAATCATCCTAGTCATCTTTATGGAAAGCCCATTTGGCAATTTTGATAATGAACTTTGCTGTTTTTAATAACAAAAAACTGTTTGCTATAATGCGAAAATCTACATGCCACCTTGGCATTCTGTCACACCATTTTATTCCTCCTTACAGCTTTGAAACCATCTAGTAGACACATGCAGAAAAATCTGTTTGAAAATGACAAGTAAAAGATGTTTTATAAACTCCAGATGGAATTTGGTCTTTACTCAGATCAAATATGAAAAGGCATCCAGGAACCAGGGCGGATATACAGTAAGGCAATTCTAACTTTTGTGAAACAAGATTTACTGCATTTTACTCAGTAAACTTTAGTGTGGAACCACAGCAGTTATGCTAGTGTGAGGAGGGGAAAGGGAAAGTAGAGGGAACGGTTAAAGGTTAACATTACTTACTGAGAGCTATAAGGAACTAGGCATAGTGCCACATAATTTATATTCAATATCTTAAACCCAGCAAACATATGACCTGAATATAACTTAGATTCAGTAAGGTAAGTGTCTGGCCCAAGTCACTGGATAACCAATGTCATCCAGTCACTAGATGATCAAGATTCAAAGCCCACAGACTAACTCAAAAGCACTAGCTTTTTTCCACACAGGTGATGTGCACTTTCTTGCTCAGCCATTCGATCATTCACTAATTCCCATTTCACTCTTAATTCTTTACTTCCAACTTATTCCATCCAACTTTTAACCGAAACCTATCTCTATTCCTCTATTTGCCTGGATGTTTCCAAGTTCAATATATTCACTGATTTTCTTCTCCATCTCCAAGTTATCCCCTTCCTGATTTATAACGTAACATACAAACATTTCAAAATTTAAGAAAAATCTCACCAACGGAGTTAATATGTACCACTTGCCCTGCCTTTGAAAGCTTACCAGTCTTCACTGCCATTTGCTTAAACAGCTGCTGATGGATTTTAAATTTCCTTCCTTCTCTTTCTGCAGGTGCTTGTTTATGCATCAATGGTGGGCTGAAATATATGACAAGTCTATTTGCTCAAGAGAGAAATTCAAATCAACCTAGGCATGAAGCCAATTGTATACTACCTAATGCAGAATTCATTTATTTAAAAAAGTATTTACAAGATGACTACTGTGAGTCAGAAACATACAGTACTTATCACAAGTTGTTACTTATGTTCCCCATGATCCCAAGCTATCATCCTAGCTATTGCTTTGTGCCCCTCCATCAAAGGTAATTGCAATTAACCATATTTGGACCACGGCCATTCTCTAAACACACGGCAGCTTTTCCACTTCTGGGATTTTATTTATTCTCCCTACTGAGAAGGCCCTCTCATATCTCATCTCATAGGAATCCTATAAAGCCCATTGCAGCTCAGAGGTCAGCTCCTCCAAGACACCTTTCTCATAACCATAGCTGTAAGTGCCCCCTCTTTCCTTCCAATTGCTATAGTATTATATTTATTTTTCTAATAAATTTTAATAATATTTTATTGTATAATTATACACAGATACAGAAAAATCACATAAACCAAATGTTTAGTTTAATGACTTATTTAAAAGTGAATGCCACTCAGGTCAAGAATTAGAAACCATTAGCCAGGCGTGGTGGCTCACCTGTAATCCTAGCACTCTGGGAGGCTGAGGTGGGAGGATTGCTTGAGCTCAGGAATTTAAGACCAGCCTGAGCAACAATGGGACCCCGTTTCTATTAAAAAATTTAAAAAAATAAAAGAACTAGAAACCCTTTACATGTACCTCATCCTAATCCCAAACTCTTCCCTCCTGCCATAAATTAACATTATTCTGATCAAGTCACTTTTCACAAACTATTCCATATTACTGGTTTGAATATATACATGTGTGTCTCCCTTATTAGAATATAAGAATTTTCAGAGTCTTCTTACCTTTGCATTTCTGCAGTTCTATAATAATTTCAGATTCTGCTAAGTGCTATAAAAGAAATAAGGTTATGTGAGAGAGCGTAGCTGTTGGGGAGAGGTCAAAAATAGGGAAGATGGAGAAGAAGTTGGCTACTTTAGGAAAGTATCCAGGGAAGATTTTCTGAAGAAGTGACATTTCAACTGAATACTGAAAGAGAGAAAGAGCTAGGTGTGAGAAGCACTGGAGGAAGAGACAAGTGATACAAAACAAGGCCTAAGATGGGAAAGAGCCTGTGTTGCTCAAGAAAGTAAAAGGAGGTCAGTGTTACTGGACTGCCTTTTTTTTTAAAAAAAAAAAAAAAAAAAGAGGCAGGGGGCAGACAATAGAGAACTCAATGTGATTATAGAGTTTGAATTTTATCATAAAAGCATGATGAGAAGCCATTCGGGCATTTAAATCTGGATATTGACATGATCTGGTTCATATTTTTAAAAATACCTATTCATTCAAATCATGAAAACACTATTCTCCTTGAACATGTCTTTGGCTGTTACTGTAATATCACTATAGCACTGTCTTCCGAGCTCCAACTTCACATCTTCACCTGCCAATCAGGTGTTTCTTCCTGAAAGACTCATCTTCACGTCTTGCTCATAAAGCTAAGAACAAAGTTAGCTCCCACTTATTAGTGAAAACATGTGGTGTTTGTTTTTCCATTCCTTCACTTAGGATAATGGTCTCTAGTTTCATCCAAATTGCTGCAAATGACATTATTTCATTCCTTTTTATGGCTGAGTAGAACTCCATTGTGCATGTATGTGTGTGTGTGTGTGTGCATGTGTGTGTGTGTATACCATATTTTCTTTAACCACTTCTCAGTTGATGGACACTTAGATTGATCCGTATCTTTACAGTTGTGAACTGTGCTGCAATGAGCATTTGAGTACAGGTGTCTTTTTGATATAATGATTTTTCCTTTGAGTAGATACCCAGTAGTGGGATTGCTGGATAGAATGGTAACTCTACTTTTAGTTTTTTGAGGAATCTCCATTCTGTTTTCCATAGAGGTTATACTAATTTACAGTTCCACCAACAGTTTATAAGCATTCTTTTTTCACCACAGCCACATCAACATCTATTGTTTTTTTGTTTTTTTTTTTAATAATGGCCATTCTGATAGGCATAAGGTGATATTTCATTGTGGTTCTAATTTGCTTTTCCGTGATGATTAGTGATGTTGAGTAGTTTTCAAACGTCTGTTAGCCATTTGTCTATCTTCTTTTGAAAAACTACTGTTCATGTCTTCTACCCACTTTTTAATGGAGTCATTTGTTTTTATTTTTGCTCTTTTGTTTGAGCTCTTTGTAGATTCTGGGTATTAGCCCTTTGTTGGATGTAGTTTGAAAATATTTTGTCACATTCTGTAGGCAGTCTACTTACTCTGTTGATTATTTCCCTTGCTGTGCAGAAACTTTTTAATTTAATTAAGTCCCATTTATTTATTTTTGTTGTTGCTGGTTTTGCCTTTGAGATCTTAGTCATAAGTTCTTTGCCTAGGCTAATGTCCAGAAGAGTTTTTCCTGTGGTTTATTCCAGTAATATTCTGTTTTGACTACCATGGTTTTGTAGTATATTTTGAAGTTAGGTAGTGTGATGCCTCCAGCTTTGTTCTTTTTGCTCAAGATTGCTTTGGCTAAATCATGATCTTTTGTGATTAGACACAAATTTTAGGATTTTTTTCATTTCTATAAAAAATATTGGAATTTTGATAGGGATTGCATTGAATCTGTATATCATTTGGGGTAGTATGGACATTTTAACAATATCAATCCTTCTAATCCATGAACACCAGTAATTCTTAGATGTGGTGTTTTCAAGTAATCTTCTATATCTTGTGGGCTGTTTTCCTTTTTAATCTTTTTTTCTTTTTTCTCCTCTGCCTATGTAATTTGAAATAGCCTGTCTTTGAGCTCGCAGATTCTTTCCTCTGCTTAATCCTGGTGCTGCTGAGGGCCTCTAATAAATTTTTTATTCAGCAAATGTATTTCTCAGTTCCAAGATTTATGTTGGATTTTTAAAAATTCTTTCAATCCCTTTGTTAAATTTCTCTGATAAATTTATGAATTGTTTTTCTGTGTTATCTTGAAAATGACTGAGTTTCCTTAAAACTGCTGTTTTGAATTCCTGACCAGAGAGTTCACATATCACTGTCTCAGAGTTATTTATTGGTTCCTTGCTTTTTCTGGTTGGGTAGGTCATGGTTCCCTATTTGCTGTTGTTTCTTGTGACTGTTACATCTCTGTCTTTACAGTGAATGATTAGTTATTTATTCTAGTCTTCTTGGTCTGGCTTATTTTGGTTTTCATTGGATATGTTTGCTTAGAAATCCTTTTTTTTTTTTTTTTTTTTTTGAGACAGAGTCTCGCTTTGTTGTCCAGGCTAGAGTGAGTGCCGTGGCATCAGCCTAGCTCACAGCAACCTCAAACTCCTGGGCTCGAGTGATCCTTCTGCCTCAGCCTCCCGGGTAGCTGGGACTACAGGCATGCGCCACCATGCCCAGCTAATTTTTTATTTATATATCAGTTGGCCAATTAATTTCTTTCTATTTATAGTAGAGACGGGGTCTCGCTCTTGCTCAGGCTGGTTTTGAACTCCTGAGCCTGAGCAATCCACCCGCCTCGGCCTCCCAGAGAGCTAGGATTACAGGCGTGAGCCACCGCGCCCGGCCAGAAATTCTTTATAATTTATCTGTTGAATTTATTATTTTTTCCTACCAGATTGCTGCCTCCTTCTTGGCTCTAGCAAATGATTGGAATGCTGCCCATCAGGAATGGGGGAGATCCCAAGGGGAATATTCTGACAAAGTTGGAAAGCTGACTAAGGGCTTGTGCCCAGGGGACCTGTGGAGCATACCTCCTAGAGTGTTGTGCTGCTAACTGCCACTCTGTGGAGCATACCTCCTAGAGTGTTGTGCTGCTAACTGCCACTCTGATTTGGTGTCTCCTTTGGCCAGTTTACAGAGCAGAGTTCTTAGTGCTGGAGATGGTAGTCTTGCCATCCCACTTTGTCTCTGGCTTTCCTCAGGGATATTTTTCCCTTCAGGCACTTGTGATGCTTCCTGTGGGTTGAAGCAAAGACAAATCTTTTACCAGGGAACCTAAGAGGGTGGGAAGCTGGCTTCTCACCTTGATCTCAATTTTTCCAGTGTAGAAACTGTGAGTCAGGGGAAATTTGCTATGTGCTTGGTGCCAGGCAGATTGAGAGAGAGGGCTGTTGTGACTATGGAAATCCTATTCTCTTACTGTCCGTTCAGTTTTCTCACTTCTCTGTGGCCCTGCGAAGTGACTTATTTTTCATATTTGAGTCCTGGGATATTGCTGGTGATAATCTCAGTGCTATATATTTGTTTTTTATTTTCTGGGGACCAAGGGTAAAGCCAGTTTTCTTCTACATTGCCATTTTGGAGCCAGAAGTTTGAACAGGTCAGCTTCCTTCACAATTTGGATGCCTTTTATTTCTCTCTTTTGCCTAATTGCTCTGGCTAGGACTTCCAGTACTGTGTAGAATAAAAGTGGTGAGAGTGGGCATCCATGTCTTGTCCCTGACCTAGAGGAAAAGCTTTCAACTTTTCACCAGTGAGTACAATACTAGCTGTGGATTTGTCATATATGGCATTTATTGTGTTGAGGCACATTCCTTCTATACCTAATTTGTTGTGAGTTATTATCATGAAAAGATGGCAAATTTTGTCAAATGCTTTTTCTGTATCTACTAAGATGATCACATAATTTTTGTCCTTCATTCTGTTAATGTGGTGTATCACATAAGTTTGCATAGGTGAACCATCCTTGCATCCATGGGATAAATCCCACTTGATCATGGTGGATAATCCTTTTAATGTGCTGTTGAATTTGGCTTGCTAGTATTTTATTGAGGAGTTTTGCATCTATGTTCATCAGGGATATTGGCATGTAATATTCTTTTCTTATAGTATCCTTGTCTGGCTTTGGTATCAGAGTAATGCTGACCTTGTTGAAACTGAAATTATTTTTACTATAGCCTCACACTTGATTAAAAATTGACTTGTTATAAGGCACTTAAAGAATAAAAAAACAGCATACCAAATAAGACTGGACTTACTGGAAGTACATTATTACAATCTGGGAAGAAAAAGATAAGAGAACAATGTCTTCCAAAATTTCAGGGAAAATAATTTGCTATTTAAGATTCTAAATCAATTTAAGACATTGTTCTCTTATTTCTTATCTTTCTGTTCCCAGATTGTAATAGTGGACTTCCAGCAGGTCCAATTCCAGTGGGTCCAATCTTGTTTGGCATGGTGTTTTTCTTTCTTTTTTTTTTTTTTTCATTCTTTAAATATCTACCTAAATCAGGGGTCCTCAAACTATGGCAAGCGGGCCACATGTGGCCTGCTGAGGACATTTATCCGGCCCGCCAGGTGTTTTTGCCACTGCTGCCTGTCCTGCTTAGCAGCTGACTCATCTCAGGCCCACAGTGCTCATGTGTAGAATGTGCACCGCACTCTCCAACTGTCTGAGGGACGGTGAACTGGCCCCCTGTTTAAAAAGTTTGAGGACCCCTGACCTAAATTATTAGGCACCACATACAGAATCTCATCTACTCAGTGAGCCAGCATATATAGTAATTAAGCACATAGGCTGACAATAGGCTGCTTAGGTTCGAATCTCAATTTTACCCTTTTCTAGCATGTGAAATTGTGCAAGTTGCTTTAGCTCTCTGCTTCAGTTTCCTCGCTTATAAAGTTGAGAAGATTAAATGAGTCAGTCCTCGATGTGCTGGCACACAGCATGCATGAAATAAGTGTTTGCTATTATCATTAAGATTCTACTTTGCACATGCTATCAACTAAGAAATCTTTGGAAAATCAGGCTTTAATCAAGTATGCTTTAGTCACTGCTGCTTGGGTGTAGGGTGGGTTTGTTTCAGTTAGAGTCCACTTTTATTATTGGTTTCATTATGGTAGTCAATGTGCCTGAGACAAACAAATGCAAAATATTTTTGGTGAGCCCCCCAAAATTAACTCATTAGTGACCTTCGATTTCTAGGATACAATGAATTACTAAAAGTGAGACTTCATAATAATTTTACCTAAATGAACACACAACAACAAAGATTAATTATTCATGGTAATAAGCTATATAATCAAAGGTTAGTGCCTACTTAATGCTTATTGAATATCAATAAAACACTAGGTGGTTTGCAAGCCATAATAACTTGTCCAGGGGAATTATAATATAAATTAGACAGAAATAATGATTAAATAAGGAAAAAGGATTCTACCAGCAGTCTATAGACAACCTGTTGTGCTAAGTGGCAAAAATTCACTCTGAGTTCTTCATAATCACATGTTAGCTTCCCATCTCTCTCCTTTAAAGAATCCAGGATAAACTATAGCTGGCTTTGAAGAATAAAAAAGGTAAATGTTGGCTATCTTAATTTAATAAATATTTTGTATTTTTGTGTCACTAAAAACAACAAATGAGAATGCTTAATAGGAAAACAAAGGAATTTTTTAAATCATTACAGGAAATGCATTCAAGAAGTGAGTTACTTGTATCTTCACAGCTTTGTGGTTTTACTTGAGTCATATGTCTATAAACACTTGAGAAGGAAAAGCAAATTAATTTTCTGAGATTCCACTTATCTTCATATTTTTCCTATTGGGATTTACATTTTCCAAGAATTTTCATAGTTAGACATAACTGCCAAAAAGAAAGAATCAAGAAACCCAAAAAGGAAAGGAAATTCAAAAGAGAATAGGTAAAATGAAGAGATGAAGAGAAAATGAAAAAAAGAAATTAAAAATACTTACAAGCAAAGGGTTAGCATATCATTCTTTTAATGAGTGAAGATAAATTAGTATAAAGTTTTAAAAGAAAAAAATAAGCAACATAAAAATGAAAATGCATCTATTAAATTATTAGTTTATTAATTATGAATTTATTAATTAGTTTACAGAGAATAACATCTAAAGACAATTTGCACAATTCCCAGGTTGGCAGGAGCAGACCTTATTATGTTTGTGTTTTCTTAGCTAATCAAGCAGCCAGCTATAGTACAATGGAGTGCTAAGAGCCATTCCCATAGAGTACAACAAGCCAACTCCTATATGCCAGACCCCCTCTATCCTTCTGGGAAAGCAAAAGAAAAACGAGGTGCTCCCTTGGCAAATGCTTGATGGATCCAAAATAGTAAAGTCTCAGGCAAAACAAATTAAATCACATTGTGGGAAGCACTAAAGGAAAAGTATTATAAAACTTCAAGTAATTGTTCTGTGCAATAGAAATCGCATTCAGAAAATATGGTGACTCTGGCTATCTCATGTCTCTTTTCTGCAAGTCTCTCAAAGGATACTGGTGTCAGAGGCCATCCTTTATTGTTCATAGCATGTTTCCAACAGCTTTATTGAAACACATTTTACATATCATAAAATTCACCCATTTTAGTTTATAATTCAATGATCCTTAATAATCAGCTATAACCATATGTCAGTTTTAGAACATTTTCATCTCCCCAATAATGCCCATTTAGACTAATGACCATCTCCCTCATGCCCATTTAGAGTTAAACTTTTGTCCTACCCTTAGTCCTAGGAAACCCCAATCCGCTTTCTGTCTCTATAAATGGAATTACATAATATGCATTCTCTTGTATGGATGCTTTCACTTCACATGTATATGAAGTTTATCCATGAATTAGCATGTCAATAGTTCATTCCTTTTAGTTGCTGCATAATATCCCATTGTATGTATATACCACATTTTGTCTACCTATTCACAAGTTAATAGACATTTAGGTTGTTTCCAGTTTCCAGGAATAGTGCTGCTATAAACATTCGCTCAGAGGTCTTTGTGTGGACATATGTTTTCATTTCTCTCAGGTAAATGTCTAGAGTTGGGTTCTGGATCATATGGTAGTTCTGTATTTAACTTTTTGAGAAACTTCCAAACTATTTTCCAAAGTAGCTGCACCATTTTACGTTCCCATGACCAATGTATAAGGGTTCACATTTTCCACATCTGCAATAACATTTGGTATTGTCTGTCTTATTACAGCCATTCTAGTGGGTATGAAATGATATCTCATTGTGGTTTAGATTTGCATTTCCCCAATAACTAATGATGTTGAGTAGCTCATAATATTTTGAAGTTATAAGCTTCTTATTTTACAAATTTGGAGACAGACAGCTAGAAAAGTGATTTATCTAAAAGGATTCAGAAATCAGTGGTGGAAACAGAACACAAATATTTTGGCTCCTTATCTTGTGCCTATTTTTCTCTAGGAAGCAAAAAATACAACCATATTATAAAGAAAGTTTCGAATCTAGCACATGTTTGGTGCTCCATAAATATCTGAATAAGTGAATGAATGAATCCCAATACATGTTAAAATTAGAATATGTATCCAAGGAAAAGCCAACAATGTTGGAAAGAGCTTACACAAAATGCATATGTGAAATTATGTAATATCCCTTTAAACAACAAGTGAAGTGAGTTATTTCCTTTTACTTCTAAGTTGAATGTGTGCTCACCACCTCCACTTACACTTTCTAAGTGAAATCTTCCATCATCTCTTAATTCTATTACATCAATAGCATCAAAACTGACTTTCCTTCCACCAGTTTCCTCCAACTCCTGCTCACTAGTAAAATAAATGCCTGAAGTCATTCTTTGCTTTAAAACTGCCTCTATCTAGTCAGTTTTCTTAAGATAAAGTCCAACTTATTTAGCATGACACACAAGGTCCTGTCACATATTATAATAAGTGGGCCCTAAGGACAATGTAAGTAGAATGGAGACAATGGGTGGTCCAGCACCACCAAGAAAAATCTCCATTCTGGGGCAAGCCAGCCAACAGCATTGTTGAAAGTTTCTACTGATGAAATCTTGAACTTGCAAGGCTTTTTTCAGCCTGGCACAAGAAGAGGACACATATAATCATTTGCTCCTTGTTTAGGCTTTTCGGGTAAAAAATGTTAATACTTTCTAACATTCCACAATCCAGTTCCCATCCCCCAGAATGGTTATTCTACTGTCTGTGTCCAAAACAACTCCTACTTCTCTTCTCCCCTTAGAACAGAACCACCACTTTGATAAAAAAAAAAAAAAAAAATAAGAGCCCTGATCCAGCAGTAATAGGGTAAGTCCAGTGCTTTCTGAGGTAGATAAGCTAAGGCTTAAAGCTTTTCTGAGCTCGGAGGTGCAGAAACCCTGATGATACTTTTGTTCTTGAGCAAGGTAAGCCAGACTCTAGGGTGACTCACTCAATATGTTCACATGCATTCTCACAAATATTAACACAAATTAATGCATCACCTCCCACTTGGCGTGAGTTTACAATTCGTAAAGAGCAATTGCAAATTAGATTGTGACAGAAGATTTGTCTGCAGAAGAACACCATGCTCTCTCCAACTTCTGGAAAATGTACTGCTACAGACAGGCCAATGTAAATACCACATAATGTAACAATATATTTCTGCCTACTCTTATTTTGTCAGATTTATTATAGGTGATTTAAGATAACAGACTTAAACCTAAGGTATGAAACTATTAGAATTCTAGAGGAAAGTGTTGGAAACACTCTCCTAGACATTGGCCTAGGCAAAGAGTTTGTGAAGAAGTCCCCAAAGGCAATCACAGCAGCAACAAAAATAAATAAATGGGACATGATCAAACTGAAAAGCTTCTGCACAGCCAAAGAAATAGTCATGAAAGTAAACAGACAACCTACAGAATGGGAGAAAATTTTTGCATTTTATGCATCTGATAAGGGGCTTATAACTAGAATCTACTTAGAACTCACGAAAATCAACAAGAAAAAATCAAACAACCCTATTGAAAAGTGGGCAAAGGACTTGAACAGAAACTTTTCTAAAGAAGACAGAAGAATGGCCAACAAACATATGAAAAAATGCTCAACATCTCTAATCATCAGGGAAATGCAAATCAAAACCACAATGAGATATCACTTAACCCCAGTGAGAATGGCCTTTATCAAAAAGTCCCCAAACAACAAATGCTGGCGTGGATGTGGAGAGAGAGGAACACTCCTACACTGCTGGTGGGACTGCAAACTAGTTCAACCTCTGTGGAAAGCAATATGGAGATACCTTAAAGCGATACAAGTGGATCTACCATTTGATCCAGCAATCCCATTACTGGGCATCTACCCAAAAGACCCAATGACACTCTACAAAAAAGACACCTGGACCCGAATGTTTATAGCAGCACAATTCATAATCATAAAGCTGTGGAAACAGCCCAAGTGCCCATCAATCCAAGAATGGATTAATAAAATGTGGTATAGGTATACCATGGAGTACTATTCAGCTCTAAGAAACAACGGTAATATAGCACATCTTATATTTTCCTGGTTAGAGCTGGAACCCATACTACTAAGTCAAGTATCCCAAGAATAGAAAAACAAACTCTACATATACTCACCAGCAAACTGGTATTAACTGAGCAGCACCTAAGTGGACACATAGGAACTACAGTAATTGGGTATTGAGCAGGTGGGAGGTGGGAGGGGGCGGGTATATACATACATAATGAGTGAGATGTGCACCATCTGGAGGATGGTTACGCTGGAAACTCAGACTTGTGGGGGGAGGAGGGAAAGGGCATTCTTTGAAACCTTAAAATTTGTACCCCCATAATATGCCAAAATAAAAAAATAAATAAAATGACCTATTAAAGCCTTTTTGTCAACACATTTGATCAACAATTTTGAACAGTATTAGGTATGATTTCATTTTCACCAGAGTCAATGGCTTTTTCATATCTTAAAATGACCCACAGATTTTGTGAAATATCGAATAACATAGAAATTTGGTGAAGGTTTTCAACAATACTTCTTGTTATGCAAACCTTATAGAAGTACAATTATATGTATAAGCATACTTAAGGATCTTGTAAACTTGACATACAGTTTTATATTTTTGTAGATATTCCAGATGGCAAAACACCTAAAATTCTTTAAATAATTTTTTAAACCATGGCATAAACAGTTTTTGCTGGCATTCTAAAACCCCACGCATTTTATTAGCATATGCCTTCCTGTCATATTTTAACAGTTCCTAATAATAACCAAAACATTGAGTACAAAAATAGCACTGATAAGCCAAGCCAAACTATAATGTGAAAAGAAATTATGGTGCAGTGGCAAGAACACTGAAGACATGTCAGGATGTATTGTTTCTAGTCTTGGCTTTAGCACTGACTGTTGACCTTTGAAAAATTTTCCTCATCTTTGTGAGACTCTATTCCCTATCTCTCAGATGAGTGGTATTACCACCGAAGTTTCCCAAAAGCAGAGCCTAGGAAAAAGGCTTACATGCAAGCAGTTTATTTGAGAAATGATCCCAGAGAGCAGAAGTAAAGGACAAGGAGACTGAAACAGGGAGAGAGGAGAAGCCAATAGAAGGATATGTGCATTATTGAGTTGGCCACTGTTTGGGTCTACTGAGACTCAGAACCTTTGGGGAGCCCCAAGAAATGTGTCTCAAACCAGTCTACCCAAGGGAAACAGGGGGTACACATTTATTCATCAGTCAGTGCTGGCCCTGAAGGTGCTGAAGCCTGCACACTTATAGTCTGCACTTGCATGATTGTGGAGCAAAGTTCCACAGGTGTTTACTCAGAAGTATCAGAAAAGAAAGCCCTGGATCAGGAAATGAGAGATCTGGAGAGAAGCCTGAAACAAAGTGCTCTCAGTTGCCCTGCAGGGAAGCAGGGCAAAGCCTGCACAGAAGTGATCATCTTAGCAGTGACCAGAGTGAAAAAAAAAAAGCCCAGTAGATGTGAAACAGTGCACAGCAGGTGCACTGGACAAGCCCAGTTGGTCAACATGCTCTCAAAAACTTTTCAGTTCTAACAGTATTTAATAATGTTCTCACCATCTATTTAGTTTCTATTAAATGGATCAGTCTGTTTATATTGTTAGGCATTTACATGTTATCTAATTTATGTTACACAACAGCCCTGTAAGTAGTTGTTATCTCCATTTAGTAAGTGAAGAAACTATGTCTATTAATAGAAAGGTTAAGTAATTTGCTTAAGGTAAGCTTTCTCAATCTTCACACTTTTGATATTTGGGCCAGATAATTCCTTATTGGGAATGAGGGGGTCATCCGGTGCATTATAGGATGTTTAGCAGCACCCTTGGGCTCCACCTACAAAATGCCTGTAGCACTCCTCCAGTCATCGACAGTCAAAGATATCTGCCAAATGTCCCCCAGCAGATAAAATCACACTCAATTAAGAATCACTGGCTTAAAGTCACTTGTGATAAATGGTATATGAGCAATTAGAATCCAAAAATGACTGACTCCAAAACTCATTTGGAGCACAGAGAAAGAAATATCCATCTATCTCAGATTAATCCAGACATCTGTTTTAAGGCAATCAAAGATCTGTAGAAAGCAAATGGTTAGAAAAAAAATCAATTCTTAAAGACTACGTTTGAGTAAATGTAAAGGTAAGGACAGAGAGGTAGTAAGAATCCTGAAGTAAGACACAGCCATTCCAGACTATATAGAAATATATATATATATATATACATATATATATATATATACACACATATATGACTATTAGAAAATGACCAAGTCTAACATACTGTATAGTGTTCAGATTAGATAAGAATTACTCCCATGGAAACTCTAGGAATTGACTATTATTACCATAGTAATAAAAAGGAAATGGATCACGCCTGTAATCCTAGCTCTTGGGAGGCCGAGGCGGGCGGATTGCTCAAGGTCAGGAGTTCAAAACCAGCCTGAGCAAGAGCGAGACCCCGTCTCTACTATAAATAGAAAGAAATTAATTGGCCAACTGATATATATAAAAAAATTAGCCGGGCATGGTGGCGCATGCCTGTAGTCCCAGCTACTCGGGAGGCTGAGGCAGGAGGATCGCTTGAGCCCAGGAGTTTGAGGTTGCTGTGAGCTAGGCTGACTCCACAGTACTCACTCTAGCCTGGACAACAAAGTGAGACTCTGTCTCAAAAAAAAAAAAAAAAAAAGGAAATGGAGGTTGAGATCTTAATCTTTATTAGTCATTATTGATGCACACATTTACAAAATGAGTTATATAAGAAGTAAATAATTGGTATTAATATCTGCTTTCTCCAATCCTTGGCAAGGAAAAGGAAGCCAGTATTATTTTCCCAAGATCCTAAGTCCTTACCTCCTCACTTCTAGCAGGAAGTAAAGCGTTTTTGTATTTCTGTCACTTTTAAGGAATGTGCTAAGTGTTCCCAGAGTAAAAGGAAATAGATGCTACTGGTGGTATGGAAAGAAGGAAGAAGCCAGATCAAGGAGATAAAGGAGAAAAACACAAATATCTGGTTATTCCAAATGCAAGACATCCTTGCTTGCTTAGAAGAGACACCACCAATGGGGAAATTGCAGCCAAGAGAGCAAACACAAGAGTCTCTGAAAAAGCTTGTAGTTAAACCTTGACTAAGATAAGATTTCCCACCAGCTGAGGTGGATAGAGATGGAAAAAGTAGATTTGGAGATTTATCTCAATTTAAAAAATAAATTAATTTGACAATTTTTATATTCTAGAATTAGTGCACAAACATTCATACTTAACTACACATATATAAACCATGTGCTAATTCCAAGTCTACATTCTAAAGGAGTTATTTGGTCATCTTTATAAAAAAAGTCTTGAGTTTAAAAGCTTCTTCAGTTATTGTTAAACATCTGGTCTATTGGTCTGTCTGGTCGGTCCAACTATAACAAACTAGGCTCTGTGACCTACAGGGGCAAAGGCAGGTGAGTGACTCTCTTTGGAAATGTGTCAAAGTCATGCTAATATTTTATCATATTTGCCACATATATTCTTCAATTTAATTTATTTTAATTCTTTTTTTTCTGAACCCTTCTCCCCAATTTAATTCTTTAATTCAAAAAGTACAATCCTTCATTCAACAAATACAAAACAGCACCTGCTGTGCACCAGGAATAATGCTAGAACCTGGTATTCAATATTGAGAAAAACCAGACATAATCACCATTCTTACAGATATTAGACTACTGGATGGACTGGTGGACACCAATAAAATAATTATTTATTGGTGTCCACCAGTCAAGTCTGTAAAGCAGTGACACAGGGTAATTATGAGAATTAAAATAGGAAGGTTTTACTTGTTCAGAAGTCAGGGAACATTTGCCCCAAGAAGTGATGAGAACCAAAGATATAAGCAGGAATTAAATAGGCAAAGAAAGGAAAGGAGAGAGGAAGAGTTCCAAGCAAAAGGAAGAGCATGTGAAATCTCTGTTGAGAGAGAAGAAAATGGTGGTAGTGTAAAATAAAAGCCAGAGAAGTAAATAAAGATGAGAATACACATGTTTAAGACAATATGAAGACTTCAGTCTTCAAGAAAAATGAGAAGCCACTGGAACAGTTTAAGCTCAGGATGAGAGGAAAAGGTGGTGGTGGGAAGTGATGTGACCAAATTGACACCTAAGACACCACAGTAAAGGTCAATATTATAGTCCTAGGGTTCAAGAGAAGAGCTAAAATGTTGGAAAAAAGGCTTATTTTCAGGGTCCAAAGAAATTGAGCAGGGAGCCATAAACTATTATATTGAATCCATTATATGTCCTAAGAAATTTTGTGTGGCACTAAAGGACAAGAGATACTCAGAGAAGCTACATTGCAACAATGACCTAACCAATTGAACCAGGAGTGTTAAAGGTCTTCTCATAAGGTCCTCTTGTGATATTTTGGGGTGTGAACATTTTTTCTTTTTTGTTGTTTTTTATTTGGATTTCCATGAAAGTAACATATGCTTATTTGGAAAATACAAGAGTAAAAATGTCTACATTTTTATAATTTAATAATATCATCCATAATCTCACCAGACTTTATAAAGACATTATTGCTGTCTGGCTCACCACTCTGTAAGGGAAACTAAGCCCAGTTCAGTGGCCCAGGGTAGATATTTTCTTCTGTGAAGTACAAAGTATGTACCTAAGGTAATAGAAGACCCTGACTGAGATTACTGGATAAATCAAGCATAGTGGACAGAGAAGAAGCAAAAATCCAACTCCTGAAAAAAGCTCATATGAACACCAAAGGGTATGAGATGAGAATTAAAGTTAGTGTTACAATGTCAAGAGATGAAAGCTGACAGAGTTAGAATTGTCTTAAACACAAGCTTATGTTTGAAGTGTATTACAGGCAGGCAGGTTTGTGTTTGGGATGCATAAAGAAAATCCACTTAGTGTTAACAACCTAAACCAGATTTCAGACTGTGGCCTTTATAAAACAAGTATCAGAACTACGTCAGATGTTATTCAAATACACATGCCCACACATATGCATAAATGCCTGTTGTCCACCCTGCACCTAATGGATAAAGAAACTGTATAGTTAGGTTTAGGATTATGCATCTTCAAAAAACTCAGCTGCTTCTTATGTTTACCCAACTTCAAAAATCACTGGTCTGGACTATGACAGCCAACAGGCCTGGTGCTGAAAAAAGCCCAGGCCTTTTAATAGCTAGTAACTAGTCAAGGAACACTGACCCACCCTGCCTTTTCAAAGAAGTTCTTTTTCTCAATAATTAGAAAGAGACAATTGAGGTCCAAATGCCTTGGTCCCTTCCTTCACTAGCCTTCCCAAAGCCCAAGTGAAAAAAATGGAATAATTTCAATAGCATGAAATACTTTAATGCAATATTTAACAAATGAATTCAATTATTTGCTACCAAGAGCTGAGTGGAATAAGATTTAACTTCATTTAAAATATCTTTCCTTATTACTATAATATTCCATAAGCCAAAACCAAAACAAAAGAGGACTCAGCATTCTTCCCTTTCTTAAATTTTCACCAGATTACTCTAAGAGGTAGATCAAAATCTTCTATATAAATGGTTTACAGTTTTTCAGCCTTCTGAAGTACTTAGCTAATATTGGAAGATCAAAAACCAAGTGTCATTTTTTGTTTTGGGTTAGCATACAGCAGAGAAGCAGGCTCTCTGTGAGTATAATAGGATGAGACCAAGAAATCATGAAAGATAAAAGCTGAATAAAAATCAACAATATATCAGTTGTTTTTTTAATGCATGAACAACTGAAATTCACAAATAAAGTACAAGATTTAAGAATTATATTATAATAAAATAATCTTCCAATTATACTCAGCACCAGTCAGATACTCAAATATTGGATATAATTCTGAAGCCCTAAAATCCAGAGAAATATATGACACACTTGTAAGGGATTCAGAAAGCTAAAACTTGAATATAGGCTTAGAAAATACTTATTTTAAATCCCTTTAGCTAGCAAAAAAAAAAAAAAAACCTGAATCTATTTCATGCATAGCCAGGAAGACATGTCTTATTAACACAAAAATCTGTAAATGTGATTTTATTTGGTTTACCCTCTCTAGGCATCAGAATCTTGACATTATTATTTAGCTAAAAATTCAATAATAATTTATGAAAAGTTTCTTTAACCCAGATATTTACAAAAACACAAATGGGGTTCAGAATAAATCCACATAACAGAGCAAGAATTACATATAATTTCTTTTCAGTAACCTGAACATATTTGTATACATCAAACTAGATATATGAGTAGAATTTGAAGTAAATTTCCAATGTATTCATTTAACAAACATTTCTTGAGCAGTTACGCATCTGGTGTTACATTAGATGCTGAGGCTATGGCAGTTAATAAAACAGACAAAAATCTCTGGCTTCACAGAACTCATATTCTAATGAGGAGACAACAAACTCAATAAATAAGTAAATGAAATAGTTTAGGTAGCAATAAGTCCTTGGAATAGAATAAAACTAGACAAAGGCCAGGCATGGTGATTCACGCCTGTAATCCCAGCACTTTGGGAGGCTGAGGCAGGAGGATTGCTTGAGGTCAGGAGTTTGAGACCAATGTTGTCTCTCCAAAAATTAAAAACAGAAAAATTAGCAGGGTGTGGTGGTGCGCACCTGTAGTCCCAGCTATTCGAGAGCTGAGGCAGGAGGATGGCTTGAGCCCAGGAGTTTGAGGTTGCAGTGAGCTATGATGATGCCACTGCCTAGCCCAGGTGACAGAACCAGACTCTGTCTCAAAAACGAACAAACAAAGAAAAAAACTGGAAGAAGCTATAGCAGTTGGGGCTAATCCTAAATAGGTCTAAAGGGATAGATTTCAGGGAGAGGGCAAAGACTGAGCAGAGGCAGGCCTGAAGGAAGGAAGGAACAAGCTACAAACATATCTGAGAAAATCTTTCCATCCAGAGGGTCTAGCAACAACAAATGCCTATGATGGGAGAACACTTGATTGTTTGAGGACTAGCAAGGAGACCAACATGGCTAGACAAGACTGAGCATAAGGGCTTGCTTTCATGGGTAGAGGGTATAGAAGTGTCAGTTTGCCAGTCTTGTTAAAGTGTCATGAGCAGAACAGTGTATATTCCTTCCTGACTCAATATTAATTTATTGTTGTTTCCCATTACTCTCCTTTGGGCTAATTTTATAAGTTGGAATTGATTTTTTGACATTCAGCACTAATTTAGCATGTGTTATTCAGAGAGTGTCCAACTTATTACAATTCCATCACAAAGTTGACCTAAACCAAAGCATGAAGGGTTGATCTTCAAATAATGAACAGAATGATAACTCAGAAACTATTTAAGATTGATTTCACTTTGAGTAACTGCCAAACCAGCAAGCAACTGAAGCAAAAGACAGAAAATAAATATACATGTAAATAGACACCCTGCCTGGTGTTTCTCTAATTTTTCACAGTCCAAAGTTTTGTGGTTAATATAACCACAGAAAGTGTTTGGGATCTGACAGACCAGAAGGAAACCAGAATTCATTAACATTTTTTGCCATTAGGTTGGGGGAGGGGCAAAATCAGCACACAAAGGCCTACTCAATACTATATTAGGCAATTCTTAGTGTCACAGTTCCATGGTTTTACATTGTATTTCCCACTATCCTGGTGCAAATAGATGCCTGAGTGAATGTTTTTCTCCTAAAATGTGATCATTCAAGGGAATAAAACCCATATTGTTAATCACCTAAATTAGTATAAGATTAGGGTAAAAGAGACTATTATATATTATAATTCATTTTAAGCTCTTTAAAATCAGGGATTTGCATGAATAACTAACTCCTTAATATGCCATATTTTGGTATCAATAGATATCCAAGGCCCGAAAGGGTCAGCAGATTTATTTATTATCACTTATATCATTTTTGGAGTATAATTATGCCTAAGAAATATCTGGCAAGCCTAAATTCAAGGCTAACACAAATTTAATTTTTTTTTATATGAAAAACCTTCTAACTCTTAGGATAACATTACTCCCATGTGTATTTCACATAGCAAAACTCTAGCCATGAAAGAATTCTGTATATATATTTCAAACTAATAATAGTTATTTCAGCTTTGAATTTCATCTCTAAAATTTACTGGCAACACATTGTTCACTGATATCCAACTTTTTCCTTTCATCATTATTAATGAAACCCACTGGTATATGGGGGTAGAGGAGAAAGGGAGCAGGGGAGAATCTTCCAGACTCCACCAGGGTGATAATATTTAACCACTAAGTAAATCGATTGTTTATTAAAACACTCTTACAATGTGCCAGGAAATTTATTAACATAGTCAACTTAATCTTTACAGCAAATTTTCTTATGATTTCTATTTTACAGATGGGGAAACCAAGCCTCAGTAATATGAATAAGATCACATAAGTACCTAGAAGTGGAGCCACAATTCAAACCCAGGCCACTTAGCTCCAAAGACTATGTTTTTAATCACTATACTTTGAGGCTCTATTCTCAGACCCTATTAATCTCAATTTCTCATGGAAAGTGGTGTGAAAAAAAAGTGATTCAGCAAAAGAGAAAAATACCATCTTAGATTAAAGGAGACTTAGGCTTTGTTATCAAGACAAAGTAGCTCATTTACTATTGCTTTATAAATGCAGTCCTTTATTTTATACCACAGAATCAGAGAATCAACTGGCTTTCACGTTCACATATAAAACTATTTCTAAAAGGGTTTGTATATAGTTATTAGAAAACTTTAAAGACTGAAGAGCAAACATAGTCTATCACTGCCTCAATATATCCATTTATGATCACTTTCTCTGCAAGGAAATTATTTCAATAAAGTAAGGGTCTAAAAGTCAGAGAGGATAATAGAGCAAAGTATCTGGATCTTTGAAAACTTATAGAACAGATCCATGAAGTAATGTTCCTGAGAGTAGCCCGTGGTCTTCTACCTTTTAACAGGAACATTTGAAAATTAGGTTTCACTCTCCGGCCAGGATATCTAAATTTAAAAGACTCCTTTTAGTTTCTTTCCACTCATTACCAAAATTACTAGTAGTGTCATTTATCGAAGAAAAAAATATCATGGATACTGTGGCAGATACAGATATTCAGCATTATTGAAGAAGAAGTGGAATTTACTGCCTGGGTGAAATCTGAATCACAAACTCAACTAGTTTATTGTCAGTGTGTTATGCAGTAGAAAAAAACATTAATAATGACAATAAAAATAATTATATATAACTTCCAATTTAATGTGTTAGGCTGTGCCCACACTCTTTCTCTTCCCTCTGAAAATCCTATGAAGATGATAGAAAAATAGACTGAATGGGCACATTTCCTGATGTTTGTACATTGAACAATTGATAGAAATAACCTTCAGAGTAAATTGGGGAACTTGTGGGGTGGAGAAGAGAATGCTCCTAATTTGAGAATTGGACTAAACAGAAAAGTGGGCAGTGTTCTCAGGAACTCTTGGTCTCCTCGATGGACATTAAATAAAATGAACAAATAAAGAAAAAGTCAGCAGCGTTGGCTCAGCATGGTAGTGAAGCCCCCTAAAGCACTTTACCTTCAAGTTATGGCATTTCCTCTATGCTCAATCTAGGGAACTCAGCAGTTTGCCAACTTGTTCCCTTCTGGCACAAACTTAATGAAAGCCTGAATGTTGGCATGACTTCCCTTGCAGCCACAGAGCTCTGCAATAATCAATCAGGATTAGTAGGGAGATCTGTTAAGGAAAATCCAAAGCAACTTTCAATAATGGTTAAGAAAACCCACAGTGGCTACCAGTGCTCACCAAACCAATCTTTCACTCACCAGTATGATCATACCACCAAGAACTGAATTATCCATTTGGGGAAAAACAACAGCCTGAAAAGGAAGAATAATGCTAACTACTTGCTTAGGGAAGCAGGACAATTAACCACCAAGGAAATAGATAGAAAACAAAAGTAAACTTTGAAAATAAAAATAGTATTCCCTGAAGGATTATAGAGAATATTGCAACGATAAAATAAAAACAGAGAACTATGAAAACAATACAAGAAAAAGTTTTAAGGAAGATAGAACATGAAGGCAAATATATATATATATATATATATATATATATATATATATATAGAGAGAGAGAGAGAGAGAGAGAGAGAGAGAGAAAGAGAACGAGACTGAATGGTAATATGGACACAATTTAAAACCTAATTAGGGATTTGGAAGGTCAAAGAATACTTCTAGAACATATTGCAAAACATCAAAAACAAAGAAATATATACATAATTCAAGAAAATTCAAGCAGGGAATAAACTCAAGTCTCTTATACCTCAAAAATCTATTGAGTTCCTATTAAGAGTTAGACACAGTACTAGCACTAAACACATTTTGATTTTGATTTTGAAAAATCATGAAAGTGCCAGAAGCAAATATTTAAAAAGACATACACCTGGACAAATCCTGGGGAAACTTTTGAACTCTAATTAAAAAAAATTATGTGTGTTTTGAGGGGGGAGATGGGTAAGAGAGTAGAACAAATCTAAATTCTCAGCACAGAGAGAGGAATGGAGAAATGTCTACAAGTGGCTAAAGGAATAAGAATCTAAACATAAAATTCTTTGTCTAGATAAACTAGTATTCAAGTATGAGGACAAGATAAAGATAATTCCCAATATGCAAGGATTAAGAAAGTGTTCTACCTGCCTTGGTTAGAATGCTTTCAGCTGTAAGCGAAATAAGTATAACTCAAACAAGTTTAAACAGAAGAGGGACTCCACTGGCTCATAAAACTGGGAAGAAAAGGGTGATGGGGCTCAGGCATGACTGCATCAAGAGTCTCAACTATATCATCAATCAGTGTTCTCCCTCTCCCTTTCCCAGATCTGCTTCTTTCTATGTCATGGCATTATTCTCTCTCCTACTGAATACATCCTTCCTCCACGCCCCAGAAAAGGGGGAAAACATGATTCAAACTATTCTGATTTTATATCATTCCACTAGTAAAAACAAAAGAATTACATCAGTGTATATAAGTCCCCTGGAAAGACTCTAATCTAACTTTAATCAAACACCCATATCTTACAAAAAACAAAAACAAAAAAAACCTTGTGCTTGGGGCAATGTTGTACTGTTGTACTAAGACTGTCCAGACATATCAGGTACAGGTACCCATATCTGTGGTCCAGGGCATAAACTATTGTGACTAGCAGCTCTACAGGGGCTCACATCAAAAGATAGAGTTGGAGGAACATTCTCTAAAGGAAAGCTAGGCAGTTAAGCAACAGTAATGTATTACCATCTATTTATTCTTTCTGAAAAAAAATATTCCCAGAGAACATAATTCTGCAAAACACAAAAAAGCAGAATAAAAATTGAGAGAAAGAAAAATGCAATAATGAGCAAAGAAACAAGCAAAATGTATAGTTTCATCCAAGTAATGATTGATAATGTGCTTATCAAGTAAAATATAATTAAGAAAACATACATACATATTTGTGTAATTGTTAAGATATCAGTTCTAGAAACAGAATAGGTATATATTAAAAAATAAAAACTCTGAAAAATTCCAGATGATTCAAGCTTGTTGTGGAGGGGGAAGGAGAAGATCAAGAGCAAAGAAAAGGTGTCCTAAGAGTTTCATCTTATCTGAATGTATAAAAAGGGGAAGTTTTATGTGTATTGTCTAATTACCTATGTTAATAGGACAATATGTGTTTATATATGGGCTGAAACTTTAAAGGTAGCACTAACATACTGATCTCAGTGCTGGTTGTACATCTTAACCATCTACAATATTTCATAAAAATATTAATGTCTGGGCCCCAACCAGAAAGATTACAATTCAGTAGATCTGCCCTTTGATCTTAGAAGCAGTAGTTTTTAAAGTTCTAATGTGATTTTGATGGGTTACTACAATTGAGTGCCATTATACTAATAGAACTTAGAATTTCTGAAACACTAGAAAGGGAAAAAAAAAAGGAAGACATTGTCATCCAGGACAAGTTAGGAAATGAGTTAAACATACGCAAACCAGGAAACATAAAATGAGGAAGAGATAAAATAAGATAGCAAATAAGAGAAAGCCTATAAGTGACTACAGTAAATATAAAGGTATTTCCTTCCCTTATTCTAAACCTAATAATCCTGGGATCCCTTTAGGAAGTCCAAGCCATTTTACCACTCTTTCATTGTCCCTCATCCTTCTTTGATGTCATTACTCTTTCCCTCACCCAACTTAGATTATATAATTAAACCTAGTAATCACTTTTTGGATATATCCTTTACTTCCTTGACTCTATTTTAAATTTGTCTGGCTAAATCATACTACTAGTTATATCCAGTTCTCTACCTACTATATCTTGAACACATGAAGTTACGCATGACTAGAGAGAAATGCAACCTCATACGTGAAAGTTCTCACTTTAAAATGCAAAAAGATGAATTTCAAATAGGACCTTAACAATGCCAGAAAAACATACCACAGATCCTAAGTCCATTTAATTTCCTACTCTCCTAGACAGCCATTTCACATTTTTTTCTCTCTTTGGAAATCCAATCAACAGCTCCTTTCTAAACATCAATTTCAACAGAAAATCAGCTCTCTACATTATGAAGTATTTAAAATGATCAAAAGAGAACATACAGAGACTTTCACAATAACATCTACACCTACCTGCCTTCTCACCTGTTACCATAGATAATAAACTTCCAAGCTCCTACCTAAAGCCAATTCTTTCACAAGTTCCCTAGATACCATCCCTTTTGCCTATTCATGGACTGGGTTCTAGCAATTCTTTCCATTGTCTCCCACATCAATTTTTTACATAATTTCCCATCATCATACAAACAAGCTATTATTTCTCCAATGGATAAAAGAAAATAGCTTTCCTCTTCCCCCATAGCTACCACCCCGATTTCTCTGTTCCACTTTGCAGCAAAACTCCTTTAACATTTGTTGGCCCATACTATCTCTTATTTCTCTCCCATTCTTTCTTAATCTCATGTCAATCAGGCTTTGCCCCATCACTGCACTGAAACTGTTCTGCTCAAGGTCCTAAATGACCCCCACATTGAAAAATTCAATTGTTAATTAAGAAGGGAGTGATACATTTTATTCACTTGGCTGTCAGGCTATGATATTCCCATTGTGTATGATGTCATTTATTTCTCTTTTCTCTTTTGATCATTTCTTTTTTTTTTTTTTCACTGACCATTTAATATTGGAGTGTCCCAACCTGCAGTCCTCTTCTCTTCTCTGTCAACACTTCCATTCAGTCCCCCTTGGTAATCACATCTGTTCTCATAGCTTTAAATACTTTCTATAAGCTGATGTCTCCCAGATTTGTATCTCTAACACAGATGGTCCTTCACACTCTTCACTTTTTTATATCCTATTGTATCTTCAATATCTACACTTGCCTATCTTATAAACATTTTTTTTTAAGACAGGCTTCCCCTCTGTTGTCCAGGCTAGAGTGCAGTGGCATCATCATAGCTCACTGCAACCTCTAATACCTGCCTACCTGGGCTTGTGCAATTGTCCTGCCTTAGTGTCCTGAGTAGCTGGGACTACAGGCATGTGCCACCATGCCTGGCTTGCTTATTTATTTATTTATTTATTTATTTATTTATTTATTTATTTATTTATTTATTTATTTACGTTTTGGTAGAGATGGAGTCTTGCTATTTTGCTCAAGCTGCTTTTGAAATTCTGGGCTCAAGCAATCCTCCCACCTCAACTTCCAAAAGTGCTAAGATTACAGACATGAGCCACCACACACAGCCCCAATAAATATCACAAACTCAATATGTCTAAAGCCAATCTCCTGGTTTCAACTCCCAATACTTCATCCTACTACCTCCAAGTTGACAGCAACAGCATCCTTTAAGTTGCTGGGGCCAAACATCTTGAAGTTATCCTTGACTTTGTTTTTTTTTTTTTTCTTATACCACACACTCACTGTCAGAAAATTCTTTTGCTTCCACCTTCAAAATATATCCAGAAGAAAATCAATTCCACTACCTTCTTTTAAGCTTCTATTCTATTTCAACTCCCAACAAGACAACCAAAGTGATCCTTTTAAATCAGAAGTCAGATCTTACTCTCTCCCCTCCTTCAAGTCTTTGCTTCAATCTTAATTTTTCAATTAGCTCTATTCAGACCACCCTATTTAATATTATACCCCCCTCACCCACATGCACCATCCTCTCCCTTACCCCATTTACTTACCATCTGCTAACTTATATGATTTACTTGTTACATTTAATATTCATTGTCTATCTGCCTCTCAAGCATGTAGAGTCCAAAAGAGCAGGAAATTTTGTATCTTGTGTTCACTGATGTGCCAAGTGCCCAGAACAAATGTTTTATACATAGTAGTTACTCAATAAATATTTTTGAATGGATAAATTCATTCTATTAGTTCTTATATTAATGAATAACAACAAACATGTGAGCAACTGTTTTATGACAGTGCTTAATGAAATATTAATTACACTATTTATTAAATGCCTACCACATACCAGGCACTCAACTGGACAACTATAAATTTTATCTATAATTCTGATTTTGAAAACCCTGAAAGATAGATTTTACTATCAATAATATGCTGGTAAAGTAACAGAGAATCTAAAAGATTATTATGGATTTAAGCCAGATCTATCTATTCCAAAACCTCTTGTTCTTTCTGTTACAATATGCTTTTACTTTCATAACTGAAGGCCCATCAATGTTCTAAAACTTAAAGACAAATAATATTGAACCCATGTATCAAACAATTTTTTAAAAATATTTCATTCCTACTACTAAATATATTTTAGCTCTTACAGTCTACAGTTAGAAATGGAATAAGATAATAATTCATTATGAACTCATTAGGGATTAACTAATGATAAACAAAATCTTTTCTCACTTATTTATGAACACTGTCAAATCTGACCCCATTATTCTAATCTTGTCCAGTGACAACTTGAAAAACAACTTGAGAAAGTTGTATTTTAATTTTTTTATTATATTCCATGTAATAAATTTAGATGTTTTTCTAACTTGGTGAGCTGGGTTTTAGCATAAAATAAAAGTAAAATCTATACATATATATTAATCTAATATCTGATAATATGTATATATACACACATTTAATCTAATAATAATATACGTATATACATATACATATTTAAAGTGATATGAAATGTGAACATAGAAAAATATGGATTTTTGTGAATTATTTTAACTATTACATAATTTTATATAACTGAATTAAATATTCACATATTAAAATATTTATTAATGTATGATTTCTTAACAATTTATCATATTTTTAAAACGCTGAAATAGTTAGATGCTACCAATTAACTAGTGGGTAATACAGTCTAAATTTTTAGTGATGATTTGCCATCAAGAACCCAAAAACCATAATACCACTTAATGTTATGCCATGCCTTTAGTGTTTAATATAAAAAATAAATATTTTAATTGAAGAAATTAAATTTAACTTTTCTATTAATTTTTTTCATTTAAGCCACTGTTCAATGTTATTAAAATTCAAAATGCTTATAAGCATAAAGAATGCTTTAACATGTAAAAGGTTAATTATGACACTGTACTATGAATAGGTAAATATTTCTTCTTTTGGATTTCTTTTTTTCTACTCCTTGTAAGATTTTTTTAAGATAATTAACTTTTATTTTTATTTAACTTTTGAATATATGCCTCCTGTGTCTCTCCAACCAGTTTGTCAGGCTCATGACAGTAGAGACCATGTTTTATATTCATTGCATATCCAGGAGTTGGCTTGGTATTTTGCATATAGTGGGGCTCACTAAAAAAGAAAAAGGAGGGGAAAGAGAAGGAAAGAAGAAAAGCAATATGAAAGCAGATAACAGTTATACAGTTAATAAGAAGAGCATTAGCTTTCATTTCAGTTCAACAAGCATTTATTCTGTGCCTAGTATTATGTTATGATCAAATATGTTACAGTCTGCTTACTTGAGAAAGTCACTTAACCTAAATATTAGTGTTATTATTTAAAAATGGGGATAATAATGGATCAGTGAGAGGATTTAATGAGGCAAAATATAGAAAGCACTGTAAACTTTAAAAAATGTATACAAATGCACATTGGGATGATAATGATAAATTACCTACAATTATGTAAGCAAACATGATAATAAAGGAAAGGAAATTAGGAGTAGCTTAAAAAATATAGTTAAATTTTCTACATTCTTATAGTGGTACAGCAAAGAAAAAAACAGATATCCTAAAGAGAAATGTCTGAAATAAACATTAACCCTCTACCCATTACCAAATAATTCTTGAATGCTTAGGAGGGGAGATAATTCAGAGACAAATTTAAATTCTTACTGTCAGTGACCTCATAGTTGAGTAAGGGAGACAGACCAGTAAAATGTACAATGGTAGTTGAGCATAACAAACTGTATACTACTATGGAGGTATTGATCATGAGGTCTCTTTCAGTTCTAAAAGTTTACAATTCCATGGATAAACAGTTTCAATCAGGAGCATTATAAAAAGTAGATGAGAAAGCAGGTAATAGCTCTATTATGGGATATTTTATAAAAAGAATATTATTTGGGAAAGGAATAACATGATGGAAAAGTAAAGATAAAACCTTCGAAGAAACTATATAAACTATATAAGAAACTATATATAGAGAGAAAGGAAGAGATACATGGAAGGAAGTAAGGACAATTTGAGTAGCATACCTTACTTTTGAATTATACCTCAGCATAAATGGCTTAGAGAAAGAATTTCTCCAAAGGCATATGAATCTCTAGAAAATGAGCGCATTTATTATTCTTTATTGAGGCTATAATCTGTGAAGTACTGGAAATTAACTTGTTCTAAATGCTGGAATTTTAGTATACTGCTTCCTATCCCAGAAAGCCTCTTTTAATCTTCTGATTTGTTTAACACAAATCAAATTGTCAGAATTAAAAAAGTCTTCAATATTAAGTCCAAATATAGAGTAAGGAATGGTTTTTTAACCATAAAAAGAGTATTAAGTTCTTCTATATATTTTCTTTTTGATCTATAATCTCCCATGATTTTATATAAAAAGTAATAAAATGAAAAATACGTTAACAAATTTATACATCTCTAGCTAAATTGCTCACTTTATGCTGTTCTGAAGAGAATCTTCTACCACTCTAATCTATAATTTGTAAAAATCTTTTAAGATTTAGCTGAAGTATCATATGTTTCATATAAATCCCCCTTCCTAACCAGAATCAGTCTCTAAAATTTCTGCACCTCCATAGCACTCGGTTCTGTATTACCTATGAATGTGTTTTTCTCTAGATTAAAACCATATCTTGACCATCTTTGCAATGCCCATAGTACTTAGCAAAATGCCTTGTATATAATAAACCCTCAAGGAATATTAATTTAACTGAATAATCTATTTTACATATTTTAACCTAATAATATTTTATGCTTTCTTTCAAATTTACCAACATGTAGTATTTTTCTATGCCTGAAGATTAGTATTTTGTCAGTTTAATTGCATTTCAAGTATAATCTCAGTTATGTTCATAATTCTCTCTCAATTTAAACTTTTCTCCTTGGTTTACTGTCTTTGTAAGAAAAAGCTGTTAAGCAAAAGAACTTTACATCCAAGTTTTAACAAATTCCCAAGCAGTTTTCAAAGACACATAAGAATGTGTTAGCCATAGCTAAGAATGCTCCAATAAAATCAGTCTGAGTCAAAAACTAGAAAGATTAGCAAAAGTGAATTTTCTTCCTTCTGTTGCTATGAAGTTAAGATGTCACTCTTATAGTAAAAAAGGAAAACTGACCAAAATATATTTTTTAAAGAAAGCAAAATTCAAAACTACTATACATAACAATGCTTCATAGGTAGGATCCCTTAAGGCAAGAGATCCTATTGGAAATCATTTTATTTATAACCTATAAAGGATGAGAAAACTCTTTTCTAAAATATTAATAATCTTAGCTACTAGTAATCATGCTTGCTATATGACAGGAGCTGTGCTAGACATTTCACATATATTATCTCTAATGTTAGTTCCATGAAAATCAATCAAGTAATTCCTATTCCACTTCCCCAGTTCCAATAATCACAAACATTAGGACAATTGAAACTTCATTTTCTCCGGGTGCAAAAAATAGGCCACATCCACAGGATTGTCTTTACAGCAGCCTTCAGAAAATCTAAACAACCTTATTTAAGATTCATCTTATATTATTGATATAGAGGAGAGTTTAAACAAGTTTCTTATTTGTTAGGCCTAAACCATTCCATGGATAGATTCCTTTCAAAGGCTATTTATTATACAGAAAGATTAAGTAATACAACCTGAGTCTTATAAATGAGAGAATTTTTAGAAATTAGACCATTTGTTTAGTTCCAGACTCATAAATGAATAAGGTAGGAAAGAGATCAGAAACTTTCTATTTGAGATACATGAAAGATAAATAACTATCCTAATTTTTACTATTTTTCTTTTTTTATGAACCTTTAATAGAAAATAAAAGTTGCTAAAATGCCTAAAGATATTACACATTCTTTGTTATTTATATCTAATATCTTTCTTTTTGGTAATTCTTATATTTCCAATTAGCAACTCACATGGTATTTGATTTGCAGAACAAGAGAATATCAGCATTATTTTAGTAATTACAACATGCCAAATGAAGAAACAACTGAAAGCCAAATGAAGCTACGTGACATATTCAAGGGTATGCAGAGTCAGAATGAAAGCTCAAATCTTCTTACTATTCTTTTAGCTGTTTAATGGGTTTTATCTCTTAGATTCTATGAGCTAAACTTGCATAATTTCTAAAAGTGGGGGTCATGATATACACATGCATATCCCACACAGTACTTGGCAAACTGCTAAACATTAACTGGGTCTAAATAAATACATGATGGTTATTAATGTTTCTGTAGTCATAGAATTGCAATTACTAATAGTTTTCTGATGCTCCTGCAGCACATCATAGGGCATTCATTATATAAGACATCACAAAAGCTATACATTTAAATATCCCCTTACATTGGTTAACAGTTTGGATTTCCATTTACCAGGATTTTTCAAGCTTAACATAGACTTCTACAGCACTATTTTACTGTTCACCATTTTAGTCTATGGTACATCTGGCTCCTAAGTACAGTTTCTGTTAACAAAATAGAAAATAAAACCTTCTTTGGAACCATTTTACCAAGACTTAAAATGCTTTGAAATGTCTCTATTGCCAGGGAAGATTTTGTGAATGTTGACAGTAGTCTTCTTAAAGTTTTAGAATCCCTACAAGGAAAATCCATGAGAAAAACTTTCAGAAATTTATGAGTGGATACACCACAATTTAAGGAGAACTATAATTATTGTCTTTTTCCCTATGAAAGACTGTAGTGATATCCAGCTAAGGCCTAAAACATTTAAAACATAAATCTTCTACTAAGAGAAGATCCATCACTAGAAAAGTTAGTATTATAAGAGCCTTAAATGCATATTGCTAAGTGAAAGAAGGCAGTCTGCAAAGGCTGCATACTATATGCTTCCAACTATATGACATTCTGGGAAAGAAAAAACTGTAGAGACAGTTAAAAGATCAATGGTTGCCAGAGGTTGTAGGGGGTTGGGGCAGGAGTAGGAAGGAATGAATAAGTGGAGCAGAGGGAAGTTTTAGAGCCGTGAAATGTTTTGTATGGTGCTGTAATGGTAGATGCATGTAATTATGCATTTGGCAAAACCCATAGAACTGTACAACACAAAGATCAAACCCTAATGTAAACTATGAACTTTAGTTAATAATAATGTGTCAATATCGGTTCATCGATTGTACTTGGGTACCATACCAAAGCAAGATGTTAATAATAGAGGAAACTGTAAGGGAGAGCATGGTGGGTAGTATATTGGAATTCCGTACTTTCTGTTCAATATTTCTATAAACTTAAAAATACTCTAATAAGCAAAGTCTATTAGTTTTTTAAAAGATAGTGTTAAAAAATAGTAATGATTTATAAAAACTGCTCTCTCATTTCTTAATAAGTGTCATTTCTTCAGATAAGCATATTATACAACTTCATAACATTGTGTATGTACAAATTATTGGTACTGTTACATTTTATTTCCTGGTAAGTATCTCCAAACTTCCTTTTCTTTTTCTACAGCACCTTCAAAAATATTCCTAAATTCAAGTTCACTTTATGACATTCTGACCAAAATACCTATAGTTCAACAAATTTCTTTTTTGTTTAAAAAATATAGTTTTTATTTTTAAATAAAAGTTTGAAATATATATATAAATTAAATCAATTTTAGAGAAATAAATCAGCATGCACCTCAGAATTATACGTTGAGTGAAATTGTGTACTACTCTGCCACGCACAAATTAAATTTTTCTAGTAATAAGCTTATAGTTTGTCTTTTCAAAAAGAAAGAGAGAAGTTGAGATGTGGGGAGAAATTATATGAAAGTATAAATTATAAAATGTTTGAGCAACATTCTACTAAAGTAATTTTAAAATGAAGCATCTGCTGGAAGACTCAGCAAGCTATGAAACTATTTCTTGGTCCTGCTTTTGATTCTTGCTAATAAGCAGAATCCCTTGGTTCTTGCAAAGAAGCAGCCTCCAAATTCTGATTATTGATGCTAAGTCTATATATCCTCTGGAGTGTTGCCCTACTTCATGAAGGCACTTAATCTCTGATGATGATGACAGTAATGATCAGGATAATTATTCTAAGCATACCATATAGAACAGCATATTTGTGAGATATTACTTTGTAAGGCAAACTTTAAAAGATAAGGAGAGAAATAATTTTGTGAAACATTCATTTTTGCCTATTGATGAAAATACACAAATATTTTCATGAAGTTTTGTTGAAAATTAATACTATTAAAAGAATGAAAAATAAATGTATAACTCAATTTGAGTAGGTGTTACTCATATTAAAAGGCATTTGTACAAACTATGTAAGGAAGAAGTGGATTGTACTTTGAAGCTAGCCTAAAAAGTAGAGGGAGATCAACAGGGCCAAAGACAAAATTAGGCCAAAAATCTCTATTGCATTTAGCTGTATTTTCTTCTACAAACCAAAAAAAGCTATAAATTTACTAGATTTATCAATAAAAATATAAAACCAAGCAGAAGAAAACATGAAAGAAATGCTATATTAATATTCAGAATATAATCAATAAATATTTTTTAGTACAAGGCACTGATCAAGTGTTTTAGAGACCGCAAAGGAGTTTACAAAGTGACCTCTACACACAGCAGGTGTAATAAATGCTTGAGTGAATTTCAGAAGGAATCACTGTGGTTATTCAGGGACTTGGCAATCATAAAATGTTCAAGTAGTTGGAGAAAGAACTATAGAGGTGGTAGTTTAAAGATAGATAAGATTTAAATAGGTAAAAGACTAGTACATTTTAGGAGAGGAAAGACTATGAGCAAAGTGAGAAAATATTAGATGGGAGAAAATGAAGCATTAGAGCATTAAAAGACTAAATTGTAGGGTGGTCAATCTGGAAAGTCATGTTTGGTAAGGACACATTATAAAAGCTCTAAAGAATGAAAAAAGGATGAATAGGTTGGAGGGCTCCTTAGGAGGAAGAAGCAACAGGATTTGACAGTGTAAAATATATGTCAGGTAATAAAGACTGATAAGATTCAAGATATACTGAGTTGAAGTGATTGACCTATATTAACATGGATTTTTTTAAATTTCAGAATATTACGCGGGTACAAATGCTTTGGTCACATAAATCGCCTTTGCACCACAGGAGTCAAAGCTACAAGCATGCCCAACCCCAAACAGCCATTAGGTGTGAATTTATCCATCCCCTCCTCCGCCCTGCCACCTGCCAGATCCCCATGAATATGTGCACATAAGTGATGATCAATTAAGAGTTTGGGCCTTGGGGTAGACTTTCCCAGTTTAAATCCTGACTCTGTAACTTTACACTTTATGACCTTAGATAAGTTATTTAACTCACAATATAAGATACAAATAGTAATAGTACCTAACTATGAGATTATTTAAAGATTAAATGATTTAACATATGTAAAGAGCTTAGAATACCTCCTGACCCATAGATTTAATTTAATGAATATTAATTAGGCTTTTTATTATTGTTATGCTATTAAAATTAGAATCTGAGAAAGACATAATTTGGCTTCAAAATTATAGAGTTGGTACAGTAGATGACCCCATGAAAACTGATGAGATTTCTAATGTATAAAATACAGAAATAAAGACAAAAAGTCCATGGACTAAACTTCGGAGTTTGCTTACAGCTAAGGATCAGAAAGTAAAAGAAATAGTATGGTCAGAAAAAACAAAAGATAATGTATTACTGTCAAGTGAAGTTTTCAGGAATAGAAAGTAGGTAACAATGCAAAGAAATGAAGAGAAAATGAATGCACTTAGATGTAAGTGTAACAATAACAACAAAAAAGTGAGTAGGAATTGGCAGCACTATTGGATATACAGCAGTGAAATAAACAAAATTGGAATGATAATTAGCCAGGCAGCAAAATCAATCATAAGATTTTTTAAGAAAAGGGATACTTATGGACTACATAATTAAATATGCTGTTACAATTATATATATTGGAATATGAATATTTTGCTAAAGTAGTGTTAAGAATATCTGAAAAAGTTAAAAATGAAAATTTCTAAAATTGCTTTAAAATTAATATAATTTAGTGGAAATATCACAGTCACTAAACCCACTTGGCTTTTTAAAGTTTCAGTTTCTTTAACATTGAAAAAGATTTTTGTTTTAATCTTAAAATTTTAACATGTTGAAATGCACAAATTATTGAATTAATTAAGTATACCATAATGATCAAATTTATTTATAGAAACATATATACTTTAGGAAAAAGTAAGAGCAAAGATACAATGATAATTATGCATATTTTAAAGTATAGGTATAAAACAGATAACTTAAAATATCTTCTGTACTTATTAATAATAAAATATTATTGTTTCATAAAATATGTAGAAGTAAGAAGCTGTTAACAAGTGTTCTTTCCATCAAAAGAAATTGAATGGTTGAGTATGGAAAAAGAAAGGAGGACTTTTATTTACTGTCTCCTTTATTTTTTTAATCCTTTGTATTTTGTACCATATCCAGGTTTTAACTTTTAAAAACCAAATCACTCAAAAAATTTTAAAAGATTATTTAAAGGGGAAATATAAAAGTAAAAAGGCAAAAATAAAAATGTGGTGAACTCTAACAGATGCTTTTTATTAACACAAAGGGAAGAAGTCAATAGAAAATTTAAATTTATTCTACTGATTTTGCTTATAAAAATTTTAAATGGGGTAAAAGATAGAACATTAAATTTTGAGAAGTATTTTTATAATTTAATTCTCAAAATTATTTTAAAATTATATATCTTATTTTGTTTTATCTTATTTTTTCTTTGTAAAAATAAGACTGATTTCAAATTCTGACAAGTTAGGCAACTAAATATCTGAAGAAAGATACATAGTAAATTATTAGATGTAAACTTTGTTTTCACTTTTTTGGTTCAAAGAAAAAATACAATGGAGATTAGCAAAGAGGAAAGATACCTTTAAATTCCAGGAGGGCACAAAACTCTATGCCTCAAGAAGAAAAGTTTATTCTGCATGGTATGTTTAAGACATACCTGTTTATGGTCACATTGTTCATTTTTTCATTCAACTACCATTTACTGAATACTTATGTCAAGCACTATCCTAGGTACCGGGTATACAGCGATAAACAAAATACACAACACATTTGCCCTGACAGGATTAAAACCTAGTGGGAAAGACAGACATACAAGATAAATAAGTACAATACTTAGTATGTTCATAGTCAAGTAAAGAAAGAAAAACTGAAAGCAGAGAAAGAACATATGAATATTAGCAGGAAAAAAAGGCACACTGAGCAGGTGACATTTGAATATAGTTATTAGGACGTGGGTACAAGGCAAGTTATACAGATAGCCTAGGAATACGCATTCTAGGGGAAAAAAGCAAGTGCAAAGTCCCTGAGGCAGGGACATGCCTAATATGTCCAAGAAACAGCAAGGCCACTGTGGTCTCAGTGGAATAAACAAGGGGAAAACATTAGTTTAGGGAGATAAGAGAGGGGCAGAACATTACAGCCCTTATACATCAAAGTAAGAATTCTGGTTTTCACTTTGCCTGAGAAGGAAAGTCTTTGGAAGGTTTTGAATTGAGTTGTAGTATGCTATGATGTATATTTTAAAGAATTATTCTGGCTACTGTGTTCAGAATAGACTGAAAGGGAGCAAGAACTGAAGCAGGGAGACCAATTAAGACTCTATTAATCCAGGCAAACTAAAGGCAACAGATTTGCTTATGGATTATGAGAAAAAAATAAGTGACAAGGATGACTCCAAGATTTTTGCCCTGAGTAACTGAAAGAGTGAAGTTACCATTCACTGAAATGAGAAATACTGTGAGAGGAGGTGTTTAGATGGAAATATCAGGAGCTCTGTTTGGGCCATGTTAGGTTTGAGATGCCTATTAGACATCACAGTAAAGAGGCTGAGTAAATAATTATGAGTCTCCAGTTCAAGAAAGAGGTCCACAAACTTCTTTTTTCAATTACATGTGTCCAAAAATTATAACATTTACAAAATTACAGAGATCTTTAGGTCATGAATTTATTATTTTGTCCATTGCCTAGATAGGTGGAGAAGTTTAATGACTGTCTCTTTTCAATGTGCTGTTATAGCATGCAGCTATGTTTTTAAAAAATATCAAATGGGCATATCTAGCAAGGATTGTTTCAAACAATAATGGGAAAACATAATCTAGGGCCTTTCTGATATCTTTATATTCTCTTTACTCTAAACGTTTTTTTTAGTAGTATACATTCTACCACAAACTATTTTATGTCTACGTAAATGTGTAATGTTTATGTTATCAGAAAAATTTCCCCAAATGATGGCTGACTCTATAAATATTCCATTATGTGGCCATGTAGATGGAACTAAAGATCATTTTCACTGCATGTTTTGTTTACAATTTTACTTAACTAAATAAATAAGGTTAAATGAATAATATTAACTCAGAGGTTTACATACTTAAGGTACTCACTACTATCAACATAACTTTTTCAAGTTGATTTAATATAAGGCTCTGCTTCTCTTCTCATGCTCACAGTTATGCATTCAAAAGCATGTTACTTTAAACTGAAGTAACAGAGATTTATTATAAGGTTGAATAAAAGCAAGTATTTTTTAAAGCAGCTTTTTATCCCTTGAATGTTTTTATTCTGATCTGAAAACATTCAACTTTTACATCATTTTAAGGACAAGATATAAAGAACAAGGTGCAAGGAGGAGGGGGGATGAATTTCTTTTAAAATGTCTTACACTACAGCTCCCATGTAGCCTCTCCAAACCTAGCTCTGAAGATACAAAAACATAAGAAGAGTTAAATGTTCCACCCTCCTAGCCTCCAATGTTCTAATTCCAGAGAAAAGAGTTCACAGACTAGAGAGGAAGGGTAAGGTAGTATTTATTTGTGTGCATATGTTGTATATTTGGTTGCAGGTTTGGAAAGAAGGGGTGCTCGAGTAGTGACACTAGCAGCAGTAAGTTTTGCATAAGGAAAGATATCATCCCTTTAAGAAAAGCTCTATAGAGCAAAACAGTGATGAGGCAATGGCATGGAAAATCACTGTAAGCAGTGTAGTATGTGCTAAAAGTTTAAACTTATCACATATTCAATCAGTTCAGAGAAAGAAAGAATCAGCAGTGAGTGGTTGAAAGTGAATATGCCATTTATTAGAGAAAGGATAAAAGTATCCATAAAAGCCTTCTAGGGACTAGGAATAAGACTGGAAGCACATAAACCTGCCCTGGGAATACAAACCTGAGAACAGAATTCAATATTCACACACAGCAACAAAGAACAGGGCAAAAGACCAAGGTTGTAAAGAGAAATCTTGATTGTGATGAGATTTACTGTATGATAAAAGAAAAATTCAACATGGGGCTTAGAATGATAAAAAGAAGGAGGAGGAAAAGTAGGAGCTTTGTAGAAAAAAAATAAAAGAAACATTTTAATAAAGCTCAAAGAAATAGATTACTCCTGAAAATAATCTAATGCAGGATCCAGAAAAAAAATTAAGAAAAAGTCAAGCATTCTAAATAGTTATTAATTATTGAATAGTTACCATGAATCAGAGTTATAAGTACAGAATATGTATTAGCCCATTTATTCTTCACAATAATCCCATGAGATATTATTATCCCCTTTTTTGGAAATGAGAATTTTCCCAAGGTCATAAAGCTATTAAAATTTTTATAAATATAGCTCTTATGAGACAGGAGTAGAAATGTATTCCTTCATTTACTCAAATAATATCTTATGAGTATTTACTAGGGGGCAGGTACTATTCTAGGCACTTGGGATATTTTAGTGGGGAAAAGAAAAGATTTCTGCCTTCAAGGACTTTGTGTTCTATCTAGCAAGGTATAAATTATAGTATGAAAAGGTAATGAGTTTGGGGATGGGAGGCTTCGAATAAGATATGGAAGTTGGAAAGTATATAGTGAGGAATGGAAATTAATGAACAGAGCCAATTTTGAGTTGGTTTTAGCAGCTCTGTGAAGGTTTGCTTCTAATAGGATAATTTAATTCAGTCACATCTATGTTGTGAATTGATAGATTTAGTCTTCCTGTCATTGTATGCTGTTTTCTATGCTTTCTTGATGCTTCTTTCTTTTCTCGCTTTTTGCTAAATAGCCCATTTTATTATTTCTTTGTCTATTTTTTAAATTATATTTTATTGTATTGATGGTTACCTTTAAATTATGAATGTCCTACATTTCCCTACCAATATCCAGCATAGAAAGTAAGCTCAATGAGGCAAGGTTTTATACATGTCTCTCTATTCTACCACTGAGCCTAACACAATAGTAGGGGTATTAAAGTACATTTGTTGCTTGAGTGAATAAGTTAACAGTAAGTGTGAACTACGTAATCATAATTCTGCTCTGGGGCCAAATACAGACTCTGGAGAAAGAAAGATTAAAAAACAAATGCAGAAAAAAGTGGAAAAGAATGCTATAGAGAGGGAGCTTTTATCCCAATCCTAATACTAACTCTTTGACCTTGAAAAGCTTACCCTCCTCTCTACATGTCTATTTTTTTCACATGAAAAAATGGGGGGAATGGATTAGAACAGTCGTTCATTACCTTTTTATAAGTCACAGTTCCTTTTCAGAAACAAAAGCTATCAATCTTCTTCACAAAGGATCATATGCATATATCATGAAAAATAATAAGTAGACATATTTTATAAGATCATGAAAAGGCTTTAATGTGTATGTTGTTTTGTGATATAAAAACAAATAAAATATTTTATAACTTTTAAAGATAATAATTCACATAGAATGAAAACCTCTCCACACTTTTTAATAAAGAAAGTCTCAAACCCCCAAGCTGGAAGAAAACATTTATCCAAAGGAAAAAAAAATATTTCTAGATGTTGTGAAATGTTTTGAAATATGAGAGTCAAAATTCTTCTTTAAAATATTCATAACATTTATTTCAGATAAGGATGAAGTTGTTTAAGCCTTGCTCTTCTTGATAAGCCAATCCTGATTGGTTGACTGCATGTCTTAAGAGGTCCTATTCTTGAAATCCCATATGAAAAGTGACTACCTAGAAATATAAGACAGTAAAAATACATAAAGGAGTAAAAATTACCAATAATTTCTATGCCTAAATCTTTACATCTTATTATATTAGCAACACTTACTAAATATTTACTGAATATTTATTATTTATGTGCTAAGCACTGTACTAAGTGCATTATGTTACTTAATCCCATCCCCAGTTTTAAAATGCAGAAACCTAAGCACAGAAAAGTTAAATATCCTGCCCAACACAAAATAGTAACTGAATAAAATCAGCATTCAAGTCAGGCAGTCTTACTTAACAGCAATAACAAAACTATATAGGTTTTAAAGCGAACTTGAAGTTATAGCTTTAAACATGTCATTTTTCTGTTATTAGCTAAACAACTATGTTCTATTGTTAACGCTCTATGTTTGGTTCCTAATAGAAATTGTCAATAATAGAGCCCAGATGTACTCCATCTTTTATGCATCAGTGGAGGACTCTGATTTTGAAGTTTTTATTTAACATCACATATATTATTTTGAAAGAGGTTCAAAACACTTCATGGAGGTACATCTGTTACTAAATCAGGAAACTAGACAGATAGGATCAACTACCTTTGATAATAAAATTCAATACCTCTAACTTTCAGAGGTTTCATTTTTTAAAATAAACTGTGTAGCATATATGTAAAACCAAAAATGTAAATCAGGCTTTGGTAAATTAATATGACCTTAATATAATAGCGCATTACACTAAACACAGTGTAATCAACCCAATGTTAAATCTGACAAAAGGTTAACAGCATGCAGAATCTGTTTGTGTACCTATGTAAAACATTATTGAAAAAGAATATAAAATTAAACTATAGATAAATAGGGAGAAAACCACTTAACACAAAAATAGCTATCAATCAATTTATGACAGTTGATTCAACATTAAACTTATAAAATTAATTATAAAAGAGAAAATATCATTGTATTGCTAGATTTTTCTAAATTTTTAAACAAAAAATATTGCTCAAAAAAGACAAAATTGCTCAATTGTATTTGATATACCAGATTTGGTTATAACAGAAGATTTCAGCAATATAAGCTAAATGTTACTTTTTCATTACAAGATTATTTTAGAACGAAGTGATGATTAATAGTCTATCTGATTACTTTTTTCAAGGCATAGTTTTCTTCCTTTATATTCAAACATGATAGATACTTCTAGCAATTTTGCAATGGGTGGTAAATCACTTAATTGTTTTCTGTCAACAGTGGGTCTTTTGCAAAGCATACGTCCTTAAACAGTCATTAAGTTATGATCATGAAATGTACTTTTTTGTCCACTTAAATTTCTTACTTTTTAATTAAATAAATTATGATTCCTTTATTTTTGCTATACACTGGATTAATTTATTTTTGTATTGTTTACTAACTCTAAAAATTCAAGCATACTACCAGAAATTATTCATTTTATAAAGGTCAGTATTTTTAAAAGTCATAAAATTTATTAGTGTTTTTTTAGAAATCATACCACCTCAATTGTGTTCTAAATTCTTACAACTCAAAGTATGGTCCACAGACTGGCAACATCTGCTTCTGCCAGGGAGCTTGTCAAAAATGCAGAATCTTAGGACCTGTTCAATAACTGAAACATAATCCCTTAACAAGATCCCTAGGTGATTCATATATACATTAAAGTTAGGGAAGTAGAGGTCTAAATCATATAAAAAACACTTAGTGAATTAGCTGGTTGGCATATAACACAAGCTCAAAAGAATTTCAAAATACTGTACTTGCCTTCTCTATACCAAGAGAGGAGAGAGAGAGACAGCCAGAGATAAGAGAGGGGATGCATTAAAGACATTTAGTGGTAGAAACTTTAAGAGAGAAGACAACGTGATGTCAGGTGAGTAGGTATTAAAACATTTTAGGATAACCAGAATCTTTCTGATGCCTTTTTAAATCACACCAAGTTAGTTAGGCATGCACTCCACCGAGGTAGGCATTAAGTCCATGCTTATTAACCCCCATGTCCCCCAATCTCTCAACTTTTCCATTACCCTATTGATTTTCACAAGCCTCAGGAAGATCATTCAATTTTCATATATTTCAAAAGTGAATCCAAGATGACTATCCTAACAGTATTAAATAATTCTGGATGACCTCATGTATTATTTTTCATATTTCACAACGAGTCACTTTAACTTATGAAGGCAGATTCACATTGTTATGGGTTTACATATTTCAAACAAATGTAATATTCATTTTCCAATTGTACACATACTTTATTTAAATCTTCCTCATATATCCATTTCATTAATTACAAATTATGATGACAGCATAAGTATGTGCTCTCTAACTCCCTTTATTCTATATCAAAATATATTCCTAAACCCAATTTCTTCCTTTCTTTCTGTCCTAGAAGAAGCAAACACAACCCTTACCAGGCTAATTCTTGCCAGCCTGCTTTTAGACTCATGGAGTATTGGTTCCATCAATGATTTCCTTTATTGAGGGGAGAAGATACTGACTACCTGTGAGTTTTTGATTTTCCAAGGGCATCAATTAATTATTAAGATTATTTCATCATAAGCTAAGAGGAAAAGGTAGAGTTCTGAAGTGACAATAACGATATCAGAGAAAGCATTCTATTGACAACGAGAAACCAGGAAAAATGTTCTGAGAAACAATGCATGACTGAAGATGTTTTGGTAAATATATTTCACCTACAATGATACCTTTTTTAGAACTAATCTTATTGTATAATACCAAAAATTTCTGACCAGACTATAACTTTACCTAGTTCCCTAATTTTAATCTTACCTCTATGCCACACCCTCGGTACCACAAGTTAGAATTAATGTTAAACATACTATGTTTTATTCTGATATTGTAGACCTCTTAGGCAAAGGGTAAGGTCAGTTGTTTAATCAATCTTTAGTTTTATTTTTTAATGTAATCAGAAGTATAAATGCCATATTCAAAAGTTATGTTAACATGCCTAAATGATGCTAATGCTTTTAAATTTAAAAAATAAAATGTCTATATTAGGAACTCCATAGCAATGAAAGGTAGAGAGAACATTGATAATAAATATTTAACGGTAGTGACATCTTATCAATGGAAATCCAACTTAGATAAATGCCTTTTTTGGTTTTGGCAATTAATGTTCCACGTATTAGATGTGTATATTAGGCATATACAATACCTGTCTTATCACATAGTTACTGCAATACATCAATGCAAATATTTGAAAACAGTTTTATAGAGTGTATTCCCCAGTAATATTCTCAATAGCATTTTAATTTTTAACCAATTTTTAGTTTGTGAAATTTATCAGTAAATTGTTCGTTTAAAAAACTACGAAAGGCCAGGCAAGGTGGCTCACGCCTGTAATTCTATAATTCTGGCACTCTGGGAGGCCAAGGCAGGGGGATCCCTTGAGGTCAGGAGTTAGAGACCAGCTTGAGCAAGAGCGAGACCCCATCTCTAGTAAAAATGGAAAAAATTAGCTGAGCATGGTGGCACATGCCTGTAGTCCTAGCTCCTCTGGAGGCTGAAGCAGGAGGGTTGCTTGAGCCCAGGAGTTTGAGGTTGCAGTGAGCAAAGTTGACCTCACTGCACTCTAGCCTGTACAACAGAGTAAGACTCTGTCTCAAAAAAAAAAAAAAAAAAAAACTAAAACTATAAGAATGCAATAATCATCCTAGATGGTATTCTAGAAAAAAACTAAAAATCTCACCTCCTCTCAATAAATAATTAGAAGTTTCTTCTTTATATTCATCGGGAAAAAAAGCAGTTCTTTCAGGTAAAGTTTTTTCACAATCTGAAAATAAGAAGTGATATGTTATAGCAAAAATTAACCTTTACATACAAATGTTAGCAATATAAACAAATTATTTTTTTCAGAAATATTTCCTTCAGTTGGCTCCTAATATTTAGAGAAATAAAGTAGGATTTTTCAAATCTCCTTTTAAAAATTTAATAACTTGTGTCCTTCAAAATCAGTATATCATTTAATGTTTGAATAAATCTTTATGAGAAAATAGTGTGCACCAATAAACATTGTCTTACATTTTATCTCTTCTTTTGTGTCAAAATTATATATTTGGCATATACAGATAAAACATTATTTTTTTTATCATGAGAAAGAACATTTTGAAATGGATTTCATACCTTCCCCAGGAGTAGAATAAACTAATTTTTCCTCTGATGTTCTTGGACAGCAATACTCATGAGGAACTTCCTGTTCTCCATTATTGGGAACTATTTTCCATTTAAATAAACTTTGGTGTCTTTTATGCATGTGAGGACCTGCTGTAGTATCACAGAGTGGGGAAGATGCACATATTTTGTTAACTGCAACCATTTTCAAATCTTTTTCTATCTCTATTTTTATCTCTTCAGCATCATTATTTTCTCCAAAGTAATTTTCTTGCCCATTGTTTGTTTCCACGGTACTTAGAGTTTCAATTTCCTTACTAATTTCATGAAACATGTGAAGTTCTTCAAGTACTAAATCAAATTTACTCTTCATCTCAAAATCTTTTCCTATTGTCAGAGCTTCTGTTGGTAAACATTTAGCAGTTAAGTCCTGAAAACATTCATTGTTCCCTTTACTCAAACAAGTTTCAAATTGATGATTAACATACAATGTAGAGTCATTCTTCAGATGACAATGCTTTAAATTAGCTAACTCACTTTCTTGTGAAATACTCTCATATTCATTTCTGTCAGCTATGTAATTTTGAATAGCATATTTAATTTCTTCCACGTTTATTTTCTTACTCATTAATGAAACTGGCTGTACAGAAAACACACCATCCATCTGAAAAAAGCTATCTTTCTTTTCCTTTTCTACCTTAATATCTTTGGGAACCAGGCAACTATTTGCTAAACTTTGTGCTGTGACTTTTACTTCCTCCTTCAAGATTAAGTCATATTTTTTTCCCTCTATTTCACTTAGCAAGTTCCCAAAATTTAGCTTTTGAGTTATTGTCATTGTATTGGTCTGTTCACTGTGTATTATGTCATGGCTTGCTGGTATGACCTGTTGTCTAACATTGCAGAAACCTTCAAATATGCACTTAGAATTAAAGCTACCGATCTTACTATGTTCCTGATTTCTTTCAATATCCAAATGTTGGTTGTGCATATATACTTTACAATTTTTTTCATTAAAGTATCCATGGTTGTTCCACATAATATGAGGACCAGACTTAGCATGTGTTTTAATGGTATTAGAACTACATTGAGCCAAATTTTCCACATTCTTGAGTTGCTCAGAACAATTCATATTATTATAAGTAATTTCTTCCATGCCATCAAAGTCCATTAAAAGGGGAAATGTTTCATATGTTTCAAAAATTGGGGAACATATTTTTTTAGTTGTCATACTAAAGGAATTGATGTTTTTTTCCTTAGATTCTTTGAAAATTTGTTCAGTGTTAAACAGCTTTCTTTTCTTTAGCATAGGTTTTAAATTATCTTCTAATAGTCTTGAAGAATTTAAAATCTTTACTAGATTTGCAGTATGATTTTCCACCATAATACTTTTTGGATAATTCAAATACACTATCCATTTGAAAATACATTCCTCTTCCAAATGAAAATCATTTTCAATTCTTGTTAAAAAGTCAAATTTAGTGAGCAAAAAAGCTATGTTGGTTTTCAATACGGTATTTAAGGATTCTGAAACACTCATTTGTAAATATATGCTTAAAATGCCATTCTTTATATTGATATTCATATTTCTGGTTATTAGACTTTGAACACTAATTTGCTTTTTGAATTTCAAAATTTTATACCAGGTTAAAATACTATTATCTTTTTGATTTCCTGAAATACTTTTATGGAAATAAAAAATTTCTGTAATGAAATTTTCAAAACTGTTGCTTAAATGAAAGTTTTTTTGCATATTATCATATCTCAACTGCAGCATGTTATTTTCTCCTTTATCACTTAATGAAATAATTTTTATTAAAGCTTTTTGACTACCCAGCATTTCCATCATGAGAGGTTTTGATTTTCCTTCACGTGCATTCACGACTTTTGTACAGTGGTACTCTTCCTTGCTTGAGAGGTCTATTTCTAATAACGGTAGCCAATTCAATTTATCTCCGGTTTTCTTCATATTTTCACATTTAGTCTTATAATTGTTTGTAATTATCCAACAATTTTCCCTATTTTGTCTCAAAATATGTCTAATGTTACAATCCCAGCTTTGAGATTTTTCCAACCTGGTAGGTCTGTAACTGTCCAAGCATGTTTCTGCTTCGTCCCAATTTGCATTTTCTAGTATTATAATGAAATTATTTTTAAGGTCTCTTACATCACACTTGATACTACTGGAGTTATAGTATTTTGAATTGATCAAGTCTTTTTTTTTCACACAAGTATTTTGGCTTCTGAGTGATGGGTGGTTACTTTCATAACATTCAGAAAAAATATTTTCTGTCTCTACAATTTTTTTATCATCTTGTAACTTTTGCTTCTTAACATCAGGTCTATTTCGGGAACAGTAAATGTTTGTGAAATCCCTAACATATGCCTCGCTTTTGTCATTCTTTTTCTTTGCTATTTCCTTTAAATAGACAGAGGACATTTTGCTATTTAAATCCTTTGGAAACTCAGGGACACTTATTGTGCTGCTATCTCTAAAATAGCTGGGTTTGGCAATTTCGAAGCCGGGCTGGTTTTGAGATTTGGGTATTTTTAGTATAGATGATGAAATGTTATTTTCTTTTTTATTTGATGGCATAACACTGTCAGCTTTACATCTGTTCTTAAGTTCATGAAATGTTGGTTTAGTTTCCTTGTAAAAGGTAACATCTAAAAAGGGATTTTCTGCACGTCTTATATAACTATTGTCTTTCTGAATACTGTCTCTTCCTCGGACTAAATGTTGCTTTGCATCGTGTTTAACTCCATGTACATCGCGTTTGGAGGTGTTGGGCGGAAGCTGACTAACTTTCGCTTTGGCTGCATCTCTGCAGTGCACGCCGAAAGCCCCTCTGTCAGGAAGTTCTGGCTCAGAAGCCCGTCCCGAGGCCCTGAAATCAGAACCTAAACTTTGTGAGGGGGGAGACTGCAGACACCTATCCACTTGGAATTTGGAATCTTGGCGTCCTAAAGTGCATATCTGCTCTCTACTGACTGACTGCTCCACACACGAATCTGTGAAGTTGTCAAAAATCGCACTCGGTGAAACAAGGAACCCCTTGAGGGGTCTGGGCGACAAGTCCCAGGCTTTTTCCGCCTCAGACAAGCGGGGCACCAAAGGCAGCCGCCACCCCGCCTCAGAGACACCACCGGGCTCCTCAAGACGGAGCCGCTTGCTCCAGGGTGGTTGGGAATCCGGGTCCTCAGGAGGCGGCAAAGAGTAGGCAGGCCCCCTGAGGGCGGCAACACGCGGCGTGGGCTGCGTGAGGGACATGACAGCGAATGGAGGGGATCTGTCCGAGGTCCCGTCCTGTCACGTCTCTAGTCTCTCACCAGGCTCTAGGCGGCTCCGCCCCGCCCCTAACACCTCCCCGGTCACGCCCCTGACACGCCCCTAGAGGCCTGGACCCCGCCTCTGCCTCAGGGACCGCCCCGCCCCAAACCCGCCCCAAGCCCGCCCCTCCGCAGCCAGGGCCCCGCCCCGCCCCTCCGCAGCCAGGGCCCCGCCCCGCCCCCACGCACTCCGCGCGCGCCGGGGTGTCTGTCTCTTGAAGCGCGGAACGCTCCCAACCGTTACTTTGACTATTTTTAGCCCCTCTTTCTAATGCCAGGGCAGTAGCTAATGTAAATTCTTTTTTCCCTCTGGCAGAATTAAGGGGGAAAGTCAGAATCTCTCTTTAAAAAAAAAAATGTGTATGAAAACAACTTTATTTTTTAAATTCTAAAATTCCAGGTTTTCCTCAGAAGCGGCTTCCCCACAGTGCTCGAGTGACCCGTCCAGTAAAACTGCGTCGTTAGCTCTGTAGGCACCAGACCAAATCTCTCCGTGTCTGGAAAAACTTCTTAGTCATCCCGGTGGCACTTAAAATCCTATTTCCACTTCACTAATACGGTGTGTTTGGGTGGGAGAAGGCACTGGTACCTAACGGTCAAAATGTCTGAGGGAAAGTGTCTAGAAATTATTATTCAGATAATGATTATTCTTCACTTAAAACTGTAAAAAAACAAAAGTTTTCATATGCACTGTGGAGATTTCTTCCCAAATGTTGTGGATAAAATTACTTAGAGATAAAAATTATATGTTTGAACTACTCCATTTAGTGTAAGCATAAATAATAATACGCTTCTGACTCACACCTAAAGAACAAATTCTTTAAATGCTATTTCTTCTTTTTCCTCTGCTTTTGGAATTATTTCTTTATGACTTCCAGTCGGTTCTGATTTTTTTGTGACTTCTATAATTGTACAGAAGAGAATGATTTTCAAAATGCTTATTATTTACATACATGTTTGTTAAGAAACATGTAATTACTTCTGCGTAGTCCAAAAACCTCACTCCCCTTGGTGGTTGTTCCAAAGTTGTAATGTTTTATGTTAAAATGTATAAGAACTACAAAAATGTGCAACAGGAACCCTAATTTCAGAACCGATGGGAGCACATATAGCAATATATGACTAGCAAACTGCTTTAGGTAATAAGATGTTTATTAGCTTCATGTCTTTTAAATACTCTTAGATATATTGTGATTACCTTAGCTTGTAAATTCCTCTAGAGAAATGTTTACTTAAATTTGCAGAAAGCCTTGCAGCATGAGCACTTCACCAACACTATAAATTAAAGAATATGGCAGCGGTTCAGCTCATACATCAGCGAGTTCTCAAAGTGCTACTTCCATATATCTTGCGTTCCATTGCTTTTTTTGTGCCAGATGTTCCACAAATCTAAATTCCATTCTAATGCAGTCTGTTCCGTGCTTGTGGATAGCCCATAAGATCTGACTTGTATAGCTAGGTGAACATAATTGCTGCACTGGTGTGATATTAGGAGCAAGTTTTTCCTTTTTAATCTATAAAGTAAATGCCATCATTTGTGATTTCGAGTCTAGGTTGATCTGTTTAACTTGTTGTTTGATTATTTCTTCAGCTTGGTAGTTTGCCCAGAGCACAGTTTTTAGATCTCTATCACACCGCTATTTAACAACTATGCATTGTTTAAGGATTAAAATTCAAATAAAACTCAGAAGAATTAAGTTTAATTTAACTATTGTTTGAGAACTATGTCCAAGACACCGTTAGGTGCACAGAAATGTATAGAGTTTGGTTTTCTCTATTCTGAAGAAACTTGCAGTAATGAAAACCAAAAATAGAGCCTTTTCTTCCATTTACTTGTTTAAATATTATACTAATGGCCTGGGCATTGCTGTTTCAAACATTATCTATTGAAACTAGTGTTTATGTGTTTTTGCCTTTATTTTTTTAGATGCTTACTTCGAAAATGGTAAATGAGAAATGCAGAAAGTTGTGTCTTCAACTAATGATATAATCAAAATATAAATGAGACTTGTTCAAATCTCACCCACATTTCAAAGCCTATTTCAAGTGTCACATTTTTAATATCACTTTGCCTGCCCTTCCTTTAAAAGCATTTATCTCCCTTAATAACAGTAAACTAAGCTTTAAGGAGGGCATCTGTCTGATTCCCTTTAGTTTGAGACCTGAATGAATGAAAGAATGAATAATTTATGAGATAAACCCCATACTGAAGATATGGCACAATCTCCTATAAGAGTTAAGTCAGAAACTCACTCAGTGCCTTGGGATACCTAATACCTAATGTCCTTCGTATGGCATGCCACATCCTCACAACTAGGTCCTACCTTAAATTTTTCAGCTTCTTTGTTGTTTACAATGTGCCAAAACCAGATTGTTTATTTTCTTGCTATTCCATGAGTATTCTTAATATTCTTACCTTTCTCTACCTGGAAAATTCAAATTAAGCCTTAAAAAAATTCCTTCCCAAAAGTTATTTCAACTGCAAGTTTCTCTACTTACTTCCTGCTTTATCCAATCCCTGGACAGAATTACTTTCATCCCCATCTGTGTTCCTGTAGCAATTTATTTCTAACTATAAAACACTGAAAACATCTTATTGTATTGAGTTGTTTATATGTACCTTCCACTACATTCTGTTAATCAGGATAAAAATTTATTGTATCCCCAGTGCCTACCATTAATGAAAAAAAAAAATGAAATGACTCTACGGGTAATATACATTTATCAATCCAAATGGATTTTGTGGTGTCTTAAAGGTGCATTATGTTTCTTGTTTTTGTTTTATTTTGCTTTGGTTTTATATGTTAAAGTGGAAACTTGCTTTTATAATCATGTTAAAATACATTTAACATGAAAACTCTGCTAGGCTATGCTACAATAAGAGCCAAAACTCTGCTACAATAAGAGCCAAAAATTGACCTTAAATATTAGCGGTTTTGTTTTTTTTCTGAGAAAGAGTCTCACCTGTTGCCTGGGCTAAAGTGAGTGCTGTGGCGTCAGCCTAGCTCATAGCAACCTCAAACTCCTGGGCTCAAGCAATCCTGCTGCCTCAGCCTCCCGAGTCTACAGGCATGCGCCACTATGCCAGGCTAATTTTTTCCATATATATTTTTTTAGTTGGCCAATTAATTTCTTTATATTTATAGTAGAGACAGGGTCTCGCTCTTGCTCAGGCTGGTTTCAATCTCCTGACCTCAAGCAATCTGCCTGCCTCCGCCTCCCAGAGTGCTAGGATTACAGGCGTGAGCCACCGCGCCCGGCCAATGTTAACATTTTTAACATCATGTAAGTTTCATGGTAGGACCAGCAACGTGACAGTGCAGTTTTTCTCTTTTACTTCTTTTAATCAATCATGTAAGAAATGAATTGATATGCTGACCCTAAAACTTTGTTTCACAATGAAAGATAATATAATTAAGAACTGCTAACAAAAATATTTAAGCCAAATACAGCAAAGAGGAAAACATCATCACTTACTAAAAATATTTAAAATAAAATAAATATGGCTATAAATAACATAATACTTTTTAATTAATGGTAAGCACCAGATAGGAAATAATTCAGAAAACTGATATTGTACATATTTGCATATGTGATTAACCTTTCAGCAGAGCAATAACGGTCATTTATAACATAACTATCATCTTAAATATGGCAGTGTATATGCAGATGCTTAAAACTGTAAACTACCCCCTTATTCTCAATTTTCATTAATGACATCACTATCTACCCAGTCTCCTAAACTAGAAACAGTGTCTATTCTTCACTTTCTTCTTTTTTACTGAATTAACCAAAAATTCAATCCCTATGTAGACATTCATCAAATCTTGTTGATTCTACATCGAAAATTAGCCTTAAATTGATCCTCTTTTCTTTATCCATAATACTTCAGCATTATTTCAAACCCTCATCATCTCTCTTTGAGAATATTGTAATAAACTGATCTTCGTTTAACTAGTTTCTCCTCAACTTCTGCCCAACACTTACAAGAGTTTTCTTCTTTTAAAAAATTAAACATTTTGTTACTTTCTTAGTCAAGAACTTCTTTTGACTCTTTGATATTTACAGAATAAAACACAGACTCTTTAATTTGGCTTATAAATTTCTTCATAGTTTCACTCCATAGTATTTTTTCAGCTTCCACAGCACGACTTGCTTTCCTACAGCACTACACTTCTCATCATTCCTTAAGTATATAAAGTCCTTCCACAATTTCAGTCTTGGGCATATGCTGGTTCATTTGGCTAACGTGTAGTTATTAAGTCTTACTTAAAGTCTTCTGCAGTGACTCCAAATTTACAACCATCTTGTAACTACAGTTTTATCTGTTGATCATTCTTTTTTATTTCTAAATCTTACCTCATTAATGTACTATTATATTTTCTGCATGCTTAGTTAGTTAGAAATAAAGTTTTTCCTGAGCCCTAAGCATTAGAAAAGTGAGAGTGTTCAACTCTTTACAACATCCATTTGACATTCTAATAAATTTCAGCAGCAATTAAAAGACTCTTTAATACTGAAAAAAAAGTAAGACCTTATATTGTATTGTATTGGAATTCATGCTATTGTAAATAACGCCTCTTTTAAAAATAATTGTGAGTTATTTTAATTGATCTTTTGCAAGAATCTTCAAGTTTTTGACATGGAAAAATTTCTATATTTTTCATCATATTAACTTAAAGTTATTTAGATTGCTTTCTCCTTTTGTATAGTTTTTTTCCTGAGATTAGTTACTTTGTTTTGGTTGGTTGCATAAAAATAAAGATTTAGCTGGAAATGGCAAATTCATATATCTTTTACTTAGAATTTTTAAAGAATTATATATATTTACATTAAATACAAAATACATTTAACATGAAAATTATGCTAAACATAATTTATTTTCTATCAGAACACAATATAAAATAGTAGTTGGGTAGGTAGGATTGACTCATATTAAATTTGAATCTATATTCCACTTTTTCCTAAGAGCACATTATTTAGCTTTTCTGAAACACAGATTCCTATAAGTGGAAATTATAAAGTAGCACTTACCTCCGAGGTTGCTATGTAAATTAAATAAAATATACTATGTAAAGCATTTAGAAGAGTGCTGGGCATATAAATCAGTGTTCATTGAAGATTTTTTAAAAATTATGATAGTTATTACTATCAAAATCATAGTGTACTAGGCTGGCTCCCAAAGATTCAGATGAGCTGACTATCAGCATCTCTTCCCAACCACACATTTCAGTAATTTCATGTGGGTAGTTAGTTAGGAGTTGGCCATAAGGGAAGTAATTTACATCAATAATATCAGTAAATGCTACAGATCAGAGATTTCTTTCTTTCTTTTCTCCTTCCTTCCTTTCTTTCTTTCTTTCTTTCTTTCTTTCTTTCTTTCTTTCTTTCTTTCTTTCTTTCTTTCTTTCTTTCTTTCTTTCTTTCTGTCTGTCTGTCTAGAAAGCCAGTTGTTAAACAGTTATAAGCATAGTGCTCCATCATACTCCATCTTATAATACTTCAGCTACATTACTATGTAAATCATTTCTACTACAGGGTTGTAGCTATAGTAAGCCAGGCAGTTTGTCTGACTAAAATCAAAATTAGGCAATTCAAGTGATTCTATATTTGATGCCAGGACACATGTGAAAAATTTATTTAAAAAAAAACTAGTGTTAATTTGTCTTCACCTCATTTGATACTTTTTTTTTAATGAGTGGAGAATCCAAAATGTACCACAAATAAAAAGTAACTCTTTAAGTCTTTTAGGTTTGCTTATAGTTCATGATTTCAGAATGGAAATATGTTCATTTCAGGGGAAAATGATGGATCAAAACAATGCTTCCTCTATCATTATCTAGGGCAGAGTATGGTCACTGCTTACTATCAATCCATAATCATTGACAACTAAATAATAATGTAGGCTTCAAAGTACTTTTAAGTGGATGCTGTCATCTGATGATTTGATTTAACTCTGCTTTGATTTGCTGAACATCTGTTAAGTGCAAGGAACTGTGTCTGTTGCTGAAGTAAATACCATGACATAAAAGATTTAATCTTTGTCCCTAAAAAATGCATTCTAGCAAGAAACATGTATATAAAGAGATAACTAACAAAATATGGCCCATTTAATCAGGCTGTTTACAATTTTGTCCTAGCTATTTTTCAGCCTTATCTCTAGCCACTTCATTCTCTTCTCCTCTGCCTCACATTATACCACACAAAACTACTTGCAATTCCCCAAACACTCACATATTTTGTCGTTTTGTTGTTCAGAAGACATCTATTCAGCATCTATTATGCACCAAACACTGTGTTAGATAATAGAGATTCAAAAATAAAACAATCTTTTTTCTCCCTAGGAATTTACACTAGCAGAGAGACAGACATATAGCATTTATTTCAATATAATAGGATAAGTGCTACCATAAAGTTATGTCCCAGCACTGAGGAAAGGAAACCAAACCTAGTCTGGAGGCTTAGTTGAGACTTTCAGGAGGAAATGATACCTAAAAGCTGATTTCCAAAGGGTTCATTCATTCATTCCATTCCTATAAGCCTATATATAGTTTCTTAAAAACTACCTTATATTTCCACATTAATCAATTATTCATTCATATTCCCATAGCATTTCATACATCTATTGTAATACTTTAAAAATTATATAATAATTAGTTTAACATACTATCTCCTCCACCAAATTATTAGTTCCTTGAGACTTGGAATAGTTAACTTGTTTATCTTTGTATTTCCAATATTTAGCAAGGAATAAATACAATAGATGATAATTTTTTAATTGTTGGATTGAATATATACCAAGTAAGTAATATATAAAAAATACTATTTAAAAATAGATACTATAGTAATTTAGAGAGGGATTAAATCAATTTTAGGTAAGGTAGACAAGGAAGGCTTTACAGAGGAGAGTATTGAACTGGGTCTTAAAAAACAGACTCTAGGAAACATCAGGAGTATATTTTCAAGTAGAAAAAAAAAATTAACCTAAAGTCCAGAAAAATAGAGCTCTGCTTTCTCAGAGACAAAGGTAATGGAGAAATAGCTCTAGCATTGAACTATGAGGTAGAAGTAAAGATGAATTAACCAGGAAAGCCCTTGACCCCAGGGTTCTGACTACAGGACAAGTTGGCCAGTCAGGGTGAAAATCAATGAGGGCCTCGAAGAAACTGAGCACTATTTTTAAGAACTAAATGTAAATAAAGGCTATAATATCATCACTTACCTATCCTGAAGGTAGTACGTGTCCCAGATTTTCTCTAATTGTAATGAATGGGTTTGGTAAATTCTACATAACTGAATTCAGCATGTTCCATACATCAGTGGACCTTAAAAGAGGAACATTAACAATGGAAAATGTGAACAAGGCCATGACCTCCTTGAGCAGATTTTTGAAGGCATCTTACAAAAAAGAAAGCCAAGAATCTTAGAAAGTAGGCAAGGGAATGTAACTGGGGAATGTGGGGTTGGAAGGGGGGGGGAAGGCATTAATTCTCATTCATTGCAGTTATCATACAATTCTGTTAAAGGGCAATCTTTTAATGTTTGTTGTTTTACGTATTGTTTAGCATAAATAGAAAAGAAGAGAAGTTGCAAAATGTCACTTTGCAACTTTGCCTGAGGCTGGCCATGCTATTATGCTAATCACCCACTTAACTGTAATTTCATATCAACTTTCAAAAGCTAAACCCATGTTCTCTGGAGACCACTCAGAGGGACTCTAAAGATGACTTTCTTAAAAGTTATCTAGCTCATACCTTGGACAGTAACCTAGGAAAACATAACTATAGAATATGGGCTGCTTGGTTACAGTTACAATGTTTTCTTCAAGAAAATATTGAAACAAAGTAAGGTCTGGGCTTAGAATATAATGTGTAGCTCAGCAGGGACAGAACCACAGTATTTATGACTGGAATGCAGAGAGAGTACATATATAATCTTCTTTCTCATATGTAAAAAACTAAATGGTGAGAAAGACAAAAAGAAGCAGCAACATGACCATACATTTCCAAGCAGTGCTAATTATATTACACATGATATATAATTAATCAAAGGATTATAAATAGAATTTTAGTTTAATATGCTCTATAACCATCCAAATGTTGTATCAAAGAAACAAAAAGAAAGAAAAAACATAAAAAGACACATAAGTTTTCTTCTTTGTTTTATGCTTATAAAATCTCTGTCAGGTGCAAACAAACAGTGGGAGCGGGGAGGAGGGGATGGCTGTATACTTACATAATGAGTGCGATGCGTACCACCTGGAGGGTGGACACCCTGAAGCTCTGACTGGGAGGAGTGGCAAGGTCAATATGTAACCTTAACAACATTTGTACCCCCATAATATGATGAAATAAAAAAAACGAGCAGGAATTTCAATTTAAAAAAAATTACTTCAAACAATACTTAATGAAGAATATGTGCTCATCATTGTTCTGGATGCAGTGCGCTTCCTTTGATAGGTATAGGCTTGTAGTCATGGACACTTAAATGTCTATGTGTCTTCCTGTTGATTATCCTTCTACTAGCTTAGCAATGTAATAACAGCACCATCTTTTCCACCTTTACTCTCCAAATTCCTCTCTGGCAGACTAATTACAATAAATAAATAAATAAACAAACAAATGAGTATTTCAATAGCTACATGCCATTGTAGGAAATAACCTTTCCACTGGGTTTGATTTATAAACTAATTGCCTCAAATCATATTTACCCACCCTGAAAGTATTGATACAAGGTCAAACTTTGTCAGGAACTTAAATGTGGAACCAAAATATGTCAGTTTCAATTCCAAAAGAAATATCTCAGATGTCCACATTGGAGGCTGAGAAATAGAAGATGAGAAACAGAAATGTGGCATCATTCACCACTAGCCCTTTCTGCAACCCTTGTTCTCCAGTACAGACCTACAAGAAAAGCATAAGGGTTTGCATACACAGTAGTCAAAAACTACATTAACTGCACTGCTTAAAAAATGTGTCTTTACGTATTTGCTCAAGGTTTGGAAGGATTACAAAACTATTTTCCACTTTTTTTTAATGAAAAAGAAGAAGTAAACTCTTGCAAGAAAACAAGCTCAAAATTCAGGCTTTTGGGGTTATTTTGTTTTTTTCTCTATTGCTTTTTAGGAATGAACATTAAATTTGAATCGATTTAAATTGAAATCATAGTAAGAATTTTAAGGAGGAGAGTAATAAGTCTGGAAACCTATTGAGATGCAATATTGAGTAGTAGTTGAGAACTTAAGAATATGGACTCTGTCTGTACTCCAAAAGCACATGCATCAGTCTTCTACTTTTTAACTTGGTGGTGTGTTCATTTATTTTGTGATAATTTGTTGTGATGCACATTATGAATGGCATCCTTTTCTGTCTGTATTTTCTATTTCCAGAAAGAAAGAATGAAAGAAAGGGAAAGGGGGGAAGGGAAATGGGGTGGGGGAAGAAAACATGGATTCTGGAACTGAACTGCCTGGATTTGAATCCTGGTTCCACTGCTTACTATCTATGTGATTTCTGGGCAAATTCCTTAACCATATGTGTCTAGTTCCCTCAACTATGAAATGAGGATGATAGTAATAGCACCTGCATCATGTGGTGGCTACTAAGATTTTATGAGTCAATACATGTTAAAGCACTAGAACAGTGTCCTTACACATAGTAAGTTCTATATAAGTGTTTACAGTTGTTAGTAATCCATTCACTTCTTAAACCATTCTAGAATAAGAATCTTTAGACCATTCTAAAAAAAAATCATTGAAAGAGACTTTCCAACTTCTTTCCAGACTTTTTTTTTTTTTTGGTATATCAAATTGCTCAATTTTTTTTCCTTTGCTTTATGGACAGCCCCATAGGAAATAACTCTTTACCACACAGCCTTTTTTCTCTCTAAATTAAACATAAAAGGAAAAGGGATTAAAATATATACCATTGGATATTTCCAAATATATTAAATATCTTTATTAACATAAAGCTATCACTCTGCTTTTCAAATACACTATTCATTCCACTTTTTAAAGTGTCTATTATGCATATTTGTTCATTAATTCTCATTTAAGAATAATTAACTTGAGAATTTTTGTGACTATGCATCTTGATTTTTTTCTGCCTCAATTGTCATCTCTTATAGTTTGTTTTAACAGCTTAACTAAATATAGCCAAATAAGACCCTCCTTTGTAAGGACCTAAAGGCATTTACTCTGGGAACCACAGTTTTTACGCAATGAAACAATCAGTGTTAGTTCTTATTATATATTCAATACTATGCCACACACTATACAAGAAAGTTATCCACAAAACAAGACATTGGCAATAACAAACATTTAATAACAATATAAAGGTTAAAAAAATCATACATCATTTCTAAATAGATTCCATAAATAATGTATACTTTTTATTTAAAAGAGTTAAGTTATTGAAAATTGGAGTGGGCCTAAAGGCATCATAGAGAATACTTATTATTTGGATTTGAGTAGAATAGTAATGGAATATATTCTAGGCAGGAAGAAGAACAGAAACAAAGGCATAGACAAAAGTGCAAGATATGTCTGGGCAATAGGTGAGTAGGCAAGTTTGTTTGAGAGAGAATGTTCTCATAAGAGGGTAAAGGAAAATAGGACAGATTGAGGTCAGAGTGTTCATTACCTTGAATGCCAGGCTAAGAAAATGTTGGCTTTATTCCATAGGCAAGATGATATTTGTGGGCTTGTTTCAGGAGAATGATATATTTAAAATAGCATTTTAGGAAAACTTACATAGTAGCCACATTTAGGATGAATTGGAAGCAAGATAATGCTACCTCTAGCAAAAATTAGTCTAGTTAAGCAGCCATCGCAATAATATAACCAGAAACATTAAGGCCTGTGTTAGAGTATCAACCATGGGAATGAGAAGGAAGAAACCGATAGGAATGATATCCTTAAGAAATTATCATTAGAACTTCATTAGAGCTGCTTTGAGGGTAAGACTTAGTGATTATTTCAAGATTTCAAGCCTAGTTGACTAGGAAAATAAGCATATAATTAATAGAAGAGGAGAATAAAGAGGTTGAACTTGCCTAAAAGCGTATCATAAGTATAAAGATGAGAGTTTGAATTTAAGCACACTGCATTGGAGAAACTGCTAGATTTTTATTGCCAGTCATAAAAGCATAAATATAGTGTGTTAGGGTGTAAATGCAGATGATTTTATCTTCATATGTGTATTAAAATAAATTGGCATGTTTGTGAAGAGCAGAAATATCAGCACTACACTCTCCCAGCTCCTGTTTGTTATTGTTGTTCTAACTATACATTGTCATAGGCAAAACGATGTAATTTACACTCTGTGCTACTTATATATGCTATCACATGACATCCATAAATTCTTTGTGGGCATAGAAACCTCATAACACTCAATGGAAAATAAACCTCTTATCTCTTTTTAGTGGCATGATTGGCTTCGTTTTAAAATATAATTTCAAATTGTCATCCTTGCTTTAATGTAGTCTGATTTTGACTGTATTAAAAACTGGCATAATTTTTATTGGGGCATGCATGCCATCATCAAAATGCTTTTAATTGGCAGCTTCTTAAAGATATTTTATTTATTGTTTAATGTGGTAAGTTTTAATTTTCTGACTTTGGAATTAATTTCCCCAAAATTAGTTTGAGTATGAATGGGTAGCAAAGAATCTTTAACCACTTCGGTATCATGTTCACGGGCCACGAAACTTTGCCCACAGCCAGCACTCGTAGTCCGCAGGATAGTCTGTGCTGTGCATTGACGAGGAATCCGTTTTGCTCTTGTGTGATGAGGAAATCTTTAAAGCACTCAAAGCTTGTTTTACTTTACAGGCAGCTTTATTTGTAATGTAAATTAGAATAGGTAACATATACATATATGTTTTCATTATGTTATTTTTAAATGTTCATAATTTTATTTTGATAAATGAAAAATTAGAAAAGTCATATCACGGCTATTGGCTAAAGTCACTGTGCACGTTCATCTGTGGCTATCTACTATAGTTGACGCTGGTACTGAAGTGGTTAAATCAACAGCATGTAGATTTCAGCATTACCTTCATATAGACAATCACTCTTAAAACATAAACATACATAACATTTTACTTAAGAATAATAAAAGAGAAGATTGTTTAAACTTTTACAAAGACCTTGGAAAGCTCTGATCAGTTCAACGGAAACTACCAAAAAAACAGAGAAAAAAATGAAGTCTAGCACAATCTTCATTTATCAGTAGCAAAAAAAGAAAAGGACAACTACATAAGGAAAAACAAACATATTTCTTGGCTTTTGAATGATTACACTGATTGCCAAAAGATGGTTCCAGTGTCTATTGCCAATTGTAAAAACTGTTGCCCAGTCAAATAATCCTAGAAATTTTCTTTGTCAAGTCTAATTTCCTTTCTTCCATCAACCCAATCATGTTATATTCATGAAAATTAAATTGAACACTAAGTCACTTTTTGTTAAATACTTTTAGAAGATATCTGGTACAAACCTATCTTGCATATCTGGAAATATAATCACCTGTTAGAAGATGTCAAATTTTCTCTATGTACATATATCACAACATCATATTATACTCTATAAATAAATATATGTAGTTATAATTTGTCAACTAACAATAAAAAAAAATTACTTAAAAATGTTTTTTCTTTTTAAAACCAGCATAAAAACAACTGTTTTCTATTGTTTTGAGTTCTGTTAGTGGAAAATTATGTATCACAACTATTATACCAATTATGAAATAAAATTATTGTCAAGTTATAAAAATAATCTTCCCAATTATCAGAATTCCCAATGGAATTTTAATTCTTCTAGATAATAAAATCATAAAAAAATCACTGAGAATGAAAACTGAAGAGACAGAAAGAGTAATTAATGAACCAAATAATTGTTGAACACTATTATGAATAAGACTTGGCATTTTGAATAATACAAAATAGAAATATAAGACACAGCTTCTGCACCAAGTAGCTTTACAATACAGTTGGATACTAAAATCCAGAAAAAGAACTGTGTCATGGTGATACTTCATTGATTAGTCCATTTATCTTAAGACTACTGGAAGTCAAAAAGTAAAAAAAAATATCACATGGAATAATCAGGGAATCCCCCATGAACAAGACAGACCTTGAAGAATAAGTAGGAAATTTACAGTTACACAAATTAAGCAATGCACTGTAACCTGAATCTACTTATGGAAATCTACTAATTTATTGTGAAATTCCTTTTTGGGGGGCTACAAATTTGAGTGGGGCTCTAGGAATACTACAGATAACAGGCTGTGGGATCACTTTGGTTTGGAAATGCTCTTAGTGAGTGAAGGGATCTTTGATACTCACTTAAAGAGTTCTATTCTACTCTAACTTCAGGCATAGGATCTGGTCAGAAATCACTGACTGACAGTGCCTGTTACTTGCCCCACTCCTAGTTCACCCCATAGAAGAAAGACATCACCATAATCACCAAAGAATACAATTCACTCTCTGAAAGAGAAAGATTCCTTCATAAATCCGAGGAGATTCATCTTTGGCAACTTTCCATTCAATTATGCTCTTTGAATAAAATGTGCTACCAAGTATTAATAGCAGCATGATTCTTGCTATAGGAGGAACCAAAAGGAAATACTCAAAAGAGAAAATAAAAAGCATACTCACCTGACAGCATCAGGGACATTGTGTCTTAACTTCCTTAATGTTCCTGGATAAAGCTTTCTTAATTAGTTTTAAAGTGCTCCTACAAGTTATTTTTACAGCTGCTGGAAAGACACTGACTCCTCAGATGAATCCTGGTACTTCCTAAAGACGTAAATAAAGTTACTGTATTCTTTCCTCTAGACCAAAGTGGCAAATTGTCCACACAGCTTTTAGAATAAAAAGAGTATAAGCACAAATAATATCATTAATGACCTTTTCTCTTATATTGATAGAATTATTACCTTCAATAATAGGAGAAAGAGTTTCAATTTATTTAGAATTCTTTATAAAGGTCGATTTTTAAAAATGCATGTTGAATCCGTAAAGACCAAGGAGTAAACTTTAGCTTTTTTAAAACTGTTGTTAATCCATCATATTCAAACTGCTTTCACAATGGTTATGCTCTCAAATTTCAATTATTTATTTTTCAAGTAGTACAATGATATATAAAAATTTTCATAATGTTTTCAGGTAGCAAGATTTTAAGATTGTGGCCTCTATAGATTTAATCTTTGGGCTGTATCTATTTGTGAATAACCCTGAAGGTTATCATGGCATAGTAATATGTCATTTTGCTAAAGCACAAATGTGAATTTTATGCAACCATGAAGATGGTGTTTATAATTAACTAAATTAGTAAGTCCAGTTAACTGATCACCCAGTATCTGTAGCTGAATGTAGATTTGCTGTTGTTATTTAATTTGTCATCTCATTTAATACTCTATAAATAAGCAATAATATGGCCATTTACAATAAAGTAATTTTATCCTAGAGTAATATTCATATATTGGGAAGTCAAGAAGGTCTTAGGACATACACTTCCTTGAATATCAAGGATCTGTAACATATTAAATAATTTTTTATTTAGTCTTATTTTTCGACCAATCCATGATTAACATGTTTAAACTTCTAATACTATACTACAATCTGCACAATAAGAATTCAGTAAGTAGAAACTAGGAGCTCATGTCAAAAGAGAAAAAAAAAAAAAAAAAGAATTCAGTAAGGTCCATAGTCAATGAACATTTCTACAAACATTATATGTGCTGTAAACCTAAATCTGCTCTAAAAAATAAAGTCTATTAAAAAATTATATGGACCATTGGCAAGGTGTTATATAAGTCTAATTTCAAAATATTGTTTAACATTACTGTGTAATTAATACTCAGGTTTATTCAAACATCCATAAACTAGCCTAGGAAATCTTAAACAGAATTTGTATTACTTCTGTTAATAGCAGTGATACTGTGGTCAGTATACCTAATCTGATTTTCATGAACAACAATATGAAAGGTCTCTAAGGAAATTATTTTAAATGAACTCAAAGCCAAAACTATGAATTTAATTCAGTTTTGAATTGGAAGAAACTGGCTGAATATTATCTAACTTAGATGCAAGTTAGCACTATTAAATTACTATCTGGAATTTTGCAGAAGCCTAATATTTTGAATTTTTGAAACATAAAGCTCTACTTTTATGTAGATTTTTAATCTCCTAATTTATAAATAAGGAAATCAAGGCATGAAAGGAACTTAAGTAATTTGACCAAGACCACACCTAATAAGTAGCAGAGTTGATTCTTGATTCCAAATCTCTTAACCCCAACTTTGATAATTTTCACAGGAAAAAAAAAGGATGTATATTTGTAGAAAAGAAAACTCTTTCTATTTTCTTACTGCCATAATATTCTTTATTGTAAACCTAACTCCCATATACTGTATTTAAATGCACTTGTCTTCTGTATTAGTTTTGTAGGACTGCTGTAATAAATACCACAGACTTGATGGCTTAAAACAACAAAAATTTATTCTCTCACAATTCTGGAGGCTGGAAGTCTGAAATCAAAGTGTCAGCAGAGTTGGTTTCTTCTGGGGATGCTGAAGAAGAACCTTCTCCATGACTCTTTTCTAGCTTCTGGTGGTTGCTGGAAATCTCTGATGTTCTTTGGCTTATGTATAACTCCAATGTCTGCCTCTGTAGTCACCTGGCATTCTCCCTGTGTGTATCTCTTTGTGTCTCTGTGTTTTTCCTCTCCTCATAAGGATATCAGTCATTATTTATTAAGGACCCACCCTAATCCAGTATGACCTCATCTTAACCTAACTAATTATATCTGCAAATAACCTATTTCCAAATAAGGTCATATTCTGATGTGCTGGGTGGACATGATTTTTGAGGGTACACTATTCAACCTGGTATATCATCCTGCTTAAATGGTGATAGAGGAAAGTTAAGAAATATTTATTCTATCGTGAGTTAATTTTCTCTTCATTGGCTTATGATTTTTAAAAAATATTTTAACATTATATGGATCACTAAAAAGAATTCTAGGCTGGGCACGGTGGCTCACACCTGTAATCTTAGCACTCTGGGAGGCCGAGGCGGGCGAATTGCTCGAGGTCAGGAGTTCGAAACCAGCCTGAGCAAGAGTGAGACCCCGTCTCTACTATAATTATAAAGAAATTAATTGGCCAATTAATACATATATAGAAAAAATTAGCTGGGCATGGTGGCACATGCCTGTAGTCCCAGCTACTTGGGAGGCTGAGGCAGGAGGATTGCTTCAGCAGAGGAGTTTGAGGTTGCTGTGAGCTAGGCTGACGCCAGGGCACTCACTCTAGCCTGGGCAACAAAGTGAGACTCTGTCTCAAAAAAAAAAAAAAAAATTCTAAACTTTAAGTCATTATTGTCCTTTCAAATGATTTACCAAATCTAAATAATTTCAAAATGAGGACATGCTTTCCTGTGAATTCAGAGATCATCATGCTAGATATGATGTACTATTTAGTTATAAAAAAATTAACTAAAAAATATGGACACGTTAATTTTATTTGCCTTTTCTATAAAAATATTTATGGCCATTAAAAGGTACATGATTTTTCTGGTATTTGATTTCCTCAATAGCAAAATTAGTTATTAGTTATTAGTAATTAGTAATTAGTTATTAGTAATTGAACTATCTAACTCACAGTGTTATTGTGAAGGTCAGGTGGAGAATGTACATAAAAATGTTTTAAAGAGTATTATGGGCCAAGCTGCAGTGGCTCACACCTGTAATCCTAGCATTCTGGGAGGCTAGGAGGATTGCTTGAAGTCAGGAGTTCAGGACCAGCCTGAGCAACAGCAAGACCCCATCTCTACTAAAAATAGAAAAATTAGCCAGGCATGGTGGTATGCACCCGTAGTCCCTGCTACTTGGGAGGCTGAGGCAAGAGGATGGCTTGAATCCTGGAGTTTGAGATTGCAGTGAGCTATGATGATGCCACTTCACTTTACACAGGGCAAACAGAGCAAGACTCTGTCTCAAAAAAAAAAAAAAAAAAAAAGAGTGCTGGGCATTATGAAAATACAAAGTGTTATTATCAATTATAACAGCTTTACTTGTGCTATTAATAAGAATTGGACAGTGTTTAGCACATAGTAACTACTCATTAAACATTTCCAGAACCGAAGCTGTAGATTTAGCTCAGTAATCAGCTTCTTTGGGTTACATTCATAGTCTAGATTCTTTCTCATGCCAATTATTTTCCCACATCTTTGTGCTTACTTATATCATAGAATTTATCAAACTGTTTCGTAATTATCTACATTTTTCTCCATTCTCCCAGGATAGACTGAAAGCCTTTTATAAGCAGTGAATATGCCTTATTAATTTTTGTAATCTTATCCTTCCAGCTTTAGGTGTTCAATAATGTTTGCCGGGTAAAGACAGTAATAATGGCTTGCTACACTGGGTTCATTTTTTATGCCATAGTCAGGGAAAATTATTTTTATCTTGAATTACTTTTTTGGAAGTACACAATAGACTGCTTCTTTCAGATTAATACAGAAACAGAAGAGCAATATTTGATATATTTTCCATCAAAATACTCATGAAAATATAGCAAAAAATGCAAAAAAGTCACCAACTTTGTAACCTAAAGCTAAGAAAATTTGATTGATAGATTTGAAGGAATTTAAACTTTCATTATATAGAGATGGATTAAGAAGTATGTTCTTGGAACACATACCATATATCCTACCTTTTAAATCAGACTAGTATAAATGGCTTCAAACTTGATTCAACACCATTGTTGGCCCTGTGGGAGAAATCTAGACCAGAGTCATGTTCTTTATCACTCTTTATAAGAAAAAAAAAAAAATACAAACTATAAATCTTTAGCTTGGCCAGAAAGCATAAAATAAAATAAAAAATAGGTCCAACCTTAGTTCAACAGATGAGATTAGATATATACTTACTAGAAATTACAAAATGAAATAATGGTCAGGCATATCAATTTGCCTTTTAAATCTGGGGCTGAGAGAAGTTAGCAGTACCCAACTGAACAGTGAAAGGGCCTAAAGGAAATGTAAATGTAACTCTGTTGGAATGTTCTGGATCAACTACTTCTTTCTCCAAGTACAGATAAATGACAAAACAACATGGCACATATGCATCAAAAATGCAAAGCCAGGAAAGGGGGCATTTCTCTAGAAACGCGTGGGAAAAACATATTTCTAAAACTAATATTCTATAAGAAACAGAAAGAATTTCTAGAAGACAGCTATTTTACATCTTCAGAAAAAAAAATAAAAGAAGAAACGGACTCCATGCAACTAAAGCAGGAAGATAAACTGAAACGAAGAGATAAATGCTAAAGCTGAAAAAGAAAACATACAAATTGTATTTGCAGAATTAAAATCTGCACTGGACATAAAAGAACAGAATTAATAGTACAGAAAATCAAATCAGTGTTAAGAAAAAGAAAGTGTAGACAGAGGAAATACTCAAAACTAGACAAAAAAACAGTTTACACATTAGATTTTCTGGCACATGGAGAAATGAACACAACTCTTTCCATGTCATCTCCAAATTTTCATAAGAAAAACTCCAAACTGTTCTAGCAAAGCTCTGGTGTCCAAGCAAGCAACAAATAGCAACCAGGGACCTATTTCTTCATACTGGATGAGACGCAAGAGAGCTGTTGGCTTGTGGGCTAAGCACAGTCCTACAAAAGTATCTATTGCAGACTCAAAATATGAAAACAAAAAATCAGATAGATAGAAAGATAGATAAACACATACACACATATATACATACATATATGTATCCATGTGCGTACATATGAATAAGTTATTAATCATCAATTTAATTAAATATTAGTATTTTCTAAAACAATTCAATCAACATGCATATATTTGAAATATTACTATTTTTCTTATTAACTATAGACCATGTTCCATGTTAGCTGAGTTAAAACACATCATTATTTTAATCCCACATATACTTTCTTAAAGACAATATCCTAAGTGCTACTTTATAATACTAAAATGAATACAACTATTATTACTTTCTAGAAATTTGCAAACAAATAATACATAGGGAGAATAACAAGTACACAGCTCTTCCAAATTCCTTTTTCCAAATTTAGATAATTCCTTAAGTTTTACCCTCTTGTCTCTTCTCTCTGTACTCCTTTTTTGTCAGTCATATCTATTCTCATTGCTTCAGCCATTACCTGTATATAAATAACTGCCAATTCTGCATTTCTAGTGCAGACCTCTCACCAAAGTTCCACACCTGCAAGCTCTAGATGTCTGCTGGACTTCTCCACCTGGATATGTTAGTAGCCTTTCAAATGCAAGAGACATGTCCAGCAGTTAAGCTCATCCTTTTTCTGTCTTTTTCTCCAATGGTACACTTCTGCTTTTACTAAAACCAGCACCATTGTCCCGATGACCCAGTTCCAATCTTATGATTGCCTTTGATTTTACTTTCTCTCATACATACAATAAACTATCAAATTCTGTTGATCCTATCCCAACAATATCAAATTATACTCTTTCCATTTCCAGTGATACTTTCCTGGTTCAAGTCCTTATTATTTCAGATGTGACTGTAAAAACTTTTCTTCCCACTTTCTTTTACCCCTGAGTTATGCCTTTTTTATTTCCCTGGAAGTTAAAAAAGTAAATAAACAGTGAAATATTGCCTTCAAATAAAATCATACATGGAAATTCTATTTATGTATAACATAAAACTGAAGATCTTCTCATTATAAGTGATGTTTAACTGGTTTTATTTTAATTTTGTTTCATTAAAATCCAAAATATACCAAATCTAATCTGAAATGACACAATAAACTATGTCTCTATCACCAAATATCAGAAATAGCCTCAGAAACATTACTATAGAGAACTTGCCAATAAAAATACTTTCTTCTTTATTGTATTTCAAGCAACTTGAGTAAAAGTGGAGTCCTTGATGCCTCTGAGTTTTGAGGCAAAATGTATAATTTTTAAAATTTTTTAATAATGCATAATTTTCAATTTTAGTGCAAAATTTTTTCATGATATTAGACTATGAACTGCTAATGAAATGCTCAACACCCTTTGTCTTTGTGTTTTTAATGTATTCTGGTTTCCTAATCAAGAAAAACAAAGTAAGCAAACATTTCTGGGTTTCTCCTTTAGTAGTGTAAGTAATGGTAATTCACCTTCTTCCTAAATTATGATCTACTACAGCATGTTCTTGTCATCCCAAGCAAGAACTTGAAACTGGGAAAGATGGGAAGAGTGGAGCATTTTGTCAGCATTAGAGGGTAGTCATTACTGAAAAACTAAGATTAGATTACTGGTTGCACCTGGTTATACCACATTATACCTCATAACTTCTATTATAGAAAGCATTGGAATATGGCCTTTCCAAAGAGTTAATCTGGTCTTTCTAAGGAGTTAATCTTACCTATGAAATGAAGATAATGCTATCTGTTTGCAAATCAAATAATATAAGGATTGTGAAATAATTTAAAGGCCATAAAATATAATGTATTTTATTATAGTTCTATACTTGCAATTTATGCTTAATGTCCAAAAAAACACAAGAATAATAAATAAAAGTCATTAAAAGTCAATTAGTTAAAGAATGATTTTAATACTTTGAATATGGATTATTTGCAGGATAGTAATTCAACTTGCATGACAATAATTTAACCAAAGTAGAAGATATTCATGCTTAAAGATTATAAAGCTTCTTTATATCAGAGTTATGGACTTTAAATTCAATCAAAACAATTTAGGAATTTTATTCTCATGCCAGTGTAACATATTAATTTTCCTTTTGAAATGAAAAGCGAACAACATAAGTTTCTACTCAGTAATTAATAGATGGATTGCCATGATGTAGTATGTTATTATTATTTTTTTAAGACATAGTCTCACTCTGTTGCCTGGGCTAGAGTGAGTGCCATGGCATCAGCCTAGCTCACAGCAACCTCAAACTCCTGGGCTCAAGCAATCCTTCTGTCTCAGCCCCCGAGTAGCTGGGACTACAGGCATGTGCCACCATGCCTGGCTAATTTTTTTCTATATATTTTTATTTGTCTGGCTAATTTCTTTCTATTTTTAGTAGAGACAGGGTCTCACTCTTGCTCAGGCTGGTCTCGAACTCCTGAGCTCAAACAATCCAACCACCTTGGCCTCCCAGAGTGCTAGGATTACATGCGTGAGCCGCCGTGCCCAGTCTCCTAGTACGTTATTTTTAAATAAAGCTTCATAGTTTGTCAAGTATGCTCCACTATACTGTAGTCCCTGTAGTTTACCAAATATATAGTAAAGTTTTACTTTCTTGTGCTTTCCCATATGCTCTTTCCTTCTTGGAAACTCTCCTTTCCTTTGTCTTACCTTTAAGAGTCTTACTAATCCTTTAAGTTCAGCTGAAATATTGCCTCCTAATGGAAGAATATTTCTCTTCTTAGCGCATAGCAGACAGTTTACAGTGTGAAGATTAACTGAGACAGTATACATGAAAATACTTTACAGCAGCTCAGGCTGCTCTTAAACTCCTGACCTCAAGTGACCAGCTAGCCTCAGCCTCCCAGAGTGTTAGGATTACGGGCATGAGCCACCAAACCTGGCCTGAGGATTTAAGTAATGATTTGACAGAGGATGAGAGAGATAGAGGAGCTGAAGATGACCTCCTAGTTTCTGACTTGGAGACCTTGGTTAATAGGGGCACCATTAATATGCTAGGTAGCACGGGAGCAAGAATAGATCTTGAGAGGCAGAATGGCAAGGGAGAAAATTATTTGGAGATGTTGAGTTCAAGGCATTACTCATTTGAAGAAGTTCTAGAGGTAGTTGTAAATAAGAAACTGGAGAGCAAAAGAAATGCCTGGATTTAAGAACATCAATGGTCATTCTTTCTCTTCTTGAACACTCCCTTTTTAGGAATGGCAAAATGAACTTTAAAGGAGGTATATGGTAAGAATACCAAAAAAAATACGACAGCCTACTCTTTCTTTCCTCTTTCAGGTAGCAGGTAAAAATATAAACTCACTTGTGAAAATCTTTTGGCAAAAGAATGTGGATTTTGTATTTGTTGATTGTCCCTGAGAGTATGTAGATTCATTATTTTTATTTTCCTTTAAATTTTATGCTAAGATTCTCTGTTGAGGTTGAGAGTTTCGTTAAAAATGTTATATTAAAGAAAATAGATATTAAAAGAAGAAACGAGTCAGTAAAATCTCCTTTAAGTAAGAAGGGTTTTGAAGACCCTTCAGGATCAAATGGTCTTCAACTACAGAGGTTCCGCAAAATGGACCCATGATATTATTTGGCTATTCACACACCTAAAGAAGAGTAAGTATAGCCTAGCATTAAGTAATACCTAAAAAGTCATTAAAGAAAAGAAATAAGGGTCATACATAATTTAATTCTGTTATCATTTCTTTGTGTTGTCACTAACAATAGCGGTGAAAATTTCCAGCTTAAGAGCACTGCTATGAATCTGTAGGTCAGGCCTAACTGTAGAAGAAAGAATGGAATAAAGATTCTCTATTCTTTGGGCAGCACACCACCTGCAATTGCTATGACCATTTTTGAGGCTCCAAGATGCTTCCAGGAAACTCAAAACTTTGACAATAATTCATTCAGCAGGGCCTTAAGAAACTTGTATTGTGGATTGTTAAAACTTTAAGGGAAGTTTGTGTCTATAGCTAGAGAATAAGATTTCAAACTGAATTTATATCTAGTCATGGATTACAGAGCTAAATCAGTGGTGGACTGGGACATATTATCAACCAGGTCCACTAAATCATTAGCAATTTTAATCCTTTCTCCACAGAGAGAAGCATGAAACACTCCCTTTAACTACATAAGAATCACTGCTTCATCTTGCATTTTTACACTTATTTTAGAAAATCATGTAGAAGGGGTACAAACATATACAATGAGCCATTTTATATGTCACAAAAACTGTTGTAGGGTTTTATTTAGGAGACAACTTCCTATGTGACTTAAGGAAAGTTATTTTATTTCATTGGTCTATTCATATCTTTAAAAAATATGATAAAAATCAGGATAAACATAATTGTCTTACATAATGCATCTCCTCTGTAAGGATTAATATCTTTAGCTTTAGGAATAATGACATTTTAGCCATACAAGAAAATTACTATCATTATTCTTCACAAATTCGAATGACTATAAATCCACGTTTCCAATTCCTATCTCTTTTCATTTTCTTATCATGACATTCAAACAATTTTTCTTCCAATTTCTCAAATACCCTGATGTCTTAAGCTCCACCCTTCTCGGCTTATATATTTTATACACAACTATCTCTAATAAATAATATTACCATGAGCTCATAGGACTGCAAGTTTATGTTTATGAATCCATAAGGGGGGTTCTCTGTTACTCACTGCACAGAAAGCCAATTACTGAGACAGGAGGATTGTCAAGGAAGAAAGGATTTATAGCAGAGGATGAATCAACCTGAAGATGAGAAGAATGGACTGCCTCAAATCTGCCTCCCCAACCAACAGGGTCAGGGGTTTTTCTGGAAATTAAATGAATAATGCATGAGGGGAGTGAGCATCATTACATGTTTGGGATGGAGTGCAGAACACACAAGCACAATGAGAAATCATGATATTACATATATCCCATGACTGAAAAATGGTGGATAAGTCCCTCCCAGGACAGGGATTTTAGTAGCATAATGAGCGAGGGGTTAATATTGGTCATTCTTTCAGCCTTCTGGGAAGGCGGGATGTGGGGACTAGGTAGTTCAGTGGGTCCTTGGGCACAATCTGTGGTGGGGTGTTTATTAACTTGTCTTCTCTGGACAAACAGGTGGTGTAAGTTTTTATAGTTATCTAGTGGCTGCAAGGAGGTTCCCTGGAGTCTAAGAAAGAAACTCAAAAGGGAATGAATCAGTGCAACAGAAAGTTACAAAGTTCTGGTCAGCAAATCTTACTGGCCTGGGAACTTGAAACATAAGAGAACTACCAAAAAAAAAAAAAAACTATAAAAAATGTTTTCTTGCTTATGGAGCCAGTTACAGCTTAGACCTTTTATACTATTGGCATTTAACACGATGACTTCCATTCTCCCTTTCAACCAGTCCACCTCACAGTTAAATCCGGTGTGAATATTACATGGGGTTGTGTACACCTGAAAAGTTATTCTTGGTTTTATTTTGCTTGTTTATTTGTTAGAATCTGAGAAGGAGTGAGGTAGAAATAAAGCTAGAAACTTCTGTAAAGAATATACTTTGTAACAGAGGAAAGGGAAATGGTTCCTCAATTATTTCTGAGGCTTCTACCAGGTACTCCAGAAAAAAAAGGCCCTTACCTATAAAACCATCCTCCTCCCCTCCCCCACCCTCTACAAAAAAAATTCTGGGGTGTGAAAGCTGGCCCCCGTATTCTGTAGTGTTGGGGACATGGCTTTAGGTAATGGGACAGCCGCGAGAGCCGACAGCATTCTCCACTCAACACAGTGCAGTGTTGCAGTCCTTCTACCCCTGGGTGCATAGGAGCGGGCGCAGCGCATCTCAACTCTCCTACCAGAAACATCCGCAAATGCCTGAAGGAGGAAAGAATCAGCGGGCTCCCTCATTTTTTAGTGTCCCTACCACATCTCTCTCTTAAAGTTCATTCTACCATCCAAAAGAGGGGAATTGTTTTCTGTAATTTAAACAAAAGCATTCCTTCAGGAGTCTTTTAGAATTGGTTTCCCCGCTGTGACATCGCACTGCATATAAAACTCTACTAAAGAGTATATTTTAAAAAATGTTAAACAACAAAATATTACAAGCTTAAAAAAATGAAGCCACCTAATAGCTGGAGATTTAAAATTAAGGTATCTTATTTAGGATGCCAAACAACGCTGCCGTGCAAAAGGGATTTAAAAAAAAATCTGCCTGCTCACTTAGATTCAGCTGCTTTACAAAAGCGCACGCACCGAAATTAAATCTACTCTATAACAGAGCACGGTTTAAAGTATCATTGTACATTTCTTCCTCAACACAAGTTGAAAGTAAGGTATCTGAAACCGAACATTGCCACAAAAGAGACCTCCAGGGTGCAATAAATATGTACATCTCGTGAAAGCGAAGAAATGGCATCCTGACCCCTTCGGTTGATGCCTATTGCAAGTGCGGAGGCTGTTCTCCAGAGAGAAACCAGACAGCCCAGCGTAAAATGCTTAGTGGTGGAAATCGACTAAAGACGGGATTTTGAAAGCCTTGGAGGTTGTCTTTCTGGCCAAGAAAAGCGACTCATCCAGAAATGACCACCCCACGCCGTCCCCCGGCCCCCCCTGCATCCCAAGGAACAGAAACGGCGGGGCCCGCCAGCGAGCGCGCGCTGCAGTGCGCACTGCGGCCCGGGAGCGCAGGGCCGGCGCCCGGCAGACTCAAAATGTGCTCGGCTGCCGCAGCGCGCCAGGGCGCGCGCTCTCGTCCGCGCGGTTCCGCGTTCCGGGTTTCCGCGGTCACCAGCATGGTCACCAGCACCCAGCAGAAGAGCCCCTCCAGAAAGGGACAGCCACCAGCGGTGTCCTGGGAGTCCCGAGAGCGCGCCCTCCCTCTGCTCAGCCTTCCCGAGGAGTCTGGCCGCGGGAGGGTGTTTCTGGGCTCTGGGCTGGCCAGGTTGGCGTTGAATGGGGCTTAGGTGTCATCGTCCTCAGGCCCGCACTTAGCATGAATCTTCTATAGCTAAAGACTCATCGGGCGGAGTTTTTCCTATTCCTCCCTTAAGTAGCCTTAAGTTGGCTCGAAGATGGACTCCTTGACTTTTAGTAAGGAGCAGCTGCCTACTGGCAGTGGAGATTTGTCAAGTCAGAGCCCGTTTGCCACGGAAGATGCTCCTGCTGTCCTCAGCACCAAAAACTCAACTCTGCAGTTTCCCTGAACGTGATAAGGTGTGTGAGGATGCTGTGCAAATTGCAAAAGCTCTCTGCTTAAGGAGAACGTTGATCTTCACTGCACCCCCAGAATGCCCCTCCCTTGAAAGTAAAACTCCCACCTAAATGAAAACCCCAGAAAGGATTTTTGTTCACTGCATTTATTCTGAAAGCATAAAACAGTTCCCTAATAGTCTATAGGTGTTCAAAGAAAAATTGTTAATGAGTGAATGTGCAGACATCCGGAGCTGGGGAAAGTGATTAGGTTAGGAACTCTGAGAATTCTCCTTGCTCTCTTACTAGGGAAGCGACCGACCAAGCATTTACTGGGCTCTACTCCTTGCCAAGTCTTCTAGGCTTTGGCAGGCCAGTGGAGAGGGAGAGCGGGGAAGAGATACCAAAGGAGTTAGTTGTTCAAGGACACAAAGGAGGGTTTATAAGATCGCCTAGTTAGCCCTCAACCTGGGTTTGCAAATGGTTCAGTCCCTGCCTTCCACAATCCCCACCTCCTCCATGAATATTCAATAAATATTTATGAAGTGCATACATAAGGCGTTTATTAAACAGTCTTTGATGGTTTAGCATGACTTGCCCAAGGTGCACAGGGCAAGAAGCCTCCGACCCAGCTCCCTTGAACACACATTTTTCTAACGCCGTTCTGGCCAGGTCACTGGGTGCTGGAGGACCAGCACCCTGTACTCTCAGCAGAAGACCCTCGGATGAAATGGCTCATGGCAAAATGACCACCACAACCGTTCCCTCAGTGAGCCAGGCAGACGTGCTCACAACTTGCTGAGCAGGTTTGCTTCCGAGATTTCAGCAGTTTCCCCCCATCTTACAGCCTGGCAAAGGGTGGGTCTCGGGCCACGAGGACAGAGCGGCGGGAAAAGCGGGCCCTGCGTGTCCCAGCTCAGGCCTCGGCCTTCAGCCACCACGCTCAGTAACTGCGGGGCGTGAAGAGCCCAGTTAGCCCTCCCTTGCGCCAGTCCAGGTGCAGGCAGCTCAGGCAGGCAGGCTCCCTTTCCCTAGCCACTTTCCTTTTGAGTTTCTGCTAAAATCTGGAGACGCGGAATCCACCCGCGGAAACTCCGAGCCCTTCCAACTGAGCATGCGCATCGCCGGGCGGCTTTCGGTCGCAGGCTCCCGAGCTCTCCTAGCTAGGGCTGCGGAGCCGCGAGCGGAGGGAGGAGAGGAGAGGGAGGGGGTGCCCGGAGAGGCGGAAGCTCACGCGCCTGCGCACCCAGCTCCAGGGACCCTAGGTTTTCTATGGGATTCCCAATCTGCAACAGAGATTTACCCGAGCGTGTTGCGGCGGCGGCTGGGCTGGCAAGGCGCGATCCGAGAGGGATTTAAGCAGCCCAGAGCTCTAGAGGAAAAGAGAGCGAGAAAGAACCACACACAGAGACGGCTTAACCGTTTACCCGAATTAAATATATATTTTTTAAAAAGAACTGTTGAGTTTTATCATTTTCGTTAAGTGACCGTGCGCAGCGCTATAACTGTAAGTGGAAAATACAATCTTCGTTGCATTTCTGCATGTGTAGCGCAGCCAATTGTCAGGGAGCTGCTTTGGCTATTGTCACATACTTGGCTTTGCATAGATGCGTCTAAATGCATGGTGACAATTGCCTTAGTTGATGCTGGCGATCTGAATGTGCTGTTAGTCCGTAGGGGATCTTTTGGAAAAATTGGGGTGGGGGAAGGGGGAGTGTTTATATGCGGTGTGTTTGGGGGATTATTTTAGGCTAGATTTAAGATAGGTGAAACTGTGATGCTTTGGTAGTTTAAATCTATAAATAAGCGGATTTCCTTAGACAGATTTAAGTAGATAATTGACCGGTTGTGAAGTTTTCTGGTTGCTGATAAAACTATTAAGCGGGTGCAGTCAGGTACCAACCTGTCATCCGTGGAGTTGGTGCACCATTTTTCTCACCGTGGAAGGGCAGCAAAGGTGTTTGCTAAGTAAAACTGAGTGGATGAGATTGGCATGGAAATCGGGGTTGATTTCTAAGCGGGATGTCAGTGTTTAAAATCCGCGGAGTTAGGCGCAAAATAATCACATTTCTCAGTATTTAAGAAATGAGTAAATAATTTTTTTCGTTTTTGATTTTTCGTCACAATGGTGAATGGGCAGAAAAAGGAAAGATGTTCCACCGCACTGTGGATTTTGAACAGAGCCTGAGACTCAGAGTCGCTGAACGGGTACTGTCAGACCCAAACTAGTTACCTGCCTTTGCCTTCCGTATTCGTCTTCCGGAATGCAGGGTTGGGAAATGTTAACCCAGGTGTGTTACATTTGGTAGTATTTCTTTAAAGGAGAAAAGGTCGTTGTGTATTTTGAGTTAAAATGGGTTGTTCCTTGCCCAGAAACTGGAAGATGGGTCTTTGCAAGGTCAAACCCCGCGTGGAAATCGGATTGCTGAATGCCCTCAGGGGGCGTGAGAACGAGCGTGGGGAGGGGGCGCGGAGAGGGCGATGGTCCCCACGCGCCAGGAAATGGTGAGTGTTCCGCACTGCTCCGGGCACTGCCCTGTGAGATGCCAGAGTGGGAATCCATTTTTCTAGAGTTGCCCTCCTGTTCATATTTTGGAGACTAAAATGAAATAGAAATGTTGGTGGGTGTAGAAAACACTAAGTATATACTATCTGTGTGTCGCTTTCCACGTGAAGGCAAGAGAAGTCAGGGAGTTTTATCTCTACCTATTAATATATATTTTTTCAATCTTCTAAAGGAATTTCAGGTTGAGACAAATTCAAAATGAAACTCTTGGTGAAAACACGTTTTACCTCCATGATCATTTAAAGTGCCTCCTTGTGTGTGTGTGTGGGGGGGGTTCTGCATCATTGAACACCTTACTCATGAATACACTCTCATTAAGCGTTGGGTGGTTAATGATCCCAGAAAATGCTGCACTGAAGCAGGTTGGCAGAATGGCTAGAGGCAGGCAAACAAGAGAAGAACATGGCCAGTATGTGCTGGATTTTCATGAAAAAAAAAAAAAAGCAGATATAATTTCTGGGATGAAATGAAATAAATGTTCCCCCAAACAGGGATGGAGGTCATTATAGGGCTCTTTGTCCATTTATCAGTCCAACTATTTGGAACCCCTCAAAGGCTTTTGTAATTTAGTTAAATGGGTGAAATTTGAAATTGAAAATTCAAGAATATCCTCTCCTTGAAAATCCAAAGTATAAATCATGCTGCTTTCTCTGTTCCCTCTTTCCTTGCGCCAGAGCAGAAGAACTAATCATTTTTCACAATTGAGCCATACTCTCTGTCATCAATGAGAGTTGGCATCAGTTGGATGAATGATGCAGGTGTTGCACTGTATTGAAAAGGGGGTAGTGGAGGAAAAGGGGGACTGTGGTATTAAACCTCATAAATATTTGATCTTAGAGTCCCTGGCTTAGAGGTTGACAAGAGAGGGTCAGAGCAGGCACAGACCCTGTAAGGTATCTAGTCCAAATCCCTTGTTTTACAGATGAGGAAAAAGGCCCAGAACCATGGAGCTAGAGAAAAGTCAATTAATTTCTAGTCTATAGAATAAACAATTAAAACGTAATATTCAGTGCAAATGTTCCATTCTGTCTCTAATTTTCAGCATCATCAGTGATATTGCTGCAGTCTTCAAATAAATAATGCCTGCTTTCCAGCACATCTTTAGAGATAATCTCCAAGGGTCCCTTTTTACACCATCACATTTCTCTTCTTTGCCTTTCTTTTTCTTGTAAGGTCTCTTTCTCTCACTTTTATATTGCCTTTCTCCTCATTGAATGTTTATGAATGTTTAGTCTGGCCTTCCTGGCCTCCTCTGCATCTCAGTCAATTTCTTTGGAGTTTTCTTAGAGAACTAGCAAATCATTCAGAATCTGCAGCTCTTGTTCGAGAACTGCCTATGGCCCATCTCCATACTTTCCCTGCTCTATCCCGGAGAATCAATCCTTCAGGGAATCCAGTCTTCAGAGACACTGCAGGCTCCATCCCCATTCTCCTCATCTAGCCTCCTCCAAAACCACTGCAGCTGCAAGGATTAGCACCTAGTGGAGTGAGGAAGCTGCAGTGTAAACCCACAGTGGGCTATGCCAGCTCTCCCCAGGCTCCTAGGAGGCAGAACCCAAATCAGAGATGCCTAACTCTCTCTGGCCTTCCTGGAAATCCTCCAGATGGAGCCACCTACAGAGAAGGGGAAGGGAGGGGGCAGGAAGACCTAAGGAAGAAGGCTTGTCTAGTTTAACCTGAAGTGGCGCTGTAGAGGAGAGTCGTGCAGCTTTTAAACCTTTAAGCACTTACACAGCCTTTCTTCAGTCTGATGTTTTGTTTTCTTCTTGCGCAGCTTCCTTCCCTCGTCTTGCTGGAGGAGGGCTGCACGGCGAGCAATATGACCTGCCTGATTGTCCTTCCCGCCTTCCTCCTGTTTTTTCCTCCCCTTGCTTTCTCTATTTCTCCCTCATGTTCTCCCTTTCTTCCATAAAAATCCCCTGAGTGCCTACACAATATCATTCTAGGCCTTCTAATCTGAGCCTTCCTGTTTCTTCTCCGAAAGTGTAATCTCCCAGGCACTCAGAAAGACACCCCAAACCACCACAATGTCCCCCTTGGGCAAATGCCAGGGATTTTTACCTGAAAAAGCTGAGGCATTGGGGAAGGAGGGGCTAGTTGATTGAGAGGCTTGGCCAAAGGAGGGCCCATTGGAGTCTCTTTCTCATTTCAAAGATTAGGTTACTAGTCTTTGGAAGTTGTTGAAGCTAAAGAAGAAAGGTAGTGAGTTTCTCTACACATTCACCATTAACAATTTAATTTAAGCCCTCCCCTCTTGGTAAACCTTTACTGAAGTGGAATGAGCTCTGTCTTGGATAGACTCTGCTGCTAACAAATTCTCTTGGGTTAGTTAGATGTTACCTGGTCTTGCTATCCCATTCCAGGCTATTCTAAACACCAGATAGCCTCTTCAGAGATCCAGAGACTTGCAGATGCTAAGTGTCCTACTTTGATTTGCTACACTGCAAATCACATTGCTATTACATGTAAATCATGTGTAATAAGATAATACAATCAAGAATATTGTCCTGGGTAAGCTATAGGTTCTCTGGGTTGCATATAAGCATGGATTCCAAACATTGTAGAGGACCTCCCTGGGGAGTTTCGTAGAATAACAGCTCAGCATCACTATCAAATATGCGGTTTCCTAATTGAAAAGAAAATTCTGGAAAGGTTTTTATTTTTTTGTATTGAGTGATTTCTATGCTCCTAAAATTAGTGATTATTTAAGAATATAGGAAGACTGGTTTTATGGATGGGATCACATTTATTTACTCTAAGTTTGAAATCGACAACATCTATTTCAATTTTTTATATATATGTATATATATATATATAGCAAATATAAACTTCTTAATCTTCCTAAAGTATCAAATGGTACAGATATAAATTAATGAATGATTGATATTTTTACTATCCCAGTGATTAATTCGCATAATTAATAGAATATATAAGCTGGATCGGATCCATATAAGTTACCTAATCCATCCCTCCAATACATAAAAAATATACTATATTAAGGAAAATTTTTATCTTAAAGATATATCTACAATATGAAATCATAGTCTGCAAGGGCAAAGATTTTAATGACGTCTTTTACATTTATACAATGCCTATGCAATGATTTTTATAGCAGAAACTCAATATTTGTCAATTAAACATTTTTACTAACAAGAATCAGTTGCATGTACCTGGTTAATTATATTAAGACATTAAATCATTTCTACTAAAACCATGTACATAATTAACATTGTTTTTAAATATCTTTGTTAGTAAAAGAAAAAGCTAGATTAAAAATTATTTTATAACTTATTTTTAGGAAAGACATAAAAGCATTATATATTAATACTTTTAGGAGCAGAATGCTTTTTAATTCATTTGCATGAGTATCTTCCCTTTTATCTCTTAATAATTAAAAAATAAATTATTTTTACTTATTTACAAAAATCAACATTGATAAGTGAAAAAGGAAATAAAAATCTAGACTAGGGTAGCTGTATGCCCCACTTATTTAGATCATGGTCTCTTGAGCTATAGAATAATTTTAACATGTTCACACTGCAAAGGGACCACAATACTGCACTTCTCATTTACAGTTTGTTTCTAAAGATAACTTATGCTCTCTTTAGTGAATCAAATAGTTTGAATTGCTCCCAGCTTGATTCATTGAGAACTTTACTAATGCCAAGATCTTGAGGGTGCTTTAGAAACTATTTAATGAATGAAACAGAAATGGAATAGCAAATTACTGAGGCATCTTCAAAGAGGTTTGACACTTTAATAATAAGGTACCTGTGAATACATTAAAGAGATGTTCTATACCCTTATCAGCTAACTTAAAGCATGCAAATCAGATAACTTTCATGATTCTTAAGCTTTCTCTGGGTTTCTCCACTGCCTTGCTTCACTGCAGTCCCAACACAGGTGACATGCTGTGTAGCCATCATTTGTTTATTTTTAAAAACATAGTGCATGGTATTTCCAGTGGCTTGTTGGATTATTTTCAGGTGAGCATTTTATTTCCTTTTATTCTAAATTACAATTAAGACTTGGAGTACTCTAATTTACCAAATGGCTTTCAATGTCAATGTATCTAATACAATAATTGCTAAACTTTTTATAGAAAGTAGGGTTCTTTTAATAAAAATATTTCACTTTTATGAGGTATTACTCATAAAAGGCAAATGTTAACGAATCCATTAAATTTGCCTATGAATTCATTCCATGGAATGAATCCTATTAATTCGCACTCATATAGGTACTTGTCTGAAAATAGAAACCTGTCATTTTTAAATAGAGTTTCTTCTTCTTTCTTTGGGTCTTGTTTATTTCTTAGGCTCTGAAAGATTTTGAGGAGCTATGTGTAAATAGTTTTGTGAAGTTTTTTTTTTTTTTTTTTTTGCAAATCACTAACATGTTAAATGTGCTTTGAAGCCTGGGTGAATTTTTATTATACAAATAATCAGACCCTAATAATTCTGTTTTTATATTTTAGAATTTTTTTGCAATTTAAACTTTGGTGTTACAGGAGTCTCTAAAATTTTATATTTCACATTGATTTTAGTAATTTGTGATCAGTGTGTTTGTTTCTGATTTCTTGAAATCCAATCTTAAATTATGAATAAAATGTCCCTTGGAGACCCATTACTGATAAAATTGAAATGCTTATTAATATAATGTTTTATTTTTAATGTATCAAATAGTGCTATGCAAGTCTGATTTTCAATTAGCAACTTCTGTTTGGTGGAATTCTTGGCATTGGATGTTATGAGTTAATGGAAGGCTATCAATTTTGTTTGTTACAGAAGTTCAAGTGTTTCTGTAATTTTTATATAAGGTGCTTAGTGCTTGCTTTCTTGTTTATATAGAAAATTTTATGAAAAATAAAGAGCTGTGAAATAAATTTAAATTCTACACACAGAATTGTTACTTTTCCTTTTAAATGATTATAAAGGTATTTGTTCTTCAGAGTGAGATGAAAACCTCTATTTATCTTTCCTTGTTTTTAGTTTGTGAATGGGAAAACTGCTCATCAAGATTTCAGTTGGCTTAAAATTATGAGAAGAAATGTAAACAGTAGTTTTTAAGCTAGATATACTTAGGTAAAAATCTCCAGGTCTGCAGTTTATTAGTTCTATGACCTTGAAAAAGTTGTTTAACTTCTCAGCCTTGGTTTTTAGCAGTAATTCACAGGATTCTTGAACAGAAAATACAAGATTATAAAAGTAAAGAATAAAATGTCTTATTATTGAAAATGTACAATAAATGATAGTTATTCGTATTATTAGCATTGCTTCATCAGAAATCAATAGCTCCTAAACCAGTTTGGTCATTGAGTTGTATGTAGTAATCCATTCATAATGGAACTTCTGAAGAAGGAATCAAACAGCTATTGAAGAGCAGTGAACAGTTCACAGTAATTAGCCTGCCCTATAAAATGTATATATATTGAGATATAAACATAGATCTCAGTCTGCATATCACCATTTCTCCAAGCACTGTATAGTCACTGTAGTACAACATTAAATAAGAGACAATCCCAGCCCTCAAGGAATTTATGCCTAATGGGGAAGACAGATAAATGCAATTCAGTAAGTCAAGTGAAATCAAAAGGTGGTAATGAATGCATAGAAGAGGGAATTTCAGGAAGAAATAAATGCCTACACTGAGACATCAAATTTCCTGTTTCTCTCATTCCTTCTTTAAATGCATACCCTTCACATTACACCTTTACTTGATCATCATCACCCTACCATATAATACCAGCACACAATTGGGATCAACAGAATATGGAACTAAAAGGAAATTTTTAAGTTTGTTTCCTTACTGAATACATTTTAATGTTATCTATGAAGTATTTAATGCAGCTAACAGCTAAATAATGTGGCCCTTCTATCCCCTCCCCACCTACCCCTGCAGTTGATCTACTAAGCTTTAATAAAAAAATATTTCAAGAGCCCTGCCTTTTTGGTTAAATATTATACTATGATACTTCTATCCTTTAATACTTTCCAAAAAAGAGATTTCTGTCTGATACTCTCCCCACACTTCCCCTATTATTCCAACGCATTTCGTGACTAATCTTTCAATGCGTGTCTGTAGGAGTAGTCTTATGTGATCTACTCTTTCATTCTTTTCTTCCAGGACTTTTATGATGAAGAAAATATACTTTCCAGCTGCTCTTTCCTACTGAACCAAAAACTTGTTTCCAGCCACTTTCCACACACACACACACACACACACACACACACACACACACACATGCATGCATCAAATCCAAAATGTCCTTACTGTCTCTGGCTTTTCTAAGAGCCTTTCCAATCCCCTGTTTTTTTTTTTTTTTTCTTATCCCTCTATTTCCTGCTCCATTTACTAGGGAATTTCAAGTATATTTTTAATCTGAGTATCATCTTCTCTTTGAAGTCTATAAAAGTTGCACCTAAATTCTAAGGCTCTTGGATAAGGTAGCAGGAGTCCTGGATGATTCACAGAATCAAGCAGGACTTTTGGCTGTATTATAATCTTTTGAACTTATTTTGTCACCTGTGAAAATGAGGATAATATATTTCCCTTGTAGGGGTGTTGAAGACCTAATATCATAATGGATATATAAACACCTAAAAGAGCTTGGCACATAATAAATGACTCTTTCTCCCTGAAGACCCCCATCTTCTCTCCTGCCCATCTCTTCTCCCTCCTGCCCACCTTCTCAGTCTGCATATCACCATTTCTCCTAGGCTACTGTTGTAAGTGTTCTGCTGCATTTTTTCCAAGTCTGTGTGTTCTAATTTGCTGGTAGTTAAATTATAGCTAATACACACATATCCCAAGTAGCATGGTGAGTACAGTCCAAGAAAAGGTATGTTAACTGAATAATGCCCTAGCTTAGACCTGTGTTCCTACATTTGTTTGGAAAAGTTCTTCTATTTATTTAAGACATATCTCCCACTAAAGTTTCCAAAGCCTATAGTGACTAATGCTCAGTTGATGAACAATCTTCCCCCACTCCAGTGATACTGTGGTGCTCTTCATAAGTAATGTTAGAGGACATCTGCCAACCCTTAATGTTCTTCTGATTTTTATTCTTTCTTTCTCTTACCTTTTCCTCCAAGGTGCCTTGAGTGCCTGTAAAACACTCCAGGACACACCCATACTTCACCTCTTATGTAGGTCTGGCACTACCACTTGCACATTTTTTGTCTATCAAATAAACGCGTATCAAATAACACCAAATAAATGGCAGAAAGGGAGACCATACATGCAACATATGTTGCAGAACATGTTCAGGTCAGGTTTAGCTATCAGAGCATTTAGCCTATCATTTGCTGAATATTGTAGACGTGTGCACTAAGGCATGTTGGTCAAGTGCAGAGAATGATTCTCCAAGTGAGGTGAGGGAGAGATGCACATACATACGGATAAATACATACATACATGATATATACACAGTATGTTCAAGGTACTATAATAGATTGTTTTATATATTTTTAAGCAAAATATTTAAGAGCAATAGCTTTATAACAAATAATTGCTTATAAGATAGTATTAAAAGGAAGGCCTATTGAAAGGTCCTCATTCTAGATCAAGTGCATAGTTGAAAGGGAGGATGGTTTACATTTGGTGGTAAGGACAATTATAAACTTTATTTCTTTAAAGATGTATTTCAAAAACACTGATAGGTAGTTCTCCTCTAAAGGTTCTGTGTAAATTTGGGGGAGGAGGAAATGCTTACTACATCTCACTCTTAGATGCTCTCAGTGCATATTTTCATATTAAGTCTGAGTAGTCTTGTGGTAAAGACCATCATATCTGTTTAGCTTTGTTTTTTAACTTTATATTTCCAAGTGTATTTACACAGGAAACTTATGTTAAAATGTATTATTAATGTTTCACTGTAGTTATGAAGAACCTAGTTAGGAAAATTGATTTAGAAAGACAAAACCTGGACTGCATAATGGAAAATTCACAAAACCTAAGAGTCATTAGATGTATGCTTTAGGCATCATACTGTGTAGCCCTGGAAAATTACTTAACTTCTCTGAGTTTCAGTTTCCTCATGTAAAAATGAGTGATATTACCTACCCTCTCTAGTTAGGAATTATTGTGAACATACTTTGCAGATCATGTAGTAGCTTCTGAAAGTAAGGAATTTATTATTATCATTCAACTTTAAACTTTCAGTTTATTCTGATTTTAAAGATAATTTAATAATCTAGGTATTGATCTTGTGCAAATTATTACATCAAGGTTATATCTGCTAAAATAAGTCCCCTGTATCCTCCTCAACCCCACTCCAGGTTCTGGGATAGAATGATAAATCTATGATAACTGTAACTAGGTCCTGACAGTTAAGTGGAAAAAATGATTTTGAAGTAAAATAATCTGGAAGGAAAAACCTAAACTACTGAAGGTTTGAGACACATCTGTGTCATCTATATTTGCCTCAGAATTTTCCATGTGGTTGTAGGACTTGAGCCCACAGCCATTTCTCAGTGGAGTGAGCTTGTCTCAGTTTCCAAAGAGACCCTTGTGGAAAGAAAGGCAGCCATGGTCATGTCCATGTGTTGTTCTAGCAGGGAAGCTGTGGGAATAGATTTTCATTTTACTATGGTTACACCTATGAGTGTAACTGGGCCTTCCATTCCAAGAATTAGTGTGTGTTTTTAGATCCACACAATATAAGGACAGTGAGAGCAGCAGGAGAAACAAAAGGGACCCACATGTGCAAGTGTCCACAGGGACCCAGTCTTGGACAAGCTCTGTGCCTGCTCATGCTGGCCAACAGAGACGAGTTCTCTTCGGGAACTATGGAAATCACTTCTCAGGAGCTGCCCACAGTTCTGATTATCTCAATCTGACCCTTTCTTAGATGTCCTTCCCTAGTCATCCTAACCAAAAGTTATCTCTCAGTCCTCTTAGCACATCTGGATGGATATTATAATCACTGTATACATGTCAGCTCTCCTATAAATCTGGAAATTCCTTGAGGGAAGAAACAATGTCTGTTAAATGTCTAGGTCCTCTGTAGGGAGCTGTACCACTGGAGGCCAGCAGAATAGGGGGAACAATATGTCAGCCGTGCATTGCCCCGTCAATAAATTGTGGCATTTGGAAATTCCCAACCACAAGCTGTTAAAAAGTCCTCAAACACCCAGGATAATGAGAAATGGCATGTGGGGATCTGACTTACAGAGTGCCAGGTTATACTGGCACCAGTCAAGTAAGACCTTGCCCATTTCCTATATAATTCCCTTTTCCTGTCCCCTCCTTAGAAGCAGCAGAACAAATAATAGAGAAAGGAAGCACGCAGGACAAAAGAACAGGTTACTCCCTCTCCTCGCAGCTAGACTGAAATCCTAGTTCAAAACTGAGCTGAGAAGTGGGCACAGTGGTTCATGCCTATAAAGTAAGGTGTGATTACAGGTGTGGAAGGCCAAGGCAGGAGGATTGCTTGAAGCCATGAGTTCAAGACCAGCTTGGACAATACCAAGACACCATCTCTACCAACAACAACAAAAAATTAACCGGATATGGTAGCACATGCCTGTAGTCCCAGCTACTTGGGAGGCTGAGGCAGCAGGATCACTTGAGCCCATCACTTGAGTTTGAGGTTGCAGTGAGCTATGATTGTGCTATTGTACTCCAGCCTGGGCAATAGAGCAAGACTCTGTCTTTGAAAAAAATTAAAAAATTTGAGCTGAGAAAGGAGACATTGAATTGGATGCATAGTGGAAATTTATATTTAAATTAGACTGAACTTTTTAATACCTAAAAAACAATCACTTTTCTTATACCTGGAAGTGACTGAAAAAATATAGATCAGCCCAAGATATCATCCCAGGATGGGAAATCATGACACGATAGAGCAACCCATTCAATAAACTAGTTTTATAAGGAATAATACAAAATGCCATATGATTAATTCTTAAAACAAGAGGCCTCGGCCAGATGCTGGTGTAGGTATTAGAAAGGAGGCATTGGTGTGAACTGGATGAGAGCAGAGGAAAGTAATCTAGACCCAGGTCACCAATGGCACAGGAGAAAATGGGAAAGCTGCCGTTCTTCCAAAATGGTGCTCAGCAGAAGAGGGTTTGCATCATTCAAAATTGAATTCATCTGAATATTGAACGTTATCTCTAGGCTAAGTCTTGAGAGTATGCAAATGAAAGCAGAGATCATTTGTACCTTGTAATAATAATAGCTAGCAATTTTGTAAAAAACTTAGCATATCTGGGGCACTGTGTTGGATATTTATGCACATTACTTCATTGATTGCACATTACAGCTCTGCAAGGTAAGTCTCTGCAAGGTAAGCTTCATTTCATGACTGAGAAATTGTGTGTCAGAGAGGAAAGTAATTTGCCCAAGGTCACATAGATATTAAGTGATAAATGTGTTATTCAAACCCAGAATTCTCTTGCTCTGCCAATCCATAACCAATCTATACAGGCCTTTTTAAAAAAGAAAATTTTATTATGGACAGCATATATATTTGTAGAGAATACATATTTGTAGAGAATAATGTAATGAACCCTCATGTGCCCATCACCCAGCTTTAACCAGTATTAAGGGCACTTTGTTTGACTTTTGTCCCCTCTCCAATGGGTTAATTTGAACAAATTGACATTATATAATTTTGTCCATAAATATTTAAATATATGCATAATACTATTAACACAGCAAAAAAATTTTACTTACTATCATCAAATATTCATCCAGTGTTCAAATTTCTTAAGTATCTTTATAGTTTATTTCAATCAAGATGCAGATGAAGTCTATACATCACAGATGTTGAAAAGACAGTGTCTCGTTTTATATGAGACACAATTGCTCTTCACTGGAGGCAAGTATGGTGTGGATGAGACATGGCTCTAAAGTCAGGCCCAAACACTCTGAACAAGTTATCTAAATTTTGGAAAATGAAAATTATATCCCTGAGATTAATTGTAAAGATTAACATAATGTCTTTGAAAGTGCTTAGAATAGACCCTGGTATGTACAAGGTCTTTAGTGAATGTTAGTTTGGGAAGGAAGGAAGAAGAA